>NC_138075.1:55058157-57558157 GCF_964212035.1 Myotis nattereri
GACTATACATTTTTTTGTTCGTAGTAATTTTTGTCATTTAAAATGAGAGTACACGTAGCAATAGTTTAACTTTATTTTTACATTATTCTTAGAATTTTTCATAGAAATAAATACATTTTTTTCTTTTCTTCAGTAAATTGGTAATTAACCAGATTATTCCTGAAGATGATGCTATTTATCAGTGCATGGCTGAGAACAGCCAAGGATCTATTTTATCTAGAGCCCGACTGACTGTAGTAATGTCAGAAGACCGTCCCAGTGCTCCCTATAATGTGCACGCTGAAACCATGTCAAGTTCAGCCATCCTTTTAGCTTGGGAGAGGCCACTTTATAATTCAGACAAAGTCATCGCTTATTCTGTGCACTACATGAAAGCAGAAGGTAAGCAATTAGAGGAGTGTCTATCTTTGAGTTCTACTTGCACTCATGGATTTGTTTTCAGTCTGAATGATGTCTTACATCATCCACATAATATTTATTTTTCATATACTATTTTTGAAGTTCTATGGCAATTGTCTCTAGTTTGTCAGGTGTATATTTTTTTCTAAATTTTGTAGTATTATATACTTTGTGTATATAAGTATAGCTTAAGATATTTTTATTTATAAGTTAAGTACCATCTCTGCCAGTTAAAATATAGAGTGGTGTGTTTATGGATTTCATTTCAGCAAATATATAAATTTCTTAACTAAGACTTCGTATGCCAACTTAAGTATGCAGTTACATAGGACCAATGGTGTGACTGCTTAATAAAATAATGTAGTAAAATATAGTCACTATGTCATGTTCTTTTTAAAGGGGGAAGTAAACATTATCGAATTCCCCATATATTTGGTTTTATAGATTTTGAATGTTTTCTGAAATTATATAGAACTCTCTGAAAATTGGATAACACATTATTGATATTTTATTATATAAAAGTAGAAATCAGATCTATCTTCAGATTTTTATTTTGAACTATTCAATTTTTATCCTTATTGTTTCTTTTGGCAAAAATTTTAGAGGGAAAGGAAAAACTGCTTACCAGTCCTAGAGATTTCTCTATTTTCCTATATTTCTCTATTGATTTTTTTTTCATAGAAAACATAATAGAAGTTTACAGATTTTAGTTTTACATACAAACAGCCTTACTTTTATGCAATAGATATTAAAAACATATCCAAACACCCAATGAATGGTGATGTAATAAAATTGTCTGTAGAAACAGGTGGTTTGTTGTTTGTTTTTTTTGTACTTTGAAGTAGTATTTTGAAAAAGAATATTTTGAATTTAAATCAGGGGTCATGGTAGCAAGAAGAATGAAAGTCTGATAGCTGAGCTTGTTGTAGTATGTTAATTCCCTTTTCAGTGATTTAGGAAGGTAAAAGGAATGCTGGTTTTGGTGGAGACCACTCTTGTTCGCTATTATGGTTCTTTCATTAGAGCCTCCACATGTAGCGCAGTGGTCTATTCAAGGATAGAACAAGGCTTTTTAATTCGAACTCAAGGACCTTGTTTGCTAGGTCAGAAATCGTACTATGCAGCTCCTAATTAACGAGACATTAGGCAGTCTGTTGTGAAATGCCTGTAATCTTGTCTAATTAAAATGCTATCAAGTTCATTCAGAAATGTGGGAAAACTTAATAGTGGAATTTGCCTTCTGTTTTGTTTATAAATCCAGTGTGGAAAGAAGGGGCCCTGTCCTTAGAGAGTTTTGATTAAGTTGACATCCATTTACCGTGAATTATTCACAAAGCACAGTCGCGACCAGGGCTCTTGTTCCACTTTACAGGTTTGCTCTGTAGGAATTAAGTCCGACAAAGACAAATCCTCTTCCCTACCTTGCCATGCATATTTTATTAAGAATTGCTAAGGATTTTTTTCCTCTTAAGAAAAGAAAAAAGCTCATTGTGAAACAAAGCATTCTGAAGCACATTCTGTGCTTCCCGGTTCTTTTGCTTTCAATATAAATAAAAGAACAACGTGTGTCAGTCAAATTTAATAGAATCTCTAGGGGCAAAATGAGATCTTTTGCAGGACAACTTTTGGTTTGGTTTGTTTTTATAAAGAGTAGAGACATTACATTCCCTACTGTCTGTCCATTTATGTTTAAAATAAAAGAAGAAGCCCTGAGTTCAAGCAAGTAAAATTTAACCTTATGAGTGACAGTATTCTGCAGTGTGAAGCTTTGTGTGTTCCTGCCACACGTTGTCTCTGCTGTGGGTTTTGACTTAATGTTAATGGAGTTTAGAGAATGTTAATTATTTCCAGTTTGATTTATTCAGAAAAATGCAAACTAGTCATTTGTAGCTAGACAAATGAAATTACTTTTAGAAAATAAAGACCTTCCTATTCACATTTTTTTTTAAAGGGTAACAAAAGGTAACTGAGAGAGATTAGACTCAAGGCCCCGTGTTTTACAGTGCGGGAAAATGGTCTTGTTAATTTTATTTTGAATATTCTTAATTTTTAAACACTGATTCTTTAATTTAGGTTTAAATAATGAAGAGTATCAAGTCGTCATCGGAAATGACACAACTCATTATATTATTGATGACCTAGAACCTGCCAGCAATTATACGTTCTACATTGTGGCATATATGCCAATGGGAGCCAGCCAGATGTCTGACCACGTGACACAGAACACTTTAGAGGATGGTAAGAAAACATGATCCTAGGTCATTAAGTATGAACATTAGTATGTTTAATCAATTAAAAAAATAAATATGTTTTAAAATAGAGAAAATGTCTTCTTGATTAAGAAAAACAGATGTGGTAATCAGAAGGCCAATTTGCTATTTCATATCTGACTTTCACTGTTTGACAGGAACATGATAAGAATAAAGAAAACTTTATAATTCATAATATAAGTTTAATAAAAATTCTAGTTTTGTCATTGTATTTCTTTAAGGTCCTTAGTTTAAATGGTAAATATGTAGCAGTTTTTATTTTTTTTAACTTTATTTATTTTTTACTGAGTATATTCTCTAGGCATGAATAAATATAAGGGCAGTTACATACTGAGTGTATATAATGACTGGAGGTCAGAGGTATTAGATTTCTGAAACTGGGAGTTTATGAAATGTAATACCTGTCAGTTAAAAAAATTATAAAATCAGATTTTATTTTTAGATAAAATATGGTTATTCTACTTAAGGAGGAAAGTAATACTTGTTCAGTTTGTCACCTGATTATGGTTGGAAATGGAGTTGTGGCAGGCCTTCATATATTCTTACAGTGGAGGAAGTTCCTTTTATTAAGACAGTAGCAGAGAACTAAGTCTCTTTCTCCAGAGGCTAGAAGGCCCATGTTTATACCTTGCAGTGTGAAAAGGAAATTATTTGAAATATCTTAATTATACTGTTTCCCTTTATATATGTTTTCTCATCCTGAATAAATGATCCATCCTTAGTTTTCAAAAACATTTTTATAGAAATGATTTCCAAATCTTTTTGTTATTGTTCATTTGGTCCCATATCTTTTACTTATATCTTTACTAGGGGCCCGGTGCACGAAATTCGTGCACTGGGTGTGGGGCGGGGGGGAGTGTCCCTCAGCCCAGCCTGCCCCCTCTCACATACTGGGAGCCCTCAGGCGTTGACCCCCATCACCCTCCAATCGCAGGATCGGCCCCTTGCCCAGGCCTGACGCCTCTGGCCTAGGCATTCGGCCCGGGCAGCAGGGACCCACAGCTGCAGCGGCCCTGCGATCGTGGGCTTCGCTTTAGGCCCAGGCAAGGGGCCCCTAGCTCCTGGGACTGCCAGCTTCGACCGTGCCCAGCTCCCATCTCTGGCTCCACCCCTACTTACTGCTATCACTGGCCAGGGCGGCAAAGGCACCTGATTCTCCGATCATGGCTGGGGGACAGGGCAAAGGCGGCCCCAGGGCCGCCTTTGCCCTGCCCCCCAGCTCTTAGCTCCCCCCTGGGTTTCAGATCACTGTCAGTGGCAGGGGGCTTCTTCCTGCTTTCCCTTTCACCTCCCTGCATTGTGCCTACATATGCAAATTAGCCGCCATCTTGTTGGCAGTTAATTTGCATATAGCCCTGATTAGCCAATGAAAAGGGTATCGTCGTACGCCAATTACCATTTTTCTCTTTTATTAGTGTAGATAATGCCACGTATTTAGATGCTTTTAAATTCAGAGATTGACTAAATGAAAAAGTTATCACTGATCTGAATACTGAATTCAGTTAGTTTCATTTTGTAGTGAGGCACAGTACATATGACCTCTCTAGTTATCTCCGTACATTTAACAGCCTCTTAACACGTGTGTCTAAAGTGAAACACAGGCTAGTGTTTTTTTGTTTTGCTTTTGGGGTGTTTTTTGGGGGAGGGGTGTATGAGGTATTCTCCTCATATCCTTGAAGAAAATGAATCTAAGCATGCCCTACCTGGTTTGGCTCAGTGCATAGGGCTTCGACCTGCGGACTGAAGAGTCCCAGGACAATTACCATGGTTGCAGGCTCCTCCCCGGCCTGGGCCCTGGTCAGGGCGTGCGCATGAGGCAACAATCAGTGTGTTTCTCTCACATTGATATTTCTCTCTTATTCCTCTCTCTTCCACTCTCTCTCTAAAAAAAAAAAAAAAAAATCAACGGAAAAATATCCTCAGGTGAGGATTTAAAAAAAGAAAGAAAGAAAATTAGTCTAAGTATAGCAAGCAACTTGTTAAAGCTTGACAATTCCAGTTAAGTTATGATCTCAAAGTTTTTCTCCTTTAAACCTTTCCTTACTCTGCGACTTTTAAATTTAATGTTTGATTTTGTGTTGTGGACGACATACAGACCTCTGACACTGCTATTCAGATTTCTGCAAGAGTCTCTCTTATTTTCTAAGCTCCTACTTCTCAAACGCAGATGTGCGTGTCTCCTGGAGTGCACAGCAGTGCACAGCCAATACAACTAACACGTGCGGAGTGCTTATCCCTGCCTATCCTGTAAACCTTTCCTTCACTGTCTTGTTTAATCCCTACAGAAGTCTATGGTAGAAGAACTATTGTTATGTGAGCTTGTAGAGTCTAGGGGATAAGAATGTGTGCTCTGTTCCTTCACTTACAAGCTTGTGACCGTGGGCAAGTGATTTGACCTCTTTGTATCACAGTTTCCTCAGCTGTAGAGTGGTAATGTTACTTTTTTCAGTGAGTTTTTGTGAACTTTTTTTTGTTCATACACATAAAGGAATGCTTAGTAAATTGATTTTCCCTTTTCTAGCTATTAGTGCATCATTTATCCTACAAATTATTGAGTACCTGTGATGTGTTATGTAACATGTAGTGGTGAACAAAAAGCAAAAAAAAACTGTCCTTGAACTTAAGAAGCTTACTTCCTAGTGGGAGAGGGGGTAGAAGAACAATAAACATGATAAATAGTCATGTTAGATAGTGCTAAGTGTTGTGGAGAAGGAAAAAAGCAACAAGGAAAGGAAGTATAAAATGTTGAGAGGGTTTGAGACTTTGGACAGTCACCAAAGAAGGGGCTCACTGAGTAGGTGACATTTGAATGAAGACGTGAAGGAAATGAACATGAGAGAGCTGGCTAGGCGGATGACTGGGAAGTGCATTCTAGGCAGAGGAAATGGAAATTGCTAAGGGCCTGAAACACAAGTGTGGAAAGCGGTGGGAGATGAGGCAGAGAATTAATGGGAGTTGACCATGTAAGCAGATATGGTACAAAGAGGACTTTGGCTTTGAGTAAAATGGGAGCTGTTTTAAACGGAAGAGTGACAGCATCTAACTTGCATTTTAACAGCTAATGTATTGAGAACAGGTAGTAGGAACAAGGGCAGAAGCAGGGAAATCTGTTAGGAGGCTGTTGCAACAATACAGGCTAAAGATGATGGTGATGGGGACCAAGAGGGTGGCAGTGGAAATCGCCGAGCCACAGGATTGAATGTGGACATGTGTTTGGAGGAGTCAGGGATGACACCAAAGTTTTTGGCTTGAGTTAGACAAATAATTGCCATTAACTGAGATTGGAAAGATTGTAAAATGAGCTGTTATCATCCTCATTTTATATTTGAAGAAACACAGAGAAGTTAATTGGCCAACATCACACAGAGTAGTAAGTGATAGAATGAGGATTCAAACACACAAGCTATGCTTGGTCCTTTCTCACTATTCTTCCTTTTTTTTTCTTTTTTTCCTGATTTGTACTCTGAAAACCTGTGCTAGGGCTGAAGGCATCTCTTCTTTATTATGTTATATGTTGCTGTTAAGATAACTCAGTTATTACTGGTGTGCTGATTGACAGTTTTTATTCTAAATATTTATAAGCAACCTGTTTTCTTACATGACTAGTTCCCCTGAGACCTCCTGAAATCAGTTTGACAAGTCGAAGTCCCACTGATATTCTCATCTCCTGGCTGCCCATCCCAGCCAAATATCGGAGGGGCCAAGTGGTGCTCTATCATCTGTCCTTCCGCCTAAGCACTGATAGCTCCATCCAAGTTCTGGAGCTCCCGGGGACCACGCATGAGTACCTTTTGAAAGGCCTGAAACCTGATAGTATCTACCTAGTGCGGATTACTGCTGCCACCAGAGTGGGGCTGGGAGAGTCATCAGTATGGACTTCACATAGGACACCCAAAGCTACAAGTGTGCAAGGTAAATCTCTAAAGATGATTGAGGAAGAAGAACTGTATTTATTCCTTGGAATCAATTTTTTCTTATTTAAGTTATGTTCATATTTTTAAATTTTGTTTTATGAATAATAGTATCCTATAAATCATGGACTTAATTGAAAAAAATTTAAACTTTTTATTGAGTAGTCCCTTTTTGCATAGAACTCATTAGTGTGTAAAACTTTTGGTTACAATATTTGTTTGCTCAGCAAATCTTTCATGGACAAATCAGTCCAAATCAAACTGAATTACCAAAAGTTATATGTATGTATGTGTGTGTGTGTATGTGTATATGTGTGTGTGTGTGTGTGTGTGTATATATATATATATACACACACACATATATATATAAATAGCTAATTAATATTATTGCCATATGTTTTTTAAAATATCAGTTTAATAGAAACACCGTAAGACTAGGAAATTCTATGCCTTCTTCTTTTACTACTGTGGAATGTAACCTGACTGGTTTTGTTGGTGTTAATTGATTAATAGTAATGCCTGTTCTGTCTATCACAGAGGAATATTGGATGGTCAGAATTAGAAAGTACTTGTCTCTTTAAAAAATACACAAATATAGATATTTGTTCTTATTTATATGCCTTAGTCTTTTAGATAGTATTTTATGTATTTAGTTCTGTCTCAAACTTTAATATCATTGTGAAATTTTGAAAATTATAGTATAGTTGTTGATTTGAATATTTTGCAACCATTGGCTTGCCATCTGAAATCTCTACTTTCCTGGGTTTTCACTTAAATTATGTGGTTTTTTCATACATAACATTTCTGGTGAATTTTTCTAGCCCCTAAGTCTCCAGAGTTACATTTGGAGCCTTTGAACTGCACCACCATTTCTGTGAAGTGGCAGCAGGATGCTGAGGACACGGCTGCCATCCAGGGCTACAAGCTGTACTACAAAGAGGAAGGGCAGCAGGAGAACGGACCCATCCTCTTAGACACCAGTGACCTTCTGTATACACTCAGTGGCTTAGGTGAGTGAGGCTCTGCTGCGCTTTTCCTCTTTTCCTTTCTCTAACCAACTGGAAGAAAAGTTATTGGATATAAGCGAGCAGAACTGACTTAATGGTAAAAAGGCAAAAGAATTGACTTTACTACATCACTGTGCGTGTCCTCCTGCTTAAGTCAGTGACTGGTTTTTGACCCACCATTGTGAGTGAACTGACAAGTTGTCAGGTAACCGTGGTATCTTTCTATCTTTTCCCCTACCCCTGAGCATCTGCTTTTCTTCCTGCAGTTCAGTGCTGGTAGAGTGGGATCCTGGTCAATTAAATTGTGGGTGTGTGGTGGATGTAAATTATCAATGTAAAATAGGAATATTCCTAAAGGATCAGAGAATACTCAACAATTGAGTGTAACAGAAATTGCTCGAAAGTGCTATGTAGGTGTATTATTTTACATGTATAAAATATATGTAAGTTGTGTACAAAATAATGCTCATATGTGACCTATGTATATATGAATATTTACTTTATGTAGCTCTAACCCAGACACACTAGAGTAAAAGCACTTAACTTTGTGAATGCGTTCAGCAGAGTTTTGAACGATGCTGCTTTATTCCCCATTCATCTTATCTTTGCTGAGAGCAAGAATCTCATGATATGTAACATGTTTAGTAGAAAGGAAAGAAATGTTTGTCTACAATAAATATGAGGTATAAACTGATATCTACTTGAGGTATAAAATGCACACTTAGCTATTTGTTGCTCATGAGTGGATTTTTCACCCTTAAGTACAAAGGGGCAACTCCAATTATGATTACCAAGCAAATTCCTACTGAGTTGTTACAGCGCCTTCTGCACATATTGGACTTTACAATGCACGCTGGCTTTCCCTGTCACAGACCGCCCTTTGGGTGCAGGAAGGAAGAGGCACAGTGGTCCCAAATGGGCTGCCCCACATCCGTCCCTGGCCTCCTGGTAGCACAAACCGTGAGAGCAGCATTAGACACGCTCCCCTGTGCAGTAGGAAGCAGTGGTAGGGGTCTGCTTTCAGACGCAGGGGCATAGAACCCCATCTTCGGGCTCTTGGCTACAGCTTCCCAGATGGCATTTTGCTTATAATCGTATTGTGTCCGAGTTTAATTTAATCTGCTTTTGGCTAAATAAGTTTTACTATTGATCTCTGTCACATAGCTTTATAAATGACGAGAAATTGCATATGCTCCAGGGTGACCTTCCTTAAACCATTGATACTGAACTGATGTTGCCTAACCTACTGTCACCAGAGTCAGCAGTAGGACTTTCTAGCCATGGCTTCTCAGTGTGCACTCCCTTTCCATAGGCATATCACTTATTCAAAAAGGTTGTCCTCAGTATCAAGTAAGGAACAGGACTTGGGGCAATTGTTGAAAGAAAATCATACATCAAACTCACTGCTAAGGAAATATAAATATGTTGAAGATACAAAAACTGGTTTCATAGAGCGCTCCCCTTGAATATTCAGGTCGCTTATTCTAATCAAATGAATAATTAGAAAAATATAGAATAATTTTATGCTTATTGTGGAAAGATTAAAAAGCAGTTAAGACTTTGGCAACGAAAAACAATTCTTTAAATTTTTAAAATTTTCTACATATGCATATATATAAAGAAGAGCCATCACTCTTCCCCCCCTCCCCCCACTTCCTGAACTTTAAAGAAAAAGTAATAATGATAAATCTCTAGAGTGGGACTGGGGAACCTTTTTTCTGCCAGGCACCATTTGGATGTTTATAACATCATTCCCAGGCCATACAAAATTATCAGCTTAAAAAATTAGCTGGGTATATTTGGTCATACATTTAATTAATTCACTCCTAATGCCTTGGCAGGGACAGACCAAATGATTTCTCAGGCCTTTTATGCCCCGTGGGCCAGATGTTCCCCACCCCTGTGAATCTAGAACATAGTCACTTTTCTGGGATTCTTCTCTTGAAAATGGACATTTGGTTTCTCAAAACATATGCCAGGGTGTATATGGCTCCCAACTGTACTAAGTAGGTGAGAGGCTGAAATCCTAAAATGTTCACCTTCAACCTTCCCCAGTCTGGTCTGTCTTTGGATCCACAGTTGCCTGAACAGCTACTGTGGCTTCATTAATTTTTGTCTGTGGCTCTCTGAGCTCTTCTGTACACAGCAATCACAGAATTTGAGCAGCTTTATTAAGAACTCTGTCTCCTGTGTCCAAACCAAGAATATGCTTGTCTAAAGCAACAGGCACTCCCTCTTTTGTTTCACTTGCTTTAGCAACTGCATCCTGTGTCAGACGCTCCTGGACCAAAATGAGAATTGTCTTAAGCATTGCTGGGTAATCGTGACACTGAATCTGAAGAAGGCTAGCCAAAGCCATTACACCAGCCTTGAAATCAGGATTCTTTTTTTAAAATTCTTTTAACCTTTTTTTTTTTTCATTTTAAAATCCAGATTCTTTACATCCAGATTGATCAATGGCTCTGCATTCCTAACCTCATTGTCAGCATTTGTTTGTATTATCAAGTACTGAGTCCTTGTATTTTTCATCATTATCTCCATATTCAAGTCTAACAGCTAGACCAAGAAGCCAGCCAATTGCTTCTTGTCAATCTTGAATCTTGGACAGTTAGCATCTGTGAGATACTTTGAAATTGAAGCTGGCTGGGTTGTGGTGGTCGAGGGCCATCAGCCTGATCAGAACATGGTCCAGGCATCTCACTCTGGTTGTCTCTCCCCTCCCTGCCCCCTCAGGAGGGGGGCTTTTGGTGGAAAAAGAGAGGCGAGGACCATCTTTGTTGAAATCTTTAATAATCCATAATAATAAAAGCATCATATGCTAATTAGACGGGATGGCCAAACAACTTTCCAGATGACCTTCCAGATGAAGCTGGGGCTGCGAGGGCTGAGCCCCTTCCACGAATTTCATGCATTGGGCCTCTAGTTTCTAAATAAAGTTTTTACTACTGTAAAACTTTATTTTCTCCTGTGTTGTAAAATGAAATCACATATACTGCTTATGTTATAACACATATGCTGCTTATGTTATAAGTAGAGGCCCGGTGCACAAAAATTTGTGCACTGGCAGGGGAGGCGTGTCCCTCAGCCCAGCTTGCGCCCTCTCACAGTCTGGGACCCCTCGGGAGATAGCCACCTGCTGGCTTAGGCCCGCTCCCCAGGTGGCAGATGGCAGGCCAGGATCCCATGCTGGGTTGCTGACTGCCGCCCGCCCCCCCCCCCCCGGTCGCACACGGCAGGCCCGGATGGTGGATGGCGGCGGAGCGGGCAGTGGATTATGCTGTCCTGCCCCGCCTGCAGTATGCAAATGTAACGGCCATCTTTGTTGGGTTAATTTGCATACTCTTCTGATGGGCTGATGGGCATAGCGAAGGTACGGTCAATTAGCATCTTTGTCTTTTATTCGTGTAGATATCCTTTGTGTATACTATTTGGGGTAATTCAGTAAGAAATCTCTTTATAATGCATAAACTAGGAAATGATTTTGTTACAGTCAGTATATCCTGTGTATTAAAATAACTCCATATTATCCTGGCTGGTGGTTAGAGCATCGGCCCAATTCTGGTCAAGTTCTTGGTAACTGAGTTGCAGGTTTGATCCTTGATCCCAGTTGGGGCATGTGTGGGAGGCAACCAATCGGTGTGTTTCTCTCATAATGATGTTTCTTTCCACCCCCACCCCCCTTCACTTTCTGTAAAAATCAATGGGAAAAATAACCTTGGGTGAGGATTAACAAAAAATAAAATAAAAAATATAAAAACTCTATATTTCCTGACTGTGGAATTAGACTGAGTGATTGGACTCGTTGCAGTGCAGGTAACAGAGGACTTGGTCCCAAGGCTTTCTTGTTGGATGCAAAGTTCCGCACCCCAGGAGTTGCCAAAGCCACGGCCAGCATGGCTGACTAGCAGGGATGCAGTTGTGTGGATTCAAGCATCGGACGGCTGTTCACTAGACGACCTTTGGATGCCTTTTTAATCATGAGAGCCCTAGGGCCTAGTCTTGCTTTTCTAGAAAGTCACTATTGGGGCTTAGCCATTCTTCCAGCAAGCGAGTAGGTTTAACTCACTAAGCAGGCAAGTGTTAACAGCTCTCACTCTTTTCGTTCTTACCTTTGGCTATTGGGAGGGCGGGCAGTGTGTTCTGTTAACTGAACAGCTGACCATCTGTGACCAGTTTCAGCGAGAGCATCTGGTGGTAGCTGCCTGTTTAACAGAGAGTGATGTGTCTAGAGGGCAGTAGGTTAAGGGAACCCTATCTGTATCTCACATGGTGAATACTTGCTTTTACTGAGCTTTTGTACATTAAAGATACTCTAACTGGAACTAGATTTACTAAGTGGGCTTGGAAATGAAATTTAAATGCTTCTGTTTGCTGATTCAATGTCAATTTGAGTAACAAACTGATGTCTCAAAATTTCATTTTCAGACTAATCTTAGCCCTTTCTGATGCCCTAATACCCATTTTTTTTTGTTTCCACTTCTGATAATTAAGTTTTCAGTAAAACTGTGTTATTTGAACACATTTTTCTCGTTAATATATATAGGTCTTTGTTTCTGAAAGAAAGAGGTGAATAAATTTACATTTTTCAATGTGTATAACAAGCATTTTTTATTTTCATAGGTAAGGCATTTGTAGTATTAGATAAAAAGATGTAACAGATATGACCTCCGCTTAAAAAAAGGAAGACTAAACAAAAAGATAATAAGTTGACTGACTTATTCACTTTTCTCCAGAATTTCTGATGAACAAAATTTAATTGCACTTATTAATGTAAGTTATTTTAGAAAATTTTACTCCAAACCCTTAAATCTTTGTTCCCTGAAATATAGAATGTTTGGTTTTTCAAAGTAGCTAAAAAGATCCTTGTGTCTTTATTAATATAATATAAATATTGGTAGAACAATGGAAGTATTTTGATATCGCTAGTTTATTCTAGTTTAATGATTTAAAAATACACAGTTTGATTTTAGTTAGAAGTGGTTTACTTTTGGGGAACTTGGGAGAAAGCATTAGGTTTGTGATTTAATGTTTATGTGATCTGTTTTAAATTGTAGTTTGGGGTTTTTCTTCAAGATTTTGTATCTTTGTAGTTATTATTTTCATTTAGTTTTTTTTCTTTGGCACTTTCAATATTTAGCCAAGTTTTAAGTACAATTTTTAAATGTTTGTTTTTATCACACAATAAACTGAGAGCAAAATTAATAGCACACTTGTATTCCCTGGTAATAGGTTGATTGAAATAATTTGTTCCTCTTTTTCTTTGTCTATTCCAGAAATTGGCTTCAAATTCTGAAGTTTCTAATTTCAAAAGGATTTTTTTCATAAGATGACTGTCAGAAACTGTTCTTACTTATTCAGTCTTTATGTAATAGAGTGAAAGGGAGAGATTATTTAGATGACATTGTTGTTAGTTTAGCACTTATGACACTGATATTATATATTTAGCTTCGATTTTGCCAAAAAACTTGTGCCATTAAATTTCACAGCAAGTATGAGTAGTGAGCATGGGATTTAGCACCGATTATAAAGATCCAAAATATGTAAAATAATTAGTAATGTTTGTAGCTTATTTGCATACCTTCAAAAATCACAGATCCCCCCCCCCCCTTTTTTTTGAGAAATCCAAAGTTGGAACTTCCAGTTACTGAAGTCAAAAGAAACAGTCCCTGGTTAATAATGTAACTTTAGAGTCCCTTTGCCAGTTTGTATGGAAGCATGATAAAATTAAGTCATATTTATGGATGTTATTTTTTACCATAATAGAATAGAATTTGTCATGTGGTTACATATCTCAAGAAAGAAAATCAAGAACTTCCAATGACACCCTTGCCGGTGTGGTTCAGTTCGTTGGGTGTTGTCCTGTGCACTGAAAGGCTGCTGGTTTGATTCCTGGTCAGGGCACACGCCTGGCATGCAGGAGGCAGCTGATAGATGTTGGGCTCTCACATCGATTATTTCTTCTCCCTCCTCCTCCTCCTCCTCTTCCTCCTCCTCCTCCTCCTCCTCTTCCTCCTCCTCCTCCTCCTCCTCCTCCTCCTCCTCCTCCTCCTCCTCCTCCTCCTCCTCCTCCTCCTCCTTCTTCTTCTTCTTCTTCTTCTTCTTTCTCTCTCTCTCTCTCTCTCTCTCTCTCTCTCTCTCTCTCTCTCTCTCTCAATAAAAAAAACCTTTTAAAAAAATAAGAAAAAGAACTCATGATGAACCAAATTGATATAGTCAAGGCAGAACAAGATTGGTGGCATAAAAGAGACTACTTTTATTAGAGAGAGTTCATTGTGGAACTCACTATAATAGTGATTTTGTTTTGAAGAGAATTAGAATCACTCATTACATGAAATATGGAAGTTACGTTTTAAGGCAGGCCACAGTCTTTTCAGAGACTGTTTCCTCATCTCTCTTATACAAGGAAGTCTTAGATAATACTTAGAAGATGTATGGAAGCATTCTACATGTGAAAATTCTTATATTGTGTGGGGATTTTTTGCAACTTCTTGACTGCCAACTTAAGATAGTAAAAAATACACTATAGCCCTGGCCAATGTTTCTCAGTGGTTAGAGTGCTGGCCCATGTACCAAAGGGTCACGGGTTTGATTCCTGGTCAGAGGTATGTACCTGGGTTGCAGGTTTGATTCTGGGCCCTGGTTGGAGCGCATGCAGGGGGTAACCAAACCATGTGTCTCTCTCACTTGAATGTTTCTCTCTTTTCTCTATCCCTCTCTTCCTTCCACTCTATAAAAAAATCAGTGGGAAAAAAGCCCTTGAGTGAGGATTAACAAAAATAATACACTATATTTTATAACAAAATCTTCCTAATCGTGAATAATTTCAAATATATCTTTTCATACTGACTTTGAGCTTGTAAATTCATTTCAGATCATCTGGTACCTTGATATCAACTATCAGCTCAAGTATCATTATAGATGCCAGTACTTGAAAAATTGCAAAATCAGTACCTCAAAAGAAATGGAGCATTGATTTCTAAGAAAAAAATCCTACCCTGGCTGGTTTGACTCAGTGGATAGAGTGTCGGCCCTCAGACTGAAAGGTCCCAGGTTTGATTCCAGTCAAGAGCATGTACCTCCATTGCAGGCTCGATCCCCAGCCCAGTCATGGCAAGTGGAGGAGGCAACCAATCAGTGTGTCTCTCTCACATTGATGTTTCTCTCTCTCTGCCTCTCTCCCTTCCACTGTCTCTAAAAATCAATGGAAAAATATCTTCAGATGAGTATTAGCCCCCCAAAAAGTTCTATTACTAAAAAAATGCTGTTAACATCAAGACAATGAAAAAAATATAGCTCTATTTAAAGACAGAATGTTTTGCAGATGGATGAAACTGTGAGAACTGTACAAAAGTTACAGTGCATAATCTAGTTAGCTTTCCTTGCATTCTTTGTCTTGAATGAAAGGGTATCTGCCATTCTAAAATATTTTTGGTATTCTCTGGGTGAACTTAGAGTTTCCATTTGGAAAAATCTTTCCTAGCTTAGAAATCTCAACTCTTCCGGGAATCCTCTTTCAACTCCAAATGGTATCAGTTATTCCCATGGAACATCATTTGCAATGCTCTATTATTACAGGAGACATGTGGCATTGACAGATACATATATGTGTGAGTGTGTGTGTGTGTGTGTGTGTGTGTGTGTGTGTGTGTATGTGTCAGTTAAATGATTTTTACAACTGCTGCCTAGGTTTGACTTTAAGGTCCACAACTTGTTAACAGATTAAATCCTGGGTTTTTTTTTGCCTAATCATTTAGATAGGGATAATAATAATAATAGCTATTTTCAATGTTAGGAAGATTAAATGAAATTAGGAACGTCAAGGTTAGCACAATCCATGCCAAATTGCACTCTTAAGTCCTCAGCAAAGTTAGCTGTTGTAGCTGGTTTTTTTATTTAATTGTTCTCCTCTCAGGGTGGAGCCTAGGAATAGGTATTTTTTTTTCCATGTTATCTACCATGGTCACTAGATTTGGAAACCAATGCTTCTTGAGTTTTAATATGTATATGAATTACCCAGGAGTCCTGTTAAAATGCAGATTTTAATTCAGTAGGTCAGGGTGGGTCCTGACGTTTTTGCATTTCTGCCCACTTTGAGAATCAAGGTCTACAACAGTGGTTCCCAACATGGGCACACGCCTCACAGAGGGGCAATTTGAGAATGAGTTATTAACAGTGAATTTTTTGCTTTTCTTATGGTTGTAGGGGCCTCATATACAGTATATAAATATATAGTGACATATTTATGCATTTCAGTTCTCTATTACATGTTTTGAAACTTCTTGCTATTTTTTCATATCACTTTATATTATTATTTTTAACAATTTCTTAGTGATTTGTTCTCAGTACTTCAACTGCCCTTTTGTTCTTTTATTTTTCTCTTTCATGGGTGCCATGTTCTTTGGAAGCTTGTTTAGACCAAGTTAATAATGGCCTTCTAGGCTTCCTCCATGTGAATAAAAAGAATTATATGTCACAGGGGGGCATCAGGATTTTAGAGATACGTAGGTGGGGCATGGCCAAAAAAAGGTTGGGAACCACTGATCTAGAGGAAGAGTAAGCAAACTTTTTCTATAATAATCCTCAGATATTGAATATTTTAGGCTTTGTGGGTGATAGGAAGTGAATGTGTATGCCCCCTAAATTCATATTTTGAATGAAAGTTTTGCTGCCAAGACCCCTAATGTGACTGTACATAGAGAGCCTTTGAGGTGACAAACGTTAAACGAGGTCATAAGGGTAGGGCCCTAATCCAATAGGGGAAAAAAGGAGGAAGAGACAACAGCGCTCTTTCTCCACAGAGTGAGAAGGAAGAGAGCTCTCACCAGAAACTGAACCCTAAAGATCTGATCTTGGACTTGCCAGTTCTGGGATCTGTAAGAAATTAATCTCTGTTGTTGAAGTCCAGTCTGCGGTTGTTATGGCAGCCCAAGTACACTGACAGAGTGGGCCGTATGGTCTCTACCGCAGGTATTCAGCTCTGCCATTGTAGCACAAAAGCAGCCATAGGAAATATATAAATGCATGGGTATTGATTAAGTTCCAATAAAACTTTATTTATGGACACAGAAATTTGAGTTTCATTTCATTTTGATGCGTCACAAAATATTTTTAAAAATGTTTCCTTGTTGGCAAATACGACAACCATCAGTTTGATCTCTGTTTCTATGAGTCTGTTTTTGTTGTGTTTTGTTTTTCTATATTACACATATAGAAAATACTGTACGTAACCATGCAGTATTTGTCATCCTCTGACTGTTTCATTAGCATAATACCCTCCAGGTCCATCCATGCTGTCGCAGATGGCAAGATTTCATTTCTTTTTTTATAGCTGAGTACTATTTTATTATAGATAGATAGGCAAATGTAGGTTTAAAGTTGTTCATACGGAAAATAATACAATAATAAATAATAATACAAAAACTGTTTTGTGTACTCAAAACTATAAACCTACTTTTGCCCAGCTTGTGTGTATATTTATATACGTATATATACATATTCCACAAAAACAGATTTATAGAAACATATCAAGCTGATGGTTACCAGAGAGAAGATGTTGGGGGATGGGAGAAAAGGTAAAAGGCAATATAGTCAATAATCTTACGATAAGTTTGCATAGTGACCGATGATTATTACTAGACTTAGTGTGGTGATTACAATGTAAGGTATATAAATGTCAAGTCACTATATTGTGTACTTGAAGTTAATATAACATATGCCAACTATACATACATTAAATATATATCATTTTTAGCTGGAAGGCTGACCCAAGGGCAGTGGGCCATATTACTTTAGTTTGCCAATTCTAGGTGTAGACTCTATAGTTCTTGCTCTTTGAACCTTTTAGGTTCCTGTATTGCTGACTTTCTATGAGGCCAGCTATAGTTTTTAATTATTGTTACCACAAAGCCTCTCTTTAGTTCTACTTTTTATTGAACATTTTATTTGTCATCTTGTTTCTAGTCATATTTCTTAGCTTTCACTTGCGGGGAGAGAGGCCTTCCCTGGGTATCATCTTTGAGTCTGTATTTTTTCCTCAAACATGCAGGAAGTAAATGAATCAGTTCCCATGTACACAGATAATAAAGATTCCTTAAGAAAACAGCTTATATTCAAATTTTTGGGGCTGTAATCATTGTATAAAATAATATTAACCAAATCAGCAAATTTCACTCTTTAAAAAACATTTATGGGCCCTGGCAGGGTAGCTCTGTTGGTTAGACCGTCGTCCCGATATGCCAAGGTTGTGGGTTTGATCCCCAGCCAGGGCACAAACAAGAATCAACCAGTGGCCCTGGCCAGTGTGGCTCAGTTGGTTGGGTATCGTCCCAAACACCAAAAGGTTGTTGGTTTGATTCCCGTTCAGGGCACATGCCCGTGTTGTGGGCTCGATCCCCAGTAGGGGGCATACAAGAGGCCGACAATCAATGCTCCCCTCTCACATTGACGCTTCTCTCTTTCTCTTCCTTTCCCTTCCTCTCTCTAAAAATCAATTTAAGAATCTTTAAAAAAAAACTTCCTGGTGAGCTCTAAATGTTAAAACATTTCTTTAAAAAAAAAAAATCAACCAATGAATGCATAAATAAATGGAACAACAAATCGGTGTTTCTCTCTCCTGAACCCCTCCTCTCTGTCTCTCAAAAAATCAATCAATACATAAAAATCACTCACAAAGGGTTAGGCCGTATTGATCCCGTGTCTGAAAAAAACCATTCTTTATAAGGGGGAGGATATTTGGACCTTTGATTTATGCTTGTCTTTAACCAGTTCTGTAACTATGTTAGTTCAAGTGTTTTAATTTATCTTTCCCTTTCTTGAGTTAGCTCTCAGGAGGCATCCAGTTACAAATCTAATGATATATTATGCCTCATGAGAAAGCCTTATTAGTTTTGATTTGATACATCTCATTTTAGGAAACTGTGATACTGCCAAATTAATTTTATGTTTTTAAAGTAGCAAGGAAATCAAGGAAACCAAGCTGTGGATTCCATAAACCCTTCACATAATCCAATCTTTGCATCCACAGTGTGAAGCCAGGGGCATTTAGCAGTCACTCACAAGGAAAATATTTTTGAGCCCACTCAGCTATTACCATTAAGCTTTATGATGGGCTCTCAGAGCTACAATACTATTTACAAAGCCCTCTACAGCACTGTGTGAATACAATGGGTACAGTGTTTTATGGAACTCAATAGGTCTCTTAGGCCTCGACTAGAGGGCTTATAATACAGAAGCCCTTTGGCCTTGCAAATCAGAAGATGAACTCCATTTAGAACTTACTGATAATGGGCTGCAGTTACCATTAAATTAATATAAATTAATTACCAGTAAATTAATCACAAAATTGAAACCATCCCCACAACATGCAATTTTGACTTCTGTGATTTCGTCTCCCGACTTCTCATGAAGACATTGCCTAAGTAAGAGATAATGCCAATTAAAAGCAAAACTTTCTAATTTTAGGGTTGATACAATATGTATTTTTTCTCAGAACTTTGTATGTATACTAGAGGCCTGATGCATGAAATTCATGAATGTGTGTGTGTGTGTGTGGGGGGGGGGTCCCTCGCCAGGCCTGCACCCTCTCACAATCCAGGACCCCTCACTCCTAACCACCTGCCTGCTCGCTCCTTACCACCCACCTGCTCGCTCCTTACCACCCACCTGCTCGCTCCTTACCACCCACCTGCTCACTCCTTACCACCCACCTGCTCGCTCCTTACCACCCACCTGCTCGCTCCTTACCACCCACCGGGCTCACTGCTTGGCTCACAGCTCCTTAGTGCTGTCATTGCTGTCATGGAGGTGGGAGAGGCTCCCGCCACTGCCACTGCGCTTGCCAGCTGTTAGCCCGGCTCCTGTGTTGAGCATCTGCCCCCTGGTGGTCAGTGTGCGTCATAGCGACCGATCATTCTGGTCGTTCCACCATAACAGTCGCTGGGCTTTTATTATATAGAGATGTAGAACTACTTGGTTTAATAACATTAAATTGCTATCTATGTCTATATTTAGTTGTCATATCTTGTTTCATAAAATTTTAATATTAAAGTTTACCCCACCCTGATTATGAATTTTAACAAGTTTCTTTCCCATTCTTAAAATTTAAAAGTTAGCCCAGCTGGTATTGCTCAGTGGTTGAGCATCAGCCTATGAGCCAGGAGGTCATGGTTGGATTCCTGGTCAGGGCACATGCCAGTTGTGGGCTCAGTCCCCAGTGTGGGGTGTGCAGGAGGCAGCCGATCAATGATTCTCTCTCATCATTGATGTTTCTCTCTCTCTCTCTCTCTCCCTCTCTCTCCCTCTCTCTCCCTCTCTCTCTGTCTGAAATCAACATATATATATATATATATGTATATGTATATATATATGTATATGTATATATATATATGTATATGTATATATATATATGTGTGTGTGTGTGTGTGTGTGTATATGTATGTATATATATTCTTTTTTAAAAAGTTAGTGTATATTGATTGGATACACAGACTCTCTACCTGTCCCCAAATTGGGCTCAAAGAATATGAACATATGATGGCATGCCTACCTCCAGTATTTAAGCTCGGCATGGAGGACCTGTCAGCATTCATAGATGAAACTGAGATATAGTCAGAGTGTTTTGGGAGCACAGAGGATAAATGGCTAATTTATTGAATGATGAAGAATAGTTTGCCAAAAAAAGAATAGTTTGACTATTTAGAGACTGGAGAAAAACCATTCCAGTCATAGGAGTTTAAAATGTAAAAATATTAAAGAGCTAGCCTTATTTGTCTGCCATGGCTAAAACATGGGTTGCATAGATAAGAGATGTAGGGACTAAAACTATAGAGTTAAATAGGGCCAATGTGTACCCTAATAAATGATTTGGTCTTTGTCCTATAAAATAAGCAATGTGGATCAACCAAAGGACTTGTATGCATGCATATAAGCCCAACCAATGGACACAGACAACAGGGGGGCGAGGGCATGAGTGTGGGGGGGATTTATGGGGGGGGGGATGAGGTCACATATGTAATACCTTAATCAATAAAGAAATTAAAGATTGGAAAAAAATAAAATAAGCAATGTGGAGCCATCAAAGTTTTCCAGTGAGAAAGTGACATGGCTTATTTTAGAAGAATATCAATAATATCACAGAGGATAGGCTTAGAGAATGCAGTGAGGATAGGCCAGGGAGGGGGCTACTGAAGACAGGAAATCAATAAGATGGTTGTAATCTAAGATGATGAGGTGCAAACTAAGATGGTAGTTCACTGGAGAGAAGGCAGATATGAAGTTACTTTAAGCTTAGAATAAGTAGGACTTGACTGATTACATGTGGGCCTGATAAGAGGCCTTCAGATATAGGCTTTATACCGAAGGGATCTATGAAAAGATGCTCAACACCATTAGCCATTGGGGAAATGCAAATTTTAAAATTGAAATAAGGTACCACTACATACCTGTCAGAATGACAAAAAGTGTTTAAATGCCAATAAAAGAGCTAGCATGGATGCAGGACACCTGGAACTCTTACGCATTACTATAGGAATGCAAAATGGCACAGCCACTCTGGGGAAACAGTTTAGTTTAACTTTCTTACAAAGTTAAAACATACCTGTGCCATGCGGCCCAGCAAGGTCATCCTAGGTGTTTGCTCCAGAAAAATGAAAACATAAGTTCACACAAAAACCTATAGACAGTATATAGAGCTCTACTCATAATCCCCCCAAACTAGAAACAACAAATGCCCTTCAATGGGTGAATGGATAAATAGGTTGCAGTATATCCATACAATTGAATACTTCTCACCAGCAAAAAGCAATGAACTATACAGAACAATTTGTAGATGAAAATCAATGGCATTATGCTGAGTGAAAGAGCCAGCCTCCAAAGGTTACATTCTGTATGATTTCATTTATATGGCATTCTTGAAAAGTCGCAACTACGGGCATGGAGGCCAGATCAGTGATTGCCATGTGTTAGGTGGGGGCAGGCTTTAATAACAAAGTGACAGCTTCTTGATGTGATGGGATTGTTCTGTATATCCTTCGTGGTGGTGGCTACACAGATCTGTGCATCTATTAAATAGAACTGTACACCAAAAAGAAGTATATAAATTTAGTGGACATACATTTAAAAATTAAAACAGGAGACTGCGTGCTTTGAGATCAAATGACCAGAGTTTGAACCTTAGCTCTCTACCCACCTCCATGAACCTCTGTCTGTTGTCAGTGTCTAGGATACTGAGGACTAAACGTGCTAGTGCACATGGAACCCTCAGCACGGTGCATTGGTACCTAGGAACTGCTCAGTAACGGTTAGCTGTTTGTAAGTATGATTAAGTGGAGGAAGAAGTTGGAATGACCCTCCAGCGTCGATTGGAATAGGCCTTTCAGAAGTAAGACCAGGTTGGGAGTAGTGGAGGATATTGAGTTCAGCCTTGATTGTGTTGGGTTGGAAAGGTTGGTGTCCTGGTAGGGGTGTCTATAGCAGCTTAATACATGGGCTTAGATTTCATAAGATCTGAGACAGTGAGTCATTGAAGGAAGGCAGAGAAGTTGAGAGTTAAAACTACACTCTGATGCCATCCCACTCCAAGGGACCCTGGCATCTTCCTGGCTTTGCTACCTTGAAGGAAACTGAACTAACAAAGACTTGAGCATAAGAAACCACGGTCGGTGTCATTGTAAAACCAAAGGACATTAGGTCATTTCCAGGAAAGTGGGCACATCCAACAAATCTCATTGAAATTTCTCCGTGTGAAACTTCGAACATTATCGCTTCTTGAGTTGTAACTTTCAGTACAGTCTTTTTTTTTTTTTTTTTAAGTTATCTTTATAGACCTCAGGAAACCAAAATGCTTCCCATATAGATAGCTTATGTTTATATTCTCTTTTTTTTATGTTTATATTCTTAATTTGGTGCAATTGTAAACATTTGTCAGTTTCTTTTACTTGCTACAAAAGATAGAGAAATTTTAAATAAGAAAGCAAGGAGCAAAGGGAATCAGGCAAATCATTGCTGCCCTATTATGGGAGAAATAAAGTTGGCAGATTCCAAACTGAATCTTGCAACAAAGCACAGGAGATATTTTACACTCTTCAGTGTTTGAAAGGCTTTTTAAACTTTTTTTGTAATCCAGTTGACTGCAATAGCAGTACTACTTAATTTGCATTTCTGCCTCTTAAATTCAGAAGATTGCAAAAAGCATGAAAATAAAGGACAGTGTCCCCTGAAAGGATAAATGCCTTTTACTCTTTTGCTCTATATTGTACTGTATCAGAGTTGTATTAATGGCCTCCTATGGGGTGTTACACCTAACAATTGTATTTTCCACGTTTAAAATATCATTTTGGAGATAGAGAAGGATGGCAGCAATAAGAAACTATACTTTTCTTAAATACTTTTTCAATACCTTTAAAAATGTAATAAGGTTCAACTTTCCATGTCAAACCCCCAAAAATAATTGGGAAAAGAATGTTGATGGTTTTTCCTGGACTTTTATATTCTTAATCTTGAATAGTCATCACCTTTGAAAAGCTCTAAAACATGGAAAGCTCTCTGAAAAACATCTGGCTTGTTATTAAATTAGGTATAATTTATGAACAAAAATAATACAAAGCTACTCCCTTTTTATTTTTTTAAGATAAAGCAAGAGTTGTTGTTTTTTCCGGGAACTGAAATTGATGCTTTTGCCTAAATGGTCATCACATTTGTAGGTTTGAAGTTGTTTTACTGCTTTAGCAGCTGTGTGGCAAGTTTTCTAGCAGACAATGGTGATGGGAGGGGGCTCAGTTGCATCTGGTTTCTCTTTGTGGAATGCCTGAAAAGTTGATATTCAGTGGTTTTCTTGAGAAAGCATTTCATGTGTAGAAAAGAAACTTTTTTAGTACCTAAATTAGCTTGCTGTGATTCAGATGCATACGTTTTTGTTTTCTTGGCTTAAAAAGAAAGGAAAAAAAAAAGAAGAAAGAAGAGTAAAGAAAACCCTAAAACCACATAGCAGAGATAACCCTTTGACCTCCGGCTCTGGGGGAAGATTTACAGTACTTGCAGAGCCTCACTTCACATGCCTGCCTGAAAAGAACCCCAAATAAAGTAAGGCCCCTGTGGAGATGGAGAAAATAAGCAGGATAAGGAAGTTCCATTATTTCAAGCGGCTATGTTTTTTACTAGTCTATAAAGTGAAATACCAATTGTGATGTGTTTCTAGTCTTAAGTTTGTGTCACTTTAAGTCTGGGGTCTGATGTTAGTTAGTCAGGATGCCCTGGGCAAAGCATCCTTCTCTGTCTCCTTCTTAGCAAACATCCCTTCCAGCCAGCTCTCTCAAATTAAATGTCCACGTGAAATACCTTTTCTTTAGGGAAAGCAAAACAACAGAAATTAAAAACAAAAACAGGTCTCTATCAAAATACCAATTGTTTATCTCTTTATATGTCAAGTCAAGTTTTTCTTCAGATACAAAATATGAAAAGTACATGAGAACAAAATTAGGTTCATATTTGTCTTCCGAAGAAGACTTTTTAATTTGGTTCCAAATGACAATTCAGATTAAGACATCTGAAGAAGCTTTACAATTTAATGATGTTCACGTCTATGCTGGTAATATTTACTTAACTAATAGCTTTACATTGAATATTTAGCTTTATGAAAATCTCTCCTAAAATATCTCAGTATTCTCTACAGCACTTTGTATTTACATTTTGAAGTTTATTAAATTGATTTCACTGTTTTATTCTCTGCTTCCTTTCTACATGAGCTAATAAAACCTCATTAAAATGATAGCAAATAAAAGCAGTGTTTCCTTGGTATCAGGAAGGTACTCATAGTTATTGATCAGCTCTTGATTGTTGAATAGGCCAGAACTTTCAATTGGTATTTTTATGAATGAAGGAAAAACTTCAGTAAATTCTTTATTTTCCTAGTTTTAAGAATCTGTAAGAATAATAAAATGCTTGACATGACTTACAAACAACAATTTTCTAACATAAGGGAAAACCTTTTTGTAGGAAATTAAATCAATACTGTCCATTAATCACAGTGCATGTCAACTCTCAAACCACTCTGGAAGTTTCTGGTGAATGTAAAGAACCTTTAGATGTGTGAGGTCCTTAAAGATCTAAGTAGGTTAAAAAAAGAGGACTTTTTTTTTAAAATGCCACATTAGCACATGAAAGCAACTTCAAGGAGGACAGAAGAAAAGCATTTGCTGTATTGCACTAATTATACTTGTGAGTCATGCTTTGTGTTTTGTTTTAAGGCTTGTTCTTTAAAAACTTAGTTAATGCAAATGAAGTTTTAAGCTTTGTACTAAATACTCCATGGGGTTGAAGGAGCTGCAAGACAGGCCATTTATTTCCAGAGGAAAATATTTTTTTATATTAGCCTTTAAAAATATTTGGTGTGTTTGTTTTACAATGTACATAACAGGACAGTCACACAGGTGCATGTTATCTATAATAATAAAAGCATAACATGCTAATTAGACTGGATGTTCTTCCTGGTGACCTTCCAGACGAAGCCTGGGCTGCGAGGGAAGCCCGGGTCCCGAGTGCCAGAGGGAAGCCGGTGCCAGCAGCCTACTCTTGCACGAATTTCGTGCATCGGGCCTCTACTAAGTAAATAAAGGTATATGTGCTGAGTATGCAGGCTAGAAAAACTTTATTGATAGAGGGTGAAATAAAACAGTTTGGACACCACTATTCTAAAGTAGAGAATTGGGTATTTCTAACTATGGCAGTTATGAAGCTTTACAGTCCAGAAAAGGAAATGAACATTAATCAGATCATCTCATAAATTATAATTATAAACTTTAATAAGTGCTGGCATGGAAAATCAGGAGTTATAAGGCCATGTTATAGGGGACACTTTATAGTTTAAAGGTAGGGGATCAGCGTAGGATTCTCTGAGAAACTGATGTTGAATTAGCCAAGATCGCTGACTCCATTGGCACTCACCTTGGTTTGTCATAGAATATGGAGCAGTTGCCTCAGCTGAAGGTTAAAATGATATCAACTTTCTCAGCATCCCAGGATGTTAACAATAACTTTTGAAACCTGTGCAGACAGTAGGCAGCACATTTGGCATGATTATTCATCTTCCCTGGTAGATTGTGTCAATGCATCTAGCTAGTCATTATTTCAAATTTACATATCTTCTGCTTCCTTCTAAGAAAGATTTGGACTAATAATACAGAAACACAAAATTCAACAAAATATAAAACAAATAGGTGGTATAAGGCCCAATGTTGGTAAGAGTTTGGGATTTAAGAACACTCATGCCTATAGAGTTTAAATTGATACACAACTTTACTAGGGATAATTGGGCAACACCCCAAAGGGGAGGCAGGGCAGCTGTAATATGCATACTCCTTTACCTAGAAATTCCATTATAGACACCTATCGTGAGAAAATAATAAGGAACATACACAAGCATTTAACCGTAAGGATGTCCACTGTAGTGTACAGAGTCATTTGTAATTTTGAAAAACTGGAGAAAACCCAAAAACTCAACTACAGAGGTTTAATAAAATAAACTTTGGTAATCCATACAATTTGAATAAATGTGGACATTGAAAGGAATGTTTTAGAAGAATATTAAATAACATGAATAGTATGTTAAGTGAAAAAAAGCAGGCTATGCCCCGACCAGGTGGCTCAGTTGATTGGAGCATATGATTCTCTCTCACATCCCTGTTTCTCACTCTCTCCCTTCCTGTCTGTCTAAACTCATTAAACATATCCTCGGGTGAGAATTAAAATAAAAAGAAAAAGGAAAAAAGATTATAAAATACAAAAAATACTGAGTAGGTGTGCAAATGGATAGGGAAGGGCATGAAAACCACAACAACAACAACATACAACCCAATGTTCACAGTGCTTATCTCTGGGTGCTGGTATTAAGGATATTTTATTTTATTTGTCTACGTTTTACAAATTTTCTATAATAAACATATATTCTATCATAATGAGAAAAAACAGTAAAGTATTTTTAATTGGATATGCCTAAATGAAGAAGTTGGTTCAAAGATAAAGATGGGAAAGTCAATGAAACTAGGATTATGGATTCTTTGTTGTAGAAGGTTCTGTACAATTGCTTAGGAACGCCTAGCTGTTCACTTCCTTGCAGCCAGAGAAAACTACAAACATTGTTAGCTATGGGGCACAGGGCAGTTTAATTATTAGAAGAAGATTGTAATATAATAATTAAATTCTTGAAATACAGTACCTCCAGAAAAATTCTATATGCTCAAATTGTTGGAGATTCTCTGTGAATCTATGTATTGAAAATCCATACTAACTTATGCTTGACAACGACGTAAGATAATAAGGAAAGAAGATTCCTGTGGTTTCTAGAGTCATTTAACAAGTTATAGGGTTTTGGATGACCTAGAGATATTAGTGGAGGAAACAATTAAAATAGTTTTTGAACTTTCACCTTCCTCCATCTGGATGGCCAAGTATGATGATTTTTAGTGTTTCCTTTGCTTGAACACCCTCCATCCTACTCTTTTCATAAAATGACCTTTGGTTTCAGAATAGAAATTGTGGCAGATGGGCCTTAATTTTGACCCTACAGAACCATAGAAGCTACAAATGAGGAATGATTTTATAGTGATTATGCTCATGGTTAAAACAACAGCGCTTTTAAAATAACAGTGAATATAAGAAACTTTAATTCTTCTGTTGAATATTTTATCAGGAAATCCTTTTGGTTTCACTCTATGTACTCACATTATTTGAGATTCCCCATCACATGTGTGAAAAACCATTTTAAGATATTTTTAATACTTTCCAGTACCCCAATGATCATCAGTGTCTTTCAATACCTGAAAGATTTAAGGTTTATATAGAATTTGAATAGATTGTTTGTAGCCAATTAACATGGCAACGACCTGCACCCTGCAGCTACTTGTATCAAAAAACTCCCAGAATTCTCTTATCTGCTAACACTAAAATTGATTTCAGAGTGACACATTCAGCAGAGTTTCAATAAATTCTGGTAACATGGTGCTTCTTGTGCGTTCTAAAGAGGCATAAATAAATACCACAATCATGCTTTACTTCTGTGATTGATGAAGCCGATATTTCATCAGCTTGCGTTTCCCACTTGAGGAGAAATTTAAGATTGGCTTCAAGCTGTCTACCTGCACCTTTCCCATCTCGCAAGCATACTTTTCACTGCTGAGGACCGAGATTTGGAGGAATGGTTATCAAACCACAGATGTTTTTGCAATGAAACTGTGCACCTCTGACCAAGTCGCCGTGGTTCAGGAGATGATAGATGGTATTTTCATGTTGCCTCACAAAAGGGTCAAAATGGCATGGTGAGCCCATGACAGTGAGATGGAGAAATGTTAGTCCTGGAAGGAAATTTATTTCATGGCTTCAGGGGAAGTTTGGCTGTCATGAATAGGCTCTCTCTGTCAGTCTATAAAAATATTGTTTGTAAGGCAATGATGTATGTCAGACAGACAGTGTTAGCAGACAGAGCAGCTACTTAAACAAATGCTAAGCCAAGTACAGTAGCATAAGTCAAGTATTTTGGGTGCTTTTAGGGTAAGGATTGCTCTTGAAAGGAATATCAACATAGCCAAAGGAATTTATTTCACTTTCTTAAGTAAACAACATTTGTAAATTCTATAGCCTCTTTATTGTCCTAGGAGACTGTACCACCCACCTCCATTCTAACACTTATTTGTATTATAATTATAAATTCTTAAAATCAGAAATCGCTTCATTTTATTCACTTTTAATTCATTCAGGAACATATGTGTGGACCACACTCAGTACTGTCCACATGAAGCCATCATACAGTTTTAGGGCAGTGAAGGCCGCTCTCTTCTGGAGTCTCCCTTTCTTCCCCCCACCCTCAAGGAGATAGCGGTGCCCACTCTCGCTCGGCACGATTCCATTCGCTGATGGTGTTGGGGGAAGACTCAGCGGCAGTGTTCACTCATCTTATGGGTGGACCAGCGAGGGGCCTTTCTTCCCTGGGGATTCACAAAGGGAAAGAATTGTCACAGGAAAAACCAAACACCGTTTGTGGGGGCCTCCAATATCGCTTTCAGATTTGTTTCTCAGTGTTTGAAATTAAATCAGATTCATTCATGACAGTGTTCAAGTAGACATCTTCAACCCCAGGTATTTTTGTGCCCAGACAGCCTCAAGTAATGCATTTGTCAAAAATGAAAAACAGTTTTTCAAAGAAGTCCTAAAAGCCTGATAGATACATAGAAATGTAATCTCATGGTTAAAAGAGAAATAACATGATCAGAATACTACTGAACATGATGCGATTGGGAAAGCTTTATGCTTCCGGATTTTATAAAACAATCCATTTAGCAGATGTTAAAATAGAGATTATCAATAGGGCATACTTATTTTGGCAACTGACTCACGTCACTTACAAAGAAAGTTCATCTAAGTTACCCTAAACTTAGTAAGAGAGGGGATGTTTTACTGGGAGTAAGAGGGGTGGTTTGTCTTAAGGCCCTTCGGGGGGGGGGGGGGCAGAACAAAAGGGACTGAGTCATTTCAGGTTTAGACAAATAACCCTACCACGAGCTTTCTGAGAGAGTTGCTGTGTAGAAAACAGGGAAAATTGGGCGGGAGAGGGATTGCCCACTCCATCTGCCGTTCTGTCTATTTTACACTCAAATAGTCTACATTATCACAGAACAAATTTATAACATGTTGCCATAGTGATCATTAACAACACTGCCTTAAAAAGTTGTAAGGCAAATAGTAAAAAAATGCTTATGATTCACAATCCCTTACAAAAATTCAATTTCTAAACAAAAGGAGAATGAATTTTAATCTAAGTTTAAGTAAAATTTACATTCTTTCAGCTAAAAAAAAAAAACAACCCTCTGTATTTAAGTCAGCATGTGAGTACATTCACGTAAGGCATAATTATTTTAACCATGATGGATTAACTTTTTTCATTCTAACATTAGTATGATGATACAAGACAAAGAATCCCCTTTTAGGAAAGACCTGCTCCCCCAATCTTATTACTGTTTAGGGGGGAGAAACACAGCAGGTCTTCCAACATTTGGATAACTTGAAGGCAGGTGACGTTTAAGTGTGACTTGTGTTTTCGGTACTGTGCTTTAAACACGGCCTTTTAAAGAGCAGAGTGTTTCGCTCCGCTTGCCTTTCCCACCCATCCCCCTCAGCATTTTTCCTGCTCCTCTGCCGCTGGACCAGGCTTGGGCTGGCCCCAGATTTGTGTCAGAGGCCATGACCCAGGTGTCACAGCAGTCCTCACTGCCGGTCTCTCCTCTGAATCATTATATGGGGGTATTGTGTTAGGGGGACCGGCTTGGGGGCAGTGCAGTCACCCTGGCTAGCCCGGACCAAGGAGCTCTTCAGTTGGACTGCAGGGGAACAATAGGCCTGAAAAGACTCACACAAAACCTTGTGGCACAAAAGATTTTATTAAAAATGGACATTTGGCCAGAGACACTAGGTAGCATCCTTCAGCATTTCATATTCTCACTTACTCCGAGCATTCCTCACTGGAACATTTTCAGTCTTCACGGATGGTGACCTTATAACAGCAAATTTTCAGGTTGCTCCTTACCTTTGCATGTGTACTCTAATTTATTAACTGTTTTTAATGCTGTGAAACTATAACGTGACACTAATAAAAGCAAAGCTTTTCTGTAGCAGTATTTTAAGTAAATAATTCAAAGTAGTGCATAGTAATTTTTAAAGTAATGCTTTGCATTTTCTTAAGACATTGTATTAAGCCCCTCCAGCATGTTCCTTGTCTGTGTACTACGCAAGTGGCAGGGACTGACCTAAAGTAGATGGGACTGCTTTATCTTCTTTTGGTCCTGGGCGGATTGGTTTTGCCACCACCTGAGAAGTTTCCGTAGAAGGATGGAAAATAGAGCTTAAGAAGTCCTCCCCAGATTTGAATTTTAGAAATATCAAAGATGGAGCGACTCCTGAGGGGTAAAGGTTTCTCATGGTCCTGACCTCAGTTTCCTCTTAATTTTACCTCCCCTGACCTGTCCACTCTGGCCTGGCTCTTTTCAAGGCCTCTGGAGCCTCACCAACAAGCAGCAGCTGGAGGAGACAAAGGCCTGCTGTTCGTGACTCCAGTATTGTCTCTTATTATTATTGGTCCACAGCTAAACACTTTGCAAAAAAATGTTTTCTACTATGCGTTTTCCAGAAAATCAAACGTCTAGATATGTTAGTATTACAACAAAGAATTCATAAAATTGGAATTGATGCCCATCAGTTTTACTGTCTGAGTTCATTTCCAATCAGAGAACATTTGGTCTTCATAGTGTTTGGGGGGAGGTTTGGAATTGGGGTGTGGGTACTTCCTACTAAATGAGCCTATTAGTTTTACCTTGTACAGCTTGAAGTGTAAGGGCAGAACAATGATCAAAATCTGATAGGACTGGAATTCTTAAATGTTTTCTCCTTAAAATAAAATTAATTTATTCCGTAATGTTTACATCTTTGATTATTCTGACTTTGCTCTACTGTGTATTTGATTACCTTTCCATGTACATTAATATCGCCCGCTTATTCAGGGCCTACAACCTGGCATCTTGCAATCATAACCTAAAACCTGGTAGCGTGCCAAAAAAGGGGTTTATATCACAAAGCCCCTCGGCAGGAGAGGATGCCATTCTTTAGTATTATTCTCTTAATTTACACATGTTCTAACATGTTGTGATATTTGTTTTTTCAAACGTTAGTGATTATATGGCCCTGATTTATAAAATAGGCCTAGAAACATAGAATTGGAGCTGAAGGCCAAGAAAAATAAGTTAAAAAAAACTACTACTCTTATATTGTAGACGATATAATTGATACTCACAAGGATGGTTTTGGAGCATCAAAAACATTTCAGTTAATTCCAGCATTCTAAAGAACCAGGGAAGTTTAAAATACATTTTTTGGATATTTTACAGTGTGGGGCAAAAGTAGGATTACAGTTGTTGGTGTGGAAAATAATTTAATAACTAATTAATTATATGAGAATAAACTATTTAGCATACAACCCTAAACCTACTTTTGCTCCACCCTGTATATAGGAAAATGATCCTTAAAGGAAAGCTAGTTTAGTTATGTAGCAGTATCCTTATCTATAAAATAAAAATAATCATATTTTATAGGGTTGTAGTAAGGATTATTTAAGATAGTGCATATAAAGTACATACTAGCTGTTGGCATATAAAAGATAATACATTTTCCCCAACTACTTTATTAACAAAGAAATTCATATTTATTGTAGAACACATGGAAATACAGGAAGCAACATAACTAAAACTTCTTTTTTTTTTTTTTTAAATATATTTTATTGATTTTCTACAGAGAGGAAGGGAGAGAGATAGAGAGCTAGAAACATCGATGAGAGAGAAACATCGATCAGCTGCCTCCTGCACATCTCCAACTGGGGATATGCCCGCAACCCAGGTACATGCCCTTGACCGGTATCAAACCCGGGACCTTTCAGTCCACAGGCCGACGCTCTATCCACTGAGCCAAACCGGCTTCGGCAATAACTAAAACTTCTAGCAGATAGAGATAGAGACCACTGTTAATGTCTAGGTACATATCAGAAGATAATTCATTTTCATTCCCCTTTATAGCTCTTTCTCCAATGACCCAGAACCTCCTTGCCCCTCCATGTTTTCCGCCTCCCCCCGCCCTGCTAATGAATTTACTCTGTTAAAGGACCTAGATACCAGATGTCATTCTTACCCTTGGTGATTTCTCTGCTATATTGGACATTGTCAACCAATCGCCTCTTGGCTTCCGTGGGATTTTAATCTTCCTGGGTCTCCTCATGACTCTTTAAGACCACTTCCCCTCTCAGCTCCAGGTTTGGAGTCCCTGCTGTCCTTTCCCTCCCTTGGCACCCCTCCTCCATGGGTGACTGCTGAGTGTGCCTCTCCATCCTAACTGCTGGCTCCATGCAACACTTTTTTTGTTGTTGTTAATCCTCACCCAAGAAGATTTTTTCCATTGGTTTTAAGAGAGAGAGGGAATGAGGGAGAGGGAGAGGGAGAGGGAGAGGGAGAGGGAGAGAGAGAGAGAGAGAGAGAGAGAGAGAGAGAGAGAGAGAGAGAGAGACGCATTGATGTGAAATACATTGGTCAGTTGCCTCCCCCACATGTCCCAACCAGGGCCAGGGATTGAACCTGCAACCCAGGTATGTGCCCTTGATCGGAATTGGGGAACCCATGACCCTTCTGTGGGCCGGCTGACACTCTAACCACTTAGCACACTGGCCATGGTAATGCAGCCTTTTTAATCACCCGCTGGTCAGCTCCACTTGAATGTTCTCCTGGCACCTTTGACTCAACAGGCATTGGCTCTCCCAAGCATATCCTCTTCCAGTTCTGCTGGTAACTTGGGAGCTTCCTTCTTCTCATCAATCCCTTCCCTCCACAGTTCCGTTTAGTCGGCTGTCTTCTGAATGTATGTAGTACAGTCTGCAGTGCCCAGCCTGACTCTCACAACTCTCTGCGATCTGCCCCCAGTCTGACTGTTCTCTGTGGCCCTCACTCCTGTACCCTTTAGGGAGCTCTTCCCTGTTACTCATCCCTGATCCAGGTGTTCCTGGCCCTGAGCCTTTGCTTATACTCTTCTCCTGGCCTCGATCTCTTCTTTTCCATGCTTGCCATAAGGTCAAATTCTGCTCTAATGCACTTCTTTGAAGCCCTGCTCAACCCCCAAACTAATAATCATTCCCTCTTTTTTAATTCCCTTGGGGAGATTATATATATATATATATATATATATATATATATATATATATATATATATAATTTCTGAGAGGAAAGGAGAGGGGGAGAGAGAGAAACTTCAATGATGGGAGAGAATCATTGATCGGCTGCCTCCTGCACACCTCCTACTAGGGATCAAACCTGCAACCCAGGCATGTGCCTTGACCAGGAATCGAACTGTGACCTCTTAGTTCACAGGTCTATGCTCAACCACTGAGCCACACCGGCTGGGCTCCCTTGGAGTTTTAGCAAATCTCGTCCCATCTTGCATGGTACTTATTTGTACCTTTGTCCTCACTTCCCCAATACACTGTTACCTAAACAAACTCGAGAACAACTGGTACATTTCAACTTCCTAATCTTAAAGATGAGGAAACTGAGTTTTAGGAGAGGCCCCATTTGCAGCCGCATGACTACTAAACCCAAGATTAAAATCCAAATCCCCTCATTCGCAAACCACTTCCCTCCTCTACACTTACGTATTTAGCACTAAAACGTTTCTACCAATTGCTAGACGTTTTTTCTAAGCACTTTACAAATACAAATTCGTTTAGTTCCCATTTAATAGATGAGGAAACTCAATTCAAACCTAGGTAGTCTGGTTCCAGAGTCTATGCTTGAATCACTGCACCAGCCTATCCTTCTGTGTGAGAGGGAGCCAGGATTAGGAGTCATGGGATGCTAAGAGTATTTTACATCATCACTATTGATATTTATCTCAGCATATTGTTTTTTATCAGTATGTCATTATTAATGATGTTGTTATACATGGACACTCCTTTCATCAGATTGTGAATTTATTTCCTCTTCCCAACAGCCTTATTATATTCATTTTATAGGTCATTTTAACCAAGGTACACAGAGAGAAAATAACTTCCCCAAGTTGCACAGTACTGACCAGGCTAGAATTGTAATCCAGGAAGTCTGGGTCTGACAGCTCAGCCCTCAATCACTGTGCTAGACTGTCTCTTTGCTTCTTAGTAGCACTGACTCATTAGAAGTCAGAATTCTTACCTGTTTGTCTCAGCATCCTCCTTTGTAAAGGTCAGGGGACAAAAATGCTACCTAACTCACAGGGTTTTTTAAGTTCATTTGACAAACACTGAGCCAAGGGAGCCTTCTCCCTTTTCACTGCTTTGCATTTCATGAAGTCTTTCATTTGAAGAAATTTAAGCAATAGCTGTATTGCATGTGGACCTGTTTTGAACTGTTCATCAGTTTCAGCTGGTGTATGAATAGCTCCCACCTTCACAGCTAAATGAGTGGGGCCATCACACCCTTCAGAGAGGTACACAGATGCCACCTAGTGATGGAGAGCAGAAACACAAGTTATTCGTGTAAAACACTGGAAGCTGTGGGGTTTTTGTTGTCTTGTGGTCCTTAGGAACAAGTTGCAATGAAAAATGGGGATGTTTACTAACAGAGTTTTTAGTAGGTTACCTAATATGTTAAAAATGCAGCTAATATACTTTTATTGTTGAGTCATACAATTTTAGAATGGAATTAGGTTCTTGAAACGCATCTTTAAAAATATTGGCATTATAGGGAGTCTCATTTTCTTGATCTGTTCTGAGTTGTAGTTGCTGAGAATAATAAAAACCTAATTGTTAAAACTGGATATAATTAACAGTGAATTAATTTGTTGTTTCCATCTGCTTGCTGCTTCTAATGCTAGTCCTCAAACTCTTCCATATTTCCCATTTATGAAACGATTCTTTCATTAGGGAAGAAACCTATTAAGATTTTCCAAAGCATTTATCATCAGGTTGTTTCTTTGTTCGAAGATGAGGAATTATTGGATTAATATGGAAGATGTGGGTGAAGGTGGATTTGACACTGAGAGGATTATACACCATGTGACATGGTCGCTCAAACAGCAAGCTCTTAGTGGTCATAAACAGCACGTTGTCATACATGTATGTCAGACGCTTGAGTGCCTTGCCTGCTCCATGCACTAGGGAACATTAATGAGGACAGGGAGTAGTTAGAACTCAGCTTCAGTGTGTGCTCATTGTTAATTTGCTGATAGTCTGGATCCTAGACCCTGTGTGTCTGAACAAACATGTTTGCTATTCATTTGACTTCGAAAAGACTATTCCCAAATTTAAGTGCACCATATTTTTGGTAGTACTTTCTATGTTCTCCCAGGCAGCTTTACTCACATAATAGCAACAATAATATTGTGTGTACTAATTATAGCCACTGTAAAAAAGTACTTAATAGGCATGATTTAATTTAATACTTTGAAAATCCCTCTAAGGGATTATATCTGTTTTCCAAAGGCAAATAAATGAGGTTAAGGAAACTTACGAAACTTGTTCAAGGTTATGCAGTTAGTAAATAACACAGAGTATTCACTTACCAGTCTGTCTCCTTTGGGAGATTGAAATTAAAAGCAAGGGCTATGTCTTTCTAATCCTTGAGTCTTTCATACAGTGCCTGATTTTTGTTGTTGTTAATTCTCAGCGGAGGTTATTTTTTCCATTGATTTTTCGAGAGAGTAGAAGGAAGGGGGAGAGACACAGAGAGAGAAACATTGATGAGAGAGAGACACATCAATTGGTTGCCTCCCACATGCGTCCCAACCAGGGCTGGGGACCGTGCCTGCAACCGGAGTAGAAGTACTTGCCTGGAATCAAACCCGAGACCTTTTAGTCCTCGGGCCGACGCTCTTATCCACTGAGCCAAACTGGCGAGGTCCCTGGTTTTTAGGAGTCACCTGATAATTGTTTATTTATACCTTGAACTCTTTCTTGACCAACCAGACTTCTGGTTCTGATTCCTTCCTATATGAAACAAACTCAAGAAGAGCTAGTGGTGACAGTGAATCTGAAAGCACAGAAGTGAGGCAAGTCCTGCAGCCAGTGGAGTAAAGATAAAGTGTAGAGCTATTCCAGTGCTTCAAGGAGATCCTCATAGTTTGGCCAAAGGTTGACTCCTTAATAAAGAAAGTTAATTTGGCTGGGACCACGATTTTGTTAGCTTAAGCTGACACTCCATAGTTAGGAATGGAAACATTTAGAGTCCGATTTCTGTTAAATTAATTTGAACTTTCTTTCTTGACCCTTCATCTTTGTATATTGCTAAACCTTTAAGCAACTTTAACCATAGATCCAAACGCTATGTGAGCTATCAGCGCTGGGATCGTTAAGAGTTAGCCTTGTTGAGGAGTGATTTTAATACCCCTTATTTTAAGTTTTGAAGAATCTGGGACCAAGTTTCTCCTCTCTGTCTCTTCCTCCTCCTTCCCTCGCTTAGCTTTGAGAGGGCCTGCATTGTTCTTTGTGGCTGCTCTTCCTGACTCTGCTGTTTTCCCCCTAAACCACATAGCCCAACTCTGCTGAGTCTCCGTAACCAAGCACCACATATGTGGTGACACTTAACTCAAGAAGAGCTTGTAACAGACCGTGGGAACGGGTTCCTGTGGCTCTGCAGGGTTGGTCCTGGGTCTCTGCTTTGTCCCCCATGTATTAGAGGGTCTTTGCAGAACTGCAGAGTTTAAGGATTAGTGCTACTTAAGCTGAGGCACATGGTGTGTGCATTTAACTGTATTTAATGTATTGTTCCTAAGCTAGTTTTTTTTACTCGGTGAGACCATTAATTTGTTAACTATATAGCTGTTCTCTGTTTTCTTTCTTAGTTAATGACTCTTATTGCCTGATAATGCTCATCTCAACATTATTTGAGGGCCCTGGCCCCTGAGTCCCCTCTTCAATTTACAGACAGTACGTGAAATCAAATTTTTAACAAAGTGGTGAACCAGAATAAGCCAGGTTGTGCCTGGGTTTCTGGAGTAACAAACCAAAATGACATAATGACTAGATTTTGAGATTGGAGTCATATGCTTTAAAACCTAACAGAAGCACATGGCAAATGCACGTGGCCCACTGCTCAGCTTGCCCAACCTGCACTTTTTATTTTTCAAAACAAGAATCTTTGTAGAGCATGAAGAAGGGATCCATGTGAACAAATGTGAGTGGGTTTTCCCTCCAAATTATGTTTTCCACATAGGATGCCCTATTTATTTTTCCCCACTAAAATCATTTCCAAAATTATCCTGGTTCTCGTCTTCCCTTTTGTGTGTGGATAGAAACGAATCGGGGGCACCCCCACGTGCTCCATTCGCCTGCGCGTTGGTTTACGTTTTCCTGACCGCCTGTAAGTGAGCAGGGGGGCAGCCCAGCACTGGAGAGTGTTCTGATGGGCCACTCGGACGAGTCCCAGACGGGCATCCGGGTGTGCTCCTCCTCACAGTGCTCATTGGGGTCTGTGCTGAGTGGGAAGTAGCCAGGTGGTCAGGGTCTTAAGGGAGCACCTCTGTCTCTCATCTCTGCTTCTGCCTGACCATTAAAAAAATAGGTTAACTCTGGGTTTTAAATTTAGTGTAAGCAGTTCATTTTTTAAAGAGGAAGAAGGGAAAACTTGAAGAATCCATTTTAGGGTTAAAAAAATATTCCAGAGAAGTATTCCTGAAGTGTTGATAGATTGCACCGTAGAAAAAGGAGTAATCTCGCCACCTGTCCTCATAAACCCTTATCAAAATCAGCTTTCTATGAGGGAGGGCTGTATCCGTGTCCAGCTCCCTGAGGCTGTGAGCTACTTTGGGTAATTCTGTCTCACCCTTCCTTTTCTGTATCTGCTGTCTTCCTGACATAAGACCTCACTCATACTCAGGAAGCTTCCCTAAAGATACTCTTCTGAGCACAGACAGAATGAAGAAATGTTTTAAAGATGGCACTGTGACTTTATAAAGAACTAGGTTGCAAAGAGCCTGTTGAATTCCATTTGTCCCCGTTCAGAGGGAGTATTTGTAAAACTCAGGATTCAGCTGACTGGTGAGTTCAGCAACATGGGAGGAGGAAAGAAAGAAAAAAGCAGCCCTGGCTGATGTGGCTCAGTGGTGAGAGCGCTGGCCCACACAGCAAAGGGTCACTGGTTTGATCCCCTGTCAAGGGCATGTACCTGGGTTGCAGGTTAGATCCCCAGCCCGGGTTGGGGTGCCTGCCGGAGGCAACCTATTGATGCTCACACTCACTGATCTTTCTCTCCCTCCCTCCCTCCCTCCCTTCCTCCTTTCCACTGTCTCTAAAAATCAAGGTGAAAAAATACCCTCAGGGGAGGATTAACAACAACAGAAAGAAAAAAAGCAGATTCAAATTAAGTAGCCTTTAATCTGAACCGAAATCTTGTGGATCTTAGAATTTCAGTGCCAAATGTTCATTTGAGTGATGAAATCCAAGTATGTTTCTATGTTCTCCAGTAATCATTTTATAAACTATTTGAAAATATTTCAATTTTGAAAGTCATTATAATGAGACAAACCTGCAGTGGCAGGGCCCATGTATTTGTGTAAACTTAAAGGCCCTGTACTGTTATATCCACAAGGTCTTGGTTCAACTTTGTATGACATTAGACACACTACTTAATACATTTTTACCACAGTTTTTAATAAATGGGAATAACACATCTTACAGGGTTTTGTGATACTTAAGATAATGTATATGAGAAACATTTCCTATAGTCAGAAGTTATTAATCTTCCTACTTTTTTATCTAGAAAGAACAGAAATTTTCTAAGTTGTATAAATTTTTTGTGTTTTTAATTTTATCAAAACAAATAGAAGGCTGTGAGATTTGGGAATGCCCCCTCATAGTCCCGGATTGCAATAAATGTGACTCTTTAATTTGAAAAAACAAAAACAAAAACAAAACAACAAATAGAAATAAATATTTTTATTTTAGGAAAAACCTTTAAATGGAATTTAATATTAAATGTTAGAATATGTTAATCAATTTCTAAAATATTTATACAAACTCTTAAATTACCTAGAAGAATTTAATAAACTTCACATTTGATTTTTTTATTTTTTTTAAATGTTTGAATTCACTCTAGAATTATCTTTTTTTTAATTCTAAATCCTTTTCCACATTGGCTATATCTATTAAAGATTACTATTTTTCTGCTTCTGGGTACTATACCAAAAGGCAATGAAATCTGTATCTTTTAAAAGATATATATATATATAGTGATTTCAGAAAGGAAGGGAGAGGGAGAGAGAGAGAGAAACATCAGTGATGAGAGAATTATTGATATGCTGCCTCCTGCATGTCCCATACTGGGGATCCATCCTGCAAACGTGGGCACATACCCTGACCGGGAATCTAACTGTGACCTTCTGGCTCATAGGTCAATCATCAACCACTGAGCTACAGGCCAAGTTGAAATCTGTATCTTGAAGAGGTATTGACACCCCATATGTTCATTGCAGCATTATTCACAATAGACAAGACATGGAAACAACCTAAATGTCTGTCAACTGGTGAATGGATAAAGAAAATGCACGCACACACACACAAACTACATATAGGAATATTACTGAACCTTAAAAAGAATGAAATCTTGCTTTTTGCAATTAACCTAGAGAACATTATGCTAAGTAATTCAAACACAGAAAGACAATTACTGTGTGATCTCACTTACATATGGGATCTAATATAGTTGAACTCACAGAAACAGAGTAGAAAGATGGGTACCAGGGTTGGAAGGTGGAGAAAATGGGATGAGATAATCAAAGGATACAAAGTTTCAGTTTCAATTTTTTTGAGATCTGATTTATAGCATAGGGACTATAATTATAAATATTCTATTGTCTACTTAAAATTTGCTAAAAGTGTAGGTATTAAGTGTTTTCCCCACATATACATGAGATGATGGATGTTAATTAGCTTGATTACAGTGATTATTTCACAGTGTATAGTGTATTGAACATCAAACTGTACACCTTAAAGTATATGACTTTTATTTGTCAACTATACCTCCATAAAGCTAGGGAAAAAAAGACATTTCTGAATAATATTTATTTTTACGTAAGCAAGCATTCTGTAGTTATAAATGGTTATACTTAAATTTATTGATATAATTAAACTTCTTGTATATTTTCTAAAGTATATCATTTAAATGTTATAATCATTTATTTCTCAGAAGCCAGATTTTTTTTTTTTTTAATATGCATGGGATGGACTTTGGTTTTCAGATTGTGATAGTTAATGAATACCAGTAGAGGGAGCTCCAACTCACTTTCTTGGTGAATTTAGCTCTCAACTTGAAAATGTAGGTTTGTGGAAAGGTCATGCTTAGAAATAAATAACACATGGTTCTAAAGATTTCCAAACGTGCTAAAGGATGACAGTTGTCATTCTACTTAACCTTGAGGGGGGAAACATCTGACTTTGATTTTCATGCTTTTAATAAACTTACCGTCAAATAACTAAATAATGCCTGTATAGTGTAACTTTCTATAAGTGATTCATCACCCAGACGACATCTTTTAAATCTATCTCAGTTGAGGAGGAGGAGGAAGAGTAGTGTTAGTGATGTTATTGTTTGAAGTGAGGCTAAGCAAAGTAAAATTTAAAATAATTGGTAGATAGTCACAAAAGTAATGGCATACTAAGGTGAATTGCTGAGTCATCATATAGGATAGGGAGAGAGAAAATTTCATTTTACTTAGAACTGGTATTCATTCAGAAGATTTAAAAACCAAAATGTAGAAAGACTCTAGAACCTTTGTTTGCATCTAGATGGCTAGACCTAATTATTAACCTGTTGGTTTCTTCATAGACCCCAGAAGAAAATACCACGTGAGGCTGCTGGCTTACAACAACATAGAAGATGGTTATCAGGCAGACCAGACAGTCAGCACCCCAGGATGTGTGTGTAAGTAAGAGTTAGGGTAGCTGGTTTCACTGTGTATGGCTCACGCCTTCTCCTCCTCTGCCTTGAAGTGTCAGTCTCGTTACTGCTTGGAAGCCTTCATGGTGGGATCACTTCATATCCTCCGTGGCGCCTAAGATAGTATCTTCAACAAGTACCTGCTCAGTAAATATTTAAGTGATCTATATCTAATTATAAGAGCCTGTTGTACTTTTGCATGCAGAGGACTGTAAGAAATTTAACTGGGAAAAATTACCCTGAATACCTACATATACTGAACTTTCTTTTATCTGCTCCAACCTTGAGGCTAATTATTTCCTTCCAGTTACTGTTCAGTTTTATTGCTACTAAGAGCTGTTTGATTTTATTGCTACTAAAGTGGGTGTCTGTCGAGTTTTAAGTCCACTGCTGGCTTTCTGAATGCCTTTGGCTGGTAGCTTGACTTCTCCATGCTTCTGTTTTACAATCGAAGTACTGATAATATTTGATTCCTCATCTAACTCCTGGAAGAGTTGGTCAGATTTGAGTAATAGACCACGACAAACCTCTCGAGGAAGAAAGACCTAAAAAGGCAACTTACTGGGTGGGGTGTTAACGATGTTACCATTTACCACTTCCTACCATCAATGTTATGCCGTGAGGTGAATTAACATTGTCTTTTTCAATAGCTGTTCGTGATCGCATGGTTCCTCCTCCACCACCACCCCACCATCTCTATGCAAAGGCTAACACCTCATCTTCCATCTTCCTGCACTGGAGGAGGCCTGCATTCACCACGGCACAAATAATTAACTACACCATTCGCTGTAACCCTGTCGGCCTGCAGAATGCTTCTTTGGTTCTATACCTTCAAACGTATGTAGCTTCTGTTAATGGTTGTTTTCTTTGCTCCCGTCCTCATTCATACTTCCTGCCATCTTGGGCTAGCTTGAGCTTCAGCTGTGAGCATTTGTCTCGGGACTTATCTGACTTATTAAAATGCCTGGGGATTTTGCACCTTTACCATATTCAGTTCTGAAACTGCATTTTTTTACATTTACTCTCCAGAAATGATTTTTGTTTGTTTGTTTCCCCAGCCTCATGCAAAAAGATTCGGCAAGAAGCTATTTTTCCTTTACTTTCATAAGGCGAAAGAAAAGCATGTTGAAAAGAAAAACAAAAGATCATCTTCATGTTGACATCAAAAAATAAAGCTAGTCTGTTTTCTAGGTTATAGATAAAAAGATGCCTATCACTATAACTTTAAAGTATACTTTGACTTCCAACATTTCAGAGGAAATCCCTTTGTATTAGGATACTTGTAGGCAACTTGTATGGCAATGTATAGGCTTATTTTTATAGGATAATACCAAATGTGGTATATAATAGTTAAATCAGATTGCTCTTTGAGTGTAAAAAAATGTTAGTATGCTCTCCCTACCTGTATTGATTGGCAGCACTGGCAGTCTTTGAGAAACAGTGTGCTAACGGCATTAACTTCATTGCTCATTATCATAGATCGGAAACTCACATGTTGGTTCAAGGTCTAGAGCCAAACACCAAATATGAATTTGCTGTCCGATTGCATGTGGATCATCTTTCCAGTCCCTGGAGCCCTGTCGTCTACCATTCTACACTCCCAGAAGGTAAAGAAGGCAGCTCCCTTGTGGGTTTATCTAAATGTGCAAAAAAAATGTGTGAAAAATATGTATGTCACTTTGAAGAGGATGCTCCCCTGGTTGTTACCTACCAATTGATATGGATGTATTTGTTTTGTTTTTTAACCTTCATTAAATTTAATTTTCCCCTCTCAGCATATGTATTCCACAAGTGAGTGGGCTTGAATCAAGTGTGCTGTTCAAGGCTGCACTGAAATAATTTTAAATGTGAATAAGTGAATAATGTATGTGTTAGGAGCCCACTATATCAATATGTACGTAGCTCGATACTGTGCTCAGTGCATAGATATGATAACCTGATTGAGCAACAATTCTATAGCTTACCTGTCATTCCAGCTAAGATGTTTTATGTCTCCAAAACCTGCATTCCTTTTCTCTAGATTGAGGTTGAAGGACTAGATGATCTGTGAGGGCCCCTATTTTAATTATGCCGAAAGAAAGCAAAGGGCATTTATTTCAGTGAGCAAGGGTTTCTTTGCTATGGTCTTGACAATATTTTATATGCTATATAATGCCAAAAACCAGCTCTTCACACTTTTAGCTTATATTAAAAATGCGGTCAATTAAAATCCTAAGACTTCACTACTTTTTACAGATATAAATCATTAGTGTAAAGCCTTCCCTTTAGACTCACTGATGCACAGTGTTTTGGGGGATAACTGAATGTTTCCAGTCTCAGAAGTATTTTCTTCAGTGGCTTCCTAGACCATTTGAATATATATCCTATACATTTAAATAAGAAATGTAGTTTAGATTCAGTACTTGATGGAGTAAGACAATATCTAATGAGCAAGTGCTGCTGGTGGGACTATAAACATGTCAAGGGTGACAAAACATGTCAACAGCCCTAAACATGCTTACAACCTCTGACTTAGTAATTCCCCACCCAGCAACCTACTATCTTCTTTATATTTTTTAAATGTTTTGAACATTATAAAATAAAATTAGCTTTCAGAGGAAGAAGAAAAATAGCATTGTACTAGTATTAGTAATAATCGGTAAGAGCTGTGGTTTTCAGATGTTTTTATAGTAGTTTCTAGTTTTTCAAACTTTTCCCTATGCCTGTCATTCTAGTAGCCAGGTGTGTGTGTGTGTGTGTGTGTGTGTGTGTGTGTGTGTGTGTGACCATTTCATCCTAGTAACACCAGATTTTCTGCACGTGTGCACAGCACCAGCAGGCCCGCCAGTTGGAGTAAAAGTGACCCTGATAGAGGATGACACTGCTCTGGTTTCTTGGAAACCCCCCGACGGCCCAGAGACGGTTGTGACACGCTATACTATCTTATATGCATCGAGGAAGGCCTGGATTGCGGGAGAGTGGCAGGTCCTGCACCGAGAAGGTAACTGTGAACGTAAATTGTACCAAAGAGAATGAAAAGCAAGGTTATTAATGATAAGGAAACAAGAGAAAGAGGGATCTAGAGTTTGTTTTGAATTTACGTTTATGGAGCAACAAATGATTAAGGATTTTGGTTTTACTCAGAGCATTGGGAAGCCATCAGCATATTTGAAGCATGAGCATGTGGTTCACATCTCAGAGATCACTCTATTGTGAATAGAAGAGGTTTGGTTGAAGAGCAGGAGGCAATAATTAATACAGGAGACTAGGAAGCAATTGTAATGGTCCAGGAAAGAGATTATAAGTCTGGATCAGGGTGGTAAGGCTTGGGAAAGGAGAGAATGGTTGAAAAACATGAAGGAGGTAAAATCAGTAGGACTTGGTAGCTTAAGGAGGAAGGGAGAGGGACAAGAGAGGGAATACTGATATAGGTAATTACTAGATTTCTAGTAGTGGTGTACTTTGCACTGAAGTAGCAAACACTGAAAGAGGACCTGGTTTAAGGGCGAAGACTTTTGTACAGCTACTAAAATGGTCCACTTGCAAATAAATGAACCCATATGGATATTAGGGTCCACCGGCAAAAGCTGGTTAGGGCTTACAACGAACACTGGATTTAATGTTTTTCTTTTTATTTCTTTATTTCTTAATTGTAATATGTTTTTGTTTATTTCAGAGAGGAAGGGAGAGGGAGAGAGAGATAGAAACATCAATGATGAGAGAGACTCATAGATTGGCTGCCTCCTGCACGCCCCACACTGAGGATCGAGCCCGAAACCTGACATGTGCTCTGACCGGGAATTGAACCGTGACCTCCTGGTTCGTGCATGGGTCAGTGATCAACCATTGAGCAACACCAGCTGGGCTGAATTTAAGTTTTTTAACATCAATTATTTTTAGCTGAGTAATATTGAATTCTGAAACTCTTAACATTCTTACTGCATGCTTTTATCATTACATTCTTTTAAAACTTCTGACTCTTTCATTTGAACAAGTCCTACATGCCAGTTTTTAGGTGGACTATAGCATAAATAGTAAAACTTCATTATTTTGGCATTTTCTTAATTCAGATGTGCATGCTGAGAAAAGAACAGCTTGCCAAGCAGTGAAAAGCTTAAGGATTTCAAGAAGAAACTTCGTTGAACCTCCACATATTCTAAACACTTCATAGCACTAGGCACTTTCGCATACATTTTACCTGTTAAGGGAATATTTACCCAATTAAGAGAATAAATTTCAAAGACAACTATGTGGGTGTAATAAACTCTATGCAATTGTAAAATAAACAAATGATAAATTTAGCTGCAGTTTTGATAGTTGTATTATCATATTTTTTATTGAGCAGAAGCCCCACTAAGGAATGATTTCCTAGTCACTGAAGAGATGTGAAAGTAACACGTACTTGCTAGCAATACAGTTTTATATTTGTGTCAGTTATTATCTGTTGCTACCTAACAAACCACTCTAAAACTTAGCCACTTTACCTCCTCCTAGTTCTGTGAGTCAGCAGTTTGGACTGGGATCAGCTGGGCAGTTCTGTTGGTCTCTCCTCAGGTCACTCATGAGGCTGTAAATCATCTCCAGTTTCAGTGTGGGGTAGCTTAAAAGCAGCAAGAGCGAGTTCTAACACCAGGACAAGAGGGAGGAAGCCCATGTACAAAGCTTTGCACACCTCTGCTTGCATCCCACTTGCTCATGTGCCCTGGGAAATCACGTAGGCAAGCCCAGAGTTAGTGAGGCAGAGGACTGCCCACAGGTGTGGATAGGTGGACGTATAATTGATTGGTGTGCTGTGACTCTTACAGTCTACCATAAATTCTTAAAATGTATAATTCACATTTACTTTATTATTTCCAAAAAGACTTACCAATACAACATTTAGCCAAATGACTAATCTGATTTAATAAGATATTTTATAAGTATTAGTAAAGAATTTTAATCACATGAGCACATACTTCTTTTAGCTCTTCATTTGTACCTGCCTAAAAAGAAACAACGTTTTATTTTGGTAAAGGTGAAGGAAAAGATTGGGGGGGGGGGGCAAAGAAGGAGAATATCAATATCTCTTTCCTATATGATTATTCATCTTCTATACATATTGTGTTTATGTATATTTACACATATAACTAACCACATATTTATTGCCAGGTGGAATAAGATTTTTTTTCATCAGTTAAAATATTTTTTAAATGTTCCTGATGACCATATGAAATTTGTGACTAAAATTGTACATGCTACAATGGTTGAACAGAAATGTGATGTGAAAGGATGCTTGTGTGTAATTTCAAAGATCAGAAATTAAAGCCTTTACACAGAACACACTAATTATTTTTAAATCTCTAAAAGGCGCCGTAGGAAATCATGCTCTACTACCACAGTTCCTGAACCCTGTTTCTCATAGCATGAGTTTCCCAAAATGGTAAAGGTACCCCTCTAAGTAAATTTGAGAACCACCATATACTATTTATTCCATATACTATTGGAGATTCACATTGGGAATTAAAGTCCTTTCCTAAAGGAATCCGTTTCACTCAACATTGGCCAAATAAAATGGACTACTAATAGTAGGAACATCATTGATTGATCAAATGAATTCTTACTGAATGATTACTATGTGACAGGCTCTTTTCTAGGCATTGGTAATACCACAATGAACAAAACAATGTTTCTTCCCCAATGGAGTGTACATCTCAGGAAACACACAAGCAAATATAAAAATATTCAGGTAGTGCCATAAATGCTATAAAGAGAACTCCAATAAGGGGAAACGACAAAGTGATGGAGGTAGTAAGGTAAGTTCTTTTGGAAGAAATGACATCTGTAGATATCTGGGGGACGTGCAAAGGCCCTGAGACAGGCGGAAGGGGAGCATGAGCATACACACACCCACTCAGCTCATCTGCTTATAAAATTTAAATTAAATGAAAAGACGTTTAATTTCAGGCATGATTAGTTTCTGGCAAGCACTTTTACAAATTAAATGTAAAGTATTATGTGATAAGATGGAAGCTCAGTCTACTTATATGTCTATTTGGGAAGAAATTTAAATGCTTTTCCTTCTAGCTAATTGCAACCTGTCACAATACATCTCTGTGTTTTAATTCACCTGCCTAGGAACTTGTAACAGTGGAAAGGCTCTTCCTGATGCTAAATGTGGGTCCGTTTGTTTATTTAACAGTTGTGTGCTCAAGTAACTCACACTCTCTTCAGGCCAAGTTGAAACCATAGAATATAAAAACAAGCTGTTTTTGGCTGCTCACATTGCCACTCGGTTCAGCTGCCTCACACCATGTGATCTGCAGAGGTGGCCTCTGAATCATGTCCTTAGCGAAGATCACCCGGCATCTCACTTGCATAATGAAATAGACTCTTTCAAGTGCCTTAGAGTAGCCAGCTCTGGCCTGGAGGTGACTGCTACAAGCTATTGTAAGCTCTTTGAAGCCATTGTAAGGATGCTCTGAGTCAGGAAAAAATGAGATGAAGTCACCGTAGGAAAGTAAGGCTCGCTAGTGAATATCCACAAATGCAGATGGAACAACTTGCTGGTTGAATTTCTATTACACCTGCTTTCTTAACATTAGGATTAATTTCTAGGGTGAGAGTCCCTTTTGTAAGAAAAATACTTCAGTGAAGTGACAAGAACAGAAAGACACCTCAAGAAATACCAGTGCCACCCGGCCAGCGTGGCTCAGTGGTTGAGCATCAACCTATGAACCAAGAGGTCACAGTTCTATTCCTGGTCATATCACATGCCCAGGTTGCGGGCTTGATCTCCAGTGGGAGGCGTGCAAGAGGCAGCTGATTGATGATTCTCACCATTGATGTTTCTATCTCTCCCTCTCCCTTCCTATCTGAAATCAATAAAAAAAAAGAAAGAAAGAAATAGCAGTGCCCATATAGAAACCCTTCTCATCAGTCATGCCAACAGAGAAAATACGTTCTGATACCAAATGTCATATGTAAATTCAAATGAAGGTTACTTTTAGAGAGAAGTAGATGGTAGGCAGATTGGTGGTAGTAATTTTGATAGTTAATTTGAGGTCTTAGTCTTCAGTACTCCGTGATTCTTACATAATTTTGGCATTTTATTTCCTATTTACATTCAAGAACTCTTAATGATTAGGAGGATGAAAAATATTTTCAGACTTTCAAAACTAATTGTGTTGGCCCTAGCCAGTTTGGCTCAGTGGATAGAGCATCGGCCTGCAGACTGAAGGGTCCCGGGTTCCATTCCAGTCAAGAGCATGTACCTCAGTTGCAGGCTCCTCCCCGCCCCAGGCCCTCGTTGGGGAGCCTGCAGGAGGCAACCAATCAATTTCTCTCTGTTTTTCCCCTCTCTCTTCCACTCTAAAAATCAATGGAAAAAAAAAAATCCTCGGGTAAGGATTAAAATTAAATAAATAAATTAAATAACTAAAACACAAACACTTATAAAAAAACTAATAGTGTTGTTTCTAACTTAAGAGGTAAGGTCAAGTGACCCTCTTTGGCGCATGCCCATCCCAATCTCCTTTTCAAGTGAATTTTCTTTTTCCGAAACTCTAAGGCCATGGTCGGCAAATTGCGGCTCGCGAGCCACATGCGGCTCTTTGGCCTCTTGAGTGTGGCTCTTCCACAAAATACCATGTGCGGGTGCGCACGTACAGTGCGATTGAAACTTCATGGCCCATGCGCAGAAGTCGGTTTTCGGCCTGGGCGAGTCTGTTTTGAAGAAGTGGCGTTAGAAGAAGTGGGGGGTGTTGGACGCGGCACAGGCGGCCGCGGGATACACAACGGGGGAGGTGCGTGCGTGATTCATGCACCAATTGAGTGGGCTAGTCAGTCAGCAGTCTCATGTGCAGTGGTTAGTGCTAGTCACGTCCGCAAATCAAGCGTGGGTGACAAAAGCACCTACTCGAAGCATAAAGTTACCTGTATTTTTCCAACCAGCTGCAAATCGGTATTTTTGTCATCAATTTAAGAATTGTAATTCTTTTGTGTTGGTGGCTTTATTATTATAAAATAAAACATTTTTTAGGTGCCCTGTTTGAGATGGCTACAAAGAAGAAGCAAAGAAAAACGGAAGACGAAAACCGTGGATTTAAAGTTGAATTTAAAGTTGAATGTACCTACCTATATAGTTTAAGTTTAAAAAAGTTGGCTCTCAAAAGAAATTTCAGTCGTTGTACTGTTGATATTTGGCTCTGTTGACTAAGGAGTTTGCCGACCACTGTCCTAAGCCCTTCCTTGTTTCACTGTCCCCAACTTTAATAAAGGTACCCTCAAAAAATAAAAAAATAACAGTGAGGTCAAGATCATCTGTCACAGCAGTGATCATAAGTAGTTAAACATTTCTAAAAGACGAAAAAGGCGCACATTGCCTTTTTCAAAATCTAATTACAATTGTTGAATCTGAGTTCTTTATACCATTCTCTCTCTACCTATGTTTGAAATACTCTATAATAAGATGTTATTAATGCCGTTTGTATCCAGACCTATAGAAAGAGTAAAACACTATGTATATGTAAAAACATTTTATAAAGTTTACTTAATTTGTCACTGCTGTGTTTTTTTAATAGGGGCAATAACCATGGCTTTGTTGGAAAACCTAGTGGCAGGAAATGTGTACATTGTCAAGATATCGGCATCCAATGAGGTGGGGGAAGGACCCTTTTCGAATTCTGTGGAGCTGGCCGTGCTTCCAAAGGAAGCTTCTGAGTCAAATCAGAGGCCCAAGCGTTTAGATTCTGCTGATGCCAAAGGTCTGTATACGTCACAATTGCTGATTTTTCTTAAGAGAAGAACGTGCAGATCTGTTTCTCAGCTCCCTGCACTTTATCTCCCGCCTGCAATGGCCATGTCCGGAAGCCTGCACGCAGTTTCTCGGCTTGTTGCCAGGGAGGGTCTGAGGCTGTGGAGCACACCGGTGTGGCTCTTCTCTGCACTCCTAGAAGCAGAAGACAAACTTACTCAGAATTAGCTGCAGTTTTCAGACCACTGTGTCCCAGTTAGTTCTCTTCCCAGCTGTTCAACCACCAGGACAGATGAGCCACACCACCCTGACCTCATGGGAGTAGCTTCCTGAGAGTTTTCGTGGAAATAAACAGCAGTGGTGTGGTGTTCAAGCTCAGAAGAGCAGGGTTTCCATTAAAAATTTTCACCACGAAACACAGCCTTTCCAGAGAGAGTTATTTCTCTCAAGAAAAATGATTGGGAAAAATATCTTGAGAAATCTACCCTCTCCTCCCTCTCCTCCTCCCTCTCCTCCTTCCTGGTGAAGTGGGCCTGTGTGTTGGGGAGGGGGGGAGGGGGCGGGGGCAGCTTTATATGGCAGAGGGGGGAGTGAGGGGGGGGGAGAGAGAGAGAGAGAGAGAGAGAGAGAGAGGAGAGAGAATGAATGAGAAAGAAACACACCCAGGGAAGGAGAGAGAGAAAGGAAAAAGGAGAGGGCAGTCAGATTTAAGCCCAGGAAGCAGGTAGTCACAGTAGCTACACTGCTATCAGGGGAGAGGGAGAGTAAGGCTCATATTCACACCTCAGATGCCTCACTGCTCCAAGTGTCACAGCACCAGCAGCATGAGTGTCACCCAGGAGCTTATAGAACACACGCAAAATCGCAGCCCCCACTCCAGAAGTAGTGAGGCAGAATCTGCGTTTTAACATATCCCCTCGGGAAGCATATGCACCTTAGAGTTTGAGAAGCAACTGCAGAGCAAATACGTAAATGGAAAGCTAAGCTTAATACAGCTATGCTTTTAAGATAATATGACATGAGCACTATCCTTTGGCCCATCAAGGAACAACTGTGCATTATAAATGATAAACTGATGTTCATGTTTGATATAACAATACAATATCTAGAACTCATATTTAGAATCCTCACTATGGGAAGATAAACCAATCTTTCTGAGATAGCTGATAAAAGTATAATATGTGTCTTTTCTGCTTAGACACAGAAGTGTCAAAGGTTTTCCTATGAGAGGAAGGGAAATTATAGAAAAGCAAATACCTGTCTGAGAATTATGATAAATGGAATCATGGATTTTTTAAATTGATTCTAAGCAGATGTGTTTCCCCTTCTAGTTTATTCAGGCTATTACCATCTGGACCAGAAATCCATGACTGGCATTGCTGTAGGTGTTGGCATAGCCTTGACCTGCATCCTCATCTGTGTTCTCATCTTGATATACCGAAGTAAAGCCAGGTGTGTTTCCATTGCTAGAGATGTTGAGGTGGTTAAAGTAACATTTAAATTACAGTAACCACAAGAAGCAAATTGAAGCCAAATGCCTTTTAGAGTAATTGGGATTTTCCACTTTAAAATAAATACATTATTACTTGAGTTCTCTTAGAGCTATAGAGATGTGCACACTTTGGAAGATCACTTTCTTGCCATTTGAAAAATGCACTATGTCAATGAAATATTCCTAATGAAGACCTAGTTTCTTTATATCCTTGGTGGTTGGTTTTTTTTTAAGTAAAATTTTATTTTATTTTTATTTTTTTGGTTAATACTCACCTGAGAATATTTTTAATTGATTTTTAGAGAGAGTGGAAGGGAGGGAGGGGGGTGAGAGAGAAAGAAACATCAATGTGCGAGAGACATGCCCTGATCCAGGCTGGGATTGGGATTGCCCTTTACCACGAATCAAACCCTGACCCTTTGGTCCGAGGGCCAACACGCTGACCACAGAGCCAAACCGGCGAGGGCTATATCCTTAATATTTTGAGAAACACAAAGTATATTCTTTAGTTTTAAAAAAATGTTGAGTTCAGTTCAGAGTAGCTTCCCTGTTCTGTTCATTAAACTCTGGGACATCAAAACACAGGCTAAGGGAGATGACTGGATAGAAAGTATTGCTCTATTCCAAGCATGTCAAATTCAAAGGCTAACATGGGACAAATAAACAAGGTTTAAGTTTATACGGGCCACAAAAAAACAAAAGCTTCAATTTTCATAGAAACATAGGTTTATTTCTATAGAGACATGCTGAATACAAAGGGCTGAAATAAATGAGTAATCGTTAACATAAAATAATAGAACATTTTTATAAAAATCGATATTTTTTTCTTGAACATTAACTTATCAGACACTGAATAACTGCACAGATTAATAAGCATAATGCAAATAAACCTATTTTTCTTGTTCTCCAAAAGCGAAATATTTCCTGTTGCACACACCAAACGAGTCAGTCCAAGACAATGAAGTGGCAATGGGCTGCTAAAATATTCGCTGCTTGTATTAGTGGAGAGAAAGGGTGCGCCTGCGCATAAGGCGCGTAAGGGAAATGAATGCAACACGATTATAGTAATCAGTCATTAGCGAACCTTGTAGTTATTAATAATTATGTATAACAGGATATTGTAAAAATTAAGTTATGAAATTTTTTATTAAAACTTTTCTTACATACCGTTATACTGGCTGGGCTGCAAAAATATTCATTGTGGGTCGCATGTGGCCCACGGGCTTCGAGTTTGACATGCTTGCCCTATTCATTTACCTCCCAGCCTACAAAAATGCTTGCTCAGACCTATATAAATATATCAGCAGATTAAAGATGTCCAAAAGAGAAGTGGTTCTGAAGAGACTGAAAACTAATGAGCTTGGATTCGCAGACAAGATTAAACTCATTCAGTTTTTTTTAAGTTTGGGGTCTGTTGGGTTATTTGCGATACAGTGACAATGAGTCATTTTTGAGCATGGCTGCTTTCCAGAGACATAAAAATAAAAAAGTGACACAAACTGATAAATCTGCTGATAAGAGGATTCCTTACTCCCTGGAATATTTTCACATTTAAGTAGCCTGAGAAGCTTGAGTCACTGAGAGCTCCTCCTGCACCACCACAGAACAGATGGTTGGGTCTCTCTGGACATGGATGAAAATAAATGTAATAACTACGGATTGATTTTCTGTGAACTCTGTCAGGCAATCTCATCTGTAATTTGCCTTCAGCTAAATTCTCAGCATTCAGTGAACTTGTCTGTTTCTAACCTTTTATATATTTTGGCTTTTGCTTTAATTTACTTTCTTAAGGTCCTTTTGTAAATTAAAAAAACAAAGCAAAGTCAAATACATATCATTTTTAGGTAATGTGCCTCACTACTCCCTCCATCTGCCTAGTTTGTTCAGAGCTGACTCTATATGTGTTTGGTACTTGACTAGGAAAACATATTAATGAAGAGTTAGTGCTAATGTATTTTTGTATATTGATTTGACTTAGTCTTACGGTCCGGGTTTCTCACTTTACGAATATTTTTATAAAAACCTTTATGCATCGTCTTTTAGTGATGCCTAAATCTTGCAGAAGTGCTACTGTAAATTTGCCATCATTAATTGGCAAGTGAAATGTGATGTTAGTGTGACAAAGTCTGTAGACCTGAAAGAGAACATGTAAATTAAAAACTGTAATTTATGCATAAATTGTAAATAATCAACAATAATAAAACATAGTAGTTTGTAACTATTAAGGCTTTTATTAGGGGTGTGTTAAAAGTATACGTAACCAGATATTGGGACAAAAAGAAGTAAAGAAGCTTTCTTAAGTCATAAACATTTTCAGCAGTGAGTTAGAGTTAAAATCTCATACTCAGTTCTTAAAGATATTTGAGAAGCAAACATTAAAGAACTTTATTGTGTGCAAGCTGTGATTATAGGCCAAATTTGGTACATTTGCCTGTATCTCCTATGAAATTAGAGTTCCTTTCCTTGCAATATTCCAGGAAGTCATCTGCTTCCAAGATGGCACAGAATGGAACTCAACCATTATCCCGAACCAGTGCCTCACTAGCCGGTGGAAATGAAGTAGGAAAGAACCTGGAAGGGGCTGTAGAAAATGAAGACTCCTTAATACCAATGAAGATGCCCACCAGCTTCATTGATGCAAAGGTACTGCAAGCTAGGGAACCGATGTGCTGCGTGCGTAATCCTTCCCTCCATTCATCTTCTCTTTATGTGTAAAATTTACTTAGCAAAAAATTGCATGTCAAATGTATTACACCAATACTCCACTTAATGAAATGTGAAGCAGTTTTACCCAGATCCTTCCTTACACCAAATATTTGGAGAGAAGAACATAGGGATACATAAAAGAATTAAAGATGAAAGAGATGTAGAAAAAAAGAGAAGGTAGCATAAATTCAATTAGATGGGATTATATGGAGCTAAGATGTCTTCAATAAGGACACCATGATCATTAATCTATATTTACGATAAATTGAATTGCCTTGTATTTACTGGGTGGACAATTTTTTACTAATTGTGTACTTAGGTTGGTAGAATGTCATTGGGGGATGTTACTTTTTGTCCTTTCCACTATCTGTAATAATAGTACAGTGATAAGCATTATGAATAGCAACTGAAATTAGTTTTGGTCGCATTGCAACATTAAATAGTGTATAGTGTACATTATTATAATAGCTCTCATAGCCAATGTGCTATAAACCAGGTGTCAGTAAACTACAGCTAAGCCCAGGCCAGTCCATGGCCTGTTGTTTTGTGTGTTTGTTGTAATCCTCACCCTAGGACACTTTCCCATTGATTTTTAGAGAGTGGAAGGGTGGGGGAGAGACAGAGAGAAAGAGAGAAACATTGATGCGAAGGCAACCAATCAATGTGTCTCTCTCACATCGAGGTTTCTCTCCTCTCTCTCTTCTCTCCCCCTTCCCCTCTTTTAAGGATAAACCTAATATCTTTTTGATCACTAACAACTACTCTGAATTTGTTGTATGCTGCTATGTAAAAGAAGAAATAGTAATATCTGTGATCGTCTTCTCTTAACATTTAAAAATTTGGGGCATTACTTGTGATAAACTGAAATATATAATACTTTATTTTCCCCTTTATTTATCCAGGGAGGAACTGACCTGATAATTAATAGCTATGGTCCTATAATTAAAAACAACTCTAAGAAAAAATGGCGTTTTTTCCAAGGTTCTAAGAAGATAAAAGTTGAGCAGGTAACCCACCTAAATGAGAAAAATCTTTGGCAACCCATGGTGTATGAAATGGTAGTTAAAAAGAGAGGAAAATGTAAATGAATGCTTTCGTTTTCACGTTCTTTCTGTGTGTCCTTTTATTAATTTGGGGCACGACTCCATGGAAAAGTCGTGGGGAGTGATCACTGAAATGACAGTTGGAATAGTAATTAGAACTGTGGTTTCCAGTGGGGAGTGGAGGGCAGTGGAGAAAGGGATGGGGCAGGCGTTTGCATCCAAATCACTGAGGACGCCTTTGACACTTCACTTACCCCAGTAATTCTGATGTGCCCCCCTGTCCTCAGTGGGGAGCCGCCGACCTAGACAGTCCCTTCATGATGATGACCTTTCACCCAGGTATTCCAACAGTTTGCTATCTCAGAATAGATAGAATATGTAACAACGGACTTACTATTTTCCAGGAGCATTCCGTCATCACTGATGGTGTTTTATGTATTTTTGCCTAGCCTCAAAGAAGATTTACTCAATCGGTCTGCTTTTACCAGCCAGGCACGACTGTGTTAATTAGTGATGAAGACTCCCCCAGCTCCCCAGGTCAGACAACCGGCTTCCCAAGACCATTTGGTGTTGCAGCCGATACTGAGCATTCAGCCAATAGTGAAGGCAGCCACGAGACTGGGGATTCTGGAAGGTTCTCTCACGAGTCCAATGATGAGATACACCTGTCTTCGGTTATAAGTACCACACCCCTGACCTCTGATTCCCTCGCTGGCAGTGATTCAGGTGGGAATCTCTCCACAAGGAAGTGTCCAGACCCTGCAGTGGCATCAGATGCTGAGCAAACTACCTCTTCAGTTCTGCAGCCACCATCTGCCGTGCTAAGCTTTGATAAAAATGATTTCCCAATCTAGGCAGCCAAGTTCAGGTATTCTCACCTTTAATTCTGTTCGAAGGACAATGAACAGGGAGCCAAAGCCTTTTGTGAAAATCTTGATGTCTTATTGGGTATTTCAGCTTTTTTTTTTGAATGTGTTTTCTTTTGTTTTTAAACTCGCGTATTTTGAATGTTTCATTGTCAGCAATGTGAAAAGACAGTCAAGATATTTGACTGGATTATAAAAATATATCACTGGAGCAAAGGGAAGACTTTTGAAAGCCCCTTTGCTAGCTATCTACCTCAGTTTGCCAGATGGCAGACTTAGAAGACAACCTTGTTACCTCATTTCTTGTGCTAGTTTATCTCAGCTACATAGCCAATGATACTTCCTAGTAGCATTTTGTTTTCATTGCTGTATGTGTATGTAATGTGTGTGATCGAAGGAGTCATATAGGTAGATGAGTAAGAATGTTTATCTGAAGCTCTGATTTAAAAAAAAAAAAAAAACTGGCATCTGCATGATCTTTATAATTTATAAACACCTCTCACTGTCAAACTGTGAAACCACTGAGAAGAGAAAAAGTGGGACTGTTGATTTTAGCGAGTGACCAAGACAAAAAGTGCTTCTCTTGAGAACAGAACTATTTGGTAGCTTCTAGAGAAGACTATTGCTTCAAGGGCCTTTATGCTTCAGACATTAGTCTGAGTGCTTTACCTGCTGTATCCCAACCCTCAGCCTGCCTAGAGCTGTGCCTTTTCTACCTCCCCCTTTGCCTGACAGTTGGCCAAAGGCTGAACTGTCTAGTTTGCAAAGCATCCTCAACATTTCCAGACTTAATAGCAAAACTCCATGCAGAAAACAGATTTTTAAAGAGAATGGGTAGGGTTTTATTTTGCTTTAAGAAATTTCATAAAATGTTAAAAATGAAGATAAATGCAACAATAGACAGTAAAGTGAACGTGAGGTTATCATGGTAACAGTGCCTTCCATTATGTATTATGAAAGTCTTCGCCTTATATCTTTTTAATATTCATGAGGTTGTTCAGGACAAGAGTACAGAAAGTTGCCTTAAGACTGTCTTGGGTTTCATCAGGAACTATTTTGATGTACAGTATCTTATCAGAGCATTTTGGCTTGTTATCCTGCAGGTTTTATTTAGGGATAAGTATTCAGAGCTCTACCGCCTTACTTGTCTTTGCATGAATTCTTAAGAGAATTTGGTACTTTTTATGTAATCTTCCTTCAGTGTCAATGCTGTGAATGAGGAATGCTAACTTCGGGAGTGAGTTAATCCTCTTGCTGGTTTGAAATCAGCAAAACTGTTTACTCAGCCACATAGAATAGGCCTTCTCTCAGTCATGAGATAGTTACCTACTAGGTGCCATCAGTGGGAAAGGATACAGTGGTGTGTGGAGAGGGGCCCATATCCCTTTAAAAGTATTTTTTCAAATCATCTGGAACTGACTTTTGAGCCTCACTCTAGAAGGAATCTTAATGCGTTTCCCCTTGAAACCTTTGGTTTGTAAAGGGGGAATTATATTAAATAATGTTCTAAAAATCAAAATAATATTACTGGGTAATAGCCCACCTCTAGCATCTCCCATCCCAATATCTGATGATGCACATTTTTAAATTGTTTTTTCTCTAGTTTTGTGCCAAACTGGATGTGTTCAGAAGCAGACCAACATTAAGTGCCAGCAGCCACTTCTGAACTAAATTCAAAGTCCCCATTTAGCTTTCTAAGTATGAGCTTTATGACAAAACAACAACAACAACAAAAGCAGAGCTTTAGGTGAACACTCTGAGGCAAGGAAAGACGCTGCTCCTGCCTGTGTAGCTCCTGTTTTATACTACCTCCTTTTAAAGTTATTCTAGTGTTATTTTTTTTCCTGTACTCAGGGAACATTTTGTTGCTTTTGAGCTGCCTCATGGAAGCATGGGCAAATTGACAGGGTATGGTGCTTTTTGGTTCGTAAGTAGAAGTATGTGGGGCCTCCTTTTCTCAGTATCTAATATTAAAGAGTACAATGAGTTCGTGCTACTTTTTAAAACTTTCATTAAAAGATAAACAAAACCTAAAGCTGAAACATCATTCATCATGGTTATGGAAGATGTGTCTAGGGCTGTATGAATTTGAATCATTTTAAAAACCTAGAAAGATGCTGAAGTCGAGGAAAGTACTTTGTTTTGTTTTGTTTTTATTAATAGGCCCATAGATATTGTAGATCCTTTAGGCTATAACTATTTGCTAATTATTTACCAGTACATTTCTTAGTTTGTCACCTTTTCGTTTTGGTCCTATACAATTTTTTTTCCACAATAATCCTGTTACCAAAGAATTTTCAGTATAGAGTGAAATTTTAACTATAATTTCCCCCACAGATTGAATTAACTAGAAACATCTATAGTTAATGAAGCTTACACAAGTAGTTACTAACCCAAAATAATAGGGTTTACATTGATTGTTGTAGTTAAATAGACTAGTAAATTTAACTACCTTATTGTTACCAGAGCATTTAAAATAAGTTCTTTACCAGTTGAAAGTTCCAAAGAATTTCAAGTGTAGTTTTTTTTTTTTTTCCTTCAGCAAGTAAATCTTCAACTATACAGTATTAAAGTATTTTTAAATTGTTGAAACTACTTGTTGGAGAGAAAAAAAATCTTCTCACCAAAGAGAAATATTTTGGTTTCATTGAATAAGATAGTGTACTGCAAAGACTTGTTTTTACTTGGCCAAAGCTAGCTTCTTTGAAGCCTTAAGTATGAAATTGTAACTAATATGTGAAGGTTCTCACTTATCTCTCATAGTGGTGTTACCTCATGGTATTTCACTCCAAAGGGGCTAATATGCAAATGGTAACTATTTTCATTTCCAACGACTTATTTGCCGTAAGTACTGATTGATGCATGTCATTTTTATGCCAAATATTACAAGATACTGCTCATCAGTATTTTCATACCAAAGACCATTAAAATATATAGATTAGCCTGTAAGTAAGTAAAGATGAGCAGATTTGAAATAAATTTATTTAGAGGCTGATAGGGAATCTAGCTTTAGTAGCAAAATATATCAAAGGGCTAAGTTTACATAATTAAAAGCAATACTGTTATATTGGTATTTATCAGTGTTTTTATTCAAGTACTTTTTATCAGCAAAAAATTTTTTTTAAAAAACCAAAGATATTTAAAGGTAATCCCACAGACAGGCAAATTTAGTTGTACATTAAAACTGTTGTTTCTTGTTTTATGTCAAACAAACCTCTCTCTCCAGAACCCAGGTCTGTATACAAATGGCAAACACATAGGAACTTTCCATTAAATCTGCTGATTCAGCCACAGGATGTTTTTGCCAAATGGTGTGATGTTTTCCTAAGCACCTTGAGTGTGAGATGTCAACAGAACCGCAGCAGGCTTCCCCACTGCAGACATTATGGTGGCAGCCCCTGAACTAGCATGTTCAGTCTTCCTCCTGCGTAAAGCATTCCCTAGTGAATTCAGAAGGCTTAGGGCAGTCCCGTAATGGTAGAGACGTCCTCCTCTCTGGAGAGCACTGGGACATAATAGGCAAACAAATCACATCACTGTTTTAGTGGAATACCCTTTGATTGATGTGCTCTTTAAAGTTGTCCATAAACTGAAATAGTTTAATTACATCCAGGGAGCCCAGTTTTTCAAATTCTAGTGGAACCTTGGGTGAAACAACAATCTTTTTTATGAAATCTGAAGTTTTATATTCTGATTGGCCTAAATGTAAGGATACAGCTTTACCCACTAAGTGGCTTTAAAAAGTCAGCTTTAGCACACCAGGGAAATTAGATCCTCAGTGAAATGTCTTCTGTTTGCCTTTGCTTCCAACAAGAGCAGTGCCAACACTGGGAACAATGACAGTGATTTGCATTCGTTTGTCTTGGCTTTGTTGAGGACTTCTGCCAGAAACTTGCTCATGTTCATTGCTCAGGATCATTGTTCAAGTCCATATGAAGACACCTTCGGAAACAATTCACACCAAAAGTAGAATTGAAAGCTTTTTTTTTTTTTCCTCAAAAAAATGCGATAATATCCAGATGTGGCTCCACTTCAGCAGTGTCTGCAGAGATTTACGTTTGTATTTAATTGAATGTAAATTTTGAATACTGAATGTAAAAACAACGGCCCAACTGTTTTTGAAAGAGTCATGATCTTTCTGTCTCAACATGTATTTTGTAGACTGTTTCTGACAGTTTGCCACGGGTCTCTGGTCAAATGGCTTTGGCTTAATTAATGGAATAATTTCTGTGGGCTGTAGAGTAGAGGGTTCTGGAGATCACCCTCCACAACCAGTTGTCTGTGAATTTCACTGATGTTTAGAAGAACATATACATGGAATTCTGTGTTTAATTGATTTATGCTCAGGATATAAGATCACAGGCTAATGCAATGTGTATGTTTACAGGCTTTCCTCTTCTCGGGCCTTTGCAAGTGTTTAAGATTAACATGACAGTCTTACATTTTTACCTAACAGATACTGTAAGTTTACCTGACAGATACTGTATTTTTTTTTCCTTATTGCTGCTATAACAAATTACCACAAACTTAGTGGCCTTAAAAACAACAAACATTTATTTTCTCACTGAGACAGAATCAAGGTCTGTTTCCTTGCCTTTTCTAGCTTTCAGAAGCTGTGGACCCCTCCCTCCATCCTCAGAGCCAGCAAGGTAGCATCTCTCTGAACCTGCTTTCATTATCATCTCTCTTTTCTGACCCCAACCAGGAAAGGCTCTTCAATTTTCAGGACTCATGTGATTAGATTGAGCCTACCTGGGTAACCCAGGGCGATCTCCTCATCTCAAAATCCTTAATTTCATCACATCTGCAGGTAACGTGTTCAGAGTCCAGGGATTTGAGCATGGACTTCTGGAGGTGGCCATTATTTTCTCTTCCACAGGTACATTACTCCTATGGAATTCTGATTCCCGTAAAAGGTCTATAGTACTGCAGAAATGAGAAGTCTGAAGTCATGTGCCCCTTGGACATCTTCAGAATTTTGAAACTATGAAAACCTTGTCTTGTAACCCATCAAATGTATATGTTAAACTTTCTCTCTAAATCACTTTTTAAACTTCTTGAATATTTGCTTCATAAAGTAGCACCTCAGTTCTGTGAGTTTAACAGAAAGTTTCCTAAATGTTTGGCTCTTAGAGTTGAACTTTCTCCTTTTCTCTTCCTAGGGACTTTCATAGGGATGCTGAGTAGATAAACGGGACCATGCTCAATCATGTTCATTTTTCATTTTCTTTTAAAAGCATATTAGCAACAGGAAACCTTTCTTCCTTTTAAATTGAGTTTATTTCTTCAGCTTCACCAGCCCCTGACTATTTGGTTTTCAGTTTGGTAACTCCTCAATTTTCCATCCATTTCAGCAAGTGCCTCCACTTACCTACTCAACATGAATAATGTGCCGCATCCAGCATGGGCAGGTTCGGTGAGCCTGAGGCGGGGTGGTAAAGGATTAAAGAAGCCAGGCAAGAGAATACAGCTGGGGCTCGGTGGGACGCTGCTTCTCTGGTGGAGAGACAGCGCTACGGCCTGCAAGATGAGTCTTTATTTAATAGTCAGAGCACACAAAGCAAAACAAGGGTAGTGGTCAACATGTTTACAATGTTCTTGTGAGTTTCACCTCATTTTAGCAGCACTTGCTGCACCTCCCGCAGCCCATTAGCTACCTAGGAAGGAGCAAGGAAGGACTATAACAGTGATGGCGAACCTATGACAGGCGTGTCAGAGGTGACATGTGAACTCATTTTTTTGGTTGATTTTTCTTCGTTAAATGGCATTTAAATATATAAAATAAATATCAAAAATATAAGTCTTTGTTTTACTATGGTTGCAAATATCAAAAAATTCTATATGTGACATGGCACCAGAGTTAAGTTAAGGTTTTTCAAAATGCTGACACGCCGAGCTCAAAAGGTTCGCCATCACTGGACTATAAGGTCAAGCTTAATTGTGATAAGAAGGCTCTGCCCTCCAAGCAGGGACTTGTTTGTGGCCCTGCCACAGGTCAGTGTGAGGCTTAACCCTATAGCCGCTCCCTACAGAATAACTCCTAGGAAATTTTATCATTTTTGTCATCTTCTTTGATTCCAATTGTCCCTTTTCCTAAAAAATTTCGATTCCATAACTCTAATTTATCTTAATTCCTGGGTCATTTCAAGTCCAGTCTTTTTGTTTTGAAGGCTAGTTTCTAATTCCACTTTAATTTTCATCATTTCTTCAGCAAAAGAGATGAAGCTATCTCCAGCATGGGGTAACAACCATTATAATATTCTGAGGAAGGATAAGAACGCTGGTCATTTTTCAGCTGCATCTAACTCTAGTCTCTAGAAATGGATCATACCATTTAGTGAGCATATGCAGCATGCTTTATCCCTCTAAACTGCTATGTTCTGCAAAGCAAACATTATCCCATTATAGAGATCAGGAAACTGAGGCTTTAAAATGGCTAACTTGCCAAAATTCACAGCTAGTAAGTGGCTTAGTCGAGATAGAAATCCAAGTTGGTCCAACTCCCAGATTTATAGGTTTCTACTATGATGCATTTTCTCAACTAAGAAACCATATTTCATTACCCAGGCTCATAGCGCCTTCCAGTGTATCAAAACCACCTGTCCACATAGTAATAGCCAACCAACTGAGAGAAGTCTGTCTTAATTACATCCATTTATTCACAGGAAGAATTTAGGAGGCTGAGGTGTAACTCACCCTTGTCATCTCCTCACCTCCTACTTTCCTCCTTTGAAATCTTCAATTTCTGCCCTGGCTGGTGTGGCTCAGTTGGTTGGAGTGTCGTTCCACACACGCAGGGAAAGTTTGCTGACTTGATTCCAGGTCAGAGCACATGCTCAGGTTTCGGGCTCCCTCTCCCTTCCTCTCTGAAAACCAACTTTAAAAAATATTTAAGAAAAACAAACAAACACAAAAAACGTTCAATTTCTCTTAGCCAAAATTGTGTCTGCGAACTGATGCTGTGCCTAGAGTTGCATGAACAATAAGGTTGACATGGTTTCTGGAGTCCTTATCTATTCAAGCATTTCCTTATTAGACTACGTGTTCAGAAGCCTTTGCAATTTTTCTTTAGTCCCCTGTATCCAAGTAGGAATTTATTAATTGGAAAAAGTATGTAACCAGTCATCCTTCCTTGCTAGATCTGAAGCAATAGTTTTTATATGAGTGCAACATAATTAATTATTCATACTGATTTAGGAGGGAGCAAAGTGGAGGGAGAAGCCTATGGTAGAACAAGCATAAGGTGAGTCAGTGGAGCACCTAAATTCTAATCCTTGACAATTTGGAGACTTGTTTGGTAGGGAAGTTCTTAACCTATTTCTGTTCCTCTTATATTCATGAAATGAGGATAATTTGTTGTGCAGAATGAAGAATAGTACTTTGAAAACTTAGAAAGAAAATTCGAGTGTAAGTAATTATAATCTGAAAGTCATCCCTCTGAGACTGTGAAACATAACTGATTTTTTTCCTTTACACTTCAGCCTGTCCGATTACATTTTGCCTCTGCTAAAATTTAAAATGTTTGCATTTCCCGTATATGAACCAAAAAAAAACTAACAGAAGAAAGTGGTTGGTAAAAGACATAGAATGGGATTTAAACACTTATCTGTAATGTAAGAAAATTTACAAGAGGAAACAGGGGAATTTACAGTACTTTTGAGATTTCTGAACATGAAATCATTTTACACCAAGTTAAATCTTTCATTTTTAAAATATCTTGGCTTTTAAAGATTTTAAAGACCCAGATATCCCCAGAGGGGTAGATTGGTGAGGAGAAAGTGCATTTTTAGGATTCTTTTCTAACAGATCTACTTTTTTATGGTTATGGAACATTTTAACATTTCTTTAAACTCCTTGGAATAAGTTTTATGTAGGGCAACACCTACTGGCACCTATTCTCGTTTTCTCAAGGCTACCTTTAAGGGTTAATGAGAGGAATTTTATAATTATCTTTTTTTAAAGAAAGGAAATACTTTTCATTCTTCTTGCATCATCTAGTATAGCCCCACCCCACCCAATGTCACTCTTAATGCATGAGATTCTGAACACATTTACAGATTTATTCATTGATATCTTGTAATGATATTAGACACAGTCCTAACTTATAGACTTTATCTTTAAAAATTTGTTACAGAAGTTTATTTTCTATGGAACTGCCTTTAGAAACAACAACAAAAATATTTTTTAAATTTACCTAAAATAATCTCCTTCCTGTTGCTACATTTTGTTTATCTATTTTGTTTGCAAATGAGGGATAATAATTAGCAGCTTGAGCCTGATACAGGTATTTGCAAAGCCTGAAGACACACACATTGCCTTAGCCTGTCAGTAGAAGACGTATATTAAGTTTGTCTGTTTTGTTGTTGTTGGACAAAATTTCATGTCTGTGTATGCGTGATTCTATTTTTTTCAAAGATGTGAATTAAATGAAAGTGTGGGAGTCAGTTATATTATTTCATATTATGGGTGATCTGGATCCTTTCACTCTTTATACAATATTCTTGTAAGGGCAGCATTTGCAGACTTGCTAATGGACTCTAGAGCTGAACTATTTTAATTTTATACTTGACTCAGGGGATCAGCTTTGTGAACTCCATTGCAGGAAGAAAGCTCATGTTTGCCTTGATTTTGAATGTACCTTTTTAATGTCTTCTTAAAACATATTTTGTTTAATAATGTGGGTTTGTTTTCTTTTTCTAGCATCATAGTAAATATTGCCTAGTATTTTCCCCTTCCCCTGGGTAGTTTGTATACTATCCTACAGGTCATGCCAAAAATGAATAAAAATTTAAATGCCAAAATGTTTATGAAACTGCTGTCTAAATACTGATTGATTGCACAGTTTAAATAAAAATTTCCTTAGTTAAAAAAGAAAAATCCATGTTTTTCTTTTACTCTTTAGTTTTCTTTGGGGGAATGGAGAATGAAAAATTTCAATGTACAGAATAGTGGCTTTTATATCCTAGGATGAGATGATTTATAATTTTATAGGGCCCACTCCAAGCAGCAGGAATGGAGCCTATTTAAGGTAAGAATTGTTTTCATCTGGCATTTACTGAATAGCAGCAAGAAAATAACAATTTTCCTATTCCAGTAGATGGTTGCTTACTTCAGGACCTAAACAGTAGGCAGCATAAAAGCTATGGACTCATCCATAGACATAGTCCTAATTCAGGTAAGAATTTTTGTTTTTAGTATTATTTTTAAATGGTTAAGATAATATTTAAAAAATTAAAATAACAGATAAAATATGACCCAAACAAGCTTTTTTAAATAATTCTTAATTTAAAAAAAAATTCACCCTAGCCAGGTAGCTCAGTGGTTAGAGTGTCGGCCCATAGAACAAAGAATCTCAGGTTTGATTCCTGGTCAAGGGCACGTACCCCAGTTGCAGGCACAATCCCTTGCCCCAACTGGTTGAGGCACATATGGGAGGAAACCAGTTAATGTGTCTTTCACATTGATGTTTCTCTCTCCCTGTCTCTCCCCTCCCTTCCACCCTCTAAAAATCAATGGAAAAGAAAATATCCTCAGTTGAGGATTAACAAATGACAAAACAAAAAAACCCTCAATTTGGGGCATGAAAGGGAAACTGAAATTTTGAACAGTAACTACTTGAAATGACAAGGTGTGGACTATGGAGCATATAAAAGAAAGAATTGAAACATAAAAAAATAAGCTACATATTTTTTAAAGAGCAAGTATATTAAAAAAGTGAATAAAATTTCCAGAAATAAAAATATACAGCCATTGAATTTTTGAAAATCTGTTAAATCACATACAAATACACTAAAAAAAAAGTTCTAAAACTAAAAGGTAGGTATAAGGAAATTATTCAGAGATCAACAGATAGAAATATATAAATAAAAGTAAATAGAGATTATTCAAAATACATCTGACAGCCATTCTAAAATGAAAGACTAAAGAGAATGAAGGATAAGCAATATTCAAAGAGAAAAAGACTAAATTTATGAAATCCTCAGATTCAGGAAGCAGGAACCTCAATATAGAAAAACACAAATACACTAAGACATTTTTAGTAAAACTGCAGAACATCAAAGACAAAGAGAACAACTAAAAGACAGGAAAAGAGATTATATAGATTGCACTAGGAAGATTGTTCAGTGACAACAAAAGAAGCAAGAAGATGATGGGGTAACATTTTCAAAACATCACAAAGGAAAATTACAATATGGAGTTCTATACCTAGATAAACTATCATTTAAATGTTAGGGTTGAATAAACATAACTGTAGATAAAGATTGAAATAATTTACCACTCACACCCCAGCTAAATGAACAATAAAGGGTGTACTTTAAGAAGAAGTAAATATGGGTCACAAGGATGATAGGAGCAAGAAGCAATGATGAGCAAAAAATAAAGTCAAAAAGACAATGAGGTACCATTCTATATCCACGAGGATGACTATAATAAAAAAGACAATAACAAATGTTGGCAAGGTTGTAGAGAAATTAGAACCCTTATACATTACTGCTGGAAATGTAAAATGGTGCAGCCACTGTGGAAAATTGTTTAACAGTTCCTCATTATCACTTGACCCAGCATCTCACTTCTAGGTATATCCAAGAGAAATGAAAACACAGACATATCCATAGCAGCATACAATAGCATCTAAAATAAAATATCTAAGCATAAATTTAACCAAAGAGGTGAAAGACATATACTGAAGACTACAAAACATTGCTAAAAGAAATTGTACATCTAAATAAATGGAAACATATCCCATGTTAAAGATATCAATATTATCCAAAGTGATCTTCAAATTCAAGGCAATCCTTATCAAAATTCCAACAGCCTTTCTTACAGAAATGGGAAAGGCAGTCCTCAAATTCCTGTGGAATTGCAGGGGCCCCAAGTGGCCAAAATAATCTTGAAAGTCATAGGACTTACATGTCCCAATTTCAAAACTTACTACAAAGCTATAGTAATCAAAAGAGTGTGGTGCCCGGCTGGTGTTGCTCAGTGGTTTAATGTCAACCCATAAATCAGGAGGTCACAGTTCTATCCCCAGTCAAGGTACATGCCTGAGATGTGCATGAAGCAGCCAATCAATAATTTTCATTCATCATTGATGTTTCCATCTCCCCTTCTCTGTTCCTCTCTCTAAAATCAATAAAAACATTTTTAAAAACAAACAAAAAACAGTGTGGCAATAGCCTAACAACCAATGACATATAGACCAATGAAAGAGAATTGAGAGCCCAGGAATAAATTCATATATCCATGGAAAATTGATTTTTGATGGGGGTGTAAAGTCCATTCAATAGGGGAAAGAACAATCTCTTCAATAAATATTGCTGAGGCAACTGGGTTTCCACATGCAAAAGAATAGGATCCTACCTCACTACATATACAAAAATTAACTCAAAATGGATCAATAATCTATACTAATAATAGAGGAATATGCAAAATGTCCAGGACTCTGTCACAGTAACAGTAACGACTGAACAGCAGGCTGGCAGGTTGTGTGGGGCGACAAGGCTGGCAGGGGGCTTAGTGAGGGATGATCGAACGACTAAACCACAGGCTGCATGGGTGACCAGGTCGGCATGGTGGTTAGTGAGGGATGACCAAGTGACTGAACAGCAGGCTGCATGGAGCAACCAGGCCGGCAGAGGGAGGCAGTTGGGGACAACCAGGCCAGCATGAGGAACAGTTGGGGGCAACCAGGCCTGCAAGGGGGGTGGGCAGTTAGGGGCGATCAGGCCGGCAGGCAGAGGCGGTTAGGGGTGATCAGGCTGGCAGGAGAAGCAGGTAGGAGCCAGCAGTCCCAGACTGTGAGAGAGATGTCCGACTGCCAGTTTAGGCCTGATCTCCGGGATAGGGCCTAAACCGGCAGTTGGACATCCCCCGAGGGGTCTCGGATTGGAGAGGGTGTAAGGCTGGGCAGAGGGGACCCTCCCGTGCATGAATTTCATGCACCAGACCTCTAGTCTAAATTTAAAAGCTAAAACCATAACTCTTAAAAGAAAACATGGGTGTAAATCTTCATGACCTTAAATCAGGGGTGGGCAAACTTTTTGACTCGAGGGCCACAATGGGTTCTTAAACTGGACCGGAGGCCGGAACAAAAGCATGAATGGAGTGTTTGTGTGAACTAATATAAATTCAAAGTAAACATCATTACATAAAAGGGTACGGTCTTTTTTTTTTTTTTTTTAGTTTTATTCATTTAAAACGGGCCGGATCCGGCCCGCGGGCCGTAGTTTGCCCACGGCTGCCTTAAATGTAGCAATGAATTCTTAGATATGTCCAAAAGCACAAACAACAACAAAAAAAGGGACTTCAACAAAATTAAAAACTCATGTTTGTCAGAGGACATTATTAAGAAATTGAAAAGAACTTACAGAATGGGGAAGACATTTGCAAATCATATATCTGATGGTTTAATATACATAACATATCTTAAAAATCACATATCTGATAATAGTTTAATACCCAGAATATATAAAGAACTTCTAAACTCAAGACAAAGACCAACAACCCAATTTAAAGATGGGCAAAGGAGTTGAACTGACATTTCTCCAATGAAGTATACAAATGGCCAACAAGCACATGAAAAAATGTTCAATATCTTTAGTCATTGAGAAAATGCAAATCAAAACCACAATGAGATACTACTTCACACCTGCTAGGATGGCTATTATAAAAATAAACAATGTTTAAGGAAAATAAATATTGTTAAGGATCTGGAAAATTGGAGTCTTCATACATTTGATAGTGGGAACATAAAATGGTCCGGCCACTGTGGAAAACAGTTTGGGTTCCTCAAAAAGCTGAACATAATTACTATATGGGCCAGCCATTCCACTGCTAGGTATATGCCCAAAAGAACGAAAACAAGAACTGAAACAGATACTTGTACACTAGTGTTCATTTGCAGCATTATTCACAGTAACCAAAAGTTGGAAACAATCCAAGTGCCCATCAATAGATGACTGGAGAAACAAAATGTGGCATATACCCCTACAATGGAATATTATTCAGTCATAAAAAGGAATAAAATACTGATACATATTCAACATGGATGAACCTTGAAAACATTATGGGAAGTGAAAACAGCCAGTCACAAATGATCATATTTATGTGAAATGAAATGCCCAGAGTAGATGATCTATAGAGACAAAAAGTAGATTAGTAGTGGCCAGGGGCTGGGGAGTTTGGGGGGTGGAGGAGGCAATTGGAAGTGACTATTAACCAGTACAGGATTTCCTTTTGGGGAGATAAAAAATGTTCTGAAATTAGATAATGGTGATCATTGCACAGCTCAGTGAATATACTAAAGTATAGTAAAAAAAAAAAAAATGAATAGACTACACACTTAATTTTACACATTAAAATAGTGAATTTTGCCCAGGCCAAGTGGCTCAGTTGGTTAGAGTATTGTCCCGTACACCAAATGGTTTCGGGTTCAATTCTGGTCAGGGCACATACCTAGGTTTTGGATTGGATCCCGGGTCAGGGCACTTACAGGAGGCTACAGATGATGTTTCTCTCTCACATCAATGTTTCTCTTTCTCTCCCTCTCTCTCTAAAATCAATAAAAACATATCCTCAGGTGAAGATTAAAAAAAAAAAGAAAGAAAAAAAGCTGATGAAATCTATTCTTCAGTGGTCTTTGTTTTCAAAAAATTATGAATTTTATGATAAGTAAATTATATTTCCATAAAAATATGAATGTACAAAAAATGGAGGGACTCAAAGAAAAATTACTGCACAAAGTTGTCATTATCTTGCCTCCCCTTTCCTTCTCTAGCCCTCCAAACACACATACAAACCAAAAAGCTTCAAAATTGGCACCTATTCTTCTAAAATAGATTTCATAAAATGCCAACTGTTTAATATTTACATTTTGTTGTTTTAACACCAAGATTTGTCAGATTTCTTAGGTAGTCCCGCCTTGCTGTGTTTCATTCACAAATACACACATATCTTGCTCATTCCCACATGCTCCCAAAAAGTTCTCAAACACCCACAGTGTTGCAGTCTGCCTATGTTGGCAGTATTTATGCTGAAAAAAAAAAAATCTGCCTCTCTTCCTTTGCTGTAAGAAACAGAACAAAACAAGGCAAAAATCCCACTTTACTTTGCCGTATTGATTTTATCATCTGTCATATAAGAAGTATGTGACTCAAGATATCTATAGAATCAAAGATCAAAGAGGTACTGGAGGCACCTCACTTAACCATGAATATTTTTTAAGCAAGCTGCCCCAGGAGAGAGATACCAGGGACCTTTATAGTTTTACACACACACACACACACACACACACACACACACTAGTGGCCCGGTGCACAAAATTCACACAAGGGGTGGGGGGGCGGATGTCCCTCAGCCTGGCCTGCACCCTCTCCAATCTGGGACCCCTTGGAGGATGTCTGACTGCCAGTTTAGGCCTGATCCCTCTCACAATCTGGGACCGCTGGCTCCTAACCACTCACCTGCCTGCCTACCTGATCGCTCCTAACCACTCTACATGCTGGCCTGCTCGCCCCAACTGCCCCCCTGCCAGCCTGATCACCCCCGACTGCCCTCCCCTTCTGGCCTGATCGCCCCTAACCGCCTCTGCTTCAGCTCCGCCACCATGGCTTTGTCCGGATATACTAATATACTAATATATATTAGTATACTAGAGGCCTGGTGCACGAATGTGTGCATGGGTGGGGTCCTGCCAGCCTGCCTCAATTGGGGCTGATTGGGCTGGGCGGGCCAGGGGGAGGGGCCGCTGGTGGTTGGCCAGTGGTCCCTGCCCCCTTGTTGAACTCCCAGTAGAAGGGAAATTTGCATATTAGCCTTTTATTTTATAGGATATATACTCAAGTCTTTGGCTATTGATTGCAAGGGGTATTCAAGTTCATATGACAAACAGTGACCAAGATGGAGAGAGCTACAGAGACATTTGTTCCTTTTCTTGAGTTGCAAGCCTCCTTGATATATTAAAGAATTACAAATGTTCTATTAATCATTTTCTCTGTTATTTTTCAATAATAGTTATACACTAGAAATATTTATAAAATAAGTCTTAAATGTATTAATGTAAACTTTTTATGAATTCAATTTGGCTATAGGAATCTATTGCTTAGCAGAGTATCTTAAATATGAGTGGTTAACATATCTTAAGTAATAGATAGACAAAATTAATATCAAGACTTTTAACTGAATTATTTGCAAGTATATAGTTCATTCACACATTCAAACAATATTTATTGATATGTGCCAGATAGTAATAAGCAAAAGCCAACACAACCCTTACTTATGAATTTGAGAGTCTGGAGGTGAAGACAAAATTTAATCAGATATTCACAGAAATTAATATGTCATTTCAAACAGAGAAGTGATAAAGGAAAGGAATATTTAAAAAAAATAACCAGAATCTGAAGTAGAGGGAGAATGAGGAGATATATACTTGAGTCAAGAATGAAAGGTAAACTTTGAGTTAATTGCACTAGACATAGAAAGAAGAGAATTCCTGGAAGAAGAAATAGCATTTTCAAGCCCTCTGGCAAGAGAATAATTATTAGAGATGAAATTCTTAAAAGCTCATTGAGCATAAAGAGAAAGGGGAGTTGAGATTGGAGAAATCAGTGGAAATCATATTGTATCATCTTATAGTCTATGTTTTTAAAATTATAGCACTGGAAAGCCATTGAAGAGTTTTATGTAAAGTGATGACAGGATGAGATTTGTGTTTTAAAAAGAGTACTCTGCACTCTGGAAAAAGTTTGGCAGTTTCTTTCAAACTAAAAATGGATTTACCATATGACCCAGCAATTGCATTCTTGGGCATTTATCCCAGAAAAATGAAGACTTATTTTCACACAGGAACTAGAACATGAATGTTCATAATGGCTTTATTCATAATAGCCCAAAAGTAGAAACTACCCTTATAGTCTTTCAATCAGTGAATATTTTAACAAGCAGTGGTACATTCATACCATGAAATACTACTAAGTAGTAAAAAGGAGCAAAATATTGGCACACACAATAGCTTAGATAAAATTCAAGGAAATTGTTATGTGATAAAGAATCTCAAAAGAATGCATGCATGATTTCATTTTGTAACCTTCATGAAATCACATAATTATAAAAATGCAAAGTAGATTAGTGGCTGCCACTGATGGAATCAGGAAAGTGGATGGGTATGGCTATCTACAACAATAAAAGCATAATATGCTAATTAGACTGGACATCCTTCTGGACAAAGCTGGGCTGTGAGGGAAGCCCAGGTCCCAGGTGCCAGAGTGAAGCCGGTGCCGGCAGCCAAGGGAAGGAAGGCCTACTTTTGCACGAATTTCATGCATCAGGCCTCTAGTAAAAAAATAACAGAAGGGAGTCCTGCTATCAGGGAATCTTGTGATTCTTCAGTTGAATATCTTCATATCTTGATTGTCATGGTGGTTATACAAGTTTACATATGGATTACATTGCATAGTATAACAGGTAAATGCTGAATAAACTCTATGATTTGTACCAATGTTGATTGCTTGGTTTTGATATTGTACTATAGTTGTACACCGTGCTCACACTGAGGGAAGCTTGGAGGAAGAATTCACAGGACTTTCCTATACATTTGTTTGCAACCTTTTGTGAATCTATACTTTTTTTTTAAGAGCACTGAGGCTACAGAATGGGAAATGGATTGAATAGAGGTTAAAGTGGATGTGGGGAAAACTATTCGGTGATTATTGTACTACTAGAAGCCCGGTGCACAAAATACATGCACGGGGGGGGGGGGGTTCCCTCAGCCTGGCCTGCACTCTCTCTAATCCGGGACCCCTCGGGGGATGTCCGACTGCCTCTCGCAATCCAGGACTGCTGGCTCCTAACCGCTCACCTGCCTGCCTGCCTGATTTCCCCTAACCACCTCTGCCTGCCTTCCTGATCACCTCTAACTGCTCCCCTACTGGCCTGTTCACCCCTAACTGCTCCCCTGCTGACCTGATTGCCCCCAACCACCTCTGCCTCGCCCCACACCTGGGACCCAGGCTTCCCTCACTCTGGCTGGCTGCAGGCACCCAGGACCCTGGCCGGCTTCACCTGGAAAGGCCGCAGCTGCAGGGGACTGTGGGTGGGCAGCTTCATTCGGGCCGCAGCTGCAGGCACCTGGGACCACAGGGTGGGCAGCTTGTCCCTCTCCTGGGCCGCAGCTTGGCTGGTCCCCATTCCTCTTTCACAAGTTCATTTGTGCCTGGCTGGTCCCCATTCCCCTCTCCCCAGTGTTGAGTGTCTGAGCTATTAATGGTGTGAGGGCATGAGGGTGTAAGGGTGTGATGACCATTTGCATATTAGCTCTTTATTATATAGGATTTGAGAAAAGAGATAAATGATCATGGCTAGACTTGGGTGGTGGCTGTGGTGATAGAGAAGAATGAATATATCTGAGAAATATACAGGAGGTAAAATATATAGACTCTGGTGAGTATATTATGTCATGGAATAGAAGAGGTTAAAGAGAATGAGTTCAAAGGGTATTTTTCAGTAAAACCTTGCCCCATATTTCATAACCTAGAAAATAAATACGGGAGAAAAAACCAAGATGGCGGCATAGGTAAACACTGGAGTTAGCTGCCTCGAACAACCACTTCACAAATACAAGTAAAAGACGGAACGGACATCACCCAGAACCACGGGAAAGCTGGCTGAGGGGAAATTCTTCAACTAGAAGGAAAGAGAACAGCATACGAGACTCAGAGGAGGCGCAGTGCGGAAAATACAAAGGTGCAGAGGTGCGCGCGGAGCGGGCTGGCGGCTGAGGGCGCCGTTGTCCGTTTTCAATCGGGAGGGAGTCTCAGATTCTGAGCTCCAGTTCTGGGCGAGTCTCTAGGGACCCAGACTCAAACGGGAGAAGCAGGGCTGTCTAGCATCGGTCGGAACTCGAGGGCAGCTTTCTCTCCGAGATACTTGCAGCAGTTGCTGGGACTCTGAGAGGCAGAGCCTCTGGGGACGGGACTGAGAGCAGCCATAACTGCTCCCTCCGCCCGCCCTGTTTGATCCCGTGCGACCCGCCCCGCCCAAGCCCTGCGCAGAGCCATTTGCCGGATAGCCTCAGGCAAAGGCTAGATTAGCACCTCCCTAGAGGACAGAAGTTTTCCCTCTGCAGACACAGCTGATTCTCACAACCAGTTAGCCTGGAGGTCAAATCCCCCTAGTATTAACTACAACAATCAAGGCTTAACTACAACAAGACTGCGCACAAAGACCACTAGGGGGTGCACCAAGAAAGCATAAAAAATGCGGAGACAAAGAAACAGGACAAAACTGTCAATGGAGGATATTGAGTTCAGAACCACACTTTTAAGGTCTCTCAAGAACTGTCTAGAAGCCGCCGATAAAGTTACTGAGATCCTCAAGAAATCTAATGAGACCCTCAATGTTATGATAAAGAACCAACTAGAAATTAAGCATGCACGGACTGAAATAACGAATATTATACAGACTCCCAACAGCAGACCAGAGGAGCGCAAGAATCAAGGCAAAGATTTGAAATGCGAAGAAGCAAAAAACACCCAACCAGAAAAGCAAAATGAAAAAGAATCCGAAAATATGAAGATAGTGTAAGGAGCCTCTGGGACAGCTTCAAGCATACCAACATCCGAATTATAGGGGTGCCAGAAGATGAGAGAGACCAAGATATTGAAAACCTATTTGAAGAAATAATGACAGAAAACTTCCCCTACCTGGTGAAAGAAATAGACTTACAAGTCCAGGAAGCGCAGAGAACCCCAAACAAAAGGAATCCAAAGAGGACCACACCAAGACACATCATAATTAAAATGCCAAGAGCAAAAGACAAAGAGAGAATCTTAAAAGCAGCAAGAGAAAGAAACTCAGTTACCTACAAGGGAATACCCATACGACTGTCAGCTGATTTCTCAACAGAAACTTTGCAGGCCAGAAGGGAGTGGCAAGAAATATTCAAAGTGATGAATGCCAAGAACCTACAACCAAGATTACTTTATCCAGTAAAGCTATCATTCAGAATTGAAGGTCAGATAAAGAGCTTCACAGATAAGGAAAAGCTAAAGGAGTTCATCACCACCAAACCAGTATTATATGAAATGCTGAAAGGTATCCTTTAAGAAGAGGAAGAAGAAAAAGGTAAAGATACTAATTATGAACAACAAATATGCATCTATCAACAAGTGAATCTAAGAATCAAGTGAATAAATAATCTGATGAACAGAATGAACTGGTGATTATAATAGAATCAGGGACATAGAAAGGGAATGGACTCACTATTCTTGGTGGGGAAAGGGGTGTGGGAGATGCGGGAAGAGACTGGACAAAAATTGTGCACCTAGGGATGAGGACAGTGGGGGGGTAAGGGCAGAGGGTGGGGTGGGAACTGGGTGGAGGGGAGCTATTGGGGGGAAAAAAAGAGGAACAAATGTAATAATCTGAACAATAAAGATTTACTAAAATAAAAGAAAATAAATACACATTTAGGACAAGACAGAAAAAAAATCAGAAGGTACCATTTTATGACAAAGTTGCTGTTGCTATGAGGTCACTTAAGGGGTTTTGCTAGGCTAAAGTACATACTATCATTGTGTCAATAATCAATTTATTGCCTCTCAACCCCAATTTACCCTTTATTGCCTACTCTGCAAAAATGGTGCTGTACCCTTTAAATATTTTTCCTTTGTCAGCCGGCATGATGTTATACTTTATTAGTAGAGGGTGCTGGAGAGATAGTGCAGGAGGAGGGGCTTTCTTCCTGTTCCAGGTGCTCCTATTGGTAGGCTCTTGCAGCATGCCTGGCTTCTTCAGGGCCAGCTCCTGCAATGCTGGCAACTTATCCAGTGCCAGGACCCTTCAATGAGGCAGCAGGTAGGGACAGCAGCTTCCTCTGGCACTTCCCTCAGAGTGCACAGCTGTGCATACTCCAATCAGCTCTGGATTGCAGCCTGGAAAAGGGCCTATTCTTTGGGTGCTCTTAGTTTTATGGATCCTACTCATACCTGCTTTTCTCAAGTTCTTTAGCATTCTCTTTACTTCTTAGTATCCAATCCTTCCAAGTCCAATTTCCTACTGTGGTTAATAATTCTTTGTATTAAATTTACCCTGTTTAGATTATGTGGCTTTTGTGTCTGGATTGAATCCTGACTCATACAAGCATCTCCCAGAGTTTGCTGTTGTGATTCCCTCAGCTTTGAGCTTTTGATCATCCATCTACATTTGTCAACAAGGGGATGCTGGATGTGGCTGACCAACATATAGAGGTTGCTAAGCTGACCACAGTTTCAATTATTATATCATGAAAGTATTCAAACCATGGTTGCAAACTTCCAAACACCTAGAATCTGGTTTCATTCTGATTTCTATTCAATTTAAAACAAATTTATGATTTTTTTCAATGTTTGAAAATATAACTTATTTTAAATGTAACTATTAGAGTCTTTATGCTTAAATGCTCCACTATGCTATCTCACAATATAAACAGGTAAAATTTGAGATGTAAAATATTAAAAGCAAAGACTATAAAATGCTTCATAAGAAATCCAGAGGTTAAGTAGATTCCAGGCCAAGGATGTCTAAAGATAGAAATATGACAATGTTGATCATTTCTCCCTTTTCTTGATTGTCCTAACACTCCTTTTTTTTTTTTTTCATGCCTTCTCAACTTCCTTTACAGGCTCCTCTATCTCTGTCCACACTTTACAATGTCAATGTTTCCCTGGATTCTGTTCTTGGCTCTCATTTATCATCGATCCTTAGGTTATGTCTCCCTTCATCGGTAGCTGTAGCCTAGTCCTGTTCCCTGAGCTCCAACTTCCTTTATGTGACCCAAGTTCTAGTCTAGGGGTCAGCAGATTACAGCATGTGGGCCAAATTGAACACACTGCTGCCTTTTATATATAAAGTTTTATTGGAACTCAACCACACCCACTTGTTTACATATTGTCTATGGTTGCTTTCCTAATACAATGGCAGAGTGAAGTAATTGTGATAGAGAACATATGGCCTGTGAAACCTACGATATTATCTGGCCCTCCACCGAGTAAGTTTACAGAACCAGTTCTTGCCTAAGTTGTGCCTACTATTGAGTTTTAGGTATGACTGAGCTTGTATTTTTAAATAGTGGGGGTAGGCCTACCAGTAACAGATTTACCTGTGTATGAAAAAAGGAATAAAGATGTAGATTAACTCTGGGATTCACAACCAAGTCCCATAGATAAAGACTACGACAGCAAGGTGAAGATGTATTTTGTTAGGAATTCTGTCATGCTGGGGACATAAGGAGTCTAGTGCACAATGCTCATTGCTGTAGAATTACCTAGAGAGCATTTAAAGACAGATTTCAGACCTCATTCCCAGAGATTCTGATTCAGTACATCTGGGGAGGAGCTTGGAAATCTGAAACTTGAGAATGCACTCCAGGTAGTTCGGCTGTGTCGCAAGCAAGTTGTCAGGATTTGGAAGTCAAATTGATTGAAAAATCCATTAACCAAGTAAGATAGTCTTTTTATTCTCGATGAATCATTAAAAAGAGGCCAATTCATTTCTCTTGATTTACATAATTCTGAGTTTCTAGCTTTAAGGGAATGGCAATAAAGAATTCAAAATCTCTCAGCAATGATTTCTCTCAACCCCGCTCACTAAGGATTATGTCATAAAAACCTCTATGTTTCCATATTGACTGATGTTTTCAAAGTGCTTTCACATCTTCTCTCAACAATCCTGCGAGATAGAGCGTCAGATTCAATTTGCGTGATCAGACTGAGCATTTGCTTGGGCTTTCCCACCCTTCCCAAACCCGGTCCATCAGTCTGCCCAGGGCCACTTCCATCCTGTTTACTCATGCATCCATTCAACAAGACTCCTTTCAACACTTGCCAGCAATGACTCGCTAGTTACCAGAAGACACGGCAGTGAACTGGACAAAATGCCTGCATGGAGTTTGCATTCTAGTTGTGGGCAGCCTCCTCCTAGATGTGCCTCCTGTAGGAAAAAACGTCCCCAGCCTCGATCTTCTCATGGGGCATTTCCCCCCAAACCTTATCACGGGAAGGGTCCCATCTGCACCCTGGCCACGCCATCCCCTGGCCCGTGAAGCCCGTTCTGCCGCTGCTGCGCGCTCACATCTGTTTACATCTGTTCTCTCCGAGGTCGTGGGTGCAGATGACCAGTGAGTGGTCTTGTCTCCTGAAGGATGCGACGCCTGTTTGGGATTCGTTCTAAGCCCTCCTATGGGTCATGAGTGCTTTTCCGTGATTCTAACGTCAAAACGAACCCAGCGCCTCGCCCGGGGAAGATTCGAGCCTGCGCTTACGGATTCTCTGTAGTAGGACAGAGAAGAGATACAGTAGGATAGTGAAAAGATACAAACAGGGGAACCGTTTCGTAAAAGCAAGCCGAAGAATGTCAGAGCTGGAAGAGACCTCAGCGGCGGAACTCCACCGCCCGTGAGATCGGAAAGCCGAGGCCCAGAGAGGTTGTCCGAGCTGCCCGAGGCCACACAGCCCAACGAGCGCGCCGAACCGGGACCAAAGCCCAAACCCGTCCTCGCGTCCCAGTCGGCTCCGCCCGCACACCGCGGCCACCCCGTCTTCCTCTTACTGATCCCGCATCGCTCTTTCTTAGAGAGTCAAGTTGTTAAAACTTAAAGTCGAGGCAATTCCACGAACAGGTGTCCAGGCCACGGACACGGAGTCGGGGGACGTGGGTGTCCCAGGCTCCTACTTGCAAAGTTTGTCCGGACCGTTCGTCCCTTTCAGATCCCGGCTCGCGCGGCCGCGGTGCGGGCGGCGGCCTCCGGCGAACTTGGGAGATGCCCTCGCCTCGCGGGCACCGGGGCCGGGGCCGGGGCGCGCGGGCCGCCGGGCGGGCGGGCGTCCTCGGGCCTGGCGGGCGGCGGGCGGCCCCTCGGCGCGCGCGGCTCGCCCCGGCGACCAGGGCCGCGGGCCCGCGAAGCCCGGCGCGGAGCGAGAGGCGCGCGCGGGCCGTGGGGGCTGGGCCGAGGCGGAGCGCGAGGCGGCGGCGGGCGGCGCGGTGGGACCCGGCGGCGGCCCCCGCCCCCCGAGGTCCGTCCCCGCGCGGGGCTGGGAGCGCGGGGCGGGGAAGCCGCGGCCGCGCCACGTCCGTCGCCCGCCCCACAGCGGGTCTGGCAGGCGGCTCGGCGCCGGGGGCTTTTGTGTCTGCGACTCGGGAGCGGCGCGAGCGCGGACCTCCTCCTCAGAGGGCGCTGTGAGTGCCGCCAGGGCCCGGCCGCCCGCCCGGCCGCCCGCCTCCCTGTCAGCCGCTCCTCCGGCGGCGGCGGCGGCGCTCCCGCCCGCACGTGCCGGCCCCGGGCGGGGGGCCGCCCCCAGGCCGAGCTCCCCGCAGCCCCCGCGGAGCCCCGCCGGCCCCCGCACGCCGCCCCGCCGCCCCGAGGCCTCGTCCTCCTCCCAAACTTTGCAAAGTCGGCCCGCGTCCCCGCCGCCCTCGGCCGCGCCTGGGCTCGGAGGCTCGCCTCGCCGCCGCCGCAGCGGCCCCGCGAGGAGGAGGAGGGGCCGCCGCCGCCGCATCAAAGAGACCGAATTCCCGCGGCCTGGGGGGGAGTCATGCTTCGCGGTCTGTAATGTCAGCGGAACAGGAGAAGGATCCCATTTCGCTGAAGAGAGTTCGAGGTAAACCGAGACGGGCGCCGGGTGGAGGGGGTCCGGGGAGCGGGGGGCGCGAGGGCCCGCGCGCCCGGCCGCGGGGAGGCCACCCGGCTCGGGCCGGGCCTAACTCCGCGCGGCACGCGTCCCGCCTGCGCCCGGGGCCCGGGCCGGGGCCGAGGCCGAGGCTGCGGTGGAGGCGCGCGCTGCCCCCGGCGCCCGCTCGCCCCCTCGACACCCGCGCCGAGCCCTCGCCTCCCCGACTTTGTGCCGGGAGGCAGTTGTAGGCGCGCCCGGCATCCCTTCGCGCCCCCCCCCCCCCTTCCTCCTCCTCTCATTCGCAAGACGTAGCACAATAGGAACCTCAGAGGGCGAGAAAGAAACACACACTAACCCCCCCACCCCCGAACGAGGCCCACCCCCCCAAAAAGTAAGTTGGGCTGCACGCGAGTTGACGTTCTGCAAGAAGGTGCGCCGGCCTCCGCGTCTCACCAGCCCCCTCCCCGCCCTCCAGCAGACAACAAACAGCGCATTCCCCCGGGCTTAGGAGGAGAAACTGCCCGTGCAAAGGGCACGTTCTCGGTTGGCTTGCGGATAAGACCCGAATCACCCCAGATCGGTCTCATGCATGATCGGTTTGCTTCTTCCTTGCACACGTTCGTTAGGCATTTTGCTGCTGCTAAGAAAAAAATCAGAGGGAACGATGCACCAGACAAAAGGCGATGCGTGTAAGTTGCCAGACCCCAGGTGCTGTCTGGACGTTTGGAGGATAGCCACCAGCTCTTATTTGCAGCCCTTAATAGGGTGAAGGTTGAAACCCCCCCCCAACATGGGTGTCCTACCGTTTGTTCATTGAGCAAATATTTGTTGAACATCTGTGCGCGCGCGCGCGAGGCACGGTTCTTGGCCCTGAGATGGGACAGTGAACAAAGCAAGAGGCAGTCGTCACCCAGCACAAGTCCCCACTCTGGTAAACAAACAAGCGGCGCAGAAGGTCAGGGACAGGTGCTGTGGCCAAAAGCAGAGCAGGGAAGGTGGCGAGGGCATGCTGAGGGGTGCGGGGGTGGCAGTCCCGTGCAGGTGTGAGAGAGCGCTCCGGGAGCTTGCTGTTTGCGCAGAGACCCAGAGGAGGTGATGGAGCAGAGCCAGGTGAGGATGTGCGGGAGGAACTGCATATGTCTGGGCAGAAGGAACGGCGGCGAGTGCAAGGGCCCCCCGGTCTGGAATGTGCCCGGTGAACTCAAGAAACAGCAACGAAGCGATTGAGCTGGCGCTGAGTGAGCAAGGGGAGAGAGGAGGAGCTGAGCTTGGGGGTGAGGTGATTGTGTATTGGGGGGCCTGGGGGCCCTTCAAAAGATTTGGGCTTTTATTCTGGCAGGAACTGGGCGTTTTGAGCAGAAAATATGACAGATCTGACATATTGACAGGGTTTCCCTGGCTGCCCCTGTGGAGAAGAGACTGCAGAGAACAGGTGGCAGCAGGGAGGCTAGTTAGGAGATGATTGCAATAACCCTTTCATCCAAACACGATCGAGTGCTTTATACATCAGTGAGTAGGCAGGTACATTTCCAATTGACTTAAGTGGTGTAGCGATCAAGGACCATGGCCATTCATCCATGTTCCTGTTCCAGGTGCCTAGAGATTAAATGCATGGAACTGGCTTTTGACACAGTAACACCGTGGTATTCAAAAACCATCCACTCAAATATTTAGCTAGAGCTTGATTTTCTTGGCCATCTAAGCAAACACACAATTTAGAGCAGAATATTGTGTTTAAAGGCTTATTATCAGCACAGTCTTTCATTTGGTGACCGTTTTTCTGTTTCAGCTCTCTTTTCTGTTTGTAGTTGCGAGTTGCCAAAGCCTTTAAGGAATAGTCCTTTCTGAGATGCAATGATTTCTCTGATCTTTTTGCCATATCATTTTTCCTATTATTATAAATTATTTTAGGGTTGAAGGGAAAGGAAGAGAGCTATCAAGTTTATATCTTTGAACTCAATTATCAGTCTTAATCAAATGTAATTTTAAATAAAGTGGATATATATTTTATTGTGGATCAGGAGCACAGACCAATCTTCATTTTGTTCCAGCTGCTTGCTACTTTTAAGTTTGATGCCTTAACTGTTGGGAGTTGGCTCAGGTGTACCAGAATAAAAGGCAAAGTATTCTTTAAAATAAAAAGTCAATGTAAAAGTGGGTTTTTTAAAATAGCAAGTCATTTTGTAATAATTAGAACATTAATTTTTAAAAACATTTTTGGATTATTTTATAGTCCATTAAAGGTACCAGAGTATCTACATGAGCTCTCCTGCAGCACAGTTCTGTTGAACTTCACTATCCTGGAATTTTTGGTTATAATTTGTGTCATTAGATTTCATGCAGGATGTGGTGTGTACAGAGCATGAACTCTTGAACAATCCTCCTCAAACTTTCCCATCTACTCGTATATACAGACAGACTTTTTAATAGTTATATATTTATTTCATGTGTATTATAAAAATAAGTCAACAAATTTCCTGCTTAGGATAAGGCTAAGATATTATAGGTGTAATTCAGATATGGCAAAATTATGACGTGAATGACTAAGGACTTTACAGTAGTATACTCTGCAGACCAAACGCATCATAATCCTATGGGATGCTTATTAAAAATGCACATTCCTGGACCCACAGAATCATGATTCCTGGGGGATTTTTCTCCACCTTTAACAAGATCCCCAGTGTTCCTTATGCATACTAAAGTTTGAGAGCTGCTGCTGGTAGACCTAGATTGCAAAAGTGAGTGGACCAGAGGAAGCTGATTTGTGGTCTTCTAAACTTGTCCCGATATTTTAATATTAGATTCAGAATTGCTCTTAAATGGCAATGTATCTTACTCCTACTGTTTTCAGGTCTTACCACTCCCAGACCCTCAACACTTGATTATAAAACACATCCATGAAGCTGGGTACAATAGCTTGATTGTCTTTCTGTTTCTCCCCTAATTGCTTTGTGAATGAATGAGTGAGTACATGAAGTAATTCATTCATATCTTTTTGTTGGGGTCCAACCCCAGCAGGTCCAGGGGTTCCCAAAGGTGTGGAGGAAGTTGGTGAAGAAGGAATGACACGGAGACAGCGTTCAGTTGTTCAGCAGCCTAGCCAGGTTCTCTAGCCAGGTTCTAGCCAGGATCTCCAGCCAGGTTCTTTGTTTTATTGTCTTGTTACATCTGTATTTATACCAGTTAATTTTTTTTTTAATATATTTTATTGATTTTTTACAGAGAGGAAGGGAGAGAGATAGAGAGCCAGAAACATCGATGAGAGAGAAACATCGATCAGCTGCCTCCTGCACATCCCCCACCGGGGATATGCCCGCAACCCAGGCACACGCCCTCGACCGGAATCGAACCCGGGACCTTCCAGTCCGCAAGCCGACGCTCTATCCACTGAGCCAAACCGGTTTCGGCTATACCAGTTAATTTTAATCCTATCAATTTCTATTCCAAAGGTTAGAGTGTTTCTTAACTCCATTCCAGGGAGTAAAGATTATTTAGCTTAAGTGTGATTGTTCATAGTTAAAGTGATTAACTACCTGCCTGGCACTTAGTTAAGGGGTTTTATTCCCTCCCTAACTTCAGGGAAAAATCCCTACCGGGGGAAAGGGATTTCTCAGAGAGGTGACCTTGGTTAAAACACATAGCGCCAAGAAGGGGAGCAAACATATTAAGAACAGTATGCCATATACGCCAGGTCCCTTGAAACATATGCTGTGCAGATGTTTCTTCCCTGCAGCGACTGTGTCAAGCAGCAAGGATGGACTGGCTTCCGGCATCTTTTTTTCATTCATATCTTTATCTTTTTGATTGTCCATAACCCTTTATACTACTTGTTTTTTTTCCTCTTAGAATGTTACCTATCATACTTATTTTAACCAACACTCCCATTCTCCATTGTTTTTAAAACTCTTAGGTGTCAATCTGATGACAGTATTCATTTGATTATTCAACAAATATTTATTGAGTACTCATAGTGCCAGACAGTGGGAATATATTGATTAAGAAGACATAACACTTGTTTTTATGACATTTTTAATCCAATCCAGGATAATGGCAAATAATCACACATTTATAAACAGCATGCTGAGTACTGTGGCCATCTACAGGAAATAAAAGTACATATAATCTGTCTTTAAAGAAACCATGAAAGACCTCCTGGAAAAGAGTTCTAAGAAGCAGTGGGTAAAACTATATACAAGTGTAAAACTACATGTAAGTGCCCTAGCTGGTGTGGTTCGGTTGGTTGAGTATCGTCCCATGCATGAAAGGTTGCTGACTTGATTCCCCAGTCCAGGCACATGTGGGTTTGATTGATCCCCGGCCAGATCTCTCTCTCTCTCTCTCTCTCTCTCTCTCTCTCTCTCTCTCCCTCTCCCTCTCCCTCTCCCTCCCTCCCTCCCTCCCTCTCCCTCCCTCCCTCCCTCTCCCTCCCTCCCTCCTTCCCCTCCTCCCTCCCCCCTCCATCCACTCTCTTAAAAAAAAAGTCAATAAAAACATTTAAAAAACTATATAGGAGCAATAAAAAGAGCATGAGGGATGAGAAAGAGGTATAAGAAATCAGTGATGATTTTGAGGCACTTTGGGGAGAAAAACCACATTTTGAAGTAGTGAAGTTAGTGGTGCAGATGTGACTTAAAAAAGTTTGGTGGTATGCCCGACTGGTGTGGCTCAGTGGTTGTGTGTTGACCTATGAACCAGAAGGTCATGGTTTGATTCCTGTCAGGGCATATGCATGGGTTACGGGCTTGATCCCCAGTGAGGGGCGTGTAGGAGGCAGCCGATCAATCATTCGCTCTCATCATTGATGTTTCTGTCTCTCCCTATCCTTCCTCTCTAAAATCAATAAAAATATATCCTATCTAATAATAGACAAAGATTGAAATTGACCGTACCTTCGCTATGCCTCCCATTGGCTAATCAGCGAGATATGCAAATTAACCACCAACAAAGATGGAGGTTAATTTGCATACATAGGTGCAAAGTGGTGGAGGGAAGACTGAAGGCGGCTCCGGCCGGAGCAGTGAGGGCTGTGAAGGTGGCTCCGGCCGGAGCGGCACTGGTTTTCCTCCAGCACCCGGGACCCAGGCCTATTGCATGAATCTTTTCATGCAACAGGCCTCTAGTCAATATATAAAAAGAAGAAGCTTGGTGGTAGACAGAAAGACATAGCCAATAGCGTGGAAAGATAGAATCAAGAGAAAGTTTGTATGGGTCTCTTTATTTTTTCTCCCTTGTAAAAAGGTTTAAACGTATTTGTAGACTTAACAGAAGAATTTGATGTAGAGGGAGAGGAGAGAAACTAAAAAAGCAACAGAAAAAGAGAGTAATTTCTTAATAAAGCATTCAATACATGTTTTTTAATATCTACCATGTGCCAGCTAGGCACTCACTGTTCTGGAAACAGATGAAACAGATAAGGCTTCTATTCTCATAAATTAGGTCTCTGCAGATGAGAGAAGGGGAATAGCATCAAGAATGCAAATGAAGAGTTAGTTTTGGATAAAAAAGAGAATGGAGGAAGAAAGACAGAAATTTAAAGATGGAGGAAAAAGACAAATTTAAAGATGAAGAAGGAAGCTGAGACATTCATTTCAGTTGAAATGCTTTTAACCAGAGTTAGAAATTACATTGGAAAGGTAAGGATGTATTTTAGAATGGGATAATAAGACAAAAATGTCATAAAAGTGCTAAAAAGTAGACTTTACTAAAAATGTAGACTATATAGGTGTATGGAAGATTTGGATTAAGATTGGAGAGGAAGCATAATTTATGTAGTCACAGAATTAAGGGGTCGAGAAGGTGAGAGAATGTCTAAGGACAGATTTTTTGTTTTGTATTTTTGTTGTTTTGTTTTTTAATTGGTACATGTAAGGGGTAGGCAGATTAGTAGGAAAGTGAGTTTGGTTTTCAACACATTGAGTGAAAATCCCCCTGGGATGTTCCAGGGTACACAACAGATATAATGGTTTGGAACAGAGGCAGGTGATCAGAGTCAGAAATAGGAATCTGGAAGTTATCAGTAAACAGGTGAATGCTAATTAATGCCTTGGGAGTAGATGAGCTCACTCAAGAGAGTGAAAAGTGAGAAAAGACACTTTGGAAACACAAACATTTAGGAGACAAAAGAGGAAAGAGGACCCTGAGGAGTAGAATGTGACAGAGTAACTAGAGAGTTAGAGGAGAATAACCATAAAGAATGGTCTCACAGATATATATAAGGATGAGTGGATTTATAAGAGATTAATGAATTTTGTTTCTAAGGTATTGAATGAAAGGTATCTATCTGTGAGATATCTAGTATGCTTTTTCTCCCATAATCCCTATCATTTATCCAGTGAACCAAACTCATCCCTCACTCCCCTCCCAATAGTGTTCCAAAGTTCTAAAATATATGCCCCTTAATATGTGTGGTTTTTTAAAAATATATTGTTATTGATTTCAGAGAGGAAGGGAGAGGGAGAGATAGAAACATGGATCAGCTACCTCCTGCACGCCCCACACTGGGGATTAAGCTCGCAACTCAGGTGTATGCTCTGACCAGGAATCAAACGGTGACCTCCTGGTTCATAGGTCGACGCTCAACCACTGAGCCATGATTGCCAGGCAGCCCCTTAATATGTTTTGAACCCATCATCTCCTGGACCTTTCCATCACCACTTTAATTCAAATTTTATCTCTTTGGTTATTATGGTAACTCTCTCACTGGATTCCTTGCCTCCCATTTTGTCCCTGTTAATCCATTTTTCACATTGCTACTGATGGTGATAAATGACTACCATCTGCTAAGTACTTACCAAACAGTTTGCTAAGTGGTTTAAATAGATCATCTTTTATCCTCTCAATAACGCTGTGAGTTAGATGTTATTATCATTCTAGTTTTACAGTTGAGGCACTAATGCTCAGAGAGATTAAGTAATATATGGTTAAGTAACATATTCAAGCTTACCCAGCTAGTAAGTGGCAAAGCTAGAACTTAAATTCTAAAACCCAAAGTCTTAGTCACTATGTTCCAGTGCCATAGTGCTCCCCAACACAGTTCAGTCATGTTAATCTTTTTGTAAAATTCTTCAGTGGTTCCCACTGCTTTTATGATAAAAATCCAACCTTCTTATATTGGCCCTTTTTCATTTGGCCCAGGCCTACTGCTTAGTCCACCATCCTTCATGTTCTGTGAAGTGTTCTCCCTTGTCTCATATGCTCCAGGGCTGAAATATTCATATTTCTTCTCTAGACATATCAGGGTCTCTCTTGCCTATAAATCTTTCTTGGCACATCCTGTTAAGGCATGCCCTCTTTTTCCCCCACCTTTGGTAAGACACTCATCTTCAAAGCATCAGCTCAGTTGAAACCTGCAAGGGTATCTTCTCCCTCAGTCAGGACTAGTTGGGAGTACCTTATGTTCCTTCAACATCTTGTGCTCATCTTCATCATAGTATTTATCATGTTAAATTTAAGACTTTCAATAAAAAAGAAAAAAATTTTTCCTCTAGATTATGAGATGCTTACAGGATGAATTACTACGTTTATTTCTATACTTACAGAAGCTTAACAAGTGTTTTTGAGATCTAATTTGATGAATGTTAACAAAGAGGTTTTGGTAACCAGGTAATGTGGTCTTCCTTGTTTGCTGTCACCAGAGGTGTGGAAGAGTTACCTCTTGGGAAGATTACACAGTTCTCTCTTCTAGCACTCTTATTCCAGGCAACTCAAGATGTCTAAGTCATCTTTTTGTTTGTTTTTTGTTTGTATGTTTGGTTAATCCTCACCTGAGGATATTTTTCCATTAATCTTTTAGAGAGAGTAGAAGAGAGAGGGAAAGACAGAAACATCGATGTGAGAGAAACACATCGATTGGTTGGCTCTTGCACACTTCCTGACCAGGGCCCCAGACAGGCTGGAGAGGAGCCTGCAACCAAGGTACGTGCTCTTGATAGGAATCAAACCTGGGACCCTTTGGTCTGCAGGCCAATGCTCCATCCACTGAGTCAACCAGCTAGGGCTCTAAGTCATCTTTATTATCAAGGTGAGCTGTAAGGTATGGTGAAGAGTGATTTTAGATCTTCTTGTTCCAAGTCTCTATGGACATGCTAATAGTAATATTGAGAAACAGTACAGCATTTTGACTCTGTAGCCTGACTGCCAGGATTCTTATTCCAGGTCTGCTATATACTAGCTGTGCCGTCTTTGACAAGTGACTTAATCTCTCTGTGCATCAGTTTCCTCAGCTACAAAGTGAGAATAATACTTATTCCATGGAGTTGTTTGAAGGATTAAACAGATGAATATATATATATAAAGCACCACTGACAACAGTGGTACGTTATAAGTTATCTGTAAGTGTTTACTTTTTTTTTATCCTCACCCAAGGACGTGTTTAGAGAGAGGAATGGGGAGACAGAGAAAGAGAATAAGGATGAGAGGGTGAGAGAGAGAGAAACATCGATGTAAGAGAAAAACATAGATCAATTGCCTCCTGTACACGTGCTGACCGGATATGGAACCCACAACCTAGGCATGTGCACTAATGGGGAATTGAACTGGCAACCTTTTGGTGCATAGGACAACGCTCAACCAATTGAGCCACAATGACAGGGCCATGTAAGTCTTTACTTTTAAAATCAGGAATAGGAAGTTTAAAATATAGTAAGTAATGTGATCAACATTCACTTTTAAGTATATTGAATCAATTAATGAATAACTAAATGACCTACAGCATATTCTTTCTCATTTTTATTGGGAGTACGTATGGAGTGAAAAGCAATGAAGGTTTTCTTCTCTTAGGGAGTAAGCAGTGAACAAAAATATATTATAAAAACAGAAACTTCTCAGATTTGACAGTTTTGCTGAGAAAAACAAATACAAACTGTTTATTACATGATTTTTGTGACTATTTGCAGCTTTGTCCTCCATAATTTTTGAAGTTTATTTTGTTTAAAAATTTAGCTGTCATTGTTAATACAATAGGTTTATTATTAGAGATATTATTGTATAGAGTCAGCTTACACATAGATACCATCCACTCACTTTTATAAGCTTAAACTTTAAGCCAGTAATACAAAGATCACTAGTTTGGGGAGACAGCTGGCACAGGAATTATGTGTATTTGAAATCCTAAATACCTGATGTTGAGTGCTTTCTGAATTTAATATTTATTAAGTACACAGATGAACCTAGGTGCTGAGCATCAAAAGGGGACACTTTCTGCCTTGCATTCTAAAAAGGATACGAATTCCGTCAAGCATTTTGCAATGCTTGATGACTGAAACAAAAAGTCATCAAGCATTGCCAAATGGTTGACAGGATTTGTATAACATTATATTCACATATTCATAATATTTTCATTCCATGGTAGAGACCAGCATTACAGAAGTATGTGTTTCGGGTCAAGACAAAGCTATTAGCTAAGATGTTCACATCCATAGTGTAAATGATAGAATAACTTGACATTATATCTCAAATTTCTGTGCCATTATGAAAAACTGATATTTGAATGTCCATTGAGTGTGTTGACACTGCTGAATAGTAGATGTTTTAATAGGATGTTAAATACTATAGAAACTGGAGTGAAGTGAGCTTATGATATAGCTTTGTCTAAAGGAAAGCAACTGAGAATTAGTATTTGACTGCCCACTGTGTGCCAGGCAGTGTGTTAGGCACTTAGTTCATTCAGGCTGCTATACCAGTAACAGAACTAGAGACTCGGTGCACGAAATTCGTGCACAGATAGGATCCCTAGGCCTGGCCAGTGATCAGGGCCAATCAGGGCCTTCCGGCTGCTGGCCAGGGCCTTCCTTCATTCCACACAGCCCCCTGGTGGTCAGCGCACGTCATAGCGAGCAATCGGACTCCCGGTCAAATTCCAGAGGGGACACTTTATATATTACCCTTTTATATATATAGATATTATAGACTGGGTGGTTTATAAACAACAGACATTGTATTTATCACAATTCTGGAGGCTAGGAAGTCCAAGATCAAGGTGCCAGCAGATTTGGTGTCTGGTGAGGATCCACTTCCTGGTTCATAGATGGCGCCTTCTCCCTGTGTCCTAACATGGGCAAGGGGTCATTTAATCAGAATAAGATACATACTTAAAACAATCCATACATGTATTAGAATATGTACTTATTTGGAATGATGATAAAGTAAGTTTGTTTAAAGGAAAATATTAATTATAAAATAACTTTATAATTAATATTTAGGTTGAGTGTCATCCTGTGCACTGAGAGGTCTCGGGTTTGATTCCTGGTCAGGGCACATGCCCAGGTTGTGGGCTCCATCACTAGTAAGGAGCATGTTGATTGCTGTTTTCTGTTTCTGCCTCTCCCATCCTCTCTCTTGGAAAAAAAAATCAATAAAAACATTTTTAAAAATAAAAATAAAACAATGCAGTCATGGTACTTATGAGAAGTTAGTATCACAAACCATTATTATAAGTAAAGTAAAGTTAAAAATGAAAATTGAAAATATATAAAAGACATGCTGCTATCTATAATACAGAATAATGCTTTCATTCCTTTTGAAGGACTTGGGGGCCGAAATAGATTGAGTCTTCTCCACCTTCCCCACCCTAAATATATGTTTTTATTATTATTAATTTTAGAGAGCGAGGAAGGGAGAGACAGAGAAAGAAATATCCATGTGAGGGAGAAACATCGATTGGCTGCCTTTCATACTCAACGGTCCAAGCAACTGAGCTACCTGGCCAGGGCAGAACTGAGTCTTTAAAAGGAGGAATAAAGCCCTAGTTGTGTTGGTTTAGTTAGCGTGTTGGCCCAGGGACTGACTAAAGGGTTTCAGGTTTGATTCTGGTCAAGGGCATGTACCTCAGTTTCAGGTTCAATCCCTGGCCCTGGTTGGGGCACATGTAGGAGGCAACCAATCAATGTGTCTCTCTCACATTTATGTTTGTCTCTCTCTACTCTCTCTCTCCCTAAAAAGTAAATGAAAAAATATCCTTGTATGAGGAGTAACAAAAAATAAATAAATAAAAGAAGGAATAAAGATATTATAATTAGACCTAAGAAAATAAAAGGCATAAAGTAAATAATCCACAGTTTATAAAAAAACACAAAAATAAAAATTTATACCTAGAAATGATTTCATTTAAAATATCTTTAATTTGTGGAATCTTTAGATGGGAAATAATTACTTCATTTAATAGAGTAGACTCTTCTATAAGACTATGAGAAGAAATACAACTTCAGCTTCCAGCTCTGCATAAGTTTGAAGGGTGAAAAAAGAGGTTAAGAGTATTATTTTGCTTACTTGAGATTGATTGTCATAATGTAGGATGATAATATGTAGACAGATAAAAGAGGCTTCTTGTTCCATTCTGACATACTTTCCCACTCTGTTACCCATGTGCATTCAGAGGGCAGTAGGCAGGTAGGAGTGAGGAGATGAGATGAAGAAATTTAATTATCTAATCTAATAAAAGAGAAACATGCAAATTGACCAAAACTTCACTATGCCCCCAAGCCACGCCCACCAGCCAGTCAGAGTGACTATATGCAAATTAACCCAACCAAGATGGTGGCTGGCAGCCACGGAGCTGGAGCAAGCAGGAGGCTTGGTTGCCCTGGCGATGGAGGAAGCCAAGCTTCCCGCCTGCCTGGACAGCTGCGGCCTCCGCTAAAGGCAACAAAGTTTCAATTATAGAAGATAAAAAAATCCCAGATACCTGCTTCCAGCCAGTCTCCACTGGGGGCTTGGGTGCTGGGGGCCGTGGCCAGCCTGCAAACAGCCATCAGCCCCTCACCCAGGCTGGCCACACCCTCATGGGGTGAGGGTCCCCACTGGGGGCCTTGGTCAGCCTGAAAACAGCCATCAGCCCCTCCCTCAGACTGGCCATGCACCCCAGCAGGACCCCCCACCCTGAAGGGGGTGTGGCCAGCCTGAAAACGGCTCTCAGCCCCTCACCCAGGCTGGCAAGCACCCCAGCAGGGACCCCCACCCTGATCTGAGACACCCTTCAGGGCAAACCAGCCGTCCCCCACCCATGCACCAGGCTTCTATCCTATATAATAAAAGGGTAATATGCAAATTGACACTAACAGTAGAACGACTGGGAATGACTGGTCACTATGACACACACTAGTCACCAGGGGGCAGACGCTCAATGCAGGAGCTGCCCCCTGGTGGTCAGTGTGCTCCCACAGGGGGAGCTCCGCTCAGCCACAAGCCAGGCTGACAGCTGCCAGTACAGCGGTGGTGGTGGGAGCCTCTCCTGCTTCCTCAGCAGTGCTAAGGATGTCCGACTGCAGCTTAGGCCTGCTCCCCGCTGGCAAGTGGACATCCCCTGAGGGCTCCCGGTCTGCCAGAGGGATGTCTGACTCCCTACTTAGGCCCAATCCCCCAGGGAGCAGGCCTAAGCTAGCAGGTGGACATCCCCCGAGGGGTCCAAGACTGAAAGAGGGCACAGGCCAGGCTGAGGACCCCCCCCTTCCCCGCCAAGTGCACAAATTTTTGTGCACCGGACCTCTAGTCTATACTAATAAAAGGGTAATATGCTAATTAGACTGGGTCGACCAGACATCTTCCAGACATCCGACTTCCTTCTGGACAAATTCACAGTGGCAGGGGCTGAGGCAGAGGTGGTTAGGGGCGATCAGGCCAGCAGGGGAGTAGATAGGGGGCAGCCAGGATGGCAGGGGAGCAGTTAGGAGGCTACCATGCCGGCAGGGGAGCAGTTAGGGGGTGATCAGGCCGGCAAGCAGAGGCAGTTAGGAGCAATCAGGCAGGCAGACAGAGTGGTTAGGGGCAATCAGGCAGATGGGCATGTGAGTAGTTAGGAGGTAGCAGTCCCAGATTGTGAGAGGGTTGTCTGATTGCCGGGTTAGGCCATCTCCCACAGGAGCCTAAACCGGCAGTTGGACATCCCCCAAGGGGTCCTGCATTGGAGAGGGTGCAGGCCCAGCTGAGGCCCCCCCCCCCCGGTGCCCAAATTTCGTGCACCGGGCCTCTAGTCTATCCTATCTAATAAAAGAGAAACATGGTAATTGGCGTACGACCGCTACCCTTCCAATTGGCTAATCAGCATATGCAAATTAACTGCCAGCCAAGATGGTGGCCAGCAGCCAGGCAGCTTGAAACTAACATGAGGCTTGCTTGCTTCAGTGACAGAGGACTCCAACGTTCCCCGCCTGCTGCTGCAGGCCTCTGAGCTGCAACTCTAAGCAACTATGTAACAAATATAGAAGCTAAAAAAAACCCCAGAAACCTCCTTTAGTCCATGGGGCTTCAGCCAGCAGGATCACAACATTGTAAACAAAGGCCAGAAACCTGTTTTCAGCAGCAGAGGCCTAAGAGCTGGAGCCAAGCCTCAGAGCTAAAGCTGGCCCAGAAAAAAAAAAAAAAAAAGAGCAGTTGGGAGCTTCAGTCACTCGCCAGCCTGAAAACAGCCCTTAGCCTCTCACCCAGACTGGCCAGGCACCCCAGTGGGGACCCCCACCCTGATCCAGGACACCCTTCAGGGCAAACCAGCCAGCCCCAACCCTTGCAATAGGCCTCTATCCTATATAGTAAAAGGGTAATATGCCTCCCAGCACCGGGATCAGCGGAGCCACGAGGCCTCCCAGCACCGGGATCAGTGTGACAGGGGGCAGCGCCCCAACCCCCTGATCGGCCCTGCTCTGTGTGTGATGGGGTAGAGCCATAACCTCCCCATTGGCCCTGCCTTGAGTGTGACAGTGGCAGCGCTCCAACCCCCTGATCGGCCCTGCTCTGTGGGTGATAGAGGGCGGCACCCTCACCCCCTGATCCACCCTGCTCTGTGTGTGACAGGGGGTGGTGCCCCAACTCCCCTATCGGCCCTACTCTGTGAGTGACAGGGGGGAGCTCCTCAACCCCCTGATCGGGCCTGCTCTGTGCGTGACGGGGGGAGCTCCCCAACCCCCTGATGGGCCCTGCTCTGTGCATGACAGGGTACAGAGCCCCAACCCCCCTGATGGGCCCTGCTCTGTGCGTGACAGGGGGCAGTGCCCCAACCCCGATGGGCCCTGCTCTGTGCGTGACAGGGGGTGGCGCCGCAACCTCCCCATCGACCCTGCCTTGAATGTGACGGGGTGGTGCCTCAACCCCCCAATCGGCCCTACCCTGAGCGTGACTGAGGGTGGCATCGCAACCTCCCGATCCGCCCTGCTCTGTGCATGACGGGATGGTGCCCCAACTCCCCAATCAGCCCTGCTCTGAGCCCGACCAGGGGCTGCACCTAGGGATTGGGCCTGCCCTCTGCCACCCGGGAGCAGGCCTTAGCCAGCAGGGCGTTATCTCCCGAGGGGTCCCAGACTGCGAGAGGGCACAGGCCGGGCTGAGAGACCCCCCCCTCCCCCCCGAGTGCACAGATTTTTGTGCACCGGGCCTCTAATCTAATAAAAGAGAAGCATGGTAATTAGCGTACGACCGCTACCCTTCCCATTGGCTAATCAGGGTGATATGCAAATTAACTGCCAACAAAGATGGCGGTTAACCGCCAACAAAGATGGTGGTTAATTTGCATATGTAGGCGCAATGCTGGGAGGTGAAAGGGGAAGAAGCCACCTGCCACAAGGTGATCGGAAACCAAAGTGGCAGCTAAGAGCCGGGTGGCAAGGCAAAAACGGCCAGGCCATCGGTGCGGAGATCAGGCAGAACATGGGGATGACAGGGGCCCCCGCCCCATGTGCAGCCAGCTCCGTGTAAGGCCAGGCCATTGGCGTGGAGCTCAGGTGGAAAACGGCGAAGGCGGGGCCCCAGCCCCGTGTGCAGCCCGCTGTGTTCAGCCCTTCCTGAGTGCAGCCCCAGCCATCCGCAGGGCTCAGACGGAACATGGCCATGGCGTTGGCCCCACCCCCTGTGCGCCCAGGCCATGGGAGTTGGGCTCAGGAGGCTCCACCAGCAAAGCGGGACTGTGGATTGGGAATGGGCACAAGGCAGACCTCCTGGTCCTTTCTCCTCAGCAGGCAGGCTCCTATCAATCTTCAGTTTCTACTGAAAAGAATATGGCGCCTCCACTGTGCAGCCTCCCAGGACTCACAGGCTCTGGAGTGGAGACTTCAACAAGGACTTCAGTGCCTGCTCAGGGGGAAAACCACCACCTCCCTACTCCACAGCTGCTTCTGTGTCTGCAAGAAGTGTGCATGCTCCTTTCTGTGACATGGGCAGGGCGAGAGCCTGAGTTGAGGGGTTCCACCATAGCATAGCAGCTGGACCAGTGCAGGGATGGAGGGAGGGAGGGCGGGGAAGGAGCAAGGGGGAAGCCCTGGCTCCCTGCTCCTCCTCCCACAGGCATGGCCCTTGCTGCTGTTATGATAAAAGGAGTTGTGTTTTTCTAACTCTGTCTGGGTAAAGGAAACAAGTGTCTGTGGATTTCTGATCTTATTCTCAGAGCTGCCAGTTAATCCCTCTGGATGCATCATATCCAACCTCCATAGGATCCGAGGGGCAGGATCAACCTTCATTCCATAGTTGAAATTGACCAATAAACACAGGTGTCTCATGCCTCAGTGTCAACTCCTGCAGAAATCTCCGGGTAATGACTCAGATTCTATATCTAAGGGTATATTTTCTTCTGTTTTCATGTTTAATTCAGCCCCAAGAATCAAATAATACAATAAAGAATAAAATGAGTTCAGGGGGCTCAGCATTGTATTCCCAGGGCCTTTGGTCCCACACAAACCGCAGAGCTCAGCTATCCTGAGATGAAAGGAAAGGAAAGAGAAACATGAAAGGTTTCCCAGCTCAGTCACAGAGACATCTCATAACCACATATTAAGGACACGGCATTAACTTAGGAGTGGAAAGGACACAAATGGAATAGAATATGGAGCCACTTGGAGTGAGCAGGCCAGCAGGGGGTGGGGGCAGTTAGGAGCAAGCAGGCCGGCAGGGGGGGTAGTTGGGGTGAGCACACTGGTACAGGGGGAAGTTGGGGCTGATCAGGCTGGCGGGGGGGGGGGGGCGGCATTTGGGGGCGAGTAGGCTGGTGGCGGGGGGAAGTTGGGGGCAAGCAGGCTGGCAGGCAGAGTGGTTAGGGGCAATCAGGCAGGCAGGCAGGTGAGTGGTTAGGAGCCAGCAGTCCCAGATTGTGAGAGGGATGTCCGACTGCAAGTTTAGGCCCGATCCCTGTAAACCAGCAGTAGGACATCCTTCCAGGGGTCCCAGATTGGAGAGGGTGCAGGCCGGGCTGAGGGACACTCCCCCCAGCCCCTGAGTGCACAAATTTTTGTGCACTGGGCCACTAGTATATATATAAAAGCCTAAGCAACTATCTGACTGACTGTTCAACTGGTAGCTATGACGTGCACTGACCACCAGGGGGCAGACGCTCAAAGCACAGGAATGGAAATGTGGAACAGACTGATGAATCTCAGAGGGAGTGGGGAAAGGGGGAGGACAGGAAGAAATTAACCAGAGATCTTATATGCATACTAGAGGCCTGGTGCCAGTGGGGTCTCTCGACCTGGCCTGCGGAGATCAGCCCAAAACCGGCTCTCCAACATCCCTTGAGGGGTCCCAGATTGTGAGAGGGTGCAGGCCAGGCCGAGGGACTCCACTGGTACACAAATCCATGCACAGGGCCTCTAGTTAACACATTGTTTGTGGGTAGTTTTTATCGCGTGCTAACAGGTGGCACGGGCCATTTTTGCTAATTTTTTGCACAAATGGCAACGTTCAGTAAAATTACGATAACTTTAGTTTATGTATTTATACGTTACCCGCATTCTACCGCTAGTCTATAAAAAACGTATTAATACGTGTCCCGTGCTCTACTACCAGTCAACGTAAAATGTGTAAGTAAAACGTATAAATATGTTTCCCGCATACAGTGTGTTAATAAATAAAAGGATCAGAGTAGCCAGTGTTACAATAAGCTTTAGCAGTTCCCCTTTTCTTGGTTCTGTGCCCCACAACTCTCTACTTCAGGCTGAATTGTCGTTGTTTACCTTGCAAAGTTAGCACCAGCAGGTATATAGAGCAGACAGGGAGAAAGAGGCTTTGGTACCAAAAGTTAGGGTAACCTAAATAACTGGTTCTATAACCACTACTTTCCCTTCCTTGGATTCTGACCTTTCTTTTTTTTTTGGGGGGGGGGGGGTTTCAACATAAGTTTATTTTTTTAACATTCAACTTTTAAAGTAACGGCCTGTTTTACAAAGTAGCTATACTATTCTATGTTCTTGCCAGCAATGTGTGAGTGTTCAGGTTTCTCTGTGTCCTCACCAAACTTTTGAATCTTTTCTTTTCTTTTTTTTCTTTTTTTTTTCTGTGTTTCTATTACAGTTTCTTTTTTTTATTTATTTATTGCTTAAAGTATTACAAAGGGTATTACATATGTGTCCATTTTATCCCCCCGCCCTAGACAGTCCCCTAGCCTCCCCTATCCCCCAGTGTCTTATGTCCATTGGTTATGCTTATATGCATGCATACAAGTCCTTTAGTTGATCTCTTACCCCCCTACCTCCTGCCCCCCAACCCTCCCCGGCCTTCCCGCTGCAGTTTGACAATCTGTTTGAGGCAGCTCTGCCTCTGTATCTATTATTGTTCAAAAGTTTATAATGGTCTCTATTATCCATGAATGAGTGAGATCGTGTGGTATTTTTCCTCATTGACTGGCTTAGGATTCTGACCTTTCACTTCATTTTTAAAGAGTGAGAATTATAGAAATTCTTGGTAGTCTATGTTCTAACTAGCCCTGATGAATATGAATCTGATCTATCATCACTGATTATGTCATGGAGAAGAACCACCAGTATTACAGATAGCAGCAGGAAGGATGTAGGTGAGGCCAAGAGTCCGAGCCATTGGAAGTGTTAGCCGGTTCCCAACTTAACAGTAGTTTGACTTTCAATTTTTCAGCTTCATGATGCTGTGAAAGCATTATGAAACCATAATTTGAATTTTGATTTTTGATCTTTTTCTGGGCTATCAATTTTGATCTTTTCATGATGCTGGGCAGTGGCAGTGGCCACAGCTCCTAGTCAGCCAGGTGATCATCAAGGTATAGTCTACAGTGTAGCATGTTTCCAGTGTGGCTAGGCTAAGCTGTGATGTTCGGCAGCTTAGGTGTATTAAATGCATTTTGACTTACGTTATTTTCAACTTATAATGGATTTATCGGGACATAACCCCACTGTAGTTTGAGGAGCATCTGTGTCATTAGTTATTTGGATGAACAGTTAAATGGGGAACAGAGACCAGTGGAAACTTGAAGATTTGTTTTATGGGGGGAAATGTTAGACTCTTAATAAAAAATTAATACCATAAAACTCAATTTTTAAAAAAGAATTTTAGGTGGTTTTGTTTACAGATGACTTGAAAATAATGAATTTATTTAAATGATTCCAAATGCAGAGTTTTGCCTTAGAATAAGTACAAGAAATTATTACGTTTTTGGAAAGTAAGCAGAGATGGTAGGTACTAACCAATAAGAGTACATTTTGTTCATCTTAAATTACATTGCATTTTAATTATAAAAGTATAATTATTCAGTAGTCTTAATAATGCTGTGAATGGTAATTTATATATTCTACATTAGAGATCAGAGACTAATCTATCTATATCTATATCTAAATCTATATCTATATATATAAAAGGCTAATATGCAAAGTGTCTCCTTGGGAGTTCGACCGGGAAACTGGGAGTTTGATCACTAGCTATGACATGTGCTGACCATCAGGGGGCAGCGTGGAATGAAGGAAGGCCCCGGCTGGCAGCTGGCAGCCAGCAGCCAGGGAAGGAAGGCCCTGATTGGCAGGCGGGAAGGCCCTGATCGGCCCTGATCGCTGGCCAGGCCTAGGGACCCTACCTGTGCACAAATTTCATGCACCAGGCCTCTAGTTTATTAATAATTGTTTTTATTTTAAGAATTACCTTTATCTACTTGTACTTTTATTAGAATGAAATACCCATGACACATGTTAGGAAAGACAGGACTTTGATGTTTGATACTTTTGTTTATGTAACCACTTTATTATTTGACCTCTAAGACTATTGGTAATTCTTTTTCCATACCAGAATCTCAGAATTTCTAGGTATTCAGATTCAAGAACAACACATTTCTCTATTCAGTATGTCAGTATTCTGTTAAGGAAATCGACATACAAATTGTTAATGTGAAGTCATTAGTTCATTTTACACAGGCTACTGAATAGTTTTAACTTGGTAGTAGTTTTAGTCATTCCTAAACCATTTTTTTTTTTTAGTTAATCCTCACCCGAGGATATTTTTCCTTCGATTTTTAGAGAGAGTGGAAGGGAGGGGGAGAAATAGAGAGAAACATTGATGTGAGAGAGACACATTGATTGGTTCCTCCCGCACATGCCCCGACTAGGGCTGGGGATCAAGCCTGCAACTAAGGTAGGTGCCCCTGACCAGAATCAAACCCAGGACCCTTCAGACAGCGGGCTGACGGTCTATCCATTGAGCCAAACTGGCTAGGGCTTAAACCATTTTTAATAAATGACCTTGAGGGCCAGACTGGGTCTCACTATTAGTTGTTTACTTAGCACCTACTTAAATAATATAATCCACATCAAATTAGAGTGAAAATATAGGCATTCCTTTAGTTTGAACCAGAAGTTTTCATTTTTGCCTTTTGTTAGCCATTGAGGAAGACTAGTTTCATAGAGGTTGATAAACCTAGTTTTACTCAAGCAACCAAAGGGAAAATAAATAAATTGGATTTCATCAAAATTAGAAACTTATGTGCATCAAAGGATAAGTGAAAAGAGAACTCACAGAATGGAAGAAAATATTTCAAATCATATCTAATAAGAGTGTAGTATCCAGAATATATGAACAATTCTTACAACTTAACAAAAGAGACAAACAACCTAAACACACACACACACACACACACACACACACACACATGCACGCACACACACCAACCTAACTAAAAAATAGTCAAAGAACATGAATAGACATTTCTTCAGTGAAGATATGTATGGTCAATAAGTACATGAAAAGTTGCTTAACATCAGTAATTATGGAAGTGCAAATTAAAACCACAATGAGATATTACTTCAAACAAAGAGAAAGTAAATGTTGGAGAGCATGTGAAGAAATTGGAACCCTCTTCTTGTAGGAACATAAAATGGTGCAACCCCTATGGAAAACAGTTGAGCAGTTCCTCAAAAAGTTAAACATAGAGCCCTGGCTGGTATAGCTCAGTTGATTGAACATCATCCCATGTATCAAAAGCTCACTGGCTTGATTCTCGGTCAGGGCACATGCCTGGGTTGTCAACTCAATTCCCCAGTAGGGGGCATGCAGGAGGCAGCTGATAGGTCAGTGTTTCTCTCTCACATCAGTGTTTCTCTCTTTCTCTCCCTTTCCTTTCTCTCTCTCAAATCAATTTTAAAAAACAATGTGGTCTATCCATACAATGGAATATTATTCATCCATAAAAAGGAATGAAATACTAATGAATAAGTACTATTGAAACATATCAAACACAAAAAGCCACATACTAGCCTGGCTGGCGTGGCTCGGTGATTAGAGTGTATGCCTGAGCACTGAAGGCTTGCGGATTCAATTCCTGGTCAAGGGCACATACCTGGATTATAGGTTAGATCCCTGGCCCTGGTCAGGGCGAGTGTGGTAGGCAACCAGTTGATTGTCTCTCTCAAATCCATGCTTTTTTCAATTTCTCTCCTCTCCTCCATCTCTCCCCTTCCTTCCTTACACTCTCTCTGAAAAATCAATGGGGAAAAACATCCTTGAGTGAAGATTTAAAAATTTTTTTTAAATTTAAAAAAGCAAAATGTGATGTACTGTATGATTCCATTTATATTAAATGTCCAGAATAGGCAAATTCATAAAGATAGAAAGTACATTAGTAATTTACCAGGGACTGAGGGTTGGGGAATGAGTGCCAGTGGGTATGGGGTGATGATAATGTTCTGGAATTAAATAGTGATGATGATTAAACAACCTAGGAACATGCTCAAAAATCACTGGATTGTACACAAAAGCAAAAGAAAATAAAACCTTAGTTTTATATTTCAGTGCCGCTTTTGACTGATGGTATCACCCCTTCACATTCCAATTCTTTTTTTAAATGGGGATGAGTTAGCTACCGCTTAGCTTTGTTATGGAGACTAAGTGAAAGATATAGTTACATATAAACTTCTAAGTTAAGATTCTACTTTGCAGAATATCTTTTTAATTCCAAGCCAGATGAACCAAAATAGTGTGTCTTTTTTTTAAAACACACACACACACACACACACACACACACACACACACAGAAAAACACAGCAAAATGTTCAGTAACAGCAGCCACCAAGGGAGATAGCACAGTACAATACGTAAATCTAGAACAGGGTGAATGCACTGTCTTAAGCTTCTATGACAATCCCTGCCCCTTGGAAGCTGGTAGTGATTTATAGAATTTTGAGAATTTTCACTAATAACCCCAAGTCTGCAGGGAAGCAAATTAAATCAGTATTTTTATTTTCTCCTTTGAGTAAGAAAAAAAAGGAGTGAAATAGAAAATGTTAAGAAAAAAAATAAAGTCCCGATTGTCTCTAACAGAAGTCTCCAGGGACACATACACACTGAATCAGGGATCAGGGCACACGAGGGATTTCCCCCATGCAAATGTATTGTTGTACCCCCCAATTAAGTAGATGTGCATTTAACAAAACCTCAGAATTATTCCAAAGAAATACAACAGGTTTATCTTACTAATATAGGCAAGCATTCTAAAGAGTTTATTAGCATATTTGGTCATATAAAAATGATAGCATTTATATAAAAATGAATAAGTTGGGTTTATTTAAGGAATGTCAGGGGCTGTGTGAAACATTAAAACAGTTTAAAGGGGGGAAAAATCATGATTATCTCAATAGATGCAGCATACCACCTAGACCAGTGGTTCTCAACCTTGGCTGCACATTAGAATCACCTGGGAATCTTTTTAAAATCCTGATTTCTGGGCATCATCCTCTGGAAATTCTGTTTCTTTGTTACTAAAGTTGTGGCCCCACCCCATAACAAAGAAACAGAATTTCCGGAGGACGAGGCCCAGAAATCAGGATTTTAAAAAGATTACCCCCCAAAAAAAATAAAAAAAAAATAAAATAAAAATAAAAAAATAAAAAGATTCCCAGGTGATTCTAATGTGCAGCCAAGGTTGAGAACCACTGACCTAGACCAAGCAAACAATCTTACATGTGAATAAAGGGGAGTCAAAAGTCACCCATGTTAAATCGGAGCAGATAAAAGGTTTGGGCAAAGTTGCAAGATAAAATAAAAGCATGATAACTACGTAAATACGCTATGGCAAATGAACTAACAAAACAAAGAAGACAAAAAGAAGCAGCATGAAGAAGAAGAAGAACCCATAACCTACCGACTAGGAACTACCTCACATGTACTTCGAGTGGTAAACCTTAATAAAACGAGCTCAAAGACAAGATTATGATACAACAAAATGAGATGAAAGGTAAATTGTGGACCTAAGGAAACAAATTGAGGCCCAAAATAACATATTTTCAGAACAAATAAATTAGAAATAGGGAACAGAATAGAGAGAGTTAGCAATTAAATTACATAATAGAAAAGCTATCTTCAGATAATCAGAATACAGATGAAAAAGACAAAGAGAGTGAAATCAGAAGAGCTAACTAATAAATATGGAGCTAAAATTTCTCTAGTACAATAATGAGTGCCCCTGAAATAGAGTACTCAACAAATGCAGCAGGAAAAGTATTCAAAGATATGATAAAAGCAAACTTACCCGAAAGGAAGATCTGACTAGAGATAGAAAATATCCTGCTAACGGGGGCGGGGAGACAGAGAATAAGATGGGATTTTATATTGTTCTCAACTTTCAAAGCAGGAAGTCAATCAATGCTATCTAAAATTGAAAAAAAAAGCCATAATTTCTTCCACTTAGTGCATTTCTTAATGTCTTTTCTTATCCTTAGGGGATTCTTTTGCAAAATTTCTCTTTTAGTGAAGAAATATTTAGCATATTCTTCAGTTTTATCTTATTTCTTTTATTAAATTATAATTCAATGCTTTCATTTTAACAATAGCATCCTATTTTTGTAATGGTATTGCTTTTACTCTACGCAAAAGGAAAAGTTGGTAGGTAGATAGTAAGCTAGGTGTCTGGAGTGATGTTAACTTAGTAGTAACGATAGTTTCTGGTTGGTGAGAATTGATATATGTATCAGAATCTAGTCAAGAGACGAAACCAATTGTTTTTAACAGAATATATTTAATATAAAGTATTGTTAAGAGATACTAAACTGAAGTGGTAAAATGGGATACAAAAATTTTCTCAGAAATATCCACTGGCGGAAGCAGCTAACATTTCTAAGGCTATGGGACAAAGGAAAGAGGTTGGGATTACTAAAATATATAAACACACAGGAGGGAACTAAAACTTATGGAACTAAAATTCAGATCTCTGAGAAGGGGCTGCTATTAATGCCTCTGGGCATGGAGCATGGATCCTTTGGGCCTGAGACTCAGAACCTGGTGCTGGTGTCTGAGGAGGGCACAACAAGGCTATTTGGGATAATCAGTGATATATGAAACAATATTGTTTTGTTCTAGATCGCTAGCCAGAATAGGCAGTACCTTTCCACCTAGAATTCTTCCGCTGTGTCTCTCAGTAGGAGTTTTAAAAAGTTTTTATTCATACTGATCTTATGCATTTTTAAAATTTTTAAACTAGTTTAGTTTTATTCCTATAAATGAAAACTCTATTTTATCTTTGTATATAAGAAAGCTCTTGATGTTCAGTTATTAATATAACATCCAGAAACTTGCTAAATTTTATTGTCTGTCACAGGTTTCACCTATGTTATTTAAGCTTCTCTAAATGGCTGCTTTTATTTTGTTATGTGGAAAACTATCTCCAACACACTGTCTCTTTAATGACAAGTACCATTTGGACTACTCTTATAAAGATATCATTACTGGTCTCCTGATTCTACCCCTATCTCATCACCAATTTATTCTTAACACAGCTGCCGGGGTCCAACCCCAGCAGGTCCAGGGGTCCCCAAAGGTGTGGACAGAGTCGGCGAAGAAGGAAGGACATGGAGACAGTGTTCAGTTGATCAGCAGCCTAGCCAGGATCTCCAGCCAAGTTCTGGTCTGGATCTCCAGCGAAGTTCTGTTTAGGATCTCCAGCCAGGTTCTGTGTCCATGGTCTCTTGCTAGGTTCTCCAGCCAGGTTCTCCAGGTTCTCCAGCCAGGTTCTGTAGCCATGTTTCCTCGCTAGGTTCTCCAGCCAGGTTCTGTAGCCATGTTCCCTTGCTAGGTTCTCCAGCCAGGTTCTGTCCAGGTTCTCCAGCCAGGTTCAGTCACCAGGTTCTAGTCAGGTTCTCTTGCCAATTTCTGTAGTCAGGTTCAGTCCAGGATCTTTTGCCATGTTCTCTCGCTAGGTTCTGTCTCTAGGTTCTGAGGCCAGTTTCTGTCCAGGATCTTTTGCCATGTTCTCTCCAGCGAAGTTCTTCTGTCTCTAGAGAACGTTCTGTGTAGGTTCTGTGCCAATTTCTGTCTCTCCCTCTGTGTCTTGCTGTCTTGTTACATCTGTATTTATACCAGTTGATTCAATCCTATCAATCTCTATTACAAAGGTTAGGGCGTTTCTTATCTCCATTCCAGGGAGTAAAGATTATGTAGCTTAAGCATGATTGTTCGTAGTTAAAGTGATTAATTACCCGCCTGGCACTTAGTTGAGGGGTTTTATTCCCTCCCTAACTTCAGGGGAAAATCCCTACCTGGGGAAACAATCTTTCTCAGAGAGGAGACCTTGGTTAAAACACATAGTGCCAAGAAGGTGAGCAAACATTTTAAGAACAGTATGCCATATATGCCAGGTCCTTTGAAACAGCAAGTGTGGACCGGCTCCCGGCACACAGCTGCTAGTGTAATCTTTTAAAAAACATAAATCATATCACTTTCCTGCTCAAAATCCTTAAATGGTCAACCATTGTTCTTCAAATACAATCCAAAGTTCTTATCATAAACTATAAGGTTCTTAGTCTGCTTGAGCTGCCATAACAAAATACCGTAGACTGGTGGCTTAAACAACATAAATTTATTTTCTTATAGTCTGGAAGCTGGGAAGTCCAAGATTAAAGTGCCAGCCAGTTCGGTTCCTGCTGAGTGCTCTCTTCTTGGCTTGCAGTTGCCCACCTTCTTGCTGTATCTTCACATGGCTTGTCCTTGGTGTGTGCACCTGGGGGGATGACCTAATGTAACCCTAAGTACTTTCCAAAGACTCCACCTCCAAAAACTACACATTTGGTTAGGGCTTCAACATATAAATTAGGGGGGATGAGGGCAGACATTCAGTCCATAACAATCTAAAATGATCTGGTCCCTGCCTATCTCTTCAAGAGGTATTCTCCATTATCCCTTAAAACACCTCTTACAAGTTTTTCAAGCACATAAAGCTCCTTTCTACTTAGTAATTTTTACACATGCTGTTCTGTCTGCCTAGAGACTCTTCCTTCTGCTCCTCACATGAAAGATTTTTATACTTTAGGTCTCAGTTTAAATAGCCCTTTCACAGAATCCACATATATGATCAGGTCTTCTCTATTACCTGTCAATTCATTGGATTTATTTACTAACCTATTACAGTTGTGTATTTGTATATGTGTATACATAATTGTATCTTTTATCTACTTTTGTATATGTTTGGAATTCTCCATAATGTTTTTTTTAATGGGAAAATTTTCATTGATAAACTTCTTTTACTCTCTTAAATTCAGTTAAGGTTTTGCCTTGGTATACCATAATTACAATTCTAGAAATGATTTGTATATAAAGACATTTATACATGGATTTTCATTCCAGAAAAGCAAAGATTTAGAAACAACCCAGATATTAGTGGGGGAGGGACCAGTTTAATGAATTATGGTATAAAATCATACTATGAAATATCCAGGTATTAGAGACTGGAGCAGTTCTATATGTAATAAGAAAACAGGTATAGTTCATTGTGTATAGCGTGCATACCATCATTTGTGTCCATATGTAACCTAAAAGATACAGGAGTGGCCCTAGCCAGTTTGTCTCAGTGGATAGAGCAGCAACTTATGAACTAGGACAGTGATGACGAACCTATGACACGCGTGTCAGAGGTGACACGCAAACTCATTTTTGGGGTTGATTTTTCTTTGTTAAATGGCATTTAAATATATAAAATAAATATCAAAAATATACATCTTTGTTTTACTATGGTTGCAAATATCAAAAAATTTCTATATGTGACACGGCACCAGAGTTAAGTTAGGGTTTTTCAAAATGCTGACATGCCGAGCTCAAAAGGTTCACCATCACTGAACTAGGAGGTCATGGTTTGATTCCTGGTCAGGGCACATGCCCGGGTTGTGGGGTCAATCCTAGTAGGGGCTGTGCAGGAGGCAGCCGATCAATGATTCTCTCTCATCATTGATGTTTTTATCTCTCTCTCTCCCTCTTCCTTTCTCTCTGAAATAAATAAAAATGTGGGTTTTTCTTTTTAAAGATACAGGGGTGGGCAAGAGGAGGTTTATAATTGTTCGTATGGAAAAAGATATGCAGGTTATGATTATTACAATAGCTTTATTAACTCAAAAGAATGTTACAGTTAACCTACCCTTATCTACCCCTAAATTATACTGGAATTTATCTGGATTATCTTTCCAAAGATTGACCAGAATCTAGTAATAGTGGTTACCTCAGGGACAGGGAATCAGATGACTGAAGATTTAAAGTCAGGACGGACACTTTCTTTTTCACTGAAAGAGTAACAAAAATACTATGGAGGTAGAGTGAATGACTGTTTCAGGCTGGAATTATGGGGAAGACTTTTCAAAGAACAAAGATAATAAAAATTTAGTATTGCTTTTATCTAACAAAAGTAGAAACTATGTAAATAGGTAATTATAATAGACTAGAGGCTTGGTGCATGAATCTTTGCACAGGTGGGGTCTGGCCAGCCCCACCCCCAGTTGGGATGTGGGGAGTGATCAGGGGTGGGTGATGGGCGGGGGTTGGGGGGAGGTATCACCAGCAGTTGGTTGGCCAGCCCCTCCCCCTGGTTGAACTCCTGGCTGAACTCCCCTTCCAACACCTGGTTGAGGGGACAATTTGCATATTAGCCTTTTATTATATAGGATATTGCTATGATGTATATAAAATGATTTCAGCCGAAACCGGTTTGGCTCAGTGGATAGAGCGTTGGCCTGCGGACGGAAGGGTCCCGGGTTCGATTCCGGTCAGGGGCATGTACCTGGGTTGCGGGCACATCCCCAGTGGGAGATGTGCAGGAGGCAGCTGATCGATGTTTCTCTCTCATCGATGTTTCTAACTCTCTATCTCTCTCCCTTCCTCTCTGTAAAAAATCAATAAAATATATATAAATAAATAAATAAATAAATAAATAAATAAATAAAATGATTTCACATACAAATGGAAATATTATCTAGATTTTATTTCTTTTTAGGTGGTGATAGTGGACTGGATGGGTTAGGAGGACCAGGTGTACAACTAGGAAGCCCAGATAAGAAAAAAAGGAAGACAAATACACAGGTAAATTGACATTTTCTTATAATTGCAGCTTTTCTTCGCTGATATGATCAGGCTGTTGCAAAGGTAAATTGAAATTTGGTCATGGGGCCCTGGCTGGGTTGCTCAGTTGGTTAGAGCATCATCCTGGTTTACCTAGGTTGCAGGTGCAATCCCTGGTCAGGGCACATACATGAAGCAATGAATGCATGAATGGATGGAACAACAAATACATGTTTTTTTCTCTCTCTCAAATCAGGTTTTTAAAAAGTTTAAAGAAGAAAAAATTAAATTTGGTCATGATTTTTGTTTTCTATCTTCATTCAGAAACTAATAGTGAATTCTGCAATGAATTTTTTTTTCTCTGCAGCTAATGGCTATTGCAGAATTATAGGCCTAGAGAGTGTATATTGCAAGCGGGAAATGTAGGCAGAAAAATTAAAATGCTTATTCTTAAGTCTAATTTTAAAGATATAGATGTCCATAGTTCTATTGCAAGACATATATGGAGACAAGTTTAACCTGAAGTAACAATGTTCAACTATTATAATAATTCAGTAGCATGTGTGTATCATGAAGTAATCATGGTGGAGATATCTTTTGTCTATAACCTGTGGTTGTAATAAGCAATCAAGGCTTTGCCGGGTTTATTCTCTATAAATTTGAAGCATTATTTTTATGATAAAGACTGTGAATAAGGATAATGTATGTACAGATGACTTTTTTCTATTTTGGCCACCATCTTTTAACCTTGTAGTGTGACTAAAACTGGTACTTTATTTTTCTATTCTGCAGCCTAGAGCTTTGGGGATAAGTTAATAGCTATTTCTTAAAGTTAAGCTAGAAAAATATTTAGATCCTGTTTATTATTTAATTTTATGGTTATTTAGGGGTATAAGAGGTATTTTTAGTTAAAATTTTAAGGGAAAGATTCTAGAGCAGTGCTGGCGAACCTATGACAACTGTGTCAGAGGTGACACGCGAACTCATTTTTTGGGTTGATTTTTCTTTGTTAAATGGCATTTAAATATATAAAATAAATATCAAAAATATACATCTTTGTTTTACTATGGTTGCAAATATCAAAAAATTTCTATATATGACACGGCACCAGAGTTAAGTTAGGGTTTTTCAAAATGCTGACATGCCAAGCTCAAAAGGTTCGCCATCACTGTTCTAGAGTTATAAGCAAGTATGTTAAGTGAAAATTATGGTAATGAATCTTCTTTTAAAATTTAAATACTTTTGGAGTTTGAAGTAACAATGGATTCATGCTCAGAAAAGCATTATTTCCTTTTCTAAATGAAAGAAGCCTATACATTTTATTATTAAATATAATTACATAAAAATATTTGGAATTTACAAGTGAAGAATTAAATATTCATAACACTGTAAGCGAAACTTTACCAAAACTAAGTTCATAAGTGTTAAGATTTTATAACAGGATTATTTTAATGACTGCTTTGATCAAAAACATGTATTTTACTTAACATTCTCATTTTAGGGGCCTTCTTTTCCTCCATTGTCTGAGTATGCTCCGCCACCGAATCCAAACTCTGACCATCTAGTGGCTGCTAATCCATTTGATGACAACTATAATACTATTTCCTATAAACCACTACCTTCATCAAATCCATATCTTGGCCCTGGGTATCCTGGTTTTGGAGGCTACAGCACATTCAGAATGCCACCTCACGTTCCTCCAAGAATGTCTTCCCCATACTGTGCTCCTTACTCGCTCAGGAATCAACCACACCCATTTCCTCAGAATCCTCTGGGCCTGGGTTTTAATCGACCTCACGCTTTTAACTTTGGGCCACATGATAATTCAAATTTTGGAAATCCATCTTATAATAATGCACTAAGTCAGAATGTTAATATGCCTAATCAACATTTTAGACAAAATCCTGCTGAAAACTTCAACCAGATTCCTCCACAGAATGCTGGCCAAGTATCTAATCCTGACTTGGCATCTAACTTTATCCCTGGAAATAATTCAAATTTTGCTTCTCCATTAGAATCTAATCATTCTTTTATTCCTCCCCCAAATACTTTTGGTCAAGCAAAAGCACCACCCCCAAAACAAGATTTTAATCAAGGATCAACCAAAAGCACTAATCAAAATTCCTCTGCTCAACCTCCTCACTTAAATATGGATGACACGGTGAATCAGAGTAATATTGAATTAAAAAATGTTAATCGAAACAATGCAGTAAATCAAGAGAATAGCCGTTCAAGTAGCGCTGAAGCTACAAACAACAGCCATGCGAATGGGACACAGAATAAGCCACGACAACCTAGAGGTGCAACAGACACATGCACCACTGAAAAAAGCAATAAATCCTCTCTTCACCCAAGCCGTCGTGGTCATTCTTCTTCCGACCCAGTGTATCCTTGTGGAATTTGTACGAATGAAGTGAATGATGATCAGGATGCCATCTTATGTGAAGCCTCCTGTCAGAAATGGTTTCATCGGATCTGCACTGGAATGACTGAAACAGCTTATGGCCTGCTAACTGCAGAAGCGTCAGCAGTGTGGGGCTGTGATACCTGCATGGCTGATAAAGATGTCCAGTTAATGCGCACTAGAGAAACGTTTGGCCCACCTGCAGTGGGCAGTGATGCTTAATCACAGGCATTAACTAAAGTGGGGTTTTTTCCCTGTGTGTTACAGAGGTTCATTGACACACGATTTTAATGTTTTACAATATTTTTTTTAAATGCACATGCAAAAAAGATGATTTACCTTTTAGTTTTTATTAATATTCCACTTCATTACTAGTGCAAATTTTGTATTATCTAAGTTTGCTTTCTAGGATAATATATATGGGGGTGCTTTAGAAAGTATTTTACAAATAAATGTTAGTTGTTGTTAATCATAAAAGCCTCTTGAAGCTTCAAAATAATATGTAGCAAATGTAGGCAAGTTTTGACTTAAAAGTTAGAACCAGTGAAAAGTGAACATTTCAATGCTGAACTTTGGCGATATCACATTAAACATTTAGTTCAAAAATATTTTTGAGGATCCATTTAACGTGGTGTTTTAAAAATATATTTTTATTTATTTCAGAGAGGGAGAAAGATAGAAACATCAATGATGAGAAAGAATCATTGATCAGCTGCTTTCTGCATGCCCCCTGCTAGGGATCGAGCCCACAACCTGGGCATGTGCCCTGACCAGGAATCGAACTAGTTCATAGGTCTATGCTCAACCACTGAGCCACACCAGCCGGGCATCCATGTAATGTGTTTTCAGAAAAAAATAATATGTGTAGCTATATTATGGAAGAAAGCATACATTTAATGGATGTTTTTAAAAATAATAGCATATGACACCTGATTCCTCCCTAACTAGAGTTCTTGAAACTAGTGACTTTCATGTTTCAAGTCAGTCTCTTCAGGATATGTTTGTACAGATATGAGACATATGTTAGCATATAGAAGATGCTCAGTAAGTATTTGTGGATTAACTTGTAGATTGTACCACATGAAACTGCTATTATTCGATCACTTGAAAATTGACTTCAGTTACTAGAGTTGATATAATGTTTGTTTTTAGTTGTGGCATTTAGAATTGTAACAGTATTATGCTTTCCTCTCTTCCATTTTTTTTAATTACTGGTTGTTACTGGTTTCCAGAGAAATAAATAATATGGTATCCTCAGGAGAATTGTGAATACTTTTTAACACATGATTTCAAACTGAGACATATTGCAAATAAAAGTGGTAGAAACATAAATTTGGCATTAGAGCACTCTGCTGGCGGAAGACATATTCATTAATTATTTGAAAAATCTTGTTCTGGGGATCTGAATTCAAAATGGTGCCTCAAGGGAGATCAAAATCCATTTTAAGCAAAGCTCAATTAAGAGCCACTGTGAAAGCTAATTTACAAACAACAATTCAAGTCCTTGCAAGAGACAGTTTTTGCTATGACTTGGGAAAGTGTAAAATGGACCTGAGAGTATCCTCTTGAAAGATGATACAGAATGGAGATAGTTGGAGGTCTACTCATTAAGATTCAGCAGAAACCCAGTTTTGGAGTGGAACATAACCTGTGACCAGAAAAAGAAAAAAAGGGTACTGTGACAATTGATAGTAATTTATACAATGGTTGGGTGTTGGTGAAGCTCCCAAACTTGCGTCATCACCAAAAAAATTCTGAAGACCATATGGTGACGTGAAAGGAACACTGAATTACTACTATTTAAACCCTGGTGAAATGACAGCAGCAGCATATTGCCAAGAAATTAATTTTAGGCCTGAAAAATCTGATTGTAAAATGATCCTGTGGTTAATAAACATGAACCCACACTTTTATGTGACAGCACTTGACCTCATGTGTCAAAAGCTACTAAAGCAAAGTTAGCTGAATTGGGCTATTCTATCACATCCATCTTAGTCACCAGATCTTTATACAATGAATTACCATCTTTTTCATCATTTGGAGCTTTTTCTAAGAAATAACATATTTTCCAATTGAGAAGAAGTAATTGGAGAATTTGGACATTTTAAACAGCCTAACAAATGGTGACTTTTATAAAAATGAAATGTTTAATATCCTGTTAGAAGAAAATTATTAATTCTCATGGTGCATATTTTGATTGAATAAAATTTATTTTTATATACAGTATTTAAATTTTGACCTATAAAAACAGCAGTTTCATATGGTACAAGGTAATGTAAGTTTTTCTCCATTTACCTGTGACTAGTTAGAAGTGAATACAAAATATTTTCAGTAGTTGTAAAATAACATATCTTTACAGTTTTAGGAAATGAAATAGACTCTAATAATAGGTACTACTTTGTGTGAAAACTTTACCAGTTGAAACAGTCAAGTTGAAATGCAGTGTTTTTGGCTGACTCTGAGATTTGATGTGTTCAGTAGCATACTTGAAGATCCCAGTGTGCTTACACTGTAGCTTTTGTTAGAGATAGAAATTTTTCTAAATATTTAAGGACTTAATTATGTTGTTCTTGAAATCCTAGTGAGTGCTGATTTTAAGACATGATGCACTGCATGCTATATGCTCAGTACTAGCATCAGGTCATGATTTTCTTTATGACTGAATGCAGTTAGATAGATATTTATAGAACCTTCCAATGTTTGCAGGAATTAACACTTACATGGTAGTACTTGAGTTGTGCTCATTGCTAAAACTGATTATGCAGTCTTAACCCTCTGTTGCTTACAGTTTCAATAGTTAGTTGTTTTGTAAAAATGAAACCACCTCTCCCTAGTTAGCCAAAAGGTACTTGATTTGTAATGCAATTATTTCATTATCCATTTCCAAGTAGTTGTCTTTAAAATCTTATAAGTGGATTTTTCTTCAGGTATTTAGGTCTCTAGAGTACCTTATTTAAATAAGGATCTGTAATTATTAAAAAGAAAAACCAGTGGTTGATTCTGACAGTGAATCATAGGCAAACTATAATCATAGCTGATGAATGTTTTCATGTATTTGCATTAATTTTCTTACGAGTTCTACCTTTGTCTCTGCACAATACTAAGTCAAAATATCTAGATACTTTTTGGTAGGAAAAGTGATGAACTATAAGAATGGCCAGATAGTAATTTGTCCAATTTGACCCAAAGAAGGCTGTTACACAACTTGGTGTGGCTTTTTTAGGACAAGCGATGAGCTGCCCTAAACATTTAAAAATATTCAGTGACAGAAAGAAATGTACATAGGTGAAATATTCTTCCTGTAGCATTGCACATTTTTGCTGTAATTATTTTCCTTCACTTAAAGGCCTCATTACCATCACACACGCGCACATGCACACGCACATGCGAGCAGGAAATCTTGGAGGTTCTCCTACATTCTCATTTGCCAAAGTTCAACCTGGCTAACCAGCAACAGTTAGGCTCTCCCCCCAAGGCTAGGTTACTGATAGAAAGTTCTAAAGCATCATCAGTTCCTTTCTGATAATTTGCTTTGTTAATTTCACTAGCCTTCCTGTGCACTTGCTTCTAGATGCTACTGGACTAATACTGAAACAGCTTAGCTTATAAAAGAAAAATAATTCTTCAGATAGAGTGCTTAGAATTTAGATTTGTGATCAGTGCTTTCCTTTTGTGTGAAATATTTTAGAGTATTGCTATTATGATTCTTGTTATCCAAATTAGGAGTTTATATGCATATAACTGAAGATTTTCTTGTAGTAGTGCTTATTCATAAATTAACACAATATAAAGAAATCCAATTTTGGGGTGTTTTGGGATTTTATTTGTTTTGTTTTATTTTTTAGACTCTGACTAGTGATAGGAGGAAAAACTCAGTAGTATGGGTCACCATTAAATCTGCCAGCTTTAGTCATCCAAATAAGTATTAGGAGTCTTTATCCAATATTCTTTCCAACTTGTTCATCTTAAACAAATTAAGAGTGCTAGTACTTATTGTCCAATGTACTATAGTGATTGTATTTAGTTGTAAAAAAATATATAAACAATGAGAAGGGAGCTCTAATTAGTTTTTGGGTTTTTTGCAGTGCATAGAGGTCTCAGATGCATGAACATTTAGGCTATTTTAGATTTTTTTAATTAAAAATTTTAAAAGTATTGAGGCTCCCAAAGTTTATTTGAAAATAGTGGTTTAGAACTCTCTATAAGATAATTAGATTCTTAGGGAAGCTCGTAAAGGCTTATTAAAGCATGATGTAGTTAACCAGTAGTATCATGCTGCGCACTCAGCTTCTTTAGGGAACCAATCGGTATAGGTGGGAAAAAGAAGCAGAGGTCTTTCCTTTTTCCTGATGTGATTCAGGAAGGTTAAGTTCTTTGATGTGTTTCCGAGTTGTCCTCTTACTATCCTACACTCTCTGGGATGCGATAGAAGCCACCTTGCCTTTTCCCTTCCTGGATGCTCTGTGCTTCAGAATTTCGTATCTTTCCTCCAATCAGAATTCCCATTTCTTTGTGTGGCTGTGCTTGACTAGATTTTAAGGGAAAGGTGTTCTCCCAGGATGTGTGAATGAAGATCATGAAGAAAGTGGAATTAAATTTCTTTTTTTTTTAATGGTGTTTATTCGGAATAAATCTTTATCTAATATCAAAGGTTTCAAACAAAATGATCACATTTCAGGCACCATAGAAAGCAGTATTTTTGTCGAATTGGTGATACTTTCTTGAGACTATTTCCCAATTTCCTTTAGATTGTTGGGATTTAAAAAGTTTCCTTTCTTCTACTTCTCTGAACTCAGAGGTTTTCTTCCCATTTGTAAATATTAGAATATCACCTTTTTCTGTATTCCATTTAACCAACAGAGCAGTATGGAAGTCACACCTGCATTTTTCTGACTCTTGGTACAGTGATGGGAGTGTAGAGGCACCCTTTGAGTAAAGAGGCTGGGGATGGCATTAACATCTCCCAAGACAAGTCGTCTTAAGGGAAATGAAGGGAAGAAAGTGGCTTTCTATATGCCAGACATTAATACATCAGAAACTGCCTGTATTTCATTGAAAATTTTTCATCAATCCCAATGGATAAGTTTCATCTTTGTCATAGTTTGTCAAATTACTTGCAATTATATTAAAATGTATTCTAAATACCTGTACTTTCTTGTTCTGTAGATGATGTAGATGATGTTGCCTGTTAGTTAAAATATCTTATAAAAGAAAGTCCTGCTTCTTATCATGATGTATGTGACTTAAATGACTGTTTCATATTAAAACTATTTCTTCCTTATGTACTGTTTACATATACCTCTTTTTGGGATATTAGTTCAGTACTTTTATACAAATCTGAGTGTGTTCCACATTGGTGACATGTATTTTTGCAGTAATTTTTTGTTTTGTTCATAGAGCATCTAAAGTAACACATGCACTAGTGCTGTGGTCTGTTGCAAAATTACTGTAATTCAAATTGGAAAATAAAATGTTTCCAGACTTTGTCCAACATTTATTCCTATGGCAAAGGAAATTACTATGTAATACTATTTCTTATGCTGTTATGTTTAAGCTACTCTATGAAGTATGTGAAACATCAATATTTATGGAATAGATGGCCTGATATCTTTGAAATAGGAGAGATAAAATTTGATATTAGCAACTCATAACACTCATAATACAATAAATACTTCTTAAAATTTTTATCTTACTTTTACAGTTATAACTTATTAAAGAGTTGACAGTGCATATTAGGATATTTTCACCCCATACCATTAAAATTATATACTAGTCTGTGAACTGAATCTGATATCTTTCAACCAAAAGATATATCATTCACTCCACCATAACCAACATACTAACCTAATACTAATCTTCATTTATTAAGAAACTGTAGGCATACCTCAGAGATATTGCAAATCCCATTCCAGACCATACAATAAAGTGAATGTCACACTGAAGTGACTCAGGCAAATTTTTTTGTTTCCCAGTACATATAAAAGTTATGTTGACACTATACTGTAGTCTACTGAGTGTGCAATAACGTCTGAAAAACAATGTACATACTTCAATTAAAAATGCTTTATTGTTTTAAAAATGCTATCGTCTGAGCCTATTGGGAAAATGGTGCCAATAGACTGGCTCAACACTGAGTTGCCACAAACCTTCAATTTGTAAAAATATGCAGTATCTATAAGGCAATAAAACAAAGCACAATAAAAGGAGGTATGCCTGTGTTACCATGAAACTCCTCTAATTTACTTAGAATTTGTATCCATTGATACAAGGACTTTTGATTGGTGTTTACTTGGGACTATCTAATGAAAAGATTTGTTAGTAGGAGTCAAAATTTTAAAGAAAAATGTTTAATTTTGAAAAATGTTTAAGCTTTTTAGGTGTATTTCTTTATGAATATTAGTTTACAAGTACTTTTGTCATGCAAACAAGTACCCAAACGAATTACGGTAGGTAATACTTGGCCAATGCCAATACGTATATTTGAAATTATATGCTTGAAAGAAAAAGAATGCTTGTGAGTGCTTAAACTGCATATCTTTAAAATATTCAAATTTTAAAACTTTTATCCATTCAAACTATCCTGAATTAATAAGTTTTTACTATGTCAGTGATGTATATAGCAAGATAAATGTCTACCTATGCTATGTTATCTCTATACATCATTTTTTTGGCATGATTGTTGTGGTATATTTTGTACATTTTATTGTCAAGTATTGCTAATATTGACATAGCAATAAATCTGATTCAGTTCTTAGTATTTTTTTAAATGCCAGATGCCATACTGTATAATTCCATTATATTTTACTTGAATACCCAGTGCTTTCATGGGTCTATTTTTTGTGTTAAAAGTTTAGCATTGCATGTTAGGAATTTTTTTTCTGGTGTTTTCACATGGGTCTGTTTATATTTAAAACATAGGTTTAAAGAAGTATTAGTATTAAGTGATTCATGAATTGCTTTGTGGAAAAATTTAAACTATGAAGTGACTAGGTTATTCCCATATTGTTTATTTTCTTTATGAGGTTAATGTATAGGCTACAGTTTTCGGATAAATAAAATTGGCTTGGTAACTGATAGAATATAGCAGTTAATGGATAGTTTGAGTGTCTAAGGGCTTCCAAGTATTAAACCAAATAATTCTCAAATCTCAATTACTTTTTAATAATTACTATAAATAGTGGTAAGCCAACTCGTCCTTTTTCTTTTAAAGATACTTAACCCTTACAATTTCCTCCTTCTGATCTCTTTTTCTTCTTAAACACCATGCAAGAATTTAAAATTGGAGTTTAATTCATCTTCTACATTGTAGGGTTTTTTTGTGTGTGTATTTTATTGTTTAAAGTATTACATGTGTCTCCTTTTTTCCCCCATCAACCCCTCCCTGGCCACTCCCACCCCCCAGGACAATCCCCAACTGCCCCAGTGTCCCTGTCCATTGGTTATGCTTATATGCATGCATACAAGTCCTTTGGTTGATCTCTTACTCCCCCCACCACTCCTCCCTCCACTGCCTTCCCTCTGAGGTCTGTTCTGTTTGGTGTTTCTCTGTCTCTGGCTCTATTTTTGTTCATCTGTTTATGTTTACATTGTAGTTTTTTATTCTGTAGATTAGTAAGGTAGGTAGAGGTTTTACTCTCAAAACAGCTCACGTTATTGTTGGTCATTCTTTTCAGGGATCATGCTAAATGTCATTTGTGCATTGTATAAAGAATGTTATTTATCCAGTACTTAGACCTATTAGTAGAAATTATGTATGGCAGGCTTTCTTGAACAATATGTATTGTAAGTTTGTTTCCTACAGTGTTATGCTTCAGATTCTTTTAAATAAAGCTAGTTTTTAAAGAAAAATAACTTTTTTAATTGCTTAATTTTCATCAGACAAGTAAATGTAACAATTTTTGCTTTAGGTGGGAAATATCTCAAGAAACATTAAGCAGAACAATAACCTACAATTTTCCAGTAATTTAATTTTATACCAAGGAACAAAACAATATGTTTGGACAGGTCTTTCTATACACATACCCACCACCACCCCCTGCCACACTGTTTACATATAACATTGAGTCCTGAGATTCCTTAAGAAAATGTGAACATAACACATCTCTATTTTAACAAATTAGGACTGAAGTTTTGTTAATAGAAAATTAATTGGAGAGGAGTTCCACAATCTCAGCAGCTTAGTAACTATCCCTGAAGCAGAGACACCATTGTAGCAATACTAAGAATAGACGTGCTGGAATGACAAAATTAGGCTGTCAAAAGACCTTCAAAGTTTGTTGAAGCAACCATCAGGTGCCTTGAGTCTCACATGAAAAGAGACTACATAAAATGTGAAAGTGCCAATTGATACAACTTGGCTTTAGGGGTATAGAAGTGCCAATAAGATAAAATTACATCAAGATAAAATTGGACTGCATTGAAGTTCTATTTACACATATGGAAGGAAAAAAATCAATAAAAATGTGTGTATCTTATCTGCTGTCGGAGAGAGAAAAAATGTACAGAGACTTCTGATCAAATAACATTGTGAATTGACGCTCCAAGGCATCTATAATTTAAACTAAAATTGGGCTCAAAACCAACATAAGTATATCCAAGGACAAGAAGTATAGGAAGAAGGCAAAACCCATGCAGAAGTAGCAACCTGCATGACTCTGGGTCCAGACAGAAATTTGCAGTAAGAAGTTCTAATCTGGCAGGGTAATGAGGTCTTAAAAGTGCTACTACAGTACAAAACTGATGATATACAGTAATGTAACACCGAAAAGGAAATGTATAGCATTAGACAATTTTTAAGTCTAAAATACAATGAGCTAAGAATTTATCTCAAGAGGATAAAAGATCCTAAGGAAAGTAGAGGAAGGGAAAAAATAGGAAATAAGATATAAAACAAACACTGGACAGGAATAATAAAGCCACAAATCTGGTGATTTGTAAATCACCAAAGAATTGAAACAGTTAATTAGCATATTACACTTGGTTGAATTGGGGCCCCTAGGACACAAGTTGAAGGCAACTTAAAACTGCTAGAAAGAATAGGATGAACCCAGAAGAAAGAAAACTAAATGAAAGGCAAAAACCCAGTTTTTTTTTTTTATGGTATGTGAATTATATGTCAATAAAGCTGCATTTAAATCACAGAAATGGCTGCCTAGAGCTCCCAGCTGAGGCTGAGGTGGTGGGTCGGGCTCTGTGGGAAGAACTGTTACCCTGCCAGGCACTGGGGGGTGAGTGGCAGAAAAGGTGCAGGTTGTCATGTCAGACTTACAGGGACCGACATCCTCACCTGTCCCAGGAGGTGCTAACACTGACGCGGGTTTACGTTCGGAAGAGGGATGGCCATACCCGCCCCGGGGGCAGAGGATCTTACACAACTTGGCAGCAGGCGGGAAAGGGGACTTACTTCCTAGGTCTTAACCATCAGAGAAAGGGGGGATGCTGGAGAGGCAGCAGGCAGAGCCACAGATACAGCATGCCTGGGCGACCCAGAGCAGGGGCAGCCACGGTGCCACTGACAGGTCCTGAGCATAGGTGGGTGCCCGGCTGGGTCGTAGGACCTGAGTGGACTCATGGGCATTCCGGGTGGAGCGCCATGCACCTGCAGCCCCAGCTCACATGCACGCCTGCCGTCGGGTCCAAGCCCCTGGTGCCCTGCTTTTCAGTCTAGAGGCCCAAGGTGAGCCTGGGTGCAGCAGGAAGGCCCGTCCGCCGCCCACCAGCGTGGGGGTGCCCGTGCTCTGCAGCTGCCCCCGCCCCCAGGCCCCGGCAGAGGCTACTGCGCAGGCAGGCAGGCTTTACCTTGGACTCAGACAGGGGCTCCCATTCCCTGGTTGGTTTTTTGCTGAGCAGGTTTCCGGGCGCCGACAGCGAGCGTTCCTCCCACCGGCTGCAGTCAAACGGGTTCCCGAAGGAGCGTTTTCGAATCATGGTCTTCACCAGGATCTTGATCTCTGGCACCATGATCCTCGACTCGGGATTCTTATCCAACATGCGGGTGATGAGGTCCTTCAAGTCCTCAGCTATGTCGGGCTGGTCTGGAAATTCCAGGGCCTGACTCTTGATCTTACTGTGTAAACACATGATCCGCTCGTCCATGAATGGGCACTGGCCAAACACAAAGCAGTAGAGTGTCACACCCATGGCCCACACATCCAAGGCCTTCCCAGAGAAGATTTTCCGGGTCTCGGAGAGAGACTCGGGTGCCATGAAGGCAGGTGTGCCCACAGTGTTAGAGAGGAGCGCATCGCTGCCCTTGAACTCGTTGCTCACGCCGAAGTCCGCAATCTTAATGTGCCCATCTTCTCCGACCAAGAGGTTGGAAGGTTTGATGTCCCGGTGGATGATCTTCTGGTAGTGTAAGTACTCAATGCCTTTGATCAGATCCTGGAAGTAGAAACGGGCCTGGTCTTCAGAGAGCGAAAAACCCACTGTTAATAAAAATTTCAAAACATACGAAGAAACCTGATGATGAGAAAAACCAACATCTTTTAAAATTTCAATCCACTCAAGAGGAAAATAACAAAAATAGCCTGAAAAAGACTTTAAGTATGTTTCAGGATCCTGAAAGGTAAACTAGAGAGTAAAAATAAACATTATGAAACTTAACAAGTATGCATTCATTTAACATTTATTGAATTTGTTTAATGTATCAGGCACTGTACTAGATGCTGTAGCAGTAAATCAAACAACAACCACTCCAGATTTTTATTGTAAAGACACAAAATAAGTAAACTCTTAAAGTATGTTAGGGAATTCATGTAATGAAGAAATAAAAAAAAAGGGGGGGGGTTTAATGGGAATAAGGGCTGCTGGGGCTGGTAGGGCAAAAGACAAAGCTCATATTTTTTATTATCTTTCATAGATACATTACATCCCTTGTGTTTTTATATAGTGGGAGAATCTAGACTTTGAATTTTATATATTGCCCTGGCTGGGTAGCTCAGTTGGTTAGAGCATCGTCCTGATACCCCAAGGTTTCAGGTTCAGTCTTTGGTCAGCACACATACAATCAGCAACGAATGAATGCATAAAGAAGTGTGACAACAAAGTGATGTTTCTCTCTCCCCTTCTCTCTAAAATAAATAAATTAAACTTTATATAATAGGAATACATAAACCTTGTCTTTTAAAGACACAGGAGAGTTTGAAATAAAATGGTAAAAGTAGGAATAGAACGGAAGGGTGGGAGGAAAAGCCACAAAAAATAACATGAAAAAAGAAAATATGGATTGATTCATAGATTTTTGCACTTAGGGGGACAAGGGAAAAGAAGTCTAAGGTGGCCCCAGTGTTGAAAGTTACAGAACCTTGAGATGATGACCCACTGACATATTTGAGAAAGGTAGTGAGGGGGTGGCCTGTTTGGGGAAAAAGATGATGTTTTTTTTCTCCCCAAGTCTATTGCTTCTAAACGTTCCTCAAGGAATTTTTCAAGACCTTTGTAATCTGTGTGTAGCCTCCAAAAGTAAAAAGTTTAAAATCCAAAGCTTTAGATGGCTAATTAAAAAATTTTAGTCAATTTTCCTTAATTAGGTAACAAGTGCCTCATTTTCATGTAAATTCGATGTTTTTAACATCAGAGCCCAGTAATACTAGTCTATAAACCGGACCCACAGGAAGCAGCCCAGGGAATGAAGAGATCAGGATCCTCCGTGAGGTTCTGCCGCTGATCTCTGTGGCAATGGGGTAAGTGGTGCATAGATCTAGGATTCCCGTATGTCCTATGACTACATATATGATCCCTGCATTTCCTCCTCGCGCTGCAGTTCTAAGTCTCCCTCCTTAAGCAATAGTAAATGTATCCCCGTGAATTCAACTTATCCTGCGGTGGAGCTGCAGCCACGCATTTGTCAGGTGAGTCATGGGATCATGTCTCCCCAGTTCTCAAACCTGGAGCGAAGCCCACTTTACATGCTGTTGGTGGCCTGGCAGTGGATAGGATTTGAAGGACTCCAATCCTACAGGTAAGAGCCTCGACCAGGAAATGTCCAAAACAGGAACACCAAAGGGTGCCACCTCTCACAGCCTCCATCAGGACACACCAAAGGCCGGAGCTGCCAAGGCGCGCGGGCCTCGCACCTGCTTCTTGCGGGTCACGCTTTCCACCCCGTAAGCCCACGCTTTTTTATTTCACTTTCAGGCCAGAAGCTCTTTTCCTGCCTAAGCGGGTGTGGGCCCAAGTCTTCGGAGATTAGCTCGGACTTCAGGGAAGGAATGAGACCCTAGGAAGTGGTCTAAGGAGCCCGCCAGGACGCCCAGGCAGCCGGGAGGGGAGCGCGCCGGGTCTCAGGGGCGCGCCCGGGCCACGCTGGGAACGCTGGGCGCCTTGGCCCCGCCTGACCCGGAAGGGCTTGCGCGTGGTAACCCCGGCTTCCCTAGCAACCGAGCCTCCGTGCGAGTCCCAACCTGCTGCTGCGGCCTCTCGCTGGGTCCGCCTCCCGGGATGCCCCTGCAGGTCAGCGAGTACAGCTGGCAGCAGACGGAGACTGCGGTCTTCCTCTCCCTGCCCCTCCGGGGCGTCTGCGTCAGGGACGCGGACGTGTTCTGCACGGAAAACTACCTGAAGGTAGGAGCGCGAGTGCGCCCGCCGGCGCCCGGGGGTGTGCCCGAGGCTCCGCGAGTGCGCCCCTGTGCGCGCGCATCGGGCGCATCCTTGCACATGGCCTCCCTAAAAGTTAGTACCATTGAAACCAGCAACGAAGGAATTACACACAGGTGACACCAGATGTTATCGAGTCAGAGATTATTTTTATGCACAGCTTCCAACATATGCCTGGCGAATCTTTCACGACCTGGAATAAATTTATAGCATTTACTTAAAAAAATGATTGTGGCCCTAACTGGTATGGCTCAGTGGATAGAGCGTCGGCCTGCGAACTGAAGGGTCCCAGGTTCCATTCCAGTCAAGGGCAAGTACCTTGGTTGCAGGCACATTCCCAGTAGGGGGCGAGCAGGAGGCAGCTGAGAGATGTTTCTCTCTCATCAATGTTCCTAACCCTCTATCTAACCCTCTCCTTCTCTGTAAAAAAAAATCAATAAAATATTTTTAAAAAGAAAAAATGATTGTGGTTTCTATCACCTATTTCTTAACGGCTGTGTTTTTAATTTGTGGAACTAAATTAACTTTCCTCCCCTTCTGAATAGGTCAACTTTGCTCCATTTTTATTTGAGGTGTTTCTCTATGCTCCCATTGACGATGAGAGCAGCAAAGCCAAGATTGGGAATGATACTATTGTTTTCACCTTACATAAAAAAGAAGCCGTCATGTGGGAGGCCCTTTCTGTGTCAGGTGGTAAGTTCTTTATTGAAAGATGTTTTTATATTTTATACCTTTGAAAAAAGTTGTCTTTTTGAAACAAGTATGTTGCTCTTCTAGAAAAAAAATAGGCACACGATCATGATTTAAATGAGATAGTGCTTCAGCTGCCACTTAAATAACCTAAAAATTGAATGATTCAAAACTTAGAGCACATTAATAATTACTCTTGCTCTGGCCTATTTTTCTCAGTGGTTAGAGCGTCGGCCTGCAGACTGAAGGGTCCCGGGTGGATTCCCGGTCAAGGGCAGGGACCTTGGTGGCAGGCTCGGTAGGGTCCTGGTGTGTGTGGGAGGCAACCAGTCCATGTGTCTCTCCCCCTCCCTTCCATTCTCTCTCTCAAAAAAAAAAATCAATGGAAAAAATGTCCTCCAGTGAGGATTAACCACAAAATAATAATGATAATAAAATAATAACTCTTAAGCAGAAAATGTGGGCTTGCATATTCAGTGGATAAGGCCTTCTGGATATGACCTTTATTGAGCACTTATTTTGTACCAGGCATTAACACATCTGCTAATCCTCATGACAACCTATCACTTGGGTACACCCCACTGCCCGCCTTTTTTAAAGGTGAGGCTGCTGTGGCACTGAGGGTTTAGTAATTGACAAAGGTCACTCAACTAGTAAGTGTCAGGTTGACTACACCTATTTATTGACCCTGAAATGTGAATTTAATTTTATATGTCACAAAATATTATTATTAAATAATAGGGTTTTCCCCCCAACTTTTTAAAAATGTAAAAGTTATTCTTTGCTTTTGTGTTGTAGAGAAACAGACAGCAAGTTGGATTTGGCCATAGTTTGCCAACCTCAGATATAAACTAGTCAAAACAGTCATAAAATTAATTTACATAACAGATAATGAACATTGACTTTTACTTCAGAAATCAGATTACAATTTAGTGAAATTATTTCTTTAACAAACTTTTTTTTACATGAAGTATTGTGGAACTCCAGTGTAAAGCCTATTTTCTTCATTATTCAAAACATATTTGTTTCATTTTTTCCTTCTTGATACACTTTTCATTTCTTTTAGATGTGGAACATTTTATTTGAAAAGTTGATGTTCTTTTCATTATTTCTGCTCCTGTAGCTGATCCAATTGTCTTCCCCCTGACACTAAGCAGGAGCAGAGTTGAGGAGAGGCTCCAGGCCGAATTCTAGCCCTAAGTTCCAGCCAAGACCTTGCATGAATAAAAATTACATACCTTTTACTTACCTCTAACTGAAACTTAACAGTCCCTTCAATTGTGAATGTAGATAACAAACAGCAGCACTATCAACAAAAATCACAAATATGTTCATATCACAGGTACCTGTCTTTTATACTCATTGCTTGGAAGTTATAGTATTAGACTTGTTGCTATATATTATTTAATGCATTAATAAAGAAGCATGCAATAGTATATCAGATGTATTTTTTAATATTTGTAAATGTTTTAATGTAATTATCTTTCTTTGTAATCCTGTGTTTTCTATTTCATACATTTAAAAACATTATGGCCCGTCTGGCGTGGCTCAGTGGTTGAACATCGACCTATGAACCAGGACGTCATGGTTTGATTCCTGGTCAGGGCACATGCCCGGGTTGGGGGCTCAATCCCCAGTGTGTGGTGTGCAGGAGGCAGCTGATCAATGATTCTCTCATCATTGATGTTTCTATCTCTCCCTCTCCATTCCTCTCTGAAATCAATAAAAATATATATTTTAAAAAAATATTATGAGAGGTCTATAAGGCTTTACTAGTAACTATTCTGCCAAAGGATCTGCCTCACCAAAAAGGTTAGGAACCCCTGCCTAGGACCTGCTTCATCCCCGCTCCTCCCTCCACTCTACTCTCCCCCAGGTCACCCTTTCCCCTCAAGTTTCTTCTCCTGTTTTTTTGCCCCTCAAAGTCTAGCTAGCTCCTTTCCTGATCCCACTTCCCCTAAGGTAAGTGACCCCCTCCCTAATGGGTTGCAGCCTGTGTGTAAAACTCATAAAAATAATTGTGAATGGTAAAATTCTATATATAACAAGTCGTGTTACTTTATAATTTTTCCTAGGGCTGACTCTGTACTCATCATATGTGTAAATTACCTTTTATGTTTGTAAAGGTGATTGATCATATCAGATAGTCTCAACTCATTTGTTTTCTAGACCTCATAGTGCTGATTTATTGTGATCAGGTTTATAAGCAAATAGCTTTCTCAACAGAGAGGAGGATATATGTGTTTCTCCTCAGCTTGTCTCCTCCCTCTACCTTTCCTTCTCCCTCTCTGATCCCCTCTCATTCTGCTATCCTTTCCCTCTTATGCCTCTCTGTTCCCTCTCTCTCCCTCCCTGCCCCCCTCATTTCCCCTTTTATTACCCCCCTCCGTTATTCCTCTTCTCTCTCATTCAAATTCTCCCCCACCCCCTTATTCTGTAGTAATTACTATACAGTTACTCGCTTACATTTTAATGTTAGCTTCTTGGCCAGTTTAATATTAAAAACATTTTCACTTCTCCATGTGAAGTGGGGTCCAAAAAATATATCATCCCGAGTCATAATCTTAAGCATTTCTTTCCTAAATAAAACAAATTTATCAGAATCCCAATTTAGTGATATTCCTTATGTTTCAGTTGACAAAGAGACGATGCAAAAAATAAGAGAAAAATCTATTTTAAAAGCACAAGAAAGAGCAAAAGAAGCTACAGAAGCAAAAGCTGCAGCTAGGCGGGAAGATCAAAAATATGCACTAAATGTCATGATGAAGGTAAGCTGCAAGTAGAAAAGTCCTCTTATTAAAGAGATGATAATAAAATGGACACATATGTAATACCCTTTGTAATACTTTAAGCAATAAAAAAAAAAGAGAGATGATAATAGACATGTAAGGATAAGTAGTCCTAACCACTATACTTCCTCACCTCTTGGTTCATACTTTGGTCATTGGACTTACTAATAACTAAGTTATATAAGTTATCTACTGCTTACATGTGTTCCTGAAAATATTTATGAAAGTTGAGGGTATAAATGTTGAATAAAATAGATTTACTTGTTTCAGTGAGAATTTTCTATTTCCAGGGGAGTCAGAAGTGATAAGGTTTCATGGTGTATTTTACCTCTTTCTTACTCTTGGGATAATGAACACACTAATTTAAAGCAAGAAAAACACTAAATATTGACAAATTAACATCTTTTCAACTGTTGAGGATTTCAAGTTAAAGCTTCAATCAGCAATATTTTTTTGAGATATAATTCACACACCATACAATTCACCCATTTAAAGTTTACAGTTCATTGGTTTTTAGTATGTATAGAGTTGTGCAGCCATCATCACAATCAATTTTAGAACATTTTCATCACCCCAAAAAGAAACCCCAGTCTAGCCAGTTTGGCTTAGTGGTCAGAGAGTCTGCCTGTGGACTGAAGGGACTTGGGTTCGATTCTGGTCAAGGGCATGTACCTCTTTTGCAGGCTCTGTTGATCCCCAGCACTGGTTGGGGTATATGGGGGAGGCAACCAATCAGTGTCTCTCTCACATCAATGTTTCTCTCTCTGTATCTGTCTCTAACCCTCCCTTCCACTCTCTGGAAAAATCAATGAAAAAAATATCCTTGGGTGAGGATTAACATACATACATACATACATACATAAGTATTTTTTAGTAACTTGCATAGACTTGTGGAATCAATCTAGTCTCCCTTGGATATACAGCTGCTGATGTCTATGCTAAGGTTTTTAGTTCATATTTTTTTAGACTAGCTTCCTTAGAGGGTCTTCCCTTTGTCTGTATAGCTTAGTTGTTAGCTAATGATTTGGGCAGAGGTGGTAAAGGCTCCACCCTTTGCCAATTGATGTATGTGTAGGTTTGAGAATACCTTCAAATTTGGAGCCAGTTCTCATGCCTCCTTGGCTTCATTTTATGCCTGTTTTCCTCAGGTCTTCCCCATAAATACATAGCTTTCTGTTTAGCCAGGGTTGTATGGGGAGTTTATCACAGATTTTCTATAGCTCTCTCATTTATATGATCTTTATGTGAATTTTCTGTCTAGTCAGGCACTTGCCCTAACCAGGAACACAACCTCAGACCTCAACTGCAAATTTTCCCTGTTCATTCATTCCCAACCAAGTCTACTGCTTTTATCCACCAAAGCCACAGGGTTTGGCTGCCCCACCCTGAAGTGGGTCCACCCTTTTGGCCAACAAAGCTTCTTTTTTTAAGTTTTATTTTATTGTTGTTGTTGCTAGCTTCATGTTGGTAACTGCCAGTCTTGTTGTTCTAGCTGGAAGCTGGTGGTTGAGAGCAACCTCAGGCAGGAGAGCACTGTCTCCCACTGTTCTTACCTGTAACTTCTGCAGTTTTTCCAAAATAAACACTTCTCAATTTGCAGGCTGTCTTTGGTTAACTTCCAGTGCCTTGAAATGGTTGTTTTTGATAGATTTGTCCAGTTTTATACTTGACTAGAGGCCTGGTACACAAAATTCGTGCACTTCTGGGGGGGGAGTCCCTCAGCCCATCCTGTGCCCTCTTGCAGTCCAGGAGCCCTTGGGGGATGTCTGACTGCTGACTTAGGCCCGCTCCCTGACTAAACCGGCAGTTGGACATTCTTAGTGCTGTCACGGAGGTGGTGAGGCTCCTGCCACTGCCGCTGCGCTTGTCAGTCGTGAGCCTGGCTTCTGGCTGAGCAGCACTCCCCCTGTGGGAGCGCACTGACCACCAGGGGGCAGCTTCTGCATTGAGCGTCTGCCCCCTAATGGTCAGTGTGCATTATAGTGACTGGTCATTCCACTGTTTGGTCTGTTTGCATATTAGCCTTTTATTATATAGGATATTTGTAGGTGGGAACTGCCAGCCTCTTCATGCCTCTATAAAACTGGAACATTTTCTTTTGCGGATGAATTTTACATTTATCAGAAGTCTAAGAAGTCCTCTTGGTATTTTGATTAGATTTATGTTGACTTTAGAGATTCATTTGCCATTAACATATTTACAATAATGAGATTTCCCTCCAGGAACATGGCATTTATTTCCATTTCTTCAGACTTACTTTATATCCCTAGCAAAATTATTTAACATACATGAGACTTGCTCATCTATATATATAAAAGGCTAATATGCAAAGTATCCCCTCGGGAGTTTGACCAGGAGACCAATCACTCGCTATGATGTGTGCTGACCACCAGGGGGCAGCGCAGGACATGGCAGGCGACCAGTGGCAGCAGCGGTACGCTGAGGGAGCAAGGGAAGGAGGAGGCAGGGGAACCATGCCATGGCAGCACATAGGTGGTTAGGGAAGGAGGAGGCGGAGAGGCAGGGAGGTGGGGGGAACCGTGCAGTGGCGGCATATGGGTGGGCAACAAGGGAAGGAGGGGGCAGGGAGGCGAAGAACCTGATTGGCCCTGATCACTGGCCATTCCTAGGGACCCTACCTGTGCACAAATTTCATGCACCAGGCCTCTAGTATTTCATAAAGCTTATTCTTAGCCTTTTTAAGGTTTTTCTGTCAGTTACTAATGAATGATTTTCCACTGTATTTTTCTAATTGTTTATTGCCAGTTTGTAAGTCAGTTTGTTTTTATGAGTTTGTATGAGAGATCTTGTAAGTGAATGCCTTGCTGAACTTACTTTCTGGTTGCAATAGTTTGTCAGTTTGTTATTTTGGTTCTTTTAAATAGTCTATCATATTATTTGCAACTAATGACAGTTCTATCTCCTTATAATCCATATTTATATTTCTTATTTTTAAAAATCTATTGTATAGGTTATCTCTAGGAAAATAGTAGGCATACTGGCCTTAGTGACGTTGCTACTAGTATTTCCAATGCTTCTTCATGAAATTGGACATTGTATGGGTCCTTTTAGCAAGCTAAATTTTTTCTGTTGTTTCAGGTATCAACTGATATTTTGCCATGTACTGAGGTCATGTTGTTTTTCCCTTTAGATTTCTTAGTATCATAAATAAGAAACACCCTATTTGATCAAGATCAATTATTTAATATTTTCCTCAGATTAGTGTGCTAATATTTTATTTATGGATTTTTGCATATAGTTTATAAGTAACATCTATAATAATAAAAGCATAATATGCAAATCGACCAGACGGCTGAACAGTAGAATGACTGACCTGATGACCTTCCGGACGAAGCCGGGGTTGTGAGGGCCGAGGCAGCCACCGGGGTTGCAGCAGCTGGGGCTGCAAAGGCCTACTCTTGCATGAATTTTGTGCATTGGGCCTCTAGTTGGTTTATAAAGAATATTGCCTTGATAAACCACTCATTCTAAATTAAAAGAAATATAGACTTTCTCTTCAGGAATTACTCATCCATCTCCTATTAGTTAAAGTTGCTGTCTGTAGTAAGCTAATATCCCATACTTTATGGCACCCTTTTTTGTCAATACAAAGAACTTAAAATTCAGTTTCTTCATGTGTGATGATAGTTTTTCTAGCCTTCTGAGTTTTTCTGTTACTAAACATTCCTCCTTTATGTGGTATATTCCCCATATTACTTTGTTTTTAAAGAAGAGAACTTCAAGGATTGTTTAACATCTTTCTTTGTTTCTCTTTGATGTAGATAGCCTCTCTGTTCCTTTTATCGTAGCTGTATGGTATTACCTTCCTCAGGTTTTTCTCTTCTTTCTAGTTTCTTCTGTCACATGCTCTGTGAAGCCTTTCTTGGTCCTTCTTCTTCCCCTTGACTCCCTCAAGAGTTATACAATTTTTTTTTGTTTTTAAGTTAACTTATTACAAACTAAATTACATATGTATAAATATCCCTTAACTACATATTGGCTAAAATAACAGAACTTGCCTGTTTCTTTTGATTACAAGAATAGTCTCCTTTTTGGTAATTAAGACTGTCTTAGCAGTTTTTAAAACTTCAAAATTCAGTCCACTTGCAGAGATTATGAAGAGTGAGGGTGTTCTGACTTTTCACAGACTTTTCTCTTCTTCCATGTGTTAGGGAAGAAAGGAAGGAAGGCAAACATATTATTATACTGGGTGACGTTGTCATCTTCTCCTTTTAGGTGGTGGCTGCCTCTGGCCAACACTGACTGGTCATCATGCCCTGTTGTCAGGCACCAAAAGCTGGCTCATGGTTACATGCAGATTCTTCCTGGCCCAACCTATTGGCAGCTCTTTGAACACGTAGTAATTAGCATCTTTTGTGCTTAGTTTAGGCCTGAGGTGCAATTCTGGGACTACAGGAAACTCCTGTTCAGTAATCTGAAATGTATTTTAAAGTCAGTGCTACACAGTTCAATAGGAAAATAGCCAATCTTCCAAAAGAGGGTATGGTATTTATTCATGCAGATGTTACAGAGCACTTCTTCAGGATAGTTTTCAAACCAGTAAGTTAATTCTATGTCTAAAAATAATTCAGCCTTTAGGAAACTTGGTCCCAGCTTGTCATTCCTTTGCTGTGCCAGATGTATTATTTAAATGTATATTAATTTAAATGTAAATTAATGAAACATAAAATTAAAAATCACTTTTTTGGTCTTTTTTATCAATCTTCACCCAAGGATATATTTTCCATTGCCTTTTTTTAAAATAAAAGAATGGAAGGGAGAGAGATATTGATGTTAGAGAGATACATCAGTCAGTTGCCTCTCACATGTGTCCCAACCAGGAGATCGAACCTGCAACCCAGGTATGTGCCCTTGACCATACAAGGGCACAGTTGCCAAGACCCTTCGGTGTTCGGGTCAATGCTCTAACCACTGATCACACCGGCTAGGGCCAAACTAGTCACATTTTACATGCTCAATTAGCAACACGTGGTAGCAGCTACTGACTTGGATTGCACAGAACGTTACCATCATCGAAAAAAGTTTTGTCAGACACTGCTTCTCTAGAGGAGAGAGGTATGAATTTTTGTTCTCCAAAGGAGAAAGATGCGAATATTTTTATTTTTTATTTATTTTAATCCTCGTATGAGGGCATGTTTTTATTTATTTTAGAGAGAGGAAGGTAGAGAGAGAGAAACATTGATGTGAGACAGAAACAACAATTGGTTGCCCCTATATGTGCCCCAACCGGGGATCAACCAGTAATCAGACCTGCAACCTGGGCATGTTGCAGGGAACTGAACCTGAGACCCTTCTCTTTCTCTTTCTCCCTCTCCCTTCCTCTCTCTTGAAAATCAATAAAAACATGTCCTTGGGTGAGGGTTTAAAAAAAAGTTTTTGTAATTGTAATTTTTACAGATTGAAGATGAAGAGAGGGGAAAAATAGAACGTATGAAAGAAAATGAACGGATAAAAGCAACTAAAGAATTGGAAGCCTGGAAAAAACATCGAAGTAAAGCTGAAGAACAAAAAATAATTCAAAGAGAAGATAAGTTACACCAACAAGAAAAACAAATAGAAGAGGGAAAGAAATTAAAACATAAAAGTTTTCCTAGAAATTCGACATCGAGAAATCTTGCCACAAAAGGTACAATAATTACTTTAATACTTTCTGGGAAAGTGAGCCCTGGTGGTGAAGTATATAGGTTGTTGTTGTAATCAATTTACAATATTTGGTCATATTGAGAATAGTATTGCAAAAAAAAAAAGAATGAGGTGAAATTTATTTTTTTATTTTAGGAAGTAGTGAAGTTTTTATAAAATGAGCAAGGATTCAGTATTGATTTTGTTTGTGTGCTTTCTTTTGAAATTTATGCAGGTATTGTTAAATATGTATTTAATTCACATCCAAAAAGTCTTGCAGTGGCCTGGCTGGTGTGGCTCGGTAGTTGGTCTTCAACCCATAAAGCAGGAGGTCACAGTTTGATTCCTGGTCAGGGAACATGCTTGGGTTGTGGTCTCCATCCCCAGCGTGGGGCATGCAGGAGGCAGCCGATCACTGATTCTCTTTCATCATTGACGTTTCTCTCTATCCCTCTCCCTTACTCTCTGAAATCAATATATATATATATATATATATATATATATATATATATATATCCAGTGATAGCAGGAAAATATATCTATATATATATATATATATATATATATATATTTAAAAGTATTGGAGTAGACTGTCAGTGCCAGAGATATTCATTTATTCCTTTAGAGATAATAAACTAGGAATTTTGTTAAAAGATTTTTCCTCACATGACTTAGGAAGATGAATACTACTAAGCAAACTTAATATCAAGCAAACAAGGCTTCTTCTGGACTTGGATCCTGATGTGTTCAAAAATAGTTAAAAGAACATGTTTCTTTATTGAAAGCTAAGAGTTTGATTTTATCTCAGAATATTAAACTTTGTTTTGTGTATATTTAGCAAATGGAGAATTTTGTAGTAAAATCACTTATGTAATTATCTACACTAATAAAAGAGAAAAATGGTAATTGGCGTATGGCGCTACCCTTTTCATTGGCTAATCAGGGCTATATGCAAATTAACTGCCAACTAAGATGGCAGTTAACTGCCAACAAAGATGGCAGCTAATTTGCATATGTAGGCACAATGCAGGGAGGCGAAAGGGAAAGCAGGAAGAAGCCCCCTGCCACTGACAGTGATCAGAAACCAAGGGGGGAGCTAAGAGCTGGGGGGCAGGGCAAAGGCGGCCCTGGGGCCGCCTTTGCCCTGCCCCCCAGCCATGATCGGAGAATCAGGTGCCTTTGCCGCCCTGGCCAGTGATAGCAGGAAGTAGGGGTGGAGCCAGTGATGGGAGCTGGGCACAGTCGAAGCTGGCAGTCCCGGGAGCTAGGGGTCCCTTTCCTGGGCCTAAAGCGGACCCCACGATCGCGGGGCTGCTGCAGCTGCGGGTCCCCGCTGCCCGGGCTGGACGCCTAGGCCAGAGACGTTAGGCCTGGGCAGGGGCAGAGCGGGAGATTGCGGGGAGCTGGGAGTCCCCTGCCCAGGCCTAATGCCTTGGCCAGAGGCGTTAGGCCTGGGCAGGGGCAGAGCCTGCAACCGCGGGGAGCTGGGCCAGAGACGTTAGGCCTGGGCAAGGGCAGAGTGGGAGATCGCAGGGAGCTGGGAGTCCCCTGCCCAGGCCTAACGCCTCGGCCAGAGGTGTTAGGCCTGGGCAGGGGCAGAGCGGGAGATCACAGGGAGCTGGGAGGCCCCTGCCCAGGCCTGACACCTCTGCCGGAGGCCTCAGGCCTGGTCAAGGGGCCGATCCGGTGATTGGTGATCGGAGGGTGATGAGGGTCAACTCCTCTGGCTGAGGCATCAGGCCTGGGCGGGGGCTGGGGGTCCCCTGCCCAGGCCTGATGCCTGGGCCAGAGGCATCAGGCCTGGGTGGGGGGCGGAGCCGGGGATTGGAGGGATATGATGGTCCCCTTGCCCAGGCCTGAAGCCTGGGTGAGAGGCGTCAGGCTTGGGCGGGGGGGTGGAGCAAGCGATCAGAGGGAGATGGGGGTCCCCTGCCCAGGCATGATTCCTGGGCCAGAGGCATCAGGCCTGGGCTGGGGGCAGAACCAGTGATGGGGGGAAATGAGGGTCCCCTGCCCAGGCCTGACGCCTCTGTCAGAGGCGTCAGTCCTGGGCAAGGGGCCGATCCTGTGATTGGAGGGTGATGGGGGTCAACACCTGAGGGCTCCCAGTATGTGAGAGGGGGCAGGCTGGGCTGAGGGACACTCCCCCCCACACACACTCAGTGCACGAATTTCGTGCACCGGGCCCCTAGTCCTATATAATAAAAGCCTAATATGCAAATTATCCCCTCGGGCAGTCGTTTGACTGGGAGACCTGGAGTTTGACCGCTCACTATGATGTGCACTGACCACCAGGGGGCGGCATGCTGCGACCTCTCATTGGCTACCTGGGGGCAGGGGTGAAGGGGACGGAGGTGCAGTGAGAATGTGGGGTGTCCAACAAGCTCTCTCTCACTCCCCTTGCTATCCTCCCCCGGAACACCGGGGCTTGTGTGCGGGGGAAGCCCCTGTGTTCAGGTGCTGGGCACCCATGAGGAGCCTGCCCCGCACCCACATAGCCTCTTCTGGGTAAGCTGGGCCGCAGCTGCTGGAACCGCAGGGGCTGGTCGGGCTTGCCGTGGGTTCACGCAAGAGCCACTGTGCGAGGCCGGCCGGGAGGGATTGCGCTGCCCGCCTGGCTTCCATGGGGTGCTGCTGGGAAACCCAGAGGCCCATGCTGCGGTGTCTGGCTGCACTCATCGCATCTCTGTGTGGCAACTTGAGCACTGTGACTTCAGGTGGAGGTGGGCACGCGAGGGCCCAGGGGCCCAGGTGCTGCCCAGGGCCCAGAGGTTAGCTGGGACCTGCCCATCCACACCAGATGCTTGCACTTTGATTGCTGGCCAGGCCTAGGGATCGTACCTGAGCATGGATTTCTTGCACCGGGCCTCTAGTATTAATTAACATTCATTGGTGATCACACTATGCCGGGTGTCTTTATTGGATGTATCACTCAATCTTCACAACAATACTTTGTGATAAGTGCTGCTATTCTTATTTTAGAGGAAATGTTCAGAAAGGATAAACAAATACCCAATAAGTAAGCCTGTGGGATTTGAACCCAGATCTGTCTGCATCTGAAACCTGTGTTCTTTCTACTCAGTTACATGTCATTTCTACTTCAACAGTGAGGTCTAGCATATTGAAAAGTTGTTTGGAGTATTAAGCAATAATCATTATTGAATTTATATATTTTACTAGAGGCCCAGTGCACAAAAATTTGTGCACTGGTGGGGGTCCCTCAGCTCAGCCTGTGCCCTCTTGCAGTCTGGGACCCCTTGGGGGATGTCCACCTGCTGGCTTAGACCCGCTCCCCGGGGGATCGGGCCTAAGCTGGCAGTCAGACATCCCTTTGGCAGCCCAGGAGCCCTCGGGGGATGTCCACTTGCCAGCGGGGAGCAGGCCTAAGCTGCAGTTGGCCAGCCTTAGCGCTGCTGAGGAGGCAGAAGAGGCTCCTGCCACCACCACTGTGCTGGCAGCCATCAGCCTGGCTTGTGGCTGAGCAGAGCTCCCCCTGTGGGAGCACACTGACCACCAGGGGGCAGCTCCTGCATTGAGCATCTGACCCCTGGTGGTCAGTGTGTGTCATAGTGACCAGTCATTCCCAGTCTTTCTGCTGTTAGTGTCAATTTGCATATTACCATTTTATTATATAGGATAGAGGCCTGGTGCATGGGTGTGGCCAGCCTGAATGAGTGGCTGAGGGCTGTTTTCAGGCTGGCCATGCCCCCTGATGACCCAAGCTCCCAGCCTCTCCTTTTTTTCTTTTTCTTTTTTTTTCTGGGATTTATTTATCTTCTATAATTGAAACTTTGTAGTCTTGAGCAGAGCCGAGAGCTGGCCAGGACAGGTGGGAAGCTTGGCTTTCTCCATTGCCTGGTACAACCCAAGCCTCCTGCTCGCTCCAGCTCTGTGGCTGCCGCCATCTTAGTTGGGTTAATTTGCATACTCATCCCTGATTGGCTTGTGGGTGTGGCTTGTGGACGTGGCTTGAGTGTAGCGGAGGGATGGTTAATTTACATGTTTCTCTTTTATTATATAGGATTGTGTTTTAATATTTATGTGCAAGTTAACTTCTAAAATATCTCCTTCTTTAATATCATTTCAACAAACTATACCAACTAGAGTATATGAAAACATTTTCTTTCATATTTTAAATACTGCTAAACAAACTGAATGTTTTCAAGTACTATTGAAACCCTTCCTAGCCGATTTGGCTCATTGGATAGAGCGTTGGCCTGCAGACCAAAGGGTCCCAAGTTCGATTCTGGTCAAGGGCACATATTTTGGTTGCAGGCTCCTTCCCTCTCGGCCCTGGTTGGGGCACATGCAGGAGGTAACCAATCGATGTGTTTCTCTCACATCTGATATTTCTCTCTGTCTTTCCCTCTCTCTAAAAATCACTGGAAAAATATCCTCGGATGAGTATTAAAAAAAAAAAAAAAGAAATTAATTGAGTACTATTGGAACCCAAACACACTTTTATAGATAAGAAGTATTTTCAACATTTGATCATGCTGATATTTATACAGTTTAATTCAATTTATGAATATTGTATAAATGATTTTATGTTTATCTTTATATTGAGATTCACTTACATTTTTTTATTTTTTTTAAATTAAATAGTTATTGTTCAGATTATTATAGTTGTTCCTCTTTTCCCCCCCATAACTCCCCTCCATCCAGTTCCCACCCCACCCTCTGCCCTTACCACCCCCCCCCCCACTGTCCTCATCCATAGGTGTACAATTTTTTTCCAGTCTCTTCCCGCACCCCCCACACCCCTTTACCCCCTGAGAATAGTCAGTCCACTCCCTTTCTGTGCCCCTGATTCTATTATAATCACCAGTTTATTCTGTTCATCAGATTATTTATTCACTTGATTTTTAGATTCACTTGTTGATAGATATGTATTTGTTGTTCATAATTTTTATCTTTACCTTTTTCTTCTTCTTCCTCTTCTTAAAGGATACCTTTCAGCATTTCATATGATACTGGTTTGGTGGTGATGAACTCCTTTAGCTTTTCCTTATCTGTGAAGCTCTTTATCTGACCTTCAATTCTGAATGATAGCTTTGCTGGGTAAAGTAATCTAGGTTGTAGGTTCTTGGTATTCATCACTTTGAATATTTCTTGCAACTCCCTTCTGGCCTGCATAGTTTCTGTGGAGAAATCAGCTGACAGTCGTATGGGTACTCCCTTGTAGGTAACTGACTGTATTTCTCTTGCTGCTTTTAAGATTCTCTCTGTCTTTTGCTCTTGGCATTTTAATTATGATGTGTCTTGGTGTCCTCTTTGAATTCTTTTTGTTTGGGGTTCTCTGCGCTTCCTGGACTTGTAAGTCTATTTCTTTCATCAGGTAGGGGAAGTTTTCTGTCATTATTTCTTCAAATAGGTTTTCAATATCTTGCTCTCTCTTCTTCTGGCACCCCCATAATTCGGATGTTGGTACGGTTGAAGTTGTCCCAGGCGCTCCTTACACTATCTTCATATTTTTGGATTCTTTTTTCTTTTTGTTTTTTCGGTTGGGTGTTTTTTGCTTCTTCGTATTTCAAATCTTTGACTTGATTATTGCGATCCTCTAGTCTGCTGTTGGAACTCTTTGTGCACTGGGCAGGGGGGTCCCTCAGCCCGGCCCATGCCCTCTCACAGTCTGGGAACCCTCGTGGGATGACCACCTGCTGACTTAGGCCCGTTCCCCGGGGGATTGGACCTAAGCTGGCAATCAGACATCCCTCTGGCAGCCCGGCAACCGTTGGGGGATGTCCACTTGCCAGCGGGGAGCAGACCTAAGCTGCAGTCGGACATCTTAGCGCTGCTGAGGAGGCAGGAGAGGCTCCCACCACCACCGCTGTACTGGCAGCCATCAGCCTGGCTTGTGGCTGAGCAGAGCTCCCCCTGTGGGAGCGCACTGACCACCAGAGGGCAACTCCTGCATTGAGCATCTGCCCCCTGCTGGTCAGTGTGTGTCATAGTGACCAGTCATTCCCAGTCTTTCTGCTGTTAGGGTCAGTTTGCATATTACCCTTTTACCATATAGGATAGAGGCCTGGTGCATGGGTGGGGGACAGCTGGTTTGCCCTGAAGGGTGTCCCGGATCAGGGTGGGAGTCCCGCTTGGGTGCCTGGCCAGCCTGGATGAGGGGCTGATGGCTGTTTTCAGGCTGGCCACACCCCCTTTTGGGTGGGAGTCCCCACTGGGGTGCCTGGCCAGTCTGGGTGAGGGGCTGAGGGCTGTTTTCAGGCTTGCTGGCGACTGAAGCTACCAGCCTCTTCTTTTTTTATTTTTTTTTTCTGGGATTTATTTACCTTCTATAATTGAAACTTTTTTGATGTCACTGGAGCTGAGAGCTGGCTCTTGCTCGCTCCAGCTCTGAGGCCACGGCCTGCTGAAAGCAGGTATCTGGGGTTTGTTTAGCTTCTATAAGTGAAACTTTGTTGCTTTTGGAGCTCAGAGCTGGGCCACGGCTGGCAGGGAACCTTGGCTTCCTCCATCACTGGAGCAAGCAAGCCTCCTGCTCACTTCAGCTGCATGGCTGCCAGCCGCCATCTTGGTTGGGTTAATTTGCATATCGTGCTGATTAGCCAATGGGAGGCGTAGCAAAAGTATGGTCAATTACCATGTTTGTCTATTATTAGATAGGATTCTTTATTTCAGTCAGTGTTTGCTTAATTTCTAGTTGGTCCTTTTTCATAACTTCGAGGGTCTCACTAGATTTCTTGAGGGTCTCACTAAATTTAACGGCGGTTTCTAGAAAATTCTTTTTTTTAAAAAATTTTTTTATTGTTTTATTGCTTAAAGTATTATAAAGGGTATTACATATGTGTCCTTTTTTTTTCTTCCCCCCTGCCCTTGACAATCCCCTGGCCTCCCCTACGAAAATTCTTGAAAAACCTTATAAGTGTAGTTTTTTTTTTTTTAAATATATTTTATTGATTTTTTGCAGAGAGGAAGGGAGAGAGATAGAGAGTTAGAAACATCGATGAGAGAGAAATATCGATCAGCCGCCTCCTGCACACCCCCCACTGGGGATATGCCCGCAACCCAGGTACATGCCCTTGACCGGAATCAAACCCGGGACCCCTCAGTCCGCAGGCCGACGCTCCATCCACTGAGCCAAACCGGTCTCGGCTATAAGTGTAGTTTTGAACTCTATATCCAGTAGTTTGCTTTCCTCCATTTCTGTCATTTGTGACCTGTTTCTTTGTCTCTGCATTTTTTATACTTCCCTGTGTTGATAGAGTGGCTTTATGTGCTAGGTGTCCTATAGGGCCCAGTGGCTCAGCCTCCCTAATTACCTAAGGAGGACACTCTTTGTGCACCCCTTTGTGGGGTTTGTGCACAGTCTTGTTGTAGTTAAGCCTTGATTGTTGTATGTATCACTAGGAGGAATTGATCTCCAGGCCAATTGGCTGTGAGAATCAGCTGTCTGCAGTGGGAAAACTTCTGTGCTGGAGCCACCCTTCTGGGGCAAGACTTGCTTCAGTGGGGCTTTGGTGCTCACTGAGTCTGCCCCCTGAGTGTATCCCTTATGGATCTGAGGAGTTGTAATCTGGATGGTCCCACTCTGACCACTGGGTACACTGGCTCTTGGATCTCTAAGGAGGTGCTAATTTAGCCTCTTCCTGAAGCTACCCAGCAGGAGCTATGGAAAGATCGGCAGATTCCTCTTCTTTTTTGGGGGTGTTGGAGGTGCCCAGAGGAGGCCCAGCTGTGAAGCAGTGCAAGCTGCTGTGGAGTCTTGGGGCTTCTTTTGGAGGTGCTGGGTCTCTCTGACCCAGCTGCAGTTTGTTAGGTAATTTTCAGATTGCAAAGGGCCAGGCCTTTCATATGCAAAAGCCTCTGTGCACAGTTTGGGTGGGGCGGGGTCTCAGGTGACCAACAGGGCGGAGCAAGCAGCTATGGCTGCTCCTCAGTCCTACCCTAAGAGGCCCCACGTCTCAGTGTCCCGGTAATCGCTGTAAGCACCTCTGAGAGAAAGCCGCCCTCGAGTTCCGACCGATGCCAGACAGTCCAGTTTCTCTCCGTATGAGTCTGGGTCCCCAGAGACTCACCCAGAACTGGAGTCAGAGCAGTCGGGAGCTTGAGACTCCCTCCCGATTGGAAAAGACAACCGTGCCCTCAGTTGCTAGCCCTTTCCACGTGCGCCTCCATACCTCTGTACTTTACTTCCGCACCTCTTTGAGTCTCAGTGTGCTTTTCTCTTTCCTTCTAGTTGTAGAATTTCCACTCAACCAGCCTTCCTGTGGTTCTAGATGATGTCCGTTTTGTCTTTTAGTTGTATTTTTGAAGTGGTTGTGCGAGGCAGCAATTTCCAGTGTTTACCTATGCCGCCATCTTGGTTTCTCAAGATTCACTTACATTTTAAAATTGTTTACTTATTGCCTGGTCAGCATGGCTCAGTATTTGAGCATCAACCTATGAACCAGGAAGTCATGATTTAATTCTCAGTCAGGACACATGCCAGGGTTGCAGGCTCTATCCCCAGTGCGGGGCATGCAGGAGGTGGCTGTTCAATGATTCTCTCTCATCATTAATGATTCTATCTCTTTCTCCTTCTCCCTTCTTTCTGAAATCAATAAAAACATATTTTTTAAATGTTTACTTACTGATTTTTAGAGAGAAAGAGGAATGGAGAAGGAGAGAGAGAAACATGAATTTGTTGTTGCACTTACTTATGCATTCATTGGTTGCTTCTTATATGTGGCCTGACCAGGGATCGGACCCACAACCTTGGTGTATCAGGATGATGCTCTACCAGTGGTTGGCAAACTGCGGCTCTTGAGCCACATGCGGCTCTTTGGTCTCTTGAGTGTGGCTCTTCCACAAAATACCATGTGCGGGTGGGCACAGACAGTGCGATTGAAACTGCGTGGCCCATGTGCAGAAGTTGGTATTTTGTGGAGGAGCCACACTCAAGGGGCCAAAGAGGAGCATGTGGCTCGTGAGCTGCAGTTTGCCGACTGCTAACCAATTGAACTACCCTGCCAGGGCAGATTCACTTATATTTTTTTGTTTCTCATACTGTCTTTGTCCAGATTTGATAGCAAGTTACCCTATAAATTATGGAACTTTTTTCTTTTTGTATTCCTTGAAACAGTTTGGTTACATATGAAATATATGTTGCTTGAAGGTTTAATAAAACTATTTCTACCACTGTCTAGGTATGGATTATTTATGGAAGTACATTTAGTTTCTTTATAGTTACCAGTTATTTAGATTTTCTGTGTTGTTTTTTTTTCAAGTCAATTTTGGTAATTTGTTTTCTAGGAAATTATGCATATTATCTTTTCAAATTTATTGGCATAAAGTTTCTCTTATTTGCTTATCTCTATTCTGTCTATACTGATATCATTTCTTTATTTCTAATACTGTTTTTTTCCCTTGATCAACTATTGCAGCATTTTGCAAATTTTTGTAGTCTGTTCAAAAAAAAGTAATTTTTGGTTTTGTTGATCCTTTCTGTTGTTTCTTTCTTTTTTTTTCTGTTCTCTTAATTCCTGTGTTTGTTTTTATTTTGTCATTTTCTGTTTTGCTTTTATTTTGATTCTTCTTTTGGGGTTTTCTGTGTTCTTTGTCCAACTTGTTTTAATTACGTTTTTAAATCTTTTAATACATGCATTTGAAATTATTTTTTCTTTTTATTAAACATATTTTAATAAAGGAAGGGAGAGGAAGAGAGAGAGAGAAAGACATCAGTGATGAAAGAGAATCATTGATAGGCTGCCACCTACATGAGCCCCACTGGGGATCGAGTCCGCAACCTGGGCATGTGCCCCAACCAGGAATTGAACTGTGACCTCCTGGTTCCTAGATTGAAACAACCACAGAGCTACGCTGGCCAGGTTAGCTGCCATACTTTCAATGGTGGATTTTACATTCCTTCTTGTAGGAAGTTTCTTTGGTTTATTTGTATAGGATTTTAGAAGTACCTTTGATGGGTAATTTATTTAAAAATCAGTTTGACTATTAACTAGAAAATGAGAACTAAATAACTAACTAATACTATTTTTGAAGGGAGAAACTCAGAAAACATATTTTCTGAGAAGTTAAAGGAAGACAGTATTCCTGCTCCTCGCTCTGTAGGCAGTATTCAAGTCAACTTCACCCCTCGAGTATTCCCAACTGCTCTCCGGGAATCACGAGTAGCAGAAGAGGAGGAGGTAGGTGTACTTGCTGTTAGTACAATGACCACAGTGAAAATTCTTTATTTTTTATTTCATCTGTTTGAAACAACTAGTGTGTCTGAAATTCTTAAGTACTTATTAAACTGAAGACATTACTTCATGAATATATTTTAGTATTTCCTTATGAGAAAAATATATTTTGCAGGATTATTTTTTGGCTCCAGAATGCTGATGAGCAAACACTGATTTAATATGCAGCAGTCTTGCTTATTCCAGGAGATAAACTGTTTCATGTGCCATTTATTTTATCAAATACACCATTTTCTAGAATAGATTTGTAAAGTTTAGATCAGTATATGTTGTGGTAAGAATAGATTTGGACATTTATTATTAATATATTATATTACAATTAATTATTAATGTCAGGTATTCTAATGTTTGATGCTTTGGAGTTAATATCTCTCATCATTTATAAGTTCCTGAGCTTTAAGATTTTAAATATTGCATCTTTAGTTATATAAGCACTAACAACTGCATTTCTTTATGGTAAGGTGTGAACTGATACCTCTCTCAATTGAAAAGTTGTGGAAATAGCTCTATCTAGGTGGCTCAGTTAGTTGGAGCATCATCCCGCACACCAAAAGTATGTGGTTTGATTTTGGTCAGGGCACATACCTAGGTTGTGTGTTTGATCCTTTGGTGGAGCACATAAGGAAGGCAGCCGCTTGATGTTTCTCTCTCACATCAGTGTTCCTCTCTCTCTCATTCTCTCTCTCTCTCTCTCTCTCTCTCTCTCTCTCTCTCTCTCTCTCTCCTAGAACTAAAATCAATAGACATGTCTTCAGGTGAGGATGAAGGGGAAAACAATGTTGTGCAAGTAATTGAAGATATTTAAGGCATAATAACAATTTATAAATATTAACATTTTTTATTAAACAATATTACTTTTATATTTGCTATTGTTTTATTTTGTTATTATAAAATATTATTATAATTATAAAGTTTTTTCAATATAGAAAAATAAGAACAAGAAGAGTGAAATAACACATAAACTCCCAAATTTGGATGAAATTTGGACTAGAAAATTTTATACATTTAATCTTAACCAGCTAGTTAACATTTTTTAATGCATAAAAATTAAAATCACCTTCAAGTACTGTATCAGTCTGCTCCGGCTGCTATAACAAAATACCATAGACTAGGTGTGGCTTAAACAACAGACATTCATTTCATAGTTCTGGAGGCTGGGAAGTCCAAGATCAAGGTGCAGGGGTTGGGTGGTGGAGAGGAAGAACATGAACTCTGGTCTCTTCCTCTTGTATAAGAACATTAATCCTATCATTTGGGCCCTACTCTCATTACTCCCCAATGGCTCCATCTCCAGATATCATCATATTGGTGGTTATGACTTGAACATATGAGTTTGGGGGGGACACAAACATTCATTCCATAAAAGGTAGTATTTCTGTTTCTGCTTTTTCTTTCTTTTTTTAAATCCTCACCCGAGGATATTTTTTTTCATTGGTTTTTAGAGAGAGTGGAAGAGAGAGGGAAAGACAGAGAAATATCTATGTGAGAGAAATACATCCATTGGTTGTCTCCTGCACAAGCCCAGGCTGGCAAGAAGCCTGCAACTGAGGTACGTGCCCTTGACCGGAATTGAACATAGGACCCTTCGGACGCTCTATCCACTGAGCAAAACTGCCTAGGGCTACCATTTCTGTTTTATGTAGGAAGATGGAAAAGCTAAAAGATTTCATTCTCATTTCAGTGGCTACACAAACAAGCAGAGGCACAAAGAGCAATGAATACTGATATTCCTGAACTTAGTGATTTAAAAGAAGAAGAAAAGAACCCAGAATGGTTGAAGGATAAAGGAAAGTAAGTTTGGACTCTGGCCATGAGATTTAAAGTAAATTTATGTAGCCATTCATTTTTCTCACATTTCCCAGCTATCTTGACATATATGCTTCTGTGTGTGGCTGTTGGGAAGAGATGACGCAAATAAACAAATTAGGTAGGCAGGACCCTTCATATGAAAAGGTCAAATCAGTCTGGCTGGTTGAGCATTGACCTATGAAGCAGGAGGTCATGGTTAGATTTCTGGTCAGGACACATTCTTAGTCAGATTCCTGCCCAGGTTGTGGGCTCGATCAATGATTCTCTCTCATCATTGATGTTTCTATCTCTCGTCCTTCCTCTCTGAAATCAATAAAAAAAAGACATTTAAAAAAAAGTCAGATCATATAATAAGTAAGTAAGGCTCTTATTTTTATTTTTTAAATATTTAAATGTTATAGAAATGAAAAATATCACATCTTTTGGATGGCTTATTAAAATCTCTTTTTCATTCACTTACATTTTATATAAGTTCTACCTAATACCTCACTTAAAAACTTGAGCTTCTTTGATTATTCATATCCATATTTTAAAAGGTTAGCAAATTATCTTATAAATTATAATTTTATATTCAGGTAATTTTTTTCCCATTTACATATATATGACTACATGTGAATATTTTTATACAATTATCAAAAACAGTGAGTTCTGGTACATTCTGAGTGGCAATTTGAATTCATATTTTAAAGTAATAATAGATATTGTTTAATATATCATATATACTTTCGTATTTCCTATTGCTGCCATAACAAACTTAGTGGCTGAAAACATTACTAATTTATTATCTTAACAGGTTTTTTTAAAATTCCTTTTTTAAAAAATTTTTGTTGTTTATTGATTTGAGAGAGAGAGAGAGAGTGGGGGGGGGGGGGAAGGAGAGAGAAACATTTCTTTGTCATTCCATTTATTTATTCACTCATTGGTTGATTCTTGTATGTGCCCTGACTGAGGCAGCCATGACTGGTAGATTGTAATTACATCAGTGTTTTTATGTTTTTGTACCATTTTGCCTTACAGTCTTCAATTGTGTAGAACAAGAAAGAGATGCAAAATAAGAGGACAGGAAGAGAGTTAAAAATGAGGAGAGATGGAAGAAAACTTAGTAACTAATGACGTTCAGAGAAACAGAGCAAAGTACTGTTAATCATAATGCCAAGTGCAAACAGATAAAAGGAAATTAAGAATTGTTAGAAGTGTATCCTCTCCGGCAATGTAATACAGTACAGAAGATAGAAACAGTCATAGTAGAACTGATTCAGAAGCAATGTGTTGAATTTAAGCCAAAGGATGAAATGCTTTCATCTCCAGAGGCTGTGTTTTATGGTAGCCTTCTGTATTTACACGGGCAAAAATAGCCCAGCTGTCCTTACAGTGCTACCCTTTCAGAAAAGGGTACAGGTGGGCACGCCTTTCAAAAGAGCAATAGCTTGGGGAAACTCTTTAGGACAGTGGTTGCCAACTGATGGTCTGTGGACCACTGGTTATCCGTGAGGTCCTAAAGGTTGGCGACCGCTGCTTTAGGGGATTATATGTACTCAAAAATAATCTTGTAGAGAAAGCCACAGAGTGTCTTCATTTTCTTTACCTAGCCTTCCGTTGCTGTGTCTTAGTTTTAAATGTCGAATTTACCTTTCAGGAAAATATATAATCTTAATTTTATTTGCTCATGTAAGCATTTTACCTCTTCCAATTAACAGTATGTGCAAGAAGCTTTTTACTCAGAACATCTCACATAAAACAGAGTCTAGGTGCTCCTATTTAGATATGATGCTGTTTAACAGCCTTGTGTGACTTAGAGTCTAAATAACTTTAATTGCTACCCTTCCAGACACTTGTAATCATACAAGGTAGATGGACCATTGTTCTGTCCCACTGACATTACTCTGTGCGTGATTTTTATTGGAGGTTTTTTGTTGTTGTTGTTGTTGTTGTTTTTAACTAACTCTGTCTTAATCTCAGACTTCAAGTCTCTTTTCCCCCACAGTAGAATCCCATCTGCATAACTCAGCAAATTCCAATGTTAGATAGGAGGGAATCAAGGATATAGAATCAATGAATAATTCTATAATTTAGCATCCAGCATCGTGGTACTATTGCTACATAAGGTCGCCTACTCTAGTTCTAGTGTCTGAATTTTCTTTTTATTCTCTTGGCCATGTGCCAGATTTTGTATCCTCGCTGATGCTTTTAGGAGTGAGGCTCTGCTTTGCTTTTGTTTTCTTTCTTGCCACTCAGGCTAATTCTGCTTCTGAACCCCAACTTTGTATGTAGCAGCCTGCTATTTCCTGACAGACTAAACTAGTACCAACTTGTCTGAATTTCTGTATGACTGCAGTTTCTGAATATGGATTTTTACCTTCCTGTCTGGATGTCCTTTTATTTTATGTTGGACTTTTAAGAAATTAAACTTATTGAGGTATCATTGGTTAATAATATTATATCATTTTCAGGTGCACAACATTATAATTTGACATCTGTATACTCTATTGTGTGCTCACCACCCAAAGTCTAGTTTCCCTCATGTTGAACTTTTTGATGCTGATTGTCTGCCACCTGTTAATACCTTCTCCCAACACAGCTTTCGGTTCTACTTGCCAAATTGAATTTCTTTGTAATACTTTGGTTTGGGTCCATGCCTTAGCAAGACAGTAACAAGTTAGCTACCACAGTTTAGTGGATGCTGGTGGAAGACAGGAGACTCGTGTGTCAAAGACAAAGGACTTCATTATTCAAGGCATGGCAAGCAGTGTGAGCTTCATTGATGTTGGTTCCTTTTGTCCCTCAAGTCTCACAAGGCCAGTGCAGAGGTGGGGCTGGGTGAATGCTATACACACAGTAGGTTAGCACCACAGCGGAGAAGGCTAAGCTTAGGGAGTACAGTTTTCTATAAGATTGTGAGCAAACCTGTCCAACCTTTGCCTTGCAGGGAGTTATTGTCTATATCTTACTGAGCAACAACAAATCTGCTCTTTGCCCCAGAAAGAGACACTATTTTTGTCTTTCAAGGTTGTCTGCTATACAGACATCTTTTGTCTGTCCCATACAAAATCTGTCAGTGGATCTGACATAAGACATGTGGGAGACTCACTTAGAACTGCCTCCCAACAGCCCCTCATACCTGCCTACGTTTAGTACAGAGCGGCCAAATATGCCTTGCTTTGCTGCATTTTAAAGCTCTGTTTGTTTATGAGTTATTTATGCTGCTACCTTTTGCCTGACTGAAAGATGTTTAGATTTCATATTCTAAGATGACTTCTTTGATGTAATTATAATTCTGTTCAGTTGCTTGTTTATATGAGTTTTACAGCCCATAATATTGTGTTGCAGTGCACCTATTATGGCCTGACTTGTCATTTTGTTTTTATGTCATATCCTTTTCCTCCTTCTACCCTGAGTGCTAAATTGCAGTGGTTGACGTGCCTAAGGCACACATATCAGTTTCAGAAGCTCTTGAGATGCCCACGTATATTTTATACCCAGACAAGATGTTGAAGGAGACCAGGCCTGTCAAAGTCCTTTGGGGGACACGTGGGTACTATTGCCCACAAAACAAAGCCATTCTGTCTTCCGTTGGAACGTGTTGCTCCCTACCCCTATTCCAGTTTCTAAGCCCCACTACTTCTGATTTCTCTCTTTTTTCCTTTCATTACTTCCCTCCACTTTGCTTCTTTCTTAACACTCCTGCTTTTGTTGCTTCTCCCACACTCAGCTGTTGTACAGAATGTTTGACACTTTTGGCCATTGCCAGTTAGAATGTTTCTTTCTAAAAATTAGAGGAGTTTGCAATTGTCCATGTCTCTTGAATACAATAAGCGTTCAATATGTATTAAATGAGTGCTTTTGCATAATTCTTTTCATTAGCATTGCCTTATTTAGGGCATCTGGGTAGACTTGATGGTTATTAGCTACTCTGTTTATGTATTTATTATTTTATTTTTTTAAATATATTTTTTATTGATTTTAGAAAGGAAGAGAGAGAGAGAGAAGGAGATAGAAACATCAATGATGAGAGAGAATCATTGATTGTCTGGCTCCTGCATGCCACCTACTGGGGATCAAGTCCACAACCTGGGCATGTGCCCTGATCGCGAATCAAACTGTGACCTCCTGGTTCATAGATCGATACTCAACCACTGAGCCATGCTGACTGGGCATTAGCTTCTCTGTTTAAATTTTGTGTTCAAAGATTATATTTTAGACAGAGGTTTAATTTTTTTTCTCTTGAAACTTGACTATTTCTGAGTTCAGACTGTTTTTGGTTATTTAAAGTAGTATTGAACTTTAAAAAATGTAGCCCTGCCTGGCTTGTGTGCCTCAGTGGTTGAACATTGACCTATGAACCAGGAGGTCACAGTTCGATTCCTGGTCAGGGCACATGCCCTGGTTGCAGGTTCAGTCTCCAGTAGGAGGTGTGCAGGAGGCAGCAGATCAATGATTCTCTCTCATCATTGATGTTTCTCTCTCTCCCTCTTCCTATCTGAAATAAATTTAAAAAATGCAAAAATAAATTAAAATAAAAATGAACAACAAAAAATGTGTAAACGTGCAAAAAAAAAAATGAACCAGTGTTTTGTTTTGTTTTGTTTTGTTTTTAATAAAAGAATGTAGCCCTGCTGGTGTGGTTCAGTTAGTTGAAGGTCATCCTGTGCACCAAAAGGTTGCTGGTTTGATTCCGGATCAGAGAACATGCCCTGGTTTTGGGCTAGATTCCCATTCGGGTGTGTGCAGGAGGCAGCCAATTGATGTTTCTCTCTCATTGGTGTTTCTGTCTTTCTATCTCTTCCTTCCTCTCTCTAAAATCAATAAAAAATGTATATATTAAAAAAGCTCAGCCACGGTTTGGGCTGTGTGCTTTCTTCATTTGCACCCAGCAGGGGGAGTTTATCCAATTTTGCATGCTCTAACTTTGGAAACAAAGTCACAGGCTTCATTCTCTTTTCTTTTTTTTAAAAAAATATATTTTTATTGATTTCAGAGAAGAAAAAAGAGGAAGAGAGAGAGAGAAACATCAATGATGAGAAGGAATCATTTATTGGATGCCTCCTGCATGCCCCACACTGGGGATTGAGCCCACAACCCAGGCATGTGCCCTTGACCAGAATCAAATCTGGGACCCTTCTGTCTGTCTGCAGGCCGATGCTATCCACTGAGCCAAACCGGCTAGGGCAACAGGCTTCATTCTGAATAGACCAAGTTAGGTTATAGCACCATCCCTGAGTCAATCATTGTAGCAAGGAGGATGGAAATGTGTGTATGACCTTAGACTACTTATGTCTACCCTTGGAGGTAGGGGTGAGGTCATGCTGATTACATCCTGATGTATGTGGAGTCAGTATAGCCTGTAACCTCCATTATACAGGGAATAGAAAAGGAGGTAAGCCATTCCCTTTGCCAAATATCATTAGATATTATTTCTGTGTTTCTGTTTCAATATTAATATTGTTTATTTTTGTTTTGTTTTTGTCTCATTAGCAAATTGTTTGCAACAGAAAACTATTTGGCAGCTATTAATGCATACAACTTAGCCATAAGACTAAATACTAAGATTCCACTATTGTATCTGAATCGGGCTGCTTGCCACCTAAAATTAAAAAACTTACACAAGGCCATCGAAGATTCTTCTAAGGTATATATATTTATCTACATATGATACTTTAAAATTGTTATACTCCTATTTATTGGTGTAAATGATGACCTTACCTTTTATGTGTCAAACTTAAATAATTGAGAATTATTTAAATAATAAAGGATTTTAACAATCATCGTGTTTATTACATTTTTTTTTCGGGGGAAAAAAATTTATTTATGTATTTTTTTTGCATGGACAAGTTTCTTGAGCCTTTAAGTTAGATTAGAAATCCCCTATCAATTGCTACTAAATTGCTTTGGTCTATCAGTTGAAATTCACATGGAAATGAGCAAATTGCTGTCAGTTTGTGCTCACCCTTTTTCTTATTAAAATTTTGGACACATAATACAAGGTGGAAGGAAAAATACTTGGTATCACTGCCGCTTGCACAGTAAAAGCCTATCTCAATAATTGTTTTCACATTTTCAGAGTAACTTAGTATATCCTAATTTTCATTACTGATATGTCATTATCTTACACTGCTAGGTTTTTTTTTCATATCAAAGTAACTTGTTTGAAGGGAAAATCAATGCAAAAATCTCTTATGTGGGTTCTTGAAATTGAGGATATGGAAGAAACGACTAAGTCCTCATACTCTGATCTCATTAAGCTACTGACCATCTGACAATATTTTTAAATCTAGTTTTCCCTTTACTAGAACAATTTTGTACATAAACAAATACTTACTGAATAAACGAATAAACTGAATCATCTAATTTGAATATAAAGAGCCAAAAATGCTACTTAATCATTCTTGCTAGTAAAGATAAAGCTTTAGAGATTTCAGATGATGAACCGAATTAAAACTTTGGAGAAGAGGGGTATGAGTCTCATATAGGAACAATTGAACAATTCCTTAAATTGCTCAACATAAATATATGTATTTAATAAATTCCTATAGTAGCTAAGCCAAAAGTTTAGGTGGGTGAGAGCTTGAGGCTTGTTTTTAAAGTTAAAGTTTTTACCATATTTTTGTTTAGATTTGAATTAGAAAGTTATGTTTTCCCCTTATTATTATTATTATTTTGTAAGGCACTAGAATTATTGACACCACCTGTTGCAGACAATGCTAATGCAAGAATGAAGGCATACGTACGACGTGGAACAGCATTCTGTCAACTAGAATTGTATGTAGAAGGTAAGAAAATGAAAGAGATGTTTCAAGTTTCAAATTATACTCTGGAAAAAAATGTTATTAGGCTTATTTAAGATCATGACTGTTTAGAACTCCATTATTTTATATATATATATATCTATATATATATTTTAAATATATTTTATTGATTTTTTACAGAGAGGAAGGGAGAGAGATAGAGAGTTAGAAACATCGATGAGAGAGAAACATCGATCAGCTGCCTCCTGCACATCTCCTACTGGGGATGTGCCCGCAACCCAGGTACAATGCCCTTGACCGGAATCGAACCTGGGACCCCTCAGTCCGCAAGCTGACGCTCTATCCACTGAGCCAAACCGGTTTCGGCCATTATTTTATATTTTTATGACTTTATTTAATCTTTGTAACTTATCTGACATAAATTTTTTGAAATATTTTAACAATTGGTTCTTATATAAGGGAGTTAGAACAAGATGTGAACAAGTGTAGATCTAGGAAATGCTGTGATATCAACTTTTCCATGAAAAGATGTGTGATATAGGATATAAATGACTCACTTATGATATAATGGAAATTTTAAAATGAGCTTCTTTGGTCACACACATGCATGTGCTCAGAAATAACTGATCTACCACAATGTATTATTATTACATATGTTTGTGTGTTTTTTGTTTTTTTTAAATATGGAACATGCTAATCTCTGTATGTTCCAATTTTAGTATGTGTGCTGCCGAAGCAAGCACTTGTTATGTATATATGTGTAACACTGTACTAAGGTTTGTAACTAAGCCCTATGTGTATCGAAGCCATCTCACTTATTTAATTGTTATTATTTTACATTTTTAATGTATTTAGGGCTTATTTACAGTTAGCTACTCACGTTGTTCCAAAGGCAAAATATTGTAGTAGCGAGGTTTCATCTTCAGTTCTCCTTTTCCCATACCTCCTTCCCAGATGGTTTTTTAGCTTCCCTTCATTCAAGGCCTAATGGACTCTAGCCTTTAAAAGTTTTATTATTTCTGAGTTCATTTTTAAACTTATTACTGCCATTTTTAGAAGATTTTTCTAACCAAAGCATTTATATTATGTATATATGCTAATATAGTATCTTATCTAGCTTCATGAGGATAAAAAAATACCAAGACAGGAATGAAACATTATAAAACTATCTTTTCAAATTATAGTAGCATCAGGCTTTTTTGAGCTAAAGATGAGAAAATGAAGGGTTGGAAAAGTTAAGTGATTTGTCTGAAGTAGCATGGCAAATCAATACAGCACTTAGAACTCAAGTTTCCTTCCTCCCAAAGAAATTCTTCCTACTGTTTTATTGGTAATGATTTACCAACCCATCCACAATGCTTTCTTTCTTAACCAATTTTCCTCAAAGGAATTCTGTAGCTATAACTACAGGAAAAAAAACACACCATAAACTACAGTTTATGAATTATATAAAGTATGAATTGTCTACCAAAATTATTTTTAGAAATTTAGAATTTCTAAATAAGATGCCATTTATTACTTTTTTTAAAAAAAATCTTCAACCTGTGGATATTTTTAAATTGATTTTAGAGAGAGGAAGGGAGAGAGAGAGAGAGAAGCATCAATGTGAGAGAATCATTGATCAGATGCCTCCTTACAAGCCCCAACCAGGAATCGAATCCATAACCTCTGGGTACATGGGAGGAAGCTCCAACCAACTGAGCTACCTGGGCAGGGCCCATTTATTACTTTTTCATTGAGGCGATAAAAATGTCCTTTCATTATATGACTTTTATTGATTCTGTTCATGCTTTAATGAATTTAAGCTTTTAGCTTATTTGTTCTTGAATTTGAAATAACTGCTTCTTACTGAATCCTGAATGAACTCATTATAATTATTCGCAAAATCACGGAAAAATTTCTGCAGTCTGTTAGAGCTACTGCCATGTGTGTGAAGATGTGAATCTGATTTAAAGCCTGGTACTGGTCCTGAGCCATATCCTTGGTGGTTATTTGTATTTTTAAAAAATATTGTCTAAGCCCTGGCCGGTGTGGCTCAGTTGGTTGAGCATCATCCCATGCACCAAGAGAGTTTGCCTAGTGGATTCCTGATCAGGGCACATGGCCAGGCTTCAGGCATCAACCCCACTAGGCAGTGGGTAGGAGGCAGCCAATTGAGGTTTCTCTCTCATCCATGTTTCTCTCTCCCCCCTTCCTTCCTCTCTCTCTAAAAATATTTAAAAATATATATTGTCTAGATAATACAAGTAAGTATTTATGAAATATTTTCTTGATCATTATTGCTATATAAATATAGGCCTACAGGATTATGAAGCTGCACTTAAGATTGATCCGTCCAACAAAATTGTACAAAATGATGCTGAGAAGATTCGGGACATAATTCAAGGAACAGAAGTAAAATCTTAATGACTCCTGGAAGCAACTAGGTATTGTAATGAGTTTTGTTTAGAGTTTTTTCAAAATAACTGGAGGCATTGGGAATCTTTGTACATGTTATGGGTAATTGTGCAGAATCACTTTATTTTAGTGTTCTAGTGCTGTTGGAAGGAAAAATATTACAAATTTATGTTTGAGATGCATGGTCTCTGGTTAAGTAAATCAAAATAATCTATTTCAATTCTTTATCTCTTTATATTAATATATAATTTAGTTACATATTTTTGTTACTGAATTCAGCTTGCCCTTATAACCAATAAAATATTTGTTGGTATGATGATTACCAAGACACTTACTGATTCATTTTTAATAAGGCAAAATTTTAAAATTAGAGATTGTGTTTAAAAAGTATTTTGTCTGTATTAAATATTCTATTTGTCTGACTGGTTGACTTTGGTAAAATCAGTACTGATGTTTTCACATAGTTTCCAAGTGCACAGGACCTGTTTTATTTATTTTTCTTATACTCACCTGAGGATATTTTTTCTATTTTAGAGAGTGGAAGGGAGAGGGAGAGACAGAGAGAAACATTGATGTGACAGACACACATTGATTAGTTGTCTCCCGCATGCCCCTGACCAGGGCCAGGAGCCTGCAATCAAGGTACGTGCCCTTGACCAGAACTGAACCAAGGACCATTTAGTCCACAGTCTGACACGTTATCCACCGAGCCAAACCAGCTAGGGCTCTTTTTTTTTTTTCTTTTAATGTCTCTACCACCTGTTGTTTGAGGTTGGATCAGTCCAACCTAGTAAAATAGCTATTTGGAATATCTTATTTTCACATTCAAACACTGTCTGGTAAAGATACATTTTCTAGTATTTTCAAGTACCCCAGGAAAAAAAAGAACAAAAGGTAAAATGTTTAGTTAGAATGTTATGTTATTGGCAGATGTATGTGGCAAATCAAATCATAAAGTTGCTTGGCAAACATGGAATGGGAACAAAGGAGAATTAGTTTGATGAGTGGAATGTTTCATGGCATCATGTATCCAATTCTACGCAACAGGCTTCTTTCCAATAAAGGGCCTCCACCAACTTGAAATACTTAGGCTTATCACAATTGGATGCAAGAAAATAAAGATGGGCTTGGCACTTGTCTAAGACTTTGACACCTTTGGGAATTCCAAGTGCTAGGCGCTTATGTAGGGGCGGAGAAACTTTTCTCTAGCCTCATGGTTCTTTTGGCTGGTCTAAAAATCAAATAGACATGAGAAAAGGAGGCCTCGGGGACAGGTTCACGGGATTTGTCTGGGACAAATTGCTGCAGCCTATTGCCCTCCTGGTCCCTTCGAGTTTAGGAGAAAAGTAGGAGGGGAGGCATGGGTATGTTCCTGGGAGGGAGAGCACCTTCGTTTTGAAGGGTTTTAAAGGCTGAGCATTTAGGGGAGGTGTTATGGGAGGATCTCAATAAAAAATGCAACAGAATGAGGTTTATTCTCGTAACTTCATTTGTCCTTGGGTGTGGTTGGCAAAATGACACTAATTGGATTTCAGCTGTCTTCCTGAGTGGGGTGATTTAAGCTATTCACCCTCTGGTTGGGGAGAAGTGCAAACCATTTACTCTTAAGTGTCCCTGGTTTAAGGACGATAGGATTTACTGGATGGCTACAACTGCTTGGCATCGAGATTTTGTAGATGGCTGCAAACTGCTGTTTAACTATCTCAGTGTCCTTATTCTGCTTGTCCTGGCTTACTAGCCTGTGTCATCAGTTTGGTTTTTGTGGTGGCAGGCAGCTGAACCTTGGTATTGGTTACAGCAACAGCTGATTTTCCTCACATAGTCCCTTCACTTCCTTCAGGGCTGTGAGCAGACCTTATCAGAGACCTTCCTTGACTGACTACCTAAAATAACTTCTTGCCCGAGCACTCCCTCTCTCCTAACCCTATTTATTTTTTTCCATAACACTTATCACCTGGCATGTTTCATACATATAGTCATATATACAGATATTTACATGTAAAATATATATATAAAATAAATGCATGCATTACACATAACTATATATATAAAAGGCTAAGCCACTGTCCACCCGGCCGATAGGTATGATGCACACTGACCACCAGGGGGCAGACGCTCAGCTGTGGTTCTCGGGTGATGCACCCCAAAACCAGAGAAGAGGAAGCCCAATTCCTCCTGGGGCTGCGTGATTCCACCTTCAGCCGTGGGTTATGTTGGTTCTGGGGCACTGTCGGCTCTGAATCTGGTTTACTGCTCACTTGTGTTTGCGTTCCACACCCTGTATGACAGCAACTTTGCAGAGTGCCCTCTTGCACTCCGGGACCCCTTGGGGGATGTCACAGAGCTGGTTTCGGCCCCATCCCCGCAGGCCAGGCTGAGGGACCCCACCTGCCGGAGGGATCCCGCTCACTCCACAGACGCCCTTCCAGCCATGCTCCACCCCAGGTGTGGCCGGCCGGGGAGGGGCTGCAGGAGGTTGGCTCCAGGGCGTGTCCGGCCCTTCTCGCCCAGTCCCACCCCATCGGCCACCTTCTAATTAATTTCCTTTCAATGTGCACGAATCTGTGCCCTGGGCCATTAGTATAGATATATTTACATGTAAATATACATGCATAATTTATAAAATATTTGTCTATATGTATGTAAATACATGTTTAACATGTATGTGTTACATATACAGGATGTCCACAAAAATGTATACACACTTTAACAACTGATAGCTCAATTTTGAAAATGTTTTAATAAACATTGCCTTCATAATTATTCAAAGTGTGAGATACATTTTTGGGGACACCCCATATAAATAAATATTTTAAAATATTTACATTATATATGTATACATGTTTATACATGTTTTTAAATCTGTTTTCCCCTGTTAGGACTTACTAGAATCTAAACTTCATGAGGGCAGGCTCTTAGTGCCTAGTAGTCCCTAGACTTTAATAGGCACTGAATGACTACATAATGGCATTCCAGATAATATGCTGCTCGATTTGGAGATATTCATATGAGAATTTTAGCAATAACAACAAAACAAAAGGCCTAACCACCTGCCATAGTAAAGAACATTAGGCTAATAACTATATATTATATATTAAAAAGTTGACTCCACTTGTTACATCTACAGAGGAGAAAATGGTTTGTATAATTTAAGTAGAGAAAAGACTAGTACATTCAAATTCTGTTGCATTATTTGTCTGAAAATCTTGTGCAGAGCCTCAATTTAGAGGAAGTGAACAGAACCAATTTCTCTTCTTGCTTGTGCCATTACCGAATAACAAATTTGGGGGTATCTGAAAGAATTTCGTGAAGCTGCAGAGTGAATGGGCTCTTTCCTCACATCAAGCCATTTTTGTAAATAGGTGGTCAAGCTTTTCTGATCCCCTAGTGACTCACAAGATTATTCATCCTAATTGATGTTAATATCCTGAGCCTAAAACAAAGAGAAAAATAGAAACAGTGACAGTAACAGTTTTTGATAAAAACAAAAATCCTCTCTGGATTTCTTTCAGTTAGCGAAAACGGGTACTAATGTAGGTCATCTGCAAAAATGAATTGGTGTAACGCAAACTTTCAGAAAGTATTTTAAATAAACATTGCCTTATAATTATTCAAACCGTGTTTATATATATATTGGGACACCCCGTATAAACATAAATATTTTAGAATATTTTATTCCCCAATGCCCCCTTTCTCTGACTTCCCAGTAAGCCAAAGCAGGCCAGTCTAGGTCAATTCCCCCACCTAGTCCCTCTCCCATTGCTTCGTCTATCCTAGGCCCTTCCTTGTTTCACTGACCCAGCTTTAATAAATGTCCTCTAAAAACCATCTGGACTCATACTATGAAATCTTTCCTGCACGAAGTCAAGAACCCACACACTACCAGTGGCCCTAGGTAGACCTGATCAGGGCCAGGCCCTTTTCTGGTAACAAAACAACAAAAGTAACATACATAAATGTCTTTTTTTTTATAGTATGTATATTTACATAGTATAGTGTCTACCATAAGTAGGGGTTCAATAACTACTTGCTGGCTTGGCCAGTGTGGCTCAGTGGTTGAGCACTGACCTATGAACCAGGAGGTCACAATTTGATTCCCAGTCAGGGCACTTGCCTGGGTTGCAGCTTGATCCCCAGTGCGGGGTGTAGGAGGCAGCCCATCAATGAGTCTCTCTCATCATTGATGTTTCTCTCTCTCCCTTCCAATCTAAAATCAATTTAAAAATAATTACTTGGTGAATGAATGAATGAATAACAAGTCCTCTCACCCTATCAGGGTAGCTCAGTTGGTTAGATCGTCATCCTGATCCAACAAGGTTGTGGGTTCAATCTCCAGTCAGGGCCCATACAAGAAGCAACCAATGAATATATAAATAAGTGAAACAACAAATTGATGTTTCTCTCTCTAATCAATTTTAAAAAATGGGGAAAAAATGTCCTCTCTTCCATGAGCCTAGCAGAGGGAATTAACATTTCCCCAGGTTCTAAGCCATTACGTGAAATAACACACAAGTGGGAAATTACTGGTCAGAGTCTTCCTTAATTCAATCTTTTTCTTAGAGCTCCTATGTTCCTTTGTCTTAATAAATATATCCAGTAGACAAATGAGATCATGAAAGTTTTTTTTAAGATTGTGGAATACATGAACTAAATAAAGCTAAGATGTACAAAAATGCTTCTACCTTTTATTCTGCTATTCTAACACATTTTTAAGAAGTCAATGTCACTCAGTTATCAGTTGAAATACTTTATTTCTTTAAAATATTTTTTAAAATTAAAATCTTTCCATATTCCCAATTAGGTATTCTAGCCTTAGACTTAAAACTCATTTTTTTTTCTGAGTATATTTTCTGTTAAACATACAAAGGAATATATTTTCATAGAGGATGTTGAAAATTATAGGTTCTGGTTTTGTCAGGTGCAGTATTTAGAGTGTTATTTTGATAAAATCCCGTAGCTCTGATATGCCTTGAAAATTCTTGCTCTTTTGGAGTATAAATGCAGGGAAAAAACTGTGGTGTAGGTAAACATTCACCATAAGTACTTGAATTGGTTTTATACATAATCATCTTAGGCTCTGATAGTGAGGTAGCTGTAAGGAGTGTTTTTGGATCCAACATACATGAAAACACAGGATTGCCAGGGTTCACACAAGTAGGCAGTTGTTGAGGTTTCATTTCTGTGTCTGAAGTTGAAGCTAAAGTACTTTTCTTATCCTAAAATATAAACACATAAAATCATTCTCAATTATAAAGTTGTTGGTGGGGGGAAACCCCAAAACTATTAAACTTAGCCCCAGCCCTAATTTTAATACCACTCACAAAAATTAACTCAAAAAAATTTACTCAAAATGAAGACTTAAATGTAAGGCCTGAAACTGCAAAACTCTAGGGAAAAAACAGGAAAAAAACTCACTAGTCTTCACAACAGTTTTTTGGATGTGACACCAAAAGCACAAGTAACACATGCAGAAATAAACAAGTGGGACTATATCAAACCAAAAAGTCTGTACACAGCATAGGAAACCATGAACAGAATGAGACAACAACTTAAAGAATGGGAGAAAATGTCTGCAAACTATATATCCGATAAGAGGTTATTAAAAAATGTATACAAGGAACTCATATAATTCAAAAGCAAAAAACCCACACCAAACAATGGTCCGATTAAAAAATGGACAGAAAGATCCAAAATGTCAGCAGAGTAAGTGGAAGCTACACTGACACTCTCCCAGGACCAAACTGGAAATACAACTAAAATACAGAAAACCAACCCAAAAAATCATCTGAAGACTAGCTGGAGAGAACCTTGATAACCAAGGAGGGAAAGTGGAGACTGCATAGAGACTGGTAGGAAGTGCGGAGGTATGAAAGGGCTGGCCGGGCTCCCAGGGACAGTAGCTGAAGTGCAGGAAGGATATCTCAACTGTGGGGGGTTCCCACTGAGAACTCTGGGGTCTAAACCCCAAGCTTGGCTCCCCAGCCCAGAGCACCAGAACTGAGAAAGGTGCCCACATAATATCTGGCTGTGAAAAGCAGCAGGTTTGCTGCCTGCCAGGGAGAGATGGCTTGAAATTCACACACCCTCTTAAAGGGCCAATGCACAAAATTTTATGTGCAGCCACTCACCTTGGGCCCGGCAGGGAGAGGGCAGAGTGGACTGGAGGAGTGTGAGTAGAGTCCAGGGTTGGGGGCTCTGGGTTTGGAGCTTAGAGGGCAGCCAACTTGGTTTCCTGTGCTGAGTCATTCACTCATGCTGCTGAGGACATCTTTCTCTGGCAGTACTTTCCTGTCCAAGTGGTTTTTGCCTAGGGGAAGGCAGTTGCGCCACCCTGTTGGAAGACTTCTCGTCCAACCCAGTGGTCAATAGCCTGAGGTTAATCAGTGTCAATCCCACTGCAGGTAGAGGTGGATCTCTGGAGGCTTTGAGTCTTTGCCTGGTCTCCTTCTGGGCCTGGGGCTAGATAAAGCAGACCCTGCTGCACATCTTGGACTTTCAAAAGGCACCTAGCCCCAGCAGAGGAAGACACAAGTTGTGGATTGCTGAGAGCTCCTAACAGGGTACTTAGGGCCAGTCACAAACAGCTTCTGACATTGTCCTGCACTAGAGATTTGGAGTTGTAGCAGATCTACCTAATACACAGACACAAACCCAAACAGGCAGCCAAAGTGGTGAGACAAAAAAAGCCCTAAATGCAAGAGAATTCTCCAGAAGAGCTAAATGAAATGGAAATAAGAAACTGATCAGATAGAGTTCAGAATAATGATGGCAAGTATGCTCAACAGCATGAGAAAAGACATAGTAATTATGAAAAAAGAACAGTCTGAAATGAAGAATGACATAACGCTAATAAAGAACACATTGGGAGGAATACACAGCCGATTAGGGGAAGCCAAGGATTGAATCAGTGAATTAGAACTCCATCAGAGAACCAAAAAAAAAAAAACAACAATTAAAAAACAGGACAGCTTAAGGAAGCTGTGAGACAACATAAAACGTAACAATATTTGGATCATAGGAGTGCCAGAAGGGGAATAAAGTGAGCAAAGGATAGAGAACTTGTTAGAAGTAATAATGGCAGAACTCTTCCCTAACCTGGTGAAGGAAAAAGTCATACAAGTTCAGGAGGCACAGAAAGTCTCAAGCAAGAAGAATCCAAACAGGCCCATGCCCAGACATATAATAAAAATGCCAAAAATTAAAGAAACCATCAACAAAATGAAAATGGAGCCAACTGTATGGGAGAACATACTTGGCAATGATACATCTGATAAAGGATCAATATCCAAAATATTTAAGGAACTCACTACAGCAGATTGTGATTCATGAAACTGAGACCCTTTAAGACTTCTAAATCCTTAAAATTAGCAAGCATATAATCTGCTTCTTCAACTCTAAAAGGAGATAAAAATGTTTATAGAGCTGTTCTGTCAAACTAATGTGAGGACAAAGCCTTTTCTGAGTTGCATACTTGGATCAGATTAGTTAGGTTCCTCTTAGTGTAACCCAACTCACCCTGAATTCCTGGGTTATCTATAATAATAAAAGTGTAATATGCTAATTAGACCGGATGTCCTTCTGGACGAAGCTGCGGCAGCAGGGGCCCCCCGTCACGGCGGTGGTGGGGGCCAGGCCCCTTGCACGAATTTCGTGCATTGGGCCTCTAGTTCTGTATAATGTCTCAGCAAAGTTAAATTTACTAATGTTCAGAACCTATTAGTTGTAAAGGCTTGAGTTCAAATCTGCAAATGTGAAGTATTTAGTACACTTTCTTTTCCTTTGTTCAGATTTAAATGATTATCAACCTATGATCCAACCCTGCATCATTATCATTTCCCTTTTGTATATCATATGTAAAATTGGTTTTAAAAAGCTGCCTTAGTCTGTGCTTATGAAGGTATATATACTGAAAGAAAATTGGATGTAAAGATAAATTGCTATGTAAAATGGAATCATTTTTAATCGTTTTCTTTTTTGCACGTTTACCTCAATGCTTTTGTATGCTCTTCCAGAATTCAGTTCTGAAATTTACAGGTTAACAACACTATATTAGTATACTACAATCTATATATATAAAAGGCTAATATGCAAAGTGTCCCCTTGGGAGTTCAGCCAGGAGACAGGGAGTTCGATCGATCGATCGCTATGATGTGTGCTGACCACCAGAGGGTGGTGTAGAATGAAGGAAGGCACCGGCCGGCAGCCAGCAGCCAGGAAGGGAGGCCCCAGCTGGCAGCCAGCAGGCCCCGATCGTCCCTGATCACCAGCCAGGCCTAGGGACCCTACCCATGCAAAAATTCATGCACCGGACCTCTAGTTTACTAATATTCAGTTAATACTCATATATCTTATAGGAAGCTGGCAAAATTAGAAATAGAACTCATCAGATTTTGCTATTTATTCTTTTTGATGCTGCCTATTAATTTTTTTTAAATATCAAGAGCACAGACATTGGATGATAATAAACTCCCAGCATCCTATGGTGTATCAACAGGACAGCTTTTCTCAAAATGTCTAGGTTACCTCTGCACAGGGAAAGCCTCTTAGGTGGAAGGTGACTGCCCTGTGATTTGTGGGGAAAAATACCAACTCTAATTTATGGACACCCAGTCAGGTTGCCCAGGAGAACCTCTTTCACAGAGGACTCTCATCAAATCACCCTCTACTTCTGGTTCTAAATTCTGATCAGCTTTGGTGCAAAATGTAATACAGAAAACCAAATCTAGTTAAAATAGAGGATAAGTTAGCTGATAAACTTTGTTGGTATAATTTATATCACACAATCTGGAAATTAGTGTCTACCTAAATCTTTTAGACCTCCAGGATAATTCACAAATGTTTTATAGACTTAGAAACAAAATACACACTACTTTTACTTTTTTGTCATAGGCCCTCACTGCAGCTTTCTTATTTGGGTTCACCCTCCTCAAATCTCATATTCTTAAATGTGGAGTTCAAACTGTATACAGTTTAAAATAAAACTAAACAGCCAAAACCGGTTTGGCTCAGTGGATAGAGCGTTGGCCTGCGGACTGAAGGGTCCCAGGTTCGATTCCGGTCAAGGGCATGTACCTGGGTTGCGGACACATCCCCAGTAGGAGATGTGCAGGAGGCAGCTGATCAATGTTTCTCTCTCATCGATGTTTCTATCTCTCTCCCTTCCTCTCTTTAAAAAATCAATAAAATATAAATATATATATATAAAAAAATAAAACTAAACAAAATAGTCTAATACAGTGATGGCGAACCTGTGACACTCATTTTTCTTGGTTGATTTTTCTTTGTTAAATGGCATTTAAATATATAAAATAAATATCAAAAATATAAGTCTTTGTTTTACTATGGTTGCAAATATCAAAAAATTTCTATATGTGACACGGCACCAGAGTTAAGTTAGGGTTTTTCAAAATGCTGACACGCCGAGCTCAAAAGGTTCGCCATCACTGGTCTAATATAAAGAATAATAAAATGATTATTTTAAGTTCTCTGTCAGTTATGTATGGGGTCAGCAACTGTTTTTTACTTAAGGATAAAAAGGTAAATTAAAATTGTAAATGATTATTTTAAAATTGACTATGTTGTAGAATTGGCTTGGGAAAGAATACAATCCTACAAATAGATGATAGTAGCTTTCTTACTAATTTAATTTGTAAGGCTTTCCTAGAATTAGAAAAAGCCGGGCCACTTTAATTTTTCAAAGTCCTTCAGTATAAACACATATTAAAAAATATAGAAGCCATTGAAATAATAAAAATATTTCTTAGCCCTAGCTGGTTTTGCTCAGTGGATAGAGCAATGTCAGGGCCCGGGTTTGATTAGGGTCAAGGACACATGCCCGGGCTGTAGGCCTATCCCCAGAAGGGGGCGTGCAGGAGGCGGCCTATCAATGATTCTCTCTCATCATTGATGTTTCTCCCTCTCCCTTCCTCTCTCTTAAATCAATAAAAGTATATTTTTAAAAAATATTTCTTAGAGAAGCTGTAATTATAAAATTGTGTTTTTTTTCTTTTTTGGTGTCACAGTTGATGTTAACAATAGTAACGTCCAAAGCAAAAAAACACACAAAAGTGTAAGTTTGAGACACCTTTTGTTTCTGTCGAGGCCCACCATCTTTCTTGTTAATGTTTTTGTTAACTTTTTTATTTCTTCCACAATTGGGGGACAGTTAAAGCTTAGCTTTCTAGTTTCCATCAACAGTATGAGTGCACCTACCTTTTGTAGCTCGTATTTGAGCAAGGTACAATGTAAATAAATGAAAAATGAACAAGGTACATTTTTTGTTGTTGTTCAAAGCCATCACCTCATGGTTCGCCATACGGTACGAGTTGCATACCATCCCCAATCATCTTTATACCTTTAGAGCAATTCTGGCTTAATTCAACATTGCACATTTGCATCTGTGTAGCTCAGTGGCTGCCTAGAAAGGTATTGTTTGTTGTTATTGTTGGTTTTTTTGTTTTTGTTTTTTTTTTAGGGTGGATGCCCCAAATTTAAAGCAAAGTAGATGAACATTCAAAAACATTTAGCCCTCTGTCCAAACCCACTGAGCCATACCCGGTCATTCTCCATATCTTTCTTTTTTCGTCAAAGGCAGTCTTTTTCTTCAGCGGATGACGAGGCGGCCAAAGGATGCGGCTTTTTATGCACACCCAATTAAAGCCTGAAAGAGAAGGGAAAACATGGGCTGGATCAAAATCCCGGGCAGTCCTCAGGGTTGAAACCATGAATCCTTTGGAGCGATTGTAGCAGCCCGTCTCCATAGCAACCTACCGCGGCGCCTCTCCGCCTTTAGAGCGCCCGGGCCCGGATGTTATGAGACTCGTGGCTTCCTGCCGTCTCCCCGCGGCGGGCTGCACTGTTCTTCGGGAGTCGTAGTTCTTCCCTCCGCTGCCCCCCGAAGCAAGGCGGGCGGCGAGACTACGAGTCCCAGCATGCGCTGCGGCGCTCCGCCGGCCGCCTCCTCTCGGGAGCGGACGCCTGCGAGCAGGTTGTTGTTTTTATTAGAGGCGTCACTGGGCTCAGAGCTGTGACCAACGCCACCGCAACAGCCAGCACTTTGGGGCGGAGGTGGCGCTGCCCCTTCAGGTACGGCCCGGGGTGGGTTTGGGCCCCAGGAGAGGAGTCGCGGCCACCTGTCAGGGCCCTGGCTGGCACCCGCGGCTCATACGCCTGGCGGAGGCATTCGCGCGGTCTCCTCTGAGGCTGAGCTCGGAGTTCGACTCCTGCCGCCTGGTGCGTGTGGCCGCACCGGTGGCCTCGGAACCAGAGTCTGCAAAGAGCCAGTGTCGGTTCCTGGGGCGTCGGGTCTGGTGGTCGTGCAGCCTCCGACTGCCACGTGCAGACCCCAGCGCTGCGCTCGCTCAAGGTGCGGGGGAAGCGTGCGGCTCGGGGACTCTCCTTCCTCCCCTGGGCTGGCTCGGGTGAGAATCCATATGGTGAGATGTTACGTGCGTCACCCTGCCGGGTTTTCAGCCGGCCCATCTTTTTTTGGTGACGTTTGAGCCCCGTGATGCCAGGAATAGAAAAATTAAGTATTAAATAGTGCAGGTGAGATTTCTGCTCGTACACCAGGCGCTCCATATCCGTGTCCTCCTCCAGCGGCCCCCGTTAGCGTCGGCCTTCTAATCGAGAAATCTGCTGGATTAGCTCTCCATAGAGTGCCTTGCAAACCTTACATGTTTCCCTTGTTTGATGAATCCAACTCTGCCAGTGGGAGTGCCAGTTTTAACGAACTCAGTCCATTAAGGTACTTTGTTGCGGGGATGAAATTTACACTGCTTCACTGTAGCTTTATTGAAAAAACGGAACGGAGTTTTCTTGTAGCTAGAACGGGTATTACGAATTTTAGGAGACTTGTATTTTCCAGTAAGGTCGCATCCTTTGGATAGTGCTTGAAATGTCACTATTAGCCCATCATATCCTTTGGCTTAAGGTTTTAATATTATTAGGCTCCAAATTTTCGGTGATATTTATCACACCATCCTAGTGTGAATGGTTTATTATTATTTCCTGAGCTCTGAGCCTAAAAGGGAAGGGAAAGAGGAAGTATGTGTGTGTGTGTTGCGGGGGGGGGGGGGGGGGGAGGGGGGTATTTATTTTTAAATTAACTAATTAATTACCTATTATTACGAAGTTAACAGAATTCTAATTCTTTTTTAAAAAAATAGGTTTTTATTGAAACATCAGTGATGAGAAAGAATCATTGATCCGCTATCTCCTGCACACCCCCTACTGGGGATCGAGCCTGCAACCCTGCCAATGTGCACAGATTGGCACCTAACCGTGACCTCCTGGTTCATGGGGCATGCTCAACCAGTGAGCCACATTGGCCCGGAAGGGGGGGGTATTCTTTTAAAACATAAATTTAACCCTTACCTAAGGATGGGATTCGAATTAAAGAAGCTGTTAAAATCATTTACAATGTTTAAAATCATTCTTAAATGTGCGAAATAGTAATTTTTAAGTAAAACAGGTTAGAGAATAGTGTGATTCTAATTTTGTAAACTACATAGAATGTAGAGCAATTGTATGCCTTTGAAATGTCAATGTAAGAAACGTTTAAACCTGTAGAGTTTTTATGTGTTTGAGCCAAATTGAGACAGTTGCTGGGAAGCAAAATCTCAGCGGATTGAGAAAATGCTCCAGAGAATGGCAGCTTTGCACCTTACTTGGTACATTCTAATCAAAGGAGGAGGAATAAGGATTACATGAAATCCATTGATAATAGAGTATTACTAAAGTGGGAGAAAGCAAAGCAGGGAAATCTCTGGGATTGGATAAAGAGTAAAATAAATAGACACATACTTTTACATTTGTGGATATAGGATAATTAGCAGTTAACAACACGGTAACAATAACAATGGGGTTTTGTGGTCTCTGCTCTGATGCAGTGAGGGGTCTGGTAAAAGGAAATTAGCCAGAAATTGCAAAGGTATGTTGTGACCAAAGACCTCCCCTGAACTTGTCAGGTTTAATATGTGGTCCCTTTTTGGTCCTCAGAAATAAGACTGAAAGGATAGTTTTAATTATAAAAGTGAAATTACAAATTTTTTATTTTTATTTTAAAATATATTTTTATTGATTTCAGAGAGGAAGGATTGATTTTATTGATTTCAGAGAGAGAGAGAAACATCAATGATGAGGGAGAATCATTGATCAGCTGACTCCTGCACGCCCCACAATAGAGATCGAGACTGCAACCCCGGCATGTGCCCTGACCAGGAGGAATTAAACCATGACCCTGGTTCATAGGTCAGTGCTCAACTACTGAGCCATGCTGGTCTGGCACAAATAATTTTTTCTTTATACTTTCTCGTATTTCCCAAATTTTCTATAGAAAAAAACTTAATTTAAAAATGGAGATAGGTGCAGCAATTCTAGTTATAAAGACTTTTTAAACATTACTTAAAAAAGCAAATAAGTAACAACAAAAAATGTAACTCTTGAAAGGGACAAGAGTTCATTAGTTGGACTGGAAAGGTAAAAAAAAACAACCATGACAATAATTCTTAGTATTTGTACATCTCATCTGATTTTGCTCTGTTTTCTTTTCACTTAATACAGTAAAATCAAAGAAAAATGTGCTAAGCCTTTCTTCAATTAAGGCAGTAAAATCTTGATTATTTTAATAAATCCATCAGGTGATAAAAAGTATGGACATATTAATCTGAAAATATATCCAGATCTGGATATAACAAATCTGTCATTTGTTATTTTGTAAGCACTTGACAGTGGAAATGTTAAGCAATTATTATAAAATGGGAATTTTAAATTTGTTTTCATTGAATCACTTTGAGTACTGTTTGATATTTTGAATTTATGTTAATTTTTGTTTCCTATTATGGGTATGTTAGATATGGTAGGTAAGTAGCATATTATTAAGCCTACATTTTGTTGTGTGTTTTTTTTTACATACAGGAAGGGCCATATTGTTCTATAGGAACAGTTGATGTATTTTTGTTAATTATTAGCCTTGAAAAATTGGGGTTTACCTTTTTGCCATTTTACTGTGTTGGCTCAATATCTTAATAGATACATGGGTCCATTTACAGGACATAAGAAGCATGTATAGTTAACATGTTTGATTTATGAACTGTTCACAAGTATTGTGGTTCAGGTTATATATTGTATTCTTATCCAAGTTAAATAAGATTTCTAAAAATTAAGTGAACTGCTAAGATCATAGAAGTAGCAGTTTCTGAGCATGTTAAGAATGTGGACACAGCAGCAAGGCCTGTATGCCCAGGGTGTTTTAAAACAGAAAATGCAGACTCATGTAACAGTGCGGAACTACTAGAGGCTAGATTGTTTTTGTGTTGGTGTGTGGTTAAGGTGAGGAAGTTGCCAATTGTAAGTGATAATTTATATTTTCAAGAATTGTCTTCCCGGCAGTTAAGCAATTTTGACTAGATTAAAACAGCTAAAAAAATACAAGTCAGCTTCAAAGATCATGTCCAATAAACTTGAAAAAAATCTCAAATTGAGTTCTAAAATGAAATTTAGCTCTGTAATATGGGGAGGTTTACAGCTAACTGATGAATTTTGGGATTTTTATTTTAAGGGCATTTAATGTGTGGAAACCTGTTTAAAGGTCTGTAGAGTTTTCTGAAGGAAGTATTAGAAAATGAGTTAAGGAAGTAAAAGAATTTTCTCTGTCATCCTGGGAAGTCAAAATCTAATGTTTCATTAGTACTTGTCTATAAATTACTATCCTGAAACCTTACTTCTGGTTCATATTGCCAGTGCAATGGAATGTAAAAAAAAAAAAAAAATTTGGATTGGGAGTCAGATGTTTAATTATGTTTTGCAAGTACTACAGTGTTATGGGTCCCTGTTGTTTCTATTTGTGTTGTAAATAACAGCCAATTGCTTTACTTCATGGGGTATTGGTGAAGATCAATCAGATATGAAAATGCTACCACTTTGTAAGAGCGACTGGGGCCAAGTATTACTGGCCTGCTAGCATTTACATAAAACATACGTATTTGAAGTGTAATGACTCAGTGTAATATATACTTTTTTGACTGGGAAGTTTGGAGAAAAGTCAAAGGTGATCTTCATTTGATATTTCTGGTAGAGCTGTTTGGCTTTTTTTTTTTTTTTTTGGATTGAAGGAAACCTGGCTCCTCTCCTGATTGTGACTTTGCATTCTGCTGCCTTAAAGGTCCTGAAACTGAAGTGTGCTTTTATGGTTGAGCTTTTAATTTTGGTTTTGATTTGTTTTAATCGCACATCTAAAGTATAAGGAAGATAAGTCTAACTTAACAGTAGAAAGTAGATGTTGTTTTTAATATTTTAAAATAGCACTTTAAGTTGAACTGGTCCTCTGAGAGAGAGAAATTGTATGTGTAAGCACTGGTCTTTCAGTGCAAGAAATAGTTTGGGCCCTAGCCGGTTTGGCCCAGTGGATAGAGGGTGGGCCCAGAGGACTAGAGGGTCCCAGGTCCCAGTCTGGTCAAGGGCACATGTACCTTGGGTGCAGACTCTGGTGGAGGGCGCGTCTGGGAGGCAACAGTTAACGTCTCTCTCTTACATCCATGTTTCTCCCTCTGTGTCTCTCCCCTTCCATTCCACTCTCTAAAACTCAATGGAAAAATATCTTTAGGTGAGGATTAAAAAATAAAATAAATAGTTTAGAACTTAGATGCCTCCTTCTGGGGAAGTCACCTTTGCCTCTTACAGCATATTGTATCCAAGCATAAGGTCTTTTAGAAACTTGTCAATAAATTCTGAGGACTTATGAGAATAAATATAAGTAAATAGAGTAAAAGCAAAAAAATAGGTTGTTTATTATGGGTTGGTAAAACTGCTTATTTGATTAGTTAATAATGCAAATAACATCTTTACTAACATTTTTATCTAACGTTACTACTAGAAAGTAACAATGAATATATATTTAATTATTCTGTAATAAGGTGTGCAAACTTTGAAGAAATTGAAACAATAAAAATTTATAAAATTCCTTTGTTTTCCATCTTTTCATATTTTTTCTCAAATGAAAAAGCTGAAGACAATTGTAAAAAAAAAAAATTAGGACAGGTAATCCTTTTGTGAAGAGTATGTTTAAAATAAACAAAAATATAGCTTATGTGGCACTCTCCCTCTGGAGAGCAGGCCCGTGCCTTTCCCTTTCCCTTCTCCCTCCCCTTCTCTGCAAAAAATAAAAATAAAGAAAAAGATTAGGTGATGAATATATATATTTTAACAAGTGAAAACATATTACTTTTTAAGAAATTGAGAATAGAAGAAAACAAAGAGCCAGGACCCTAAAGTCTTACTTATCCCTAATAGGGAAAAAGGGCCCCCACCAGGGGCTCTGGTGTCCAAATAAGGGCAGTATGGACCTGACTCAGTTTATATATTTGCTGGCTCTTTCAGGTTTCTCCAAAATTAAGATATAACAATCCCGGGAAGTCAGGATTTTTCTCAGAAAGAATACCTTGTGAAAGGAATATTTCCATACTAACAGGTATCTTAATTTTCCCATAGCCTTTTGGATTCGTATTGTTTATTCACTTTATTTCAACCTTTTTATCAAAGGTGTGGCTTCTTTTAGATTGAGGCAAAAGGGGATACTTTTATCTTCAAATATGGCAATAGTTGCTTTTGTTTCCCAATTTGAGGGATGTTGCATCATAGAAGGAAACTTGTGAAGAAATTGTATTTTGACTAACTTCTTGCAGAGTTTATTTTCTAGATTAAAAGGTTTATCTGTTGTATGTAACAGTATCCTGGGCATGAATAAAATGAAATTACTGCTCCTGTTTAAGATTTTTTTCCAGATGCCTATCTTTTGCGATAGATTTCAGTGTTTTAAATGGTATTCCACTCCATTAGAAGTAGGAGGGCCTGCTTACTACAGATAGGTTATCTTTGCATCCACTTATATGACGACTATAACCAGGAGGCAGGATAACCGTGGGACCCACATTTTGATGCCATAAGTACTGAACTGTGGACTTATCTAAGCCCAAAGTCTTTTCTCTACTGTCAGGTCTCCACTGATACCTAAGATGATGGTAAATCCTATATAATAAAAGTCTAGGTGGCATCACGCGTGACGTCATTACAAGATGGCCCCCACAAGATGGCTGGCAGGAGAAGGCAATTGGGGGCGACCAGGCCAGCAGGGGAGGGCAGTTGGGGGCAAGATCAGACCGGCAGGGGAGGGCAGTTGGGGGCAACCTGGCAGGCAGGGGAAAGCAGTTGGGGGCAACTAGGCCTGTAGGGGAGGGCACTTGGGTGTGACCAGGCCTGCAGAGGAGGGCAGTTGGGGGCGATTGGGCTTGCAGGGGAGGGCAATTGGGGGCAATCAGGCTGGCAGGGGAGCCGTTAGGCATCAATCAGGCTGGCAGGGGAGTGGTTAGGGGGTGATCAGGCTGGCAGGCAGAAGTGGTTAGGGGCATTCAGGCAAGCGGTTAGGAGCCAACAGTCCTGGATTATGAGAGGGATGTCCGACGTTGGTGTAGGCCCGATCCTACAGGCCTAAACCAGCAGTCGGACATCCCCCAAGGGGTCCCAGATTGGAGAGGGTGCAGGCTGGGCTGAGGGATGCCCCCCACTCCATGCATGAATTTCCTGTACCGGGCCTCTAGTGTTTTAATATGATTCTCTTGAAGAAACTGATCACCTGGAAGATGATTGGATTTGTATCATTCACTGTACTTAAAATTGGGTTTGTCTTTTCATTTTTAAAAATGTTTATAAGAAACATATTTTTTTAAAAAGTTTATTTTTGCCCTGACAATATAGTTCAATTGGTTATGGCATCATCCACATATCCCAAGGGGGTTTGATTCCCCTGTCAGGGCACATGAAAGACTCAACCAATGAATGCATAAATAAGTGGAATAACAAAGCGATGTTTCTCTCTCTAAAAAAATCAATAAATAGCCCTAGCTGGTTTGGCTCAGTGGATAGAGTGTCAGCCCTTGAACTGGAGGGTCTCGGGTTTGATTCTGGTCAAGGGCACCTACTGGCCAGGCAGAAAAGACATTTAAAGTTTTTCATTAGTTGGGATATTGAATCTTCTTCCTTTTCTCAAATGAAGTCCAGTTTAGAGTAGACATTTTCATATCCTTTTGGGGAGATAAAAGTTTCAGAACCTTTGAAAACCATTATAGAAATGGGTTCTTGAAAGCTATCTAGACTGACTCTCATCTTTGATCACATTTATAGTGCACAGCACTTTTGGGACCTTTGCTGTCAGCCCATTGGTTGTCTTTCGTCGGAATTATAGACCTGTGGGGGAATAATGCCCCTATTATTTCTCATCATGTCTAATTCTAGAAGATAGAGCGGTGGAAACCTTACCTTTTCCATAGTAAAATGTAGCTACCCAGGAATGATGAAGGGCACCATCATGTCAGGTAACATTCACTTAGGTTATACTTTATAGGTAAAATTAATATTGTTGCTGTATTGTTAGTTTTGACAACTGCCACCTAAATTGTTTTAAAATTACATCTTTGGCCCATCAATGTCTCCTAAATTCAGCCTACTTGTTGTTTCCACTTGGATGTGATAATAGCTGTCTCAAATTTAACATGGCCCAAACTGATTTACCAATTTTCCTTTTATAACTTACTGCTTTTGAAGTCTTCCTGTCTCAATTCTTGTATTTGTTTAGGCCAAGAGTCGTTCCTCTTACCCATTTTTAAGTACATCAGAAAGCACTGTTGACTCTATACCTTTCAAAATATATGTATAATATGTCCACTGTCTTCACTGCTGCCACCCTGTTCCAAACTACCATCATCTCATCTAAATTATTGTAGTAGTTTTGCAGATGTCTTCCTGCCTCTGTCTTTGCCCTTCCATAGTATTGTCTCAGAAGGCAGCCAGAGTGAGCTTTCTATTCCTTTCCTCAAAATCATCTGTGACTTCTTTGTTTCAGTAAAAAGCTAAGGTCTTGGGATCTTTAATTATTATTTGTAAAGCCCTTAAATGCAGAAGGGTTTATGTATTTACTTATGGTCAAAATAATGGGAGAGAAACCTCAGAATTCCTCCAGAATTTTGAGTTCCTTGAGGAACAATTTAGGTCACATCACTCAAGAAATCTGTTTACCTTTATTGAGTGCCTAATATGTGTCAAGCACTGTGCTATTTGGGGGATATATAATAGGCAAGTAAATAAGCAATTACAGCCCAACATTCTATTTTTAGTAGATTAGGGAAACTGCTGGAGTCTTTGGGACTGAAATCAGGGGATGGTTCACAAAGAAGTGATGTATTAGCTGAGATAGGAAGCAATAGGCACAGTATTTGGGTTGAGATAAGGGGTGGGGAGTATGCAAAATCTCCAGAGTTAACTGAAAGCCAAATATTTTAGGGGAATTGAAAAGTCTGAGGGGGAAAAGGGATTTGCTGGAGAGAAGACAAGATGCTAGAGATAAAAACTAAAAGATACTCCAAACCTTTGGGCATTTTCTTGAATACTGTACTTGAAAGCTTAGCTTTAAAATATCTTAAGTATCTATACTAATAAAAGGGTAATATGCTAATTAGACCAGACGTCTTCCCGACATCCTTCCTTACAAATTCAGGCCCAGGCGAAGCCACCCATGGTCCTGGGGGAAGCCAGCTCGGGTCTCAGGTGCCTGTAGCCAGCCAGAGGGAGGGAAGCCCAGGTCCCAGGTGCAGGGGCCAGGGCAGAGGCGGTTAGGGGTGATTTGGCTGGCTGGGGAGCAGTTGGGACAATCAGGCAGGCAGGGGAGCAGTTAGGGGCGATCAGGCAGGCAGGCAGAGGCGTTAGGAGCAATCAGGCAGGCAGGCAGGCAAGCAATTAGGAGCCAGCAGTCCCAGATTGTGAGAGGGATCCCCTGCAGGATTGGGCCTAAACCATCAGTCAGACATCCCCTGAGTGAGACCGGATTGGAGAGAGTGCAGGCCAGGCTGAGGGAACTGCCTCCCCCCGGCCCCCATGAATTTCATGCACCGGGCCTCTAGTATATATATATAAAAGCCAAGCAACCAGAATGACCAGTTGCTATCGGGGGGCGGCCCCTCCCCCCAGCCAGCCCTGCCCTGATTGGCCCCCATGGGGGGGGGCAGCTGGACCCCACCTGTGCACGAATTTGTGCATTGGGCCTCTATATATATATACACTATTGTATTGCTTTTAGAGAGAAGTGGGAGAGAGAGGGGAGATAGAAACATCAATACTGAGAGAAAATAATTGATTGGCTGCCTCCTGCAAGCCCCACACTGGGGATCGAACCCACAATCCAGGCATGTACCCTGACTGGGAATCGAACTGTGATCTCCTGGTTCATAAGTTAACCCTCAACCACTGAGCCTTGCTGGCTGGGCAAAAGCTTAACATTTTTAAAAAATATATTTTTATTGATTTCAGAGAGGAAGGGAGAGGGAGAGAGAGATAGAAACAATGATGAGAGAGAATCATTGATCAGCTGCCTCCTTCATGCCCCCCACTGGGGTTTGAGCCCTCAACCCAGGCATGTGCCCTTGACCAGAATCGAACCCAGGACCTTCAGTCCACAGGCTGACGCTCTATCCACTGAGCCAAACCAGCTTGGGCTAAAAGCTTAACATTTTTAAGGAATGATGTGAGATTATCATTTTAGGAAGATCACTTACAATGGCAGTTTACAGAGTCAGTGCCTCTAGGGTGGGGCTCAGAAAGTTACTTTTTAAGTTTTGCTTTAATTGCAGCACATCCAACTTTTTGAGAGCAGCTGAATTAAATGGTTCTATAGTATGACAGAATTTTGTTTATCCAAACTGTTACTTTGGTGTTATGGCCTGTAAGAATCTTTTTCTTATTTGGGCTAGATGTCAATCTTGTCCTTCCTCCAAGACTTTAAACAAAGAATCAAATTGGGGCTTGATTAAATTGGGCTCTTTGATTTGAGAAATTCAAATATGATAAAGCTGTCCCAATTTAGCAATTTGTATTTAACTTTCTTTTGAAATGTTATTTCATCTGAGCTATTATTTTGTTACAAAGCAAAAGCTAGGAACTACCTGTTTAAAAGAACTGTTTAAATGGAAATAGAGAAGGGCACGGGATATACCCATATTAAATCTTTCTGATTGGGCCTGGCAACTCAGAAGTTTTGGAAGGTTATTAAGAAAATAAAGCATCTAAGTCTTAGGGGTGAGTTATGGAGGAACAGTGATAATATAAGCTACTAGAAGAGATTAGAAGAGATTAGGGGTATGCAAAGGGAAGGAGAGAAGCTTTCATATGGTGAAGAGTGCTGTAGGCTTCAGCCACTTTTATTTATGTCAAAGTCATATCTACTTCTTGTTCCATAGAGAAAGGTTTTTCCAGTTACCCACTCACTTTACCAGAAACCTGCACTTACTATAGTTGGTTATTTAATTCTCTTAAAAAAAAAAATCTTTCCCATCTTCTCAAATTTCTCCTAACTCTTCCCTTTCTCTTTTAACCCCTCCTTTGTCAATACTGGTTAAATTTACATGCTCACCTTTATCATGGAATATTGCACTGATGCCTTGCATCCCATAGGTCTGGGTGCCCTTTAGTTGCTTCCCCATCTTAATATGTGCCTTTTAAAAGATTCGTATCTGTTCTTAAAATACTCCATTCATACTCGAATAATTGACTTTCTTAAAACTTTTATATTCTTTAACTTTTTCTGCCTTCACTTTTTTTTAAGCCCGATGAGGGCTGAGACTTAGAGTAGTCTGTCTTGTTCTCTTATTTCCAGAGCCAAGAACAGAGCCTTGTATACACTTGGTGCTCAATAACTAAAGGGCTATGAGACTTCAGGAATTTTAACAGGCTGATTCTTTTTAAAAATCAGTTATAGATATATAATTTATACTTTATATATTACATATAATTTTACATAATTATAATATTTTATTCTTTCCTCACTGATACAACACAGTAAAAAATCCCATGATAAATGAATTTCTTTAGGTTTCCCTGGTCTTTTCAGCTAGTGTTGTTGTTTTTTGTTTTAATCATTTGTTCTATTTCTTCTTAAGAAGGTAGAAAAAGCAATGATGTGACTGATGTTGGTTTGTTTCTTTCAAGTGTTTCATATTAGTCTCATGGCTGTGTATGGTTTGGTTGTTAGAATAAGCATAGTTTAGGCAGGATCTGTAACAGTTCCCTGGAGCTATTGTGGAAGAGCTTATGTAATAAATACATAATTGTGAACTTGTTAAAAAGATACATTATTTACTTACTTGTCCAACATGACTCCTTTCAGCCTACCTGGTAAGTAAATATTTAGCCAGTCATTGATTTGCAACCAGTGTACAGTTTAATGCTCCTATAGAAATGAAATACACAGCCCTGGCTGGATAGCTCAGTTAGCTAGAATGTTGTCCCGCCTATAAGCCAAGGTTGCAGGTTTAGTCCATTGTCAGGGCACATACAAGAATCAATCAATGAATGCATACGTAAGTGGAACGACAAATCAATGTCTGTGTCTTTCTTCCTCTTTCCCTCTTTCCCTCCCTCCCTCTCTCCTTCCTTCCCTCCCTCCCTCTCTCCTCTCATCTCTCTAAAATCAAATATTTTAAAAAGAAATAAAATACACCATTAAAAATAATGTTAAAGTTACTAAGAGGTAATATTTTCAACTGATGATCCTCATCTATATATATAAAAAAGGCTAATATGCTAAGTGTCCAACTGTCCTACCAGTTGCTATGACGTGCACTGATCTGCCTCACCTGGAAGATGCTGTGCAGGTGCAGGTCGGGCTCCTCGCAGGCGCCTGGCAACCTGAGCATGGTGGGTTCTCCAGACCGTGAGCCCTGGCGTCCAAGGGGAGGGTAGCAGGGGGAATGAGAGTGAGCTCAGCGGACACCCCGCTTTCTCACTGCACCTTTGTCCCTGTCACCCCCAGGTAGCCGGCTAGAGGTGGCAGCCTCCCTGCCTGGAGGCTGGTCGCCGCCACCCACCCCCAGTTCCCCATCCCAGCCCTGGGGCCTGGCCCTGATTGGGCGATCAGGGCCTGCCAGCAATGCTGCTGGTTGCCATCTGCAGGACTATCAGTCGGGGATGCCCCCCCCCCCCCCCCCGGCAGCCCCCCTCCGTTGTGGCCTGCTCACCTGCTCCACCATCCCGCTGCAGTCTTGCTCTCTCACCAAGACCCACTGGGGCCAGCAGCGCCTCCACTGCTGCCCACTGCCAGCGCTGTGTCGCCTACGCCCACCATGTTCTGCGCCGCCCCCTGGTGATCAGTGCACGTCATAGCGAGCATTCAAACTCCCTGTCGAACTCCTGGTCGACAATTTGCATATTAGACTTTTATTATCTTACCTAATAATAGACAAACATGTAAGTTGACCATACCTTCACTACGCTAACCAGCTAATCAGGAGAGTATGCAAATTAACTTAACAAAGATGGCAGTTAATTTGCATGTGTAGGCTCCAAGTGGTGGAGTGAAGCTGGACAGCCCCGGGGCCGGAGCAGTGAAGCCGGACGGCCCCGGGGCCGGTTCCGGCCGGAGCCCTGCCAGAGCTAAGAAGCCCTGGGTCCTGGATGCCAGAGGCAAACCGGTGCCAGCAGCCAAGGGAAGGGAAGGCCTGTTGCACAAATCTCTTCATGCAACAGGCCTCTAGTATAGGATATAAAGCTCTCACTAGTGCCAATCGCATGCGTGTGTTTCAATCTGTCATTGCTGATCGTGAATTTGGTAGACACTTGTAGTATAGAGAAAGGGTGAATAGCGATATTAAAACATTTCTTCTAATTAATTTCTTTTTAGTGTGCATGATTTCATGCACTGGGCACGAGTCATAAAATAATACTTAAAAACTTTTTTTAAAAATTAAATCTTTATTCAGATTATTACAGTTGTTCCTCTTTTTCCCCCCATAGCTCCCCTCCACCCGGTTCCCACCCCCCCCTCCGCCCTCACCGCTCCCCCCCCCCCCGTCCTCATCCATAGGTGCATGATTTTTATTCAGTCTCTTCCCGCATCCCCCACACCCTTCCCCCCCAAGAATAGTCAGTCCACTCCCTTTCTATGCCCCTGATTCTATTATAATCACCAGTTTATTCTGTTCGTCAGATTAGTTATTCACTTGATTTTTAGATTTACTTGTTGATAGATGTGTATTTGTTGTTCATATTTTGTATCTTTATCTTTTTCTTCTTCTTCCTCTTCTTAAAGGATACCTTTCAGCATTTCCTATGATACTGGTTTGGTGGTGATGAACTCCTTTAGCTTTTCCTTATTTGTGAAGCTCTTTATCTGACCTTCAATTCTGAATGATAGCTTTGCTGGGTAAAGCCCAACCCCCTGATTGGCCCTGCTCTGTGCATGACAGGGTACGGAGCCCCAACCCCCCTGATGGGCCCTGCTCTGTGCGTGACAGGGGGCAGCGCCCCAACCCCCTGATTGGCCCTGCTCTGTGCGTGACGGTATGGTGCCGCAACCTCCCCATCAACCCTGCCTTGAGTGTGACGGGGCGGTGCCCCAACCCCCCAATCGGCCCTACCCTGTCGTGACTGAGGGTGGCATCGCAACCTCCCAATCCGCCCTGCTCTGTGCATGACAGGGGGCGGTGCCCCAATTCCCCCATCGGCCCTGCTCTGAGCCCGACCAGGGGCTGCACCTAGGGATTGGGCCTGCCCTCTGCCACCCGGGAGCAGGCCTAAGCCAGCAGGTTGTTATCTCCCGAGGGGTCCCAGACTGTGAGAGGGCACAGGCCGGGCTGTGGGACCCTCTCTCCCCCCCGAGTGCACAAATTTTTGTGTACCTGGCCTCTAGTATATATATAAAGAGCCAGGGACCATTGCAACCGAACAGATGAATGAACGGACAACCGAACAGGCTGAGTTGGGCGATAAGGCTGGCAGGGGGGTTAGTGAGGGATGACCAAATGACTGAGCAGCAGGCTGTGTGGGGTGACCAGGCCAGCAGGGGGGGCAGTGAAGGGTGACCAGGCTGGCAGGGGGGCAGTTGGGAGCGACCAAGCCGGTGGGGGGGCAGTTGAGGGCGACCAGGCCTGTAGGGGGGGGGGCAGTAAGGGATTACCAGGCTGGTGGGAGGGGCAGTTGGGGGCAACCAGGTTGGCAGGGGGGGCAGTTGGGGGCAACCAGGCTGGCAGGCAGAGGCAGGGGTGATCAGGCTGGCAGGGGGGCCAGTAGGGGCGATCAGGCAGGCAGGCAGGTGAGCAGTTAGGAGCCAGCAGTCCCGGATTGTGAGAGCATGTCCAATTGCTTGGCCTAGGATCAGGCCTAAACCGGCAGTTGGACATCCCCTGAGGAGTCCCGGATTGGAGAGGGTGCAGGCTGGGCTGAGGGGACCCCCCCCCCCCGCTCCCCCTCCGCCTGTGCACGAATTTCGTGCACCAGGCCTCTAATGTACAATAATTGTGTTCTCAGTATATGTGTAATGATAGAAGTACGTACACTGTACAATAAGAGTTAAATGTATATAACAGTCAGTAAGGCAGAGTCAGTGAGTTTGGTTTTGAAGTTTATATATACATATACATATGTATATACTAGAGGCCTGGTGCATGAATTCATGCACAGGTGGGGTCCCTTGGGGTGGCCTGCAGGGATTGGCTAAAACCTGCAGTCCAACACGCCTGCTACTTCTGCCTGCTGCTCCCGCTCATCCCGGCCCTGCTGTGCTTGCCATGGGATTGTGCTCAGTCAGTCCCAATCGGGAGAGGCCTGTGCCGCTGTAGTGGTGCTTGCCAGCCATGAGCCCTTTGTCTGGCACCCATCCCAAGGAGGGTGGGGGGGCTGGGATGTGATTGGCCCTCCGGGTGGGCAGTAGGATACCCTTGCCATCCAGGGATCTGGATCCATCCTGCTTATGTTCACACTGGTTGTTGGGAGCCACCTGGCGGCCACTTTTATATTGTTTCTTCCTTGCTGAGCGTCTAGGGAGGGAAGCAGCTGTGGTGCCTGAGACCAACTTCCACTAGACCCGCCAGCGCTGGTCTGTTGGTGCCTGGCCCACTCTCTGGAGATTGGACCTGAGGGAGAGGGTGGCTGATGCTGGGCTGGTGGGCTGCTGAGATGGGTCGGTCAGCTGAACTGTGCTCCTGCAGTGGGAGTGCACTGACCATTAGGGGGCAGCTTCTGCATTGAGCATCTGCCCCCTGGTGGTCAGTGCGCGTCATAGTGACCGGTCGACTGGTCGGTCCGTCGCTTAGGCTTTTATATATATATATATATATAGACTAGTGGCCCGGTGCATGAAATTCATGCATGGGGGGGCTCCCTTAGCCCAGTCCATACCCTTTCCAATTGCGGAGCCCTTGGGGAATATCCCTCTCACAATCTGGGACCGCTGGCTCCTAACTGCTCACTTGCCTGCCTGCCTGATCACCCCTAACTGCCTCTGCCTGCCTGCCTGATCACCCCTAACTGCCTCTGCCTGCCTGCCTGATTGCCCCTAATCCCTCCGCCTGCCTGCCTGATCACCCCTAACTGCTCTCCCCTGCTGGCCTGATCTTGCCCCCAACAGCCCTCCCCTGCCAGCTTGATCACCCCTAACTGCCTCTGCTCAGCCCCCACCACCATGGCTTTGTCCGGAAGGAATTCGGATGTCCGGAAGATGGCCGGTTGACCCGATCTAATTAGCATATTACCCTTTTATTAGTATAGATACATTATATAGGATAGGATTGCTTAAATGTGGGGGAAAGGCCTTTTTCAGCAGGAGGAGATGCTCTTGGCAGACAAAAATACATAATTCCTATATCTGGACTGATAACCAGCCATATGCACTATGCTACCAAACCAGTCATTAAAAAATTGAACCACTTTCTTACACCTTACACCAAACAGCTGTTGCTCTTAAAACTCTTCCTCAGCCTCCACCTTAGGTTCTGCCTTTGCAGTTCACCCAGATTTGGTTCTGATTGGTTGGTTTCTATGCCAGTCAGCATCAAAAGCTCCACCTCCTAGGCAGCCATTGGCTCCTTGCAGTTCACCCAGATTTGGTTCTGATTGGTCAGTTTCTATGCCAGTCAGCATCTCCAGGCCTGTCTGTGGCCTGATCAGAGAGGTGGGGTTGATCAGCCTCTGTGGCTGCTGGCGAGGCCCAGAGAGAGAGAGAGAGAGAGAGAGAGGCAGGCAAGGGCTGATCAGCAGCTGCCACGGAGACTGCAGATCAGACCCTGCTTCTCTCTCCAGGCCTGATCTGCAGCCTCCTCAGCAGTCAGTGCTGGGTTGCTATGCCTGCAGCTGCTGACTTCCAGTGTTCGGTCGTCCATTCGGTCATTTTGGATGTTACAGACCCTGGCTCTTTATATATAGAGAGAGATTTTATTTTTGAGATGGAGCGTGACAGAGAGAGATAGAAACATCAATGATGCTAGAGACTCATCAATCAGCTGCCTCCTGGGGATGGAGCCCTCAAACTTGGGCATGTACCCTGACCGGGAATCGAACCATGATCTCCTGATTCATAGGTTGATGTTCAACAACTGAGCCACACCAGCTGGGCAGATTTGAAGTTTAAATAGGAGTGTCAGAAAGAAAGGGGAGAACAAACCAGCTAGAGACAAATGTATGTTGGTTTAGGACTAGGTCTAGCTTATTGCCAATGACAACAGTTTCTAACCAACTTCTGCTCCCCAACCCCTGCTCCACCCCATTTTAATTTCAATTGAAGTATTTGCTGTCTAGACTATTTACAGTTTGGGAGGATCTCCTTGTTTTAAAAGTTTGGTTGTATTTGTTTATTCAGTTAAGCAATCATATCTTGTATGGTAAATTCATGGGTACGTTGTCTCAGTTTCAAATGAGAGAGAGCAAGTCACTTTTCATACTTGGGTCACATATAGTTCTTCTAATAGGATTTTAAAAAAATATGCCCGCCTTCTTGGTATGGCTCAGTGGTTGAGCTTCGAACTATGAACCAGGAGGTCATGGTTTGATTCCTGGTCAGGGCACATGCCTGGGTTGTGGGCTTGTTCCCCATCAGGGGGTATGCAAGGGGCAGCTGATTGGTGATGCTCTCTCATCATTGATGTTTCTGTCTCTCCCTCACCATTCCTCACTGAAATCAATAAAAAAAACATTAAAAAATAAAATATGTCTAACATGTCAGTGTATTTTTGTGTTTGTAGACCTGAAAAATGGCCGAAAACTCCAGTGACAGTGATTCATCTTGTGGTTGGACTGTCATCAATCATGAGGTATGCTATTCAATACTTTTTATAAGGCAGTCCTATATATATAATAGACTAATATGCCAATCAACCAAACAATGGAACGACCGGTCGCTATGACATGCACTGACCACCATGGGGCAGATGCTCAACACAGGAGCTGCCCCCTAGTGGTCAGTGAGCTCCCACGGGGGAGCGCTGCTCAGCCAGAAGCCGGGCTTAAGGCTGGCAGGCGCAGCATCAGTGGCGGGAGCCTCTCACCTCCATGGCAGCGCCATTGACCCCTTGGAGGCCTGCCGGCAATTGGACATCCCCCAGGGGTCCTGTACTGCAAGAGGGTGCAGGCCGGGCTGAGGGACCTCCCCTCCCCCTAGTGCACAAATTACACATTCTCTAGTTTGTAATATTATTGTGTTAGCAGTGATGTAAAAGTTGAGTTCTTTGAAAGTCAGTATTTTTTCTACATTTAAGCATACGGTTTCATTGTCTCTAGCTTGGACATTTCCCCAGCTGCATTAAACTTCATTACTGAAAACTCTATGAGCCAATACCATCTACATTATTGCACATTACTTTTCTCAGCTTTGAGACAGTAGGAAAATATTTATTGAGGGTTTATTATTGGTCAGGTTCTGTGCCTTACCTGTGTTCTCATATAATTTTAAATATCTGGCATAAATTGTTTTCATTCTCATTTCATAGTTGAGAAAAGTAAAGCTTAGAAAGGTTAAGTAATTTTGCCAAAAGTGTGCAACTGGGAAATATCAGAGCCTGCATTTAAAAACACCCAGAAAGGAGCATGGAGAATATGTGTTCCACTTGTGATATATAGTAGTAGAACTTGCTAGGAAAAGCACTATGGCTAGAACTGTATCACAGAATGAATTTTATTATAGAAGTTTGATGTTTCATAATTAGTACATAATAAACATTTTCTCACACTGGTAATATATGTCCATTATAGAAAAATCATAAAATACTAAAAATAGAAGCAATATCATAAAAATCATCTATACCTATTCAAAGTTTAATGGATTTCTCTCTCTCTCTCTCTCTCTTTGTTTTCAGGATCTTTTAAGCCTCACTTGTTTTTCTTCATTAATAAGGGTTTTAATGGCTGATCTCAGTTGCGTAGAGCATCTTCCTGATATGCCAAAGTTGTGGGTTTGGTCCCTGGTCAGGGTACCTACAAGAAACAAACAATGAATGCATAAATAAGTGGGACAAAAAATTGATATAACTCTCCCTCTCTCAAATAAATAAAAAATTAAAATGAACAGTATGTCAAACTTCAAAAATATTTTAGATGGTGTTTTTTATAATTACTTTGATAATGTGAGGGTTAGACAATTACTCATATCTTCTAGAAAACAACATTAACAAAAAATTATTGCTTTTCTGCAAGAAAGTTTCAAAATTTAATAGCAACTTTACCAATTGAGTTTGATATGGTTTCTTTTCTTTCTTTTCTTTTTTTTTTTTTATCCTCACTCGAGGATATTTTTCCATTGATTTTTTTTTTTAAATCCTCACCCGAGGATGTTTTATTATTATTATTATTATTATTTAATATATTTTTTATTGATTAAGATATTACATATATGTCCTTATCCCCACGTTATCCCCTATCCTCCCCCCCCCCCACCCGCTCATGCCCTCACCCCCCTGTTGTCCGTGTCCATTGGTTAGGCCTATATGCTTGAATATAAGTCCTTTGGTTGATCTTCCCCCCCTTACCCCCACCCTCCCCTACCTTCCCTCTAAGGCCTGACAGTCCAATCAATGCCTCTCCGTCTCTGGATCAGTCCTTGTTCATCAGTTTATGTTGTTCATTATATTCCACAAATGAGTGAGATCATGTGGTGTTTATCCTTCTCTGACTGGCTTATTTAACTTAGCATAATGCTCTCCAGTTCCATCCATGCTGTGGTAAATGGTAAGAGTTCCTTTTTCTTCTTCCTCTTCTTAAAGAATACCTTTCAGCATTTCATATAATGCTGGTTTGGTGGTGATGAATCTCTGAAGCTCTTTATCTGACCTTCAATTCTGAATGATAGCTTTGCTGGATAAAGTAATCTTGGTTGTAGGTTCTTGCTATTCATCACTTTGAATATTTCTTGCCACTCTCTTCTGGCCTGCATGGTTTCTGTTGAGAAATCAGCTGACAGTCGTATAGGTACTCCCTTGTAGGTAACTGACTGTCTTTCTCTTGCTGCTTTTAAGATTCTCTCTTTGTCTTTTGCTCTTGGCATTTTAATTATGATGTGTCTTGGTGTGGTCCTCTTTGGATTCCTTTTGTTTGCGGTTCTCTGCGCTTCCTGGACTTGTAAGTCTATTTCTTTCACCAGGTAGGGGAAGTTTTCTGTCATTATTTCTTCAAATAGGTTTTCAATATCTTGCCCTCTCTCTTCTTCTGGTACCCCTATAATTCTGATGTTGGTACGCTTGAAGCTGTCCCAGAGGCTCCTTACACTATCTTCATATTTTTGGATTCTTTTTTCTTTTTTCTTTTTCAGTTGGGTATTTTTTGTTTCTTCATATTTCAAATCTTTGACTTGATTCTTGGGGTCCTCTTGTCTGCTGTTGGATCTCTGTATATTATTCTTTATTTCAGTCAGTGTATGCTTAATTTCTAGTTGGTCTTTTTTCATATCCTCCAGGGTCTCACTAAATTTATCGGCGGTTTCCATAAAATTCTTGAAAAACCTTATAAACGTGGCCTTGAACTCTATATCCAGTTGTTTGCTTTCCTCCATTTCTGCCATTTGTGACCTGTTTCTTTGTCTCTGCATTTTTTATGCTTCCCTGTGTTGATAAAGTGGCTTTGTGTGCTAGGTGTCCTGTAGGGCCCAATGGCTCAGCCTCCCCAGTTACCTGAGGTGGACACTCTTGGTGTACCCCCTTGTGGGCTTTGTGCACAGTCTTGTTGTAGTTATGCCTTGATTGTTGTAGGATCACTGGGAGGAATAGACCTCCAGGCCAATTGGCAGTGAGAATCAGCTGTGTCTGCAGTGGGAGAACTTCTGTGCTGAAGACACCCTTCTGGGGCAAGACTTGCTTCAGTGGGGCTTTGGTGCTCACTGAGTCTGCCCCCTGAGTGTGTCCCTTATGGATCTGAGGAGTTGTAATCTGGATGGTCCCACTCTGACCACTGGGTACACTGGCTCTTGGATCTAAGGTGGTGCTAATTTAGCCTCTGCCTAAGGTTATCCAGCAGGAGCTAAGAAGAGAACTGCAGATTCCCCTTCCTTTTTTGGAGTTTGGAGGTGCCCACATGAGGCCCAGCTGTGAAGCAATGCAAGCTGCTGTGGGGCCTTGGGCCTTCTTGGAAGTTCTAGGTCTGTCTGGCCCAGCTGCAATTTGTTAGGTAATTTTCAGGTTGCAAAGGGCCAGGGCATTGATATGCAAAAGCCTCTGCCGTAGCCTGGGTGGGGCAGGGTCTCAGGGAATCAAAGGGCGGAGCCAGCAGCTATGGCTGATCCTCAGCCCTGCCCTAAGGGGCCGAGTATCTCAGTGTCCTGGTAATTGCTGCAAGCACCTCTGAGGGAAAGCCGCCCTCAAGTTCCGAGTTCTGCCTGCTGCCAGACAGTCCCGTTTCTCCCAGTATGAGTCCTGGGTCCCCAGAGACTTCCCGGAACCGGAGTTCAGAGCAGTCAGGAGCTTGTGACTCCCTCCCGATTCAAAAAGACAGCTGCGTCCTCAGGTGCCCGCCCCTTTCTGCGCGCACTCGAGCCTCCGTACCTCTGCACTTTACTTCCGCACCTCCTCTGAGTCTACGTGTGCTTTTCTTTTTCCTTCTAGTTGTAGGATTTCCAATTAGCCAGCCTTCCTGTAGTTCTGGATGATGTCTGTTTTGTCTTTTTGTTGTATTTTTGAAGTTGTTGTGGGAGGCAGCAATTTCCGGTTTTTACCTATGCCGCCATCTTGGTTTCTCCTTTCCATTGATTTTTGAGAGAGAATGGAAGAGAGAGGGAAAGGCAGAGAGAAACATCGATGTGAGAGAAACACATCGATAGGTTGCCTCCTGCACCGGCTCTGACTAGGGCCTGGGCCAGGGAGGAGCCTGCAACAAGGTAAGTGCCCTTGAGGGGAATCGGTACTGGGACCCTTTGGTCCACAGGCCGACACTCTATCCACTGTACCAAACCAGCTGGGCAGTTTCTTTTCTTTATTTGGGTGAGGTAGTTTTTTTTTTTAAATCAGTGACTCTTCTGATTTTAACCTGTTTTCTACCAAGCTTAGCTCAACTCCCTTAGCAACAACTTCTCCTTCAAAGATAATTAACTAGGCAGCTGTGGGAGTCTTTCTTGGGAGTGTAGTGTGAAGCAAGACAACAAGTATACCTCTCTGGCATGAGGGTATTCTGTGTTAGGGATAGCTTGTCACAGACTAGATCATATCTATACTCGTATCCCTATTCCCATCATATCTAGTTATCAAGTCTTACATGTTTTTGTTTTTGTTTTCCTTTTCCTACTGTCCCCATTCTGATGTAGGCCACAACTGATCTCCCCTGAAACTACCAGTCCATCCCTAACCTTGCCTCTGTTTCTACTATTTCCTCCCACTTTAGGCAACCCCAAAAACTTACATTTAGGATTATTTAAAACCCAATCCTTTAATGAGTTCTTTTAATTTGTTGTTGTTGTATCTTTATCAGGAGAACTCAGACCTTTTGGTTTCATAGATTAGTAAACTATAGGAAAATTGAGGGCACGGTTAGAGGCAGAATTAACTAGTGGTTAACTTTATTTCACTAATTAAGACACAAGGAAAAAACCCTCAAAATCCACTAACTATTTATTAAGTAAAAGACAGTCTAACATCAAAGTAGGAAGGACAAGCTTGGAAGAATAAATAATACTCTAAAAAGGAACCCCATTAATCTAAATGGGTTCATTGTATGCCTTGCCCTTAAACTTTTTCATTTATACATTGCTGTAATAAGTAGTTATTTGCATGTGGCTGTTTCTCTGAATAGGCTGTAAATTTAAAATTCTAATTTTTTATACCTATCTTACCTAACAAACTCGGTAATCTTGAGTAGAAGCAAATTAATAAAAATAGCTCACAAACATTTATTTGTTGGGATTCAAATTTATTGTTTGGGTTTGTGAAATAGAGCAGTTAGAGCATTCAACTTTTAGTCTGACTTCACTTTTAGAATCTAAACCTGTTCTCCATTTTGCTGTTTCCCTGCCATAGGCCTTTATGGAGTAAATTGAACAAAAGGTAGTCAGATTAGATACTGCTCTCCTTGGAGTATAGCAACATTGGGACTTTAAATAATGGATGCATCTACTTGTATTCAAAACTTTGATGACCTGATAGACAAATAACTGATTTTCAACTTTTTCTTAGGGGTCTGATATAGAGATGGTGGCTTCTGAACATGGGACAGCCAGTGACAGCTGTGAGCTCCTCCCAGAGTATTCATCTTTAGAGCAAGAGGAGCTACAAGTATTGCAGTTAGAACAAGGAGGTAAGATGTTTAATAAGTCAGATATATTTATTTTTTAAAATTGGACGTGTTTGGGACATTACAAATCTAGGTGGACAGCTAAGTGATTAGGCCATTGAAGGACTAATGTGTTAGTATGGACTAGGTGGGCAACCCTGCAGAGTCTGGTGGTACCAGCCTTCCCAGGGCCTTGTTTATTTGCAGCTGTAGTATATGTTTGAGCCTCCAGATAACTCTTTGATATTGCACATGTAATGTTGAGTCCCTCAGTGACTCAATATTATCAATCTTGATTAAGACTAGTGATATACAAAATTATTAAATTATCACAAGAGATTTACCAAACTTTTCCAGTTATTGTCACACTTCAGAGTACTTTGGTTAGAAGTGGTAAATGGCATTTAACAACTGTGTTACGTCTACATTGTGTATAATCCCACTTCTTAGGGGATTTGATGTTCACATTAATCATATGAAGAAATATGATGCCCAAATAATGAATGTATATTCTAATCTTCGTATTTAAATTACTTCTAAACTTCTTTAAAAAATTACTAAAAATTTAAACAGTACATTTCCCCCGTGGAGAATCAAGTGGAGGTGTCCAGGCTAGAAATACAATAGATTATACCTGTTAATCTTGTTTTTAGCCTACCTGTTGATTACTGATTTCCTTTGAACAGTGATTGTCAACTTTCATGGGTCAGAGATCTCTTTGAGAAACTGAAAGCTAGGGACAGTCCCTCCCAAAAAATGCATATACTCATGTATCTAAAAAAATTTCCGTACTTCCTTAGGAGTTCTTGGACCCAAGTCCACCTTTATTGAGGAGTCTTACCTCCAAATTAATATTCTGTTAGGGACTATAACATACAAAAGCAGTGTATGTTTTTTTTTCTTCTTTTGTATGGATTAAATTATATGGGAAATACATGTTAGAGAAAAAATGATGAGCAAAAAAAAAAAAAGAAATCAAACTACCCATAATTTTTTTGGTCTGGAGATAATTGCTGTAAACATTTGGTATGCGGGAGGGCAGAAGTAGGTTTACAGTTATAAGTATGTGAAACAGAGTTTATTCTTTCTTGTATTATCATTTATTATTGTACTAGAAGCTCGATGCAGCCCCTCACAGCCTTGGCCGGCCTTCGCAGCCCTGACTTCATCTGGAAGGTCATCCGGATGGTCATTCCGCTGTTTGGTCTAATTAGCATATTATTAGCTCTTTATTATATAGGTTTATTTTCCATATGAACAACTATAAACCTACTTTTGCCCCACCCTGTATGTTCTTTGCTATGCATAAATTTACACTTATTATTATATTATTTTACTACTTTCAAATTTTGTTAATATTGTATAGCCTTTCTAATATGAACTCTTGTACATTTTTCCAAGTCCTTTTTAAAATATGTTTTTATTGATTTTTCAGAGAGAGAGAAAGGGGGAGAAAGAGAGAAACATCAACGTGAGAGAAAAACAAGCAATTGGTTGCCTCTAGAATAGCACCCTGACCATGGATTTCAACCAGCAACTTGGGCATGTGCCCTGACTGGGAATCAAACAGATGACCTTTTTGGTACAGGGATGATGCTCAACTAACTGAGCCACCCTGGCCAGGGCTCAAGTTCGTGTTTTTTTACAGTCTATTTTTTATTATAAACTAGAGACCTTGTACACGAAATTTGTGCATGGGTGTGTGTGTGTGTGTGTGTGTGTGTGTGTGTGTGTGTGTCTGTCCTTTGGCCTAGCCTGCACCCTCTCCAATCTGGGACTCCTCGAGGGATGTCTGGCGGGCCCTTGCAGCCCCGGCTTTGTCCGGAAGATCGTCTGGCTGGTCGTTCCGCTGTTTGGTCTAATTAGCATATTAGCTCTTTATTATGTAGGATTATTTTCCATATGAACTAGTTGTCGGACATCCCTCTCACAGTCCAGAACTGCTGGCTCCCAACTGCTCACCTGCCTGCCTGCCTGATTGCCCCTAACCTCTTCTGCCAGCCAGCCTGATCACCCCCTAACCTGCCAGCCTGATTGACACCTAACTGCTCCCCTGCCGGCCTGATTGCCCCTAACTGCCCTCCCTTGCCAGCCTGGTCACCCCCAACTGCCCTCCCCTGCCGGCTTGGTTGCTCCCAACTCCCCTCCCCTGCAGGCCTGATTGCCCACAACTGCCCTCCCCTACCAACCTGGTCGCCCCCAACTGCCCTCCCCTGCAGGCCTGGATCCCCCCCAACTGCCCTTCCCTGCTGGCCATCTTGTGTGTTGGAGTGATGGTCAATTTGCATATTACCTCTTTATTACATAGGATAGTTTATAATTCAGAGCCATAGTTTTGATTCTTGTGTTGCCAGACATTGATAGACGTTAGAGTAGTGGTACCTTTAGCTTGAATAAACTTTAACAATGCAGGATATGTTCCATCAGATATCTGAGAATTGGTTTTCCATGTTAACAGATTTTTATAAACACCTTGCTTTAAAGTAAGTACTTTGGTATTGTAAGGTAGAGACTGTTTACTTAGAGAGTATATTGCTTTAGTTGCTCTTAACTGAGTTCAGTTCAGTGTCTAAAATTATCCCCTGACAATTTCAAATATTGAAATAATTATATTTGAAATACAGATCTTTTTAGCAATAGAAGAATAACTTATGTCATTTGATTATGTCATTTGATTAAATCCACTTTAAAAATTAGAGAATACATTATTTTGCACCCAGATCATTATATATGAAGATTGCCAAAGTGATAGAATGTAATTGAATTGATTTTTTCTTTATATCAGAGAGCAGCCAAACTGTCACAATGGTAGCGGGAGAAACTGCTTATCCAGCTTTGGAGGAAACACAGTTAGCACTTGTGGTAAGCTTGTGTTTTACTCTGTGGAAATATGGTAAACATAGAGAATGCTGATCAAAGCTTCCATTTGTAGTTGTGCATTCTGTTCCTATTTGAATTAGAAATAAATTTTATTAAAGATTTTGAGAGTCCCCAGATTGATCAGTTAAGGTTAAAGTTGTTAGCTTTTATTTAAACTCCTGATTCAGATGTGTTTTAATTTAGAAAAGTAATTCATTGGTGATATGTTAAAGTCTTATTCATATAACCACTAATATAATTTTCTTTCAAAGTAGATCATATATATATATATATATTTATATATATATATATATATATATATATATATATATATATATTTATATATATATATATTTTTTTTTTGGTATATAATTTTTTTAAGCGTTTGAGCCAAACCCCTGACTCAGATGCTGGGAGCAAGATCTCAAATAAGTTTTGCATTTTCTTTTATGCATTTGAAATTAAGTAAAATTATGTGGGGGCCAGAAAAAGTAAGGTAATGATTGGATTACATGATAGTTAACAAGATTATGTACTATCTTGGGTGGTTACAGTTTATTTCATAGGTGCGTTGACCTAGATGTACAGATATAATGGACAGGGCTTGTTTATATGCCTGGGGCATGACTACCTACCATGACCTGCCCAGTTAGGAATTTATGATCAGATCATCCTGTGAGGTTACTTTCCATAGAATCCCCTTTTTTCATCCACATTTCCCCCTTTTGATCATAAATCTGAAGGTCGAATAGTATGGTCTTTCAGTTCTAGGAAGGCTCATTCCTAGGAAGTCTCCGTATGGATGTCATCTTGATTGTTGGTGATGGGGCAACACTGTAAACCAGAGGGTCTGAGTTGAGGCTGCATTTTCCCAAACCAGGAAAGGCAGGTAAATGAAAGGCAGTCAGGTTTTATGGCCTTCATTTTAAAAACACACACTCTGGACTAGGGGTGGGCAAACTTTTTGACTCGAGGGCCACAATGGGTTCTTAAACTGGACCGGAGGGCTGGAACAAAAGCATGGATGGAGTGTTTGTGTGAACTACTATAAATTCAAAGTAAACATCATTACATAAAAGGGTACGGTCTTTTTTTTTTTTTAGTTTTATTCATTTCAAACGGTCGGATCTGGCCCGCAGGCCGTAGTTTGCCCATGGCTGCTCTGGACCATTTCTATCCTGAGAACTATGATTTGAGTCCTGCCTTCTGTCTCTCATCTTTCTGTATTTGGCATCTAGTATAACACTTATGTAAGCCATGAAAAGAGTATTAACAGTTACACATGTTCAGCCATTATAAACAGTTGAACTATATAGAAAAACACAAAGAACAAGTACAGGTATTATGACTAATACCATTAGCAGACAGGAAAAGACAGTCAGACAAAATGGATTCAGAATTCAACATCAATCCATAGGTATACAGGCCTTGTCGATGTATTGGTATATAGTTTGTCTAATTAGGTTATATTCTTGAATTATATTGAGAAATTAAGCTAAAATCAAGGTCAGTTTTTAATGAGAACAAACTAAATCTTATCCTTTAGCATTTGCCTGACTTCTAGATAAAACTAGATAGCTAGATGATCTTTACATGGCATAAATGTTAAAGGTTTATTACATACATAACCAGGAAAATTTCATCAGTCTTTTAATGGGCTCCCTGACTACTGGGTTACACATAAATAAACCCATGGAACCGGTAAGAAATCCTCTCCTTTCTGTGTTCATTTGGGTTGTAAAGGTAGGCTTCTTAGCTTTTGCAGCCTACAAGGATTTGTCAGTAGTTAGAGTCCCCAAGGAGTTTGAAGGGGTTTTCATACTAAAAGATGAAGCTACTATTGAGTAATCTTTTCCTATTAGACAGGATTCATATCTTCTATTTCAAGCCCAAATTACCATATACTTAAGTACCATTTTACACTTTGAACTGTGTAGAAAAATAAGGCCCTTAAATAATTGTTGAATTTACTATCTCTCAAATTATGATTTCTCAGGGAGAGGAAGAAAAGTCACCTGAAGACAGTGTTTCTTTTGGAACTGTCAGTGACGATTCTGATATTGTGACCCTTGAGCCACCTAAGTTAGAAGAAATTGGAAATCAAGAAGAAGCCATAAGTGTTAAAGAAGCACAGAGTCCAGAAGACTTTAACATGGGCTCTTCCTCTAGTAGCCAGTACACATTCTGTCCACCAGAAACTGGTAAGAACTATACAAAGAATATACTGATAACAGACTTACAGACTCCTGTGACCATATTTTATATAACGACTTGTTTATAATCCTAAATCTCAAGTTTTGAATATTTGAATTAAACTCAAACATTTTTATAAAATTTACTGTTATATTTAATGTTTTCCTAGACTCTAGGGCAGGGGTCCTCAAACTTTTTAAACAGGGGGCCAGTTCACTGTCCCTCAGACCGTTGGAGGACCGGACTACAGTTTAAAAAAAACTATGAACAAATTCCTATGCACACAGCGGCAGCAAAAACACCCGGCGGGCCGAATAAATGTTTTCAGCAGGCCGCATGTGGCCCGCGGGCCGGGCCGTAGTTTGAGGACCCCTGCTCCTAGGGCCTAGAGCACAGTCTTTTGCTATAACAATAAATGCCATCTCTTATTAAGTAAAAGACAAAAAAAAAAAAAAAAGGCTTCAAGAAGGAGGAGGTTTGTTAATGTCTCAAACACTCCCTTTGACATGTTTTAGATCTTTAAGAGTGGAGATTGTGCCATTTTGCCTAAAAGCAAGAGAATGTTGAGATTTCTACCTACAATGATAAAAATTTTATATTGTAAAAATAGTGAAACTTCTTTCTCTTCAATTATTAGTCATTCAACAAACAGTTACTGAGTGCTACTATGTGCCAAACAGGGCTCAAGCAGCTGGCAGTGCAGCGGCATCCCAAAACCCTGACCTTCGGATCATTCATTTTAGATTGAGTTATGAAAATGTGCCTATTGTAAGTCACGTTGTTAATGCAGTTAATGCCTATTGTTCAGACAGAATCATTTGGAGGTTAAAATGTGAGTTACTGAACTAATTCCCTTCTAAAATTTTTTGGCTCAATTTTAGGGACATATAACATCTTTCAATGTGGTATAACTATTTAGACACAAGTTACTAGAAAATATAAGAAACAAACCTATAGTTAACCAACAGTTATTAACCCACAATTATAACTTAAAAGTGAATTATGTGAGACACCTTGGAATACTGCCAGTGATTCCAGTAATTTCTTAATTTGATGCAGAAACAGGAACATGTAGTATCTATTTTAGATCATTTCTTTAGATTTTACCATTCTTTAATATTTACATTTGCCAAAATCAGACAATGGAATTTTTATTCAGTTTAAGTTAATAAAATGTTAAGTAGAGATTTTTTAGTTACCTCATTTAATGAGTTATTTTCAACGAGTGTTTCAGTAGTTTGACTATGAACAAGAGCTTGAAAATACTTTATTCAAAATGTTTAAATACTTATGAGATGATCTTAGTGATCAGAGAGAAACTTTGGTGTTGGCTAGAATAGGGCAAACGTAATTGATTTTAGAATCCATTTTGGTCATCGAATTTTATTTATTAAAATATAGGATTCATACTTTTATATATATTCAATTACTTTTTTTAAAGGCTGTGGTGGTTTAATCTGAGAATATTAGTAGGCCAGAAAAGGTAATTGAATGAAGTAAGAGTAGTGGAGAGAAGGGTCCAAGCAGACATTTAAGAAATTGATGCTATACATGCTGTTATTTTTTTTCAGATACTTGGACACTTCAGAGTACATTATTCTAGTTTTAATCTACTTTCTAAATTTGGACTTCTTGGGAATTTTATAGATTTAGTTAAGAGGTATATTTTATTAGGTGTTTTTATCAATTGCTATCCCTCCCAAAGTAATTACTTCAATAGAGAACATGTTAAAAATAATAAGTTACATTGGACTATGTTGAAAATACTACATATACTAGTTTATATCAGTTGCCCAGAGTTTTTGTTCTCTTTGCCTTATCCCATATTTTTCTCAGTTTAATTTCCTGCTACCCTATTGCTTATTTTGTTTTTTTCCTTTCTTCATCTGTGTTGGATTTCAACTTCAGTTTTTTTCTTCTTGTAAATTAAATTCTTGTGACAGTAATCCCTTGTTGATGTAAGAACACTCCTCTCCCTCTCCATATGACTCTTTCCTCCCCTAAGAGAGCAAAGTTGGCAGTTGTAGAAAAGTTCGTATTGTATATGTTTTTTAAAAAGGCATAATTGTTAGATTTTGATGGAGCACGAATAATGTTAAATGATAATTTAAAGTATTTTCAATTCTCTTTTTTCCTTTTATTCTTTATAATAAAGCTTTATACATCTTTTTCCCTGTTTATTCACAAAAGAAAGGTGGTGGGAGAAGCTGTGGAAGATTCCTGAATGCATAAGGGCATGGGATGATCAGCTGAAACACCATGTTCCTAGCCAACTCCTTTTCCAAGGTGGTGTGACTAATCTATCAGCTTTTCTAGAGCTGAGTGTGCCTAGTCACATTTACTGCTTACTTAGTGCTTTAAAGATATCTCTTGTCAGCTATGATACTCTAAGCAGGTGTTCAAATTTATTTTGTGATAAAGCTGGCTAAGCTTATTGCATGCCTTTGCATTGCTTGCATCTTGGACTGTGGGCCAAATTAAGCTTTAAAAGACTTATAAAAATAAAAATATTTCAGCTATCATATGTATGGGTTAAAAAGATGGAAGCATTAGGTAAGGATGTAAATTTATTAATACCGGTTAGGCTGGTTTACTTGGAATATATAATGAAGTACATATGTTAATGTAGAATTCAAAGTTTATTAAAGGAATTTTGGCTAAAGGTTTGTTTTTACATTGACCCATCTTAATACTGTCAGAAAGTCTGACTTAAATACTCCATCCATGATCATGAATGCCTTTGTATTATGTAATGCTTTATTTAAGTCTTCCTTTCTTTCTCTTTGTCCAAGAAATGTAACCTCACAGCTGAGGCGGTGGCATCTTGGAAAAACTATTGGTCAGGAATAACCAGATAAACATGATGGGCATAAGGGTCATGAACAAACGATCTCTCAGTAGCTTCTGTATCACTAAATATTAGGAATATTCATTAGTGCCTTCTGTCTTTGTGTATTTCGTTGTAAATGTGAAAGTTAATTGAACCCTCCATAATCCTTTAAAAAGTATTGCCTAACCTAAGTTACCAGCTTTCCTTTGGCATGGATAACCTGCCTTCTGAAGAACTGTTTTGCTTTTTTGCTTTTTTAAAACATGAATGTTTGTTGTTTTGGAGCTCTGTGTATCAAGTTCAAGCTCACATTTTATCCTTACTTTTAATGCTCTTTTTCTTTCTAAGTGGTCAGAGGGAATTTCAGAGTCACTTAATTTTCTGAGTCAACATATAATTTTTTTTTTAAATATATTTTATTGATTTTTTACAGAGAGGAAGGGAGAGAGATAGAGAGATAGAAACATCGATGAGAGAGAAACATCGATCAGCTGCCTCCTGCACATCTCCCACTGGGGATATGCCCGCATCCCAGGTACATGCCCTTGACCGGAATCGAACCTGGGACCTTTCAGTCCGCAGGCCGACGCTCTATCCACTGAGCCAAACCGGTTTCGGCAACATATAATTTTTTGATAATATAAAACCGTGTTAATAAATTATACATAAGAAAAACAAGATAATTGTTCTGGTATATATGTTTTCAGGACTTGTGATTTCTTGTGAATTTTTTTAAGTTATGGTTTACTATTCTTTTCATAAAGGAGCAGCACCAGATTAGTCCTTAATATTGGAGAAAGCTGTTGTGTCACTTCCTCATGCTGACATATTTACTAGAAGGGTGAAATTAATAGCCTTCTAGTAAGAGTGGCAGTTGAAGGGAAGGGCTCATCTGACTTCTGGAAATCTGTGTTTAACTAGAGTGCTCTGAACCTTGATTATGGACTCATAGAATGGAAGTGAAACTAGAAAAACACCAAGGAACTGCTTGTATATGTCCCTGTGTTCCTTAAACAGTTGAGCTTAAATTGAAATGGAAGAGATAGAGGGTGTTTTTTTCTTTTCTTCTAGAAATAGTATTTGTTTATAGCTCTACTATCAAATAAATTTAATAGACTATGAGAATCAATGTTCTGATGGTATAAACTATAAGAGAGGTTTAACAATAAAACAGCTAGACCTTCAAAGGCACAGAGTATGATTAACAGATTCTTGTGTATCACAGTTGAAATATTTTATGTTTTGGCATTGTGTTCATAACCTTGAAAACTTGAGTTCATGTTGTGTTGTTTTGTTTTTGCCTGTCTTATGTAAAAAAAGCATGTAGGGATGGCATTGATTATTCTAAATCATATCTACTAGGGAAACTTGCATAAAAATTTTAAATATTTATCTACTTTTTTTTAAAATAGTATTTTCATCTCAGCCGAGTGATGACAAATCAAGTAGTGATGAAACCAGCCATCAGCCCAGTCCTGCCTTTAGACGCCGCCGTGCTAGGAAGAAAACTATTTCTAGTTCAGAATCTGAAGAACGTCTGCTCGCTGACCAAGAAACGGAACCCTCTAAGGAGCTGGGTAAACGCCATTTCAGTAGTGGCCTCAATAAGTGTGTTATACTAGCTCTGGTGATTGCAATCAGCATGGGATTTGGACATTTCTATGGTAAGTAATTGAAAATTTGTTAAACAAACTGATGGCTTAGGGTAGAGACACTTACTAAGAGTGAGGAAAGCTCATATATTTAATGACAAAGCTATTTTTACTTAAAGTAAGCAGTATTAAGAAATGTAAGGATTATTGGCATGTATTTTTTTTATAAGGAAAAGATTAGAAGATTAAAAATCTGAAATGCTTACAGTGAGGTAAATTGTTTATTTTAGAACCACAATTAAAGTAGTTTGAACTCTGACTTTATTAGGAGGATTATCTAAATCCCAGTTGAAATAGTTACAATTGAAATGTCAATAATTGGTGCTCATTATTTCTGCCTTCAGGTTATTTGTTTTTGTTTTTTGTTCTTGCCTTCAGGTTTCACTCAAGCCATATATATATATATATATATATATATATATATATATATATATTTATTTATTTATTTATTTATTTATTTTCTTTATTGATTAAAGTATTATGTGTCCTTAGACCCCCATTGCCCCCCACCCCCCCACTCATGCCCTCACCCCCCTGGTGTCTGAATCCATTGGTTAGGTTTATATACATGCATACAAGTCCTTCAATTGATCTCTCCTCCTTACCCCCACCCTCCCCTACCTTGTTAACATTTGTAGTTTTGTAGTTTAGCATTACAGTATACTCTGCTCACTGTTAATCTTGTTAGTGTTTATGTACATTGATTATCTTAATGAAAAGCCTGTGAAAGTCTCTTGGGTAAAAAGAGGAAGGACTTCCATGTGGTGTTATTTTTCATTTGGGAGCCCAACCATTGAATCTTTTTTCCCCTCAATATTTTAATATGTAATTTTTTGATTTCAGAGAGAGGAAGGGAGGAGAGATAGAAACATCAGTAATGAGAGAGAATCACTGATCGGCTGCCTCCTGCATGCCCCCTATTGGGGATCCAGCCCACAACCCAGGCATGAGCCCTGACCTGGAATACAATCGTGACCTCTTGGTTCATGGGTCAGTGCTCAACCACTGAGTCACATTGGTTAGGCCAAATATGAAATCCTATTTAAGGTACTAGAGGCCCAGTGCATGAATTCCTGCATGGGTGGGGTCTGGCTGGGCTGGCCCCAGTTGGGGCCCTCTCAGGGCTGGGCCGACTAGGGGGAAGGGCCATGGGCAATTGGCCAGTGGGGGGTGATTGTGGACAGGACCAGTCGGGGGGAGGGGCTGCGGGTGGTTGGCCAGCCAGCCCTGCCCCTGATCGGAGTCGGGGGGTACTGAGGGAGGTGGATCTGGCTGGGGGGAGGGAGAGGCTGTGGGCTGATTGGGGTGGTGAGGGCCCATCGGGGGCGGGGCTGGCTGGGGGCAGGGAGAGGCTGTGGGCTGATTGGGGTGGTGAGGGCCCATCGGGGGCGGGGCTGGCTGGGGGGAGGCGCTGCAGGAGGTTGGCCAGCCGGCCCCGCCCCCAATCGGGCAGGCTCACTGGCCACTCTGGGCATCATAGCAACTGGTTGTTCTGTTCGTTACTGCATTCTGGTCGCTGGCTTTTATATGTATACATATACGAATTTGCACAAAGCTGAGAGTGAGAACTGAACAGTCACACTGCTATATTAGAATCAAAACAAATGTCTTAGATCTTGTCAACAAATTTTAGTTTGCCTTGTATTAACTACTTTTAGGATTTTTTTTTTAGTACATAATCCACAGTTTAACTTTCTGAAGTATCCCTGTTTTGTTAGTTCCTTCTACCAATGTGTTTCTTATATAAAGATTGAAGAAATACTCCATGTTGATTTGTGGAAAAAATACATTATTCAATGTAGTAGAATGTGAGGTAACTTACTGAAGACAGTCAATGCTTGTTTTCAGTCAGAGTCAGTAAAATGTGTTTCTTCTTGTATTTAACTTTATATTAATAAAAATAAGTAATTACACTCCTGCTTGAATTTATTACTGAAAACTGTAATTTGTGTCCTTCCTTGAAATTTGTTGTCATGAGATTTGACTTAACTTTTTTATTATCTAGCTGGAGCAAATGTGTGAATATGAATATATTTTATTTTTTGAGCATGATTTTTCCCCCCACAGGTAAACCTGGAGGTAACAAAGGAGAAGGTCTTATCTTAATCTTTTTTCCTACTAAAAATAAAATTAGTAATTTAATGTTAATCCAGATTCCATTAAAACCTCACCAATTGCATGAACTTTTAAGTATTTTGTAGTAAGACCAAGTTAGAGAGGAGTGCTTTCAAAATTCAGAAATTATTACCATTATTTAGGATTTGGGTAATTTGTAAAATTTACTTTGATAATTATATTTACTAAAACATTTTCCTGCACTTCTTGAAATTAAATTTTCAGAATATGAAAAGACTGAGTAACATAATATGAAGAAGGTTTATATAGTAATAGACTGGCTCGGTGAACATACAAAAACTTACCTGAATAATTATTACTTTTTCAAGATCACTATTTAAACTACATCACATTTTTTAAAAATTCTGTCACTAATCTCAACACTTTAAGAGCTCTTTAGAGTTGACTTCAGAGCCAGTTTGAATTTCTCATCCACCATGAAGTCAGTCATTGTACACCATAATCATTTTCTTTATAATCATTTTTAAAAAAATACATATTTATTGATATCTGAGAGAGAGAGAGAGAGAGAGAGAGAGAGAGAGAGAGAGAAACATCAATAATGAGAATCATTAATCGACTCCTCCTGCACGCCCCCCTACTGGGGATCGAGCACACAACCCAGGCATGTTCCCTGACTGGAAGGAACCATGACCTCCTGGTTCGTAGATTGACACTCAGCCACTGAGCCACACCAGCTAGCTTGTTTGATAATCATTTAACAAAAACATACTCCTAAGAGAGCCACTCAAAACATTTACCAACTTTGGCTCTATATAATTTTGGAGTTTCAGACCTATCCTGGAAGGAAGAGAAAAATAGTTTGACTGAGGATAGTAAGATAATGTACTTACAGGTATTTGCGACTGCTTAAGGTTCTGAAACTGCTTATAGAGGTTTAAAGAAAAATCATATATGATGCACCTATCTTCCTTACTTTTCTTTGTTCATAAGCTATCCATATTCTAAATCATTAGTGAAAGTCAGTTGATTCAGTTTTCTCATGAAGTTGCTTTAAGTATTGGTAGGCTGCCCAGCTCTTGAACAACAACATAATAGAATATAAGTAGGTACCACATTATGCAGAACAGACAAATGATAGCTCGAAAGCTACACCTATTGAGTCATCCTGGGGATGGTAGGATTTGAGGTGTGCTTGGTCTTAATTATGCTTATGCGAAGTGGAAGGAAAGTGGAACATTCCTGCAATGGAGAGTCTGATAACTTGAAGTAAACTTGCCGGGTTTGGAAGCAGTCTGCCTGGACTAGAGCAGAATTGATATTTAGAAATAACGGAGTGTAAGGGTGGACTCTGTGGGCTGCTGTTATGTTGTAAAACATCTTGGAACTTGGTAGGAGAGTGTGATTTATAGAGTGAACTGATTGCAGTAATTTTAGAGAAAAAGTGTAGGAAAGAAGAATGGTATGGGGAAAATTAAAACAGTCATTCGGAGAGTTTTGTAATTTAGATATTCAGGGACCAGGGCCTTAATTATAATGATAGTGCATATGGAAAAAAGGTTGGTGAAATAAGGGACATTGAACTAGTAATGGAAAAGACAACTTTGAGCTAGAAATGGAGATATTGGTGGTTTGTTTTTTAAATTGCAGTAAGTATGCTACTGCTTTACTTTTGGAGGTGGGGGTGTTAATGGGGAACAGTTTTATTAGGTAATAAATAAATAGATGGTGAGCCACTTTGGTTTGTTTTTACCCAACTTTAGAATGGTTTAGGGCAACAGTTAAAGTTTTAATTTATTTTATTTTTATGATGTTGTCCCCAAAATTGTGCCCAACAGGTGGCTGGGAGCTCTGTTGAGATTGGTAGGGAAGTCTTAACAGCAGTGACAGCAAAAACTGACTGTGGGTTAATAAGATGAAGATAAATAGGCTTGTACCAGAAGGCCAAAGATTATACTTTGAGCAGTAACACTTTATAGTTAGGCAGCTGAAGATGTGTATGTATGGGGGGAGGACCAAAACTTCAGGGAGTGGCTTCCACCTCACTTTTGGAAAAAAACCAAAAACCTAATAGGTTGAAAAAGTCCACATAAAGACAGTTATCAAACCTATGCTATGTAATAGTACTGCCAAATCAGATATCAATACATAGTTTTAGGTTATTTTCCAATGAGTGAAGGAATTCATCCTATTAGAAGTTTGAAAAGAAAGATTTTCAGTCACTCTGGGAATTACAGATGTATTTATTTCAACCATTTTAAAAATCCGAGATTCTTTTGAGTAATACTGAAACAAATTTGCCATGCTTTTATAAATTAGAAAATTTAAAGAAAGGATGTGAATCCTAACAGAGTATCAGCTGTTAATTGGTAACAGTTGTCTAATTTGGCAAAAGTTTTTAGTGTTTTTCAAGATGTATTGAAGAAACTAAAAATTAATTTATGAAAGAGAAGAAATACTAAACTGTCATTACATCTTTTCATTACAAAACTCTGTGATATCTTTACACAATGCTATGCCACTCAGTAGATATAATATTGTCAAACGCGTTTTGCCTTATTTTTTATTTCGTGGTGTTTTTTTCTCATGCATGAAGCATGTATCAGCATGTGAAAATGCATGTCTTTGCAAATTAACATTTTATATTTTTAAGGTAAAACTAGATAGCATCCTAGTTGGTTTAAGATCCCTTTATCACTGCTGGGATAGGGATAGTGATACTTCAGTACAGACCTAACCAATGCAGTCTTAAAAGATTTGGGCTTTGAGAATGGTGGATAATCACAGCCAGTTATTTTCCTTGTTATACCTTTTGGGTTTGTTTTATATTACTTAGGTAAAATATAGTAAGAAAAAATATAAAATTTTGTTTTTCCTTGTAACCTGTCAATAGACTTCCTGCTTTCTTTCTCTTTATGGGGGAGTGCAGTAATTGATGTACTTCGGAGAGCCCTCATAACCAACAGGCCTGAGTGCTTGCTTTGGCAGTACGTATACTAAAATTGGAACAATACAGAGGAGTTTAGCATGGCCCCTGTGCAAGGATGGCACTCAGATTCGTGAAACGTTCCATATTTTGTGCAGTACCCCATTAGGCATCTTCACACACTTTCATTAGCTTGGAAGAAATATGAGTCAAAGCACAACATGTGGCACTTGGTAGCAAAATTGTTACTTTTAATTATAAAAAAAAACAAACCCCAAAACCAGACCTGAGTGCCTTAATAGAGTAAGATAAAAACATTACGTAAATTGTTTTCTTTGTTAGGGTAATGTGGGCTGCTTGTTTTAATCAAAAGGATTGTGAACCACCTAAATGTCCCTGGTATATGAGAAATAAAACAAAAAATATATTAACCTATTTGGCTTGGTCTGTTATATTAACATTCATCTATCATGATTCGATGAATGACAGCATGAGATTTTACTTATTCATTCTTTGTTTATTATATATTGAGAATGTTTATAGAACTGAAGTGCTGTTATTTTAAAGGAAATGATCCTATCTTGATTAGTTAAATATATGCAGATTAAGTGTTTTCTTATGTTTCAAAATATTGGTAATCATAATATGTTATATATCTCTAATAAAAATGTTCATTTTTAGGCACATTTCAGATTCAGAAACATCAACAGTTAATCAGAAAGATACATGAAGATGAATTGATTGACATGAAGGACTATCTTTCCCAATGTGACCAGAAACAAGTCTCTGTTACAGATTATAAGGTGTGTACTACTAATCCTATATAATAAAAGGGTAATATGCAAATTGACCAAACAGTGGACCTACCAGAACGCCCTCGGCCCCTTGCCCCAGCCAGCCCCGCCCCTCAGCGGGCAACCCTAGCACTGCCCCTGATCAGCCCCGCAACCCAGCCAGCCTGCTGGCTGAACCTGACCAGTGCATTTGTGCACTGGGCCTCTAGTACATTTTATAAAAATTGTTAGCCTATAATTAATATGCTATTCAGATATAGTTATAGTATAGATTGGTAAATCAATAATCCTATCTAATAAAAGAAACATGGTAATTGGCGTACAACCGCTACCCTTCCCATTGGCTAATCAGGGCAATATGCAAATTAACTGCCAGCCAAGATGGCGGCCGGCAGCCAGGCAGCTTGAAACTAACATGAGGCTTGCTTGCTTCAGTGACGGAGGACTTCAATGTTCCCCGCCTGCCGCTGCAGGCCTCTGAGCTGCAAGCAACTATGTAACAAACATAGAAACTAAACAAAACCCCAGAAACCTGCCTGGCTTCAGCCAGCAGGATCGCAACATTGTAAGCAAAGGCCAGAAACCTACTTTCAGCAGTGGAGGCCTAAGAGCTGGAGCCAAGCCTCAAAGCTAAAGCTGACCCAGAATAAAAAAAGAAAAAAGAACAAAAGGAGCGGTTGGGAGCTTCAGTCACCCCCAGCCTGAAAACAGCCCTCAGCTCCTCACCCAGACTGGCCAGGCACCCCAGTGGGGACCCCCACCTTGATCCAGGACACCCTTCAGGGCAAACCAGCCGGCACCCACCCATGCACCAGGCCTCTACCCTATATAGTAAAAGGGTAATATGCCTCCCAGCACCGGGATCAGCGGAGCCGCGAGGCCTCCCAGCACCGGAATCAGCGTGACAGGGGGCAGCACCCAAACCCACTGATTGCCCTGCGGCTCCGTGTGTGACGGGGGCCGGGGCCACAACCTCCCTATCCGCCCTGCTCTGTTCATGACAGGGGAAGGTGCCCCAACCCCCTGATCAGCCCTGCTCTGTGCCTTATAGGGGGGAGCTCCCCAACCCCCTGATCGCCCTGCGGCTCTGTGTGTGACAGGGTGCGGTGCCCGAACCCCCCCTCCCCCCCCACGGGCCCTGCTCTGTGTGTGCAGCGCCCCAACCCCCTAATCGGCCCTGCTCTGTGTGACACGGGGTAGAGCCATAACCTTCCCATCGGCCCTGCCCTGAGTGTGACAGTGGCAGCGCCCCAACCCCCTGATCAGCCCTGCTCTGTGGGTGATAGAGGGCGGCGCCCCAACCCCCTGATCTGCCCTGCTCTGTGTGTGACAGGGGGCAGTGCCCCAACTTCCCTATCGGCCCTACTCTGTGAGTGACGGGGGAGCTCCTCAACCCCCTGATCGGCCCTGCTCTGTGCGTGACAGGGGGGAGTTCCCCAACCCCCTGATGGGCCCTGCTCTGTGCGTGGCAGGGGGCAGCGCCCCAACCCCCTGATGGGCCCTGCTCTGTGCGTGACAGGGGGGAGCTCCCCAACCCCCCGATGGGCCCTGCTCTGTGCGTGGCAGGGGGCAGCGCCCCAACCCTCTGATTGGCCCTGCTCTGTGCGTGACGGGGTGGCGCCACAACCTCCCCATCGACCCTGCCTTGAGTGTGACAGGGGGCGGTGCCCCAACCCCCCAATCGGCCCTACCCTGAGCGTGACTGTGGGTGGCATCGCAACCTCCCAATCTGCCCTGCTCTGTGCATGACAGGGGGCGGCGCCCCAACTCCCCAATCGGCCCTGCTCTGAGCCCTGACTAGGGGCTGCACCTAGGGATTGGGCCTGCCCTCTGCCACCTGGGAGCCGGCCTAAGTCAGCAGGTCATTATCTCCCAAGGGGTCCCAGACTGGGAGAGGGCACAGGCTGGGCTGAGGGACCCCCCCCCCCCAGCAAGTGCACAAATTTTTGTGCACTGGGCCTCTAGTAATATTAATAATTGTTGATTGAATACGTTTTGTGTCTTTGTCACTTTTGTGAGTACCTCACATATAATATTTCTCATTTCTCATCACTACCATTTGAATTAAGCAAGTGTTAGCTTCACTTCAAAGACTGGAAAGAGATTCAAAAAAGCTAAGTAATTTTCCCAAGGCTAGCAACTGGCAGAGCTTAATTCTGACTTCGAAGATGTTAGTCCTAATCACTTATATTACAATTAACCTATCTTAAATTGATATTATGTATATAACATTATTATTAACTTTATTTTTACACAGATGAGCAAAACATTTTCATTCAGTGAGAAAGAGGAGTGTTTGTATCTTAAACCCTTCCCTTGATCAAAGAAAATAATCAGGCAGTTTTTTTCCTTTAAGGTTTCTTGTTAGTTCTGATGGAAGAAATAGCATGTTATATTTTCCTAAAACTCACCTAACTCCAGCAAGACTCTGCTGTTCATTTTGTCCAGTTACCTAACACATTTGTGGGTTAATGAGGACCAGCACAATAGCTGGTCTCCTGTTTAGTTCTTTCCTGGGAAGGGTGTAGGGATTATAGATAAAATCAGGTTAGGAAAATAAACTGTTCCATTTTTTTTTCAATTTCCCCAAATTTCCTTTATACTTAATTTATGTATGTATCCCACAAATGGTTCTGATTATATTTCTTCTGAAGACAGAATCCCACTTAACATTTGAATTATATATTTCAGGGAAGGACTACTAAAGTTAATTGTAAATAGTGTAGTTTTCCCTACCTTGGTCAGAGGATATTTTTAAGAGTAGCCATTTTCTTTCACCATTATGGTTTTTGGTTCCCTAGGCCACTGGCTTTTAGGAGACCTGCCCTGCATACATCTTTACTGCGTTAGTTCTTGTAGAGCTTTTGTCTCCAGTTGTTAAATGTGGTTTGAATTGTGAAGATCTTCATGGAGGACCTGCTAAGGATCTACTTACCAGTCACTTAATTCAAGAATATACAGTTTACTGGATAAGGAATGTTGTGCCTTCTAGTCATTCTGTGGCTGCCTCTGCCTATGCATTTAAAGATATGATTATAATGAAACTTTAAATTTTAATTTGTTCTCTGAAGATTCATAAGCCAGACAGTGAAATATCCATTTCAGGTAGTTATTTTTCAAGTGGAAAATACTGTCATTCTCTTAAAGGACTTCAATAAATATAATTTCTTTTTTTCTTTTTTTAATTTATTTCAGAGAGGAAGGGAGAAGGGGAGAGAGATAGAAACATCAACGATGAGAGAGAACCATTGATTGGCTGCCTCCTGCACGCCCACACTGGGGATTGTGCTCACAACTAGGAACCGAACCGTGCCTCCTGGTTCCCAGGTTGATGCTGAACCACTGAGCCATGCTGGCCCGGTGAATATGAGTTTTTTTTAAATCAAGGGTGCTGACCTTGGAATTTTATAGCTAATCTGATCAGTTTTTCAGATTATTTGAATTTGGGAGAATTAGTTATAAATGTTAGCAAGATTCATTCTGTACTTTTTTTTTTTTTTGAACTCTGGTGGCCTTTATTTTTTTATTTTATTTTTTTAATTAAATCTTTATTGTTCAGATTATTACATTTGTTCCTCTTTTTCCCCCCCATAACTCCCCTCCTCCCAGTTCCCGCCCCACCCTCGGCCCTCACTCCCCACCCACTGTCCTCATCCATAGGTGCACGATTTTTGTCCAGTCTCTTCCCGCATCTCCCACACCCCTTTCCCCCCCAAGAACAGTCAGTCCATTCCCTTTCTATGTCCCTGATTCTATTATAATCACCAGTTCATTCTGTTCATCAGATTATTTATTCACTTGATTCTTAGATTCACTTGTTGATAGATGCATATTCGTTGTTCATAATTTGTATCTTTACCTCTTTCTTCCTCTTCCTCTTCTTAAAGGATACCTTTCAGCATTTCATATAATCATGGTTTGGTGGTGATGAACTCCTTTAGCTTTTCCTTATCTGTGAAGCTCTTTATCTGACCTTCAATTCTGAATGATAGCTTTGCTGGATAAAGTAATCTTGGTTGTAGGTTCTTGGTATTCATCACTTTGGATATTTCTTGCCACTCCCTTCTGGCCTGCAAAGTTTCTGTTGAGAAATCAGCTGACAGTCGTATGGGTATTCCCTTGTAGGTAACTGAGTTTCTTTCTCTTGCTGCTTTTAAGATTCTCTCTTTGTCTTTTGCTCTTGGCATTTTAATTATGATGTGTCTTGGTGTGGTCCTCTTTGGATTCCTTTTGTTTGGGGTTCTCTGCGCTTCCTGGACCTGTAAGTCTATTTCTTTCACCAGGTGGGGGAAGTTTTCTGTCATTATTTCTTCAAATAGGTTTTCAATATCTTGCTGTCTCTCATCTTCTGGCACCCCTATAATTCTGATGTTGGTACGCTTGAAGCTGTCCCAGAGGCTCCTTACACTATCTTCGTATTTTCGGATTCTTTTTTCATTTTGCTTTTCCGGTTGGGTGTTTTTTGCTTCTTCGCATTTCAAATTTTTGACTTGATTCTTGCGCTCCTCTGGTCTGCTGTTGGGAGTCTGTATAGTATTCTTTATTTCAGTCGGTGTATGCTTAATTTCTAGTTGGTTCTTTATCACAACATCGAGGGTCTCATTAGATTTCTCGAGGATCTCATTAACTTTATCGGCAGCTTCTAGACAGTTCTTGAGAGACCTTAAAAGTGTGGTTCTGAACTCTATATCTTCCATTGACAATTTTGTCCTGTTTCTTTGTCTCCGCATTTTGTTATGCTTTCTTGGTGCACCCCCTAGTGGTCTTTGTGTGCAGTCTTGTAGTTAAGCCTTGATTGTTGTAGCTAATACTAGGAGGGATTTGACCTCCAGGCCAAGTGGCTGTGAGAGTCTCATTCTGTACTTTTAAGGGCAAGAGAAATTACATGATTTATCAGAACTTAGAGATGTTAATTTGCATAGGACTAGGGTGTTTCAAATAGGATAAAGATTATTGAAATTTTTTTCCTTCTGAGAGTGCAGTATATATAAAGAGAATTTTTTGAAGCGTGAAGTCATCTCTCACTTTAACTTTTTTATAAAAAATAATCTCCCACACACAAGGATCACAGAAGCCTTTAGTCCTGCCTACATTCTCTCTAGGAGCCTTCTCATGAGAGATTAGAATCCTGTAGTCAACAGATAGGAGGCCTATTCCTTTTCTCCAGTAAGGATTTCAGGTGACTATGGGAAACACATGGACACAGACAATAGGGTGGTGAAGGCCTGGGGTGGGGCGGGATCCAGGTGGAGGGAGGCAAACGGGGGAAGAAAGGGGCATCTGTAATACTCTCAACAGTAAAGATTTTAAAAATTATATGTCTTAAAGATTTAAATTCCGCTTTTAAAGCACTTGCCATTTTTCTTTCTTCTCTTTCACAAAAATTTAGTCATTGAAGGAAAACCTTGCAAAGTGTTGGACCCTTACTGAAGCAGAGAAGATGTCCTTTGAAACTCAAAAAAAGAGCCTTGATACAGAAAATCAGTATTTAAGAATATCTCTGGAGAAGGAAGAAAAAGCATTGTCTTCATTACAAGAAGAGTTAAGGAAACTAAGAGAACAGATTAGAATATTGGAAGATAAAGGGACAAGTACTGAATTAGGTACTGAAAACCAGAAACTTAAGCAGTATTTGAAAGAAGAAAAGCAGAAAACACGCAGCATCCTTAATCAAAGGGAGACTTTATTGGCAGAAGCAAAGATGCTAAGGAGGGAACTGGAGAGAGAACGACTAAAAACCATGGCTTTAAGGGTGGAACTTCAGCAGTTAAGCTCTAGGCAGTCAGATGGCAACCCAGATTCTCCCAATGTTTTGTCAGAAAAAAAGGAAGTAGAAATCTTACGGGAAAGACTCACTGAGCTGGAACGGAAGCTAACCTTTGAACAGCAGCGTTCTGATTTGTGGGAAAGACTGTATATTGAGGCAAAAGTTCAAAATGGAAAACAAGAAACTGATGGAAAAAAGAAAGGGAGCAGAGGAAACTACAGGGCCAAAAATAAGTCAAAAGAAACATTTTTGGGTTCAGTTAAGGAAACATTTGATGCCATGAAGAATTCTACCAAAGAATTTGTGAGGCACCATAAAGAAAAAATTAAGCAGGCTAAAGAAGCTGTAAAAGAAAATCTGAAAAAATTCTCAGATTCAGTTAAATCTACTTTCCGACATTTCAAAGATACCACCAAGAATATCTTTGATGAAAAGGGCAATAAAAGATTTGGTGGTACAAAAGAAGGAGCAGCTAAAAAACCAACAGTTTTTAGTGAATACTTACATCCACAGTATAAGGCTCGTACACAAAACCAGAATAACAGAGGCCCTGCCATGCAAAGAGAGGGAAGGAAAGAAAAGCCAATTCACTTTGAAGAATTTGGGAAAAGTACAAATTCACAGAAATGCAGTGCTGAACATGGCTGTAGTGAAAATTATAATTCTTTCAGAAAGTCTTGTTCTGGTGTATTTGAATGTGCTCAACAGGAATCCATTAACCTTTTTAATATGAAAGTGTCCAATCCTGTAAGGATAGATGAGTTTAGACAGTTAATTGAAAGGTACTTAGTAGAGAAACTGGATAGTTTTCATCATTGGAAAGAACTTGATCAATTCATCAATAAGTTTTTCATACATGGTATCTTTATACATGATCAGAAGCTCTTCACTGACTTTGTTAATGATGTTAAAGATTATCTTAAAGACATGAAGGAATATCAAGTAGATAATGATGGAGTGTTTGAGAAGTTGGATGGATATATATATAGACACTTCTTTGGTCACACTTTTTCCCCTCCATATGGACCCAGGTCGGTTTACATAGCACCATGTTATTATAATAATTTTTAACATTTATAGATTGGATAGCATTTTATTATTTGATAAGTTTTTTGGATGTTACTATTTGTAAAGTACTTCAACAAAAAAATAGTGCTATTTGTAAAAGTACTTTATTGCCAGAGAATTTAGAATAAATTAAATTGAAAGATATAATTTCAAGTTAATAGCTATTACAAACTGAAAATTTCATATAATCAGTTTGACTTAAGCAAATAGTTTCATTAGCTTATTTTGTTTCTTTTCATTTTAGTCTATATGAAAAGGTAATCACCTTAAGTGAAATTTTCCTTTAATCTTTTATTTACTCACTTTTGGGAAGCTAGGAGTGAACAATTCAAATTAAATTCTGAAGTCAGAAGGGCTCACATGTAATGATTTGGATGTCCCACTTATTTTCATTTGTCTATTCCATTTGCCAACTAAATTACAATATTTAATACACTTATTACAGAATTATTGTAGTGATATGATTTAAGAGGCAAACTTGACAAGCCACAAGTTCTAATGTGTGTGCTTTGTACATAACTTCTAAAAATAACCTCTTTTGCTTATCACCTTTATATTCAATAATATAAAACTTGACTAATCTTCAAATGTTAACTTTATTTTTTACATTTGAGATAGTTATACAGTGTCCCAAAAAACATGTATACATACTTTAACAGCTGATAGCTCAGTTGATGTTTCTTTCTTTTTAGCCAGACTAAGCTTTGAACAAATAAAATTGATCCAGTAGGCTTTTTTATGAGGATACATAAAAGATAAAGTTTACGGCACAAAACAGATGAATTGAGGGCACACAAATAGCGAACAAAATGATTCTTGATGTTTGCTTTTCCATTGTTTCAAGTTACCAGCAGTGCCTGGACCAGAATGGTCATCAGTTTGAAAACAGGCATTGACAAAAACCATTCATTCCTGTAGATTCTTTTAAATTTTTAAAATGAACTGTATATTAATAAACACCATCTTTATAATCATTCAAAGTGTGTATACATTTTTTGGGGACACCCTATATATCTCAATAAAAGTAATGTGTCTGTAAAATAATGAGACTGGTGTCATTAGTCATTCAGTGAATAGTGCTTATAAGGAGTAAAGTGCTGTGAGGCTGCACTGAGGAAACGAACAATTCTTGCTGTGAAGGAGCTCACAAGCTTTTGAGAGAGTCAGTAACTAAACTTTTTAAAACTGACTTGAAGGAGAAATGAATTTGCCAAGCAGATACGTATTTGGAGATGTAACGACATGCCACTTTAGGGAGGCAAGATAGTGCTGGGGTATGAAGAGCCACATTTTATGCTCCAGGATGTGCTGTATGGCATTTTGGATCAGTGGCAGTAGCCTGTGAGATTTATTGGAAAGGATGAAGCCAAGTTGGTATTTAAAACAACACAGACATGAACGGAAAGGGGGAGATATTTGAGTAATACATAGTAAAATTAGTGGTGTTTCTTGTGAAAGAAGTAGAAAGCAACAATTTCCAGATTTCTGGGTTACGGTTTTGAGAAAGGCGAGTTGGAAATGAGTTGTGCTTGGAGGAACCTATTGCCATCCAAAGGAGAGGATTAGTTGGCCATTAGTCTAGCCCAGACTGTGTGTGTAGTCTAGGCTGGAAGTATTTATCAGACTCCTGGGGAACACCAACATAGGAGGGGTTGTAGGAAAAGAAAGCTGAGAATGACAAGACCAGAGAGTGGCATCATGAACATCCAAAGATGATCTCAAGTAAAAAGAATGTGTGTTAATGCTTAAAAAAAAAAAAAGGATTAGATTTCTTGGATGGGGAATTGGGTGGCCATGATGGCATTATGGACTGTTTCAAGGGAAGCAGTGACAGAAGCCTGGTGGCATTATGGACTGGTTGAGTAACACTGTGACAGCCTGATTATAGAGAGGAAACCAGTAAATGTAAACGGGGGTTAACTTGAGCTGTAAGAGGGAAAAGAGATTTTGTTTTGTAAGTGATACTAGTATATACACATAATTCTGCTGAGGGTTGAAGCCAATGGGGAGGACTTGATTTTTTTTCAGGAAAGTAAGAAAAATAGTGGAAACATCTCATTATTTTATTGTCACATTTCTGAGGTGGTTTTTTTTTTTTGGTTTTTTGTCTTTTTTCTATAGGGTAAAAGTAGACTGAATCTTTCTGGCGTGGTTATATATGATTATACTTCAGATTAATTTAACACCCTTTCTCAGTGTTCAGATAATAGATTAGTGGAGAAAAGCATTTAGATTGTTTTTTGTTTAAATAAGTTTAACTCTAACATAGATGAAAAATGTGTTTACTGCTTTCAGTCGGCCAGATAAAAAGAAACGTACGGTAAATATTGAAAACTCCAGACATCGAAAACAAGAGCAGAAGCATCCTCAGCCACAACCTTATAAGAGGGAAGGTAAATGGCATAAATATGATCGCACTAATGGAAGACACATGGCAAATGTCGAAATAGAATTGGGGCAATTACCTTTTGATCCTAAATATTGACCATCAGGATTAAGTTAAATTAGAAAACTAGCAAATACGGATGCTTTCTACAATGTTTGTGTTGAAACTAGGATGAAATGATCAAGATAATGTCTTTTTATCATTTCTGAGTATCTGTTTGATGACTTTATATTACTCAGAAGCATCAAGCAAAAGCTTACTAACCTGCATTTTCCTGTGTAGCTTTGCTGAATACTTTTTGGCACTGGAAATGTTCAACTATAGTTCTGTTAAGGAAGCCAGGCATGCAACAGGTTCTGTGCATGAAATGAGACTTCCTTTCAGTGTATGAGCTTAAAGCAAGCTCAAGTCCTACATGACAAAGTGTAATTAACACTGATATTTGTGTGAAATTTGCAGTTGAGCTTGAAAAAAGTACATTGTGATGAAATTTCTTCTTTAACATTTTATAATTTTACTCTTGCTTCTTGTCTTTTTGTGGGTTCAAGAGCCCGTAGACTTGTGAAGAATTTGCTGCCTTCTTATGAGCTTGCTGACTTGTTCTCTTGTGAAATTTCTTGCACATCTGAATATTGTGGAAGAAACAATAAAACTACAACATGAGGAAAACTAAAGGTCTTTATTTAAAATCTGGGCATTGTATTAATATACAATTTTATATTTTGTGATAATTTTCGTACATTTCCTCAGTAGTCATATTTGGTAGAGCAGTTCAGAGGTGTTTTGCTAGTTCCATGAATCTTACCCAGAGTTTACTAGTGTATTTAAGCAGCATCTGAATATTTTTACCGAGCAGTGTCTTTTTCTCTGGGAAAGATCTAAAAACAGTTCAGAATTTCATCTTCTATAGAGTTTCCCTTTTAACTTCCGTTCATAGATGTATATGTGACTTCCGGTTCGACCCTCTGGCAAGTGAGTGTGGAAGAAAGTAGCAGTTCTCTCATAGTTTCTTGAAATTAGGAAAGCACTGATTTCCTAGAAATAAATGTTTAAGTAAATAAAGGCTACATTTTGCTCAGTACTGTTTCAAGAATTTTAGAATGACTTATTCTGATTTGCGCCTGCACTACTTTTCTTAATAAAACAATGCAGTTTCTTAAATCATGGTAAGTAATGTATATACCTTGATATACATAGAACTGGAGCTGATTTTGTCTAGGGAAAAGGCCAATTATAAAATTATAGGGATTAAAAAGGACCATAAAAAATTATGTTGTCTAATTCCGTGAGCGTTTACTAAACTTCAGGTGAAATAGAAGTACTGTTTTTCCCCTTTTTCATGTTTTCTTACCTCTTCCAAAACGTTGAAAATGATCAAATAAGTAGGCAATGTTGAATTGTTGTGAAACTCTTTATACAACCAGCTTAACGGATTCTGATAAAATACATCTGCTTCATCAAGATACTGACTTTTTCCAGTTAGGTCTGGGGGACATTGGAGAAATCTCATCGGAAGTGGGTGGTGGACATGGCTATGAAAAGAAAGTTATTGTGAAAGTTTTCAAATTGCTCTTAAGATATATCGTGTTTACGTAACAAAATGTGAAATCTGAATCTATATTGGGTTCCAATTTAGGTGGAGAAGCAAGCCTTTAATGCAGTTTTCTCAAAGTTGGAGAATATGATTTTCACACCATGTACCTGTGCAGTAGCACCTTTATAAGAGTTAGTATTAGGAGTAATGTATGTTCACTGATTAACATCCAAATAAGTAATGGTTTTACTATGGCCTAGAAAGACTAGAGAATGTATAAAAAAGATGGACTGATGAATTATGACAAGTTATGCCGATTACTTGAACCATGCAAAAAGCATGTTTATAACTTTGCCTTAGGAAAAATTAATAAAAGTAAATATATGATAGAGGTTTATTTTATCTATGAAATGCATACAAAGTAAATTCACACAAGACCTAATACTTCATGACTCTTATAATTTTGGAGAAGATGGGCAAAGCAGAAACAGCTGGCAGCCTTATATTCCAAAGTAGACATCAGAGTTTTTTTACTGCATTGTGTACTTTGAAAAAGCCTCTGATGAGAACTTGATGACATCAAACACTGCAACCATGTATGGAAAGCAACTTGGTATCTCTAGAATGCGTGTTCTCTGCAGTGTTGCCACTAATGTGAGCAGGGAGGGCGGTGAATGTCCCTCTTTCACCTTTAGTCTTCCTTATATAGTAGGGGAAGCTGAAGTTGAAGGGATATTTGGGTCTTACATCTAACCTGTGCACTTTTGCTAGGTAATCCTAATTTTCCAAATTGTGTATAAATGATTGATATAAGTAGAGTATTAAAAAATGATAAATTACCTTAAAAAGATAACATTGATAAGTTGACTGTGCACATGGAAAATTAACTTAAAATTGTTTAAAGCCAGATTAAGTTAAATAGGTGTAGAATTTCCTGCAGAAAAGCTGTTTGCCTTTGTACAATTAGGCAATTAGTAACTAGTACACCTTCCTGAAATAACACGCATTGGGCTAAACGTATGTCTTTAAATGTCCTGCAGAGTTAAGACAATGTTATTGTTATATTCCCAGAAACACTAATTCAAGAATTAGGATATCATCTAATCGAATTCGCTAACTTTTACAAGTGAGACAACTGATATCCAGAGTTTAAAAAGACTGGTTTAAGATCAGGACAGTCGTCCAGCAGTAAATCTGGACTAGAAGCCAGTGTTTTGAGATTAAAATTGTATATATATAAGATATATGTATCACAAAGATTTGTGATAAAGTCAGTGATGATTTCTTTACTAAGAATATCAGCAAATAATCTATATAAAATTTATATTATATTTGAATCTGATTACTTAAATCTAAATTGTTTAAAATTTTTAAAAAGGATATTGAAGTTAAAAATGGTATATGATTTTAATTGACATAAATGCTTTTTAAAATTCAGTGAATAAATATGGAGTTTCAAATTTTTTATAATCATTTAATCAGTGATCAATTAATTTAAATTCCTAATTCCAGAACCAGAAAGGAATTTTAAAGTAGTTTAATTTTCTTCATGATTGTATGTAGTGGAGTAACTTTTATTACCTATAAAAGGGAGTAGAATGGCAAGGCATCATTACAAATACTGAAGCTGCAGATTTATTGAGATTGTTGTATCCGAGTTCTTGAATATGAGTCATGACATCAAGAGTACCTCTTTGATGAACTAAACCAGTATAGAGGGCAAGGAGCATATTTGATAAAAACAGGAAACTTAGAGCTGGTTTCTTCCACATTTTCAGGTGGTTTAGTGAATACCCTGTATGAAGATAGACATGACATGTTTTATAATCTTTTGTGGAAGTAGCACAGCTGTAATGCTGTCATGGACATACAAGTTATATATAACCAGTAGGTTACCTTTATAATTGACAATTCTCTATCATTGTCCGTTGTGATCTCGGTCTTAACCTTTTTATAGAAAAAGGAATTGAATATAATTGAAAAATTATGGCCAGAGTGTCCAACAGACCCAGATTTGAATTCTTACTCTGGCACAAATTGCTTTACTTTGCTGAGCATTAGTTTCTCCATCTGCAAATGGGATAATGGTACCTTTTTCAAGTATTAGTAAAACAGGTATGTCTGGTGCCTGTCCTGGTACATAGTAGTTGCTAAGTAAATAGAATCATTGATCAGCTGCCTTCTGCATGCCCCCTACTGGGGACTGAGCCCACAACCTGGGCACGTGCCCTGACCGGAACCACAGCCTTCTGGTTCATAGGTCTACACTAAACCACTGAACCACGCTGGGTGGGCCAATTTCCCTTTTTTTTTAATGTGACAAAAAAACCTGGTAGAACAAACAAGGATAAATTAAAAGTCCCTGTCTCCCTCCCACAGTCCTCTCTAGCAGCAGCCACTGATAATGAGCACATTCGAATCTGTTGAAAATACCATCAAAGAACAGGCCATTACACTGGAAAAGAATAATCTTTTTTTTTTTGTAATATATTTTTATTGATTTCAGAGAGGCGGGGAGAGGGAGAGAGAGATAGAAACATCAGTGATTAGAGAGAATCATTGATCGGTTGCCTCCTACATGCCCCCTACTGGGTGTGCCCTTGACTGGAATCGAACCTGGGACCCTTCAGTCCGCAGGCTGATGCTCTATCCACTAAGCCAAACCGGCTAGGGCAAAAAGAATAATCTTATTAGTAAAGTTCCTTTACATTAGGTTTCATATTCCACATACATTGTCTTCACAGAATAGATAATAGTTCTTTTGGAATTTGGGTATCCAGGATCCAGTCTGTGGCCTGCCTGAAATTTTAGCACTAATTCTCACTGGGGCCAACACACAGTTTTCTATGACCATTACCTAGCTGACTGCTATCAGCTGTCTTATCCTGAACATGAATAAAATTAATTTAGAGCTGTTTCCATTTAACTACAACCAACAAAGTTGGCCTAGGAAGGTTTGACGAAATCAAAGTTGGGCAAAAAATCTTAAGTGCTCAATTTTGTTCTGTGAATATTTTAGATAACATTACTTCTGGTTCATTTCATTCAGTAGTTGGACTATCACATCCATTTCACCTAGTACTGTTTGAAATAACTCTGCGATTATCCAAAGAACATTACGAAGAATGGTGATAAAAAACATAGCCAGATGAAGAACCCCTAAACCTTCATTTAAAACTCAAATTTGTAAAGATGTTTGAAATGGTAAAATGAGGAACCTACTAAAGAGGATGAGAACTAGAACTATCTTTGTTACAATGGAAATAGGGTTCCAAAAGTTCTGCCATCTGTAATAATTCCAGCCACAGATAGAGCAGACTATTGAATACAACTTGAAAGTGACGTGCTTTCTACTTAGTGGGCTCAAATTTCACAGCCTTACTTGCTCTCAGGAACGTTCAAATAAGTGTACCATGGGCCTCTAAAGTGGTTCACTCATTAACAATTTGTTCACTATGATCATTAAAAGTGTTATCAAAAACTATGGCATTAGGGATACAGTAGCTTGGGCAACTGGTACAAAGTAGAATACAAGGTGGTGAATACAAGGTGATAAAAATGGCATTCTGGCTGAAACCGGTTTGGCTCAGTGGATGGAGCGTCGGCCTGTGGACTGAGGGGTCCCAGGTTCGATTCCGGTCAGGGGCATGTGCCTTGGTTGCGGGCACATCCCCAGTGGGAGGTGTGCGGGAGGCAGCTGATCGATGTTTCTCTCTCATCGATGTTTCTGGCTCTCTATCTCTCTCCTCTCCTCTCTGTAGAAAATCAATAAAATATATTTAAAAAAAAAATGGCATTCTGCAGTGAATGCAGGAAGATAATGTGCTTGTATTCCCAGCTGCTTAAGTATTGAAGAGAGTCTCCCAAGTTAGGTCATGCTTACATTACTTGGTGGCAATTTTCACTTTCTGAGGCTAGCTCACGTTAGAATGATGGATCCTTTCAGTGAGAAATGAATTTCCATATTTGGAGAAATAATAAAGCTTTAGGAAGAGAAAGAATAGTCTAATATGACTGAGGGTCTTCAAACCATCCCCATGTTGCTAAAGGGAGAGTAAGAAAGATAACCAGCTTGAATGCTAAACTGAGTCACAAGAGAAGCTCAGAATCCATGGTTTTCTTATAGGGACATAGTATGGCTTCTTTAATATTTAAAAGAGGTAATTAACAAGATCTTAATAGCTACCATCAGTAAGTCTACTTAATTGTACATACATGTAAGGAGGAGATGCAGTTGTCACTAAAATGAGCTAGCTTTACAAAGTTCGTCATCACTCTGTAATGTAATAAGCATTACCTAAATTGAAATATAAGTCTCTGCTTCCAATAACTGAAGATTCTGGGAACACACATTTTCTTTCTGTCCTATAAAGCCACTTACAGAAATCTTCCAGCCTCGTAATTTCCAGTAGAACAAAGACATAGTATGAACCATGTGAATTACCTGTCAAAATACAGGCCTCTTCATTCACATATTGGCTAACTCAGTGCTAAATAGCATCCCAGAATACTTAATTTTCTCCTGTTATTTGAGCCTACCAAAATATTTAAAAGTAGGTATGTAGAACATTTCTGGAAGAATTTATAAGAAATTGATAGTTATCTCTGGGGATGGGGCCAGATGATTAGATGATGACCCTGATGGTTTATCATTTTTTGTACCATGAGTATTTTTATAATGAAAAATACACTGGAGCTTTTCACCCTTTTTCCTGCTCTCCGGCGGCCGCAGCCATGAATGCCGAGCTCTGCAGCTTCAGTGGGTACAAGATCTACCCCGGACACGGGCGGCGCTATGCCAGGACCAACAGGAAGGGTTTCCAGTTTCTTAATGCAAAATGCGGGTCGGCATTCCTGTCCAAGAGGAACCCTCGGCTGATAAACTGGGCTGTCCTCTACAGAAGAAAGTACAAAAAGGGACAGCCGGAAGAAATTCAAAAGAAAAGAACCCGCCGTGCAGTCAAATTCCAGAGGGCCATCACTGGTGCATCTCTTGCTGATATAATGGCCAAGAGGAACCAGAAGCCTAAAGTTAGGAAAGCTCAGCAAGAACAAGCTATCAGGGCTGCCAAGGAAGCAAAAAAGGCTAAGCAAGCATCTAAAAAGACAGCAATGGCTGCTGCTAAGGCTCCCACAAAGGCAGCACCTAAGCAAAAGATTGTGAAGCCTGTGAAGGTTTCTGCTCCCCGTGTTGGTGGAAAACGCTAAGTTGGCAGATGAGATTCTTAAATAAAGACCTGACTATAAATTTTATACACACACACACACACACACACACACACACACACACACACACTGGGTTCTTACCAGATCACTCTCAACAGACTACTATTTAAAAAGTGTTCTAAATCTTTTATGTTCCAGTTGATTGCTCTCTACGGTAAAAAATCTAAAATCAAATCTATGAGAAGGTGCCTCATTAATTGGTTTCTTCTTAATTCAGCCATATTTCCTAATCACCAATTATAATGTACCTTGATATACACAATCACATTTTAAGTTTTGGATATTCAGTGTGTTAATCTGCATTCTTCAGTAATGACTGAGGAGGTTCATTGTAATGAAGAGGATGGGAAAGTTCGGGGCTGTACGTTACTGATCTCATCAAACACTGAGGGGTAGCAAGGACGCATCCTCGTTTTGGCAAGAATTACTAGAAAACTCAATGTTTAGAAAAATAACTCTACCAAGTTCTACCAGTTACAGATATTTCTGAGTTGATGTTTTCGTTTTTAAATACTCCTTGGGAAAGCTGTAAGTCAACTTGATTTCAGTGTTCAGATGAGAAAAAGGGTGGTTTAATCGGAAAAGGGATGTACAAGAGAATGGGCCTGGAACATCAAGAACCATAGTGGAGTGCTGGACACGGAGGCATACATTTTATGTTATACTTTGCTAAGGAAAGAAACTATATTTTCATCCATAGTGAGAAGTCAGGAGGTAAAGTCAAAACCAAAGATCTTTAAGGGTGTTATTAGCATTTTATTTAGAGATAAATGACAAAATAACCACCTAAAAGCAACTGCCTCGGGTGAGGGGAAATGGGAGAGAGGGCAGTAGAAGCATTTTTTAAAAATGCTTTGTTATGGCTTTGAAACAATGCACTTAATAATTTTGATAAAAAGAATTAGTATATGGAAAAAAAGTGGCCTAATAAGAGACAAGCAAGTCTGCACTGGCTACTCTGGTGAAAACGTTAAACAGACACCCAGCCCAGCATGGATAGCAGGTGCTGGAAACACCAGCACAAAGGACAGGTTCAGTCTAAGAATTTCAGTGCTATTAGACTAGGGGCAACTTCATTTTAAGGAAAGGAAACAGGCACAAGGTTATACGGGTCAGTAAGGATCAGAGGCAATTACAGAAGAAATGTTTTCCAGGCTTGAGTCATTTTTGGATAGGACTGAGGGAAACTCAAACTAGAGAAGAAAAGTTATTGCAGATTGGGAAAAAAATGGCTCCAATTATTCCTCTTCCTGTGTCCAGTCCCTACACAAGCCTGGAATTTATTTCTCATCTTGAGAATCTGCCTGGGCTTTGGGACTGTGGTGGAAGCAGCAGTTCCATGCTTGCACCTCAGGTGCCTTGTACACTTTTGTTCCTTCCCTTGGAGCCCTGCCTACCCCAAGTGAACAAGCCCTAGGTAGCCTGCTGGAGAGTGAGTGCACACAGAAGAGCTGAGGTGCCTTAGCTTACAGTCTGCTGAACCCCAAACGTGAGAGCCCACCTGGGTCAATAGAGCTGTGTGTACCCCATCTGCAGCTGATTACATTTGTATGTGTGAACTCAGTGGAGATGAGAACTGCCCAGCTGAACTATTAGTATAATAAGTAAAAATAAATGGAGCTTTAAGCCACTATTTTTTCCCCCCAGATATTTTTAGGGAGAGAGGGAGAGAAACTATATGATGTGAGAGTGAAACATCCATCAGCTGCCTCCTGCTGCCCTCTACTGGGGATCAAGCCTGCAACCCAGGCATGTGCCCTGACCAGGAATCAACTGACCACCTTTTGGTGATGAGAGAATCATTGATCAGCTGCCTTTTGCACTCACCCTACTGAGGATCAAGCCCACAACCCAGGCATGTGTCCTGACCGGGAATTGAACTGTGACCTCCTGGTTCATGGATCGACCCTCAACCGCTGAGCCACACCAGTCGGGCTAAGCCACTAAATTTTAAGGTGGCTTGTTATACAGCAATTGCCAACAGAGGTGTCATGTTTATATAAATCAGGTTAAAGTAGATAGCACAAGCTCTAGCCAGTTTGGCTCAGTGGATGAGCGTTACTTAAGGACTGAAGGGGCCTACGTTCGACCTGGTCAAGGGCATGTACCTTGGTTGCAGGCTCAATCCCTGGCCATGGTCACAAAGATGTTTCTCTGTCTCTCCCCCTCCCACTCTCTCTAAAAAATCTGAAAAAATATCTTAAGGTAAGGATTAACAAAAAAAAACCCCACAAAATAGGTCACAAGAGAATAGAATAAAACTGATATCTGAAGTACAGTATAACTCAAGATTTCAGGTAGTTTCAAAAGACTCAAACATCAAGAACTCCAAAGAGAACTGTTGTCTGACAGCGTTCCAAAAACTCCTGTCAAGGTGAGTTCACTGGTCCTATTGTTGGGACCTGTTGGCATTTAAGAGTTTTAACTCTTAATGGAAGTATGAGTCTTATAAGAATCAATCTTTTGGCTCACTCAAAAGCCTTAGGTACGTGTCTGCAGGAAAAGATCATATCCTGTGAGGAGGTCAGGGGTTTTGGTGTGTCTCAGTCCTTTAGGGATCCTTCTGAGTGGACATAGTATGGAAGAAAGTCTAATTCTTGTCCATTACAAGAAAAGCTCAGTCCTCACCAGCATTTTATCTAAGTCTTTGGGCCTGAGAACAAGAATTTACTGGGATCCTAACACTTTAAAGATGACATCTTTTGGACTGGGAAAGGGGTTCAGAAAACTCAGTCCTTCCCTAAAGATACACAAGTGAAATGCTGGAAAGACTCAGATTATAAAAAGAAAACTAAAACAACTTCCTAAATTAACCAAACTAAACAGCAAACACATTTGTCTTCCAATAGTCTGACAATACCCAGGCAGAAACCAAGCTTGATTAACTATAACTGAAACTTTAAAAAAAGAAAATATGAATAGTGATTCATGAACAAATTTGCTATGGTAAATGGGCCCACTATTCTTAAAAGACTTGGCATATAGTTAGGTAACTATATTTTTATATGTGCCTGCACTGTATATAAAGCAAGACCATAAAGTAATGATATAGCCCTAGCCGGGTGGCTTGGTTGGAGCATCATCCCATACACTGAAAAGTCGGAGGTTCGACTCCCAGTAAGGACACATACCTAGGTTGGTACCATCGCAGCCCCAGGTCAGGGTGTGTGCAGGAGGGAACAGATTGATGTCACTTTTTCATATCCATACCTCCCCCCCTCCCCATCTCTCTAAAAAATCAATGAACATGTCCTCAGGTTAGAATTAAAAAAAAAAAAGTAATGACAAAAATTAACTTTGGTTTCAGTACTCCAGATATATAGAGTGTTTTTTAATACTTAAATTGAAGAGAGTGCATCTGAGGTCTGTAGAGATGTTTACTTGGTCAAAGAAGGCTGTTCAAGTCTATGGGTTCTTTGGAGTTCTTTTTTTAAGTAAGAAGATTGACAGTATTAATTCCTCTAGACAGTATTTGCCCTGTCTCTAGTCCCTATTGATTATTCATCTCATCCCTCCCCAGTCCAGTGATTTTTGGTAATTAATATTTGAAGAAAATCAACAGTCATTTATTCTGAATTAAATGTAAAGTTAGCAAAATTTCAATTCATAATTTTTCCAAGCCAACTAATATGAAAATTCTTGTTTTCCAGAGCTGAATGATACAAAACTTTAGAAGTCACATGTAAAAAAACGTTGCAAATAACCTACTGGAAAAAAATGGAGAAAGGGCCAAAAAAATTAGGTGGGAACCACTTTTAAAATTACATATGCATTAGAGTGAGTGTTAAAGCATCAAAAGCATTAAAAACTAGTTTCAACAGCTATAAATATATTTTAATTTATGAAACAAAGAACTTAGTAGTTTTAACTAAACTTAAGGTAGCTATTCTAAAATAGACATATTATTCCATCACTTTTTTAGTGAAAGATTTTAAACAGCCAGGAATATCACTACCAGAAGGATATTGGATCTTTATGACTTGGATATTGAGTCCTTAAGATTTTATCTCACTTTACAGGACACAGGAAAAGGGATATTTAGGTTGCAGAAAGAATACTGCAGAAATATAATTATTTTGTAATAAGCAATTCTCTTAGCCTCGTTGAAAATATTTTATAGTTTAATGAGCTTTAATGAGAGCTTATTGTCTTTTACCTACTTCTATATAAGTAATTTTTTTCTATATTGAACAAAAATACTTACCACAGAACACCATACAGAATGGTAAAACTGGATAGATAAACCTGAATTCTTTGTGGCTCAACATGCTATAATAAAAAAAAAATTAAAATATTTTCTCATATTACACAATACTTTGAGAAACTTATGTATTTAAAATGAAATATAATTAACATGACCTGTTCTAAGTACTGAGACTGAATTTCATGCTTCAGGAATCTTGTTTTTTTTACTTATAAGGTGATGATGTGTTAAAAGTAATCCTAACATTTGATGTCAATGTCTAAAGTACAATTACATTCTAAGAAAGGGATTTCTATTACCAATCCAAGTCATTACTCAAATTTGGAAGAAAGATGCATACATTTTCATTTTAAAATATTATTTTTCTGGTCCTTTAATATTTAAAATTTTAGTATTTCTAAGAGCAAATGAAATTTGTCCAGCTTCTTAAAAGTTGAACATAATTCTTAAGTAAACTATACATATCAGAGTATTCATTCTGAGTCCAACATGATCACTACCTTTTCTGCTAAATAATCCCAATTACCAAACCCTAATAGTTAATACATCTCTAAAAGATAACAGTTTACTTCTTGAAGAATTTAATTCCTTGGTAACATCATCAAAATTAACTATTTGAATAAATAAAATCTTACCTATAAATCAGAAGTGTCCACAGTACAGTCACCAAAAGTATCCGGTACCTCTTTGGGGCTAGAAAGCAGCCATGAATAAAGAAGGGTAGGTGAGTACCCAAAACAGCTGGAAATCCTTGACTGAAGTACCAATGCCATGGATGAGAACCATAAAATGTCCCCAAATTCTGCAGCACGTTAAATTTCAAAAAGTTATATTGAACCAGAGTCCACTGGCATAGTTGAAGGAAAGAGAAACAGAAATGTGTTAGTGCCAAGTTTGAATCTTTGGCATTAGGGTATCTGGAAGAATCTTGACATTAAATCAGGAATGATCTAAAAAACCAAACAATAGTTTACACTAATAATTTTATTAATGACCATATGAAAGCATTTTTTTGTTATTAGTGTGTTCTTTGTTCATTTGTAAAATACTAGGTTTCTGAAATTCAAGAAAGTATGAAATATTCCAATTTTGACAGTGTAAGTTTTACACAGAATTAAAGCTAAAGAGAACACTTAAGAATAATTTTTATCACCCTAAGCCAGTTTGGCCAGTGGACAGAGTGTTGGCCCATGGACTGAAGGGCAGTGCCTGGGTTGCAGGTTCAATCCCAGGCCCAGGGCAGGAGAGTGCAGAAGGCAACCAATCTATATGTGTCTCTCACATCAATGTTTCTCTCTGTGTCTCTCTCCCCCTCCCTTCCACTCTAATAATCAATGGAAAAATATCCTTGGGTGAGGATTAACAACAAAAATACTTTATAAAATTTATTTTTTATCAGAGTGTATATGTGGGGCACCCACATTAAAAATTTTATTCTAGTACCTTACATCACATATTACCTAGGAAGATAAAGCTTTGAAAATATTACAAGTGGAATTACGGCACAAAGCAGAAAATAAACAGCAACAACAGCCAACATTAGGTGCTCACTTGTGCCAGCCCCATTATAAGCATCATACATGCAGTATCTCATTTAATCTTCTAATGTTATGAGACAGGTACCACAATTATTTCCAGATAAAGAAACTAGTAAGCAAGGTGGTTTGCTTCCAAGCTCACTCACACTGCTTGTCCAAGTTCACAAGGCTAACGAGGGCACTAGGCTTCAAACTGTGGCAATCTAATTCCAGAGCCCATAAGTGACTTAAAAACAGGGAACTTAGAAAAAACCTACAGTCGTGAGATTAAAATGTCAAACCAAATGCTTGAAGAATATTCTGTTAATTTGAATTTTGAATGATTACCTTGAAGACAACTAAAATAATTTTAATAAATCAAACTTTTATTGCTACAAATCTGACAAAAATACCTTGGACTCTCTTGAACTTCAATTAGGAATACACAATTCTGTTATATAGAAAGCATAACAAATTGAACCAAGGGTATATGGTAGCAGTCTTTTTTTTTTTTAATGTAACCCATATCATTTAAATGTTCCCAAATGTTCATGAATTAAAAAATAAGGTTGAACTTTTAGTGTAATAAATGGTTAGAATGAAAATAGTTTAATATATTTGACTTACTTGACCAAAAAATATACGATCAATTATCAGAGACCAACTCAAAGTGACAAATCTGAAAAACAAAAGGGATGATTAATATTCTGAACTCACTGAAAATCCATATTGGCATATGGCTTTGCAAATGCCATATATCAAGGCCATTTCCAAAAAACCACTTTAAAAATGCTTTAGTTGCACATACTGAATATGGATTTACACATTTTCAAAGATCTTTCATTACATAAGCTGCATTTAAACTAAGTTTTAAAAAGTAATAAACACTGCATGATCTGCTGAATAACAACTTACTCCAAAACTTGGCAACTTAAAACTATGAACATTTATTAACTCACAGTTCCTTTGAGTCAAGAATCCAGCCAGGTACAGCTTAGCTGGATGCTTCTGGCTCAAGGGCTCTCAAGGTGTTGGCTAGGAGTATAATTTCATCTAAAGGCTTGAAGGGGGGTAATGGAGAGATTTGCGTCCAAGCTCACTCACATGGTTGTTGGCAGAGCTCAGGCTCCCACATGTGACCCCCCTCCTTAAGACTGCCTCAAGTGGCTTTCCCCAGCATGAGCCAGCTGAGAGAGTGAGACGGGTACCCAAGATGGAAGCCACAGTCAATATTTATAACCCAATCGTGGAAGGGACACCCTTCTGCCATTTCTGTTTGTTAAAATTAAGTCAAAATGTCTACCTCCTGCTCAAGACAAGAGTGTTATACAAGAGCATTAATATCAGAGGATGGGATTAGTGGGGGCAATCTCAGAGGCTGCCTACTTACAAACGTATATACAGAAAAGTACACTATGAGAATAAGGCTTTGTGAGCCATCTCTATATGAACACGACTGTGTAACTGTCATAGAGAGCAAAATACAGAGCATCAGTAGGCCCCCTCATCCCTCCAACCAGTCAATCTCCACCCCCATCCCGACTACTATCCTAACTTTTTGTTGTTAATTATCACCTGAGAATATTTTTTCCATTGAGTTTTAGAGAGAGTGGAAGGGGAGTGAGAGAGAAACATCGCTTGGGTGCCTCCCTCTCGCTTCAAACCAGGGCTGGGGATTGAGCCTTGACTGGAATTGAACCCAGGACTCCAGTCCACAGGCCGATGCTCTATCCACTAAGCCAAACCAGCTAGGGCTGGTTAATGCATTTTTAATTTGCCACAAATTAAATGTTTTCTTCCACAAAACGAAAACACCTACACTTGCCTAGATCTAAGAATTTTGAAAATCATGAGGTAATATGAGAATGCCATTATAAATCACATAGCCCTGTACAAATGTAAAAGAATCAAGTATCTCCTAAAATGTGTCTGAGAAATATTTAGGAAATAAAGTACAGGAAAGTTCTAAGAAAAATTGCAAAGATTCTTATTCATTTAAGCAAATTAAAATACTTATAATTAATCAGAATCATAAGTATTACAATATAAATTTGGAAATAATTCTGTTTCCTTGGTCTGACAATTCTCATTGACATTAAAAGATATCATAATTGACTCAAAGATATAAAATCTTATTTGCAATATATAATTTGCAGGTTATTAAAATTAATAGATGGATTGTAGCAATACTTACCCAACAGGTAAAAACTGATGTAGAATAAGATCAAGCTTTCTCTGTGCTTGCCAGAAATGTCTGAAGAGCAAAGGTATCCATGGAATGACTGCTGTGGGGCGAATTATGAAGGCAAGTGCCACCAGGGATGAGTACTTGACACTGTAAACAAGGAAAATGTATTGTCAAGACAACTAGAAGTGAGTTTAGAAGTTCTGTGATATCACCTTTTTTCTTTAAATGAGAGCATTTTCCTTTTGGTATAAACAGCTATATGAACTTAGGAAAGTTACGTATACTTTCTGGCTCTTAATTTTTCTCATCCATAAAAAGAGGTTAAAAATCTATGCCTTTTCCAGCTCTAATATCCCAATTCTAGTATTTTGAAATAAGCAATTATTTTATGTTTTAATGTTGGTTGTGTTGCTGACAGGTGTACTAGCTTTTAGCCATACAACTCTGCCAGTTGCTTTCCTGATGAAAAAATGATCAAATCTCTCATAAGGATATAAAAGTCACACACAACCATTTTCTAAGAAAGAAATCAAATGCATTTAAAGAAACATTAGGATTATTTAGGCTATGATGGGCTTCTTTTTTTGTTAATCCTCACCCGAGGGTATTTTCCCATTGATTTCTAGAGAGTGGAAGGGAAGGGAGAGAGACATAGAGAAAGAAATATTAATTTGAGAGAGACACATTGATTGGTTGCCTCCCACACAACCCCAACCAGGCGGGGGACTGAGCCTGCAACCGAGATACACGCCTTGACTGGAATTGAACCTGGGACCCTTCAGTCCTCAGGCTGATGCTTTATCCATTGAGCCAAACCAGCCAAGGCATGAGGGGTTTCTGAGTCCATATGATTTTGTTTTGAAAGTAAGCTGCTAATTTTATCCAACTGAAAAATATATAACTGATAAAAGCCTGCTATAAAACCTATGTGATCATGGATAGAAACGTGGATTTTTACTATTAGGACTTCTTTCAATGAGTAGCGAAAGGAGATTATGGATAATTTAATCTAGTCCTAACCTTACTCCAAATTTTCAGACGAGGACTTCTTACTCCTTTCTGAATATTTCTACACAGATAGCTTAGTGGCCTTCAAAATCAAAGTGTCTCAAATACGCCTCATAACCTTCCCTAAAACAGGTCAGTGTCTAGTATGTAAATTAATAGTGTCACTCAATTTCTCAGTCTCCTTAAACAGCAACTTCTCATCTTTACATCCACTTTGTTTCTCTCCCATTCCCACTGCCATCATTTCACTTTTCATAGTCATCATCGTCTTGTTGTGTTTTTTTTATTGCCCAGAAATAGTCCTTTCCTTAATAACAACATCGTTGTTATCATTAATACTTATTGAGCACTTACTTTGCAATAGGTCCTATGCTATACACTTTAATAGAAATCAATGCTGAAATATTCTCATACCACCCTTAAATCTTTCATTTATAATACTTGCATTTTTAAAGGAGTTTGAAAAATTTTATTTAATGTCAAGCCAGGAATAGTACCTGTCATGGAACGAATGCTTATATAGTGGTCGTTTATACACCATGACTCTCCTGACTGAATCAGGCAGCCAATCTAAGGCTGGCCAGTGTGAAAGCTATGTCCAAATAGGGACAATGACATTTAACAAACCTAATCAGAGTCTCTCAAAGTGAATGTGAGATACACAGGAAATGGGGCAGTTGGTAATGAGAATAGAAGCAGAGAGAATGGCTAAGCCTCAAAATGATGGATCCCTAAAACAGGGATTCATAGGCTGGGCTATAAAGGCATAAGAAAACAGCCCATTCCTCAAAACTACCTTGCATTCTGCATAACCTTCTAATTCATTTGTGTGGCTAAGATATTCTGTAATTTTCTTCTAGGCCTGGCCACAGCCTAAGATGCCTATTTTCCTTATTTTCACTTTTTGCCTTGTGATAAAGTTCTCATCATATAGATAATTTAACTGAATGCCTATTCTTTCAGTCAAGAGTCTAATGCAGAAATGATCTTGCTTAATGTCATCCTTGCAACCACCTTTTAATATGCAAAGGGACACTGGCTTCTTAACCAGATTCAATTTCTGGCTTTCTTCCTTTCATTATATCCTCAATATAATTTAGCTACTACAAGAGAATTCTTTCTAAATCAGATATGATTAAGCCATGCTTCTACAACCTATAGAATAGAGTTCCAATTCTGGAGAAGGGCAAAGTCCCTTTTTAGCTTCACCCCTTACTCTGCTCTTCTCCCATGCATCCTACCACACATTAGCTCCTCTGGACAAGGTGCCCAGACTACAATGACGCCCCTTTACGGCTTTATGCTTTTGGTCATATTGTTCCCTTGGCTGGCATTTGCTTCCCTAGTTTCTATGCATATACCCAAATTAGGTCCATATATTTTCTAGTTGCCCTTCTAGACCTGTTTTCCTCCACGCTTCACCTACTCCATGTGCAGGGAGGCTGACCTGTATGGACTCTATCAATGGGCTATTTTGCTTTTTAATTGGCTTTGGCTAATTGGAGGACAGAAGAGTTAAGTCATGGTATTTTATTCTCCCAGCTCTCTCCTTGCAATGGCTAATGGCTAGCTGTGCCTGTCTCCGGTTGGGGCCCTCTCAAAGTTTCAGTTACGTAACATTTCCTCTCCTTGCTCCTTGGGGTCAGGGGGTAATAGAAACTTCCTGCAGAGACTAGTTCTGGTGCACTATGGTATCCCCTTATTGACTTTTCTAAACATTGTCTACACCTTTGTAAACGGTCTTTTTATTAACCTCCTCTTAATTACCAGTTTAAGTATATCTGTTTCCTGCTATAATAAATGTTATCAATTGAAAATTTGTGGGTCTAATAACCTTCATAAACATTAGGGGTCCACTGGACATTACAGTGTGTTGATATTTAAGATTTTTTCAAAACCATGCTTTAGAATCTTGTATATTAACAGCAATATATCTCACCTGTTCATAGACTTTGACCCTTCCAAAGGGTAGTAGAAAAGAGCAATTACAGTGAGAACAGTTTCCATGGTGTTTGTAAGAGTTCTGGTACAGCAATACCATGTGAACCAAGAGCATAACTGGCAAAAAAACTAAGAACAATTATGAGCAAACATACATGCAGGGGGAAATAAAAAAGCTTAGTTAGTGTTATCTTCTATGGAAAATAGCAAGCAAGTCTAAATGCTGCAAAAAACCACATCAAAAGGGAAGTGATGTTAAAAGTAGGCCTGACCAAACATTGTTTCTAAGAATTTATATCAAATACACATCTGTGATATTAGATCTATATTTGTTAAAGTTAAGTTTATACTTTCAAATACATTTTTATGGCATTGCATTGTATTTAAATCTCACTTCCCACTAATAAAAGACAAAAATACAGATTCTTTGATGGTATAGTTTATAGAGAATTGAGATTCATAATTATATTGTCCTAATCAGTATTCCTCAAATTGTCTTATAATACTGACAAGTAAATTGACTGTTTTTATTGATCTTGGTTTGGAATGTTGCCCTATTTCTTGATGAAAAATTAAGAAAACATAGATGAGAAAAAACCTGTCAGGAGATATCATTAACTTTTAACTTGAAAATTGATTAAATTAGTAAACCAGTTTTTGAAAGAATATGCAAACAGAAGCAACATTAAATCTACAAAACAACCATCTTAAAAGAAGCTTGTTAGTTGATGCAAGGGTGTTAAAAGGTGTACTAACTTTCTATCTTTTCAAATAAAGCCTTTTAAAATTGTTTCCAATTTTTGTGGAGTTAAAGGCCTTTCCTAAACTAGATGAAACTAGTGCTGCTACTTTGGAGGAAGGATATCAAAGGCCTGATGCTTCTGCCATTTTAGGTTGAACCTTTGGTAGTGTATAAAGGCACAAAATAGAGACCGTCTTTATCCTGGAATCAGTTAGCAAGGGCTCATTTGCTAAACCAATCTGTCTTTTTAATGCAAATCAACATGCTTGCTACCTGAAGAAATATGTCCTGTTAATATTTAATACATTCTTAATATTTATTAATACTTATAATAAACTAGTGGCCCGGGGTACAGATTCGTGCACACTGAAAGGAAATTAATTAGAAGAAATATTTTAATATAGCCATTCGCCCTTTCTCTATAATAGAAGTGTCAACCAAATTCACAATCGACAATGACAGATGGAAACACATGCGTGCGATTGGCGCCAGCTAGAGCTTTATATGTATCACGCATGCGTGAGTCAACTTAGCCTTTTATATATATATATATATATATATATATATATATATATATATATATAATAAACTTGCTTAATTAGACCTGCTTTCTGATTTAGCTAAACTTTCTCCAGCCCAGTGAAGCACCTCAACTTCCCTTTCAGGTAATTGTCAGCAACACAGCAGTAAATATCAACACGAAGCAGATTATTATTGTAGATCATGCAGAGAGAACAAAGGGTAAAATATTTAACTGCAGCAGTGTTTGACTGTATTCTGCACAGTGAGAAAACCTGAAGTCATTTTCAAGGTCCACCATTTCTTTCCTCTTTTCAGTCGGGTCAAGTTTCTAAACTTTCTAAATCTCTGTTTTCTGGCTAATGAGAAGAAAATAGGATTCCACCGAGTCTCCTGTTCTACCTACTCCAGGACTTCTGTGAGGATCAAAGGAGGTGAGGCATGGGAAAATGCTTCACAGACATTTGGTTAAAATGTAAAAAGTTTGCACCAGGCTATAAAGCAAGTCGTGTTCCTGGGCTGAAGAAACTCCACGGAGACTAGTCATCGCTAGGGAGAGGAAGCCAGGCGTTGCTATGTGACATCATTACCCAGTGCCCACTGTGACCGTTTAGGGCTGGGTTGTGCTGTGGGCCACATTTTGCACCATGGGGTCTCGGCAGCACTGGCTGTGATTTGGTGGGCTGTCGCTCCAGGATGGGGGCAGGGCCTGTGTGCCACTTGGGGGAAACCAAGTGTTGCTTTGTGGGCGCCAGGTCCTCGGTGCCAGTGCACATCACAGCAGCTCCTGTGTTGAGCGTCTGCTCCCTGGTGGTCAGTGCACATCATAGCACCAGTTGGACAGTCAGACACTTAGCATATTAGCCTTTTATATATTTAGATTATATTCTAGAATTGTGTTGGTTAATTGGTACCTTGGAATTTGGAACAAACTTGCCAATAAAAACAATGCAAAAAAGGTAGTAAGATTTCTAGGCGGCTCAAATAAGCTTACTTAATTTAGGAAAGAGCCAAAGTGAAATAACAATACTACAGCATCCGATCACTCTTCAGGATATGGCTTAAATGGGAAAATCCATTCAAGGTTTGAATGGGAGATCAGGAATCTATCTCCCCACTGTGAAATAAGCTAAATGACAAGACAGCCTTCTACTCCACATCCTCTCCCTTACAGAGTCCAGCTGTTTTTATTAAACACTAACCAAAGCTGGACCAGTGCTTTAGTGAAAAGGCATTTCCCAGGCTGAGTCTCAGGTAGCTGGAGGAATAGTGGACAGGGTTGTAAAAGGCTGAGGCAACTTGTGAGGTAGGCAGTGATTTAGAACTATTCCTACTGGTGAGGCAAGGGCTCTGACAGTTGGGAGGAATGAAGGTGCTTCCAGAGGAGACATCCTAGGTCAGTGATGGTGAACCTATGACACGCGTGTCAGAGGTGACACGCGAACTCATTTTTTTTGGTTGATTTTTCTTTGTTAAATGGCATTTAAATATATAAAATAAATATCAAAAATATGTCTTTGTTTTACTATGGTTGCAAATATCAAAACATTTCTATATGTGACACGGCACCAGAGTTAAGTTAGGGTTTTTCAAAATGCTGACATGCCGAGCTCAAAAGGTTCGCCATCACTGTCCTAGGTTCACCCCCTCACAGGGTTTGAGGGCATCAGTGACCTCCACCACCTCGAGTCCCATCAGAAGAGAGATGGTGTGCGCCATTCGCATTTTACTGTTCTTAATTATGGAAGTACTCTATAAAATTGTATGAATTATCTTCTGAAACTGGTTTTGGAATCGATATTGTTTATGCTCATAGGAATGAAAATAACTGGCATATAGTTTCTAAAGTGTTGAGGACTTACCACCCATCTTGCTACTTGCTGATTTTCTAGTTGCTTCATTAATGAGTAAAGCCTCAAGTCGGCTATAGCAGACAGAAGTGCTTGGGCAAGTCTAGGAATCCAAATCTTCATTAATTAAAAAAAAAAAAAAAAGAAAAGAAAAACATCTGTTGGTTCACACTGAATTATCATAAGAAATCAACAAGCTAATCCAATTATCACTACACACACACACATACACACACACACACAAATTTTAATTTAAATAGCCAACAAACCATTTCGTGTTAAGGTTCTATTTTAGAAGCATATCTAGTTATTTTCATTAGCATAACAATACATAATTTTTAATAAAACTTATACAGTACTGTACGCTAGGTATCATATTAAGTATATATTTAATTTTATTTTTAAATTTTTTAAATTTTTATTTTTGTTAATCCTCACCTGAGGATATTTTTCCATTGATTTTTAAGGAGAGTGGAAGAAAGAGGGAAAGACAGAAGAAACATCAATGTGAGAGAGACATACTGGTTGGTTGCCTCCTGCACAAGCCCTGACCAGGACCCGGGATGGGGAGGAGCCTGCAACCGAGGTACGTACGTGCCCTTGACCGGGATCGAATCAGGGACCCTTTGGTCCACAGCCCACACTCTATCCACTGAACTAAACTGGCTAGGGCTTAAGTATATATTTTATATGTAACAGCTCATTCAGTCTTCCTAGCAATCCTATGAAATTGATACTGTTTTATAAATGACAAAACTGAGACACAGAGAGGTTAGGTAATTTTCTCAAGGCTGTACAGCTAGTTAGTGTGAAAGCCAGGATTCAAACCCAGTCTCCCTGACTCCAAAGCCTGTGCTCTTAACTATTAAGTTACATTGTTTCCCCATCTTGCAATATAAATAATAAAATAATATTCAGATAACATTAAAGAGCAAATTTAAACTAAAAAGTAAATATATTGTATAGGGGTTGGCAAAAGTAGGTTTACAGTTGTGAGTACGTGAAACCCAAAGTTAATTCTTTAATTATTACTAGAGGCCCAACACATGAAATTCGTGCGGGGGAGGGGGTGTCCCCTCAGCCCGGCCTGCACCCTCTAGCAGTCTGGGAGCCCTCACTCCTTACTCCTGCCTGCTCGCTGCTCCTTACCACTCAGCTGGCTGCTCCTTAGCGCTGCAGCAGAGGCAGGAGAAGCTCCAGCCACTGCTGCTGTGCTGCTCGCCAGCCGTGAGCCAGCTTCTGGCTGAGCGATGCTCCCCCTGTGGGAGCGCACTGACCACTAGGGGGCAGCTCCTTCATTGAACGTCTGCCCCCTGGTGGTCAGTGCGCATCATAGCGACCAGTAATTCCACTGTTTAGTCAATTTGCATATTAGGCTTTTATTATATAGGATTTTCCATACGAACAACTGTAAACCTACTTTTGCCACCCCTGTAGTATAACTTAATTAAAGACAGTAATTCTAATGCTATACATTAGCATCTTAAGAGTTTTTTTAAATGTGTCATAGTTATCATTATCAAAATAACACTGCTGTAAAGCATAATTTAATGATTTGTTAAAAAATGTTTTTAAAAACATGTAGATTTGTATTTTTGTTGGCGCAAACTTCATTAACTTTACATTATAATTAGAGTTGCTTAACTTTCAGTTGTCAGTGGCATCTAACACTTTAGCTTTGTATTCCTTTTCTTTGCCAATAACCTATAAATGAATGTGTAAATCTTAGAGTTACAAGTATGCTGTACTTCATAATTTTACTTAAACTGTGCCCTATAAAATACAGTAAAGGGCACTTATTACATACCTTCTACTTACTCTGCATAGAGATCTATAAGCTTCATTCTCACCTCCTGGGCCTGAAAGTAGTTCATTTGAAAACTCAATTTGGCTACAAACTTAATGAGCCAACAGTATGAGGTAGCCACTAAAAAACTAAAAGAATCTTTGTGCCCTGAGAGAAGAATATTTATGAAGTAATGGTCTCACTATACTATTTTGAACTAGTTACCCTAGCTTTCAATATTGGGCTCAGTTTGGAGATCCACATTTTCAGATGGATATTAATTAGAAGATGTTTAGAGGACATTATTTGATTATGAGGTTCAGAACTAGAGTTGTTTATCCTGGATAAAAAAAACTTTTTGAAGGGTTGTCATATAGAAATCTTAAATTTAAAAGAAGGTAGATTTTGCCCTGGCCAATGTGGCTCAGTTGGTTGTCAGGGTACATGGCCTGGGATGCAGGCTTGATCGTTGGTGGGGTTGTGCAGGAGGCAGCCAATCTCACACCCATGTTTCTCTCTCTCCCTCTCTCTCTCTAAAAATCAATCAAATCTTTAAAAATGAAAAATAAAAGGTAGATTTTAGCTCAATACAAAAATAAGTGGAGATGTAAATTTCTGTTATTAGCAGTATTTCCAGACAGTTAAGATACCATCATTTTCCAGGTTATGCTAAGGACTGGAAAAGAATTAAGTAATACTTTCATATGGTTTCTGGAAAATACAAAGTAGCAGTGTGGGGCAAAGAGGAGAAAACATGACAGGGGTAAATCTTGAGGACGAGGCCAGGGTTGGCAGCTTACCATTCTATATTCCTGTTCTTTAAGCTCCTAATTCCTCCCTTAAGCTCCAGGAGCCAAATGCCCTTCACCATCTTCTGACTACTCAAAGCCCCGCTGTGGTACCCATCAGGTCTCCTTTCTTATCCCTCTTCTCACATGTTCTAAGCCAGCACTAAATGTCCAGCAGAAATAGAATGTGAACCACACAAAGTAAAATATCACAAGCAAGTAAAATGAATTTTAGTTACTTTAACCCCATTTATCTAAAATATTATCATTTCAACATTTTAATCAATATAAAATATTATAAGTATTTTATATTTTTTTATACTAGGTCTTGGACATCCAGTATGTACTTTATACTTATAGCACTCCTCAGTTTGGACTAGTCACAAATATTTAATAACTGCATGTGATTAGTGGCTACCATATCAGACAGTGCAGTGCTAAGTCATCCCTCATTTTGTGCATACACCTCATGCAGTTTAAAGAGAGCGATCTGTAAAGAACATTAGGCTGTGAATAAGTAGACCTTGGATCTAGTGTTAGCTCTGCTCTAAACATGCTGTGACCTTGATCTATGTACTTCACTTCTCTGACCCCTTCTAGTTCAAAATTATATCACCTTTATTTAGAATAATCAATATGAGAGTATGAATGACTGATGATCGCATCCTAATTTTCTCTACCTGGAATTTCACCAGGTACTTTTTTGGCAGAGGTGGTAGTGTGGGGTGGGGATGGGGGCCAGGGGAGGTTTCCTCTTAATCAAAAAATGGCCAAGTGGGCCAGCTACAGTGAACAGGGCTTGGAGGAAGAGGAAGTTTTCTTGAAGACCCCTTCATTGATAATAAAACCTATTCCTGAGATATAAGATTTCCTTGATGACATCATGTATATCCAGACTTAATGTACCCTGCATGATCAGTTGTCATGGGTTGTCATATAGAAATCTTAAATTTAAAAGAAGATAGATTTTGCCCGGGCCAGTGTGGCTCAGTTGGTTGTCAGGGTACTTGCCTGGGTTGCAGGCTTGATCCTTGGTGGGTTGTGCAGGAGGCAGCCAATCTCACACCCATGTTTCTCTCTCTCCCTCTCTCTCTAAAAATCAATCAAATCTTTAAAAATGAAAAATTGGTTGGCCCTGAGAGAAGAAAAGAGAATTCACAGCTCCTAAGTTCTACCCATGTCGGTGAAACTCTGCTACCGTTCAGGATAGTTCCATGAGAAACATAGGTCTGATCCTTGTTTCTTAATAATGGGGCATCAAATTTCATTGCAAAGGGAAGGGTATAATCCTGCCTTTAATTTTTTTAAATCCAAGAACCTCAATGTCTTTCAGGCTTTAAAAAAAACCCTCGCCCTGACCGGTTTGGCTCAGTGGATAGAGCGTCAGCCTGCCGACTCAAGGGTCCCGGGTTCGATTCCGGTCAGGGGCATGTACCTTGGTTGCGGGCACATCCTCAGTTAGGGGGTGTACAGGAGGCAGCTGATCGGTGTTTCTCTCTCACCGATGTTTCTAACTCTCTATCTCTCTCCCTTCCTGTCTGTAAAAAATCAATAAAATATATTTAAAAAAAAAAAAAAAAACCCTCAGGATTTGGACTGCCTTTCGAATTCTGGGGTACTTCCCTAACAGAAAATGGGAAGACCCCAAGTGCTGAGGCCAACTTGATGATAGTTTAAAGGATCTTGACAATGAGGTCAGAGAAACTTGTGTTCTCTTAGTTCTTCCTTTGTATCCTCTCCTGGCAAATAACTCCAGAAATTCATGTTCCAGGAATTACAACCCTATTTACTATTGAGGCCTAATTACAATGTAGCACAATGATTGTGCATATCATTAAATTTTTGTCAAATTGATTTTGTCTAAGTTTTAATTACAACACAATTCTTAGTGTGTTTATATGTAATCTTCATAAGCTCATATAACATGGTCTTCAGCTCACAAGTTAAAAAAAACAAGATACAACCTGCTCTCAAGTGACTCTTTATGAAGGATCCAAATAATTAATATATAATGTAATCATTCTGAAAATCTTAACAGGATTGCTCCCAGCAGGACACTTTCATGCTCAGTCTTGTATTTTAGCGCATATTGAAGAGCTACATCAGACACAGCATGTCTTTGGAACCCTGTGCTTCCCAGAAATGGTCAGAGTAGCCTTTTAAAAATGAACTTCATGATACCAATAATACCATTTAGTTAATATAGACTAACCTTTAAAAAAGAATGGAATGGGAGGGTAGGGGCAGGGTGGAGGCGGTAAATGGGGGGGAAAAGGAAACAACTGTAATACTTTCAACAAGATACATTAAAAAAATAAAAAGGATGGAATAATCTACATTTGAGAACTATTTTGATTACTTTTATTTAAACTTACCAGCAACTGAACACTATCATTCCCCAAAAGATGCAGAATCTTGTACATGCTTGCAAAGATTAAGGGGTAAGTGTAACCCCTCAATCTTTCTGTCCATTCCCAGGTCAAATAACCATAATTAGTAATATTAAGGACTAATTTTAAATAGCACTGAAACAAAACCAATTTTCACTTCCATATATAAAACTGTTTTATTTTTTAACACAGCAGCTTTAAAACACAGCATTTTATACTAGATATTTGAATTAAAAATGCAATTGGCCAACAAAACTCTTAACTTCTTCAAGGCAGGAATGTGTTTTTTTAGTTCATATATTTTCTCCACAGTTCTGAGCACTGTGGAAATATATGCTAAAGGTGAAGTCATGTACATTAACATCAAGTAAATATACAGATGAAATATTAGCATAAAATAATGGCATACTTTGATAAATTAAAATTATTTGGAGAAAATATAGAGGATTGACTGAAAATGTATTAACAGAAAGTAACACAATTCCCAAGATGAACTGAATACACATTTCCAATCTGGACAAGAAAATACAAAGGATATTTGAAAACCATATGATGTGCAACTTCAAGAGACTGCCAGTACTCATCTGGAACAAAACTTGTCTGGACCAAAAAGCAGTTACATATTCGTAATGCTATGGTAAACAAGACCAGATAAATGTTCTCACCAAGAAGACCTGAAAAACAAAACAGGTAATTGTGGCGCAAAAGTCAGGCAAGTTCCGCTTGCAGAACTAAGATCTGCTGCTCTGGGGCCCCTCGCGCAGGCTGGTGAGGCACAGGGTGAACTCTGACCCCCCCACACCACTCTCCCACACCACGGGGTGATTCACCACTCCTGTCATTTAACCAGCGGTCCTCGCAACTTACTGTACAGAGAGAAAATATGGAAAAAGAGGTTGGGTTAACTAAGGCCTTCGGTAGATTACTTTATCCTATATGTGTATGTAAAGGAAGAAACCAACTAACAAATTACTAACTTAGGAAACAACTCTGTAATAGGTGCCGAACAGTAGCTTATAAAATGATCTGTACATTTAAAAAAATATATATTTTTTTATTGATTTCAGAGAGGGAGGGAGGGAGGGAGGGAGGGAGGGAGAAATAGAAACATCAATAATGAGAGAGAATCACTGATCACGTCCCCCACTGGGGGTGGAGCCCAGCCCTGACCTCATGGTTCACAGATCCAGGCCCAACCCCTGAGCATGCCCGCTGGGCGGTCTGTGCGTTTTTAAAGAGCACTAGTGGCGCTTACAAACGCCGGGCACCGAGTTTATCCCTTCTCATGCACTATCTCATGTAATCCTCAAAACAATGCCACGGGGTAGATATTAGCCCATTTCGCAAATGAGGAAACTGAGGCTCGGAAATAAATTGCCTTGTCTAAAGTCAAAAAAGTTGCAAATGACTAAACAGGATTGATTCCAAAGCAGGTCTGTCTGCTGACTCCAACACCCCGCTCTTAGCCATAGATGGAGCCGATAGGCTGAATAGAGGGTTTAAAATGGTTTTAAAAATCCTCACCAGAGGATGTGTTCATTGATTTTAGAGAGGGAGGGAGGGGGAGGGAGGGAGGAGGGGTGTGTGTAGAAATATCAATGCGAGAGGAACCTCCATTGGTTGCTTCCCTTACAGCGCCGCTGCCCCACCCCCTCCCCAAGGCAATGGAACCCGCAACCAGAGCGAGCGCCCTGACGGGGAATCAATCCCACCGCCTTTCAGTGTACGGGCGGGCGCTCCAACCCACTGAGCCACACGGGCCAGGGCCAGAGCATTTTTTTTTTTTTAATTTGAATTTAGTGCCCCGAATGAATGGGAAGTCCATCTTTATATTAACCCCCCGCCCCGCCCCCCCAACTTGCTGGGGTGATTTTTCCTGCCATGTCATCCTGACCCGAGAAGGCAGAGAAGGCAAAGGCGGTAAATGAACTAAGGCGGGCGGGACCTGGTCGCACTCCGGGAGCCAGCCCCTCGAGGCTGCGGGGGCCGGTGCCCTCTAACAGGCTGGCCTCGCCATGCCCACGCACTTCCCCGGCGGGGAGGGCGGCCTTCGTCCCGCAGGACCGGGGTCCAGGATCCCGCAGCGAGCGCACTAGGCCAGGACTTCTGCCCCCGCCCCAGCAGGCGGAGCCCACGCTCCGAGGCCGGGTTCCGCCCCCGCCCCCTTCCCCGCGCCGGCCGGCCTCCCCCCGCACTCACCGCGGCGCCGGGCGCTCTCCTGGGGGCTGAGGTACAAGGCCGACTTTCTCTTCCGCAGCTTCACCTTCTCGCGGGAGCGGTTCTGGAGGCCGCGGAAGAAGAGGCTGCCGTCGCCGGGCGCCCGCTCCATCCCGCAGGTGCTGCAGGTCCCGGGCCCCCTTCCGGCGCGAGGTAGGGGAGCGCGCGCCGCTTCGGGGCGCACTAAGTTTGGCCTCGGCGAGCTGCCGTCCGGGCGGGCGCAGAGGGAGCCGGGAAAGGGCGACTTGCGCCAACTCCGCCGGGCCGTGGCTTCGCCGCCGGGTGCTGCAGGTTTGGGCCCGGCGGCTAAATTTGGCCGAGGGCTGCCCACACTTTCCCGGAGGCACGTCCTTCCGCCCGGGCTGCTGCCGCCCGGGGTTTGGTGACCTGTGCGCCGGGGACCGAGAACCCGCTGGAATAATGGTCGGACCTCGCCTCTGCGCGGACAGGCGGGAGGCGGGGTCAGTGGCTGGGAGAGGAGCGAGCGGGGGAGACATCTGAAGGGTAATGAGAGGCGCACAGGCATACTTCGTGTCGTTGCGCTCTGCTTTATTGCGCCTCGCAGATATTGCGGGGTTTTTTTGCTTTTTTGGTTTTTTTACAACTTGAAGGTTTCTGGCAACCCCGTGAAGTCTACCAGCGCCATTTTTCTAACAGCATTTGCTCACTTTGTGTCTGTGTGTCACGTTTTGGTAACTCGAAATAGTCTAAACTTTTTCATTGTTGTTATATTTGTTACGGGGATCTGTGATCAGTGATCTTCAATGTTACGATTGTAATTATTTCGGGGCGCTGAGAACTAAACTCACAGAAGACCACGAACTTCGAGCTTAGTAGATACATGTTTGTGTTCTGGCTGCTCCACAGCCAGGCTTTGCATGCGCGGGCTCCCTCTCCTCCCGCCCGACTTCCTCCTCCCTGACGTACAGCGACATCGGAACTGGGCCAGCGGGTAAGCCAGCGATGGCCCCTAAGTGTCCAGGCGAAAGGAAGAGTCGCACGTCTCTCACCTTAAATCAGAAGCTGGAAATGATCAAGCTGAGCGAGGAGGGCCTGTCGAAGGCCGAGATCGGCCGGAAGCTGGGGCTCCTGCGCCAAACCGTGAGCCAGGTGGTGAACGCCAAGGAGAAGTTCCTGAAGGAGCGGGAGAGCGCCACGCCGCTGAACACGCGCATGATCCGGAAGCGCAACAGCCTGATCGCCGACATGGAGAAGGTCCTCGTGGTCTGGATGGAGGACCAGGCCAGCCACAACATCCCCTTGAGCCAGAGCCTGATCCAGAGCAAGGCCCTCACGCTCTTCAACTCCATGAAGGCCGCCAGGGGGGCCGGGGCCGCGGAGGAGAAGTTCGAAGCCAGCAGAGGCTGGTTCAAGAGGTTCAAGGAGAGAAGCCGGTTCCCGAACCTACACGCTCAAGGTGGGGCCGCCGGTGTCTTAGCCGACGAGGCGCTGCTTCTCGTGGATGAGCAGAGGAAGTGGCTCCTTGAGATGGAACCCACTCCCGGGGAAGACGCGGTGAAGATTGTGGAAATGACAACGAAGGATTTAGAGTATTACATCAACTTAGTGGACAAGGCCGCGGCAGGATTTGAGAGCATTGACTCCAATTTTGCAAGAAGTTCTGCTGCGGGTAGAATGCTGTCCAACAGCATCGCGTGCTACAGGGAAATCCTTCGCGAAAGGAAGAGGCAGTCCCAGCAGCAGACCTCCCTGCTCACGCATTTTAAGAAATGGCTCCGACCGCCCCAGACTCTAGCAGCCACCGCCCTGCGCGGTCAGCAGCCATCTACTTCCAAGCAGGACCCTCCACCAGCGAAAAGGTTACGACTCGCTGCAGGGTCAGATGACGGTTAGCATTCTTTTTTTTAGCAATAAAGTATTTTTTAATTAAGGTATGTATCTTGTTTCTTTTTTGCACACTTACTGGACTTCATTATAGTGTATACAACTTTTTACACGCACTGGGACACCAAAAGCTTTGTGTGACTTGCTTTATTGTGATAGTCCCTTTATTGCGGTGGCCTGGAACCACATCTGCAATATCTCCGAGGTATGCCTGTAATGGTGATTATAAACGTGTTTATGCAGCATTTCACTGTCTGGGTGATCACACAATAACTATTTGTTGAACGGAATAGGCAAGGTAAAGATGACTTAGCGTGCTGCATGGATATGGAAAATGAGGTTCAAAAGGTAAAATGACTTGGTCAGGGTCAGTTAGCCAGCTGGTGGCAGAAGGGTCATTATCGATTTTCCAAAGAGCAAATGGCTTCTTCTTCTTCTTTTTTTTTTTTTCACACTTAGCAGACATTGATCCAAAGTATGATTGGTGACGTTGTCATTTATCTAGTTAATGGTAGAGTCCAGGAGAAAACAGGTTTTTCTTTCCCAGGTTAGTTTATATTACATTTTAGTGATATTAAGGGCAAGCTAGTTTTTTGTATCATTTTTGCCATTAATGATTTTTGTGACCTTCAGGGTTGGTCTAGGAGGCTATGAAATATTGTTATAATAATGGGAATATGTAAAACTTTGACTCTGCTTTCCTCATTCATAAACACCTACCTCGTTTCTCCCGAGACGAAGATGTCAGCAAGGAATGTGACCTTCCCAAGAGGTGCTAGAGTCTCCCCTCCTCTGCTGTTAGAAGTAAAACCATCCAATCTCTGTTATATTTTTGTCAGAAATGGATGGCAAATGATTTAGATTTGATGTCTGCTTCTACTTAATAAAGCATCAAAGGAAATTCATACAATTTTTAGCCTGTTTTAAAAGACCATTGCATTTAATAATACATATTGCCAAAAATATGATAGTAAAGATGGGCTAATAATGAAAAGTAACATTACTCTGTCTCCTACTTCCAGATCGGACTGGTATGCCTTATAAAGGCATAAAGAATATGGCTCAACCTTGTCTCACTTCTGCCCTTTTAAATTAACCATTGAGAACATTCTGTAATAGGATTTAGCTTTTACACCATCCCCTAAAGCTCATTTTCCATACTCCCTAAATATATGTATTCCTAGTTTAGTTAAATCAATATGTAGTATTTACATATTATGAGGAAACACTCTTCACTCTGGAACAAACTAGTGACTTGAAATCTTTAAAAAGTATCTTGTACTAATTGCTTTGTTTTCCATTTTCTTTGTACACAGATCTGAAGAGATTTCCTGAGTGGAGTGGAGTTTTTTTCAAAACCATCTTTGTACCGTGTGGCATTTGTTAAAAAACATGTTTGGGAGAGTGACTCTTCCACAAGCGCTTTTTGCTGGCATCCTTGGAATTGCTGGAGGGATATATATTTTTCAACCAGTATTTGAACAGTATTCCAGAGATCAGAAGGAATTAAAAGAAAAGTTGAAATTGGCAGAGGAATCAGAAAAGAAGAAAAGTTAATACTACAGCAAGTTGAACTGTAATTGCTTAAAGTTCCATTGAAATGATATGTTGACTATAAATAGTCTCATAAAAACTTCTGAAGTACATTTTAAACATAAATAAATCATAGATGATAATTTTTAAAACTAGTACTGTCAATCTTAATGTTTACTGTACTTTTATTTGCCATCTTATTTCTTTTCATTGGGACAGGTAAATAATTTCCTTTTTAAGTAAAAATGAATATTGGAAGGGATATTTTATTTCCTAGAAATACTATATTTTATAAAATAGCTGGGAGTGGTATTTACAGTAGTGTTTGTAGATGAAGTGAATCAAGTTATCCACCGCAGGCAGAATGTCTTTTTTTTTTTTTAAAAAAAAAAATGTTTTTATTGATTTCAGAGAAGAAGAGAGAGGGAGAGATAGAAACATTAATAATGAGAGAGAATCATTGATCTATGAGCTGTCTCCTGCAGGCTCCCTACTGGAGACCAAGCCCACAACCCCTGCGTGGGATCGGGCCTAAACCGTCAGTTGGACATCCCTCTCGCAATCTGGGACCACTGACTCCTAACCGCTTGCCTGCCTGCCTGATCGCCCCTAACCACTCTGCCTACTTGCCTGATCGCCCCTAACTGCTTGCCTGCCTGCCTGATCACCACTAATCATCTCTGCCTCAGTCCCCACCACCGTGGTTTCATCCGGAAAGACATCCAGAATGATGTCTGAAGGTCGGTCGGCTGTGCAGTCTAATTAGCATATTACGCTTTTATTATGTATGCTCCAAGTCACTGATCATCAGAGAAATGCAAATTAAAACGACAATGAGGCACCATCTCACACCTGTCCAAATGGCTACCATGAACAAATCAAAAAATGACAAGTGCTGGCAAGGATGTGGAAAAAAGGGAACCCTAGTGCACTGCTGGTAGGAATGCAGACTGGTGCAGCCATTATGGAAAACAGTATAGAGTTTCCTCAAAAAATTAAATACAGAACTGTCATTTGACCCAGTGATCCCACTTTTAGGAATATATCCTAAGAAACCCGAAACACCAATCAGAAAGAATATATGCAGCCGTATGTTTATAGCAGCACAATTTACAATAACTAAGATCTGGAAACAGCCCAAGTGTCCATCAGTAGATGAGTGGATAAAAAAGCTGTGGTACATTTACACTATGGATTACTATGCAGTAGTAAAAAAGAGGGATCTTTTACCCTTTGAGATAGCATGGAGGGACCTAGAGAGTATTATGCTAAGTGAAATAAGCCAGTCAGAGAAAGACAAGTATCACATATCTCACTCATATGTGGAATCTAATTTAACAAAATAGACTGATGAACAAAATAGATCCAGTGACACAGAAGTATGGAACAGACTGTCGAATCTCAGAGGGAAGGGTGGGTGGGTGGGAAGAGATAAATCAAAGAACTTGTATGCATATATAGACAATATATATGCATGACATGGACAATAGGGTGGTGAAGGCTTGGGGTGGGTGGGGGGCCTCTAACGGGTCAGTGCGGGGAGAAAGGGGACATATCTAATACTTTCAACTATCAGATTTTTTAAAAGCACTTTGTACATGTGTGATCACATTTGTAGCTCTCACTGAAAATACAAGTTTAAGAATATTAACTTAAAAGTAGTAGCCAGCCTGGGCAGCATGGCTAAGTGGTTGAACATTGACCTATGAACCAGGAGGTCACAGGTTCGATTCCTGATCAAGGGCACATGCCCGGGTTGTGGGCTTGATCCCCAGTAGGGGGAGTGCAGGAGGCAATCAATGTATGATTCTCTCTCATTATTGATATCTTTCTCTCTTTTCTTCTCTAAAATCAATAAAAATATATTTAAAAAGTAGTATCCAAAAAAAAATACAAGAAAACATAAACAAAAAACAAAAAAATCATATCCGTTCTTAACAATCTCAAAACGCCCTTTAGCTATATGAATAATAGCTTCATAACAAATTAATTCTTCCCTAGCCACCAAGGTTAATGCAAATTTGCTTAGCAGGTTAAATAGATGTCATATTTGCCACCCTATATAAAACCATATATAGGGATATGGCCTAAACCGTCAGTTGGACATCCCCTGAGGGGTCCCGGATTGCAGGCCAGGCTGAGGGACACCCTCCCCCATCCCATGCGTGAATTTTGTGCATGGGGCCTCTAGTTTTTTTTATATGTCCCCTGGCCATCTGTATGTTCCCTTTGGAGAAGTGTCTCTTTAGGTCCTTTGCCCATTTTTTAATTGGGTTGTTTGTCTTCCTTTTGTTAAGTTGTATGAGTTCCTTAAATATTTTGGATATTAACCCTTTATCAGATGTATCATTGCCAAATATGTTCTCTCATACAGTGGGCTCCCTTTTTGTTTTGTAGGTGGTTTCTTTTGCTGTGCAGAAGCTTTTTAGTTTGATGATGTCCCATTTGTTTATTTTCTCCTTAGTTTCCTTTGCCCTAGGGATGTATCCACAAACATTGCTATGAGATGCCTGAGATTTTGCTGCCTATAGTTTCTCCTAGGATTTTTATGGTTTCATGACTTACATTTAAGTCTTTTATCCATTTTGAGTTTATTCTTGTGTGTGGTGTAAGTTGGTAATCTAGTTTTATTTTTTTTGCATGTATCTGTCCAGTTTTCCAACACCATTTATTGAAGAGACTATCTTGGACTCCATGGTATGCTCTTGCCTCCTTTGTGAAATATTAATGGAGCATAATGGCTTGGGTCCATTTCTGGGGTCTGTGTTCTGTTCCATTGAACAGGTAATAACTAGCCTGTTCCAGGCTGTTTTGATCACGGTGGCTTGGTAGTATAATTTGATATCTGGTATTGTGATTCCTCCAACGTTGTTTTTCTTTCTCAAGGTTTCTGCAGTTATTCGTGGTGTTTTTTGTTTCCATGTAATGTTTTGGAGTATTTGTTCTAGATCTATGAAATATGCTGTTGGTATTTTAATAGAGATTGCATTGAATCTATAGATTGCTTGGGGTAGTATGGATATTTTAATGATGTTAATTCTAACAATCCATGAACACAGTATATTCTTCCACTTATATCTTCTTCTGTCACTTTTTCAACATCCTGTAGTTTTCTGAATACAGGTCTTTTACCTCCTTGGTTAAGTTTATTCCTAAGAATCTTAATTTTTCTTTTTTGCAATAGTAAATGGGATTGGTTTTTTAGTTTCTCTTTCTGAGAATTCATTATTGGTGTATAAAAATGCCATCAATTTTTGGTTGTTAATTTTGTATCCTGCTCCATAGCTGAATTAATTTATTAAATTTAGTAGGGGTTTTTTTTGGTGTGGAGTCTTTAGGGTTTTACAAAGTGTTTTAAAACTGAATTCATTTTTAAAAAATAAACTCATTTTTATTATTGATTTCTTTTTCTTAAAAAGTAAATTCACTCTAGCTTAATCTAAGTTGAATAGATAGTATGGGTAATTTAAAAAAACAGTAAGTGAAGAAAGAATTATAAAAGTTGTAAGTTCATTAAAGACTCCAAGTGCCGGGGATCTTGTTCCAGCATTAAGAAGGGTTCAGCAATCTGGAGAAGGCTGTGCGTAGATTAAATAGGAGTCCAGAGACGAAGCATAATTTTGAAAGGCATTTGGGGGTCAGAGGAGCCAAATTTAAAGGAAACTAAGATCTAAGTTCTAAGGTCTCCTCGTCTCAGGACCCATGCTTTTTATTAACACAACTTGTCCTGAGGCGAGGCAGGGATATACACTTCAAAGGGTCAGGTTTTCCTCTACAGAGGCATTTTCAGAATGGAAACATTAGCCTATGGCTGTTCAGGTGTTTGGCCAGTAGGAGGCAATAACGTGTAGATTAAGATGCCCTGAGCTGTCTGGCAGCCAACAATCAATTTAATGTATCCTATTCAGGTTTGGGGAAATGCCATTGCCACTCCAGATGATTCAGCCCTGCTGAACATGCTGGAATTGGTTTCTGGCATCCAAATAATACAAAAATGTATAAAATGAAAATTATCCATGCATACATTGATTTAATCAATACACTTAATAGTTTAGTGGGCTTTTGAGACTTTTTCTTTAATGCATATAAAAATACATATAAATTTAAATTAATGTACTGGTATCAATTGTCTGACAGGCTTGGTTTTGCTTGGCTACAGGTAGGCAGGCTCTGCTATATATGTCTAAGATTGTGGGACGTAGGCTCAATGAGCAGAACTCTGGGATATTACAGAATATAGGATTGAGAGAAACTGAGAGGAAACATGGAATTGTAAACTTCTGCTCATTTGTGGCAAATAGCATGTCTTCTCACATTCTGTTGGTTTAGAGCAGCCGTGGGCAAACTACGGCCCACGGGCCGGATCTGGCCGTTTGAAATGAATAAAACTAAAAAAAAAAAAAGACCGTACCCTTTAATGTAATGATGTTTACTTTGAATTTATATTAGTTCACACAAACACTCCATCCATGCTTTTGTTCCGGCCCTCCGGTCCAGTTTAAGAACCCATTGTGGCCCTCGAGTCAAAAAGTTTGCCCACCCCTGGTTTAGAGCATGCCATGAGGTCAAGCCCAAAGTCAAGGGCAGGTACATAGACTTCTCACAGGATTCACAGTCAAATCACATGACAATGGGTAGGAATACATAATCCTATTATAGCCAACTAATATAATCCTCTATCTACTGGTAACAGCAAGTTAAATTGAATTTGATCCTCCTTTTGAAAAGGATGCATTAATCAGTTTAGTTGTCATATATCAAGTGCCAGAGAATGGATTTTTTTTTTTTTTAGCAAAGATACTGTAGCCATTCAAATCAAAGTCACAATGAGATATCACTTCACATACATTAGGATGATTACAATCAAAAGACAAAGTGAGTGGTGGCGAGGATGTGGGGAAATGAAAACCCTCATTCATACACTGCTGGTGGGAATGTAAAACTGTAGCTGCTAAGAAACAGTTTGGTGGTCCCTCAAAAAGTTAAACATAATGTTCCCATGTGACCTAGCACTTCTACTTCCAGGTATATACCTGAGATAAACAAAAACATGCCCACACAAAAATTTGTACATGAATGTGCATAGCATCATCATTAGTAGGCAAAAAGTACACATAATCTAAATGTCTATCAGCTGATGAATGGATAAACAAATTGTGGTACAGCCATACAATGGAATATTTTTTTAAATCTTTATTGTTCAGATTATTACAGTTGTTCCTCTTTTTCCCCCTCATAGCTCCCCTCCACCCAGTTCCCACCCCACCCCATGCCCTTACCCCCCCCCTCCCCGCCCCACACTGTCCCCCCCGCCCCACCTTGTCCATAGGTGTACAATTTTTGTCCAATCTCTTCCCACACCCTCCACACCCCCTTCACCCCACAATTGTCAGTCTACTCCCTTTCTATGCCCCTGATTCTGTTCACCAGTTTATTCTGTTCATCAGATTTTTTATTCACTTGATTTTTAGATTCACTTGTTGATAGATAGTATTTGTTGTCACTTTGTTGTTCATAGTTATTATCTTTACCTTTTTCTTCTTCCTCTTCTTAAAGAATACCCTTCAGCATTTCATATTATACTGGTTTGGTGGTGATGAACTCCTTTAGCTTTTTCTTATCTGTGAAGCTCTTTATCTGACCTTCAATTCTGAATGATAGCTTTGCTGGGTAGAGTAATCTTGGTTGTAGGTTCTTGCTCTTCATCACTTTGAATATTTCTTGCCACTCCCTTCTGGCCTGCCTAGTTTCTGTTGAGTAATCAGCTGACAGTCGTATGGGTACTCACTTGTAGGTAACTGACTTTTTCTCTTGCTGCTTTTAAGATTCTCTCTTTGTCTTTTGCTCTTGGCATTTTAATTATGGTGTATCTTGGTGTGGTCCTGTTTGGATTCCTCTTGTTTGGGGTTCTCTGTGCTTCCTGGACTTGTAAGTCTATTTCTTTCATCAGGTAGGGGAAGTTTTCTGTCATTTCTTCAAATAGGTTTTCAATATCTTGCTCTCCCTCTCCTTCTGGCACCACCATAATTCGGATGTTGGTACGCTTGAAGTTGTCCCAGAGGCTCCTTACACTATCTTGATATTTTTGGATTCTTTTTTCTTTTTGCTTTTCCAGTTAGGTGTGTTTTTGCTTCTTCATATTTCAAATCTTTGACTTGATTCTTGGGATCCTCGAGTCTGCTGTTGGATCTCTGTATATTATTCTTTAATTCAGTCAGTGTATACTTAATTTCTGATTGGTCCTTTTTCATATCCTTGAGGGTCTTACTAAATTTCTCGGAGGTTTTGAAGATTCTTGAGTAACCTTATAACCGTGGTTTTGAACTCTATATCCAGTAGTTTGCTTTCCTCCATTTCATTTGTGACATGTTTCTTTGTCTCTGAATTTTGGCTGCTTCTCTGTATTGATAGAGTGGTCTTGTGTGCTAGGTGTCCTATAGGGCCCAGTGGCTCAGCCTCCCCAATTAGCTGAGGTGGACACTCTTGGTGCACCCCTTTGTGGGCTGTGTGCACAGTCTTGTTGTAGTTAAGCCTTGATTGCTGTTGATATCACTGGGAGGAATTGACCTCCAGGGCAATTGGCTGTGAAGACCAACTCTGTCTACAATGGGAGAACTGTTGTGCTGGAGACTTGCTTCAGTGGGGCTTTGGTGCTCACTGAGTCTGCCCCTTGAGTGTGTCGCTTGTGGATGTGAAGAGTTGTAATCTGGTATGGTCTCACATTGAACCACTGGGTACACTGGCTCTTGGATCTCCAAGCAGGTGCAAAGTCAGCCACTGCCTGAGGCCACCCAGCAGGAGCTACAGAAATATCTGCAGATTTCTCCTCTTTGTTTGGGGTTTGGAAGTGCCAAGATGGGGCCCAGCTGTGAAGCAATGCAGGCTGCTGCTGCTGGGCCTTAGGCCTTCTTTAGGACGCTTTGGACCCAGCTGCAGTTTGTTAGGTTTTAGGTTACAAAAGGACAGGCCATTCATATGCAAAAGCTGCTGTGCACAGCTTGGGTGGGGTTGTAAATTGGGTGGGGTAGGGTCTCAGGGAATCACCAGGGCGGAGCAAACAGCAATGGCTGCCAGTCAGCCCTGCCCTGGAGAGGTCTCTGTGTCCCGAAGCCCTGTGCAGGAACAATGATTGCTGTGAGCACCTCTGAGAGAAAGCCACCTTCGTGTTCCGGCCCAATGCCAGACAGTCTAGATCAGCCGTGGGCAAACTACGGCCCGTGGGCAAACTACGGCCCGTTTGAAATGAATAAAACTAAAAAAAAAAAAAGACCGTACCCTTTTATGTAATGATGTTTACTTTGAATTTATATTAGTTCACACAAACACTCCATCCATGCTTTTGTTCTGGGCCCTCCGGTCCAGTTTAAGAACCCATTGTGGCCCTCAAGTCAAAAAGTTTGCCCACCCCTGGTCTAGATTCTCCCCATATGAGTCTGGGTCCCCAGAGTCTCACCCAGAACTGGAGTTCAGAGCAATCGGTAGCTTGTATCTCCCTCCAGATTGAAAAGAACAACAGCGCACCCAGTTGCCAGCCCGTTTTGCGCGCGCCTCCGCACCTGGACACCTCCTACCAGTCTCAGTGTGCTTTTTTCTTTCCTTCTAGTTGTAGAACTTCCACTCAGCCAGATTTCCCATGGGTCTGGATGATATTTGTTCTGTCTTTTAGTTGTAGTTTTGATGTGGTTGTGAGAGGCAGCAAGTACAGGTGTTTACGTATGTCGCCATCTTGGTTGTCTCCCATACAATGGAGTATTAACTCAGCTCTAACAAGGAATGAAATATGATGCATAGTACAACATAGATAAACTTTGAAAACATGAAAGAAGCTGGGCATAAGAGTGATTCTATATGTGTGGCATGTCCAGGACAGGCAAATACATAGAGACAAAATAGATTAGTGGCTACCAAAGACTAGGGGAAAGAAGGTATAGGGGTTGACTGGTAATGGATATAGGGTTTCTTTTTAGGGTGCTAAAAATGTTCAAGAGCTAGATAGTGGTGAGCATACAACTTTTTGAATATATTTTAAAAACCACGTAATTTTACACTTTAAAAGGGTACCATAAATCTATTAGCCATCACCACAGATCCCTATTGGTCAAGACACCCTGGTTGCACTCCACCTTTGCTTCCCAGTATAATGTTATGTCTGTCATCTGTCCTTTGCCCTTCAGAAATTCTTTTATTTCTAGTTGATTCTAGGAAGCTCTGTCAATGTCAGTCCATAAAGGACAACTACCACTGAGCTTTTCAGAGATATCAGTGGCCTCCTCAGCAATTCATGTATTTTCACCAGTGCTTCAGTGAAGGCATATCATCAGGGCCTTCCACGTAACACATTCAGGTCGTGGTTTCTTCAGTCTCATTATAAATCCTTTCTAACCCCAAGATCAGGAGTACAGAATAGGGGGAGAAAAAGAGTTAGAGGGGAAAGCCAAGACAATAAGCCAAGACAATGATCGATTATCAAAGGGCCACTAGATTTGATCCTGGGGGATTTTCTGAAGAGACTTTTAAATGTTTAAAACTATTTTGGAATAATTTTGCACTTACAGAAAAGGTGCAAAAATAATAAAAGGAATTTTTATATACCTGCTATACAAATTCTAGAAATATTAACATTTTATTAAATTTGATTTAATCTTCTCTTCATATTTATGTATATACAAACACACATTATTGTTTTTCTAGACCCATGAGAATAAGTTGCCCACATGATGTATATCCTTTACTCCTAAATATTTCAATGTGTAAGTTCTAAAAACAAGAATATTATCTTTCCTAATCCTATATAATAAAAGCCTAATATGCTAACTGTCCGACCGTTCGTTTGACCATTCGACCAGTCACTATGATGCGCACTGATCACCAGAGGCCAGACGCTCCGACCAGCTGATCCGGACTGGGTGAGATGGTCAGGACATGCCCTGGGGTCCTCCTGCGGTCCCTCCGCAGCCTCTAAAATATTTCTTCTAATTAATTTCTCTTCAATGTGCATGAATTCATGCACCAGGCCTCTAGTCCTATATAATAAAAGCCTTATATGCTAAGTGTCTGTCCTATCAACCAGTTGCTATGATGCATCCTGACCACCATGGGGAGGATGCTCCAACCAGTAGGTTAGTTTCCTGCTGGGGTCGGGCCGATCCGGACTGGGCAAGAAGGGCTAGACATGCCCTGGAGCCCTCCCATGGTCCCTCCCCAGCCCTGATTGTGCACCCATGGGGTCCCTCAGCCTGGCCTGCTCCCTCTCGCAATCTGGGATCCCTGGGGGATGTCAGAGAGCCGGTTTCAGCCCGATCCCTGCAGGCCAAGTGGAGGGACACTACCGGTGCATGAATCCATGCACAGGGCCTCTAGTTACAGTACAATGATCAAGATCAAGAAGTTAAGATTGATATATTATCTAATCTTAGATTTTATCCAAATTCTACCAAACCCAATTAATGTTCTTTAGAGCAAAAGATGATTTTTTTCTGCTCTGGGAACTAATCCAGGCTCATATTTGAATTTAGTTGTCATGTCCCTTTGGTTTCATTTATTCTGGAGCGTTCCTCAGTCACTGCCTTTCATGACATTGACATTTTTTAAGAATACTGGTCTACTGTTTTGTAGAGTGTTTCTTAATTTGAATTTTTTTAATGCTTCCTCATAATTAGATAGATTCAGGTTTTACATTTTGGTAGAAATACTGCAGAAATGATGTGTCAGTTTGATTTGCAGATTCCCATTGTATTCCATGTGTTATAATCTATTACTGTCACCAGGGCTGACCGCATGACTTGTGGGGCCCAGTGCAAAACCAAAATGCAGGGCCCTGGGTGGGGATGAGGAAGTTAGTCTCCTCATGGGCCCAGCACTCCAAACACAAATGGGCAACCCCCAAGGGATTGCAATCTCCAGCCAGGGCATTCTTGATTCCTGGGTGGTGGTGAAAAGCGGCCCCTCATGAGTGGCACAGGAATGTGTCTTGGCACTGCCTTCTTACCCACCTGATGGAGCTATGGGGCATGTGCCCAACCCTGACTCCTCCTGCAATCATGCCCAGGCCCCTGCTGGGGTAGAAGGTGATGGTGGAATGTGGGCTTCCCTCAGCCAAGGTGATCCAGTCAGTACCATGGAGCAAAGCAGTGAAGACAAGGCTGGGCAAGGCCCAGGGCACCAGGGGTGAGGAGTGGGCAGCAGCAGGAGTCAGAACCACGTGTGAGCAGATACTCCAAGCCCCCAGCTTGCTTTATTGTGCCATCAGATTTCACATGTAAAACACAAATTTAAAGGTAAAATTATCAAGAATTTTATAATGGTAACTCCAGAGCACCAGAATTCTGAGTGCAGGGCCCTGGGTGACATGCAAATTGCATGACCAGAAAACCAGCCCTGACTATCGCTATTTATTTTGATCTTCAAATTGTCCCAAATTTGGCCAGTGGGAGCCCCTTCAAACTGGCTACTGCATCCTTTTTTTTTTTTTTTAAGAAAAAGTTTATTTCAGATATGAAAAGTAATGTTTAAACATTACCTGAAAATTGTATTCAGTTTAACAAATACAAAACAAGACTTTTAAAAATTACAAGTAGGTATAAAATACTTAAAAGAAAATACTTTGACATTCACAGCGTTCACAGTGAGCATTTTTGAAAAATTTTGTGAATGTAAGCTTAAAAACAAAAATATATTCACAGTCCTAATTAAAAATAAATAAGTCCTTAGCTGAAGAACAGTGCTCTCCCCGGATGGATTCTGTGGTCTTTTGACATATTACATTTTCGTCACCCCCAAAAAAACTCTATGTGCAGTAACAATCACTCCATGTTCCCCCTTCGCCCAGCCCCTAGCAAACAATCTGCTTCCTGTCTCTCTGGATTTGCCTATTCTGGGTAGTTCATGTAAATGGAATCATACAGCATGTGACCTTTCGTGACTGGCTTCCTTAGCATAATGTTTCCAAGGTTTGTCTATATTGTAGCATGGATCAGTACTTCACTCCTTCTTATAGTGCAATAATACTCCATTGTATGGCTGTACCACCATTTGTTTACATGTTCATCCACTGATGGCCATTTATCAGTAGGTTGTTTCCATCTTTGGTGACTGTAAATAGTACCTCAATGAATATTCAGGTGCAAATATTTATTTGAATACCTGTTTTTAATTCTTTTGGGCATATTTCTACGAATGGACTTGCTGGGACATATGGTAATTCTCTGTTTAACTTTTTGAAGAATTTCCTAATTGTTTTCCAAAGTGACTGCATCATTTTGCATTCCCATTAGCAATGGCGTGAAGTGGTATCGCATAATGGTTTTGATGTGCACTTCTCTAATGACTAATGACATGGAACATATTTTCATGTTGTTGTTGTTGACCATTTTTATATTTTCTTTGGAAAAATGTCTACGCAAGTCCTTTGCCTACTTTTAAATTGGGCTGTTTATGTTCTTTGTTGTTGAGTTGTAAGAGCTCTTTATATAGTCTGACACTATGTTCTTATCAGGTATATGATTTTCAAATATTTTCTCCCATTCTGTGGATCATGTTTTCACTCTCTTGATAGTGTTCTTCTTTTTAAAAAAATATTTTTATTGATTTCAGAGAGGAAGGGAGAGGGAGAGATAGATAGAAACATCAGTGATGAGAGAGAATCATTGATTGGCTGCCTCCCACATGTCCCTGAAAAGCCCACAGCCCTGGCACATGTCCTGGAATCTAACCATGGCCTCCTGGATCATAGGTCAGTGCTCAACCACTGAGCCACATGGGCGGGGCTTGATAGTGCTCTTTGATGTACTTTAAAATTTATACGTCACTTTCTCTGGGAAGTCTTGATTTGGTGTCATTTGTCTGTGTTCCAGTGGCAGTATTTAACTTCCTTATTAGGGATTTTATCTCACTGCACTGAAGTTAACTGCTTACTTGTTGGTCTTTCAAGCTCCCTGAGGGTATCTAATGGAGTGCTTGACTGAATATGGGCCATAGGCCACTATTCATTTTCTGATCTACCTGGTAAACTCCTGATAACAGCAGACACAAGTGGGGAGCACTGAAGTGGGGACTCTCCCAGTATCATATCATCATATCAGCCATTAACAGTTGCTGCATTGCCCCTCCACCTGCCCCCCATCCCCAGATTTTAGCTGATCAGTGACTCTCCCAGGGCTGTTTCTCTACACATCAGTCGGGGGCTACTTTTCCTGTCTTATCCTCAACGAGCAACAGTCTGATGGCCCTTCTCTCAACTGGGGAACATCCCTTGAAACCATCACCTTGTGTGAAATCTGTTACCCCTAATTCTGAGATCACTATGTTATATTTGCCTGGAAATATTAGATTGAATATATATTCAATACCTGGCAATTTCATATGGTTACTCTATATGTGATTTTGTAAACTGGACATATATCTGAGAAGCTAATTGTACTGTGAGGCAAACTGTGAGTAGTCACAGACTGGTAGGATGATGGGGTTGGGCAGGTGGGTCTGGGACAGCTGGAATTTGTGGTGCAAATAGAGGCAGATCAGGGAGATAGAGCAGATGACAAGAGAAGCTGGATTAGGGCTTCCACTCATTTTGCTCTGTTTGGAAGTGAAATTATTTGGTTGGGAAGTGCTTTGCCTGAGAGCCCACGGGGGCAGGCCCAAGGCCACTGCCCAGCCCCCCAGCCCCCTGGAGGAGAAATTTGGCCCTCTCAGTGGGAACCTGGAATCCAGCAGGTCCAAGCAGGCCCACGCAAACCCTAGGGGGCAGCAAAGGCTCGCAGATTTCTCCTTACTGTGTTTTTTTTTTTTTTTATGAATTGCTCTATCACTCTTAGAAATTTAATGTTGAGTGATTTTATAATCCGAACTAGACTGTACGCCCAGAGACCCTGTTTGTCATTTCCTTCCAGAAATATATTTACCACCCCCTCCGCTCTACCAAGGTCATTTCCAGAAAGGCCAGAGAATTCCCTCGTGCAGGGAAGGCTGTGCCCAGGCCGACTTGAATGAGGAGCTGGCGGGGCGGGATGGACAATGGCAGAGCCAGACACCCGGTGCGGGGGACAGGGGGCGAGGGGCGGGGGGCGGAGTGGGGCAGGGATCCCGGGGCTTTAGGAACCCGGTGGGCTGACTTTGCAGCTCTCAGCAATTCTTGCTGCAAGTGGAGACACCCATGATGCCCTAGCAAACACCTTCAGAAAATGGCTTTTGGAGGAGGAGATTTGGGAGAGTCATTAACCATATGTCGCAGCGCACTGATCCTGGAGCAGTTAGTTTGTAAATGTCACCTAATGTTCAAAACGAACCCCGCCCCCCCACACACACACATGCACACACACACACACACACACCACACGCGGGTTCGCGCCTTCCAGGAAAGGGCAGTGGAGACTTGGCTTGAGCCAAAGGAGGCGACCGGACCTTTCCGCGGCTCAGCAGGTGCGGCGGGTCCGCGGCAGCGCAAGGCGGCGCCCGCCCAGCACCCGCTCGGAGTCGGGCGGGGGTGCGCCCCGAGGTGACAGGAGGAAGCGGGAGGTGGAGGGTGGAGAGGAGGTCCCGCCCCCACCTCTCTCTCCTTTACGGGAAGTGATGTGGGGCCAGACGGAAAATACCCGCCAAGGACCCAAAAAAGGCCTGCGGGGCGGCTGCTGCGCGCACAGAGGCCGAGCGGCGGGGACGGAGCGCTGGGCCAGGTGAGTCGGGAGGCGCGTCCTGGCCCCGGCGCCACCAGCGCGGCCGGGCTCCACGTCGCCCAGAGGCTGAGCGGGTAGCGGCCAGGAGCGGGGCTGGTCCTGGTCCTGGTCCTGGTCCTGGGCTGGGCTGGGCTGGGTTGGAGGCTGCGGCTTCTCCGCTGGCCTCGGGTGGCCGAGCCTGCCAGGAAAGTTGCTTTGCTGCACCCAGGCCCTGGATGGCCGTCGCACAGACCCCACGATGACAGCTGGCCGGGACCGAGGTCTGCTTGGGCACGAGGTGCTGATGCAGGCTAGTCCTAGGTTGGGATGGGGGGCTGAGGTCAACTCCGGGTGGCATCCAGGTGCGGGGGTCCCCGTTAGCGGGGGAGGAACTTCACTGGGAGGAGAGAAGGGAGGTCCCAGGCCTCCTGCACTGACCTCTAGTTCTTTGCTCACTTTGGCTGTTTTCAGGTGGATTATGGAACGTCTTTGCAACACCTTTGTTGGTCTGGGTCTGGACGGCAAACTGGTGGGTGGGAGAGGGTTCCCCTTTCTCCTGTCGGTCAGCCAGAAAGTCTACCTGGCAGCCAGGCTCTCATATTGGCGTAGTACTGTTGTGATGACAGGTTTCCAAACTATTGCCAAAGGCTTGTCTCTGTCCCAATAGATCACAGTTAAGCAAAGTCAGGCCCGAAGTGAAGGAGATCTTGTGAGCTCTTGACTTCGCATTCCCAGCCTCTGGTTCCTACTGGCTACCTGGGCCCCACGGCCTCAGGCTCTTCTGCCAGTGTCTCCCCTTACCTTACCTCTGTGGGCTAACAGCTGTTTTTCCTACTGGATGGCTTCTCCCTTTATGGTTGGCTCCTCAATCAGATGTTGGGAGGAGCGAGTAGTGTTATGCCATATAAGTTTTCTATAATTATTGCTGATTTAATTTGTTGGTGCTTCCCTGTTCCTTTTCTTTTCTTTTCTTTTCTTAAAAACTTGCTTGGGGGGCGGGACACAGTCTGGAAAATAGGGTTTCTTTAGGTGGTTGGGAATGAATAAAGGTTAATATTAATGCTGAAAGAACTTGACTGAGGATCATTCTTTTCTGTATTATTATTTTTTAATCCTCCCCCGAGGATATTTTTTTTCCATTGATTTTTAGAGAGAGTGGAAGGGAGAGGGAGAGACAGAGAAAAACACTGATGTGAGAGAGACACATCGATTGGTTGCCTCCCGCATCCCCTCGCCCCCCCCCCCCACTCGCCCCCACCAGGGCTGGGAGCCTGCAACCGAGGTACATGCCCTTGACCAGAATCGAACCTGAGACCCTTCAGTCCACAGGCCAACACTCTATCCACTGAGCCAAACAACCTGTTTTACGTTGCTTTTCATTCCCACTTTCTTCCTTTCCTCCTTTTCATAATTCCATGGCCTGCCTTGATTTTGAATTTTAATAAAGTATAATTTATTTGATTTTTTTCTTTTGTTGCTTGTGCTTTCGGTGTCAAATCTAAGAAAACATTGCCAAATCTAAAGTCATGAAGACTTATGTCTATGTTTTCTTCTAAGAGTTTTATAGTTTTAGCTCTTACATTTCAATCTTTAACTCATTTAAAGTTAATTTTTGTATATGATATGAGGTTGGGGTCCAACTTCATCCTTTTGCTTGTTGAAATCCAGTTTTCTAGCACCATTTGTTGAAAAGACTATTTTTCCCCCTTTGAATGGTCTTGGTACCTCTGCTGAAAATCAATTGACTGTAAATGTGAGAGTTTATTTCTGACCTTTAAATTCTGTTCCATTGACCTATATGTCTATCCTTATTCTAGTACCATACTGTCTTGATTACTGTAGCATTGTAGTAGTTTTGAAATTGAGAAGTGTGAGCCTTCCCACTTTGTATTTTTTTTCAAGATTATTCTGGCTATTCTGCATCCCTTGAATTTCCATATGAAATTTTAGATTCTCAATTCTACTGCTTTGGTTTTGTAACAGATGTAAGGGTTTTGGAGTAGGCAACAGCCTGTAGGAACCAGACTCTTGATTTTCTCATCCCAACCTGCTTTTCCCTTAGCTTCCCCATCTCGTTAATGGCAACTTCATTCTTCCAGATGCTGAGGCTAAACACCCAGGAGTCATCCCCGGTTCTCCTCTTTCTCTCATTTCCATATCTAATCCTTCAGCAGATCACATTGGTTCTACATACTTTGAGAGTCTATCTAGGATAATCACCATTTCTCACCACTTCCAATGCCACCATGCAGTTCCTGGATCACTGCAAAAGCCTCCTACAGGGCCACCCGACTGCCACCCTCACCACTTTACAGTCTATTCTCAACAGAGCAGCTAAAGTCACTCCCTCCTCTGCTCAGACTCTCCAGTAGCCTTTTCTCTCAGGAGAAAAACAAAGTCTCATTATGGCCTACATGCCCCTTACATGGTATGGGGCTTCATTTTCTTTTTTTAAATATATTTTTATTGATTTCAGAGAGGAAGGGAGAGTGAGGGAGAGATAGAAACACCAATGATGAGAGAGAATCATTATTTGACTGCCTCCTGCGCGCCCCCTACTGGGGCGCCACTTGGGCATGTGCCCTTGACTGGAATCAAAACTGGGACCCTTCAGTCTGTCGATATCTACTGAGCCAAAGCAGCGAGGACTTCATTTTCTATTGCGCTCTCCTTTGCTTACGCTGCTTTAGCCAGGCACACCTCAGGAGCTTTGCACGTGAAGTTTCCTTTGCTTGAAATGCTCTTCCTTCAAATGTCTGCATGGCCTTCTCACTCATTTCATTCAGGTCAAAAGCCATTTCTGTATAGAGCCCTTCTTGAACCATCCCATTGAAAATAGCATCCCTCACCCCTCCCATCATTTTCTGCTCCCTTACCTTACCTTATTTTTCTTTAGAATCTCTAATACTTCTCTCTCTCTCTCTCTCTCTCTCTCTCTCTCTCTCTCTCTCTCTCTCTGTCTCCCATTGGTGGATTACAAGTTCCACGAAGGTCAGGAATTTCTCTTCTTCACTATGGCATACATAGCATGTAGAATGGTTTCTGGCACATAGTAAGCACTCAAAAATGTATTGAATGATTGAAAAGGAAATGGGAGAATAAGAAATGGTTATCGCTTTGCTATTTCTTCCTATTTTATCCAAGAGAAGCAATGTCCATAGCTACGCTAACATCTCTCTCCTCTTCTACACTCATGTTATCCCCAGGAATGGCTTTACCCTCCTTGGAAAGGGCAAGGGCAAGGGCAAGCAAGTAGAGAGATGAGGAGTCTGTTCTGTCCACAGTGGCCGTGGGGAGCCCTCTTCCCTGGAGCCCAGAGAACTTGGGTCAGGGCATTCAGTGCTGTCTCCAGTGATTCCATCTCTTATGCTTGTCTGAGGGGAGAAAGAATTCCTTGGAAATTCAAGAAAAGGGAAATTCATTTCTGGAGGAATACTTTGTACTGCAATGAATTAATCTTTCTCTGGCATCCACCTGAGATTGCCAGCTTGGAAACTCATTTTGACATTTAATTGTGAGACTGATCCGCTAACGAGGCACCTGACATTTAATTAAATGACTACTTTAGACTGTCAACTGTTTTTGTGTATGTCCTTATTTCTGTGACACATTGTAATATCCTGGAGGCCGAGCATGACTTCAGCTCATTTTTGAGGCGTATACTGTGAGGTATCTTAGACAAAAGGAGTGTTCAGTGAACTCTTGCCGAATGTAGACCACACATTTAATTTTTCTTAGCCAGTAGCTCCAAGCAGCTTGTTTTAGTCCAGCTCATCCTGCTCCTGCTGATGCAGCAGTACTGGCTGCAGTTGAATGGGCTTTCCTGCTGCTCTTTCCCAGAAAGAATGGAATTAATTGGCTTGCAGTGTATGGTAATTAATCTTTTACTTTATTTTTAAAATTGAATCTGCCTTCCATTGTGATTTAAACCTATCTTGGAATGTGCCTATTTATATCTTCACTGCAGTGTGAAAAAGGATTATTTTTCCATATGTGTGATATATATATTTTCCCTAATAAATTAGAATAGGTTTGATATCTCCTGAAAAGCAAAGCAGGGCTTGCATGTTGAAAGTGTGAGCCCCTATTTAACCAGATGGAGGGAATCCTCTCACATTGTATATGTGCATCAAATCCCCTACGATGTTCACTTTAAGTAACTTACAATTTTATTTTTACTTTTGAAAAATAAATTATAATTTCACATGTCCACTATACCCCAATAAAGCTGAAATTTAAAAAAAAAAAAGCGTGAGCCCCTGAGAAGCAAGATTGGCTTGCCATTGTTAAAACAAGCTTGCCTTCTGCAGAGGGTCATTTTCCCTTGCACCGCCTCCCCTCCTGAAGCCTGGTGCTGTATTTGCTTGGGTCATATTTGTTCCTCTGCCTCTTGGTCAGGAAGCTTGAGTTTATGATCTGGTTTCCCTTAAGCTGATTACCTTGGGAGCAGACGTGAGCTCTGAGTTGGAGGAAGAGATAAAGGGTGTGGAATTAACTTTCCGCCCATAGGGTGAGATGTGTGCAGCAGGGAGCATCCAGCTTGTTTTGGCCTCCTGTCTGCTCATGCAGGACAGGGGGCACACCGCATTCTTTGTTTTGTATCAGTGAGGTCTAACACTCATTGTATTTACTGCCTCCTTTACTCAAAAGGAGTGTTGAAAGTTATTCCTCTTTTCCTGTTGTGTGTGTGTGTGTGTGTGTGTGTATACATGCTATTCTTGAGAAGGTCTCCCACGGAGTGTCTCAGCCACTCTTAGAACCACCCATATGTATGGAATCAATTTTTAAAATTGAACTTTTAATGTGGGGTCAGAGGTAGGATGCAAGATTTAGCAAAAAAAAAAATTTGCATTTTGGATAAACAATGAATACTTTATTACTGTAAGTATGTTCCATGCCATATTTGGGACATACTTGTATTTTTAAAGTGTCAGCTTTTACAAAATGCAAATTTAACTGTGTCTTGTATTTAATCTGGTCACCTAGTCAGGTCAACCCATGTTTATGCACAGGAAATGCAGGGATCATGATAATGTCCAGAGAATGACTGAGCTCATTTTGGTGACTGCACCTATGTCCAATTTAAGGACAGAGAGGACTCGTAAACTCAAAAGCAGGGGTCCTCAAACTGCGGCCCGCGGGCCACATGCAAATACAAATATTGTATTTGTTCCCGTTTTGTTTTTTTACTTCAAAGTAAGATATGTGCAGTGTGCAGAGGAATTTGTTCATAGTTTGTTTTTTTCAAACTATAGTCCGACCCTCCAACGGTCTGAGGGACAGTGAACTGGCCCCGTTTAAAAAGTTTGAGGATCCCCTGCTCAAAAGTATTAGAAGGAGACAGAATTTGGAGGAGATTTAGTTTTGCTCTAGATTTTTGTAGTAAGGAAATTCACATTCAGAGACATGAAGTCACTGTAAGATCACACAGTTAGTGGCAGAGCCAGAACTGGGACTCTAGGTCCGTGGCTGGTCTGCTGCACAGTGTCTTCCCTTACGAGATCCGGTATAAATTGCTTATGTTTTCCTGTTGACCCACCCCTGCGCGATTACTCCAATGTCATGCTGTCCTCCAGTCCCCAGATCCAATATGTTGCAATCAAAGCCATTCTCAGGAGACACCCTTGACTTTTTTTGAGGGCCACCACTTGGTTGTATTTCCTTCTATGTGTTTTTAGTCCTTGTAAGGGCATGTTAATATTTTTGTCCCTTTTGAATTTTTACTGTAGGATGCTTTGATTAAGGTGGACTGAGAGTAATTCCACAATAGCCAAGTATGGTCTTATTGAAAGCCTGCTTGCTCTGCATGGCCCACTCCTATGAAACTCCTCATTACTCTATATTTTGGTAGGATAAATATGGCAGATAGGTGGTAAGAACCAATGTAGGTAGATATATGTGACTTGCCTCATTTACTCAAGAGGAGTGTTGAAAGTTATATGTGACTTGCCCTTTAGAGATGGGTTATTTTATTATTATTATAAGGTCATTTGTATCTATTTAGGAAAGTTGCCCTGAAAATGAACATGTGTTCTCTGACCGCCACTAGAATACCATATTCCAGGGCCACTAATTTTGTTTTTTCATAGCTTTGTTGATTAATTCATATAAAGCCTTACCAGCTGCCAGGTCAAAGCATAATAATAAAATTGGTTGCCAAGAGACTAAAACATCTGTTTGTTCTTATTAACTGCAGTTTCTCTATCTTGCCCTGATCTCACCACCTGGGCGGCTGATCTGGTCTTATCTAGTTTGGCTGGTTATGTATCTCTTGTGTATTTATGCCATTAAAAGCATACACAGGGTCTCAATCAGCAAACTAAAGGTGACAGTGAGGTATTTTTATTGTTGTACTACCCCTAAGGTGGGAAAAATGACACATATAGAAATAGGTCATGATTTAAATGTTCCTTTGAGATACCTAAGAATTTAAAATATAATCCATGGTCATGGTTGGGACTTCTTTGTTTCTTGCAATATGTGAATTTTTTCATAATGAATCTCACCCCTGCAAGGGGTGACCCCTAGAATGAGTAAGAGGGTTCAGCAAACCTTGGAAAGATAAGGTCAGATACTGGAGGCCGAACACGGCCCAACAGGCTGCTGGCTGTGCCTGGCGGGGCTTCTGTCACCGGGGCCAGGGCCAGCTCCCACTGCCCCTGCTCTGCTTCCGGAGGGCTGGGAAGTGGGCTGTGGTGTTTGCTCAGGGAGTGACTCACTCTGGGTTCCGGAGCTCCTGCTTGATTGTAGAGGAGCCGACATAGCTGGGAGTTAGTAGTCTGGTTTGTAGGCTCCAATAGTGCTGATAATTAACTATGTGATATTACACCAGTGCTTCTTAATCGGGGCTGATTTTGACTCCCTCACCCCTAGAGGCCATTTGGCAACGTCTGCAGACATCTTTGATTGTCAAAAATACAAAACGTTACTTCTGGCATCTAGTGGGTAGAGGCCAGGGATGCTGCTGAGCGTCCTACAGTGCGCGGGCCAGCCCCTCATGCCAAAGCATTATCCTGCCCAAGGTGTCAGTGGTGCGGAGGCTGAGAAAGCCCCTGGCCTGCAGCTTCCCGCTTACACAGTCCCTCGAGGTCGGGACCTAACGGCACCACTGTTGTCTTTCTGATCTCCCCCTCACCCCAAGTCTAAGTCCTTACATGTGGCGAAGGGCCAGGACTGAGAACCACGGCCCTCAGGCCCCACGTGGAGTGAGGTCCTTGAGGAGGAGTCAGGTTGGCTGTTTGAGAGGAGTGGGCCTGTGGTCAGCCTGTCCGTAGGGAGTAAGAGCCCGCTGCACGGTGACTCAGCAAAGGCCGGGGGCGGAGAGGGGCTGCCCGACCGCAGAGCGCGCTGTGACTGAAGGTTTGGTGCCTACATTCCTGAGCCCTGTACCCTCAGCACCTCAGGTGATGAGCTCTCAGATGAGCAGGCGTGTCTACTTCCCAACGTTCCCGCTGGCCAGAGGTGCCCCAGCCACCAGAGTTTCCCAAGGAAATAGCAAGACTGCACGGTTTCTTTATTAACACCCGTTCCCTGCTTAACCAGAGCCTCTCTGGGAAATTAAAAGTCAATGATGAAAACCTCTACCCTGAGTCATCAGCTCATTTTGCCACCTAATCTAAAGGAAACCTCACTTACTCTTACAGCATCACACAATTTAAAGGCCAGTAGGCACCTCAGAAACCTCACAGTGCAGGCTCCCCTCCCCCTCAGAGGTTCAGAGCTGCGCCCAAGGTCACATGGCTAACCGATGGCAGAGAAGGTTTTAGAAGACATGTCTCCGGGTTCCCCATGTGCTATTTCTATATCCTTATGCTAAGATTTCTTGATTGTAACCAGTTGTCAGGTGGGCAGTCCAAAATTGTGTTGCTTTGTTGTTCAAAGGAAGTGACTTTCAGATGGAACATTACCAGCAACCAGTATCTTATCACAGGAAGGGAAACAAGTGGGTTATGATATCACCAGGGATATCTTGGTGCCCACTATGGTTATGTGCCAGATACCAGATAAAGGCCATCATTTCTTGCTTGTCTTGCTGCTTTTCTGGTGCCATTCTTATTTTATTTTATTTTTCTTTAAATCTTTATTGTTGAGATTATTACAGATGTCCCTTCCCCCCCCCCCCCATAGCTTCCCTCCATCCAGTCCCCACCCCACCCCAGGCCCTCAGCACCCTATTGTCTGTGTCCATAGTCTTTTGCCATTCTTGCCTCCATCATGCACTCCTCCCCCAGCCCATTCCTCACACAAAACCAGTGCTCTTTAAAAGATATACATCAGGCCCTGACTGGTTTGGCTCAGTGGATAGATAGAGCGTTGGCCTGTGGACTGAAGGGTCCCAGGTTCTATTCCATTCAAGGGCATGTACCTTGTTTTCGGGCACATCCCCAGTAGGGGGTGTGCACGAGGCAGCTGATCAATGTTTCTCTCTCATTGATGTTTCTAACTCTCTAACCCTCTCCCTTCCTCTCTGTAAAAAACCAATAAAATATATTAAAAAATATATCCATCAGATCATATCCTTCTTCTGTTTCAAATTCCCCAGTCGCTTCCCACTGCAGTTGGTGTAGTATCCACATGTTCTACCCACGGTCTGTGAGGGTCTGTGATCTGAGCCCTGCCGGCTCTGTGATGCCCCCCATCCTATGTGATTCCTCATTTGTCTTACACATTGGGCTTGCAAAAATTTTTTTATACTGAAACCAGAACGTCAGTTTATTGATACATGAGAAAAGGAACTGTTAAGCAGACTAGTTTCTTTGCTTTGAGAACTAATGTACTCACTTCCTACAGTAAAAACTCCATGGGAAGCAGCTATAAAAGGCGGTTCTTTGGTAAGCACAGACTCAGGGCACAGGGACTTAGAAATCAAAAAGATCAGAGAGCTTTCATGCTGGAAGAGGCCTGCACGCTCACCGTGGTAATGGGTCCTCAAAACGGGCTGCCCAGGAAAACCGCACAGGGAGAGTGTATTTAAAACAGACCCACAAAAAGCAACGCAGTTTCAACCTCTCGGAAATTCTAATTTTTTAGGTTTAGCGTTAGGTCTGGGGAACCCATGCTTTATTTTAAATGCTGCTGTAGTGACTGATAGTGCGTAACCGGTTTAGGAACCTGTGACCAAGCCCACCGCTGTTGCCAGTGAGTAAACTGAGGCTCGGAGAAGTCATGGCCCTCACGCAGTCATGGCCCACACATCTAGTGAGCGGGCAGATGGCACTCGCCTCTCCCAGTCTGCTCTCCGCGCTTTGCAAAAAACAGCGAGAACGCTAAGTGAAATAAGTCAGACGGAGAAAGACAAATGCCAGATGATTTCACTTACTTGTGGAATCTAAAGCACAAAATAAACAAAATAGAAACCGAGTCATAGATACAGAGAACAGACTGATGGGGAAGTTGGTGGGGGGACTGGGTAAAAAAGGTGAAGGGATCAAGAAGTACAAATTGGTAGTTACAGAACAGTCACAGAGATGTAAGTGACAGCAGCGGGGATCTAAATAATATCGTAATAACTATTTGTGGCACCAGCTGGGTACTTGAAATATCAGGGAGTCCGCTCTGCAAGTACATGATTGTCTACACACTATGCCTTAAAGTAGTCCAGAATAATATTGAATGCAAACTGAAATTGAAAAATAAAAATTGAGAAGAAACACAGTAAGAAAGATTCTCTGGAACAGAGGCAGCACAGCCTCGGAAACTGCTGGTTTATTACTTTTCTCTTTACTTACATGTAACTAACCCGTCGGGTGTCAAACAGGAAATGCATACAGCATAGTTTTCTTGTTTTGTTACCAGGTGTCAGATCAGTTAGATTTTAGATCCTGGGGCTGTAGAGCGATGATCAGAGTGTGGTTCTGGGCCCAGCACTGTCTGCACGCTCTGAGAACTTGTTAGAAATGCAGATTCGCAGCTCCATCCAAGACCTACAGAACCTGAAGCTCTGGAGATGGGGCCCGGTCTGGTTTAAAGCTGCCCAGGCAATTCTGACGCAAGGTGAGGCCTGAGAACCACTGTCCCCCAGACAGTTTACAAGCCAACCATTGGTTAGAGCGGCTGGCCTCGGCCTTTTCCTTGGTGACTCATTAAAGTCAAAGCTTTAACTTAAGCCAACCATCTGCTTTCCCTGATGACATTTATTCAAGACAGGGGCGATAGTTATGAACCTTCCTTAGAATGCCATGCACACAAGAAGAGAGGGGATGGGTTAACACAATTGAACACCTGCTGTGGGAGGCACCATGCTGGAGACTCTTACGTGTTATCTCCTTTCACTCTCATCACCATCCTGCTATGGAGGTGTGATTATTCCTCTTTTACGGATTTGGGATCTGAGACTGGACATGGTTAAACGTGGACTTCCCTGCAGGTTATCTGCCCAGCTATCGTTGCATATTTTGCTGTTTTCTCCCTAGAGCAGCTGCTCTCACACCTTGTGCATCACCAGGAATCCCCTCAGACGCCTGTTATAAATGCAAATGCCAGAATGTCCCTCTCAAAGATCCTAACACAGAGGCTTGGGTGGGACTCAGGACTTTGGATTTCCATCAGGTGATCACCCAGGTGACCCTGCTGCCAGAGGCATCAGACCAGACTTGGAGAAATTCTGTCCGGGATCTGTTCATCCTTACCCAGTGGTTGGACCAGATGCCTCTCAAGGCTCCTCCGAGGGCCTGTGGTTCTCCAGGGTTCCACGCTCCCAGGCCTTGGGCCCTGGGTGGGAACGTTGGCAGAGGAAACATGAGCACGGGAGGAGGGGGCTTGGAGCTCATATGGAGAAGTCTCTCTCGTGCCTGGCTCTTCATGTTCCCTCTGCTGCCTCCTGGAGGGTTCCCAGCCCATGTCTTGGCTTTGAGTAACTTGTGATGCTTTCCGTTATCTACCCCTAATGGTGCAACTTTCCTTATGGCAGCCTCACCCTTGTGTTGTGGGGTGCACGGATGTGAGTAATTTTCTCCAGGCTGTAATTCATATCTATTGAGTACTGAGTTACTTCAGCTTTTGAGGTCAGAAATGGTGTTTCATCTGTTTGATAAGAGCCTTTATTTTTTAGGGGTAGAATTGACATATTTAGTGAGTGAGTTATCAGTCCACTAGGAGACAATGATTTGGTGCCATTATGAAGGCAAAAAGTATGTGCAACTTTAAAAAAACAATTTCAGGTCTGATACCTGATGTCCTTCGTGAAGTGGCATACTGATTTCTGTCTGGAAGCTCAGAAGCAGCTACTGACATAAATACTCTTAAGACTTAGGTTGTGTGAAAGAGAAAATGTGTATCAGAAGATGGTGGCCACCTGGCCTTTGCCCAGTGCAGAAGTCAGAAATGTTGAAATATTAGGGTCCTTTAATATGTCTTGGTTCCTGAACAAATTGTGTAGGACAAGAGTGGAAAACAATTCACAAGAGCATTTCAGCTTGCCGGTAAGAAAATAACCAAGGTACAGCTTAGGTTTCTAATAATACTTTGTTTGCTACTGATGTTAGAGTTGATAATAACAGGATAGTAGCTAGAGCTACCATTTACTTAGAGCTTACTATAATATGTCAGGTATTATACAAAATCCTCTCATTTAATCCTCAACAGACTTTCCAAGTAGATATTAGCCTTCATTTTATAGATGATGAAACAGGCTCAAAAGGATGAAGGGACTTGCCCAGCGCTGGGGTTTCCAGGGACTCAGGACTTGCAGGGCTGAAACTCCGTCAGCTTGTCCTGGGTAACCTGGGATGGTTGGTTACCCTGAGGGTCTCCCAGCTGCTGACCCACAGTTGACAGTTAGGAAGTAAACCCAATGGGTTCTGCACAGTCAGACAGATGGCTCCTATATTGAAACTTGCCGATCAGCCTCATATTTTCCTCCATTTTGTACACTTTATACACAGTTCTAGTAAGCTTGATCATTTGGTTTCCAGGTATCTTGTCAATTAGAAACTGCACATTGGCCTGGCTTGTGTTGCTCAGTGGCAGAGTGTCAACCTATGAACCAGGAGGTCACAGGCTCGATCCCTCGTCGAGGCATGCAGAAGGCAGGAGAGATCGATGGTTCTCTCTCATCATTGATGTTTCTGTCTCCCCCTTCCTCTCCGAAATCAACACAAATATATTTTTTAAAAAGAAACTTGCACATTGGAAGGGGGAATGGGTGATTCTAGAAAAGGCGTGGCCAGGGAAAATGAAATAAACCAATAAAAACACAATCAGTACAGAGGTCAGGAGGCATTCATTACAGGGGCAAACATACCTCAACACGAACAACTATTATTGAACATTTACTATTTATTAGTGCCAAACACTAAGTACTTTATAGGTATTAGATTATTACATTTAATTAAATACTAAATTATTACGAGATGATCCTGTTATTATCCGCTCCCCAGATGAGGAAACTGAGGCACAGGCAGGTTAGGTAACCTGCTGAAGGTCACACCGTCAGCGAGTGGCATAGCTGAGATTCAAAGCCAGACAGCCTGTTTCCAGAGCCTGGTCCTCAACATCCCGCTTCAGTGGGGGTCTGTCCTAGACCCTGAGCACAGCAAGTTCGTGATGTTTATTGTGATGTCCCAAATCAGCTGAGAACAAAAAATATTAAAGTACGGGCATTCATTTTCTTTTGTATTAATTAAACATTTTTTTTTTTAAATCAAGATTACACATGGACATAGCTCTACAAAGCCGGTTGCAAAAAAAACATCAGAGTCCCCTCCCCCAGCTCATTTCCTGCTGTGGAGAGTCCTCCGCTTTCAATTCTTACAGCTAGTTGACTCTTGCTGGTAGTTGCAGCCTCTGTCTCTAAAGGACATACTTATATTTGTATGGTTGATTATTTTCAGTTTTAGGCATTACCTATTGACATTGTACTGTGGAAGAAGAGAATTTTAGCTTGTTCTCTACCTACCTCTATTACACTTGTGTACCATTCCCATCCCCTCCTTCATCCACAGCACATCCTAGTTTTAGTTAGATCAGTATGTTCTTGGCTCCTTTTATCTTTAGGCCTTCCCTCCTGGGTTAGGCAGATTGTCCAGAGAAGAACATTTGAACATGGTCGGTGGAGAATGCCTTCATTCTGGAAGTCTTTGCATGGGTGGGTGGTGGTGGCGGGGGGGATCTCAATATTCACTATGTAACTTCACACTGCCTCCCTCTGTCCCCACTGGAGTTGGTATGCCTCCGAGAGCCTCCAACAGTTTGACCCTCAGAGTTTTACTCTCTCCAGAGAATAAACCTTCGACTTCTGCCAGAGCTGGAGGAGTCACAAGGCTGGGACCTAAGCAGACTTCCACCACTTTCAGCAGTAACTTTACCCTCCCCCCACCTCCAGGGATGTTCAGCTCCAAAGGCCTGGGCCTTTCTGGAGATTCTGTGATGAGTTGCTTCTTGGCCTTCCCTCCTGGCAGATGAGTCACCTTTCCTGGTCTGCTAATCGGTTACCTCATGTCCATCTATAGGGTGTCCCAAAATTCATGCAGGATTTGCAAGTGAATTGAATTGCAAATCTTACGTGAATTTTGGGACACCCTATACTTTCTAGCTTCCAATATTTTAATGTTGTTATTTCCACTCGCTTTGTCCTTGTGAGTTTATGTCTAAGTACAATTCCTTTATTGTTATATTAGTGAGGTTTGGGAAGGCGGCAGAACTAAATGTGTGTGTTTCAGATGTCACCTTTATCCTGAAGTCTGAAAGACATTTTAGAAAGCTTTCCATGCAGAGGGGTCAAAAAAGGTTTTGTTGCTCTGCTGGATAGACCGATAGTTCTCCGGAAAATGGGGTTGTCTATATTTTACCTGCTACTCAAAGTGTAGCTCTAGGACTGGGTGCATTAGTATTACCTGGGCATCACCTGAGTGCTTGTTAGACATGCAGATTCCTATTGAATCATAATTAGGATTTTATCAAAATCCCTAGGAGAGTCCTATGCAAGCTGAAAGCTGAGAAGTGCTAATATGAAACTTTATTCAACTTCTGTAATTAGACTAAGCTAACTCTGATGAATTTTAATCTGGGATTTAAAAATCTTGCTATAGCCACACTAGTGTGGCTCAGTGGTTGAGTGTCAACCCATGAATCAGGAGGTCACGGTTTATGGGCTTGATCCTCATTGAGGGACATGCAGGAGGCAGCCAACCAGTGATTCTCTCTCATCATTGATGTTTCAATCTCTCCCTCTCCCTTCCTCTCTGAAATCCATCAAAATATATTTTAAAAAAATAAAAATCTTGCTACATTCTTCTACTAAATTATTCTTCAAAGTCGAAGGTTGCTGTGAGATAATAAAGAATAGTACATAAGTTTTCATGAAAATGCACCCTTTCCCCTTTATACATCTGAGTCTATACATCTGAGTTGGCATCAGATGTGAACCAAAAATTCTGTTACCATGAAAGATGTCAGACTGGTTACGTTCACTTTGTTAGTTCCCCACAGTTCTTTCAGTTGGTGATGGGATTTTGGAAATTGGGCAGGTAGAGTCTTCTGTGACACTTTGAGCTGCTAACGTCATAGTGGCTTCTAGTGGCAAAGGCTATAGTCACTAATTTTTTATGTCCGGCATCTATCTCAGTGACAGGTAAGTGTTCAATAAATGATTGTGGAATGAGTGCATCTATTAAGACACAATTCCTGAGTTCCAGATATTCACCAACCAACCAGGAATAAGTCCGTTAGTTAGACAGGGTTGACCAGTTTGAGGAAAAAGTATGGAGAAAAGGCATCCCACTCAGCATGGCTCCTTAGAGGGAGGAGCCAAAGGACACGTCCCTGGGAACAGAGCTCGGTGGATCCAGGCCAGAGGCTCAGTTCAGCGTGTATCAGCGTCACCTGTCTGGCTCGTTCAAACACAGACTGCTGCCCCATCCTTGGGATTTCTGATTCGGTAGGCCTGAGGTGGGCCCCAAAATGTGCATTTTACACAGTTTCCCAGGTGATGCGGATGATGCTGATTTCACATTTTGAAAACCACTGGTTTAGAGAATTACATACAGTCCTGGCGGCTGGAGGCAGGAGGCAGGGAGTAGTAAGAGACACTGAAGGCATAAGCCTAAGGAGTAGGGTTCCATTGTGGAGGTTGTGGGGGCCATTGGCAGGTTCTACAGAGGACAGTGACGGGCCCCCGTTTGTCTTCTGGAAAGATCCCTTTGGGTGCGATGTGGAGGATGCGTCAGTGATGGGGCTAGGATGAGGGCCAGAAAAACAAATACATGGTTAATGGTAGCCAGCAGATGGGAAATAAAAGTTTGGAATAAAGGCGAGAGAAGGAAAGATCCCTTCAATGTGGTGGCCAATTGGAAGGGGGCGGGGAAGAACAGGAGGAGTCAGTGAGGACCATCCGATTTCTGGCTGGGCTTGTTGGGACTGTGTTACTCAACACACAGAGAGAAGTGGGTCTGAAGCAGGGCCTGGGGAGAAGGGCAAAGGAGGCAAGTTGAATTTGAGATGCCAGGAAGATATCTGGGTGGACCTCCCGGCAGATAATTTTACTTCCGGGTCTGGAGGCGAGAAGCAAGAGTTCTAGTAAGTCATCTTAGCCCCATTCCCTCCACCACTTCCATGCGTCTCCTTTATTCCTTGGAGGGGCCCGAGAACAAGACACTTTTAAAGATGTTTTCTCAAGAAAACAAATGTTTAACTTTTTTGATTGGGGGAAGAGAACGAGTTGAAGTACAGACTAGTCTTTAACACAAGAAGCCGCCTTCTGTCGAAGAGGCCAGTCAAATCAGGTTTTAGAAAGCTTGAAAGGGTAAAATCACTTGACTGGTCTGCAGACCATATGACGAACAGCTGAGGCTAATTAGCTGGGTTGTGGGTTTTACAGAGATGCCTGGTTTTGAAAGTTGATGGAGCAAACTGCTTTTCAAAAGACTCTTTTGAAAAAGTTTTGTAAGTAGGCGATTCTGACTTTAACATTTCTCTTTGTATTAGATAAAAAGTCAGCGTTTTGAAGAGGACATGTGATTGGAAGTTGTCTAATTGTTGAAGTGTTGGGAACTCCAGTCTCTAAAGTCTTAGAAAAACAACTGAGGATTTATACTTTGGCAAGGTATGTTTTACATTTTTCTTTTTTTTAAGTCTTTGAGTTCTGCCATGTCATTTTCAGGCACTTAAAGTGTGTGCAATTTAACATATACCACTGCACATATTAGTTGTTTTTTTTTTTTTAATCAAAGACTTTAAGATGTCTGCTAAATTTCTTGAGTTTAGTTTGAGAAAAGTGCATTTGCAATTACCAGAGAGGGGGTATGAATACTGACTGCGTTTCTCCTTTCTTTTCTGTACTTTAATAAAGTAACAGGTTTTTATTCTCAGATAGTATGTTGATTAGGAGAGCTGACTAAGGAATTAAGTTGTCCTCAGAGTCTTGTTCATCCTCTGAGGATTTTATTCACAAAAATTCAAACTTATTGGGATTTTGTTTTTAATATTGTCAATAGCTTTTATGTTAAGTATGTGTTTTGGTGTAAGTTGTATTTTATAAGGTGTATCTTTCCTATGAATTAAATTTGCCTTAATCTTGTTAGGTTTGGTAATAGCATTGTGGTTATGTAAGGAAAAGTCCATAGATTTGCGGGGGGGGGGGGGGGGGGTTAATTAGTATGCAGTAATGAAAGATCTGGGTGATGACTTTGAAGCACATTTTATTACTTTTGGATTTGTACCACTTGTTTGCTAGGGCTGCCAAAACAAAGTACTACAAACTGGGTGGCTTCAACAACAGACATTTATCATCTCAGTTCTGGAAGCCAGGAGTCTGAGAGCAAGGTGTCGGCTGGGCTGGCGCCTTCTGAGGCCTTTCTCCTTGGCTTGTTGATGACCGTCTTCTCCCTGAGTCCCTTCCTGTCATCTTCTGATTATGCATGTCTGTGTCCAGATTTCTTCTTCTAAGAACACTAGACAGATTGGGTTAGGGTCCACCCGCTTGATGATCTCCCTAAAGGCCCTATGTTCAAGTAAGGTCACATTCTGAAGTACTAGGAGTTAGGACTTAAATGTATGAATTTTGGGGCAACACAGTTCAACTCACAGTTGAACAGGTTTCATAATATCATATTTTAAAAATGTGCCTGCAAGTGCATTCAATCATCATTTGTTAGCCAAGTGCCTAGAGACTGTGCTGGATGTTGAGTGTGTGAAGATGAATGAGACATGGCCTCTGCCCACTAACGCTGGTTTAATTAAATATATGGGTGTAATTTCCTGTGTATGTGTTTACTTATCTTTTCTGTTGAGTTGTGGTCACTTTCACAGCCAGGTGTCCCTGGCCACAATCAGAGTCCTGGCACGTGAGCAGCCTAATACTCTTTGAGAGGCACCTGGAAGGGCTCTCTCACTCCTGAGTACCCTCCACATAGGCTAGGAGGGTGGGAGGACCCTTACATTCATCTAGTAGAACCTCCCCATTTCACAGATGAAGAATTGAGATTTGGAAGTGCTAATGTCATTTGGCTGATTAGTGTCAGAGCAAAGGCAGTGTCCTGTCTTCCACTGTGGCGTGCTGACCAGTACCTCACTTTGTTTTCTTTGCCACACGTTCATGCTTTTCATCTATTCAGAAATCACTGTGGAAAAGAGCCTTGATAAAAAGCTGACATTCTCTGTCAAGATTCTTGGATTATAGGTACCGCCCCCCCCCCCCCAAAAAAAAAAAGCTTTAGGGAGGAATGTTTATTCACGAGGGAGGTTCATCCATAGAATGTCCAGATTGGATTTAAAACATTCCAAAGGGATTTAATCTTATCTTGGTTGTTTTCTCTGTCTCTTACATTTTCTCCTTGTTCTTCCAAGACATAGTATTCAGTGACCGAGCAGCCATTAGAATATAAACATTTTTTCTTCTTTCCTGCTGCTGCCCACAAGACAGAAGCTGTGGCAGAAGAGAATGTTGATGAAACTTGCCAGCTAGCCGGTGGCACCATGGCAACCAGGACCTGTGCATGTGAGCTGGTCTCAGCAACTCTACTGCTGTTTCAGCCTCTGCCCTCCATAGACCCTCAGTACCTGAGTGCTCAGAGAGGAAATGCTCACCACTTCCCTTGGTTTCTGTTTTCCCTTTTTAGGATTAAAGTTTCCTCAAATATCTGCCCATCTTTTGCTATTATTATTTCTTTCTTCTTCCCTTTGCACTTGGTTGATTTAGAGCTAGAGTTCAGGCTATAGCATATGTGATAGCTGACAAGTCATGTAATATGCCCATTCGAAACAAAAGCTGATTTTTGCAGAAGCTATCATTCTTCTGTGCTGTCTTTGCAATAGGACAGCTTCCTGTTTCTTCTACGTTTCTGGTGCGGCTGGGTCCTGGCGAGGTCCCGGTGAGGTCCCGGCGAGGTCCCTGCCCTCTGGTGGAGCAGAGGCTGGATCGGTGGGGATTGGAGGGTGGGAGGTAATGAATGAGATGAGGGTGCTGCTTGAGAGAGGAGTTTGCATTGTTGCAGCCTCTGGAGATAGGAGCCACTTTGCACAAACACAGATGCAAATCATCCAGGAGCTGAGGGCATTGATTTTTTGTTTGTTTTCCCCATTCCATGCGTTAATAGGCACGTCTTCTCCCTGATGTAGTTTGCGAGGGGATCCTTTAGGCATGAATGCTAGATTCACCATTCAGCAATATTGAATGGATCCGCTGTTTCACAAGAAAGAGAAAGGCCAGACTGTTTTAAGCTCGTACCTCTGTGCTGTGGTGACTGACCAGCTTGTGGACTATTATTTAAAAAATCTCCTTCCCAGTGTCCTTTTCGGATCTCTCTTACTGATCCTGATATTTTGGCTCTCTCTTCACTCTAAATATCTTTGTTATCACTCCCTTGGCCTCAAGAAATCAACCATGTTGATGACTCTAAAATCCATATTGTTAACCCTTATTTTTCTTTTGTGCCCGAGTTCAGTTTTCCAAATGTCAATTAAACACAACTCCCTGGATGTCCCTCAGACATGAGGGACATTTAGTTGGACGTGTCCCAGAGAGTATAACGTATTTGAGAGTGTATCTGGGTTCAGATTTTGGCTCTGCTTTTTACTGGCTGTGTGACCTTGGAGAACTTACTTAACCTTCCTGTGCATCCGTTTTTTTCATCTGTAAATTAGCTCATTGGGTTGTTGTGAGGATTAAATTAGTATTTAAAAGGGCTTAGAAAAGTACTCAATACATGTTAGTTATAATCATCTCAAACCATCTTTTCCTCTTAATGATAATACTGTTCATTCAGTTATCAAGCTAAAAGTTTTGGTTATCTTTAATGCCTATTCCAGTCAGTTAAGAAGTTATACTGATTTTTCTTCCTCCTAAATATATCTTGAATTAATCCCTTCCTCTCTATCCTCACCATTAATGACACAAGTCACTCACCATCATTCCCCATTCGCCTGGTCCTCTGTGTATTCCCAGTCTCCACGTGGCTGCCAGAGACATCATTGTAAGGCACAGACCTTGTGTCCCTCTCCTTCACAAAAGCCTGCAGTGGTTTCCATTGCCCAGAGGAAATGGAAACATGTTAGGGCCATATAGGAGTCCTTACAGGCCTAGGTCCCAAACTCCCATCTTTCAGCCTCTGTTTGGACACATCCTCTTCTCTCCTCATGCACCCATTAGCCACATCCATCTGCCCATGTCCCCTAAATCCATCATTACCTTTTTCTGTCTTATTCCTTTGGAAGTATGAATGCTCTCCTATCCTCCCAGTCAGTCACGCCAGTACTTGCTCCTTTCTCATGGCTCTAAGCTTGGCCTATACTTTTATGCCTGGCAGCCCTTACTTCCATCAAAAATCAGTTACACCTTTTATCGGATTGGCATCAATGACCATTTTGTTGATAGTGTCTATTCCCTTTAAAGGATAATGCTTATTTGACATATGATGTGCAGCCCTTTACCACATCATCCTGTGAACTGTCTGTTCAATACTTTTGTTGGTCATAACTAGCACAGTAAAACAGGAAATAAAAATAAAAGGCATAGAGAGTTATTGGTGCTGCCAGGTTTCAGGAAGTCCTGTTCGTGACGCCATTAATATTGGTGAATGTTTCTCAGCATCTGCCAGGGTTCAGGAAGTCCTGTTCGTGACGCCATTAATATTGGTGAATGTTTCTCAGCATCTGCCAGGGTTCAGGAAGTCCCTGTTTGGGCGCCATTAATATTGGTGCTGCCAGGGTTCAGGAAGTCCCAGTTCGGGCGCCATTAATGCTGGAGTTCTTGTTCCAGCATTAAGAAGGGTTCAGCAATCTGGAGAAGGCTGTGTGTAACTTAAAGAGTCCAGAGACGAAGCATAATTTTGAAAGGCATATGGGGGTCAGAGGAGCTTAGCTAAAAGGAACTAAGATCTCCTCGTCTGAGAGACCCCATGCTTTTTATTAACACAAATTGTCCTGAGGTGAGGCAGAGAGATACACTTCAAAGGGGTAGGGTTTCGTATACAGAGGCATTGTCAGAATGGGGGAATTAGCCTATGGCTGTTCAGGTGTTTGGCCAGTAGGAGGCAATAACATGTAGATTAAGATGCCATGAGCTGTCTGGCAGCAAGCAATCATCCCTTTTCAGGTTTGGGGAAATGCCTTCAGCCATTCCCAACAGGTGACAACATATGTGACTCAGCCCTTGTTGAGTCTCCAAGTTCCATCAACCTTTTGATGAAACTCTTGCAATTATGACATGCTAGAATTGGCTTTTGGCAGAGAGTAAAAAAGGATAAACAAAATGTACTATTTTTAGCTAACAAAGCATTAGCATTTGTATGGCTAAGTAATAAATAGAAGATATGTATGATATTACTCATAATAGTGACACAAATATCAAGTAACAACAGTCTAACGATGTGAAAGATCTTTATGAAGGGAATTTATTGACAACAGTTTTAAAGGCATTTAAAAGACATAAATACATGGACACAGATAGGTAGGGTCAATATTATGAATATGTCAGTGTTCTAAATTTCATCTATAGATTTAATTTATGTGGAACTTAGATGGAAGTGTGAAAGGTCAAGAATGTCCATAGTACAGTGGAGGGGACTAGTCCTCCCAGACATAAAGTTGAATTGTAAAGTCATGGTAATTAAGGCCTTGTGACATTGGCCCAGGGGTAGTGAAAATGACCAAAGGGACAGAAGAGAGAATCCTAAAACAGATCTGACCATATATGTTGAATTTTTTTCAATAAATGGTACTATGACAGGTATCCTTCAGGGAGAAACAATGAAAGTGAACCCCTTCATATGCCTTAATAAATTACCAATGGACCAAAGACTTAAATGTAAAAGGCAGAACCTTTAGGAAATGATGTAGAAGAATATTTTTATCTCTTTAGATAAGGAAAGATTTCTTCGACAGGATATTATCAGAAACAACTATCAAAGAAAAGATAGCTAGATTAGACTACTTGAAGATTGAGCAATTTAAAAAGTGAGAAGACAAACCACAAACAGGAAGAAGATATTTACAACATCTATAACTGACAAAGGACTAGCATCAGGAATGTAGGAAGAACTCCCTCCTGCATGTCCATAAGACAAGACAACCCAATAGAAAAACAGGGAAAGAATATCAATGTGCTTTTCTATAAACAGAACCTGAATGGCCAACAAATTAAAAACAGATGCTCAACCATATTAACAATCAGAGAAATGCTAATTTAGATCACAATATGTTACCATTTTGAGAAGTCTGACAACAAACACCAAATGTTGTCGAAGATGTGAAGTTGGGAGCATAAAACAAGTATATTGGACAATAATTTGGCATTATCTTGTATTACTGAACATTCATATACTCGTACCCCAGGAATTTCACACTATCTACCCAGAGCAATAGCCTCTGTGGTGTGCCTGTGCCCTGACGTTGTGTTGATACATTTATTGAACCCCTCTTCTCTCGGGGTGGATGGACTGGGTCTGGCATTGCCCTCAATCATGAGCATTTGCCCCATTTTGTCATATAAATAGCACGAAGAAGGTTGGGAAGCAATTTCCTGGAGAAACTCTTGCTGGCATACATCAGGAGACACCCACACATATAGCAGTGGTGTTTTCAATGAGAGTAAGAACATGGGGGGATGTGGCTTAGTTAAGCTAATTCTCCTCTGAAAACCCACAGGCATTAAGTAATTAGAGAAGGTTTTGGAATGTCATTTCGTAACATCTGTGGTAAAATGGTAACTATTTCAAGCCAAGTGAGAGAGACTGAGATAGAGGCTGAAGGGAGATGATATTACTCCTGGGCAGTATGTGTTTTCATTAACATGTGGTCAGCTGGGTGGTGTATAACGATGGGCAAGGTCCAAGTTTTGAATGAGTAGATGCCTTAATAAAGGCTCCCCCGTGGAGAGAATGCGTTGGAGCCAAAGTGACAGCCAGTTGTCTTCGCTGACATTTCACTCTTCCTTATTGCCAGATAAAATATCTTACCACAGAGGCATGATGTTGGCAAATGAAATTTCATTGGAACGGCAGGTTCGGCCCATCATGTCCTATGTAATTTACTTTAGCTGAGAACATCCTGCTGTGAGCCTGGGTCTTTCGTGTTCCCTCTTCTGTGTTTTGTACAGTCATGGTCTTCTTTTTGGACCTTTCACTGCCAAGGACAGAGATAAATGTGGGACCGTAGGGAATGGGGATGGTTTTCAGGCATTTCTCTCGGTTTCTTTCTCTTTTTTGGCTCCATCTTCTCCCCAGGGCAGCGATGCATTATATTATTTTAAAATTAATGCCTCACAGGTTCCTTTGTTTCATTTTCACTGCTGCCCTTTTCTAGGCTTTAAGGAGTAAGAGGGGGGACAAGGGACAGCTGCCACCATGACCCCATTTAAATTTCTCATGGCTAAAGTTTGGACTTCGAACCTAGGATCATACAGCATAGAGCAGCCGTGGGCAAACTACAGCCCGCGGGCCGGATTCGGCCCGTTTGAAATGAATAAAACTAAAAAAAAAAAAAAAAGACCGTACCCTTTTATGTAATGATGTTTACTTTGAATTTATATTAGTTCACACAAACACTCCATCCATGCTTTAGTTCCGGCCCTCCGGTCTAGTTTAAGAACCCATTGTGGCCCTCGAGTCAAAAAGTTTGCCCACCCCTGGCATAGAGTGTACAGGGAAGAGACCATTGAGTTTAAACCTCTTATTTCATATTTGAGAAAGAAAGGCCAGGAGGGGGTGGTGACCCATGCTGGCTCACACACACGGTGGCAGAGCTGGGACTAGCACGCCGCACACTGATGGTTGTCATCTAGCCCTCTTCAGCTTGCCACACTGCCTCAGCATCATTCCTCAAGGGATGATTCAAAATTGTGCGTTTCTCTTGTGTCTCTCTGACTAAATTTTGAGGGGAAGAGTGACATCTCACTGACATGTGTAGCATGTGAGGTAGTTAACAGGGCTCTCAATACTTGTCACACTTAAGTGAAAACATGCTCTTGCACCAAACATGCTCTCTTTCCTCTTCCTCCCCATCCAGCTAAACCCTTCCTGACTTTGAAGGTGCGCAGCTCAGGCCCTGGCTCCTGCTCCCTCTTTCTGACCTCTGAGGGTCCTCTTGTCTTATAAAACCATCATCTTCACCATCTTGCATGTACCCAGCAGCTTACAGTTTATAAATGCATTCACCCAATGTATCCTTTAATTCCAATCATCTTTAATTGGAATATTGCCATTTTGAGGGAACAGTCTGGGAGAGGGGAGGTGACTGGCCCTAGGCCACACAGCTAGGAAGTAAGAAGCAGAGTGCAGGTTTTCTGACCTCAAGCCCATTTAACCTAAGAGAAGAGAAGAGAAGAGATGAAGAGATTTGTTGTTCTACTTATTGATGCATTCATTGGTTGACTCTTCTATGTGCCCTGACCGGGATCAAACCCATAACCTTGGCGTATCAGGATGACGCTCCGGCCAGAAACCCCTATTTTACTTTTGATGTCCTGTGCTGCGTGGTCTATGTGGTGTGCCATACATTTTTCTCCCTTATTATCTTGACTTACTTGTCCTTTGTTGACAAGGAGCTCATTTTGTTTCCTCATCCCAATTACCAATTTGTGAGGGGAGTGACTGCCATTCATAGTTGCTAGCACAGTGCTGGGCAGGTAAAAGTTGCTTATTAAATACTGCTGAATTGAATGCAAATATAATTTAATTTACCAAAAAAGAGCAGCTATCAGCGGAGCTCCAAGACATTTTTTGAGTCACTCCTGAATGAAATCAGCGGGGAACAGAGGGAACCAGAGGAAGGAAGAGGTTGTTAGAGAAAGCCAGATGGTAGACACAATTAGCAGTTGAGTGACAGCTGGCCTACGGTCAGCCACTGGTGAAGCAATACAGAAGTAGACAGACTTCAGGAAACATGCACGTTTACTGGGGAGATGAGACACACTCATAAGATGGCAGAGGAGGACTTAGAATTCGCATCATACCCATAACGTTAAGCAGGTAAAGCACTCAGACTTATTGAGAAGAAACTGGTTAAAGGAATATCCAGAGTTGGATGTGGCTTATAAAGACGAGTTTCCAGGGTGCGAGTAGAGTGGGGAGAGAAGCATTTGGCTTAGTTTGTGATCCTTCTGTTAATTACTGAGGCTGTGAGAAAAGGAGCATAAATAGGTGAGGGTGTTTCCATGAAAACAACTTCCCTTCCCTTTTCTCTACGATGGAATCAGGAGGGCCTCAGCGCTGAGCCTGGTGGTCAGAAGTGAAGAGAACCCAAATAATCACATGTGTCCTCAGTGCACAGAGATGAGTTGTGATGACCAGCTGCGTGGGTTTTCTGGTGCTGCCCCATTTCACCCGTTCTTGTGCGTTTGCCCTATAAACCAATGAGAGGCTGTAGAAATTCTAATGCTTTGAAACTAAACTGTATTTCCAACTCTGCCTTTTCCCAAAAGGGTTACAAAAAACCCACTGGCAGACCTCATGTCTCAGATTTTGGTTTGAAAAATCACACTATATCTCTTGAGTTTATAAACATTTTGTATCCAGACAAAAGTGTAGAAGTTCTCTACTAGAATGCATGTGAAACTAATTTCCTAATAGTAGACGTGTACACATGTTCTTTTATGAGCTTCTGTCCTCTCCAGAGAACATAAGATCAAGACCTTTTAGATTAGAAGTAATAGAACTTTAATATCTACTCCTTCCTGTGTCAGAATGTTCATAGTTTAGAAATATTTTAGAGGAGCTAAAGGAATGTGTATCCCAGATGCTTAGAGGCACCGGCAGTTAATGGAGATGATCACAAATGACTACTTGTAATTTCTATGCAGAATGATTTTCTCTATTATGCTCTTTGCAGTAGACTCTAGCATGTAAATAGGTAAAAGCTTTTCTTGGATATTTATGTATAAATTTTTAAGTTTATTTTTCATTGCTGGGAAAATTGATTAACATTATTGGGGTTTATTGTTAGAAGTTTTAGTTTATTTTCATTGCTTGATAGCTATATGCCAATTGTGTTTTCATGTGATGTATAAATACATATGGGCAAGTTTAACTTAAAAAGGATACATTGATAACATCATTTTTTAAAATGGAAAGATAATTCCTGAGATCAAAACACTCAACTTATAAACTTAGGCAATTAAGAGTGTTGGTATGTGGAGATTAACTTTATACTTTAAAAAGTGAACTTCCGAAGCCATGATTATAGAATTATGCAATAGATTTTTGTGTGTGGCTTATAAAACCTTTTCCAGTACTTTGCAGTCACCTCTCTTGTATATAGACCCTGATTTCATCCGCATTAAAACTTCTCTAATATCATGCTTCTTCAATTCCCTTCCAACACTAAAACAAAATTCCCCAAGTTGTTGCTTATCAATGTCTTATAAACTCGTGGATATTTACATCTCATGGTGTTCTTTTCCTGTGCTTTATGCTCCTCTTGTCTGTAACTTTCTTTATCTCTTGGCTCCTTCTCTTGCTGATTCATGCTTTTTCTGTGAGCACATAATCTTTATTTTGTGTTAGTAAATCTATATTGAAGTTTCTTTACTGCTTTTTTTATTTTTTTTTAAACAGGCCCCTCTAGATTCTTTCTGAGTGATCGTACTGCCCACTCACTTTAGTCTTCTTAGCCTTCTGCCTTCCTATATCTTTCTCAGAAGTGCATTCAGAGAAGAAAAAGTTGCCTTATCTCAGGTCTGGCTGATGACAAAGACAAGGTACGGCTCTGGAGGACCAAGTTCTAACTTGGATGCTTGGCTTTCTATCTGTCCAGGCAGAAGGAACCTGGCTGGAGCAATTAGGGGGAGCCTGAGATTGAATGGGCAAAGGAGAGGGGAGAGCAAGTGGATGGAGTAAGTTGCCCTGACTTAGATGTCAGCTGAAAAATAATATTAACTCGGTGTTTCGTTACCTAAACGATTTATTCTGGAAAAAGAAAGGGTTGCAACCCAGTGCCTGCAGACATGGCAAGCCATGTGCACTCTCTGTGTGCCAAGATGAAGGAGTATTTATATAAAGGAAAAGGAAGTTAAGGGAAGGCGAAGTTAGAGCCATAGAGCTTTATTATAAACAGAGGGTTCTCACAATTACATAGAGTAGGAGAACTTCCATAAGCCCTGGCTCCTCCCATAGATACTCCCCACGGATTATGTTTTCTTAAAGTTCCAGTTAGTTTTTATCAAAGGTAAGAGAATCTCTTTGACTTTTGATGAAGTGACAACTACTTGGGCCTTTTCTAGTTATTATTTCTGCTGAGCTAAGTAAGGGGTCCTTTCAGTCTGTATGGCAAGCTGTCCTCCTGATTTCCTGGAACATTCTCCTCCAAATCCATAAGCCACCTCTCTCCTTTTTGAACTTCTCCTTAATTTGTTGTGTTTGACTTTGATGTAACTTTGGCCACCTGTCTGGCGCCTCCATTTATACTTAACCCCTGGAGTCCTGGAATTGGTTCTATGCCACCTTTACATAAGGCTGTCTGCTCCAATAGGCAACACGAAGGGTTGTTCTGTTCCCATCTGCCCTATGCCCTCTTCTTCTTTCCTGTAACTTTCTAGGAGTTTTAAATAGCAAAGCTTTTATATACAAGCGTACCTCATTTTATTGAGCTTCACTTTATTTCACTTCACAAATTTCAATTTTTTTTTCCAAATTGAAGGTTTGTGGCAACTCTGTGTCAAGCAAGTCTATTGGCATCATTTTTCCAGCAGGCTCAGGTGATGATTAGCATAGTTAAATAATAAAGTATTTTTAATTAAGGTGTGTAAATTTTATAGACAACACATTTGCACACTAAGTAGACCATAATATAGTGTAAATATAACTTTTATAGGCACTGGGAAACCAAAAAAAATGTGTGACTCACTTTATTGCAATATTCACTTTATAGTGAATCTAGAACCAAACTCACAATATCTCCAAAGTATGCCTGTAAACCATTGCTCATGACATAGTCATAAGCTGGTTCAAGGGGTTTTGTGGATAAAATACAATAGAAGCAATTTCTTCTGAATTCATAGAAAAAGATTAACTTAGTGGAGATAATTTTGTTTTTCTATCATTGGTATTAAAAAAATTTTGTGCCTCTCTATGATATTCTGTGCTTTAATTTAGTCTAAAGTGGTTTCTAACATAGCAAAAAAAAATAATGTATTCTCAATTATTCTAAGTTTGCTATGTTCTTCAAAGAATATCTTGACTTTTGAGGGTTTCACCTAAGTATAGGTTAGTCCATCAAGACTAATCTGGATATCTTTTCTTTTTAAAAAAAATTTCTTTTTATTGATTTCAGAGAGGAAGGGAGAGGGAGGGAGAGAGAAACATAAATGATGAGAATCATTGATTGGCTGCCTCCTACATGCCTCCTACTGGGGATCAAGCCCACAACCTGGGCATGTGCCTTGACCAGGAATCGAACCATGACCTCCTGGTTCATAGGTCCACGCTCAACTACTAGGCCATGCCAGCTGAGCTGGATATATTTTCTAATGGCCTCAGTGTGTCCATTTAGATACAGGAAATGATAACCAATGTTGCTGGTTATAAATATTGTTCTGACAGTTCACTTTTTCAAGGATGCTAGTTTCCTGTCCTAAGGGGTGGTGCTGCCTCTTGGTTTACTTCCATCCAGTTTGGTCTAGATCTTCCCAGGGCTATTCAGCCCTAGACCCCCAGCTCTTCCTTTCCCATGAGTGCCCAATGATCATTGTCCCCGAGATTCTGTCCTATAGACTTCTTCCAAACTCCAGGTTGCCCTTCTTGGAATTCTCACCAGGAACACCCAACACATTTCAGATTTCCCTCCCAGATGAGAAGAGCCCTAAGACTGTGGTAAGTGTGGGAGATCTGAGAGGTGGCACCTTTAGGAATTGCTGAATAAAAAAGCCTGAGAGACCTTGTAAATGAGTTGTCAATCTAAGGTGTTTAGGTAGACAGGAAGTGTTTGGGTACAAAGTTGAAGGCAAATGACCCGATTCAGAGCCAGGTTGAATGTAGAGCTTTGTGTACTGGTTTTCCAAATGTGTACAATGGAGCTCTTGTTAGGTCTCTGTTGTGCCCACAGGCCTTGGAGGTGTGCGTGTGTGTGTGTGTGTGTGTGTGTGTGTGTATCTTACCTTCATTCCTTTCATCAGGATGGTTTTACTTTCATTTATTTTGTATGTTGGAGTGCCATGTAAGATTTCACTTAAAGAAACGTGTTGTAGGATGTGTGCAATCAGCTGAACCAGAGCAGTTTTGTGAGGCAGTAAGATTTGCTGCAATGGCATTATGCAGGTTTCTGAGACCCTACACAGTAACATCCAGCTGGCTATGAAAACATTGACTTGCTATGGACTTAGAGTAGCTCTCATATTTATAGAAGCCAAACAAGAAGCTCCCCAACATAAAATCATCTCTACCGTGATCCATGATAAAATGTTATGATGCAACCTATTGTGTTCATTCCTTATTGCTCAGTTGACTATCCTAACAGTATGAAAGCAAACATGGGCTGAACAGATGTGTCGGAACCTTGCTGTCATTTAGTGAGTGTAAATGACACAGCACTTTCTTAAATATTTTCACAAGAATGGACATGTGAATCCACTCTGAATTTTTTTAAAAAAGAAGGAAAAAGAGAAAAGGCTAGTGCAAATTAAGCCTTTTCAATTAATGACCCATTTATAAGCATTTCAAGTAACATATATGCACTAAAGGCAGAAGCAAATAACTTAGCAAAGCAGCATAATTTGGAGGTGTCTAAATCGCATAGGTAACTACTTTGACTATAAGAGTTTTTATTCCCATAAAAAACAATAACAATCATGGGACATTCACTAAACTTAACTCACAAAATTGGATATTCTGGAGATCACATTTACTGAACAAAATGCAAGAAAATTAGCAATCAGCAACAATAACAAAAAAGCTAACTGCGATCCGACAGGCTGATTTAGAAATTGGCTGGATGGCTGCCAGTTCCTCATTTCTTTTGCATAAGTAAACCCAAGGCACACCCCATTCTATAACAGCTGCTGATAGAAATGCAAACAGTCTAATTTTCTGCATACTGAATAGGTGGAACAAGGAAAGAGTTCTTGAGAATCAATAGGAAGTTTATCTGATTAGACCTTGTCCATTAGGTGAGCGAACCCACAACCCACATGCCCTTGATCAGAAATTGAACCTGCGACCCTTCGGTGCAGGGGCCAACGTGCTAACTGTTGATCCACATTAGGCAGGACTAATTACTCTTGTCTCTTTCTCTCACTCTCTAGCCTGCTGTAATTTAATGTAGAACATCTCAGAATTTTTCTCTTGTCAACTCATATTCTCATATTTTTAAAAAGGCAGTGATAAAGGGGTCCCTCTGTTCCCCAGTTACTGCAACTCAGGGATATTTATTTATTATTTTTATTATTTGGACAGTCATCCTCAACAGTTCTTGCTTCTTCTAATTCATAATTTTTTTTTCCTCCTAATATTTTTCTTGGACTGAAAGAGGCCTCATTGCTCCTTCACGAAGTGAAGTGGTTTGCTTCTTGATTGGGTGCGTTTCCTGGACAGGTTGACACCTTTCCAGAACTGCAGCACATTAAAGACTTGAGGCAGCTGAGATGCGAGTGGGAGCCAGGCTGTGCTGGTCAAAGGTCTTCTCATGCATGTCCCGTGTTCTAGGAGGACAAGGCTTGGCAGACTCCATTTCTAGGTCAAAAATGGAAAGGCGCTCTGTGTTTTTCAACGTTGGAAGGTTCTAATAGCAAGTCCTTTGAGTGCTACTTGTCCTCACAGTCCTGGATGTGGGAGCAGCACTGTCACTCCCAATAGTTCCACCTTTGAGTCTCAGGCCCGGGAGTTTGGTGGCACTCTGACATAGCCTCCACCTCGCCACTTGACCTCTTCAGAGCTTGTTAATACCAGAATTCCCCCTGCTAACCAGCCACTCCTCCTCTTCCACTTTTGGAAAATATTTTTAGTTTATTCTCAGAGATTTTAAGCTACAGAGGAAAAAACACCAGGCTTAAAGCCATATGATCAGTGTTTTAGCCTTAATCCATTGTAATAATAAGAAAGGTATGATACATGTATCTCCATTAGGCATTTTGCTGCTCATTTTACATGGGTCGGTGGTGGTATCCTGTTATTTGGATTTAGGAGACCCTGACCCCAACACCCGTTATCACTGTCTTCTATGTGCTCACAACGAACAACCACTGAGTGGGAGTAGACTTTATTGACTTTATACTTCTGTTGAATTCTTACAGACGTCCCTGCTTCATGGTGTCATTAGAGGAACATTTGGCCATGGGTTGGACTTTCCATTGCAGGGACATGGTTGTGTCTATAATGGGGGTGCTTCCACCTTATTTGAGGTATTACTCAGCAAAACAAACAGCCACGCCTTTTGCTACTGTAGTGCCTGCATTTTGTAAATGGCATGTTCTATAGTGCGCCCTTTTTCCTGTTACCTATGTCTATAAAACAGGAGGTACTTGTTACAAACTGTAAGTAATATAACATTCAATGTTTTGGTAAGTTTACTTTCCATAAATTCTTATAAACAATCATATGCTGATTGTAGAAGAGGCTTGGGCAGCAAATAACATCTTTTGAGTAAATGAATCAATGGTCTCCATAAATTTTTTAAAAAGATCCAATATCTCATTTGAGTCATTGACAGTGGTCATCCAGAAGAATATTTTCAAGAATTATTCCAGTGCCTCTTATTTCCTAATGTATAGTTGCTTGTACTATTTGTTTTTTGGGTTATGTTGGCCACCTACTGAGGTGATGGTAACATTTCAGAAATAGTTGGTCAACTCAAGGTTGCGAATGCTGATTTTTTCTTTATCCTGGTCTGTTCTCTTTAATACTTATGAAGAATTTGCAAATGTCTGAGGATACATTTGGAAATGTACATTTAACTCAACAGTATTTACAGATCATTTATTTGTTCTCTGCATAACTTGTTGTGTTGGAATATCACCATCTACTAGAACTTAGTCTTTTCACTTTGCTTAAATGGGGAAGTGGAATATTCCTATGTCACAGGCACATTTATACATATTAGGCTAAAAGGTATGCAAACTTAGGTCCTGTCAGTTTTTATCCATGAACATCTCCTTTCTCTGTTAAGGACAGACCTATGATATTACTGCAAAACTCTGCGTGAGAGGAATGCCTTTATGAGTCACAGGTTGCAGGTGACGGTCTAACGCAGTTACAATAAAATATTCTGAATTCAACAGCTCAAACTCATCTTTCAATAAGGAGACAAAGAAGAGCTGGATTCCAATTGCTGTCTCCTCTTCGGAAAGAACAGCCCCACTATGGGACAGCACACATCTTGTGTTTGTAGTGAAAGTAGATGTGTTTCACTTCAGGGCACAGGAATTGCAATGGTAAACACAGTTGCCTCTATTGATATGTTGGTACGCTATAAAATGCCTCTTTTGTCCTGTGCTGCTCTGTATGACTTCTCTCCCTGCTTTCTGCTATCTCTATTATATGCGTCCTCCAGAATGCCAGGTATGGGTCAACAATGGTGCCATAGGAAACCAAGAAAAGCCTACTGCTTCTTAACATTAAAATTAAAAAACACGGATAGACTTTCTAGTTCTATGCAGATCATTGGTATGTGAAATGTTTTCTCTAACTGCACCCCTGGATAAGGGGACATTAAAGTGTTTGAAAGAATATATGGCAATATAGTTCTCAAAAATGCTGTTACATGCTGTTATTTGAAAAGTAATAGCTATATTCACATGTGCCTATTTCTACACAGAAATCAGGTGAGGACAATTGAAGTCCATGAACTATGGACATTGTAATATTTTATAACCATTCTCACAAATTGAAAATATTTTCCAGTAAAATATTCTTTATAATATACCTCATTTTCTCTTTTCAAAACTTGCTCTTTATTCTCCATTGAGCTTTACATTTTTATTCCCTTTGTATCTTCACATGAATGCCAAAAATGAGGCGTGTGCGTGTGTCTGCAGGGGAAAACTACATGGTGATGTGAATTTTGATGTTATGCTGTACTATATGTATGAGGGAAGATTAACACGTTCATAAAAATTGGCTTCTTTGAAAATGCAAAGAAGCAGGTGTAGTCATCAGGAGAACTTAGATCGGGGCATGGCTAAAAGTGTAAGGTCTACAGTAGGGAAGAAATAAGAAAATGAATTATTTTTTTTAAAAAAATCTTTTTTAAAAATTTGTTTTTATTGACTTTTGAGAGAGAGAGGAAGGGAGAGGGAGGGAGAGAGATAGAAACATCGATGTGAGGAAGAAACATTGACTGACTATCTCCTGTATGCACCCTGACCGGGGATCGAACCCACCACCTGAGTATGTACCCTGACTGGGAATTGAACTGGCTAGCTTTCTGTGCATAGGATGAAGCCCAGCTAACTGAGCGACACCGGCCAGGGCAAGAAAATGCATTTTCCGTAGTGAATATTGGCTCCCTATTGTACTCTGGCACCAAGCACCAGAATAGGCATTCAATAAATATTTGCAATAAATATTTGTTGACTGAAGGAGCAAGTGAGAGAGCCAGCAATATTTTTACAGAAAACTGAAGGCAGCACCAGAGAAAATAATCTTGATTTGAGAGAAAAATATCAAGCTCAATACCAAACAAAACTATAGGGAAACGAAAAAATTCATGAAATTGTTCTGCTTTCATTGCATTTTGAAACCACAGGAAAGACACAAAACTAGGATTTTTAGGATATGGTACAAGTATCAAGATTTATTTTTTCTTGGATCTTCTATGACCAACAAGAAGCAGATAAGCCCTCAGTTTATGACTTCTCTCCTTAGGGGAACCCATCAGAAGGAAGGGTTTTGTGATAGAGGGACTTCAGGGGCAGAAGTACAGGTCCTTCATTCCAACATCTCTGTGTCCAAAGCTTTGTCCGAAAGCAATTTATTACCATGGCTGCTGGTACCGTATCTTGGTACATTGTAAAACATCTCTTCAGAAAAGTTTTGATTCCTGAATCAAAGCAACTATAATTGAGGCTCTTGGCTCTGAAGGAGGGGAAACAAATAAAATAAAAATCTTGGTGTGTTAGAAAATAATATAGGATTGGAACTTAGAAGACATAGGACCCAGCTTGGCCCCATTATCTAACCAACTGGTTGACTTTAGACCATTCACTCGCCTTCTCTGGACCTCAGTTTCCTATCCTGAAAAATAGAGGATTCAACTGATGAAAATTCCAGATCCGAAATTGCCCAGAATCACACAGATAAAATTCATTGTTAGATAGGAATGCTAAGGTAGCTTTTGTGATGGATAGGGACCTCATAAACTATTACACCTAAATTGAATTTCTGTCTGATTTTTCTAAAGGTTCGGGTACTGGTTACATTAAGAATGGGTTATAAAATTGCATGCCTTGCTAATATTAACTTGATGAGGCTATTAGTATGGCTAAAGACAAGTTTCAATTATTGAATGCTTGATATAAACCAAGCAATGTCTAAAACTTTCTGTGGTTTATGTCACTTAATTCTTAAAATAACCCAATGAGCTTAGTAATGCTATCTCTATTTTTACAGTTGAAAGAATGGAGGTTTAGTTTGAAGAACTTGGACCACATTACACAAAGCGTCAGAATTTGAACCCACCCTACTTGCCATCACATTAAGCAAACACCACTCTTACAGTGTAAGTCTTGTACAGACATTCAGTTCCCTTTAAGGATCATAAGCAGATAAAGTAAAATCATGAATGTTTAGTACTGTCTATGGCCTATGGTAGTTGCTCAGTTCAGTTAATATTATCCAATCCCATGGGCAATAGAGGGAAATTTTGGCTTTTAAGAAATGGCTGAGCTATCTGGAGGAGTTTTGAGATTATTCTGCCTTGATAGGATATTTAAGGGTTGGAGTCTATGATTGACTTAAATAGGAAGCTTCATGGAAAATTTGGGCTATGGTGTGTGTGTAAAAGCGAGAGCAAGAAATAGATCTTTACACTCTCTTCTATCTTATTCCCTGAAAAACCAATTAAGTATGTTCTATTTTTTAAATAAGGAAGAAGATCATTGACTTTCTCTCACCAGGCAATTATCACTACATAGTACATGTTGAGGAAGTGGGTGTTCCTTGCTTTCTATTGTTAATCTGATGAGAGTGAGGGTGGAGAGCACTTTGAAAAAATATTTGTATAAGGAGGAGAGACACAAGTGAGCTGAATAAGAAAGTCTTTTGCATCTCCCAAATTGGGGCATTCTCGGCTTTTTAGGAGACATTTCCTTGAGGTACTTACATGCTACTTCTTCAAGGTATTTACAGAGTTTAAAGAAATGACCTCAGGCTCAAGTGTTCTTCACAGATCCTTATTTTTTATCTTATGAAATTTTCGGACTCAGTTCTTTCTCGACAGTTCTAGGAAAGGGCTATGGTCTGCAAATTGCTTGTTAGAAGCTAGATTGCTATATGAAGATGCTAATAGCAGTTAATACTTACACAGGACTTACTATGTGCCAGGTACTTCATATGTATATGCTAATTCAATCCTCACAACAGCCATCTGAGGTAGGTTTACTGCTGTGCTTCATCATACCTGAGATGTGTTGATGGTACATTCTTGATCTTGTTAGAGGACACGAATCAAAGATGTTCGCACAACTGTGTCTCCAGTGCCCCCTGATTTAATAGCAACTGTAAGGTATCGTGAGTTGTAAGACTGTGAAATGTAAGATGCACCCCAATTTTAAACAGAAGTTAAAATAAGAAAGTGGATGCACATTAGAATTAATAAACCTCCAATTTTCTCTTTCAACAATATGTTGAACTGAGCCCATGCTAACATGTGGATAGACTGCCCAAGACCAGTTACTCATCGCCTCATGGTGCCGTCTGTGACAGAATGGCACTGACATCCTTCAGAAGGGAGAAGTGTGTGTGGTATTTGCCATCTGCCTCTAGCGCTATGATGAGCATTGTTGTACGAATGCAGGTGAAGTGGTTGGCCCATGGACATCTGACCTAGGCTTCTGACCCATTTTTAGCAAGAGCAATGCAATTGGGAAGCCTTGATGACTGGCTTCCCAAGCATCCATAGTCTGGCGTACTTATTGAAAATGCTATGCACAAAATAATGTTTGGGTGCCCCAAATGTCAAATTCTGCACTAGGTTTTTATGTTTTCCTCTCTGTTCTAAAATACTGACATAAAACATAATTTATATTATTGAGTGAAGTTTTTTTTTTTAAATTTCTTCTTCTTTTTTCTCTTTCTGGAAAACAGGCCCCAGTAACAATACTCGAGACTTGAGTAACAAAATTAAGAAACAAAAATAATTTTTTGTATGTGAAGATGGTTCTATATGAAAACCTACCTGCAGTCGAAACTTCACATATAGTTATCTTCATTTAGTGGTGATCAGCAGTGGTGAGACAGCCACATGTGGGACTGCAGGTTGGGTTTGGGGTTGTCGTTTTCTGTGGATTAGGATTATTTTCTGCTGAAAGATGGAATAGTTCCGTTAATTCCAGGCTTTGACTCTCTGGACAAGTTCAAATAAGGAGCCTGTCACCATCAATAACCTGTCCAAACCCTGAAAAATCCTTGTTATCACTTTGAAGACTTGCCTGCCCCTGACTCCTTCTGCTTCCTTACTCTTTAGACTTCTGGCCTGTTAGCCCAGATCAGCTTGGTCACTGTAGCCAGTTTAGGACAAATACTACATAACCCCCTAATTTGCTAAGTTTCCCCAACTGGACTCTTTATTTTATTATTCACTTATATATTTGTAATATGTTTTAAAATTGATTTGAGAGAGAGAGAGAGGGAGAGAGAGAAAAGGAGAGGGAGAGAGAGAGAAACATTGATAAGACAGAAACAATGATGGGCTGCTCGTGCACGCCCCCTAATGAGTATTGAGCCTGAAACCCCGGGCAATCCAGGCAAGTGCCTGGACTGAGAATCCAACTGGGCTGTCTCTAGGGCTGTGTGTTTTGGGTCGAAGCTCAACCAACTGAGCCACACTGGCCAGGCCTGAACTCTTTATTTTATTGTTTGATCATGGCTTGATGTGTTTTTGCCAGGTCCCTGAGATAAACGGGAGGTGGCTTCTCAACCAAGGAAGCCGTTGTCACTCATCAATCTTTTCCCTATTGTTTATTCATCTTTCCGAATTATTTATTGAGTGTTCTCTGCCAGTACTCCTTTCTCCCAAACTGTTTACTGTACAAGCAGTTCAAGTGTAGAAAGAAACTATACTGTGGTAGAGATACATTTTGGGGTACAGACTAATTACAATTGGGGTAATTATAAGTAAAAATTTAAGTTTGTTGGTTCAGTGTAAGTTTAAAGCAACAAATCATTGCTTTTGCTGCTGCTTCTTATTATGTTATATTTCTAGTCTTGAACTGTTTGAACATCTGATCTGTCAATTTGGACTGTTCTAAACCAATTTTTATCAGTGTAGGCCAGTAAAAACCATTTTATAGATGACTTGAACTATTTACACGCAGTTTGATAAAATTAGAGCAAGTATGACCCAGCTAGAGGTGGATTTAATTGGTCAGCACTAGCTTGATTCAGTAAAATATATTCTGAATCAATCAAACCTTCTGTGAGCCAGTCAGAACCTGCTTTTCCGGATCTGAACTTATTAGAGCTAGGTAAAAGCAGTCTGAAGCAATTTGAGCTATCAAAACCAGACCCACTTTAGGACAGCCTGGATGGACCTGGAGAATATTATGGTAAGTGAAATAAGCCAATCCGAGAAAGACAAATATCACATGATTTCACTTATTTGTGGAATCTAATGAGCAAAATGAATTGACCAATAAAATAAGACCTGAAGCATGGAGACATGGAGCAGACTGACATACTTTGATGTGGGAGTGGGTGGACGAGAAGAGATAAACCAAAGAACTTATATACCCATATGCATAGCCCATGGACATGAGCAATAGGGTGGTGAAGACCTGGGGGAGGTGGGTAGAGGTTGGGAGGAGGGAGGTAAAGGGGGTAGGGGGTAAATGGGAGACATCTACAATGCTATCAACAATAAAAAATATACATTAAAAAAACAACAACACAGACCCAAATAGCCCTGGCTGATGTGGCTCTGTGGTTAGAGCCATGGCCTGTGCACCAAAAGGGTTGCTGGTTAGATTCCCGGTAAAGGGCATGTACCTGGGTTGCAGGTTTGATCCTGGCCCTGGTCTGTGTATGTGCGAGAGGCAACCAATCGATGTGAGAGAGACACATCGATGTTTCTCTCTCTTTTTTCCCCTTCTACTCTCTCTTAAAAATATCAATGGAAAAATATTATTGAGTGAGAATTAACCAAAAAATAAAACAAACAAACAAACAAACAAAACCCAGACCCAAATAATTTTGATTGTCTGGTTTTAACCAAGGTGGTTTTAGATCAGTCAGAGATGGTTTTCTAGGTAGAACTTCTTTTACTCAACTCTTTCACTCTGAATTAGTATGAACCATTCAAATTATTTTGAACAAGTATGAGTTTGTTAGAACAGATTGCCATGTTTCATACAAATCTGAATCGGCTTTTAAGCTGGTCATAACTTTTGAATTAACATATCTATTTTAAATGAATTGAAAATCATTTGAACCTGCCAAAAAAGTAGTTTGAAAGTGATCCTTGTTGACTCAGCAAACTGTTGGAGCCAGTCAGCAATCGATCGTGCTTTACATTTTGAGCCCTGGCCAGTGTTGCTCAGTTGTCTGAGCATTACCCTATGTACTGAAAGGTTGCTGGTTCAATTCCAGGTCATGGTTCCTTGAATTCTTTCTTTCTATGACAATAAAATAAAAACAATTAAAAGTAGTACTAAATATATGTTTTGAGCTTCCCAGTGGCAATTTCAGAAATTGTTCTAGGTCTTCAGAGTCAGTCTGCTCTGTCCATAATGGGGAGAAAGGAATAAAATAATGTTTACTGAGTACCCAGGATATGCTAAGCATTGTGCTGGGCATTCCACAAAGAGTATCCCATTCACCCTGGCTGACGTGGCTCAGTGGTTTAGCGTTGACCTATGAACCAGAAGGTCATGGTTCAATTCCCTATCAGGGCACATGCCTGCATCACAGGTTCGATCCCCAGTAGGGGGCATGCAGGAGGCAGCCGATCAACGATTCTCTCTAATCATTGATGTTTCTATCTCTCCATCTCCCTTCCCCTCTGAAATCAATAAAAATATATTTTAAAAAAAGAGTATCCCATTCAATCCTTAGAACAATGTCTTGTGATAGTGCATGTTATCTTCTTTTTCATAGAATGGAAACATGAAATACAAGGCTTAAATCCCCTGAATGTGTGTAGATGGTATGTGAGAAACATGGGGACTCAACCCAGCTCTGCTTTTTTTGTGTTAATCCTCACCTGAGAAAATTTTTTCCATTGGTTTTTAGAGAAAGTGGAAGTGAGAGGGAGAGACAGAGAGAGAGAAACATTGATGTGAGAGAGACACACAGATTGGTTGCCTCCCACGTGCACCTCAACTGAATCGAACCACAGACCCTTCAGTCTGCAAGCCAAGCTCTAACAACTTAGCCAAACTGGCTGGGGCTATATCTAGTTGCTTTTAAGCCCAACAGGCATTTGTAAAAACGTGAGTGATGGACACAAAGTTTGGGCTAGACACTGGGCTTGGAGTTAGGAGACCTGTATTCTTGGTTGTGGAAATGAATTAACCTTTCTGAGTTCTATTTGTCCTTTAGAAAACTGAGCCCAGAGAATGAAAGGTCTGAACATTTATTTTCAGATAAGGCAGATCATGGTCTAAAGGTACAGTCTGAAGAATGCAAACTGTAATGAATATTGATGTTGGCATTTCTATCCTTTCAGATATAGTATTTGGTTTATTAACACTTCCTTTATGATGGCTTGGTTTAGGAACAAACTTATGTATTGCTATCAGCATGAATAGAAAATAAAACCCATGAAGATCATCTGTAGACTTACATGTGTGATTCTTCTCCCATGATACCATTAACTTTTGATGCAACAGAGATAGTTTCATCTGTCTTTACATTCCACTCAAGTGGGTGTAGAGAATTCTAGAATAGTGATACCATTGGTGACAGCATTTTCTTTTGTACCTTAAATTACATAAAGACATACTTTTAGAAATGACCAGCTTTTTTTCAAATTAAATGTAAAGAGGAAATAAGGCAGCCACAGTGTCTTCTTGCATCACTGTCATTGCAGAATTTGGGGTTGCTTTCTGCTTCCTCATTCATTTTGAGGGGGACCCCCCAAAATGGTTAAACATTAACTGGATCTACTTTTCAATTCTTAGCTCTTATTTCTGAATAACTTGGAGCCAAGTGAGATGCTGCGATATGATACACTAGAATATTTATTTGTACCCAAGTGATCATCTTTTGGAGAAGCATTCTGTTATATACCATTAATATTGGCAGCCTACACCTGTGAATACAGAAACCATGGCATGGGAAAGCCATCATCTGTAAAATGTCATTCTTTATAGTGTGCAAACAGAATTATGAATGTTTGTAGAGGCTCTGCCCTTATCGACCGACCAGCCGTATCTGAATGTGAAGTTAGTCTGCACTCAGACACTCTGAGGAAGTACATGGAGTAGCTCTTGGGTCTCAGCGATCAGGATTTTTGAGCATAAAGTGAGTCACCAAATTGAGGATGGGGTTGGGGTGGCAACCTTCAGAACCGATGACTGTCCTTGCCTGAGCTTTTATTAATTCTATGGATCTGTGGAAATAATTCTATAGGACATACTGAGAATTGTGGTAAAGTTTCTGGGTATGGGGCTGGGTGAAAAGGAGACAATGAGAAGAAAATCAGCAGCATCTACGGTAGGAAATCTGATGTGTGTGTGGATGGGGGAATATGCATGTTTGAATGGGCAAGTAGAGTTGTTAGTGGTAGGAAATCTGATGTGTGTGTGGATGGGGGAATATGTATGTTTGAATGGGCAAGTAGAGTTGTTAGTGGTAGGAAATCTGATGTGTGTGTGGATGGGGGAATATGTATGTTTGAATGGGCAAGTAGAGTTGTTAGTGGTAGGAAATCTGATGTGTGTGTGGATGGGGGAATATGTATGTTTGAATGGGCAAGTAGAGTTGTTAGTGGTAGGAAATCTGATGTGTGTGTGGATGGGGGAATATGTATGTTTGAATGGGCAAGTAGAGTTGTCAGTGGTAATGGGATAGCTGATTATTTTTCTAATTTTCAGAAGGATTTCTTGGAATTAGATTCGGGAGGGTAAAGAGAAGCCTTCCTGGGAGACAGACTACATTTTTAGACAGACTAACATTTTGAATAGTTTGAATCTATTTAGAGGATAATAAAAAATCATGAAAAGTGCTGATTGCAATGGATAAAAAATAAGCATGGTTAGGTCTTGTTGGTAAAAATAATTTTTCTTCTCTAAAGTGTACTTTTGTGTTAGTCAACATCAAAGAGCTGAATAGGTAGCATTTCTTGTTAGAATATCAAGGCAAGAACAGGTCAATGAGCCCTTTGTTGTGAATTATGGTCTCTGTGCAGTGACTGCTCAGATCTAGAACTCAGTTTCCAAGTAAGCAGTGAGAGTCCCGAAAAGTCTGATTTAATATGTGTCATGTAATAATAATAATAATAATAATAATAATAATAATAAAGCTGCAAGCCAGAAGTTACCTGCTAATTTAGCATTGTCTTTGAAGAAACTATAATGGCCTGGGAAAATGAATGGGATAAGTGATATTGCCTAGATGTCCAAGTAAAAGGTGAGAAAAGCCAAGGATCTAGCACTTGGAGACTTTGAAAAAGTAGAGCTGGGGGAGGAATTGGAACCACTTATGCTCTAAGAATTGTTATTATTCCTGTAACATTCTTCTCTCTCTCTCTCTCTCTCTCTCTCTCTCTCTCTCTCTCTCATTAATTTTTGTTCAAATGATCTGCATAGAAGACTTAATGACCATTACCTTCTTAATTATCATTCTCACTTGGAATTTTTGTCTTAAGAGTACTATATTCAGTTTAAGCTGAACTGTTAGTTATTTACTATTTTAGTAGCAACTCTTCTACTACAAGAGGTCTTTAGGGGCAGTGAACAATATCTAATCCCCTCCTCACAGAATTGTTAGGCATATAGGTGTTACATAGACGTACTTGTTGACCTGGATATTAAAGTATGGAGAAGTCTAATATTTTGTAATGTTTGTTTTTTGCAGGTGAACCAGAGTTCTTCATTATGTCTGATGGAGACTATGATTACCTCATCAAGTTTTTAGCTTTGGGAGACTCTGGAGTAGGAAAGACCAGTGTACTTTACCAGTACACAGATGGCAAATTCAACTCCAAATTTATCACAACAGTGGGCATTGATTTCAGGGAAAAGAGAGTGGTAAGTTCTATAGCCTCCTATCTAAAAATGTAATCTCTAAAAAAATAAAAGTAAAACTATAATCTCTGAGTCCACATTTGCCTGTCTGTTTAGTTTTCTTTGTAGGAATTAGGACAACAAAGGTTGGAATCTAAAATTAAAGGATACAGCCCTGGCCACAGTGGTTCAGTTGGTTGGGCACCATCCCATGCACCAAAAGGTTGGTGGTTTGATTTCCAGCCCAGGCACATGCCCTGTTGCAGGCTAAATCCCCAGTAGGGGGCATTCAGGAGGCAGCCAATTGATGTATTGCTCACATTGATATTTCTGTCTCTCCCTTTCCTTTCCTCTCTAAAAATCGATTAAAATCTTTAAAAAATTAATTAAAGCGTACATATGAAAGTGTATTATGTTTAATCCTGGCAATGCGATTTAAAAGGCTGTGCTGAGGGACAATTCATATATAACTAAGTAGACAAAGTAAAAGTGAAGCTTCTTTTTAATTTTTCCTTGATACTTTTTTGGCTTCCATCTGAAGTCCACAGTTATTGCTCTGAAGCCTACAAAACATCCTGTCCCTTATACCCCTATTTTATCTGTTATATTTTCCACCTTTGATGTCATTCTTAATGACTTTTCTCTTAATTAAGGCCTCAGCAATCCCACGTGGACACTAAGTGGCAGAACTCGCTGCTGACGGGAGGTGTGGTTGGAATAGGAATGGGGATGCTGGTAGTGTGTGTTGATCTGGGAAGTAACAAGGGAAACAGAAGTTCTGCAGAATGATGAGGGAAGGGGCTCTTTTTTAAAAAAAACACACATATTTTTATTGATTTCAGAGAGGAAGGGAGAGGGAAAGAGAGACAGAAATATCAATGATGAGAGAGTATCATCAATTGGCTGCCTCCTGCATACCCCCAACTGGGGATCAAGTCCACAACCCAGGCATGTGCCCTGAATCAAACCCAGGACCCTTCAGTCCACAGGCTGATGCTCTATCCACTGAGCCAAATCGGCTAGGGCAAGAGGCTCTTTTTTTTTTTTTTTTTTTTTTTGATTTTTAAAGGATCACACGACCAAAAAATATTCTGGTGGTGGAGGGGAAGGCAGGAGGTCGCTGTGTCAGAGTTGCAGAGGAATGAAGATGGCTTTTTCCATGAACTATATTTCTTGCTAAAAAATTGACTGTTACCATGAATCCGGTCAGGAAGTGGTCAGGAGAGCAATGACAAAGACCCTGCCATGGAACATGTTCTACCTGGGAAAGATGCAGCGCCCCTGGCTTCAGGACAGAAGCATTCATTCCCTTCTACCCGCCATAGGTGTTTTCTTCCATTACCAGGGCGTCTTCTAGAGACTCAGACTCACTGAGTAATAATAGGATCTTTACGAAAGTCTCAATATTGACATATAGTTGGTAGAATTAATATATATATGTGATTATATTTATTTATTAATTCCCATTTTATAACCTTGTTTTTAAAAAATAGCTTTCTTGTGATATAATTCACTTAACATAAGCTTCACCCATTTAAAGTGTATAATTCAGTGGTTTTTAGTATATTTACAGTTGTGCAACTATCACCACTATTTAATTTTAGAGCACTTCATCCACCCGAAAAGAAACCTCACACTCTTTTGCAGTCATTCCCCATTTCCCCTCCCCCAGCCACGAGTCTATCCTGGAAGGATTTGCCTATTCTGGACATACATAAATGGAATCATACAATATGTGGCCTTTTGTGTCTAGCCGCTCTCACTTCGCATATTTCCGAGGATCATTCAAGTTGTAGCATGTATCAGAACTTCATTCTGTTTTATGATCAAATCATATTTCATTGTACTTATATACGTACCACATTTTGTGTATCCATTCATCTGTTGGTGGACCTTTGGGTTGTTTGTTTTATGTATAATGTTTCTATTAACATTCATATATATATATATATATATATATATATATATATTGTGCATGGACTTATTATCATATCTCTTATGCGAGGACTTATGTTTTCAAATATCTTATGCATATGCCTAGGAACTTCCAAAATTTTCCAAAGATGCTGCACTATTTTACATTTCCAGAAATATGAGCGTCCCAATTTCTTCATATTTTTTTTTGTGTGTTTTCTTTTTTTTTTTTAATATTTTTTATTGATTAAGATATTACATATGTGTACCCTCTACCCCCCCCTCTCCCCGCTCACCCCCTCACCCCCCCGTTGTCCGTGTCCATTGGTTAGGCCTATATGCTTGCATATAAGTCCTTTGGTTGATCTTTCCCCCTTGCCCCCACCCTCCCCTACCTTCCCTCCAAGGCCCGACAGTCCAATCAATGCCTCTCCGTCTCTGGATCAGTCCTTGTTCATCAGTTTATGTTGTTCATTATATTCCACAAATAAGTGAGATCTTGTGGTATTTATCTGCTCTCCAGTTCCATCCATGCTGTGGCAAATGGTAAGAGTTCCTTTTTCTTCTTCCTCTTCTTAAAGAATACCTTTCAGCATTTCATATAATGCTGGTTTGGTGGTGATGAACTCCTTTAGCTTTTTCTTATCCGTGAAGCTCTTTATCTGACCTTCCATTCTGAATGATAGCTTTGCTGGATAAAGTAATCTTGGTTGCAGGTTCTTGCTATTCATCTCTTTGAATATTTCTTGCCACTCTCTTCTGGCCTGCATGGTTTCTGTTGAGAAATCAGCTGACAGTCGGATGGGTACTCCCTTGTAGGTAACTGACTGTCTTTCTCTTGCTGCTTTTAAGATTCTCTCTTTATCTTTTGCTCTTGGCATTTTAATTATGATGTGTCTTGGTGTGGTCCTCTTTGGATTCCTTTTGTTTGGGGTTCTCTGCGCTTCCTGGACTTGTAAGTCCATTTCTTTCACCAGGTGGGGGAAGTTTTCTGTCATTATTTCTTCAAAAAGGTTTTCAATATCTTGCCCTCTCTCTCCTTCTGGTACCCCTATAATTCTGATGTTGGTACGCTTGAAGTTGTCCCAGAGGTTCCTTACACTATCTTCATATTTTTTGAATCTCTTTTCTTTTTTCTTTTTCGGTTGGGTATTTTTTGTTTCTTTGCATTTCAAATCTTTGACTTGATTCTTGGGATCCTCTTGTCTGCTGTTGGAGCTCTGTATTCTTTATTTCAGTCAGTGTATGCATAATTTCTAATTGGTCCTTTTTCATGACCTCCATGGTCTCACCATACTCCTTGAGGGATTCATTAAATTTATCGGCGGTTTCCATAAAATTCTTGACAAACCTTATAAACGTGGCCTTGAACTCTATATCCAGTCGTCTGGCCTCCTCCGTTTCTGCCAATTGCGACCTGTTTCTTTGTCTCCGCATTTTGGCTGCTTCCCTGTGTTGATAGAGTGGCCTGCGCGCCAGGTGTCCTGTAGGGCCCAGTGGCTCAGCCTCCCCAGTTACCTGGGGTGGACACTCTTGGTGCACTCTTGGTGCCTCGCTTGTTGTAGGATCACTGGGAGGAATTGACCTCCAGGCCAATTGGCTGTGGGAAGCAGCTGTGTCTGAAGTGGGAGAATGGACCCCCTCTGACCACTGGGTACAGTGGCTCCTGGATCTAAGGAGGTGCTAATTCAGCCCCTGCCTGAGGCCACACAGCAGGAACTACGAAGAGGCTCAGCTGTGAAGCAATGCAAGCCGCTGCGGGGCCTTGGGCCTTCTCTTGGAAGTTCCGGGTCTGGCTGGCCCGGCTGCAGTTAGGTAATTATCAGGTTGCAAAGTTCTGGGGCATTCACATGCAAAAGCCTCTGCCGCAGCCCGGGTGGGGCGGGGTCTCAGGGAGTCAAAAGGGCGGGGGAAGAAGCTATGGCTGATTCTCCGCGCCCGGAGTCGCGCGTCTCAGTGTCCCGGCAATGGCTGCAAGCACCTCCGAGGGAAATCTGCCCCCAAGTTCGCCCGTTGCCGCCTGAGAGAGCAGCCTCTGCCCGTATGAGTCCTGGGTCCCCAGAGACTTCCCAGAATCGGAGATCAGAGCAGTCGGGAGCTTGTGATTCAAAAAGACAGCCGCGTCCTCAGGTGCCACCCCCTTTCCGCGCGCGCGAGCCGCCGCAGTACCTCTGCACTCAGCCTCCGCAGCTCCTCTGGCTCTCAGCGTGCTTTTCTTTTCTTCTAGTTGTAGAAATTACACTCAGCCAGCCTTCCTGTTATTTTGGACGATGTTTGCTCTGTCCTTTGGGCTAATTTTCAATTGTTGTGTGGGGGCGACTATTTCCCGGTGTTTATCTATGCCGCCATCTTAGTTTCTCCCCAATTTCTTCATATTCTCACCACTTTTGTTATTATCGATTTGATGAAAGCCATTCTAGTGGATGTGAAATGGTATCTCATTGTAGGTTTGACTTAAATTTCCCTCATGAATGTTGTTGAGCAATCATCTTTTCATGTGCTTTATTGTCCATTTGTATATTGTCTTTGGAGAAATGTCTAATCAGGTTCCTTGTCTATTTATTTAAATATACTCTTTATTGCCTTTATCTATTTTGAAGTTGGTTATCTTTTTGTTAAATTTTAAGAGTTTTAAATATATTCTAGATAAGTGTTCTCATTAGATATATGATATGCAAATAGTTTTAGCTCTTACATTTAGGACTATGATCCATTTTGAGCTATTTTTTTGTGTGTGCATAGTATGAATAGGGATCCAATTTCATTCTTTTGCATGTGGATACCCTATTGCCCTAGCACAATTTGTTGAAAAGACTATTTTATCTCCCATTGAGTGGTCTTGGCACTCTTATTGAAAATCAGTTGACAATAAATGTAAGGTTTATTTTTGAACTCACAATTCGATTCTATTTAACTATATGCCTATCCTTATGCCAGTACTTTTCTATCTTGATTACTGTAACTTTGTAGTAACTTTTGAAATTGGAAAGTATGAGTCCTCATTTTTTCAAGATTGTTTTGAATTCCTTGCAATTCCATATGAATTTTAAGGTCAGTTTGTCACTTTCTACAAAGAATCTAGTTGAGATTTTGATAGGGCTTGCATTGTGTATATGTGTGTGTGCTGTGACATGTGCTTAATACTCTAGTAGATGGTTTATAAATCTGTCTTAGCCTTCACTTCATGCTTGAGAAGAGCCTCAAGGTCAGCCAGAGGAGTGAGCTTAGGGATTTTTCAGATGTTTCCTGGGCATATGTACAGCCCTAAACATGAGCATGGCCTAATAGATGACAAGGAATATTTTGGAGCTTTTCAAATCTCTGTATAGACATCTCATTTCCTGTTTTTTTTTTTTTTTAAGTCTTTTTGGTTAGATTTTTTGTTAGCCCCAACTGGCCTTTTTTGCCTTTGGTAACTGTAATGTTAAATACTTGATGCTGATTATTTTCAACAATGCCCAAGGGATAGGGTTATTCTCATAGAGAAAGCTCTGAGGCAGGTAAAATAAAGACCAGGCCTTGGAATGGGGCTTTACACGCAGCTTTCAGTTCTCTGGGGATGAGATTTTAGGGGCAGCTCCAAACCTGTTTTGCCTCCGCTGCTGTTATACTGATGGTTTTCACAGTTATCATAGTTATGTATATGTTGGTTTTCAGGACTACTGGGAGCCAGGAAAGGGGAGATGAGTATAGGATAAGTGAAAATAGCACAAAGCTTATTATTTTTACTGATATTCAGAGTTCTGAAAAAGTTGATTTTGACAGTTTGTACTGATGTTTTCATTGCTTGTATGGAGAAAGAGAGTTTCAGAGGTACTTCCTATAAAATTGTTTTAAGAGTATTTTTAAGATAGGATGGGAAAAGTCATAGAAAGGTAATATTTTTTGAAATGCATGACCTGAGGGTTCTTTGAGGAAAGGTGAGCTAATTATTATGTTACAGAAATTATGTGTTATTTATATTTTCATAATATTTTTATAAAGATATATGATGCATATATACATGTTCATGCAAATTATTGTGTTACCTAAAGATAATTATTTGGGATAAAATACAAACAAGGTTATATTCCACATGGGATTTTCTTTAGAGGTTTACGCTATAGTTGTACTGAATAGGGAAGTAAGAAGAGTTCACTGGTCTCAGAAAGTTCTCTCTCTCTCTTTTACTTTGCTGTTGTAGGTGTACAGAGCCAATGGGCCAGATGGAGCCGTTGGCAGAGGCCAGAGAATCCACCTGCAGTTATGGGACACAGCAGGGCAGGAGAGGTAGGAGGTCCTCTTTTATGCATGTGCTTCTTCCTGGAGGAAAGGGAAAAGCAGCTACACTTTTCATACAGGGACCCAAGCTGGAAGAAGCCAGCTGATCAGGTCATTTGCACCTGGATAAGCCATGCTGCCAAATTAGCAGGAAATTTGTCAGTCTGAGTTGATAATGGTGGCTTTATTTCATACAAAGTCACAGGAAAAAATGAATCTTTTTCAAAATGGATCAACCTTACTTATGGTCTCTTTTTTGTTTTCTTCATTTTTAAAAGGCTTATACACTTTTCTCCATTGACCTTGGCTATTTACGCAGCCACACAAAAGCCACAGAGGTATAAAGGGGAGAAGAAAAGTAGGCTTACAGTTATTCGTATGGGAAAATATACAATAATTAATAAATAATAATACAAGAATACACTTTCGTGGACTCGCGATTGCAAACCTACTTTTGCCCACCCTTGTCTGTATTATTCTTGAAAACCGAGTGGAAAATCTGGTTGGAATTAATCCACTTGGTCAGAGTTGCTTAACCAAAATTAGCCACATGGAATCTTGATGTAAAATTGCTTTTCGTTAGCTAAGGTTTCAGATTTTTCTCTCAGATTCTTTGAAGACTTTTTAAAAACTTTTCATTATGGAAAACTTCAAGTATATAATGAACTCATGTCTTCGTTTCCCAGTTTCAACAGTCATCAAGCTGTGGCCAATCTTATTTTATGTATGCCCCTCATTTCTAGTCACTCCCTCTCCCAAATTATTTTTAAGCAAATTCCAAATATCAGATTATTCATTCCTAACTATTTTGGTATGTATCTCTAAAGATAAGGACTATTCTTGTAAAAATATTGATTAAAAATATTTGAGAAAGCTTAGAAGATTAGATGACAAATTCCTACCAGTATTTTCTTCCTTGGAGCCTGTGTCTGTCCATTGTAGGCTTTGTATAAAGGCAAAATAAGAGGTGTGAATAGGACTGGTGGAGGGAGAGAGGGGAGACGGCAGGAAAAAGCCTTGGAAGAGAGAGTAGCAAAAAGGAACGGGGACTGAGTCATTATTACTACCACCTTAACGCCTGAGCTTGAAATCAAAAGGTCATGAAACACATTGTAATGTCAAGTCAAGCCAACCTTCACCGGACAAGGGAAACATACATAGCAAGCTCCATTGTTTGGGTCTAATTAACTCTCAGTTGGACAATAAATTCTTGGGTGATACTAAAGGATCATGAACTAGTTCTGTCATCCCTGTCCAGCGGGCTGGGTTTTTGAATCACATGGTCTGTTAATACATAAACTTACAGAAGTGACAAATAACTGTCTTATGTACTTTTGGAATATCAGCACCTAATTTGTTTAAAAAAATTCTTTTCATTGATATAGGTTATTTTTATTTTAGAAGAATGTTCCAAGTATAACTTTTGATAATTGTTGGCTTTTTTAAAAGTCTTAATATTTTTCAATTATTCTTGCTCTAGATAGCTATTTATTATATTTTGTAAGATACCTAATATTGATTATACTCATAGCTTTATACTATTAAATTGTCATTTATAATCACATTTTTCACTAAATCTAGTATAACTAAGAGCTATAACATTCATGTATAATGTGAAGTTATTATAAACAATGGCACGTTATTAAACATCTAATTTGTTATTGATGAACTATGGTGAGAGGCTGAGGGCACTGGTGGTAGCTTTATGTTTCAGGAACAGGGCCATGGTTTAGGTGATCAGTCTGCTTTTATGTCCCTAGGTTTCGGAGCTTGACAACAGCATTCTTCAGAGATGCTATGGGATTTCTTCTGCTTTTTGATCTGACAAATGAACAAAGTTTCCTCAATGTCAGGAACTGGATAAGTAAGTGTTATTGTCTCCCTGCCTCCCACTCCCTACAATAAAATGCCCTCTTATATTCTACTTTTGTTGTAAATTGACTTGGGAGAAATCCTAGTGCTGTTTAAAATGCTATATAAAGGAGCATGGCTATTAGTTTAGGGGAAAAGATAACTAAAGTATTCTGCTTTTTCTAATAATACCAACTTTGATGTGTTGAATACTTCCCATGCTCCAGGTATAAGGCCCTGCTTTCCATGCAAATCTCTTAATCAGTCTTTCCCACAGAGGAGACTCATCCCTCTTTTATAGATGAGGATATACAGGCCTAGAGGGGTTAAATCACTAAGTATCTGCTTGCCTATTGTGTGCTATCAAGTCTTGTATCATCCCAGGGTTTAAAACATATATTACACAGACTACATACAAGGCTTAATGGGTTAGACCCCTGGCTGCATGTCTCTTCTATGCTTAGAGGCCCCTTCTCTGTTTTGAGGGCCAGGCATTTGCCTGGAGGACTCTAGAACTCCATTGGCAAAAGTGGTCCCAGCACTGTGTGTGTGTGTGTGTGTGTGTGTGTGTGTGTGTTTGTGTATGTGTCTGTGTGTCTATATATATCTTCATTTTGGCTTTTTGGAGAGATACTAATCTAAAATCCTGCTACTGGACCAAATAACAGCTTGCGAATATACATTTACCTTTATAAGTTGCATTAGTATAAACCTAGAAAATCTATTGGGAAAGGCTCTGATGTTAAATTTTTAACATCGAAATCTTTATAATGAAAACACTTAAAAATTACCTCCTACTTCAAAATTACTTGGTGATTTGTTAGTATTGGCTATGGTTTTTTTTGTTTTATTTTGTTTTGTTTTCAAATCCTCACTCGAGGATATTTTTCCATTGATTTTTAGAGAGAGGAAGAGAGAGGGAAAGACAGAGAGAAACATCAATGTGAGAGAAACTCACTGATTGGTTGCCTCCTGCACATGCCCTAACCAGGGCCTGGGCAGGGGAGGAGTCTGCAACCGAGGTACATGCCCGTGACCAGAATCGAGCTCAGGACCCTTCAGTCTGCAGGTCGACACTCTATCCACTGAGCCAAACTGGCTAGGGCATTGGCTGTGGTTTTGATAATAGAAAACCATAGTTCTGTTTTTTAATTTTATTGTACTAGAGGCCCGATGCACAAAATTCATGCAGGAGTAGGCCTTCCCTTCCCGCTGCTGGCACCGGCTTCCCTTTGGCACCCAGGACCCACACTTCCCTTGCAGCCCTGCCTTCGTCCGGAAGGTCGTCCAGAAGGACATCTGGTCTAATTAGCATATTATGCTTTTAATATTATAGATTAGAGTTTACATTTAATATTATTTTGTATTAGTTTCAGGTATACAGCATAGTGGTTAGACAGTCGTATACTTTACAAAGTGTTCCTCCTGGTATTTCCAGTACTGAATTGGCACTGTACATAGTTATTACAATACTAGAGGCCCTCTGCACGAATTTCATACATTCGAGGGGGTCCCTCAGCCTTGCCTTCTCCCTCTCGCAGTCTGGGAGCCTTCAGGGGATGTCTGACTGATGGCTTAGGCTCGCTTCCCCCCGGCCACCTGCTGCTTGGTGCACTGCTACATCTCCCGAAGGGTCCCAGACTGCTAGAGGGATGGCCGATTGCCATGGGATCAGGCCTAGGCCAGCAGTCGGACATCCCCTGAGGGATCCCAGACTGCAAGAGGGTGCAGGCCAGGCTGAGGGACTGCCCCCCCCCCCATGCAAGAATTTTGTGCACCGGGCCTCTAGTTATAAATAATGCTGCAATGAACATAGGGGTGCATATATTCCTTTGAATTAGTGTTTTGGGTGTCTTTAGATATATACCCAGAAGTGGAATCACTAGGTTATAAGGCAGTTTCCTTTTTAATTTTTTAAGGAACTTCCATACTGCTTGCCAAAGTGGCTGTGCCAATCTGCATTCTCACCAACAGTGCATCTGGGTTCCCTTTTCTCCATATCCCTGCCAACACTTGTTTGTTGATTTATAGATGATAGCCTTTCTGGCAGGTGTGCAGTGATATTTCATTGTAGTTCTACTTTGTATCTCTCTGATGATTAGTGATGTTGAGCATCTTTACATATGTCATATGGCCCTCTGTATCTTCTCTTTGGAGAAGTGTCTATTCAGGTCCTTTACCCATTTTCTAACCAGATTGTTTTGGTTTTTTTTGGTGTTAAGTTGTTTATAAAATTTGGATATTAACCCTTACTGGATGCATCATTGGTGAATATCTATCTTTTTTCATTTAGTAGGTTGTGTTTTCATTTTGTTGATGGTTTCCTTTGTTATGCAAAACCTTTTAAATTTGATGTAGCCCCATTTGTTTATTTTTTCTTTTGTTTCTCTTGCCAGAGGAAATTATCAGAAAAACTATTGCTAAGAGAAGTGTCTGAGATTTTACCCCTTATGTTTCCTTCTAGTTTTAAGGGTTTTGAGTCTTACATTTACATCTTCAGTCCATTTTGAGTTTTTTCTTATATATGGTGTAAGAAGGTGGTCTAGTTTATATTTTTCATGTGCCTGTCCAATTTTTCAACACCATTTACTGAATAGATCTCCTTTATCTCATTGTATATTTTTGGCCTCAGTCAAATATTACTTGATCATATTGGCGTGGGTTTATTTTGGGACTTTCTATTTTGCTCCATTGATCTTTTAAAAAAATATATTTTTATTGATTTCAGAGAGGAAGGGAGAGGGAGAGAGAGAGATAGGAACATTAATGATGAGAGAGAATCATTGATTGGCTTCCTCCTACTGGGGATTGAGCCCATGAGCATGTGCCCTGACCTGGAATCGAACTATGATCTCCTGGTTCATAGGTTCATGCTCAACCATTGATCCACACCAGCTGGGCAGTTTTCATAGTTTTTTGATGGAAGCTTCACCTTATTTGGGTGACCCAGAGTGTACATTCTGTAGGTTAGGTGAGCCCTCCTGCTGTAGTTTAGTCTTGATTGCTCTTGGCCCATTAATGGGTGGGGTTGGCTCCCAGGCTCACTGACTGTGAGGATTGACCTTGTCACAGTGTATGAGCTGCTATGTGAGGGTTGACCCCACAAAGCAGAACTTGCCCCCGCAGGGTCCGGTGCCTGATGAGCCCTCCCCTTTTTAAAATATATTTTTATTGATTTCCAAGAAGAAGGGAAAGAGAGAGAGAGAGAGAAACATCAATGAGGAGAGAGAATCATTGATTGCTGCCTCTTGCATGTCCCCCACTGGGGACCGAGCCCACAACCCAGGCATGTGCCCTTGACCGGAATGGAACCCAGAACCTTTCAGTCCTCAGGCTGACACTCTATCTACTGAGCCAAACCAGATAGGACGGAGCCCTCCCTTTGAGGTGCTGCTTGTGGAGCTACTCAGTTCGTGTTCTTTTTGAAAAATGTTTTTATTGATTTCAGAGAGGAATGGAGAAGGAGAGAGATATAGAAACATCAATGATAAGAGAGAATCATTGATTGGCTGCCTCTTGCCCACCCCCACACTGGAGATTGAGTTCACAACCTGAGTGTTTTCCCTGACCAGGAATCAAACCGCGACCTCCTGGCTCAACCGCTGAGCCACACCTGCCAGGCTCGAGCACTTTATAAGGACTCTTGTTAGATATGTGCTCATAGAATTTTGACACCGAAAAAGAATAAACCCACTTCTTTTTCCATCGGTAGAAAGGGAAACTGAGACGTTAGATAAATCTTGCCCTTCTGGGCTTTATATATTTTAGATAATAGACAAAATTATGTGAAATTATGGGTATGTATGTATTTTTCCCCTTAAAGGATAAAAGAGTCCTTACTGCCCAGTTAGGTAAATAAAATATACATATTGAAGATTTCATATCTTCAATGGAAAGTATTCTCCTCTTTTCTAGTCCTTTTTTTTTAAAGATATAATGTTCAGTGTTAGAGTTGGTAATATCAAATCTTAATTAGAAGTAAACATTTGTTGACTTATACATTTTATTTTTCTTCTCACTTCTAGCATTTCTTCATTTTTATTTAACTTATATAAACTTATTTTACTGATATAACTTCTATAAAAATATTATTTTACTAAATAATAGTTTAAAATATATACATATATACATGTATGTGTTTATATGTATGTGTGTGTGTCTGTGTGTACTAGAGGCCCAGTGCATGAAATTTGTGCAGGAGGGGGGGATCCCCTCAGCCCAGCCTGCACCCTCTCCAATCCAGGACCCCTTGGGGGATGTCCAACTGCCGGTTTAGGCCTGATCCAGAGGACATCCCTCTCACAATTCGGGACCGCTGGCTCCTAACTGCTCACCTGCCTGCCTGCATGATCGCCCCTAACTGCCCCCACCCCCGCCAGCCTGATCTCCCCTAGCTGCCCCCCTGCCGGCCTGGTCACCCCAACTTCCCTCCCCTGCTGGCTTGGTTGCCCCTTACTCCCCGCCCCCCCCCCCGCCCCCCCGCCGTCCTGGTCGCCCCTCGCAGTCTGCTGTTCAGTCGTTTGGTCGTCCCTCACTAACCCCCCTGCTGGCCTGGTCACCCCATGCAGCCTGCTGGTTGTTACTGTTACCGTGATGGCGTCCTGGACAATTTGCATATTCCTCTATTATTAGTATAGATATGTCTGTCTATCTGTCTGTCTATCACAACAAACACAGATTCTGGAGTCTCTACTGAGTGTTCCTGATTCAGCAGATCTGGGTTGAGACCTTAGAATTATATTTCTAACTAGAGGCCCGATGCACAAAATTCGTGCAAGGGGCTTGGCCCTCGCAGCCCAGGCTTCATCCAGGAGGTCATCCAGATGGTCATTCTGCTGCTTGGTCTAATTAGCATATTAGCTCTTTATGATATAGGACAAGTTCTTAGGCTGCTAGTCCATGGACCTAACCTGAGTAATCACTGAATTAACTCATTCAATCCCCACTTTAACCCTATGAAGTAAGTGTTAAGTCTGATCAAATAATTGAATTGATATCCCCTCCCCTGGGAAACTGACCTGTAGATCAGTTCACAACTGACATTCCCTTTTGTTTAGACCACATTCCATTTGCTATGGACTTACCTAGGATCCCGATCCACCCAGTAAATTCCCCACCGGAAAAAACCCTCCTAGAGTACTTTAAAATCTCTGACTCTCTGTCCCTGGGTGCTAGTGCCATTTTGGGGCTCAGCCCATCTGGTTTCCAGATCATTAATAAATTTATAATTCTTTACCACTTTTGACCTCATGCATTCCTCCTTCGGTGACCCTAACACTAAGTACCATTATTATCGGCATTTACATATGGAAACTGAGGCACAAAGCAGTCAATAAGTTTCCCAGAGCGGCACAGGTAGCAAATGGCAGAGCCAGGCTTCCACCTTAGCCACACTGGATCCTGAGTTCATGCTTATAACCATGACACTGGACATATAAGGTGTTAACAGAGCACAGAGCCACTCTGGAGACCAGAAAGATTTCACAGCAGAGGTAACTAAGAAGCAAGTCTTAGAGGAAGGGTGGGGAGTCCCTGAAGGAAGGTTGCGGTTGGGTATTCAAGGGTGTGGGGACAGCGTGTGTAACAGCCCAGAGGAAAGAAAGGGTGGCTCTTATTGGAAACTACACAGCTTGGTCTTGCCCTGTATAGTTCTTATTTTCCTGCTTGCCCCTTTAGGGCAAAGGTCATTGTTCTGAAATTCTACACCAAGTATCAAGCTGAAATTCATGCCTGCTGCCTTGACTTATCATGTCTGATAAGATAAAATGAACATGACTTCATAATGAGGAACTAAAATGTCAACACTTCTCTGGTTAACCATGTGAGAAATAAATTAGGCCATCAATTTTGTGAAAGCTCGGGCTGTTTTAATTTCATTATGGGGTGTGACAAGTAAGAAATAAGACTGTATTTTCCTTCTTTGGGAGATTAACTACTCAGCTTAATGAATTTCTTTTGTTTGATTTAAAATTATGCCTATTTACCAGTTTTCCAGTGAAAAGAACTAAAAGCTGTGGAATAAGAATTGTAGTCTCCTGCTTTTTCTTGGTTCTGGTGAATGAATCATTGACTCTTTATTCTGGGTTTTCTCTCTTCATTTAATCCTGTATTATGTGTTAAATGAATTGATTTGGCCTTAGAATAATAGAAAAATATGAGAAACACTTCAGGTAGAAATAGGTTAGCTAATAGGAAGACAGCTCTTAAAATTGTGATTGCTGTGGAGAGGAAATAAGTAAAAAACAATTTTAAGATGAACAATAAGTAGCCTGGTAGGGTAGCTCAGTTGGTTAGAGCATTGTCCTGATACCCTAAGGTTGTGTGTTCGATTCCCAGTCAGGGCACAAACAAGAATCAACCAGTGAATGCTTAAATAAGTAGAGCAACAAATCGATATTTCTTTTTCTCTCTCTAAAAAAAAAAAAAGATTAGCAATAAGCTCTAGGAAATCCTCTAAGTTTTTTTCAAATGGCCTTCATAAAAAGACTGCCACCTGCCACCTGTTTTTGTGTGTGTGTGTGTGTGTGTGTGTGTGTGTGTGTGTATGTATGCATGTGTGCACATGTGGGTGCACTTGCACACATGAACACCTTTGGAGGGTTAAGTATTCCCTATCCTCTCTGATATACATAAGCTGGGGTCTGTGTTTGAGGGCAGGAGTAGTTTCATATCTCTGCCTCATCCATTCAGTTTGATAGATGAAGGCGCTGATGCTTTGAAAGCACTGTATCAGGTCCCTATATCTGTATTTCCATTTAGTTTTCACAGCACTTTTGCATGTATTCTCCGTTGATCATACACTTACATTATTGTTCACCTATAATTTTCTTATCTTCTTACATTAATAGGCCAGCTACAAATGCATGCATATTGTGAAAACCCAGATATAGTGTTATGTGGGAATAAGAGTGATCTGGAAGACCAGCGAGCAGTGAAAGAGGAGGAGGCCAGAGGACTTGCAGAGAAATATGGGTGAGTATTTTTGTGGAGAAATCTAGAGAAAACATGTCCAATTTAAACATTAGCACACGAATAAATAACAAAAAAGATAAAAGCAAAAAATAGAAACAAAACACTCAGCTGTGGGCCTTAGGAGGTATCAGATATCTACTTTGCATGTTAATCCTATATAATAACACCCTAATATGCTAATTGACAGAACAGCAGAACAACAAGTCACTATGATGCACACTGACCACTAGGGGGCAGGCACTCAACGCAGGAGCTGCCCCCTGGTGGTCAGTGCACTCCCACAGGGGGAGCTCCGCTCAGCCAGAAGCAGGGCTCACGGCTGGCGAGCGCAGCGGCAGGGAGCGGGCCTAAGCGGGCAGGAGGACATCCCCCAGGGGTTCTGGACTGCGAGAGGGCGCAGGCCATGCTGAGGGACCCTCCCCCAGTGCACGAATGTTGTGCACCGGGCCTCTAGTATTATATAATAGTGGGGATCATAGAAAAAGTATTGGAGAAGGGCCTTTGTTCAGTTCTTCCGTCCCATTTTCTCAATCTCTTGGTGTTTGAAGAAAGACAGCGTTGAGGGTAGATGTCCTAATTTTGTAAGGCCTCCTTTACAAGATGCAAGTAGGTGCCCCCTGGGATAAGGACATCCTTTATGTTCAACAAGGACATTTCAAAGCCAGTTCATCTATTGCTGTAGAGAGCTCCAGCATACATGAGGGCCTTCTTGGCTTTGAAGTTTCTGTGCTGGGAGAGGAGTGTGAAGATCCCCTGTGGTTTAGGCTGTGCTTTTATGGAGAATCAACTAAAACTGTCTTCGTCCTTGAGCTCTGGGAAGAGGATCGTATAGCAGCAGCATTCATTGGACATAAAAGGAGGGGTCAGCCCTTTTTATTAAAGTGTCAAGGGCACCCTTACACAGGAATTTGTACTTTACTTTTTTTCTGCCTCAAAAAAAATGAGCACTCAAATGTATGTGTATTAATTACCCCTAATATTAGGGGGAGGCAGCCAGTGGGGTTGAGAAGGAAGGGGTGGAGAGAGGAGGAATGTGTGGTGTGGAGGGGTGAGGTCTATAGGGACGGTACCTGGCTAGTGGCTTTGGTTGTTAGAATCCAAAGAGGCCAGAGGAGGCCCTTTCCCTTCTCATTGTCTGAGCACGGCTGTGATCTTCCTGGGGCTGATGGAGGTTCAGAAAGCACTCAAGTGGGAGTCACACTGGGAAGAGAGTGCAAGGATAGGTTGGCCCCGTGGGAAGAGGCCAGAGGCTGCAAAGCTTTGAATACCACCTCAGGAGAGTGAAATTGGTTTCCTGGGGGACAGGGAGTTGCTGAAAGCCTTTGAGCACATGTCATCAGCACTTTTCCAGATCAGTCAGGGCGGGCGGGGGGTGGGGGGCGGTGAGGGGGGTCTGGGCAGGAGGAGAGGGGAGATGGAACAGGAGGAAAGACTGGAGACAGGGAGATTGCAGTGATCTGTGAAGTAGAGAGGGGCTGGATTTGTGGAAAAGGAAAAGGACTAAATCAGAGAAAATACACAGGGTCAGGGTCGGGCAGAACAGGATTTTACATCTTAAATCCAGCACCAGGAAGGGTGTGGTTCCCATCAACCAGGCTGGCTCACGCTGGTGTGGATCTGCAGTCAGATGTGGAGGTTTTCACTCAGGGTAGAGGGTGGGGAACCGTGTTAGAAGCACCTGGGGAGCTTTTAACAAATACTCATGTTCGGGCCTCGCCTCTGAGCTTCTGACATAATTGGTCTGGAGTGGTCTACCAGGCAGGGTTCCGTGAACAAACATACTTACAGAGGGGTTTGACTTATGCTCTCGTGGAGCTGGGTAGGCAGTCTCTGCCAGGGGTAGTTTCGTGTCTGATGCTGAAGCTCAAGGTCCAGAGGACAGGCAGTCAGGAAGGGAAGCTGGATCCACAGTGGGAGAGAGCAAGAAGCAGCCGGACCCACACTTACTGACCCAAACCTTGTCAGTCATCTGGGGCAGAGTTGGGATCGATTCCTTCTCCTCCGAGCTCCTTCAGCCCTTTGCTGGTTTCCTTGGTTCCTTCCACATCCTGCCTGAGCGCGAGGTTGCTTTCGGACTATGTGGAGAATCTGGGGATACAGGGATTGCCTCTGAACTGGGTGGCGTGGGTGTCCTGCAGCAGGCAGGGCTCTGCTCACCGAGCTAAACCCTCACACCTGGCCCAGGAGTCGGAGAAGCTGGAGGAGGAGCTAGGGGAAGATGGAGCAGGTGCAGGTCTGGCTGCTGGCTTATGCCAACGAGATGAGCCAGCAGGTAAGCAACAACGTGTGAGAGCTACAGAATAGCTTCTGCTTCACTTCCGTCCCCCAGATCTCTCTGTGGTCCGACCTACCTGGGAAGGGAATTCTGGGAAATGTCATTGACATATTCAAAGCCACCACAGGTGGGGGCCTGGACGTTGGTATCTTTCAAAGCTCTCCATGTGATTGCATGCACAGGGGTTGAGATATGCTCTCTTCCTCCCTTGAGAGGCACTCCTGTAATGTAGTGGGAGGGATCAGATACCACCAGAACACAGAATTGAAACTGGGAGCCATGTTGCAAGGGAGTGAGGAGGAAGTAAGTGATGAAGCAATGGAAACCACGGGCCTAGACCGTGCTTTTGAGAAGTGTGTTAGTAAAGGTCAAAAGAACAAAACCTAGGGCAGCCAGTGCAGTTAGCTACATCAAACAAGTATATTCTCAAGTCTGGGGCGGAGTCGGGATTGACTTCCTCCTCCTCCGAGCTTCTCCAGCCCTTTGCTGGTTTCCTTGGTTCATTCCATATCCTGCCTGAGCCTGAGGTTGCTTTCGGACTCTGTGGGGAATCTGGGGATACAGGGATTGCTTTTCATCTGTGCTCAGATTACAGGTTTGGGGAGTATTTTAAAGAGAGAGGCTCAATCGAAAGTTTCTGGATTGAATAAAGATGAGGAGAGATGGGATTAGCAGATAAGGGAATTGAAACTATTGGAGAAGAATGGAAAGGAATGAAAACAAAATTCCTTTAACATTTAGGAAGTATAGAGTATAGTTCTTTAGGCTGTGCCCTGCCCGGGAACTGAACTGTGACCTCCAGGCTCATGGGTCAATGCTCAACCACTGAGTCACACCAGCTGGGCATGACATATCTACATATCATTTGTATGTTGTCTGATAAATTTGCATTTTTGTTACTATTGTGCTGCCTTCTATCCTCAATTCATAAAAATAGATCAGTTTGCCCTAGCCAGTTTGGCTCAGTGGATAGAGCGTCGGCCTGCGGACTGAGGGGTCCCGGGTTCGATTCCAGTCAGGGGCATGTGCCTTGGTTGTGGGCACATCCCCAGTGGAGGTGTGGAGGAGGCAGCTGATTGATGTTTCTCTCTCATTGATGTTTCTAACTCTCTAACCCTCTCCCTTCCTCTCTATAAAAAATCAATAAAATATATTTTAAAAAAAATAGATCAGTGGTTCACAAGTGATTCTCTGAAATATACATTCAGAGAATGACACACTGTGTCTCAGAAAAGCTTTGCAAACCTAACAAAGGACGTGTTAAGTGCAAATACGGAACATACATCTGTGTGTGCTGGGACAAGGAAATCAGAGAATGAGAACTCCATGCAGCAGCCCGAAATGGAAAGAGCGAGCTGAATGCATGATGATGACTATCAGGAAATTTAGTTTTAGTAGACTAAGAATCCATTTATCCCTAATTTCCTGCAGAATCTTTTTTGCTATAGACTTGGTTAAATTGTAATATGATGTTCTTAAGCCACTTCCTAGCACAACAAAGTGGATTATTGGTAAACCAATCAAGTTCTTGTAGAACAAGTGCAAAACAATGCTTTGCAGTATGTTACATTGAATAATATTGTCATTGAAGTCAGAGGAGAGAACAAAATAGAGGTTTGTTCAAATTTTTAGTCCTACCAGTAAAAACTATTACAAGTCAACCTGTTGCTGAAACATTTTTAAGAACAGTTACAAAGCCCTGGCCTGTGTTTTTCAGTGGTTAGAGCATGACCCATGAACCAAGGCGTCGGGGGTTCAATTTCCTGGTCAAGGACCTGTACCTGGGTTTAGGATTCAATTCCCCACCCTGGGGACATGTGTGTGTGGGGGCAACCAATTGATGTCTCTCTCTCACATTCATATTTTTTTCTCCCTCTCTCCCTCCCTCCCTTTCACTCTCTCTAAAAGTCGATGGAAAAATATCCTCAGGTGAGGATTAACACACACACACACACACAGAATAGCCACAAAGTCAGTGACAAAGATAGCAGAAGAGAGCAGTATTGCCAACATTCCTCCTGTAGGTGACGCTGTCGGAGCTGACGCTTTAGTGTGCCTCAGAATCACCTGGGAGCTGTGTCCCGCCATTTCTGATTTTGGTAGATGCTGCTGCTGCTGCTGCTGGTTGAGGACGGCGAGAACCACTGGTGTCGATGCCAAGTTACTGTGAGGTGTGCCTGCTGGCAGATACTTTCCTGGACAAAATAGCTGGACAGAACACTTATGCCCAGAATAGAAAGCACTTGTCTACTGATACCGTGCATGGGTGAGGGTAACGTGCTCAGTGACTTCTCACTGGAAAATCTATGCTAAAAAGAAAAAGGATTTTTTTTTCCTCACACAGTTCATTGCGCCAGCTGTGATATAGATTGGGGGGGGGACACTAGGATTGGTATGGAGGGAGCACCAGCCTCAGTAGGCAAGCAAGGACCTTACTCTGGTTGCACCTAAATTCCTCCCACACTCTGCTTTACTTACAGAGGATAGTCGGTGGTCATTAGAAGACTTTGTCCTTGATTCAGAGTTGAGAATAATACAGAAAATTGTGAATGCGATGAGAGCATGATGATTGAATGTACATATTTCATGTGCTGTGCCAAGAAATAGGCAGCAAATGTTTAAACCTGAGATAACTGACATATAATACTGTATTAGTTTTTGGTGTACAATATAATGATTTGATGTGTGTATATATTGCAAAATGCTTACCAAAATAAGTGTAGTTAACACTCATCACCACATATAGCTACACTTTTTTTTTAGTGTGTGACAGGAACTTTTAAGGTTTATACTTTTAGGGGCTGCAAAATTAAAACAACTTGTTTTCCCACTGAAGGCTGTTGGCTATCGATGAGGAAGGTGCTCAAGAGTTTCTGGAATGAAGGATGACTTTAAAAACATATATTTACTGCATTAATAATATGAGTACAGACCATTTCTGGAATTTCAAGCGGTTTAGCTCAGCAGAACGCTCTGTGTCCATCTAGCCTGAACTAGAGGAAATGGGGTATAAATAGTCTGATCTCTAGTAGTTTGATGCTTTGCTAATTGGATGACATCCTTTCTTTGTTTGAGAAATAAATTAAGGATGTATCATTGGGTATGTTTTGAAACCACAAACATCAGCTGCAACTAAACACACAAGACAATTTCCAGAGCCCCACACAAGTCAGAACAGGATCTGGAGTTCATTTGGCACCATCTCCCAGGCTGGACAGTCCATACCCCAACCCTTTACTGCAGCGATTTTCAGCTGGTGTGCCACAGAATTTAAAACATGTAGTGCCTGACTATTTAGTTAGGAGCACTGACCTCTTTGATTGTCAAATAAAAAAGGACAACAGTCAACACAACAGTAGCCATTCTGTGGGAATGTCCTGTCTTGAGCCATAAATATAGGTCATATAACAGAGTTGCATCTAATTGGTTACATTGCATAATAAAGTTTCATCTGATTGGTTAATTCTTGGTACCAGAAATCTTTATATACAAGTATAGGCACCTTATTAAAAAAAAAAATTGTTTTGGAGCCAGGCTGGTATGGTTCAGTGGTTGAACATTGACCTCTCCCAGGAGATCATGGTTCAATTCCCATTCAGGGCACATGCCTGGGTTGTTGGCTCAGTCCCCAGTAGGAGGCATGTGGGAGGCAGCTGATTGATGATTCTCTCTCATCACTGATGTTTATATCTCTCCCTCTTCATTCCTCTCTGAAATCAATAAAAACATATTTAAAACAAATAAAAATAATTTTAAAAATCCCTTTGGAGTAAAAAGCGTAGGTAATTACTATCTTTTTTTGGTAAATTAGTAAAAATTATACCTATTTTTATTAGATCAGCAAAAAATATATTTTTTGGTGTGCCACAGAATTTTAGTAATTAGTTTACATGTGCCATGAGGTGAGAAAGGTTGAAAATTGCTTCTTGACTGTACTAGCTTATTCATTTAGCATCCAATAGATTATGAAAAGTATGAGACTTCCTTTCCTACTTTAGTGAAAAATTTCTCCATAATTTCTGATCCACATGTGAGCCAAATATCTAGAACCATTTGGGAGAATTATCAAATGCACTTGCTTTTATTTCTGAAAAATTCTGACTGGAAACTTGAATCTTCTGGGGTTTTTTGGAAATAAATAATAGAAAAGCAACCAGTTAGATGTGGGTCTTAATCTATGGCATGAGGTAGGGATATAGATATATCTTAGTGAAAAACCGGCAAGTGATAATGCTCCTCATTGATTTGAAGCTGTTTGCCATTTTGTTTATTTTATTTCATTTCATTTTTAAATTTGTGATTCATCTATTTTTTAAAATCAAACTAGATTGGTGTTCTGCATGTGTTCCAAATGGCCATTAAATGGTCATTTACAGATTGATATCACCATTAGCTGCACAGATTTTTTTTCCCAAACGTTTGGAGATACTGCTCCCTGGTAATGCTATATTAGCGCCACCATGTGGAGAGAAGGAACAATACTATTCTTTCTATGGTTAAAAAAAAAAGAATTGATCCTCTTGAATTTAAGATTACTAAACTTTTGCCTACCATATTTTAGGAAAAACAGAACATAATTTTTAGAGAAAACCTCATTAGATGAACATTTATTGAGCGTTTGCTGGATGCTAGGCTTGTGCTAAGCCCTTTACATGTATTATCTCATTGCCTCCTTACCATGACCCATGAGCCACGGTTACTCCTCTTTACAGATACAGGGAAGTGTTCAGATTAAGCACCTCAAATTCTTTCTAAAAGTCAACACCAAGAAGATATGCACATAAAAATATTATTAACTCCATCCACTAAACTTTCTATGCCCTTAAGACAAGCTGAGCAGTCCAGCTTTCAAATGTGAGCACAAGGCACATTTCTGTCTCTGAGGCATCATTTAATTACAGAAGGAAAGTCTTAGTTCGGGGTCTTCTCTATGGATCTCATCTGGTTTGCTTTTTGTCTGGCAGTTCAAAGAGCTGAGAGTGGAGTGAGCTCTAGTATTTTATTCCCGTAGAAACAAAACCCGTGTTGCCCTAATTGCTCGGAAGACTCCGAATGATCAGTCTAAAGATTTTCAGGTTGTTAACCTGACTCCTGGTCACATGACCTGAAGGTCCACAAAGGGCAGGAAAGTGTACTTTTAATTGAAGGGTATAAGTTTGTTACTTGCATTTGGGGTTATAAATCTAAACTTGTTTAATATTGTACATCTTGTTTAATATTGTACATCTCTTACTATGAGAGACTTGAAATATACATCTTAACTCATATACCCTGAAATACTACCGATCAAATATTTGCTTAAGTTAGTAAACATTAGACAGTAGCTCATAGCGCTGCTAGAGGCATCTGTCACTTATATTGTAGTATTAATAAAGCAAGGTCCATTTTGTGTCAGCACTTAGGGATGGCCACTTGGGGGAATGAGGTGTGTGAGGAGTGAAGGGAGGCAAATGCTTTGGAGCACTTTGGCTGGGACGGTAAGTCTGAGTGAACCATCCTGATGCAGGAAGGCCTGGTCCCAGATATCAAATTTAGTCAGGGGCACTGACCTCTTTTCCCTTAGATTGTCAAATTTTAAAAATGACAACAATCCAGCACAGCAATAGCCATCCAGTATGAATGCCCTGTCTTGAACCATAAATATACAGGCCAGATAATAAAGTTGCATCTTGGTCACATTGCATGATAAGTTTGCAGCTGATTGGCTAATTCTTGGTACCAGATATCCTTATATTTTGAAGAAAAAAGGGTAGCTAATTACTACTACTATTATTATTATTATTATTATTATTATTATTATTGCTTTAAAGTCAACTCACTTAATCCTTATAAGAAGATCCTGACATCTAGTTTTACAGATGAAGCAGCTGAGGCACAGAGATGAATAGCTTGCCAGTGTTACGCAGTTGGTAACAAGTGTTACTAGATTTGTCTCCAGGAAGCCTGACTCTAGAGGTTATGGCTCCTGACCATTGTTCAAATTGTCTGTAACTTCCACGCCTGGGTTTTCTAGTTTTTTAAAATACTTTCAACTATGTTGTTTCAGTTATGCCTTCAAAGTTACTACTAGGTAATATTCAGGAGCTGAAAGGGAAGAAACCATGGAAAGCAGAAAGAGCTTGAGGAAATTCCATTGGACGTTCCATGAGTTTGAGGACACTAGAGTTGGAAAGATGTTTATAATTGCATTTGTGCAAATTTTAAAAGTTAGATGTACATTATCATGACTAGTATTTACAAGAAGTTTACTGTTTGACTACATTGGGTTTTTTTTGTTTTGTTTTGTATTTTCAATTTCAGTCTATTATTCTTAGAGGGAGGGATGCATTTTTCAGTTGCCTTTCCATGAAACAGTATATTTCTAATGGCAACAGAGTGAGCAGGTCTTCCCCTTAAGTATACGAAATGTTCTGTAGACATTAAATGATTCTTCATGGGTATAACTGAGAAAGAACATAATGAAGAAAATGTAAGTATTTAAGTTTTGAGTCCTCTCAATCCTAAATTCAATTTCTGTAACAATGGCAACATCACAAACTCTCCCTCGGACTTAATTCAATAACGTCATAGGTACTTGAGGAATAATAATTTATTGAGTCCACATAAAGGGTGCTCTCTTAACACTTGGTAATCAAATACTGCATGAGACCAGGGAGTTAGAAAATACGTATTATCTTCATTTTGTGGATAAGGTGACAGATAAAGAGGGAGGAAAAAAGACTGACAGTAACCAAAGCGGTAGATAGGCAGTGGTTACAAAACCACTAAGACCATGTAATTCGCCTGGTAGGCCCTTCTCTGATCAAGATATTTTAGAGCCAGCATATGAAGGGCATGGGAGAATCATTGCAGCAACCATGTCTTGCAAAATTTAGAGATGGATAGAGAAATACTCAAATGAAATCGGAGTTTCTTACCCAGTTTTTAGAAGCTATACTAGAGCAGGAGAGAATTGCAGAGGTCAAGTTCTGCTCCTATAGGAAGCGTGCAGGAAGATAGCACCTTGGGGAATCCCAATGGAGAAATAGCCTTCTGTCCCTACACGTGAACACCCTAACGGCCTAACCTACTTGTGCTGACATGAGAAGCAGAACAGTTCTGCAAACATCTGTAAAAGCTCAAGAAGGTTTTAAAACTGTAAAAGTTCTCATGTGGAAGCTGCTTCTAGCCAGGAAATAAAACAAGAGTAACTGAAATTGTAGTCAGAGTCATTAATGTAGGCGTAAGATGCTAGGAGAACGCAGGAAAACAAAGACATTCTATAAGAAAAGTAATAGTGGACGATTTTAAAGTCCCTATAAATGTAAGAAATATTTTAATGAATTCAGTTGCAGGACTCTCTGAGGTGCTAAAACCGTTTTCTTTCGAAGTGTTTTACATCAGAGATCATTTTGGTCAGATTCCTTACTAAGTGGTAGAAATGAAATCAACAGTTTGAGGAAATACAACTTGATTATTATTTTCATGGCTTTATTAAGAAGCAGGAAGAATTTGGCAGTTGATTAATCCTGTGGTAAAGATTAATTCAAATGTATAAAGGGTGGCCACCAAGAGATTATGTGAAAAGCAACCTTATAGTTTTGAAATAATGCTTTGTGAGTTACTTAAAAAATTATACATATACCATAGGCCTTTGGATAACAAAATAAGCACACTTAAGATGGGTACCCTTGAGGAACTCTGAGATGCAGAATTCAGAATGTCTGCAGGTGGCTGGTGCAGGAAAACCACCCGGAATTGACCAGGCAATACAGCGTCTGGCAGACACAGCCAGCGACCTCTCATTTCTCTCTGATGCAGTCCCAGCTCTCCCTCCCATCCCCACCCCCCGCCATGTGCAGCAAGTAAAAGAGATTTACCTGTTTTGGAAATCCCCATATAATGTATGTAAGTTTGCAACCAGTAGAGCCTGTGACTAAGTTGGTTGCTGGAATCAAACAGCTGCGATCCCACTACCAGCTCTGTTCTTTTCTAGCATTGCGAATGGGGCAAGTTCCTTCGTCTTTCTGGGCCACAGTTTAATATTTGTAAAATGGGAATAAACACTTTCAGAAGTTTTACATCTCTATTAGGGATGCAGTGTTAATTATTTTATTTTATTGTTTTTTAACTTAAAAATAGTTTTATTGATTTTTTTAGGAAGGAAGAGGGAGAGAGGGAGAGCTAGCAAGCATCCATGGCTGCCTCCTGCACGCCCCCTATGAGGGGCCAGGGGTTGAGCCTGCAACCCAGCATGGCCCTGATCCGAAATTGAATGGACAGCCTTTTGGTGTGCGGGACGATGTCCAACCAATGAACCACACCGGCCAGGTCTTTTTCACTTTTTAATGTACCCTATGGCAGTAAAATGCTTTTGTTTTGTTAATTCTCACCTGAGGATATTTTTCCATTGATTTTTAGAGTGGAAGGGAGGGAGGGGGAGAGACAGAGGGAGAGAAACATCAGTGTGAGAGAGACACATCAATTGGTTACCTCCCCCTTGTGTCCCAACCAGAGCCGGGGATTGAGCCTGCAACCGAGGTCTGTACCTTTGATGGACATTGAACCCAGCACCCTTCAGCCTGCACATGGCTCTATCCACTGAGCCAAACCTGCCAGGGCAGTAAAATGCTTTTGTGGCCTGCACATTTGTTCTCTATTTTATAAGTTGAATTATCAAGGGCAAAGCCCACTGTCCTTTCCCTCTACACATCATTTTCTGAGTCGTCTCTCTGCCTTCCAGAATCCCCTACTTTGAAACTAGTGCTGCCAATGGGACGAACATAAGCGAAGCGATCGAGACGCTCCTGGACCTGATCATGAAGCGGATGGAGCGGTGCGTGGACAAGTCCTGGATTCCCGAAGGCGTGGTGCGGCCCAATGGCCACCCCTCTGCTGACCAGTTAAGTGAAGGAAAGCCGAAGGGGGCCTGCGGCTGTTGAAGAGTCAAGCGAGCTCCACAATGAGTTGAGTGGCCCGTGTCTGTAACCTCCTCTGTGGGTGACACGCGGCACAGAGAGGGATTGACGGGCATGGTGTGCAGACTCCTCACTATCCCGATTAGGCCAATCAATAAAGCATCCAGTTTTAAAATCAGTTTGCCGCAGCTTTTTACACATTTCTCTGAGATTCAGCCCGAGAGTTAGGAGGAATGTTGCACATAGCCAAAAGTGCCTTCTAAAACCTTACTTAGCCAATGGCAGTAGATCATTCAAGGATTCGGGATTTTGTAGCCACAGAAGCGTGCATTTATTGTGAAGAATGACTGAAGATATCGTCACCTGCCTTAACAGAGATCCGCCCAGTGTCTCACATTCGAGACCTTAGATGCAATTATAAAACTATCAGTCTTTAACCCAAATGGAAATATCTTACTTGTACTGTAGGTGGTGACCTTTTAAAACGCCTTGAATATTAAACCCCTTGAATATTAAACAAGAATATGCACAAACATTGGGTTCAGTGTCCTCAAATATTAATTCATGTAAGCATTCTCTTTAAAATGAGTATTGGACAAATGATGGCCACATCTCTAGACCCTGGATAAACTGGATCAATCAAGTATGTACTGACCGTGATTCTTGTTTGTGGGGAAGGGACTGGGTCTGAGGGCAGGGGTGGCTTACTATAGCATGAGCAACTGAAATGGGGCTGAATGCCCAGTGCGGCTGCTGTATTCCCATTGCTCTTAAGGTTTGATAGAAGGGACAGAGAACTAGATTGTCGTGGCTTTAGTTCACTGTGATCTTAGCATTTATCCTTGGCCTACACGTGGCCACATCTGAACATAGCTGGTGCTTATACTAAGTTGTTTGTCGTAAGTAAATATTTAGCTTCTTTTTCTTCATATTTGTAATGTTGGTCTGGTGTCCCCTTTCAATTGGCATGTGAACTACCAATCTTCTGTCTTCGCCATCAGGCTCTGGGTTGTTGATCTGTGCAACTTGTTTTATTTTTGCATTGGCGGAGTTGAAGGAATTTGTTCTTAATTATGTAAAACGTCCTTTTGCTATTTAGTGGACAATTTAATTTAAGTGGTTACATTTGCACTCCAGCTCAATATAAGGAAAATAAAGTGTTCTGCGGCCTGTATTCTTTACTGGGGTCAGGGGCATCTGTATTTGCTGGGTCTTGCCAAGGTCACGTATTCTTCTACGTTGCCAAAGTGTCTTTATACCCAACGAAAGATGGTTTTAAAATGTGCTTGGTGGCAGTTTATGAAGGTCAAAGGGGACAATTCTTATTTATTAAAGTGGTTTAAATAGATTAAAATTTCCAAAAAGTTGAATAACTATTTAGAGAACAACACATTATAATTTAAATAAATGTATTTACATAAAATAAATATAAATGTATGTTGTGGTAGCAGATGTTTGGCAAAGTGTAATTAGAAAAATACAACTCTTTTGGAAAGTAATTGCTTTTACATGATTATTTTCAAATGGCTTTTTCTTGAGTACCTATTCTGTTTTGTTTATTTTTGCCACAACTCCCTTAAAAAACTTAGCTGTGGTTACTAAGATGTTATGTATTTCTGTCCTTAATATGAGAACTTCTTTTACATCCTAAAGAAGCCATTGTGTCCTATGCATTTGAATTGTATATGCTGGTGAGGAAAGATTCAGACACTTCAGGGGCAGAGTCATGCTCACAGTGGTACCTTCTCAAGTGGCCATGTCAGTGGAGTAAATCATATTTTTACATTTACATATCAGGGAACATTTTATATGGTCTGTTTGTATAATTAAAAAGAAGATGATTTTGTATGTTTCTGTTTTTTTAAGAACCAAATGAGCAATTAGCCACAGATCCTATTGGCCTTAAACATAATATACAATTAAAAGATGTATACCTGATACAGTGCACATACATGAACTGTCTTTAATTATTGAAATAAATAAATTGTATTCTCTTTGGAAATTCATTGTTTAAGTTTGTTATTGAAGCGCCATATTTTTGTGAGTCAATGTATTTTTCTATTTATAAGTCTGTGTAAAAGTAAATTGTATCTTCAGTGAGTATTGTGCCAATTGAGCTTATAATAAAGCTAGAGGCCCAGTGCAAGAAATTTGTACATGGGATGTGTGTGTCCCTCAGCCCGGTCTGCACCCTCTCACAATCCGGGACCCCTTGGGGGAGGTCCTACTGCCAGCAGTCAGACATCCCTCTCGCAATCCAGGACCGCTGGCTCCTAACTGCTTGCCTGCCTGCCTGATCACCCCTAACCACTTGCCTGCCTGCCTGAACGCCCTGAACCACTCTGCCTGCCTGCCTCATTGCCCCTAACCACTCGCCTGTCTGCCTGATCACTCCTAACTACTCTGCCTGCCTGTCTGATTGCCCCTCACCACCTCTGCCTGCCTGCCTGATCACCCCTAACCGCCTCTGCCTCAGCCCCCACCGCCAAAGCTTCATCAGGAAGGATGTCCAGAATGATGTCTGGAAGGTCGATCAGCTGTCCGGTCTAATTAGCATATTACGCTTTTATTATTATAGATCGTGGTCTAGTCTCTCAAGTTCGTATATGAATGTAACTTCATTTCCCATCACATTGTTTCAAACCAGAGGCCACAGCACTAAAGGAAACCAAACCCAGGGGCACAATTTCCATCAGTTCCTTGCTGAGGGGCCAACCAAGACAACATGCTCTGGAGAAAGTAAGCCACATATGTTACATCAAACATATGTAGAGCACGTATCACGTGGGAAGTGTTGTACTAGCCCGTCTTAAATGAACTAAACAAGGATGGTAAGGGCCTGAACAAAGACCAAGTCTGAGAGATGGATTCAAGAGGCATTGGGGGATGTGAGGGCGATCTGGCTGCGACATCTGTCACCCCATTGATCGCCAGGGTTGATTCGGCTGATCTGGCTGGCTAGGCGGGTGTCCCCCTCCTCCCTCACCGATCCATGTGCGTCCCTCCCGAAGCTGCGCGCTCGGTCGAAGAGGACGACCTTCCCCCCCGAGGAGAGGACCGGTCTTCGGTCAAGGGTATACGAGTAGCTGCGCTCCCCTGCTAGAACCTCCAAACAAGCTCTCAAGAGGCATTGGGAAGGTTAGAGTAATTGATTGGATGAGGAGGGCATATGTGGGGAGATGGACTCTCTGACCTATTTCACTCACTCCTCGGCAGGTACCCTGGCTTTGGAGCAGTCAAATATGCTCCTGCCTCAGGAATATTAGCAGTTCTTTCTGTCTGGGTAGCTAGTCTTCCATATATCTGCACGGCTCTCTCTCTCACCCTTTAAAGGTGTTCTGTCACCTTGTCCAAAAGGATTTTACTGCCCACCTTCTATAAAATAGTAGTTGCTTCAATAAAATGTTAAGGGGGGGAAATAGTAGTTGCTCCCCCCGCCCCATGGCCCCAACCAGATTGTTACCTCCTGACCTGTTATCCAGCTGTGCTTTTGTACATGTTCTTCATCACCTCCTGGTATATCTTTATATTTGTCTCCATCTACTAAGATATAAGCTCCAAAATTGTTTTGCCACTACCCAGAAAAATGCCTGGTGCACATTAGATACTCAAATGGTTATTGGTTGATTGAATGAAGTACTTCAAAGGCAGCAAGGTCAAGTGAAAGAGTTTTCAAAATAGGAGTCACTGAATGTTCAAAGAGGGTAGCATTTGAAAATAAAAACAGCTTCAATAATATTTAGACATGGTCACATATAATAAATCCATATTGGTTTATTATGAGACAGGAAAACTGAGAAGTACATTCTGATCTTTTGAAGTTCATGTTAGGATAATCTATTTAAGAAATGTTTCATAAGGAATGCTTTGTTTGGCCTTTTTTTTAATTTTTTATAAATGGATCATCTCTATATGGTATCCCCAGGTCTTCTATTTTGAGAAAGCTGGCTATGTAATAGAGACTATATAACAGAAAAACTCCCACTATGCAGCACTTGAGTAGCTGGATAAAATATAACGAACAGCCCTGACCGGTTTGGCTCAGTGGGTAGAGTGTCGGCCTGCGGATTGAAGGGTCCCAGGTACAATTCCAGGCAAGGGCATGTACCTTGGATGCGGGCACATCTCCAGTAGGGGGTGTGCAGGAGGCACTGATCGATGTTTCTCTCTCATCGATGTTTCTAACTTTCTATTCCTCTCCCTTCCTCTCCGTAAAAAATCAATAAAATATATTTAAAAAAATATATAACGAACACATTATTTAAATGTACTGTTGACCTCTCACGAAAGTAAGGGAAGAAATACTGCCTTTCTTCACCCACAACTCAGACAACAGCAACCATAGCAGCAACAGAGGGAACTTACAACAACATGATTCTGAGTGTGTTTGGGTGTTGACAATATTAGTAATCGTGTTGCTTGGTTTTAATGCCAATATGCCATCAGGAGAGAGAGCTTTGGATCTGTTAGAAGTAGCGCGCTGGAGTGGAGAGCCACCTACCCCCAAACACACAAAGCCTGCGCCCAGTCTGTCTTAGTCTCCCCTGAGAATTTATAACCTCAAGTTATTACAAAGTTTTGAGGTTTGAGCTTATAAGTGTACTACTTTTTTTTTTTTTTCTGTGAGTATCTTAAAGCCAAGAAATTGATAAAAGAATTAACAATGTGATTTGTGGTTGATGATACCTCTGGTTTACCTGGTAGAAGCAGAGCAAAATCTTTTCAGAGGGAACATCTTCACTCAGACCTTACAGGATTCTTTAAAAAAAAATTATATATACATATATATGTGTGTGTGTGTGTATATATATGTATATATGTATATACACACACACACACACACACACACACATATATATATATATTTATTTCAGAGAAGAAGGGAGATGAGAGATAGAAACATCAATGATGAGAGAGAATCATTGATCGGCTGCCTCCTGCACACTGGGGACAGGCCCATAACCCAGGTGTGTGCCCTGACCAGGTTGATGCTCAACCACTGAGCCTGCTGGCCAGGCCTTACATGATTCTTATGGAAAACACCCTACTAAGCATGGACTCACAGTTTAAAATAACAACTCATTACTTCCCCAACCCCCAGCCTCAATAAACCAAAACCAGCAGGATTTGGTCATTAAGAACTTCAAGTAATATACTTATCAGATGGAGACCATAAAACAAAAATGTTTAAGAGAATCTATCCTAATATATAAAAAGCCAGGGTCGTCATGACCAAAACAACCAGATGGACGACCGAACAGCAGGCTGTGTTGGGTAACAAGGTCAGCAGGGGGGTTAGTGAGGGACGACCAAACGACTGAACAGCAGGCTGCGGGGGGCGACCAGGCTGGCAGGGGGGTTAGTGAGGGACGACCAACTGACTGACCAGCAGGCTGAATAAGGCGATCAGGCTGGCAGGCAGAGGCGGTTAGGGGTGATTAGGCTGGCAGGAGAGGCAGTTAGGGGCAGGCAGGCAGGCAGGCAGAGGTGGTTAGGGGTGATCAGGCCTGTAGGGGTGGCAGTTAGGGGCGATCAGGCTGGCAGGAGAGGCAGTTAGGGTCAGGCAGAGGCAGGAGTGATCAGGCTGGCGGGGGGGGGGGCAATTAGGGGCAATCAGGCAGGCAGGCAGGTGAGCAGTTAGGAGCCAGCGGTCCCAGATTGTGAGAGGGATGTCCCGGATTGGAGAGGGTGCATGCTGGGCTGAGGGGACCCCTCCCCTATGCACGAATTTCATGCACCGGGCCTCTAGTATATATATAAAAGCCGAGCAACCAGAACAGCGGAATAACTGGTTGCTATGACATGCACTGCAGTGGCCAACCAGCCCAATTTGGGCCCCGAGATCGGCCTCCTCCAACCACCCACAGCCCTCCCCCGCAGCTTGCCCCCCTGATAGGCCTCGATTGCTGGCCAGGCTGAGGGACCCCACCCATGCACGAATTCGTGCACCAGGCCTCTAGTTATAAACATAAAAGGAATTGAAACATCTGGGAAAAGAAGACATTATTAAAGATACAAGACTGGTTTGAATTAAAATAAATGACCTCACCTATGAAAAATATAGCCACTGATATTCAAAACTTAATGGTCAGACGTTAAATGGTAAGTTTGACAGAGTTGAAGCAAAAATTGGTGACCCAGAAGCTGGGTCAGTGGAAATTACACAGAAATTAGTAGAGAGATGAAAAGTTAGTGTGAAAGAGACTGAGAGATATAGGGGAAAGGTAAAAGCGCCAACTTATGGCTAACAGGAATTTTAGAAGTAGAAAGTAGAGAAAATAAAGGAAGAGGCAATATTTGAAAAGGAAATAGCTGAGGAATTTTTCAGAAATAATGAGACACACCTTCAGTTTCAGGAATTGTGCCGTGTGGGGAGTTGGGCAGTGGGGGGGAGCGGTGAAGGATGTAGAAAAGACAAAGAGAATAAGCTGGGTCTTGGTGGATCTTCCTGTGCCTGGCTGAGGCCACAGAGAGAGATCCAGAGGCAAGCTGAGCCTTTATTTTATAGCCAGAGGTAAACAAGGTAGTGGTCACCATAGTTACAATGTTCTTGTGAGTTCCACTTGTTTTGGCAGCACTTGTTGTATCTCCCTTAGCCCATTAGCTTCCCAGATAAGATCTAGGGAGGGTCATAAGGTCAAGCCTAATTATACTAAGAGGACTGTGCCCTCTAAGCTGGGACTTGTTTGTGGCTTTGCCAATAGGTCAGTCCGAGGCTTAACCCTATAGCCGCTCCCTATAAGGAATCATAATTCTCAAGCAGGATACATAAAAAAAAAAAAATATTTCCAAGGTTTCAATTAAATTTGTTGGATGTGGAACACATGCTCTTCTCCCCTCTCTTATATTCTATTCGAATTGAAAGGAAAACATAATTTCTAAGACTGCTTACTCACCCATTCAACCTAAAGTGAAGCACTGAGTATGGGATTAAAACATAGATAACGGATGTGGATTCTGACATTGAAGATAAGAGGGTAAAGCTGGGTGGTCATTTGGATGTGAAGGGCAGGAGGTTTCTTGTTCAAGTAGCAGGATAAAACAGAGGATCTGTGTAAAGGGCTTGGGAAGACTGGTGAGGCTCCTCTCTGTTGATTAGGGGGATATGAGAAGGACAAGATTAAACAAGGGTAAAATATTTTTCGGTCTCTTGGTTGATAATGAAGTGTTGAGCAAATGTTTATTACTAAAATTTCTGGTATGAATTGCTAATTAAATGATTAGACAAGAAAAATATAAGTACCAGATAAAAGGAAAAATTATATGCATTTGCAGATAGTAACCAGACAAACTGATGCTAGAGTTTATTTTGTTTTATTTTTAAAATATATTTCCATTGATTTCAGAGAGGAAGGGAGAGGAAGAGAGAGATAGAAACATCAATAATGAGAGAACCATTCATCAGCTGCCTCCTGCACGCCCCCTACTGGGGATCGAGCACTGCAACTGGGGCATGTGCCCTTGACCAGAATAGAACCAGTAACCCTTCAGTCCATAGGCTAACACTCTATCCACTGAGCCAAACCGGCTAGGGCTGATGCTAGAGTTTAAATGAAAAACAAAACACCACCACAAAAAACTGTGAAGAATAGCCAGAGAAACAACAAATAAGAAGGCAATGGAAGGAAGGGAGAGGAGGACGGCAGGTAAACCCAGTTATTAAAAAAACCCCAAAAAACTACAGCCCAGCTGGCGTGGCTCAGTGGTTGAGCATCGACCTATGAACAAGGAGATCACGGTTCAATTCCCAGTCAAGGGACATGCCCAGGTTGTGGGCTTGATCCTCAATGTGGGATGTGCAGGAGGCAGCTGATCAATGATTCTCATCATTAATGTTTTTATCTCTCCCTCTCCCTTTCTCTCTGAAATCAATACAAATATATATATATTTTTAAATTACAATAAACACTTTGTAACAGGCACATAAACAGATAAATATATCAAACAAAGCAGAGAGTCCAAAGGTAGACCCAAAGTGAAATGACGTTTTGAATTAGATGGGGGAGCCAAACTGGAATCCTATGTCATTATTTACACTTAAGCAAATTCCAGAGTAGTTGCAAATTCAAATGTGAAAATGATACTATTGAAATAATGGAGAAAAGTATGGAATACCATTTTGAAGAGGGAAATGCTTGATAAATTAGGAAATAATTTCTAAATGCCAGTAGAGGGCTAATCTTAATATGTAAAGTACTATTAAAAAATAACACAGAAGAAAACTGAAGGGTATTATCAGGCAATTCAGAAAAAAAGTGCATTTCAAACATTTGGGAAGATTCTAACTTCATGCATAATTAAATGAAATTAAAATAATAATAGAAAAATTCGTCCCTGGCTGGTTTTGCCCAGTGGATAGAGTGTCTGCCTGAGGGGCTCCATCTGCAGTAGGGGGCGTGCAGGAGGCAGCCAATCAATGATTCTCTCTTAACATTGATGTTCCTCTCTCTCTCCCTCTCCCTTCCTCTCTGAAATCAATAAAAATATATTTTAAAAAATAACAGAAAAATTTGACCTCAGACTGGCAAAATCACCTTGGATAAAGAGGTGTTAAAACTTTTGGAAGGCATTTAGTATTATATACCAAATTTTAAAACTGTATGTATCCTCCGACCCAGCAGTTCTATATAGATTAACACCCCCTCCTTTTAAAGGTTTATCAGTGTAGATAGCTGTTATGTAAAAAGATAGGAAACATGTTTACCCATAGGCAATCAATTAACATACCTTCATACAATTGCATATAAATCACTATGAAAAAGAATGGTACATGTTCATCGACTTTTAAAAAAAGGGTATTAGAGGCTTATTCATGAGCCAGGTACTGGGGTTATAGCTGTAAACAAAACGACAAAAACCCCTGCCTTCATGGAGCTCATTTTGCATTGAGGAGACGGCTAACGCAGAAGAGGGTGCCTGGGATGCTGATCGATGTTATAATAAAGGAGAGTGGGCACACACACACACACACACACACAATATATATATATATGTTTGGCTCTGCGCAGAAAACCTCTGGCAGGTACTAAAAGGACCTGATTATCCCTGGGCGGAGTACTGAGCTCTGGGGAAGCAACCTTAGCTTTCCGTGAAAATGTTTGGGTTTGGATTTTTTTTTTTTTTGCCACATATGTATATCGTTTAAAAGGGGGCCGACGCAAAGATGGAGAACAGCACTATAAGTCTCTTAAAAATTGCTGGTAAAACCCACCGAGCCTCAGAGACTCCACTGCGCCGTCCAGCGCCCCAGGGAGCGGAGGTTCTGCAGCGGGCGCCAGGCGGGAGGGTTGGGGCGGGAGTCTGGGCCGGGGCTGCGGAAGGAGCTGCAGAAATGAGTTTGTCGGGCAACCCAATGCGGGGAAAGACCCACGGGGCAAAGCGCAAACCAGAGACGCGCACGGGCGCCGTTGCAGCGCGCGGCAGAGAGGAAAACGAGGCGCCGCGAGAGCGCGCTCGGCCGACAGCACACAGCCACGCCTCGCTTTTCCCACCGACGGCGGCGAGGCTGACGCGCAGCTCTGCGCCTGCGCCCCCGGCAGCGCTTTTGCCGGCGCGGCCACGCGGGGGCGCCGTCAGGTCCGGATCGCTCTCCCACGGCCCCAGGAGCCGGGCGTTCGCCTCTTCCGGGTCGGGGACTTGGACGAGAACCACTTCCTGTGACGGAGGTACGTCACTTCCTCTCACGCTCGGCGCCTGGATGGTGGGTCCCCACGCGCTTTCAACATGCGTATAGAGAAGTGTTACTTCTGTTCCGGGCCCATATACCCGGGCCACGGCATGATGTTCGTCCGCAACGACTGCAAGGTGAGCTGGCCAGGGTCGGAGCGCACCGCTGCGCCCGCGGCGTTCGGCCGGGGTCCCCGCTTTCACCCCCGCGAGAGAGGGGGCTTTGCGTCGGCTCCGGCCTCCGCCTCCCGCCCGGGGAGTTGCGCCTTGCGGGCGTCCGGAACGGAGCTGGTCCCAGGCCACCTTGGGCGAGGTGGGCTGCTGCAAGGTGCAGGAGGAGCGGGGCAGCCAGCCCCGACGGGGAAGCGGGGCCCGCGGGGCAGCGTGGCCGCTCTACAGCTCAGTGAGCTTTGCTGAACGTGTGCCCCGTCAGGCGTCGTTGCTAATGTCCGTAGCGTAGGGGTTCACCAGCCTTGGGACTGTCCATAGTGTGTGGAGGTTGATGGAAATGTTTCATCGGCTTATGTATTATGCAGTTAATTGGAGGTTGGGGGCGCGGGGGGGGGCGTATATATGAGAAGGCATGGAGAGGAGATGACATTTATCCTGGATCTTGAATTGTGCATGAGAAAGTGTGGAGAGGGCATTCTAGGTGGAAGGAAAGTGAGCAGCTTGAGCAAAGGCACAGGACGAAGCATCATGGGTGGAAATAGAGGCCTGGGGTAGGAGTATTTGCAAAAAGATTAGTTTGTAAACATAAGATGGCACACACATAGATACACCGTAAGGGCTGGTTGTGAAAGACTTTGTGAATGATGCATGCATTTGGAGGTGATTTTGACAAGGAATTTCAGTTCCTACTTCATTGCGTTCTTTCTCTGTTATAGATGGAAGATACTGAGCTCATTGCATCAGGAGCGAGGGTTCTTCCTGAAAGTGAGAGACCAAATCTGTGTTTGGGTACTTGAAAGAGCAATAAGAAGATGATAAAAAAAAAAAGTATAAAATGAATCATTGCCAGGTTGGAGTCAAATTCACAGTGGGCAGTGTGGCTTTGTAGATGATCTGTCGTCATATTTTATGGTTTTTGTCCAGCAGTGCCTGTCAGCTGGGTGTTGGAATTAGAACCACAGACGTGGGAGCAGCTTTCTAGAGCTGGATGTTGATCTGACAGACACGTGGGAAGTTCAGGTCGGTGAGGTGGGTAGTCATAGGGAAGGAGAGGGGAGACCAGTGGGTCAGAACAGATCCATTGGGGAAATTAGAAGTAGTGGGGACCCTGAAGCATTAATGAAGGAAAAGTACAGGCACACCTTGGCGATATTGTAGGTTCGGCTCCAGACCACCACCATGAAGTGAGTCGTAATCTGGTAAAAAAGTGCAACACCTGTGAAGTGCCATCTGGTGAAGTGCCATATAGTGGGGCCTGCTGGTGTCTCATTTTATCTGTGTTGATGAGTCCCAGATCGGTATCTCCTTAGCTCCAGGTCTGAACTTTCCACCTGACAGGGTGATTCTGTTTGTACCTAACAGTGAGCCCATGAAGGAGGGTGCCTTACTGCCTCAGATCATTTTGCTTTCTGAATTAATCTCTCTCCCATCTGCTAGACAGCTTGGCTGGAAATGTAAGTCATCTTTGAATCTTTCACCTTTTGTATCTCATTGTTAAGAGTGCTATTCATTCTGCTTTTGCAGCGGATAGTGAGCGGTGTCTTTGCTTTCTCTTTTCCTGCCCTGGTTCCAGGTTCGGCACCTGTCATTTTTCTGGCCTCCTAACTAGTCTTTCTGCCTTTATGCTTTTAGCTTTTGAGACCATCTTTAATAGGGACTTCCCTGCTTACACTTCTTTGGTAGCTTCTTAAAGGTAGAATTAGTAATAATGCTCCATATTTTCACATAGTTTATAAACAGGAAAAATATATACATCCTACTGAGTGCTTAATAGATGTTGGAGGAATAAGAAAAGGTCAAAGGACTGAGGTGTGATTTGATGGATCATTTGTTGTGAGTTGAAGATAGGATGATCTAGAGCAGTGGTCGGCATACTGCAGCTAGGCAAACCATGGCTCGGGAGCCACATGCGGCTCTTTGGTCCCTTGAGTGTGGCTCTTCCACAAAATACCGGCTTCTGCGCATGGGCCATGAAGTTTCGATCGCACTGTACATGCGCGCCCACACGTGGTGGTTTGTGGAAGAGCCACACTCAAGGGGCCAAAGAGTTGCATGTGGCTCGGGAGCCGAGGTTTGCCGACCACGGATAGAGGACAAGATTAAAAGGGAAACTTGAGCCTTCAAAGCTTTGTCTCACACATAATCCATCCACCACCTACTCCACTATAGGTTTAACCACCTTATTGTGTTTTTTTTTCGTATTATTTTATACATGATTATTGTATATAGCTTTATACCGTTTTTTATATCCTAGTCTGATCTCGATCTCTCTTATATGCAAAGTGAGACTTTATATACTTAGCTTGCTAGCCTAAGTTCTCAAGGTGGGGATTTATGTTTTAGTTGTTCTTGTATCCCTACACCTAGTATAACATCAGGCACATAGTAGATGCACCTTATTTGCTGATTGAATCCCCATCCCCTCTTCAGATATTTTATTGTGCTTGTCAGATAATGTCTGTAGGTTTGGAGTTCAAATAGACTTCCCTGTAACTTCGCATGGGCTCTTTCTGGAATTGAGGATACCCAGGACAAGTTCAAATCCCTCATTAGACATATCTTAGAAATGGGAATATGTCTAGGAGTTACCTAGTAAGTATTAAACACAGGAGGCTTTTACTTAAAAAGGTTATAATACTTTGGCCTGGAAATGCTCAAAGAAATTTTACTGATAATGATTTCATAGTGAGTTACTCCAGGAGACTACAGTAGTTCTCATATTTTCTTGTTACTTTGAAATGAATTCAAGAATGTAGACAAACTTCCACCTCTCTCTGAAGAGGGCCCTGCAGGAGGTGTGAGCCTAGATCAGATTAACCTAGTACTGACCATTTCTAAGAAAGGTATGTCCTCGTGTGTATAATGATCTGCTTGAAGTTCCCCATAGAAGAAAGTATATATAAAATGAAAAGTATTTTGGCTTATTTAAGTTTGAAATGTTTATAACTCATTTTGATTTATTTTTGAAAATGGGTTACCTGTTCTTAGTTGTGATAATTTAACTCAAAAAAATGACTTTTTCTCCTCATATTTCTTTTGGTAACACACAAATTGTAATGTGTTTTAAGACATTACAAAGTAACAAAATAATGCATTTTAGACTTACGCAATGAGTCCCTGTAAGTCATTTTGGAGCACATTGAGGCATCCTTAAATTGTAAGCATTACTAAGGTGGAGAATTAAAGTAGTAACGAAGATTCTTCCAAGTAGATTTTAGAAAACAGATCTATAGCCAGTTTTAATTGCTTTTTGAAATTATTTTGTGCAAGGATGGAAAGAACCAAAGGAGATTTCTGGATGGTGGCTTGAAACTTTTACCTCCACTGAGGTATATAGAAAGTGAATTTTGAAAATTATTCTGAAATGGGAAGTGATTTAAATAAATGACTTTCCTTAAAACTGTTCCTGATTCAAGATCATTATAAGGTTTTTACTGTTGTTTTATAAAAACGGTAGTTTTTAACCGTATTTTCAGGGTCCTCAGCTTTTATTTATGATGATGCTTGGTAGGAAAAAAATAGTTCAATTTCCATTTAATCTGGCATGTTCATATATTTCTTAATAGTATGGTAATAGAAGCAATTGTGTGTGAGAAACATTGTCATTTCTCAGACTTTACAGTATATTTTGTCTGGGAGGGGTAATACCTTATGATAGAAAAAAACTCTAATATTGACTTTTCACTATTTTAACTTTTCTTGTAGGTGTTCAGGTTTTGTAAATCCAAGTGTCATAAAAACTTTAAAAAGAAGCGAAATCCTCGCAAGGTCAGGTGGACTAAAGCTTTCCGTAAAGCAGCTGGTAAAGAGCTCACAGTGGTGAGTATAGTTTTTACAATTTAAAAATTTCAGGTTTTTATTTTGGGGGGGGGGGGTTATATGATTTAATTAACTAACAACGCTTCCTACAGCATGATTGATGAATGACTTTTTTGTATTTGGTTATAGTAATAATTCTTACATGATCCTAAAACCCATAAATCGGTAGAATTCTGAAAAGGAAAAAAAAATTGTGATCCAGTTTGTAGAAGTGATTTTTCTTACTCTCAAAAAACTATTTTTAGCTCTTGCAAAGAAAAAGGTAAAGTTGGAAATGGCTGCTTAGGGATTTTGAGAGGAAGTTATGAAATTAACTAAAGGATTCCTAAACAGCAGTGAGGACTCAGATGAGATTTGTAATAGATTCACTTATCAGTCTACAGATTTCCTTAGCAGGACTTTGTGTCTGGTAGCGGAGAAATTAGTTCGTAGTATTGTTGTGAGAGGGAATTTCGTGTGAGTCCCTGTTATCATATTGCTGCTATTCCTGAATTGGTCAAAGGATCTGGGGAAGCTTGTCCACATTCAGCCCCTTCAAAGGGAGGAGCTGAACACTGCTGCACAGGCTACCCTTGAGGGAGGAAGATCTAAACTGTCCCCGTCCTCCATGACTTCCTTTCCCCCCAAACCCTTGGCTATTTTCCCACCCCCCTACTCCTTAAGGGCAGTATCTAAGAATTGCCATGAAGCCCTTTGCTGGCTTCCTTAACAAAACCAGAGGTTTTCAATGAATGTAATGAATATTTTTTGACAAGATGCAAGGCCAAATTATAGTTACTGTTACAAAAGTAATTTTCAGTTTGGCAAGAAGAAACAGGCACTTCAACTGTAGGTGGCAGCTATATGAATGAAGAAAGGACACCAGTCCCAGTCACTTGCTGGTGACCTTGTCATGGTTGATGTTATTGTGATCTAAATAGAGTCATGTGTATTATAAATAAACTAGCCAGACACAGAGCTAGTGCTGTTCCATATTCCTGTTAGGTAGATTTGGAAACCAATAAATACCTGTAGTTTTTCCAAAATTATTTTGCATGTTTTAAGATAAATAGGATTATTAACTATCAAAATACCAACTACATTTAGAAGGGACCTGAAGAATTTCAGGGCAAAGCTTACGTCATGTAGAGTAGCACTACATTGATTTGAAGATACGTAGATTCATAGCTTTAAACACAAAGGTTTATAGGTCTTCAAATGTATAAGCACGATGGGTATTTAGGTTGAACCACATGAAATTCTCAATGTTTGACTCTCTTGATCTATGAAAAATGGTAATTTCATATGGTTCAGCCTAATACAAAGTTTTTTGACTGTGAGTCTCATGTAGGAGTGGGAAGTTAGGGAAGCTTTTTCAATTTGTTTGATCCCATGAGTGTTATATGCCTCTCCTGAGAAATGGGGTTTGAGCTCTTCCCTTCCCTCCCTTTGACAATCACTTGGATATAGAGAAATGTTTTCAGTAGGGCTGTCTTGTACATCGTGGGGTGTAAAGGAGAAACCGTTTAAAAACTTGTATTGCTGGGATCACCCTGGGGGGAATCTTAATGTGTGTCCATAGTTTAATACATTCTGAATGCTTGTGAAAAGGAGAATAAAGTTTAAATGTTTCCTTCGTACCTCTGTAAAAACCTTATCTGTCCCCCTCTTACAGGATAATTCATTTGAATTTGAAAAGCGCAGAAATGAACCTGTCAAATACCAGCGAGAGCTGTGGAATAAAACGAGTAAGTCACAAGGGAATGCCAGGAATTTTCATAAGCTACCCAAAATCCTTTCCCCAAGTGGCTGATGTGTCCATTATAAAAATAATGTAATTATTAAATTTGATAATATTTGAAGTGCTCACACACAAAACACCCAGAAATCTGAAGAAAAAAAAGAGAGAGAGAATACTTTGTTGGGTGAGTGTGGGATATATTTCATTTTGGCCTTCGTTTTCTCTTTTGTTACTCCTTGACGACAGTAGCTGCGTATCACCCGGACATATTTTATAACTGCTGTTATTTAGTGGTTATTCAGCTTGATGTTGAAACTGACATGCATATCTTATTTTAGTCGGATGTGGATATTCAGTTACTATGACCCTCCATGCTGGTTTTGTGTTACATTGATCGCCAGAAATAATGTTGTGTTCTGTGAGACTCTTATACTTGAACAGTAAGTGCTGACTCAAGCATGTGAAGATGAACAGCGTGCACACAGTCCCTGCCCTCTTCGTGCATCTTACTGAGTTCTCCTATTTCACTGCTTCTGTTAGATGGTAATTGGTTCCGCGATGATTACAGTCTCATTCCCTTGGCCCACTTGTTTATACTTCTGCAAGTTCTGTAAGAAGCAGTGCTCTATTGAGTATTTTTTTCCTACACAGATTCTGATGTCCTTTTGCATTGGGGTCTTAAAAATAGACTTTCTAAAGAACTCCTGGGTAGACAGCATGAGTCTTTTGGAACTTAAAACTATTTCCTGCTGGCTTACACAATAATAGCTGTTAGTAGTGTTCCAGAAAAAAAAATATTCTTTTAAAAGATTTCTTTATTCCCCACACTCCCTATTTCAATATCATCTTGTCTGTAAACTAGCCAGTTGACAACAGTTTTATATTTATTGCTTATATTATCAAATTGTGTGAAGATGTGGACTGAGCAATCTTGGTTAAGAAGTGGATATCCACAGAAACAGCAGTAGGAGAAGTTTGAAAACAGTAATAGTAGGAAGAATAATTTTTATTTTATCCATCATGTGTCTGTATTGCAGACCAATTTTTAGTATTTATTAGATGCTTATGTCTAAAAGTTTTCAGTCTTCTGGAATATCCAGAAATGCTGTATCTGATTATTAGAAAGGATATACCTGCCACTTGTGTTAGTTCCCTTCTGAGTAACTTCAAGGTATGAAAGTGCTTCGGAATAGTAGATCTTGCCTGTATCATTTTTGCTGTGAAAGGCAAAGAAAGAAGGAAAAAAGATACATATCAAGTATGCAGGGTAGGGCAAAAGTAAGTTTACAGTTGTGAGTATGCGAAATAGTTTATTCTTTTATTAATTATGTATTTTCAATAGAAACAACTGTAAACGTATTTTTGCCGCATCTTGTATTATTCTAAGCCACAGCATGTGCAGATTTAGAGTTGACATTGTCTTAGAGTTATTCATATAAACGTCATCTTAATGCCAGAGGCACCATGGGGCCTTCTGGGGGGTCTTATTAAAATGCAGATTCTGATACAGTTTGTCTGGGTGGGACCTAAGATTCTGCATTTCTAACAAACTCCCAGGTTATGCCAATGTTGCTGGAAAGAAAGCTTTTGTTTGACATAATTTCAGATTAAACAGAAGTGGCAGGAGTAGAATTCTCTGATACCTTTATCCAGATTCCCTGAATGTTAACATTCTATTATTTTTACCTTTTCTTCTCTCTCTCTCCCTTTCCTTCCTTCTATATTTTTTTTTCTGAACTGTTTAAGTTGCATACATATGCTCCTCTGTCCCTAAATAGCTTGATATGTATTTCCTAAAAATAGAACATTCTCTCATATAACCACAGTGTAATTATTAGAGTCAAGAAATTAACATTGATAGAGTAGTATCATTTAATCATAGACCTGTTTAGATTTTTCTAATTGTCCCAATATCTTTTATTGCAAAAGTTGCTAGAATAGTACATGTCCTGTCTGTTTTAGTCTCATTCAGTTTGGAACAGTTGCTGAGTTTATTTTCATATTTCACGAAATTGACCACTTTAAAGAATATAGGCCAGGTATTTGGTTTCAAGTAATGGGAAGTTCTTGTCATTGTCCTGTCAGGAGACACCTGCTGTTCATTAGTCCTATTACTGGCAATGCTAACTTTGATCTTTGGCTAAAGGGGTGTCTGCCAGATTGCCACACGGTAAAGTTTGTGTTTTGCCCTTTGTAACTAATAACTCTATTGTGGGGAGGCACTTTAAGACTGTGACTATCTTGCTGTGCTTCTAGATTGGGAGTATGTTGTCCAGTATGGTAGCCACTAGCCACAGGGTCTGCTGAGCCCTTGAAATGTGGCTAGTCTGCATTGAAATGTGCTGTAAATACAAAGTACATGTGGTTTTTGAAGACTTAGTATGAAAACAAGCATAAAATGTCTGTAACAATTTTTTATACTGATTGCATGTTGAAATGACAATATTCTAGATATGTTGGGTGAAACAAAATATATCATTAAACTTAATTTGACCTGTTTTTTTTTTTTATGTGTCTGCTAGAAATTTAAAATTACATATGTGGTGTATCTTACATTGGACGGTGCTGATACAGATACTAGAGCAGCCGTGGGCAAACTACGGCCCGCGGGCTGGATCCGGCCCTTTTGAAATGAATAAAACTAAAAAAAAAAAATGACCGTACCCTTTTATGTAATGATGTTTACTTTGAATTTATATTAGTTCACACAAACACTCCATCCATGCTTTTGTTCCAGCCCTCCAGTCCAGTTTAAGAACCCATTGTGGCCCTCGAGTCAAAAAGTTTGCCCACCCCTGGACTAGAGCATAGTTGGACTCAGCTTCTGTACACATTTTCCAAAAACAGTTGGATTTTAGTGGTTGAGAATGTGGTAAAATTGGTTGACTGGTTCATTTTACCAGTATTCGTAATGTGCTGATTATCTCCCAGGCACTTGAAGGAAAACTGGTCTTTATGACCAGAAAGGTGCTGTCTTTCATTTATGGAGATGACAAGCTAAGAATGGTATTAGTTGCTATTAATCTGAGTTCTCTGTAGAATAAAATTTGAAAAGCATTAGACTACTTTACAATAGAAGGACAATTTTAGTAGCAATTTAGTAGCTTTTGTAAATTAAAACTTAGAGAAATGACACTTGTAAAAAATAGTTAACAGTGGTGTCAGCAAAGGGTACCTCAGCTGTTTTAGTAGGGTTTTTTAAAAAAATGAGTTTTTCATTTATTCAATTTCTAAATCAATAAAGAATAAAGAAGTTATTGTTAAAGCTCTTGCTTGAATGAATAATTTGCTAACTCCTATGAATTGTTTTGTAGTTGATGCAATGAAGAGAGTTGAAGAGATCAAACAGAAACGTCAAGCTAAATTTATAATGAACAGGTATGAATATATCTATAGAGTAACTCTTGGAAACATAATTGCTAGTAGACATTTAGAGGCATGTTTTTCCCCCACATAACTTCAGACTTACAAAACCCGGTAAGAATAGTGTAAATAACTCTTGCATATTCTATTAGCATTTTGCCACATTTACATTAATTCTTGTCTCTATGGCAGGTTGTCATAGAAAAGAAGCATGTGCCAACAGCTTTTTAGCTTTAAAAGATTGTTAAAGCATTGCAGAGAAGGGGCCAAAATATTTGGGAACAAGTCTGTTAGTTTTTTGTTGAATGTCTTACAAGTTTGTCTCTTGTAATTACTGAATTATTTTAAAAAATTAGGTAACAGAGACTGTTCTCTGTTTGAGGAGAGACGATCTAGGCTTGAAGATTTGCACTATATGTATATAATAGACATTGATTTCTGAAATTTAATTTCTTCCTTCAATCTCATTCCTTCATTTACTCCACTAATATATATTGAATCCTCATTTTATTAGGCACTAGGTATACTGAATGAACAAGTTTGTAGTGTAGGAATCCTATTTAATCTAATTTGTAACTAGAAAATGATTGAGTTCCCATTCCTCATCTATATGGCTTATTAGTAAATTTTATTTTTAAAAATTACAGATTAATTAATTAAAAATTACAGTCTAAAGGTTTAGTAACTAAAATTCTGGCCTTAAATGTTGTTAACCCTAGGTTGAAGAAAAATAAAGAACTACAGAAAGCTCAGGACATCAAAGAAGTCAAGCAAAACATCCATCTCATCCGAGCACCTTTTGCATGTAAGTAAAGCATTGCGTAGGAATTTTCTGCTTTAAGTAGAGAGATGAAAAACCTAGATTTTTGTGGTCTATGTAATTTGGTATCAATTAGCTTTTTAAGGTTGAGTATTTTTTCATGTAAATGTTATCTCAGAACATTTATGATATGACTTGGTTAAACAGTTACAAGTTATTCAGTATATTTCCCAGTTTCAGTCAGTTTTTTTACGTTTTTTTTTTTCTCCTTCATAAAATCTTTTCTGTAAGTTATCTCTCTAAGTTAATCAAAATGAGTTGAGTAATAATTTCATAGATAGTTTTGCCCCATACCTGTTTTTATTAAAGGATAGTGTTCTATGTTAGTGGTTCTCAGACGGGTCAGTATGGGAGTTACTTGGGGAACTTAGCATAAACACAGAGACTCTGGCCCTTTGATTCTGGGCCTCTGTTCTTTAAGTAGGTCTCCAGGCAATTCTGATAATGTAAGTTTTGAGAACTACAGTTTTGTATTAAAACCTTCTCTTTGTGTTTATGTAACTTACTAGAGGCCCGGTGCATGGATTCATGCACTGGTGGCGTCCCTTGACCTGGCCTGCACCCTCGCAATCCAGGACCCCACCAGTGCACGATCAGGGCCCGGGAAGGGACCACGGGAGGGCTCCAGGGCGTGTCCGGCCCGTCTTGCCCAGTCCCGATTAGCCAGACCCCCAGCAGCAAGCTAACGTACCAGTCGGAGCGTCTGCCCCTGTTGGTCAGTGCGCGTCATAGCAACTGGTTGAACGGTCGAATGAACGGTGGGACACTTAGCATTTTAGGCTTTTATTGTATAGGATTGGCAGTCACTCATTTGGGCAGTTGTCTGTGCAGTTTCTTTGTGAGGTGTGAGAAAACCAGCCTTTTACTCAGCTGGCACCAAGTACTTTGGTGAGATTTAGTTGCAAACTTGATTTCTGAATGATCCCATGCCTACAGCTTATTAGGAAAGATCAAATTCTGTAAGCACATACTGAGTAGATTTGTGTTAAAGTTGTACTTTGGTTGTTTTTGTACCAAATTTTATTAAAACAAAATAGAATCCTGGAGCATTTGTTTCACATACAGATGTTACAAACTGACACCCAGAAAACAACAGGAATGAAACATTGTTATCTAAGTTTTTAGATAACCCTCTGAGGTTGGTAGCACAGTGTTTAGAGCAGGGACCATGGATCCATGAGGGCCAGGGTTCAAATTCCATCACTTTGACTTACTGGACTTACCAACTGAGGGATCTTGGGCAAGTTCACCTGTCCCTGTGCCTCAACTTTTCTCTTCTTTTTTTTTTATATATATATTTTATTGATTTTTTACAGAGAGGAAGGGAGAGGGATAGAGAGTTAGAAACATACATCGACCAGCTGCCTCCTGCACACTCCCCAATGGGGATGTGCCCACAACCAAGGTATATGCCCTTGACCAGAATTGAACCTGGGACTTTTCAATCCGCAGGCCGACGCTCTATCCACTGAGCCAAACCCGGTCAGGGCTTGTCTCTTCTTTAAAATGTGCCCTGGTCGGGTTGCTAAGTTGTTTAGAGTGTTGTCCTGATACTTCAAAGTTGTGGGCTAGATCCCTGGTCAGGGCACATGCAAGAATCAACCAATGAATGCATAAATTAGTGAAATTACAGATCAGTGTTTCTCTATAACTCTCTCTCCCTCCTTCCTTCTCTCCTCTTTCTTTCACCCCCTCAAAGCAATAACTAAAATGAAATAAAATACAAGTAGTTATGAGGGTGAAATGAGCAAATGTAAGTAGAATCCTTAATGTGTGGCATATTGTAAGATCTGTATAAGTTTATTTACTATTCTTAAAATATCTTAGAAATTGCCAATGTTATTTTAAAACATCCAAGATCCTTTATAAAGCATTGAGTTCTGTAAGGTCACATTGAGTTGATAAAATTTTTAATTTTTCTTTTTTTTTAAGGCAAAGGAAAGCAGTTGGAAGACAAAATGGTACATAAACTACAAGAGGATGTGGCCATGGAAGTTGTTTCTGACAATCCTGTTTAACCATTTCTATGAGCACATTGGAAATTTGCTTTAGAGACTTAGGTGCTCTAAGTTATTGATTTATTTTTTACATAAGGTGACTCAGATGAAAAGGTGATTAAAAATACATCTCTTCTACATTACTATATGCAAAATATCAGACAATATGGATGCTAGATTGCATCTCAGTGTAAAATCTTCAATGATAGATGTACTTATGTAGATTATGAAAATTTTATAAATACCAAGTGAATTGTGGACATAAAATGATGGTGCCACTTGGATAATGGCACCAGGCAGCATTTATGTAGTAACTGATGACAAACATTCATGGCTAGTGTTATATAAAATAAAATGTTCTTTGCAGTAAAAATCTTCCCTTTATTAACTCTATAGAAGGAGGGATATGACAAGGAACTAACAATCTGCATGGTAATTAGCCTCAAGTGCTCATATCTCTTATTTTGATTTCAGTATTTCATGTTTTGGTTTATTAACACATTAGAAGCACATATGGCCTCATGCTGAAGCCTAATTCTGTTGGACTATTTTGACCTGGTTGACCTGCTTGGAAAGACTTGTGGAGGTTGGGGTGAGTGCTGAATAGTCGTTCCTGAATGGCACTCTGCTCTCTCATTTCACTTTGGAGAACATTCTAACTTGAGATTCCTGTTAGAACAGGCTTTATTTTTTTTTTTTTACTCAACAATGATTTAGAAGCAGGGGAATCCAGGGCCTCTTAAAACATTATGTGAGCTTTTCTTTTCAAAAGCTATAATTGTTTTCGGGAAAATGGAATTTATGGGTAGAATGTCAACACGTTATTTGCACATAAAGTAATTTCTATAGTCATTGTCTACGTATTTATTATTTAAATGTACTAAATGAAGGTAAAGTATCAATTACTTGGAAGAAAATAACTTCAGCCACATGTACTACTGAGGTAGGAGAAATGTTTAGAGAAAAATATATACTTAAATACTTCATGTTTCTGTATTTTTACATTATTTACAAGTTAAGCATGTTAATAGTATTAGTAACTCATATTTATATTATTTTTTAGGACAGAAATTAGAATAAATGAGAGATTTTAGGGTTATAGAACTACGTATATAGTAATGGCTAAATTTTTATTTCAGTATTAGTAATAAAGTGGACTGATCACTGGACCAAGTGTTAAAAGACCTGAATTCCAGTGTGTTTTTGCCTTTGTGTTCTTATTTGTAAAATATGGCTCATTTATAAAGAATATTATTGATAACAATTAGGGGAAATATATATGTAATCAAAGACATTTGTAAAATTACCCTGTATTAATAAGTAAGAGCTATACTTGCTGTAGTTCTCTAACCTGAGGCACCGATGGTCTGCCTAGTGCCATCTTCAAAACTTGAGACAGATGAGAGATAACCTGTGGAAATTTAGACCTTTCTCTGGGGCACTAGTAAAGGTCTCGTCAGCAGGTGGTTTCCTGTGCATGGGGCTGGGGAGTGGGATGGCCAGAAGCTGCTTTCTCACCTCAGCCAAATCCACAACCTTCAGGAAGACTGAAAGGGGAGCTTTGGGAACATAGCTTTGAACCCCAGGGAAATCGTAGGGAATCCTGAAATATGAGAGTGGGTTTGTTTGTTTTTTTTGGTGTTTGTTTTTCAGATTAAAAAATTTTTTGAATTCTCATCCAAGGATATATTTTCCATTGATTTTTAGAGAAAGAGAAAGGGAAGGGGGAGACAGAGAGAGAGAAACATCAATGTGAGAGACGTATCAATTGGTTGTGTCCCGCACACCTCCCGACCTTGACCAGGGATCAAGCCTGCAGCCAAGGTACCTGCCCTTGACCAGAAATGAACCCTGAACCCTTCAGGCTGATTCTCTGTCCACTGAGCCAAACTGGCTAGGGGTGAGAGTGGGGTTTGAAAAATCTATAATAATAAAAGCACAATATACTAATTAGACCGGGTGACCTTCTGGATGAAGCCAGGGCTGCAAGGAAGCCCAGGTCCTGGGTGCCTGTCAGCTGCCGGAGGGAAGCCAGAACTGGCAGCAGGGGGAAAGGAGGCCTACTCTTGCACAAATTTCGTGCATCAGACCTCTATAATAATAAATGTGTAATATGCTAATTAGACTGGACAGCTGATCGACCTTCCGGATGTCCTTCCAGACAAAGCCGCGGTGACGGGGGCTGAGGCAGAGGAGGTTAGGGGTGATCAGGCAGGCAGGTGAGCAGTTAGGGGCGATCAGGCAGGCAGGCAGGGGTGGTTAGGGATAATCAGGTAGGCAGGCAGGCAGGTGAGCCGTTAGGAGCCAGCGGTCCTGGATTGTGGGAGGGATGTTCGACTGCCAGTTGCGGGATTGGGCCTAAACTGGCAGTCAAACATCCCCTGAGGTTTTCCAGATTGTGAGAAGGTGCAGGCTGGACTGATGGACACCCCCCCTCCGTGCAAGAATTTTGTGCACCGGGCCTCTCGTCTACACTAATAAAAGAGAAAAATGGTAATTGGGGTACGGCGATACCCTTTTCATTGGCTAATCAGGGCTATATGCAAATTAACTGCCAACTAAGATTGGCAGTTAACTGCCAACAAGATGGCGGCTAATTTGCATATGTAGGCACAATGCAGGGAGGCGAAAGGGAAAGCAGGAAGAAGCCCTCTGCCACTGACAGTGATTGGAAACCCAGGGGGGAGCTAAGAGCTGGGGGGCAGGGCAAAGGCGGCCCTGGGGCCGCCTTTGCCCTGCCCCCCAGCCATGATCGGAGAATCAGGTGCCTTTTCCGCCCTGGCCAGTGATAGCAGGAAGTAGGGGTGGAGCCAGCGATGGGAGCTGGGCACGGTCGAAACTGGCAGTCCCAGGAGCTAGGGGTCCCTTGCCTGGGCCTAAAGTGGAGCCCACAATCGCGGGGCCGCTGCAGCTGCGGGTCCCTGCTGCCCGAGCCGGACGCCTAGGCCAGAGGCGTTAGGCCTGGGCAGGGGCGGAGCCTGCAACCGCGGGAGCTGGGGGTCCCCTGCCCAGGCCTGATGCCTGGGCCAGAGGCATCAGGCCTGGGCGGGGGGCAGAGCCAGGGATTGGGGGGATATGATGGTCCCCTTGCCCAGGCCTGAAGCCTGGGTCAGAGGCGTCAGGCTTGGGGGGGGGGGAGCAAGCAATCAGAGGGAGATGGGGGTCCCCTGCCCAGGCCTGATTCCTGGGCCAGATGCCTCAGGCCTGGGCGGGGGCCAGAGCCAGTGATCGGGGGGAGATGGGGGTCCCCTGTCCAAGCCTGACACCTCTTGCAGAGGCGTCAGGCCTGGGCAAGGGGCCGATCAGGCAATCGGAGGGTGATGGGGGTCAACGCCTGAGGGCTCCCAGTATGTGAGAGGGGGCAGGCTGGGCTGAGGGACACTCTCCCCCCTCCCCCACACACACACCCAGTGCACGAATTTTGTGCACCGGGCCCCTAGTATCTATAATAATAATCTATAATAATAAAAGGGTAATATGCTAATTAGACTGGATGTCTTCCGGACGTCATTCCAGGCATCCTTCCTGATGAAACCGGGGTCGGAGGAAAGCCAGCCCAGGTTCAGGGTGCTTGCTGGCAGCAGGAGGGAAGCCCGTGTCCTGGGTGTCAGAGGGAAGCTGATGCTGGCAGCCAGGGTCCCGGGTGCCAGAGGGAAGGAAGACCTACTCTTGCACAAATTTTCGTGCATTAGGCCTCTAGTTTATATAATAACCTCTCTAAGTGTTGATGAATTATTCCTTTTCAAGCATGAATGCTCCAGTCCTAGAGCTCTCTGGAGCAGTACAAACAAGCTTGGTTGGTTTTTTAAAATTCAGAAGCTTAGGTAGAAATATAAAAGGACCTGTGATGTTGGCTGGGTCTGAACAAATGCAGAGTGGTGCCCTGGACCAGTTTTCAGGAGACTGGGAGCTGCTTCTGCATCTGTCTCCAACTCTGTGTGACATGTAGCCATTGATTTCCTTGCCTGGGGAATGAGGCTGGATGGTAAACATGTATGTAGAAGTTCTGTACTGGGGCTGCAGCTCTGTAGATCTATGATTTATAGACGTAGCATTACTGAATCAGGACAGTGGCCTTCTGGCCTCCATTGTTTCTGATGAGAAGTCAGCCGCCAGTCTTACTGGTGTTCCCTTATACATCACAACATCCATGACATTTTTCTCTTGATGGTTTCAAATTTTTCTTTGTATTTTACCATTTTTACAATGATATGTCTGGGTGTGAGTCTTTGAAATTTGTTGACCTTGAATATGCAGATGAATAGTTTTCATTAAGTATGGGAAGTTTTCAGCCATCCTTTTGGCTCTGTTTATCCAGAGCACCCTGAGTAACACACATACCACCATCTTTTGTAGAATTTTGCTGCTGCAGGTAATTCTCAGAGTTGATAACCCTACAATCTAAATGATTAAGGGGCTTAGCCTCAGCACAAATTTCAGGAAGTCACTCATGGTTTCTTCCACTTCTTTTACTCATAAATGTGGACTAAGAAAGTAAATCGTAAAAGTAAAACTACTTTTCATCCTTTCAGCTGCATTTAACTCAACTACCATGAGACTAAAATACCCTGAATGCATACAAATCACCATAAAGCCAAGCTTTAATAACATTACCCAATTAGATAGAAATATTCAAGTGAATTGAGGACAAGAGCAATCAGACCAAGAATGCAGATAAAACCACACTATACTTTCCACTGATTTCTCTACCATTCACAGAGGGTACCCCTATGGCCATACAAAACATACCTGGATTATTTCTAAAGAACTTCCAAAATGAGTTTAGACAACGTCCAAATCTAAATAAAAAGTGGTGGGAGAATTGTTGAAGTCTAGTGATGAACCTGCAATTGTGACAAGGTTACTATCCATATTCCACGTCCATAATCTGTCCCAATTCTGTGGACAATAGTCTGAGCTTGTTTGCACCGTTGATGAAATAATGTGGCAGAAACAATGACCCTGAAATAACTGACAAAAACACCAAGCAAATAGTAAACACATTGTGAAAGCAACTCTGTTTAACTCTGCTTAAATGATGCTATGTCTCCTTCATTAAACATATTTCAAGGGAAAAGGACATGAGGTGTTTCACTGGCTTACCTGATCATTATAAATCACCACATATAGCAATCCTATATCTTAAGAGGATTGTACAACTGCATCGACACACAATAATCTTGCCAGCTGCCTCTAGGGCAATTAGCTCTACTGGTTCCTGTTGCACTCATCCATGTGAGCCTGCTTTTAAACCAATCAAAGAGAAAACGAGAACCAGCCGGGGCAATAGAACCCTACAGTCCCCTGCAGAAGTGATCTGGGAGACAGCCCTTTCCCCATCAACAAGATTGTTCTAATTTATTTATTGGGGTGACATTGGTCAACATGAACAAAGGTTTCAGGTGTGGGTTTCTATGTTACAAGATCTGTATATTGCACTGTGTGCCCACCACCCAAAGACAAATCTGCCACTATATATTAGGACCCCCTTCTCTTCCCATTCCCTTCTCTCTGACAATCACCACATGGCTGTTTATGTTCACGAGTTTCAGTTTTATATCCCACATATGAGTGAAATCATATGGTTCTTAGCCTTTTCTGACTGACTGACTTCATTTAGCATGTCTTCCAGGTCCATCCATGTTGCAAATGGTGCTATTTCATCCTTTCCTATGGCTGCGTAGTATTCCATTGTGTAATGTACTACATCTTTATCTATTGTAGCAACCCCTCTCCTGGATATATATACCTAAAAAACTCAAATTCATGTATTCCCAAAGACATATGCACCCCTATTTCATTGCAGCATTATTCACGTTGGCCAAGACATGGAAGTGGTTCTAATTGAAGCCTTCATTGCCAAGCACCATTTCCAGCCTCCCATGAGGCACTTAAATAGTCCTCTGGAGCAGCGGTTGCCAACTGGTCCGCAGTGGTGAGGTCTGAAAGGTTGGCGACCATTGCTCTGGAGGACTGTGTAAGACTCTGGCTGACAAACAAGGATGTAAATTCCTCTGAGTACCTATTCCTGGAAGAAGGGGATGTGGAAGGTGGGTATTCCTCATTTATCCCTTTAAATCTTTGCATGCCCTCACTCTTATCAGACACTAGATCATGGGATGCAACAGTAAATCAGATACAAGGCCTGTCCTCAAGGAGCTTCCAGTCTGAGTGTGAAACCGAATAATTACAACCAAACTACAAGTGAGACATATACACAGGTCATTTGGAACTCAGAAGATGTTAAAATCTCTGAGGAGGGGGAAAAAGACATCCTTGCAGAAAAGAACTGAGCCAAGTTCAAATTTTTAAAAATCTGCTGATTCCTGTTTTTTCCTAGCCCATATTGACTCCTGTTTAACATTGCACCAGCTTAACCAACTCTGTCCATTCACTCTATAAAACAGATGCACAGTGGGTACTGAGCAGTCACAGTACGTCGGCTAATTAGGGACACTAGTACACCCACATGTCACTGCTTCCCCTATGTTAGTTGTACGTTTACCAAGAGTCAATTGTGGTTGTTCCCAAGCCTGTTTATATCTGTTGTAATTGGAATGGGGATTGTGGTTGGCAGAGTAATGCCACCAAAGATGGTCACACTCTAATCCTCAGAATTTAGAAATACGTGGTACCTTGTGTGGCAACAGGGATTTTGCATGTGATTAAAGTTAAGAATTTGGGAGTAGACTGGATTGACCAGGTGTGCCCAATCTAATCGCACAAATCCTTTTAAGAGGAGAACTTTTTCTGCCTGCGTCCTTCAGAGAGAAATGTGATGGTGGGAAGACCTCAGAGAGTAACTAGCTTTAAAGATGCAGAAAATGGTCCTGAGCCACGGAATGCGGGCCGCCTCTAGACACGAAAAGGTAAGCACACAGATGCTCCTCTGGAGTCTCCAGAAAGAAACGTTAGGCCAGTGAAACCTGTGGCAGACTTCTGGCCGACAGAACTGTAAGATAAGGCATTCGTGCTGATTTAAGCTACTGAATTTGTGTTGAGTATTACAGCAACAACAGAACAGTAATACTGGGATTAAAGACCCCAACCCCCCTCCACACACACCTTGCCTTGTCGCAGCCTCTGTGCTTTTCTGTGTATGAAGGGAAGTCTGCGCACCGGTGGCCTTCCATGCTGCCCCTGGGGCTGTGACCAAGATGCTGGAGTCTTTCCTGGTCAGATCCCACATACCCTAGAAAATGGAAGGCTGGTCTCTAAACTTCATTTTTTATCAGATTTGCTAGATCAGAGCCTGCCTATATTTCTTAGGTGGGAATGACAGGGCTGTGGACTAAGTTACAAGGAATGGAAAGCTTAAAAATGAGTCATACTTCAGACTCTCCATACTGACAGCCTATGAATGTACAAAAAATTAGGGGAGGATGTGAGAGAGAGAGAAGAGCACGATGTCTGGGAATAGGCAGGACTGAGTTTAGTTCCTGGAAGAAATCACTTAACTTGGTTGGCAAAACAGAAATAAAAACGCCTAGTTCAGAGAGCGGTGAAGATCAATAATGCGTGTAACTCTCCAGGCAGCGCACATTTAATGCATTCATCACTGTTGCTCTTACCCACCACTTGCAACGTGTGTGGCTGCTTTTTTTTTTAAAGGACCAAAAAGGGTATTTTATTAATGCATAGTTGACATGCAATGTTAGTTCTGAGTGTACAACATAGTGATTCAACGTTCATGTTCCTTTTAAGTGTGGTCCCCACAGTAAGTCTAGTAACCATCTGTCACCATGCAAAGTTATTACTATAATACTGGCTATTTTGTTTCTTGGACCCAGTGCTACATTAGGCCTCACTCAGAAAGGTAGCACCTGCCACACTCAGGTCTTCACATTTTTGTTCACATGCACTGCCTCATTTGATCTTGACTGTATCTTGAGAGGTAGGCAGAGTAAGCTTTATTTTTTTTACAGAGGCAGAAACAGGTGTGAAAAGATGAGGTGATTTGTAGGCTATTAAGTGGCAAAGAAAAGTCAGTCGAGAAGGCAAACACGATGGTACTCGTGCCACTGTCTCCCCGCTAAATGTCTTTTGACCCTGTCTCTGGTTTCCATATGCAGTGTGGTTCTTTCTATTTGTGGGGCCTCCCAGCAGGACCCTTCGTGCTGTTTCGTTTGAGGTAGTGTCATGCTATTCCTTTTCCCACACTTATACAGCCAGCCTCCCGCTTCCCTGTGCGGTGTCTGACTTTCTACCTTAGCCTTAGCTGCCCACAGCACAAATCCTCCCACCTGGGTGGTGCAAGAAAGACACTGTGTCCAAGCTGCTGGGCAGGGTCTGGAGAATGGAAGTATTTTTTTTTTCTTCCTTTAACAGATTTGCTAGATCAGAGCCTGCCTATATTTCTTAAATTTTTTTTTATAGATACATATTGAACCCAGCCAGTGTGGCTCAGTGGTTGAGCATTGACATATGAACCAGGAGATCATGGTTTGATTCCTGGCCAGGGCACATGCCTGTGTTGCAGACTCAATCCCTAGTGCAGGGTGTGCAGGAGGCAGCTGATCAATGATTCTTTCTCATTATTGATGTTTCTGTGTCTCCTTCTCCCTCTCTGAAATCAATAAAAATATATTTTTAAAAAAGATACATATTGAAATAGTACCTATTAGGCAGAACACAGGCGTGCAAATTGGAGATGGTGGAAAAAAAGAAAAGGAGGGAAAATATTTGATCTTCCATTTAGAACCGTGTGCTTGCTGTAGGTTGGCAATAGCGGTCAGAGCTGATAAGAGTTTTCAAGTTTGTAGCCCCATAAACAAGTGTGACCATCACCCTCAGCACTCCATGGGTCTATAGAAAGGTCTGAGGGTAGATATATGTGTGGTTGCTTCGGTTTTCCCAAAAGGGATCACTTTTCAGGATGCCAGTCAGAATACGGTCTAAGGCACACAGGCCTCTCTGGAGGCAGTCTCCGTGCTTTATGTGCAATGATTTCAGCAATGTGTTTTAAATATGCATAGGTATACACATCCTTAGAGGCCTCCAGGCACAAAGCTCTTATGTATTCCTTATGGCCAAACCTGATGTGTTTCTATTCTCAAGTCTAATGGAGCTCACAAGTCTCTGCTACTGGGTATGAGATTAGAATTTGGACCGGAAGGGCCACCTATCTCAGTCCTGTGTTCCTCCTGCTCTCACAGCCCATGTTGGGGAAGTGGAAAGAAGAGAAGGAGGTAAGAGTGAGGACTAATGTCTAGTGAGTGCCGACCGCCTGGCCCGACACTGCGGGTACTTCTCACACAGTCCAGGGAAGTGGGCCGCACTTTTGGCCCCGGGGACATTTGCTCATGTCTGGAGATCCTTTTGGTTGTCACAGCCAGGGGAGGAGTGCTACTGGCATCTAGTGGGAGGAGGCTAGGGATGCTGCTCAACACCCTACAATGCACAGGACAGGACCACAGCAAAGGATTATCCTGCCCCAAAGTCAATAGTACTGACGTTGAGAAGCCCTGACCTGTAAGAATCAGTCTCATTATTGACAACTCACTGGACTTCAGTTCTTTCTTTTTTTAAAAAATATATTTTATTGATTTTTTACAGAGAGGAAGGGAGAGAGATAGAGAGTTAGAAACATCGATGAGAGAGAATCATCGATCAGCTGCCTCCTGCACATCTCCCACTGGAGATATGCCCGCAACCCAGGCACATGCCCTTGACCAGAATCGAACCCGGGACCTCTCAGTCCGCAGGCCGAAGCTCTATCCACTGAGCCAAACCGGTTTCGGCATGGACTTCATTTCTTTAACTTTTTCTTTTTCCCTGCTGTTACATTTTTTAACAAACTGACCCAAGGATTCCGTATCATTCCATCGCTAAAATAATTATAATAGTTAACGTTAATTGAAGACTTACTATGTTCTAGATATTAACCCTTTAATTTACTCCTCAGAACAGTCCTATGACACAGGTTTTTTATTTTCATCCCCATTTTACAGATACAGAAACTTATAAAGGTTATGTAAAGTATTACCCAGTTAGCAGAGGGTAGAATCAAGATTCAAATTCAAGCAAGAACTATGCCAGAACCCACGTCCTTAATAACCATGCATGCCAATTTCTCAAGGCTCCTCTTGCCTCTGTAAAAGAAGTCAATGTGTTTTAAATCTTATTAATTTGTATACCACCTTCTTTGCTTAGTGTTTTTCTTTAAGTCTCACCTTTTTTTTTTTTTTTTTTACATATCTTCATTTTACATGCACCTAAATGCAGTCCTGATTGACACAATGGGCTGGTGATAATTTTTCTAATACACATTACAATAAGTTATACTTAAAACAAAAATTTACTTGGCCATGCACCACCTGTGCCGTCTGTGTTTTATTTCCTACACCACCCAGGATAATCCAGCCCTCTTTGGTAAATGCTGGTTCAGCTGCTTCCTTACAGTTTAATGTTTTGTCCTCTGGTGAAGGGGCCTAAAGTGTAAAACCCACCATGTCTCCATGAGGAATGTAATCCAAGACCAAAGTAATTAGAATGAGAAACATACATACACACTCCATTCTAATAAACCTCCAACGCACCACCCACATGGGGCTGGAAAGCTGATGGAGAAATGGTAAGTGACTCAGCAACTAGGAAAGAGATGAGCAGATATTATTGGTGAGAAGCCAAATGATTTGAATTTGTGAAAGAATTGGGAACTGTAGTCACTAAATACTACAGAGATGTTGAGAATAGGAGGGCTTTAAAAAAATTCTATATCAGCTATGAGCCCCATCCCCCAGGTCTGCAACACCCCAAAATTTCTTTTTTTTTTTTTTTTTTTTTTCAGTTGATCAGCATAGCGAGGTTCTCTAGCCAGGTTCTAACTAGGATCTCCAGCCAGGTTCGGTCACCAGATTCTGTTGCCAGGTTCTTCAGCCAGGTTCTATCCAGGTTCTCCAGCCAAGTTCTGCATCCATGTTCTCTTGCTAGGTTCTCCAGGTTCTCCAGGCAGGTTCAGTTGCCAGATTCTGTAGCCAGGTTCTTCAGCCAGGTTCTGTCTAGGTTCTCCAGCCAAGTTCTGTAGCCAGGTTCTGTCCAGGATCTTTTGCCATGTTCTCTCACTAGGTTCTGTCCCAAAAGTTCTTTATATGGCCAAACTATCAAGTGTGAGGGTAGAATAAAGGCCCTTTTAAAGTAATATAGAGCTTCATAGCATGTATGATATGATCACAGCTATACATTCATATAAAATTATATGTGGTATACATTGCAATTTTTTAATAGTTGAAAAAACACACAAAATCTCAATTAACTTCCCATACTCCCTCAGAAAGGGAAGTTAAAAGATGGGCGAAGACATTTTTAAAAATTAAATTTATTGGAATGACATTGGTTAATAACATTACATAAATTTCAGGTGTTCAACTTTAAAATAGACATCTGTCTACTCTGTGTTCACCACTTGAAGTCCAGTCTTCTTTCACCATATGTTTGGTCTCCTTCAACCTCTTGTGGTAACCACCATTCTGTTGTCTGTATGTATGAGTTTTGTTAGCTCATTTCTTGCTTTTTGTTTTATATCCCACATATGAATGAAATTATACAGTTCTTATCCATCTGACTTATTTTACTTAGCATATTAATCTCAAGATCAATCCATGTTGTTGAAAATGGCAATATTTATTATTTTATAGCTGAGTATATATGTACTACATCTTCTATATCTAATCACCCATCAAAAGACAGGTTGTGTTCATGTCTTGGCTATTATAAGGCTTTTGGAAGCCAAATCTGGGAAGAATTGCATGTGTTTCTTCTTTCTATACTGCCCCACCCACTCATAAGGGAATCAGCATCAACTGCTCTCTACCTACATGAGTAGCAGAAGCAAAGGGGAAATTTCCAAAAGAGAGAAGATCCTTGTTTAATAGCCTCAAAACATTTTCCAGTGACATGTGGCTACCTGACACTCCCTGCCCTCCCATTCCCAGCACAATGGCAAGGGATTCGTCTGCTTATCTCCCCCCACTCCATTACACAGGACAGCAAAGGGCAAAGGGAAAGAGACAACCAGAAGTGGGACTGGACATCAGTGCTAGCAATCTCAGAGCCAGAGTCCGCAGTTTCATCCAATTGGTTTCAAGGAGATGTCTTGTCAAACCTGAAGGATTTGGGAAAGAAATAGTACAGGAATGAGGAAACAGTTGTTTCCGTTATTAAATTTTTTTTGTAAGTGAAACTGCTAAACCAATTCAGTGATCTTTGACCTAGATATAAATTATTTTATTATAACTTATTTTGACTAGTCTGTGGACTGACCAGTTTTAAGGACAAATAAGAGCTGCTTTTTAGCTCTTGTTAATGTTGTGTCTGTTGTTTTTTAACTAGCTGTGAAAAGAGATTCACACATCTAGATCAGTAATCCAAGCTCAAGGCAGTAAAATAATCACCATCTCTATGCTCTGAGGGCATCCCCATAATTTACCTTTGAAAAAGTTCATTATTTCCCATATCTTCCGTGTGACATAATGAGGTCAGGACACCTGTGCTCAAAGTGCAGCCCCCATCTATCACTGTGGGTAAGCATCACAGACTTTGATTTTTAATCCACAAAATAATGCCTTTACCCAAGATGGTTTCTATGCTCCTTCCAGCTCTAAGACTCTATGATAAATTGCTTGCATAAAAATTCAGAAATAGTTTAGAGCTAAGGTTCTTTGTGCTAGAATGGAAAGAAATGCAAAGAGATAAGGAGGAGTTGAGAAGAGAGAAGCATTACTGCTGAAATGCCTGCTCTTTTTTCCTATAGGAGTGTGCACTCAATCCGTATGGGCCAAGGAAGTTCTGCTGCAGCGGGCAGCCAGGGGAGTGATGTTAGGAAGACCCAGAGAGACAGCTGCCTGCCTCACTAAAGTTGAAACCACTCAATCACATATTGCACAATAACTCCAATCTGGTGAAATTTTATCTAGAAAAGCCTCAAGCCTAATTATGAGAGTGAAATTCCTGTTTGGAGTTGTTAGATTTCTTGTAGGTCTCATTAAGTTTATCGGCAGTTTCTAGAAAATTCTTGAAAAACCTTAAAAATGGGGTTTTGAACTCTATATCCAGTAGTTTGCTTTCCTCCATTTCTGTCATTTGTGTCCTTTTTCTTTGTCTCTGCATTTTTTATGCTTCCCTGTGTTGATAAAGTGGTTTTCTGTGCTAAGTGCCCTCTAGGGCCCAGTGGTTCAGCCTTCCCAATTACCTGAGAAGGACACTCTTGGTGCACCCCCTTGTGGTCTTTGTGCACAGTCTTGTTGTAGTTAAGTCTTGATTGTTGTAGGTATCACTAGGAGAAATTGACCTCCAGGCCAATTGGCTGTGAGAATCAGCTGTGTCTGCAGTGGGAGAACTTCTGTGCTGGAGACACCCCTCCGGGGCAAGACTTGCTTCAATGGGGCTTTGGTGCTCACTGAGTCTGCCCCCTGAGTGTGTCCTTTATGGTTCCACGGAGCTGCAAACTGGATAATCCCACTCTGACCTCTGGGTACACCAGCTTCTGGATCTCTAGGGAGGTGCTAATCTAGCCTCTGCCTTAAGCTATCCAGCAAAAGCCTCCCTGCAGGGCTTGGGCAGGGTGGGTCCCACGGGATCAACAGGACAGGACTAGCAGTTATGGCTGCTCTCAGAGGCCCCACTTCTCAGTGTCCCAATAATTGCTGCAAGCTCCTCCGAGAGAAAGCTGCCCTCAAGTTCTAACTGATGCCAGACAGTCCCGCTTCTCCTGTATGAGTCTGGGTCCTCAGAGACTCACCCGGAACTGGAGCTCAGAGCCTGAGACTCCCTCCCGATTGAAAACGACAACCGCACCCTCAGCCGCCAGCCCGCTCCGTGTGCGCCTCTGTACCTTAGTATTTTACTTCCGCACTGTGCCTCCTCTGAGTCATGGTATGCTTTTCTCTTTCCTTCTAGTTGTGGAATTTCCACTCAGCCAGCCTTCCTGTGGTTCTGGATGATGTCCATTCTGTCTTTTAGTTGTATTTTTGAAGTGGTTGTTCGAGGCAGCAAACTCTGGTGTTTACCTATGTCGCCATCTTGGTTTCTCTCTGGAGTTGTTCACATCTCCCTCACGGGACCTGAAATACTCAGGATCATTTCTTGGTGTCTATCCAGACCTTGGTGTTGCCATCACATTGGCTCTCTTGCACGTAAGTTCTCATTTAGCATCATCTATAGTTTCCACAATTTAAGTGACATGATGTATAAAGAAACCAATTTTACTATAGGTTCGTTGACATAAACAAGAGTTAAGTTCTTATGGCATCTCACCAAAGTGCTAACAAAACAATGTTGAACAAAACATTATTTGAGGACCTGCTGTACTTTATCTTCTCCAAATGTTTGGTTGCAGATTCAGAAGCAGTGTTCCCATCATTCCCTTGATGGATGGTCCACTGTTGAACCTGTGCAGGAGTTTCTAAACCTTCTCCTGAGAAAGTGGTTTTCTTTCTTTTCATTGCAACTAGCCTTTTCTTTGAACAGGTCAGGTATATCCTTCTTCAAGATGTCTCTTTAACCTTCCAGAACTTCTCCTTATTCATGACCTCTGTCCAGAACCACATACCCTAACCCACCTCCCACTCAACCACCCAACTTACTCCCAGCTTCTGACTCTGATTCTTGGTTAAAGTATTATTTCACCTTTTGCATCTTAGACTATTTCTCCTGGCCTCGCCCCTGGACCCTGATTTGGCACTCTGCTTTCTGCCACTCTCAGTAAATACTCTGCATAATTCTGCTAACTGTTACTTCAGGTCCTTGTGACCAATGTTCTCACCAGGTCAGCCCACAACCAGAACCACTCTGACAATCCAGCCAAGTAAGGGAAGTCCTTCAAGCTGCCCTGTAAAATCATGAACCAGGTGAGAGAGAAAAATCTGGGGCCACTTCAACTCTTCTGACTGAGAGAATGAAGGTCCAGTTGCCTGCCTGTGTTGTTGGTAGGATACCTAAAGACACCAACTCTTGGCCTTGAGGAAAAGGAGAGAGTCATGAATATTTTTTTCATCTTAAATAGTTCCCCAAGGCCCATGACAGTGTTTACTCCAAACAAATGCCCCTTCTTGGGTGTGAAGCATTGATTGCCCTTAGGGCAAATGGCCCTTAACTGGAAGAAGAAATTCTCAACTCTATTGTAGCCTTATAAATGGGGAACAAAACAAGAGCCCTCCAAAAATTATGGAAACTTGCTCTACTCATAGATATCATTCACAGGAAATAATACCTAGTGAATATCCTTTGATGCAGAAAATAAATATCAATAAAGGAAACATAAAACATTAATTACTGATAGTATGGCTGCATTTGCCCATTTTCCAATATACTTATATTCCAAGTGAATATATTTTTATGTGACTAAAAGCATCATTGCAATATTAGATCCATAAAATGAATTGGAATTTGATTTGCTCATTTTCTACTTACTGATATGTTGAAAAACTCTGGCCATTTAAAACTCTCCAAGCATAATTTTGGAGATATAAAATTATCCACCAAGAGCACAATTGATTTAGACCATCATAATTATCTCTGCAGTAGGCTGCTACAGAAAGGTCTCGATCTCTACAAAACAGTTTTTCAAAGGGAGATGTTCACCTTCAAGTCTGTTTAAACCATTCTGTTCTTCCTCTTGGAAAGAAGCAGCAGTTTCCCTCTTCCTACACTTAGCCTCTAGCTGCTCCTCTGAACACCATATTAGGCTGGAATCGTACATTAGAATCACCTGGGAATCTTTTTAAAATCCTGATTCCTGGGCCTCATCCTCTGGAAATTGTTTCTTTGTTATGGGTGGGGCCACAACATTAGTAACAAAGAAACAGAATTAAAACTTTATTGTGGGGAGCCACTACAGTGTTTTGGACAGGTTCAAGCCTTGGACTGATGAGAGGGCACAGTCCTCTCATTGCCATGTGCAAGTCCCAGCTTGGAGGGCAGGGCCCTCCCAGCACAATTATAGCCAACAGCTGTAGTTGTAAGCTTGAACCTATGGTCTGAACATGTGGCCCCACGTGCCTGAGTGATGTAGGCTTGATAGAGTTCAGGTGCATGTAGTTGAGTAGGATTGAAACCCAGGAGAATGTTGTAAACATCTTGGTCACACCCTTACTTTGCCTTGTAGCATCTGCTATAAAATAAAGACACGGCTGTGGGCGTGGTCACTGTCTCCCAGAGAAGCAGCGTCCCACCGAGACCCGACTTTCATTCTCTTGTCTGTCTTTTCTAAGCCTTTCAGCCGCCCCCACTCAGGTTCACCCTTGGCTGTGCTGGCGCAGCACACTTTATAAAGATACTAGAGACCTACTGCACAAAAATTTGTGCACTGGGGGGTGTCCCTCAGCCCGGCCTGTGCCCATTTGCAGTCCAGGACCCCTTGGGGGATGTCCACCTGTCGACTTAGGCCCACTCCCTGGGGGATCAGGCCTAAGCTTGCAGTCAGACATCCTTCTGGCAGCCAGGGAACCCTCAGGCCCCCAAGGGAGCTGTGATGAGGAAGCTGGGGTGACAGAGGAGCCACGCTGTCCCGCCCAGCCACCCCGGGTCGGGTCACACACGGGACACCCGGGTGGGCCGGCCGATCGCTGCTGCACTGCCTGGCTGCCCTGGGTCAGGTCACACATGGGATGCCTGCTGCCCTGGGTCGCAGATAGTAGGCCTGGATGGCGCCAGGGTAGGCGGGATGGCACTGTCCTGCCCCACCGCCCCAGGTGGCAAATAGCCGGCCCGGATGGCGGTGGGGCAGGCGGGATGGCGCTGACCCACCCTGCCTGCAGTATGCAAATTAGCTGCCATCTTTGTTGGTGGTTAATTTTCATATCGCACTGATTAGCCAATGGGAGGCATAGCGAAGGTATGGTCAATTACCATGTTTGTCTATTATTAGATAGGATGCCTCCACACTTCCAGGGTGGGTTCCTGCCTCAAACCCCGCCCTTACAGGAAACAGCTCCAGGAAACGGCTTGGGGGAGGGCGCAGCCGTTGCCAAGACAACCCCTGCAGGACTGACTTCCTTCTGCTTGGTCACAGTTCTGGTCGTGATGAACACCACCCAGGGTTTCTATATAAATAGATAGCCAGGGTAGGCAGCAAAGGCTGGGGCCACCTGGGGCACACTGCAGCTTCAGTGGGTATATGCAATCCAGTGGAATTGCTGGATCACATGGTAGTTTTATTTTGAGTTTTTAGGAACTTCAATACTGTTTTCCACAGTAGCTGCACCAATGGACATTTCCACCAACAGTGCACAAGGGTCCCCTTTTCTCCACATCCTTATAGAACACTTGTTATTTCTTGTCTTTTTGGTAATAGCCATTCTAACAGGTGTGAGGTGGTATATCATTGTGGTTTTGGTTGTATTTCCCTAATGATTAGTGATGTTTTTAATGTACCTGTTGGCCTTTCCTATGTCTTCTTTGGGAAAATGTCAATTTCCTCTGCTCATTTACAATCAGATTTTTTTTCGCTATTCAGTTGTGTAAGTTTTTTATATTTTAGATATTAACTCCTTATCCAATACATGGTTTGCAAAAATGTTCTCCACCTTTTAGGTTGGCTTTTCATTTGATTAATTGTTTCTTTTGCTATGCAGAAGCTTTTAAGTTTGATATATTCCCACGTGTTTGTTGCTGTTGGATTTTCTTTGGCTGTTTGTGCTTTTGTGTCATAGCCAGAAAATCTTTGCCACAATCGACATCATTGAGGTCAAGGATCTCCTGCCCTGTTTTCTTCTAGGAGGTTTACAGTTTCAGGTCTTTTGTTTAATTCTTTTATCCATTTGAGTTAATTTCCACCCATATCCTAACAAACCTCATACTGGCTAAATAGCATACACATGGCAGAGACAGTTCTGGGTCAAGACAAGGGTCAAAAATGGAATGCTGGGTGCAGATGAAAGGAGTCAGTTCCTCTACAAACACAACTCTCTCTAATTAGAATAATATTTATGTCCCCTTCCCCCCCCCCCATTGACTTCTTCTAGCCCACCCTCACTGCTCACCCCACACCTCCACCATCCTGTGTCCATGGGTTATGCATATATGCATACAAGTTCTTTCATCTCTCCCCTCCCTCCCCCCTTCCCTTCCCTCTGAGGAATAATAAAGGCTCTACTGCCAAATGTTTAATGGGGAAGAAAAGCGGAATGCTGGAGTTTTATTGCTTTCCATGGAATCTTTACCTAATCTCAAGAGCTGCACCAGCAAACTAATGTTGCAGAGTCCAATGGTCTGTTTTCTGCTTGGGGTTAGGATCATCTTAGGGCAGTGATGGCGAACCTATGACACGCGTGTCAGAGGTGACACGTGAACTCATTTTTTTGGTTGACTTTTCTTTGTTAAATGGCATTTAAATATATAAAATAAATATCAAAAATATAAATCTTTGTTTTACTAAGGTTGCAAATATCAAAAAATTTCTATATGTGACACGGCACCAGAGTTAAGTTAGGGTTTTTCAAAATGCTGACACGCCGAGCTCAAAAGGTTCGCCATCACTGTCTTAGGGGCAAGGAAAGGAGGTAGAAGCAGAACAGAACGTGCACCCGTCTTTACTCTTGTCTTCTTTTGCCCACAGTTTATCTCCTTTGCAGCTTCCTGAGGACAGACTATTATTACCCCTCCCTCCCTTCCTTACCCACTATGTCCCCAAGCAGTTTCTACCTGTTATATGGTAAGGGAAGGAGACAGGGAAGGTGGCGGGGAGAAAAATAGAGTCCTGGAATTAAGCTTTGGGAAACAAAATAAGCAGCCCATAGATGACTTATGTATGTTTCTTCCCCTTTTACCTTTTGACCCCTTCACACATTTCACTTGAATTAATTTGTTGAGCGGTTCAATTCATTTCCCCAGTTTCTTCCTAGCACCATTTGTTGAGAGACCGTCCTTGCACTGGATGCTCCTGGCTCCTTTATTAAATATTAGCTTTCCATATATGCAGGGATTAATTCTGGGCTTTCTATTCTGTTCCATTGGTCTCTGTGTCTATTGTGATGCTGTACCATACTTTAAAAAATATTTTTATTCATATCAGAGGAAAAGAGAGTGTGAGAGAGAGATAGAAACATCAATGATGAGAGAGAATCATTGATCTGCTGCCTCCTGCACGCCCCACACTGGGGATCAAGCCCAAAACCCAGGCATGTGCCCTGACTGGGAATCAAACTCGACCTCCTGGTTCATAGGGCAATGCTCAACCACTGAGCGACGCCGGCCGGGCTGTACCATACTTGTAAAATTACGATAGCCTTGTAGTATATACACTGAGTGGCCAGATTATTATGACCACCTGACGTCTGTAGGCAAATTAGCTATAATTTTGCACTGAAGTTGCTAGAGGGCCAGACCATTATAAATAGGGAAGCAGGCTGTTTACCACAACAGTAGAAGTGATTTTTTTTCTGAAGATATGGGTAAACAACGCAATTTAACAGCCTTTGAACGTGGGCTACACACACACACACACACACACACACACACACACTCTCACACACACATACACTGAATGGCCAGATTATTATGACCACCCCATCAGTACTTCATTGGGCCACCTTTTGCCTTTAATATTAAGGCGATTCTTCTTGGCATTGACTCCACGATATGTTGAAAGGTGATGCGAGGAATCTGACACCATGCCTGATGAATAGCACTGTCCAGTTCTGTGAGATTTGATGGTTGTGGAACCAGCTGCCTGATGGCTCTTTTAACTTCGTCCCACAAATGCTCAATTGGATTGAGATCTGGTGATTGTGGGGGCCACCTAAGCAAGGTAAAGTCTCCCTCATGTTCTTGAAACCACTCCTGCACAATATGAGCACCGTGGCATGGCGCATTGTCTTGTTGGAAGAAGCCACCTCCATTGGGATATGCCATGAACATGATAGGATGAACTTGATCAGCAACAATACTTAGGTATGTTGTGCTATTCAGACATTGTTCCACATGAATTAAAGGGCCCAAATCATGCCAGGAAAACATGCCCCAAAGCATAACATTGCCACCACCAGCTTGAAGGGTTGTACTCATACCTGTGGGGTGCATGTTTTCATGCTGTTTCCGCCAAATTCTCACTCTGCCATCTGCATGATGCAACTGGAAACGTGATTCATCAGACCACATGACTTTTTTCCAATGCTCGACTGTCCAACCTTGTGTTCCTGTGCGAATTGGAGACGTTTTTTCTTGGTAACTGCCGACAGCAAAGGTGTTCGAACAGGCCTTCGGCTTCCATTTCCCATAGGATGCAGTGTACAGCTAATTTGCCTACAAACATCAGGTGGTCATAATAATCTGGCCACTCAGTATATATTTATATTTCCCATGTTCAAAGGCTGTTAAATCACGTTGTTTACCCATATCTTCAGAAAAAAAAATCACTTCTACTGTCGTGGTAAACAACCTGCTTCCCTATTTATAATGGTCTGGCCCTCTAGCAACTTCAGCGCGAAATTATAGCTAATTTGCCTACAGACGTCAGGTGGTCATAATAATCTGGCCACTCAGTGTATAGTTTGATGCCTCCAATTTTGTTGTTCTTTCTCAGGATCGCTTTGCCTATTTGGGGTCTTTTGTGGTTCCATCCAAATTTTAGGATTTTTTTCTATTTCTGTGAAAAATGCCATTGGAATTTTTATAGGAATTGTGTTAAATCCATACATAGTTTTGTGTATCATGGACATTTTAACAATATTAGCTCTTACAATGCGTGAACATGGGATGTATTTCCTGTTGTTTGTATCTTCTTTGACTTCTTTTACAAAATCTTGTTGTTTTCATTGTACAGATCTTTTACTACCTTGGATAAATTTATTCTTAAGCCCTAACCGGTTTAGCTCAGTGGATAGAGCATCAGCCTGCGGACTCAAGGGTCCCAGGTTTGATTCCGGTCAAGGGCATGTGCCTGGGTTGCGGGCACATACCCAGTGGGGAGTGTGCAGGAGGCAGCTGATCGATGTTTCTCTCTCATCGATGTTTCTAACTCTTCATCCCTCTCCCTTCCTCTCTGTAAAAAATCAATAAAATATATTAAAAAATAAATTTATTCTTAAGTATTTTATTGGTTTTGATGCTAATGTGAATGGATAGTGTATTTTTTAAATTTTTAGATGTTTTCTTGTTAGTGTATAGAAAAGCAACTTATTTTTCTGTATTAATTTTATATCCTGCAATGTTACTGAATGTATTGATTAGATCCAGCAGTTTTTTTGCTTGAGTCTTTGGGATTTTCCATAAATAAGATCATATCATCAGCAAATAGTGATAATTATAACTAAGTTTTTACTAGTATAGTTTGGTTCTTGCAATTCAAACCTGTCTTTTGTATTCCAGAAGGTGGTGCTATAGCTCAAGTTTGTGGTTTCTCCTTGTCCACTGACCATGGCCTAATTCCCGAGCACACTCTCTCTACCAGAGCTCATTCTTAGGTATGTACTCAGGAACACACCCACAGAGCCAGCAACAGAGTGGGGGGAGGTGTGTGGTTAGCACAGGGGTGGGCAAACTTTTTGACTCGAGGGCCACAATGGGTTCTTAAACTGGACCGGAGGGCCGGAACAAAAGCATGGATGGAGTGTTTGTGTGAACTAATATAAATTCAAAGTAAACATCATTACATAAAAGGGTACGGTCTTTTTTTTTTTTTAAGTTTTATTCATTTCAAACGGGCCGTAGTTTGCCCACGGCTGAGTTAGCACTTGGGAGTTTTGGGGTGCCCTGCCTGAGCCCTTTCACAACTGGTTCTCAGTTTGCTATAGCCTTCTGGGTCTCATGGATGCAAGCCCCATTGGCCTTCAGCTGCAGCTCTTAGAAGTCGGGGTGCCAACTTCAAGCCCTTCACTCCTCAGGCAAATCTCAGAATTGCAGGTTTCCTCCTGATTGTGAGTCACCGCACGAGGGGTGGGGGAGATGGCAGGATTGTGTCAGCCTCTCCTCCCCATTGCAGGTTGGGCCTTTTTCCTCATTCGCCCAATGTAGAGTTGTTCAGTTAGTTTTTGGATTTCTCTCGTAGGGCTCTGTTCCATATGCAGCTATAGATTTGTGTGTCTGTGCCATAGAGCAGATTCAGGATCCTCATACATTGCCATCTCAATCCTTCATTTTTTTTTTTCCCTTTTGCTCCAGTGATTGGACATTTTCAAGTGATCTATCTCCAGGCTCACAGGTTCTTTTCTGTTTGGTAAAGTCTGACGTGGAAATTTCTATTGACTTTTCAGTTCCGTTATGACATTCTTCAGCTCCAAAATTTGTATTTGGTTCTTTATGCTCTCTTTTTCTCCTGAACATCTCACGTTGTCTTTGGATTGTTTTTCTGATATAACTCCATTGTTTACCGTGCTCCCTTGTAGCTCTCTGAGCATCTTTAGAACAATTACTTTGGATTCTTTGTTGGGTATTCCTGGGTCTCTGTTTCTTTGGGGCCAGTAACTGGAGGTTTACTGTGTCCTCTGGTGGAGCCTGTTGCCCTGGTTCTTTGTGATCACGGTAATTGCATCGAGGGTTGCCCATTTGAAGAAGCAGCCGCCTCTCCCAGAGGTTTGGACTCCCTTTGGAAAGGGAAGAACTTGCCCTGGCCTAGGGAGCGCTAGAGCATGCTGTGACCCGGGGTCTCGTGGTGCTGGGCACCAAGTGTAAGGGTGAGTGGCAGCATGGGGCCAGCAGAATGGGATGCCTCTCTCCTAGCCTGCTGGGGCCCACAGCATCAACGACTGCATGGTTTGGTGAACAGGATGCGTATCTACAGCAGATTCAAGGGCCACTGAGTTCTCAGTGGTGCCTCCAGGTCCAGCAGCTAGGGACCCGGGTCAGCAGCAGGGAAGGCCAGAGCCGGTGCTGTGCGCACACTCCTTAGCTGCAGGTACCTGTGTGGTGGCGGGGCCAGTCGCAGATGTGCACATAATGGTTGGGGCCCGGGCAGGCAGCAAAGGCCGGGGCCACCTGCAGGTACCCTGGCAGCTGCAGGGGCCCTAGCTCAGTGGGTATTGGCTTGGCTGCTGGGTCTCACCACAGGCGCGTGGCAGCTGTGGAGGTCAGGTAGAGGGGTCAGGTCAGAGCTATGCAGTACACAGCTGGAGGGGCTAGCTGGGGGTGAGGCAGTGGCGCAAGCCAGTGACAGGAGACCGGGCCTTGCCTAGGCCCCAAAGGAGCTGGCTGTTGGTGTGCCATCCTGGGGCATGCACACTGCAGGGAGGCCGGTGATGGGAATCAGGCTGGTGCATCTGGAGGGGCTAGTCCTGAGTGCTGGGAACCTGGCTGCTGTCCTGTACAGAGGCTTGGACTGGCTGCCAGCATGGTTCCTGGGCTCCAGCAGGGGCTTGGCATGGGGTGGAGTGGAGAGGGATTCTGGGGGCGGCATCAGCAGATGTGGGGCAAAAGCTGATGAAATCTACGGGAGGCCCAGGGCAGCTGTGCCATCCGTTCCTTTGGTGGTGAAATCTGCCAGGTTTGTCTGCAGAACAGATCACGGAACCACGGCCACTCCTGCCGCGTGGCTGCTGCTGGCAGCCCCGCTTTTCTTCCGTGTTCCTGGCCCTCTCTGTGCGTCTCAGCCGTGCTGGTCGGAGCGGGTGAAAGTGAGGCAGGACCTTCACGCGGTGCCCTGAAAGGCTAGGACGCTGGCCGCTCACCCCACTCTTCCTTCAGAGTGAGGGAACTCTTTCTGGCCGGGAGCTCCCTCTCCCCGCTGAGCAGTGCCCTCTGGGGGTGGGGGGTGCAGGGGAACGGCTGCCCTCCTCCTCCGCGTGCATTCTCAGGTTCCACGCACACTGTGTTGCTAACGTTGCCGAAGTGGATTCCAGAGCTCCCTGAGCTGTTTTTATTCATGGGTCGCCGTCTCCTTGTTGATCTTTGCTGATGGACCGCGGCTGGTGACAGCCCTCCTGAATCGCTCTGTTGAATACTGTCACGTTAGCTTCATTTCCCCACTTACGCAGTCTTTTCCACCTTGTCCGGCGCCTGGGCTGAGGGACTGCATGAAGGAGCTTCCTTGTCCCGAGTAGAATCTTTCCAACTTCACACAAAAAGTCCAGAGTGACTCTGGTCCTGATCAGAAGTTAGCCCTGACGCTCCCGCTTCCTTGGTCTGTTTTACTGTCAGCATCCAGGCAGCGGAGAGCGCCCCCGGCCGGGAGCCGGCCCTTCCCGTGTCATTGCTCTTCAGGAAGCTTCCCGGCTGGGGCGGGAGGTGAGAGCCTGCTGACGCCGTGATCACTTTCAGAGGCTGGGGGTTCCGAGAGCGTTTGGGGGAGGACGCCGCTGTGTTTCCTTATGGGCACCGGCACACCGGGTTCTTGGACAAATAGGACTTTCGAAACTGAGTTCCTCAGCAGCATGTGGACAGATGTGTACCACTTTCCGCTTGACCACTACTTCCCAAAATAACAGCCTGTCTTTTTAAATAACTGTTTTCCATGGCAACGTCCTCCACACTGAGAGTCGCGGTAGGCCAGAGCTGGCCTGAGAAAACCCGTGACCTTTATTCCCAAGTTACTCTTCCAAGCAGCCGGACAGTCCCAGGCCTTGTCAGTCTTCCATGTTAGGGGAGGGTCTTTGGAGAGGGCCAGAACAGCCCAGTCAAGGTTCTTGTGGTCCGTTTGGGAAAACAGACCAACATATTTCACAGAGTCGTGGAATAAGCCATGAAAGATTCTGCACTTCAGCACAGATCCAGTGCTGAAATCCCAGGGCGCTGATCAGTTTCTCTGCAGCGATGCTGGTCCATATTTCAGCAGACTAGAGGCAGAGCCCTAAAAAATAATTTTCTTCTTCAAAGAATAGTTGGCCCTTTGGTAGAGCTGAAAGTCTGAGCAGCATTTCATAATAGAGCCCCCTGGGAATGCTGGGAAACAAAATAAGCTGCATTCATTCCCTCACTCATCATTCCACAAGTATTTATGGAACATCTGCTACACGCTGGGCTCTATGGGGACTCAGTGGGGTTTCCAAAGACAAATCAGCCCTGTGTCCTTAGCTACAGGAAATTGGCCAGCCCGCCAGTAAAGGAAAATAGCCTTAGCAGCGTCAACACAATAGTTCCTATTTATTAAGTCCTAGGAACTATGCTAGGTATTCTCATTTCATCCTCCCAACAGCAGCACTGCCAGGGAGGTACAGGCGATCTAAGCGAGAGCCTGAGTTTCTGGTGAATTCCCGGCATGTGCACAGCTAGTGGGTGGCAGAGTCAAGAGGAAAACCAAGACCACTCTGACCTGTAACATGATGGTCACCGTAAGATACACCCAGAGAAAGTGCACCGGCGGTTCTAAAGGGGCAGACATTCCCTCTGGGTCTTTTGTAATTTGGGAGCATCAGAAACCATGTCCGCCTAGACTTGGTGGTGTCGCCTTTATGCACATTTCACATAAAGCTTTCCTCCGCCTAGAAATGAGTGCAGCAGCTTTCCTGTTTTTCATGCCCACCTAGAATGCTAGACAAGGCTGCCCATTGGGTATGGATCTTAGCATCTTCGCATGGGACCTGTCCCATCCTGACCTGCCCCAGGGCAATCGGTTCCACCCTCAGACGTGTCCTGTCTGCCCGCTTCCCCAGGTCTCCTTCCTCCTTCCAGGGTCAAACCTTTGCCGTGTGGTTCCTGTGGGGTTTATCCACATGAACCCTGCCCCCGCGCCGCCCCCCCCCGCCAGCATGGTCTTAAATCAAGTGGCCAGAAAATTCCTTTCCCACTGACCTCAGGGGTTGTATGGGCAGGCCCCCCCCACCCCCCCGACTAATTAGCCTCCCCTGGGACTTCGCTGCTGTTGCAGGAGGGTCTTTGGCCCTTGCCTGGGTGTTAGGTTGAAAGAGTGTAAGTTCAGGCCCACATTTGCCATCTTGCCCAGCGCAGAGAAAGAGCCGAGAGACAGAGAATGAGGGCACTTTGCCAGCACTGTCCATTCGCCACGTGTGTAACTAAATGACATTATCATGGCAACCTGGATTCCACATGCCTGAGGTTACCTGGTCTTTTCAGTTCAGAGCACCATAAAGTACCCCCTCTCCGTAAGCTAGTGTGAGCAGGTTTCTTGCACTAGAAACCACAATTTCTAACTAACACATTAAGGTAGTTGTCTTTGATGATTATGTGCACCCCATTGCCAAAAAAATTTTGCTCACTCTCAATATATATGTACATGCATGTGTTTGTTACATTATTGTGTTGATGTACTAACATGTAATTGTAAAAATACCACACACACATATATATTATGAAACGATTATTGAAAGCTAAATACAAATAAAAGCTTTAATGTTTTCTTCACCCCTCTGAATTATCTTGCAAAGCCTCTGAATGGTCCACCCACTTTAGAGACCACCATGAGTGAAGTTTAGGAGGGTGCGAGAAGGGGGGTAGCACTTAGAAGAAAACCAGAGCTCAGGCCTTAGACAATGGAGCAGTTTCTATTGGTGATGCCCTCTAGGGTGACACTTTTCTGTTGGTTGATGGAGATCATTAGTAGAGAGAAAGGACATTGGACCTCGGCAGACAGGAATTCAGAGGCAGAATGACTCTCAGCTCAATAATGTCCTCTATTTTTAACACCATCATTGGAGCCCTCTGCACTCTCCCACGGAATTAACAGCTTTCTCATAACTCAACTTTGACTCCGTCACAGTGTGTCATAGCTAGGTGACAACCCATCTATCTTTTTTACTGAACTGTAAGCATCTTAATTACATTTCACTCATTTGCATCCCTAATGCTTGCTTCACACAGGACCAGGAAACTTCTGTGATGAACAAATGCATATATTACTCCAGCTTAGAGCCAGAAAACGAAATCAATTTAAAGCTCTTCCTTGGCAAGAGAAAGGATAACAAAATATCCAATGTATCACTTCTCAGCTGAGAGAACTTTGAATTTTTTAGAGGTCACTTTAAACCTGGGTGTGGTGATACCTGCAGCCGGGCCTATCCCAAAGGGAAGGCGCCCACTTCTTACGCTTTGTCGAAGACTGATTAAAATAAAGAGGATGGTAACAGCAAACATTCACTATGTGTAACAAGCTCTTTATTTTATCAACCAAAAACAGTAAGTGCTATCATCCTCAATTTACATACGGGATATCTGAGACTTGCAGAGGTCAAATTACTTGCCCAGGTTCACATAGGATTCAAACAGATTTGTGTAACTTCAAACCTGTGCTATCTTAGAGCGTCCATTTTAAACAGCCCTCTCTCTCCTAGAATCACCCTGGCTCCAATCCCTCTCAGCCAGGATCCAGATCTAATTCCTGGATTCTGGCTGATTACAGTCCATTGTAACCCCTTGGCTGAGGACATCCTGCCTTTCTGAGCCTCTCAGCTTGGTAGCACAGCACCTTTGCAAGGTGCTACCAGACATAAAATCTTGATTCTAGCAACTTTCTGCTGCCCTCATGTGGCATATAGAGGTATAGACAAACTCCATCACTTCAGCCTAATTAATCTTATACCAGCACTGTCCAATCATCATGTATGTAACTAAATTTTCTAGAAGCCACATTAGCAAAGTAAAAATAAATAGATGAAATTAATTTTAATGATATATTTTATTTAACCTGATATATCCAAAATATCATCTTGATATCAAAAATTTGTTGAGATAGTTTACATGCTATTTGCCACCGGAATCTGGTATGTATTTTACACCCACAACGTGTTGTAATTTGGACTATTTAGATTCCAAGTACTCAGTAGCCACATGTGACTAGTGGCTACAGTGCTCTACAGCTCAGCCTCTGACCTTAAGTCTACCCTTCATGTCTGATGAGATTAGTAAAGTGATTCCCATTTGGAGATGAAATGGCATCACCAAGTTTTAATGCTTAGCTAAAACAAAACTGGATTATAATAAAAGCATGTCACTGAAGAGCCAGTTTGATAGAGTGAGGAGAGAGCACAGAATTTATAGTCAGTCGGTCTCAAATACAAATCCCAGCATAATGATCGTCAAAAGGATCTTAGCCAACTGGTTGTAACAGTGAAAAATTAAACATTTGTTTACAGGTCCCTCACTACAAGAATAGGTGATGAGTTGTGGTATAGCCTCATGCGGGAGCACAGTACCGTCATTTCAGTGAAGAAACTAGATCTATATGTGTGCACAACATAGATATAACTTTAAGATGTTTAGTGAAAAAAATGTGATATATAATAGGACACCTTCAATAGGAGACCATTTTTTTTTTTGAAGTTTAAATACATGTAAAATAATGTACTATATTGTTTGTGGATATACACCAGTGTAGTGAAATTACAAAGACATGCTTGGAAAGAGATATCCACTTCAGAAACAGTGGCCCTCTGGGGATGGAAGGAGGGAAATTGGGTGACACAGTAGAAGAGGAGAATTCAATAGTATTTGTGATGATTTATTAAGGAGGAGGAGGAGGAGGAGGGAAAAAATTCCAAGACAAAAACTTAGAGCACTTTAAAAAAATATATTTTTATTGATTTCAGAGGGGAAAGGAGAGGGAAAGAGAGTTAGAAACATCAATGATGAGAGAGGATCATTAATTGGCTGCCTCCTGCACGCCCCCTACTGGAGATTGAGCCCACAACCCAGGCATGTGCCCTTGACCGGAATCAAACCTGGGACCCTTCAGTTCACAGGCTGATGCTCTGTCTACTGAGCCAAACCAGCTAGGGTACTTAGAGCATTTTTTATTCAGCCTCTCTCTTAGTAGTCTGGAGGAGGCAAGAAACCAGCAAATGCAATTTTTAGTTGAGAGTTCCTAGACAATTGTCAATCTAAAATCAGTTTTCTAAGGGAGCCCAGCTTCCCACAGGCAAACCAGTACATCAGCAACACGGCTTGAAGAAGGTGAGAGAAGCACAGAAGGACAGCTACTAAATATTGAACTTGCCCCCTAGACAAGTCTGGGAAGAAATGCCTTTGTGAACAACCTAATAATTTAAGTTAATGGAGCATGACAAGAAGTGCCTCCACAGTTAGCTCAGTCTGTAGGATTTCTACTCAGAGCTGCATGCAGCATAAGAAAATAAAAAGTAATTAATGCAAAGTTAATTGTCAGATGGGGTTAGGAATTTAATATAGTGCTTATAGAGGATTTATTCCTGGAGACATTTTTAAAAATCAGCCTCTCCTAATTCAGCTGTGCTTCTGTAGTAAGGTTGCTAATCCTAACGTCCTATGACGATTTCTGTTTGCTCTGTTATAATTATGCAAAACTGTGTGTTTTGTTCTGCCTGATCCCAGGTCCATTTAAACACTGATTGAACGGGAAATAAATTGATGTGCAAGTGTTGATGGAATCATCATAAACTGGTACTTATGCATGGAAACCCAGCTACTGATGAATTAACTGCATTCTTTATTTGGCGGGGAGAACATTTGATGTAATCAAATGGACTGCACCCACGATTGTGGGTCCCAGTAAATGAGTATGTTGCAAGAATGACAGCAAATTAATTTCAAGCTCGTCTAGCACAGGATATACAAGCTCTAGTTAGGAAAGTAAGGAGTCCAGTGAAAGAGAAAACAGAATCTGCCTTGCCCACTTGACAGTGCTCGTCCTTCCCCAATGAATAAAACATGCATATTTAAAGTAATAGAAACCCTGAAAAAGTTTCTGCAGGGACCCCAATAGCATTTCACAAACCAGTAGAGCACCCCTGGCCCCGAGTTCCCTACAGATAAAATTTGGGAGCTCGATAAAGGCATTTATTGCTACTCTTTATGTCTATGGTGGCCTTAAAAAGAGGTAGCCAAGCCCAATTGGTGTGACTCAGTGGTTGAGCGTTGACCTATGAACCAGGAAGTTATTGGTTCAATTTCTGGTTGGGACACATGCCCAGGTTGCAGCCAATCAATGATTCTCTTTCATGATTGATGTTTCTATTCCTTTCTCCCTCGCCCTTCCTTTCTAAAATCAATACAAATATATTTTTTAAAAAGAGGTAGTCAAATTAGCAAGCCCATTTAGACCCCTATAAACCACACTATTTTAACAACAAAAAAAGAGACACTGAACTGCACCTCAGGTCTACTGCAGAGGAACTTCAGCAGTTGAGGCATTCACTGTGCATCCTGGTTTCTCTGGAACCTGTGACGAGGGATAGAAGGTCTCCCAACTTCCTTAGAATAAAATCCACTGACATCGAAGAACATGCTATTCAAACAGAACAGATGACTTCCCTAGATGGATATTAGCTCATTACTAAGAAGACAAGTACATCAACCCACGTTCCAGGACTAAGCCAGGACCAGATAATACTCAGACCCATCACACAGACAGGCAGCCAGGTGTGCACAGGCCAGGAGGGCGGCAGGAAAAGACAAAAATGCCAGAGCCAGTTGAGGAAACACACTGCGAGGCTGAGGTAATGAGCCCAGACTTCAGCACCACATTTGTGAATAGTTTCTCTTTGTTTTTAATTACAAAGTCAATACTTCCTCCCTTAAATCCAAATGAACACACCGAGGAAAATAACACCAAAATCATCCATGACACTACTTATGCGAAAGGCATTTGTGCTTTCAGCGTGTATGTGATGGTTTAAGAGCCGGTTTTTTCAACGTCAGCGCTATTGATCTTTTGGACCAAATGATCGTGTGGAGACTGTCCTATGCTTTGTAGGATGCCACCGGGAGCCATGGCCTCCACCCACTGGATAGTAATAGCACCATCCTAGTGTGACAGCCGAAAGTTTCTCCCATCATTGACAAATGTCTTGGGAGACAAATAGACCCCCGTTAAGAACCACTGTTTTAGAGGTATCATAGCATACAATTTTGAAACTAGCAATTTTGACTTAACATTATGTTGTAAGCATATTTTTATGTAATTAGAAACATTTCTGCAGCATCTTTTAAATGGATTCAGAATAGCTTATATAATGCACTATAGCTTATTTAACCAGTCTGTCATTTATTTAACCACTAGAGGCCCGGTGCACAAAAATTTGTTCACTCAGGGCGGGAGGGAGGGCCCCTCAGCCTGGCCTGTGCCCTCTCGCAGTCTGGGACCCCTCAGGAGATAACAACCTGCTGGCTTAGGCCTGCTCCCGGGTGGCAGAGGGCAGGCCCAATCCCTAGGTGCAGCCCCTGGTCGGGCTCAGAGCAGGGCTGATTGGGGGGTTGGGGCACCGCCCCCTGTCAATCAAGGCAGGCCCCCTGTCAATCAAATCAGGGAGGTTGCAGCGCCACCCCTGTCATGCACAGAGCAGGGCCCATCAGGGGGTTGGGAGCTCCCCCCTGTCATGCACAGAGCAGGGCCGATCAGGGGGTTGAGGAGCTCCCCCCTGTCACTCACAGAGTAGGGCCGATAGGGGAGTTGGGACACCACCCCCTGTCACACACAGAGCAGGGCAGATCAGGGGGTTGGGGCACCACCATCTATCACCCACAGAGCAGGGCTGATCAAGGGGTTGGGGTGCCGCCACTGTCACTCACACTCAGGGCAGGGCTGATGGGGAGGTTATGGCTCTACCCCGTCACACACAGAGCAGGGCCTGTGGTGGGCGGTTGGGGTGCTGCACCCTGTCACACACAGAGCCGCAGGGCGATCAGAGGTTGGGGAGCTCCCTCCTATCAGGCACAGAGCAGGGCTGATCAGGGGGTTGGGGCGCCTTCCCCTGTCATGAACAGAGCCGCAGGGCGATCAGGGCGTTTGGGTGCTGCCCCCTGTCATGCTGATCCTGGTGCCGGGAGGCCTTGCTGCTCCACTGATTCCGGTGCTGGGAGGCATATTACCCTTTTACTATATAGGATAGAGGCCTGGTGCACAGGTGGGGGCCAGCTGGTTTGACCTGAAGGGTGTCCTGGATCAGGGTGGGGGTCCCCACTGGGGTGCCTGGCCAGCCTGGATGAGAGGATGATGGCTGTTTGCAGCTGGTCACACCCCCTTCAGGGGGGGGGTCCCCACTGGGGTGCCTGGCCAATCTGGGTGAGGGGCTGAGGGCTGTTTTCAAGCTGGTGGGTGACTGAAGCTCCCAACCTGTCCTTTTTTTCTTTTTTTTTTTATTCTGGGCCAGCTTTAGCTCTGAGGCTTGGCTCCAGCTCTGAGGCCTCAGCTGCTGAAAGCAGGTATCTGGTTTGTTTGGGTTCTATAATTGTAACACTGTTGCAGTCCTGCTCACTCCAGCTCTGAGATCCCGGCTGGCTGAAAGCAGGGATCTGCGTTTGTTCTATAATTGAAACAATGTTGCGGTCCTGCTGGCTGAAGCCCGGCCAGCTGAAAGCAGGTTTCTGGGGTTTTGTTTAGCTTCTATATTTGTAACAATGTTTCTTAAACTGCAAGCTCAGAGGCCGGCAAGGCAGGCGGGGAATGTTGGTTTCCTCCGTCACTGAAGCAAGCAAGCCTCCTGTTTGCTTCAAGCTGCCTGGCTGCTGGCCGCCATCTTGGTTGGCAGTTAATTTGCATATCACCCTGATTAGCCAATGGGAAGGGTAGCGGAGGTATGGCTAATTACCATGTTTCTCTATTATTAGTTAGGATGGTTTTACATGTTGTGCTAGCCCTACCTGGTTTGGCTCAGTGGATAGAGCATTGGCCTGCAGACCAAGGAGTCCCAGGTTCAATTCTGGTTAAGGGCACATATCTTGGTTGCAGGCTCCTCCCAGGCCCAGGCCCTGGTCGGGGTGCGTGCAGGAGGTAACAGGTTGATGTGTTTCTCTCACATCGATCTTTCCTTCTCTCTTCCACTCTCTCTAAAAGATCAATGGAAAAATATGCTTGAGTAAGGATTAACACCCTTCCCCCACCACAAAAATAAATAAATGTGCTAAAATATGAAGATCCTTGTATATATATGTATTTGGGCACATGATCACTTCCTTAGAATATATTTCTTAAGATTTCAAGATAAAAGTTCATTTTGTTTTCTTAAATTAAACTTATTGGGTTGACATTGGCTAATACGATTATATAGCTTTCAAGTGTACATTTCTGATACATGGTATGTATTGTGTTGTGTTCCCATCACCCAAAGCAAAATCATCTTCCATCACCATATATTTGACCTCCTTTACCCTTTACTACCCAGCCCCCTTCCCTCTGGTAACCACAATACTGTTGTCTGTGTCTATGAGTCTTTGTTTGCTTGTTTTTCTCATTTGTCCCTTTATTGTTTTCAGTTTTATATCTCACATATGAGTGAAAGCGTATGAATCTTAACCTTTTCTGTCTGACTTATTTCGCTTAGCGTATTTTGTGTGCTTTTAAAATTTTATTTTGAAACTGTTGACACATCATTGCATCATTTTCTGTTTGAGATTGGTGTCAGCCTCTACCTGGGACATTCCCTCCCACACTACTCCACGAGTACAGGGAGCAAGTGCCATCGTCTCTGTTCTCTACAATGTCCACATGGAGTCCAGAACAGTGCCTGGCACGTAGTAGCAGCTCAACATTTGTTGAATAGATGACGGGGTTAGTGAGAGAATGGCAGTTAAAATTTAAAACACCTGGCAAATTACTAGTTTTGAAACTTATCCAGAAAGAACATATTTGAGGTTGAGCTTGAAGGCAATAGATGCATTTTGACTTCAAAGAGGAAGGAAGGTATTAAAAAGAAACAGATTGAGTCCTGGCCAGGTAGCTTAGTTGGTTGGAATATTGTCTGATGTGCCAGGGTTGCAGGTTCAATCCCTTGTCAGGGTGCATGCAGGAGGCAACCAATGAATGCATAAATGGGTGGCACAACAAATCAATGTCTGTCTGTCTGTCTGACTCTCCCTTCCTCTCTCTCTCCCAAATCAATAAATAAAAATTTAAAAAAGAGACAGATTAGAAGTCCAAGACTTGAACACTTCAGAGTTTAAAGTTTGCAGTTGGATTGAAGAGATTTGGGTGGAGGTCAGGAAGTAATGAATCATCTGTTGAATTGCTTCTTTAGAAGATAATACCTGTTTGCTGCCCTCATGACTGTGCAGCTTCCTTCCTGGGAAGGAAATTATAGAGACAAAAAAATGCTGTCTTTGAATATTTTTGTTAGTCAAGACTACAACATTTTGCCCTAACCAGTTTGGCTCAATGGATAGAGCGTCAGCCTGCGGACTCAAGGGTCCCAGGTTTGATTCCAATCAAGGGCATGTACCTTGGTTGCGGGCACATACCCAGTAGGGAGTGTGCAGGAGGCAGCTAATCGATGTTTCTCTCTCATCAATGCTTCTAACTCTCTATCCCTCTCCCTTCCTCTGTAAAAAATCAATAAAATATATAAAAATAAAAAAAATAAAGACTACAACATTTGGAAGATGCCTCTTTGACTAAACATTTGTGTTTGTGATGGAAATATTCCAAAATGAGATTGAATAGTTCATGTGCATTAATGCTATGTACCTGCTAATATCTAATTAGTGGACCTGGAACCCCAAAGTCATTGGGAAAATGCAAATCTGATTATAACAAGGATATAAAAAAATGCTTCAAGTAACATTTCTTCTTTCAGCTATATCCACCCACAAATGGTACATTAAATGTCTCTTAAAATAAAGACCCCAACTCCTTCCACTCAGACATCCTGTTCACCTCTCTTGAAAGGTAGATGAGTTTTATTTTTTGTGATAAGATGCACCAAGACAGGAGCACAAATGGAAGGACAGGAGTATGGTGGGCACCTCATTTAAGATTCAAGGAGGAGTCCTAGCCAGGCCGTTCATAATTGGGAGAATTAAAGATGATAAAATATACAGATCCTGGCAAATGGACCATGCCATCCTCACTGCTCAATTCCAAGGTCACATTCCAGAAGGAGTATTACCCAAACTCCAATAAAGAAAAGAAATGATTCTTTGTACCCCAATTTGTTTCAAACTCAAGAAGCATCCAGTTAGCCAACATGGTGGAGTCATTAGGTACTTGGATAATTATGTAACCGCAGCTGAATTTATACAAACATCATGTTAAAAATGTCTGCCTTACTGTGTCAAACCATTTGATAACATAAAGAAACAAATAAAAAATGTTTAGTAAAATTTCCCTTGAAAAGGCACTATTTGAAAACACCTCTGTGTCAACTGCCTACATTAAGGAATTCTCAACCTTGGGAACACATTAGAATTCCCAGTAGCTTTCTTGAGTTATAACTGCTGAACAAAGTTGTAAGATATTTAAAGTGTACAATGTGGTGATTTGATATATAGGGTGGGCCAAAGTAGGTTTATAGTTGTGAGTACACAAAACACAGAGTTTATTCTTCTGTTATTTTGTATTTAACCTGAATGTCTTTTTCCATATGAACGACTGTAAACCTACTTTTGCCCACTCCTGAACAACAGGAAGTTGATAACTAAATGTACCCCAGGCCTTGGGAATTTTATTTATTTAGTTGGGTTAACCCCTCTTCTCTCTCTTAGTTTGAAGAATCGGCTCTGGGAGCTCAGCTGGCTTGGTAAATCAGTTACATAACACAGCGTCTCCTGCTCCTGCCCAAATCAATTGGGAGATGTCAATGGCTGAGTTAGTGTGAATCACAGCTTCCAAGCTGGAATTCAACAAAAATCTTTCCACTGTCCCCACTTACCCTCATCTCCTACAGTTCGCTCTCTGCCCACTGCACGTCCATCCCTGCATCCCAGCTGGTCCCCTGCCTTCACAGGCCTACTGGCTGGTTGGGTTGATATTGGCATTTTGGAAGGTTGGGGGTGTAACTGCTTCCTCTGCCTACTGACCCTAATGTCAGGTGCTGCCACCACTGCCTTCTACTCCCCAACTTCCTACCCATTTAACGATTGTGCTGAGAGACCAGCTTATAGTGAGAACGACTAGATAGTCTCTGTCTGCCAGGATTGCCTGGAAGTGCTTTGTACATAGTCAGGTGCCCCATTTTCTTTATTATTTTAGCTAAATCCATTCAGATTGTTTCTACAAACACATCCGTGTGAAAGTCATAGATGAAAATGTACAAATCTGTCTCATCTGCTTGGTTTCTTTTAGCCGTCACTCCGGCTTCTTTTCAGAGGACTACCCTTCAGGCTGGGAGCTACTGGCAGCGCTCATCCCAGGAGGGGCTTCAGAGGGAGCTAGGCCCCCTGGCACTGAGAGCCGCATTGAGAGCGGCTGCCTCTGCCGGAAGCCCGCTGCTGTAGTAGAGGCTGGAGGGTGTTTATGGTTCTCCTGGGCCCCTGAGTGCTGTTTCCATCTGGTGTTTACCTTTTGTGCAGCTTTGCTGTGGTGTTACTACAACATCATCATTTCATTAGGCTCATCACCCTGGGATGCCTTTCCCTTCTACTCTATTTATAAATGAAAAGAAAACATACATTATTTATTGCAACTCAGGGAATGGTTCTTTGCTGGCTTTGTGTCGGGGGCAGTTGCAGATGTCACGCAGGGTCAAGTGTTTGCTTTGTAAGAAGCCTCTGTTCGTAGAGCTAAGGTAAATCCTGAGTCAGTCAAGTCTCCTCTGAAGTGAGGGGAGCGTTTCAAGACGTAGCGCGGCCTCTGTGGGTGCCGTAGAGTATGAACTCCCCCCAGATGTTCGCTGCAGCCCAGTTTCAGCATCTCCGAGGTCAATCTCTGGGCCCACCTAGATGCCACTCAGAATCTCTTTAGGGTCGGTAACCAACAGAAAGCTTTCCGGTTGCACAAAATAATCAGCGGCTGAGATAGAGGACTGTGCAGGAAAGGCGGAGGAGAGGATCCGTGTCACATCCCAACACAAACGACTTAAAAAGCAAACCCCCTTTAGACGTATGTGCTTCCTCTCAAAGCCCTTGCTTGGTGGCTTTTCTCCTTTCCCTTTTCTGAGCAGCGTTTGGCCTCCTCCTTTGAGTTCCTTTGTTGCTGCCTCCCTGTGTCCTTACTGTCAGCCTGTTAGTGGCCACTGGAGTCAGGCCACTACTATGCACATATGAATGCGCTCCCTTCTCTCCTGGCTGTCTTTGCAGCCCCACTCATCAGTGCCTGGAGATGGGCGGGGCGTCTTCCTCACTCCCACTCTTGATTCAACATTTCTCAATCGGAGGGCCTTGCTTTACCTCGCAGTGTGTCAGAGTCGTCCCCAGACCTAGTATTCTTGTTGACTTACTCTTCCAGTTTCCTAAAATACCTTCTCTTATAGGATCTGCCACAAGTGCCCAGGGATTTAGATTAAAAGTGGATGAGAGCCGAAACCGGTGTGGCTCAGTGGATAGAGCGTCGGCTTGAGGACTGAAAGGTCCCAGGTTCGATTCCCGTCAAGGGCATGTACCTGGGTTGCGGGCACATCCCCAGTAGGAGATGTGCAGGAGGCAGCTGATCGATGTTTCTCTCTCATCGATGTTTCTAACTCTCTATCTCTCTCCCTTCCTCTCTGTAAAAAATCAATAAAATATATTTAAAAAAAAAAAAGTGGATGAGAGATGCCATGTGGGGAAATCATTGATTAGTAAGAATGTTCCTCTCCCCCGGACAGTCAACCAGAAGCTGTGATGTTGAGTTTGAACTATTCGGACCTGCGGTGCGAGTTCACGGGGACATAATGATGAAAACCAAGCTGCCTTTGCAAAGTCAGCACATCTAGTTGTTCAACACCCCACAGCAGTGATGGCGAACCTATGACATGCGTGTCAGAGGTGACACGTGAACTCATGTTTTTGGTGGATTTTTCTTTGTTAAATGGCATTTAAATATATAAAATAAATATAAAAAATATAAGTCTTTGTTTTACTATGGTTGCAAATATCAAAAAATTTCTATATGTGACACGGCACCAGAGTTAAGTTAGGGTTTTTCAAAATGCTGACACGCCGAGCTCAAAAGGTTCGCCATCACTGCCCCACACCTTCAGCATCAGCCAGAGTGCTTTTCCTCTCCTCTTTTTGCAAGATGGAGATGCGTCTGCAGCAACTGCTGCCACTGTCATTTCCAGACGCCATCAAAATGGACCAGGAAACTTGCTGACATGCTGCGCAAGTTGAAAATAGACGCTGCACCAGCTTTTTAGAACATCTGCAGGGAGGAACATCTCCGCTAAGGATGTTAATGTTCAAGTCAAGAAGAGAAGCTAAAAACTCCGTGATCTCAGGCTAAAATTAGCATCGGGTGGTTCACAGGTTTCATGGCAGAGACCCAGGGAATCTGTTCAGTGAGGGCCGAGAAGCAGAAGCTTGTCCTGACTTTGCCTGATCACACGGATGATGAGGTCTTGATGAAGATGAGATCTAACATTTAGTTACAGGAATATGGCTCAGAGAAACTCCAAAATGATTTAAAGAAGAGGGGCCACTTTTTAAACCTACTTAGCAAAGTATGTTTAAATATTATTTTTCTGGTGTAAACATATTTCTGCACATTTTATTAAAGTATCAAATTGAGCCATGTGAAATTGCAATAATACAAAAATGGTAATTCCATAGGTAGCATTTTCTTGAAGGATGTGGCATTCAACATTGTTTTTCTATAGCACTGATGAGAAAAAAATACAGATTCCCAGCTGGGGCCACTGTCTGGTTGAAATTTGCATGTTCTCCCCATGTCTTCCTCCAGTTTCCTCCCACATTCAGAAGATGTGCCTGTTAGGTTGATTGGCGTGTCTAAGTTGTTCCAGTCTGAGTGAGTGTGGGTGTGCGGGTGAGTGCACCCTTTGATGGAAGGGCGGCCTTTCCAGGGCTGGTTCCCACGTTTGTTTTTATCAGTCTTTTTTAAATGTATGTAAAGCTCACATTTAGTTCAGTGTTTAATATTACAAGTGCTTTGGGTTTTTATTTAAAAGTTTGGTGATGTTTTTGTGGCCAGAAATATGCCATAGGAATTTAACTCTTGCTGATATCAAGCAGCCTATGGTAAAATCCGTTTTATTACATGTCATTCACTTAAAGTCTCAGTTTCCGAGAACCTACTGATGACAGTAAGTGAGGGCTTATTGTAGTTCCTAAGAGCCTCTGGCAGCTCTGAGGGGCTGGGGTGGTGCTATCGCTGCTCTCTGTGTTGGACTCACTGAGGCCTTGCTCCTGGGCCTCTCCTGACTTGGGATGGAATACACTCAGTATCATCCCCAATACTAGTTGCTGTCATGAACTAGTCTTGCTGCCATTCACTATTTGGAAGACATCAAAAACAATATATATATATATATATATATATATATATATATATATATATATATATATATAAATATATATATATATATATATATATACACACACATACACACATATATATATTTTTAATTAATTAATCAATTTTTTAAAATATATATTTTATTGATTTTTTTTTCAGAGAGGAAGGGAGAGGGATAGAGAGTTAGAAACATCGATGAGAGAGAAACATTGATTCAGCTGCCTCCTGCACAGCCCCCCCTGGGGATGTGCCAGCAACCAAGGTACATGCCCTTGATTGGAATCGAACCCGGGACCCTTGAGTCCGCAGGCTGACGCTCTATCCACTGAGCCAAACCGGTTAGGGCTGTGTGTGTGTTTTAACAGAAAATGCCAGATGCTCTTCTAAGTGTATTATCTTCATTAAGTTGCATTTACACCAGGCAACAATCCTATGGAGATAGGTAATTATACCATTCATTTTTTTTTTTTTTTACAGATAAGGAAACTGAGGTGCATAAAGGATAATTTTCTCAACATTTCACAGATAGTATGTGGGACAGTTAGGATCTGCACCCACAAGTGCCTGAGCTGAGCTGTCCTACACTGTAGTATCTGACAGTACACGATGCTTTCTTTTCACATAAAAAAGTATATGAAACAGCTAGTGGGGATCTGACCAAGGCAATACCAGAGGACAGAGCTGAGGGGATAGATATGACAGGTGTTAAGAAATTAGAACTGACAGGATAGATATGGAGGGTAAGGGAAGGACAGACCTCCTGAGTATGATGTGTCCCAGGTTCCTGGATGTGTCCCCGGTTCCTGGTGGTGCAGAAAGAAGGAGAGTTTGTATCCTCTCCTTATTCTATCACAAGGGGAAGATACAAAAAGAGCCAACTGGTGCTAGATTCTGAGTTCAGGTTTGTACATGTGTTGGGTTTGGGTCATGTGGGGGACACCAGGGGTGAGGTTTCCAAGTTGATAGTTGAGTACACAGGTCTAAGATCAAGAGGGAACTAGGGCTTAATGGAACTATTTAGAAGTCATCAGCATACAGGTAAGAGATGATAATGTGAACATGAATATAATTACCCAGAGAGAGTGAGCAGTGTGAGGAAAGATTCCAATGTCTGCCTTAGACTGGGCTCCCCAGGAGTAGTCTAGAGAAGGGAATTCATGTAAATATTACTTAATAGGCAAGACAAGTAAGAAAGGAAGTAGGTGGGTTAGGAAAAGGAAGTAAGTCAAGAAAGGTGTTTGTTAGGAAGCAAAACTCCACAGAGAATAACCTTGCTTTAAACCCAAGGGAAGCTCTGGAGACAGGGTAGGTTCCACTTGGGAGATGACCTGATTGGGACTTAGGGAGATGGAGTATTTATACTCCGGCACCTGCCAGCACTGGCTAGTGGCTGCTTTCGGTGACGTGACCGCTCAAGCACTTCCATGTCTTAGTGCAGACAGGCAAAGTGAACCCCAGCACCCTGGAGCAGCCCTCTGTAAAGAGAAGCAGGATCAGGTTGCTGAAACTATGTATTAAAATGGTGAAGAGAATCTGGTGGATCACTGACACTATTGACAAGAATGACAGTACCCCAAAGAGTGTCAACATGTAAGGGCCATCAGAGACAGAGGAGCGGAGTCAGCAAATGAAACTGAACAAGAAGCAGTCAGAGAGATGGAGGGAGACATCTGTGATAGAGGAATCAAGAGTTTCCAGAAACAAGAGTTTCAAGGAGGATGAAGTGGTTGATGGCATTGCATGCAGTAGAGAGGTGTAGGATTCTAACAGGGTCAGGAGAAAGTGCATTGGACTTGACAATGGAGGTCATCAGTGACCTTTGTTAGACGACATGGGAGTGTTGGGGATGGAGTGTTTGAAGCCTTACTACAGTGAGTGAATTGGCATAAGAAAGTAGAGATAATTTAACTTCCTTGAGAAAGTTGCCAATGAGAGAGAAGAGCTGTAGGACAGTAGGTTGAGAAGGTTATATGGCTGAAGGAGAGTCTTTTCAAAGATCTTGAGGGAAAAGGAGAAAGAAAATGTAAAGAAAAGTAAAGGAGAATTAGTAAAGTTGGGTTGCAATCTTAGAGAAAAGGTGATATATGGGAAGAGAGAAAACGCTTTCACCGTCAGCGGGGTGAAGCAAGGTGAGCTGAGTTAGATACCCAGGTGTGGAGACAAGAAGATGACGGAGTTCATGTCTCATGTTTCATTCTGGGTCCAATTCTCCTTTCTGAGTCCACAGCATCATTTTCTCTGTGTCTTCTGCTATCATTTAGATCATAATGTTTGAGCTTTGTTTTTCATATTATCGGTTTTTATTATACTTCAGTTGGATTAGAATAAGGGAACCAGAGTGTTTCCAAACTTTTATTTTGTATAATGATATGCTGGTAAAAAATTCAATAAATGTCAGAGAAGCAGAATGTTATAACACTTTATTATTAATGGAATTCATTATATAATGCAAGATTGTTTTATTAAAACACTTTTTCCTCAAGAGTCTTATTTTCATTTGATTTGTAAGGTTGTCATACACTCATGATAATAAATAACAATCCATAATATAATTTGATTATAAATTTTAATTTTGGGTTGTTGGTTTTAGAAAATGTTATAAGCCAATGAAATAGATTGTCTAATTTTCTTTATAAACTGTGTGTATGCCCTGTTTTTACTACTGAGGAGAAAACTGTTAAAGATTGCATGCTGGTAAGGCTTAAGATTAGATTTTAAAAAAAAAGTATTTTCATTGGTTTAAAAAAATAAATGACTGCTTATTTTTAAACAAACAAACAAGCATACATACGTACAAAAAAAACTATGTACATTAGGGATAACCTTTATTTAGAACTTAATATATAGGGTATCCCAAAAAATGTATGCACATACTTTGAATAATTATAAAGAGAGTGTTTATTAAAATATATTACATTTTCATAATTGAGCTATCAGCTGTTAAAATGTTTATAGATTTTTTGGGACACCTGTATAGTCTCCTCTTATCTCTCTTTTACTCTATCTACACACACACACACACACACACACACACACAATATATATATAGTTTTTTGAGATTATTAAAAAGTAATCACACTATATATTCAATTCTGCAATTTGCTTTCCCACTCAATATTTATAATTTTTGACATTTTAAAATAGAAAATAATTTTTCCCATTGCTAATCTGCCCTCCAGTCATCCACTTCTGATCTTTTTAGGCATAGACCAATATTCACAGGATTCAGACAAACTAATCATCTGGATGGAGGACTAACTTCCTAAAAAAGTTTTAATAATAAAGCAATCCTTTGATGATAACTGTTTTTTTATTAGGAGCAATGAAGTTTTTGTCACTTTTTTTGAGTACTATTTTAAACATGAGCTTTAGTTATAAGTCACCAGTTGTGTCAAACTTGTCTTTCCCTAAATTCAAACCATGGTGGAGAGGTGACTGGAGGATGATCTAAAAATAAATCAGTATATAGTCACTTGGTTTTGTTTGGACAACCATAAATTTTCATAACTTTGTGCCTTTCACTGTTCATAGCTTCCTGGCCTGTGATTTATGCTCTGTCTAGTAGACAAGGTTAGGGTAGCCAGCTGTCCCAGACTTAGATATAGATAAATGGCGAGGTTTTACCCATCCACATAACAAGAACCATTCTGTGATTTTCAAAGTAATTACTGAGGTCATAAGATTATCAATTTTTTTTATAGTGGAGTTGGGAGCATTTCCTCCCCTCTCTCCCTGCCACCCCCAACCTCCTCCCAAGGTGATTACCCTCTGAGGTATTATTTATTTGCACTGTTAACAGCCTTGAGCTAACATTTCCTCACGGATTACTTTAAATAGATGAAGAGCAGCTGATAAGCTATGAACTATGATCTATCCTTTAATTAGGATTCCAAAAGGAAATGATGAGAAGTATTCAGAATCTTCACAGAGTATTATAGCAGTTTACTTATATTCTAGAATTAGAGTCTATTTCTTTAAAAATATATATCTGCCTGTAATTCTATCTTATTTTCTCTACTTCCACTTAAAACCCTGAAAGTAACTTGCCACTTTCTACCTCTGTTCTTTTGATTCGATGTGTCTTTCTTCTTTCTGTTCTCACTAATTCACCATCACCTGACATAACTACTTTTTCCTCTTGTTGTGTGCTGTTGAGTCACCTTTGCCTCCTGGCGACACTATGAATAAGTGACGGCCTAATGTCCTATCCTTAACAGCCCCGCTCAGCTCCTGTAGACTCATGCCTATGGCTTCTTTTATGAAGTCAATTAATCTCATATTTAGCTTCCTCTTTTTCTGCTACCTTCTATTTGTCCTGCATTATTTTCTTTTCCAAAGAAACCTGCCTTGTCATTCATGACATGCCTGAAGCTGGACAACTCCAGTTTTGTCATTTCTGCCTCCAGTGATGTTTCAGGCTTAATTTGCTCCAGCACCCACCTGCTCATCTTGTTTGTCTGGTTTTATGGAACCATGTGGAATATTTCCCCCCCTACTTTTTTTTTTTTTTTGAGCCTGAAAGCCCAGTCTTGGAAAAATGCCCTAAAAATTGACCATTTGCTACAAAAGAACATTTGAGAAGTTTCTCAGTCTGATGCCTGAGGAGAAGGAGAGGAACAGATATTTCCTCGGAGCCTTTGTGGTGCTTCAGCTGCCTCCTAACATCTGGAGACTGTCTGTGGCTAAGGGGGAGAAGTCTGCCTTTGTTTTGGCTTCTGTACTCAGTCTATAAGTTGATTTGGTCTTCTGCCACTTCCTTTTGTGTCATTCTCTATATTTTGAAGTAAGTTGCTGAGAGCACCATCAGTTCAGATAAGTGGCAGGTTTAATCTCATTTTAAGTTCAAAAAAGAAAATGGGATTTGTAATGAAACCCAGGTACCCTCCATAGGTATTTTAGTAGCCGTTATTGCTCTAGTTCTTAGAAGTTGGGAAGACTGTCAATGTGAATTTCGTAGGTTAGGCAGCCTGTAACCCATAAGTTGAACTGGCTTGATGTGTGGGATGTGGCCTGTGATTGACACCAACTTTATTTGGTCTCCCATCTTCCTCTGTGCTCGACACTGGATGAAAAATGGCCAAGCCATGACTCTTCTGGTTACTCTCAGTTAATAACACTGTCATAGTCACTTTAAGTTGCAAACAAATTCTCAGTTCAGCTGTTGAATGCCTAATGTTAGGGGATATTACATTCTCCCCCTGACCACCACACTGACTGCTTGCAGGGGGGAGGGGGTGCGGTTCTTCACTTATCACACAAGTGAATGATGGTTAGCTTTATGGATAGTGCCCCTCTTGCTTCTAAGACTCACTAAAAATGTTCCTTTTTTGAGAAGTCTATTTCTTGCTCCTAGAGTGGTGGAACAGTGCAGTCTGGTTAAAAATATAGAAATTTGTATAAGATCCGGGATTCAGTTTCTAAGTTGGAGAAGTTTCCTCCTCTGAATTTTGGTTCCTCATTTGTTAACTAGAAATACCTCGGAGAATTTTTGTGAAGACCGAGTTCATGTGTGAGAACAGCCAAATAGAATAGCTGGCAGATATTATTTATTCAACAAATGTTTGACGTATGGCCACTCTTTGGGCTCCACTCTCAAATCCACTCCTCATTGTGGTTGGCATTTCCCATACTCTTCCATATCTGGTTCTTCTTTCTTTCTGAGTTCATAGCATCGTTAGTCTGGCAACATGATTCCTGGTCAGGCCTAAATTGGAGCAGGTGACTAGAAGCTGACCCACCAGAGCCCACCCATATCCTACTGGCATCTCTGATTTCTGTATACTCCAGCCCAAGCACACGCCCCATGACTCTGCCTGAAGGAATTATATCTTTAACCAATGAATACCTCAGCTCCTTTACCCCTCAGATAATTCTGAGATGCATGTGTCTCAAAGTTTTCCAGTGGGATTGAGCTCCAGTTACCCATAGTGGTAAACTGCGCGATAACACACCCTCTGTGGGCTGCCTCCCCTTTCCTGTAGTGCAGGTTGCATTCATGAGCATGCTGGTTGTTTATTAGAGAGTTCTTCTGGGGTCAACCCTATAGAAAGGAGGGGAAGGAAGTTGAGTAGCAGAGGGAGAAGTTGGACTGCAATGTAGTCTAAACAGAGGCCTCAGTTGACCCTTTGGGCAGCTCTCAAGTTGGATTGGTCCTTTGTAGCTTTCCTGAGTTGGGGTGAGTGGGTTGGATGTTTATACCTTACAGTGATTAGTCACTGGGTGTGGGGTGTGCCAAGAAGGAGGCCTGACCTTGGGAGAGGCAGTTTTCCTCAGCAAGGCAATCTTAGAGGAGGGCTGAGAGCTGAGGCTCTTCCGGTAACACTCAGAGACTTCCTTCCCGAGGGACCTGGGCAGCGCCTCACAGCACCTACCACATCTGGGCTCCCAGTCCTCCACCAGTGTGTCCTGAGATAATCTGAATGAACCAGTTGCCCTTGAATCCTGTGTGAGTGTCTGCTTCCGGAGGAACCCAAGTCAAGACAGGACTTTTCAGCCCTACTTGGAGAGCATGCTGTGAGCCCACCATTGCTGCCACACATAGGAAACTGGGAATCGGAAAGGAGAGACAGACTGCTTTGCTGATGGGGCAGCAGAACTGTTACCCTTAGGAAGTAACCCGGTGTTTGTTGGGACAAAGGAGAGTGAGTGAGGGTGTTTTCCTTGGGGCGGAGGTGGGTCCTAGGTGAGAGAGCCTGTGTGGACTTGGCTAGGTTCCGACCAGCTGGCAAAGGGACCCCTGCAGCAGAAGCTGGGGAGGCCACCAGATTCCTGGGGGCTGTAGGAGGAGTCACGTGTGCCTACTCAGTGTAATAAAACCAAGAGGATTGAAAAAGAAAAAAAGAAAGCCAACCCCAATTCCTTCTACCTACATTAATGATGGAAAACCCAATTTATTTGCATTATAAAGTAACAGTGTCCAGGGGTTTATCTGAACTAGCAATCTTTTCACATTCATCACTCCAGTTATTTGCATTCTGGCAGCCAATTCAGACTCTTTATGTGGAGCATTAACTACTCCATTTCGGGGCTGTGCTTTTTAACTTTATGTTCTCTTTGGATTGAACGCACCACGGAGAATAATAGGATAATCAAAGTTGTGCTACCTCTGGTCATGATTGTACTATTTACCTCAATCAGGACATCACAAAAGTCCATTTTAATGACTTATGTTTTCTACAGTAGCTATCACCAAGCAACAAATTTCATAACACTCCAGTATTTCTAATTATATGATGTTCAATCGAATATCTGGCAGCCTATGGTTTGCCTAGGCGGGCCAGGCCAGGTTAATTGGAGCCCTGAAGTGTTCAGTCCTTGTGCAAAATAAGTGTTCAATCTGGTTGGTACTCCACTTGGCCAGCAGTACAAATGTGCCAGTTTGGAGCATCATAGCAAAACCAAATTCAGCAAAGCTGTAGAGAAATAGTTTTTTTTTTTTAAATTAAAACTTTATTCTCCATCTCCCTACCTTTGGTATTGATATATCTGTGCTTTCAATAGATTTTGATTTCTAATTACATTGATCCCCCAATATATCATAAATATTGAAAGATTTTAAAGCATCAACTAAACCCCAATTTGCCATTATATTTTTAATGAAAGAATAAAATTTTGGCGAGTATTTAAGAAAAATCGCCAGCTAGAATGGCGCTTTTCAAATTTGACTGTAAACATGAATTACCTCGGGGCCTTGTTAAAGGAGGATTCTGACTCAGTGGGTCTGGGATGAGATTCTGCATTTCTCACAAGACCCAGGAGATGCTGATACTGCTAGTTTGTGGGCCATATTGTTAGTAGCAAGGAGCCAGAGATTTCTTTAAACCCCGTGAGTTTAAGCAAAATGTGCACTTTGACATTTCTTCATAAGCCAATTTGCATAAGGCTAGGCCATTATTCGGCTGCTTCAGGGTTAGAGATGAACTCCCGTTAAATCTAAGATGCCATTGATTGTTAGATGAGTCATTATTTTATGTGCTGCTAAGGAGGGAAAATGCTGGCAATTAAACTATGACACATCTGATTTCAGAAATGTTAAAATATGAGTTTTAGAATTGAAGAACTATGGTGCTTTCTTTGGCTCCTTTAGAGTTTCCACAATGAGTGTCTCCTCTGTGCTCGGCACTTTTATGAGGTAGGTCCTGCAATTACCCATTTTTTGGAGACTAGCAGGCCAATTATTTTAAGTGGCAGAGCTGGGATTTGAACCCCGGTCTCTAGGACTGCAAAGCCCACGCTCTCGACCGCCATTGTCTGAGAAGAAAATGCTCCCCTCTGCTGTCTCCCATGGCATTCACTTAAGGCAGTGGTTGGCAAAGTCATTAGTCAACAGAGCCAAATATCAACAGTACAACGACTGAAATTTCTTTTGAGAGCCAAATTTTTTAAACTTAAACTATATAGGTAGGTACATTGTTATTAACTTAATTAGGGTACTCCTAAGCTGGCCTTTGCTAAATACATCCTCTCCCTCATCCTCCTCTCCCTCACCTTCCTCTCCCTCATCCTCCTCTCTCTCTCTGGAATCAAACCTTGGACCCTTCAGTCCGCAGGCCAACACTCTGTCCACTGAGCCAAACCACTCAGGGCTCTTCTCCTCTCTTCTTTTTCCCTGGAAGAAGGAAAGGAGAAAGGCAGAGGGTTTTGGATCCGTACCAAAAGGAGGGAAAAAGAACTCTACTTGGACACAGAGCAGTCCACGTAAGACCCCAAAGGCTTGAAATAGTGTACAAGTTGGGGAATTATGATGTGTTCCAACCATAAAGTGAAAGAAAGGATGGAAGGAGATGAGGTTGGAGAAAGGAGTCCCAGGCTGTCCTCACATGGAAGTCATTACAAAGCCTCTCTTTCCCACACTCTCTCTTCACTCTCTTTCTCCCTTTCTCCAGCTTCACCTATTTGCTTTAAAATAACCCCTCAATTGAAAATTGGAAACAATTCAGGCCTTAGGATTTTCACCTTTATCCTGAGAACAATAGGAAACCATTTGGCAGACTTAATTAAATGAGTGGTCAGAGCAGGTTTTCTTTTTCAGTTTATTCTCGTTGCTGCATTGAGAATGGTCTGAGAAGGAATGGACAAGAAAGGTTTGGACAGAGCAGTCAGGTGGTGATGGGTAAGAGAGATCATGGTGAACTGAAGTGGTGGTAGCAATAACATAGAAGGAGTATTGGACAGGTGTGGAAAGTATTTCTAAGGTAGAATTGATTGGTCTTGCTGATGGGTTGAATGATCTTTTACCCTCTCTGCATCCACCCCCTTGGGCATTTAACTTTGAAGTGTCCTCTGCCTCTGTCTCTGGACTTGACCATGTGCCTGGCTTTGGGAAATAGAATGAAGCAGAAGTGCATGTATGGTGCTTCTAAGTCTACAATTTGAGAGGCCTTGCTCTTTCTTGTGTTTCTGTCATCTCCATGAGGACATTCCTGAGGCAGCCTCCTGGCATGGAACAGATATGTGGCAGAGACTTGAAGTGCCCAGTCAGCCCAGTTGAGACTTGTTTAGAATCAGTGGTCGGCAAACTCATTAGTCAACAGAGCCAAATATCAACAGTACAATGACTGAAATTTCTTTTGAGAGCCAAATTTTTTTAAACTTAAACTATATAAGTAGGTACACTGTTATTAACTTAATTAGGGTACTCCTAAGGCTTAGGAAGAGCCACACTCAAGGGGCCAAAGAGCCGCATGTGGCTCACGAGCCGCAGTTTGCCGACCAAGTCTTAAGGTAATTGCACCTACAACAGAATTTATTTCCTTTTCAAGTGCATCTTTGAGCCTGGCTTCTTGTATTCATCACTGTACTCAAGTGGCTTGTCTTAAATTCAGGAGTGACCTTTTGCCAACTTCAGGAATCTGAATTTTCCTCAACCTCCTCTCTCTCTGACACAGCCTACCATTCTTTCCTTGAAACTCTCTCTTGCACATTTCTGAGTAGCTTGCTAGTTATGTTTGGTGCTTGTCTGATGATAGGTAAATCATACTTTGTTAATATATTTACCACCAGCTTTTTCCTCTGCAACCATCTATCAAAAGTATTTGAGAGAAATTCAGGTGACCTCCAAATCCTCACTGACTGAATGTGGTGAATTTGGGGGTGCAATACAAACTGTGACTTTGAAATCATGGATCTTACTGAGCCTTCTCTTCTTTGCTCCCACTTTGTGCATAATTTTATCATTGAGTATACAGTGTTATATTCTAATTTTGTTCACTTGTCTTTGTACCCTACTTAACTGGAATCCTTGTGGGTAGAGACTGTTTTATGTATTTCTGTTCCTCCAACCCCTGTCCAATTCCTGGCCCACAAAGACTCAGCACTGCTGAGTCAGGACCACAATTCACTCTTTTAGCGGCAAGAGAAGCCGTTCCCTGATAACTATCTTGTGTTGCAAGGGAATGTCGCTTATGGAGTCTCTAGCCCCAGGAACAGATCAGCCAGAAAGGGGCAGGGGGCTGTGGGATGTCCCTTCTGTTTCACATGAGACCTCACAGAGCAAATTACTCTTGGATTATTTGCTACTTTTCTCTTTTTTACCCCCAGCAAATTGGTAAGCTCTGAGTTTCCCATATTTGAGGATAAAATAAACCTTTGTATGGAGGACAAAGTCTTCTATCAGAAAAAAACCAACAAGAGTCATCCTGTAATGTCATTTAAAAACAATTGGATCAAACACTACAGGGTTCAAGGTTCCTGCAAAGAAATGGTTCTCTAGGAGTTTGAATGGGTTCTCTCTGACAGTGCCCAACTTTCCTCCTCAAGGAACTTCTTACAGCGTCTGACTCCCTAAGCCCATTCCCAGGTGAGTCTAAGATGTTTAAACCTGGAGAGAATTAGCTTCCCCCCTTTATGGGCTACCATGATGGTCTCTCACCACCCCCGCTGCTTGCTGGATGACTTTGGTTAGATTTGATTCAGTTCATTGTCTACTTCTGAAACGAGTCACGTAAAGCCACAATTATTGGTAATTCAGCCATGTAGCAAGGCTGTTTTTAAGAAAAATTCAATTAAATCTTTTTTTAAGATTAAAAATTTATAAGAGGAAATGATAGACATTATTCCCTCTACTCCTAAACACTTCAGTGTGTCATTCCTCAAAGCAAGAGAAACTCTCCCATAACCATAGCACAATTATTAAATGCAGGGAATGAACATTGATACAATGCTATTATCTAACCTTATTGAGGTTTTGCCAGATGACCCAATAACTTCCTTTGTTAGGCTTTGAATCCTGAGGCAATGACATATAGATACACGACAATTAGAGATTATTCACTATGGCAGTTACCATGGAATCCTAACTAGTCTATTTCAGTTTTGTTACTGTGTCTGAGTTCTCTCCTGCTATTTTTCCAGCTTCTAGACCTCTCATCAGTTTTATGAGCTACCTGAAATTCCTTTAGTAAATTTATTTTCTGCCTAAGTTAGCCAGAATTCTTTAGTTTGCAACCCAAATTCTACGGTTATATTTTTTACACTTTCCATTTTTTCAAAATCTTGTTCACTACACATGTCTTCCTCCCTCCCTCCCTCCTTCCCTCCCTCCCTCCTTTCCTTCCTTCCTTCCTTCCTTCCTTCCTTCCTTCCTCCCTCCCTCCCTCCCTCCCTCCCTCCCTCCCTCCCTCCCTCCCTTCCTTCCTTCCTTCCTTCCTTCCTTCCTTCCTTCCTTCCTTCCTTCCTTTATTCATCACTCCCCCTTTCTTTCTGAGGTAATGTTGGTTTACAGCATTATATAAGTTTTAGGTGTCCAACGTTCTAACTGGACATCTGTATATACTACAGTGTGTTCACCACCAAAAGCCTGGTTTCCATCCACCATACATTGACCCCCTTTACCTGTTCAGCCCTCCTTCTCACTTCCTTCACCCGCAAACCACTAATCCGTTATCTGCCCCTAGAGTTTGTTTTCTGTTTATTTGTTGTTAGTTGTTTGTTTGGGAGTTTTTTATATTCCACATATGAGTGAAATCACACAGTGTTTGTTTTTTTCCATCTGACTTTTTTCACTTAGCATAATAATACCCTTAGGTTCCAATTAAATCTTTTATTGAAAGAGGAAATATACATAATTATTGACCCTGCTGTAAATAATTTTCATGCTTGATTTTAGAGTCCATTATACCTATTTCCCCTTTTGTTTCTCAAATGATTTATGTTCAATTCAAACAGCACTGTGGCTGCAGAAGGTTTAAAACAACCCTGGAGGCCTCAGAGGCCACGGAGAAGCAGTGTGGCTGGACGGCCAGTAGAGGGCACTGAGTTATTTGTGATAACATTGAAAGGGCTGGCGAAGTCTGTTTACTAGTCTATAGGATAAAAAATAAAACACAAAAAAGTAAAAAAAAACCCAGAACAAAACAGAATTTGTTTCACTAATTCTGTTAGAAGTACAATGAAATTTTAAAACATGAAAATGGAAAAATTCTTGTATATCTTTAGGTCTAAATTTGATGCAATGAAAGTTTTTAACACTGGCTATCAGTTACAAAGAGCTTATACAACCTAATGTGCACACACTCTCCCTTATCCTAATATATTTCAGCTTGCCTGGAGGCGATCGTAAGGCACTTAAATTACCCAAAGATTGGCTTTGGGAAGTTATATGACTTTTAATTTTTGTAGAAGACAGTAGGAATAAAAGAAATGCTGATTATGCAATATCTGGTTTCTAATGAACATTTTGTTTTTCCCTCAGGAATTCCAATTTCCTCTCTCCCTCCCTCCCTCCCTTCCTTCCTAGGGTCCTTCAGAAGTTGGAGTTGGTGTTTTGTTTCTATAATCTTTGGGGGAACAACTGGGGAGCTGATGCTCTGCTGTTCCTCCCCTTGGCATCCTCGGATGCCATGACTGACTCTTGTCCCTCGCCTCAGCTCCTCTCCTGTCTCTAGGAACCTCAGCTGGAAAAAGTTAGGAGGAAGGTGGAAGAAGGAGGAAGCTGGAGCAAGGGAAGGGGTTGGCTGAGTTTGGAAAGAATCCCCAGTGGCCTTCTGGTTGCTTGGGTTCCTCAGCTCTTTACCACCTCTTCTCCTAGCCTCCTCACCCCCCACCCCCCCGCCCTCACCGCCTCCTTCTTTTTTTAAAAAAATATATTTTATTGTTTTTTTACAGAGAGGAAGGGAGAGGGATAGAGAGTTAGAAACATCAATGAGAGAGAAACATTGATCAGCTGCCTCCTGCACACTCCCTACTGGGGATGTGCCTGCAACCAAGGTACATGCCCCCAACCAGAATCGAACCCAGGACCCTTGAGTCCTCAGGCCAAGGCTCTATCCACTGAGCAAAACCGGTCAGGGCCTGCCTCCTTTTTTAGACACATGGCCAAACCTCTTTTTCACTCCACAAACTTCTCAGTAGATTTTCAGGCCTCTGGTATCCATGGTGTCCTGAAATTGTTTCATATTTATCTCTTCAGTTAATACTGTCACAGCTGGCCGGATCAATAAGCGATTTTCACTGCTACAGGTTGAAAACATCTCATAAAAACAATTTACAGATATATTATCAAATAAAAGCAAAAACTAGTAATTATCTCAGGACTTTCAGATTAGTTATAGCAATATAAATGTGCTCTTAAGCAAGGAATGCTCCAGCTCTTCTCTCTGAATTCTTCTGCATTAAAAAACAACAACTTATACTGATCATACCTGTTTTGAAAGTCAATTTATAAAACCTCACTCGGATTACTTCAGTGAATTGTTGGACTCAAGTTCCTTAGGGATACTAATTCATCTGGCATCATTTACTTTGAAAAGAATCATATGGCTTGAACAGGATGGTTGTAAGGTAATTTATTCATGTGAAACTAATGCAGGTAGGTTGCTTTGACAAGCCAGCTGAAACAGTGGTCGAGAATATCTGTCAGGGGAAAGGTTGAGAAGAGATTAGTTTGACCCCTGGAGGAACCAGCAGGAAAGAGGGAGAATGTGGAAAACCAACTAAGATGCAGAGTAAGATTTGTCTGTTTTTGAGAATTTATCTTAGAGGAGACCTGTGAAATAATTATAAGAAAGATAATTTGAGGAACATGTAAATGAGCAGGAAGAGTCAAAGAGATGAATTGTTCCTTTCTCCCAAGACAGTAGGAACGGGCGAAAGGAATAAAGTAGTGTTAAACTGAGGACTCCATTCGTAAACCTTATCCACACTTTACTCTGAAAACCTAACATGTTTCAAGTCCCTTGCTATAAATGCCTTAATACAGATTATTTCATAATGAACTTCCAAAGATGCCTTTCACTACACTTTACAGAATGCTGCATTCTATAGAAAATCAAATCATTGTTGGTCAGATACACAAGGGGCACCTCTGCTATGCATTGCATATGATATAAGCTCTTAAAATCTGACTTCTCATCCTTAATAGAATTCTGTTTTGGATGCGCCTGAGGGTCACTGTTGCCAGTTGTGTCAGAGTTTAATGTGCAGTGAGGCCTACATAGTAGAAAGGGGGCCGTAGAAAGCCCGATGTGACTTGAGTCGTTGTCTGCGACACAGGGGAGCCTGAGGCATCCCCTGCTGCATCATCAGCAGGGTCCCAGACCTGTCTCACGCATGGTTGTTGCGGATGTCAGTGTCTCATAGATGGCATGGGAGGGGCGTTGCCTGCTCACAGTGGGCCCACCACCCGTGTCCTAGGATGTACATGGTTCAGTGATAAACAGGGTGTGCTAGAGCCACTTAGCAAGGCACTGTGTTTAGGTAGCTAGGAAAAGAGTTGACCCAGTCAAAACCTGAGGCCGTTAGGCTCGGTGACTTCAGGCAATCTGCATATTCTTTTTGGGAGGCTAGAACACTAAGCCGAGAAGTTGTAGGACAGAGGTAAGAGGGATGCTGATTCTAGGAAACCGTGAGAAAAGGTTTCTCTCTTGGGGAAGCTTGGGAGATTGGAAGGACAGAACAGATGGGTTGGCTTGGGAAGTAAGACCTTCAGTCTAGATGGAGTTGACTACAGCCCTTCTATTAAGAAAGCTGGGTACTGGGGAGAGGGGAGCGTGTGGGGGTAATGAATTGGCATTTTTGTAGGAGTGTGCAGTGTGCAGGCAGTAACACTGATAACTTCATTACAAAGAATTCCAGAGGAAGAATTCCAGAGCCTGGTCCTTCTCCTGAAGGCTTGGGGTGGGGTGTGCTTTGAAAGTGCAGTAAGAAATACATAGAGCCAAGAGTCTGCTAAAGGTGGGAAGAAAGTCTTGTTGAGGAGTTTTCACATTTCCAAGGAAGTCATGAGTGGCAGAATGATGGTGAAATATGAGAGACTGGTAGTGTGAGAAGGTACCCGAAAACAGAATGTCTTCGGGATAGTTAATGGTGAGCCCCTGCCTTTGGCAGTCTGACTTTGCCTGGTTGCAGATGGGATAGTTAATGGTGAGCCCCTACCTTTGGCAGTCTGACTTTGCCTGGTTGCAGATGGGATAGTTAATGGTGACCCCCTACCTTTGGCAGTCTGACTTTGCCTGGTTGCAGATGGGATAGTTAATGGTGAGCCCCTACCTTTGGCAGTCTGACTTTGCCTGGTTGCAGATGGGATAGTTAATGGTGAGCCCCTGCCTTTGGCAGTCTGACTTTGCCTGGTTGCAGATGGGATAGTTAATGGTGAGCCCCTGCCTTTGGCAGTCTGACTTTGCCTGGTTGCAGATGGGATAGTTAATGGTGAGCCCCTGCCTTTGGCAGTCTGACTTTGCCTGGTTGCAGATGGGATAGTTAATGGTGAGCCCCTGCCTTTGGCAGTCTGTCTTTGCCTGGTTGCAGATGGGATAGTTAATGGTGAGCCCCTGCCTTTGGCAGTCTGACTTTGCCTGGTTGCAGGTGGGATAGTTAATGGTGAGCCCCTGCCTTTGGCAGTCTGACTTTGCCTGGTTGCAGATGTGACTAGCTGGCAGTAAACCAGCAATAGAAGACCACTGGGCAGCTATGTAGCCCGTAGCAACTTCTACATTTCGTGCCAGGTTTCTTAGTCTTCAATTACTCATGGGCTCTTAGCTTCAAGCCAGATGGCTAAAGCCACTTTACATATGACCTTTGCATAACTGTGATACTATTGTGTGTATTTTAAGAATTTTTATAGGATTTGGTAATGAAAATGCATAAATCTATTCCTTTATGCTAGACACTCAAACTTATTGCTTTGATATATGGAACAAAACATAAAAGTTGACACAATCAGAAGAAATGTGTATTTGATTTCAGATTAATTGAATGAAAAGTAGAAAAATAAAAATGCATTAACTCTAACAGTAGCTTTAAACAGAATAAACTATAGACTTTTCAAAGGATGATGGTTATCCTTAATTGTGCCAAAATGGAGCTTGAAGCAATTATGGTTAATACAGATGTTATTAATATCAGCTGTAACTCAGGTTTTGATTATGTAAGAAAACAGGCTTAAACTTTTGACAGATGGTGAAACTAGAATTATCCCAGTGATCTCCAAATGTGATTCTGTTCTTTAGAAAGTAACTGTGCACTTATTATTATTATTTGCATACTCAGGTTTATCATTTTCTAATGCATTTTGAGTCTTTTTTTTTGACATGTGCAGACTTCTATTAGCCTTTTCTTTCTTTCTTTCTTTCTTTCTTTCTTTCTTTCTTTCTTTCTTTCTTTCTTCCTTCCTTTCTTTCTTTCTTTCTTCCTTTTTTTTCAACAACAAAAATTTATTCTCCAAAAGATGTGAGGGCCAAAATTAAGGTGTTATTTTCTTTTCTTTCTTAACCTTTTTAAAAATTCTCTTTCTATGGGAAACCTCTGACTTGCCATAGTGCAAATGGGCTCCATGGTGGGTGGGAGATTCTTGCTACAGTACTTGTTGCAGAAGACCAGAGAAAAACCAAGCAACACTTTAGAGAAAAGGAGTTACACTGTTTATTACACCGGCAGACTCAGCAGAATAACTTCCCAATTCTGAGCAAAGTAACATGCAGGGAGCTTCTCTTTTCTATCTTTCTGGTGTCTTTGTCCTCAAATATGGATTATGCTTCCAGTCCTTTTCACGGGCCTTTGCATAAAGGCCCCAGGTGTTGGGTGTTTCCAGGCCATATCTAATGGTCTGGCCTGGCACCAGCACTAATAACCCCCCTCTGGAGCTATGCATTGTTCATAGTTTATGGCCTCTCTGAAATGTGAGCATTTAGGTAACAGGTCCTGCAAGACCAGTTTCTAGGAAAGAGGCAGTGACTTAATTATAGGTTATTAAGAATGTACACTGGGCTTGCTGGCACAGATTCAGATTGCTAGCCCTCCAAATATCAGGGTTACATTGGAATTAGCCTATTTAGCTTTCTCACTGTGATCCCTCTTGACGGATCTGGGGCATGGAAGGGGGACGAATCAATGGGATGAAGTTGGTGGGACTAATGGGATGGTTCCTTATAGCTTCAACAATGGCAAGAACACAATCTTTAACTTGGCAAGGTCACTCAGCAGGACTGTAGGTCAGGGTCAAAGATGTCAGTGTGGTGGTCTCATCTGCTGGCTTCAGTATTCTAGAGCAGGGTGTCTACCGTGCTTGTTTCCATTCCAGCTGATACAAGGAGCAGCATTTTGACTCATCAGGAAGTGGGGAGAGTGGGGAGACCAGACCCCTAACTTTGGAAAATCACATTATCCTTCATCAGTTAGGTTTTTGTGTTTTATGGGAGACTGTGGTTTTAGTTTTGTAAGACTATATAACAAATAAGTGGGAAGAATTTGGTGACAAATATCCAATATAACTTTTTGGAGTAGGAGAATGAAGTCAAAGATGGCAGCAAGGTTGAGAGTAAGAGAAGAGTAAAAAAACCGGAATGATAAGGAACAAAATATTACTTGAAAATACCATGTAGGTCCATACTAACCACTTGCAAACTCATGAGTCTTTCTATGACTTCACACTGGATACTATTTTTAGCAAAATATAAGTGGAGGTTGCTGATTCCCTAAAGTGAGCGCACATCTTTTTTTTCAAAGAACATTTTATTAGTAAAAATAAATCATTATCAAGAAAAGAGAAGACATGGTTTCTTCCTTTAAGAAATTTATCTGTCAAAGGACTAAAAAAGAATCCAAACAAGACAGAAAAGGACTAACATTTATTGGGCACTAATTATTTTGCTAAGAACTATACTAAATATACCATTACAACACCATGTTTGTATATACAATATATCACATTTTTTTGGCATAAACCATATTTGTTACACAAATATGAGCTGGGCATTATTATTATATATTTTTACTGATAAAAACTGAGACTTAAGAGGCTAAATAGCTGTCCAAAGTCACACAGCAATTAAAAGACTGATCCAGGATCTGAACCCAGGAATCTGACCTCAGATTCTGAACTCTCAGTCATAATGCTTTACTATCTTATGGACTCCTTCGGTGCCCTCTGGTTATTCATTAGGGAATAAACCCATCCATCCTCATATGTACCTAATGGTCGAGTAGCTGGAACATGAAGGCTAGTCAGCATGGCTTGGCTAACAAGAGTTAGATGAGGATAAAAAGGAGTGGTTTTATGGCCAAAAGATGTTTGAAGAGACAAGGGGAAAATATGAATTGGTCCTATACAGAGGCAGTTGAATATGTTCCTGGACTGATTCCATATCTTAATTTCCTCTTTTTTGAAAAAGTAATTTTCTTAATTTGCTAGATGATCCTTTAATTATGGGGCTCACAGACATTTATTTGTTCATTGTACTGAGAATACAAGTTTTAATGATGCAATCTTAAGAGACTCAAACAAGTAACAATTAGCTCTGTGGCTCTTGGCCAAGCAATGCCAGTGCCTAAATTCATCTAATATTTCACTTGGCCAGACTGGAGGATGACATTCTCCTACAGTAATTTTCCTTGCATCTTGATTCTCTGCAGTAAATGCCTATACCAAGGAAAGAAGCCTCTATTCTTTCTTGTTCCAGTCAGTTTTAATGATGCTTGCAGTCTTTCCCATAATTTCCCAAGATGATATGTTGCTTATGTAGAACCTGTTCACTTATTCATTTATTTAGCCATTTAGTTCTTTCTCCTCCTTCCTTTTTCCTTCCCTCCCTCTTTCTTTCACCTATTTTTCTTCCTCTCCTCTTTCATTCCTTACTGCCTTTTTTTCTCCATTTTCCCCTCATCAAATAATTACTAGGTTCCCAAGAAATGCTAGGCCATGTACCAAGTACTGTGGGGGATATAGAAAATAGATGAAAAAAAATATGATTGATTTTTCAATCCATTTAATGAATATTTATTGAGTGCCTACTATATGCCAGCCTATTTGCAAGCTAGGAACAAAGCTGAGTATACATTAAGGTCTCTTTTCTCACTGAGTTATATTCCTGGCTGTGCACTGAGGAGACAGGTAAAAAACATCATGTCAAGCAGTGGTAAGAGTTGTGGATAAAAATGAAGCAGAGGATGGAGAGAGAGGCGAGAATAGACAGTGTATTCTTTTTACATAGGCTGGTCAGGGAAAGGCTTTCTGATAAGATGATATTTGAGCAGAGGTACATTTATGTGAGGGAAGAGCAAGTACCAAGGCCCTCAGAAGGTAGATAGTAAGTGCCGTAGGAAGGCATAGATGAAGAGATACTGGGTGAGTTAAGAAGAAGGGGAAATAATTGCCTGCTGGGGAGGGGGTGAAGATGAAACCTCGATTCTTAGGGGGTATCTCACACACTCTGACACCTCATAGCAAAGCCTCTCTCTCCCCTTGACCCTCTCCTAAAACATGACTAATCTCTTTGATTATGAGACCATTGGGGCTGCACCCCTAACCAAAGGTGCCCTTTGGTTAAGATGCTGAGATTCTAATCAAGATGGAAATGAGTTACATTATTTGTTTACTTCTTCTGGTTTTAGACTCCTCTAAGTCATATTTCTTATTTATAAGAAGACCTACCTTCAGTTCAAGCCTAATGATGGCCACCAAAAGCAGGAAGGCAAAGGGAGTGCTTTTATTTTTATTTTATTTATTTATTTATTTTTGAGTGCTGTTGTTTTTAGATAACTGTAACTTGTGCTTAAGATTAGGACACCTGCATTTTTACTTGCTTTGGTCAGCTTGATCAGGTCCTAGCTTTTCTGCTAGAATGCAAATACCCACTGAAAAAGAAAGCACCTTAATATAACATCAGCTCACATTTGGCTATTAGCCAGAGAAAATGAAAACAAGGAACTATGAAAGTGAAACTTAGAAGATTCTATAATATTCCCTTCCTTCCTCCCTCCCTCCCTCCCTCCCTTCTCTCCCTCTCACTCTTTCTTTCTTTCTTTCTTTCTTTCTTTCTTTCTTTCTTTCTTTCTTTCTTTCTCCTCATCTGAGGATATGCTTTCATTGATTTCTCGAAAAAGAGAAAATGAAAGAGAGAGAGAGAGAGAGAGAGAGAGAGAGAGAGAGAGAGAGAGAGAGAAAGAGAGAGAGAGAGAGAGAGAGAGAGAGAGAGAGAGAGAGAGAGAGAGAAATATCAATGTGAGAAACATTGATCAGTTGCCTCCCATACTCTCCCCAACCGGGAATCAAACCCTCAACTTTTGGTGTATGGGACACCATTCCAACCAACTGAGCCATCTGGCCAGGGCACATTCTTACTTTAAAAATAGGAATAGGATTCTGGCAAGGAGGAAATAGAAGACCTCAATGAAGAGGTAATGGATGGAAAGAGTACGAGGTGGAAGGATGGATGAAGAACGAGAGAAAAAGGATATTATTTAGTTTCACAGAACAGATGAATCCAAATCTTGAAATTGACTCAATTGAGACCTTTGGAAGTATAGTTATAGGTATTTTTAAAAGAGCAAATATACCTTGATAAGCTACTTGAAGCACAGGTGAAACCATAGGGTAGGGTGTGGGGGTCTGTGGGAGGCAAGGCAAACTTGTGAGAACGGAAGTAGTGTACCTTAGAAACGAACAGGGTTATAGACACAGATCAGGGTAGAGGGAGAGACAAAAGAGGAGGGGGATGAAGGAGAGAGAGAAGCAACAATATGGACAGTGGCTGGTGCCCAAGTTAAGGAAATAGCCACCAGACCTTTACAAATACAGATCTCTATTATTGAATTTTAAATTATTTCTGTATTACCTTCAATAATGCTTTCTATTCACTCAAAATGTCTTGATTAGAGGGATACATCAGGGGGACATTAGGGACAAGAACAAGCAGGGCAGAACAGGGTTGAGCAGGATGGGAATGGACGGTAAAGGACCCCTCATCTCAATATCTACTCAGTAGGGGCAGAAGCAGAAATAGCAGGTAGGGAGTTCCCCCACCCTCTGAAATGGACAGAAGTCTCAAGAAGGCCACTGCATTTTTATACAATCCATAACATGGAGATTTTAATTTATTAGATATTAAGAAATAGGTCAATGCCAGCTGATATCTGGATTACGTATACTCTAAAGAGTATTATGAATTTTCATTAGGATGTTAGTGAATTAGAACTTTAGAAGTGAAGATGAAAGCTGAAACTCCAGTGTTCAACACGAAGGGGAAGGAAACGTTTGAAGAATATATGAAATAGCTCTTCTTTTTAATAGATGGGAATAAAGCTGTCTTTGGCCAAGAATTATCTTATTCGTCTGGATCTCAGTAGGGTCTTTCGCAGAAGTGTGTTTTTGCTACGGGGACCCTGGAAGTTGGAGGAGTTCTATGCTATTATTTCTTTTCATAGCCCTGAGTGCACATTTGAAACCTTTGAATGTCCTACTCAATTTCTCTGCGTTTGAAGCTGTGGAAAAACCCAACTCTCTACAGAGGAAAACTTGTGTAACACTGAGCAGGGAGATGACTGAGCCATTACAATGCTCTTTGATTTGAATACCGACCAGCCAAGAACAGTGTGTGTTCAAAAGCCCCCTCGTCTTGTTTGGAGACCTCTGATTTCTGGCAGGATGATGAACTCAGCCTGGGTTGCTGGCTCCCTCTCCATAACCAGTGATAAGTGCTGCAGAAGCAGAGGGATGAACAGCACACATACAAACTGCAAGGGGCGCTGAGGCGAAGCGCACGTGTGGGCTTCAGGGTGTGGCTTGGAGGAGGGCTGGTCTCTAGCCTCCGCTGTCCACGATGGCAGCTGCTGGCCTCAGGTGGCTACTGAGCACTTATAGCCCTGTCTAGTCTGAAATGAGACGTGCTGCTCCTGTAAAATAGCCCCCAGATTTTCAAGACTTAGTACAAAAAATGAAGGTAAAACAGCTCAGTAATTCATTTTTATAATGCTTACATGTTGAGATGATAATGTTTCACCTATATTGGACTAAATATATGTATTAGATTTCTGGGGCTGCTGTAGCAAAATACTGTAGGTTGGGTAGTTTAAGCAACAGAAATTTATTTTTTCATCGTGCTAGAGGCTCCAAGTCCAAGATCAAGGTGTCAGCAGGGTTGGTTACTTCTGGGGCACCTCCGGTCGGCTTTTAAATGGCTATATGTTCCCTGTATCTTCATATTGTCTTCCCTGTGTGTGTCTGTGTCCTAATCTGCTTTTCTTATGAGGCCAGTCATATTGGAACAGGGCCCACTCTAATGACCTTATTTTAATTTCATTAGTTCTTTATAGGCCTTATTTCCAAATACACGTTGTGAAGTGCTGAGGTTAGGAGTTGAACATATGAATTGGGGGAAGGGGCATAAATGAGCCCATAACATTATTAAAATTAAATTCACCTGTTTCTTTTTAGCTTAAAAAGTGTGTTACTAGAAAATAAAAAATTACACCCATGGCTTGCATTATATTTCTATTGAACAGCACTGCATTAGACTATAACTCCAAAAGGGCAGGCTCCTTTGTATGTTGTTCCTACTGAAGTTTCCTGCTACCTTGAACAGAGCCTGCCACAAATACATGCTCAATTACAGTGGTTGAATGTACCTACCATGGGCAGTAGGTAGGGTGGGAGAGGATTTTAGGTGTGAATCTTTAAGTAAGTATTTACCTGATAGCTCATGGTTGGCTCCCCTGCCACCATGAAGAAAAAAGAAAAAAAGAAACAAAAACAACCCCCCCCCCCCCACACACACACAAAACAGTAGCCATCCTAATAGCTGGATAGCATCAGCGTGGAGGTAAGCCTGGCTGGGGTCTGGGTGTTGACAATAGGTGCTGGCCTTCAACCTTCCCTTCCTCCCCAGTACCTTCTCCAGGTTGAGAGCAGAGTGCCAGGATGGAGGGAGAGGAGTCTTGAAGCAGATCAGTGCCAAATGGGTGCAGACTGTAACATCAGAGGACTGCTGACGTTTCTTGGGAGGCCACAACTTCTAGCCTTTTTTCCCTCAAAAGTGATTTTTTACAAGATTCTTACAAAAATGTTTTGAAAAATTAGATAAGGTAGGTTGTTGTGTTTTTTTTTAACCATGAGATTACAAAATTGGTGTGAGAACAAAGAACATTTGAATTTGAAGTAGTAATCACTGTTACCCCAGCCATGCTCCCCCAAAGCCCTAAAAAGCCCTAGACAAAGGGCTTTTTAACGGAGAGTTCTACCAAAGTTTCAAGGAAAGGAAATTAACGTCTTATTATAAGTTTTAGAAATAAAGAGGGGGGGGGGACTTCCCAGCTCATTTTATTAGGCTAGTATGATCTTAGGCCAGATAAAGACAGTACAAGAAAAGATAACGATAAGTCCATTTCACTTATGGACGGTGTACAAAAATTCGAAGCAACAGATATAAGTAAACCCATCCTGTATTACAAACGTTGGACCAAGTAAGAGTGGCTTAGCTTCAGAAATTCTATCAATGTAATTCACCGTATTGACTAAATAAGAATTCTTTCATGGTGATCTTGGTTAAATGCGGCCCAAAGCTTTGGATAAATTTCCACATCCATTGATGATTATAAAACCTCTGCCCACTCGGCTCCCGCCAGCTGAGTTGTATGCTTCCAGGCGTCAGTTGTTTGCTCCCAAAGCTCTTTCTACCAGTCGTCCTTGTGCTACTGGAATTATGTAATTTAGTTAAATATTATATAAACCACAGCATTTTAATTGTGAAAAAGACCATTGCTCTGAAAGTTCAATGTAATGTTTTGGAAACACTTGCTAAAGCCAAGCCACTAACAAATATTGCTGTCAGATCATGGCGATCCCTGTCATAGTAAAAGCAGAGGCCTTGGTCCTACATCAGAAGATTGGTGAGTGCATGTGGATTTATGCATTAAGTTAAAACGGCAATTTTAATGAGTGCATCACTTCATATGATTCCCTCTTTATACTGACTTTCATTTTATTCACTTACCAGTTGGTCCCAGTTTTGTCAGCTAAGAGGGCTCTCAATGTATTATTTTGAAAAACAGCACTGCCTGAATTCCCAGTGTCACCCCTTCCATTCTTTTCAACCTCTCACTTGATTATGAAGAGGACTTGCAAGTGAATTACTACGCTTTCCTCCTACTTAGCCAGCTGTGTCACAGCATGAATGGGAATGGAGATGGTTAGACTGCCTATGTAAGGACTCCTCTCCCCCCTGCCTCTCTCTCTCTGAAATAATTAAATCTACAAGAAGACAGAAATTTAGGAATCCTAAACATCCTCTCCTTCCCCGGCCCCCCATGCCTTTTTTGGGGGGGCGGGGGATAGCGTCTGAAACTCTTTTCCCACTTAATATATGATCATTTTTGTAACTTATTTTAGCTTTTTAAAATAAACTTCAAAAATGTAAATGGCCAGACCTTACTTGACTTCTCAGAGCCCCACCTTTTCCCTTTGGATGAGGAGGAAGAAGGGTGGAGGCAATGAATGGGAAGGACAGGCAGTGGATGTTTGAGGTAGAGAATTCAGCACAAGGTGACCGACTCTCCCACAAAAATGCACATCATGCCCACATCTGCAATCAGAGGTGGGAGAAGGGTTTGTGAGCCTGGATCCCTGATAATAATCCAACAAGACTGTTATCCCCTAAGTTTAGTGCAACTTACTCAAGATCACACAGTAAGTGGTAGAGCAATGTTGTGTAGAAATCTTTACATTTTAACTAGAAGTCAAAAACCTTACCCCCAGTTAGCTGTGTGATCCTGTACAAATAATTAAAGTTCTGCAGGCCTGTGTTTTTTATCTGTGAGATGTTAAGTTGTAATACTCAGGGTCCTATGCATAATATAAATTTATTTCATGTTAAAAGTGGTAGAATCTAGAAAACCAAATAAGTAAAGATACTTTTCCACTTGAATAGTAAGAATATTTTTTCTTCTAGCAGAGTTCAAATGTTTTTTAATTTCAAACAGAGAAAGTAGATCTTATCACGTATTTATAGAAACTGCAGATTGCTCAGAGATACAATTCAATACCTCAGTTGATACTGGCAAGAGGCCAATGATGCCTCAAACCCTAGCAAGTGCTTAAAATTAAGCCAATTAAATGAATATCTGAAATGGCTCAAGTTTCAAGGAAGCCATATATTTTTAAAATGATGTGACTTTTGAGACCACTGGAAAAAATTAAATTTTTCTAAAATCTTTATCGTTCAGGCCTAAATCATGCATCCTTCTAAATATTAGGTTCTTTTAGTCATCAAAGGCATATGGTAGCTCTGTAATAACGACAGAGGGAAAAAAATGGCCACCTGGGGCGTCTTGACACTACTGCCTGACAAGGACTCACTGCTATCATGGAGCCTCATGTTTTCTTTTCCATCTCTTTTTTTTTAAAATATATTTTATTGATTTTTTACAGAGAGGAAGGGAGAGAGATAGAGAGTTAGAAACATCGATGAGAGAGAAACATCGATCAGCTGCCTCCTGCACATCTCCTACTGGGGATATGCCCGCAACCCAGGTACATGCCCTTGACCGGAATCGAACCTGGGACCTTTCAGTCCGCAGGCCAACGCTCTATCCACTGAGCCAAACTGGTTTCGGCTCTTTTCCATCTCTTTATTTAAAAAAATTTAAGCACCAGAAAACTTGCAAGAGTAGTATGGTGAACATCTGTACACCCTACACCTATATTCAATAACTGTTAGTATATACATTCAGCATGCATCACTTTAAGAATAAGAACACATACATGATACTGTTATCAAAATTAAAATTAATAAGTGTGCTATAATATTTATGTACAGTTCATATCTATAATATTCTATGCTATAATACTTGTTATTCAGTCTAATTTTTGCAATTGTCCCAAGAATGTCATTTATATATTACTTTTTAAATCAAGATGTAATCAAGATTCACAATTAGCATTTGGTTGTTATGAATATTTAGTATCTCTTAATCTAGAAGAGTTAGCCCCCCCTCCTCAATAGCATTGACTTTTAAAGAGTCCAGACTAGTTGTCATGTAAAATGCCACAAATTCTGGATTTTTCTGATTGTTTCCTTATGGTGTTATTGAACTTGTACTGCTATATCCTATATTGTCTGTAAATTGCAGATTACTTTTAGAGGCTTGATTAGATTCAGGTTAAACCTTTTGGGCAAGAATATTTCACATGTATGGCATATTTTATATAGCATCACATGATGAGACACTCAAGGTCAGGTTGTGCTGCTGTTAGAAATTCAAGGTTGGCTGCTTGGTTAAGCTGGTGACTCTTAGATGCTCTATTGTAAAGGCATACTTTTTGCTGTGCAATTTGTAAGAAATCTATGGAGACAGATTTTGTACCATAGGATAAATTTTCATTCAGTGGTTTTAGTAACTATTGAGGATCCTTGCCTGAAATTGATTTTGACAGTAGAGGTAGAAATGTAATAATTTTCTAATTTCCATCAATACTTTTGCATTTGTTATGAAATAAGAACTTTCTTTTTCTCCCATTTTTTTGGTCTCGCTTTCTTGAGTTTTATAATAGGTTCATGGATGCTTGTTTATTCAGTGCTTTGTAGCCATGATAGTCATTAGTCTTTTTGATGTTTGCATTTGTTTCAATGGAAGCCCCTTCAAGCTGGTCTTTTTTGACAGGCTTTCTTGCATTTTGACAGAATAAGATGCCTTGGTCTCATCTTGTATACTCCTGTTCCAAGACCTAAGCTCAGCTAATTTTCCTGAAGAAACCCTATATATATTTTAGTGGAGAATTAGAAATCAAGATCTAGGGGATAGATATCTTTATTCCTACTGAACTGCCATTTCTTTTTGATCCTCCCAAGTGGACAGAGATAGGAATGTATATTTTTAAAAATCATGTTTATAAATAAGATTTAACATTACAGCATTTTAAAAAATTTTGTTTCTTCTATTCTCCATGTTTCCCCCTATGTATGGAGTAGAGGAAGAAAGACAAGGATGGAGTGGCAGCCAATTTAGAGAGCAATTTCAGGCAAAGTGCCACAGCCTGCTCCTTCAGGGAACTCTGGAGGATAAGTTAACCCTGGTGATTGGAGGGGCACCAGCTTTCACTCCCACTTCCATGCAAGGGGGCTGGACTTTTATGTGCTACTAGAGGCCCGATGTATGAAATCCGTGCAAGAGTGGGCCTTTCCTCCCCAGGCTGCCAGCACTGGTTTCTCTCTGGCACCCAGGACCTGGGCTTCCCTCACAGCCCTGGCTTCGTCCGGAAGGTCATCTGGAAGGCCATCAGGCCTAATTAGCATATTACGCTTTTATTATTATAGATAGTTTGCCAGTAATTGGTCAAGGGCTGCTCCAGGGGAAGGTACATTCCTAGGCACCTGGTTCTCTGCAAGCGCAGGTAAGGATCCGACACTGTCTGCTACCAATGATCACTCTGGATTCAAATGAAATTATTTTCCTAATCAACATTTTATAAAAGCAGCCATAACACTAGCTTCATATTTAGTAAAACTTTCCAAAGTGTGTTTAAACGGAATAACCACACAAATGTATATTTTGGTTGATGCCTATCATCGTGTGCAATACAAAGATCTTTTTAATTCTTGCTTTATTTCTACTGCAATGAACTAGAACCCACCTTCATTAAAATCATGATAGTCATAATGGGTTCTTTCTTTGGGGGAGATCTTAAGACAACCTGGTAGGTTTTGAGTCAGAAATTTCTGTGTGTTGTCCTGTTCCCATCGCTGATTTCCCTGTGGAAAAGAGGCAGCAGAGGTCCCTCCCCGGCCCCTTTACATCGCCTCAAAAATGACCTTTTTTTCCTTGAGCTGCTCTCTCATCAACAATGCCAGCTTCACCTTGGTTCTTGACAAGATACAAGCAGATCCATCTTCAATTTGCACGAATTGACTGATTTTGCATCGATTGCTTTCCAGCATCGAAAAGATGTAAAACGGAGGTCAAATCTAGCTCATGAGTCTCTGATTCACAACCTTTCCTTCTCAGCCACAAAGTCTGTCCTTTGCCCATAACAGGAGCACAGTCACTTCCTTAAATGATTGAACTGCATAAACTTTGATGCAGTTCTGTCCCCCCCCCCACCCCCCCAATTGACATAATAGGACTGACCTATCCCAGTGAGCATTTTTTCTTTAAACAGATATCTTGGGAGGCCGTTTATTTATTTCAAATAATTTAGGAACTCATCCTTTGGGGTCATCATTTAAAATGCCTTAGGTTGGGTTCTCTGGAAGCAGATGCTTCTGGAAGAGTTCAGGGTGACAGATGTTTATTAGGACGCCACACCTGTGCAGGGAAGGGGGAAAGCAGGACTGGGCAGAGGGAGACATTGAACTGGGTGTAGGCCTGACAAAGCGCCGACCAGCCCAGGCAGTCGATGTGGAGCAAGTGTTGTCTGTTAGGGTGTTTTGCTTCAGACCAAAATGGCGGTGCCTTTCCTTGCTCAGTCACTGGAAGGAAGCAGGCTGCCCCCTGAACAGTGTGACTTTGGGTGTGGCAGCTCTCTGTGGCCGAAGCAGACCTGCAGGGAGCTGACTGCTGAAAGTTGTCCTGAGGATCACAGTCCCCAAGGTCCTTCCTTGAAGGGAGAGGGAGGGTGGGAACAGGGTATGTTCATGCCTAGCACATAGAACCAGTTACTTATACTAGTAAATCCAAGGGAAAACTCAGTCTTACTATAATATGGTTACGCTGCATGTCCAGCTTTACTCAATGTTAGGGCCTGAAGGCTATAGAGATTCTCTAGTCCATCCACTCCTCTCACCCTCACCTTTTACAGCTGCCTGACATTTCTCCCAAAACACGGCAGTGACAGAGGGAAGGTGCCATGATGCCTTCCTGCACTGCGCCCTCCCCACCCGACACCTGCTCATCTCCAGGGACACACATGGCTTCACAGCCTCACAGGTGTTTTCTCACTTGAATTGGCATAAGAAGGGACAAAAACTTGGTGGAATGAGAAAGAGGTAAAAATTACAAGAAAACACTTGTTTATAAATGCGATTTTTAAAGAATTATTCAGAAAAGCCTAGATCACCCACCCAAATACTGATGAGTATTTGCAGAACTAAACAGACGTCATCAAAAGGTCCTTTGCCTTTCTAGCCGTTGAAACTCTTGCAAAAATTATGTAGAAATTTGACTAGTACCTCAGGGGAAACATTTCTTAAAGGGTCTCCTTAACTGGCATGAATGACCAGATTTATGAGTAGGTTGTCTCCAATCCCCTTTTTTCTCAACAGAGCAGCCATGTGATGGTTCTCATAGTTCATTCATTCATTCATACATCAGGTATTTTTTTTTAAAAAAAATTTTGTTTATTGATTTCAGAGAGAAAGGGAGAGGGAGAGAGAAATAGAAACATCAATGATGAGAGAGAATCATTGATCGGCTGCCTCCTGCATGCCCCCTACTGGGGTACGAGCCTGCAACCTGGGCATGTGCCCTTGACCGGAATTGAACCCTGGACCTCCACAGGCCAACGCTCTATCTACTGAGCAAAACTGGCTAGGGCCGGGGTCTGGTTTTTGTTGTTGATTTTCCTCCCTGTCTCCTCCCCTTGTTTCTACACTGTCTGCTCTTGCCTCCTTCCTTTGCTATTTGGGCTTATAGTCATGATTCTCAAGTAGGACCACACTGTGCTGGTCTGGAAAGGGTGTGGGGTGGAGAAAGGAAAGGGAAGATGTAGGGACGTCTTCTGAGGCTTCCACTAGGAAGCCAGTGGACTGATTTAAGTTAATTAATAACAACTAATATTTGTATAACATCAAGCATCTGCCACCATATATATATTAATTAACTCATTAAATCCTTACAACAACCTAATAACTTCTGGTATTTTTTTTATCCCTATTTTATAGATGAGAAGAGCAACACACAGCTGGGTTAAGTGATTTGATTAAGGTCATAAGATATATGTCGAAGTCAGGACTGGCTTTAAGTTTTTTAGGTCACATTTTCAGCCATTACACCAAAGTGTCCCTTGAACGTGAGGGCAGCTATTCTGCTCAGGCACCTCTAACTCAGTGGTTCTCAACTGGAGGCAATTTTTGCCTCCCATGGGACAACTGGCACTGTCTACAGACACCTTGATTGTCATGACTAGGGACAGATACGACTGGCATCCAGTGGGTAGAGACCAAGGATGCTGCTAAACATCCTACAATGCACAAGACAGGCCCCTACAACACAGAAGTATCCTGTCCAAAATGTCAATCATGTTGACATTGAGAAACCTGTTCTTCCTGGACATACACTCCATATGCAGCCTGAGCAGAAAACCACAGTGCAACTATTCCCTTTCTTTGGCAAGAAACAAAGATAGTTATTAATGCAGTGAAATACTTCACTGGCTTTTAGCATTCATTTGCCGGAGACCAATTCCAGCATGTCAATCAATCAAAAGGTTGATGAGACTTGGGGACTCAACAGGGTTGAGTCGCACTTGTAGTCACCTGTTGGGAATGGCTGAAGGAATTTCCCAAAACCTGAATAGGATACATTAAATTGATTTCTTGGCTGCCAGACAGTTAAAGGGCATCTTAATCTCCATGTTATTGCCTCCTATTGGCCAAACACCTGTACAGCCATAGTCTAATTCCTCCATTCTGACAATGTTTCTGTATACCCTTTGAAGTGTATATCTCTGCCTCGCCTCAGGACAAGTTGCGTTAATAAAAAGCATGGGTCCTGGGGACTATGAGAGAACCTAAGACCTTGAGAACCTAAGACCTTAGACTTAAGATCTTGGACCTTAGCTCCTTTAGCTAAGCTCCTCTGAACCCCAATGCCTTTCAAAATTATATCTCGTCTCCAGACTCTTCATTAGTCTCTGGATTCTTATTTAATATCTATGCACAGCCTTCTCCAGATTCCTGAGCCCTTCTTGATGCTGGGACAAGAACCCCGGCATTCATTCATTTCACACTGTTGGCTCATTTGAAGCCAGTGGTCACCTAACCTCCTTAGGGTAGTTTTCACTCATTCTTAAACCAGAGGTTGCCTGTATTTTTCAACTATTTTTTTTTAGGGGAAAACCAAGGTGTAGAACCTTAAATTTAGCTGTTTAAATTTCATCTTGTTTGGTATTCTTTATTTTTCCAGTTCGTAGTCGTCTTTCTGAAACCTGATTTTGCTTTCCAGTGTATAGATTAGCATGTTCAACTTGGTGCCATTGGCCGATATAAAAATGACGATCTCCGAGCCTTCACCCATGATGCCAATAAACTCTTAGAGGGTCACTACCTGAGCCCTGGAGAAGACCAATAAACACTCTCCAGCAGATCATGGTTTACTGAATGCAAAATTTGCACCAGCTACATCAGTGATATCTGGAAAACTTTCAACAACTAATTCCTGCCATCAGATAGTTTGGTTTTGTGTATGTGGGGTAGAAATAGTAACTCAGCATTTAAGAAGCACTCCCTAGGATTGTGATTTCAATGAGCGATCATACTGGGAACAATTGTTCTAGTCTGGCACTGCTCCAGAAATGTCAAGTAGCTGTGGATCTTCTTTACTCATTTTACACACATTTCTCCCTCTTAACAAGGATATATATTGAGAGAATATCAAAAGTCTTGCTGAAATACAAGTACACTCAATGCAAATGATTCTGTTTATCTACAAGTATTGATTAGTTTATTTACTTGCTCCTGAGGATGTTCCAAAGAATTAAAGGTAAATGATCAACTATGGCCTGTATAACAAAGGAAAAAATATTGATTTGCAGAAAAATAGCACCTAGAATAGTGTATTGTGTTTTGTAGACATTTAAAAAAGTGTTTGATAAACAAACAAACAAACAAACAATAAGCAGTTTCTGATGGCCTAAGCAGTTATTGCTTTAATTTCTAAATGAATATTTGCTGAACATTGACATCTAATGTGCTGATCTATAATTTCTGGAAATAAAAACTCTGTTCTCTCTTATCCCCATTATTCTTGGAAAATTGGTACATTTCCTCTCTCTCACCTTCTGGAGGCTTTTTCATTCTTTGTGACTTCTTAAATCATGGATGCCTGAAGGTAATTCATCTGGATTTGAATGCTGGATTCACGTAAATAGCTAGACAGAGCATTTCTTCTCTTTAATATTGGACTTCAGTTCCTCTCAATCAGTATTTGTTTTAACCTTTCTGGTTTGGAGATTGTTCTTCCTGGTGAGACAGTTTACAAACTAAGAATTCAATTGCATGGCTTTCTCTGTTTAGAATTATCTTCCCTAAGCAGTGATTCTACTTTACCCTCACTTAGTTTCTCATCAGCAACAAAGGAAAAGAAATCACAAACAAAAACTTAAAAAGAAATCCTTATTTATAAGCTTCATCTCATTAAAAAATTGCCTTCCTTAGTAGAGCACAAGATACATGGAAACCTTATTTATTCTAATGGTGTTTTGGGCCTAGGTTAATATCTTGCCTCTGGTGGGAGTTCAGTAAAAGTTTTCTGCATGTATGTATGAATCTCCAGCACTGTTGCTTACTTCATATTTACCTTCTTTATTTTCTAAACTCACATCTTCATTGTATTCCAAATTCTTTGGTTTTCTACTCAGGATTTCAAGGCACTTTGCCCACAGCTTTGCTATGTCAATGAGCACACTGTATTGCAATTGCTGGTTCGTGCATCTATCTCTCAAATGTCAGCTCCTCAAGGGCTGAGATCACGTCTAATTAATCATTGCATCACCAGTTCTTTGAATCCAACAGATGGAGGGAGGCACTGAAGAAATATCCCAGATTTCTTTATAAAAAGTAGAGGTCTGGTGCACAAAATTCATGCACGGGTGGGGTCTCTAGGCCTGGCCGGCGATCAGGGCTGGGCTGGAGAGGAGGCAGTGGTCACTGGGCCGGGAATGGAAGGAATGGACACTAGATGCTGCTGCTGCCATTGCCAGTGCCCCACCACAGCACGGTTCTCTGCCTCCCCTCCCTCCTTCCCTCACCAGCGTGCTGCCACCGAGGTGAGTGAGCAGCGGGCTGATCAGGGCCTGCTGGCTGATGGTGGGCAGGGGGGAGGGTGGAGAAAGGGCATGGGAGGTTGGCTGCCAGCCCTGAGGAGGGAGCTGGCCCTTGGCCCCTCTGGGAAAGGGGCTGTGTCCACCGCCACCCACCCCTGGTCCCTGTCCCAGCCCAGGGCCTGGCCCCAATGAGGCACTTGGGGCCTGCTGGCGGGGTGGGGTCGGGGAGAGACTGTGGGAGGTTGGCCAGCCAGCGGAGGTTGGCTGTAGGAGCGCACTGACCACCAGGGGCAGCTCCTACGTTGAGTGTCTGCCCCCCCTGGTGGTCAGTGTGTGTCGTTCCAGGTGTTCTGGTCGCTTAGGGTTTTTTAGATATAGATGGTGACTCTGAAGAATCTCCATGCTTTTAACTGTTTGAAAGATGACCTTTATTGTCTGTTGATTACTTACTTGGCATTAACTGAAGGAGTATAAAAAATACTCTTTAAGACTACAGAGTTGGAGTTGGTTAAGAACCAGACAGAAAGAAAAACTTCAGAAAACCAAGAAAGTGGAATTAAAGTGAAGAAGTTTTCTTAATCAAGTAGAGGGAGGCTAGTGCACAATTTAAATCTAGGAAGGACATGGGCACCAGTTGTTTAGTGGAAACACTTTTGAATAGGCAACGAAAAATCCCAGTGATGAAAATCCATTGTGAAAGTCTGGAAGGCTGAATCCTCTAGCAACACGTGAAGACAAGGTGAATTCAGTTCTTCAACTGAAAGATGAAGATGCCCACTCCAAATGTAATTCAAGAATAATTTATAAAGCTTTGGTAAACAGCCGGAGGGATCCTATGCACAGAGAAGGCAGATGTTTTTAGACTTTAGTCCAGGGGTCCTCAAACTTTTTAAATAGGGGGCCAGTTCACTGTCCCTCAGACCTTTGGAGGGCCGGACTATAGTTTAAAAAAAAAAACTAGTTGGCTGCTAAGCAGCAGGCAGCGGCGGCAAAAACACCTGCGGGCCGGATAAATGTTTTCGGCGGGCCGCATGTGGCCCGCGGGCCGTAGTTTGAGGACCCCTGCTTAGTCTGATCTCAGCTCTTTAGCCTAGCTGGGGAGGTCAACTAAAAAAAAAAAAAAATCCAACATTTTTTTTGAGAAAATAAACTCTGAGTTTCTTTAAGCATGGCTCAGCTACCTTTGATGAGAAGGGTCTGAAGTTGCAAAGAATTCATTGATTCAGCAGAATCAGTACAGAGCTAGCAATTATTGTCAGGATTTGCAGCATTCCAGAGAATCATAGATTATCAGTTAATTTTATTTTATTGCAACTCCATTTTAATTTTACTCAGATAATACAAGAGAGGGTGAAATTGATTTTGAAACCCTTTGTAAACTCTAAAAAACTATGCTAATGCTAGTAGTTATTGCAATTATGGTTACTGTTTTTCTGCAGGTGAATTTGGGGAAGGAGAAACAAACCTCTTTAGATGGAATTGCCTGGCTTATCTCAGCCTCATTAAAGAACATGGCTGGTTCCTGGATCAGAAGAGCCTGATCCAGGGGTTAACCCTGCAGCGATTCCTGCAGAGCCTGGGGATTGGAAGCTGTCACAACACCATGGGCGACAGCCAGGCTGCTGGATCCATTTCAAAGTGCCTCAGTGGGGTGGAGGATTATTAATATAATTAACACCACAGGTGTTAGTTATATGTCACTACTGAGAAACTGCTGTGGAGGGTTACTTTTATTCTTCTATTTGTTTAACCGTTATATTACTTATTTTTAAAAATTTTATTTCTACTCACACGGTTGTTTTGTTCATAGTGAAAGGAATTTTAGAGATAAAATAGCCAGGTTTAAGGAGTTTTAGGAATAAAGAGGGTCCATGGGGGGAGGAACGCATAGGTGAGGGCTTGGAGCCACCAGAAGGCATACATTCACAGAGAGAGAAAAAAGGTGCCACAGGATAAGGGGAGAGGAAGACATACAGTCACAGAAGATAATAAAAAGCCAGAGAATAGGGAAAAAGGAAACAAACTTTCAGAGGATAGAGAAATGCCAACAAATGGCAGAAAGAGGAAAACAGATTTTCCCAGAAGATAGAGAAATGTTACAAGTTAAGGGGGAGAGAAGGAGGAGGGCACTACGTGAGGTCTCTCTGGGCTTTGAAGCTGATATTCTCCAAAAGAGTGACCCATTAGAAGGGAGCGTGAAGAAACAAAGAACTACAGCCTTTACAAACCTTAGAAAAGGGGCTTTGTGGGTTACCCTCTTGGGACCCCCTATCTCCGCGGGACTCTGTATTTATATCCAAGAAATTTCCACCCTTTTCATCTACCACCTTTTGTCCATGGCTTCATTCTTCAAATCCATCTGGACAAGGACCCGGGGAAGAAATCACCCTTGCATCCTGCTCAGGACAACAACCCAAATCAATAAGTAGATGCTTTTGTCTCTGAGACTCCCCCAAATTTACGTAGTTTGCAAAGCAGGTAGTAAAATGATCCAATCAGAAAATGGGCGAAAGACTTAAAGAGACATTTTGCCAAAGAGAACACACAAATGGAACTAAGCAGGTGAGAAGATGTTTAACATCATTAGCCACTAGGGACATGCCAATTAAAACCTTAATGAGCCTGGCTGGTGTGGCTCAGTGATTGAGCATCGACCCATGAACCAAGAGGTTGTTGGTTCGATTCCTGGGCAGGGCACATGCCTGGGTTGTGGGTTTGATCCCCAGTGTGGGGCATACAGGAGGCAGCTGAATGATTATTTCTCTCTCATCCCTCTTCCTTCCTCTCCCTTTAAAATCAATCCTATCTAATAAAAGAGAAACATGGTAATTAGTGTATGACCGCTACCCTTCCCATTGGCTAATCAGGGCAATATGCAAATTAACTGCCAGCCAAGATGGCGGCCAGCAGCCAGGCAGCTGGAAGCGAATATGAGGCTTGCTTGCTTCAGTGACAGAGGAAACCAACGTTCCCCGTCTGCCTTGCCGGCCTCTGAGCTTGCAGTTTAAGAAACATTGTAACAAATATAGAAGCTAAACAAAACCCCAGAGACCTGCTTTCAGCGAGCCCGGGATCTCAGAGCTGGAGTTATACATTGTTTCGATTATAGAACCCAAACAAACCAGATACCTGCTTTCAGGAGCGGAGGCCTAAGAGCTGGAGCCTCAGAGCTAAAGCTGGCCCAGAATAAAAAGAAAAAAAGAAAAAAAGGAGCGGTTGGGAGCTTCAGTCCCAGCCTGAAAACAGCCCTCAGCCCCTCACCTAGACTGGCCAGGCACCCAGTGGGACCCCCACCCTGAAGGGTGTGTGACCAGCTGCAAACAGCCATCATCCCCTCACCCAGGCTGGCCAGGCAGCCCAGTGGGGACCCCCACCCTGATCCAGGACACCCTTCAGGGCAAACCAGCCGGCCCCCACACGTGCACCAGGACTCTATCCTATATAGTGAAAGGGTAATATGCCTCCCAGCACCGGGATCAGCGTGACAGGGGGCAGCGCCCAAACCCCCTGATCGCCCTGCGGCTCTGTGTGTGATAGGGGGTGGGGCCACAACCTCCCTATCCACCCTGCTCTGTTCGTGACAAGGGAAGGCACCCCAACCCCCTGATCAGCCCTGCTCTGTGCCTGATAGGGGGGAGCTCCCCAATCCCCTGATCGCCCTGCGGCTCTGTGTGTGACAGGGTGCGGCGCCCCAACACCACCCCCCCCCCCCACGGGCCCTGCTCTGTGTGTGATGGGGTAGAGCCTTAACCTCCCCATCGGCCCTGCCTTGAGTGTGACAGGGGGTGATGCCCCAACCCCCCAATCAGCCCTACCCTGAGCGTGACTGAGGGTGGCATCGCAACCTCCCGATCCGCCCTGCTCTGTGCATGATAGGGGCAGCACCCCAACTCCCCAATTGGCCCTGCTCTGAGCCTGACCAGGGGCTGCACCTACGGATTGGGCCTGCCCTCTGCCACCCGGGAGCAGGCCTAAGCCAGCAGGTTGTTGTCTCCCGAGGGGTCCCAGACTGCAAGAGGGCACAGGCCGGGCTGAGGGACCCCCACTTCCCCCCGAGTGTACAAATTTTTGTGCACTGGGCCTCTAGTATAAATATATTTAAATAAAACAATTTTAATGAGATATCACCACACACCTATCAAAATGGCTAAAATGACAAGTCCAAAATGCTGGAGAAGATACAGAGAAACTGGATCATTCATAGCTGTGGGGATGCAAATTGATACAATTCAGGAAGATAAGTTTGGCAGTTACTTTAAAAACTAAACATACAACTGCCATATGACCTAGCAATTGCACTCTTGGATATTTCTCCCAAAGAACTTATGTCCATACAAACCTGTACATGAATACTTACAGCAACAATTGATGAAAACATTTAAAAAATTTTAAAAATTGTCACAAAATACACATAACAAAATTTATCATCTGTGATATTGTGATTTGTAAGAACTATATACTTGGTCATTCAGATGACTAAAATATTTTTCTCATATATATTTGGTCTTCATCCAGAATTCCTGGCTCACAGCTCCTGGAACCCTTGAAATTTCCTGAATATTGAATGTGGAAAAAGGTATCTTTTGTTATGTTAATGAGGCGACTTTGGAAAGCACCTGAAGATAGGGGTGGTTTGCAGGAGGGTTGGAACTTACAATGCTATGTCACCACCCTCACTCTATGGAGCAGAAAGGGGTTGGAGGATTGAATCAATTGCCAATGGCCAATACTTTAATCAACCATGGCTGTGTGATGAAACCTCCATAAAAACCCCCCAACGGATTGGTTTAGAGAACTTCCAGGTTCATGAACACGTAAAGTGCACCTGCAGAGAGCTTGCAGCCTCTGCGCCCCTTCCTATGTAACTTGCCCTATGCATCTCTTCCACCAGGCTGTTCTTGAGTTATATCCTTTTGCAGTAAACCAGTAAGTAACATGTTTCTCTGAGTTCTGTGAGCCATTCTAGCAAATTAATCAAACCTAAGAAGGCAGTTAGTAGGTTTGATTTATAGCTTAGGCCAAAAGTACAGGTGACACCCTGGACTTGCATTGCCATTTTGAGTTGGAGAGGGTCACTGGAATCTCCAGTCTGTAGCCAGTCAGTCAGAAGCACAGGTAGCCTGGGCATGTGGCTGGCATCTGAAGAGTGTGTGTGTATGTGTTGTAGGACTGAACCCTTAACCTATGGAATTTGATACTAACTCTGGGTAGACAGTGTCAGAATTGAGTTGAATTTTTGGGTACCATGCTGGTGTCTGGAATTGTTTGTTGGTGTTGGGGACTACTACCCCTCCCTCCCTGCTCCCCATACACCCTGGAATTGGTCTGGGAACTCTTTTGATCACATTTACCATTTTCAAGCGTGCTGTTCAGTAGTAAGTACATCCACATTGTTGTACAACCAATCTCCAGAACCTTTTTATCTTGCAAAACAAATTCTATACCCTTTAGATAATAACACCCTGCCAACCCGCTTTCCCTTTCCCTTTCCTTCCAGTCCCTGGCAACCACCATTCTATTTTCTGTCTCTGCTGATTGTACTATTTAAGATACCTCCTCTAAGCAGAACCACACATTTTTCTTTTTGTAATTGGCTTATTTCATTTAGCATATGTCTTCAAGGTTCACCCATGTTGCAGCATGTATCAGAGTTTCTACTCTTTTTAAAAAAATATGTTTTTTATTGATTTCAGAGAGGAAGGGAGAAGAAGAGAGGGATAGAAACATCAATGATGAGAGAGAGTCATTGATTGGCTGCCTCCTGCACGCCCATCACTGGGGATGGGGTCCGCAATCTGGGCATGTGCCCTGATTGGGAATCGGACTGTGATCTGCTAGTTCATAGGTCGATGCTTAACCACTGAACCAAGCCAGCCTCGCTCTATTCTTTTTAAGGCTAAGTATATTCCATTGAACTGTATGTATATACCACACTTTGTTTATTCATTCATCTGTTAATGCATACTTGGATAGTTTCCTCTTTTTTGCTATTGTGGATAATTCTACTTTGAACACGAACATCCAACTATCTCTTCAAGACCCAAAGGTGGAATTGCTAGATCATCTGGTGATTTTATTTTTAAATTTTTGAGGAGCTGCCATTCTGTTTTCCATAGCAGGTTAACCATTTTACATTACCACCAACAGTGTACTGGGCTCCATTCTCCATCTTTGCCAACACTTACTTGCTGGGCTTTTTTTTTTTTTCATATTTAGCTACCTTTATGGTTTTAATTTTAATATCCCTAGTGATTAGTGATGTGGAGCATCTTTCCACATACTTGTTGGCCATTTGTATATCATCTTTGAGGAGATGACTAGTCAAATCCTTTGCCTCTTTTTAAGTCTAGTTGTTTGTTGTTGAGTTGTAGGAGTTTTTTATATATGCTGAATATTAACCCCTTATCACATGTATAATTTGCTAATATGTTCTCCCATTTTGCAGGTTGCCTTTTTACTCTGTTGATTGTGTTCCTTGATGCACAGAAGCTTTTCGTTTTGATGTAGTACAACTTACCTACTGCCACTTTTGTTGCCCGTGCTTTTAGTGTCAGATGCAAGAAATCATTGCCAAATCCAATGTTATGAAGCTTTCCCCTGTGATTTCTTCTATGAGCTTTATAGTTTTAGCTCTTATGTTTAGGTCTTTGATTCATTTTTAGTTAATTTTTGTACATGGGGTAAGTCTATTTATTATTTATTATTAATCCTCACTCAAGGATATGTTTTTAAATTGATTTTAGAGAGAGAAGAAGAAAGAGAGAAACATTGATGTGAGAGAGAAACTTTGATTGGTTGCCTCCTATATGTGCCAGGGATTGAACCCACCACCTAGGTATGTGCCCTGACCAGGAATCAAACCTGTAACCTTTTGGTATACTGGATGATGCTCCAACCAGCTGAGCCACCTGGGCAGGGCTGTAATTCTAACAAAGCAAGAGGATATCAATAAAAGAGTATTTATGTCAATAAAGCATTATTATTTGTTTTTCATGAGTAGATTCAAAGAAAGCAATAAGGCTTATGTTGACCCCAACATGACAAGAAATGCATTACATTTTCAAACAATGACAGTGAAAAATACCAATATAAAACAATTTAAATTAAACAAAGTTATTTCTTGGATTGGGTTGAAGGTCCTAGCTCAAAGAAACAACTAAACTGCCAACTCGGAAAGCTTGACTGACAAAGATATGACAGTCACTATGCATGGAAATCAATCAGGGATAATAATTCCATCATAGATTTTGTTCATTTTTTGAGGTTTTTGTTTGTTTTATGTAATAGATTAAATTACATAAAATTGCTGATATATATTTTTTAATGTACATAATAACAAGCTCAAATGAATCAGTTAATTCTTTTGTATGTGGATATCAGTTTTCTCAACACCATTTTTTGAACTTCTCTTTATTTCTTAATGGCATTGTTTGCGTATTTAACCTATATGACATTAAAACATCTTTATATGCATTCAAATCTATGAACATATAAGAATCATGGTGATGTAGCTTTAAGTAGAATGAATTCCTTTTAAGGAGAAAAGGTGTTCGCCAGCCTGTGAGGCAAAAATACTGAACAGGAAATGGAACCAGAAAGTTAAAGGTCAGTATTTACGTAAATGTAACTTAGAAAATATTACCAATGACACAGCAGCCTCCCTCTTTATAATATACCATGTATCATCTCTATACATTAAAGGTACTATATATGTAATCCTACAAAGATTAACCTACCAGCCAAATAAAGACAAGAAAAAGCATATTTTACTAGTAAGTTCAGGACCTCTACAATTTTGGAACCTATTGAAACATATCAGATTAATGTTGGTATAATTTGGTTTTGATTATAATACAAGGTACTTCATTCCCATTGAGTCATTATAATCTGTTAATCAAAGGATAATTACTTACAGCTTCTTTTTAAAATTGTAGTTCTAGAATTATCTCTAGAATTAAAATTCATTCTGTTTTTACAACATCAGTTTCATTTGTTTTCACAACATCAACTCTATCTGTACTGTAATTGATGTCTCTAACAGAAACAATTAAATTATGTTTAGAACTAGAGGCCTGGTGCACAAAAATCTGTGCACTCGGGGGGGTGGGGGGTCACTCAGCCTGGCCTGTGCCCTCTCGCAGTCTGGGGCCCCTCAGGGGATGTCAACCTGCTGGCTTAGGTAGGCCCGCTACCTGGGGGATTGGGCCTAAGCTGGCAGTCAGACATCGCTCTGGCAGCCCGGGAGCCCTCGGGGGATGTCCACTTGCCAGTGGGGTGCAGGCCTAAGCTGCAGTCAGACATCCTTAGTGCTGCTGAGGAGGCGGGAGAGGCTCCCACCACCACCGCTGTACTGGCAGCCATCAGCCTGGCTTGTGGCTGAGCAGATCTCCCCCTATGGGAGTGCACTGACCACCAGGGGGCAACTCCTGCATTGAGCGTCTGCCTCCTGGTAGTCAGTGTGTGTCATAGTGACCAGTCATTTTCAGTCGTTCTGCTGTTAGGGTAAATTTGCATATTACCCTTTTATTATATAGGATAGAGGCCTGGTGCATGGGTGGGGGCTGGCTGGCTTGCCCCGAAGGGTATCCCGTATCAGGGTGGGGATCCTGCTGGGGTGCCTGGCCAGCCTGGGTAAGGGGCTGAGGGCCGTTTTCAGACTGGCCACACCCCCTACAGGGTAGGGTTCCTCGCTGGGGTACCTGGGTGAGGGGCTGATGGCTGTTTGCAGGCTGGCCACAGCCCCTTCAGGGTGGGGGACTATGCTGGGGTGCCTGGCCAGCCTGAGTGAGGGTCTGATTGCTGTTTGCAGGTTGGCCACAGCCCCTTCAGGGTGGGGGTCCCCACTGGGGTGCCTGGGTGAGGCGCTAAGGACGGTTTTCAGGCTGGCCACAGCCCCTTCAGGGTAGGGGTCCTGCTGGAGTGCCTGGCCAGTCTGGGTGAGTGGCTGATGGCTGTTTGCTGGCTGGCCAAGCCCCCAGCGGGGACCCTCACCCCATGAGGGTGTGGCCAGCCTGGGTGAGGGGCTGATGCTGTTTGCAGGCTGGCCACACCCCTTCAGGGTGGGGGTCTCCACTGGGGTGCCTGGTCAGCCTGGGTGAGGGGCTAATGGCTGTTTGCAGGCTGGCTACGGCCCCTAGCCACCCAAGCTCCCAGTGGAAGCTGGCTGGAAGCAGGTATCTGGAATTTATTTGTCTTCTATAATTGAAACTTTGTTGCCTTGAGCAGAGGCTACAGCCGGTCAGGGCAGGCAGGAAGCTTGGCTTCCTCCATCACTGGGCAACCAAGCCTCCTGCTTGCTCCAGCTTCCTGGCTGCTGGCCGCCATCTTGGTTGGGTTAATTTGCATATAGTCACTCTGATTGGCTTGTGGGCGTGGCTTGTGAGTGTAGCAGAAGTACGGTCAATTTGCATCTTTCTCTTTTATTAGATAAGATATCATTCAATAAAATCAAATACATTACGTAAAATTTAGGGGATCACTTATTTTGAAATTTTATAATAAAAATTATGATACTCAAAAGATTAAACTTCATTTCTTTAGACATTTTATCATTCCTGAAAATAGCTGAATAACATGTTTTAGAATGGATCAGAGCATATAGAAACAGATATCATGACTCAGAATACAAGTGAATAGAAATCTGAGTCTGTTCAGCAGACTAAAAAGTTACTTGCTGGTATAATATGGTAATACTTCTGCAGCCACAATAAAGTTCTGGTCACATTCTTTAAAATCTTCTAACACAGACATATAGCCAATAGCATAGACAAATTTCAACCAAGCAAGAAGAGCTTAAGTGTAGAAAATACATGATCAACCCAGTTTCCTCCTTCCTGCACAACAGGGCTATGTGCCATCTGGTGATTATTAGGCAAGAAAGCTGCCATCTGTCACTTCTGCTAATACACGGGAGAGGGGTAGCTCTCCCCATCCTATAAGCCTAAGAGATGTCCTTATGGCTGTTTACATGCCCCCATTCATCTCACAGGGATGCCAGGAAAACCTATAAGACACTGAATGGGGGTGGAATCATGTGCATAAATAAACGTATTAAATACTTATCAGCAAGCCGTGTAGAGTAAGTTGATAAAATAAGCTTTTACCAGGCAGTATTTATACAACTTTTGCATAAGTTGGCACAAAACTTCTATTTCCAACCAAGATGGAGTAACAAGAATTGGGTTCATGCTATTGCCCAGACAATTAAAAAGCTGGGGAAAAAAATAAAAAAGAAACAATTCTCAAGACTTTGGTTATCAGAAAACAAAACAAAACAAACAAACAAAAAACAATGATCCCAAAGAGACAGGAAACAAATGTGGTAATACTTAATATTGCCCTATCTTTTTTTTTTTTAATGTTCAAATTAATCTTCTCTTCATTATCTACTCTAGATTCTGTATTAGTTTCCTATTGCTACCTTAACAAATCACAACAAATTTAGAGGACTACAGCAACACAAACTTATGTTGCAGTTTTGGAGGTCAGAAATTCAAGGTGTCAGCAGAGCTGTGCTCCTCGAGGCTCTATGAGAGTTTTTTTTTTCCTTTTCCAGCTTCTATAGGCTGCCTGCATTCTTTGGCTCATGACCCATTCTTCACCTCATTTTGATCTCTTCCATCATCACCTCTCCTCACATTCTAACCCTCCTGCCTCCGTCTCATAGGGATTCTTCTGATTACATTGGGCCCAGCTGGATAAGCCAGGATAATCTCCCTATCTCAAGGTTCTTAATATAATCCAGGGTTCTCAACCTTCCTAATGCCGCGACCCTTTAATACAGTTCCTCATGTTGTGGTGACCCCCAATTTGATTGTTACAAATTGAACATAATTAAAGCATAGTGATTAATCACAAAAACAATATGTAATTATATATTTGTTTTCCGATGGTCTTAGGCGACCCCTGTGAAAGGGTCGTTCGACCCCCAAAGGGGTCGCAACCCACAGGTTGAGAACCGCTGATATAATCACATCTGAAAAGTCCCTTTTGCCATGTAAAGTAATATATTTGTAGGTTTTAGGGATTAGGACATGAACATCTTTGGGGCTCCATTATTATGTCTCCTAAAGATTTTATAGGAGCTACTTATCTTAGTTCTCAAAAGGTAAAAGCTGAATGCATTTGTAGATCTAAGAGTGTGCAATCAAGTTGTATCTTTCTTCTTATTTAAAAAAGTTGATTTTCTACAGCTCATTACATCATCACCCTTTCATCAATCAGTATCGTGAACTGTGATTCAACATAATTTGTTAACAGTTTCTCCATTGGTGAGACCCTATGACACCAGTGATTGCCATGACATATGAAGTATTTAAGGAGTTCCTATTGCCTTCTTTCCTTTCACCACCAGATTGTTGAGAAGTGGAATCAACATTTACTATCTCAGTTTCTTTAGTTCCTATTCACACTTCCAACCAGGAAAATTGGGCACTTCTCTGGGCTGTGGTTTCCTCACCTGATCCAGGTCTCTTATTATTGAGATGTTCCTCTCCAGGTTTTTTCTTTTTTTTTTTTTTTTTACTATGTAGGAGGTTTTATCCAAGGAGAAGACCGCTTTGTCTTGCCAGATGACAAACCCTCTACTTTGCTTTATGAGGCAGATAGCAACCCCAAACCACCGACAGGTTGGGACCTGCGCAGGCCTCAATCCTCTCCAGGTTTAAACTCTGTGACTCCAGGCTACTTCTTATTTTCAATCATACAGCATCAGGAAGTGGCCTGATTCTATTCAAGTCTCTTAGCCCCTATCTATATAAAAAGCCAGTGTCCATGACGACCAGGATGACCAAATGACCAGTCACCATGGGGTGCATTGAGCACCTCTTGGTCCCTCCCCCGTGACCCACAGGCTCCGATTGCAGCAAGGCAGGTGGCGGGTGGGTGGGTGGGCGGAGCTGCGAGCAGCAGCAGGCTACCGTGCGTGATTTTGCACGCTGAGCCTCTAGTTTATATATATATAAAAGCCTAAGTGACCATTCAACCCAGGGGTCCTCAAACTTTTTAAACAGGGGGCCAGTTCACTGTCCCTCAGACCGTTGGAGGGCCGTACTATAGTTTAAAAAAAAACTATGAACAAATTCTATGCACACTGCACATATCTTATTTTGAAGTAAAAAATCAAAACGGGAACAAATACAATATTTGTATTTGCATGTGGCCCGCGGGCTGTAGTTTGAGGACCCCTGATTCAACCATTTGACCAACAGCTATGATGTGCACTGACCACCAGGGGGCAGACGCTTCAATACACAGGCATGGAAACATGGAACAGACTGATGAATCTCAGAGGGAAGTGAGAAGTGGGGAGGGTGGGAAGAGATTAACCAAAGATCTTATATGCATACTTGAAACTGGGTGCACAGATTTGTGCACCAGTGGGGTCTCTTGGCCTGGCCTGTGGGGATCGGGCTGAAACCGTCAGTCTGACATCCCCTGAGGGGTCATGACCAGGCCGAGGGGCCCCAACAGTACACAAATCCGTGCACTGGGCCTCTAGTTTAATTATATTTCTCCTAAGATCTCAAGCCAAGCTGCTATCAGTCTAATCCATGTGTTGTGACAAGCTCCAGTCCAGAATTCAGCAAAAACTTTTTTGGCATTGTGGATTCCATTAAGAAACAATTCAAGCTGGCCATGAAGGCTGCTCCTGGGGCCCTGGGGGGCTTCTCTCTCCCATGCTGGGCCACGTACTGATGCCCTTCTGGCTAGAGACTGCTCTATAAGAAAGCAAAAATATCACCATCTCAGGAAGGAAGGAGATAGAAACCCCAGCACAGATGTGCTCAAGGCAGCCTGGCTTCTGAAAGATCCACATTACTAACAGCTTTCACTTTTAGTTATGCATTTATTTTTCATATAATCAGCTACCTAATTTGGGCTGAAGAAAGACAACACAGCATCTAAACAGGGAAAGAGAGCAGTTTCCCTTTGAGGAGAGTTCTGTATCCTATTAAATATTTTAAATTGCTTTATAAAATATTTCAAGCCTGGATTTTCTGTAATTGAGTTTGCAATGATCACTGAAGATCTGACAAGGGTTGATTAGGTTCCAAAAGCTTTTCTTGATTATCTTTAGAAAGACCTGATTATCTTTCTGCTTCTGAAGGAAGGAGACTATTGGGAAATGCTCCTAAAATGATGTGTGAGTGGGGAAGGGTTGCCTTGAGTCTTGTGTTAATTGTAGTAAGTGAGTCGCTAATACAACTTCATTTATTTGTTTATTTAATATATTTACTGAGGCTTTACAATATGCTAGTTTCTATGCTAGCCTGTAAATAGATATGAATTAGACATACCTTGGTTTTCAGGGGGCTTCCAGTCTAGTAATATGTAAATACCATGTAAACTAAGTGTAGCAAAATGTCAGGAATGCCACTGAAGCATTTGTATGCTATACAATGAGGTTAAAATGGGGATGGATCCATGATTTTATTATCAGGAAATGGGGGAGCATCACTTGATGTCCTTGTAAGTTCTTGCTCAAAGTAGCAGACATACGAATGAAAAGACATTCTGGAGGAGGCTCAGCATTTTCCATATGCTGTTCAACAACCCCCTAAATATTTATGGCATATCCGCATTAAGCCAAGAACTCCTGATGGTCAAGAATTTATTGGACTGACTGATCAAGTGAAAAGGAAGCTCAATTATAAGAGACTTGAAGAAGGGAAAGATTTTTTTTGGTCAAAAAAATGAAGAACAAGAAAATAAAGAGGTAGTGAAAATTCAAGGGACTCTACTTTAATATTGAATTTTTAGCTGGTAAGGGCTGAAAGCTTTTCCATATTCTGGTCAGGCTTATCAAATTTGAAATGGGAACCACATAAATGTAAAAGTATGAGATTTCTTTTGTGGTCTTTCTTGCAGTGGTAGAAACTAAATACACGACTTAAAAAAAATAATCTCGGCTTTATGAATTCATTGGGAAAAATTTAAACTCTCAGCTGGTTCCTATATGTCTTGAGAAAGAAAATACATTACTTTCTCTGATAGTCATTTCAAACCAAAGCAGTGCTATATGATTCAATAAGCGAAAAAACTCGGAGGGTGCTCCTGTTCAAAAAGTGCTTCAGTAGAAATACAGGCAAAGAATAGAAACAGCCAGTTCATAGAAAACGAAATAAGAATGGATTGTACAAATATGATAAAAATAGTCATCATTCCTTATGAAGACATGCAAATCAAAACAAGGAGATACCTACCTGATTGTCAACAGTTGGATGTTTGGTAATATCCAGAGAGTGAAGTAATTGAACCTCAAACACTCTGGGTGAGAGAAAAATAGGTACAGCCATTTTGGATGCTATTTAAAAAACCAAAAATGTACATATATCCCTTGATCTAGTAACTCCACATCTAGAAATTGATTCTAGAATAAGTGTTCAAAGAAGTATGTATAAAAACTTTGGGGCACCAGTTGTGTGGTCCAAACCCTTTGCTGCTCAGGGAGAAGCTGGGAGCTGGGAACAAGGAAGGAGTTTCCTCCTGCTTGTACTGGGAAAGAGTTTTATGGCAAGAATGTGTCTCAGCCTTTCAATATTTCTAATAGTAATACCGACACATATCTATCAATTGGAGATTGATTAACTAAATTATGGTTGATTCATACTATGGAATATTATGTCACTATGAAAGAAAAAATGTAAATAAATTTGTGCTAAAACAGAAATATCTCTATCATTAGAAAACAAGATGCAGAGACATATATGATGCTGAAAGAACTTCTAGGGATAAAACAGGCAGGTTTAGGGAGTCTTAGGAATAAAGAGGTCCACAGAGGAGGAACGCATAGGTGAGGGTTTGGAGCCGCCAGAAGGCACACATTCACAGAGAATAGAAAAGTGCCCCAGGATAAGGGGAGAGGAAGGCCTACCTTCACATCCCTGTGACTATTTTTATAACTGGCAAGTTGTACTAACTAGAAGGTATTTTGATGGGCATACAAGAGACTGCTAACAGTTTCTAGGGGCAGTGAAACTGGGAGGATTTGGAGAAGTAAAGAGAATTAATTTTTTGTGTACATCGAATTCTGTTTCACTTATTTTCCAATGTATGTGTTACTTTTTTTATTTTTCATTTAAAAGCAAAAGCTAGATTAGATAGTAGGCAGAAGAGTTCAGTGATGGAATCCTATTATCAGAAGACTGTTGTCCTGAAATAGAGAAAAATTCCTCAACTTTGTTATCCTGAGCTCTGACATCATCTCTAGTTCTTTTCTTTCTTTTTTTCTTTTTTTTTGGAGCTTCCAGGGTACCAGGGAGAATTCCCCAGTGTCTCCTTAACTCTTGCTGTTGGTTTCTGCACATCAGATAAATCACCCACCTCGCCAATCTTGACAAACATGGCTCATGCAGGAGATGAACTTTGTCAATCCGCCGGGCTTATGTCCTGTGTACCAGAGTGATTGATGGTCTTTGCTCTTAGTGGCTCCCAGTAGTGGTGTGCCAGGACCTGTGGTTAGTGTCCCAAAGGGGAGGACTGTAGTCGGCATGTTGATGCAGGCTGATTAGAAGCCCGGGCCTCAGACAAGAGATGCGAAAGTGTTCTGTCAAACCCCTGCCAGAGGGGTCTTTGTTCTGCTTCCCTCTGTGCTGAGCCTGTGTCTACAGCCGTGGAGGGTGCTGGTGCCTGTTTAAAACTGCTTCTTTGTTTGCTACCATCTTGTGAAGCTTGTGAATGAAGCCCCACTGGTTTTTGGAGTTAGGTGACTTGGGGGCTCGTCCCTTGAATGACAGCTGTAAAAGTTGGGGTGCTCTTTATGTGGACAAGCTTGTTCCAGGGAGATACCAGTGATTTGATTTTATCGTTGGAAGAAAACGGAGGAAAAAGGCAGGGGAAGTGCCGCTTCCCTGGGCTTCCTGGAGGATCAGGAGGATGTGTGCTAATTAGAAGACTGACCCTCAGGCAGCAGCTTGTAAAGCATGCAGTCAAACCATTCCAACAAAGCCTCAAAAGCCTGAGTTGGAGATGGGAGGTTTTTGCCTGCTTCCTGCTTCCTCTGTGCTGAACCCTGGGGCATAGGTAAGGCTAGTTCTTGTGTGCCTGTTAGCAACTGCTTCTTTGTTTGCTATAATCCTGTGGACTCATGAACACAGCCCCTTTGTCTTTTAGAATCAGGTGACTTGGGGGCCTATCCCTCGGGTGGGACACCAGTTGTGAGGGAGAAGCTGGTGCTGGGGGTTCCCTCCAGACTGTAGAGCACTTTGCTGGGGGAGGAGTTTATGGTGACAGTGTGTCCCAGCCTTTTCAATGTGAGTATTTTCTCAGTCACCCAATGTGTTGGACTCAGCTGGTTTCTGGATTTCTCTTAGAGCAGTGGTTCTCAACCTTGGCTGCACATTAGAATCACCTGGGAATCTTTTTAAAATGCTGATTTCTGGGTCTCATCCTCAGGAAATTCTGTTTCTTTGTTACTAATGTTGTGGCCCCACCCCATAACAAAGAAACAGAATTTCCGGAGGATGAGACCCAGAAATCAGCATTTTAAAAAGATTCCCAGGTGATTCTAATGTGCAGCCAAGGTTGAGAACCACTGTCTTAGAGGGACCTGCTTCGTGTGTAGCTGTACATTCAGTGCATTCATGGGAGGTGGGAAATTCAGGAGACTCCTGTGTCACCAACTTGGTCCCTGAATCTTCCTTCACCTGAGTCTTTTTGAGATATCTGTGGGTTCACTAAATCGTTGTGATTGATAACATTGTGAACACCTGTGACACAGATTGCTTTTGCCTTTAACTGATGAGACACTGTTAACCTTGCGGCTGCTCAATAGGTCTTTTAAGCTGGGTGAGCAGTATACACAGCTGCGTTTAGAGATTCTTAAAATGGGAAGAGGGCTTTCCTGACCCTCTGAGCATCATTCATGCTCCCAAATCATATCTATCTATCTATCTATCTATCTATCTATCTATCTATCTATCTATCATCTAATCATGGATGAAAGGGGCCACATGCTGACCTGACAAGCTCAGGGGAGGCCTGCATGGTGGTCTTGTAAACTCAAGAGGCCTACAGTAACCACAAAGGATGGTCTGAAATGAAACCTTAACTAAAAGCAGTTATGGTGGGCAGTTACGTCCTAGGCCAGTATCTTCACTGACAAGGTCAACCTTTGCCTTAACTGAGCCTGTCTGTCTTTTTGCATCTATGGTAACATACCCTTGAATGTCTGGGTAACTTGTAACTTCCCTTTTTCTGGAGCCCCTGGGGCACAACCAAATGTGCTGGGCGCCAGGACAGATACCACATAGTCCTTCATTATCATGTTAATTGATCCTGCATCCACCTAAGTATGTGTCCATCATTTTACTTTTTATCCAATCCCAGGGGTTTCCCTGGTTTGCTTTATCCCTCTTCCTTAATCTATCACCAATGAATTTCATGTAATCCACCTACGTCCCTCTTTTGATTGCAATGTATAAATACAAATGTAACCCCACCGTTCTCCGGAGCATTATCTCAATTTGTTGAGGTTCTGCTTCCTGGCATATGTCAACAGTTTGGCTCAAATAAACTCACAAAAATTCTTTACAGGTTTCAGTGGTTTTTACGTTAACACTATCTAGCATCTATCATCATTATCGATTATCTATCTCTCTATCAATTATCTCTCTATCTATCTGTCTATCTGCCTACATATTATCTATCTGATCCATCACTAACTAAAGAGGTTTGTTTCCCTGAATGCATCATAACCCAACCAAACTCGAACGGGAGTTTGCAGCAAAGAAAGGAAAGCTTTATTTAGGACATGGCGCCACACCTGGAGCCACAGGTGAGCTCATGGTCAAAGACCTGGCTCACCAATGGCTTCTAGGGGATGGGTTACATAGGGGAAAATCATTAATTATGGTGACTTAGTGAATTAGGATTGTGGTCTCTATTGACTGGTTAGTGCTAGGGTAGGGGCAGTTGATCATTGCATCTGATGTCAGACATGGCATCATTCTGTCTGGTTTCACAAGGATTTGGTTGGTGGGATTGGTTAGCTTCCTGGGTCTGGAGCTGAAACACAACTGAGGCTTAGATGTTATCTTTCTCTGTGGTCAATAGACTGGAGGTCTTGCCCTAAGTTTAATGCTGACTAGGACTTCATTGTTCTGATCATTAGTGATTAGGGAAGTGCATGCAGGTAAGTCAGGGTACTCTAGGCAAGTTTGAAACAAAAGGAAAGGAGGAGAAAAGGTCAAATTAAAGAAATTGAGGTTTCTGCTATGTTACTCTATCTATCTATCTTATCTATCTATCTATCTATCTATCTATCTATCATCTATCTATCTATCTATCCATCATCTATCATCTATCTATTTATCTATCATCTATCTACCTACCTACCTATGTATCACAGGGCAAGGTGTTAGCCACCCAGATAATTTTGGGTGTATCAAATTTCTGAAATCAGCTAGATTATTTGCCATTGTTAACTCTGAAGAACAGACTTATAGCAGCTAGAATTTCCATCCATCAAGTGCAGGCATCTTCAATGTTAAATGAGATAATGTTAGATGTGTAGCATTGATATCAGTGTAATAACCTGGTTATTACTTAAAAGGAAAGGAGTGAAAGGGGAGACCAAGTAATATAGGCATGTCCTTTATACAGCTTTGTCAAAAAGCTACATTGAACACTTTCCAAGTCTGTTCCCTGCTAATGGATGGACAAAGGCAGTTTAGACCCATGCCCAGTAAGGTCTGAGTGACGTAGGAAGCTGCCTACCTGCTTCCCCATCAATCACACCTGAAAGCGAGTCAGTGGGGGTGGCTACTGCAAGCTCAGAAACCTGAATTGATAAAGTTCCAAACAATGGAAGTTCAGGCTGTCTTCTCCCTGTTGGGACTCCTGCTGCAGGGGGATGCGCTTCCTGTATCCACATGGTGCACGGCCATGTTGGGCTCCGCACATGGACTGATGGGCTGTAACCTGGCCTGGATGCTGAACCACACCGGCTGCAACGTGGAACAGAAACTCTGGACAGTGGCCCTGCTTCTGAACTCCCAGCTGCCCTTCTTCCAGGACTGGCTTGGGGGAAATGGGACTTTGAAACCCGATAAATGTAACTCCATGCCAATAAAACCTGTCGCATCCCATCCTCCCATACAAGCCTTAGAAAATTCATTTTCTGAAGGTATCACAAGAACTTCATTCCCACTTGTGACTGGGAAGTCTGGCCCCTTCATTTCTCCGGCATCAGCATGGTGCACAGAGGCCCTTAGTCTTGCCAGGGCCCCTAGGCTGAAAGGCTCATCATGATAAAGATACTTCCCATCTTTCAGTTCCATGCTCCCCTAATTTCAGTGTCCTAAACATTTTATATTCTCTTCTACTTCAGGTCCTTGCACATGCCTGTAATTTCCTTCTTCAACTGGTCCTTTTAGAGAATTCTTATCCATCCTTCAGGACTCCCCTCACTTCAGTTATCTGTTTGGAAGCTTGTCTCTCCTCCCACCCCCCAAGCATAATCAAATGACCCTCTGTGAGATCCCACAGATCCTGAATTTATTTGTATCATAGCATTTATGAAATTCTATTGCATTGCCTGTATACACCCATTTCTTAGGCACTTTGAAGGCAGGACCTCTGCCTTGCTCATCTCTCTGCTCACCTAACTTCATATAAGGCACCCAGGAGATGCTCACTGAATATATGCTTACTGAATGAACTGTAGAAATTTCCTCTATTGAACAGGAAATATGCACAGTACATTTCCAAACATAGCCAAGGTGATGACTGATTCTGGGTATTGGGCATCTCCCCAACCTGCCACTTTGGTACAAGACTTGGTGCTTTTCTGTCTTATGTTAAAAGTGATCTAGGTATTTCAAGAAAAGGAGGGGACAATAACGGACAAGTGCTTTTCTTTTTGTAAATATTTTATTGATTTTAGAAAGAAGAAGGGAGAGAGAGAGAGAGAGAGAGAGAGAGAGAGAGAGAGAGAGAGGCATCAAATTAGAGAGAAACACCAAATCAGCTTCCTCCTGCATGCCCCACACTGAGGATGGAGCCTACAACCCAGGCATGTGCCCTGACCAGGAATCAAACCAGTAAACTCCATGGGATGATACTCAACCAACTGAGCCACACCAACCAGGGCAAGGACAAGTGCTTTTTATGTAAACAAAGCAAGATCTGCACATGCTGGGGTCTGATCAAATTCTTTCAAAAGGAACAGCACACACAAAATACATAACTAGACTTTTTCCACAGGCAGAGTAATTGGCATGTGGGGAGACATCAGAAAAAAACATTCATCTTCAGAACTTCATGTACTCTTAAGATTGTATGTGACTTTGGAGACAAAGTGGTATGATTTTGAACTATTCTCTGCTACATAGAAACAGCTTTGTTGTGCAGAAGTACAGTAATGAAATTTTAGAAGTGTCTCTAAAAAATTGATGAATGGATTAAAAAGTCATTTGTGGCTGTAGAGAAGTTGGTAATGCTAACTGTGAGAATGCCCTGAGGAGGGGCCTGGAATGCCCAAACCACAGGTCTGGACACTTGGATAAGGACTCCATCTGGACACCGATATGAGTAGGGCCTCTACCCCTGGTGGGCAGCAAGAACTCAGAGCTCCAAGCATTCAAAGCTTGAACTTGGCTGTACCATGGGTCATGCTGGAGCCCTGCCAGACTTCCACTCCACTGGACATGAGCCACCAGTATAGCCACCCGGCTTGACACTGACATCTCTCTCTCTCCACCTGCAGATGCTGCCAGTGACTGGGTCTGTGCATTGGATGGTTGCTTTGCTTGTTTCTATCATATACTAGTAAGCTCCCCCTCTGTATTGGTGTATTGGGGAGGCCTCCCCTGGTTAACCTGGCATTGTGGAAAGACACAAACATGTATGAATGACTCCTTTCGGGGATGTTCCCTTGCTCACAACAGCCTCATTACCAGAACTTCTGATGTTTAGGTCTGGAGAGAGGAGTGTCTCAGCATCTCTTTTTTTTTGTCTGACATTTTCCTAAAAATTTAAAAATTATTCCAAATGTAGTAGGATACAGAGTAAATAATAGAAGTACTGTGGCTAGAGATATATTTTTTAAGATCAGAATTTTCACATACAATGCATCCCAGTGTTTGTATTAGGTCCATAAGGGCACAAAAATCCTAAATTCTATTTGTTAAAAAATCTCACTTGGTGATGCTGATGCCCATCAAGACTAATTCCTGAGTTATCCTTAGTGATAAGTACCCATTTTTAGGTTCATTAATTACTGTAGATTCCTTCTGATCACTATGTTGTTCATATTTAAGAATTATTTCCCCAGTTGGACAAGGGAGTGATTGATCAAAACAAAACCAAACCAGAGAGAATGCATCCTATTTCCTCAGGGATGCCTGTATGGTGTAAACTTTCCTAATTCAGAGAATGAACTGTCCTTTATTCAAGCCCCTGTGTTTGACAATCATCAGTGAGTGACTGGCCAGGGGAGGTGATAGGACATAAAGGAAAGAACATTAAGTCTGGAGTCCAGAGGTCAGAAGCCCAGGGATATGGTTCTAACCTTGCTGTTCAATGAACTCTGTGACCTTTGTAAGTTATGTCACCTTCTTGAGTTTCTATTCCCTTATCTTCAAATTGAGGAGCACTTGAACTAGATTATTAAAAAAAACTTTTATTAATTCTCACCTATTTTTTCCATTGATTTTTAGGGAAGGAGGATGTGTGAGGAGAGAGAGAGAGAGAGAGAGAGAGAGAGAGAGAGAGAGAGAGAGAGAGAGAAAGCGAGAGAGAGAGAGAGAGAGAGAGAGAGAGAGAGAGAGAGAGAAAGAAAGAAAGGAAGAAAGAAAGAAAGAAAGAAAGAAAGAAAGAAAGAAAGAAAGAAGAAGAGAAACAAAGAAAGAAAGAAGAAAAGGAGGAGAGGAGAGAAGAGAAGAGAAACATTGATTGCCTCTCGCATGTGCCCGACTGGGGCCGGGTATTGAACCTGCAATAGTGGAACATGCCCTTGACTGGGAATTGAACCCACAACCCTTCAGTCCGCAGCTGACACTCAAACCATTTAGCAAACTGGCCAGGGTGAACTAGATTATTTTTAAGACCCAATGTATCTCAAAATTTCATGTTTTACTTAATAATACATTTTAGAAGTTACCATTGAAATCTAAGTTTTCAATTTTGCATTTTAGAATAAAGCTCCTGAATACTTGAGAATAAAAGCTGATGATCAGATGAATTAGAGCATGGCGAATCAAGGCTAACTGTGTCTGTCTCGGGATTGAGCATGCCCATGGGGCCCAGCAAAGATAGGAAAGCTTGTGAATCTAGGAGTTGGTGATTAGTTAGGAAAAAGAGGGCTCAAAGCCCTAGAGATAGTGGCAAAGTAAGAAAAAAAAAAGGAGTGTTGGGGAATAAGGTGGTAAGAGATCTGTAGAGGAGTAGAGGTTTTGGTCAGAAAATGGAATAATGAATTTCAGAGGTAGGATAATTCTGGAAGGTACAGGTTTGGCCAGGGGATTGGGTTCTGCTGTGGCGATGAGGTGAAGGTCACTGGTACCGAGAAAGTCAAAGACCAGTGTGACCAAGACCTGTGTAGGTTGTCCTTACCAATATTGGGATCTACCAGAATGGTGGTAGAATTAAAAGTAGAAAGGAAAACTGTAACCATATGTCAAAATTCTGAGTGAAGTTAAGACCATAATCAGGAGGGTGGGGCATAACCAGGATAGTGATGTTCACTAGGGGAAGAAATACTAATAGATGACTTGAGAGACTTTTGCATGACAGTAGAAGAAAGTTCTGGAAGTAACAGTGGAAATAAGAGTGATGCTTAGATTATGTTCTCACTTGGCAGTTTGGGAGAACAAGCAGCTCCTATCTGAGGGAACATATCAGGCTGTGATGCTGTCCTACTTAGAGATCATCACTTCCAGTTAGGAGGCCTGCCATTGCAGAAAGAATAGGCACTTGAACCTTTCAAATAACTTGTTTGCCCTACTTTTCAGACTTTTCTTTTTTCCATCTAATTTCCCCAACATTAACTTTCTTTGGGACTTGAATATTCTCCCCAGTCATCAAACTTCTATTGAAAAGTGGTAGATATTTTGTTCCTCAGCCTAAATAGAAGCTGCTTTCTTTGAATGAAAAATTCAGCAAATCATTGCAGTAATGAGTATCGATTCCTCCTGCTCTAGCAGCCGGATCGATGTGAGGACTGAATGTCATTATTTCCTGTGCTGTCTGTAATCCCAGATGTATTCACAGAGAGGCCAGTGGTAAAGACTCTGAAGTTTTATTTGGCATAATTGTTAAAGAGTGTGTCTTACCTTTGGGAAACTCAGGGCAGTAATCTGGTTATGCCTGTTTGTCGCCAAGACATTGTCAAAGATCAGAAAGTCTGGAATCTATTATTCTACTTTGGGATCCAGACATGATGGCTTTCAGTTCTTGCTTCTTCATGCTATAAAATTATGGGACAAACTCCTAGAAATCTAGATCTCGTTGAACTGCTTATCTGTGAACATGCAGAATCAATGCCTATTCTCTATATGAAATGAATATAGCCACTTATCTTAGATTGGGATAGAGGCAAATACAGATAAAATGCAGTTTTGTAGTAAATAATGCACTGTGCAAGAACTTAGTCCTTAGTCTAACTTCATAATTTTACAACCGAGCAACCAGAGTTCAAAGAAGTAAAGAGACTTCCTAAGTTACCATCCAATTAGAGTGGGACAGGCTGAGGACCCAGGTAAACAACTCTTCTTTGGTTGTTTAATGACTCTCAGAGTGAGCAGGTGTGTGTGAGTGGGAACTGTCTAGTTTGAAGACCAAGCAGTATGTAGTCTCAAGGTTTTTAATCTATTTTAAATTTTAAATAATGTTTTTAAAAGAATAAAAAATGTTTGAAAGACACAGTTTTTCTTGGAGGCTTCAACCCACTTTGGTGATTTGGGAAGAGGTGTTGGTGTGTGTAGAGAATGGGGTTGGTGTGTGTCCAGAACAAGCTGTGCGTTGGTAAGTCACTCAGGAGGCCATGGTCTGGGCATCAAAAGAAACATGACCATTTATGGCCCAGGGAAATGTTGGAAGATGACACCCAGATCATGCTACCCTGAGGGAAGACCCACTGTGGGTGAAGGGAATCTCTAGGGTGGGGCTTCCAAAGTGTCCTGGGTTTTCTTTCTTTTTTTTTTTTTAATGTGTATTAATCCTCATGAGGATTCCCTCCCCTCCCCCATTGATTTCTAGAGAGAGTGGAAGGGAGGGGGCAGGAGAGAGAGAGAGAGAGAGAGAGAGAGAGAGAGAGAGAGAGAGAGAGAGAGAGAGAAACATCGGTGTGAGAGAGACACATTGATTGGCTGCCTCCTGCACTCACCTCTGATCGGGGCTGAGAGTACCCAGGTATGTGCCTTTGACTGAGAATTGAACCTGTGACCCTTCAGTGTGCAGGGTGACACTCTAACCACTGAGCAACACCAGCCAGGATTGTCCTGGGCTTTCTTGACATGATGATGTTAAGTCACAAAATTTCCAAATAGTCCTAAAAACTATCAGATGGTTTCTTTCTTTCTGGAAATTTACTGGGGAATTTGAGGAGATAGTAGTGGAGTAGCTAAAGTTAAATTCCTCAGTGTTTTCAAATGGTATTACTGAAATGCTGTTTATTTTGCCCAGAGATCCAATATGGTGTTGACCAAATAAAGGTATCAGTTCAATTTTATTTACTAAGGAAAAGGTTATTGTCCATAACTGTCCATTTTAACATATGAGGGATATTATATTTATAGTAAGGAAATAATTTTTAAGGCTATGTAATTTTTTTAGTGCCACAGTTAGTTGAAAAAGAGAAAATTCCCTTAATCAGGAGAATATACTGGTTATACACTGTAGAATAAATAAATCCTAATTTGATTTTTTTCCCCCTGGTGAGTTGACTGATTTTTGAACAAAACTGGCTGGCTTTTGAACAAATCTTTTTTCCATCTAATTTCCCCAACATTAACTTTCTTTGGGACTTGAATATTCTCCCCAGTCATCAAACTTCTATTGAAAAGTGGTAGATATTTGCTTCCTCAGCCTGATTTTTGAACAAAACTTTGACACAATTGACTCACAGCCATAGGGTGGCCTTTCTATCACAATGTGAATTATGACATATTCTTATTTTATTCAGAATTGTTGGGGAATGATACATTCTGGTGAACTGAAAGCTATCACTGAAAAGTTATCACTGTGACCATATATAGATAAACTCGTTTAGGAAAAAAACAAAACAGCATTGAAATGTACCGTAAACAAATCCTGTGTTGAAAATAATATAACTTTTATAGATTCAAATACTAACTCAGTCATTCAAGGTTCTTAGAAGCATGTACCAGAAGCTGACTATGGCTGCCTAAGCATCAAGAGAGTTTGCTAGAAGATTATTGGGACACTCATAGAATCAGTGGCTTACTGGAGATACAGGACTGAGGTCAAATTCCCAGGAACAACTGGAACTTTCCCTAGCACGAATGACACTTTTGCACCAGAAATTTGACCTTACAATTACTCCCAACCCCCAAATCTGGAAACCTTTGCTGTTACCCACAGAAACAAAAATATGGATTCCCTCCAGAGCATCCTTTATTAAGTATTTTGCTTGTGAATCATCTTAGTTTCTAATGGCGCCACATGTTACTTTCTAAGGTGGCTGGAATAGTGATTTTTCTAGGTTCCACCTTGATATGAGAAATGACATGGGGAAGCTCCCAAACGTAGCAAGGCTTTAAGATGTGCTGTAACAAATGTACCACTCTGGGACCACAGTGTGGTGATTGCCCGGGGAGGGAAGTGGGGCAGTTGGAGGAGGGTGAAGGAAGGAGACTTGACTTGGGGTGGTGAACACACAATACAGTGTACAGGTGATGTGTTGTGGAATTGTGCACCTGAAACCGGTATAATTTTGTTAATCAGTATCACTCCAATAAATTCAATAAAAAGGAAAAAAATAAATACAATGTGTGCTGTGTCTTTGGGAATAATCTCAATGAGCCTCAGTAGAAGGGAATTAAATTATTCTTCCTTATATCCTTTCACAAAGCTGGTATATAAGCAAATAATTTTTTTCTAAATACGAGTCCAGGGTCCCAGAGGTACTTTCTTACCTCTAAGAATTCATGACTAACTATGACAGGTCTGATTTTCATATTGGTTCTCATATTGGTAGTAATGACATCATTGGGGACATTTATAACTTATTCGATGCCCTATTTATTACTATACTAGAGGCCCAGGGCACGAATTCGTGCACAGGTGGGGTCTCTTGGCCTGGCTGGTGATCAGGGCTGATTGGGCTGGCCGCAGGGAGGGGCCATGGGAGGTTGGCTGCCAGCCCGCCCCCATTGGGGCCAATTGGGGCTGATTGGAGCTGGCTGGCCAGGGGCAGGGGAGGTGGGCTGGCCCGCCCTGATTGGGGCTGATCAGGGCTAGCTGGTGGTGGGGGGGTGGGGTGTGAGGGATTGCAGGAGATGGGTTGGCCGGCCTGCCTCAATTGGGGCCATTGAGGCCATCGGGTATGGCTGGCTGGCCCAGGGAGAGGGACTGCTGGAAGTTGGCTGGCCACTGGAGGTTGACTGTATGAGTGCACTGACCACCAGAGGGAAGCTCCTGCATTGAGCATCTGGCCCCTGATGGTCAGTGCATGTTGGTTGTTCGGTCACTTAGGCTTTTATACATATAGATGTCCCACTGAAATAGAACAAAGGATAGTTCCTCTTTGCTTATTATAGGGGAGACCCAGGCAACATGTTGTCTTCGTCAACCTAGGATTCAGTGGATATGTGTCCCACTGAAATGAAAGTTATGGCTCAGCACGTTATAGAGATTTATTTGCAATATCTTTTCCTAAAGTGACTTGAGATAACTTTGGTCTTCAGTGTGGGGAAATGTAATCAGTAAGGTTTAGGCTGTTTTATAGCTTTATCAAGCATTCATTAATAAGCTAGGAACTGTGCCAAGTGTTTCCCTACATTATCTTATTGTATTACAACTAAAGGCCCAGTGCATGAAATTCGTGCACTGGTAGGGTCCTTAACGGCTGCCAGCTGCCGGCTGAGGCCTCCCTGCCTTCCCCTGGCCGACCCTGGCCCCTGGTTGAACTCCTGAATGACCTCCTGGTCAAGGGGAAAATTTGCATACTATGCTTTTATTATATAAGATTCTATGATGTGTATGCTATTATAATCTCCATTTTATAGATCAGCAAACTGAGTCTCAGAGAAAATGGGTTTTAGTCACGGGTGTGTAAGTGTCTGATCCAGAACTTGACTTAAAATCTATCTGATGCTATAGTTGATGCTCTTGACTACTGTGTATGGAATACTATGAAGCCCTCAGAACTCTGTTCACATAAGGGTCTGGCTAGCTCTTGAGTATAGAACATCATTGATCCAACTGTTGTTTCGTTCCGTAAAGTCAAGACCCCAATCTACCCAGCATCTGTGATTTTGTTTATATGTAAAGGGTCATCTTTCTTCTCATTTGACCTTTCCCTGTGACTTGATTCAGACTTAGGTTTGTTCTCCCTCCCCCAACTTAGTTGCTGTTTTGGAAAATATATTTGTTCTCACACGTCATTCATTTTGACCATAGATATCCTGAGATTCCACTCCTGCTTCCTCTCAGCAGCTGGTACCAATATATGATGATTCCTTGGCCCTTAAAAACTGGGTAAGTGAATACAGAACCTTTTCTAGTCATGGGAAACATTGTCTATTTCATCAGCTTCAAGGACACCATGCTACCATCTTCTTCCTCCTCTATCTGCATCCCCCAAGGCACAACTGATGTCCTTTGGTTCTATTTCTTCTATGCTCTCACCACTGGAAAGAAATTCTTTTTTTTTAAAATATATTTTATTGATTTTTTACAGCGAGGAAGGGAGAGGGATAGAGAGTTAGAAACATCGATGAGAAAGAAGCATCATCAATCAGCTGCCTCCTGCACACCCCCTACTGGGGATGTGCCTGCAACCAACAAGGTACATGCCCTTGACCGGAATCGAACCTGGGACCTTTCAGTCCGCAGGCTGACGCTCTATCCACTGAGCCAAACCGGTTAGGGCTGGAAAGAAATTCTTATCCAGCCAATGGCTTCAAACAGCCCTTGTGCTGAAGATTTCCAAATTCAGACTTCGTTCCAACATTTTTCTCAACCTATATTTATATATCTGCAGTTGCTAGTAGATATGTCTTTATAACTCTTACTCATAGCATGGCTAAAACAACACTCTTCTTTCTTTCTTTTTTCTTTCTTTTTTTCTTTCTTACTTTCTTTCTTTCTTTCTTTCTTGCCTCATTCCTCCTTTCTAATTTATTTCCAACTATATCCAATATTAGAACCACTAGTGTTCTTATTAATATTTTAGGAACAGATATTTAATCTCAGATAGTTCCATTTTTTTAAAAAGAAAACAATCATAAATTCTTATTTTAAAAGATCCATTTCCATTCATCTTTTCTGAACTTCAGTAAAAAAGGAAGTTCACATGGAAAAATGTTTATTTTGGACACTGAAGGAAGAGGAAACCAGAAAGTTTGAACCAATGAAACACAATTGAGTGGAATAACCAGATAACTGGAAAGGTAAAACATTATTATTATTATTATTATTATTTTTTTTTTTAAGATGTGCTGCTGATATGAGCTCCCTAAAGTGATGCCTGGCCAGTGGATTTAGTCCACGCTTATCATTCCATGTGATTAAAGACACAGTCTCTTCTCCTGTCTCCCTGAAGCAATTTTCTCATTCTAACACTTACTGCATTCCAACTGTAAATAGTTAGAATTTTTATTTATTTTTTGCAGGGTTTCAGTAGAGGTTATATCAACATTGTTAGCTGTAAAGACTACTGGATTGATTGTTAAGTTTTAAATGCATTTGTCATCTACCTTGGCATATTCAAAAGCAGATTTTATGACTTGCGTTAAAATAAAGTTTAACTTAATTCTTTCATTATATCCCAAGGGACTGTCTTTTTGAATTATTTAGGTCTTGCTAACAATCTCATGACATATTATCCCTCAGCTGTGATGGACTGAGACAGGATAGATCTGCCTTTAGTGCTAAAGTATCCCTATGACACTCCTTCAAATCTAGTTCATGAATTATTTTCTTCTCTTTGAGTCTATCACATTATTAATTACAATCAGGAACAATTTAAGTGTCTATTCTGAAATCATGAGTTCCCTTAGTGTTGAGGAACTATGACATGTATGTCAAATTACCACATCGTGTGCTATAGAACTATAATGCTTATGGTAATATAAACATTTTTGATGTCCAGACCTGGCCAAATCTCTGAAGATACTTGCAAAGTCTAGAAAAGGATGTCCTCTGTCATCCTTATGGGTAAAATCTACCATGGGATGTCATGTATTTATGTGTAACCTAAATGTCTCCTGATCTTTGATGATAAAATGGGCTCATACTTAGGTTTATATTATAGATGCATAATATATAATGTAAGGTATAATTATTTCTAATTAATTTAAGGGTGTGTTTATATTAATTTCCAAATAAAAATGATTTTTGAAACCTTTCTTGGCATTAACTTAGCACCTTAATGTGATTCCACAGATATTTCTATGAACCCCCAAGATGTGTCTCACATGTCTGTACAAACTATTTCATCAAATACAGTGACTACCAGTATTATTTTTAGTTGTTTTTTATTGTGTTAAAAGCTACATAACATAAAATTACCATGATAACCATTTTTAAGTGTAAAGTTCAGTGTAATGTTAATTTAAGTATGTTCACATTTTTGTGAAACAGATCTCCAAGTATTACTCATATTGCAAATCTGAAACTCTATACCCATTAAACAATTTCCTTTCCCCTTCCCAGCTTCTGATACTACCATTATAGTTTGTTTCTATGGATTTGACTACTGTGGATACCTCATGTAAGTGGAATCCTATAGCATTTGTCTTTTTGGGATTGGCTTATTTTTCTTAGCATAATGTTTTCAAGGTTCATCCATGTTGTAACTCTGACAGTATTTCCTTTTATAAGGCTAAATAATGTTCCATTTATGTATATTCCACATTTTGTTTATCCAGTCATTTGTCAATGGGCATTTGGGTTGCTCCTACCTATTGATAAATAGTGTTGCTATGAATATGGGTAAGCAAATGGCTATTTGATATCCTGCTTTCAATCTTTTGGGTATACATCCAGATGTGGAATTACTGGATCATATAGTAGTTCTATTTTTAATTTTTTGGTGAAATTCCATACTGTTTTCCATAGCAATGCACCATTTTATAATCCCCTCAACAGTGCATAAGGGTTCAAATTTCTCCACATCCTCACCAGCACTTGTTATTCTCTATTATTATTGTTTTTTGATAATAGCCATCCTGACAGGTGTGAGGTGATACTTCATTGGGGTTTTGGTTTTATTTCTTTAATAATTTGTGATGTTGAGCTTCTTTTCATATGCTCATTGGACATTTGTATACCATCTTTGGAGAAATATCTATTCAAGTTCTTTGTCCATTTTTAAATAGGATTGTTTGATTTTTTTGTTGTTGTTGTTGTTGATTGTAAAAATTCCTTACATATTCCGGATATTAACCCCTTATCAGATATATGATTTGCAAATATTTTCTTCCATTTTCTAGGTTGCCTTTTCACTCTGCTGATTGAGTCGTTTGGTGCACAAAGTTTTAAAGCTTGAGATAGTCCAATTTGTTTATTTTTGCTTTTGTTGCTTGTGCTTTTGATGTCATATACAACAAATCATTGCCAAGTCCAATGTCATGAAATTTGTCCCCTACGTTTTCTTTTAGAAGTTTACAGTTTTAGGTCTTGGCATTTGAAGGCTTTAATCCACTTGAGTTAATTTTGGTATAGGGCAGTGATGGCGAACCTATGACATGTGTGTCAGAGGTGAAACGCGAACTCATTTTTTTGGTTGATTTTTCTTTGTTAAATGGCATTTAAATATATAAAATAAATATCAAAAATATACATCTTTGTTTTACTATGGTTGAAAATATCAAAAAATTTCTATATGTGACACGGCACCAGAGTTAAGTTAGGGTTTTTCAAAATGCTGACACGTCGAGCTCAAAAGGTTTGCCATCACTGGTATAGGGTGTAAAATATGGTTTCAACCTAATTTTTTTCATATGTGGATACCTAGTTTTCACAGCACCATTTGTTGAAAACTGTCCTTTCCCCATTGAATGGTCTAAGCATCCTTGTCAAAGATTATTGGACCAAATATGCAAGGGTTTATTTTGGGCCTCTCTATTCTATTCCATTAATCCATTTTTTCTGCATGCCACTGTCACTTGTTTTGGTTATTGTAGCTTAGTAACATATTTTGAAATTAGAAAGTGTGAGTCTCCAACTTGGTTCTTCTCTTCTAAAATTAGTTGGCTATTTGGGGTCCTTTGAGATTCCATATAAATTTAATTTTTCTACTTATGCAAAACATGGCATTGTGACTTTTGTTCGGGATTGTATTGAAACTGTAGATTGCTTTAGGTAGTATAATGCTTAACAATATTAAGTCTGCCAGTCCATGAATGCAGGATGTCTTTCCATTTATTTGTGTCTCCTTTAATTTTTTTAACCATGTTTTGTAGTGTTCTGTTTACAAGTCTTTCATGTCCTTGGTTAGGTTATTCCTAAATATTTTATTCTTTTTGATGTTAGTGGAAATGAAATAGTTTTGACCACCAGTGTTTACTCCAGTGTTCTCTACTGACACACATGCAAAGCTGCTCGAGGAAGCCTTGCCGCTGTATGCTGCCTGCCCATTGTGGACATGCCACTGTCCACTCTAAGGATATTGTGTCCTTATGTCCCCCAAAATACTAGTGCTCAGGGCACCAGGATGTTTGCAGATTATTTGCAGAAGTCAAGTGAATGATCATCTCCTCACACTGTTCCTTAAGCCCCCAGGCTGTTCTGCTTATGTTTCATCTCTCAAAGTCCAGCTTTTGTTCATTAATCCTTGACCAGTCTTATAGAGAAGTGCATCAATTTTAGACTTTCCCCAGTAATCATAGGTTTAAATCTACACTAAGGGTTTCAGAAATTATCTATATCTATATCTATATCTATATCTATATCTATATCTAATCTATATCATCTATCTACATCTACATCTATATATCTACATCTAAATTGATGGATACTGGGAAGAGACATTTAATTCTTTCCAAATGTTAACAAAGTCATTGTGGATATTATTTTGGTACATGTGATTTATTTCCACTATCATTGCCCCAAACACGATTGATTTGGGGAAAAAGATAAAGTAACCATGAATGTACAACTATATCTACATATCTTTGTAGCTTCAGTATAACTTGAATGGACAGGGTGAGATTGGGCAGAGGAGAAGGAACCCAAGAAGACTAGCAAATCCTATCTGCTCCAGAGAAGCCGTGAGCTTCTCTGATAACTTCAGAGATAACTTTAGCCTCTTGACTGAATAATTTCTGATGTCTAAGTGTTGGAGATATTTCTTTCCAGACTTCAGTAATTTCTTGGGTATTGGAGATCTGGCATAGGTTGACATGATTATGCAGTTTTCATTAGTGACTTTCTACTTCAACTAGAAAGATGAAATCCTACAAGAGCCATGGCTAAGGAGTTCTCATTGGAAATAGTATGGCCATTGCATTTCAGAGTTGGGGCTGAAAGTATCAAGACTCCCGCTTTTCCCGAGTCCTAGGCTTTTTCTGATATTTCCCTGGTGGGTAGGTGGCTTGCTAGGAAATATGTAGGCTGGAACAGAATGCCATGCCGAGACATGCTTCCTGGGCAGGCAATAGGGAGGCCAGCAGGATTAGCAAGTGTCTGTGAAGTTAACACAATTAGAGATGACATGATTTTGCTGACTTGTACCACTTTGTAGCACCCCTCCTCCCACCATACACATACTTTTAACTTTATTGTCAAAGGTCAAGATATGTACTCTTTGCCCTTTGGGTAGGTATAAGACTATATATTTGGGAAGCTGGCTTAAGTTTATAATGCATCTAAATATAATTTGGTCTCTAGATGCAACATGTCCAAAACATATTTTTCTTCCAGAATAACTTATCAAAACTATTTCCACAGAACTGAATTGAGAAAGAAGGGCAATACATTCATTTCAGCAGAAAATCGACTCAGTTGAAAGCATGATATATTGACATCTTAGATCATAAACATGATGGGTATTGGGAAAAGAGATTAATTCTTCCTGAATTAAAAAAAAAAGTCATTGTGGATATTGGTTTGGTACATGTGATTCATTTCCCCTACCATTGCCTCAAGCACAATTGATTTTTAAAAAAGATTTAACTATTTATCTGCCAGGAATAAAGTCACCAAACTTTATTGCTATTCAGTAGCAAGGATTGTTCAGACATGCTGCAGTGAACCACTAGAAAAAGGAATGATTTATTTTCCATTGAAGATGAGTTTTGAGAGGGTATTTTGCATGCTTTCCCTGTATGCCATAAAGTGGGTGTACTCAATTATCCTGGATGATTTCACTAGCAATGGCTACAGTACCCAACTGACAACAGTTAATATGCAAAGTGTCCCCTCAGGAGTTTGACCAGGAGTTTGATTGCTCGCTATGATGTGCACTGACTACCAGGGGGCGGTGTGGAACAAAGGAAGGACCCGGCCAGCAGCCAGAAGACCATGATTGGCCCTGATCGCTAGCCAGGCCTGAGGACCCTACCAGTGTACAAATTTCATGCATCGGGACTATAGTTCTATATAATAAAAGCCCAATATGCTAAGTGTCTGGTTGTCCAGTCATTCATTCAACCAATCAAAACGTAATATGCTAATGATATGCTAAGGCTGCTCAACCTCTCGCTATGATGTGCACTGACCACCAGGGGGCAGACAGTCGACCAGTTGACCAGTCCGTATGATGTTCACTGACCACTGGGGAGCAGATGCTCTGACTGATAGGTTAGTTTTCTGCTGGGGTCTGGCTGATCAGGACTGAGTGAGATGGGCCAGACACACCTTGGAGCTGTCCCGTGATCCCTCCCTGGCCCCGATTGTGCACCATTGAGGTCCCTTGGCCTGGCCTGTGCCCTCTTGCAATCCAGGACTCCTTGGGGGATGTTGGAGAGCTGGTTTTGGCCCAATCCTACAGGCCAGGCCAAGGGACCCCACTGGTGCACGAATTCGTGCACTGGGCCTCTAGTATTTATATAGTGCTTAACACATGCCCAATTTTAAGAGCTTTATATATATATATTAAACAATAAACTAAAATTCAGTGAGATAAATGGGACATACATATAATAGGGAAATATATAAATGAAAGATCAATTAATTCTGTCTGTGAGAATGAGAAGATGAGAGAAAGCTACAGAGAGGAGATAATATTTAAACTGGGCCTTGATGAGTGAATAGGAGTTCATCTGGTTGATAGGAGGTGAATGGGAGGAGAGGATTTTCTAAACAGAAGGAACAGTTTAAACAAAGTATGAAAGTACATGGCGGGTTCAGGACACAGTGGAAATGTCCTCCAGTATTGTATATGACTGTCAGGAGACCCTAGAGGCAAGTGCTGTGCATGAGTATGACTTTGGGACTAAGAATAGGGAGGGAATAAGGGGGGGGGGCGGGCAGAGAATGTATCTCTTCCCACCATCCAGTAATACAATAAATATGGGTAAGTCCTGGGACTCTGGAAAATCCTTTACAAAGTTAGTTCTCCTTACCCTACATGAGCCACAGAATGAACAGATTTTTGCAGAGAGGGGCTCTCATTTTTGTTGTTGTTGCTAATCCTCACTTGAGGATATTTTCCCCCCATTGATTTTTAGAGAGAGTGGAAGGGAGGAATGGAGGGAGAGAGAGAGAAACATTGATGTCAGAGAGGCATATCAATTGGTTGCCTCCCACACATGCCCTGACTGGGGTGGGGATTGAACCTGTAACCCAGGTCTGTGCCTTTGGCTGGGGATCGAACCCACACCCCTTCGATGTGCAGGCCTATGCTCTATCCTTTGAGTTACAGTGGCCTGGGTAGGGGTTCCCATTTTTAATGCCCCCTTACTCCTTCCCTCAATCAGTGGGTAACATTTTTCTTTCTATGTAAGAAGCAGGTTCTCTCACAGCTCTATTTCCAGACTTATACACGCCTGCTTCCATAGGTGAATATAGCTTGAAAGACCAAATCTTAGAAGAACTGAATAATTTCTGATGTCTGGTGTTGGAGATGTTTCTTTGCAGATTTCAGTAACTTCTTGGGCAGTAGGGAGTCTGGCCTAGGTTGAAATGATCACACAGTTTCCCTTAGTGGCTTTCTCCCACTTGCATATTTTCCTGTCTGAATCAGACCACAGAATCCTGATACGTAAAGCTCATGTTTCTGCCTGACAATAATGGAAAAGAGGCCATAATATCAGATGGTAGGATTTTCCTCAGGGAGGATGTATATTAGCCTCAAAAAGCACATACTTTGCCACATGCTCGGTTTCTCTTAAGTGACTAGGAAATGATTTTCCTAACTTATTTGTAGTTCTACAGATTACTATTTCTTAGAGATAATGAGGTGGTTTTTTGTTTTGTTTAGTTTATCAGATATGTACAAAGCACTTTAGAGGACTATATTCTTTTTTTTTTTTAATATTTTTTATTGATTAAGATATTACATATGTGTACCCTCTATCCCCCCTCCCCCCGCTCATCTCCTCACCTCCCCATTGTCTGTGTCCATTGGTTAGGCCTATATGCTTGCATATAAGTCCTTTGGTTGATCTTTCCCCCTTGCCCCCACCCTCCCCTACCTTCCCTCCAAGGCCCGACAGTCCAATCAAAGCCTCTCCATCTCTGGATCAGTCCTTGTTCATCAGTTTATGTTGTTCATTATATTCCACAAATAAGTGAGATCTTGTGGTATTTATCCGCTCTCCAGTTCCATCGATGCTGTGGCAAATGGTAAGAGTTCCTTTTTCTTCTTCCTCTTCTTAAAGAATACCTTTCAGCATTTCATATAATGCTGGTTTGGTGGTGATGAACTCCTTTAGCTTTTTCTTATCCGTGAAGCTCTTTATCTGACCTTCCATTCTGAATGATAGCTTTGCTGGATAAAGTAATCTTGGTTGCAGGTTCTTGCTATTCATCTCTTTGAATATTTCTTGCCACTCTCTTCTGGCCTGCATGGTTTCTGTTGAGAAATCAGCTGACAGTCGGATGGGTACTCCCTTGTAGGTAACTGACTGTCTTTCTCTTGCTGCTTTTAAGATTCTCTCTTTATCTTTTGCTCTTGGCATTTTAATTATGATGTGTCTTGGTGTGGTCCTCTTTGGATTCCTTTTGTTTGGGGTTCTCTGCGCTTCCTGGACTTGTAAGTCCATTTCTTTCACCAGGTGGGGGAAGTTTTCTGTCATTATTTCTTCGAAAAGGTTTTCAATATCTTGCCCTCTCTCTCCTTCTGGTACCCCTATAATTCTGATGTTGGTACGCTTGAAGTTGTCCCAGAGGTTCCTTACACTATCTTCGTATTTTTTGAATCTCTTTTCTTTTTTCTTTTTCGGTTGGGTATTTTTTGTTTCTTTGCAATTCAAATCTTTGACTTGATTCTTGGGATCCTCTTGTCTGCTGTTGGATCTCTGTAAATTATTCTTTATTTCAGTCAGTGTATGCTTAATTTCTAGTTGGTCCTTTTTCATGACCTCCATGGTCTCACTATACTCCTTGAGGGATTTATTAAATTTATCGGCGGTTTCCATAAAATTCTTGAAAAACCTTATAAACGTGGCCTTGAACTCTATATCCAGTCATCTGGCCTCCTCCGTTTCTGCCAATTGTGACCTGTTTCTTTGTCTCCGCATTTTGGCTGCTTCCCTGTGTTGATAGAGTGGCCTGCGCGCCAGGTGTCCTGTAGGGCCCAGTAGCTCAGCCTCCCCAGTTACCTGGGGTGGACACTCTTGGTGCACTCTTGGTGCCTTGGTTGTTGTAGGATCACTGGGAGGAATTGACCTCCAGGCCAATTGGCTGTGGGAAGCAGCTGTGTCTGAAGTGGGAGAATGGTCCCCCTCTGACCACTGGGTACAGTGGCTCCTGGTTCTAAGGAGGTGCTGCTAAGTCAGCCCCTGCCTGAGGCCACAGAGCAGGAACCACGAAGAGGCTCAGCTGTGAAGCAATGCAAGCCGCTGCGGGGCCTTGGGCCTTCTCTTGGAAGTTCCGGGTCTGCTTGGCTGGGCTGTAGTTAGGTACATTCACATGCAAAAGCCTCTGCCGCAGCCTGGGTGGGGCGGGGTCTCAGGGAGTCAAAGGCCGGAGAAAGACGCTATGGCTGATTCTCCGCGCCCGGAGTCGCGCGTCTCAGTGTCCCAGTAACGGCTGCAGGCACCTCTGAGGGAAATCCGCCCTCAAGTTCGCCCGCTGCCGCCTGACAGAGCAGCCTCTCCCCGTATGAGACCTGGGTCCCCAGAGACTTCCTGGAACCGGAGTTCAGAGCAGTCGGGAGCTTGTGATTCAAAAAGACAGCCGCGTCCTCAGGTGCCACCCCCTTTCCGCGCGCGCGAGCTGCTGCCGCCGCTGCCGCCGCCGCTGCCGCCGCCTTACCTCTGCACTCAGCCTCCGCAGCTCCCTTGGCTCTCAGCGTGCTTTTCTTTTCTTCTAGTTGTAGAAATTACACTCAGCCAGCCTTCCTGTTGTTTTGGACGATGTTTGCTCCGTCCTTTGGGATAATTTTCAATTGTTGTGTGGGGCGACTATTTCCCGGTGTTTATCTATGCCGCCATCTTCGTTTCTCCAGAGGACTATATTCTTAAATAAATTTTTTTTTGTAACTTAGGTGATGTCTTTTAAGTCCTAAGTTCCCACTCTGATGAAGGACATCAAGAAGATCCAAATAATTGGGAAAACAGCATATTCCTGGTTGAATAAAACATTATAAAAATTTCCTTTTCCCACAAATTAATATACAAATCAAGTTTATTCCTAACATAAAATTTCAAGAACACAAAAAACTTATTCTGAAGTTTACATATCAGTGAACTTGTATACAGTTAATCCTAAAGAATACACCAAAAAAAGTTAGACCTAATTAATGAATTCAGTAAAGTTTCAGGGTACAAAATCAACAAACAAAAATTAGTTGCAGTTCTCTACACTAACAATGAACTATCCAAAGGAGAAATAAAGAAAAAAAAATCCCATTTACAATAGCATCGAAACAATAAAATAGGAATAAATTCAACCAAGGAAGGAAAAGATTTATATGTCAAAAGCTATAAAATATTGTTAAAAGAAATTTAAAAAGCCACAAATAAATAGAAAGCTATTTCATGTTCATGGATTAGAAGATAAAATTTTTATATTACCCAAAGCCATCTATGGATTCAATGCAATTCCTATCAAAATTCCAGTGGCACTTTTCAAAGAAATAGAAAAAAAAATGAATCTAAATTATGTATAGAACCACAAAAGACACCGAATAGCCAAAAGAATCTTGAGAAAGAACAGAGCTGAACTATAGTGTTAGATGATTAAAAAACCCTCTGAACCCTGCCTGGATCCATTTTGTTGTTGTTTTAAATGCTGCCATGGATCTCTTTCTGATATTTCTTTAAAACTAAATGTTGTACTTGTTGCTTCCTTTGGTGTCTATGCATGTTATCCACTTGAAGGAACCTGGCTCACGATTTTTACGAATAACCCTGGTAGTTCTTACCCGTCCCCACCAGGCAGTTCGCACTTGTTTAATGCTCCATTTTACTAACCATCAATCTAAATTCCCAATTTAATTTGCTTGTGAAATAGTCTATTTTATGGTTACTTTCACAAACTTTCATATTGTCAGGGCTGATATTTAGTCAGTTTACATTATGTTATCATGACCAGTGTTGGTTCTGACTGGCCAGTGCCTAAGCCATACTTATTGCTAAATATTTTTATTTTGCTCAGGAATATGCAGGTATACCTTAAACTTGCGAGTGAGGGAAACCAGCTGAAGAAAAAAATTAGTCTTAAGAAAAACAATAGTAATAGTACCTCGTGTTTAATGCGTGCTATGTGCCAGCCAAGGTATTATGTACTTTACCATATATTACCTCCTTGAGTCCTCAAAACAACACTGTATAATACCCGTTTTATAGAATAATGAAGGCAGGGAGGATGTGAGATTTTCCCAATGCCATATAGCTAATAAGTGGTGAAGACCAGATTTGAGTTCAGCCTATTTGGCTCCCAAGTCTGTGCTCCTAAATTACATGCTGTACAATCATTTATCAAGCTAAACTCCAGCTAAAGAAATCAAGATGTGAAACAGATGGGAAGCAAATGTTCCCTGCCTTTCTTAGAGAGATTAGAACAGGAAAATTCATTCATCTTTGGCTGACTGGCGAGTCATATTCTGATTTTCCCCCAGAAGGCAAATCAAAGGGAGAAGAGCTCTAACCTTAACCTTCCTTTCAACATATTTCCCGCTGCCCAGGTGCAGTCTGATGTGTCCGCCTAATTGATCTTTTACGTTCCCCATCCACATTCTGTGATTTTCCTCTGACGCATTGTTGCTCATGCCTTCTGTCTAGAATGCCCCTTCTGATCTACAAGAGTCCCTAATTCATCCGTCAAGGTCCAGGTCAAGAGTCTCTTCCTCCATGAGAATATTTTACACTGGATTGCCCAACGAGGAGCAATCTGTTCCTTTCTCTAACTGCTGAAGAATTTACTAGTGCCTCTCCAAGTGCGCATCACGTTTTCCCTTGGATCACTGATATGTATGCTTCGTGTACAGTCAATGGAGCTAAACTACTTGTGTTCAAATCTCAAACCTGCTACTTGCTACTGAGTCACCTTGTGAAGGTTACTTAGCCCTTTTGTGCCTCAGTTTGCTTATCTTTAAAATGACTACATACCTCGCAGGCTTGCTGGGAGATTTAAAATATGTTTAACATATTGGCATTTAAAGTTCTTTAGACTGTTTTCTGGCACACAATAAACTCATCATTTTCATTGTTGTTATTGTATTTTCCTGCCAAATCTTATGATCCTTTAGGGGAAAGTCCATGGCTGATTTATCTTTACATCCTTATTTTGCTTAAAACAATAAAGTTTTGTTGACCAAAGAGGCAGTAGAAGACTTTGATGAAAAGCATGGGCTTTGGAGCTGGCTTTAAGACCGGTGTTACCTTTATCTTACTGTGGGCCACCTGTTGCCTCTGAACCTCAGATTCTTTATTTGTATAACTAGAGGCCCGATGCATGGATTCATGCACTGGTGGGGTCCCTCAGCCTGGCCTGTGGTGGTCGGGTAGCAGAGGGACCGAGGGAGGGCTCCAGGGTGTATCGGGGCAGTCTCGCCCCGTCCTGATTGGCTGGACCCCAGCAACAAGCTAACCTACCGGTCAGAGTGTGTGCCCCCTGGTGGTCAGTGCACATCATAGTGACTGGTTGAACGAATGGTCAGACACTTAGCACATTAGGCTTTTATAATATAGGATGGGGAAAATAACGGCATCTAACTTGCGGGGTTGTTATGAGGATTGCATGAGATAATATGCATAAAGTACTTGCTCAATAAACTTGTATGTTAAGCATTTAGTGCAACTAGCTGTTGTTTTTACTAAGCTTTTAGTTGAAAGGTAGTGCCAGAGAGCAAGAGAGTGCCTTTCCTTTGATCACCTTGGAAGCATTAACTTCAAGCCTGTGCAGAAACAGGGTCACACCTGCAGCCTGAAGTGCTGGGAGCTAATGGAAAGGATAAGCAAAGCCTTTGACCCAAAGTCAAGATTCAGAGTGATTTATAAAGCTTAGCTGTCTTAATTCCTAAATGTTAGGTTTAGAAAAGTGAAGAAATCTATGTGCTATGTCTTACGTTTTGTTTTGCTGAGATCTGTTGTTTTTGTTTTGTTTTGCTAATCCTCACCTGGAGATTTTTTTTTCATTGATTTTTAGAGAAAGTGGAAGGGAGGGGGAGAGAAACAGAGAGAGAAACATCCAAGTGAGAGACACACCGACTGGTTGCCTCCTGCGCATGTCCTGACCTGGCCAAGGATCAGGCCTGCAACCGAGGTCCGTGCATTTGACCAGAATCGAACCGAACACCCTTGGTCTTTGGCCCGATGTTCTAACCACTGAGCCAAACCAGCCAGGCTGCTGAGATCTGTTTTGATATCTTCTGAAGTTTGGTTACTTTGAAAATATTTCCAATACAGTACATGCTGGAACACACCGTGTGCTTCAGTGGGGTCTCCAGGAAGGAGCACCGTCTTAGATCTGAGGGGATGGGAAAGTGTATCCATCAGGCACCTCCCCTGTGCTTTTCAGGCTGCCTCTCGTTTCATCCTCACGGGTCTTTTATAAGGTTTTACAGACAAGAAAAGTGAGCCTGTCAAGGCCACAGGGCCGGTAAGGGTGGGATGAATTTGAACACTATTCATTTCACTCTCTGTTTTCCCACATGCTTCCTGTGGTTCCTGCTCCACAGGACCTGGGCATGTGTTTTATCTCTTTGCTGCTTCTATTTCTGTCTTCAGAGACACGTTAGGACCAGGATGAAGAAAAACAATCCCCCGGTCCTCCTCTGGCCTCCTGTGGTGATAATGTGGCTGGGTGTTCTTGTGAAGGCCTTGGTCAGGATCTCTGCGTGCCTCTGACCTGTCCTGCTTCTTTCTTTTCCCTTGTTATACACCCCTCACACTGGAATCTCATTACTACTGAAGTGTCATTTTCCCATAAAGAAATGATTAAAAAACCCAAACTAGGTTTATCACTGAAGGCAAAATGATCTAGAAGCTTCCAAATATTGATGAACTGCAACTTTCCAAATATTGGTGAGCAGACAGGTTGCACAGGCATCACACAGAGGGAATTCCTTAAATACAACATCCCAGATTCCACCCCTGGAAGAGATTAATTAAATCAATGGTGAATGTTTAAAAACAACAACCCTCCCCTGATGATTCTGCCACACAGTCAGATACATGAACTTCTGGTCTGTTCTACATAAGCCTCATTGACCAGATTTGGGCAGAAACAGATTTCCCCCCTCCAGATGCAGAGCAAAGAGACCAGTGTTTCTCTGTAGAATATGTAGCAAGTTGTCTAACACCAATAGGCAGAGTGTAAGACCCTGAGCGGACAATGCCTGTGACTGGCTAATGCGGTGGCCGGAAGTACTGTGAGAGGTTCCCTGCAGGAGCCAGGCTTTGCTCTGGGTGGCATAAAGAGGACTAAGTCATGGGTGCTGCCTTGAAGGAGTTTGCAATCTCACTGTGGGGATATGCCCAGCACACACTATAAGATTGGCGATTTGTAAATCACTCCAAGTCTAACATTACGAAGTACAGACAGTAGGAGTGGGAGTTCCGAGGAGCAAAAGTGATTAAGATTAAATAGCGGAAGCCTTTCTACAGCAAAACAGACGTTGCCATTGGTAAAACTGTGGGCACATTCTTGGTGTCCCACTTTGAGGGGGATAGTTTCAAGGGAAGAACTGTAAGTGAAGGAATTTGAAGCCCCGTGACTGGGATGTTTAGCCTGAAAAGGTGACTGATGTCTGGGAGGTCCTGTGAGGAGGAATTTACACTTGTTAACTCTGGACCCAGAAGGCTGAGAACGGGAGTCTCTAGGTAAAGACTGAGGAAGACACAGGTTGGCTTAGAAAAGAGAAGGTATTTCTAATCACTGAGGCTGGATACCCTGTTGGAGGAAATGTTATAGAGGGGACTCAAAGGTCAGAGAGAGCTTAGGTGAGGTTCAGACTCCGATGCCAGGATTCTAATAAGGAAGTAAAGAGAAAGACAGAGAAAGGAGAGGAGAGAGAGTGGAATAAAAGGGAGATAATGAACAAAAGACAGAGATGGAGATGGGATTAAACAAACAAATAAAACGAAACAAAACTCATAGACACAGACAATAGTATGGTGATTACCAGAGGGAAAGGGGAGGAGAGGGAGGTAGAAGAGAGAAAAGGGGTTGATAAATGGTGACAGGAGGAGACTTGACTTGGGGTGGTGAGCATACAGTACAATATGCAGATGATGTATCATAGTATTGTACACTTGACACTTATATAATTTTATTAACCAATGTCACCCCAATACATTCAATAAAAATTTTAAAAAAGACAGAGATGGAGGTAGAGAGAAATAGAAGGGAATTTGAGATTGAGAAGGAAGAGGATTTGAGAAGGGGCACTTTAAAAGAGAGCAAAGGGAGCACTAATGAGGTGTTTGGGCAGCTGTGCAGCAGCCTTCAGAGTGTAGGCTGAACGATGGAGTTTCAGTTGCAGTGGAATCTTGTGTATCCAAAGTGGCTCATAGACAGGGACATGGGAGGTGTTGCTCCTCCATCAGAATTTCCTTGAGTGTCAGATTGTATTTCTGCTCAATCTTTCCTGAACTTGCAATCACTGCTGCTCTTTGTGTCACAAAAGGAAACAATTGTTGAATTTAAATTGGCTGTTATTATTATTATTATTTTAAATCTCTCTTGCCTAATGGAAGAGAGATAGGGAGAAAGATTTACAATGAACTTGCCTTTTTTCTGTCAACCAGTAATATTCTTTAGCAAAGACTGAGGGCAGGTGAATGTGGGATGTTATTTCCAATGACTAGACCTTTTTTTAAACACAGTTTTTCCCTTTAAGCAGAAATGGTGGAAAGGGTAAAGTGCATCCTTAAACTGTTGTAAGGTATTTGATTGTGAAAACCAGCATGCAATGTAAGTTGCCAGGAATTAACTTCCCAGGTAATGGCTTTGGAGACTTTTCTTCTTTAGTTATAGATTAAAGCAGACCTGGCAGAGTCCTTTGGAATCAATAGGAAATACAGAGCATAAATCAATACTATTTCACAGTATAGTGTAGAAATTCTTCAAAAGGAAATGAAAACTACGAATTGTCTTAAAGAAAAAATGGTTTTTACCTGACAATGCATCCATTTTAAGATAAAAAATTATACTATGTAGATTCATCATCTGCACTCAGCTTCCTATTTGTTCAGCGGGCTGTGCTCATTTTTTCACGTTGCTAAAACAGCCCAGGATTAGAAGTCACTGTCCAATTCCAGTTCTGCCATCACTGAGTGGGAAATTATTTTCATTTCCTAGGTCCTGGTTTTCCTACTTTTAAGAGATTTGCACTAGATGACCACGAAGAGCCCCAGTTTCTCCAACGAATTATGCTCCATTTGAACCTTTGACATTTACTGATTCCAAAGAGTTTGAGGAAATGTTAGCATATGAAAAAGCGTTGAGCTGTGAGGAGGGAGATTTGGTAAAGAGGAGTGCACGTGTTTATTTGCCTAGAGCAGAGGGGAGGAGCTGGCGTGGAAGAAAATGTCAACTCCCCTGGTGATGTTGAATCTTCCACTTATATTCAATTTTATACTTTGCAAAAATGGTGTATTGTGTTTGAGATCCTTAAGAAGGAATTTCCAATTTGAGAGGCACCTGGAAGCACTGCAGGTTTCTGAGGAGGATGCTGTTTGAAATGTTCCTAGAGCACTTGGTGACTTCTTAAGGTAGAATCTGTAAATAACTTAGAACAGTACCTAGCATATGACAAGTGTTTGTGAAACAAAAACAGGTGTTTTGGTAGGAAGAGGGCAAGGCTGGTTGGGAGCCACTTGCCAATGTCACCTTTGTGTTGTGACAGGAAGCAAGTGAGACTTTTTTTTTTTTCTGAAAGTGCCACAGGTACTTGCATTTTACAGGCTCCCTTCCTTTCCTCTTAAGTTTCATTAGGAGAATATACCCCCTCCTCCCCCCCCCCCCTTTCTAAGCAAGGTCTCAACTAACTGGAGCTGAATCATGTAGTTATTATTTTCTTTTTTAAAAATACAAGAAGTCTATAGCACAGAGATCTGTAGCAAAGAGTCCAGAGATTGGGTAAGCTTTTCTTTTCAAACAAAGCAACTTATGTTGAATAGTTTTAGTGAAAAATATGTATAGTTTGTGGAAAGGCTGGATAATAAAAACATTTAATTATGAGTTGAGCTCTCATTTAGTCCTTGCTTTGCCATCACATGACTTCATGTGATGTTGGGAAAATCATGAAATTTTTCAGAACTTTGGGTAACTTATTTGTGAAATGGAAATGATAATACCTAGCCTCATATCTAATGGAACTGTTATCAATGCTCGGCATAGACCAAACACTTGGCAAATATATCTTGAATGAATAAGTGGGCTTTAAATTAGATAACACATGGATATATGTACCAATTTATAAATAAAGTCTACTATTAATTTAATAGATTCCGTATAACTTGGAGATTCTTGACCATCTTGCAGTAAAAGAGCATTCTAGATTTCTAGTATTCCATTCTACCTGTTGCTAGAAGCCTGACTTCAGGATGGTATGAGATGTAAGCTTCTGTGCAAAATTGCCAGCTGCCATAAGCAAAGTGATAGTCACCTAATACTTATCTTGGAACAAGAGGAGCCAATTAGCTCTGGGAGAAAGGAAAGGAGAAAGTAAGTAAAATGTGAAGGTGAAATAGAGTTGCTTGGATTTGAGTCTTAGCTCATCCACACTTCCTTGCTGTGGGATGTTAGACATTTCCTTGCATGTTTGGGGTTTCTTATCTGTAAAAGAGGATAATAATAATATCTACCTTAGTGTTTTTAGTATATAAAGTACTTAGCAAAATATAGGACATCTAGTAAAGATTAAGTAAATGGTAGATATTTTTATTATCCAAGGGAAGGATAATTATTATTAAAGACTCAAGATAACAGAATAAAGGTATCCTAGCACTTACAGTTTGAAAGAGGTAGACAAAGAAGGGTTGATATGGACACCTAAGATGAGGACATTCTAAGTTTGGGTGAATATCTGGAGATGCTCAAGTAGCATGGGAAGAGTTTGGACTATATAATCAATGATCTGCTTCTATATCTTGGACCTCATTAAATTTAACATAGCTTTTCTCCCATCAGTCAGGGAATTGATATGGGAAGAACAATGATATTAGATATGAAATTTTGGATCCTTTCACACATTGGCAGTGTTCAACAAGGGAGATGACTATGAGGGGAAAGCATGCTAAGAATTATCGTTATTAATCTTGTTTAGTTTGGAGCATAAATGAGACCTAAAGAGTAGCCATGTGATAAAATTTTAAAGCTCTTTTTGTGAGCTATTCTTTCCATCTTGCATCAACTTAAGCCCCTAGGAATGAATAAATAAATACCTCTCCCAGCCGGCATGGCTCAGTGGTTGAGCATTGTCCTATGAACCAGGAGGTCATGGTTCAATTTCCAGTCATGGCACATGCCGGGTTGCAGGCTCGATCTCCAGCAGGGAGCCAATCAGTGATTCTCTCTCATCATTGATGTTTCCATTTCTCTCTCCCTTCCTTTCTGAAATCAATAAAAAATATTTCTAAATAAATAAATAAATAAATAAATAAATAAATAAATAAATCTCATATATAAAAATGTGTGTACTCATTCAACTAAATTAACCAAGTATTGTTTATATTGGCATTTGGGATATATCAGTAAAAAAATATGTCAAAGATCTCTTTCTTCTTAAAGTAACATCTTAGTGAGGTGGGGAAGAGATGGAAAGACAGGAAATAAACTATATAATAATCAAAAGTAAATTCTTTAGTATGTTAGAAGGTGGTGAGTACTATTAAATAGATAAATACAGGAAATTGAAAATGTAAGAGGTAATTTGCAGCTTCAATAGGATGGTCAGGGTAGACCTCATTGAGCCAGTCACATTATAGGAAAGTCTTGAGGTTATTGAATTAGCTTTTTTAAATATGTGGGTCAAAAAGCATTCTAAGCAAGGGATTAGCCAATGCAAAGAACTTACGAATGGAGCGTGCCTAGTATGTTTGAGGTAGAGAGCAAAGTGACCAGAGTCACTGGAATAGAATTAATGAGAGGAAGAGCAATAAGGGATGAGGTCAAAGAGGTAAGGGGAGGAGGTATAGATTGCAGATAGCCTTCTAAGGATTGTAAGGATTTTAGCTTTAAGTCTTACTAAAATGGGGAGGAACATTACTTGTTTTAGGTTACAAAAGGGTACCTCTAGCTGCTGTATTATACACATGTGGTCAATTATGCTATTGCATAATCCAGGAAATAGATGATTATAGTATGAAGGGCATTAGCAGTGCAGGTGGTAAGAAATAGCTATATTTTGAATATGTTTTGGATGTAGAGTCAGTAGGATTTGCTGATAGATTGGATGTGGCATGTGAAAGAAAGTGAGGGGCCAAGTTTGACTTCACATTCTCGGACCTGAGAAACTGAAATGGAAAAGTTGAGAATGAAACAGGTTTTATGGCAGAATAGCAGGAGTTCAGCTTTGAACATGCTGAGTGTAAAATGTCAATTAAATATTGTGGTAGACAGAATTCTAAAAATATTCTCCTTCTCTAGATTTCCTGCCCTAATTCCTGGGACTATGAAGAAAATGAGATATCTTGCCTGTGAATATGTGAAGTTACATGGCAAAGGCATTTTGCAAGTGAAATTTAGGTAACTCATCAGCTAAATTAAAAAATAAAAAGGAAGATTATCCTGGATTATCTCCCAATGTAATCATCTGAGTCATTTAAAATCAGAGTTTTCTCTGACTGGTGGCTGAAAAAGAGAGCAGAAGGAGACAGTCAAAAGAATTTGAAGCCCAAAAGGTTTCTACATGCTGGTGCTGGTTTGAAGATGTAGGGGGTCCATGTGATGGGAAATGTTAGTGCCCTCTAGAAGCTGAGAGCAGCCCCTAGCTAACAGCTTTCAAGGAAACAGGACATCTGTCCTAAAGCTTCAAGGGGCTGAATTCTGTCAATCGCATGAATGAGCTAGAATTCAATTCTTCACCAGAACCTTTAGATAAGCGTTCAGCCCAGTCAACACTTTGATTTTTGGCTTTGTCAGAACTCAAGCAGATTTCACTTTAGCCCACCTAGTCTTCTGCCCTACAGAAACTGAGAGATAATAAATGGCTCTTGTTTATGCCAATGCGAGTATCATTGGCATAAAGATGGTATTCAAAAACCATAGCACTTTAATGATCACCAAAGGAATAAGGATGGAGTTGGATACTTTGATCAGAGAGTGAGTTCTGGGGCCCTCCAGTATACATTTAAAATTTTTTAACTGAATTTTATTGTAGTAAGAATACTTAACATGAGATCTACCCTCGGATACAATACAATATTATTAATTATAGGCCCAATGTTGTACAACAGATCTCTTCTAGAACATATTCATCCTGCATTGCTGAAGCTTTAAACCCACTGATTAGCAACTCCGTATATCCTCTTCCCCTAGATCCCTGGAAACCACTGTTTTGCTATCTGGTTTTATGCGTTTGACCATTTTAGATATCTCATTAATTGGAATCGTACAGTATTTGTCTTTCTGTGACTCGCTTATTTCACTTAGCATAATGTGCTAAGGTTCATTCATGTTGTTGCATATTGAAGAATTTCCTTCTTCATTAAGGCTGAATAACATTCCCTTGTGTATATATATGCCACGTTTTCTTTATCCATTTATCCATCAATGGGCATTTAGGTTGTTTCTACATCTTGACATAGTGCTGCAATAAACATGGGGATGCTAATATCTCTTTGAGATCTAGATTTCAATTCTTTTGGATAAATATCCAAAAGTTTGATTAGTGGATAATATGATAGTTTCATTAATTGTTTTTGGAAACCTCCATACTGTTTTCCATAGTGGCTGCATCATTTTACATCCCTACCAACAATGTACAAAGGTTCCAACTTCTCCATATCCTGACCAACATTGTTTTTTAAAAAAATATAATGGCCATTTTACAATGTGTGAAGTGATATTTCATTTCATATTCCATGAAATATCACTTTGCATATATATTAAACATTTTTCATATACTTGTTGATCATTTATATGTCTTATTAGAAAAAATGTCTATTAAAGACCTTAGCTCATTTTAAAATAAGTTTTTTTGAATTGAGTTTCTTATATATTTTGAGGACTAACAAAAGTCACAGTAATTAAAACAGTAAAAGTTTTTTTTTTTTACAAAGCTTAGATCTGACATAAAGGTAGATATATAGACCAATGGAACAGAACAGAAAGCCTGAAAATAACTCCATATATATAGTCAACTGATATAGGCAAGAGTACCAAGAATACACAGTGGGGAAGGGTAGTCTCTTCAATAAATGGTGTTGGGAAAACTGGATATTCACATGCAAAAGAATGAAGTTGGATCCTTATCTTACACCAAACACAAAAATCAACTCAAAATGGATTAAAGAGTTAAATTGTAAAATTCCAGAAGAAAATATAGGGGTAAAACTTTATGACATTAGTCTTGGCAAAGATTTCATGAATGTGACATCAAAAGCACAGACAAAAATACCAAAAATAAACAAGTGGGACTACATCAAATTAAAAAGCTCCTGCCCAACAAAAGGAACAATCAACAGAGTGAAAGTGCAACCCATGGAACAGGAGAAAATACTTTCAAACCATATATTTGGGGCCCATTCAATATTAAGAAGTAAGGGAGAAAAGGAGGGACAAGGAAAGGAGATTTAAAAGGAGGAAGCAGTGAGGTAGGAAGAAAATCAAGACATTATGGTAGCCTGGAAGTCATGTGAAGAAAGTATCAAGGAAGAAAGAGTGATGAACTGTATCAAATTCTGATAAGTCAAGTAAAATGAATTGACCATTCGACTTAGCAGCATGGAGGTTTTGGTGACTTCTTCATGATCAATTCTGGCAAAGTGACATAGAGAAAGAAGAACTTACTACAGTGGGTTGAAGAGAGGCTGGAAAGAGAGACACAAAATTACAGAGCAATTTTTTTGAGATTTACTGCAAAAGGGTGCAAAGAAATTAAGCAATGACTTGTGGGGAAAGTGAGTCAATAGAGAGCCTTTCCTTTTTTTAAGATGGGGAAAATAACGTAATGTTTGTGTTCTGTTTGGAAAGATTCAGTAGAGATGGAAAAATTGACGAGAGGGACATTTTTTTGAAAAGTCTTTGAATAGGTGAAAGGAGTGGAGTTTAGTGTGAAACTGGAGGGCAAATGCTTAGCTAGAAATGTGTTTGTCTTACTTAGACAGGAAGGCAGAGCATAAAGGGTGATGCTATCAGGTGGATGGATATGTTAGTTGGAACGTGAGTATTCCAGTAGTTGGTAATGACAAGGTTCAGCATATGGCATGAAGTCAGTGGTTGAGGTAGGATGAATGACAAGATAATAAAAAAGAGAAAATTGAGGAACACAGCAGCCAGGGTATTAGAAGCATCATTTATATGTGTATTGAAATTGCCAAAAATTAAAATAAGAGTAGTATTAGAATGATGGTGAAACAAGAGCTAAAATCAGTGAGAAATGAGGTGAGGTTGGTCTGAGGGTTGCTGGATGACAGTAGCAATGCGTGGGTATGAGATGATATAGTCTGATGACATGAGCTTCAAAGGTGGATGATTTTTTCTTTTTAGGAAAGGGGAAGAAAGAATTAAAGTGGCAATGAAGAGCAAGGATGACACCTACTGAAACCCCTTTGCCCAGTGGTTTGATGGTGGTGGATGAAAAAATAGGCTCTCTGGTAAGTAGCATCCTTATGGGAGACAGGTTTTAGTTAGAAGAAGACAGGAAAAAGAACTCTCAGAGAGGTAAAGGTAGAGGTAGAAAGTAGAGGGGATTTTACTGATGACAATTTCAGAGAGCACAGCAGACTGGTTTCAGGAGTTGGGGTGGGTTGCAAAGGGGGAAGAAATAGGTATATAAAACCTTATGGGGATTATAATGTGGATAATGAGAGGTGATCTTGGAATCTGGGGATTCTTAAAGTGAATGATCTAATCAGTCATAAAGGACTTAGATTATTGTTGATGGATTTAAGCAAATGACAGTAGCAAGGTCATGAGTGTTGGGGAGTAGGAATGCAATTATTAACCTATTGGTATGCCCTGTAACCAAGTTAAACGTGATCTAATTTATGATAAACAAGTAACCCTCACCTGCCTGTTGGAAATGTCAACTCTCCAGTGGAGTGTCACCAGTGGCTCAGCTCTCAAGCAAATGTCAAATTCTTGGCTTAATTTTAACTGGGAAAAAAGCAGAAGAGCAGATTTTTCTCTCAAGCCATTCATTCTTCACCCAGGTATCACTACCTGTGATATTTGCTTAGGCAAGAAGTGACATGATAGGGACATGTTTTGTGAGTGTGAGTGACACTTCACTTTCTGGGAGGAAGGGAATCATCTCTAAGCAACGACACTCAGCCAGGTATGAGGATGCCACAATGAGCCCAAATGGATACATACATAATTTAATGGGAAACCTTCCTAAGTTAATAGTTTCTGACCTCCATGAGGAGCTTGTGACGACCTTATAGCAAAAGCTAAATGTAGAAAACCTCCTTGGGTGTTACATTTGCAAAAGTGTTGATAGAAGCACCAAATATAGAACAAAGAGGGGCTTTAGAGATCATCTAGTTTCATGGATTTTAAAGTTTTATATTTTGCAGGGGAAGATTTATTACATTTTATTTTTTAAAAATCTTTTTAAAAAAATATATTTAGTTGATTTTTTACAGAGAGGAAGGGAGAGGGATAGAGAGTTAGAAACATCGATGAGAGAGAAACATCGATCAGCTGCCTCCTGCACACCTCCTACTGGGGATGTGCCCGCAACCAAGGTACATGCCCTTGATCGGAATCGAACCTGGGACCTTTCAGTCCACAGGCCGACGCTCTACCCACTGAGCCAAAACAGTTAGGGCTATTTTTTAAAAATCTTATGAGGAACCACAGTATACATAAAACAAATAAAAACAAAACTGCATTGGGTGATTTTTTAGTTGTTTCTGAATTCTTACTGTTTGGGCTCTATCACTTTATGAGAGCTCATGAGTGCCTTTGGGGAAATTTAAGGGATTGTGTAACACATAATTTTGACAAGCATTGATCCAAATGCCTTGGCTTGGCTTGGATTCCCTCTCCAAAACACAGTCTGTGACAAGGGTTTGAAAGCAAAGGGTTTATTCAGGAGATGATCCCAGGGACCACCAGTAGGGGAGTAGGGGATAACATGGGAAAGAAAAGGCAGCCAATATGGGATGCATTAATGTGTAGGTTACCACTGTGAGCAACTGGGAAGAGAAAAGAAACTAGTTTTATTTATCCATCAGCCACCATGTGACATTGGTCAAGAATTGCTCTAGGGCAGTTGTTCTCAACCTTGACTGCACATTAGAATCACCTGGGAATCTTTTTAAAATCCTGATTTCTGGGCCTCATCCTCTGGAAATTCTGTTTCTTTGTTATGGGGTGGGGCCACAACATTAGTAACAAAGAAACAATATCCGGAGGATGAGGCCCAGAAATCAGGATTTTAAAAAGATTCCCAGGTGATTCTAATGTGCAGCCAAGGTTGAGAAGCACTGCTCTAGGGTGTTAACTCCTTGGTACTTCTTACCCACTCTGTGTGAAAGAGTTTACCCCTGTGGCCAGGGAAAGCCTTCAGGCAGGAAGTTGCAGGTGTTTGCAGTAAGAAACAATAGGTGTCCACTGAGTGGTGAGTATGTAGGCAAATTGGTGGTATACCAATAGTGCCTGCGACATTCTTCTTTTGAAAGGTGGAGAAGAGGGTGTCCTGTGATGGTAGAACATGACCTTGGATGGCTCATGCTGTAAGACACTACCCTATCTCTCAAAAAAGCACGCATGCTAAAATGCACATGAAGTTGTTCAACAAATATTCATTAAACTCCTAGGCTATTCCAAGCACTATTTTAGGCACTTGACATATATTAGTGAACAAAACACTCGTGGTCTAATTATGAATGTATTCTAGTAAGGAAAATCAGGCAATAAACAATAAATGTAAGGTAAGTGCAACAGGTGATTGGCAAGAGGGACTAGAACCAGATTCTGGATGTAGTTTGAAGGCAGAGCCAGCAAGGGTTGGAGGTAGAAGGCTGACGAGGGAGGATTGTAATTTTAAATAGGGTTTGTCAATGGAGACGTCATTGAGGAGCACCATTCGTGAGAGGTGAGAGAGGTAGCCATGGGCTATCTGTGGGAAAAGTATTTTGAGCAGAGGGAACAGTCAGCACAAAGGCTTTGAGAAATGGGCCCATTTTAGCAACAGTGAGGAAACCAGAGTACCTGAAGCAGAGTGAGTGAAGAAGATATGAGGTCAGAGATGAGCAAGGAGGCCAGATAATAGGAGGCTTTGTAAGATTCTAGGTTTACTCTGATTTGGAAGGCAATCACTAGAGGCTTTGAGCAGAGTAATATTATCTGACTTAGGCTTTTTTTTTTATATTTTATTGATTTTTTACAGAGAGGAAGGGAGAGGGATAGAGAGTTAGAAACATCGATGAGAGAGGAACATCGATCAGCCGCCTCCTGCACATCTCCCACCGGGGATGTGCCCGCAACCCAGGTACATGCCCTTGACCGGAATCGAACCTGGGACCCTCCAGTCCGCAGGCCGACGCTCTATCCACTGAGCCAAACCGGTTTCGGCTGACTTAGGCTTTTAAAAGGATCATTTTGTAGCTTTGAAAATAGACTTTAGGGGCCAAGCATAGAAGTAGGGAGATCAATTCAAATGCTTCATAGTAATCCAGGCAAAAGATAAAAGTGGCTTAAACTAGGATGGTAGCAGTGGACATCATGAGAAGTGGACAAATACTGGACATATTTTTGAGGATAGTGACAGCTATTGCAGATAGCTTTGGATGTATGGTATGAGAGAAATAAAGGAATCAGGTATAACAACAACTAGAATAGTGCTGTTAATGTTTGAGATAGTGGAGTAGGTTTCTGGAGGCAGGGGGAGGGCATCATGAATTGAGTTGTGAACTTGTTAGTTTAACATGTCAGATATACAGCAAATGGACATATTGAGTAGGCAGTTTGGTATATGAGCCTGGCATTCTGAAGAGATGTCTAGGCTAGAGTGTAAAGTTAGAGAAATTGGGAGCTAGAAGTTATTTAAAGCCATGAGACTGGATAAGATCGCTGAGGAGCATGAATGACTAAGGAAGAGTGCTGGGGCACAGCAAAACTTAGAGCATTAAGATAAGAGGAGAAATCTACAAGAAAACTGAGGAGGAGGGACCCGTGAGACAGGAGGAAATCTAGAAGAGTGTAATGTTCTGAAAGTTTCAGAAAGGAAGATGGAGGTAACATTGAAATTAGCATCATGGAGGGCATTTGTAACCTCTACCAGACAAGTTTCAGTGGGGTCATGTGGGCAAACATCTTATTCAAGTGGGTTTAATTAAAAATGGTAGGAAGAATTTATGGAAACAAACATAGACAAGTTTTTGGGAAAGCTTTGCTACAAAGAAGAGCAGATCGTTGTATATAAGGTATCAGGGGATGTGGGTTTAAAAGAGAGTTTGATTTTTCTCCAAAGAGGACATACAGATGGTCAGGAGAAATGAAACAATGCTCAAAGTCACTGATCATCCAAGAGATGCAAATTAAAATGAGAATGAGGTATCACCTCCCACCTGTCAGAATGGCTACCATCAACAAATCAACAAATGACAAGTGCTGGTGAGAATGTGGAGAAAAAGGAAGCCTAGTAGTACCCTGCTGGTGGGAATGCAGACTGGTGCAGCCATTATGGAAAATAGTATAGAGTTCCCTCAAAAAATTAAATATGGAACTCCCATTTGACCCAGTGGATCCCACGTCTAGGAATGTATTCTAAGAAACCCGAAATACCAATCAGAAAGAATGTATACCCCCCATGTTCATAGCAGCACAATTTGTAATAGCTAAGATCTTGAAACAGCCCAAGTGCCCATCAGTAGATGAATGGATAAAAAAGCTGTGATACATTTACACCATGGATTACTAGGCAGCAGTAAAAAAGAAGGATCTATTACCCTTTGAGGAAGCATGGAGGGACCTGGAGAGTATTATGCTAAGCAAAATAAGCCAGGTAGAGAGACAAGTATCACATGATCTCACTCATATGTGGAATCTATTGAACAAAATCAACTGAGAAGCAAAATAGATCCGGAGACATAGAAGCATGGAACAGACTGTAGAATCTCAGAGGGAAGGCAGGGGTAGGTGAGTGAGTAGGAAGAGATTAACCAAAGATTTGTATGCAAATATGCATAACCCACAGACACAATAGGGTGGTAAAGGCCTAGGGTGGGGGTTGGGTTCAATGGGAGAAAAAAGAGAACATATGTAATAATTTCAACAATAAAGATAAAAAAAATAAAAGAAAAAATAAAAGAGAGTTTGATTTTTAAAGATGGGAGACATAAAATACATTTTTGATAAGGAAGATCTACTGGAGTGGGAATATTGATGTGGGAGAGAATGGTGCAAATTGCAGGAGTGATGTTCATGACTGGGCTGAGGAAATAGCATCTAGTGAATAACTGGGAACATTGGCTTTTAAGATAGGATCATAAATACTTGAATTGGAAAATGCAGGAAGGCACAGTGTATGAGTATAGATACTGTAGATGAATAGATAAAGTACTCAGGATTTTCTTTTTAGAATTATTTTATTTTATTGAGGTAACATTGGTTAATAACATTATATAAGTTTCAGGGGTGTATTATAATTTGTACTTGTATACTCTGTTGTATGCTCATCACTGAAAGACTAGTTTTCATCTGTAATCATATATTTCACCCCCTTTACCCATTTTGCGCCCCCCCACACCCTCATTCCTTTCTTGTAACCACCCATCTGTTGTCTGTATCTATGAAGTTGTTTTAATTTTTTTTTAAAATATATTTTTATTGATTTCTTACAGAGAGAAAGGGAGAGAGAGAGAGAGAGTTAGAAACATCGATGAGAGAGAAACATCGATCAGCTGCCTCCTGCACACCCCCCACTGGGGATGTGCGCAACCCAGGTACATGCCCTTGACCAGAATCGAACCTGGGACCTTTCAGTCCGCAGGCCGACGCTCTATCCACTGAGCCAAACTGGTTTCGGCTTAATTTATTTTTTGTTTGTTTTATATTCCACATGAGTAAAATCATATGGGTTTAGCCTTTGTACATGTGACTTATTCCACTTAATATAATACTCAAGATCCATCCATGTTGTTTCAAATGCAATAGTTCATCTTTTTTTAATGGCTGAGTAGTGTATTCCATTGTAGTGTGTGTGTGTGTGTGTGTGTGTGTGTGTGTGTGTGTGTAGTGTATATATATTCTTTATACATTCATCTGTCAATGGACACAGGTTTCCATAACTTGGCTATCCTATATAATAAAAGGCTAATAGGCAAATTGTTCCATCAACTGGGAGTTTGACTGGGAGTTCAACCAGGAGTTCTACCAGGTGGTAGGGCTGGCTGGCTGGCCAGCTGCCTGTGGCCCCTCCCTCCAGCTGGCTCTTGATGGGGGTGGGCCAGCCGGGCCCCACCTGTGAACGAATTCATGCACTGGGCCTCTAGTTGTAAATAATGCTGTGCTGAATATAGAAGTACATGTGTCTTTTTGAGTAGTGTTTTCATATTATTCAGAATACCCTGAAGAGAAAGTGCTGGATCATATGGTAGTTCTAGTCTTAATTTTTGAGTAATCTCCATACTGTTTTTCATAGTGGCTACACCAATTTACAATCCCATCAACAGTATGTGAGGGTTCCCCTTTCTCCACATCTTCTCCAAAATTTTTTATTTATTGTCTTTTTGATGGTAGCCTTTCTAGCAGGTGTGAGGTGATATTTAATGATTAGTGATGTTGAACATATTTTCATGTGCCTGTTGGTCATTGGTATATCTTCCTTGGAAAGGTGTCTCTTCATATCTGAGAATTTTTTTCAGTGAATCAAGGTCATGGGTTGAGAATGTTGATTGGGGCTATAGGGTTTAGAGGTTGAAAAGAGAGAAGAAGATGTGAAATAATCACCTGGGTTTATAAAAGAGTAAATAGACTAAGAAAATAAAGGATTAGGACCTATTTGGTTATGGATTTAAAGCGAGACCAGTTATCATAGCTTGTCTGTTTTTTTTAAAGTCACATTCAGCTGCACAGGGGCAGACATAGTATAGGTGGCAAGTTGGATTTAGTGAGAATTGTGATATTGACACAGAAAATGTGTAAAGTGAGAGAGAGGTGCAAGGGAGAGGGGGATACAAGGGAGTGAATTGATTATAATTCTTTACCACAGAATAAGCTGGGTAAGGAGGAAAAAGGAGATATCAGTGGGTGAGGGAAAATGAGAAGCTGGTAGGACCAGTGCTTTGGAGGTCTTATCAGGCGTCTCAGTATTGATGGATTCTGGATACCAGAGACTATGAGCTAGAAAGGTAGATGGTGGTCTGGGAGTGAGATGCATACAAATGAGTTCATGGAAGGGTTGTAGTTATTGGTAATGACAAGGTCATTATGGACATGACCATGAAAGTGAGTAACTGAGGTAAGATGGAGGACAAGATTATATGAGGAAAGGAGCTCTAGAAACTGGAAGGCTAGGGGTTTAGACACACTCTTCTTTGGGTAACTTTAGCTGCTTAGCAAGCCGAGGACTCCTGGGACTTTGTGCTTTAGTGCTCATTTCTAAACATTAGGATGAGAGAATGACTGAATGACCAGGTCATGCTTCTCTTTGGCCATGTTCTGGGATCAGTATCAAATATACCATTTCATTAATCTCTGGATGTTTTACATTTGTAAACTATTTATTTTCTAAGTTTACCTAAATCAATGATCTGGACTTTTATCACATTGTCTGTACATAGAATGGACAATCCAGAGCACAAGCATGGAGAAGTTGGTTAATATTTCATTATTTCTTCTCTGTTTATGTTGGCAAGCAGAACACCATGTGATTTCAGTGCCTATAGAGACACCAATAGCCACATAAATAATATCAGCAGTAGGAACTCTCCTGGAAGGTGAACATTTTTAAGAACTTGTGACACATCATTCCAGACAAAAAGTTTTCTTTGCCTCTTTAGGATCTCCTCAGGGGGGTGAGCTTCTCTCAGGGCCCTACCAGGGCCAGAATCAACACCAAGACATAGTCCACAAACCAAGACCCTAGGGCTCCCTACCAGGCTTCAGCATGATAGTGTCAAAACATCTCTTAAGTCCGCTCCTGCAAGGGAGTGCAGAGAGAAGAAGCAGCTGTAGGAAGTGCAATAAAGAATTACAAGCGAACAGCTCTTCTACCGTTGCTCACAGTCAGGGGGCTGACAAACTCTTTGATGTTGTCATCTTTCAAAGTTGCTTTGAAATGAAGAGACCTGAAAGTATCCTCCAGATCAAGAAAATACAGAAAATCTTTCTCTTGACGTTAAAACCCATAAATAGGAGCCCAGATATTTTACTCCAAAATGATGTGTTAAATTGAGGGATATGAATGGTCATTTACTTTTTTTTACTTTTAATTTCTTTATTGATTAAGGTATTACATATATGACCTTATCCCCTCCCCCCCCCCCATAATTCCCCACTCATGCCATCAACCCCTGTTGTCTGTGTCCATTGGTTAGGCTTATATGCATGCATACAAGTCCTTTGGTTGATCTATCCCTCTTACCCCCACCCTCCCCTACCTTCCCTCTGAGGTTTGATGTTATGATCAATGATTGTCTCTGGATCTGTTTTAGTTCACTAGTTTATATTGTTCATTATATTCCATAAATGAGTGAAATCATGTGATATTTATCTTTCTCTGACTGGCTTATTTCACTTAGAATAATGCTCTCCAGTTCCATCCATGCTCTTGCAAATGGTAGTACGAACTCCTTTTTTACTACAGCATAATATTCCATTGTGTAGATGTACCAAAGTTTTTTAATCCACTCATCTGCTGATGGGCACTTAGGCTGTTTCCAAATCTTAGCTATGGTGAATTGTGCTGCTATGAACATAGGGGTGCATATATTCTTTCTGATTGGTGTTTCTAGTTTCTTTGGATATATTCCTAGAAGTGGGATCACTGGGTCAAATGGGAGTTCCATTTTTAGTTTTTTGAGGAAACTCCATACTGTTCTCCACAGTGGCTGCACCAGTCTGCATGGCAAAACACACACACAAAAAAACCATCAACAAAACAACAAGAAAGCCCACTGCATGGGAGAACATATTTGCCAATGTTATCACTGATACAGGTTTAATCTCCAACATTTATAGGGAACTCATACAACTTAACAAAAGGAAGATAAACAACCCAATCAAAAAATGGGCAAAGGACCTAAATAGATACTTTTCAAAAGAAGACAGAAGGAAAGCCAAGAGACATATGAAAACATGTTCAAAGTCACTAATCATCCAAGAGATGTAAGTCAAAACAACAATGCAGTATCATTTCACACCTGTCAGAATGGCTATCATCAACAAATCAACAAAGGACAAGTGCTGGCAAGGATGCAGAGAAAAAGGAACCCTTGTGCACTGCTGGTGGCCACTTACTTTTTGTGGAGTTTGTTAAGAAGCGGGCCCCAAGGATCATCCGCCATATGCTAGTGTCCTGAGAAGCAGAAAAGAAAGATTACCTGCAATGACTACCATGAGAAAGCAGCAACACAACATCAAGAGTGTGAGTGATAAGAGCCATTTACAGTCTGACAATGTAAAGTCACAACAGCAGGAGGAAGAGCAAAGGGAACAGGAGAGACCCCGTCCCATGTAAAAGTAAAGCAAGCAGGAAATGGCCCCAAAGAGAAGAGCACATCAAGAGCCAGTTCAAGTTGGTGTGTACCCTGGAGAATTTACTCTTTGAATTTTAGTTCCTGGAAATGTACAATCTACACTAGTAAAAGACAAAGATGCTAATTGACCATACCTTTGCTATGCCCATCAGCCAATCAGAAGAGTATGCAAATTAACCCAACAAATATGGCGGTTAAATTTGCATACTGCAGGTGGGGTGGGCAGTGCGAGACGCTGCCCGCAGGATCCAGTCCTCTGATCTGTGACGGGGGAGGCGGGGAAGGCAGCAGCAGATGCCACCCTTGGGATCCAGGCCTCTGATCTGTGACCCGGGGAGACTGCGAGAGGGCGCAGCCCAGGCTGAGGGACCCCCCCCCCCCCGCCCCGAGTGCACAAATTTTGTGCACCAGGCCTCTAGTATACATAATAATCATCTCAAAGTATCGAGAGTGTCAAGTCAGAGATTATATTTTCAATGGTCAACTGCTTCTGAAAAAAAAAAAAAAAAAGAACCAGTTCAAACAATGAGACACAAAGACATTACAGAGGGATGCTATAAACCTCTTGTAAGACCCACTGGAAAATGACAAATGAGTAGCCATCAAAGTAGTGAGACTGACACTTGCCTAGCCTGACCCCAGGTCCTCATTAATTCTCTGTTAGAGGTTATGTTGGGACATTCAAATTCACGTTCATATTACATGTCCAAAGTAAGGTATATTAGCTGAAATATTTAACTGTTTGAGTTTCTTAGTCATACACTTCCCCAAAGAAAAGGTATGATTGTTAATATGGCCAATGGAAACCCACAGGTGTGGTCTCAGCACCTCACACCCATATAACTAGAGCCATCATGGGAAACCATAGAGCATATCACTGGAAGCACATGAATGCAGAGAATTCTTGCTCTAGGCAGGCCTGATTGGTAGAGTCCCAAGTTGCTGCCAATTTTACCTTAATCTTTTCTTCCTCTAAAATAGGAGGTAGCAGACTATGGTGGCAGGTGGGGCAAATTCAGCCAGCTCCCTGATTTTGTAAATAAAGCTCTATTGGAACACAGCCATGTCCATTTGTCTACACATTCTCTGTGGCTGCTTTCTCACTATTGGCAGAGTCGAGTAGGTGCAGCTATCAATATACTTTCTCCATCACTTGCATCCTTTCTCCTCGTTGTCTTCCCTTTTCAGGGCCATTATCCAGTCACAATCTTCACTCCAGAAAATGTCTAGATCCCCATCTAATCAGGAGTCCGGAACCCAGCTGCCATGAGTGGTTCATTTTAGTGTTGTTTTGGAGTTTGGGGAATTTTTATGCTAATTATTTTCACTTAATTTGATTTGTTAAATTAAAAACATTGCTTTTGGTAACAAGTCCAAAAATACAGAGGGAACTCTTTATTTTTTCAAGATTAAAAAAATATATTTTATTGATTTCAGAGAGGAAAGGAGAGGGAGAGAGAGATAGAAACATGGCTGCCTCCTGCACACCCCTTCCTGGGGACTGAACCCGCAACCTGGGCATGTGCCCTTGGCTGGAATTAAACCTGAGACCCCTCAGTCTGCAGCTCTATCCACTGAGTCAAACCAGCCAGGGCAAGGAAACTCTTTTTAAAGAAAGAGTTAAGGATCTTCCCCTTCCCTCCATTCTATCAATTGAAATAATCAGTGTTAATATTTCAATCCATCCACACTTTTCTCCAGGGCTGGCTATTTTTTTTAAATCTCTATTATCATAATAAGGTTGAAAGGCTAAAATACTTGATACTTAATATGCAGAGCACTTTCATTCACTCAAGAAATATTTTTTAATAACTTTATGTTTCAAGCACTGTGCTAAGTGCTGAAAAATAAACTTAAAATTCTCTAGGGAAGTTACCTGAATATCAAAAAATATCAGTTGTTTCTTTTTATAGAGTGGTTAAGCAGCCCCACCATGCTTAGTAACATGATGACAGTTTGATTACACACACTAGCTAGTCAAGCCAAGGATGAGTGACATTAGGCACAAGGAAGACTGATAAATAAAGTCATTCTCCAGATCTAAAAAGAAAATCAATTCAAAATCCAGGGTAAAAAACAAAACAAAAAAAATTCACCGATATCTTCTTGTACTCTTTAATAGTCATTAGGGTGTCCCAAAAGTATACTAGTTCACACCTTAATATCTGATAGCTCAATTGATGTTTCTTTCTTTTCAGATTGAACCCACTGGAATTAATAATTATTCAAAGTGTGCATACATTTTTGGGGGGATGCCCTGTATTTAGTAACAAGTCTGGTTCTCCGCCTTCCAGGAGCTTGGTAGGAGTGCACTTTTTCATATCCTTGAAGTTAGGGAGCACTGTGGCATTGCCACTGTAGCTAGGAAATTGGAAAGAGGGAGATGACTTAGCAGGCCTACACAGGGTTCTAGGCATAAAGCAAACAGGGCCTTAACCAAGGCAGACATAGGGGTGCTACAAGTAGATCATGTGCTACCAGAGATTTAAGATGATAGAACTCAGTGCGGAGAGAACGAGACATTGAGTGAGAGCAAATATTGTTTCTGGCCTGCATAATTGGATGGGAGTAAACAATTCCACTCATGGAGAGAACTAATAGGAACACAATTGAGCCAAAGAAGGACCTGGTGAGTTTGAGATAAAAATGTGTCTGAGGTACCATGTGGAAATATTTAGAAGTTGGACATACAAGTCTGGAATTCTGGGTAGAAATCTACAATAAAAATACAGATTTAGGGTTACTTAGAGCATAAATAATAATTATAGTTATAAGCTTAAATTAGTTCTTCTGCAGAGAGATTCTAGAACAGCAATGTCCGATAAAAATTTCTGTGGCAATAGAAATGCTCTATATCTGCCCATTCCAATACAGTAGCCATTAGGCATATGTGGCTACTGAGCACTTGAAATGTGGCAACTAAGAAACAGAATATTTCATGTTATTTAATTTTTACTTATTCAAATTTAAATGGATACATGAAACAAAGGCTCCCATATTGGATAGCACAGCTCTCAACTGAAAAGAGAAATAAACCAAGATTGTAGTCTGATGAAACATTGTCAAGCATACTCTTTATATGTGTGGCCACATGTGTACACATATATGTACTCTGTGTATATGTGTGTATTAAAATGGAATAGTGTCAACTTCTGCTTCCAGCCAAGATGGAGTAATAGATATCAAATTGATCCTTCCACTTGAAACAACTAAAAAAAGGCAAAACACGGAAAACAACATTTTTCAAGACATCAGACCTGGGTCAATGAAAGGACAGTGATTCCGTGAGAAAAAAATGAGGTAAGTTTTATGATTGCCTCAACGTATTGCTTGTAGAAAGTATCCAGGTTGTGAGGCAAAAAGAGAGAAACAGGCAGAACCTGGCTGATTTATCTCAATTAATGACACAGAGCTGGAAGGCTGGCAAGCTAAAGCACCCAAAATCCACAGGGAAAAATACCCGAAAGGACAGCACTGCTCAGAGAGCCAGAGCCAGAGACATAAAGTAAGAGTGCTCTGGAGATCTGCAGTGTCCCCCTGGATTTTTAGTAAGCACATGCATGTGAAGAAACCACCGGAGGCCCGGCTGAAAAACCGGAAAGGGCTACAGGAAACAATCTTTGGGCGCACACAGAACCAGAAAGAGTTGTTGTTCACACTAGTGAAAGAAACCTCACAATTCCCACGGCATTGGATAGAGTATGCAGAAAATATTGGCCTTGGTAGTGGAAGAAAATATTAGCCTTAGACCAGCCGTGGGCAAACTACAGCCCGCGGGCCAGATCCGGCCCATTTGAAATGAATAAAACTAAAAAAAAAAAAAAAAAGACCGTACCCTTTTATGTAATGATGTTTACTTTGAATTTATATTAGTTCACACAAACACTCCATCCAAGCTTTTGTTCCGGCCCTCCGGTCCAGTTTAAGAACCCATTGTGGCCCTCGAGTCAAAAAGTTTGCCCACCCCCCTGCCTTAGACCAATACTTCTCAATCATAGGCAATTTTTGCTTCCCAGGGGACATTTGGCAAGGTCTAGAAACAGTTTTGGTCATCATCTTAGGGAGATGCTGTTGGCATATAATAAGTAGAGACTGGTGATTCTGCTAAACACTCTAGTATATTATACCGGACAGCCTTCACACCAAATATACAACCCCAAAATGTCCATAGTGACAAGGTTGAGAAAACCTGCCCTAGACTACTAGTTGCTCTGGTCTCACCTAACAAAGTTGAAAAGCAAGACCTGAAAGAATCACACCATTTATAAATAACTTAACTATATTCCACAACAAAATTTAAGAATATTTATAGAAATACAGAAATATCCAGCACCCAACAATTTAAATTCATGTCTGGTATCCAATCAAAGATTATCAGGAATGCAAGTAACCAGGAGAATGGAATTCATAATAAGAAGAAAAATTAATCAATTGAAACCAATGAAGAAAGTACATAGATAAAAAATTAGACAAAGATATTAAAAATTATTATAACTGTATTCCATATATTCATGAAACTACAAGAGAGATTGAACAAGTTAAGTGAAGACATGAAAAACAAAAAGACCCAAATAGTCAAGACAGCCTCTTCAATAAATGGTGTTGGGAAAATTGGACAGATACATGCAAAAAAATGAAACTAGACCACCAACTTACACCATACACAAAAATAAACTCAAAATGGATAAAGGACTTAAACATAAGACGGGAAACCATAAAAATACTAGAGGAATCAACAGGCAGCAAAATCTCAGACATAATGCCAAAGCAATTTATTCACTGATACTGCTCCAAGGGCAATGGAAACTAAAGAGAAAATAAACAAATGGGACTACATCAAAATAAAAAGCTTTTGCACAGCAAAGGAAACCATCAACAAAACAACAAGAAAGCCCACCGCATGGGAGAACATATTTGCAAATGTTATCACTGGTAAGGGTTTAATCTCCAACATTTACAGGGAACTCATACAACTTAACAAAAGGAAGATAAACAACCCAATCAAAAAATGGGCAAAGGACCTAAATAGACACTTTTCAAAAGAGGACATTCAGAAAGCCAAGAGACATATGAAAACATGCTCAAAGTCACTAATCATCCAAGAGATGCAAATCAAAACAATAATGAGGTATCATCTCACACCTGTCAGAATGGCTATCATCAACAAATCAACAAACGACAAGTGCTGGAGAGGATGCGGAGAAAAGGGAACACTCGTGCACTGCTGGTGGGAATGCAGACTGGTGCAGCCACTATGGAAGACAGTATGGAGTTTCCTCAAAAAGTTAAAAATGGAACTCCCAATTGACCCAGTGATCCCACTTCTAGGAATATATCCCAAGAAACCAGAAACACCAATCAGAAAGGTTATATGCATCCCTATGTTCATAGCAGCACAATTCACCATAGCTAAGATTTGGAAACAGCCTAAATGCCCATCAGCAGGTGAATGGATTAGAAAACTGTGGTACATCTACACAATGGAATACTATGCTGCTGTAAAAAAGAAGGAATTCTTACCATTTGCAAGAGCATGGATGGAACTGGAGAGCATTATGCTAAGTGAAATAAGACAGTCAATGAAAGAAAAATACCACATGATCTCACTCATTTATGGATAATAAATACCATTATAAACTTTTGAACAAAAATAGACACAGAGGCAGAGCAGCATTGAACAGACTGTCAAACTACAGTGGGAAGCCTGGGGAGGGTGGGGGGGGGGGCGGTAAGAGATCAACCGAAGGACTTGTATGCATGCATATAAGAATAACCAATGGACACAAGACACTGGGGGGTAGGAGAGGCCAGGGGAATGTCAAGGGGGTGGGGGAAGGAGACATATGTAATACTCTTTGTAATTCTTCAAGCAATAAAACAAAATTAAAAAAAAATTGAAGAGATGGAGAATAGAATAAAAAAAGGGCAACGGACCTAAATAGATACTTTTTGAAAGAAGACAGAAGAAAGGCCAAGAGACATATGAAAACATGCTCAAAGTCACTAATCATCCGAGAGATGCAAATCAAAACGACAATGCGGTAGCATTTCACACCTGTCAGAATGGCTATCATCAACAAATCAACAAACAACAAGTGCTGGCGAGGATGTGGAGAAAAAGGATCCCTCGTGCACTGCTGGTGGGAATGCAGACTGGTGCAGCCACTGTGGAGAACAGTATGGAGTTTCCTCAAAAAAACTAAAAATGGAACTTCCATTTGACCCAGTGATCCCACTTCTAAGATAATGTCCCAAGAAACTAGAAAAACCAATCAGAAAGGATATATGCACTTCTATGTTCATAGCAACACAATTCACCATAGCTAAGATTTGGAAACAGTCTAAGTGCCCATCAGTAGATGAGTGGATTAAAAATCTTTGGTACATCTACACTATGGAATACTATGCTGCGGTAAAAAAGGAGTTCTTACCATTTGCAACAGCATGGATGAAACTGGAGAGCATTATGCTAAGTGAAATAAGCCAGTCAGAGAAAGATAAATATCACATGATCTCACTCATTTATGGAATATAATGAACAACATAAACTGATGAACAAAAACAGATCCAGAGACAGAGAAGCATCGATCAGACCATCAAACCTCAGAGGGAAGGTAGGGGAGGGTGGGGGTTAGGGGGAAAGATCAACCAAAGGACTTATATGCAAGCATATAGGTCTAACTAATGGACACGGACACCAGGGGGGTGAGGGCATGAGTGGTGGGGGGGATAAGGGGTAATGTGGGGATAAGGACACATATGTAATAATGTAATCAATAAAGAAATTTAAAAAAAGACCCAAATAAAATTTCTAGATATAAAAACTATGACTAGCCCTGGCTTATTTGGCTCAGTGGATAGAGCATTGACCTGTGGACTGAAGGTCCCAGGTTCAATTGTAGTCAAGGGCACGTACCTAGGTGGCAGGCTCATCCTCAGCCCCTGTCAGGGTGCGCTTGAGGGAGGCAACCAATTGATGTGTCTCTCTCATATTGATATTTTTCTCTCTATCTCTGTCTCTTCCCCTCCCTTCCACTATCTCTAAAAAAATATCAATGGAAAAAATATTCTCAAGTGAGGAGTAACAACAACAACAACAACAAATAACAAAAAACTATGTCTAAGATGAAAAATACCATGTGATATTAACAGCAGAGTAGCTATTATAAAACAAAAGATTGTTGGATTTGAAGATATAGTAATAGAGTATCCACAATGAAATACAGAAAATAGAAACACCCCCCAAAATTAACAGAGCATCAGTAATCTGTGGAACTCAAGTGGCCTTCTATACATGTAATTGGAATTCCTAAGGAATACAAGAGAGATGGTAGATGGAAAAAATATTTGAAGAAATAAAGGCCAAAATTTTCCCATATTTGATGAAAGCAATAAACTCACAGATTAGATTCAAGAAGTTTGATAAATCTCAGTATAAAGAAAATGCAAGTGTTTCTGTCTAGGTTTTGATAGAAGTTTGAAGATTGTGGATGCCAGCCTCACCTGTCAGCCTATCTGTCATAAGTTGAGTGATGTCCTCACAAAGGCTATATAATACTCAGTACCTATGAATATGGCCTTGTTTGGAAATAGAGCCTTTCAGATTTAATCAAGTTAAGAGGAAGTAATATTCAATTAGGGTGGGCCCTAATCCAGTATGACTGATATCCTTATGAGAAGATGAAACACTCCTGGCTGATGTGGCTCAGTAGTTAGAGTGTTGAACTGAATACTGAAGGGCTATAGGTTCAATTCCTGGTCAAAGGCATGTACCTGGGTTTCGGGTTCACTCCCTGCCCCTTGTCTGGGCACCTGCAGGAGGCAACCAGTTGATGTGTGTCTCTCTCTCTAGCTCTTTCTCCCCTCTCCCTCCCTCCCTTCCACTCTCTCTGAAAAGCAATGGAAAAAATATCTTCAGGTGAGGATTAAAAACAAACCAACAAACAAACAAGCAAACAAACAAAAAACCAGAAACATAGACAGAGACCCACAGGAAGAATGCCAGATGATGACAGAGGCAGAGATTGGAGTGAAACATCTACAAACCAAGAAACTCTGAGGATTGTTGCCAATGCCAGAGACTAGAGAAAGCCATGGAACAGAATCTCCCTTAGAGCCTTCAGAGAGAGCATGGAACTGCTAATAACTTGATTTTGGACTTCTGGCCTCCATACCTGTTGGAGAATAAGTTTCTACTGTTTTAAGCCACCCTGTTTATGGTAATATGTTACGGAAGCCTTAGGAAACTCACAGGCCACCTATGCAGGACCTGAGGAAAACTGTTTTTGTCACACTCAACCCAACACTCTCCCCCTACCTTAAGGGTATAAAAATGTTGAAATTAAAAATTGCAGGATTTTTCCAATGTGCTCTGAATCTCACCCTCACCTCTCTGTACTCAATGTCTGATGAATGAATTGATGCAGAAGGAGATTGCCTTTATGCCCTAGATGACATGTAATTTCTCATCTGCCCTCTGTTCAGCCAGTCCCAAACCCACAAAGATGGATTACCAGGGCATTGGATCAAAATGACAAGGAGTTACAATTTCTAGGAAGGATTCTACTGATTCAAGGCTCCTAAAAACATTGCCCTCAAGTACACGAAAAGGATTTGGCTGATGAAAATACCAGGAGGAGTGTCAGTTACTCAAGGAAAACTACATACTTTGTCAGACAGCATTGCTATAGCCTGATGCAACATTCAGAAAGGATCATGGGAGATTGAACTCATTTGGCCTCTGGCTGCCCCAGAACACATCCTAATTCTCACCAGGCTGTGGTGCAGGGTTTTATAGCACAACAACCCTTTAATTTTCTAGTCACAGACTGAGCACTGAGGAGACAAAAACCTTGCCAAGAGAGCACATGCAAGAACACATACAGAAAGGTGGAGGAAGAGAGGCCTACAGGTCCCCAATGGCACCTGGGTTGCCTTAATTAGCTGCCCTTGCTCATGGACCTTCTATTTCACACACAGATGCTCCGTGATGCATCACATCTCTCAGTTGCTCTGTATGTGTGGTGTGAGTAGTGTGTGTGTGTGTGTGTGTGTGTGTGTGTGTGTGTGTGTGTGTAGTATGCAATATATGTATGACAGTGTTGTATGGTATGGTATGTGTATGGTGTGTGTGTGTGTTGGGGAAGGTTGGGGTGGTGGTGATTGAATCCCTGGCTACAGGATTAGGTTGAACAAAACAAGGCAGCTGCAGCATAAGCAGTGACTTGGAACTGATCCACTGTCTGGACTATTTTTAGCAATGACACGCCATGACTTTGCACTCTTCCCTAATATAATTGACAGCAGCAGGATCCATAGGGAACAGCAACTACAGCTAAAGACTCTTCGCTTTCCAGATCACACTATCCCATAATCCTTTTGAACAAATAATCAAGTATCTTTTTCTATACCACTGAGACATTTCAAACATATAAAATTTTCCAAAATTTAAGGGGCAAAGAATAAGGCATTTCAATATATTGACACTATCACTATATGGGAACTTTAATTCAGTCCCTCCAGCCACCTTAAAATCTGGGACTAAATAAACAAATGTCAACGTAGTGCAAAATCATAATTAACATTTGTTAGAGTCGATAAAAAAGAAAAATGGTGCCATAATTAGTATGAATTTAATAGCCTCTAGGCCCATTGTAAAGCTATAGGGCAGGTAGTGATTAAATAATATATGTCCTTTTATAAAGGGATGCTGTATCACAGATACTACAATAATTAATATCAAGATTATTAAGAGATATTTGTTGCTCTAGCAACTCTGTTTCTTCTTCAGAAATGTAAAAACAAACAAACAAACAAAACCCCCCAGCTATTACAGACAAGTTGAAGAACTCCAAGAATGCCAAATCTGATGAAAAAGCAAGTCCGCACTTCAATTGCATGAATAATCAGGAAATGCCTATGAGAATCACAGATTAATCATGAAACCAGAAAGAAGTCTGAGCTCAAAACTTTCCTTTACAGGCAAGGAAATGAATTGTCTGAGAGGTTAATGACTTGCCAAACTGGTATCTCTTATAACTGGTATCTCTTTGATTAATCCAAATCTTCTGACTTCTTGCCCAACATTCTTTATACTTCCTGGAATATATTGGTACTCTACATGCCTGGATCTATGCTAGGTGTTATAGATACCACAAAAATGAAAACCCAATGATGGCCAACCAGGAATTTACTAGAATTCTTTTGCTAGTATAGCTGTCCTAGAGAAAGAACTCTGAACTCTGACTACCTTACTCCCCATGAAGAGCTGAAGTCATATCACCAGAATCTGCAGACTTTAAAAACTGCTTCCCCAATGGAACTGGTTGGTGACCACTTCCTGTTCCTAAGAGTCCTCCTTGCTGAAACTCTACCACTCCAGGCCTAAGTAATAAACTGACCTGCTCTGATGGCCCCAGAATGGGGAGGGATGTAGACTCTGGGTCAAGGAAGCCCAAGTATGTGGACGAGTGGTAATGGGGAAACAGGGGGAAACAAATTTCATTTCATTTTCAATTTAAACATTTATTGATCTAGGTACTAAATAGTTAAAAGTTTAATAGTATGCAGTACATGCCTTTAAAGATCTTAATTAAATGCTAAATAGTTAAATGGATCATGTGCTATATCAGAGGTAGGTAATAAGTCCTAATCTTAGAAGGTTTTCTGATAATGAGTATAGAAGTTGATCTTCAAAATAGAAGCAGATGTGACCAAAGGACACAATCAATAGAATAAAAAGGCAACTTATGGAATGGGATAAAATATTTGAAAATCATGCATCTAATAAGAGGTTAATATTCACAATACACAAATAACTCCTACAACTCAACAACAATAAGTAACCCTGTTAAAAGTAGGAAAAGAACTGAATAGACATTTCTCCAAAGATGGTATACAAATGGTCAACAAGCACATGAAAAGGTATTTAATATTAGTAATTATTAGAGAAATATAAATCAGAACCACAATGAGATATCACCTCACACCCATTAGGATGGCGACTATGAAAAAAACAACAGAAAATAGTAAGGGTTAGAGAGGATGTGGAAAAATTAGAACCTTTGCATATTGTTGATGGGAATGGTAAAATGGTGCAGTCACTGTGGAAAGCAGGATGTAAGTTCCTCAAAAAATGAAAATTAGAATTACCATATGCTACTGCAATCCAACTTCTGGTTATTTATCCAAAAGAATTACTATCAGGATCTCAAAAAGATATTTGCACACCCATATTCATAGTCTCATTATTCACAACAGCCAAGAGATAGAAGTAATACAAATGTCTATTTAGAAATGAATGGATAAATAAAATGTGGAATATACATACAATGGAATATTGTTCAGCCTTAAAAAGGAAGGAAATACTGTTATATGGTACATAGCCAAATCTTGAAAACATATGTTAAGTAAAATCAGCCAGTCACACACACACACACACACACATAAAACAAATAGTATATGATTCCATTTATATGAGGTATCTAAGGTAGTCATACTCACAGAAGTAGCTTGCTAGGGGTTAGGGGAAGGGGAAAATGAGGAGTTGCTGTTTAATGGGTATATAGTGCTAGTTTTTAAGATGAAAAAGTTCTGGAGATCTGTTGCACAACAATGTAAACATACTTAACTTCATTGAACTGAACACAAAAATGGTTTAGATGGTAAATGTTATGTTACATGGTTTTTATCATGATTTTTTTTTTAAAAAAGAGGCCAATGTAAATTTTTTTAGATATAAGAAACTCTCCTTATTTCTTCCCACCTCTTACCACCAAACAGATAAAGTTGACTCATATATTGAGAGCATTGGCCTCATTAAGATAAGTCCCTAATATGACCTCATATTACTAGGATATGAGCATTGGGAAAGTACTGTAATCCCTGATGAGGTTGGAAAATCTTCAAGGTTAGGCCAGGAAGGGCAGTGAGTGCCTTAGATGGGAGAGAAAGAATAATGTTGGTGAATAGAGGCCAGTTAGATAAGCACAGGCCAAGTCAGGAGAGAAGTGCATATCTGTGCTAGCAACAGCAATTCTGCACACTGCTCAAGAGGGAAATCTTTCCTCACCAGTGTCCATAGACTGAAAGGAACATGGATAATTGCTACTATGGGACTATTGGATCCTATAATTTGCCTATTAGAAGAGACACAGTTCTTGCTGGTTTCTTTTGCTCTTATAACACTTCCTTCTAAAACCCTGTGACTTGCCAGTGGTAAAATTAGTGCCAGCTTTGGGCAACAGCCAATGAAGGGGAAAGAACATTGTCTCCAGATTCTGAGTCCAGCTCTGCCACCTCCCAGCCAAGTAATTCAAGCAAGTGACTTAAACTTTCTGTTACTTAGTATACACATCAGAACAATGGGAATAGTCATGCCTCAAAGAGCTGTTGCAGGGATGACAAAAGATAACAGACATAAAACTTCTAGCATAGTAGCTGTACACTTTGGAAAATGATCATATGGATAAGTTAGACATGCAAACTTAAGAAGCCCTATGCCATGTGATCACATCCCAATATCATCATGCCAGTACTTGTATGAAAATATGTCTGTTTAGATCAGCACCATTCTGAACTCTCTCATTCACTTCATGGAAACTCTTTGCCCTTCCCACCACATTAGTCAATGACTGATTCTCCCAAAAGTAAGAGAAGAAAGGACAGAGGCAGTGAGAAAGGCACAATTCCAAGGACAAATCCCCAACACCAATCATTGCATTTATATTTTCATAGGAGACAATTGCATAATGCAGCTTGAGTATTATTATACCCGCACTCAAAAACCTTCTGTGGTTTTTGATGCACATGCTCAAGTATTTAGGGGGGAAAATAAGATGGGTTAATGGAATGATAGGAGAATAGATATGTTTAAATATGGAATTGTATAAGTTGATTATAAAATTATTTTAATTTTTCTCCATGATTGGAATTTTTTTGCAATAAAATGTCGAGGGGGAAAAATCACCCATGGCTTTCTAACAGCATAGTTTAAGCGCTGAAATGCTCAGTACATTGTTGTATAAAATGACAAGTGGCTGATCAATACTTTAACAGGTGACAATTTCCACTGATGGAAATAGCACAAATCCCAATAGCTTTTAAATGATAGGTGTATAATACAAGACTTGAGGAAAAATAATAACCTCTCATTCATTTCCCGAATCTTCTTAATATTCATTGAGTGGATTGCATTTTATCTGGCACATGTTCTCTGGAAAACCACAATATAGACATGTAAAAATCCACATGGGTATTACTACAGTGCTATTATGTGTTTATGCCAACTGTAATCTCAAATCCATGCTCTTATCACCAATGGACTAACCAGGGTACAGGGATGCACTCAGTATAAATTCTCATCTCAACTCTGTTACCAATTTTCTACAAAACACTGATCAAGTTGCTCATCACAACTGTACTTCGAGTTCCACAATCACCAAACAGCAGTCATCTCAAGTATATTAGACAGTGTACAGCCAAAGGGAACAGCCCTGCCTCGGAGACATTGATTGCCCTTGAGGCCTCTTGCTTGATGTGGTCCAAGGACTACTTCTAAAGTGTTACCCGTATGTTTACCCTGTAACAGAGGTGGGGATGATCATCATAACTCCTAGCAATTACACTGCAGTTTAGAGTCACAAAGTATTTTTCACATACATCATCTTTTCTAGCGCACAGAGCATTGCTCTTAAGTAATGTTATCTCCTTTTTACAGACACACTTTCATACAAGTACTGGAATGATGATATTGGGATGTAATCATGTGGCATAGGGCTCCTTACAGTTTGTAGGTCTGAGATGAGTAAATTGAGGATCAACAATATTATAAAATTTCCTCAAGGTCAGTACTGAAGTCAAGGACTGAGCCTAGGTCCTCTGGTTCTAAATCATGTTCTGTTTTTATTGCATTGTCACCCATCCCACATCCAGGTTGAATCAAAGTGACCTCTCCAGGTCACAAACAGGACCTCTTAGGGCAATGGTTCTCAACCTTCTGGCCCTTTAAATACAGTTCCTCATGTTGTGACCCAACCAAAAAATTATTTTCATTGCTACTTCATAACTGTAATGTTGCTACTGTTCTGAATTATAATGTAAATATCTGATATGCAGGATGGTCTTAGGCGACCCCTGTGAAAGGGTTGTTCGACCGCCAAAGGGGTCTCAACCCACAGGTTGAGAACCGCTGTTAGGGTCTCTGAACCTGATTCCTGGCAGCCATTTTTACCTCATGTAGCAAATGATGGGTGAATGTCATTGAATCAGGGCATTCTTGAAATTTTTCTTCCCCGTGCTGAGGATGCCCTATCATTCATCTTCCCCACATGTCCAGCTCAGCACACAAAAGAGTTTTAAAATTCACTTTTGAGATAAACATATTTGACTGTGCTGCAAGACCTCCTTGTAGTTAAAGCATCCAACTAGTTATCTATGCCACACAAACAGGCACTGCGCGACAGTTAAGATGGATATTGAACACACATCCTCATAATATTGAAAGAGAACTTTCTAAAGTCCCCTGAACCTAAGAGTGCAAAGTGATGCTCACAGAGCTTCAAATAAACAAACATTTAACAATTCTGAAGACATAACAGATATGTTAAACAGGAAAGATGCATCATAGGAATTGTCAAATAAATGGAAACTAAAGGGAACAGGAGTTGGGGAGGGTGGAAGTGAGAAATAAGTGACAAGTGTTTTGCAAGTTTTGTCTTATTTAAGCTCACAACCATTTAGCAAATAGTTATTATTCTTCTGTTTTACAATAGAAGAAATTGAGTCACAGAGTCCTTAGGGTACATGTCCCAGTCAACTAGTAGAGGAATTGGGATTCAAACCCAGACCCGTCTGAATCCAGGACTCATTTGACCACTATGAGAACTAGGAGAGGAAGAGAGAGATTTCAGGAGTCACACAGGTCAGTTCTTCTAGAAAAAGTTCATAATTCGTTGCCCATCTCACCCCACCAAATCATTGGTAGCTCAAAAGGCTACATTATGTCCATTTTAACAGTTCTTTTCTGAGCCTCTGACACACCATCGTGCTCACTGGTAGAACTCTCCGGTGTCTCCCTTACAGAGGTCACTTGAGTCCACGCTGGCATTAGTAACAGAATTTAGGATCATCTGCATGCCTGGCTTCCTGGCAAGGAGTAGGTAGGTCATCTTAGTTGCCTTTGTCACAGTCTGTCAAGGGGAAACCAGAAGGCCATTTCAATCACTTCCCACAGGTTGTTCCATAAGCCAGGATCACGATGTTTGCCTTACCCAGGAATGGAAATCCCAGGGTTTGTGTCACTGAAATTCATACTGGTCAGATTTGCTCCAGTGAGAGAGAAGTCAGAATTACCAGACTCTGAGTCATCTGAGAGACCAATAATGTGCTAGGGCTGGACAAAACAGTAGAGGTCTTTACCCAGTGTTTTTACATAGAAGACACCCAGTTCTCTCTGCATCCATTTACACTTTAGGTTTCCTGGAGGATTTCTTTTGAAATCTGCTGCTAGAAAATAAAAATTCTTGAAAAAAATCTATTGATTCTAAATCTTTCACCTTACTCATGGGAAACTGGGTCTCCTACACATGCAGAGGCTCTTTCAAGGACATCTGAATAGTCAAGATGGACAGGGTTATGCCACTATAACAAGAACTCCAAAACCCCCAGTGGCTTAACACAGCAAAAACTTATTTCTTACTCATGGTGCATGTCCAACACAGCTCTTCCCAATCCCTCCTCAGGGAGCCAGACTGACAGGGGCACCCTCTTTACATATGCTTACATGATTACCACAGCAAGCAAAAGGACAGTTGGCATCAGGCAGTAGTAAGTCGAAGCTTCTACCCACAAGTGACACATCTTTTCCACTCACATTTCAGTACCAATAAAAGTTACATGGCCACTCCTGACTTCAAGAGGCTAAAGAAGTACAATCTGGGTACCTAGCTAACAGGAAGAGGGAAGCAATGTTGGTGAACAGCCCTAATGACAGCCAAGGTCATATAGCTAGTTAAATGCAAAGCCAAGAACTCTAGTCTTCCAACACCCTGTTGATGTGTTTTTCTATTTCCCTGTCCTTCAACTCTTCTGTTATGTAGATGGCCAATGGTCAGTATTCAGATATAACAATAAAAACACCTAAAATTATATATTTTTTTTAATTGGGGAAAATTTCCAGGTGTCATTTCAATATTATTAAATGGTTCACTTGCTTCTTTTTCTCAAAACAAAAAATCAACTTAAGGTCAATTCTGACCTTTACTTGGAAATAAGCAAAAAAAAAAAAAAAAAAAGCTATTTTAAGAATTTTTAGTTCAATAATAATAAATATAGCATTGAAGATGCTGAGATTGAATAAAGCAAAACTCCCAAACTAAGTGTATTGTAAGTTTACCTTCTTCCCTATAGGCATAAACTTTTTAGGATAGCTTTTGAATCCTGCCACAGCATATGTTTGCATGTTAATTTACAATGAGGCATCAGGAAAAGAATGATTGGTACATGTTGGAGTAACAGAATTGAAAACAAAATCTTCTTTCAACCCAAAAATCCTCTTGACAAAGGTAGTAGAGAAAGAAAACACTTTTATTATTGAATAAGCATTAAGATATAATGTGCTGCATATCACAGGCTATCCACTAATCCTATCTAATAAAGAGGGAATATGCTAATTGACCCTCACACCATTGCAAAAGATGGCAGCGCTCACAACCAATAAGGAGGGAATATGCTAATTGACTGCCCTGCCCTCAAAGATGGCAGCACCCACAGCCAATAAGGAGATAATATGCTAATTGATTTCTCTGCCCTCAAAGATGGCAGTGCCCACAGCCACAAGATGGCCGGCAGGGGAGGGCAGTTGTGGGCGATCAGGCCAGCAGGGGAGGGCAGATGGGGGCAATCAGGCTGGCAGGGGAGGGCAGTTTGGGGCGACCAGGCTGGCAGGGGAGGGCAGTTAGGGGTGACTGGGCTGGCAGGGGAGGGCAGTTGGGGGCAATCAGGCAGGCAGGGGAGGGCAGTTAGGGGCAATCGGGCCAGCAGGTGAGCAGTTAGGCATTGATCATGCTTGCAGGGGAGTGGTTAGGTGCAATCATTCAGGCAGGCAGGCGAGTGGTTGGGAGCCAGCAGTCCCGGATTGTGAGAGGGATGTCCGACTGCCAGTATTGGGGAGGGCAGTCAGACATCCCCTGAGGGGTCCCAGATTGGAGAGGGTGCAGGCTGGGCTGAGGGACCCTCCCCCCCCCCGTGTGCACGAATTTTGTGCACTGGGCCACTAGTAGAATATAAAGATAGAAAGGAATCACACCTCCTTGTGTAGCCAAGCTGATGCAACCTAATAGTAGTGTTTTCAGGATAAACTTGACAATACCATTTGTTACACATAATTCATCCTAACTCCACCTGGTAATTGGAGTGGCCATTTGTGTTAGCTAAATTGCTTTATCTAGAGGAAAAACAAACTTCTCATCTCTATGACAGGAGGTAGTTTTGCAACTGGGAGCAAGGTGCCCATTAAAATTAGGCTACTATCCTTCAATACAGACTATCTTCAATAGAAGATAGGGGTGCTATATCCTTTGATGTTTGCATTTCAAACAGATGGCTCCCAGGTCCTTGAGAAAGACATTCTGGGTGATAAAATAGACAAAGGCTAGCTGACAAAAGGCCCCTCTGGTCTTCAAAAGAATTAATATACAGTTCAAAGACATGAGAAAATACTTACAATTCTGTTTTCTAAGGTGAATGCTCAAAGAAAAAGAAAGAAAGAAATCTTTTTTTATTTTCAACTGGAAAAGTTGTCTTATTTTTAATTTGTCCTTATTCACCTACACATTCTAGAGTAAGAGGACTCTAAGGAGGTTGAAGAGCTGTAGTAGCTAGAATGTAAAAGAGAAGGCTCCACCTAGAGAATTGAGAAGGAGGTGGGCCAAGTATGTGGCTCAACCGTGTACAGATCAAGTCGGCTCTTTGATATTAAGAACTCTGTAGGACCAAGAAGGCAATGGAAACTCAAGACAGTAAAGGTGGTACTGCCAGTAAAGGGAGTGAGAAACTGATTTCAGTGAAGCCCAAACCACCAGTATTTCCATTTTTGTTCCCTTGCCTATAATCTGCAGTTGATATTACTTAATTTCTTCCCTTTGATATTGAAGAGATCTCAGTATACAGTTTCCTTCCATCCTTTCTATGTTTATTCTTTTTTCCTTTATCCCAATAATTCTGCAAACCTCACCTTACTATGGGTTTTAGCCAACCTCACACTATTTTTTTCTTTCATTAAAAAATATTTTTATTATTGATTTCAGAGAGGAAGGGAGAGGAACAGAGAAATAGAAACCTCCATGATGAGAGAGAATCATTGATCTTCTGCCTTCTGCATGCCTCACACTGGGGATCGAGCAGGCAACCTGGGCATGTGCCCTGACTGGAATTGAACCTTGACCTCCTGGTTCATAGGTTGATGCTCAACCATTGAGCCATCACAGCTGGGCTATTTTTTTCTAATTCTAAGATTTCTTTTATGATTATGCATCTTATCTCCAACTTTATAAATTCTGAGCTTACCAGAGAACCTCCTAAACATTTACACTAGTGTCTCCTCATATAAGCTTCTCTCCCCCCTATTTCAGTTTTTAAAACACACACACTCATATAACGCTTATTTGAATCTATTCCTTATTCTTTTAATTGGGATTCATGCTATATAATAAAAATTATTTTTAAAATCTTCCAAATTTGTGAGTCAATTTTTTTTTTAATGGAGACCAGAGTATGGAACAAGTCATTTTTTCCCTTTAAATTGAATTTATTGGAGTGACATCCTATCTAATAAAAGAGAAACACGGTAATTAGCCATACCTCCGCTACCCTTCCCATTGGCTAATCAGGGTGACATGCAAATTAACTGCCAGCCAAGATGGCGGTTAACCGACAACAAAGATGGCAGTTAATTTGCATACGTAGCGACAATGCTGAGAGGTGAAAGGGATCAAAAACCCAGGTGGCAGGCAAGAGGTGGGGGGCGGGCAAAGGCGGCGGTAATCTGTGATTGCATTGTGGATTGGAGGCAGAGAGAGCCCTGGTGCAGGCCAGCTGACATCCCCGGACCTCCTTGGGCCGGGGATGCCGGCTGGCCTGCTTCCCCATGATCGCCATGGCTATCGGAGGCAGAGAGAGCCCGGGCTGGCCTGCTTCCCCGTGATCGCCATGGTGATTGGGGGCAGAGAGAGCCCCGGCCAGGCCAGGTGGAATCCCCAGACCCCCAGAGACGGGGGTGCCGACTAGACTGCTGCCCCGTGATCACCATGGCGATCGGGGGCAGAGAGAATTGAGAGAATCTATGGAGTTCCCTATACTGCACAAGTTTTAATGAAAGAAAATAAGACTATCTAAGAGCATCAAATACATGTTTTGTTATTTACAAACATATGTACTTCTCTCTCTCTCTCTCTCTCTCTCTCTCTCTCTCTCTCAAATATATTCTTACTGATTCAGAGAGGAAGGGAGAGGGAGAGAGATAGAAACATCAATGATGAGCCCTGGCCAGTTTGGCTCAGTGGATGGAGTGTTGGCCTATAGACTGAAGGGTCCCAGGTCTGATTCCTGTCAAGGGCATGTACCTTGGTTGCGGGCACATCCCCAGTAGGAGCCGTGCAGGAGGCAGCTGATTGATGTTTCTCTCTCATTGATGTTTCTAACTCTCTATTCCTCTCCCTTCCTCTCTGTAAAAAAACAATAAAATATATTTTTTTAAAAAAAGAAAAAAACATCAATGATGAGAGAGAATCATTGATCGGCTGCCTCCTACACGCCCGATACTGGGGATCAAGCCTACAATCTGGGCATGTGGCCTGACCTGGAATCAAACTGTGACTTCCTGGTTCATAGGTTGATGCTAAACCACCGAGTCACACTGGCCGGGCTCAATTCTAATTTATAAATTCATTCCAAGGACATATACAGCTTGAAAAGCTTTGGAAGTAGTTTCAAAAAAAACTAGCTTTTAAGTAACAAGAAAACAGTTATAGAAGAAAGTTTAAATTAAAAGAAAAAAATTGTTTTAATTTATTCAAGAGTGGGAACATCCTCCATGAAAATGTGTACCTTGACTGTGGATGGCTGGGTGGCCTTATCACACCTTAGGAATTCAAATGCTTTTTACAATGAAAAGAGAGTTTCATCTCATTTCTCTACCAGGGTAGATGTCTGTCAATAAAAGGTGGACATCAATAAAAGGAGGGGCTTGCACAAGCAATCCAGAAAGTGAGCAATCTATGAATAATACAGAACCGAGTATTTATCTCCTCTGCCACACACCCTCCCTCCCAGCCATTGAGCAAGATAATTGCTCTCAAGTCAAGCTAAGAGCCCCCCAGTCACAGTGGCCCAATGCTGACATAGAAAGCATACAAATAATTCTCACTCTGGCATAAAAGTGACAACTTTCTTGGAAGAAAAGCAGATACTGTAAATTTCTAAAAGTCTTCCTGAGACATTTTTTAAAGTAATTTTTACTTCTTTAGAAAAAATGCCATGGGAAACCATCTGTAATAAAATGCCCATTCTATAAAATAATTCATCTATACTAATAAAAGGGTAATATGCTAATTAGCCTGGGAGACCTTCCAGATGTTCTTCTGGACAAAGCCATGGTGGCGGGGCCAAGGTAGAGGCAGTTAGAGGCCAAGAGGGGAGGGCAGTTGTGGGTGATCAGGCTGGTGGGGGGCAGGGCCGTTGGGGGTAAGCAGACCAGCAGGGGGGCCAGTTGGGGACAAGCAGGCCATCAGTGGGGGTCAGTTGGAGGTGATCAGGACTGTGTGTGTGGGGGGGCAGTTTGGAGTGAGCAGGCCAGCAGGGAGACAGTTGGGGATGAGCAGGCCAGTGGGGAGGGAAAGTAGGGGCAAGCAGGCCAGCAGGGGGGGCAGTTTGGGGTGATCAGGCTGGCGGGGGAGCATTTGGGGGCAAGGAGGCCGGCAGCGGGGGGGCAGGCAGTTGGGAGCAAGCAGACCGGCAGGCAGAGTGGTTAGAGGCAATCAGGCAGGCAGGCAGGCAGGTGAGTGGTTAGGAGCCAGCAGTCCTGCATTGCGAGAGGGATGTCCAACTGCTGGTTTAGGCCCGATCCCTGTAAACTGGCAGTAGGACATCCTTTGAGGGGTCCCAAATTGGAAAGGACGCAGGCCAGGCTGAGGAACATACCCTCCCCCATGCACGAATTTTGTGCACCGGGCCACTAGTTGGTTAATAAAAGTGCATAGTTTTCAGGTGTCCAATTCTGTAATACATCATTTGTATATTATATTGTGCGTTCACTACACAAGTCAAGTCTCCTTCATCACTATTTATCCCCTCTTTACCCTCTTATACCTTCCCCACACTTTCCCTCTGGTAATCACCATAACATTGTCTGTGTCTACCAGTATGAGGTTTTATCCTTTTTAAAAATCTATTATTAATCCCTTCACCTTTTCCACCCAGCTCAGTAAGTCCCCTCCCCTCTGACACCTGTCAGTCTGTTTTCTTTAACTATGAGTATGTTTCTATTTTGTTTGTTTATTTTGTTCACATATCAGTGAAATGATATGGTACTTGTCTTTCTCTGACTGTTTTTTTTCACTAAGTATAATGCTCTCCAGGTCCATCCATGCTGTCGCAAAGGTTAATATTACCTTCTTTTTTATGGCATAGTAATATTCTATTGAGTAAATGTCCCACACCTTTTTTTATCTATTCATCTATTGATGGACACTTGGGCTGCTTCCAAAACTTGGCTATCCTATCTAATAAAAGAGAAACATGGTAATTAGCTGTACCTCCGCTACCCTTCCCATTGGCTAATCAGGGAGATATGCAAATTAACTTCCAGCCAAGATGGCGGCCGGCAGCTAGGCAGCTTGAAGTGAACATGAGGCTTGCTTGCTTCAGTGACGGAGGACTCCAACGACTCCAACGTTCCCCGCCTGCCGCTGCCGGCCTCTGAGCTTGCAGTTTGAAACATTGTTACAAATATAGAAGCTAAACAAAACCCCAGAAACCTGCTTTCAGCCAGCCAGGATCTCAGAGCTGGAGTTGAAACAGTGTTTCAATTATAGAACCCAAACAAACCAGATACCTGCTTTCAGCAGCTGAGGCCTCAGAGCTGGAGCCAAGCCTCAGAGCTAAAGCTGGTCCAGAATAAAAAAAGAAAAAGAAAAAAAGGAGCGGTTGGGAGCTTCAGTCACCCGCCAGCCTGAAAACAGCCCTCAGCCCCTCACCCAGACTTGCCAGGCACCCTAGTGGGGACCCCCACCATGAAGGGGGTGTGACCAGCTGCAAACAGCCATCATCCCCTCATCCAGGCTGGCCAGGCACCCCAGTGGGGACCCCCACCCTGATCCAGGACACCCTTCAGGGCAAACCAGCCGGTCCCCACCCATGCACCAGGCCTCTATCCTATATAGTAAAAGGGTAATATGCCTCCCAGCACTGGGATCAGCGGAGCCGCGAGGCCTCCCGGCACCGGGATCAGCGTGACAGGGGCAGCGCCCAAACCCCCTGATCGCCCTGTGGCTCTGTGTGTGACATCGGGAGGGGCCACAACCCCGCTATTGGCCCTGCTCTGTTCGTATCAGGGGAAGGCGCCCCAACCCCATGATCAGCCCTGCTCTGTGCCTGATAGGGGGGAGCTCCCCACCCCCCCGATCGCCCTGCGGCTGAGTGTGTGACAGGGTGTGGTGCCCCAACCCCCTGATCGGCCCTGCTCTGTGTGTGACAGGGTGCGGCGCCCCAACCCCTCCCCCTCCCCCACGTGCCCTGCTCTGTGTGTGACAGGGTGCAGTGCCCCAACCCCCCCACACGGGCCCTGCTCTGTGTGTGATGGGTTAGAGCAGCCATGGGAAAACTACGGCCCGTGGGCCGGATCCGGCCAGTTTGGCTGTTCTATCCGGCCCGCGGAGTTAAAGAGCGAAGGGTTCTCTTGCTCTCCCCTCCGCTCCTTCACCAGCAGCAGTGTTAACATGGCAACGTCAGGAAACACGGACGCAGCTCCTTCTTCTGAGTCCAGTTTAAGAATGCATTGTGGCCCCCGAGTCAAAAAGTTTGCCCAACCCTGGGTTAGAGCCATAACCTCCCCATCGGCCCTGCCCTGAGTGTGACAGTGGCGGTGCCCCAACCCCCTGATCAGCCCTGCTCTGTAGGTGATAGAAGGTGGCGCCCCAACCCCCCCTCCCCCCACGGGCCCTGCTCTGTGTGTGACAGGGTAGAGCCATAACCTCCCCATCGGCTCTGCCTTGAGTGTGACAGGGTGTGGCGCCCCAACCACCTTATCCGCCCTGCTCTGTGTGTGACAGGGTGTGGTGCCTCAACTCCCCTATCGGCCCTACTCTGTGAGTGACAGGGTGTAGCTCCCCAAACCCCTGATGGGCCCTGCTCTGTGCGTGACAGGGGGGAGCTTCCCAACCCCCTGATCGACCCTGCTCTGTGCGTGACAGGGTATGGAGCCCCAACCCCCCTGATGGGCCCTGCTCTGTGAGTGACAGGGGGCAGTGTCCCAGCCCCCTGATGGGCCCTGCTCTGTGTGTGACAGGGGGTGGAGCTACAACCTCCCCATCAACCCTGCCTTGAGTGTGACAGGGGGCGGTGCCCCAACCCCCCAATCGGCCCTACCCTGAGCCCGACCAGGGGCTGCACCTAGGGATTGGGCCTGCCCTCTGCCACCCGGGAGCAGGCCTAAGCCAGCAGGTCATTATCTCCTGAGGGATCCCAGACTGTGAGAGGGCACAGGCTTGGCTGAGAGATCCCTCCCCCCCCCACCCCCCCCCCGAGTGCACAAATTTTTGGGTACCGGGCCTCTAGTTGTAGATAATGCTGTAATGAACATAGGAATGCATATATTCTTTCAAATTAGTGTTTCAGATTTCTTCAGATAAATTCCCAGAAGTGGAATTGCTGGGTTATAAGGCCGTTCCATTTATAATTTTAAATTGGATTTTTTTTTTTTTGGTGTTGAGGTGTATAAGTTCTTCACAAATTTTGAATATTAACCCCATATGAGATGTATCATTGGCAAGTATGTTCTCCCTTTCAATGGACTGTCTTTGCATTTTGTTTATGATTTCCTTTGCTGTGCAAGAAGCTTTAGTTTGATGTAGCACCATTTTTTTTTTTTCATTATTTCCCTTGCCCAGAAAAAATACTGTTACGAGAAATGTCTGCTTTATTTTCTAGGATTTTTATGGTTTGAGTTCTAACATTGAGTCTTTAATCCATTTTGAGTTTCTTCTTGTGTATGGTGTAAGAAGGTGATCTAGTTTCATTTTTTTGCACGCATCTGTTCACTTTTCCAACACCATTTATTGAATCGACTAACTTTACCTCATTGTATGTTTTTGCTTCTTTTGTCAAACATTAATTGACCACAAAGGCATGGGTTTATTTCTGGGCTCTCTACTCTGTTCCATTGATCTATATGTCTGTTTTATGCCAGTATCATGCTGTTTTTATTGCGATGGTCTTGTAGTATAGTGTGATAACAGGTAGCATGATTACTTCAACTTTTTCTTCTTTCTCAAAATTGCTTTGGTGCTTCGGGGTCTTTTGCGGTTCAATATAAATTTTTGGAATTTTTGTTCTAGATCTGTGAGATATGCCATTGGTATTTTATTTATTTTTATTTTTTAAAAATATGTTTTTATTGATTTTAGAGAGGGAGAAAGGGAGAGAGGGAGAGAGAAAAAGAAACAGCGATGTGAGAGAGAAACATCAATCTGCTGCCTCCTGCACGCCAGCTGCTGGGGATCGAGCCCACAACCTGAGCATGTGCCCTGACCAGGAATTGAAGTGGCAAACTTTTGGTGCCTGGGATGATGCTCAAGCCAGGTGAAGTTAGGATGAATTATGTGTGACAAATGGTATTGTCAAGTTTATCCTGAAAACACTACTATTAGGTTGCTCCACCCACTGAGGCCACATGGCCAGGGTGTTATTGGTATTTTAATTTGAATTACGTTGAATATATAGATTGCTTTGGGAAGTATGGCTATTTTAATGGTGTATCTCTTCCAATTCGTGAACACATTATATGCTTTTACTTATTTATATCTTCTTTCATGCTTTATAATTTTTTGAGTACAGGTCTTTACATCCTTGGTTCAATTTATTTATAGGCATTTTTATGCCATTGTAAATGGGATTGTTTTCTTATTTTCCCTTTGATAGTTCATTATTGGTGTATAAAAATACAACTGATTTCTGGATATTTATTTTGTGTCCTCCTACTATACTGATTCCACTTATTAGTTTTGGCAGTTTTTTGGTGGAATTTTTATAGTTCTCTATATACAGTATCATGCCATCTGCAAATAATGACAGTTTTACTTCTTTCTTCCAATTTGGATGAATTTTATTTTTTTCTTTTCTGATTGCTGTGGCTAGGACCTCTAGTCCTATGTGGAATAAGAGTGGTGAAAGCAGATATCACTGGCTCATTTCTGACGTTAAGGAAAATGCTTGTAATTTTTGCCCATTGACTATGATGTTGGTTGTGGATTTGTCATAAGTGGCCTTTACTATGTTGAAGTATGCTCCCTCTATTCTCACTTTGCTGAGAGTTCTTATCATAAACTAGAGGCCTGGTGCGCGAATTAGTGCACTGGTGGGGTCCCTCAGCCTGGCCTGTGGGGATTGGGCTGAAGCTGGCTCTCTAACATCCCCCGAGGGTTTCCAGATTGTGAGAGGGTGAAGGCCAGGCCAAGGGTCCCCACTGGTGCACGATCCGGGCCAGGAAGGGACCACAGGAGGGCTCCAGGGTGTGTCCGGCCCATCTCACCCAGTCCCGATTTGCTGGACCCCAGCAGCAAACTAACCTCGGAACATCTGTTCCCTGGTGGTCAGTGCATGTCATAGCAACTGGTCAAGCTGTTGAGTGGTCGGACACTTAGCATATTAGGCTTTTATTATATATGATGGGGACTAGATTTTATCAAAAGTTTTTTCCTGCATCTATTGATATGATCATGTGCTTTTATCCTTCCTTTAGCTTATGTGGTATATCATGTTTATTGACTTGTGTGTATTGTACCAACCTGTATCCTAGAATAAATCCTAATTGATCATAATGTGTGATCTTTTTAATGTATTGCTGGATTTGATTTGCTAATGTTTTGTTGAGGATTTTAGCATCTATATTTGTCAGTGGTATTTCCTTATCTAGCCTCATAAAATAAGCTCGGGAGACTTCCTTCCTCTTGAATGTTTTGGAATAGTTTGAGAAGAATAGATGTTCTTTTTTTTAATGTTTGGTAAAATTCACCTGTGTAGTCATCCAGTCAGGAGTTTTGTTTGTTTGGAAAATTTTTTTTTGCAGCTTCAATTTCATTAGTTATTTCCATCTGTCCACATTCTCTGATTCTTCCAGATTCAGTTTAGGAAGATTGTATGATTCCAGAAATTTATTCATTTCTTCCAGATTGTCCAATTTGTTAGCAATTGGTTGTATGTAATATTTTTGTATAATGATTTGTATTTCTGTGTGTCAGTTGTTACTTCTTCTCTTTCATTTTTGATTTTATTTATTTGGATCCTCTTTGTTATTTCTTGATGAGTCTGATTAAAGGTTTGTCTATCTTATTTATATTTTCAAAGTACCAGCTCTTGGTTTCATTAATATTTTGTATTTTTTTACTCTATTTTATTTATTTCTGCTCTGATATTTACTAAGTTATTTTTTCCTACTCATGTTGGGCTTTGTTTATAGTTCTTTTCCTAGTTCCTTTAGGCATAAGGTTAGGTTGTTTGAGATTTTTCTTGTTTCTTAAGGTTGGTCTATATCATTATGAATTTCCCTCTTAGGACAGCTTTAGCTGTATCCCATAGACTTTGGGTTTGTTGTGTTTTCATTTTCTTTTCTTTTTTAAAAAAATATATTTTATTGATTTTTTACAGAGAGGAAGGGAGAGAGATAGAGAGTTAGAAACATCGATGAGAGAGAAACATCGATCAGCTGCCTCCTGCACATCTCCTACTGGGGATGTGCCCGCAACCCAGGTACATGCCCTTGACTGGAATCGAACCTGGGACCTTTCAGTCCGCAAGCCGACACTCTATCCACTGAGCCAAACCCGTTTCGGCGTGTTTTCATTTTCATTTGTCTCAAGATATCTTTGATTTTTTCCCTTGACTTCATTGTTAATTCATCCATTGTTTAGTAATATGTTATTTAGCCTTAATGTGTCTGTGTGTTTTTTAGTTTTTTTTCATGTAATTGATTTCTAGCTTTATACCATTGTGGTCAGAAAAGAAGCTTGATATGATATCAATCTTCTTAAATTTATTGAGACTTATTTTCTGTCCTAAAATGTGGTCTATCCTAGAAAATGTTCTATGTGCACTTGAAAATAATGTATATTCTTCTGCTTTTGGGTTAAATGTTCTGAAGATATCAATTAAATCTATCTAATCTAGTGTGTAAATTAAAGCCATCATATTCTTCTTGATTTTCTGTCAGGAAGATCTACCTATTGATGTTAATGGGGTGTTAAAATCTCCTACTATGACTATATTATTGTTAAATTCTCTCTTAATGTCCATCAATATTTGCTTTACATATTTACATGCTCCTATATTAGATGCATAAATCTTTATAAGGATTATGTTTTCTTTTTGGATGCTCCTTTTATCATTACCTAGTTAGTGTCCTTGTTTGTCTCTTATGATGGCCTTCATTTTAAAGTCTATTTTGTCAGATGTAAGTATTACTGTTCTAGCTTTCTTTTTCTTTCCATTTGCATGAAATATCTTTCTCCATTCCTTTACTTTTAGTCTGTGTGTATCTTTTGTTCTGAGATGGGTTTCTTGTAACAGCATATATGCATCTTGTTTCCTTATCCATTCAGCTCCCCTATATCTTTTGATTGGAGCATTTAAATAATTTACATTTAAAATGATTATTGATAGTTATATATTTATTGACATTTTATTCTTTTAACCATGGTTCTTTCTCTTCTTCTCCTTCTTTTTCTTCTAGAAGGCCTTCTGGTAATACTGGTTTAATGGTAATAAAATCCTTTTGGTTTTTGTTGTCTGGGAAGCTCTTTATTTTTCCTTCAATTTTATTTTATTTTATTATTATTATTATTTCTTCAGCTAAGACAGAAGAGATGACTTACTGTACACGTTACATTCAGCCACAACTGAAAATAGAATGTGACATATCCAGGGCAAATGGCCAAAAAACCTGTTTTTGTAAGAGCAGGGTGGGTCTCTCAAAAGGCTATTGTGGTGATCAGATGACATGTATGTTCTAGATCCATCATAGACAGCAGGTATGCAGATCAGCAATTTGTACTAGTATTCCTGGCCTCTGGCTTCCCTTATTTCTGTTCCTGTAGCTTCCACAGGTACATAAGCTAGTGGTTTACTTGGACCTCTGCCTCATCTTTCTTCTTTTGCACTTCAGTCTGCACATTCGCTTCTGCCTCCACTTGGCTCTCATGGCACAGAGGTTTCTAAGAAGATAGCAGTAAGACCAAGTTCCTTCAGTCTCTCTATATAAAAGCCTAAGTGACGATTACAACCCTGGTGGGAGCATTGCTCAGCCAGAAGCCAGCCTCATGGCTGGTGAGCACAGTTGTGGCAGTGGGAACCTCTCTTGCCTCTGTGGCAGCACTACCAAGCAGTGGCAGTATGTGCAGAGGGGCCAAGATGAGTGGGAGCAGCACAGCGCCCGGCCCCACCTTGGGCTCTCAGACTGTTGTTTAGGCCCAATCCCCATCCCGGATTGTGAGAGGGCACAGGTGAGGCTGAGGGACCCCACCGGTGCATGAATTTCGTGCACCAGGCCTCTAGTTTTAAATGATAGTCTTGGTTGCAGGTCCTTACTTTTCATCACTTTGAATATTTTATGCCAATTCTTTCTGGCCTGAAGTGTTTCTGTTGACAGTCTTTTATGAGTTCCCTTGTAGGTAACTAACGGTCTTTCTCTTGCTGCTTTTAAGAGTCCCTCTTTGTCTTAAACTTTACCATTTCATTTATGATGTGTCTTGGTGTGGGCCTCTTTGGGTTCATCTTGTTTGGAACTCTGCTCTTTCTGGACTATGCCTCTTTGTCCTTCACCAGGTTAGGAAAGTTTTTAGTCATTATTTCTTCAACTAGATTCTTAATCCCTTGCTCTCTCTCTTCTCCTTCTGGTACCCCTATGATGCAGATATTGTTATGTTTCATGTTCTTTCAAAGGTCTCTTAAACTATTCTCATTTTTTAAAATTCTTTTTTCTTTCTGCTTCTCTGATTGGATGTTTTTCTTGAGCTTGTATTCCAGATTACTGATTTAGTCCTCTGCTTCATCCAGTCTGCTGCTTATTACTTCCAGTGTTTTCTTTATTTCATCTATTGTATTCTTATTTCTTTTTTTATAGTTTCTATGTTTCTATGTCCTTTTTTATGCTGTGGAGCATTCTTATGACCATTTTTTGAACTCTATATCTGATAAATTGCTTGCCTCCATTTCATTTATCTCTTTTTCTGGGGAATGCTCCTGTTCTTTTATTTGGGGCATTATAGTTGTCTCCCCTTTTGGCTACCTCTTTTTGTTTGTTTCTACATATTAGATAAATATGCTATGATTGACAGTGGTGGTTGGGTAGCTTTGTGCAGTGACCTTTGGGGTCCATTGGTTCAGTCTCGATCAACTGAGTTGGGTGCTCCAGAAATGTCCCTTGTAGAATCAATATTGCCTTTCTTTTAATATCTTGGGATCTTGTTTTCCCCAAATTATATATTCTTAAATTGGCCAATTCCCACTTTTACCAGCTATTGCAAAGCCCAAAGTTATATGGTTACTTTTCATCAAGGTTTTGGCATTTTTATTTAACTGATTCTTTAGTTCCTGTTAGAGAAGCAGTTTCCACAAGTTACTTTCTACACTTTCAGAGAGAAACACATTTTGGAAGCAAAGTCCTGAAATTCTCAAATAGGATTTGACCAAATGAGATGTTTTGATTGTTGATCTCTTACAACACTTGTATAACTCGTGTCCATATAGCTTATAATTTATATCAAGTTTAATTCATCATATATTTTCTCAGACTGATATGTACTCTGTAGTATAATTTTGCAATAAGTCACTCCTCCCTTCAGCCCTGTTTTTCCTAAAACCAAATGCTCAGAAGGTTCTTCCCACTCATGTTCCTTGTAGGCATATATATATTTTTGATGAAACTTACTATACCATCTTTCCTAATGAACTATTTCTCTTTATTCTTCTGTCTGTTTCCTCTGTTGTTTTCTAGCTATGGCCCCCAACCAAATCTTAGTAAAATGTATGGCCTAGATTTATCACTTTTCTACCTCATATAACACTTGTTTTGATAAATTTTCTATCATGCTGCAACTGACATAATAAGTAAAATCTTCATTTAAGTTTTTCTGTATGATGCCTAGCATAAGGTTTGACACATGAGTCATTGATAACTATAAATAAACAAGTGAAGGCACAGTTTGTTAGTTTTAATTACAAATTAATGTAAGACTAATATTTGAAAATATTTTTTCTCTCATTAAACCTTAATAGAGTAATCAGGCAGATAAGCAAACAGAATAATTAATCTGGTAGCAAAAACATAGCAGGCAGCCCAAAACCATTTGACAAGTCGGAGACAAAGACCAAATAGGACTAATGTAGGTATATTTATAGAAATGAGGAACAAATGAAAAATGGAAGTCAGTTCAGAGGAGAGTCATTTATAAACCAAACCTTTTATAATTGGTTATTTTGCCTATGAATCCATGCTTGAGTAATGTATACAGTGAGTAGAGTTTTTGCCTTCCACACTCATAATTCTGAACAGAATAATATCTGATAGCCTGATGCTCTGGACTCTCTAGTTTATCATACTTCAAATACACACTGTGGCCTATTTGGATGGTACCTGAGAAAAAAAGAAAAGGTGCTTTTTTCCATCCTAGAGAAGGAGGAAGGTAAGCTATTCCCTGGACATAAAAAGTAATTTTTAGAAACAATACCACTAAACAAAATTCTTTCTCTGGCCCAGCAGTCATGGCTCAGTGGTTGAGCATCAACATATGAACTAGGAGGTCATGGTTTGATTCTGGTCAGGGTACATGCCTGGGTTGCAGGCTCGATCCCCAGTGTGGGGCATGCAGGAAGTAGCCAATCAATGATTCTCTCTCATCATTGACGTTTCTATCTCTCTCTCTTCTTTCCCTTCCTCTTTGAAATCAATAAGAGTATATTTAAAAAAAATTCTTTCTCTGAACATTTATTTAGTTTAATGCCTTAGATAGTAGACCAGTGATGGCGAACCTATGACATGCGTGTCAGAGGTGACACGCGAACTCATTTTTTTGGTTGATTTTTCTTTGTTAAATGGCATTTAAATATATAAAATAAACATCAAAAATATAAGTCTTTGTTTTACTATGGTTGCAAATATCAAAAAATTTCTATATGTGACACGGCACCAGAGTTAATTTAGGGTTTTTCAAAATGCTGACATGCCGAGCTCAAAAGGTTCGCCACCACTGTAGTAGACCATGTTTAGTTTAAACTTCTTGTGAGCATGTAAAATCACTTGAATAGCAAAGACTTGCTATTGTATCTTCCAGTAATGAATATGTTCCTCCAGGAACTTATGCCTGCCTCTTTATTAAAACAATTACTAAAATATTTTAAATTCAATAAGACACTTAAAGAGAGTTATAGGACATACTAGCACATACCATGTAAAATAAGAATTGGTCACTTTTAAAAGATTTTATCCCTGTTAGGTGAAGTCAATCATGAGCAGTGACTGGGGAAGTATTTTGGGAGTAGAAGGAATTATTTCTCAACTATAAATCCTACCTCCTTAGTAGGTGCTGATTCTGCTCACAATCAGGCCATTCTGGCTATGATAAAGACACTTTTCCAATTGAAAAGGTAGAATAAAGCAGAATATGCGGGAATCAACTTGTTTGTCCTGTATGATGATGTCCTGTATGATGGTACTTCCTATAAGTTGGTTCAGAGTAGACAATTAATCCAGAAAACAGGGAACTTGCTGGTGTTGATGAAGAAACGAATTATCCCACTATCCTGCTGCAGATGCTCCTGAGGGTGCCTTTTGGAAGCAGCTTCTTTCTGAAGAATAGTCAGGAACAAGCTTTTCAACTCAACTGGCTCATGTTCTTTTTGTTTATCTCTGATCTCCTTGTCCCAGAAACTGACCTGACTTGCTGGGCCAGGTTAAGTGAGTGCTAGTAATTCCACCCCTCCCCATGGTGAAACATACACCACTATTAAAAAACACACAACAAACATGAAATAATTCCTTTTCTTGTTAATTACAGGAAGCTCTTTGGGTTAGACATAGGGTTATTTTCTCTGTCCTTCATGAAAAGTTTCCACCCTTTCTTTTGTTGGCATTGCTGAAGTCTGTTGTATGAATCTATTGGCGTCTGCATATACCATTAGCTTTGTAACAATGACACTGAAGTCTTATTGAGAATCTAGGTGCACTATGTGTAGATACAATGCATGGTTCTCTTCATAGAGTTCTTTTTCTTTCTTTTTTTTTTTTTAAAAAAAAGTACAGTTGATGTTCAATATTATATTAGTTTCAGTTGTACAACCCCATGATTAGACACTTATATAACTTATGAAGTGATCACTCTGATAAATCTAGTACCCATATGACACCATACATGGTTATTATAATATTGAATATATTCCTTAAGCTATACTTTACATCCTTGTGTCTATTCTGTAACTACCAATTTGTACTTCTAAATCTCTTCACATTATTTACCCATCACCCCAGCCCTTCTCCCATCTGGCAACTGCCAAAATGTTCTCAAGATCTATGAGTCTGTTTCTATTCTGATTTTTTGTTTGTTTGTTTTAGATTCTACAAATAAGTGAAATAATTTGGCATTTGTCTTTCTCTGTCTGATTTATTTCACTTAGCATAATACCCTCTAGGTCCATCCATGTTTCTGCAGGTGGCAAGATTGCATTATTTTTATGATTGCATCATATTCCATTATATATATGCATCACTTCTTCTTTATGCATTCATCTATTGATGGAAAATTAAGTTGCTACAATGTCTTGGCTATTGTAAATAATACTTCCACAAACATGGATGTATACATCTTTTCAATTTAGTGTTTTCAGTTTCTTTGGATATATACCCAGATATAAAATTGCTGGGTCCTGCTTTGTCTCTTGTTATAGCCTTTGTTTTAAAGTCCATTGTGTCTGGTATAAGTATTGCTACCCCAGCTTTTTGTTTTGTTTCATTCCATTTTCATGAAATACTGTTTCCATCCCTTTGCTTTTAGTCTGTGTGCATCTTTCCATCTGAAGTGAGTTTCTTGTAGACAAACTTGTGTAAGCATCTTGTTTTGTTATCCATCCAGTCACCATATATCTTTTGATTGTAGCATTTAATTCATTTGCATTTGAAGTCATTGTTGCTAGACATGTATTTATTGCCATTTTATTACTAATATCTTTAAACTTTTTTTTAATTTTTAAAAATTTTATGTTTTCCTTTATTGATTAAGGTATTATATATGTGTCCTTATTCCCCCATCCCCCCCATTCATGCCCTCACCCCTCCTGGTGTCTGTGTCCATTGATTAGGCTTATATGCATGCATACAAGTCCTTTGGTTGATCTCTCCCTCTTACCCCCACCCTCCCCTACCTTCCTTCTGAGTTTTGATGGTCTAATCGATGCTTCTCTGTCTCTGTTTTTGTTCATCAGTTTATGTTGTTCATTATATTCCACAAATGAATGAGATATGTGATATTTATCTTTCTCTGACTGGCTTATTTTGCTTAGCATAATGCTCTCCAGTTCCATCCATGCTGTTGCAAATGGTAAGAATTCCTTCTTTTTTTACTGCAGCGTAGTATTCCATTGTGTATATGTACCACATTTTTTTAACTTTTAACATTTCTTGTAATACTGGTTGGATGGTGATGAATTCCTTTAGCTTTTTCTTGTCTGGGAACTCTTTATTTATTCTTCAATTCTAAACGATAGCTTTGCTGAGTAAAGTTATTTTGGTTTAGGTTCTTGCTTTTCATCACTTTCAGTATTTTGTGCCAATCACTTCTGACCTTAAAGGTTCCTGTTGAGAAATCATCTGACAGTCTTATGGGAACGCTTGTAGGAAACTAGCTATCTTTCTCTTGCTATTTTTAAGATTCTCTCTTTGCCTTCAACCTTTGTTGGTTAAATTATGATGTGTCTTGGTGTGGGCCTCTTTGGGTTTATCTTGTTTGGGACTCTCTGTGCTTCCTGAATTTGTAGGTCTTTCTTTCCACCAGGTTATGGAAGTTTTCCAGCATTAGTTTTTCAAATAGGTTTTCAATTTCTTGCACTCTCTCTTCTCCTTCTGGCACTCCCATGATGGGAATTTTGGTACACTTAAAGTTTGCCCAGAGACTCCTTACACTATCTTCATTTTTAAAAATTCTTTTTTGTTTTAGCTGTTCTGATTGGGTGTTTTCTGCTTCCATATATTCCAAATTGATGATTTGATTCTCTACTTCATATACTTTGTTGCTGATTCCTATAATTTATTCTTCATTTCAGTTAGTGTAGTCTTAATTTCTGACTGGTTCTTTTTCATAGTTTCCATGTCCTTTTTTATGCTAAGTTCCTTGAGAATCCTTATAACCATTGTTTTGAACTCTGTACATGGTAGTTTGATTGCCACCATTTCATTTAGTTCTTTTTCTGTATATGTCTACTGTTCTTTCATTTGGAACATGTTTATTTGTCTACTCATTTTGTTTTCTTCCCTGTGTTTTTTTCTATATATTAGGTAGAGCTGCTATGTCTCCTGGACTTGGGAGAGTGGGCTTATTTATATAGTATGTGTCCTATAGTAGGGTCCAGTGGTGCAGCATGCCTTGTCATCCAACCTGGATGCTCTATATGTGCTCCCTGTATGGGCTGTAATTTGGTTATAATTTTGATGTGATTGTGGGAGGTTTCAAGTACTGTTTTTACCTACACTAAGAACCCTGGAGTAATTTCTGTTTGAAGGAAATCTTCAAAACCCTTTATGAGTTAATCCCGTCATTAAACAAATATTTGTTTGTTGGGGTCCAACCCCAGCAGGTCCAGGGGTTCCCAATGGTGTGGATGGAGTCGGCGAAGAAGAAATGACACGGAGACAGCGTTCAGTTGATCAGCATAGTGAGGTTTTCCCTTTATTCTCCTGTTACATCTGTATTTATACCAGTTGATTTTAATCCTATCCATTATATTCCAAAGGTTAGGGCGTTTGTTATCTCCATTCCAAGGTTGTTTGGAGTTAAAGTGATTAACTACCTGCCTGGCACTTAGTTAAGGGGTTTTACTGATTCCCTTCCTTAGTCCTGTTAATCCCTAACTCCAGGGAAAAATCCCCACCTGGGGAAACAACCTTTCCCAGAGAGGTGACCTTGGTTAAAACACATAGCGCTAAGAAGGGGAGCAAACATATTAAGAACAGTATGCCATATACCCCAGGCTCCTTGAAACATATGCTGTGCAGATGTTTCTTCCCTGCAGCGACTGTGTCAAGCAGCAAGGATGGACCAGCTTCTGGCATTTGTTAATTACCTGCATTCCTAGGCATTCTTCCGGATACTGGAAGTATGGAGATGAACAAGACAGAGAGATGGTCACAGTTCTCATGGATCTTCCACTGTAGAAAGAAATGGAGGTAGAGGGGGCCAAAAATGAACAAAGAAGTAAGCACATGTACAAACCTATGATATGATTTATGATGGTATAACTGGTCTGGAGAAAGTAAATGGGATAATAGGAGAAAGAAAGTTGGAGGTGGGTGGAAAACACCACTTCTGATTTTATGGTCTGGAAAGATATCTTTGAAAAAGTGATAATTGAGCTAAGACTCCAATGATAAGAAAGAGCCAGCCATGGGAAGCTCTGAAGGCAGAGTGTTCAGGTAGAAGAACTATCAGTGGCAGATCCTGATGTAGAGTCAAGACTCTGTAGGTCAGTGTGGCTGGAGCTGGTAAATGAAGAGGAAATTGGGAAAAGATGGGATCTGAGAAGTAGTGTCTCAGGATGACATTAACTATGTGAAACTGATAACCATGACTCAAATTTGCTTAGACAATAAAAAATAATTTATTTCACATGGGATATTTGCAGACAGGTTGGGCTCCAGGGTTAGTTGATTCAAATAGGTCAATGTCATCATCAAAGATTTAGGTGTTGTCTTTTAAAACATCTCTTTGCTATGCCATCTTTTGGCATCTTTCCTCATGATCTCAAGCTGGTTGCAATCGATTTAGTCAGAGGTAGAGCCCAAAGTATTAGTCATTATATTCAAGTATAATACATGCGAGAGAAGAAAAGGGTCTTTTTAGAATGAGGAAGGCTTTCCCTGAAGCAACATACCTAAGTTCTATTCATGTATTGTTTGGCTGCATTTGAATCTATTTCTCGTTTATAAGATAACAATGGTAAGAAGGGAATTACTATGTTTGGTGTTGTATAGTGGTTCTCCAAGTGTAATACCTGGATTAGCAGCATCAGTATTATCTGCGAACTCATAAGAAATGCAGGATATAAGGATTCAAAAACTCTGGAACTGGCATCTAGTCACAGCCATCAGTGTTTTTATAAGACCTCCAGGTAATTCTAAAGGTTGTTGTTTTTTAGCTTTTAGGAATATATTCAAAGTAGAACAAGGTATAAACCTGTGAGATCTTTTGGCAACTGTGACATAGCCTTATGTTTGATGAAGTCAAAGAGAGGAGATCATCAGGACATTTCTGGAGAACACAGGTTAAGGAACCTCAGACCAATTTTATTATACCTTTGTGGAGAAGGAGAGAGGAAAAGTAGATTTTTACTTACATTTGGAGCATTAATGCAGTGCCTCGTCTTAGTAATTTTGTGGTGTACGTCAGAAGTCAGATGGGATTTAAATATGGGGACATCTGTAATAGTGTCAACAATAAAAAATGATTTATTCAGACTACCATCTGAAAATCTGGAGCGATCGATCTACTCTCTTCTCGAAAGTTTGTAATATCCCCATAATGTTTATCTTTAAAAAAACAAAAAAACAACTCTTAAAAAAACAGACATTTTTTTTTAGAACAGTTTTAAATTTACAGAAAAATTGGATAGGGCAGAGAGTTCCCATATGCCACTAACCAGTTTTCTCTATTATTAACATTTTAAATGGTATGCTTCAGTTATTCCATTTCATAAACCAATTTTGATGCACTGTTACTAAATAAAGGCCATCGTTTATTCAGATTTCTTTACTTTTATCTAATGACCTTTTATGTTCCAGGATACCATGGAGGATGCCACTTTACAGTTAGTTGTTGTCTCCCGAGGTTCCTCTTGGATGTGAGAATTTCTCAGATGTCCTTATTTTTGTTTCCTGACAGTTTTGAGGGGAATTTTATTTTCTTCAGACCAGTTATACCTCCTAAATCATATCATAGGTTTGTACATGTGCGTACTTCTTTGTTCATTTTTGGCCTCCTCTACCCCCCATTTCTTTCTACAGTGTAAGATCCATGAGAGCCACCTCTATCTTATTCATCTCCGTATCTCCAGTGCCTGGAAGAGTGCCCAGGAATGCAGCAATGAACAAATATTTGTTTAATGACTGGGTTAACTTAAAAAAGGGTTTTGAAGATTTCCTTCAAAAAGAAGTTACTCCAGGGTTCCAGTCAAGATGGCAGTGTAAGTAAAGACAGTACTTGGAACCTCCCACAATCACATCAAAATTATAACTAAATTACAGCCCATACAGGGGGTGCACATGGAGTGCCCAGGTTGGGTGACCAGGGATGCTGGGCCACTGGGCCCTACTATAGGACACATACTATATAAATAAGCCCACTCTCCCAAGTCCAGGAGACATAGCAGCTCTACCTAATATATAAAAATAAATACAGGGAAGAAAACAAAAATGGGTAGACAAATAAACATGTTCCAAATGAAAGAACAGTAGACATATACAGAAAAAGAACTACATTAAATGGAGGCAATCAAACTAGCATATACAGAGTTCAAAACAATGATTATACGAATGCTCAAGGAATTTAGACAGCATAAAAAAGGACATGGAAGCTATGAAAAGGAACCAGTCTGAAATGAAGGCTACACTAACTGAAATGAAGAATAAAAAATAATAAGTAATAAAGCTGAGATTCAAACTCAGGTTATCTAATCCCGAAGCCCAAATTATCAGCCATCCCACTCTTCTCCTCTCTAAAATAGCTACCTTCTTAGTTGTCATTAAAAACAAATATTGGTGTGCATACAGAGTGGGATTGAGGTATTGGAAAGGGGAGTGTAGTATCTGTGGTAATTGTCCTGCTCTTGCTTCCTTCAGTCCAAGTTGCAAATCATAGGCCTCTCAGTCCTGTCCTAGAAGGTCACAGTGCAATTCGTCAAAGGTGGTACTGTTGGTGCATTTCTGAAAAAACACAAAGATGCGTTTATTTTGTTCATACACAATTCTTGCCTATATAAGCACAACATAGTTTTTATTTTCATAGACTAAGGAACGTTAGAGATACACACCTATAAATAACCATTTTCAATGAATTTTCTACTCTCTGTCTTTCAATTTGATCTAAGTTATCTCTATTTCAGAAGCCATTTACAACTGTCACTTGATTTTTTTTTGAATATATCTCTTTTCTTGTTTACATTGCTTCTGCTATCCTGTCTTTTATTACCTGTTGAAGTCATACACCATCACTTCCACTTTATTCTATTTGTTAGAAGTTAAGTCTAAGTCAGGGGAAGGGGAATTAGACCCACCTTTTGAAAGAAGTGTCAGAGAATTCGTGGACCTATTTGAATGACCACAGGTATTTACCCTTTCACATAGCAGGTGTTTTAGGGAAGACAGCTTACATTCTCAGCAGGTGGTTCTCAAAGTGTTTCAAAATCACCATAACTTGGCAACAGAGTATACAAATACTTAGGTTCTACCTTAGAAGCACTGAACAAGAAACGGGCCAGGGCTCAGTGATCTGTGGTTGAACGAACTCTGCAGGTGATTCTAATGCACAGTCAAGTTAAGAACCTTCAGCCTCTCTGGGCCTGGTGATTCAATGACCATTGACAGCTTGGAACCCAGTTCTGGCCAATTAGCTGTGAGTGATGTATTCTGTGGCTTCTGGGAAAGCTTTCATTTCTCTGAGAAGCAGCTATGGGTGTACTTGGATCTTGTGGTGTTGAAGTGGTTGCAAACCACCTTGTTACCAGCCTAAGGTAGAAGGCCTCAGTTAGAGCAAAGTGGAAGAGCTTTGCAGATGCTGGGCTGCTACCTGGCTGCACCTTTGCAGAAGTCTGACTGTTTATGGACTTGGCTGGGTGAGCTGATAAATTCTCTTATTGTCTTTGCCGATTTGAGACAATGTTTTCTGTTACTTGCCTTTAATATCCTGATTGCATTCTAAGTGAGTACGTGTTACTTAAACTGGCCAGCTAAGAGATTTCTCTCAATATGCTCTGCGCAATTGGATTATATGAGAAGTTTTTAAAAAATACCACCCTGGGCTCCCTTCTGGAGAATCTGAGTCAAGTAGCCTGGCATGGCACCCTGACACTGGAGTTTTTTGATAGGTGATTCCGAAATGCAGGCAGCTTTGAGAACCATTGGTGACAACAGCTACTGAGGGTTGTCTGTCTAGGTTTTGAAAACAAGTTCTCTAACATTCCCAAACTGTCCTAGAATGAGAACTATATAAACTCAGAAGTGGGTGCACAGTATCCTTTAAAAGTGGGATACAGCTTCCTTTTTCTTACACAGTTGGTACTAAAATAACATTTACTAGGTTAACATGACCACTTTTCTACATGTACAAAGCAATTCCTTCTAATTGAGTGGCTTGTCCTGAACTCTGATACTTGTAGTTTCTTCTCAGCTCATGGTTCCGGGTGGCTATATAGGAGCACACCTGTCATTTTTTTGGAGTCATTTTTATTGCTTTTATTTTGCTCACCATGAAAAGGCAACCCAGCAATACTTCGTATAATATTATTGAGAAATTATTCTCTCACTTCTTTTTTTTTTTTAAATATATACATTATTTCAGAGAGGAAGGGAGAGGGAGAGAGAGATAGAAACATCAATGATAAGAGAGAATCATTGATTGGCTGCCTCCTGCACATTGATCTCAAAATAGCACGAATACATTATCTTTACAGGACTATATGTATATATTTTGTATATTTCTATAACATGCACACATTTGAAAAAAATAAATGGTTAGCACTTAAAAAAGTATGCTTCCTATAAGGAAGGGGAAAGAAGAAAAACTAGTGATGAAGAGGGGGAAAATAAGTCTTGCCGTGAACAACAGTGAGAGTATCAACAGACAGAGGAATATGATTATTCAATCTTTGTATCTGAGATCTCCCACTGAACTGTGTAGAGCAGTAGTTCTCAACCTTGGCTGCACATTAGAATCACTTGTGAATCTTTTTAAAATCCTGATTTCTGGGCCTCATCCTCCGGAAATTCTGTTTTGTTTTGTTTTGTTGCTAATGTTGTGGCCCCACCCCATAACAAAGAAACAGAATTTCTGTAGGATGAGGCCCGGAAATCAGGATTTTAAAGAGATTCCCAGGTGATTCTAATATGCAGCCAAGGTTGAGAACCCCTGGTGTAGAGGCCTCTAAAACCTCGAAATACACGGTGGGGTTTGAAGATCCGTAATTGAGCTTGACAATTGCTTATTAAATAGGAATAAACAAGACAAAGTTTAAGCCTAAGGGCTTTGTTTAAACAAGAGGCTCAGAGTAAGGGGCTGCTTGTTCGGATTGCGCATTGTACAAGGGGCCAGCCCAGGGTAAAGGAGGAGTTAAAACGTGGCCAGGGCTGCACTTGCAGCACGGGGACTGTTCCTATTCGCAGGAAGAACCACACGGACTGTTGGAGCCCTGGTGCGACGTTTATTTTGGGAGTTTACTGTAAATTCCAGGAAAGTAAAGGCTGTCTGTTTCCTTCATATTGTATGCCAGTGCTTAGCACAGTGCTGGGTCACATGGTTAGTCCCTAATAAATATTTGTTGAAAGAATGAATTATATTAGTAAATGTTGGCACAATATTGGGGCAGGTTGAACTTTCTGGAAGTCCCGCCTCTTTCTTTCTTTCTTTCTTTCTTTCTTTCTTTCTTTCTTTCTTTCTTTCTTCCTTTCTTTCTTTCTTTCTTTCTTTCTTTCTCTTTTTAAGTGAACATATCCTCAAGATTTTATGGTCACATAATAAAACAAAATATGAAGCTTAGAACGGGTCACTTGGCCCTTTCTTGGCTTCTCTCCTCTTAATTCAAAATGCTTGCATCTTATAAGAGCCAGCATCCTCTGAGATCTGCTGTTGGGCTCACTGCATTCAAGCCTCAGCACAATCTTTGTAATTTTAACCTTTTTTTTTTTTTTTTTTTTTTTTTTGGGGAAAATTGGCTCAGTCTGCCCCCCTTAGCCACTCTGCTTCCTGTCTTAATGCCGCTTTCCCTGTGATACAGAGAATCCTTGCCCTTCTTGTGCTGTGTTACTTTGTGGGGTTGATGCTTGCCACACTTACAGGAACTCGGGCAGGTTTTAGGGAACTTCACCATGTTTGGGAGAATGCTATTTGCATGGGAAGCTAGAAGTCCAGTTTCTTTAAGTGGAGTATTATCTTCGTGAATCCCTTTTAAGACTTTTCTCATAGATATGCATATACATTAAACACATTTTTGATAGTCAAGCAAACAACTTCATTTTAGTATGGTAGGCAACATGCCCTAGCAATCAAGGATTTGGACCCTGGACCAGGGCAGGGACAATTTGAGTCTTAGTCCTGGACCGCCACCATTATCACCAGCACCTGGGAACTTGCTAGAACAGTGTTTCTCGGGGTTATACCCACGCATATTGAATCAGAGCCCTGGAGGGTCGCCCCCAGCAATGATTTAACAGGCTCTCCAGGTGATTCTCATACAGGCTAACACATGAGAGCCACTAGCTTGAACCATTTATTATACATTTTGTTTCCTCCACTTTTTTTCACTCATTTGGTTCCCCTGCTTTTATTTTAACATGTGCTTGGGGACTAAAAATAATTGCTATATTCTGACTGCATCTATTTTTCCATTTGCAGTTAATAGGTAAAAATAGTCTTCCCCGGGCACACCATATTGAGGTTGGTTTTGGATTCAATGGGGCCTGATTATATTCATTGTTCAGTTTACTTCTCAGAGCACATCTATGGCCTCAAGACTAAGCCATATTAGAAGAAAGTGAAATAAAAATATTCAACTTTTCATTGTAATGACTAGTTTTTCTACTCCTATATCTTATATTGCTCTTCAAGTTGGCTATGTGTGTTGTGTTAAAATATGTGAAAGTTGAGTTAGAAAGAGGACAAATATTTAATATTAGGGTCTGAAAATTATGATGAGAGAAAAATAAACCAATTACTAGAATTTAAGAAAATATTAAACAGTAATAGTCAATCAATAGTGAAATATGTGCCAAAGGAATCACTTGGAAAGTAGTCTTGTTAAAGGAGGGTCATGGCATTGAATTGAATTTTGAGTTAAGAACATTGTTTTATCTGAGTTTGCTTTGACAAATGAAAGCAATGATTACCAATTAATAAGACATACAACAGTTGTCATTTACTCACACAGACCTAGAAATTTCTCTGAAGTGAAAAATTAATGGTAATACATCAGTTAGCAAGAAACATCATATATGTATTATCATCATTGGCCCATATAAGGCCTCTCTTATTTTTCCTTTTATATCTCTCCCTTACTCCTACTTTTCACTTCTCAGGTAACCATTCTGGTGCATTTTGTGTATATTCTCTATTTTTTTAAAAAATATTTTTATTGATTTCAGAGAGGAAGGGAAAGGAAGAGAGAGATAGAAACATCAATGATGAGAGATAATCATTGATTGGCTGCCTCCTGCACACCCCTAACTGGGGATCAAGCCCGCAACCCAGGCATGTGCCCTTAACCGGAATTGAACCCTGAGACCCTTTGGTCGGCAGTCCGATGCTCTATCCACTGAGCAAAACCAGCTAGGGCAGTGATTGGCAAACTCATTAGTCAACAGAGCCAAATATCAATAGTACAATGATTGAAATTTCTTTTGAGAGCCAAATTTTTTAAACTTAAACTATATAGGTAGGTACATTGTTATTAACTTAATTAGGGTACTCCTAAGGCTTAGGAAGAGCCACACTCAAGGGGCCAAAGAGCCGCATGTGGCTCGTGAGCCGCAGTTTGCCTACCATTGATAGGGCTATAGTCTCTATTTTTTGGATGCAATTTGTATTTTGTATACATGCATTTAAAATTATTATACAAAAATTTAAGTGCACAGAGGTAGAGAGAAATTATAATAAGCTTTCTCTACTCATTATCAACTTCAATAATTATAAACTCATGGTCCAGATTATTTTTTTTCCCCAACTCTCTACCCCACTCGTACTCTATCTGGATTATTTTGAAACAAATTTCAGATTTTTATTGTTTATATTATCTATATATTGCAAAATTATGTAAACGAGATTTTTACAGTATATTTATTTGTTAATGCTGTTTTTTTGGTGACCTAGCTTTGTTTTTGTGGGTACACCTAGTCTATTACTTCTAACCCTTCATGGTCCCCTGTGGGGCTTCATATATTTTGTGTCCCTTTTCCCAGGGTAGGAGCAGGAGATGAGTGGGTTGCCTTCATCTCCATCCTATCACAAATAGAACTGCAATGAGCAACTTTATACATGCCTCCTCATGGACCTGTGTGAAAATTTCTTTGTGATAAATGCTCATGGGGAGAATTTTGAGGTCAAAGGGTATATAATTACTTCATTGGATTAAGTACTGCCAGATTGATGTAGACATTCTGTACATGTACAAGGAACACTGACATTATTTAGCACTCCAGTTTATTAGGCATAAAATTATATTACATTATTGTCTTATCTTGCATTTTCCTGATTACTAATAGTTTTGACTATCCTTTCATATTCTTATAAGCTATTTGGGTTCCCGCTTCCATAAATTGATTTTGACTATTTTCCCACTGGAGTTTTTATCTTAGTGGTTTATAAGAATTCCTTTGTTTTTAACAATATGTTGGGCCTTTGTTAAGTTTGAACATTGGTAGTATCTTCTTTAAAACTGTCATATGTTTAACTCTCTTCATGGTGTCTTTGTATAGAAATTCTTTTTAGTACAGTCAACATCAGTTTTTCTGCCTGGTGGTTTGTGTTTCTGTCGATCTAAGAAATTTTTTCCTTCCATATTTTCTTTTTTTTTTAAAAAAAGTATATTTTATTGATTTTTTTTTACAGAGAGGAAGGGAGAGAGATAGAGAGTTAGAAACATCGATGAGAGAGAAACATCGATCAGCTGCCTCCTGCACATCTCCCACTGGGGAGGTGCCCGCAACCCAGGTACATGCCCTTGACCGGGAATCGAACCTGGGCCCCTTCAGTCTGCAGGCCGACGCTCTATCCGCTGAGCCAAACCGGTTTCGGCTCCATATTTTCTTTTACTGAGTTTCTAGTTTAGCTTTCATGTTTAGGTCTTTATTCCATTTGGAGCCCACAGGCTTTCCCTCTCTTTTCTTCTAAGGTTTTTGTAGATTTAAGCATAATACCCGGATCTTTAATTCATTTTGACTTGGTTTTTGTACGTGGTGTAAGACAGAGGTTCAATTTTACTGTTTGCATGTAGAGAAATTCAGTTTCCCCAGCACCATTTGTGGGTTTATTTTTGAAGTCTCTATTCTGTTCCATAGGTTTCTATGTTTGTCTTGTTGCCAGTACCATCCTGCTTTGTAATACTGTTTGATACTAGAAAGTATGATGCCTCCAGCTTTGTTCTTGTTTCTCAAGATTGCTTTAGCGATTCAGGGTCTTCTGTGGTTCTATGTGAATTTTAGGCTTGATTTTTCTATTGCTGTACAAAAAACACCACTGGAATTTCGATAAGAACTGCATTGGATCTGTAGAGACATCTCTTTGGGTAGATAAGTGTTTTAACAATCTTGCTTCATCTAATATATTTCCTTATTACTGTAAGCATATTTATAAGACCTATTTTAAATAACCTATGATTCAATAATTCTGTTTCAGTTGGCATATATTGGTGTTTTAATGTTTTTTTCAAACTTTTTCAGTTGTGTATATAGAAGGGTGGGTGAAAGTAGGTTTACAGTTGTGAATATATGAAACAATTTATTCTTGTATTATTTATTTATTTATTTATTTATTCATTTATTGTATTACGTAGTTGTATTATTTGTCTTCTTTTTCCTCTTCTTGTAATTATTATTTTGTATCCTTACTTATGATTTATCTTTTAGGTAATGATGGCTGGTAATTTAACCGCTTTTTACCCATCTCTGTATATTTTTTACTTAAGTTCTCATGCCCTCCTATGAATATTAGCTATTGTGTGTAACCATGTATATACTAGTATACTGGAGTAGAACCAAAGGCCAACTTCTAGTCTGTATCTCTCCCTGTGAATTTCAAGGAGAGAAGAAGGGAAAGGAAGTGGGTGAAAATCTAGACATAGAGTCCCAAGCCTCACAAAACCACTGTTAGTTACCACTCCTCCAAGCACAGTTCTGGCCAGGCTTTTGTCTTTGAACTCCAGAAATGTTGAAATTAGGATATGGGTCATTGGGATGTGACATATACCTCTTGTGGTTTTAGAAAAGTACTAGGTGATAAATGAATGCTCAGGGATGGCTGGCCTCGCTCCACTTTTCATTAATTCCTCACCTCAGGAGGGCGTCATGCTGCTCTAATTTTATTCTGTCCAAGCTGGCAATGTAACCTAATGCCTTTTATGATGAAGAGGCTTACCTAATAATATTTGGGGAGAGAAATGAGAATCATTTAATCCCAATCCATCCTTTCCGTGTCACCCTCACCCATGACACTCATCCTATAGAGAATTTGATACCCCAAGTGCACAGTCATGGGAGAGAAAGAAGGAAAAAGTACGTGCATGAGAGTCCAAAGGTAGCAACCTTTTACTTGAGGCCAATAGTGAAAATTCAATGTGGCTATAGGTTACCTTTAAAGAGGAAAGTATATTTGTTTTCTTCAGAAAAGTATTTCTGTAAGTAATAAAGCTTGTGCATAATTATGGCTTATTTTGGGGGCTAAAAAGGCAGGAGTAATACATTCGGAAAACTCTACAAAATCTGCCAATAATGTTGTCATTGTAAAAAAAATTTTGGGTGACATGAAATTTGGTGGAATTAATTTGAAGACTGTGATTATGGATGAGAAAGAGAATTGGCAGGAAGTCTAAATCCTGGAATAAGGAGTTAGCCCAGGGAAACTGCGGCCTGGGGGGAGCAGTGTGTGCCTGTCTTCTAGGAAGCCACATGTAATCTAAGAAAACAATGTGATTGGGTGAGAAATAATATTGGGCAATGAAGTCAGGGTCAAAGCAGAATAGACTTTGTATGACATGCTAAGGATCAGAGCTTTATTTTAAAGACAATAAAGAATCTTGGTAGTATTGGTTAAAAGTAAAATATACCACAATAGCCAGGGGACATTTATTTGGTTAAGTAATATATATGTGTAATGTACCTTGTAGGTGGTTTAGACTTACAAAAAGACACAATAATTTATATTGCTTTTTCCCAAAGTGGGCTTTTTAAAAAGTAGGTAGGTATGTTTTCAATATTACACGAGGTATACTTATATTGAAATATTATTCATTGTTTATCTGAAATGCGTATTTAATCTGGCACTCTCTTTTTATTTGTCTGGAAACCTTACAAACAGGATATATTAAATCAATAGTCTCGGGTGAATATGACTCAGTCAGTAAGAAAACATTGTAATCAGGAAGATAAGAGAGAGCCTTGCTAGAGAAATGTGACCTTTTAGACCACAAGGGAGAGAGGGGCTGGCTTGGAGTCTGGGAATGAATTTGTGCGGAAGACAGTGGCCAAGTACCTATGATGAGGGGCTTAAATGGTGGCTGAACTTTTGCCTGTGAGTAAATGGAATAACTGCTTTCCCTTTTCTTCCACTGGAAATACGGCTTGACATTCATCCTGTCAGGGTCTCACGCGATAAAGCAGCCAGTTCCTTGGTGACAGCCATTGCTACAGATCTTTGTCTTGGTTCTCCATTCTTCTATGTCTGCTTTTACTGTTTGTTCCCTGGGGTTATATTACTAAAATAAAGTGCTCTTACATAAGGAAAAATGGAACAAGAAAAAAATCTCCACCAAAATCAGGCAGAAAGTAATATGTTAGGAGTAAATTCAAATATTTAATCAATTGTTTTAGTAAATAGAGTAACATCATTAATAAAGAGACTTAGATTAGGTCAAAACAAATATCTATCTTGTACAGAAAGGATAATATATGTCAGATGAATCCTAAACAAAAATAAAGTTATGGTTGCTAAATATCAAGCAAGAAGAAGTTTTAGGAATATGGAAGATGCCTACAAATTTAAACTGAAGAGAACCCAGTAGCCCTATATACTTACTAAAACAAAGATGGGTAAAACCAAGGACACTGACCACCATCAGGATTGAACTGGAGTAATGGCAAAATGGACATCCTTCATGGTTGTAAGTAAATCCCATTTCTTATTCCTTAAGGCCGGCGAGGAAGAGTGAGACCACCTGGAGTTGTAGGTTGAGAGGGTCATTTTTCATAGTCAAATGTTGAAAGGCTGTCAAGTAGAATGAAACACTGAAAAATCTAGAGTTAAGAAAAAAGTCATTGCAGACTTTTGTAAAATGATTTTAGAAAAGAGCCAAAGTCAGATTTCAGGTCTAAGACTAAATGTGAAGTGACAGTATTGCCCCAGAAAACTCTTGCATCTCTTTTCATGCCATTGGCAGCCACAGAAATCTGGTTGTGGTAATGAGCCTTATTGGGCCTGGATGTACCATTTTGCTATTTCTGTTGCCCTTACGATGCTTAGATCGGGGCTTATCTCTCAGGCAATAGCTCTTGAAAACTCAGCCATAAATGAGGTGCAAGTCAACTCAATTCTGGTTTCCAAATTTAAAGGGGACTGTTTTATCTATATTTATCTATTTTCCTCCTTTAGTTAATCACTTGCTACATAGGTGATAAAAGAACTAAAGTAGGGATTTGGGGATTATGGAAAAACTCAGGGCCATCTTAGGTTGGAGGGAAGTAGGGCGGAAGGTTGTGGTGCCACCAGAGCCAAGAAGTTGGATTGTCTAAAACCAGGGAGAGGGCTGCCTTATAGGAGTTAGGACTGCAGAGGGAAGCACTGTCCAGTGGTAGCTGGACCCATGGAGTAGGCAAAAATCATTGCAGAAGGCATGGCCTGAGTTAGAAGAAGAGGCAAAAATACTCTAGTTCTCCTTCCTCCCTTCCTCTAGTCTTTTATCAGTGCTTTCCATTAACTAAGGGTACCTGGAAGGCAAATGGCAAGGAGGCGAGGCAGAAGAGTGGGAAATAGATCTGAGAACAAACAGGCAAATGACCAGCCCAGTTGGACATGAGTAGAGCATGTGGCTCCTGCCCCTGTCTCTTATTTCTGCTCTAGGATAACTCTCTATCTCCACAGCTAATCAGGACAGAAGACATTCCTGATCTCATTATGTGTAAGTGGTGCCTATTGTTTCTATCTCCTACAGCCTTTCAAATCTTGGAGCTAAGAACATGTTCTCTTTCTCTCTGCAGTCTATCCCACAGCACTAAACTGTTGCATTACCTATGCAGGGAGAATAAACGGAGGGCTACCTAGTAGGTTGTATTGGTCCCAGAGTCTGGACTGGGCTTGAATTTCCAGGTAGGATTTAGATGATATAAACCTCAGGTCTAGCACACAAAACTGTACACAAGGCTCCAATGTGGCTCACCTGCTTATGAATACATTATATTAAAGTATTCTCAAGACAATATAGCTCCATTAGAAAATTATGCCATTGCTAAGTCCGGGTATGTGTTAGCTTTTTTTAAGCATTTCAACAGAGTTATTTGCCAACCACTATCAACCTTGGCTTCACAAAACATTTCTTGGATATTTTATTCTCTTGGTTTAAAATCAAGGTTCTGTTATCTCTTAACCATCTTTGGGAGATTATTAGATCTTTTTTATTTTTATTGATTTCAGAGAGGAAGGGAGAGGGAGAGAGAGACAGAAACATCAATGATTGAGAGAGTAATTGACTGGCTGCCTCCTGCATGACCCACACTGGGGGTCAAGCCGCAACCTGGGCATGTGCCCTGACTGAGAATCGAACTGTGACTTCCTGGTTCACAGGTCAACACTCAACCCCTGAGCCTCCCTGGCCAGCCAAGAGAGTATTAGATCTTGATTTGTTTCTATAACAAAGTAACTATTCCTTTTAGCTTAGCTATAGAGTTGTTAAGCATACCTTTTATCATACCTTTTACATCTTTTTCCAGGATGTTGATAAAATACCAATGCTTTTGAATTTCCTTACCATCTGTTCATTAATTGGCCCTCATTGGGCATAGTTGTTCAATCAGAAATCTGCCTAGCCTCATTTTATGTTAATCCACATTTCTCCATTGTACCCAGGGATGATGTATGTAACATATCCACTATTGGTCAATGTCACTAACCTATTTTTAAATAAAGTTATTAATTTGACAGGGTTTGTTCTTAATGAATTCACACTGCTTTATCATGATGACTGTTTTCTGTAAGTGTTCACAAATCATTAGTTTGATAACCTGTTAATAGAATTTCATGAAAAAATGTAGTAATCATACTGACCTATTACTCTAAGAAAACATACTAAGCATTTTTCTTTAACCTTTTAAAACTCTTCTCATTTTCTATGATTCACAAAGAACAGAATTAGTATTGGGAAATCATAGGCAAGGTCTTGTAATATGAATTAATAATAAAGATTTTCTGGGGGGTGGAGACAAATGAAATATTCTTTTCATGTACAGCTTCTTTTTCTTCTTTTTCTCAATTTCTTTATTGATTAAGGTATTGCATATGTGTCCTTATCCCCCATTGCCTCCCCCACCCCCCACTCATGCCCTCACCCCCCCTGTTGTCTATGTCTATTGGTTAGGCTTATATGCATGCATACAAGTCCTTTGGTTGATCTCTCCCCCTTACCCCTCCCCTCCCCTACATTCCCTCTGAGGTTAGACAGTCTGATCGATGCTTCTCTGTCTCTGGATCTGTTTTTATTCATCAGTTTATGTTGTTCATTATATTCTATAAATGAGTGAGATCATGTGATATTTATCTTTCTCTGACTGGCTTATTTCACTTAGCATAATGCTCTCCAGTTCCATCCATTCTGTTGCAAATGGTAAGAACTCCTTTTTTTACCGCAGCATAGTATTCCATGTGTAGATGTACCAAAATTTTCTAATCCACTCATCTGCTGATGGGCACTTAGGCTGTTTCCAGATCTTAGCTATGGTGAATTGTGCCGCTATGAACATAGGGGTGCATATATCCTTTCTGATTGGTGTTTCTAGTTTCTTGGGATATATTCCTAGAAGTGGAATCACTGGGTCAAGTGGGAGTTCCATTTTTAGTTTTTTTGAGGAAACTCCATACTGTTCTCCACAGTGGCTGCACCAGTCTGCATTCCCACCAGCAGTTCAGGAGAGTTGACAGCTTCTTTTTTAAGTTTGGAAAAATATACGGCTTATATAAAGAACAAATAAAATCAAATATAACTCTATTGTATTAGATAAGAATTACTGTCTGTGGGGATTAACAGTAACCTGAAAAACCTATGGCTGAAATTTGGAGTTTTATCTACTTGGTAAAACCTTAAGGTGTAGGCAGTCCAGAGCTGGAATGACATGACATGATGCTGTCAGACTTCTATTTTTCTGCTCATTTCATAGGGGCAAGATGGCTGCTCCACCTTCAGCCTTGTGTGCATATGGTGGGAATACATATAAATGGTCTCAGCTTGCCCCAGGACTGTGTACAGTAGCACCTGTGGTTTACAAATGAGAAAAGTGAGGCACAGTTTCTCAAGGTGCACAACTAGTGAAGCAGGAAGTCTTGGGTACACATTCCTCTACCTCTCAGGCTCATGCTCCTTCTAATACATTTTATTACTATTTTACTAGTGATGGTTTGACTTGTTTTTTGACTTTTAAAAGATATCAAAGTTCTTCTTTGTCTTATTTTATTGAAAAACCAATGTAACCCCAATTTATAACTAGAATTGTCTTATGTCACCCCCTTCCCCCATTCATAGCTGGAATTGTCTCTTACTGGGACATGGTGTGGTCTGGGAGCTTTCTCCACTGGGTTTCCCTGGGGCTGGTGGTGAAGGTTTTTAACAGCACAGATTACTGGACTTGATCCCAGATCCAGAGAATCAGACTCTGGGAGCTGGTTCCTCTGAAAATGCATTTTTAATAAGCTGGACAAGTGAATGTCATGGCCATTAAACTTTCAGAACCACTGTACTAGAGGATAATTTTTGCTGAGAACAAATTTGTTCTATGAGTTGCAGCTGCTTCCAGGTCATATAGTACTTTGGAGTAAAATTAAGCAAGAGTATAATCCTGTTTTACAGTAAAGGGTTTCTTACCTTTGTTCTGGGAAGTGGTCCCCACCTCCTGGTATTTATGAGAAAATGATTTATGCTAGAAAAATATAGTTGGTGAGACTGGTGTGTGCGTGTGTGTGTGTGTGTGTGTGTGTGTGTGTGTGTGTGTGTTGTAGGTGACACAGCATCCTGGCTAATATGGTGGACTTTGGAGTCAGAATGACTAGGTTCAAATCCTGACTCTCTCACTATCCTCGCTGTAAAACATTGGGCAAATTATTTACCTCTGTGTGTCTGTCTTGTCTTACCCGTAAGGTGGCAATAATAGTCATACCTACCTCATGATTGTTGTAAGGCTTATGAGAATCAATATATGCAAAACACTTAGAGCAGCATCTTATAGAAATTTTCAGTAGGTGTTAGCTGTTAATGGTGCTTTTATGTCACGGTGAGAGTTTCAATACCTGTGTGGATGGCATATCTTTGTCTTATTGTAAGATGTTTTTTTTTTTTAATCATTCTTTACCTGATCATTTATTTTTTTCTGAGAAGTGTGTGTGCACAGATGCACGTGCTGTTAGAGGAGATGGGATGGATCTACATTTATTACCGGCAAACAGCTTATGGCATAGAAACTGTTAACGTTGAAGAAAGAGCTCGCGGAGCTGTTCATGCAGAGCCTCCTTGCAGCAGAGTTCCCTTGAGATCAGTTGACTGATGTTTTATCCACCTCCTCAGAGCGAGCAGGGTTTTGGGAGGTAGGTCACGATTTATCTGAACCTCAACAATTAATTGAAGAATAGTTATAGCACCCCTCAGACCTCAGAAGAAAGCTAAGACTAATTAAGCTATTTCTGTGCTCAGCATTTTAGGAGCATAAACTATGTTAAGACATTACCATTGCAGTCTGTGATTTATGTAACTCCTACTGCTTCCAGTTTGGAACATGTACAGTTGTCCAAAATACATGAAAATGGGTTAGTCATTAGAGAGTAAGTCACTTTTGTGCACGGGCAGAAACATGCACTCTAAAATTTGGGTCCAGTGATTTGTTTGAGCAGAGGACAGAATAAGAGGGCTTAGTTCAAATATTTATTGAGATTTGTTAAAAGAAGAAATTTTGTTCTTGGTGTGATTTATTTTATTTTTAAAATTATTTTATTTTTCCATCACTATTTATCCTCTCTATACCCTCTTCCACTTCCATCCCTCATCCCCCCATCCTGCTAGCAATCACCACACTGTTGTTCATGTCCATGAGTTCTCTCTCTTTTGTCTTCTTTTTTGCTCAATCCCTCCATCCCCCGCCCCCAACCAGAGCTGTCTGCCTGCTGTCTATAGATGAATCTGTCTCTATTTAGCTTGTTAGTTCAGTTTGTTCAATAGATTCCACGTATGAGTGAAATCCTCTGGTACTTGTCTTTCTCTGACTGGCTTATTTCATTTAGCATAATGTTCTAAAGACAGATGAAGACAAAATGAACCTGTCATGGTCATGAAGAGGAATGATAGCATAGTCACCTTGTGTGAGGTGGAAAACAGCTTTTTAGGTATATATCCCACCCACCTATCTATTCTGTGCATTAATTCTGTAACTCCTTCATTCATCATATAGCAGCTGAATAATCCTTCTTGGAATGCCCCTCAATGGTTGGTTATATATACTAGTAAACCTCTGTGCTGCTATGAAGGTTGGTTGCAGGAGCATCATAGGGTGATGACTTCTGCATTGCCCTCAATAGTGGCTTTCTTTTTATTTTCTGTCACACCTCACATATTCCTGGACTTGAAGGTAGATTCAGTATTGTGCTTGTTCATCATTGTTGTTTTCCATCCACAGTTCATCTATCTCCTTAGCACCCTTCTCAGGGTTTTTGAAGCATCTTATTGCCTACCACTCCTTGCAGTAATTTATGACTGTAGTTTTCCCTTATATTTTAATGACTCCTGCACCCGATTTGCTGTCTTTTATTTGCCACTACTTCTGTTGTCACTTTTTAGTATTAATATCCAGGCATGATCCTCTTACTCCTGACCTCTCAGTTTTTTGAAGTCCTCACCTTGCTTGCTTTTGTCTTCCACCCAATCTCAACCACTGCTCTCATTGTCATTCAGTTTACAGCATCCCACTCTAACATAACTCCCTTTCTTCCCAACATACTCTACAGGTGACCCCTCCAATAACTTTACTACCTAGAATATCTGACAATTGAACTTGCTGCTTTTTAAGTCTATCAACTCCCTCAAATGGACTTGCTTTCCTTGTTTTCTGTTTAGATTCCATCCTCTACTATTACTATCATTCCTTTGAATCTGTACTCAACTTCCTTGAAAGCTTCTTTACCTTTGCCTCATTTCACACTTTCACCCAAACACCTAAACAAGGCTAGAAGAACAACCTACAATCATGCTGATTGGTCTCACATCAAATCCATTTGTATCAGATATGCAAATTGCCTTCCAGTGTGCCCAACTATCCTATTGCATTTTCTTTGTGAATTTACCTTTCTGCTCTTATCCGCAGACTCATACCTCTTCTTTCTCAGTCTCCAAACTTCTTTCCTCTCTTTACTTTCAGTTGATAACCTGTTCCACTGTGAAAATAGAAATATCAGAAGAAAAAACGACATTTTCCCAAGCACAAAATCTATCAACATGTACACATTGTGCTCTTATACTCTGCTTCCAACCAGTGTTGATAGCTAAGGCCAACCCCTCAACTTGTGCACTGGATCTCATTTCATCTTACCTGCTTAAGGACTTCATTTATCCATGTACTATTCTTTCTCTTATGCATCACTTCTCTCTAATGTACCATTTCCACCAGCATACACACCTATTATAATATTTCTCATCTCAAAAATCTTTCCTATTTGATCTACACACACCCATTTTTTCTGCTCCCTTTATTACAAACATTCCAAAAAGTTGTGTTTAAAAGTATTTTACCTCCTATCCTCTCTTGAATACATCTATTGGATCTTTACTAAAACTTTTCTTTTAAAGTTATTGTTTCTTCAAATCAAATCATCAATTCCAAGTTCTCATTTTTAATCTTTCTGTATTATTTCACACTGCTTATCCTGTCTCCCACCCCAATTTTTTCTTCTATTGGCTTTAGGTATCCTACCTTTGCTTGGAAGTCTATCCTCATATTGGCTACTTCTCAGGGTCCTTTGCTGAATCCTCCTCATTTTCCCAGATCTTTTCTCTATTTACATATCCTGGGTGACCTCACATAGTCTTGAAGATTCAAATATCATCTGTAAGCTGATAACTTCAAAATTTTTATCTTAGTCTCAACCATTGCCCTGAACTCCAAATTTGCATATACAACTTCCTACCAGACATAGTTAGATGGATGGCTAAAGGCACCTCACCATGGCTAAAACTGATTCCCACCACCCGTAACCCATTCTTCCTTCTGTCTTCCTGCCTGCATGAATGAAAACTCCATTTGCCCTATTGTTCAGGTAAAATAAACATTGAAGTTATTTGAGGGTTTTTCATTCTTTCATATACCACTTCCAATTCATCAGCAAGTCCTATAGCTTAACATTCAAAATATGTTAAAGATATAAAGGGTAAAGGTGGTCAAATATATGGTGATGGAAGGATATTTGACTTTGGGTGGTAAATGCACAATTGAATACTCAGATGATATATTATAGAACTAGAAGCCCAGTGCACGGATTTGTTTACTGGTGGAGTCCCTCGACCTGATCTGCGCCCTCTCACAATCCAGGACCCCTCAGAAGATGTTGAAGAGCCGGTTTTGACCCGTTCCCCACAAGCCAGGCTGAGGGACCCCACTAGTGCACGAATCTGTGCACTGGGCCTCTAGTATGCATATAAGATCTTTGGTTAATCTCTTCCTGTCCTCCCCCTCACCCCTCCCTCTGAGATTCATCAGTCTGTTCCATGTTTCCATGCCTGTGCATTGAGTGTCTGCCCCCTGGTGGTCAGTGCACATCATAGCTACTGGTCGAATGGTCAAATGGTCGAATGGTTGAATAGTAGCTTATGCTTTAATATATATAGAGTGTATACTTGAAACCTGTTTAACTTTATTAATGTCACCCTAATAAATTTAAATTAAGTCAAATGGAAAAAATAAATAAATAGAAATTAAAAAAATACCTGTCAAAGACAACCACTTCTACCATTTCTCTTGATACTACCCTAGTAACAAGTCACCTACATCCCTGTGTGGATGATGGTAAAGACTTTTTAACTGCTTTTCTTGATCATTCTTGCTCCTATGATATATTTTCCCCATAGCAACCAGAGTTAACTTTTAAAAATAATTTTGAAATAAAGATTCAAAGAACGTTGAAAAGTTAGTAGAGAGATGTCCCATGTACACTTCTATATCTATTCATCTGTTGATGGACACTTAGGTTATTTTTATATTTTGGCTATTGTGAATAGCACTGCAGTTGACATGGTAATGCAGATATCCTCTAATATACTGTTCTAATTTCCTTTGGATATATACCCAGGTATGGGATTGCTGAATCATATGGTAGTTCAATTTAGAATTTCTTGAGGAACCTCCGTACTGTTTTCCATAGAGGCTGCACCAATTTACATTCCTACCAACAGTGCACAAGGGTGCCCTTTTCTCTACATCCTTGTCAGTATTTGTTATCTCTTGTCTTTTTGATGTTAACCATTCTAACAGGTATGAGGTGAGTTCATCCTGGAGCTTTCCTTATTAAATGCCCTGACAAGCTTGGCAGTTTTTCTTTCAAGTCACCCCAATTGACATTTGCTGTTAGAAAAGTTATGAAAGGGTTCTCAGATCTGCAGGAATGTCTTTGTGTTAGTGATAGCTGAGACACCGATTTAGAACTTGCTCTGTCAATGTGAAATTATCATACAATGCCATCTCTTTCTTTCTGGGCTAGTATATGGGGAATAGCTTGATGTATTATTTTTGTTCCTAACTGCTGCTGTCATGTGGTTTTCCACTGGTTTGTAGTGTTGTAGACTCCTAGCAAAGACAATAGATGAAATGAGGGAATAAAAATCCATCTCATCCAGTCTATGAGTATATATGTAATCCTGACTGTCTTGTCATAGGGAGGAGCACTATGGGTAGAGACTTTATTTCTACATCTGACACAAGCACTTGACTGGGAGGTCCCATACTTATCCTTGGTGGCAGTGGGAATTAACTATCCATGGTGACTGTGGGAGGAAAGTACACATGCAAAACTAGAGAAGGCTTCTGGAGGAGGAAAGCACTGGGCACCAAAGACTCTGTGTAGCAAGATGATAGCAATGCTGTCCAGTTGTCTTTGGAAATAGAGCCTGGAATACATACTTGCCGAATGTGCAGAGATATCTTTTTAGTATCCATAACAGCTCAGTACTGACCTTGAGATTTTTGACTCTTAGAGATTGCTGGGCTCTACGATTCGTGAAAAATGGGCCTAAGTATGGCGATGCATGCTCTTTTACAAAGAACATGTCTGCCTTTTCCTTCCAGCTCCTTGTTATTACTTGCCATTTATTTCTGAAATTGAGGTCTTAGTAATATTAGCACTTTTTTCCTTTCCTGCAAGTAGAATATCTCATATGGTCCTGGTTTTAAGAGGACCTGTTCTAGGTCCCTTCCTTTTTCTTTCTCTATTCAGCTTCATTCCATTTGAAAATGTGGCCCTCACAGGTTTTTAAACTAGTCTAACCTATTTATTCTTCAGGGTAAGGGATGTATTTTTTACTGGTGGTGTAGAACCGAGATTGAGATACCCTACATGGGCTACACAATATCAGAAAAAAGGGGCAAAACAGGGAAGCTAGAAAAAGAATGAGAAATGTTGCCAATTTCACAGCTTTGCCAAGAGCTGGTTATATTGCATGCTTTGTAGATTCTGCCTACTTTGTAGATTCTGGCTCCAAGTCCCTGAAGGCTCATTTTATTTTATTTATTTTAGAAAGTTAGGCCATTTGGAGACATAAAGGAAGTGGAAAGGGAGGGTATAGGTAAGACAGGGAAGGAAGTTTTCCATCATGACAAGTTTGGCCTTTTTTCTTGGGAGTCAATTAGGGAAGAAAACTAGCATTGGGCTAATAATAACAAATAACACGAATAGTAATTACTATAACTTCTGAGTATTTATATGCCAGGCACAGTGCTTCCTGCCACAACAGTAAATTTCAGTTGTTTAGAATTAATGTGTTTCTCTGGAGAATCTGAGTTAAAGCAACATGCCCCCTACTTTTACATTTCCTCTGCCTTACTGTTTTTTCTCTTAAAAGTTTACTTAAACTGCTATATTGTATGAGTCTCTGTAAACTGCTTTAAACCCTTTCTTTTTGGAGAATAAGACAAGAGGTAAAGAAATAACCTGTATATACACTAGTGAAGCTACAGTTTCATGGATATTTCAGCCGCTTGCTATTCTTCGTAGTTCTTTTCACTGAGTCTAACCAGACCCTGCCATTGGAGTTCTTCTGGCCACTCTCACCCATATCCTGAATCACCAACTGCTGACCTCCTGTGAAGTGTTTCTTTGGTTATTATTTACAATTTCTTGGTCTCCAAGCTCTCTTTGACTTTAAAATCCTATATTTGATCCTCTGAGCCTCTGGTACTATAACTATTGATCTTTGATGGGTATCTTCTAAATACCCTTAGGTGTTCACTGACCCTAGGATACCTAGGAGATGGGGATGAAGGGTCAAATAAAAAGAGAGTCAGGAATATCTTCTTTTAAATTCTCTACCCTTTGTTTTGCAAGAATTCTTCTAAATAGTGTCATCTCCCTGGCTTCATCTTCATATTCATCAGTTTTTATAAATTTCAGTTTGCTTGCATTTTCAGAATTAGTTGGTGGAAGAAGGCAGTGAATCACCAGGGAGCAAAAACAACCCCTATGGGACATGAGACGTTAGGTACGGGGTAAAATATAGAAGCAGAGAAGTGAGCAAGCTAAATAGCTGTGATTTTAGATCAGTAAACTGATCCCTCTGACAGCTGATGGGCCTCAAAGTTGTGTGAGGGGTGGCAAATCTGGGATGAGCCTTTGCCCCGAGTCTCTGCCTATGCGCCGAGTCGTCACACTGTGTGGTCTTAGGTGAGCCATCTCCCCTTATAGTGAGATCACCAAAGGCAGGCTCTTGGAGTGGTTCAGGAGTCATACAATTGGTGAGAAAGTTTATAATGTGTTTGCCAGTGAAGATAACTTCTGTAAAGTACAGCGCATTATTATTGTGACTTGAGGTACTTGATAGCACATATGACTGCTCACGAATGAAACCTAAAAATACCCCAGTATGTGGGATGTAACTTTGTAGGTGTCTGTGACAATAAATGCAGAACCAGAAATAAAACGGGGTGGGGTATAGGGTGTTGCTTAGCAATACAAATGAAAATGGGATGAAAATACTTTAGCAGAGAAAAAGTTGTTTACTAGAAATAAAGATGCAGTGGGGGCTGATTTCTCAACTTTATCTGCAGCGAGGTATATGATCTTGGTTTTCTGATGTCTTGGGTTTATCATTGGCATTAGCAAAACCAGAAGACATCTTTCAACCTTTAATTTTTTTCTGAGGTGTGTGTGTGTGTGTGTGTGTGTTTGGAGATTTTAAGAGAGTGTTTCCTTTTTTGTAATGGATGCAGCATCTAGTGAAGAACAGAACCAAAATAAATAACACAAATTACTGAGATGCAGACGCTCCAGTGATGTGAGTGAACACATAAAAAAAATTGAATAGTTATAAAAATCTTTGTGCTGGTTATATGAAAATGTTCGTTTATTTGTCTCATCATAATTTCACATGGTAAACATTATCCTGCCAGTTTTACAGATGAGGAAGTTAGGGCTGAGAAAAATTAATTGACTTGTCAAAGTTACAGACTTAGTGGGGGTAGGGGGGGCAGAACCAGGATTCTGATTTGTTTGTACAAAGCTTTGGCTCTTTGCACTCAACTAAATCACCTCCAGGGGGAGTCTCCTGGGTACTGCCTTCTGGGGTGTGGTGACAGATGAGTCTGTGCACTGGGAAAGCTTCCTGTAGACAGCTGTTCTTGAATTGGTTTAAAGAATTTCAGGGAAGAGGCAAGGAGAAAAAGGCTTTAGATGAAAATTGTATTTAATATTAAATTGAAATTTCTATTGTCATTTAGACTTTCAAGTCAGAATGGCTATCATCAACAAATCAACGAAAGACAAGTGCTGGCGAGGATGCAGAGAAGAAGGAACCCTTATGCAGTGCTGGTGGGAATGCAGACAGGTGCAGCCACTATGGAAGACAGTATGGAGTTTCCTCAAAAAACTAAAAATGGAACTCCCATTTGACCCAGTGACCCCTCTTCTAGGACTATATCCCAAGAAACTAGAAACACCAATTAGAAAGGATATATGCACCCCTATGTTCATAGCAGCACAATTCACCATAGCTAAGATTTGGAAACAGCCTAAGTGCCCATCAGCAGATGAGTGGATTAAAAAACTGGTACATCTACACAATGGAATACTATGCTGCAGTAAAAAAGAAGGCATTCTTACCATTTGCAACAGCATGGATGTAACTGGAGAGCATTATGCTAAGCGAAATAAGCCAGTCAGAGAGAAAGATAAATATCACATGATCTCACTCATTTATGGAATATAATGAACAACATAAACTGATGAACAAAAACAGATCCAGAGACAGAGAAGCATCGATTAGACTGTCAAACCTCAGAGGGAAGGTAGGAGAGGGTGGGGGTAAGGGGGAGAGATCAACCAAAGGACTTGCATGCATGCATATAAGCCTAACCAATGGACACAGACAACAGGGGGGTGAGGGCATGAGTGGGGGTGGGGGGTGGGGGGACAATGCAGCAATAAGGACACATATGTAATGCCTTAATCAATAAAGAAAAAAATAAAAAAAGAAAATGACCAGAAACAGGTAAACCAGAAAAAAAAAAGTTGGCTAAACTGTAAGTACCTTGGATGCAATGATCTCATCTTAAAGTTTTCACGATGTTTACAAAGTGTTCTAGTGGATGCTTGATTTATATTTGTTGCTGTAACTTGAGCTGCCATCCAGAATTTTAGGGAAAGGCTGAATATGAGAGTTTGCAGTGATCAATCTTATAGTCAAGAAATGAGTTTGACATTGAGTGAAAGTGACAGGAATGGCCTTCCGCGACCCAGTCTGATTTGATGTGTCGGTAGTTAAAAGGCCCAGGTCAAAAGAGAGAACAAGAGGTTCCACTGTGAAAGGGCATCCATTTGACACTGAAGTCAATACCATCCACAAGGTCATGAATAAAGTTGGTGTTCACTGGAAACTTGCTCAGGACTCTAATGCTATATGATGTAAAGATGGGTTTGTAATGGGAGGGGGGGGGGAGATAAGGACACATATGTAATACCTTAATCAAAGAAATTAAAAAAAAAATTTTAAAAATCCACCGGAAAAATAAAGAAAAAAATGTCAAAATCTTTAAAAAAAATAAAGATGGGTTTGTTAGAAAATTTGTCCAGTCATTCAATTGATAAATGACACCTGACTGTCAGCCACTACAGCTATAGAAAAAAGACAGACACCTTCCTCCACATACATGTTTTATAAACAAGCAGCTGTTAATAGTGTCAGGTGTTCAGTGCAGTATTGGAAGTATATAGGACATAAAGTTACTTCAGATGTTTCCAGAAGATCCTTAGACAGTCTTGGTGTTGGGCTAAGAGTCTTTGGGGTTTTACCATTGATAAACTGAAACTACTGTTCAGTTTGGAAAACTGAAACTACTGTTCCTGAAGTGTGGATGACTATGTTCTAAATATTCATGTCAAGAGAAAATGTATATTTGTTACTCTAAGTGAAAGGATTAAAGGATGTTGTGTTCTGACATATGTTTAAATGATTATACCTCTGCTTCGAAATTATGCATACTTGCTATATTAATGCTACTCAGTAGAAAATAGAGGAAAAATACCTCTTAATGCATTGCATGTGAAAATAAATCTTACAATTATATACCATCTCTGTAGATAATTTCTACTCTGGGATAAATAATGAATGCCTATTGCCTTTGCAATAGACTTTAAGTTGAATCCTTAAATGTTGGCCTTAGGGAAATTTTTCTTCTTTCTATTCTTATCAGGCATCCAAAATAGCTTGGACTTTTGAAAAGGGAAGCAAATATTACCAGTACAGAGCTGAGGAATAATTTGGTTAATTGTCACACAATATTATTTTGGATAGAGAGTAAAGGGACTTCATTTTTATTTTTACTATTTTAAATATATATTTATTTTAGAGAGAGCAGAAGGAGGGAGAGCGAGAGCAAGAGAGAGAGAAAGATCAATGCGAGAGAGAAACATATTGGCTGCCTCCCACATGCATCCTAACCGGGATGGAGCCTGTAACCTAGGCATGAGCCCTGACTGGGAATCAGACCAGCAACCTTTCAGTGCATGGAACAATGTTCAACCAACAGAGCCATACTGGCTAGGGCATGAGAAAAGGGACTTTAGAAAAACTCCTTTGATTGATCTGTCTCATGTAGTTTTATATATCTACTAGAGGCCCCATGCATGAAATTTGTGCAAGGGGCTTGGCCCATTGCAGCCCTAGCTGCCTCGTGGCCCCATGGCCCCACCCACTGGTCATTCCGGAAGGTCATTTTGCCATTCATTCTAATTAGCATATCAGCTCTTTAGTATATAGGATATTTAAATATATATATATATACACACACACACACACACATATATATATATATATATATATATATATATATATATATAGTATATAATTACATTATCTACACTAATAAAAGAGAAAAATGGTAATCGGCGTACGGCGATACCTTTTTCATTGGCTAATCAGGGCTATATGCAAATTAACTGCCAACAAGATGGCGGCTAATTTGCATATGTAGGCACAATGCAGGGAGGCGAAAGGGAAAGCAGGAAGAAGCCCCCTGCCACTGACAGTGATATGAAACCCAGGGGGGAGGTAAGAGCTGGGGGGCATGGCAAAGGCCATGATCAGAGAATCAGGCGCCTTTGCCGCCCTGGCCAGTGATAGTAGGAAGTAGGGGTGGAGCCAGCGATGGGAGCTGGGCACAGTCGAAGCTGGCAGTCCCAGGAGCTAGGGGTCCCTTGCCTGGGCCTAAAGCGAAGCCCACGATCGCGGCACCCCCTGCTGCCACTGCAGGTCCCCGCTGCCTGGGCCGGACGCCTAGGCCAGAGGTGTTAGGCCTGGGCAGGGGCGGAGCCTGCAACCGCGTGGAGCTGGGGGTCCCCTGCCCAGGCCTGACACCTCTGCCGGAGGCCTCAGGCCTGGTCAAGGGGCCGATCCGGTGATTGGTGATCGGAGGGTGATGAGGGTCAACTCCTCTGGCTGAGGCATCAGGCCTGGGTGGGGGGCGGAGCCGGGGATTGGGGGGATATGATGGTCCCCTTGCCCAGGCCTGAAGCCTGGGTCAGAGGCATCAGGCTTGGGCGGGGGGTGGAGCAAGCGATCAGAGGGAGATGGGGGTCCCCTGCCCAGGCATGATTCTTGGGCCAGAGGCCTCAGGCCTGGGCGGGGGCCAGAGCCAGTGATCGGGGGGAGATGGAGGTTCCCTGTCCAAGCCTGACACCTCTGGCAGAGGCGTCAGGCCTGGGCAAGGGGCCGATCAGGCGATCGGAGGGTGATGGGGGTCAACGCCTGAGGGCTCCCAGTATGTGAGAGGGGGCAGGCTGGGCTAAGGGACACTCTCCCCCCGCCACACACACACCCCCAGTGCACGAATTTCGTGCACTGGGCCCCTAGTAGTATATAATCATATATATATATATATATATATATATATATATATATATATATATATATGATTTTTGTGCTGAATAATAGTCATAAGAAAGAAGAAAGTCACCTATACTCTTACCGAGAACCGAAAAGAACAGAGAAAGAATGAGGATAAGGAATGTGGCTTTGAGAGAATCTCTTTGGAGGGAGGTATGTTAAAGATCAGTTAACTATTCCTTTCAAGCATCATTAGAAAGGAACCAGTTTATATATAATAACTAAGTGACAAAATAAAGAATCATATTCTATAATGAATGTATAGTAAAACAAGGAAGGGTATGTAGTGTTAAGTACAGATATTTTAGATTCCTAGGACTGCCTTCACAAAGTACCAACAACTGGGGGGCTTAAAACAAAGCACATTTATTCTCTTCACAGTTCTGAAAGCTACAAGTTTTAAATCAAGGTGTCATCAGGACCGTGTTCCCTCTGAAGACTCTAGGGGAGAATTTTCCTTGGCTTCATCCAGTTGCTGATGCTTGTCAACCACCCTTCATAGTTCTTGGCTCATAGATGCATCACTCTTGTCACCTGTTTATTTTCTTGTACCTTAATGTCTTCTTCCCTCTCTGTGTTTCGGCCTGTGTTCAAATTCCTCCTTTATATAAGGGCACCAGTTATGCTTGATTAGGGTCCAAGCCAGTCATCTCATTTTAACTCAGTTATTTATGTAAAGACACTATTTCTAAATAAGGTCACACTCTGAGGTACTGGAGCTTAAGACTTTGTCATACTTTGGGGAGGACACAACCAACCCATAATTGCAGGAGAATTGAGTTGTTAAATAAGGATGTACTGGTGTCTCTCACAGTATCTCAAAGAGAAAGTCCTTCCTTAGAGAATGAGAATATTCTAGTGGTTTGACAAGAATATCTCTACAAAGAGGAAGAGTGCCTCACCAGCCTACCCCCACTTGATGGAAGGAAGAACATTTTAATTGGATCCAATGCCTTTTACCCTGTTGCTGTAGATTCCAAGCAAAAAAGGAATTACCTATTAGTTTTTTGATATTTCAAACCCAGGAAGACTATGTCCTGCCTAATGATCAAATCCTGCCAGTTTCTGAGAGAGGCCACACAAAGCCTTTTCTTAAATTGTGGTAAGAACGCTTAACCTAAGATCTATGCTCTTAACTCAGTGGTTCTCAACCTTGGCTGCACATTAGAATCACCTGGAAATCTTTTTAAAATCCTGATTTCTGGGCCTCATCCTCTGGAAATTCTGTTTCTTTGTTATGGGGTGGGGCCACAACATTAGTAACAAAGAAACAGAATTTCCGGAGGATGAGGCCCAGAAATCAGGATTTTAAAAAAAGATTCCCAGGTGATTCTAATGTGCAGCCAAGTTTGAGAACCACTGTCTTAACTGGTTTTAAGTGTACAATATCATATTGTTAACTATAAGCACAATGTTTTACAGCAGATCTTTAAAATTTATTCATCTTGTGTAACTGAATCTTTATAGCTATTGAAGAGCAACTCCTCATTTCTCTATCTTCCCAATCCTGGCAACCATTATTCCTCTATTTCTACGTGTTTGGTTATTTTAGATATCTCATATAAGTGGAGTCACATAATATTTATCTTCTGTGACTAGCTAATTGGACTTAGCATAATGGCCCTAGGTTTATCCATGTTATCACATATGTCAGGATTTCACTTTTTAAGGCTGAATAATATTCCATTGTATTAATATACCACATTTTCTTTATTCATCCATTGATGGACATTTAGGTTGTTTCCACATCTTGACTATTGTAAATACTGCTGCAATGTATTTGGGAGTGCTAATTTCAGAGATCCTGATTTTAATTATTTTGGATTTATATCCAGCAGTGGCATTGCTGAATCACATGGCAATTCTATTTTTAATTTGAGTAAACTTCATATTGTTTTCTACAGTGGCTGCACAATTTAGTTTACCTGACTACCATCCCCTCTTCAATTGTAACTTCCTCAGAAGAAGAGTCCCAAAACTTAGCATAGAATAAGTATAAAAGTGTTTGCTCTATACATTATGCTGTGTTGTCAGCTGGTTTCTATTTGCAATTTTATGTGGTTTCAGGCCAATTAACCAGTTAAAACATTTCTCACAAAATATAAAATGTTTTTCTTCTGGATAAAAATGACACCTCCATAATCTGCTTGCCTGTCCATTCTGCATTTTTTTCATTTGAAAAATGTGTCATGGATATCATGCTAGATGAAATAAGTTAGGCAGAGAAAGACAAATGCCACATTATCTCAATTATATGTGCAATCTTAAGAAAATGGGAAGTAAGAAAGGAAGAAAGAGAAAGAAAGAAAAAGAAAATAAAGAAAAGAACCAAACTCATAGGTACAGAAAACAGATGGTGGTTGCCAGAGATGAGGGTGGGCAGTGGAGGATGGAGATGGTCAAAGGGTACAAACTTACAGCGATAAAACAAGCCCTGGGATTAACGTACAACATGGCGATTTTACTTAATAACACCGTGTTGTATATTTGGACGTTTCTAAGAGAGTACGTCTGAAAATTTCTCATCACGGGAAGCAGTTGTAATTGTGCGGTGACGAATGTTAACTAAACGTACTGTGGTGATCATTTAACAGTATATGCACAATTCAAGTCATTATTTTGTACTCCATAAACTAAAACAATCTTATGTCCATAATCTCAATAAAACAGGAAGTGGGAGGGGCCACCTGGGAGGAAATGTGGGACCAAAATGAATGGCCACTGAACCGGTAAACACTGGATGAGGTTTAGTTTGGAAAACAAAATAGAGTCCAAAGAAAATGGGCCTCATTTCTGGCAGCAGGTGAGAACAAATGCTCCAAATTGATGTTTTCCTCAAAACCTTTCAATTGGTGAGATTTCACATTGCTCCCAGGAAAGTACTTTTCTCATTAGTTCATCATCTCTCGCCATTATGCTCCGTCCTTAAATGTTGTTTATTTCCATGTCTGTGAATTACAACAGAGTTTAAAACTTCAGTCACTTCTGTGTCTTTCTAGATTTTGGACCAAGCTCTTTACCTAGAACCCTACAGCCTTCTCTGCAGCTCACATGGGTCGGTGTGTCCTGGTTGTTTTGGTGATGCGTGAGTTCTGGCAACTCTAAGAATTGGTGTGAGAGAAATGTCAGTTTTCTTTTAAGTTCATTATTAGTGTGTGAGCTGTTCCAACGAGTTAATTTCCTTTGGATTACCTTTTACTTTCTTTCTTTTTTTTTTTTAAATATATTTTATTGATTTTTTACAGAGAGGAAGGGAGAGAGATAGAGAGTTAGAAACATTGATGAGAGAGAAGCATCGATCAGCTGCCTCCTGCACATCTCCTACTGGGGATGTGCCCGCAACCCAGGTACATGCCCTTGACGGGAATCGAACCCGGGACCTTTCAGTCCGCAAGCCGACGCTCTATCCACTGAGCCAAACCGGTTCCGGCACCTTTTACTTTCTTAGAAGCAGCACGTGCCTTATTAATGGACCTTGGAAAAAGATTAATCTGTTTTCTTTCCTGAGTCGAGATGCAGCCTGAGGAAGACTACAAGGGAAGTGCCAGGCTTCAGAGATGAACTTGATCTCTCACTGTCCTGGGAGGTCTGAACCAGCAGCAGGGAACATCTCTTCCAGGAGTGCTTTAATCTCTTCTCCCTTGACCCTTTGAGATCTTAAGTTTCTGGAATCCTTTGCATCTCTCACAGTCCATTTTCCATCATCACTAGGTGTTATCCTGACAGCCACCTCACCCACAGTGAGAGAAGCAAAGGTCAAGGATTCGTCCAATTTCTCTACTTTGTGGCTTTTCTCCTTGTGTTGCCATGAGAGAGCTAACGGAACTCTGAAACTTCATCATTTTTTGTTTGCTTTTGAAATTTTGAAAAATATTCTCCAGTGATGGGTGAAGAGCAGCAGTAACAAATGATTCCCAGAGTTTCTGTGTAGAATCCAGACTCTTCGTCATTTGGCTTTTGATTGTTCCATAAGGCTACCGAAGATGCATCCTGCTATTTATATTTCCCCCCAGGGCTGGGTCGGCAAACCGCGGCTCTTTGGCCCCTTGAGTGTGGCTCTTCCACAAAATACCACGTGCGGGCGCGCATGTACAGTGCGACTGAAACTTTGTGGCCCATGCGCAGAAGTCGGTATTTTGTGGAAGAGCCACACTCAAGGGGCCAAAGAGACGCATGTGGCTCACGAGCTGCAGTTTGCCGACCACTATGCCTAGAGCATCAACAGATATCTTTCTGGAAATTCAGATGTTAGAAATATACTGTAGTTTTTTTCTTTACTTGGAAGCATTGTGCTTATTTTCTAGCTCATAAGAAATAGGTGTTTCATTTCATCATCCTGGTATCAGTGGCCACTCTTTGAGTCACGCCCTTGTATCAAGGAAGGTGTTGGTTCCTGCCCTGCTCATTGTAGCGACAGCAGTGCTGACCATGTCCTTCTTGTTCGAGTGGCTTCTCAGAGTGGCAGGTCTCTCCAAGGGGTCAATAGCCGGGGTTTTTTCCAGGGATGGAAATGATTAATCTGCACCTAATTTGTGTCTTGTAACACTCTGACGACTAGTGTTCAGGGTAATTTACCCATTTTTCAAGTGAATCTTTACTACAGCCTTTGAAATGACGGAATTCAATTTGGAGACACTTTTAAGTATTACTTTTGGAGGCTACAAAGGCAAACTTTTTCTTAAGGAAGGTTTTTCTGTGTCCTTGAGCACAGTATTGCTTTTGTGAGTTTTGCCTGCTTTGGCCTTAACCTTGCCAATCCATGGTGATATTCCTTCAAGAATTAAAGCACTTGTCTTTTTTTTTTTTTTTTTTTTTCCATAAAGCCCATACTTCAGGGTGGGTATTTCACAATTATAGCAAACCAGAGCTTACATGTCAGACTTAAATGTATAGACGGTATTTGGGGAAGCTTCTTCCATGATTCTGCTTAGATTTTCCATTTTGGAAGTTAACTTGTCACTGCAGCAGCCTCCTATGCTGTTGAAGGGCCTGCAGGTCAGCTTGATGTCAATCTAAAACCCCCAGAACTGCAGGGCTGTCTGGGGATCTCGCATAAATTGGGGTCCTGGTCTGGCATCCACTCTTGTCAAGCTTCAGGCTGCGTAGAGACAATTGGCCTGAAGATGAGCAGGTCTTCCTAAGTAGTAACCTTTTAAAAAAGTTACTTTATTGCTCAAAGTATTAAAAATATCCTCTCCTCCCCCCCCCCCCCCCATTGACTCCCTCCACCCTGCTCCCACCCCCTCCCCAGGCCTTCACTACACTATTGTCTGTGTCCTTGGGCTATGCATATAGGAGTATAAATTCTTTGGGTAATCTCTTCTTCCTCATCTCCACCCGCGCCCCCCCGCCCCCCCCCCCCCTTTGAGATTCATCAGTCTGTTTCTCTGGATTTTGTTCACTAGATTTCACATATAAGTGAGATCATGTGATACTTGTCTTTCTCTGGCTGGCTTATTTCACTTAGCATAATACTCTCCAGATCCTTCTATACTATCACAAAGGATAAGAGATTCTTCTTTTTTACGCTGAGTGGTATTCCATTATGTACCACATATTTTTTTATGCACTCATCAACTAATGGGCATTTGGGCTGTAGCAACTTTTTACAAAAATATTTCTTCCTGCCCATTAATACAGAAGAGGTAGAACAGTAGTTTGGATGCCAGCATTGTAGTCGAATGCTGATCTGAGAGCTTCAATAAATTGTATAACCTCTCTGGGTCTCAGCATATTTTCCTTTTCATGAAGGAGTTGTGCTTTATTATTGTTTCTGGCTGTGAAATTCTCTGAATCCAACGTGCCTGTGAGATACCATGGAGCTATAAGGATTTCAAGCTGCTTCTGCTCCTTTACTTGAATTTTGGAAAACATGTTCTCTCTATTAGCGAGTTACTGAAGACACATTATAGGTTTTTCACACTGACTAGTTTGTTAAAACTGACCTAGTGAGAGCTTGCCTTCACCAAAACATTTAAGGAGAGCCTGATGAGAAAGGCACACATAATATGCCGTTTTAAAGTATCAAGAGATAAGTGAGGTGAGTGATTAGTGAGAGAATGCATAAAACATAGGACAGAACAAAGGATTAGGCACTAGCTCTACTGAAATGGTCTTTTCAGAAATAATCTAAGAAACGGTTTTAAAAGGAACTGAATCTTGCCTTTTGGGAGCTAGAGGAACAGCTCTCTGGCATACGTTGTCAAAATCTCAATTGTCTTATGAGACAATGATACTGAGGTTGCCAATTTCTAATGAAGTCAGAATCTTTACAGTTCCTGGTCTATGTTCCAAAGGTGTCAAAACAATGCTGATTGTAGTCTCTGTCTTAAGGTGGGTTTTAGGTGGAGAGCACAGGCCTGTGAGAACACATGTTGACATAACCAACAGAGGATTACCTGTGTGTGGAGAAGGGCTGATGTAGTGAGGAAGAGAATCATCTGTCAGTCAGGTTCCTCCTTCCATCATTCTACAACAAAACATCTGGTCTAATAGGACACGGAGCATGAAGCCAGAAAGCCTGGTTTATGAGTACTGGGTAGTGGCTCAAACAACTATGACCAGTTCTGTGGGGCCAGTCGTTACCCCTATGGATGAGAGATCTTGGCATCTACTCAGGAGTGTGGTGTGGTGAGAAGGGCATAGGTTTTGGAGCCAGATTCCTACCTCTGCCACTTCTGAGATGTGCGTCATGGAACAAGCTTCTTAATCTGAAACTCTGGTTCTTCCTGTGTAAAATGGGCCAACAGTAGCTTTCTTACAGATTATTTGGAAGCTTAAACTAATGTAAGTGGAAGTACTTGCCACAAACGGACAGTTAAATGGTATTCGTTCCCTGATCTGGTACCCCTGCCACCTCTTTCCATTGGATGACATCGTGGTCTCCTTGGGAGGAGTGTTGCTGACAGTGAGGGTCTGGTCTTCCAGAGAGGACGTCAGAGTATTTTAGCAAAGTGTTTTCCTCGGTGACCCAGGCTTGGGTCTTGCTAGATTATTATTTATATACCTTCCATTTTGCTTCTAGAAATTGTAACAAAATACCCTTAGTTTCTCTTTAGTAAGTTGCCTCTCAGACACAGGAGTTATTTCCTATTGGCAGCTAATTTTTCTGTCCATCGGCATGCCTTTATCACTTAATAAGTTCATTTATAATCTGTTCACTTTTACGTGTTGTTTTGTTGGGGCTCAATTTTCTCAAGCTTTATGTGTGTTTCCTTTGTTATCACAAACAGAATTTTAATGCTGTTTAGGAAACAGAAGGCATCTTGTGTATTTTATTAGAAATAGTCTCTACATAGCACCCTGTGTAAGATACTGTGAGTAACTAAGATGCCAAGACAATTCCTAGTAGGGCAGTTAGAGTCACCTTTGAACTTTGGGCTGAGCTAGGTTTCTCGAAGCACACACACACACACAGTGGAACTTTTCCTCATAGAAAATGGAAGGATGTTTGTTGCTCAATGATCAAGTCTACTTAGTTTCTGTGGCCACAGTGTGAAACCATATGGCCAATATGAGAAATACCCATTTATTTTGTTTTCATTCTTTCATTGATTCATGTTTTTTTCTAGTTTGATGACTATTTAGTGTTTCAATATGAAAAACTCCATTGAGGAACTATTGGAAAACAGATGAGTCAATTGTAGATGTCAAATGTGCTTAAATGATGCCAGCAGTCTGGTGAGCTCTACATTTTTATTGTGTCAAAACTAACAAAATTTCTCCAGGGTACTATTTCCATATAGTTGGACTCATATGAGAGAAATAAGTTGACTTGTCAACCTGTAGTCTTAGTCCACTAAGAAGTAAAACATTATACATATGTAGGGTGTCCCCCTGAAATGCATATACACTTTAACAGCTGATAGTTCAATTTTGAAAATGAAATGTATTTTAATAAACACTGCCTTTATAATTATTCAAAGTGTGTATATGCATTTCTTTGAGACACACACACGTGTGTGTGTGTGTGTGTGTGTGTGTTCTCATACTAGTTGTAGTTCTGTTTTTTAAAATGCAGGGAGATAACATAAGCACAGAGAAGAAAAGGGAGAGTATTTCTCACAATAGGAGTTTCAGCATCTCAGTGTTTGTTGGCAGCAATGTAATACTTATATTTATAAAACATAATATAGTATACAAGACTACTTGGAAAAATTAAAAATAGACAAAATCTAGAATTAAGCAAAATAATTTAGCTCCATAGCCCAGACATAAACAAATTTATTATTGGTGTATCTTTCATACATTTGTTCATAAATATGCAGAGGCATTTAAAAGGATTTTAAAAACAATCTAAAATGAATACTAAAAAAATAACAGTATTGAATGATATGAAATAAAAACTTAGTTTTCTGTACAATTCTATTCTCTCATCTTTCTTTGTATATGCAGTAGATTTAGACCATTTCTTTTTTTATTCTTTTGATACCTACTTTCATGACTTCAATAATAATTTCATAACTCCATTAGGGATTTACCAGAGGATACACACTATGAAAGAAACTTAGCTCACATATACTAATACCCACCTCTCCTCTAATTTACAAAATTTAGTAAAAATATATTGGCTTTCATTTGCTTAATATTATAGTTTTCAGTGATAAACAAGTATATTTTATTGATCCAATAACCTTAAATATGTATATGTTGACTCCCTATTAGGTAATACATATAAATGTGCATCTCCAGGAATCCTGTCTTTTTTTCTCTACAAGTTGTGTTAATTTATCCAGGGCCACAGTTGATGGCTTTGCAGACAACTCCGGGAGGTTCCATCATTCATAGTCATCATACATTTGTATAGTTATTGCAGTAAAGTCTCTTGCAGATGGGGCTGCTATTTCATAATTCACACAAATATTCCATTTGGCTAAAAATAGATAAAACTGGTAAATTATGTGCAGTGTATTCTGCAACTGTAATGAAGTGTTTTGTTCATATGTTTATTCTGGGATCTGAAAACCAATAAATATGATAACTTTGTATATTTATTGCCTAGAATTGGAAATGTGGACTCCTATGTGACTAAAGCTCTGTTGCTTCGTGCTCTAAGCCTGAAGATTAAATAATTTTTGTCTTATGCACCTTAACTTGGTTCAAAATCATGTTACATTTCCGTTTGCTTCAGATTTTGACCATAACTTTTTGTTTGGCTCTTTTTCCCCCTTGAGGTTTTAAGTTCAATTATTGTGGTTGTTAAAAGCTCATCACTAAATCTTAAATGAGATATTTGTTAAAGCTACTTCCTTACAGGCCTCCTTCTAGGAATGCTTTTTTTAAATCCTCACCTGAGGATATGTGTTTTTTAAATTGATTTTTTTTAGAGGGAGGGGCAGGGAGAGAGAGAGAGAAACATCAATGGGAAAGAGAAATATCAGTTGCTTGCCTCCCATACATGCCCTGACCTGGGGTCGAACCTGCAACCTTTTGGTGTATGGGACAATGCTCCAACCAACTGAGCCACCTGGTCTGGGCTAGGAATGCTTTAATTTTTTGTTCTAGTTTAGATAAACTAGATCTAAATTTCTAGGTCTACAGCTCAGTTTTCCCAAGCTTTTGTGGTGTTTCCAACCTTTCTCTCTTGATAGTAATCTTTACTATTTTCTGGATACCATGTTTTTCTTTTGTCTAAAAGTCTTACTGTGTTTGCTGAAAGACATCTGGAAACAATTTTATTAGAAGATGTGCCTGGGAGATAATTTGAATCTTTAAATGTCTGAATTTCTTCCACTTCTATTCCAATGCCCAAACAAGGAAAATTATACTCTGTTAGTGTGACCATTCATGCTGAAAGTCTAACCTTTTCCAGTTGGCCAATATTCTTTATTTTAAAGAGCACATCTTCCTTTTTAGCCTGGGTATGAACATCATGCTGCCAGCCTTCCTTAAAGTGATATAGTTTAATATTATCATTTTTAAATGGCTTCTTAGTAGTCCCCTATTTATTTAACTAAGTGATAATCAATAGATGGTTAGGTTGTTTTTAAAGAACTTTTTCTACCAGAAACAATTTTGTGATTATTTAATAATAGCAACTTCTTATATGCAGTTATTGTATGCTAAAATCAATGCTAGTTTATTCCTACAATAACCCCTAGGAGGTTCTTCCTGTTATTATCCCCATTTTACAGATGGGGAAACTGATGCACAAAGAGGTTAAGTAACTTACACAAAGTCAAACAAACTTGTAAATGGACAAGTTAGGATTTGAACTCCAGCAGTTTGATTCCAGACTCCCTGCTCTTAACCCCACTGCTGTGATTTCCTCAACATACGTCCCTGTAGGTGACATTGAGAGGTCACAGAGAGGGCCTCTTGTTTTATTAAAGAAGAAAGCACTCCTGGTAACTATTTACTGGCACATAAGCAGTGGAGTGTTAATGGTGATGTTATCTGAGGATTTGAGTTTCATAATGAGAATTTCAAAGACTGGGCTCAAGAGTGGCTCAGGGAGATTCTTGGGGTAAAGATCCAAGTCTTTGAGAGTTGAAGGAATCCTACCCATTTACAGTTCCGATGTGGAAAATTGCATACTCAGCTAGTAAAAGTTGATTTTATCATCCCTGCTCTGTGGGGAGCTTTCCTTGTCCTGTTTATTTCCTAGAGAGGGAGGGAAGAGATAAGCAGAATAGAAAATGAGGTTAGCCATTTGCAATTGCACCATGCTGAAGTGGCATTTGGAGCACTTCACCTGAGCTTTTGCTTGTACGCGCCACTTTAAAAATATAATCTGCAGTTTATACGGCTCTATTTAAACAGAGCTAATGTGTTTAGGGAAGTAGAATTCAAGGAGGGGGAAAGGGTATTAATGTAAAAAAGCCAAAGAGCTGTGAAAATAACCTCATAGCGACCTGAAATTTGTACTGAGATTAAATGGCTATTCAAAGAAAGTTTATTGCTGAGCAGCTGAATTTGCCTTTTCCAATTTTTTCCCCTCCAAACAGAATGAAGGAGGGGTTTCGAATAGCTGTTATTTATTCATTAGTTCCTGCCGCCAGCCTTCTGCATGCCAAGCGATGAAACTTTCAGAGGCTACAAAGAATGTGGCAATTATTGAAAATTTTCGCTGCATCTCTTTATTTGCTATCATCCAATTGATAGCAGTAAGAGATTACTAAGGCTGAAGGATACAGGAGTAATCATTATATTATAGATAATAAAATAGCCATTTGAAAGGGTTAGTGTTTAAAAAAGTGATGCCAAAGAAAGTGAATTTCCACAGAGGCAATTATGACCTAGAATACCATTACCAACCCCAATCTTTTCCTTAGTTGCTGAGTTTTGTGAGGGCAGAAAAATTGTTTTCTTGCCCCCATTCTAAGTTCTTCCAGCTGGGCTAATCAAATTAACATGAGACAGATTAATAGGAGAAAATGATCAAATTTATTACATATGTACGTACAGAGGTTCCATAGGCAAGGCATATAAGACCCCAGGACATATTGGGCAGTTGAGGTTATATGCCATTTTGGATGAAAGAGTGGGAAGCAGGAGTCTAGGGTTAAAGGGAAAGTAGGCCATTCATGGGCAGATGAGGAAGAGATGGGAGTCCAACAAATAGGTTTTGCTAGATTTAAATCTCCCTGTCTGCTACACTTAATTCATAGATGCTAACGTAAGTATGCTAAGGTTTTGTTTTTAATCTGAATTCCTGTAGACTGGTAAAAGGTGTGTGTGTGTGTGTGGGGGGGGGGGGTGTTAAAAAGCTGTTCTTGAGTTTTTTGGGTTTTAATTGTTTTCATCTAGAAATGTCTGCATACCAGGGTGGCACATTCTAGGGAGACTCATTCTGGACCTCCACAGTTTCATCGCAGGTGCAGTTATCTATATTAAGCAAATTTTTTGTTTTGTGATAGAATATTTCCAGAGATGTGCATAGGGATAGGAGAAGAAAGAGTTAGGTGTTCCTAGAGAAAGGTAAAATAGGGATATGCTGAATTCTTCAGGGCCAGACTTACCAAAGTAATGATGAGGGGACATGGACCATGGACATTCTCAGTATTATTTTCCTTTTAGGGAACTCCTATCTCCATTTCCACTTGTATACATAGTTTATTGTTCTCTACCAAAATACTTTATGATAGAATCATGTTTCCCTAAGTGGTGACTCAAACCTCAATGCATTCTTTCTTTGGGATATTTTAAACACAGCAACAAAGTATTAACCATAAAACAGTTGAAGGCAAGAGCATTTGGGGGGGCGGGGGATGGGAGATTTTTCCCATACTAGATGTCAAGATTTTATAAGTCCATGTGTATTGGTATAGATACAGAAAAATAGATCCATGGGATTGAATAATCAATGAACAGACCTGCATACATGGAAATTTAATATATAACAAATGGTTTTCCAAAGACATATATGCCAAACAAAAGAATCAAAGATACTTTAAATTTTGAAAGGAGAATTTAGAATAAAATAGGCCATATTTATGGCCGTAGGATAGGGAAGGATTTCTTAACACAAAATACAATTTAGAGGGAAAAACACTGGATAATTTTTAGCTACATTAAAAAGGAAAATTGCTTTTTATCAGATGATACTATAAAGAAAATCTAAAGACAGCCAGTAACTGAGAGATATGTAATGCATAGAACTAATAAAAGAATAGTATGCAGAGTACATAAATAACTTTTACAAAGCAATAAGACTTGACAACTCAGTAGAAAAGTGGGCAAATGATATGAACAGGCAGTTCTCAGAATCAGAAAACTGAATGACCAATAACCTCTGATCAAGAGGCCTTTGACCTCTTCAGCTTCACTAAACTTAAGCTAGGCCAGACCGCCCTTTTCTTACAGTGTTTACTTAAGAAAACTTTGAATTATAAATTCTTCCTCTGCACCTTTGAGATGTACATCTGTTAAAAAGCCTCCTTCCGGTTGTATAAACTAAAGTGCTTTCTCAAGAACCGGCAGCTATCTCCCAGGCTCTGTGGGCGGGAAAGCACAGGTAGCCTAGTCACAGGGGACAGAAGGGCCAACGTGAGGGTAACTGAATGGGCCTGGCACATTCCTTTGATCGACTTCCCTCCTAACCTCCTGCAGTCGGCTTCCAACTGCTCACCCAGCAGCAAAAACTCCTCCTGACCTTTGTCTCAGCAGATTTGAAATCAGACTGAAGTTTGGTCTCTCTCTCCCATCACATAACCTTGAGTGAAGGCTCCTTACCTGCTAAAATTTGTTCATGAAACTTTTGCTTGAATACCTCTCATCAGGAAAATACAAGATTAACACCAAATATCCATACCATTTGCAGTCACCAGAATGGCAAATATTAGTGAGAATGGAGAGCAATCTGACCAAATATACATTGGCATAAATTGGCACAGTCCTATGGGGCTGCAATCTGATAATCTCAAGGGAAGTTGAAGCTGTGCCTATCCTATGACCCAGTAATACCATTTCTAGAGAGATACCCTAGAACCTCTCCCTCCGGTGTACAGAATGGCATGCAGAATAGTACTGACAGCAGCTATGTCTGTAATAAAAACAAACCTGGAAACAGCCTAATTATCTATCCATGAGAAAATGGATTACAATTATGGTAGTCACAAAAACAGAATACTGTATAGCAGTGCATAAAAGTAAAAAAAATATAAAGTTGACCAAAGAAATAAGCTGTAGGACATCATGTCTTGAATATAAGGTTTAAAACTACATCTTACATTGCCCAGCAATCCAAACGTATTACCGTGCATTTTTCTTTTTATTTTTTTTCTATATATTAAACTTCAAATTCTGAGAGTTGTTACTTCTAAAGACAGGGGTGAGACCTGGCTGATGTGGCTCAGTTGGTTGAGCGTTGTCCCATGCACCAGAGGGTCACTGGTTTGATTTCTAGTCAGGGCACCGGTCAAGGTTGCGGGCTTGATCTCCAGTAGGGGGATTACAGGAGGCAGCCAATCAGTGTTTTTCTCTCTGCCTTCCTCTCCCTTCCTCCTCTGAAATCAATAAAATCATTAAAAAATAGATAGGGGAGAGAAGGGAGAGGGTGAAGAATCATGAGGATTTCACATGGGTTGACAATGGTTTATTATTTTTTTTAGCTGAGTGGTAGAAACACGGAAGATAAAATATTTTTATATTTAATATCTAACATTTTATAATAAATTACAAAAAATGATTTTGAGGAAAAGAGTTGGATGCTTCTACTTCATTATGTCAATATTCATATGTCACTTGGTTTTTCCCCCTCTGTCTTTGAGATAGAGCACTCTTTAACCTGTAAATGGGATTCAGCCTAGTTTGAGGTGGTGATTGGATGTAATTCTGATCCCAGCTCTGCCTTGGGACATGGTGTGATCTCTGAGTCATCAAAGTGCTTTCTGGACAAGCAAGCTTCCTACAGGAAGAGATAGAAATGCTAATACTTGGCACGCACATATTGGGAATACTATTTGACTCTGTGAGCCCATTAGGCTTCTTGTACCTCAAAGGCAGGACAGTCAGAGATAATCACACTGAAAGTCACTATGACAGAATAAGAAGGTAGACAGAACCTGGAGTTGGAGATGGGGTCCTTCTGAGATTTCTTAACCTCCTCTTCCTCCTCCTCCAGTTCAGTTTTCAAGATGAGGAACCAATTTTCATACAAGTTGGGAAGTTCCTGGGATCATAGATGGGCTTTAGCAGCATTTCTATTAACGTCTCTGACTAGGATGAAGGGATCAGCAGGAGGGGTACCTGTGTTCATGCCCCTGAGTGAAGGTAGGGGGAAATGCCACGGCTGTTTGTTTTATACCAATAGCTACAAAATGCAGGCAAACCGTGCAGAGGGATTTGGAATGAAGAGTGAAGCAAAGCATCATTACCTAGTTGGGAGACCTATCAGAAAATGCTTTCAGATATGTAAGGTGAACCTAATATAAGGATCCTCATTTCAGGTCAGCCATATAAGTTCCCAAGAAAAAGAAGCATGTCTTCTGAGTGCTCTGTAGTTGGTGTTACCTTTGTTTTATTTTAAATTTGTGTTACAGAATGGCTTTGGATTATCAAGAGAAATTCGGGAATTACTTTTCTACATCCTCCCTAGCTCACTCTTAACCTGAAACTGAATTGAGCAAAACAGCAAGCACTAAATGAGAGAAAAGCAGCCTACTAGGGAGTTTTGTGGATGCAGGAGGCAAATGTACAAGTGGCACTGATTACCCACCTTCCTTTAATTAGGGTCATGGTCCCAAGGCAGAACATGGTTGTATGTAGGAGTAATCGGTCTTCTTGCACTATACCTTGGATGATTTTTCGGGGAAAAGTTAAGGAAATAGGCTTGTTTTCAAAGGTCATCTGAGCAACTTAAGATGTGTCCTCCAGGAAAACCCATCCTCTGATTGGCTCACTAATAGAAGATAAAACTAAAATAAAAAAGAGTGACACCCAGCTTTTTATTTTTCATTTCTATTTGCATGAAGTATTTTTTTCCTATCTCTTTACTTTCAGTCTATGTGTGTCTTCAGATCTGATGTGGATCTCTTGTAGACAGCATATATATGGGTTTTGTTTTTGTATCCATTTAGCTACCCAGTGTCTTTGGATTGGGGCATTTAATCCATTTACATTTAAAGTGATTATTGATAGGTATATTTATTGCCATTTTATTCTTTATAACTATGTTTTTCTTTTTTTCCTTCTTCTTCCTAAAGAAGCTCCTTTAACATTTCTTGTAATAGTGGTTGGTGGTAATAAACTCTTTTAGCTTTTTGTCATCTGGGAAGCTCTTTATTTCTCCTTTTATTTTATACAATAGTCTTGCTGGGTAAAGTAGTCTTGGCTGTAGCTCCTTACTTTTCATCATTTTGAATATTTCATGCCAATTCCTTCTGACCTGTAAAGTTTCTGTTGAGAAATCAGTTGACAGTCTTATGGGAGCTCCCTTGTAGGTAACAAACTGTCTTTCTGTTGCTGCTTTTAAGGTTTTCTCTGTGTTGTTAACCTTTATCATTTTAATTATGATGTATTTTGTTATGGGCTCTTTTTGGTTCATCTTGTTTGGGACTCTCTGTGCTTCCGGGACTACTTGTGTGTCTTTTTTCTTCACCAGGTTAGGGAAGTTTTCAGGAGAGAAAGAGAGAGAGAGAGAGAGAGAGAGAGAGAGAGAGAGAGAGAGAGAGAGAATGTGGCACAATGGTAACTTTTGAATCTAAGTAGTAGGAATTTGGACATTCATCATATTATTTGTTTGTAAGTTTATAATTTTTCATATTAAAATAATAAAAATATTGAAAAAGAAAAAAGTGACAACACGGGGTTAGCAAGGATGTGGAACAATTGAAACTCTCATAGACTGGTGACGAGAGGGCAAAGTTGGTATAGCCACTTTAGAAAAATTTGGTAGTTTCTTATAAAATTAAATATACTTTTACCAAATGGCCAAGCAATTTCACCCCCCAAAAAATTGAAAACTTATGTGCATACAAAGAATTGTATGAAAATGTTCTTAGTAGCTTTATTTAGAATTACTAGTCTTCTGTATTTATCCAAGAGAAATGAAAATGGATATCCATACTAATGTGTAAGCAAATATTAATGGCAACTTTATTGAAGCTATTACCCCAAACTGGAAACAACAAAAGTGACCATCAATTAGTGAGTAATTATGTTGTATAAGACCTGGGGTAAAAGTAGGTTTACAGTTGTACATATGGAAAATAATACAATGATTAATAAACAATAATACAAGAATAAACTCTGTGTTTCACATACAACTGTAAACCTACTTTATTTTTTACACTTTTTTTTTAATATTTATACCATGAAACATACTATTCAGAAATAGAAAAATATATGGATAGAAATGATTCTCCAGGCATTATGCTAAAAATCAGTGAACATGTGAAGATTTGGGGAGAATAGTTTGTTTTCAGAGGGCATGGCAGCTCTGCCCATTCCTGCCTACTTTGTCCTATGCATCTCTTTAATGGCTCTTTCTGAGTTACATCCTATTATAATAAACTGGTGATCTAATAAAATCTTTCTATGAGTTCTGTGAGCTGATCTAGGAAATCAGTTAAACCAAGAAAGGGTTTCTGGGAACCTCTGATTTATAGCCAGTTGGTCGGAGTTCAGGTAACAACCTGGAGTAGCAAGTATCTGAGGTCCAAGAAGGGATTGTGCAAACCCCCCAATCTGTTGCTTGTAGAGCTTATTTATCTTGCATAACTGAAACTTTATATCCATTGATTAGTAACTTCCTGTTTTTTCACTCCTTCCAGCCCCTGGTAACCACCATTCTACTCTATTTCTGTAAGTTTGATAGTTTAGATAATTCATGTCAGTGGGGTCATATAAAATTTGCCTTTCAGTAACTGGCTTATTTCACTTAGTATAAGGTCCTTAACTGCTGAATTCCTGAAAAAAAAAAATTGAGTGTTTTTCTATTATATGAGTATAGGCATAAATAAGTTAATTAGAGAATGGCAATACTCATAAAAACACTTAAAAAGGAAAAAATAAGTTACTGAATAATGTGGGAAATCTGATTCTATTTTGATTACAGAAAGCAAAGAAGTGTAATAAATTTTACAAATATGTAAATATTTGAGCAAGAAGAAAGTGTGGGAGGACACAGTAGGTTGTTACTGTTGGTTACCTCAGAATGTGGGGTAGAATTGGGGGACCATAGGGTTAGAATCTCCTTTACATGTTTTTCTGATGTTTCCCATGTTATAATACCGATCAGCTGAAAATTAAAGTAAAAAGCTTTAAAAATGTTAAGTGATACTAATGGATGTAAAGTCATTGACACCCTGTCTCAAATATTATTTGCTTTCATTCTCCATTCTGTCTTCTGGTGAAATTTCCAACTCCTTGCTTGTACCTTTTCACTCAGTACCAGGACTCTGCAGACTATAGGGAAGTAAATCCCCCTCTAGGGGGATTAGGAATCCTTGAACAATCCCAGCCTGAAGTTTGAGGCTTCATCCTTGTTTATAGTATGTATGTACACATTTCCCATTCCAGAATTTAGTCCACAAATATCTGTGTGACTAATATGTCCTAGATACTCTGCTGGCCCAGGTGATATAATAGGGGAATTAGCAAGGCCAGTTTCTGCCCTTTAGGAGTTTACTTTCTGCTGGATGTACCCGGGAGGGACAGGAATAGTTTCAAGCAGAGACATTCAAATTATTGTCTAACACCTTTGAAGTTCTTGACAACACAACAAAATCAGTCATTTAACAGATGCCTTTATGCTAAGAAAGAGCAAGATTCAGTCTTACCCAGGAGCTTAGTGCTTGGGTTTAATTTGGTGAGAAAGGTTAATATTCTATCATTGGCAATAAATGGCAACCATCATTAGTTAACTTGAGCACTTAATTGCAGTTTGAAACACCCCGAGCTATGCATATGGGGTTTCTGCTCCAGCTGAGCAGTAGGCAATATAACATATGCAGCCTCTCTGGGACGCCTGGAACCTGCAAAGGAAGAGACACTTGCTGAAGGAAATCTCTCCCTTCTTGGCAAAAACTTCATCCGGCTTCATGTTTGACCTTCTGCTGCAGCAGAAGGAGTCCTCAAATTACTTCCCTGTTTAATGCTTCTATTGAAAGTCCCTTGTGACCAAACACAGTAGTAATCTCCAGATTACTAGAAGCGCTTCAGGGGCATCTGGTACCATGTGTTATTTTGGAACCTGTTGAGATGTAAATCTCAAATATCTGAAATCACCCTGCTATTTCAGAGGATTTGAGCAACTAGTCATTTGGGGAGAAAAGCAAAACTGTAGCTGAGAGAAAAAGAGGCCCGAGGGTGAGTGGGTAGATACTATGTGGTCTTTTTAAGAAGGCAGGAGGAGGGTCCCATCGGCTTTATCTAAGGAAGCTGTTCAGAAAGGATGGGAGCTATCTGCTCAGGCTGAACAATTTGAAGATGATTAGGGCCCTTTGTTTAATCTTCCCTGCTGTCTATTTGTGATTTCTTTTCTCTCTCTCCCGATTTCTGGAACTTCTGGATTGAAGAGAAAACACCTTTCAGGAAAAGCTGTGAAAGACACTGAACTGAAGCAAAGAAAGATTAGTGGGTGTCCTGCCTAGTTCATCCATCTGAGTTATTACTGTCTTTCACTGTTTTGAGTTATTTTACAACTCTGAATATTGTAGCAAACTGATAATAATATAAATGATTCTTGTTTATAGACTTGCAAATTGTGTTCAGCAAAAGGCAGTTATTTTTTGCCTCATGGATGGTTCACTTTGCATTATTTGTAAATTCATTTCAGAGTTCCTTATTCTCTGCCTGTGTGACTGCTGTTTGCAGTGCACTTTGGAGTTGTTGTAATATCTTCCTGGTTCCCTCATTAATTAATGAGTTAAATGTAATCTATGATACATGTTTATTTGATATTTATATGGAAGTCATAATTTAATCTTAAAATTACCCTTTAATATACTTCTGGGAAAGATAAGTCATTATGTGCAGAAACATGACCCAAAGAATGTTCTACAAAGTGCTAGTTTTACTAGATATAGAGGGATTATGTGTGAGGATGGAAGGGGACTAGTGCTACAATCAACTATATTTGGGAAATGTAAGATTAGAGAAATTCTTTATTGCAGTATTTCTCAGTCTTAAAGATGTCAGGGTTCATTATGTAATTTTTTGAGTTTTACCAAATCACTTGGTCAAGGAATGTTCTGGGAAAGGCACTTTTGAGAACTCCTGCCTCAGGGAGCATTGGTAAGGGAGTGCTGAACCCAGCTTGGCTCTGATTGGAGAAGGTAGAGAAAGTACACAATTGAAAAAGGCGGAAAACAGCTAAAGTAACCTGACAGTTGTAGAATTCTGTGTAGGATTGGCTTGATCAATGATTAGCTCCAAATGATGTGCCCAACTCTCTGACACTTTAGTGTTCAGAGAAATGTGTGTGCCCTTTAGCACATATCTTAGTACAGGGACTATAACCAGCTCAGTATCATGATAGGTTTCTCTAAAGCATCAACATGACTGAAGTTATGCCCAAAGTTTGGCTTGTTTTAGGACAGACTTATAAAGCTTAAAACCAACCAATTTGGGCAAGTGTGGGTATTTGGAGATATGAGGAAGTCTTGTGGGTCGGTGGAAAGGAATATCTTTGTCTTTAGCTCTCCTGGTCTTGCCTGAGTACCTGGAAGGTTTCCAGGTTCATCAGGTCATCATGCATCTTTGACTGGATTGGTATCTAGAATTGCTGGGGTGGTGGCTGGGGCTAGGGCGGTGATGGCAAACCTTTTGAGCTCGGCGTGTCAGCATTTTAAAAAACCCTAACTTAACTCTGGTGCCATGTCACATATAGCAATTTTTTGATATTTGCAACCATAGTAAAACAAATATTTATATTTTTGATATTTATCTTATATATTTAAATGCCATTTAACAAAGAAAAATCAACCAAAAAAATGAGTTCGCGTGTCACCTCTGACACGCGTGTCATAGGTTCGCCATCACTGGGCTAGGGATTAGGGGACGCGAGCTCAATGAGTGCTGTTTTTTAAGAGCATCTGAAGGACCTTCTCTAGGCTGTGCTTTCATGGGCATGCCACGGGTCTTTAGCGTCGGCCTAGTGCAGATTTTTTGGCCTGACACATATTTGTGCTCCTAAACACCTCTTAGTTTCCTGAGACTTCTTTCTGGCCCTGGGTTGGGCCAAGAACACACAGATCTAATTGGAGAGGTGTAGGGTAGTTTTCACTGGCAACTTTGGAGCCAGAAGTGTGATACTAGATGGATACTTATCTTCTCTACACTTCTTCTGATTATAGAAATGGAAGGTTTATGCATCACCATTGACTTTTGTTGCTGTCAATAATCCAAAATAATACAATTTTGGATTATTCTACAGAAGATAATTGCATAGTAGTGCTTAATGCTGTAACCTTAGCAGAAGTCTCTTGGAGAATTCATGGATTTCATTAAGCTCTGGGTGCCCATAGTAGGGAACTAATGGATTGAGGCTGGTGGTGGGAGGCCCCCATTGGGAGATGCTGGTGATGTAAGCCGCAGCAGGACAGAGTTGGTGAAGCCTTGCTTGGGTAGTCCTTGAAGAACTACCTTCCCTTTGCCCCAGCTCTGGGTTCCCCTTCTAATTCAGGAGGATATGCCATATAGGCCCTCAATATACAAATCTTGCAGAGAAAGCATGACATTCTGGACTCTGATTTTTTTTTAAGAGTAATTTTTTCCTGATTTTTATACTTATTTTTCTACTTAACAAATAATGAATATACATTGAAGATGAAAAACTTTTGTTGCCAATACAAAAATGTTTGTGTATGTGCTTTTAGTCTTTTCCTTATGTACACATGCATTTTATATACATACTAGAGGCCTGGTGCATGAAATTTGTGCACTGGGGGTGGTGTCCCTCAGCCCAGCCTGCACCCTCTCCAATCTGAGACCCCTTGGGGGATGTCCGACTGATGGTTTCTGGCAGTTGGACATCCCTCTCACAATCCAGCACTGCTGGCTCCCAACAGCTCACCTTCCTGCCTGCCTGATTGTCCCTAACCGCTTCTGCCTGCCAGCCTGATCACCCCCTAACCACTCCCCTGCCAGCCTGATTGATGCCTAACTGGTCCCCTGCCAGCCTGATTGCCCCCAACTGCCCTCCCTTGATGGCCCGGTTGCCTCCAACTGCCCCCCCCCACCCACCCTCCCGTTGGCCTGGTCACCCCTAACAGCCTTCCCCTGCCGGTCATCTTTGACCACATGGGGACAGCCATCTTGTGTGAGTCATTTGCTTATTACCTCTTTATTATATAGGATTTCTTAAAGAATTATACTATACCATATATTGAATCGTCGCATGCTGATTTTTTTCACTTGAATTATCATGCATATTTTCCCCTGATATTAACTGTTGTTCAGAAGTATATTTTTGTGTGCTTAGTAATACTTAATTTTATTGATGTAGTACAATTCATTTAATCAAATCACTATTTTGTTTCCAAGTTTTTGCTCTCATAAATTATTCAATTTATTCAATTATTACTCTTTTGCACAGGGCTTAGATCAAATCTCTGACGATGGCCTTAGGATACATTCCTTAATGTAGAATTACTAAGTTAAAGCTCATGCATCTCTTTCGTCCTTTTCAAAGACTGGGCCAAGTTGTACTCTCACCAGCACAGTATGAAAAAGGCTTATTTGCTGTTACTAACGTTTTTGTGGCCTGTATAAGAATATGAGATCTCAGTGGTGGGAAACTGAGCAAGCGGGCAGAGCGGACCTTGATGAGTTGACTGTCCTTTTTCTCCTGGGTGGGCCTCCAGCCTCTTAGAAACTGAGAAAGCCCCACCGTATCCTACTGTTCTCTACAGCCTGTCCCCGAGCTACCAGGTAACTGATTCCTGAAGGCGTATGGCTTATGGAAGGCTGTGAGCTGAGGGACACTCTGTCCGTGGATGCCTAAAGCTGGTTGCTCTCTGGCCAAACCTTGGAGTTTCCGACCAGCACCAGTCTGTCCTGCGCCACTGCTGGGAGGGCTGAGGCAAGATTCCCATTGGTCTCGGGTATTTGGACTGCCTTCACATCACCACTGCGATACTCCTTGAGGTGTGCTGAGCCTTCAGGAGTCAGGAAACAGAGTAAAATTAGCCAGTGGAGTGAAGAGATCCCAGGGGCGATGGAGCACGTGGTTTTCTGTGTCTGCTTGGCTTTAGTTTAGCTGTGCATTTGTCACATCTTCTTTGATGCTGATGTTGTTGAGAGTGAAATATTGTAACGTTCCTCTGTGTATTTAAGTATTGGCCACTGATATCACTTCTATGTTATATTTATTTGGTGCAGACGCCTAAGTAAACATTAAACCTGGTACAGTATTAAGCAGTTAGTCAGCAGAAACCCATGAGAGTCTTGTTTGGCAGATTTGATATAATATTTTTCTGCATTCATTTATTAGGAATTTTTTTTATAGGCCACTGTTTTGACAAGCTACTGGTACAACGGTAATTTGCCAGCAAAGTTCACCTCATAATTAAAATGTTCTACAAAGGATAATTTTGTGTGCTGCGTTTAAATATAAACTTTTAGGCTCAATTTTCTTAAAAATATTTTCTGAATCACAAGATTAATTTTATGTTAATTTAGGAAAATTACCTGATCATCATGTGGAAATACAGGTATAACTTTAATTCAGTAGTTTACCAAATGATCTACTAAAAATATGCTGTATGTTTGTATGTTTTATAAATTTGTCAAAATCAAAACCGTATATTTTCAAAATACAGCAAGAGCTCTTATTTCTCTTTTTCCTCCTCTTCTACTTCCCTTCCCCATCTCCTTTCAAGTCATGATTCTGGGTCTATTTGATATAAATAAACCAAAGAGAACAAAACTGATATCACTGTCACTTTTTTCTTTTTCAATAGACTTCAAAGGCATTTTCTAATAAAATTAGATACAAAAAACCCTTTGAATATTTAAATATTATTTTTTTGTCTCTAACCATAATGGAATTTATTTATAGTTTTAAATAACTTAAAAATGTTAGAGATAAAGAGTAGTCTATAGAACCAAAGAATATTTGAGTGGCCTCAGGAATTGTCTAGTTTAAATGTTCTTGTTTTATAGATGTGGAAACCAAGACCTATTTTTGGAACATTTCACATATAAGATCAAAGGTTCTTTTTCTATTGCACAAAACAGATATCACAGATTTGATTGACTCTCATAAATTCTCTACAAAGCTCTTTCAGAATGTGTGTGATGAACTTCAAATGCTTTGTTTTTTCCACAAAGTGTCTTTGGGCTGTCATTAGCCAGCTCAGTTTTATGCACTTAAAACATTAGACATTTTTTCTGGTACTGAAATAGAGTACACACAATCAAAGTGATTTTGTTTTTGTTTTTTAAAATCTATAGTTTTATATATAAAAAACTATAGCCATATATATATATATATATATATATATATATATATATATATATATATAAATAGTCATTTAGAGAAAGGTTTTAAAAGACACTTATTCCTCCCTTAACACACAGATCATACCAATTCCTCAAATTCTTGCAGCAGATTGTAGAGATTTGGCACTAATATCCCAAAGGACTCCTCTGAAAAAGAAGCTTTATAGGTGAACTTGCTGTGATAGATGTTAGAAATTGATTCTTTTCCCTTTTATTCCAGGCCTAGCAAAGAGAAAAATCATGGGTCAATTTAGAAGTACTTTTATAGAAAAGCTGGAGCTTTTATCAAAGAATTACTTGTACCTAAATCCCCTTTAGAGTCTCTTTTCCTGATAGAAACATAAGTTTTGTACAGTAGGGAGTGGCATTTTTAAGAAATATAGTAATATATTTTATTCTCTACAATAGTGGTTTTAGAAAAAGAATTAGCACAGTTCATTATGTAGCTATTTTTTAAAGTTATGCTTTGTAAAAGGGGATTATAAGACGTTTCAATTATATATATACATACACTTGATGAATTAGGAATAGTGGCTAATGGAAGTCTGTGTTTTCAGATAACCAATCATTAAATAACCATGGAGAAGCAGTTCGTTAAATGTTAGAATTTGAGAGTGTGAAGTATTGGGAGCCACATTCTAATGCTGAGGGAGGTAGATGTTGGATTTATAAGTTCTCAAGGTGAATCTAAAGCTTAGCAAAATTTAAGACCTTCCGCCTTCTGTACTTGATCCATCATCTTCCTCTTTTCTGCCCAGGCAATGGAAGGAAAACTGCAGAACTCTTAGGACTCAGGAAACTAGGAAAACCCAAAAGACAAATCATCAAAATGTTTAGAATGTCAAACTATGGCTTCCTCTAACAAAATCCACAAAAAGCAGAGAAAAGCTACTGAGAGTCTAAATAAATGCAAGATAACCATTAAAGAAAAACTAGGCAGAAATTCAATTTATATTTGGACAAAGAACTAAGAAAACAGTGTTAAGTATGCAGTGATTGATGTGCTCATTAAGAGGAAGGAAGGTATGAAAATACATTCAGGTTTTCATATTTTATTTTTTTTTCTACATATATATCAGCTTTGGCAGGACTGCAGCAAAATTCATGCTAATTGTTCAATTAATCACACCTGATTTTTCAGACACAAGGCCATATCTGAGGTCATTGTGATGGCATTTTCCGTTGCCCACCATACTTTCTTCATCTTATCACCACCCCTCTGATGGCACTACCTCCCTTCCTTTGAGGAACTGGTCAGACCTGTTTCAATGGTTCCAATCACGCTAAACCTGTGACACCCTCCTCCTCATACTGTCAGCTCTTAATATGTGACTTCAGAGCAGTCAGTAGCTATGTTCTCTGCCGGAGACCAGCACACAGCAAGAAGCTGAGGGGGGAGATAGGGAGCCCTAATGCTCTTTGAGTCCTTGGATACAACTAATCTTGAAGCCAATGTTACCCCAATGTCACCGTGTCCTTAGGAGTTGTTTGTGAGAACTATGGTGAGTAAGTTACTTTTATAACTTTTTGTCCACTGCAAAAAGAGAGTTCTAAAAAAGGATTCTGATTAATACCCAGTGAGAGCTTACTCCATTAGCACAATTATCGCTTTAGAAGAAATACCAACCTTAGATTAGTAGAACTAGCTGATTACAAAGTAAAGAGAAAATAGAATAAACGCTGCATAAAGCTCCCAGTGTTGGGAGGTGGAACTGGTGCTTATTTCAGGCCGACTCAGTTGCTTCTACATACACTTTGCTGTAAACAGAGGGGTTTTTGGAAATGTGATTTCACAAACTTACATTTGAATCAGTGCAATAAAGGGGTCATATTGTAAGTAAGTTGCTGGACTAGCCAGGGAACAGAAGGTCAACGAGAGACATACGTGCTTTCAAGTGTCTGAAGAAAATAGACACTTGAGAATATTTACTTGAGAAAATAGACCAGTTATTTCCAGTCTCTTGTTTTTTATTTGTTTTATTTGTTAATGGTTTAAACAACTGGCTGGGACAGCTCTGCTTCACCTCATTGTATCATTATCATTATTATTTTTTTGTCCTTAGGAGGAAACGTTCTTTGTATGGCTAGCATTGTCTAGGTAATATTTTCACCAAAGGAAAGGGGTACATTAGACCAAGGGTAGAAATGAAGTCTCCAAAGATATTAATATCCAAGAGCTACTTCCTCTTGGATAATATATCATAAAATCAGTGTGTTTGGCTGGAAAAAAAAAAACCCTCTAGAACACGAGGGGAGGTAGTAAAAGGGGTTTGGTGAAAAGTTAAAAAGTTATAACCAAAGACCTTCAATGATACATTCTTTCTCATTAAGCTGACTTAATAAAAGCCAGGAAATTCTCAGGCAGTGGCAACAAAGGAGGACAGATAGAGAAAGAGATAGGAGAGAGATCATCTGGAAGGAACTTTTCCCTCTGAGGATGCTTTTTGTTAAATAAATATGTAAAGAAAATATGTAAAGTTTTTGAAAAAAGAAGAGTTTTTTTCTTGGCCCAAAGCATGCTTTCTCAATACTCATTTTCATAGGGTTAATGAAGTAGATTAAGAAGAAAAAGAAAACATTTTATTAGTTAAATTTATCTTTGCATTTAAAACCACTCACCCACGCTTTGCCCACCGATGGACTTCTGTTTGCACCTATGGGTTAATGATGGACAGAATTGTATTTGCTAACCCAGAATTACCAATTGTCCTGTACTCCTTCTCCTCATATCAGCTTGGAAACTCCCCGGCCCCCTACACACATGCCTGCTGCTCTGTACTCACACCCATTTAATAAACATTATTTCTGCTTTCATGAAAAGGCCAACTTGATGTGTTCTGCCCTGGGGGTCTCTTATAAGGCTGATAGTCTGAGTATGCCAGTCTTTGTGGATAGTAATGGCAGAAATGGGTTGGAGGGAATTGAATTTGTCACATGAGCAGAGAAATAGAGTAGGATTTAGAAATGCTGAGTAGACTTGGGAGCATGATAGATTGGTTGGTAGGCATGGACTTGAGCAGCAAGAAAGCTGTGTGGGTAGAGGGTGGGGATTTAACTCACAGGGAAACTGATTTGGATGATGAAGTTTGGTAAATGTAGAACAAGTTAGAGGGCCATTGAGCAGCTGGTTCAGAGAATGAAGGAAGATGAGCTAGTAGAGACAGGGAAGGTAGGCAGAAGTAGGTTGTTTGTGTGGGTGGTGCGGGTCATTTATTAACTAACCTTCTGAATATTTAAAACAGTAGTTTGAGGTCATGAATGAAGACTTTTGCATTTTTTGGTAGTTCATGCATGATTTGGTTGCTAGCCTCCCTTTGACATGATAGTGTTTGATTTTATGTTTGGATCATACATCTAGTAGGACCAATATTATTAAGCAAACCTTATAAGTCTTTTAATTCTCAAATGAATTATTTTCAGTTCCCATGGTCAATTACTGTTTTATTTGCTTCTCTAGTACAACTTGTGACATCTTCTGGCCAATATGTGTTAGCAAGACACAACATTTTGGGAGCTGTAACAGCTTTAATGGTGCTATGTAGAAGAAGCTGGTAGACCTATCCCACTCAGGGATGTCAATGTAGCACAGGGAATACATAAAATGCATTATTTTCAAAGTGGTCTCCCAACTACCTACATAAGAATCACCTGTATATGTTTCTAAAAGTATATGTTTCCGGGCTTAAACCCAGATAAGGCCATATTTAGAGATATGAATTTTTTAACAGTGTCTGATTCATGTTATTGTTTGAAAATCTCCAATCTGATAAGTTAATGCATTCTCAATAAAAGAGAGTTTTTTTAATTAAAATAATATATGTTACCATTCATATTGACTCTTTCTACTGTAAAAACCTCAAGTAAGAATTGTGTAATAGCCCTATGTTCAATGCAGAATTATTTTCAATAGCAAGATATGGAAGTAACCTCAGTGTCCATTGATAGATGAATGAAAAAAGAATATGTGTGTACACACAAACACACACACCACACGTACACACAATGACATATTACTGAGCCATAACAAAGAACGAAATTTTGCTTTTGTAACAACATGAATGGACCTAGAGGCTATCATAAAAAGTGAAAAAAGTCAGAGAAAGACAAATACTGTATGATAGCACCTATCTGTGGAATCTATAAAAACAAAACTAATGCAAAAGCAAAACATAAACAAACTTATAGATAACAGAGAACAAACTGATGGTTGCCAGGTGGGAGGAGTGTGAGGGGATAGGTGAAAAAGATGAAGGGGACTAAGAAGTACAAACTGCCAGTTATAAAATTAGTCCTGGGAATGTATTGTACAGCATAGGGAATATAATCAATAATATTGAAATAACTGTGTATGGTATCAGATAGTTACTAGATTTATCATACTGATCACTGTGTCAGTTTTATAAATGTCTAATCACTTTGTTGTACACCTGAAACTAAGATAACATTGTATGTTAATGATACTTTAAAAAAAGAGAATGTTAATTGGCTAACTTTGGCATATGTAAAGCTGGAATGACCTATTACACTAAGTTGTGCTTATCAATGAATCATTTATTTCATGATTTCTAGGCATAGGTTTTTATTAGAATTCTAATTAGCTTGAAGCAATAATTCAAAGGCTGATATGTAAAGCTAGCTGATCCTATTTCCCTGTTGCTTAATTCTTGAGCTTTTAAGTATTCCTCATGGCACAGCTTGTAATACCATTAGTCTTTGCATTTGGGATCTGTCTCCTGCAAAGAATATTCTTTTGACACAAGTTCATATGGTGGAGAGGGTGGAGAGGGTGGTGAGTACGTGAGGATAATGTCAGTACCTACAGGTAGGAGTATATTTATTTTCTCTCCTGAAATTGGTCACAAACTAATGGGTTAATCTTATCTCTAGACCATTTTTATTTTGACATAAAGCCCATGGAGTACAGAAAGGATATGTATTGACTTTGCTTTTATAATATCCCCTCATTTGACTAAAGGATGTTCTTCTTTCTTGAGTTGTCCCAGGAAGATGATCACTCTGCTGGCATAATTTATGAACCTTAATTTAGTAATCCAGAGAGGTGTCTCCATGCAAAACCTCTCAGCACTTTTTCATTTGACTTTCTAAGTCATGTTTCTTTACAGCACTTATCCTTACATTATAAACACAATTTCAATATTTACATAGTAATCCCAAGGGGAAATCCTTGGCCAGAATTGCAGGAACCGCCTGTCTGGTACTTGCCCTGGGTTTGCCTCAGATTGCCTGTTAGAGCAACTGAGCCCGGTGTGGTCTGACTACAGGCCACCTCCATCTCAGATGTGTGTAAACATCTGGCCTGTGTTAGAAAGTTCTGGCTCCATTAAAGAGAAATAAACCATAAGACTCTCTTTCCCCAAGATCCTAAGAAAGCTCTGTGCTCAGCTTGTGATTTGGATTCTTTGATGTCCTCTCTTGTGAAGATTCAGCCTGACAGCGCCTCAGTTTCTCTGATATATTAGTCAGTAGCTTTTATATGCTTTGGTGTGTGTTTTTTCCCAAGGACTTTGCTTAACTTTAGTAATAACATTAGTTTTAAAGGATTTTTCTTCTTTTGCAGTGTTGTTCAAATTAACTTTTCAAAATTTATTTTTCTTCTGTTTTTATACATGGAAGCTATGCTAGTGGCAAGCCCTTGTCCATTGGAAGAGCCAGTATAGACCTTGTTCTCGTTTCCCTGAGGAATAATCTCATATGTTCTCATCTTAAAAAGGTTATTTTGTGAGGAACGAGGATGCCCTATGCCTGCCCTTAAAAGCTCCAGGGATCTTCCCAGTAGTACATGCTAAATATCTCTCACGCAGAGAGCCATAAGGACAGCCTTAAATATAGTTCATTAAAGCGATGAAACAGAATTTTTTTACATTCTATGAATATATCATCAATTGCCTGGGGAAGAAGTAAAGAGGAAGTCCTTGTAATAGAAGGCTCTCGGCGCACTTCTTCCACAAGTTCAATTTTAGAAAAGAATCAAATTGTGCCAAACCTTTCCATGAGACTTGGGGAAAGAGATGCAATAGAGAATCGTTAAATAAGTAATTAGAACAGGTGGTACACTGTTCTGCCTCTAAAACAAACCTGACTTCTTGATCTGCTCTCTTATTACAGGACTTAAAATGGATTATTTTATATTTTGTTTGCTCAATTACTTTCTCTCATCATGAAATGCAAGGAGATATGGAAAGCGTCATGTGCCCTGCCTAGTTTCTCCTACTCAAGAGCAGAGGTAGACTATGCCACGTTTTAAACAAAGAGCCCCAAACATTATCTGATATGTCAAGAGCTGATTGACAAGGTAGGGTTTTTTTTTTTTCCTTTTTCAAACAGATAACCAATTGTTAACAGTATTGTTCATTGAAAAACTATCCTTCTCCCTTGTTGTAAACCATTTGACCACATTTTGGGTGGGCCTCTTTCTGGAATCTATTCTGTTTCATTGGTGTAAATGTTTCTTGCAACACTCCTGTATTGTCTTGATTACTGTATTTCATATTAAGTTTTGAAACCAGAGTATAGCAATTTAACTTCAATCCTTTAAAAAATTGGGGGGAATTATCTTAATCATGATATATTTCCCCATTTATTTAGTCTTCATTAACTTCCTTTAACAATATTTTGTAGTTTTCATTAAAGAGGCCTTGCATGCAGGGGTTCTTGTTCCAGCATCAAGAAGGGTTCAGGAAATCTGGAGAAGGCTGTGCGTAGATTAAATAGGAGTCCAGAGATGAAGTATAATTTTGAAAGGCATTTGAGGGTCAGAGGAGCCTAGTTTAAAGGAAACTAAGATCTAAATTCTAAGGTCTCCTCGTCTCAGGACCCCATGCTTTTTATTAACACAATTTGTCCTGAGGCGATGCAGAGATATACACTTCAAAGGGTATACACAAGCATTGTCAGAATGGGAGAATTAGCCTATGGCTGTTCAGGTGTTTGGCCAGTAGGAGGCAATAACATGGAGATTAAGATGCCCTGAGCTGTCTGGCAGCCAAGCAATCATTTTAATGTATCCTATTCAGGTTTGGGGAAATGCCTTTAGCCATTCCCAACAGGTGACTACATGTATGACTCAGCCCTTGTTGAGTCCCCAAGTTCCATCAACCTTTTGATGAAACTTTTGCAATTATGACATGCTGGAATTGGCTTCTGGCACTTGCACATATTTTGCTTTTTTTGATAGAGTTATAACATTTAAAAAAATTGGTTCTTGACTCTTCATTGCTACCATACAGAAATACAATAGGTTTTTAGTATTAATCTTGAATCCTGCCCTTTTACTAAATTCTTATGTTTTAGTTATTTTTGCATAGATTTTTATTTATTTATAAAAATCTGCAAATTTATTGAAATACTTTTGGTGGTGAGGAAACACATTACACAAGTTACCATGTTAACAGAGCAGCCTGACAGGGTTAAAAAAAGTAAAAAAATTATTAATGTGATTATAGAATCAACCTTGCATAAATTCTTTAGAATTTTCTTTGTGTATGATTGTCATCTGTAAAATTTATACATTTTTCTTCCTTTTCAATGTCTGTCTATCTATCATCAGTATTTGCTTTATTATACTGTCTAGAGCTCCAATACAATGTTAAATAGAAGTAGTGAGAGTGGATATCATTGTTTCATGCTTAGAAGAAAGCATTCAATGTTTGGCAATTAAGTATATTAGCTGTAGAATTTTTTTTTTTTAGATACCCTTTACTAGAATGATATTTTAATTTATTCTTTGTTGCACTTTTTCTATCATAAATGAATATTAAATTTTGTCAAACTTTCTAATAATTGAAGTAAACCTTTTTCTCACTTAAGCTATTAAAATGGTAAATTACATGAATAGATTTTCAAATGTTAAACCAATCTTACATTTTTGATATAAAGTGTACTTGGCCATAAAGTACTATATTTTAACATATTGTTTGATTTTATTTGCTAATTTGTTAAGGAATTTTGCATCTATATTCACGATAGATATCCTATATAATAAAAGCTTAATACACTAAGTGTCTGGTTGACTGGTCAGTCGTTCAACCAGTCAAAGTGTAATATGCTAATGATATGCTAAGGCTGCTCAACTGCTCACTATGGCGTGCACTGACCACCAGGGGGCAGACACTCAACGCAGGAGCTGGCCCCTGGTGGTCAGTGTGCTCCCACAGTGGGAGCGCCGCTCAGCCAGAAGCTGGGTTCACAGCTGGCAAGCACAGTGGCAGTGGCGGGAGCCTCTCCCGCCACCAATGCTGCAGGAAGGTGATAAGGAGTGAGTGGTCCTGGACTGTGAGAGCCCTGGACTGCGAGAAGGATGTCTGACATCCCCCAAGGGGTCCATGACTGTGAGAGGGCACAGACCAGGCTGAGTGACCCCACTTGTGTACGAATTTGTGCACCGGGCCTCTAGTTATATATATTTTTTCTTGATGCTGTCTTTGACTAGTATTGTATTAATGTAATGCTGGCCTCATAAAATGAGTTGGCAGGTGTTCCCTCATTCTCTGCCTTTTGTAAGACTTTATGGTTGGTAGAATTTACTAGTGAAGCCACCTGGCCTGGTGTTAGACACTTTTTTTTTCTGGAAGGGAAGAAAGTTTTTAATTATGAACTCAATTTCTTCAGGGCAATTCAACTTTTCAGTGTGTGTTTGAGTCAGTGTTGGTAACTTGTGCCTTTCAAAAATTGCTCCATTTTTATCTAAGTTACTGAATTTACCTGTATAAAAGTTTTAATGATATACTCTTACTATCTTTTAATATCTGAATAATCTGCAATAATGTTCTTTTAAATCCTGATATCAGTAATTTGTTCTCATTTGTTTTCTCAGTTTAGCTAAAGATTTATCATGTTGTTTAATATTTCCTAAAACTCAGTGAATACTTCAGCATAATTCATTCCCTTTAGTTTTCTCAAGACTTATTTCATGTCCCAGAATATTTAATTTTTATGTTGCTGTTTTATACATATTCCATTCTTGTTGGGTGGTGTGTTCTATAATTGTCATTTAGGTCACAGCCCATATTATTGTCCATGCTTTATTTTTCTGTACTTCCTGTACATTTGTTCTATCAATTACTATGGGAGTATTGTTGAATCTAAAAGTCTAATTATAGATTGCCTATTAAGTTCTGTCCATTTATTTTGAAGTTCTCTTATTGAGAGCATGTGTTTTAGGGGTATTATGTCTTTTTTGATGAAATGTCTTACTTTATCCCTTACAATATTTATTTATTTGAAGTTTTATTTTTTTTCTGATATAGCCATGCCAGCTTTCTTACAGTTAATTCTTTCATAAAACACATTTTCCCATTCTTTTATTTTTAAACTTTTTGTGTCATATTTAAAGTGTGTTTCTTGTAGACAATTAGTAATTCGATCTTGCTTTATCAACCAGTCTGGCAATCTCTGCCTTTCAAACAGTATTCAGAATATTTCTATTTTATATATACTTATCTGTATGGTTAGGTTTTAATCTACTGAATTACAGTATTTGTTTTCTGCTTGTCTTCTTTCTTTCTTTTCTTTTCTCTTCTTTTTTGTCTTCCTTTCTCTCTTTTACTGTCACCTTTTGTATTAACTGAGTAGGTTTTAGAATTTTTTTTATTTCCACTATTGGGTTACTAACCACATCTCTTTGTTTTAAATTATTTTTAGTGGTTGCTGTAGGTTTAGAATATTCAACTGCAACTTTCCACAATCTACCATAAAAATATTAAAATAATATTCTGTCACTTCATGAATAAAAACCTTGCAAGACTATATTTTCATTTTTCCTCTCTCATTTTTGTCCTATAGCTGTCATAAAGTTTACATCTACATATTTTATAAACTTTGTGATACACTGTAATTTTTGCTTTAAACAGTCAATTTTATCTTAAAGAAATTTAAAAATGAGAAAAGGGTTATATTTAATCAACATAATTTTTATTCATCAATTTTGGTTATTTTTTAAAAAATATATTTTTATTGATTTCAGAGAGAAAGGGAGAGTTAGAGAGAGATAAAAACATCAGTGATGAGAGAGAATCATTGCTTGGCTGCCTCCTGCACACCCCTACTGGGGATCGAGCCCGCAACTGGGGCATGTGCCCTTGACTGGAATCAAACCCAGGACTTTTCAGTCTGCATTCCGATGCTCTATCCACTGAGCAAAACTGGCTAGGGTGGTTATCTTTTTTGTAGATCTAAGTATCCATTTGTAATTTTGTTTTTCATGAAAAAATTCCTTCGCTATTTCTTGTACTATGTGTATGTTAGTGAAAAAGTTTCTCAGGTCTTATTTGTCTGAAAAATTATTTCATTTAAGAAGAATATTTTTTTGTTGTTGAATATAAAAGTATAGGTATTTAACTGTACTTTTTTCTTTTAGCTCCTTAATAATGTTTCATTTTATTTTTGCTTGAATGGTTTTTGTTTTGAAATGTGTAATACTTCTTTTACTTATCAAAATGGTTCCACCCCCATCTTTTTATCACTGATTTTTATCAATCCTATCTAATAAAAGAGTAATATGCAAATTAACCATCACTCCATCACTCTGTCACAAAGATGGTGGCAGCCACGGAGCTGGAGCGAGCAGGAGGCTTGGGTTGCTGCCAGCAATGGAGAAAGCCAAGCTTCCCACCTGCCCTGGCTGGCACTGGGCTCTGCTCAAGGCTACAAAATTTCAATTGTAGAAGATAAATAAATCCCAGATACCTGCTGAAAAAAAGAAAAAAGAAAAAAATAGGAGAGGCTGGGAGCTTGTGTCCGTGGGGGACATGGCCAGCCTGAAAACGGCCCTCAACCCCTCACCCAGGCTGGCCAAGCACCCCAGTAGGGACCCCCACCCTGAAGGGGGTGTGGCCAACCTGAAAACGGCCCTCAACCCCTCACCCAGGCTGGCCAAGCACCCCAGTAGGGACTCCCACCCTGAAGGGGCTGTGGCCAGCCTGCAAACAGCCATCAGCCCCTCACCCAGGCTGGCCACAACCCCATGGGGTGAGGGTCCCCATGGGGGGGTGTGACCAACCTGAAAACAGTCCTCAGCCCCTCACCCAGGCTGGCCAGGCACCCCAGTGGGACCCCCCCACCCTGATCCAGGACACCCTTCAGGTCAAACCAGCTGGCCCCACCCGTGTACCAGGCCTCTATCCTATATAGTAAAAGGTTAATATGCAAATTTACCCTAACAGCAGAATGACTGGGAATCACTGGTCACTATGACACACACTGACCACCAGGGGCAAGACGCTCAATGTAGGAGCTGCCCCCTGGTGGTCAGTGCACTCCCACAGGGGGAGCTCTGCTCAGCCACAAGCCAGGCTGCCAGCTGCCAGCACAGCAGTGGTGGTGGGAGCCTCTCCTGCCTCCTCAGCAGCGCTAAGGATGTCCGACTGCAGCTAGGCCTGCTCCCCGCTGGCAAGTGGACATCCTCCGAGGGCTCCAGGGCTGCCAGAGGGATGTCTGACTGCCAGCTTAAGCCTGATCCCCGGGGAGCAGGCCTAAGCCAGCAGGTGGACATCCCCCAAGGGGTCCCAGACTGCGAGAGGGCACAGGTTGGGCTGAGAGACCCCCCCCCCCCCGAGTGCACAGATTTGTGTGCACCGGGCCTCTAGTTTGATTATAATATTCTTTGGTATTGTGTCTGTGTATGTGCATATGTGCATGTATGTATATGTTTGTCCTGCCTGAGTTTCAGTGAGCTTCTTTGGATGTGTTGGTGTATAGTTTTTATAAAATTTGGGAAAAATAAGCTATTGTAAACTTTTTGTTTCCCTTTTCTTTCCTTCTGGGTATCCAATTATATGTTGTATATTAGATTGCTTGAGATGACTCTACAAATCACTGAGGCTCCATTATTTTTTTCAGTCTTATTTTTCTCTGTGCCTCCTTTTGGATAATTTCTATTGGTATATTTTCAAGTTTACTAATATTTTCTCCTACAATTTTAATATGTTATTTAAATCTAATAAAAGTTCATTTCAAGAATTGTAATTTTTCTCTCTAGGAATTAATTTGAAGTCTTTAGTATATCTTCCATTTCTATTCTTACCATGTTAATGTTTTCCTCTAAGTTCTTGATTATCTTTCTTTTATATAGACTCATGGCACTTTATACTTCCCTTTCTATAACATCCAGTACAAATTACTGGACGTTATAGAAAGGGAAGTATAGTTACTTAATTCAAACCTTATGTTTATTGATTTTTCATATTGAGGACACTGACCAAGTCTGTCTTGTTCCTCAAGATACCCTCAGAGTTTAGCACTGTCTGGCACAGAGTAAATTCAGAAAATATGAAGTCAAGGAAGTCTTATTTTCTATTTCTCAAATTCTAACCTCCCTCACATGGAAACTTTAACTATGGCATAAGGCTGCCAGAAAGTCTGAGAAAAAAAGGCCAAGGATGGATAAATAATTCATCCTAATGATTAGAATGAAAAATTACTTTCTTAGCTGTTGGAGAATGAATTGATAGTCTTGGGAAACAGGTTAGCAGGAAATAGGGCTAAAAGGAAAGACAACTTCTCTCATGTGGAAATGAACTGGCACACAGCGAGAGCATATGGGAAAGGAGAGAGATGGAACACCACCAAGCAACACTCTGGAGTCTGGAGCTTGAACTGCAACACAGGCCAAGGGACTTTTTAACAACCAAGATGGCTAGTACAGATTTCTAAGTTGTTCACTTTGCCACAATATAAATACCATCTGTTACACAGAAAGGACTTGTCTAAGTGATGCATGTATACAAGCTGTGTGTGTGTGTGTGTGTGTGTGTGTGTGTGTGTGAGAGAGAGAGAGAGAGAGAGAGAGAGAGAGAGAGAGAGAGAGAGAATGAAAATACAACAAAGCAATTGAAGGAACTGAGTTTCATGTTTAGCAGGTGCATTTGGGAGTAGGAATAGCATACATGGGAGAGCAAGACAATTCATAAACTAAATCAGTTGAGTGATAGTTTGGGGTCCAAGATAACAATAATATAAGCTCTCCCTGTCTTCCTAGGAGTTGTTAGAAATATTGGGAAGTCATAAGACTTTCTACTTATATAAAAGTGGGAGTTTGTGCCAATCTTACCTAGATCTTAAGAGACCTGGTAACTCCAGGCAACATCTGAGTCACACATAATAACTATCAATTGGGAACTTACTACATGTCAGGTTAAGTGCTTTATAAATGATATTTTATACTGTTTTTAAACCCTCCCTCCAAGGAAAATGCTGTTAAAATCCAGCTTTAGTGATGAAGAGATACAACGTAGGGAGACTGTCACTTATTCGAGATCACACAACTTGATAAAAAGATACTAGAAGGAAATATTCTGGCAGATGAGTCAAGGTCAGGTGGTTAAAGCAGTAGAAAAAAGAGGTGAAAATGAAAAATTATAATTCTTTTCTCAGGGGCAAGACCCACTAAGGGGGAATATTTGACAAGTCAATTTTTTAACTTTTTAAATATATCCAGAGAAGAGTCCCAAGGTTGCCATTATTTCATTGCACGTGCCTTGCCCCCGATGCAGGTATCTCAGTGAGGCAGATGGTATGGGGACTGATAGAACAGGTACTGAAGTTAGACTTAGATTTGAATCTTGGCTCTGACACTTATGGGTGTGTAACCTTGTTCTGGCCACTTAACTTCTGAGCCTCAAAGGAGAAGGCACTAATATTAACACGGACTCTTGTGAAGATTAAACAAGATAATGAGTAGAGAGAGCTTAGCGTTATGCCAAGCACATAGTAATATCTTAAAGTTTTTATCTCCCCTACTACATTCCTATTTGATTGAGGGGAAAAAAGGATTGGTAAGAGAACAATACTGAGGACCTATATGAGTCCGGCAACCTTTTAGACCAGCCGTGGGCAAACTACGGCCCGCGGGCCGGATCCGGCCCGTTTGAAATGAATAAAACTAAAAAAAAAAAAAAAAGACCGTACCCTTTTATGTAATGATGTTTACTTTTTATTTATATTAGTTCACACAAACACTCCATCCATGCTTTTGTTCCGGCCCTCCGGTCCAGTTTAAGAACCCATTGTGGCCCTCGAGTCAAAAAGTTTGCCCACCCCTGTTTTAGACAGTTTGTTACATTATTTTATTTGACTAGAGGCCTGGTGCACAAAATTCGTGCACTGGAGGGGGCGGGGTCCTTCAGCCCTCAGCCCAACCTGCGCCCTCTCGCAGCCCAGGACCCCTTGCTCCTTACTGCCCACCTGCTCACTGCTCCTTACTACTTGGCTCCTTGCTCCTTAGCACTGCTGTGGAGGTGGGAGAGGCTCCGGCCACCGCCACTGCACTTGCCAGCTGTGAGCCCAGCTTCTGGCTGAGCGGTGCTCCCCCTGTGGGAGCGCACTGACCACCAGGGGGCAGCTCCTGCATTGAGTGTCTGCCCCCTGGTGGTCAGTGTACATCATAGCAACTGGTCGTTCTGCCGTAAAGGTCACTTAGGCTTTTATTATATAGATATTCACAGAAACCCTATGCTTCGCTCCCTATAAACCACATTGTGCAGTGAAGAAAACTTGAGATAAAAAGATGTAAAGTAATACCCTGGTCAGATAGCTCAGTTGGTTAGAGCATTGTCCAGATATGCCAAGGTTGTGGGTTTGATCTCCGGTCAAGGCGCATACAAGAAGCAACCAATGACTGCATAAATAAGTGGAACAACAATTTGATGTTTCTCTCTCTCTCTATATATATAATCAGTTTTTTAAAAAAGAGGCAAAGTAACTTATCCAAAATGACTCCTCTATGTGAGGTTGGCTATTAACCCAATTTTCAGATTAGAAAACTAAGGCTGAGAGAACTGAAACACATTTATATTCTCATAGTCATTCAACAAAGATGTGTTGAGTGTACATTTGGGCCAGAAGTTCTCTAACATCAAAGCTTATCCTATCCCACTCTTACATGCCAGTTACCGTAGGCTGTATTCATGTTTGAGGGCAGGTAAGTCTGAGCACTTTTGGAATATTAGTGGGAAGCTGGAAAATAGTCTGTTTGCATGAGATATTTTACATGAAGGCTTTGTGTCTGAAGGAGGGAGTTCAAACATGACTTCTTGGGAGACATACTTAAGGGAACAGTATGTTTTCTGTTCCCAAGTCTAGCCAAGGTTGAATCCCCATGGAAAGACCACCTATGGGAATGAAGGTACTTCAGTTCCCAGTTGACAAAGCACAAGCCAGGGCTGAGGAGGTGGACCTACTTGCTGTAACTATGTATTGAGTACAGGGACATTTAGATGTAAAGTTGACTAAAGACAATACAGGCTTTATACCTACTTTAACAGAATTCTCATTCTTCTGGAGGATATTGGCAGCTGTGGCATTGGTGCTGTATTACACATCAGGGCTTTTGTGGGCAATGAGCTTTGAGAGGAGAGGAGTAAGAACCTGGTGAGATTGGAGGAAATCTTGTTTACTAGCTCCAGACTGAATGCCCAAGTGTGTGAGAGGGTAGTTTGATTGGTGTAATGGCATTGTGGTGGAAGCCCTGATAGTATTTCTACTTCTTCCTAATGTGATTTGAAGATTTGTCCTCAGCTCTAGTGGTGGGCTTGAGTGTAGTAAAGTATTTTTGTCTCTCTTATCAATGATTGCTTCAGAAAAGGACATGTAAGTTAATGAGATGCAAGGAAAAGTATACTGAAGCTTCTCAGAAAGTTTTCTTCTTCAAGGAGCTTCATAGGAAACTGCTCTTTCTTCAACCAACATATAAATGAGAAACCTATAGCCCCAGCTGGTTACTAACTTTTAACTGCAAGGAAAATCAGAGTTAAGATGAAGCTGTGCACAGAGTAGGGATAATGTGGTTGAAATGCGAGGTCAACCAGTCTTGAACCTGTTCTACTTCTCCTTTTATAAAAAATTTTTTTTATTAGATAAACTGATTTGAGTTGACTCTTTTTTTAAAAAATATGTTTTTATTGATTTCAGAGAGGAAGGGAGAGGGTGTGAAAGATAGAAACATCAATGAAGAGAATCACTAATCGGCTGCCACCTACACACACCCCCACTGAAGACCGAGCCCGCAACCAGGGTATGTGCCCTTCACTGGAATTGAACCTGGGCCCCTTCAGTCCACAGACTGATGCTCTATCCACTGAGCCAAACCAGCTAGGGCTTGAGTTGCCTCTTTATCTAAGCTGAAAGCATCCTGATTTGGATAATGAAAACTGACAAAAATTTTCCAGTTTTGTTTTTGCAATTTAGGTATTAGCAAGCTTATGGTTAACACATGGGCATAAAACTGGAATAGCTATGATATTTCTACTAAATCAGCAGAGGAGTTGAGCTTGGAACAGATTAAAGAGCTCTCATTTTGAGATGGAAGTAAAAGGGAAAATTATGCTTGGAATTAAAACTGGAAGCCAAGGGGATGACAAGTTAATGTCTTGGTAAATGTTGAGACTTGGTTATTCACTGAGAATGAGAGATGAGGTCTGGAGGAATTTAGGAGGATTATAAATGTTTTAATTGCAGCTGTTTGGAATGAGAAAGGAATATATGAAAGATCAATACTGAGAAGCATGAAGGGCTAAGCTGAGGTTGGAGATCATAAATTTATAATGGAGCTAATCAGTGTCTTTATGAAGTTCTCCCCAGCATTGCTATAACAGAAGCTGAAGGAGACGAAAAGGACAGTGGGAGGACTTCATAGTTGGGGATTGGAGAGCAGGTGCAGTGAAAGGCCTGGGGCCAGAGAATTGAAAGTTGTAAAAATAAAAAAAAAGCATCATCTTTAAAAAAAAAACTTACATTCTTTGGAATTTTAACTTTCAACAAAGTTTTGAAAAATGTAATCTTATTTGGTTGTTACAATGATATTGTGAAGCAGATTATTAATTTTAATTAACTGATGAGAAATTGGAGACTTGGACATCAAATTCAGTCATTCACTCATCTTACTAAGTTTTGAAAACTCTTCTTAAAAATATGCTTTATGCCAGATCCTGCTATAGGCACTAAAAATTCAGAAATGCAGGGTATGGAACCTGCCCTCAAAGTGCTCACTTTTTGCTGGGAATGCAGACAATGTAGGAAAAAAAAAAAATAAAGTACAGAAGAAGCCATGACTAGATTTTTGAAAACACAAAGAATGTTCCCTCACCCAGGTTATGGAGTGAGAAAAGTTTTACTGGATGGTAACATGTGAGTGCGTTTTGAATGAAGAGTGTGAGTTGGCTAAGTGAAGAACAGGGTGAGGAAAGAGGATTTAGTGAGAGGGAGTAGCAGGTATGAAGATATGGACTTATAAGAGAGAAGGATGCATTCCAGGAACCTAGCAGTTCTCTGTAACTGGAGAGTACACTGCAGAAGAGAAAGCATTGGGAGTGAAGTCAGGAAATGTAGGTAGAAACTAGGTCACAGTCATATGAAGGGTTTGGATTTTATCTTAAAGAAACCTGGCATCTTCTGAAGGATTTTCAAAAGGATGTGTAATCATATTTGATAGCAGTGTAAAAGATGAAATGTAGGTATTACATATGAGTTAAATAAATCAATTATGAGATCATTGTATCTGGTGACAAATGAAGAATGGGGTTTAGAAGACTGGAAGACTTTGAGAGCCATTAAATATAATTGGATGTAGATAGTAAGAGAGGGAGGAGTCTAGTATGACTCTGGAGTTATTAGCTAAATTATTGTGCTTACAAGTCAGGGGGAATTTGGAGGCTGATAATTATTTTAATGCTCTCTTCATGGTACCACACTTGATACCTTAAAGGCATCCTTATAGTGTGGTTCTCCCCAAAGGAGCTACATTGATGCAATTTAAAATGAAGGAAAGAACCAACTTTTGTAAAGTCTGATATTATAAATGAATATACATTAGTGTCATTAACCCTCATGTAGAGTTAATGTCATTAACCCTCATGTAGGACCTCTGGTCCCTGAAAAGTCACCTTGAGATTTCTGGTAATTACTCTCAGAGCAATAATACCAGAGACTTGTGTTCTTGCCTCAGCATCCTTGTGCCTCCTACTCTCTAATCCATTTGAAGGAATTTCAGTATGGTTTGAGCTGGAACATAAGAATACCATTGACTGTCTCCAGGGTGCCTTCTCTTGGTGTCCTCAGAACCACTGTCTTCTGTAGGCGGTGGGAGGTTGGGTCTCCATGAAGGTAGCTGTGATCTCTGCTCTGTCTCATGTTGTCATCTGGCTCCTGAGCACCAACACAACTAGTGCCAATGGACTCACATAGTCCTTCAGCCTCTACCCCCAAGTCCTCCTTCTCTTCATATTTAAAACCAGATCCAAGGGCTCTATGGGGGAGCATCTCCCTTTCCTAGTCTACCCTAGTTTTCCAAATTAGACAACAACCCCAAAGAGCCTTTAAACATTTTATCTATTTCATGCAAGGAGATCCCAGAGGAGTCTTTAGGTTTCCACTCGTTTTTTTTTTTAAAACCATACAGGTTGTCTTTGGCTCCACTGAGTCATCCTGGTATATTTTGTTGTCCTTTTTTAATCTCCAACCATCACCCCTTCATGTTTCTACCCATTCACATTCTTCCACTTGTGTTTTCTCCTTCAAAATATACTTTTGTTATATTTTGTACTGACAGTGTTGTTCCCTGAGGGGACTGGCCTTCTCCACTGCAGATTTTAAGAGAGGGGAAGAGTGTCCTTTGTAGCAGTCTCTTCCAAAGCTTCTCAAATTCTTCCTTAAAGATGTCTTTGCTATCTTTTTCCTCTGGGGCATCTGATAAGAAGCTGTAGCTGTTTTTTGGCATGCCCCTGTTTCTTCACTCTTCATAGCTTTGCTGTATTATTATCAGTATGTCCAGCTCACTTACAGTCTATATAGGCTATCCATGCTCTAAGGAACCCCAGCAAGAACACCCTGTTCACCCCTCCTCTTTATCCTCTCTGTTTATAGGTAGCAGAGTCCCAGAGTGAGATCCTTGGGGTCAGAACCACACTTCTGACCCCCATGCCTGTGTATTTCCAGTACATGGGACTGATATGAATCAAGTTGGATCCTTATAATAGCACTGTACGTAAAGAACTTATGAATTAATTTTATAAGTGAGAAAATCATAACTCAGAAACTTTCCTTCTTCAAGTACATGAGTCATTTCAGATCCATCTTCTTTACAGTGGTTCCCTCTGATTTTATGAAAAATTGAGAAACTGTGATTTTAAATTAAACTTGTAACCCAAGGTTCATATTATCTAAGCGTGTTGTGACAGATACACACATATATAAAACCACACTTTTTTGTGTGTGACTAATGCATTTCCTGAAACCTGGAGCTTTTTCTATGAATTTGCTGAAAAAGGAATGAACTGTTAATTTATCTGAAAATCTCAAAAATGCCATTGGAGAAAAACCTTAATAAAAATCCATCAACTTGACAGAAGGATATTTTATTTCTGAAAGCTCACCTGTCATGCTGGATGAACTTTGAGGCTAGAGACAGAGAAAATATTTAAAGTTTATCATTTCCATTTTCTTCCCAAAGATGGCAAGTTTTGTCTGATTTGGTCTGGTTACATCTTTATGACAGGCTGATTGACATGCCTACTTATAAGTAAGGATTTCTATAGTTTTTCATTTTTGAGGGAAATTAGGTCTGTTCCTCAGAGTGTGGAAATGTGCGAACATTTCCATCAGCCTCCCCATACAGTTAGGAAGTCCAACCAGTAAAAGGATCCTGCAAATTTAATCCTCTCTAATGGGACGGAGAATCTTTGACCTTATGCAAGCACTAGTTTGCAATAGAACTGACCTCTTCCCTACACCACTAGCTAGGTTTGTGACCTTGGGTAAACTTGAGGCTCTTAGGGCATCTGTTTTCTGTTCTCAGAAACTAGATAATCTCTGAGGTCCCTTCCAGCTGTAGGGTAGTAAGTTCCTTGCCTTTCTGTGGTGTTAGCAGACTGCAAACTCAGAGTAGAAGGTCTATCTTGCCCAGTTAAAGACTGCATAGTTGTTATCAAGAATAAATAATATAGTGGATATGAAAGATATTTGAAAAACAAAAATCATGAAGCAAATGATAGGCATACTTACTATTTTAAGTAACCAGATTATTTTTCATTTTGTTTCGAAGTAGCTAGCTGCTTAAGTAACAGAATCTTCTAAGAAAACTTGATATGAGATGTAATTTTCTTCTCTTTTGGAAGAAAAGGATTGCAGGGGTTGTGTTCTAATTGATCTATAAAACTCTGATTTTTTTAAAAAATGATTCCGATTATATAATGAACACAAATGAATCCCACCTTCCACTGATAGGGGAAGTGTGTTTTGTGCAGCAGGACTCAGCTGCTGGGAGTATAGTCACACAGAACCAGGTATATTCTGGGTTTCTGGAAGGAACAACAACAGAATTGCCTAGGGAGAGGCCCAGGGTGTGAGAAGACAAGGGTTAAAAAAAAAATTTACAGTAGAAGGAGCCATAGAGATCATCTGATCAAAGGTTCATAAAATCAAGTGTTGTGTGGTCCAGTGTGTTATGTCAGTGTGTGAAGTGGGACAGTGAGGGACTGTGTTGTACTAATGGGGACAGCTGCAACTTACCTCCAAATAACTGATGCCATGCTGGGGATGTGGAACCAATGCTGATGATACTTGAAGAAAAGCTGAAAATCTGGATTTTGGGGGTGAACTCTTCTGATTTCCAAATGTTGGAGAATGTGCTTCAAATGAGGGCAAGATCTAGTGTATGAACTACTAATTTTAGGGCTCTGATCTAAACCAGACTCTATTGCTTAAAATAGTATTTTTCATTCTCTTAGCCATCAAATGTATATTGAGTGCTTAATATGTGTTTAGAAATTTTTCTAGCTCTAGGGTACAAAGAGGAGTAGAGTCCTGCTCTGGGGAAATCAGCCATACAAGAAAGGGTAATCAGCCTGACTGGTGTGGCTACATGGATGAGCATTGGTCTATGAACCAGGAGGTCACAGTTTGATTCCAGGTCAGGGCACATACCCAGGTTGCGGGCTCGATCCCCATTGTGGGGTGTGTAGGAGGCAGCCAATCAATGATTCTCTCTTACCATTGATGTCTCTCTCTCTCACTCTCCCTTTCTCTCTGAAATCAATAAAAATATATTTATAAAAAGAGAGTAATCATATAATATAGGGGGTGCAATAATATGGTGTGTCCAAAGTAAAAACATGAATATAGTCCACTGTATCAGGTGTCCTGTATCTCTCGCCACAATTTGGATTAGTGTTGTTGTTTTTAAAATGCTATTTTTGCTAACTTCTGCCAGTGGTATGAAAATTTAACAAAGCAACTTCAGAGACAAAATTCCTATTTCATGAGGTATGACTATTATTAAAGATAACTTTCCTTCTGCTTGGAAAAAAAATATTTTACCTATTAAAAAATAATATAGGAGAGGAATACCAGGGCACCAATAATTATAAACTTTGGGAAAGAAATGATCAAATAATTAAATGCAGTTAATACTTGTGAAATGCTTCACATTTTAAAAGGTGCTTTTTTTTAAAAAAACAATAATGACAAATAGTTTGTAACTAGTCACAGTTGAAAAGTTTCTGAAAACCTGGTAGCTGAACTGGTGGGTGGTTCTAGCTGAACTATGTAGGGATGAACATGTCTGATATTTCAAGGTACATGCAGGAAAGATTTTTTTTCTCTTTAGATTGGATGAGAAAGGGGAAACTGTATATCTCAACTTCTGGGTAGGATGAAAATAGAGGGACTAAAATGATCAACCTCATGTACTTTTTATTTCTTATGTATTTAGTTCATAAGGTAGAGCTATCCCAAGCAAATCCAGAGGGAGCCAAGCTATTTTATTTTTATTGAAAAATATTTGACATATAACATTGTGCATATTTAAGTTGTACAACATGTAGATTTGATATATTTTCATATTGTAATATGATTGCCATTATAAAAATAATTAACACCTTTTTCATATTGCATAATTATTTCTTTTTGATGGTTGGAATAATTAAGATCTAGTTTCTTATTGAGCTTGATGATTATAATACAACTAGAGGCCTGGTGCATGAAATTTGTGCACTCGGGGGGTCCCTCAGCCCGGCCTGCGCCCTCTTGCAGTCTGGGAGCCCTTGGGGGATGTCCAACTGACGGCCTGCTACTCGTGGGGAGCGGGCGTAAGCCATCAGTTGGACATCCTTAGCACTGCCGTGGAGGCCGGAGAAGCTCCTGCCACTGCCGCTGTGCTCTCCAGCAGTGAGTCTGGCTTCTGGCTGAGCGGAGCTCCCCCTGTGGGAGCACACTGACCACCAGCGGGCAGAACCTGCATTGAGCATCTGCCCCCTGGTGGTCAGTGAGCATCATAGCAACCAGTTGTTTCACTGTTTGGTCGATTTTCATATTAGCCTTTTATTATATAAGATAGAGTCTATAATCATTATATGGTGCGTTAGATCTTCATGCTGTTTTCTTGAGTAGACATTAGCTTGTAGGGCCTGGGCAGATTGTATAGGTCTATCAGGAAACAAAGCATGACAGTAGGGTAAAGCAGGGAACATTTTCCCTGTCTCTTCTAGGAACATAGCATTCTGTATTTGAGGAGTAATGGTTTCAGGGATGTGGAGTGCACAGCTCCTTTGCAGACAGTGGCGCTATCTGGGGATAGGGACCATCAGACAGTGGAAGCCTGAGGTACTGTCATAAAGGTGACTGAGCAAAGGACATCTGCTGTGGCAGAGCAGGAAAGAAACGTCATGGCAGCTGCTTGAGGGTAACTGCAGAATGTCAAACCCCCTAGCCACTTCCAGAAATACTGGGAGTCAACAAGGGGGAAATATTTAGATCACACACCTATAATAATAAAAGCATAATATGCAAATCGACCGAATGGCTGAACAGCAGATTGACTGTCCAGACAACCTTCTGGACGAAGCTGGGGCTGTGAGGGCTGAGGCAGCCAGGGCTGCGAGGGCCTACTCTTGCATGAATTTCGTGCACTGGGCGTCTAGTGTCTTCATAAATGGATGAGGGAAAGGGTCACAATTGGGCTTGTAGTTAAATTAAACATGAGGCATTTGGACTGCTAAATTTCCAGAGTATATTCACTTTTTGCTCACAGCATTGGTATATCAACACAGAGTGCATGAAGCTTTTGTATTTAAATGAAAGACTACATAATTTCCTGGTATTATACTTCCCCGCCTCTTGGTGCAGAGAGCAGAAACTCCCTACTCCATATGGCTGTAAGACTCATCATTTGGAAAATCAGTCTACCTGAATTGCATGGGTGCTGCCTTCTTAGGTAAGATTTTGGTGTGCTCCTCAGGATCACTTGGGAAACTGTCTCAGGGCTGTGGTATCTGCTATTGCCAAGTTTGCACAATCCTCACATCAAAAGATGCTGTGGGGTCAGTCCAGGATTTTGTAGTCATGGTTGATATAGAAACTGTTGACAGGTGGTTGCTTGACAAAGATTTATGAAAGCTATTAAATGCCGGAACATTTACCTAGTAGGAATAGAAGTTATTTGGGGCTGATGTGTTTGTTTTCCCCATGGGATAATGGTGAAGTAAGCAATATATAGATATCCAGTCTATCCTCAAATATGTTCCTGACTCAGAGGCATCGTATTTGGTCTTTCCTTTGACTACATTGCTACCTGTTGTTCCTATCTCATATTTTTCTTACTTAATATATTTGTTCCTTTTCTCTCTCTGATCCCCATAAGAACATGTCTCAGAAAAGTGGACCTGAACCTTCCCTGTTTTGCTCACTACTCTATCCCTGTCATAAGATTATACTTGGCAAATGGTAGACAATCAAAAATAATTTTAATACCATTTGGAAATATTTTAATAGAAGACTTGGTAAAACAAAGTTTCATGTTAGGTTGTGTTTTATTCTTTCTTTTAAAAAGTTATTTTGAACTCATTTTAGAAAAATTGCAAAAATTCTGTAGAGGATTTTCATAAAATTTTAGCCCATCTTTCTCTATTTTAACATCTTACATAAACATAGTATAATTATTGAAATCAGTAATATCAATTTAATACGTATACCAATAGTAACAATGTAATACTATTAACTAATCTACATACCTTATTCAAATTTCATTAGTTTTCTTATAATGACCTAGATTGGTCTAGGGACCAATATCGAATTCCACATTGCTTTTAGTTATTGGGTTTCCTTAGTTTACAATCTGTGACAGTTCCTCAGGCTTTTTTTTTTTTTTTTGTCTTTTCTCACCTCAATCCATTTGAGGAGATTGGTCAGTTTTTTGGAGAATAATCCCCAATTCAGGTTTCCTGATGTCTTCTCATATTAGATTTAGGAGAATGGAGATGGCTTTGGGGAGGAGATGTCATCATTTCCACCTCCCCTCCCTCCACCTCCACTTAGTCTTCTTGCTCTAGAGTCTTCTCTCCCCTGTCTCTAATTTAACCATTGCCTGGCTGTGACTTTGTTCTTTAAGTAGCCCAGGTTTCCCTGATCACAAAAACGTTGAGCTGGCCTGTCACCATTATTCAGGGGGCCCTCAATTCTCCACTGAATTCTTTGTTTTCATCTGGCTGTTTGTAACTATTATTATTTTGTTTATGCAGCGGGAGGGGAGGATGTAAAGCTCTCATCTCTGAGTAGGATATTTAACAAACTCTTGGCTGAATTGTGAACCCATCCCATGGATTAAAGATTGACTGAAGGAACCCTATGAGACAAAGGATATTATCCTTTGTGTCGTTTCAAAATGACAGAATTTTTGGTAGATTCTCCTGGAGGCTGTGATTTGGACTTGAGGTAAGGGGAGATTTTGTTTTACCATTTTAACCCCTAACTTTAGACCTTGGGGGCAGTCTAAAAAACATAAAAAGTACGCTCTTAATCTCATCTCCTCGCCATGTAAATAGAGGTTTGAAGTCTGCCTCATTAGACTTGAAGGATAAGGGAGAAAGTAGATGGACTATTATTTTTTTTCAAAGCATTGGTACTTACCACCGAAATAGTGAGGCCCAAAGCACCTTGTTACCATCCCCTCAGCCTGCATTGTTCTTTTCAATACTGACCTTTTCTGGGGAGTGTGATATAGGAGGGAGACCTACGCAGAAACATGAGGACAGTGGAATATGGCTCACAGCCCGGTACAGCCCGTCTAACCTATCTTCCATGCCTTTGCACAGAGCTGCCTCTGTGTGTGTCTGCCAAACAAAAATATGGCTGAAGCCATAACTGTTAACCTTTCAACCTGTGCCAATACACAGCTTTATTTTGACTTTTATTTCTTACTAGGGACCCAGTGCACGGATTTGTGAACCTTGAAAGGAACTGTAGACTGTGAGGCTGCGGTGGGTCTTGGCCCATCCTCTGCACCCCTGCTCAGCCCCTCCCACTGCTGCCCCTGGTCCCCTGTCTGCTGGCAGCCCTGATCCCATGTGCTGATGGCGCTGGCCCTGCTCGTACTCACTGATGGCACGGAGTGATTTGGGCCGGTGCGAGCAGTGGGTGCGAGCAGCGGCTGCTGCCCTGATCACCCCTCAGGAGCAAGGGGAGGTAGAGAAGCCCTCAGGGGTGATGGGGGGGGGGCTGGTGGTGCCAGCAGCGGGTGCGAGCAGGGCCGGCACTGGCAGCAGGTGTGAGGACCACAGTGCGCAGGAGCAAAGAATTTTCAGTAACCACCAGAGGCTTGCCCGTATGACAGCCACCGTTGCCTCACCTTGGTCTGGCACCCCCGCTCACCTGCTCCACCATCCCGCCGCGGCCGCCACCTGTCATGTTCCGTGCTCTGCTGCCTGCTGCCGATGCCCATGTGTATCCCCTAGTGGTCAGCACACATCATAGCGACAGGTTGTTCAGTTGTCCCGCTGTTCGGTCTATTTGCATATTAGCCTTTTATTATATAGGATAACTCAGATAATAGCTCTTTCCAATGATTTACCTGGCAAATAATTATAGACTAGATCATGTCTAGCTTAATTAGGAAACTAACTTGTGTGTATGAATTTTTTTCTCCAAACACTGGTTTGGAATGTTATGGAATTTGGGGGAGGGGGGGGAAGGAGCAGGCCCCATACCACTTTTAAGATAGCATCATCTCTGAAGGTATTTCATGGAATTTGATGACACTGTGTAAAGCCCCACCCACCTGGTTTTATGCTTTCATATCCTCTGGAGCCAGGGAAAGTGGTCATAATTTCTCATGTTTATAGAGTATTTCTAGACCATAGTCCTCTTTTCTTTTTAGTCCCCAAGAGCCGAGGCTTTTAGGTGTCCCACATGGATGTTTATTTATCTTTTCTAACCCTGTCTCAATTCTTTTTTTACATTTAAATTATCTATATCCTTTTGATTCTCTGGTTTCTCTATCACCCCTTCAATGACATTAATTTTCACTGTCTGACTTCATTTCCCCTCTTTTTTTGTCTTGTAATCTTTTCTTCTCTACACATGAGCATGGAGTCCAGTCTTCTGCACCTTCAGCTAAGTGTGAAAAGAGGGTTTCCTTCTTCCTTTCTTTTTTCTTTTTCAATTACCTAATGTCTGTACACTTTGCTATAATGAGCATTAATGTTTTCCAAAGGCCAGTTCATAAGAGCAGTGAATGTTTCTTCAATTAACACACTCCCTACAAAATATTCACTCTGGTGTTAATATGCTAATGACAGTCACCTCCTTACCATACAGGCTTTTATTATTAAATGTCCCTATTTTGATGGAGAGTGCCTTTGTCTAACATTTTATATCTTCTAAGACAATTGGTACAATCTCCCAATAGATTTCAGATTTTATTTCCTTAAATATCTTCCTTGTTTGAAGATATATGCATGCTTAGGCTTAGATAATCATCCTATGCTGTAAATTACCATTACCAAGAATATATTATGAACTCAGTTTTAATTAAGAAGAAAAACAGAGATTCTTCTCAATCTTTTTGGAAAACCCCAGTAGTTTGATAGGATGGATATAACCAACAAGCATCCAGGGAACTCCACTTGAATAATAATGATTCAAAAGAATTGAATTATTAATGCAAAATAAAGTAACTACAAACCATTTTATTTAAATTATCTAGGAAAGCAGTGTTGCTAGGCACTGAGTCTCATATCCATATATCATTTTCCTGGAAAACCTATTATAATCTGTTGTTCAAAGGTATTTGTGCAGTGTGCAATTCTTTCACTGGAAATTTTGAAATATCTAAAACATCAAGTAATTGAAATTAATGGATTGACTACCTAGCCTGTAAGAGCACAAATTTCTGGCTCATTTAGGAACAGTTTGAGTGATGGTAAAGCATTAAACAACTTTCAGCGTATGATTAATTCTATCCCACTATGCAAATAAAGATAATAGAAATGTTTCATAAGATAAATGTGAGGCAAAAGGAACGCGTTCTTACTTCTCATAGAAAAACTCATCCATGAGTAGTAATGTTCCATGAGTAGTAATGAAAATAGGAATCTTGAGTTCTAACTCTTAGTACAAGGACTTTTCATATATTTCATACCAAATACAGTTTTATAATGTGTTGTGAAAGCTTAAAATGGTAGTATTTTTCCCATTGAAAGTTTGAAAGGTTTATGGTTCCAGCTCATTAGTCAAAATTAAGGAAAAAAAGTGTTCTGATGGTATTTTTCAGTAAGATTGGTAGTAAAACAATAGTGTGCATGAACAAGCAAAAAGCTTGTCAATATAAACTTATCATTTAGGTGAGGAACAAAAACAAGAACCAGAAACAAATAGAAGAACGAACAAAAAACATATAGCCTTCGTGAAAGGTCTTTTTAAAAAAATTTATCATTATTGTTGAAAGTATTACAGATGTTACCCTCCCCCTCTCCCCCCACCATTGACCCCTTCTAGCCCCTACTCTCTCCTCCCCCCATCCCAGGCCTTCACCACACAATTGTCTTTGTCCATGGGTTATGCATATCCTATATATTGGGAGTTCTACCAGGGGGCGGGGCCAGCCAGGGGAAGGAGGGAGGCCCTGGCCAGCTCAGGCAGCCGGGGGAAGGGAGAGAGTACTTGGCCGGCTGCCACCAGCCATGAGGGACCCTACCAGTGCACAAATTTCGTGCACTGGGCCTCTAGTATGTGTATAGGTTCTTTGGTCAATCACTTCCCATTCACCCAACCACCCACGTAAAAGTACTCACTGTCATAAGTACAATATATAAATATCAGTACAATATAACAGAAAAAAAAACTGAGTGCTTAAGCTTTTATTTTTTTAAAATATATTTTTATTGATTTCAGAGAGGAAGAGAGAGGGAGATAGAAACATCTATGATGACAGGAATCATTGATCAACTGCCTCATGAATGACTGGGGATCAAGCCTGCAACCCCAGGCATGTGCCCTTGACCGGAATTGAACCTGGGACCCTTCAGTCTGCAGGCAGACACTCTATCCACTGAGCTAAAACAGCTAGGGCTGGACTGGTCAAGCTTTTCAATGAATTTGGATGAGTCACCTAAACCCTCTGGGTCACAGCTACCTCACTGAAGATAAGTCTGAAGTAATTCCAAGTGGTTCCAAAATGTAGTCCACAAGTAAGTGCTAATTGATGATAAAATCTTCAAGGATAGAAGGTGAAAAATGGGCAGTAGGAAAAACATAATTCTAAAGATTGTTCTCTAATTTGATATTTTGTTCTTGATTTTTCAGGATTAATAATGCCAAAGGGTTTTTTTTTTTAAAAAAAAAAAACACCTCAGATTGCTTCAATAAATGAAAAAAAAATCATAAAACTTTGGGTTATGGGATTTCTACAGGATTTTCTTTGTATGTACTGTGAAATCCTAAAAAGGCAATTGCTATGAGTAATATGTCTACAATGCAAGCAAAATTTTTGGTAATACATTGAAAGTTGAGGTAATGGTAGCTATTGAAATATAAATCTCTCCAAACCTACACTGCTTCTACTCTACAGAATTATACAGATCAAGAAGGTAAAGTAAAACCACACAAAACTTATGCCTTTAAAATACCTAGAATGCAGAGGACACTAAAACTTAAAGCTAACCTGCAAATAGAAAAATAAATACTAATTTTTAGTAGAACTGGGTGATCACAGCCTGGATACAGAGAAGGGTTTAACAAGTTTGTAGGGATTTAGGAAGAAGTCTTAGGGAAATATTTTAAGAGAAGAAGAGAATAGAAATGAAGAAGAAGTAAGTCTATGCAAACTGAGTGACAAAGGGGAAAAAAAAAGCATAAGATGAAAAATTAAAATCTTTCCAGACAAATCTGTAAAAGGTAAGGACAAAAAATTACTTCTCATTGACCCCTCAAAAAAATTCACTCATTAAGGAAAGTGCTATACTGATGGAGGAGAACATTTTCAAACCTAGGCATCTTGAAAACCACCCTAAATGTTAGCTCTGTTCATGCAATGTAAGGATGCCCACAATTTTATCTGTATAAAGCTATCTAAGACAAAACAAAACAAAATTAAAAAGTCAGAAAATAGGAATCAAAACTTTTGAGCTGATGATAAATTTCTCACAAAAGCAACCATGAAATATAAAGAAAAGTATCATAATATCCCAAACTGAATTAAATATCCTCAAATAAACACATGTGAAGTAACACATCAAATCAGAAATTCAAAGATTAATAACATGAATAGATAATAAAGAAAAAGAAATAGAATAATTGATTGGACTCACTGAAAGATAATAAAGAACAAATGTCATAAATGACTAAATTTGCCTAAGAGAGAATTGGTATAGGTGAAAATTGAATAAGGGGTATTGAATGAAGCCAGCAAAAATAGCCAACAGAATAAAAATGAAAAAGATGTAAAAATTATCAGAAAGAAAGTGATTAAATCAGAGTCAGACAAAAGAGATAAAATATATGTATAATTGGAATCCATAAAGCAGAAAGAAAAGCAAAACAATGAAACAATGAAAGTACAAATCAAAGAATCTTTCCAGAAATAGTAGACCTGCATAAACATATTGAAAGGATCTATAGGAAACCTTAGAAAATTCATTGTGAACAACCAACTCTAAGACATACCCTAGTAAAACCATTAGACTTTAAAGACTCAGAAAAATTTTCAGGGCCTGCAGAAAAAAATATTATGTAACTTATAAGGCCAAGAGAATTATACTTGCATTAGACTTCCTAGAAATAGTAAATAAAGCAAGGAATATTAGAGCAGCATTTTTAAGAAATGAGAAAACTGTGAACAGTAGATTTTTACATTTAGTCTTTCAAGTATCAAGAATAGAGAAAAGATTTGAGAAAACAAGCACTCTGATAGATTGCTAGGAACTACTGCTGGTACAACATTTCCAGTAAGCAATCTAGATTAAGATCCTTTTACCCAGAAAATTCAGTTCTGGAAAAGCAAAGCTTAATAAAACAAAAGCTCTATAAAGCTTTGACCCCAGAATGTTCATCTCCCTTTTGTGAAAAGTGGAAAGAATCTATGCAATGACAGGAAAAGTTAAGTAAGTTAAGATAAAACAGAACCACCAGAAGGAGTACTCCAGTAATTGTGGAATAAGGATTGCTGCTTTTTTTTCTTTGTGCATTTACCCCCTAAATGTCTAGTATGAACAATGATACTGCTATATAATCATATAAGAAATAAAATTTTATACTACTCTGGTAAGGAACAATTTGACAACATTTAAGAAAACTAAATATGTATGTGTCATTTGATATAGCAATTCTGCTTATAGGAAACATTCCAAAGGTATTCTTTTTTTTTAAATATTTTTATTGATTTTTTACAGAGAGGAAGGGAGAGAGATAGAGAGTTAGAAACACTGATGAGAGAGAAACATCGATCAGCTGCCTCCTGCACATCTCCTACTGGGGATGTGCCCGCAACCCAGGTACATGCCCTTGACCGGAATCGAACCTGGGACCTTCAGTCCTCAGGCCGGCGCTCTATCCACTGAGCCAAACCGGTTTTGGCTCCAAAGGTATTCTTATAGCAATATGCATAAAATGCATATGCACAAGTACATTCGTTACATCATTATGTGTAATTGAAAAATGTTAGGAACAATGTGAATAGGCAACATAGAGTAGTTCCATAATCTATGCTACATTAACTCAAGGGAGTATCACAGGAGTATAAAAAAATGAGGAAGATTGCTATGAACTCATATAGAGCATTTCCAAGATATGCTGTTAGGTGAAACAAAGTAAAAAAGAGTATTTCTAGTATGCTAACTGTTGTGTAAGAGATAAGGGGAAATGGAAAATATATATGTATCTACTTATTTTTGCAAAAAGTGTCAAAGGAAGGAAAAATAAAAAATGGGCACATTAGATTCTTAGGAAATGCATTATGCTGCACTTATGGACAAGGATTTCATGTCAGCAATTTATTCTCATAGTTCAGGAAAAAATGTGGAGAGGGAGAGAGATAAAAGAAGTAAAATGTCAACAATGGAGACTTTTGGTGAAGGTAAATGGAAATTCTTTGAAGTCTTTTTTTTTTAATATATCTTTATTGATTTCAGAGAGGAAGGGAGAGGGAAAGAGATATAGAAACATCAATAATGAGAAAGAATCATTGTTTGGCTGCCTCCTGCATATCCCCCACTGGGGATATTCCAGCCATGTGTCCTTGGCTGGAATCGAACCTGGGACCCTTCAGTCCGCAGACTGACACTCTATCCACTGAGCCAAACCAGCTAGGGTGTGGGCATCCCTTTTTAAGAGGAAAAACCCCCCACAAATTTGTCATTATCTTTTTAGCAAGAAAGAGAGAGAGAGAGAGTGAGAGAGGGAGAGAGAGAAACATCAATCCGCGTGCATCCTGCACGCCTCCTACTGGGGATCAAGCCCACACCCCGGGCATGTCCCCGGCTAGGAATTGAATGGGCCAGCCTTTGGTGCATGGGAGGACGCTCAACCAACTAACCCACACTGGCCAGGGCCCCAGCATCACCTTTTAATGCAAGTTCATTCAGAATCTTGTGTTCTAAGAGAAGCCTTTGCAATGTTTGTGTCAAAATTCATGTGTTGACATCCCAAGCCCCAGTAAGATGGTCTTAGGAGGTGGGCCTTTGGAAGGTGATTACATCATGAGGGTGGAGCCCTCATGAGTGGGATTAGTGCCCTTTTAAAAGAGGCCCCAGGGTCCCCCTCACCCCTTCCACCATGTGAAGACAAAGCAAGAAGGCACCAGCTGTGAATCAGAAAATGCGCTCTCACCAGACAGCAAGACAGCTGGGGCCTTGATCTTGGGCTTCCAGCCTCCAGAACTGTGAGAAACAAATTTCTGTTGTTTATAAGTCGCCCAGTCTGTGGTGTTGTTGTAGCAGCCAGAGTGGCCTGAGACAGCCCTGGACAAACTGGCCCCCCAGTGACTCCACATGAGCTCGTGTGTTCTACAGACAAGACCACTCACTCGCTGTTCTAGCAACCCCCCGTTTTACCAACTCTGTCCTCTCCCTGCCGGTACATCCTCTGACTAACTCTAGACCCGAGCCCTGTAAGTGCTGTTCCGTAACTGACCCCACCGTGGAGATGCACACCCAGGTCCCCAGGTTGGGCAGCTTGCTGCCACAGGGCAAGCCCGACTCTGTTGGCTAGAGACGGTCCCTGGGCGTTTTTGTCTGAGGGACATCGATGCTGGTGAGACAAAAGAGTAGGGTACACAAATGGTAGCTTTGAGAAGCTGTAATGAAATTTTGATAAATCTGACTGCATAAACCTTCAAACTTCTCTATGACAAAAGACACCGAAACCTAAGTTATAAGAGGACTGGTGAGCTGGGGGCGGGGAGGGGGGGGGAGGGGGGCAGTGTTTGAAACATGTATAACAGGCAAAAGCATTGCTAGAGGAATTGATAAAGGATCATTCCTTAGTAACAGGAAGACTGAGTACCTAATTGCTGGGGTCCAACCCCAGCAGGTCCAGGGGTCCCCAAAGGTGTGGACGGAGTCGGCGAAGAGGGAAAGACTCGGAGGCAGCGTTCAGTTGATCAGCATGGTTAGGTTCTCTTGCCTGGTTCTATTGCCAGGTTCTGTAGCCAGGTTCTGTCTCTAGGTTCTTCAGCCAGGTTCTTTCACTAGGTTCTGTGTCTAGGTTCTGTTGCCAGTTTCTGTCTAGGATCTTTTGCCATGTTCTCTCCAGCGAAGTTCTTCTGTCTCTAGGTTCTGTGTAGGTTCTGTGTCTAGGTTCTGTGTCTAGGTTCTGTGTAGGTTCTGTCTCTGGAAATTCTTTGAAGTCTTGAAGCTTTACTTCAAATTTGAAATTATCCTATATAATCCTATATAATAAAAGGATAATATGCAAATTGACTGATTAGTGGGATGACCGGTTGCTATGAAGTGCACTGACCACCAGTGGGCAGATACTCAATGCAGGAGCTGCCTCCTGGTGGTCAGTGAGCTCTCACAGGGGGAGAACCACTCAGCCACAAGCTGGGCTGACGGGTGGCGAAGTGGTGGTGGTGGGAGCCTCTCCTGCCTCCGCAGCAGCGCTAAGGATGTCCGACTGTGGCTTAGGCCCACTCTCTGTGGGTCTAAGGGCTCCCAGACTGCTAAAGGGCACAGGCCGGGCTGAGGGACCCCCCTCCCGAGTGCACAAATGTCATGCACTGGGCCTCTAGTTTCAATATAAAAAAGTAAAAACCTAATGCAAAAAGTCAATGCATATATCTTTAGTACTTGTGCTTGCAAATAGTATCTGTTTACCATTTTCAGTTATAATATCCTTAAATAATTTAAATTCAGGTGGTATTTTCTATAGATATAATCTTATAAGCCTAGAATGTGCCTATGAATTATATAAATAACAAGAGAGAATATATAGCAGTATTTGCATTTCATATCTAGTTATAAATTATCAGTTGAATAACCTCTGTGTATTCTTCTGCCTTATTTGATTATTGATCAATACTAAACAGTTAAAGACAAAATTAAAAAAGCCAGCATGTGATATTTGCATATGTGCTATCTAGGGAAAAAAGATAACCCTGAAGTTTATACTTTTAAATGAGAGAAAGAAGATTGGTGCGTAAGTATTTTAATTGCAGCTTGTTTTTCTTTATTCTCCAAATTTGTTTTTACTATGATTATTATATACAGTCCATGTTTTTATTTACTGATATGTTCATGATATTTTTGCTCACAATTTCTTTTTCTATTTCAGTTCTTCTTTTGGAATTTAATAATTTTATTTTTTTCTAAAATCTATATGTAGTAATTTTTTAAAGTAACAATCCATTGTTAAACTTCACTTTAGCTTTTGTTTGTCTGAAAAATCTTAATTTTGTTACCATTTATTATCTGTCAAGGTAGTTATAGAATTTGTGCTTAATAATAATTTTCTGTCAACATTTTGAAAGTTCCATTTTAAAAATCATTTTGAAGATATTATCTAGTATCTTCCTGTATTTTATTGCTATCAGTATAATTATGGCTTTCCTATAGGTCAACTGTCTTTTCCTCTGCCTGCTTTAATGCTATTCTCTGTCTTTGGTGTTCTGTGTTTTGATTGTGATGTAGCTAGGCATAGATTTCTTGTTATTTACTTTGTTTTAGATTAGTAGCTTATATCAGAAGTTTCACATGTTTCAACAAATATTGAAGATTTCTCAGGGATCATCTCTTCAAATATACTGTGTGATAGAATCCAGGATCTAACAGGTGGAAGTCTTTTGCATTCTGTCCATCACTGTCTCTGATGTTTTCTGTATCTTTCTGTGCCGCATTCTAGGCAATTTCTTCAGCTACATGTAAACCAGATAATCAAAGCATGATCTGTGGACAAGAGCTGGTTTAATAATTTGTTTGTTCATGAGATAAATACAGAAAACAGGAGTATACAGAAAGTTTTGTACCCATTTGACATTGTGTGACCTTATTGTTGTTATCTATATATATAAAAAAACAGTGACCACAAGGCCGTAACGACTGGAAAAACCAGTCTCTATGATGCCCACTGAGGCCAGCAAACCAGCCTGATCAGGGGGCGGGGCCAGCAGCTAACCCCCCATGGCCCTTCCCCCCGGTCGGCCCTGCCCCATCCTGATTGGCCTGAAGCCCCTCCCCCCAGCCAGCTCTGCCTCTGATCAGCCCCCAACCCCATTTGGGGGTGGGGCCAGCCAGCCCACCACCCACAGTCCCTCCCTACGACCAGCCCGGCCCTCACCGACCCCCCACCCCAATCGGGGGTGGGGCCTGCCAGCCAATCACCCTCGGCCCTACCCCAGCCGGCCTGGCCCTAATGGGCCAGCCAGCCAACCTCCCACTGTCTCCTCCTCCCAGCAGGACCGGCCCTAATCTGTCCTGATTGGGGCCAGGCCAGCTGGACCCCACCCGTGCACGAATTCGTGCACTAGGCCTCTAGTTTTAAATAAAAGTGTCAGCCTGAAGTAGTTCGCTTTACCAGATTTTGAAGTGCACAGCTGCTTATACATTTACACTTTTCCTGGACTATCATTGCAATTATCTTCTTCGGGGAAAAGATTTAGGAATTGGATCTTCTTTGTGTTTATATCTGCTATATTCTCTGTTTTTAACTCTCCCTTGTCATTTATTTTGCTTATTTTTTTTTCTCATTTCTCTTATCCTGCTTTTAATAATGTCTGCTGGACCTTATATTGGTTTCATTGTGATATTCATCTCAAAAATGGTTTTTAATTTTTCCTCCCACATTATTTCTGACTTTGGCATGTTTTCCCCCCATCTTGTTGTTGTCTTATTCACTTATATTTATAGCTGTTAGGCATCTTTTGAGCTATTTTTAAGGAGGCAATTATTTTGATGCTTCTAATTCAGTTGCTGTCTTTTACTTTCATTTTCTCTATGGCAGTATTCTTTATCATAATTTTTCTTCTATTTACTACTTATTCTTTACCTCTAACATTAAAAAAAAATTGTGACCAGCTTCTACAACTCCAGTGCTGGTTTTTTTCACTCACTACTCATCTTTGAATGAGGTGAATTTTTTTCTATACTACCCATTTGAAGAAGGTTCAAGTTGGGAAAGAATCAAAGTTATGTTTTGGCTGGGCACCAGAAATATTCCTTGTTTACAAAGAGGTCAGTTCTTTTTTTATTTTTAAAGAATAGTTTATTATTATTTTTAGAGAGAGAGAAGGGAAGGTAGAAGAAAGAAACATCAATGTGAGAATGTAACATGGCCTCCTACATGCCCCTACTGGGGATTGAGCCCACAACCTGTATGATCCTTGCTTGGGAATCAAACCAGCAACCTCTAGGTGCATAGGATGGCACCCAACCATTGAGTACACTGTCCAGAGCTAGAAGTCAGTTCTTTTGGCCGTCTCCCTGGACATAAAGAATCAGAAGCTGTGGAGCCTGGCAGACATCGTACAGATCAGATTCCTGTGATTACACTCTATCAGCGGTTCTCAACCTGTGGGTCATGACCCCTTTGGCGGTCGAACAACCCTTTCACAGGAGTCGCCTAAGACCATCCTGCATATCAGATATTTACATTATGATTCATAACAGTAGCAACATTACAGTTATGAAGTAGCAACGAAAATAATTTTATGGTTGGGTCACAACATGAGGAACTGTATTTAAAGGGCCAGAAGGTTTAGAACCACTGAGTTTTGCCTTTTGGGTGTGCCACCTATTTGGAGACTTCATTCCTGCCTTCTGTCTCTGAGATTGCAACCTTTGATGTCCTCATAGCATCTTTTTGCTTGCTTGTTTGACCGTGGGACTTTTGGAAGCTCTTTCATATATTTTGTTGTTTGAGGTTGACTTATTTAGTTAGATTAAAGATTGTTTCCATTTGTGTTTCTTGTTATACTTATTTTGGGATGATTTTTAAAAGGAAATTGACACTATTTTATAATTAGAATCTGATAGTTTATTCTTTTCTAAATGTGATTTTTATGGTACCCCAGAAAAGTAACTGGAAAAAGATCCTATCTAATAAAAGAGAAACATGGTAATTAGCCATACGTCCACTACCCTTCCCATTGGCTAATCAGGGCGGTATGCAAATTAACTGCCAGCCAAGATGGCGGCCAGAAGCCAGGCAGCTTGAAGGGAACATGAGTCTTGCTTGCTTCAGTGACGGAGGAAACCAACGTTCTCCATCTGCCTTGCTGGCCTCTGAGCTTGCAGTTTGAAACATTGTTACAAATATAGAAGCTAAACAAAATCCCAGAAACATGCTTTCAGCTGGCCGGGATCTCAGAGCTGGAGTTGATATAGTGTTTTGATTGTAGAACCCAAACAAACCAGATACCTGCTTTCAGCATCAGAGGCCTCAGAGCTGGAGCCAGAGCTAAAGCTGGCCCAGAATAAAAAAAAAAGAAAAAAAGGAGCGGTTGGGACCTTCAGTCACCCGCCAGCCTGAAAACAGCCCTCAGCCCCTCACCCAGAATGGCCAGGCACCCTAGTGGGGACCCCCACCCTGAAGGGTGTGTGACCAGCTGAAAACAGCCATCATCCCCTCATCCAGGCTGGCCAGGCACCCCAGTGGGGACCCCCACCCTGATCCAGGACACCCTTCAGGGCAAACCAGCTGGCCCCCACCTGTGCACCAGGCCTCTATCCTATATAGTAAAAGGGTAATATGCCTCTCAGCACCAGGATCAGCGTGACAGGGGGCAGCGCCCAAACCCCCTGATCGCCCTGCGGCTCTGTGTGTAACAGGGTGCGGTGCCCCAACCCCCTGATTGGCCCTGCTCTGTGCGTGACAGGGGGTGGTGCTGCAACCTCCCCATCGACCCTGCCTTAAGTGTGACAGGGGGTGGTGACCCAACCCCCCAATCGACCCTACCCTGAGCGTGACTGAAGGTGGCATCGCAACCTCCCAATCTGCCCTGCTCTGTGCATGACAGGGGGCTGCGCCCCAACTCCCCAATCAGCCCTGCTCTGAGCCTGACCAGGGGCTGCACCTAGGGATTGGGCCTGCCCTCTGCCACCTGGGAGCAGGCCTAAGCCAGCAGGTCGTTATCTCCCGAGGGGTCCCAGACTGCGAGAGGGCGCAGGCCAGGCTGAGGGTCCCCCCTCCCCCCTGAGTGCACAAATTTTTGTGCTCCGGGCCTCTAGTTCATTTTATAAAAATTTAAAATACACCACATTTATTAACACCTCAGTTAATACAACATACCTATTGTTTTTTAAATTTTTTTTATTACCACCTCTAGGTAGAAGTGATATCTCTATTACCTTTTCAGGGATGCTTCACTACATAGCTATCTAGAAAAGTGTGCCATTTACATTACCACAAGAATTGCATTTGCCGGAGATTTCATAACTAAGAAGCAAACAATTTGATTGGTTTGAATATCTCACCACTAAGATTGTTAGTTCAGTGTATTGAGTAACAAAGTTCTGTCAGTTTCACTTAAATAATTTTATATTTTTTTCTACATGTATCTTAATCCTACTTCTGCTCCAGGTATTCTGCTAACAAAGGCCTATAAAAAGTACAAGGGAATGAAAACTGGCTATCAGATAGTTGGCAACTGGTATAATTATGGTGAGACCAGTGAGACTGGTCAGGTTAGAAAATGTGAGTTGTATAAAGATTCACTAGGAGGGATGACACTTTCTTGTGATAATATTCTGGCACCAGAGTGGGATGACCAGGTATTTGACCCTTATACGAGCATGAATACTGGGTCTCACCAAAAGGCTAGCTTCAGATTCCCAGATTGGGAATTTGTTACATATTTAGAGATTTCACATCAATAACCTTATTTAATTGACATAGTGACTCTCAAGGTAAATTCTGTTACACTAAACGTTTTAAATACTGCACATGAAAGTCAGAGAAGTCATATGATCTCCACAAAGTCACACAGGCCAATTCTTGGCAGGACTGGGCCTGAACCTCCATCCGGAGTCTGGGGGCCTGGTTTCCTGCTACATGATTCATACACCAAATGTACTCTCTTGACTTAGTTCAGTTTCCATTAAACTTTAACTTTCTGACTCTCAGCTTTTGTCTGATCCTCAGTGATGGCAGAAACCTCAACACCACACTGAAGTTAAGTGACTGAATCTGTCCCCAGGAAGCTAGAGGAGGGAGCTGGGAAATGACACTTTTTCTTTTCTGTTCAATCTTGATGTGCCTGAGGCTGCTTAGTTTATTGTTCTTTTCTTAGGCCCCTTCATATCTTGAAAACTGTGTGCATGAACAAAAAAATCCTTTGAGGCACTGAGGGCATTTTAAAGAAATAAGTGTGAAGCTGTCACAGTTTGAACAGGTAACACCCAGGACAAAAGAATGACAATTCAAGAGAGGCAGATGGGATGAGTGCATGGTTCTCAGCAGCAAAGCCCAGGGAAGAAGTCCTTGTTGAAGGAAAACCCGCAAGTGATAGAGCGTTTGCTCTTTTCCCCTCTAGTTTTAGAATCTCGGGGGTGACTTTTAATTTTAATTGTGCGCACAAGGAAGATAGTCTTTTATTACTTCCTCTCTGTTTATTAGCCGATGTGACTTGTGATATAAAAGGTTGGAAGAGCAGTGTAGGGATGCTAAATGTATAGTGACAGGGCTCTGCTTTCCTCCAAGTTTCCCCAGAGGGGTCACGGTCTCACCATGTTTATCTCCCGCGAGTCATCCGTGTTTGAAGAGTATGTTTGTGAGTATGCGTGGCAGTTGTGGGTCCAGAGAAGAAAAGCACGTTGCTTTGGTGATTGTATGGTGGCACACTCCCTTTACCCCAGATGCAGCTTTCTGTGCAGAGGAACCAAATTCTTCTCCCACTTCACTCTGAGTAAGCGCTCTAAGAGATTGGGGGTCTCTCCTAAACTTTTTTTTTTTTGAGATCTGTTAGTTATCAATAAGGAGACATATTTATAAACATAAGGCCACGACCTTCAAATAACTACTCTCGGGCAAGTTATGGGAGAAGATAGAGGGGACTTCAGAAGATGACCTGGCTACAGCAAAGTTTTCTAGGCACCATGAATGGCATTTATCAGGCTCAGCTGTTGTATTGCACCAGACACACTGCATGTTTTGTTCTTTGCTTTCCCTCTTTCACAGCAAGCCCTTCACTGGATTTTTGAGGCCACGAAACTGCTTTTAGGATATTCCTTCTATGGGATGAGGATCACCTACAATTTTTTAAAAATTAAACTTTGAGGTATTTATTTACTTTCCACATCTGCAATTATGGGTGATTATGAGTGAGCCGTCCTGATTATGAAAGGCTATGTCTCCTCAGGAACACACAGCACTACTGAGTGACTGTGGCATCCCATGGAGAACTTCCGTCTTTGGCCGCAGAGTTAAGAGCTCCTGGTGTCACAGTCCTGCAAGCCCTCTTTGAAATGACCTTCATTTATATTTCATTGAAGTCTGTTTGTATAAGGCTATTGGTAAAAACCTGAATTCTTGTGCCAGATGCTAATAAGGCACAGGTGACAAAGTGTCCATTTCCTGGCATCTTCAGACTGTTGGGATCACTCTTTCCGGAAATATTTGGGTAGATCATTGTGGGCAATCCAGTTTCTCCCCTAATATCCCTAACGCGCTTCAGGGTGTTTGTTTCTTCTGACCACATTTTGCTCTGGTCTCCTCCATCCAGTGAATCCTGGATCTTCACATGTTTCTTGTTTTCTGTGATTGCTGTTCTCTTTCTGCACTATCTTGGTCATGTTGAGCACTGTGTCTATACCTTCATTTCTTTACAATACCACCTCTCCCAAGGCTAACCTCTAATGAAACTTTGGGGACTGAGATCACTGATTAATGCACAACACCAATTAATGCATAATCAGATAATATGCTTATTGTTGGATTGATAGACAAGTTAAAATTGAGTCTTAGACAATGTCCTAAAATTTCATCCATCACTCCTCTGTCAGGAAGGGAGCCCTTGCCCTTCTTAGGTCCTGGGGGAAGGGTACCCATTATCTTTTAGGTGCTTCTCTTTTTCTCTTGAGACCTTCTTCCTCACTTCGTAAGCTGCCAACCCACTCCCCTGAATTGTTGTTCTCTTGTTTAGAGGCATTTAGGTCTTTAACTGTTTCTCTCCAAACCATGTCCACAGTTTGCTTTTGTGACTCAAATATTACATATGCTGCTCTGTTTACCAAATGGAATTTTCTACTCTTATTAATATGAAACTTGGATATTAAAACTTTTCTTTAATATATTCCAGAAACATTCTCAGAGCTCACACATTCTCAATGAGACAGAGTACATCTGAGGTCTTGGTGTACATAACTGTCATTTATTGAATATCGATCATGGCATTGTACATCTATTCCATTGAATCCTTTTAAGCCTTTCATTGTGCACTAAGACATATACTTAAAAGTGCATAAAACTTGAGTGCACAGTCTAATGAATTATTATAAAGTAAACACTTATATAATTACTGCTCTGGCCAAGAGATAAAAGTACCAGCTCTCCTCGTCCTGAATCCTGCCATGTAACCATTTCTGATCACTTTCTAATGCACTTCTTCATGACACTGACAGATATATACAACTTTAAATATTATATATTCATTTCAACTGCTTTTGAACTTTATAGAGATGGAATCATACAGTATGCATTCCCTTTGTGTAGTCTTATTTCCCTTAGCATTAATTTTTGTGAGATTTATCCATCTTGTTGCATGGAGGTACATCTTACATATTTTCTGACTGTGGAATTACAATGTGTAAATATACCACAATTTTTAATTTGATTATTAATGTGTGTGTCATAATTAACAAGGCTGAGGGAATTCTTAACATGTTTTCTAGAAAACATATGCATTAAATTTTATTTTTGTGTATATTTAATAGTAAAATTTCTGTTCATCCAATTTAGTCTTCTCAATATCTGTCAGGTGGGTGAGAAATAGGGAGATATTGTTCAAATACAGACTCTGACTCAGTAGGTCTGGGCTGAACCTGAGATTCTGCGTTTGTATAGAGATCACAGGTGATGCTGATGCTGCCTGTTAACAGACTGCTCTTTGAGTAGGAAGGATGAACATAGTATCATTTACATAAATTAAAAAACACAAGACAACAGTGATGAATATTTTGGAACTCATATGTTCCGGTTAACTTCGTGTCAACTTGGCAATGGTACCAAGTTGTTTTTTCAAAAACTAGTCTAGGTGTTTCTGTGAAGATACACACTGTGGATGTGATAAACACAATTGGTTAACTGGAGGTAAAGCAGTTTATCCTCTATATGTGGGTGGGCCTCACCCAATCAGTTGAACACCCAAGGGTAAAGACTGAGGTTTCCTGAAGAGGCAGCAACCACTCCAGGTTGAAATATAGAAATCCTGCCTGAGTTCCACTATGTAGATTTGGGACTCAAGACTACATCAACTCTTACCTGAATAACCAGCCTGCTGGCCTTCCTGATTTCAGTCTTGCCAGATTCCATAATTACTTGAGTCAATCCATATAATCAATCTCAATTCCTATTATCTATCTATCTATCTATCTATCTATCATCTATCTATCTATCATCTATCTATCATCATCTATCTACCTACCTCCCTATCTATCATCACCTCCTCTTTGTTCTGTTTTCCTGAAGAACCTTGACTAATACAGCATACAAACACAAAGGAGAACATTGAAACAAAATGCAATGGTTGCCTTTGGGGTGAGGGATGGGAAATGAAATGTGAGAGAGGAGACAGAAAAATAAGGCTTTTGCATGGGTCAGTGATGAAAGTGTGCCATGAACTGGGAATCATTAAGACAACCACTAAACCTAGAGCTTTAGCAAAAAAGAGAATCAACAGTAAACATGTCCTCAGAAGCCATAGGCAGAAGATTGGCTTTAGGTAAAAGGGGCTGTTCATCTGCTTTAATGGAAGGGAGAACAGGATGGATGATGTCCCACTTTACTCCCATGGAGCCCACTGCTCCCATTTTCATAGTTTCCACAAGATGGAAGTTGGAAGCCCATTATTGTCTGGAGGCCTGAACTGCATAAAGAGGGTGAAGCAAGCCATTACTTGCTGCTGCGCAGTTCTAGATGGCATTAAAAGCAGCAAGTAGCTAACAGAAGGAAAGGAGGCTGGTACAGAAGGCAGCTGATGTTCTTTTATGCACTGAGATGAAACCCTGGTGAGGGAAATACAAGGTGATGCAGGAGGAGAGGTTGCACACCAGGTATTGGAGGAGGGGGGCTCAGGATGCATCCTTACTTAGACAACTGGTATTTATGTGGTGGTTCTAGAACCAAAATCAACAACCTTTCTTATGAGAACAAAGGGCATATGTCAAGCGTTTCCATCCAAAGGTGATCGGTCTAAGCAAAATGTCAGCATTTCCCTAATTGAACCAGACAGTTTTATCCAAATTTTATAGATGAAAAGATTTCACAGTCTTATAGAACCAGTGGCAAAATTAATATTTGACATTTAGTTTAGCTCACGCTAACACTTGTTCTTTTAAGAATGTGAATGGTGAAGTGAAGCAGGCCCAGGTTATTTTTTTTAGCTTTGTTTTTGAAATGTAGAATTCTTTATTTTTGCCTTCTTTAAAATTAATTATACAGACAAAATAGAAAACAAAAAACTCAAATTTTCCAATATTAAATGTTCACATTGATACCATTGGGAGTTTGTTTGTTTGTTTTAAAATATATTTTATTGATTTTTTTACAGAGAGGAAGGGAAAGAGATAGCGAGTTAGAAACATTGATGAGAGAGAAACATCGATCAGCTGCCTCCTGCACATCTCCTACTGGGGATGTGCCCGCAACCCAGGTACATGCCCTTGACCAGAATCTAACCTGGGACCTTTCAGTCCCCAAGCCGACGCTCTATCCACTGAGCCAAACCGGTTTCGGCGGGAGTTTGTTTTTTTAAAAAAATATTTTTTAATTGATTTCAGAGAGGAAGGGAGGAGAGAGAGCTAGAAACATCAATGATGAGAGAGAATCATTGACTGGCTGCCTCTTGCACGCCCCCTAATGGGGATTGAGCCCGCAACCTGGACATGTGCCCTTGACCAGAATCAAACCTGGGACCCTTCAGTTCGCAGGCTGATGCTCTATCCACTGAGCCAAACTCTTGGCTTCTCCAGTTACTTGGAATGATCTTGAACAAACTTTCTATGCTTTAGTCTCTTTATAACATGGGCATGGAAATAGTTCCTCATAAAATTGTTGTTTAAGAAATAAATAAATTAACCCATGCAAACTGCCTAGCTTTGCTTTCAGAATGCCTAGTGCACAGTAACTGCTTAATGCATACTATTTCTTAATGTTAGCTCTTAGAAACAGTGGTCCCAACATTAAGAAACATGGAAATTAGTTTTTTCAAGTGGGACCCTGTGTGTTCTTGTCTAGTCTGCTAGTGACCAATGGCAAGCTTTAGTTTACTGAGACAAGTAACCCACAGTAACAGTTAAATTAGGAACAAAGCTCTTGTCGTTCATAGACTAAATTTCAAAATCCTGAAATACTTGACCTCTTATAAATAAAAAAATGATACAAATCTGTTCCATATTTTCTTTCCCTAAAGCTCTCAGTTAAAAGTACTTCCATCAAGCAAATAATGAGTACATTATGATGAAGGCATTAGGCCTTTTCAGAGACAAAGATGCGAAGGACCAGGAAGTACACTTTTTGCTCCTCGAAATAGTTATTATTTATGCTGAAGGAATATCTACTTTTGAGCTCAATCTATATTTTTTCCTATGTTAAGTTAATGGATGTTTTTATGTGAACCAGGCTTTTAACATTAATTCTCTATCAATTGGATAAATAGAAAGATGTCATCATTTTACCTTTTGTTTTTGATTATATATATATATATATATATATATATATATATATATATATATATGTAGAGAGAGAGAGAGAGAGAGAGAGAGAGAGAGAGAGAGAGAGAGAGAGTTAATCACTGAATTCTTGGTCTCCATTTAAAGGGGTTTTCACCTGTGTGTGGGTTGAATTGTGTTTCTCCCATCCCCTGCCTTAATTAATATTGAACTTCTAACATCTAGTACCCCAGAACGAGGCCTTATTTGGAGATGCCTTCTTTTTTCAGAAGTGATGAGTATGTTCATTACTTTGACTGCAGTGATGGTATCACACATGTATGCATATATTAACTCATCACATTGTATACATTAAACACATACAGTTTTCATTACATATTAATTATATCTCAAAGCTATTAAAATCAGTGTAAATATAAAATCAAAGCAAAAACATCAGGGAAGAACTTAAGCATCCTCTGGGAATTACAATGAATTCATCTATAGCTCAGTTGTTAACATAAAGGACTGGGAGGGGGGTGGGGGATGTTTTAGCCATACTAAGTCCATAGCTTGAATTTAATTTGAACAACTTTACCTTTGGAAAGACATTAAACAGTGGCCAATGACAGTTTTTGAAATTCTTCAGTAATTTATGAACCAGATAAGATGTTAATAATCTTTTATGGTGTAAAGAGCAGTGGGAAAGTTTAAATGCATTATCAATCTCCAGAATGATATATAGGCACCTGGTAACAATAGTTCCTCAGGGAATGGTGACTGGGGTGACTGAAAGTTATTGCATTTGTGACATTTACAGATGTTGGACCCAGAATATAGGGTTTTATAGAGATAGAGCCAAGTTAAAGACTACATAATTGGGATGGACTTGCATCCAATATGACTGATGTTCTTATGCACAGGGGAAATTTAGAGGCAGATACACAAGTAAGGAGAACACCATGTGAAGATGAAGGCAGAGATAAGGGTGCTGTGTCTACAAGTTAAGGAATGCCAAAGTTTTCCAGCCAACCCCAGGAGCGAGGGGAGAAGCATGGAACAGATTCCCCCCCCACCCCCCCCCGGCTCTCAGGAGGAGCCAACTCTACTGACACATTGGCCTTGGACTTCTGGCATGTAAAACTATGAGACTATAAATTTCTGTTGCTTAAGCCCACTCCATACGTGGTAGTTGTTACAGTAGCACTGGTGAACAACCTGTGTACAGTGATCTGAGAGGTGGCATCTTTAGCAGAAGGCCCAGACTTGTGTTCACGTTCCAGCTCTGCTGTATACTAGCTGTGCTACCTCAAGCAACTTAACTTCGAAAAGCATATTCCTTGCAATATTAATAACCTGACCAGCAGTCATTCTTTACATCCTTCTGCTTTTTTTTAAAAAAAGGATTTTTTTTTATTGATTTCAGAGAGGAAGGGAAAGGAAGAGCGAGATAGAAACATCAATGATGAAAGAGAATCATTGGTTGGATGCCTCCTGCATGCCCCCCACTGGGGATCATGCCCGCAACCTGGGCATGTGCCCTGACCGGGAATCAAACCATGACCTCCTGGTTCATAGGTCGGTGCTCAACCACTGAACCACACTGGCCAGGCCCTTCTGCTTCTTATTTATTGGCAGAAATGATACAAGAGTCTAAGGATCTTGATAACTTGCTTTCCCAGCTTCCCTTATGGTCTGAGGGACATAGGAAAAGTTTGCTGGGGAAGACTTTCATGTTAAAATGAGAAGCATGGGAGAAAACAACTTTCTTCTTCTTTTTAAATTTTTTGGGGCGGTCAGATGTCATTTGTACATATGATGCTTGAAACTGTGGCTGCCATCTTGTCACATGAGAATAACAGTCAACACACTGAAGATGGCAGGACAGGAAAATAGGAAGCTGATGTCACAGAAACAGTGAGCCAGCCCTGGGCGTGCCTCACCCTGGGCTTCCTGGTCTTACCGGCTCTGTTCTAATTGCTTTGCATGCATTAACCTTTTCATCCTTGCAGAAAGTCTAGCGTGGAGGTGCCATTATTTTCCCATTTTAAAACTGAGGACACCAAAGCGAAAAGTGCTCTAAGTAAATTGCCCAAAGTTCTGCACATGAGTACTTAACAGAGAGCAAGGGTTTGAAACCCGTCAGAATGTCTTCAGATCCTGTGCTCTTAATCACCACACCAACAATGCATAAGCACTCTCAGTTGGGAATTCTTTTATGCAGAGTGGAAGGCATCCTAATGCACAGCCTCCCCCCTAATATGAAAGCAAGAACCCTACTCAGATTTGCTGTGAGAATTTAATGAGATAATATAGGCTCAATGCCTGGCCAAATACCTGTGCACAGTCAATGCTCAATGAATATTCAATTTGTCTTCCATCCAGGAAGCAAGTTGCCTAGATTGGAGGAACTTTCGCTGCTCCTGCCCTCCTCTAGAATACAGGGCCCAGCACTAGAGCCTGGCCCTGGGTGGGGCTTCCACTTTCCGAATGCCTGTTGGCGTGTGGCACTGGGGCAGTAACAGCGGCTGCTCCTTTTCGGTGTGGCCTGTCGGAAAGCCTCCGGGGACTTCTTCCCCAGGAAAGTGTCTGGGCCACTGGAGCCTCACTGTCCCTCATGGATGGTGGCAACCTGACTGCTGGGGGCAGAGATGCTCTGCCCATGATGACTCAGGAAATTGCCCTTTGATTTTCCCTCCTGCTGTGTGAGCTCCAGACCAGGCTGGGAACAAAGTGGCCTGAAATGGCTGGAGAAATTTGTTTATGGGGAGAAGGTATTAGAGGAACCTGGAGAGGCAGAGGCACCCTGTCCTCACATCCTGGAATTCGTCACACATACTGTCAAACACCACCGTCAGTACGAAAGGGAAGGCACAGAGAGGTTTGCCCTTCACCTACCGTGGGAAATGTGAAACCGTCCCAGGTGCACAACTCTGGTGCCAGTGTGATTGGGGATATGGAACAAAGCCAGGGCTTTGAAGACTGGAAGGGACATTACATCCAGTGACTGTCACTCCCCCACTGTGGGAACCTTGCTCAGAGGAAGGAATTAGTATCTTATTTATCATGTACTGGCACCATGGAGATGATTCCGATAAACATAACTTAGTTCTTACGTGCCAACCCTTTCTGAAAGGGATCTGGAATTTTTTTAGAGAGATCTTTCACAACGGTATTACACAGGGTATCTCAGATTACATTTTTGGGGAGTGATTTCTTATTGCTTGTGTTCTAGTGGAAATTTTAGTCTCTTTCCAAGTTATATGGCTGGAAATGCTCTGGTTATAATTTTTGCAAATTCTAGTTCTTGCATCTTCCAGTTTCAGAACCTAAGCTTTTATCAGTTTCCAGAAGACACTCCACTAAACAACATGTTTGATTTTGGTTGACTTTACTAAATATTGGGAGACTCTCAGGAGGAGTTCTTCTCTGGTCCACCGTCTTGCTCACTTTTCTGTTTTCTCACTTCCTTCGCTGCCTGTCATCCGAATCACATCATTTCTCAGCTAGCAGCCATTTTCTCTTCCTGTCACAGAGAGTAGGTTTTGTTTTGATTTTCCTATTACTCTGCAGCCGAGGAACAAGCTGAAACCCATGCCCTATCACCACTAACCTACCCTTGTTAGAATGGTTGAAACATTTCCTCAGCAAACTTAAGTCTCTTCCTAATGGATATTATTACAATAGTCACTCAAATACATACCTAAAAATTGACTTTCACAGTATGTTCCTGCTTTTTCAAATAGTATAAGCAAAACCTAGTTGTTTTGTCTTAGGCATTAATGTGGACAGCCGTGCTATCCTCGTGGTAATTCTCTCAGCACTTCAGAGACTATTGATGTGTGTGGATTATACAAAAGGAACACAGATAAATAGGCTTTATGAACTCTAGCAAGTTTCCTTCTGTAGTCCTTGATTTATTTTACATATTTAGCCTCCTTTTCTTCTAACGCTTGGCTTTTGTTCTGCTGTGAGGCAGAAAACCAGGAAACAATAAGAACAATAATAGCTGGTCTCAATCAAACAGGTGCCAGGTTGTGCTAAGCATTCTGTCTGCACTAGTGCACAACAGCCAGATGTTCTCATTCATTCTCATCTCCCTCCCCCCCCCCCCCGGCCCATATGATAAAAAGACATAGGGAGTAGCTCCTTCCAAATAAGCTGCCACAATTAGTAAATGGAGAAGCCAGGATTCAGACCCAGGTGCCTGACTCTGGAACTCATCATTTTAACTACTATTCTGTGCTGTTTAAATTGTACAAAAAGTGAAAGTAACCATTTTTCAGAGAAGGTCTAGGAGGTTTTCCTACAAAATAGATTTAGTTTAGTCCATGAAATCTGTGACATTTACGTTATCCATGCAGAACAATTGTTAGCTCATTTATAGGATCTAAGGTTTGGGGCGTTGGGATGGTTGAAAATCAGGGAGGACTTTCTTGAGAATGTGGTATCTGTGGTGACTTTGGTGCTATGATTACTTGAGTTTTACAATGTCATTTATCATCTACTCATTCATTCATTCACTCACTAAGCACTTACTATGTAATGGACACTATAATAGATGTGTCTATTACACTAAAAAATTCTTGATGACTTAGTTGTTGTCTTTTAAGACTTCCTCACCCTTTCTCTACCCTGTCATACAATATTATGTTTTCAGCAACTAGGAGAGTGAAGATAGGATGTGATGAAGAAGAGGTATAAGAATGGGAAGAAGGGTCTACTCAAGACTATAGGTATAAAGAGAGTTTAGAAAGTTGAGTGAGTTTAACAAAGAAGTAAAACTTGAGTTATGTCTTGTTAAGTATATGTATTTTCTGCATGTAGCTTTTTAAAAACTCAACTTATATCCTAGATAAAATTTATTTTTAATAGCACATACTATGAGTACATATAATATATGTATGATACTTTATGTAACCATTCCACTATTGATGATTTTTTTCTTTAGTCATTGCAAAGAATACTGAAATGAAGTCTCTGCAAACATGTGTAGGTGTGTAGGTAACAAAGAGTGGAATTTCTGGGTCAAAATAATTATACATTAAAAATACAAAAAATACCAGCAAATTGCCTTTCAAAATGTTACCTAAAAAAATTGAGAATATTTATTTCTCCACATTATTCAGGACTCCATATTATCAATCTGTATTATTAATTAATTTTTGATAAAGTGATGAACAAAATGGATTTTTGTTAAGTTTGCCTACATATTATGATATTGAGCATATTTTCACGTGTTTATTGGTCACTTGGGTTGTTCTGAGTTTCCTGTTCTCATCTTGTATACATTTTTAATATTTTGTTGTTACTAGTATCTTTTTAATTTGTAGTGTTTTAAATAATATTTAAACTCTTGGACAGAAATAGTTTATTTATGGTGACAACATATTTTTGACTCTATCATTTCTTTTTTAACTTTCTAATAGTATATTTTGAAATTTCTAGTTTTAATTTTTATGTAGTATGGTGTATTGATATCCTCCGTTTAGCTCTTATGTTCTGGGATATGTTTGAGAAACTTTTCTCTTTTCTCATATGTGTTTATTGATGTGACCATATTCCTCATTCCAACAGTGAACTGGAAGCTAATATGAGTAGTTCAACCCATTTTCAAAGCTGTAGAATTCTGATGAATTCCTATTAGCACTTATAAAAATAAAATAGAATGTGAAGAAAGAGGACATAAGGAGATTTAACAAGTGTATGTTATCCATCTGTTTCTATGGACTAATGAAATGTTTTATATTAGTGAGTTGAATTGATGAATCTCAATGTTGAGTTGACTAAGTTTTAAACAACTGTTGAATAACCCAGAGAGAGGAACAAGCATTTCATATTATTTTCAATATTAGTGACTGTGAACTCCCTTCTTTTTAATACTGATCTTCAACTGCTTGGCTTTCTGTTTGTATATTGATCAGTAAAGAGGATAAATCATTTGTAGATTTTTGAGGAGAGGTTTGGCTTCCAACTTCAGGTGTCAATGCTGAATTGACTCTCAGTCTTTCCTGAAAGCTACTTAACAACAAGATGTAAAGTAAATGACATTTTCCACCCCATTATCTTACTATAAATGGGAACAAAGCCTAATTAGACTCTAGCTAAAGTATTTTAAACATGAATTCAAATACTGGAGCAGGTAAGGAAAAGTTCTCATATAAAAAGTATATATATATCAGGTATATACTAGAGGCCTGATGCACAAAATTCATGCAAGAATAGGCCTTCCTTTCCCCAGCTGCCGGCACCGACTTCCCTCTGGCACCTAGGACCTGGGCTTCCCTCGAAGCCCCAGCTTCATCTGGGAGGTCGTCTGGAAGGATGTCTGGTCTAATTAGCACATTATGATATATATATATATATATATATATATATATATCATATATATATCATATATATATATGATGTATCGGTTAATAATGCGGATTTTGTAATCAAAGAAAACACGATAATTTCAAGAGAAATATCAAAAGTGCTTTATTCAAAGTAATGTCCATCACTAGCTACACATTTCCCCCATCTTTCAGGTAATTTGTGGATACCATCCCAATAGAACTTTTCTTGTTTTGAGGCAAACCATTCAGAGACCCAATTTTCCACTTCTTCGTATGTTTTGAAGTGCTGCTCAGAAAGTGCGTGTGCCACCGATCAGAACAAGTGGTAATCTGAAGGAGCAAGGTCTGGTGAATACAGTGGGTGGGTTAATACTTCCCAGGCAAGATCTTTTAACGGTCTTTAACTGGTTTTGAAGTGTGTGATGGTGTGTCATCATGAAGCAAAATTACTTTGCCGTGTCTTCTGGCACATTCTGGTCTTTTTATGATCAAAGCGTTGGTTCAAATTGATTATTTGTTGTCAGTAGCGATCAGTATTAATGGTTTCACCCGCTTTTAGAAGCTCATAATATACCACACCTTCCTGATCCCACCAAACACAGAGCATTATCTTTTTTCTGAAGCAATTTGGCCTTGCAGTTGATGTTGATGGTTGACCTGGATCAACCCATGATTTTGTGCGTTTGGGACTCTCAAAATAAATCCACTTTTTAAAAAAAAATTATATTTTATTGATTTTTTACAGAGAGGGAGAGGGATAGAGAGCCAGAAACATCAGTGAGAGAGAAACATTGATCAGCTGCCTCCTGCACGCCCCCCACTGGGGATGTGCCCACAACCAAGGTACATGCCCTTGACTGAAATCAAGCCCGGGACCCTTGAGTCCGCAGGCTGACGCTCTATCCACTGAGCCAAACAGGTTCTGGCTAAATCCACTTTTCATCACCAGTCACAATTCAATGCAAAAAAGACTTTTGTGCCGTTGAAGCAACATTTTACTGATGACTTTTCGATTTTCCATTTGTCTTTTGTTCAGTTGATGTGGCACCCATTTTCCTTCCTTTAAAATCTTTCCCATTGCTTGTAATTGATTGGAAATTGTTTGCTGAGCAACGTTTAATCTTTCTGCAAGTTGTTTTTGAGTTTGACACACATCTTCATCCAATCATGCTTGTAATTGTAAGTTCTGACTAATATTTTAAAAGGATTACTCTGACACTATGTAGGGGAATAGACATAGGTGGGCAACATAGTGTTGTAACTTGGAGGTTATGAGGTGCTGGGCATCTACAGTAATAAAAGTGTAATATGCTAATTAGACCAGCAGTCCTTCTGGACAACCTTCCAGATGAAGCCAGGGCTGTGAGGGAAGCCTGGGTCCTGGGTGCCTGCTGGCGGCTGGAGGGAAGCTGGTGCCAGTAGCTGGGGGAAGGAAGGCCTACTCTTGCATGAATTTCATGCATTGGGCCTTAAGTCTTTAATAAATGTTAGGCACATTTTTAATGACTTATTTCCAAAGTCCTACTGGACCACAGTTCTGAGACTTAATCAGGAAACTGTATTTACTAGATTATAAGAACTGTGATAGGCTTTAGGGATCCAAAACTGACCAAGATAAAGCAGTTTGTACCATTTTGTTTTCTCAAGAACATTTATAACAAGTGTTTTTATTAGCCACGCACCGATGTGAGGCAGGGTCAAGGCCTTCCTGCCCACCAAGAGCAGGATTCTGAGACACATGGTACAGGGGTTACTCCAACCAAGGCATAGATTTTGTTAATTACCTCAATTTCCTGACTTCTTTATTGTCCTTTTGGGGTGAACTTAAAAACACAACAACAGCAGAAACCTCATTAACTAGAATGACATAATGAAATGTGGGGACATGCCAGCTGTTGTTTCTTGGCCCTTAGCCCCATGCCTGCTGCTTTTATGGTCTCTCTTCTCTCTAGGTGTTGCATGCCTGCGAACTTCCTTTGCCAGCATGGTGAAGAGAGTTACTTGTGTGATGTTTGGAAGACAGGAGGGAGGTGGGCATTCTCCCTTGGGCTGTGTTGGATGCAGCCAGCGAGGGTACCAGCCATGGCTTCCTTAGGCTCTGTGGCTCACTGTCCATCTCCAGTTTGGGGGCAGCAGACAATGGTGTTTTACGGAAGCTCCTTACCGTTTCCTGATTTCAGGGTAGAATGACATTAACTCCTTAACTTACATTCCTCCAGTACTACTAGAAATTTACCAATGACGTATTTCACTGAGTTAATTCCTGTTCTGTTTGAAATATGACTGAGCCTTCCCTCCGTGTCTCAGCGTCTTCCCTGAGGCCTGGGGAAGGCTCCAATCCTTCCTCCCTATTTCCCTTCCTCTGCTCCCAACCCTGGATCTTTTCTCCAAAGGTAAATGGTCTGCACCAAAAGGCCCCATCTGTCCAAAATGAAAGGAAGGATGGGATGTTAGGAAGCCTAGGTGGAGACAGAGGATCATGGGAGAAAGGGGCAAGACTCAAGAGTGAGAGGGAAAGGGGAAAAAAATCCAACCCTGCTAAGCTATCTGCATTTCTTACACCGCTTAAATACTTGCTATCCTAAAGCTCTTGATTTAAAAGTGATTGGAGCCTATCCGGTTTGGCTCAGCGGATAGAGCATGGGCCTGCAGACTCAAGGGTCCCAGGTTCAATTCCGGTCAAGGGCATGTACCTTGGTTGCGGGCACAATCCCCAGTAAGGGGCATGCAGGAGGCAGCTGATCAATGTTTCTCTCTCATCGATGTTTCTAACTCTCTATCCTTCTCCCTTCCTCTCTGTAAAAAAATTAATAAAATATATATTTTAAAAGTGATTGGAAAGAAGTAGAGAGCGGTCTCTTTTATCATCGGCTACACTTTACCTTCTGGATTCTCCCAGACTTGGTGTTTTTTCATCGTGTATGGGGAAACAAACACTATTTCATTTATCCAACATCCTCAGTCATATTGATATACATTAATTCAAATAATTATCACATGTGCTAGGTTTAATGTTTTATATTTAATAGAAAGAAAATTCTGTTACAGAAAAATAGAGTTGGGGGAAACTTGAGAACTTGCATGGGTTCACAAAGTAGATCTAAAGCCCAGCCAGTGTGGCGCAGTGGTTAAGCACTGACCCATGAGTTATGACATCATGGTTTGATTCCCAGTCAGGCCACATGCATGGGTTGTGGGCTTGAACCCCAGTAGGGCGTGTTCAGGAGGCATCTGATCTATGTTTCTCTCTCATGACTGATTGCTGTTTCTATCTCTACCCCTCTCTCTCTATCTTTCTCTCTCAAAAATAAAAAAAGTAGATTTAAGTTTTGGGCCCAGATATCAGACCCTAAACCCAGGCTTCTTTCCATTAAGACAGGGTTGCTTTTCTGGTGGAAAGAGCCCTGTATTTTGTATCCGGGCCAAGAATAAATTGGAAGTAGTTCTGGGATATTTTCTTATACTTTGTGCCTCAAGAAGAGTAGCATAAATAGTGTTCCTGGGGTGCCCTGGGAAAGGTCTTTGTCTATAGAATTAAAATATATTAAAAATTAATCTAAAAAATACAAGATTAAAAACTATATTGCATTTGTTGTAATTCAGAAACTTTGGCTTCGAAATCTAAGTTTGGTCATGCCCTATCTGTGAGGTTGTTTTAGAACTCTTTTTTGGAAGGACAAAATGTGGCTAGGAAAGCAGTAGGATATATGAGAAAAATAGGGTCAGACCCAAGTCATAAATAAGCTTACAAAAACCCTTATCAATATGGTTTTGTGTGTTTACTAAATGAAATAATTAGTACAGCAGAATAAAATTAATATTGCTTCACAAGTCTTAATTTAGTGATAATGGTTAATGTGCAATTAAATTCCTCCTACTCTTCCTTGCCTGCTAGAATTCTTTTTGTATTTCAATAAGTTGTTTTAGAAATCCATTGGGCATTGCTGCAGCTCATGTGCAACTCAGGTGTTTACAGAATGGAGTCTATTTTGTTAACTGTGTAAAGACTTTTTTTTATGGCTATTGTTGATCTGTATTCTAGGTCCCACCTGGTCATAGAAACAAAAGCATCTTTGATGTCTGAGGTGAAAAAAGCTTGAGAGACTCTTATTTTAATTTACTCTTGATAATTATTTCTCAATTTTATTTTTCTTCAAAACAAACCTAAAATGCTTTGAGCATGTATTCTTACTGCATACTGGGCACTATCCTAAGGATTTTACCTGGATAAACTTATTCTGTTATCTCAGCAACCTTTGGGGTAGGTGTAATCAGTACCCCCCTTTTGCAGATGAGGAAAGAGGCACAAAGAAATGAAATAACTTACCCAAGGTCACACACCCAGTGAAGAGCAGACCCGGGATTCCCCATTTCGGCACCTAGACATGAGAGCCTGTGCTTCTAACATGGCTCACAGAGCCGCTGTGTGTTCAGGCGGTGCTGTCCCAGCCCCGCCCAGCCCAGGAGGACTTCATGCCCGGAGCCAGGCCTCCCGCTTCTTACCCTTCTGACGGAAGAGGAGGGTCATCTAGATCTGACCTGGTGGTCTCTGAGCTCTCTGTCCTTCTCTTAAAGTTTCCTTGCAAACATTCTACTTTTGTCGTCTTTTCTATTCTTAAACCCTGGCTATTCTCCCTGCCTTGCTTTCTAACAACCTCTTACAGAAGTGATTCTTGGGTCCTATACACTATGAGTGAAATTGTATTTCCTGAAAAGTCTTAGAGGTAAAACCTCTGTATTGAAGAACTTAATATAAGAGATATTCAAAATTAGAGAGCTCTACTTTTTTTCTCACTGAGACCTAATGTCCAGAGAGTGCTTACTCATAATGCTCAATTTAAAAATAAATATAAAAAGCTTTTTATCTAGTTATAAAAATAGTGTATGGTTGTGTGTTATTTTAAAGTAACATAGGGCTATGTTGCAGAAATTCAGGCAATGCATAAAAGTATAAAGATTGTAAAAATCAGCCCACATGACTACCTCCCAAAGGTATCCACTGTTAGCATCTGCTGATGGAGTCACAGGAAGTGCTGTCCCAGCAGCCTCCCTTGAATGCACACTTCCAGTGACAGGGAAACTTCATCCCAGGGTAACCCTCGCTCTATTTGAATAGCTTTAGTAGTTAGAACTTTCCCTTTGGAAGACAGATGGAAATATGTGATGGGCTTTCATCATTTTTTTTTTTTTTGGGCTTTCATCATTTTTATTCCCACACCTTGGCAGACATCACTAATTGATCATGATACTTCATCATGGGTCCTCTAGACGGCCACTGCCAAACCTTGGAGATGGCATTCCAGAAGAGCCCTCTTTGGCATTCTTGCTCTGTGCTGACACTGGGTCACTAATCTGTTTTGAAGACTTTTATTGAATTTTCTGCTGATATCTAAGAGTTCTGGGAAAGTACTCCAAAGTGTATAATGTGCTTTGTATCTTTTTATAGGAGCAGAGTAGCAACTTTAAGGCTTTTTTTTTTTATAGCAAGATCCATTACCTAGATTTTTATCTTTCTTTGTCATTTGATAATATTGAAAGCCAACAAATAACACCTTTGTGAGATAAAGGGCTGCCTCACCCTAGCTCTGACTTCTCCACTGCTTGCAGAGTGTGTGCCTCTGTTAGATGGACTTCAGATCTGTACGGTGGGGAGAAAGCTGGGTTCTGCTCTCAAAGCCGACAGTCAGGCCTTGTGAATACAGGTCTGCAATGATACGTACCCCTGGCAATGAGACAGAACCGCTTGCTAAGGTGGGCAGCCGGACTGCTCTTTGCTACATGGCTAGTTTACTTGGAGAAGTTCTCACTTTTGTTCACAAAGAAAAGGTTAAAGAACTGACATCTGTAACATGGTAGGTGTACTTCCTTGGGTCCTATCACCCCAAAATAGTATGTGCAGGAGTAAGACTAGAGTGGGTGGAAGAGTTGGAGTCATCTCTGAATCCTCTTTTTCTCACTCCCACATCCAACCCAGTAGCAAGTTCTACCTGCAAATTTTACCCTGACTCTGAGCGTTTCTCACCATCCTCACACCACCCCTGTTGATATCTTGGCTCTTTTACTGACCAGCTGTGTAATCTTGGGCAAATTCCTTACCCCTCTCTGCCTTGCTCATTTATAAAATGGAGGTAATAAAGTCTCAACCTCATAGGGTTGTATGAGTATTACACGAGTTAAGACAAGTACTAAAAAAGAGTAGCTGCATATAGTGTTATTTCTATAACCGTAGTTCAAACTGTTGTTCCTTGTTTTTGCCTGTAGCCTCCTAACTCATCAACTCCATACACTTTCCACCCCCTTCCACCTTACCTTCTCTGTGGACCAGTCTCAAAAATCCCAAGTATTCTCTCAAGTTCACAATCTTTGCACATGTGATTCTCTCTTCTCAGAAGTACCTTCCCCAAATCTTTTGAATAGTGTACTTCTTCATTTTATTCACTTATCTGCTGAAATGTTATCTTTTCAAAATGGCTGTGTCTGGTCATTGAAACTAAACACTGTCTTTTCCTGTTTTATTTTTCTTCATGGCATTTGTCACTACCCGGTGTTACATGGACCATGGACTTATTTGTTTTCTGCTTTTCCTATTGGAATACGAACACCACGAGAGCAAGGCCTTTGAGAGTTTCCCATTGCTGAATCATCTGTGCCTCCATTCCCAGCGCAGACTCTCCAGGTGCATGACTGACATGACTTTTCATGCTCTTACAAATCAAGTATGGATCATAAAATATCAATGTTAGAAAGGACCTCAGGGCTTTTCTGGTGGAAAGAGCTATCTAAAGGGCTCTACTTCTGTAATCACCAGTCCAGGGTTTTGGCCTGTCCAGTGAGATTCCTGACCATCAGTCATCAGGGATGTAGTTTTGAGCATAGCACAGCCCTGCACAACTTTGTAAGAGCCCGCTCCTGTCACCTTTCCTGTGGGATGCCTTGGGGCTCATTGGTACAGATTTTCTGTTTACAGATAAACTCCTGATTAGATGGACCTGATTCATACTTTCTTTTTTTTTTTTTTTTTTTAAATATTTTACTGATTTTTTACAGAGAGGAAGGGAGAGGGATAGAGAGTTAGAAACATCGATCAGCTGCATCCTGCACACTCCCCACTGGGGATGTGCCCACAACCAAGGTACATGCCCTTGACCAGAATCGAACCTGGGACCCTTGAATCCGCAGGCCGATGCTCTATCCACTGAGCCAAACCAGTTAGGACCTGATTCATACTTTCCACCTCAGTTTCTCTATTGCTTTGGTGACAGAGCATATTCCCACTCGCCTATATTCTGATTCTTGCTGAGACCCAGCACTTGGAGCCTCCACACAACTTCAGTCACCCAGGACTCTGTCCCTTAGGGCGGTGTTTCCAGCCAACCTGTCCCCAAAATACAAGTGGGGCCCAGGCAATCTCCTCAGTGTGCCTAGCACTGTGCTAGAAGCTGGTAGAGACAAAAGACCGAGTAAACTTTATCACAGCTTTTGATGAGTTGCCTCAGAAAAAAGGCTAAGTTTTTAGCATGGCTTAGAAGACCCTTTTTTTATGAACTGGGTCTGACTTTGATAGGAACAAGTCACGGTGTTCCCTGAACAAATTATAGTCCCTCCAGTTCTAATATCACAGATTACATTCTAGTCTTTCCTCTTTCCATGCTTGAAACTTCCTCTTCCAACAATAAGAAACTAACTCCCCTTAATAAATTCTTTAAAACTTTTGATTTCAAAATAGTTTTTGATATTTTAGAAGTAATTTTTTAAAACGTTGCAGATAGTATGGAGAGTTCCTATATACTTCTCACCCAATGTCCCTTAACATTATCATCTTGAATAACCCTGATGCATTTGTCAGAGTAAAAAAAAACAAAAAACATTGGTATGCTACTTACAATTTAAGTCCAGACTCCCTTCAGATTTTACTACTTTTCCACCAATGTCCTTTTTTTTTGTTTTGTTTTGTTTTTGTTCCAAGATCTAATCCAGGATGCTGCCTGGCATTTAGCCCTCAATATTTTAAGGTACTGTCCAAATAGTGCTGGTTCTGCAGCCTATAAGTGAGGTATGGGCCAATTTTGTGTGCCCTTTGACATAAAAAATTCAAATCTATGGCTTTTTGAATAAAACTGAATTTTTATCTCAACTTGAAGTAGATATGTTTAAAGATGTCAAGACATGGTAAAAGGAAAAGTAGGCACTTATTTTTCACTAGTAATAGGACATTAAGATTACAATATTATTTTCATTACAAGAACATGACCAATGTGAATGGCGGCTTTATTATCACTGAGGGTTTTCTGGGGCACACTTCTGAGTCAATTCATGTTTTAAAATTCTAGACACAGACAAAGTGGGGTTGGCTAAGGTTGGCAAAGAGAACTCAGCTCCCAGTAGATTGTTACTGGCCCTTTTCCCTAAAATGAGCCAGAAATGGTGCTGGAAAATTCTTTTTAAAGTTTATTTTTCAGTTACAGTTTATATTTAATATTATTTTGTAAATTGGAAAATTTTGTATGTAGTATTTTAATGTGCAAAACATGGTATAGTTAAAATACTTTCTTCATTTGTGGGATGAGAAATTTTAGCCATAAAATATTTTTAAATTCTCAACATTATCTAGCAAGCCGGCATCAGAGAGGAGAGACATCAAATCCAGATTTCCCTTATTCCTAAGCTGTGTCCTTGCTACCTCGTCACTTGGTCACTTCCCACCATGGGACCCATGAGAGCAGCATTTGTGTATGTGAAAGTACTTGGAACTTAAAAATTAGGGTTACAGTTATTGCAAGTGTTAATAATTTTTTGAATCTATTCAAGAACCTTCTTAGATTCTGTTATTTGTGAACTTAGGCATCAGTAAACCATACTTAGGTATCACGCTTTGAAGAAGTTTTGAGCAAATACTTTGTCCTAAAATGTAAACGTCATTGTCTTATGTGTAAACACAACAGAGAGCCTCCATTTTTATGTGTTATAGAATTGTAGAAACTTCTGCTAAAAATTAAACAACAAACTTAATATAAGATGATTTCTGTTCTCAGAATGCTAAAAATATTAAAATCTCTATTAATTTCTTGACTTTTAGACATCATGTTAGAGAATGTGTTACCATAATGTTGTTTAATAGTTTTACTTTTGTTCTTTCCCTTACCAGTGGGCACATAGTTAATTGCTTAAATTTGATGAGGCTCTAGGTGAGGATAAAGACACTTGGCTTCCAGAATATCTAGAGACCTACTTCTGAATTAAATTTATATACCACCTGTTACCGTCAGGAAGGTACATAACCTCTCTGGTCCCATTCATTCATCAGAAAAATGGGATATAATAATCATAACTACTTGATCGGGTTGCTATGATGATTCAGTACAATGATATTTGTAAAGCTTCTTGAATAGTGCTCACTAGGCATATAGTGAGCACTACATAAATCATTTGTTAACTAATGCAGTGAGACAAAAGCTCCATTAGCGTAACACCATTGGTGATAAACCATTGATTTTTCACTATATGCCATATTTTACCTGAGTGCAGTAGAGGAAAGTAACTTGTCTCAGTTGTGCAAATAGTAAATGCTGGGATTCTCATCAATACCTTGAATGTCAAACTTCCTCTCCTTCACTATAAACCTTATACTTTCCTGAGATGATGAGACAATTCGACATGCTTCTTCAGCTTTTTCTTCTCTCTACCTCAAATGTTTCTGTCCTGGCACTTTCCTTTCCACCTCTGCACTCCTTCTCTCTTATCTCAGAGGTGCTGTATCCCCTTTCCTTTCTAAAGGGAACTACTTTTCTTTGTGGGTGGTTCCCTTCTTTGAGACTCTGCCTGACCAATCTCTCCTTTGATCTCTGTCTGTCATTTCACCTGTACCTTCACCTCTTCCTTCCTGTTAGGCTCCCCATCTTCAACTTTCTGAGCTCATAGGAGTCGTGTTCTAAATCCAGGTCTGTCCTGGCTATGTTCATTTAGACACAGAAGGTCAAAGGTTCTCAATACCTGCCTTAAACAGAAAAAGATGACTCCAAGTTTGTAATTTATTTATTGTTTAGAACAATTTAACCTATGGCAAACCTCTCACATCTGAGCTATGCCTGAAGGTGGTGGCCTCACCATTCATAACCAAGCAGTTCTCTTCCTGTAGTTACCTAGGTAAAGTACAGATTCTCTCCCTAAGAGTATTCTGCCCTCCTTCTTTCCTTCCTAGCTGATTCAAACTGCAATCATCTTACCATTGATGAATTTTTCTTCTTATACAGTTTGGGGGCACAAAATTACATGACTTGGTACTTTAGGGTACACATCAGAATATTATTAGATTCAGAAGACAATGAAGAAATGTGCTCTATCTTATTCAAACTAGAATTTCCTGAATGCATTTGTCCACTGAATCATTTTTGGGGGGCATTAAACTAATACAGGGGTGGATAAAAGTAGGTTTACAGTAAGTGAGTATGTGAAACACAGAGTTTATACTTGTCATATTATTTATTATTATTTTTATTTATTTGTATTACAACTATACACCTACTTTTGCCCACCCCTGTATATTAATTAGGGTTCTCAAGAGAAAAACACACACAATGGGATCTGGGAGGAAGGCAGAGAGCCAGAGAGAGAGCTTTTAAGGCATTAACTCTTACAATTAATTGTAGATGTTGGCAAGCCCAAAATCTACAGGTTAGGGTGGGAGGGGAAGAGCTGGTGCTGTAGTTTAAATCCAAAGGCAGTCTGTTGGAAAAGTTCCTTGTTACTCAGAAGAGTTGGTGTTTTTGTTTTTGTTTGTTTTTTTCAGTATAAGGCCTTTAATTGATTGGATGAGACCCACCCACATTATGGAGGATAATCTGCTTTACAAAATCTACTGCTTTAAATGTTAATCTCATTTAAAAATACCTTTACAGAAACAATATGACCAAATATCTACTAGCCAAATTGACACAAAAATTTAACCCTAAACTAATTAATTCAAAAATTGACCCAAAGTCAATGAACCCAAATTAGTATTTTATGGATAACCTATTTTAGAAATACAGAGCAAAGGTCTTTAGTGCGAGGCTAAGGGGATTTGGACTTTATTCTGTAGGTAAAAAATAATTCTAAGTTTTCAGTAGAGCTGTGACATGTACTTTGGATGATTATTTCAAAGGTAGCTATATTTAGGATGGTTTGGAGAAAGAAGAGACTAAGTAGGGAGAGAAAAACAGGAGTCTGTTTTAATGAGCTAGGCAAGGTGGCATTCTGGGTGAGTAGGGGACAGATGCAGAAGTGGGGAAGGCAGAGTGACTTTCTAAAATGTTTTGGAGGTGCAGCTAAGCGATTGGGTCAAAGAACTAAATTTGGATGCCAGAGAAGGGAAAATTCAGCAGTAACACTAAAACTTGAAGCCTTGGCAATTGAGAGGATGCCAGTGGTATTGGAAGAAGCAGGAACATTAGAGGAGGAGCAGACTTTGTAAACATTGGCAGTACTGCATATCTGGATAGATAAAAAACATTTCCACTTCGTTAATTGAAGATATATTTGGTAGTTTATAAGGGAGTTGAGAGCTGGGATTAGTAACTTCATGGGAACTCCATGAGAAGAGTAAAGCTATGCATATCACTTGATTATTTTGTCAGGCCAAGCCTTTTTTATTTATTCCTAGAGATAAGGAATAGAATAGAAATTGTCAAGAAAACCAAATGGCCCACTGCTATCAGATTTTTGCTCACAAGTTGAGAATGCTGATGACCCAGGTCCTCAATTATCAGGTAGGGCTGCCTAATTCATCACAGTAAAAATTTTTGAGGTGGAGAATTGGGGTCAAGAGGCTTGTCATAACTTGATAAAGAAAGCCACTGGCCCATAGTAATAACAGTTCGACTTTTCAATTCGTTTCGCCTCCATTTGTTTTCATTCTTTGTTGCAATGAGCAATTTCCCAGTATTGACTTAATCCACTGGCTGCAACAAAGATACTCATTTTCTACACTGTTTTCAGTTATTTTACTTTTGTAAGGTATCTTTGACCAACTGAAAATCATACTAGCAGATTTGCACAAAGAAACTCTACCAACCCATGTTCTAAGATGAGGCTCAGAACGTAATTTGCATAAGTCTATTACATCAATGAGCATGGGTTGAAGGAATTCAGGAGAGCACAAATTAGAATTGGGAGAGGGCATCTAGAACATTCCCTTCATGGCATAGATGAGCAAGCAGAGGCAAGAAGTTAAAGGACAGTCTTTTTTTTTTAAAAAAAAAATATATTTTACTGAATTTTTACAGAGCGGAGAGGAGAGGGATAGAGAGTTGCAAATATCAATGAGAGAGAAACATCTATCAACTGCCTCCTGCACACTCCCTACTGGGGATGTGCCCACAACCAAGGTACACGCCCTTGACCAGAATCAAACCTGGGATCCTTTAGTCCGCAGGGTGACGCTCTATCCACTGACCCAAACTGGTTTGGGCAAAGGACAGTCTTAAGGGTATACACAAGACTTGGAGCAGGAAGTGTTGTCTGACTCTTGTCTGAGAGTCTTTCGCCGTGCCATGATCTAAGCACCCAGAATTGTGCTAGACCCTATGGAGGATAAATAGAAATACAAGCATGCTCTGCCCTCTTGGAATTACATATCTGAACCCAAATTAACAACAAAATGTTTCTCTAATATAATAAAAGGCACTGGCTCTTGGTAATACTTCAGAAGTTAATAGGAAAGCTTTAGGCTCATTTTTGCCAGATCATCTCAGTCTGAATTTTTCCACCAGACTTACAAAGCATTGTTGCCGGGGTCCAACCCCAGCAGGTCCAGGGGTTCCCAAAGGCGTGGACGGAGTCGGCGAAGAAGGAACGACACGGAGACAGCATTCAGTTGATCAGCAGCCTAGCCAGGATCTCCAGCCAGGATCTCCAGCCAAGTTCTGGTCTGGATCTCCAGAGAGGTTCTGCTTAGGATCTCCAGCCAGGTTCTGTCCAGGTTCTCCAGGTTCTCCAGCCAGGTTCTGTAGCCATGTTCTCCAGCCAGGTTCAGTCACCAGGTTCTAGTCAGGTTCTCTGGCCAATTTCTGTAGTCAGGTTCAGTCCAGGATCTTTTGCCATGTTCTCTCACTAGGTTCTTTCTCTAGGTTCTGAGGCCAGTTTCTGTCCAGGATCTTTTGCCATGTTCTCTCCAGCGAAGTTCTTCTGTCTCTAGAGAACGTTCTGTGTAGGTTCTGTGCCAATTTCTGTCTCTCTCTCTCTCTTGCTGTCTTGTTACATCTGTATTTATACCAGTTGATTCAATCCTATCAATCTCTATTACAAAGGTTAGGGCGTTTCTTATCTCCATTCCAGGGAGTAAAGATTATGTAGCTTAAGCATGATTGTTCATAGTTAAAGTGATTAATTACCCGCCTGGCACTTAGTTAAGAGGTTTTATTCCCTCCCTAACTTCAGGGGAAAATCCCTACCTGGGGAAACAACCTTTCTCAGAGACCTTGGTTAAAACACATAGTGCCAAGAAGGTGAGCAAACATATTAAGAACAGTATGCCATATATGCCAGGTCCCTTGAAACAGCAAGCATGGACCAGCTCCCGGCAAATTCCCCCTTTTTTATTTTTTAAAAGCGGGCATTAAAAAGAAAAAAAAAACCAAATGCTCTCTTGTATCCATTTTAAGAATAGGATTGGCGCTTTCCGCTATTACCTGAGTCCTGATCTATCACCCCAGGGAGAGCTTGCCAATCCTGCACTTTCCCGGGGTGGAAAGGCTGCAGTGGGGTTAAGGATAAGGCTCCTTGGGCCTACCTTCTCCCATGCCTTTACATTTACCTTTCGGGCACCTTTCCTTCCTCAGAAAAGCATGGACATACTTCTTGTATAAAATGTTCCATCTGACTGGGAGTAACCTTAACTCCTCTGCTAGCAAGCATATGTGTTAAAAGATCAATACGAAGTCTTATTTCTTTAGACTCAGTATGGCATATCTTCTTAATGTAAAGATCAATACAGAGTCTTCTTTCTTTGGACTCAGTATGGCACATCTTCTCAATCTAAGAATCAATACAGAGTCTTCTTTCTTTGGACTCAGTATGGCACATCTTCTCAATCTAAGTTCTGTTCTATCCACCTTCTTACCCTACTTATCCTCTATAGGGGGGTCTGTAGCACCCTGGTGGAGTCCTATCCGTCCCGAGTGTGGGGGTTCTCAATGGGGAGGGGGGCTTACCTAGGGGAATCCTGTTTCAGGAGTTCCCAAAGGTGTGGACGGAGTCGGCGAAGACTATCCACCCTCTTCCTATGGTGGAGTCCTATCCGTCCCGAGAGTGGGGCTTACCTAGGGGTCCCTGTTCGGGCGCCATATGCCGGGGTCCAGCACCATCAGGTCCAGGGGTTCCCAAAGGTGTGGACGGAGTCGGCGAAGAAGGAATGACATGGAGACGGAGTTCAGTTGATCAGCAGCCTAGACAGGATCTCCAGCCAAGTTCTGGTCTCAATCTCCAGAGAGGTTCTGCTTAGTATCTCCAGCCAGGTTCTGTGTCCATGTTCTCTTGCTAGGTTCTCCAGATTCTCCAGCCAGGTTCTGTAGCCATGTTCCCTCGCTAGGTTCTCCAGCCAGGTTCTGTCCAGGTTCTCCAGCCAGGTTTAGTCACCAGGTTCTAGTCAGGTTCTCTTGCCAATTTCTGTAGTCAGGTTCAGTCCAGGATCTTTTGCCATGTTCTCTCGCTAGGTTCTGTCTCTAGGTTCTGAGGCCAGTTTCTGTCCAGGATCTTTTGCCATGTTCTCTCCAGCGAAGTTCTTCTGTCTCTAGAGAACGTTCTGTGTAGGTTCTGTGCCAATTTCTGTCTCTCTCTCTCTCTTGCTGTCTTGTTACATCTGTATTTATACCAGTTGATTCAATCCTATCAATCTCTATTACAAAGGTTAGGGCGTTTCTTATCTCCATTCCAGGGAGTAAAGATTATGTAGCTTAAGCATGATTGTTCATAGTTAAAGTGATTAATTACCCGCCTGGCACTTAGTTAAGAGGTTTTATTCCCTCCCTAACTTCAGGGGAAAATCCCTACCTGGGGAAACAACCTTTCTCAGAGACCTTGGTTAAAACACATAGTGCCAAGAAGGTGAGCAAACATATTAAGAACAGTATGCCATATATGCCAGGTCCCTTGAAACAGCAAGCATGGACCAGCTCCCGGCACATTGTGACTATTTACAAATCTTTTTCTCATTAAATTCCTAGGTTAGGGCCAGGGATAGTGACTCCTATTACTTATCTAGCAAAGAATGAATTGCTACATTGCCATGTGCTTTCCCCAGTTTACTACTTAAGATGCTAGCAGATCTTTTGACCTCTGTGCTGCCTGGGATGTATTAAGTCAAGAATTATATTAGTTAGGCAAAATATATTGACCTCCCCTATAATTGTGGCATATTTTTGACTCTAGAGGGTGTTTACAGTTATTGACTTCTATTGACACCTGCTGTTGAGCTGGGAACTTCTCTATAAAATACAGATGGTGAGATGTGTTTTTGTGGGCGGCAGGGAGTCAGTGTGACTGGTTATATCTGTGTGATCTAGAAACAAGCAAAGTAACTCCATTTAGGTGTGGAGAATATATACCAAAAACATTTATTAGTTTTAGGTGGCATTGAAAATGTGAATTATTTTCATAGGAAACTGTGTTGAAGGACTAAAAGGAGCAGTTTTATATAAGAGCCCACTATGCACACATATGCCTGAAAAGGTTGTGTGGAATGTGAAAGTGAAAAGATGCTGAATTCTTTGCAAAGGGTAGTGTTTGGGGCTTTAGGCCACCTGGAAAGCCACAGCCATGAGTGAGAGCAGAAGTGAGAGGGGAGGGATCAGTTTTTATGTCTTCTGAGGAGGATGAAAAACAAGGGCCCAGGAACCAAGGAGAGCTTCTAAGATGTCAAAGCATGGGTTGGATGAGCAGGGAAGGCTATGCAATTGGGGTTAGCAAGACCAAAAGGAGCAAGTCCAGGCTGATGGACCAGCAGAAAGCACAGCTGGAGAGAATGATATGCCTGTGGCTTTATCCGTGGTGGAGGAGGGTGTAAGATGGAGTATTAAGGGTACCAACCTGACTGCAATAGTGGGAGACAGAGTTTTTGGGTGGAGTTGAAGCTCTAGTATATTTAATTGTGTGACTTAAATTTATGATAAATACAATTCATAAAAAAATTTCAATTTATCTGAAACTCAGTATTCTCATTTAAAAAATGTGCATAATGATGCTATTCTAAGTTATTAATAAAATTAATGAGATTATGTATGTAAAAGCCCTTTGTGGCTAGTAACAGACTATATGAATGAAAGATGTATTCTATTTATTATACAGTAAAGGTGAATGATATTCACAGGGTATATGTACCCATTCCTTTTCAATAGGACTATTAGAAAATAATTGTAAATTTGATGTATTTCCATTACATGCTGATAAAGTGGTATGAGAGGCTAGTTACCTGTCCAAAGTCTTCTTACCTAATCAGAAAATAGCTTCTAAATTTTGAAGAGCTGCACTTCTCTTGTAATATATTCATTTTGCTCCCTAAAGTAAGAAGACATAGGTATACAATGGCAATTCAAAAGGCAGGACTTATGGATTTCTTTAGTGCAGAAATCATCATACCCTCACAGCACCAGTAGTATCTATCATCTATGTATTTTTTATAGACTCATTGGGGAAATGTCATGATTTATCAGAGCCATATAAATCAAAGTTTGCTGGATTTAATTTAATCTTTAAATGTCACCTAGAGATGAGAGAATAATATTGAGTCAAAATTTTGTGTGAGATTAAATAAAAGCAATAAAAGTAGTAGAGAAATCAACCAAATTTGAAGAAATTACTTGAGCTAGGAATAGATATCACTAGGTATAAGAACTTGCATTTTTTTTAAAAAAAAGTAGGCTTCACTTTCTTTTTATACACCTTGAGCTAGTGATTTTCACCTGGTGTGCTGCAAGATTTTTAAAAACATGAAGTACCTGACTATTTAGTCAGGGACACTGACCTCTCTTCCCTTAAATTGTCAAATAAAAAAAAATGACAACAACAAACACAATGATAGCCATCCTGTGCAAATGAATCAAAATTATACCTAGTTGTGTGAATGTTTGGCAAAAAATATATTTTTGGTGTGCCGCAGAATTTTAGTAATTAGTTTATGTGTACCATGAGATGAAAAAAGGTTGAAAATCACTGCCTTAAGCAATAACAGTTTTGAATGATTGCTCTTTTTCATAAATATTTCCAGAGTTCCAGAATTATCTCCATTTATCTGCAGTGTCTCTCTTGCCACATATTGAAATCCTGCTGAACCAGACAAGATAAACTATGCTGCAGTCATCAACTGTCCCCAAGTCTCCAACTGTGGTTTATAACAACAAAGATTTACTTCGCCACTCCCATCACAGGTTCATCCATTGTTACCCAGTGAGCAGGAGCCCCCTTGGCGGTAGATTAGGTTTGGGGTCTGCATAAGGCCTGAACTTGGCACACCCAGTCCTGACAGGAGAAGAATGTTGGCAAGTGAGGTTAGCAAACATGGGCTGCTGGTGAGGACAGTGAAAACGAGGAGGAAAAATTGCTGTATGTGGCCTTGGGAAATACTCTCTTCATGGGCTGTGGGTAAAGGGAGAAGCCAGAGGGGAAGAGGAGAGGCCTCGGTGGACATCACTGGTATGTGGTCGCTGATAGAGCAGCCTCCATTTGGATGTCTGGAGGTCTCCCGAGCACAACGGGGAAAGAGCCAAGACCAACAACACACACGTCCACTTCCATTAGTGGCAAAACAAGCCACGTAGATATTTCTGAATTCAAAGGGCAGGGATGTACTAGTGTTCTCCTCCTGTGTGGGAAATTGAGAACAATTATAATTGTGAACAATACCCTGTTCCATCCTGCAGGTATTTTCTCAAGTGGCATTGAATCCATGAAGTAGTCCCTGGACCTTAACCAAAGTTTACCCTCCCTTCTGTAGACCCCTGTAATATTTTCTCCCCTCTTTCATGGGTCATGTCATTTTCCATCTTGTATTATGGTTATTTGTGAATGTCTTATGTTTCCCCTGATAGGTACTGAGTGAGCTATCAAGAAATTATAGATTACACCTTATTCATTGACCTATGCTTAGTAATAGACACTGTACTTGGGACAAATCAGTGTTTAATCTTTTTGATGAGTGAATGGGTCCAGGTAAAAAAATACTCTTTTGTGTCTCTATGCATGTATAATTAAGGCATCTTATGTTCATTACACCCAGGTATTTTGAATTAGGTAAGAGGGCCAGTGTTTTAAAGGGTCGCGGCATTTAGGGGCATTAGGGAGGTTAAGAACCACTTCTGTAGAGCTTTGAAGTTTAACAAAGGGCTCTTCCATTTTGCCTGCAGACATGCCTTGTTTTATTGCCCTTCACTTTATTGCATTTGACCATGTTGCATTTTTCACAAATTGAAGGCAAGACCTCCACCAGCAAAAAGACAACTCACTTAATTGAGGTTCTTGCTTTATGGAGGTAGTCTGGAACTGAACCCACAATATCTGTGACATGGACTTTTATTCCCCTCCAGTAAGAAGTTGCATCATTAAGAACCAGACTTTTGGGGCTATATAGGAAGGGGACTAGCTTGAATTTGGGGAAGATAATGATAAAATGACATTTTAGAGTAGAAATATTCTGAATGTCACACTCTAGAAACTCTGTTGGAATAAGACCTGTTTAATGAGTGAAGGAATCTTGGTTAATGGGTCTTATGGATCCAATTACCCATTAGAAGTATCATTACTTATCCTCCCCTTTCTTCCCCTCTCAAACAGGCTTGGAAAATAATAAGAGTTAAGCAAACAATACATCCTAAAAGTATTGTCATCCATAGGAAACTATTCTGGTTTTCTAATAAAATGGCTTTGTAATCAGAAAACAATTTTATAGTACTGACTTTGAAATTTCTTCCTTTATGTTCTACCACATGATCTAGGCCGGTGGTCGACAAACTGAGGCTCATGAGCCACATGTGGCTCTTTGGCCCCTTGAGTGTGGACACGGAGTTTCAATTGCACTGTACGTGTGTGCCCGCACATTGTATTTTGTGGAAGAGCCACATTCAAGGGGCCGCAGTTTGCCGACCACTGATCTAGCCTTATAAATAAATATTCTATGTGTCATTATAAAAGAATGTGCATTCTCTAATTATTAAATGTGCCAAAAAATCAAAATGCTAATTGCATTGCTTACTTTTTAATATTTGCATAGTTGACCTATCAGTTATGGAGAGATGTAAAATCTCACACAGTAAAGGTAGATTTGTCAATTTCAACTATAGTTTTTGACTAAAATGGCTTCAGTTTCACTAAACTTTAGACAGACCTTTCCCCTAACCCTGGGTCCCAGACCACTTTTCTTCTTAGAGCATTTATTTTAGAAAACATAACTGTAAACCCTTTTTCTGTCCCTGTGACAAAAATTTAAAAATTCTCTTGCCAGTTCTATAACGCAGGGTGTCTTTCTCAAGTACCTGGGAGCCCTCCCTTTGAAATGTAATCATCAGGAAAATAGCGCCCTATGGGAGGGTAGGAGCTTAACTTTGGTGGGTGCCTTGCTCCAAGTTGCATAATTGCCTGAGGATTCCAGAAAACTTACTTTTCCTTTGGGTTAAGCCAGTTAGCAGTCACAGATGGCCAACAATCCTCCCAGCCCACGCCCATTCCTAAAATCTCTCCCTCCTTTGTTTCAACAGAGTTGAATTCGGACTGCATTCTGGTCTGTGTCCCCCATTGCAATAATCTTGAATAAAGTCTTCTTTCTTTATTTAACTTTGTGCAGTACAACTTTTTCTCTTGTGAGGTTTGCAGTTAATCTAATTGCAATTCCTGTAGGAATCTGACTTTTCTCTCTAACAGCTTCTAAGACCTTCTCAGGACCACTTTATGTTTTGACCAGACATTCCCTTCTATGCAGATGATGTAAATTTGGGTTGCATGTCCATTTGAGAGAAGGCTTATGTTTACAATCCTCAGGGGAGACTATTATTATTGCTGTTACTTTCCATGCATAGAGATAAACAGGTTTCCTATGACTATAGGCAGGTGGACTTTTTCTACCCTCTCATAGTGATGTGGCCCCTTTCAGGGTCTTGTGTATAGGTGCTCATCTTAAATTTATCACCTTTCTCCCCCCATATGCAAACACTGGCAAACTCATATCTAGTTTTGTTTTCTTATACGAGACAAATCCCCAGAGCTCTAGCTTCCAGCATCAATGTTGTTCCAAGAGATCCCTAGTGTCTGAGATCACTTATTGTTCTTATTTCAGCTTCCTGTTTTTTGGTCTTTGCTATTTTTGCCTTTTGGAAAATTTTGTTTTCAGGACTTGGCAATGCATTTAAAGTACCTTTGATATAATCTATTTACAGGCATAACTCAGAGATATTGCAGGTTCGGTTCCAGACCACTGCAATGAAGCAAACATTGCAAAAAAGTGAATCATAATCTTTTTGTTGGTGGAGGGTATTGCCTTCAATTTGTAAAAAAAAAAAAAAAAAAAAAAAAAAGAAAAAAAATGCAACATCTGTGGAGCACAATAAAGCAAAGCGAGGTATGCTTGTATTACCTATGTACTGAACACAAAAGTACAGAAATGGACATAATGTATTAAAGGTTTGATTTGATCCAAAAGGTTTTAGGAATCTTGCGAGTGATTTTCTATGGGGAATGCAGTATTTTGGATAAAACTGTGGTCTGGAATGAGAATTTGTGGGTAATAAAAGTTGTAGTGATTAAACTTTCTCTGACTAGATAAGAAAGCATACTGGGTGAAGGTGGCCTGAGGTGCATGTTCCTGTATGCCAGAGAATGCATTGGTGACAAGCTCCCAGGGACAGCAGGGACAATTGGTTCCATTATAATCTGACATTTAGTAAGCAAGTATGATTGTTCTATTTACTTTTCATTTTATTAGCATTAGAATCAAATGCAAAACTGTAACACCCCCCCCCCCCCCCCCCGTTTTGGTGGTGGTTTAGATCCTGTCAAAACACAAAAGAGAATACTGGGCCCTTGGGGTGTTTTACCCCAATACAGGCACAAACTATTTCGAGGCATGAAGTGGGTCATTTTATAACCACTCTCTCCCGTGGGGGCATGTTCATGATAGTGGTCTTGCAGTTCCCATGAACCATGACACTGAGACTCAGTTAATCGGTGACTGACTGTACTGAAGGAATGTGTCTTCTTCCATCTGAGTGCTGCCCCAGAAAATGGTTTATTAGTGAACAGAATTTTTATATTTTTTACAACCAGTCAAAGGTGAACGATGAAAAAAAGAAACAGTCTAGAGTCTCAAGAATTACAAGGACAGAGGAATGAGGCATATTAATTATGAAAGTAGTTCAAAATTTTCTGATGTCTGTTCATGTGACAGGACCTTAGACATTTCAAGATTTGATTGGATTGCTGTTGAATGAAGATAACTGGTAAGTAGATAAAACAAGACTAAAATAAGTCTCACATGGGTTCACTTTTTGCAGAAGATTGGCAGCAGTATATATGAAATATTAGTTCAAAGTGGGCACTGCCTTGTTCTTTTGGCTGATTGCTTTCTGTGGCTTCATAGAGATGCCCATATATTGATGATTTTGATCAGTGTTTCTATTTGGAGATATTAAGAGTCCTTTCAATGTTGGATTGGAAACAGCTTGGAAGTGTCTATGAAAGGAATTTTAGGGATAAAACAGGCAGGTTTAAGGAGTTTTAGGAATAAAGAGGGTCCATGGGGGAGGAACGCGTAGGTGAGGGCGTGGAGCCACCAGAAGGCATACATTCACAGAGAATAAAAAGGTGCCTCAGGATAAGGGGAGAGGAAGGCATACAATCACAGAAGATAAGGAAATGCCACAGAGTATGGCAGAAAGAGGAAACACACTTTCACAGAGGATAGAGAAATGTCCACAAGTGGCAAAAAAAGGAAAACAGATTTTCACAGGAGATGGAGAAATGTTACCAGATAAAGGGAAGGGGAAGAGGAGGGCACCATGTGGGTTTTGGGCTTTGAAGCTGATATTCTGCAAAAAGAGTGACCAATTAGAAGAGCATAGGATCGTAAAGTGGGGAAGGGATCCAGTTAGAGGAGAGTTGAAGAGACAAAGAGCTACAGCATTTATAAGCCTTAGAAAAAGGGGCCTTGTGGGTTACCCCCTTGGGACTCCCTCCATTCGTGGGAGTTTGTATTTGCTTCCAATAAATTTTCACCCTTTTCATCTACCACCTTTTGTCTGTGGCTTCATTCTTCCAATCCATCTGGACAAGAACCTAGGAAAGAAATCACCCTTGTATCCTGCTCAGGAAAAACAACCCGAATCAGTTACAGGTGACTATGATTAAAGCATTACTAGGAACCTTAAATACATGACAGCTAAAAAATTCTTTGTTATGTAATGAATTACTGTGGGTAAAGCCTATGAGTTTCTCACTCCTCAAGTCTATACCAGTGGTGTTTCCAGGATATCTATGGGGAGAGGGCTTTTGGCCATCAAGAGTAGTGGCAGTGGCAGTGGTGGGGTGGCAGGAACTCTAAGGGGCTTGCTCTAAAGCTACATTTGTTTCTTTAACAAGCAGACTATTTTAATATGTTACAGATCAATAAACATAAGAAATGTCTAAAGTTATTTTTGTTCATGTTTAGTACAGGATTGAGGAAACCTCCATGGTCTATATCAACAATGTTATTTTAATTTGGAGGTCTTAGGGAAATAATGAGGATGCTTACCTGCAAAATACTCATTGCTATTAACACTGGCTTAGACATATCTTTAACATTACAAAGTTGTCTTTAAAGAATTTTAAATATATATATATATATATTTTTAAAATACTGGTTTACCTTCACTCATTTCCATATTTTCTTTTTCCTCTGATGGTGTAACCCTTTGAAATACATGTTTTGGCATTTAAATAATTACAAAGTGATAAGCTAAATATATCAAATTTGTTTTTTAACCACCTAAAACTCTACTTATCTTCATGATAATAATTAAATAGGAAAGAATTGCAAGGGTACTTAGAGAACTCCTGGTCCAACCTCTTCATGTTTCAATAAACTAAAAAGCAGAGAAGTGATTGAGTTGGTATCTGATTAGTTTTGGAGGTAGATTGCCAAATGTTCCTAGTATGGATAGAACCCAGAGTGATAAACACCTTAGAATATGTGCTCATCTGACTAAGTTCTAAGTAAGCTAAAGTGATATGTAGTATTTCCAAGATGCCATCTTAAGGGAGGTTCACTTTTCCTTCTCCTCATCCATTCTATTTCTGAAATATGCTAAAACATCAAAGTGATGGTTCGAGTAGTAATTCCGTTTTAAACTATAAAGACAAGAGTCACATCATAAGGATGATATAGCCGAGAGTCTGAAGAAGTTGAGAGCTTGAAGAAGCTGTAGTCCTGATGACAATGATGGTAGAACGGCTCTATTGAAACTTGACTGCCTAACTCGAGACTTCTACTGTAAGAGAGAAACACTTCTAACTTGTTATTTAGTGTTTTCTTTCCATATCCCGTAAGATTGAACCTATTCTTAAATGGTATATCTGCCTAATAATTTTTATCATAGTGCCATACAGCTTCCCAAAAACAGATTTAATCTGTGAAATGATGAGTCATTTTATAATGCACTTTATTTTGCTCAGCCATTAATTCAATATTTCCTTATTTCTTATTTGATGTCGGACTCTATGCTATGTGTCAGCAGTGCAGAGATAAATAAGAATTAGTATCTACCTTCAAAAAGCTTATGGCTTAACCAGGGAAAGTGACATGTGAACAAATAACTGTGAAATAGAGTTACAGTAATTCCAGTGTTTTGGTGGAATAGAAAAAGTGAGCAGTTCTGCTTTTTAGGTGATAAGGGGGGTTTCACCAAGGAGGGAGTAACAGGGTTGGCGCTTAAAAGACTTGTAGGAGTTCTATAGGCAAGACAGGATGGGGAGGTAAAGTTTTTATCAAAGAAATATTTTCTAAAGACTTGAAGGTATGACACATTAGGGATCTCTAAGTACTTCAGGATTGGTACAACTAGAATTACTGGAAAGTGACAGTAGATTATGTTGTAGTAGCCCAGACCATTTTATATCTGCTTCAGTGGTCCATGGAAGGAAAGAGTATCATCTGTCTTCTAAGCAACATACACTCTCATAAGATTTGCACTTTGGAACATTTGATACTTTTGATTAAATTAAGGAGTTATAAGCACTTACTATATGCCAGAATTATGTAGTTAATATAAAGAATTCAAGTATTTTAGAAGTAGATGATCATATGTATATTGGTCATTGAGATAGCAATTTAAGAAATATTATTAAACCAAATTTGGTGATTTATGAAGACATATTTGTGTGTGTGTGTGTGTGTGTGCGTATCTAATCACAAAAAACGTAGATCTGGAAGGAATCTTAGAAACCAATACAGTGAATCTCTCAAAGCTTTAGAAAAACAAGTCTTCCAAGATGACCTGAATTTTTAGTCCTTTGCCATATGGCTTACCATTAATAAACACCTGCAGAGAATTTCCGGGTACAGGCATGATTTATTGGTGAAGGTAACTCATTTGGAATAGCAGGAAGCATTTATAAAGTCATAAATAATGCAATTTAATAAAGATGTTGACTGGATGATAATGATTATTCCAAGGAGTTAAGAGTCACTGCCCATAAAATGACATTTTGGTTTCTTTAGGAGACTTAATTCTTAAACATTTTCTTGGGAAATTGTAACTGGACAAACCAATTCTGGAAAATGTTAGAATCATTTTGCAAAAGGTATGGGTCTATAATAAAGAGGCAGACAACTGAGACTCTGAATATTACAGAATCCGAGAGCTGACTGACACCTGTACTTTTGCATTTATGTTGTTGTAAAATATGTAACTTTTCATTAAACACCATTTTCTAGTCTTCTCCAGTTATTATATTGTGACCCTTATAACTTCTAAAGGATCATAACTTCCTTGAGGGCATTGATTGTAATTTTGTTTGTTCTGTTTTGTATATTTATTATTTTTTATATTCTCATGTTAGAACCAAGCTAAATATTTTTGAATTTAACTCCAAAAAACTTGAAACAGTTAAGCCTTTAAATCCTACAGAAAAAAATATTTACACAACAAGGAGACAAAGAGAAAATGATATTCTTTGACTCCCTACTATTGTTTTCATTTATTCACTTCACAAATATATATTGATAATCCTATATAATAAAGACGTAATATGCAAATGGTCATCACACCCTCATGACATCACGCTGTAATGGGGACACTCAACACTGGGGAGAGAGGAATGGGGACCAGAGAGGCACAAATGAGCTCATGAGGGAGGAATGGGGACCAACCAGGCTGTGGCCTGGGAGAGGGATAAGCCATAGTCCCGGACACCTGCGCCTGCGGCCTGGGTGAAGCCGCCGCCCATGGTCCCCTGTGGCTGCAGCCAGCCCAGGTGAAGCTGGCCCAGGTCCTGGGTGCCTGCGACCGGCTGGAGGAGGGAATCCTAGGTCCGGGGTATAGGGCGAGGCACAGGTGGTTAGGGGTGATTAGGCCAGCAGGGGAGCAGTTAGAGGTGATTAGGCGGGCAGGCAGAGGTGGTTAGGGGTGATCAGGCAGCAGACAGAGGGGTTAGGGGTGATCATGCAGGTAGAGTGGTTAGGGGCGATCAGGCAGGCAGAGGTGGTTAGGGGCGATCAGGCAGGCAGAGGTGGTTAGGGGTGATCAGGCAGGCAGAGGTGGTTAGGGGCGATAAGGCAGGCAGAGGTGGTTAGGGGTGATCAGGCAGGCAGAGGTGGTTAGGGGCGATCAGGCAGGCAGAGGTGGTTAGGGGTAATCAGGTAGGCAGGCAGAGAGGTTAGGAGTGATCAGGCAGCAGACAGAGGGGTTAGGGGTGATCATGCAGACAGGCAGGTGAGCAGTTAGGAGCCAGTGGTCCTGGATTTCGAGAGGCAGTTGGACATCCCCCCCCAGGGGTCCTGGATTGGAGAGGGTGCAGGCCGGGCTGAGGGACCCTACCCCCCCAGTACATGAATTTTGTGCACTGGGCCTCTAGTAAACAGATAATTGTGGTAAGTGCCTGACATCTTCACATAAGATGTAGCATTCACGTTTGATCAAAAACACTGAGCTACAATTTGTCAAGTAGAGAAAAGGATGGCAGTGAGGTTAGGCAAAGGAAACACAGAGAAAATGATAGGTGTGGAAAAGGAGAGAAGTTGACTGGAAGAGAGAATATTGGTAGAAAATATAGGGTGTCCCAAAAGTCACGCAAGAATTAATTTTGATAGAAAACACAGGTTTATAATTAAAAATTGTAATTTTTTTATTGATTCATAAAGTATACAGTATAGGGTTATACAGTGGGGCCTTGACTTACGAGTTTAATTCATTCTGAGACCTAGCTCGTTAAGGAGCTCGTTAAAGAGTTTGTTAACTCAAATTACTCTATCAACTCAATGCAAAAAATCGGCCGAGAAACAACTGGTATCTCAAAAAACTCATTAGTCCGGACACTTGTAAGTCAAGGCCCCACTGTATATGGAATAGCACATCGGGTAAATGGCCTCCACGGCTTTGCTGGCACATACGCAAAGCCGTGGTCTTCATTGGTCTTCATTGTCCCTGCTCCTGGGCCATAATTGGTACTTGGTAATGCTTATCAAATTGAAGGGATTGAAATCAAAGGGCAACAGATATTAGAATCTGATTCAATAAACCAAGTAAAATTAGGCTTTTATTTTTTGCTGTTGTTGTTAATGCTCACACAAAATTCAAATCTTGCGTTAATTTTGTGACACCCTATATTTTAGGTGAAGCACTCTGTTGATAGTTAATGTTGGTAACTCTGGTCTCCACTGTAAATGTGATGGGCAGATTTTTAGGCTGGTTATCTGTGTTTATGCATCTGGAAACGACCTGTCTCAAATTTTTTGACAAAAGTTACTCCAAATTCGTCAATAACATTTTAGAAATACCAAAGTCAAATGGCAGAAATATGAGAATATTCAAATAACTTTTATAATTTGGTATAGTTTTAAATGCATAACAACAAAATTATGTATTCAATTTCTATTCTACTTATTTTCTATTTTAATATCTAAGTCCAAAGTAATAAAAATATTTTGCCTGAAAGAATTCTTGGCTATGCCAATTAATGCCTTAAACTGTGATTAAACATTTACAAATTAAATGTCTCTCCAGGGAGTCTTACACCTGGGGGACATCTCTTCCTCAGGCATCTGTTGTCATCTAAACATATTTTATTATTCAAATACAATGTGGTTTTTAAACCATAATTCTCAAAAAGAAAAACAAGATATGGAAAAGTTTGTTAACTTTTTATTATGTATTTTTAAGTTGCTGAGCTGAGAAATATAATAACAATATAAATATTTAATGAATCCTTCTGCCATAATTAATAATATCAAAGGTTTAGCTTAACATGGCTATATAAGTCTAAAAAATCTTTCTTAATCAACAAATAATGAGAAATTAATTGGAGTAATTGCCATCATACTGACATCTGGACTAAATGAATTAACACAAATAAAACGTTTAGAACAGGATTAGTCACATAGTATATGTTTCATGAATTTTAGTTATTGTTGTTACTCAAGTTATTTTTATCTTGCATCACATTTTATTTTTATAGAATACATTTTTCTTCATACTGCAAAGCTGAAAGATTTTAGATTTCCCGGAAGATGCACCGAGGAGATAATGTAGATACAAAATGATTTGTAAATACAAATTGTATATGAATAAAATTAATACTTTTGATGAATAGAGATACAGTGTGGTAGAGGACAAGTTCAGCTATGGAGTCAGATAAGTCAGGAAAAAATCTTGGTGACCTTTAACAAATTACTTTCAACCTTAGTTACCTATTCTTAAAAATGGAAAAATTAACATCAAAATTCACACATTATCTATGATAATTGAATGAAATAACATAAAATAAGTTTCCAGTATTCCAGCACAAATAAGAATTGTTTCTCTTTTTTTTTGATTATCACGTATCAATAAAATGCCTGTGTATTCATTTTCTATTTTTGTCATAACAAATGACCACAGACTTGGTGGCTTCAGACAACAGAAACATGTTCCTACAGTTCTGAAGGTCAGAAGACTGGTATGGTCTCTTGGGCTAAAATCAAGATGTCAGCAGGTTGCTTGCCTTTCTGGAGGTGCTAGGAGGGACTTCTTTTCTTGTTCCTTTGGGCTGTGGGTGGAATCCTTGCCATCGGAGGACTAAGATCCCATTTCCTTGCTTGGTAACATCTGGAGGCAGTCCCCACCTGCATTCCTTGGGCCATCCCCTTCCTCCATCTTCAAAGTCAGAAATGGCAGATTGAGTCCCTTTTATGCTTTGAATCTCTCTCTTTCTGCCATATGATTTCCTCCTCTGATTTTAATGACTGGTGATTAGGTTGGGCCCACCTGGACATTGCAAAATAATCTCGCTAACTGGAAGTCTGCAACCTTGATCACATCTGCAAAGTCACTTCTGCCATATAAGGCAGCATACTCACAGGTTCCTGGGAGTAGGGGCCACTATTCTGTCAAGCACTAGGAGGTATGATGCTAAGCAATGTGAAAGAGATAAACAATGTAATAATACCGTTAATATTTAATAAGCCCTATCTTAAAAATTCTACCTATACAGTTAATAAGCCAACCCAGTGAGGAAGGTACTAGTATGGGCCTTATTTAGCAACCAGGAAACTGAGGAATGGTAGGACAAAGCACTTGCCCAAAGTCACCAAACCAGTAAAGTAGGGTTTGAACACAGGCAATCTGGTCTTGGAAAGAGAAACTAATGTCCCCTCTCCATTCATTGTCAGATGGGTTTTGGGAAGATGGGGAAACAATAATGAAGTCACACATAAATGCAATGTTGCAATTGTGGTAAGTTCTAGAAGATGCGCAGGGTACTAAAGAAAGCCTGAAGTTGAGGTATTTGGCCTAATTAGAGAAATGCTAGAATGTGGCAGTTGCCTGAATGCCTGTGAAGAAAGCATAGCAATTACCTAAATACAGTCAGCATAGAGGAGCATTCCAGTTAGAGGATTTCTGCAAATGGCCCTTGGCAAGAGGGCACTTAGCCAGCATGGGAAGACTGAGAGGGCTGTTATGGGCAGATGAGAGGGAATAAAGGGGGAGGGGGTGTAAGCATGAAATAAGGCTGGAAAAGAAGGTGGGAGCCAGACCACAAAGGGTGTGAGGCTGTGAAAAAGGTTTGTGTTTATTGTAAAAGCTCTGGGAAATATTTTAAGTTTTGAGTGACATGATCAGATTGAGGTTCCAATGGCTTTCATGGGGTGTTAGCCAAAAACCCCACGGAGCCTATTGCAATAGTGCTGAGGCTTGATGTTAGGAGCTTAGACTAGAGTGGCGACGAGGGGCCAAGAGATAAGTAGAAGTATTTCAAAGATATTTTGCAGGTAAATTTTAAAAAGTGGGTGATGTAATGTATGGGGTCAGATGATGAGGGGAGATTCAAAGACCCCGATGTGTGTTTATTTCCTTTTTCCTTTCTCATCCACTTTGTAGAAGGTACAGATTTCCCATATTCTCCCTGCCCCAGCAAACACACAGCCTCCCCCATTGGTAACATCCCCTACTGGAATGACAAATTTGTTACAACTGATGAACTTACATTAATACTTCATAACTACCCAAAGTCCATAGTTTACATTAGGGTTTACTCTGGGTGTTGTACATTCTATGGGTTTTGACAAATGTATAATGACATGTATTTATTACTATAGTATCATACAGAGTAGTTTCACTGCCCTAAATTCCTCTGTATGTTACCTATTTATCTGTCTCCGTAATTTTGTTTTTTCCAGAATGTTATATAGTTGGAATCAAATGGTATGTAGCCTTTCAGATTGGCATCTTTAACTTAGCAATATGATTTCAAAGTTCCTCCATGTCTTTACATGGCTTGAGAACAAATTTATTTTTTAGCCATGAATAATATTGCACTATACCACTGGCTGTACCACTGTTTACTTATCCATTATCTTACTGAAGAACGTCTTGGTTGCTTCCAACTTTTAGCAATTATGGACAAAGCTGCTATAAACATTTGTGTGCAGGTTTTTGTTGGATATAAGTTTCAGCTACTTGGGGTAAATACCACAGAGTGTAATTCCTGGATCATATGATAAGACTATGTTTAGCTTTATAATAAACTTCCAAATGATCCTACAAAGTGGCTGTACCATTTTGCATTCCCACCAACAATGAATGAAAGTTCCTGTTGTTTCACATTCTCACCAGCATTTGGTTTTTACAGAGTTCTGGATATTGGCCATTCTATGAGGTGTGTGGTAGTATCTTGTTGTTTTAGTTTGCATTGCCCTGATGACATATTATGTGGGACTTTTCATATGCTTACTTGCTATCTGTATACCTGCTTTGGTGAGGTGTCTGTTAAGGTCTTTGGCCCATTTTTAAATCGGGTTGTTTGTTTTCTTATTGTTCTGTTTTAAAGAGGGTTTTTTGTGGGGTATATTTTGGATAATAGTTGTTTATCAGATATGCCTTTGCAAATTTACTTCCCAGTCTATGGCTTGTTTTTTATTTTCTTAACAGTGCCTTTTGTAGTGTGTTTTTAAAAGAATCTTATTTATATCAAACAAGTTTGATTCTTATATCAAACAAGTTTGAAAAACACTGAGATAGAAAGTGTCTTAAGTCAGTGTTTATTAGCATTTGACTGTACATTAGAATCACTCGAGGGTGTCTATAAAAATTATTTATACTATGGCCTTGCCTGAATAACTAAATCAGAATCTATGTGAGTTGGGTCTGTTTCTATTTTGTTTTGTTTAGTCATTTGTTTTTTTGGTGTTTTTTTTTTTTTTTTTTAAGATTCCATATATAAGTCAAATCATACATTATTTGTCATTCTCTGTCTGGCTTATTTCACTTAGCATAGTATCCTATAGGGCCATCCATGTTGTCACAAATGGCAAGATTTCATTCTTTTTTTATTACTTGTGATTGTGTATTTTTATATTCAGGGTGGCAAAAGTAAGTTTACAGTTGTGAGTATGTGAAACAGTTTATTCCTGTATTATTATTTATTAATTGTATTATTTTCCATATAAGCAACTGTAAACCTACTTTTGCCCAACCCTGTATATCTATGTATATCTTTATATCTATATGTCTATGTCTCTATATCTATATCTATCTATCTCTCAATATCTACCTATCTCACATCTTCTTTATTAGCTAAAGTTTCTCAGAGCTCTAGACATAGTGCCAATGCCAAAAGCATTCAGTGCCTGCCAAAGAGTGGCGGTGTCCTCCCTCACGTATGGAGTCCACCAGTCACCCAGGCACTTGGCCATCTCTCCAATCACTCATTCACCAAACATACATCAAATTGCAGGGTCTTTGGCACTGCTCTATGCCCCGGTGATGCAAATGTAAACAGAGCATGCTCTCTTCACTTTAACTGCAGCAAAGATGAGATGTTACCAAAGCTGAAGATGGCACTGCAAATGCTCCAGCATGAAAGCTGTGTGACCTTGAGTTCAAACCTCTCCAATATTAGTTTCTTCAATTATTAAATAGAGATAATACCACCTATCATAATTATTTTGTCTTCAAACGATCAGATAGGCTAATGCATGTGGAAATACTTTGCAATGGGCAGTACAAATATAAGATTAAAAGAAAAGTAACACAGCAGCCTAGTGATCCATAAGACTTACAAGTGTTCCTCCTCAAATATCCAACTTGCTGGAGAACCAGGATAATTTGAATTATGTCATTGGATTGAATGTCTAGTGTCCTTTTTTCTCTCATATTATTATTATTATTATTATTATTATTATTATTATTTTGTTGATACTATTACCGATATCCCCCATTTTCTCACCCCACCCTTCACATTATGGTCCATGCCCATGGGCTATGCGTATATGCATATATGTTCTTTGGCCAATCTCTTTCCATTTCACCATCCCCTCCCTTCTGAGATCTGTCAGTTTGTTCCATGTATTCATGCCTCTGCTCCTATTTTGTTGGTCAGTTTATTTTGTTCATTAGATTTTACATATAAGTGAGATCAGAGGGTGCTTGTCTTTCTCTGACTGGTTTATTTCACTTAGCACAACACTCTCCAGGTCCTCATGCTGTCTCAAAGGGTAAGAGTTCCTTCTTCTTTACAGGTGCTTAGTATTCCATGGTACAAATTTGCCAGAGCTTTTCTATCCACTCATCTGATGGGCACTTGAGTTATTTCCAGTTCTTGGTTATTGTAAATAATGCTGCTATGAACATAGAGATGCAAATATTCTTTCTGATTGGTGTTTCAGGATTCTTAAGATATATTCTCAGAATTGGGATTGCTGTGTCAATCCCAATTCTTTTTCTTTTTTTTTAAAAATATATTTTATTGATTTTTCACAGAGAGGAAGAGAGAGAGATAGAGAGTTAGAAACATCGATGAGAGAGAAACATCGACCAGCTGCCTCTTGCACATCTCCCACTGGGGATGTGCCCGCAACCAAGGTACACGCCCTTGACCGGAATCGAACCCGGGACCTTTCAGTCCGCAGGCCGACGCTCTATCCACTGAGCCAAACCGGTTTCGGCCCAATTCTTAATTTTTAATTTTTTGAAGAAACTCCATACTGTTTTCTACAGTGGCTGCATGAATCTGCATTTGTACCAGCAGTGCACGAGGGTTCCCTTTTCTCCACATCCTTTCTAGCACTTGTTGATTTATTGATGGTAGCCATTCTGGCATGTGTGAGGTGATACCTCATTGTCATTTTAATTTGCATCTCTCTGATGATTAGTTACAGTGAGCATTTTTTCAGGTGTTTGCTGGCCACTTGTATGTACTCTTTGGTGAAGTGTCTATTCAGGTCCTTTGCCCATATTTTAATGGGATTGTTTGTCTTCCTGGTGTTGAGTTGTGTAAGTTCTTTAAATATTTTGGAAATTAGCCCCTTATCTGATATATCACTGGAGAATATGTTCTTCCATACAGTATTCTTCCCTTTTCATTTTGTTGATGGTTTCTTTTGCTGTGCAGAAGCTTTTTGGTTTGATGTAGTCACATTTGTTTATTTTTTCCTTTATTTTCCATGCCCCAGGAGATGCTGGTATATTGGCAAAAATATTGCTACATGATATTTCTGAGATTTTACTGCCTATGTTTTCTTCTATGATTCTTATGGTTTTATAGCTTACGTTTAAGTCTCTGATTCATTTTGAATTTATTCTTTTGCTTAATGTCAGTTGGTGGTCTAGCTTTATTTTTATTTTTTTGTATGTCTTGTGTCTTTTAAGCTAGATTTATCACTAGAACTGTTGTAAACAAAAGCACATGGGCAGCAGAGAACTTAAGCCTGTTAGAAAAAATAATAGAAAAACACTTCTTTTCAAATCTTTAATAGTATTAGGGACTTTAGTCTTATTTTATTTTTCACAAATGTAACATGTTTTTGCATCTTAAGAACTGTATAACTCTTAAGATCATCCAATATGCTCCTGAATTTTCAAGCTATTTTCTATCATGTGCTTTGAATTTTCAAGCTATTTTCTGTCTCTCCATTTATTGCACTTTGGAGCAAACATGAAACTCATGAACACAGAGTAATGCTTTCAGATATCCACTCATTTATTGAGTAACTTGTTCTCGCAATGGTAAAATATTGAACTAATGTGACTTAAACACACACACGCAGCTTGGTAAATTTAAAGGTCATGAATAGATCTGACCCCCGGGATATTTTTATAAATGTTCAAGAAAATAGGAAAAATACATTACTGAGAGGAAAGGATGCTATTATCATGTATTTGATTACAATTTATTAAAATAATATTGCCCAAATTAATTACTGAGTGGATGAATTTTAAAAATATCACACAAATAATGTGTTAGAATGAACTCTTATAATTAAAATGTGGTTTACTAATTCCATTCCTCACAATATAAATTATTGACATTGTGATTGCATTAGTGCAGCTGTGTTAATCTCTCTCATGTTTAAAGTCTGCCCACAGGGATAGATTTGCTTATACCATTAATGAACTAAGAGATGGATTTTGAGACTTCACTGACAGGGCTGATCTGATTTGTAAAAAGCTAATGTGTTTATGTGAATTCAGTGTTTATTTTTCTCTTCTGTATAATAATTCAATAGCTAAATGAATGGGCCCCTTTGGGGGTTGATACCCATACAGAATAGCAAAATTGATTTTCTGGTCACAGGCTGAGGTTAAGTTGGAATGGGTAAAATTATGTACATGGGTAAAAATTAGTGGTGGGGATATGTAAATTGAAAGAATCTGGAAGAGTTGAATATGTAAATTGAAACAATCTGAAACAAGTAAAACAAGTTTGGGGACAGGGTGTCAGCAAGATGCTGCATTTGCACAGGTGAGATCCTGACAGAGGCGAGGGTGAGCTGATCTCATGGTTATCCTATACGTGTCAAACCCATTGGGTCACATTGCATGAATGCACTTAATTTACAAGCAATCAGATATTTATTATGACCAAAACAAATGAACCAACAGAATAAAAACAAAAGGAAAAGAATCATTTACCTTGTGCAGGTGATCACACATAAATTTCCCTTATGGCAGGAATGGCCTTTCCCTCAGAGGGTGTGAAGTCTTATCCTTGTTGTAGTGTAAGCATCTTGCCAAGCTTAGCGGGACTTTAGTATTTAAACACAGTAAAGACAGTCCTCGGGGTATGTCAGACACAACGTAGGTGGTTTCATGGTTATGTCCCCATCTCCCATCCTATATAATAAAGAGGTAATATGCAAATTGACCATCATGCCCTTGCACAAGATGGCTGCCCTTATGTGGTCAAATGTTGGGCACCACAAGATGGCCGGCAGGGGTAGGCAGTTGGGGGGGACCAGGCCAGCAGAGGAGGGCAGTTGGGGGACCAGGTCAGCAGGGGAGGGCATTTGGGGGTGATTGGGCCAGCAGGGGAACAGTTAGATGTTGATCAGGATGGCAGGGAATGGTTAGGGGATGACCAGGCTGGTATGCAGAAGTGGTTAGGGGCAATCAGGCAGGCAGGCAGGTGAGCAGTTGGGAGCCAAAAGTCCTGTATTGTGAGAGGGATGTCCGGCTGCCGGTTTAGGACCCATCCCACAGGAATTGGGCCTAAACCAGCAGACGGACATCCCCCGAGGGGTCCCAAATTGGGGAGGGTGCAGGCTGGGAGGAGGGACCCCCCCCCTTTCCCCAGTGCATGAATTTTGTGCACTGGACTTCTAGTTTATTTATAAAAAGAAGTTCCGTCATTTCGACATATATACATATGTGCTTTATGTTTTTTATTATTTATTTACTACAAGTAAAGGTCAGGAGTTGTTACCTTTATTTTAATTTTTTTTACTGTTTCACTTCATTACTGCTGTGTATGTGTTCCATATGAGTGACATAGGTGCTTATGTAGGTGGGTTCTGACTTATGGCAAAAATCGCATTAAGTCATGCTGTAGGAACGGATCTCCAACGTAACCTGAGGACCTACTCCAGTGTTTTAAGGGTACAATGTGCCCTCTTAAATGAAAGCCTTCATTTCAGAGATTTCAGAGAGGTTGTGCAAATGCTGGAATTATAAACAGCAGTGATGCATTTCTTAAGATGTCTGTGTGTGCGTGTGTGTTCTGTTCTTATTGGATTTTCAAGGGTTCTATTGGTGATATTTTTTTGCCACATGGTTTTATGTCAGCACCTACCCTGGGAGTAAGCTGTGACTCCTCTGTATTATAATTAAGAAGAAATATAGTTGGGAGCCGAGCGCGGCTGGTCAGGATGATTACCGACGTGCAGCTGGCCATCTTTGCCAACATGCTGGGCGAGTCGCTCTTTCTGCTTGTCATTCTCTATCACTACGTGCCCGTCAACAATCCTAGAAGCAGGAATGACAGTGGCGCTTTCTCTGCCCCAGGGTCCCAGGACATAGTCTGAGGCAAGATGGAGGGTGTGAGGGGCCTTCACACTTCACTTCATCCTTTCTACCCATCTCAGCATATAAAGCAACTACACCTGGATTTTTCCAAACAACTTTTATTTCCTCAAAGTCTTCCTTAACCCTATGGAACAAGAAGCTGCCACTGAGTAGGGCCCAGTATAGGGGCTGCTTTCTTTTCTACTCCCTCTCCCCAATATAAAAATATAGATTTTTTTGTGGTCTCCCCCCCCCCCCCCAAAAAAAAAGAACTATAGTTGAGCAGGAGGAGGTGTCTAGTTAAGGCAGATACCAGACACTGCTGGATAGTGCAGGTGTAGGCAGTGGGCGCTTCAAGGCAGAAGATACTTGTTGGAAGGAGAAGTTTGGCAGGTCCAGCCGGGTAAACAGGTTTTAGAGATAAACAATAAGTTCCTGGGATTCAGGCTTGAAACAGATTCCAGAGATTGAGAGATGAGCCAAGACCAGGAGTAGAAAACAAGAAAGAAGAGCTAGCAAGCTCTTCTTTGTACTACAATCTGATTCTGGTATAAAAGTACCTGATTTCTGATCAATTGGATCAATTTAAGTTTATGTGCCAATTATGTATATCAAATACATCACCAATTTGTTTTGGCCACAAAGACCCAAATCTTTTACTCCACAGCTAGATTCTTTTATACTGTTTGTCTTGGTTCTTTAACTTCCTTAACTATGTGACTATATTGATGGTATCAAAAATTATTTTATGGGAATTTTTTGAAAAAGAGTTAAAGGCTTAAAATTCTATTAATTACATCAAGACATAACATTGACCTTTTGAAAACACTTTCCTGCCTTGAGAACTTCCTGCTAAATCACTATAGACAGTGCTTCTGTGAACCATCCCAGGGACACTAATCTGTTCTGGCCATATTGCCTGTGCATATAACATTTCCATTTTTTAAACAAAGAATTTGATTGTGTATGCATCTTACTTTGAAGGAAAGAGTAAAAAGCAGATACTAATTTAGAGTCAAATTTGTCCTCAGCCTGATGATGTTAAAATGTTTAGAGATTTCTTTTTTTACATTACTAGAAATAGATGTCAGTGTCATGCAAAGTTTGTGGACACTGCTCTGTCTATACATGAACCAGTAGGAATGCTAGGAAGAGCTCCCAGGAGCAAACAATTTAAATAGAATTTTCCATTGTTTCTTAAAAACTATTGATGGATACAATTTCCCAGTGCAAATAATATACATTATTTGTCTTAAAAATTTCAACCTAGGTTTGCTCCACAGTAGAATTAGAATTTAAAACACAGTGCCTGCCAATTCAAGGAAGGTAAGTTGTGAGTAGAATTTCTGCTCCCAACTTCTTATAGTACTTCAAAAAAATGATTTGTCAGTTATAAGCTTCAGAAATGTCATTGAAAATGCCTGGGCCAAGAAATATTGCTCTAATTGCTCTGTTGAAAGAGTGCAGACATTACAGGTGATATGGATGGATATTGAATCACTTTGATTTAAAGCAAAATACAGTAGAAGTTTGATGAAATAAACTCATGAACCCAAACTAATAAAAATTCTCAATGAGCTTTTTATTTTTTTTGCCACATTCAAATTTCATGAGGAGGCAAAGAGTAAGAAATAGTTCATACTCAAGATTTATCTCACTCCTGAACAGCTTCTTTCAGGGATGCAGGAGCTCTGTGTAGATTCAGTCCAATGTTAGTTAGCACATCCCATCTCTTCAATCCTGTGCAAAGGTATTGACATTTCAAATAACGACGTGGAGGTACCGCAGGACCTAACATGATCAAAGGAAGATTCAATAATGTTCAGGAGACTGTCCCTATTTAGAAAAGAAAACTTGCCTATGCGTTTTTATTTTATTTAAAAATACACTTTGAATAGTGATGAGTTGGGAGACTAAGTTTTCCAAATTAACTCGCTGTCAATCAGACAATCCATTTCTCAAGCATTCTACATACCTATGGTCTTACTGTGTTTGAATAAATCCGTACTCACTTGGGGGCATCTACATCCTCAGAGGTTTAGGCAAATTTTTCTGAAAACTAAAATTTCACAGTATTTGGGCCTTTCTGACTTTACTTCTCTCCCCTTTGTTGGGGGTCTCTTAAAATTCTGTTGCTACCTGGCTGCAAAGTATTTTTAGAATGCATGGTAAAAAATATCTAACCACACCAAAGATATGAGGATTTCTGTGGCTCTAGGTAGAGAGGTCCTATCAGATAGTCAGTGGCCATCCTTCTGGGCTAGTCTAATTTCCACTCCTCCTCTGGGGCTCTCTCTTACCCTGAACTTTCATAGGCTGGCTCTTTGGCCAGGTGATCCTCACCACAGAGCACAGCCCCTAGTCTAGAAGTGAGTGACTCCCCCAGGCTAATCGGTTTTATGTACATCATGGTCTCCTCCCCTCTCTGCCCCATTGGATTTTAATGAATAATATGCACATCAAATTGAATTTTTATTTCTAGTAAAATAATTATTTTAGATTGCCTCCTCCTCTCCCATTCCTTGAAAAAACAAACAAACAGCCCTTGAGTCTACAGTTCTAACGATCTTAAATCAAAGCTCAGAGAAAACTAAGTGATTTACCAAAAAGTATGGAGCTATTTTAGAAGCAGAGCTAAAGCCAAAACCTCAGTCTTCTGCTTTATTGGCTACTGCCCCTTTCTACATGTGTCATTGTTTGCTCCACCTGGGATTGGGATGATTCTAATGATGAGGGATTGTAGGATTGCTTATATACCTTGCATACCTGTCTATTAGAACTATAAACCTGAATGTATCTTTCCTGCAATATCTAATCATATAATGAAAGGAGGTAATGTGATTTCCTGTGCTATAAATCATAAAAAATATTCCTTCTGTATCTTCTTTTATTAATGTTTGGCATATTGTTATTCTCAGAGTATAAAAATTTTGCCATGTGTAACTGGACAAAAATTATGCCTGTTTCTCTCTTCCTGTTAGTAGATGCTGACATAAAGCAATAATTGGTTACATTGCATTAGGAGAGTAACGATTTATTAGAATACTAGAGGCCCAGTGTCCCCTCAGCTCAGCCTGTACCCTCTCCAATCCAGGACCTTTTGGGGGATGTCTGACTGCTGGGCCTAAACCGGCAGTCGGATATCCCTCTCACAATCCTGGACCACTGGCTCCAAATTGCTCACCTGCCTGCCTGCCTGGTTGCCCCTAACTGACCCTCCCCCCGCCGGCCTGATTGCCCCTCACTGCCTTTGTGTGCCGGCCTGATCATCCCTAAGTGCCCCCCTCTGCCAGCCTGGTAGCTCCTAACTGCCCCCCGCTTCTGGCCTGGTCGCCCCTCACAGCCCCCCCCCCACCCCCCCGCCAGCCTAGTCACCCCACGCAGCCTGCTTGTTCAGTTGTTTGGTTGTCCCTCACTAACCCCCCTGCTGGCCTGGTCATAGGCAGCCATCTTGTGAGGGTGTGAGGGTTAATTTTAATATTACCTCTTCATTACATAGGATAATTTGGCCCTGGCTGGTGTGGGTCAGTTGGTTGTGCACCAAGAGGTTGTCAGTTTGATTCCAGGTCAGGGCACATACCCAGGTTGTGGGTTTAATTCCAGGGTGGGGTGAAGCTAGGGTATGTACAGGAGGCAATCCGTCAATGTTTATCTCTCACATCAATGTTTTTCTCTCTCTTCCTCTCCATTCCTCTGTAAAAATCAATAAAACATATTTTTAAAAAATATTAATGTTGGTGGTTTTTTCTTTTCAGTGGAAAAATTGTTTGACTTTTGCTTTGACACTGGTAGCTTGGTTTTCCTTTTGTGGCTGAATTTATTTTAGTCATCAGATAATGACTAAACCAAACTAGCAGTTAAACAAAACCTAGCAGATAAATTGGAAACTAAAACCTAGCAGATAAATTGAAGACCATGTTTACTCTGAATAAACAAAAACCTTTAAAAATTTCCCAACTTTTAATAAAATTTTGAAGCCACAGAAAAGTTGAAATAGTACAATAAGGATACATATACCCTTTACCTATGTACACTAATGGCTAAATTATTCTGCCATTTATTTCTTCTTCTTCTTCTTCTTCTTCTTCTTCTTCTTCTTCTTCTTCTTCTTCTTCTTCTTCTTCTTCTCTCTCTCTCTCTCTCTCTCTCTCTCTCTCTCTCTCTCTCTCTCTCTCCACACACACACACACACACACACACACACACACACATGCATATGTACACACATGTGTATTAGGGGTCTGTACTACTTGAAAGTAAGTTGCAGACATCAAGACATTTCACCCCAAAATATGTGAGCTATTTTTTAAAAAGAACAAGACATTCGCCTATTTAACTACAAAATAATAACAGAGAAGACATTTGTCACTGATAATTAATATTATGTGGTGTACAGTTTAAACTTAAATGTCTCCATTTGTTCCCAAATATTATTTGTTAGGAATCACACATTGAAGTTTCTTGTCATGTTTTTATAATCCCTTTGATCTAAAACGTAGCCCATTCCCTCCCTTTTTTTCCTTTTGTCTTCCAAATACTAACAGTTTGCAAGTCTGGACCAATTGCCTTGTGGAACTTTCCTCAAACTGGATTTGTCATTGTTTCCTCTGGATTAGATTATGGTTAAAATGTCTTGGCAAAATATTATGTATTTCCCATTGCATCACTTCAAGCAGTTCATAATGTCAGTTTGTTTCAATATTAGTGAAGCTATGTGTGGTTTCTTAATTTTATTTTATCTTTTAAAACTGTGAAACCATGAAAATACATTTTTAAAAAAGTTTTCAGGTATAGTACAGAAAAGCAAACAAGTCTATCTTTAAAAATATCAAGTATCGCATCCATACACTCTTCCTAATTGTAATTACTTCTTAAAGCAACACTTGTCTTTGTTTACAAATATAGCAGCAGGTGTTAAAAACCTAATGTCTCAACAGATTGCTTACTTTTAAATATAGCTTTGCATCTTTGTAATTAATAAAACTTAGATGAGTAAAAGTTGGAAGTATATGACTATCCTTTCTTTTTTCTTTTCTTTAAAGCAATCTTTTAGAATATGGATTCATTTCTTGCCTGCATCTTGTATTGCATTGGTGGTTGCAAAATGGTGATTATTTACTACAGTCATTCTTCTAGATCACAGGTCTGCAAATTTTTAAAGAGTCAGATAATAAATGTTTTAGGCTTAGTGGCACATGTATGTCTCTGTCGCATATTACTTTTAAAATTTTCTTTAAAAATGCAAAAAGGTATACTTAGCTCATGGACTGCACAAAAACAGGCTGCAGCAGGATTTAGGCCATGGGCACTAATTTGCAGACATCTGTTCTAGATGATAAAGAAGAACTTTCCCTTCCCTCGTGTGTGTGTGTGTGTGTGTGTGTGTGTGTGTGTGTGTGTGTGTGTGTGATTGTAGACTCATGGATTCTTTATTTCTTCAGTGTGATATAATCCACTATAATCAGTGTACCTTTGGATGCTCAGTTTGTTCCATTTTTTCCAGTAGGAGCAACAGTCCCTTTGATTTTGGTAGATCTTTGGTCTTTGGTCAATTCCTTTCTTTTTTTTGAGTAATCTAATATAATGATAGAGGAACATGCAAATGAACAAGGATGTCATAATGTCACGACTGATCTACAAATGGCGGAGAGCTACAGGAGGGCGGGGCAGCGAGCTACGAGCGGTGGAGAGCTCCCAGTGGTGGTGAGCAGGGTGGCCAGGTGAGGCAAGCAGTAGTGAGCTACTCATGCAGGGATTCATGCACAGGGCTACCAGCAGTTACACATTATTTCCCTACTCAGGCTTGGAAACACACACATTTCTTTAAGGAACCCACTTTCATTTATTGATGATTGTATTTAGAAAACCAACTCTAGGAGCTCATTTCTCTGAAGTGTCATTAGTGTCATTGCTTCGATGTACTTCCAGTGAACAGAGCTAGGAAGTGTGTATGTGTACATAGTTTATCATCTTCTCTTCTGTATTGAAAATTTTGGTTCTCAACATCATCAACATATTGCTGTCTCCTAAAGGACATGAAAAGAGTTTCAGAATTACTAACTGCAGTAATAATAAAACTACTAAGTTAATTTCAAGATTTCTTTATATCTATTTTCTTCTTATTAAATACCTTACTTAAGCTATATAATCAGAGTACTGTTTTTCTGTGGTTGTCAAATGAATGTACAGCCGTGTTGTTACTGCTATTTCTTTTTTTATTTTTCCTTTTTAAAAACATCTTTATTGTTGAAAGTATCACATGCGTCCCCTTTTAAAAAAAATTCAGGGTTTGTTTCTCTTCATTCTTTTTTTACTTAATTTTATCTTTGGATATGAAAACTATATAGCTCAAAATCAAAACAATAAAAAAAGCATACTCAGAGAAGTCTTCTCTTATCACCATCCCTTTTATTTCTCATCTACTCTTTATGTAACCATGTTCATTACTTTTTGGTTTATCATTACTGTTTCTCTTTGCAAAAACAGCAAAAATGCTTGCAGTTGTGTATTAGGGCATGCATACATATACACATGTACATATTTTTATTTTACATAATAATGACTTTACATGTATGTGTGTATGCTGTTTTATACATTACCTTTCCATTTAGCATATATCTTGAAAATGACACCTAATAAAAATCTTACTCTTTGATGGCTGGGTAATTCTCTATGGTGTTAATATGGCTTAGAAAATTTACCCAGTTTTCAGTGGATAAGCATTTGGGATTTTCAGTATTTTGCTATTACAGATAACACAATAAGTAAGTACATATATATGTTTCATCACTGTAGAGCTATATTTTCAGGGTGAAATTCTTAGAAATGGAATCTTAGGTCAAGCATAAAGACTTATTAGATTTGCTAAATCCCCCCATGGTGGGTGCACCATTTTGAATGTCCACCAGGACTGTATACAAGTGTCTGTTTTCCTTAGGCTCATCAATAGAATGTTTACTAAACATACACATTTTTTTTTTTTTGCCAATCTGATGGGTAAAATTTTATGTTGATGAAATTTTAATTTGTTTCTTTTATTAAGAGCAAAGTTGAAAATTTTTCCATTTTTAAGAGGTGTTAATATATTTTTTTTTCTGTGTCTTGTCTATTTATAGCTTCTGTCCATTTTCTTTTTTGCTCAATTTTTAACAGGTCTTTACATATTCAAGAATTAGTCTTTTCTTGGATGCATAGTACAAATGCTTTCTCAAAGTTTTTTATTTGTCTTTCTGTGGTCATGATTAAGATGGTCATATTTACAAATTGAAGTATAATTGACATAAACATATTAGTTTCAGGTGTACAACATTCTGTATTCGTATATATTGTGAAGTGATCACTACGATAAGCCTAGTTAATTACTGTCGTAGTTACAACATTTTTTTCTTGTTATGAGGACTTTTATGATCTACTCTCTTAACAACTTTCAAATATGCAATACAGTAGTATCATTATCTATAGTCACCATATTGTACATTCCATCCCCATGACTTGTTTTATGACTGAAAGCCTGTACCTTTTGTCCCCCTCAACTCCTTTTGCCTACCCCCAGTACCCACATTTAGCAACCATTAATCTGTTCTCTATATCTATTGCTTTAAATATTTTTCAAATTCCACATATAAGTGAGATTGATCATATGATATTTTATTTCTTTATCTATCTTAGTTCACTTAGCATAATGTCCTCAAGGCATTATGTTGTCACCAATGGCAAGATTTCATTATTTTTAAGGCTGAATAGTATTTCATCATGCCATGATTTCTTTATCCATTCATTCATCACAGACATATAGGTTATTCCCATATCTTGGCTATTGTAACTATGCTGCAATGAACATGGGTGCATATATCTTTTTGAATTTGTGTTTTCATTTTCTTTGCATAAATATCCAGAAGTGGAATTGCTGGATCATATGATAGTCCTATTTTTAATCTTTTGAGGAACATCCGTACTGTTTTCCATAGGGGTTGCACAAAATTTACCTTCTCATCAACAGTGTATGAGGGTTCCCTTTTCTTCACATCTTCACCAACACTTATTTCTTGTCTTTCTGACGATAGCCACTCTAACACGTGTGAGCTGATATCTCAGTGTAGTTTTGATTTGCATTTACCTGATTATTAGTGATATTGAGCATTTTTTCATGTACCTGTTGGCCATTTGTATGTCTTCTTTGGACAAATGTCTATTAAGCTCTTCCATCTATTTTAAAATTAGATTTTTTTTTGCTATTGAGTTTTATGGCTTCTTTATGATATTTGCATATTCATTCTTTTCCAGATATATAACTTACAAATAATTGCTCACATTTGGTAGGTAGGTTTTATTTATCAGTATCTATTTCTTTTATTGCACCTGAATCCTTTATAATTCAAGGTTTAAGGAAGCTACCCATATTTTCTCCTAGTACTTGCATAATTTCAAATTTTTTACATTTAGATCTCTGATTCATTGGAATTTATTATTATTTATGGTATGGAGTGACCTTAGTTTCTTTCTCTGCGAAATGGAGATGATTGTATGTCTGTAAATTCCTCGGTGCTAATGATACACATGACATGGGAGATGTAAAGTGGCTGACATAAAAGTTAGCAGAGACAGACAATACAAGAGGTTACTTGCTTCCCACCACCATCCTCTTTCACCAGCTGATCCTCACAACATGCACAGTGCATGCAGGACTTCCTCTTCATGTGACTCCTTCCCTGTTGCATTCAGTTTTTCATTATGCCCTCGGGGCCTGAGGAAGAGCATTGGACTGAATAATGGGTTGTAAGTAATGGTCTCTATTTTGATTGGGAAGTGGGGATATAAGTGAGAGAAATCCTATGATTTTTGGAAAATCTATTTTCCATGAAATTCAGTTATTTATGTAATGCAAAAACAGTCAGTTGCACTCTATTTCATATTGATTCTCTATTCACTGAAAAAAAAGATTAAGTGGCTGTTTAGCAATTTAGCTGCCCCTAGCAACAGCTCTTGGCATCAGGAACGTCTTTTCTAACAAGGTGTTCCCTGTACAGAATCAGAAATGAATATCATGACAGCGTTCTTGTTTTACAGCCCCACAATGTGGCTGTTCTGTTTTGCATAGTCTTGCTTCTGGTAAAATTGTGAGGCTTAAATATGCAACACATCTCCTATAAGTTACTCGACTTTGTAGTGCAAATGAGAACTTCAGTGTTTCAAAAGGTTAAGTGCCATTGCTTCTTTAGTATTTAATAGACTAGAAAACAGGACAACAGTTGTGCTAATGTCCCAGTGTTTACAACAGCCAGATTGTTAACTGGATTTGTTTCTGAATTGTTGGACTCACCGCAGTTATCAATGAATTGTGAAGTTAATAATAATCCTGGAGGTATTTATGATGAGGGAGGGAGATTAGCTAGTACTATACTTCTGCATGAAGCATGTCAAACTCGCGGCCTGCAGGCGCATGTGGCCCACAACGAATATTTCTGTGGCCCAGCCAATATAACAGTATGTAAGAAACGTTTTAATAAAATGTTTGTAACTTAATTTTTGCAATATCATGTTATACTTAATTATTAATAACAAACTACAACGTTCGCTAATGACTGATTACTATAATTGTGTTGCATTCATTGCCCTTACATGCCTTATACACAGGCACACCATTTCTCTCCACTAATACAAGCAGCGAATATTTTAGCAGCTGATGACCACGCCATTAGTCTTGGACTGACTTGTTTGGTGTGCACAACAGGAAATATTTCGCTTTCAGAGAACAAGAAAAATAGGTTTACTTGTGTTATGCTTATTAATTTGTGCAGCTATTCAGTGTCTGGTGAGTGAATTTTCAAAAAAAAATTTTAATTTTTATTGAAATGTTCTATTATTTTATGTTAACGATTACTCATTTATTTCAGCCCTTTGTATTCAGCATGTCTCTATTGAAATAAACCTACATTTCTATGAAAATGGAAGCTTTTGTTTTTTGCGGCCCACGTAAACTTAAACCTTGTATATTTGGCCTGTGTTAGCCTTTGAGTTTGACATGCTTGTTCTACACCCACATAATCATACCCACCTAGACACCCCCCCCCCACACACACACACACACAATCATATAAGAGAGAATGCAAAGAACCTAGATAAGAGGTATTTATCCTGCCCTTTATCATGCTCTCAGTAATCTGATACTTCATCCTTACTTACTTTAAAATATGGGTTTTCAAACTTGAGGAGTGTGCACCAGAATCACCCGCATGGCTTGTTAAAACACAGGTTGCTGGGCATCACCCCCAGTGTTTCTGATTCAGCAGGTTTGGTGTGGGACCCTAGAATTTGCATTCTTACAAATCCGCAGGTCCAGGACTGCACTTTGAGAAATGCTCATGACAGGAGCCTGATAGAGCTCATGCTTTCAGATGGTGCTGTCAGCTCAGACACACTATACTTTAAATACTCACCATCTGACCTAAGACAGTTTCCTTTCTCTATGCCTCGTTATTTTTCCCTCTGAAGAGCAGGAACAGCACATCACAAGGCTGTTGTTGCAAGTGTCACATGGGATAAGGGTTTAAGCATGGTGCCTGGATTGGTGAGTGTTCTATAGTTCTTATTGTTTTTAAGAATTCTCTTCCATTCAGAGTTGAATTCTCTGTGTGTTTACAGTGTGGACTTTTTATGTTGCTGATGGAGAAAACATATACCTATCAGATTTGGATATCCAACCAACAGGTGGAGAGACTGACAATGCAATAATTGAGACTGGTTTATTTTTTCAGTGCCAGGGAGGGCAAACAACCTATTGCATCTTTGTATTTTTTTTCAACCTAAATTATAATGTTAGCTTTTCCACACACCATACAATATTTTGGTTCAAAGTGAACTGCCCAAGTGCCTTAGCAATTATTAGTTAGATCAATTATTTTCTGTGTATTTTAGATTATCGCATCAAATGTGGGCTCTACTCTAGCCTCATGCATCATCAGTAGGAGTGAAGGGGGAATCCAGGGCTTTAAATTCTTGCTAAAAACCTACCTCTCTCGTCCCTTCTCACCAACATTCCCTGCCTCCCCACCGCATCCTGCTTAAAGATCGGGACTAATCCGATTGTGCCCTTCATTCTTGTTTCTGTCAATACTCTGTCAGAACTCCAACATTTCCAAGTCCCCCCATCATCCATATTCATCCCTCATTCCAATAAATCTGTTTACTTTTTGCAAAATCTTTCTTCCTTCTTAATTCCCCAGACTTTCCAATGAGTACTCCGGGACTGTGTCTATTATCACCAAAATGCTCTGAATTCTTAACTAAGTGCCCCAATTTTGTCATCTCCTTGCTCTCTGAAACCTGACTCTCTCTACAAAAACAGCTTCCCATGAGGCTTCTTAAGGAGGTAATTTTTTTTTACTTCTGCACTCTTTTGCCACTGGGCCTAGAGATAGGTAAATATTCCCTGGGTACCTTTTGGACCATTCTCCTTAACCTCCTATAAATACCCAGATATGAAGTTCAAGCTATCAGATTATGTCATTCATTACTCTACCTTGTTGCAAGCATCTACAGACCCTTGATCTCTCTCTCTCTCTCCCACATTTCTTCAAATTTTTAGTATCTAGCAAATTCATTTTCATTCATTCATTCTCTCTCTCATGCTTTCTCTGGATTGTAAACTGAGTGTGTGTGTAGAGATAGAGAATAAATTTGCTATGTGTAAAAATATATAATTTAATACATGTAATTTATATTTATATGTATATGTTGAGAGAGAATGAAATTGCAATATATATATCTATAATTTGCAATATATATATGTATATATAAAATTTTTAGCAATTTCATTGTCTACACACCTGCCATCTCAGATCCTTGACCTTCTCTCCAGTGATCATGTCCTTTTTCCTGTTCCAGGCCCTCACATCTATGATTATAACCTAGACTTTGGCATTACCAGTAATTGCACTCTTTCATAATTTTCATTTTAAGCATTATGCTCTCCAAACACAACTCCTCTTTTTCCAGCTCACTTCCTCTAATGCCCTGAGCCCAAGAATTTAAACCCTTCTAAGATCTATAATTCATTAATTTTATTACTTTTACAATATTCCCACACACATGTTCTTACTTCCACTTTCACACAGAATTCTTGGTCTAGCTTATAATTACCCCTTTGCACATGACTTCACAGCCTCTTTGCAACTGTATTGTGTGTTTACAGAAAATTCTCAAACCTGACTAAATCCAATTCTCTTGCTCCTTGGCAGAGCTAAAACAATGCTGACTGCTTTTGTGTCTATATTCACTGTTCTTGTTCTTGTTATTGGTGAGATGTCTGCGCCTTTAGTGAAGGCCAACCACTTTTACCCTGGATCTCATCTCTCAAGGGCATGGCTTCAGTAATTGTCCTGCCTCTCTTTCTTGCAGCATCCATTTCCCCCTTTATTGGTTATTCAAATGAGCAAAAATATTCTCAATTAAAAATAAAACTTGCTCAACCTTACATTCCTTCTCAGTTCTTGTTATATTTCTCTGAGCTTCTTTTAGCAAAACTTCTAAATAGAGTTGCTTCAGGATGCATAGTCATCTTTTTCTCATTCTTTCTTGCTTAAATTCACATTAATTACGCCTTATCTCTACCACTCAATAGAAGTCTTCAGTTACTTTGTACGTTGGTAAACCCACTGGTCAGTTCCTAGTCTTTGTCTGACCTGATTTACCAGCACTATAAGATCACTTTGTTTTCCTTTAAAATATTTTTAAAGTAGGATTTCTGGAGACTCACTTCTGTTTTTTCTACTTTACTGGCAGTTCGTTTGCAGGTTTCTTTTTCATTTTTGTAACTTCCTAGACCTCTGGATATTGAAATATTCCCCGGTACTGTCATCACACCTCTCCTATTCTGTTTCCACACTTGCTAACGAGGCAATCTTATGCAGTGTAAAGACTTTACATACTATCAAAAAGCTGATGACTTCCAAATTTATACTTCTACATTTTGCAGGATATAGAATTACACATTTTATGATGTGCTCACCCATCTCCTTGTAGATATGTAAAGCTATTAAAATTTATCATGTCTGTGAACCCAGCCACATCATACCACGTTTTATTCCGCCATCCATCGTCCTCACGCTCCATTGCTCAGCAAAAGCTGTCAGCTCTATCTTCAAAAATATTTAGAATCTGACCACATCTTACCATTATTATGCCAACACTCCAATTCAAGCACCAAAATCTCTTAGCTGGGCTGTCGCAATAACTTCAGACCTAGTCACCAGGCTTCTTTTCACCCCACACCCTGCTATTTACTTCCAACGTGTAAATTTGAGTGGTCCTTTAGCAACATAAGTCAAATCACATCACTTCTCTGCTTAAAATATTGTTCAGTGGCTTCTTATATTTCAGGGTAAAATTCCAAGTCTTTATAATAACCCTCATGGTCCTAAACAATGTAGTTGCATTCTTTCCACTGTAACTCACTTAGAGCACATGTGTTCTGGCTTCTATGATGTTCTCTGAACATAGAAGCATGCTTCTACCTCAGGACCTTTGCAGTTACTTTTTCTCTGATACCCAGATATCTGCATAGCTCACTTTTTCAACTCCTACAGGTATTTTTAAAATGTCACTCTACCATCCTGACAATAAGATAACATCTCTCCTTGCCCACTTCTGTGAGTTCTTTTTACCTTATTTTCTCTATAACCCTTGTCACCCTCTGATAAAATGTGTTTTGTATTTACTTTAGTGCTTATTCACTGTCTGCCTTTTTAAATAAGAATGCACAATCCATGAGGGCTGAAACTTTGAACTCACCACTGAATCCTCAGTACATCGAGCTGTCCTTGGCACATACTAGGTGCTAATTTCTGTTGAGTGAACTGGATGAAATTGGCAGACTTGAATAGACAATTCACAAAAAGAGGAAAGTTGACTCTTAAGCATATAAAAAGATGGTCAATTTTACTCCTAAGAAAAATGCTAACTCTAGGGATCTTTTGATGAGAAGCATCATATTTGTTTACTTTTAAAGTGTTTCCTCCAAAGAATGGTTATTAGTTCCAAGAGGGAAAGGTGATTATACAGTGATCAATTGGGCCAAGACATTAACTAGGCGATAAAAAATTAGTATCAATAATATTAAAGGAAAATTGCATAGTGTGATGCAAGCATTCAACGAGTAATAATAAGAACTGCATAGTGCACCCAATGGGATAATGCTATAAAGAACCAGTGCAGGATGTTAGAAGGGATTCTTGAGTCACTCTTTAAGTGATTTCACCAATTAGCTGTAACTGATTGAATGGGGAAGGAATGGGGGGTCCAAGCCAGGCAGGTCACTTAGAGTACATGCTGGTCATTCTTCTTTGGTCTCTCCCCAATTTCCTATCCCACCACCCTTCTTCATTCTCTGCCCTGTTCTGTGCCCATGGGGCTGGCCCCTTTACACTGGATTCTCGGGGGGTCCCTGGCCCTGTGGCTTTCAGTTCAGAATGGAGGACAGAGGTCTGGATATTTCATCCTTTCAGCCTCATCACTATGGTTCTTACAATGGTTGTGTCTGTCTTTAGTTATAGCTTTGTTGAGAAACCCCAAACCCTATATTTTGGGTGCCTCAATCTCCCTGATGGATTCTTTTCTTTTGTCCCCTCTCATTGCGAATATACCCCTCATTAAATTCTGCTGGAAAAATAACGGCTAAGTCTTGGTTTTCTGTTGGCAACTTGATCAATACAGAGTTCTTCTCCATTGATTTGGAATTAGGAATAAGATTTAAGCAAATTTGCAGAGACAAGAGACAGAAGGTGAAGATCATCTGAGTTCTTATTTCTTTCCAGGTGCTGATCCAGTCCCGAGAACCAGCTACATTCCTACACTGTGTGCAACGAGACATGCCAGTATTATTGTCACAAGTTACCCCCTTTGTTTCCTTAGGATAGCCCAAACTGGTTTTGTTTTTAGAGCTATGACATTTTTCTCTCGTGCTTGAACTTTTGCTTTTTCTTCAAAAATTCTCAAAACTGTGATATTGTTCTCAACATCCTTCTATTAATAGTTTCATTTAGAATAGAAAAGTAAAATAACGTAAAGCAATTTAAAAATAATCTGGGAGGATATATAACAACTTTTAACAGTATTCTATCTCTGTAGATAGGACTAGAGCAGAATTTTTCTCCATATTGTCTTAATTTATTGATAAGAATCCATAGTTTCAAAAGTTAATATATTTTCATTTTAAAATTTATTCAGACGATAAGTCTATATTTATTTGTAAACATACTTTAAATTTTGTTCATGGATGGTTATTATAAAAATAACATTAGACATAGCTTTATTTGATCTGTTCAATTTACAGGTGAGAAAAAGTAAGCAGATATGAGCAAAAATGATAAATATATTTTACATTTTAAAATGAATAAAACATATATTATGTTACAAAATGGTATGTAAAATACATATATTCTCCACGTACTTGAAATTTTCCCATAGCTTCAGTATTGATGGGAATTTCTTATTGCTAATGATGTGTTTTAAAGCATTTTCTCCTTAAATGGTCAGCTCACAACAAGCCTCATGAATCATAACTTAAATGAGCCTGGGAATAAGTTTCATCTATTGTAATTATGGAAAAAGAAGCAAATGTTTTTGTAAACCTATGAACACTTATGGGTTGTTATAAATCTGCAGATAACCTGCTATAAACAGTTGTGGACGTTAATGTGCCGGTGGGAGCTATTGTATTAGGCAGAGAACTGGCTTCTTTGTGTGTCTGCCATCAGCTAATGGCTTCAGCTTCCCCACCAGTACATTTGGAAGGAGTCACTCCCTTACCTATTCCATCCAGTAATTTTGAAACTGCAGTTACTGTATGTGTAAGTAAATTACATGTGTAAAGTTCATTGTAACCAACTTATTATAATGATAATTGTTCTGTTTAGATTAAAATGTAAAAACAATCAACTAGGGGCATTTAGTTTTATATAGCCTATTAATATCTCATATATATATATATATATATATATATTCACATACATACATACATATATAAAAGCTTTATCATGTTTAAGGTGCTTTCATATGCATAACTTTATTTGATCCTTGCAAAAGTTCTGGGAAGTGGGTGCAGCAAAAAAATTTCCCCTCTTGTTTTCCACTCTGATGAAACTGAGGTCCAGAATTTCTAATTACTATGGCAGCAATGCTGCTAAAAGGTAGTATTTTTGAGTATTTGCCAAGGTCTGGGCATCGTTGTGTGGTTACATCATTTGGTCACAGTCATGCAGTCATCCAGTGGTGGTGCCTGGGCCTGTAACAGGATCTTATGACAAGTCTCCTGTGTTTTCCACTAAGCCATTGTGGATTTGGGGTTTATACTCTATATTTGATTATTTATTACATCTATTCATCCAAGTACATTTGGATTCATATTTATTGCAACAGGAGTTTTCTTCTTAAATCCCATTGGAGAAGCAAGAGTCACTGTGTTAGACTGCTGAAGTGTGTGAAGGGAGAGCTGGGTGCGGGGCTGACCCGCAGACCCTGAGCGACAGAGGAACGGTTGCTCTGACACACGTTTCTGTGAAAAAGAGGGCTAAGGCACCACTTGGCTATCGCTGCCAAGTGGCCCTGTTCGCCTGCCTCCTTTGGCTTCTATTGTCATAGCAGCAAGAACTAAAATTAACCTCTAAATACCATCAGCGAGGTAAGCATCCTTAAGAAAGTAAATGCTTACAAGGTGGAGTCTTTAAAGGCTAAACGTAGAGATTCTAGCAAAACACCCCGGGGGATCAGACTTGTTCGGAAAAGTCAAGGTAGGGGCTGTCGCCTTCAGCAAGGTCCCCTCAGAGGCCCCCGACCTTTCGGAGAATCCTCCTCACAGACATTCCAGCCAGGTCCCTGCTCCCCTCACTGGAGAAACTGGCTACAGTGGGGAGATGTTACTGGTGTTCCTGTGCTTAGCCAGGCTGTGCACAATATGGGATACTTGTCTGAGGACCACAAAACTTCCACCATCCTTACCTGCTTTCTGTGCTAACTTCTTTGATCAAAGGAAATAAGTGATAAACTATTTCCTAGGAGTAAATACTTGTTTTTCAACCTTTTGGGAAAAAGTAATAGGTATAAAATCTTGAGGTGCCTTATGGTACTGGGAGACACAGTAAACCCAGTTTAAGATAGACAAGGGTAATCTATTAATGTCTCATATTTGTATTAGACTTTACTATGTGCATAGTCATTCATATTTATATTACTATTTGAGTCTTTCATGAGTTTGAGATATAAATATAGTGGAAATAATTCTTTGAATAGTGAAAATGAGGTGCAAATGTTGTCATTGCTCTATCAGTAGCAATACTAATAACTACTATAAATACTAATAACATTTAATGAAATGGAAGGACAAAGCAGGCAGACAAAGTAAATGCAATGACTCATGATCCATCTTCAGGAAGGAAGAGGTACGAAGAGATAAGTTTCAATTTGTTCCTATTGTTCAGCAGTCTTCAAAATTCTCATTGCACATGCAGACAGGAAAAACATTTTGACCACGGACCTCCATATTTCAATGCAAGTACCAAGCGTACATTTTCTCCTATGTCAGTTACTTTTTTTCACAAAGTAACCAGAAGGTGCTGACTTTTTATATGTTTTCAACAAGTGATCCCAGAATCCACTGAGCATTTGAAAGATGTCGAAATCACAGTATTCTGTTTCTAAAAATTTAGAAAGTGAGTAGATATGAAATTTTAAAATACTCAGCACACTTACTAGTAGATTATGCTAGGCATCAAAATGATATGAGCCTAGAAAAATGTTCAAACATCAGTACTCAACATATTTTTGCTGAAGCATGATTTAATAAAACAGCAACACACTACTTTTTCTTACTCATTATTAAAGCATTACCTTTATCTTGTCATAAAAAAAGGTGAAGGACTATTCTCTCTGATGAAGAATGTATAACCCATCTCTAAGTTTTGTAGGTCTCTTCAGTGCTTTGCTAAGAGCAAAATTTCCTCCGTATAAAACTTTAATGCTATATCCCTGACTCATTATCAGATATTTTAAATATTTCACTGTATTTTAAAATTCTAAATTTTTAAAAATCCTCACCCAGAGATATTTTCCCATTGATTTTTAGATAGAGTGAAAGATAGAGTGAAAGATAGAGAGAAATATTGATGTGAGAGAAACACATTGATTGGTTGCCTCCTGCATGAGCCCCCGACCAGGGCCCAGGCCAGGGATGAGCCCTTGACTAAAATCAAACTCAAGACACTTTAGTCTGCAGGGTGATGCTCTTTCCACTGAGTCAAGCTGGCTAGGGCTAAAATTATTTTTTTTACACAATTAGCCACAGCATGACAGCCTTTAGTATTTAGTACTTTGTGCATTATTTGATTCTAACCTTTTGGCTGAAATTGCTCTCCTATGCAGTAAAATAATATACTATTACCTTGGGATAAATGATTAGATGTATAATTGAATGGGTCTTAATAATCTTATATTCTATTTCTATATTATTTAAAGTTTCTAGTTAAAGTAGAACTCTATTAGCGGGTTGACTTTTGGGTGTTTTCAAAAAGCTCTGTATCTTTTAAAATTATAGACTATATTTACTGTTGAGAATGTGTGTGTGTGTGTTTGTGTGTGTGTGTGTGTGTACTCTTTCGTTTGCTGTTTCACAGAAACTTGTTCATGTGTTCCTTTATCCAACTGCATAACAAACCTCCCATACTTACATAATTTACTCCAGTGCTTGCTTCTTCAGAATTTCAGTAATGGGTCTATGCGTTCTCTGAAAGCGTCATCAGCTAGAAATGCATTTTAGTCACTATATTGCGTTCAGTGTGTTGTTTCAGCCATTTCTTTTTTTTTCTGCTTTATTCCGATAGACCAAGTGCTGCTCCCCAAAGCTATGTGCCCTTTTGGCTTGTACTATGAAATGAGAAATCTTGAAAAGGGCCTTTTATCTTTTTTATTACATTTCATAAAATATTGCTGTATCTTGGATTAAGTATCACACGTCTTGCTGTAACATTATAGAGATTTGTCTTCAGACTCTGGATAATTAAGTTTTCAGTGTGGTGATGGCTTCGTACATCATTAGCTGCTATCTCAAAGCACAATGGATACTTAGGACAAGGTTTGCTTGTAACAATAGTGGATATAGATGTAAATCTATATTTAAAATAATCTTAGTAAATATAAGCTTTTGGAGCCTAGTTTTTGTCAGATGTGATTAGATTTGTCATATTTTTTTTTTTTACCTTTAAGCTTACAAAGAACTTGTACTTAGAGAAGGAAAAGTGTTGGCTCTGCTTTTGTTGCTCATTTGTGTTTTCATTTATTTTATATCCAAACTGTTTTTTATTTTTGCAGAAATTTAAAAAAGTTGTTATTCTCTTTGTGAGGGTTCATTTGGCCAAATCTATACAACATAAACTAAAAGTTCATTTACTCAGTACATAAAATGTAATATATTGCAATATATGTAAAGCAAGCACATGAGTGGGGGTGCTACTCTCATCTACTCTGTGTGGCCGAACTTCCCCTTCTACTTTAGGGAGGATGGTGCTGGAAATGTGGTATCTGACACACTGGTGTGGTGTTGATTCATATCAAATGGAATTTAGTTGTGTCCATTTTATACAAAAGTAACTATAAATGTATACATAAATAAAAATTATGGTGTTTTATCATGTCCAATGAATCATTTTGTTCATCCCGTAGGATAGGATATAACCCAATTTTGGACATGGCTGGTCTAGACAACTTCATATGGGAAAGACCAGCAGCAAGTGCATTCAACTCCAACAAGTCTGGTTCTGAATCTAGAGGTTTCCTAAGGCCGTTTTCTTTGGTCCTACTTTCCTTCCTTCCTTCCTTCCTTCCTTCCTTCCTTCCTTCCTTCCTTCCTTCCCTCCTTTCCTCTTTCCTTCCCTTCTTCTCTCCTTCTTTCTTTTCTTTTCTGTTCTGTCTTTCCCTTTCTTTCTTTCTTTCTTTCTTTCTTTCTTTCTTTCTTTCTTTCTTTCTTTCTTTCTTTCTTTCTTCCTCCCTCCCTTCCTCCCTCCTTTCCTTCCTTCCTTCCTTCCTTCCTTCCTTCCTTCCTTCCTTCCTTCCTTCCTTCCTTTCTTCTTTCTATCTTTCTTTTTAGGTAATAAACTTTTTTTCTAGTTTTATTGAGATATAATTGACAGACAATAGTATGCAAGTTTAAGATGTACAATATAATGATTTGATATATGTATATATTGTGAAATGATTACCACAATAAGTTTAGTTAACATCCATCACCTTACATATTTACCATTTTTTTTCTTGTGATGAGAACTTTTAAGATCTACTTCCTTATCAACCTTCAAATATACACTGAGTGGCCAGATTATTATGACCGGCCAGATTATTATGAACACCCCATCAGTAAAATGAAGTGAATTAGTTATGCAAATAATAATAATAAGAAAACCTTGAGAGTATTTGCTTAGGGAGTTTTCAATATTCAGCATTTTTGGAAGTGTCAATGAAGTATTGATGGGGTGGTCATAATAATCTGGCCAAACATAATAATCTGGCCACTCAGTGTATACAATACAGTATTGTTATCTACTATAACACTGTACATTATATCCTCAGAACTTATTCATCTTATATCTGGAAGTTTGTACCTTTTGACCACCTTCACTTATTACTACACCCCTCACCCCCTGTCTCTGGCAACTACGAATCGGTTCTCTGTATGAGTTTGGTTTTTTTAATTTCCACATATGAGTGAAAGCATACAGCCTTTTAATGCACCAGGGATTCCTCAAGGACCGAGCTCTCAGAAGACAAATAACTACACATTTGTTCTTGTTATGAGTATTCTCCGAAAGGAGGATGTGTGCTTGCGATTTGTAGGAAATCCTTTTCCCTAAACCTGTCATTCTGGTTTCAATTTTATAATAGATTCACTTCATTGCCTCAGCAGGAGGCACGTGCCCCTTAGGGATCATCCCCTACACAAAACCAAACTTATTTTTAACTCTATTCTTTTATTGATATTCATGCATAGGAGTTTTTTCTTTATCTTATGTTGTCTATGTCAGACCAGGCAGAGTATAAAAATGAAGCTATTATAACTAATATAAAGCCACATATTTCCTGCCTGCATCCACCTACTCATCATGAGATTGAGTCTTCTCTCAAAAAATTCTGGTAGCCTCTAAGAAAATGAAGCATCATAGCTACTTTGTAACCATAGCTCTTTTCATTATTTCCTGGTTTCTTAGCTTTAATGATAACTACTCCTGCATAACACTGATACCCTCCAAAAGCACTGCCATCCAGGCCTGACATTGTTGCTTCTGCTCTCTGCCCACAACGATGGTCTGTGCCCAGTGTCCAGAGAGCTGATATCTGAAAAGCGGGCACTAAAACTGCATATTCTCGCGGCAGAGCACTGCTTCTGCGGCTGTTTCCACTTACTGGTGTCTTTACTGAGGCTCTAGAAGATATGAGAAGAGGGTGGCGCCCTGTCCATGGGAAGAAGCTTTGTATTTCACTCTCCTGAGGACTGTAGCATCACAGTGCCTGAACCCAAGTAGGCAATCACAAAGTATTTATTGAGGAAATGAATGAATCTGTGACAAAAATCACATCGTAGGTTTTAACCAACCCCATGCTTCTATTTGTTGAATTTATCAAAATTATAAGTAGTTGGATTTATATGTAATTGTTTACCCACCCTCCAGTTCTAAACCTATCCCCCCGCATCCCAAGTAAGGTTCATGAGTCTGGAGACCAAAGCCTATGGCATCAGTATAACCTTATTTCCTTTCACACAGGCATTTCCTCTAATAAAACCCTTCCATGTTTAATCCCATCCCTGTATTTTCTTCTTGGGAGATCATGACTAAAACAGGAGAGTTAGCAGAATCTTTTCTCTTGGGCTGGCCCACTGAACTTGATTAAATGTGTGTGTCTCAGCTTTTGTTTCTCAGGATGGAGCTCCCCCATCCCCCATGAGGCTGCTTGGTCCTTATGCACATAAACTCCAGAAGTGCTTGCTTCCAAATTTCTCCAGACCTGCTTAGGCCCCCACATCTATGGCCTGAATATGCACTAGGACTATGAATGTGAAAGCACAAACTTCTGTGATTACTAATGAGACAGTGGAAGAAAACAGACAATTTGTCTTGTAGGGCTCTGAAGATAGAGGTGCGAGTTATCCAAAGTCTTATGCTAAGTGCTAGATGACACATTAGAACTGGAAGGTTTGAGAAAGCACATATATACACTTTTCCATAAATTATGACCAGTAAGGATGATGTACTTTTTCTAATCCTTTGTATCTTCACATTTATTGCTTTGAACAGATATAGGCAGTTTTGTAAGAAGAGAAGGGCAAGACAAATGTGCTATGTGAGCAGCAAAGTGACAAAACATTAATGGCCAAAATGAGAATATATGGGGTAGCCAAGGGCAAAGTTAATATGATGGAAAAATCCCAAGTTTTCAGTATTTGTGCTGATAATTTTGTTCTGTGAATTAGAACAGTGTGAGGTAGCTTTCTAATATATATTGATTACTGGATTGTACTGGTCTATTAGTAGTATCTGCTGCTGTAAATTGGACTTCACCATTGGGAACTTATAGAACTGTAGTCTAATAAATTCCAGTTGGATTGGGTGAGCGAGGAACTTAGTCAAGGATCAACACAGAAAAACATGATCAACCGAAACTGGGAATTTTGATAAGGTGAACAGCTAGCTTGCAAAAATGGCTCTCACTCACTGCCTGGAAATTAAGGTATCCTCATTTAATGAGACTGAATGGTCCAAGGTACAGTGCATTTCCAAAATTCCTCAGAGTTGCCCGAGATAGGACCAGTGGCTTTCAATGTAATTGTTATTTTGCATGGTTTCAGTGGATATTCAACAGATGGTGAAAACCTTTGGACTGTTTGGGAGAGATGGTTGATCTCAGTAGAGATATAGCGAGGGTATCCTCTTTAGGCCCAGGAGAAAAGGACTGAGCTATTTTCTGAGCAGGCATAGACCTATTTGGGAGTGATCTGAAGGAAGAGAGATGTGTTGCCACAATATCACTACCCACTTCCCAGATCTAGAAGGGAGCTCTAACTGGCAAATACTATGTAGTATCTTTGGGAAACCATAGCATCATGCCATGGTTGGTGCATTTTAACAAGCTCTAAGTAAAGTGAAATGTGGGCACATAATAGGACATGTGGTGATGCCCAGGACCTGACCTCAAAGAACCATGGACAGGACTAGAAGCTAAGAACTGTGAGTTATAAAAAGATGTAATAATTGAGGGATACTAAGTGTTTTGTTCTTTTAATCCTCATCTGAGGATATTTTTCCCCCCATTGCTTTCTAGAGAGAATGAAAGGGAGTGAGAGAGGGAGAGGGAGGGGGGGGGGGAAGAGAGAGAGAGAGAGAGAGAGAGAGAGAGAGAGAGAGAGAGAGAGAGAGAAACATCGACATGGGAGAGTCACATTAATTGGTTGCCTCCTGCATTCACCCCTACTGGGGCTGGGGAACCTGCAACTGATCTACTTGCCCTTGACCGGGAATCAAACCCATGACCCTTCTGTCTGCAGGCTGATGTTTTGACCATTTAGCAAACCAGGCAGGGTAAGTTTTTATTTTGTTTGTTTGTTTCTTTGTTTTCTGTTAGCCTCTTGGGTTAATCTATTTTTATTTATTTATTTTTTTTTTTAGGTAAGTCTAGGCCTTGATTCTTGCAAAGTCTGAGTGAATGATTTTCACTCAGGCTACCAGGCTGTCTAGAAAGTGGATCAAGCCAATATATATATATGACCTTTTTGAAAGACCTACTTGTTTCTTAAGGCCATAAAATCTATAACAAATAGATTAACTTGTGAATGAAAGCACTTTTTTTCCCTGTATTGCATCTGATGTATTGCTGTGGGCTATAAGAAACAGAGCAATAGAATATTGGTACAAGTACTTGGAGATTCAAGAGGATTGTTTAATTGCGGGTCTGCCAGTAATCCAAAGGATGGTTGAGATTTTAAGATAGTAAAAGTTAGACAAAAAAAGAAATAGAGAAAAGAAGGAAGGAAAAAGCCCTGATCGGTTTGGCTCAGTGGATAGAGCGTCAGCTTGGAGACTGAAAGGTCCCGGGTTCGATTCCAGTCAATGGCATGTACCTTGGTTGCGGGCACATCCTCAGTAGGGGATATGCAGGAGGCAGCTAATCGATGTTTCTAACTGTCTATCCCTTCCTCTCTGTAAAAAATCAATAAAATATGTTTAAAAAAAAAGAAGAAGGAAGAAAAAAAAGGAAGAAAAGAGAACACAAAGAAAATGAAAATTAAAAAGAAAGAGAGCAGAGGAAGAAAAAAATATAATGTATTCCCTTTGGCTCTCATTTTACTGCCTAAATATATTTCAGATTATCAAAAAATTTAATTTGTTTTTTTTACTACTAATGATAATTTTTAGTCTTTCTCATTTTGGGATCTATCCTAAGAAGGTTTTTGTCTCCTGACTACATATAATTTATGATATACTATTTCTGTTGGCTTTTTGATATATCTATAATAATAAAAGCATAATATGCTAATTAGACTGGACGTCCTTCCAGATCACCTTCAGGATGAAGTCACTGCAGCGGGGACCGAGGCAGAGGCGGCCACTGTGGCAGCGGGGCCTGAGCCCCTTGCACGAATTTCGTGCATCAGACCTCTAGTTGACTATAAACTGGGGCCTATTATTTCCACTCTCAGAAATTCTATAGTCTAACTTCTATGTTAGTTTGGAAGTTAAACCCTTGTAGCGGTGTAAGAGATAGCACTGCTAAGAGTTCTCTGGATTTGACAGCATAGGTTGTTGGCCATTGGGCACTGCCTCACCCTGCTGATCATATGAATTTGCTGATTTGACTTGAGCCAGGACCCTTCTGTTCCCCTTAAACAAGGAGGTCTGAGGCAGCAATTCTTTCACCTTTCCCCCTTTGAGTCCCTGAGAGGCTAATTATACTCTCTTACTCTTAGAAATCTTCTCCTTAGCATTCAACATTGTGAAAGTAGGATTTGAAAATAGATAGCTATAGTATTGCATTATTTTTTAAGTAATTATTTTTGTAAGCATGAAAGGAAAATGGATATTTGACTCTTAAAACCACATTTTAAAGTTATATGGCTTCTAAAAAGCAAGACATATTCTAATTTATGTAGTCTATCATGTGTCTGCATTAAATTATTCAGCATATTGATCAGAGATCCTGTGTGAGGTGTAAGTGGATGCTACTGCATTACATCATAGTTATCTAACTAAGGGAAAAATGGCCTGAAGTCACTTTCTCCCGGAAAATCATGAACCCTCGTCTCATTTTAAAATTATTTGATTTTGAAATGAATATTCCTTGCCTCTTTTTTCCACATATTTTTTTTTGTATTTAAAAAATAATTAGTACTTACAACTTTCTTATAGTAAGAGGGAATTTTACTAGCTTATTTAATTATCAGTTTTTTGGTGAAATTAGGCTTATGTGACATTTAAATAAAATAGTAAAAATTTTGGCCAAAATCCAGATATTTTCAAATATTTTGATGTTTATCTTTTAGGAAAAAAACTGTGATAAATATAATTTTAACCTTTTTTTTATAATGTTACTTTTCCTATAATTATCTTGAAATTCAGAGGAATGCTAGTCCAGAATTTTTTGGTAGCTGTAATGATGAAGTTGAAACACACACACACACACACACACACACACACACACACAAACACAAAACCTATATGGCCTTATATCAACTCTTTTTGGAATATTTTGCTTACAATAATTTCCAGTTCAGTAAGCCTTCTTGATGGCAACACTAAATGTTTCATGTTAATTCAATGTGTAATTAATTTCACTTTCATTAATCTTGCCACATGTAGTTCAAGAATAAAGCCAGATGCTGCAAAAATATTGTTTAAAGTACAAAGTAAGAAACTTTCACAAATGAAAAAATCAGTGGAGATTCAGAGGTATATAAGGTGGTGATTGGTTAATGCCATAGTTCTGCATACAATTTTATAAAAAACGAAGTGGTAATTCACTTCACAAAAATAACAGGAAATAAACAGAAATAGAACTTTGAGCAGTTAAAGGTAGAAGAAAAGAAAATGTAGTTGCCTGCTATTAGACAAAATGAGTGTACCTGAACTCCAGATCCTTGCGTATATTTATCATTCATTCATTCCACAGATAGATGCCAGATATTATCCTATCTCCTGATTACACTATATATTAATTCACAAGAGAAATAGCAATCATTTTATTTTATTTACAAATAAAAATAAATTTCCTTAACCTTATGCAAAGTCAGAATTTAAGGACTCCTGTTGGCTTGGAATTATAAAATTTTAGGATTTTAAAAGATCTTACAGTGAGCTGGCTTGGCCATTTTACATTTGAGGAAACCGGGGCCAGAACCGGATGTGGCATGGATCAAGAACAATGTGGTTCTGACTGTCATGCAAACATCCTTCTTTTTCAGTTACAGGTGTCCAAGTGCTCTATGGATTCCAGATCAAACATTCCCCTTCTCCCCATTGAAGTGTATGAGAACTATTATGCACACAAGCACTAAATTATAGACCATAGCCACCATTTATTGGGTGTCTCATAAATACTACCCACCTGAGGATATTATTAATAATTCTAACAAATTGTAAGCTGGTAACTATTGTTCCTCATTTTACTAATGAAAACATTAAAGCTCAGAAAGGCAAATTACTTTGTTCAAATTCATATGCACAGTAAATAACAGTAAATAGCTATGCTAAGGCCTGGTCTGACTATTCCCAACAGTCTCAGAGGAGGAGTCTGGAGGAAGAGGAGATATGAGTCTTCTCACAAGTGTATAAAATATCACCAGGGTGAGAATTCACCTAATGGAAGACTTCCTGTCACTGAGGAAAACACCAATATCAGACAAAATATATTGGTTTTTAAAAGTTGGTTAAGTTTAAATTTAGGACATGACACATTCTATATAATTAAAGATATGTAAAAAGCAATGTATACATATATAGTATTAGAATTTTCTGTTTGCCACATAAAATTTAAAAGTAATATGCACTATGGATATGGAATCTGGTCATATCTATTTCCAGCATTTCATTTGACTATTTTTTAGGTTTTTATCTCTTTAATGAATTTCTCATTTGTTTATGCATACATAGATCATTTAACTTATTAATCATAGATATTTTTAAGTCCTTGTCTATAAGTTCCAACATCTAGGACATCTCAGGGTCTAGTTCGATTGATTGCTTTTCCCTTGACAATGTGCAGTTTGCATGTTAGCCTTTTTTTGTGTCTCATACTTTTTAGTTAAATGACAAACATTGTGTAAAAGAATGGTAGAGACTGAGATAAATATTTACGCCTGGACGTTGGCCCACCTCTTCTATCAAATCATTAGTGTGAAAGTTGAGCGAAAACAGTTGAGCTGCACTTGAGTTTTATTGTTATAGTTATTTCAAATGCTGTGGGTTGCTGCTACCTTGGTTTGAGCTTGGGCTTGGGCTTGGGCTTGGGCTTGGAGTGCCACATTTTCCTCACTGTGTTCATACTTCCCTTTCATGGTCCACTTTGCATATCTGGGCCACAGTGGGGATTTCTCTCCACACTCTTACCCCTCCACCAGCAGCAGACAACTTTTGTTACTTTCTTTCTCTCAGGCTGCTAAAGACAGATAGTATGATTTCCTAGATCTTCTCCATAGCTCAAGGCTTTTGTTTCATGGAATGCTTCAAAAAATAGATATATTTTGTGCTTGTTTACCACCAAGGGGGCTCTTTTGGACCTCCTGCTCTGATCCCAATATCTTTTGTGAGTACCTTGTGGAGGCCTATGGAAAAGAGTTTATGAGACACCCCTTGTGTCCAGGGTTTACAAACTGTCTCACTAATCCACAGCCAGCCTAAGTGTTAGTTATTTCACTGATTTTTTTCTTATTCTCTTTCATGGTAGGTGCCCCTCTCTCCTGTGTTTTCTCGAAGGTGAAACAGTTCTGGTGCCCATCTCGCCTTAGGAGCTCAGGTCACCAAATTGTTCTGAAGCCTTAGCTCTCCTACAGGCTCAAGAAAATTTATGATTTTATAGATTTTCTAACTTTTTCTTGTTGTTAGAGTGAATTACATCTTTCCCAACTTTCTATTATTGGCAGTAGAACCCTCTGCCTCATTCATATTAAAAGAGGTATCTACCTATTTTGCTTATTCTTGGTTCTAGATATTTATGCAATAATAGCTGAATGAACAGTCTAAATTTGGGTAATTTTTAGCCCTTAAGGAGATTCCCTTGTGATTTAAAAAACGTAAGTCTGGGAATGCAATGAGGTTGGATGCTACAGTGAATCTACATACTTGTGTTTGTAGCAAGACAATACTATCTGGAAATTACGGTTTTGCCACTGATTATCAGGGAGCATTGACAAACTTAACCACTTTGAGCAATAGTTTATTACTTTGTAATGTAATTTTAAAAATTGCATCATTTTCATAATGTTGTGAGGAGTAGAATATACTTATTCATTCATACTTGAGAATCTACAGTGTGAATCAGACACCATTGAAGGTGCTGGGGACACAGGGGTTACATAACAGAAGAGATCCCTTGGCCTTACAAAGCTTGCATTCTATTGGGAAGAGACAGACTCTAAACACATAAAATAAAATATGTTCAGATAGTAATAAGTGCCTTGAAGAAAAGTAAAGCAGGGATCAGCATCTCTGAGTAGGTGACTTTTGACTAGAAACTGAATGACAGAAAAGACAAAAACTCCCTCATACTGTCAGTATTTGATTGACCAGGGTTTTTTTTTTTATATATAAAAGAAGTATTTGGTTCCTCTTTTCCTTTGAAATCTAGTCCCTTTCTTTACCCAACAATCTTCATATTGTTATTGAAAATACATCTTCCTTCTTATCCCAATCCCATAAACTCATTATCATTTTTAATTTCTCCCACTTCTTTCTGAATTCCCTTCTTGAGATTTTCCTTTAGCATAGGAGACTATCCTGCATTTATTAGGAAAAAAATTACCTACTGGTTTTTTGTTTTTCTCCTCCTGAGTTCTGAGCCCTGAACAAATATCTGTATCATTCTGCCCTAACTGGTTTGGCTCAGTGGATAGGGCATCGACCTGCGGACTGAAGGGTCCCAGGTTCGATTCTGGTCAAGGGCATGTACATTGGTTGCTGGCACATCCCCAGTAGGGGGTGTGCAGAAGGCAGCTGATGGATGTTTCTCTCACATTGATGTTTCTAACTCTTTATCCCTCTCCCTTCCTCTCTGTAAAAAATCAATAAAATATATTTAAAAATATATATCTGTATCATTCCATGGTCTTTACAACATGAACAGTTCAGTACTTTCCTAAAACATAAGTTATAAAAAATTTTGCCCCATAGTTTTCAGCAATAAGAACAGTGGCAAAGTTGTTTTAAGAAGAGCTGGATGTTATTTACTATATATTATGTTCATTGTGTTTCTAGATCCATAAAACATGGTTTTTTAAATCCTTACCTCAACCTAATTGAAAAGCACCTGGCATTGGTTAATCTCTCTTCTTGCCACAATTTTAGTCTGTCTTTTTTCCCCCCTAGATCCAAAACTGACCATTTTTACTCAGATCTCTCTTACAACAAGCATTTTATTCCAAAGAGAATGAAAAAAAAAAATCTCCTTGGCCCCTTTCTTCCTATTGCTATAGTTTCCAAAATTATGTATGTATTTACTCAATGCTGTGTCAAATGGTTTAATTCCTAAGCATTTTTAGGTGCTGTGGTAAGACATTAGACTTTAGAGGCAACTAGAATGCAATTCAAATAACTCCTGGGTTCTGATCTATGGGGCCTGGATATCTAGCTTCTTCAGGCTTCAATTTCTTCCTTTGTAAAATACAAACAATACCATTCAGAACACTGAAATAATAAAAATTAGAGGCAGTATATATAAAGGGTGATTATAAACACATTTACATTTTAGAGCAAATGTATGTAAAGCATCTAATACAACATCTGGCCCATAGAAAGTGTTCATTAAGTGATCAGTGTTATTTGTTATTTCAGTAAATGAGAGCTCTAGATACATTCCAATTAGGAAATGACAGAGATTACATAATGTCTTGTACCCGGTGTCACAGCTTATTTTTATCCTGTCCCAGCAGTTTTATCGATTTTCTTTACCTTGTTTCTTGGTTTACCCTTTTCACTGGAATTTCTAGGATTCTAAAAAGCAAAACAGGTAAACCAGATCTTTGCTTCAGATTTTCTTTCTTTGACTCCCTTGACTTTTATTTTTCCTTTGTCCTATTTCAGGTTTCTGGAGTTGAACTGTCTTTTCTCTTAGTCAGTTTCCATTTTATGTGACTCTGATCCTTTGCCTTTCATTAACTGGGGTCTGAGAGGATGCGAGGAAGGAACGGATAATATGAGGTCTCAGCACAACCAATCCTCACCAATGTACCTGTGTTTTGTTTTTTTGGTTTTTTTTTTCGTACTGTTTTTCTGTCTCCTTTGGAAAGAAAATTCATAAGGCTCCTTCCTGCACTGTGGCCTTCCAATCTTCCCCCTATCAGTGATCACTTTCGTTTTTTTGTTTTGTTTTGTTTTTTTGTTTTTGCAGGCAAAACGCCTTAGTTTAGAAAACTTACACCCTACAAGTGTCAATGTTACTGTCTTAAATTTACGTATTTGCAACTGGCAAATAAAACTGGCAAACATATCTGAGTCTCAAATGATTCCTATCACAGGACATTTCTACCTGACCAACAGATCTCTCTGAGGCAATGTTTCTGAAACCTGGCTAACCATGAGAATCACCTGGAGAGGTTGTAATCTACTAAATGCCTAAGACTCACCACGATTAGTTCCGAATCTCTGAGGGCAGGGCTCAGGCCTCTTTATTTTTTAAAACCTCCTACTTGATTCTGATGGACAGACAGTTGAGAAACTGCTATAATGCATTTTCTAGTTTCTAAGCTCACTTTTATTTTTAATTTCCATTTCAATGGTTCTAGAGTCAAATAAATTATTTTCCAAAGACTTTTTGTTTTTTTTAGTGGATTTTTTTCTTTAATAAAACAAGAAAAAGTGGAGCTGCTCTGGGATGAGTGTGTGGAGGTCTATCTAACCAGGATCCCTCAGTCTGTATGTCAGAACCAAGGAAGCCACTCACAGAACTTTTTGAAAACCTTCAGCCTAGGATAGTGAGGAGTAGCACTAGGTGTATAGTGAATACATTATGAGGCATCTGGACAACTAGACTTCCTGGCCAATTGGTGTAGAGCTGTACAAACATTCCCATTTTCTATTCTATTCAAGTCATGATGTGAAAAATATTGGCAAGTACTAGTCTACAAAATTGTTTTTAAGTTAGTTTTGTCATCATAGATATGACTACAGATTTACTGCACAAGCACCACAACAATTTATAGCTTAATGAACAATTTGTAGTATCTTTAACAACTTTTACAAGTTTACATGTTTGCCGCTTCTGCATTCTTTTCTGTTGCGTTCTTTCCAGTGTTTACTGGTAGTAATTTCAGAAAAAGTATGTACTGTAATTAAAAATTAATCCACAACTGGTTATAATAGGTGACACTAAATCGAGGAATCTTTTTCCATCACCGTTTCTCAGGATTTCTCAGTGGGTACGAGCCTGTTTATGTGTGTGTGTGTTTTCAATGGAAATCTTTCTACCCAGAGTGGAATAGATTTTTGCTTCTGGCTTATTGCCTGATTTTTGCCTGAGATTCCCAGCAGGCACGCACACGCTGGGCCATTGATTCTCATCTCATTTCATGCATATAATAAATTGCTGTTGGGTGTAGTTTGAGGGTCTGAGTGAATTTCAGCTGTCATCTCTAAGGCAGCTTACCTAGAATTAGATCCTGCCATTTCAAATGCTATTTGTCTTCATTAATCTTCACTCTTGTTCCATTTGTCCTATACAGGTAATGTGACCTGAATAGCTTAATGGTGTCTCTGTACTGGCAGGCTGGCTGGGACTGAAATATAGACATATTCTCCAGACACTGCTACCTGTAAAATCTAAGTAATATGAAATCTATTCTTTTCATAGACTTGTTGTTAATTTAGCTTGGCTTTTATTATTATCTTTTTGGTAATTTGATACCGTGATTGCTGCTGTCCTCTTATTTCATGTTTATAGCACAAGAAGCATGACAGGCTCTTGAAATCTAAACCAGTCTAAAAATTTCTGTTTAATTCAACAAGTATTTAATAAGTCCCAACTATCTCCTGGGTAGTGGTTTTTCTAGATTAAAAGTGCTTTGAGATCAGGGAGCAATGTCTTAATCTCCTTCATATTTCAACTCTAATAGTGAATGACACATAGTAGGCCCTGGAGTAAAATTTAATGATACGCTAATGAAGTGGGGAATACAAAAGAAGTGCATGTTAATTGTACTTGAGTATAGAAATCCCTTCGCAGAGGAGACAATCCCCTGATCTGGAAGCCTTACACATTGGTTTGTTTTAATGCTCTTAACATCACCATGTGGTAGGCATCGTGATTTTCATTTAAGCTGACTAGCAAGACCCAGAGAGGAAGAAACTTATGCAGGTCACATAATGTATTACTTGATATACTTGTTTAATTTGAAATATAATTCATACAGAAAGGCAGGATCAGTTTTTAGATTCCTTAACTTTCCAGCTTTCAGATGAATATGTTGACATCCTGGCAGCCTCCAAAGGGAACTAATAGCTTTAGTTTTAAAAATATTACTATTAATTCATAAGTTTGAACTAATACATTTGCTGCTTCGATCAATTGTAGCCATTATTCTTTTGATGCTTAATTTTTCCACTTTTAGCCACGGTGTTTCTTTGAAATTGCTTTGGTGCCCTTTTGATACTAGCCCAGTAAGTGCTCGGATATTTTTCTTTGTTTCTTGTACAAAAACATGCAGCAGGTTCATTTTGTATATTTCCTGACTGAGATCTGGAATTATATATTTCTCTAAGAAGTCCTGGTTGTTGTTTAGTTTTTAGAGACCATAATTTGAGCAGTTGTGATGTTTTTCTGGCTTTTCATTACTTCTGGGTTATTTCAATGGGAAGAACTAAAAAATACCTTTTTTTTTTTTTTAAAGAAAGAAGGAAATTATGGGTTAAGAATGATATTTATAATTCAGGATTAAAAATGCAGGTTTTTACTTAATAATATGTTTATTTTTTTCTCTTTCAACTGAATGTCTTAGTTCTGAATAATATTAGTATAATTATTTATTTCCATTAAATAAATTATATGTATAATAATTGCAAAATAACAATATTACAAACAATAGGCATACATGCCTACATTTTGTTTTCACTTAAATATATCCTGAAGATTATTCCATATCTGTATATAGAGATATTCCTCATTACTTTTTTCATAATTTATTTTGACATCTTTTCAAACTACATTAATTAGCAATAATAGTAAAAAAAATACCACAAAACATAAAAACCTCTTATACTCCATTATTCCCTTCACATAAATGCCTTGATTATTGATATTTTACCAAATATGGTTTATCACTTATATTCCCTTTTTGTTTCCATATATTTGTACATGTATATACTATATATTTTATGCTTATTATCATTATTTATTGAACCACTTGAGTGAAATTGCAGACATAGTACCTTATTACCCCAAAATATTCCACTCTCTATTCCCCCTACTTTCTCATAAGTATAATATAATTATCCAAAGAGGAAGTCAACATCCAGCTCACAGACCCCATTTACATCATAACAACTATCCCAACAATGTATCTGTTTTTTGGTCTGTCCTTACTCCAATCCAGTATTACATACAGATTTTAGTTGTGGTGTTTCTCAAATCTCTTTTGAATTTATCACTTTCTCATGATTCATGAATTTTATTGATTACAGGCCGCTCAATCTATAAGATGTTATTCAACCTAGATTTCTTCATTGTGTCCTCATGAGTCTTGGCAGGAATGTGATAAAGGTTGTGCTGTGTTCTTCTCAAGGACATCAGGTACAAATAGCTACTCTCATCTCAACACTGGTGATGTTAACCTTCAACATCTGGCCATGGTGGTGTCTGTCAACTAGCTCCACAATGATGTCACTATTTTCCATTTCTAATTAATAGGTATCCGATGGAGAAGAACTCTATGTCAATATCTGGTTCCTTATCAAACATCCAACCACCAGCCATAGCCTTTGTTGATGATTCTGGACTGAATTAACTAACCCTCATCTTAGTTTTAAATAGTGAATTTCTATTTCTATTATTCCTTTTTAAATTCTTTAATTGATATCCTGCTGTAAGGAAAAGATCCTCCTTATTCCATTTATTTATTTATTCGTTTATGTAGTATGGACTTATAGATTCCCATTTTGTCAACATGCTATAATCCATTATTATTATTAATTTTGGTGCTTAAATTATTGTAGATTTGGCCAGTGAGTATCCATTCAAGCTGATTTCACTATCCTTTTTATTTTTTAAATTATTATAATAGTGTGTATTTTGAGTATGCATTAAAAAAATATTGACAAATGTATACATCTGTGTAACCATTGCTATCAACAAGATATGGAACAAATTCCATCACCCTCATGATGTACCCTGTGCCCCATTCCTCTATCCCCAGCCTCAGGCAACAATTTGAAATCTGAAGACATGTTTTAGAAAAAAAATGGCTTTCATTGAAACGTGTATTCCATTTATATTTACTATACTAATGGACATACAAAATTCTCTCTGCATTCTTGTCTCCTTTACAATTCATTTTGAAAAATGTATTTCCCCTTTTTCTCTTCTATTAGCTAGATAGTTATACTCTTTTTTATTTTCTTAAATTGATTAGGGTATTACATATGTGTCCTTATTCCCCCATTGCCCCCTTCCCCACCCCCCTGCTTATGCCCTCACCCCCCTGGTGTCTGTGTCCATTGGTTAGGCTTATAGGCATGCATACAAGTCCTTTGGTTGATCTCTACCCCTTACCCCCACCCTCCCCTACATTCCCTCTGAGGTTTGACGCTCTGATTGATGCTTCTCTGTCTCTGGATCTGCTTTTGTTCATCAGTTTATGTTGTTCATTACATTCCACAAATACACTCTTTTTAAAACTTTTTTCAGTGATTACCATGCATCATTGTTTCATTAAAGTCTAACATAGATTAAAATGTAATTATTTTTGGACAATTAAAAGAATTGAGAATACTTGACTCCATTTACATCTCTCAAGTTACATATTAAGAATGTTCATTTAATTCCCATTAACTATAATCCACACAAGAAATCGTTATCATTATGATTGTTGTTCCCTACAATCAATATTTATCCTTTTCATTATTTTTCCATCCTGCAACTCTGACCTTCCATTTGGTATGATATTTTAATACTCAGTGTAATTCGGGTGTATTGGTAAGCTCTGCACTCAGTTCTATTTATCAGAAAATATATTTATTTATCTTTTCATTCTCTTTTTTAAAAAATATATTTTTATTGATTTCAGAGAGGAAGGGAGAGGAAGAGAGATATAGAAACATCAGTGATGAGAGATAACCAAAGATTGGCTGCCTCCTGCACGACCCCTTCTGGGGATTGAGGCTACAACCCAGGCATGTGCCCTGACTGGGAATGGAACCCTAATCTCCTGGTTCACAGGTCGACACTCAACCACTGAGCCACACTGGCCAGGATATATTTTCATTCTGGAATATTTTTACTGCATACAGAAATGTAGTTTGGCAGCTACTATTTCTCAATATTAAAAAAAAATCACTGGATTGTTTTCCATTATCCATTGTTTCTGTTGAAAAAATCAATGTTATTTTTTTTTCCATTGAAGACATTCTTTATTGGCTACAATGGTTAACATGCTTAAGAGAGACAATATTCTGTGTATTTCTTTCTTTTTTTTTTTTTTTGGTTATCAAATAATCTTTAATTTAAATATTTTCCTCTGTAGTTCTTAACTAGCCCGACATTCCACTGCACCACTGTTGATATCATCTATGATGTCATGAGGGTGGCGGCCATCAACCTTGTAGTCCACAGACTGGGCAGTCCCCAGGATCTCTTTAATGGTTTCAGAGAGTTCTCTAGCTACAGATCGGTGCCGCATCTGTCGGGCAATGCTGACAATCTCATCAAAAGTGATATTTCGACTGTGGTTAATGTTTTTTTGCTTCTTTCTGTCGCTTGGCGGTTCTTTGAGGACTTTGAAGATCAGCGAAAAGGCAGAGGCACTACCTCAATCTGGGCGTGTCTGTTCTGAATGGTCAGTTTCACAGTAATCCTCAGACCCTTCCAATCACTGGTCGCTTTGGTGACGTCATCACCAACCTGTTTTGGAGACAGGCTCAGGGGGTCAGTCTTGGGGTCCAGAGCAGATGTGGCATCCACTTCCCCACCGGTGCACCTCAGGTATACGAGTTTGACTTGAACTTCTGCGGAATTGTGGAGGCAGCTGGTGTCGGATGAACCTGGATCCGGGACGACCAAAGAAAGTTAGTTGCATCTGAGCCTCCTTCGAGCCAAAAGCCTAAAGCTGGCTCTGGAAGCGCTGCCCCAGCTTTCCAGCGGAGCAGACAAAAAGTTACTGGAGAAGCTGCTGAACAAGTTCAAGAGCAGTGTGCACCTGCAACTCACCTGTTTCCAAGCTGCTTCTTCAGCCTTGATGAAAACAGAAATGCCTCCAAAGTAAGGGTCATCCAAAGATAATAAGTGATGAAGTTATTCTCTTTAAGTGCCCTAAAGGTATTTGTATATAAAGCATTACATTTGCAGTTTTTCTCCTTTCTTCTCTCTCCTGAATTAGTAGCTTAGAAAGATGTTGGTATATGTTTTATTTCAACCAAAATACCCTTGTTTGAAATGCCAAGCTTATTAAGAAATACACAGCTTTAGGCTTTTGGCTTGGATCCATGTTACTTTTGTTGTGTGTTTTTTTTTTTTGTTTGTTTGTTTGTTTTCGGATTATCTCTCATTTTATCTTGCTTCCTACAAATATTTGTCCTTGATTTTGTGCGGCTTACTACAATGTGGGTTTATTTCTATTTATCCTTATGGAGGTGCATAGTGCCTCTTGGATGTGTGCCTTGGTGCCATTCATCAATTTTGGAAAATTCTTAGCAAATTTCCCTCCACATATTTACATTCTTCATTTTCTCTCTTGTGATTCCAAGTTAAAATGCTGGAGTTCTTTGTTTTATCATATTTAATATGTGTCATACTTTTATATTCCTATTTTATTGTATTTTCAATTTTAAATATTTTTCTAATAATTCAACATTTGTCTCTTTAGCAATGTCCAATTAATTCAGTTCTTTATTTTATTATTATTATTTTTTTAAAATACATTTTATTGGTTCTTTACAGAGAGGAAGGGAGAGGGATAGAGAGTTAGAAACATCGATGAGAGAGAAACATAGATCAGCTGCCTCCTGCACACCCCCCACTGGGAATGTGCCTGCAACCAAGGCACATGCCCCTGACGGGAATCGAACCTGGGACCCCTCAGTCCGCAGGCCGACGCTCCATCCACTGAGCCAAACCAGCCAGGGCTCAGTTCTTTATTTTTATTAGTTGTATAATTCACTCCAGAATTTCTATTTGACTCCTTTTTATACTTTCATTTCTATGAGAAATTATTGTTTGACATGTCATTTCTAAAACATATTATTCTTCATTATTTTAAAATTTAAATCTTCATACAACCATTGCCTTGATCACCCTTTAATCTGTTTAGTTTTTCTATTTGTTTTACATTACCTCATACATTTCACAGGCCTAATTATTTTCTGTTGTGTGCTGAACATTGTTTAGGAAAAATTATGAAACTAATTTGAAGCTCTGAATGACATTCTTGTAATATGGAGTCACTCTTATTTGTCTTGGAGGCAGCTAGGCATAGAGTATCATAATCCAACCAGGAAATGAGATGATTCTGTACTATGAGGCAGATCTATTTCTACTTTACCCTTATTACACTAAGGTGAAGCTCTGGATGATTTACCAGGGCTTACTCTTTTCATTGGACCCTGAACTCCAAAATTTGTCCAACAGGATAATGATTCCATATGCTCTGTCCTTAGCCTCCAAACTGGTGTTCCGAATCAACACAAAATCTGAGAATAAACATTGGTGCACGTGCAGGGCTTACCTCTCTGTGATTACCTACTCTTCCCTGTCTTGGCTCCACAATTCTTCAATGCCTTGGTAGCTTTCTTATGCCACTAAATATGACTTTTAGAATACATTTCTCCACGTTTCTAATTATACTTTCAGCAGGATGTTTGGTTCAATAATAGACTGCCATTTCCAGAATTAAAGCTCAGAATCTTTCCTTAAAAATCATATTTTTTAAAAAATGCCCCTTGCTAGTATTGAGAAATACATTTTCTATGTTGTTCTTCCTATATAATAAAGAGCTAATATGCAAATGATTGTCAAACCCTAGTGCATTTGCGCCCTCAGGACCTTGTGCCAGGGCCGGGGATTCTGAGGCCGCGTTCCCTGCCCTGGTGCCAGGGCTGGGGGACCTGAGGCTGGGGAACCTGAGGCCGTGCCCCCCCCCCCCACACCCAGCGGGGCTTGACAGGGGATCTGAGGCTGTGTCCCCTGCCCTGGCACTGGGGCCAGGGGACCTGGGGCCACGTCTCCTGCTCCAACACCGGGGCCGGAAGACCTGAGGCTGCACCGGGGGACCTGAGGTTGAACCCCTGCCCACAGGGCTTGACTGGGGATATGAGGCTGCGCCGCCCGCCTGGCACCAGGCCGGGGGACCTGATGCTGCACCTCCTGTCCTGCAGGGCTTGACGGGGGTGGGGCTGGCTGGGTCTGGGTCTCACGCAATTTCGAGGTGCATGTGGCTGGGCAGGGACTTGACTCTGGGTCCCGTGGCGTGCCCCAGACTCTGACAAGAGGTAGATTTTCATATACATTTTATTAATTTTCTTCCAACTGTGACACTTCTATTATAGAGAAAGGGCAAATAGCAATATTAAAATATTTCCTCTAATTAATTCCCTTTTATTGTGCACAAATTTTGTGCACTGGGTCACTAGTATATTAATAAACTTGTTAAGCTTTCTTAATATTTTGTATTTTTATACATTCTGTTGTCTTCCCTTTGCTGGTGATTATAGCTACCTGACTGGTATTCTTTAGAGCCAATTTAGTATATCTATTCCACGCACACCCACACACACACAGTACATAGATATTTAAAAAATAAATTTGATTATGTTACTCCTTTTCAATGATTTATCAGCATAACAAAATAAGACCGAATTTCTTTATTTCCTACATAGTCCTGTGATATCAGGCTTCTGTATTTTCTTGCAAACTAGGCTCCGTCTTCTACAAACTCCAACAAAACAGACTTTTCCCTAGTGCTGTCTTGAGTGCTTCCCATTAGGAAAAAAATAACTCCGACAGCTGAGCAAAGAAGGCTATGTATTCTTTGTATTTCAGCTTAAATGTCATACCTATAAGGTTTTCTTCTCTGATCATCTTATCTAAATTGTATCTAGGTCTCTCCCACTGGCCTTACTGTTTATTCTTTTTCATTAAATCTTGTTTGTTTTCTTTGTAGCACTTCCATTTTTTAAGTCCTATGTTGCTTGGGGAGTTTACTTTTTTAATTTAAAAAATTCTTGTAAGTGGTCTTCTTATTAGAATGCTAAAACCACTAGGGCAAGATTACTGTGTTTTGCTCACTCTTGTGTTCCCAGTATCTGGGATTGTGCCTTGCTCATAGTAGATGCTCAATAAATATTCCTTAAATACATTATTGTGGCTTTAGATTTCTCTAAATATTACTTACTCTTTTTAGAAAGATACAGCTTGTTCATTTAACTCAGGGTTTAAAGTTATGGATGAGTCCTCTTTCTGTCACTAGCAGCATATCACATTCCCAACTTTATCTATAAATAACAGGCTTGGTTTCTCCAGGTACTGGGATCATTCTCCCATTAACCAACTGCCCTTATGGTTGTGGGGAACCATACCGAGGGAGAAAAGTTAAAGTATCTTTTTTTCCTACCATGTAGTGGGAATCAGACTATGTTTTTCTTTTTTTAATCTTTATTGTTGGGAATATTATAGATGACCCCTCTTTTTTCCTCTCATTTTCCCCTTCCACCTGGTTCCTGCCCCATCCCAGGTCTTCACCACCCTATTGTCTATGTCCATGGGCAACACATGTTAACATATAAGTTCTTTGGTTCATCTCTCCCAGCCCCCACCCCACCTCCCTTCCCTCTGAGATTTGTTAGTCTGTTCCATGTTTCTATGTTTCTGGTTCTATTTTATTCATCAGTTTATTTTGTTCATTAGATTCCATATATGAATAAGATCACATGATATTTGTCTTTCTCTGACTGCCTTATTTAGCTTGGCATAATAATCACCAGGTCCATCCATGCTGTCTCCAAGGGTAATAGATCCTTCTTTTTTACTGCTGCATAGTATTCCATGGTGTAAATGTACCACAGCTTTTTTATCCACTCATCTACTCATCTACTCTTTGCTCATCAGACTATGCCTTGATCAATCTAATCCTGTCTTAGAAAGAAGAAACTCCATGACTGTTTTATAAGTTTAGTAATATGATTTTTTTTGTTTTCCTACTAGGTCCTTTTTCCCTTTAAAGCCATATAACAAAGGGTAGAGAAGAGGATCCTGATGTCTATTTTTATCTAGAGCAGTGGTTCTCAACCTGTGGGTCGCGAACAATGAAAATACATCCTGCATATCAGATATTTACATTACGATTCACAACAGTAGCAAAATTACAGTTATGAAGTAGCAACGAAAATAATTTTATGGTTGGGGGTCAAAACAACATGAGGAACTGTATTAAAGGGTCACAGCATTAGGAAGGTTGAGAACCACTGATCTAGAGCCTTGTCTTCTTTGATATTCCGTGATTTATGACTGAATTAAACAGGACAGAGAGTACTCTATATTTATGCCAGGCATCAAAACTCCCAACTTACTTATATTTTACATGTCATAGAGGGCATTGTTCCATCTGTACCTCTGTTGACAGAGCACTGTAATTGGGTCCAGGAAAGGTTGGTCACCATCGTATTCTGTAGAGGTAACAGGCACTACTGAAAACCTTTCAACAAATATATGCCCTTTCAACTCTACAATGCTTTGAAGATATAAAATCAAATACCAAGTAGAGAATAGGCCAAGGGTCAGTTTCTACATTTTTCTGTTTGAGTGCACTCCCATTTTATTTTAATACTTGAACTCATAAGTAATTTGTGAACTTTTCAGTAAGAAGCTTTTGAAATTTCCAATTGTTGCTCCATCTCTAACTTCAAGAGATATTGCTTTTAGATCTAATATTCTTTTATCCTACTCTGAGACATACAGATCAATTTTTGCTAAAATGGATTTAGAATATAAGTTAGGTAATAAACAATTTGTTTACATGCTAACCTGCCAGTTAAACTTTTCAGAAACAAGTCAAATTAATGACTTATTGAGAATTAAAGAGCAGTGTAGGGTACTGTGTTCTAGATTAGAGTGTAGCAATACATATTTATATTGTTGTGGTAACAAAATACATTTCAATAAGAAAAACCTACACTTGAATTTCATTTCTAATATTTTATAGCTAAGTGACCTTGAGATACCTATGTGATACACTGTGTCTCCTACCAGATTCCTAGAGACCTTCCTTCTTCATTTTCTACTGAAAATGTTAAGTACTGTTTTTAGCCCAGGACAAACAACCATCCTATATAATAAAGAGGTAATGTGCAAATTGACCATCACTCCAACACACAAGATGGCCAGAAGAGGAGGGCAGTTGTGGGGGACCAGGCCTGCAGGGGAGGGCAGTTGGGGGGGGGCCACGCCTGCAGGGGAGGGTAGTTGGGGGGGACCGGGCTGACTGGGGAGCAGTTAGGCATCGATCAGGCTGGCAGGGGAGTGGTTAGGGGGTGATCAGGCTGGCAGGAAGAAGCAATCAGGCAGGCAGGCAGGTGAGCGGTTGGGAGCCAGCAGTCCTGGATTGTGAGAGGGATGTCCCACCGGGAGCAGCCAGACATCCCTCGATGGGTCCCAGATTGGAGAGGGTGCAGGCTGGTCTGAGGGACACACAACCCCCCTCCCTGCACTAATTTCGTGCACCGGGCTGCTAGTCCTATATAATAAAGAGCTAATATGCAAATGGTCATCATGCCCTCACGCCATCATGTTGTAACGGCTCAGACACTCAATACTGGGGAGAGAGGAATGGGGACCAGCCAGGCACAAATGAGCTCACGAGAGAGGAAGGGGAACCAGCCAGGCTGCGGCCTGGGAGAGTGACAAGCCGCCCACCCTGCGATCCCAGGTGCCAGCAGCTGCACCTGCACCTGCGGCTCAGGAGAGGGACAAGCTGCCTGCCCCGCGCTCCCAGACGCCTGCAGCTGCAGCAGGTGAAGTCACCCACCCACGGTCTCTTGCAGCTGCGGTTGGCCCTGGTGAAGCCGGCCCAGGTCCTGGGTGCCTGCAGCGGCCAGAGGGAGGGAATCCCGGGTCGCAGGTGCCTGCAACCAGCTGGAGGAGGGAATCCTGGGTCCTGGGTGTGGGGTGAGGTAGAAGCAGTTAGGGGTGATCAGGCTGGTGTGGGAGCAGTTAGGGGAGATCAGGCAGGCAGAGGGGTTAGGGGTGATCAGGCAGGCAGGCAGGCGAGTGGTTAGGAGCCAGCAGTCCTGGGTTGTGAGAGGCAGTCAGACATCCCCCAAGGGGTCCCAGATTGGAGAGGGTGCAGGCTGGCCTGAGGGACCCCCATCCCATGCACAAATTTCGTGCACCAGGCCTCTAGTTATAGTCATATGCTTACGGGTTAATGAGCAGGCTTATATCATTCCTTTCATTGTTTAAATGACTTCTGTTAAATACTGTTTAAATACTTCTGTTAATTTGAGGAATGGCTCCCAAATGTACATTGAATCTATTAGATTTCCATTCATTTCCATAAATTGACCTTTCTTAGAGGCATTATGAATGGAAACGGGTAGAACACTCAAATTCATATCAAACTCGTGCATTTTTAGTAAACTCAGTAGTAACTTGTTTTTACTTAGTGGAAGCTGCAGAGCATGATGCTTGATAGCTAAGACTGTGGTGTGAATTCTAGCTCTGCCATTTGTTGGTTTACTTATTTGTTTAGGATGAGCGACTTGATCCGATGTGGCGGACATGGGCTGAGAGAGGTGGAGTTCTTGTCTGAAATAACAAAGTTGTTACTGACGGTGGGATGGAGCATAAGCATTCTGCCCACTCCACTCCATGCTTTAGAGAAAAGTAACATATTTACCCTTAAGGAATCTCCTATGTTAATCACGGAATCTCACTGAAGGCATTTCAGGCATTATAGTAGTCTGATCCTGGTGGCCCCCGCACGGGTGCTGTGAGTCCTAGGTCCTGGGCCCTTTCTGGTCTCTGTGTTTCTTGGTTATCAGACCCACAAACAGCATTGCAGTGTGTCAAGGCAGGTATGAGGGGTATTTTGCTCAATTGTTTGTCTTGAAAGAGACTTTTACTATTATTGGCACCTCTCGTGGCATCTGAGAGCTGGCTGTGGACATACTTTTTTTGTGGGGGAGGGGAGTTTTAACCTATTTAAGAAGTTTGTCAAAGGCAGGAAAACTGTGCATGATGTGAAGGACGTTTTCCTAATGCAGTTTCTGAGGCAATGAGGGAACTTTTGTCCATTTTTGCTGAAATCGGAGGTTTGTCCTTGTCCTCTCCATGCTCCCTCTTCATCTGGTCGGCACTGGGCACAACCTGAACTCTAGAGCTTCCTTCCTTCCTTCCTTCCTTCCTTCCTTCCTTCCTTCCTTCCTTCCTTCCTTCCTTCCTTTCTTCCTTTCTCTCTCTCTCTCTCTCTCTCTCTCTCTCTCTCTCTCTCTCTCTCTCTCTCTTTCTTTCTTTCTTTCTTTCTTTCTTTCTTTCTTTTAGTTATTGACCTTTTGGAGATTTCTTTAATATTCAGATATCACACAAAATGGCTACTATTATTTGTAAAAATATTCAGAAATGTGTCCAATCATACATTCTTTTAGATGTGTGGGATCATACCAGTATAGTCTGTACATTTATGAGACAGTGGTGGTCAGTGACTGTTTTATTATTTTGCTCACACATTAGGTCCTAAGATCCCTAAGGGTCCCAGTGCTATTTAACAATGTCTGAAACCAGCAGTTTCTTATTATCACTGTCAATAGGCCTGTTCTTCAATTATCATTTCAATTGAACTCCATTTGGAACTCTATGCTTATTCTGCAAAGGTTTGGTCAGATACCCAGAAGCTCACTATTCTTGTACTTAACACATTGCGGACCAGGACCAGTTGTTTTATTGCTAGCTTTACCCAGTGGCCAGATAAGTTTCTATTGAACGAGTACAAAAAGCGTTTTACATAAATGTTAAAGGCACGCTTTAAAATTAAATACCCATTGCACTTTGAAGTTATTTATTACATGTTCTTATAAGCTAATACATTTTTAAAGTATGATACTTTGTAAAACACTGTATAATATGAAGTGGGACTAAACAAAGCTGGCAAATTCTCATGATCCATTTGCAATGTGTTAATTGTTTTTTTAATTAATATATATATATATATTTTTATTGTTCATAGTATTACCGATATCTCCCATCCTCCCCCCCACCCCCGCCCTTTACCCAACTTCTCCCAGCCCCTACTCCCTCCAGGTTTTCACTACCCTATTGCCCATGTCCAAAGACTATGCATATAAGTATACTAGAGGCCCAGCGCATGAATTTGTGCATGGGTGGGGTCCCTCAGCCTGGCTGGTGATAGAGGCCTATGTGGGGGAGGGGCAGCCAGCAGGGAGGAGGGCTGCAGGTGGCCGCCCCTGGTCATTCCGGTTGTTTGATCATAATGGTTGCTTAAGCTTTTATATATATACTAGTAGATAAGTTCTTTGGTTTATCTCTTCTCATCCCCCCACCCCCACATCTATGTATGTCAGTCTGTTCCATGCTTCCATGCTTCAGGTTTTATTTTGTTGGTCAATTCATTTTGCTCATTAGATTCCACAAATAAGTGAGATCATGTGATATTTGTCTTTCTCAGATTGGCTTATTTCACTTAGCATAATACTTTCCAGGTCCATCTACTAAGAGGAAATATATTGAGAGAAATATGCTTTGGCATCATCTCTCTGTACATTAACAACCTCTTGACTGTCCTTCCTAGTTAAGTGGATATCAACTGTTTGGGACATCCCTGATGAGAAAGCATTATATCCAAACTAGACAAGGAAAACCAAGAAATCCCTGGAAAGGAGACATGAAAAATTCAAATCTCACTTGTGGGCTCATGACTCTTATGGTGTTCAGGGATCATGCAAAGTTAATTAAGGCTTTGTCATAAAGAAAGAATAACAATGCCTAATGTTTGGCTGTTGTGTTACCACTTGTGTATGTAGTTACATCCTCTATGCATGGCTAATCCAGTCCTGTGAGGTTAAGAGATTGGTGTTTTACCAGATGGTTCGTTGAGCAGACAAATACAGGATGGCTAGGAATATGGGCATCAGAATCAGCCCAACCTGCATTTGTCCCGACCCGCAGGACAACAACGGGGGAACCAAGAGACACCCTAGGAGAATGAAACAAACAAGGGACACGAAAGAATGGAGGCAAGACAAGTTCTGATCAAGCCTCAAACTTTATTCTCACAGCGGCAGGATATATACTGTTTTAGGGACGGGGGGTGGGTAAAGGGGTCTATTACCTTATCAGCAGGGTTGTAGCAGGCTCCGATGTGGCGGTAGTTGCTTCAGGGAATAGGATGGTTATCTTTAGCTGCTGGCCAAATCGCAGGACACATGTAGTTTCTGGTAATTAGGAGTTTCTGGAAGAACCAGAAACTTATAATTCTTAAGATGGCTTTGTCTAAGCCAATATCTCTAATGGCTCCCAACATGCATTCTAATCCAATAGGGCTCAACCACTTACTGGATGCTTGACTTTGGGCAAGTTATACCACCTTTTATTTTATTTTTTAAAAAATATATTTTATTGATTTTTTACAGAGAGGAACGGAGAGGGATCAAGAGCTAGAAACATCCATGAGAGAGAAACACTGATCAGCTTCCTCCTGCACACCCCCCACTGGAGATGTGCCTGCAACCAAGGTACATGCCCTTGACTGGAATCGAACCTGGAACACTTTAGTCCGCAGGCCGATGCTCTATCCACTGAGCCAAACCGGTCAGGGCTATATCACCTTTTAAATGTCAGAGTCTCAGCTGAGGAAGGATGATACTGCTGTTTGTTTCATGCATCTGTCATGAGAATTAACATAAAGCACCGAAAAGCTTAGCACAGTTTCTGGTATGCAGTAGGTGCTCTTTTAAAGAGGAATAATTATTATTTAGGAAAGAAAATAGCCCAGTCTTCTAAAATATTACTCAGGCTCTATGTTTATTGTAGTTTGCAAAGTAATCAGAGAAAATCTTTCATCCTAACAAATTGCCGAACAAACTCAAAAAGAATCTGGAGGTTTCCCTAGAAATAAATGATAGATTTATTCAAGGGTTTTAGAGTTTGCAAACTATGCGAAAACTCAGAAGTGTTTCAAAGATAAAAGAGAAGTTGGTAAAAAGTGCGTTCCTGAGAACAATCAGTCCTGCATCCTTAGCCCTTGGATTGGTCCAGATGGTTGTCAGCCAGATGTTAGGCAGGGAGGATGATGGATATCCGTTGGTCTGGAAGGTGGGCTCAAGGAGATCTGGTCACTCCCAGGGGTTTGGATAATGGCTGTCAGGTGAGCGTATATCTGAGTCCTTCAGGGACAATGAATCTTTCATGGGGTAGAGGGTTACCTGGCATTGGCTGACATGTTACCACTTGTGTACATAGTTACATCCAGATATAAATCCAGGCATTGATGCAGGACTGAAAAGTTAAAAAAAAATTACATTCTGGGGTGAATTAAAACAAAAATGGAGTTTTTCCTCATGTCTCAAACTGTTATTGGAGAAATTGGGGTAAGAGACTTTTATTTAAGTAGAATTACATTACCGTGTTTCCAAAGTCCCATTTCCCTTAGCCCAGGCATAGAACAAATGCAGCTAGGGTTTCAGGAAAGCTAGAAGCAAAGCCAGTGTCCAGAGTTTCTGTTCCAGCTTGCAGCCGGGTCCAGTTCAGCATCAGGATAATAGCAGTCCACTAGTCATAGCTGTGAAGAAACTATTTTCCAAATCCCAAATATTTTTTTTTCAAAATTGTGAAGGTCAATGGGAGTAGTAAAATATTTGAAAAGGGACTGCCCCAAAGATGTAGCTGGAGTTGATTCCTGGTGGCCAGTTACTACCCTCCCTTCTTAAAGAGAAGACAGGATTGATTAACACCCATCACTGGAAAAAAAACTTAATTTACAGCAGCTACAAATAGACCTCTTCTAATTGCGATGTTGCCCAGTGGATCCTATAAAGGAATGTACTTATCAGTAGTCAGAACAGATTAGACATAATACTAGGCCAGTCACTGGTTGACTGATCCTAAAGTAAGTGCTGAGACAGACCACAGTGCTGGGTGTGTGTTGGCAGCTGCCCCAGAATTCTCCTCCATTTGAAACACACCTAGAGCTATAGTGAAGGCCAAATGCCCAGACATATTCAATCATAGTTTCCTGATGTCCCAAAAAGTACTTGGATAGAGTTATCCAACTATTTTTAGGAGTTCGGATATCATTTTCTAGCATTTTTTTTCTATAGTGAGTCAAGACTGAACTGATAGCCCTACAGACCGGAGCTAAGCAGCTTTTAAAGGAAGAGTAAATGTCACTTAGGGTTTCATTTCAGATCCATGTGTCAATCAGCCTGGCTTAATAGGACCCTAGTAACAAAGTCAAGGAGGAAAAACAGATGTTTTTAGTGCTAGTGGGAACAGAATATCTATTTTTTCAAGTATAGTTCACTTTCAACATTATTTGATACTGGTTTCAGGTACACAGCATAGCGGTTAGACAATCACATACTTTAGAAACAGACTATCTTTAATTTGTGGCTTGCATCTTCATGAAAAAGATGTATCCGTGGACACAGTCTCATTCTGTTCTTTCAAAGCTGGCGATTTCAATGTTAAGGCTTGGAACTTGCGTAGAAATTGATGATGTGCTGTCTTTGCTGAAAATTCTCAATCCGCCCTGTGGGTTTCCCTCTCCAGCTTCCTTTTGCTCTGTGTTTCAGGAGGTTGACCTCTATGCATTGTGTAAACCAAGCTCCATTGCCTTTCAGCTTTGGGTTGGGATGGCCCACGGGAGGAACCAAAAGGAGCTTGAGAAGAAAAAGAGGTTGGAGTGTTTATTTCTTTGGTGCTTTCTCTCTGCGTCTCTCTGTCTGAGGCCACAGCTCCTGTTGAAGGGCCCTTTCCTGTGACTTTCAGTTGTTTCCGGTAGCCATTCCTTCTACTTGCTTCCTGTTGTTGCTTGCCCCAGGGTGCCTCACCATCCTTTGTGACTTCCCTTAACTCTGCCTGCCTTTTGTGAACAGTCCCTTTATCCAACCAACTTCAGTCATCCCTTTTGGTGGAGGTGCTCCCTGCTGTGCCGTTGTTTCTGAAGGAGCTGAAGACGGAAGAAAGGAGGGCTCAGTGTAATCACGGCTTTCTAGCAGTTTTCACTCAACTTCTGTTAGAAATAAGAGAGTTTAGGAACCTCAGCCTCTATTTACTCCTGACTGTTGGCTCACAGCCTGAGAGGAATCAAGCACTAGAATATTTGGCAGTGTGATGCTGGGAGCAAAATGAGGAAAAACAACACATATTTGCAATTTAATACATTTTTAAATAAACCATGGGACAAAACAAATCATGAAGGAAAAACTCAAAATGGAAACAAAGCATAAAATTTATGAGGCTAATATTTTTTTTCAGAATGCAGATTTATTATATAAAAGATCAATTAAATAGTGTAGCAAAAAACAAATGGAAAATCAAATTCCAAATATTACCATTTAAAGTGGCATCAAAAATAAGAAATAATTAGGGAAGTTTTAACAAGATATATGCTTGACCTGTACACTGAAAACTATAAAGCATGGTTGAGAGAAATGAAAGAGTTACATAAATGTTCATGGATCAGAAGATTCAATACTGTTAAAATGCCAGTTCTCCTGAAAATCCTTTACAGATTCATCAGAAAGCCAGCTAGAACACTTGCAGTCTTTTCTTTCTTTTTTAAAATACAAATTTAGCTGCTTCTAAAATTTGTATTGAAAATATAAGAGAATTAGAATATCCTAAATCATTTCTAAAAATAAAAACAATGTTGGAAAACATTTACTATCAAGGATTCCAATACTTTCTGTAATCATATTAATCTAGACAGTGTATTATTGATATGAGAATAAACATAAATCAAGGAAACAGAATAGGAAGTCTAGAAAGACATGCCTGGTATGTGTATATAAGTATATATATATATATATATATATATATATATATATATATTCTAAATTTATTTTTTAAAAATTTATCTTTATTGTTGAAAGTATTACAGATGTCCCCTTTGTTTTTGTTATTATTTTCCCCCATTGATCACCCTTCTAAAAACAAAATCAAACCTCCTTCCAGTCATGGTGGATTTTGCTAATTAATTGAGTTTACCTTAAAATTTTGTTTTAGTGTAGTGTTATTTTTGGGGGCTCGGGGCAAGGGAGGACAGGGACTAAATAGTAAAAAAAATAATGGCATATTTCATGATGTGAAGATATACCAATAAGTTTAAATAACTTGTTTACTCATGGCATTCATAAATCTCTGTGCATAAAAAAATAGAGGTTCTCATTAAAAATGCAAATTTTTGGAACTTACCCACCTCCCATAATTATAAATTGGAACCCAGTACTTTCTACCTTTAAACAGGCATCCTCAGTGGCTTTAAAACATACATTCCCGGAACCAACTTTAGGGAACACTATTCTTAATTATACTGGGCAAGTTGCATAACATTTTTGAGTTTCAGTTTCCTCATTTTCCCGCACAAGAATGTAAAATCCACCAGGGTGAATAGTTTTTATCTGTTTAGATTACTAATGTAGAACCTAGAACCATGACTGGCACATTACAACTGATAGATCCTCCCTCCCCCCAACTGGTGGGCGGGGTATGATGTAACCTGCAGCCCAGAAATACCTGAGTGACTAACCAGGTACCTTATATGGACTATACATTGGACCACCAATCCACACCTGCCAAATACCCTTAGCCCTTGTCCTATATGGACAATGCAGTAAGCCACCAATCAGTGTGCGCCGAGTATACTAAGCCCCCCACCCCTTCCCACTCTGCCCCTCAAAAGGCGTGCCCACCCCTGCACGTGTTGCTGTCTTCCCCTTGTGAGGCAGCCCGGCAGGTGCTTCTCCTCTAATAAAGCCTGTAGTCCTGGTTTTAGGCCTCCGTCTGATCTTTCAACAACACACACATATTTAATAAGTAAATAATGAATAAATGAATGATTAACTTTGTGAAATGGAATTAATACCTACTACATAGGATTGCTTGTAGGTTTCCATGAAGCAATTCATCTAACGTTATTGTATGCTATAGCACGTAGTAAATATGAGCTCTCTTTTTCCCCTTGAATTTTCAGTCATCACAGTACACAAAATGCCAGTTACAACTCAATGGATGGTGTTATTTAAAACAACAATAATGATAATAAAACAAGGAAAATGAGCTTGCCAGTTCAATGGCACAACCATGATATGCTTTATTTTTTTTAATGGAAGGGTTATAAAGATCAGTCCATACGTTGCCCTTTCTTTACCAAAGAATCTATCAAGACAGGAACATTAACTTACTTCAGTAGCTGTATGAAAATGTGAAAAATGAGTCACAGAGCACTACACTAATGTTGCAAGCTACTATAAATCATACTCTGAGTGTGTGCTTATAGAATGCAAGGGGATGTTATTGAGGATGATGGAAGACCTATTTAGTTTTAGAAATTATTTTAACTAGTCAAAATTTAAGGACAAAACATATTCCATATAAACTGACATAAATTATTTATGCAGGTCTTAAATGACATTAGTTTTGTCTAGGCTGTCAAGACTTTCCTTACCATTGTTTACCTTCGAAATGCTTTGGTTTAAAAAGTAGACAATACTTTGCAAAATTTTAGGTCTCCAGGTTATGACCCAGAACTTCCATTTCCCATTAATATCAACTTACTATTTAACTGGGCATTTACCTTTACACTCTGGGAACTTCTGTGAAACAGTCTCCTCATTTAAGAGGTTGCGAATACAATTATATTGCAGGAAAATTACTGGAATGCTAAGTTCCACAGAGAAAAAGTTAAGCTGTAGCCTTAAGAGCTTTGGAGGTCAGCATAGGATTTCAGTGCACCAAATAGGTATTGTATTGAAAAGAGGAAAATAAACTCATAAGTCTCTTTTGTGTGTGTGGCAGTGGGGGAAGGTAAGGGTAGTATGTTTTATCACAAAAATAAAAGATAGTACTTTCAACGTGTCAGCTATTTCTCATCAAAAATTAGATAAAGGTGACTTATTTTAAACAAGTACATAATGTTAAGATCATCTTTTCACAGAGGGACAAAGTGAATATTATGTAACTAGAAGCCCAGTGAACAACATTTGTGCACTGAGGGGCTGTCCCTCAGCCCAGCCTGCGCCCTCTTGCAGGCTGGGACCCCCCGAGGGGTCCTTAGTGTTGCCGCAGAGGCGGAATGAGCCTGGCTTTTGGCTGAGTGGCGCTCCCCTGTGGGAGTGCACTGACCACCAGGAGGCAGCTCTTGTGTTGACCCTGGTGGTCAGTGCACATCATAGTGACATGTTGTTCCTTTGTTCAGTTGATTTGCATATTAGCCTTTTATTATATAGGATATCTTGCCAGGCAGACTAGTTAACTTAGTCCAGGTAATTGAGGGAGTCTTTTGGGAAGATGAGATGATGTAGGGAGTTTTCATCATGACTTATGAAGGATGTAATTTCATAGAGCTGATGTTGGTTAATGTAACAATTCACAAAAAGTAGAAATGAGCAACATTTTTTGCCCTCAGCAGGACTGTACTCCATCACCACATTTTATTTCAGAGGTGAAAGTAAAATCTAATCTAATAAGAGAGAAACATGCAAATTAACTGCACCTCTGCTATGCCCCAAGCCACACCCACCAGCCAATCAGAGTGACTATATGCAAATTAACCCAACCAAGATGGCAGCTGGCAGCCACGGAGCTGGAGCAAGCAGGAGGCTTGGTTGCCCCGGTGATGGAGGAAGCCAAGCTTCCCGCCTGCCCTGGCGGGCTGTGGCCTCTGCCCAAGGCAACAAAGTTTCAATTATAGAAGATAAATAAATCCCAGATACCTGCTTCCAGCCAGCCTCCACTGGGAGCTTGGGTGGCTGGGGGCCATGGCAGCCTGCAAACAGCCATCAGCCCCTCACCCAGGTTGGCCAGTCACCCCAGCAGGACCCCCCTCCCTGAATGGGGTGTGGCCAGCCTGAAAACACCCATCAGCCCCTCTCCCAGGCTTGCCAGGCACCCCAGCAGGACCCCGACCCTGGTCCATGACACCCTTCAGGGTAAACCAGCCAGCTCCCTCCCATGCACCAGGCCTCTATTCTATAAAATAAAAGGGTAATATGCAAATTAACCCTAAGAGCAGAACAACTGGGAATGACTGGTCACTATGACACACACTGACCACCAGGGGGCAGACGCTCAATGCAGGAGCTGCCCTCTGGTGGTCAGTGCACTCCCACATGGGGGAGCTCTGGTCAGCCACAAGCCAGGCTGACGGCTGCCAGTACAACAGTGGTGGTGGGAGCCTCTCCCACCTCCTCAGCAGTGCTAAGGATGTCCGACTGCAGTTTAAGCCTGCTCCCTGCTGGCAAGTGGACATCCTCCGAGGGCCCCGGGCTGCCAGAGGGATGTCTGACTGCCAGCTTAGGCCCAATCCCCTGGGGAGCGGGCCTAAGCCAGCAGGTGGTCATCCCCTGAGGGGTCCCAGACTGTGAGAGGGCACAGGCCGGGCTGAGGGACCCCCCCCCCCCCAAGTGCACAAATTTTTGTGCACTGAGCCTCTAGTTAATGCATAAAGAAGCTAAACAACTTGCCCAAAATATATAGCTCTTAAGAATCACAGCCAGCACCAAAAAAATCCTTGAACTATGATTCCTATTAGCTTTATAAATGAAAATGGCTGCCAAACAACCTTATATCATTTCTTGGGTAGAGAAAGTTACTTTAGTCAGCTTGATATGGTCTCCTAGGTACCTTTCCAGGGGAAAGGTAGGCTAATCTGGACTTGATCTGATTCCACAGATGGTGATTGCCAGTTCACACAAGTAGGGCTGCCTGGTACATTTGTGGGATCCAGCTGCCCTAATCACATTGCCTCATCTAACTCCTCTCCTTTTTTTTTTTTTTTTTTGGTTAGGCTAACTGTCTCAGTTTGCAAACTCTTCTGCATTTGTTTTAGACATTAAATATTTTGATGTTTGGAAAGAATTGTGTGTGTTATATAAAAATGAAATGTATACTTTGAAACTTCTATGTGAGAAAGGAAGTTTGGATTCTTCCTTTGAATACTGAAGTGAATTCTCACACTCATGACAGGCAAACCTATCAATGCTCTGTGCAGACAGAATGTCCATTGGTCCCTGATACATCTTGTCAGAATGTTCTCTATCCTAGTTACCACCACTATGGAATCCGTACACTCAGTTTAAACACAGCTGGGCCAGGTTGAGCCAAGAGGATGAGAACTTGATCCAGATAGACAGGACTAGATGATGCTACCAGCTGAGATAGCACTTTGAACAGAGGCTCTGAGGTGGGACTAAGCGTCATATGAGTTATAGGTGGTGGAGAGGAAGTGGGGAGTGCAAGGAGGAGATCAGCTTGGTTAAAACAAACAATAAATATATGGAAAGTGGACTTATGACTCAGGTGGTGGCACAATTCTGCCAGTATTAAATTTCAGGCAAGGACTTTCAATATGGAGTTGTAAGTAATCCTTCAGAATGATTTGGAAATAAAACAGAATATATGCAGACCAATGTAGTAGTAGTATCATGTTCTAGGCTGGAAGTAATGGGAAGAAAAAGCAAATCTCAAAGCCTTTATTGATAAATAGAGTAAGAATTAGTAGTTCATATATTATCAAACTCATAGTCAATATGTACCATGTATTCATTGGGCCAGCTTTGCTCATCAGTAAGATAGTTATTATTGTGACTTGGAGATTAAAAACAACAGGATAAATAAGCTGTTACTAGAGAAATGACTAGTCCATGGGGGATCTATTATTATACCTAATGCAGACCACAGACAGGACTGCCTACAGGAACTTTGAGAAAAAAAATAAAAAAGGACCTCCCAATTCACTCCTTCCCCCCAGCTGGACTTCAGATGCCAGAAGCCTACTTAGCTATCAGGCCTCTCATCCTGATGAGAGAGAATCGTCCTGAAGGTCACACACTTGGAATGAAAAGTTACTACATTGGCAACTGAGGATTTGAAAGAACTTGACTTGGCTAAAGAACTATGAAAATAATAAGGAGATAGAACTCTTGAAACATATGACTCATATTAGAGTTCTATATACTGGCGGCCTAATAGTGAGTCTTAGGATGTTTCTTGGGGAAAGTACATTTGTCAGGTCACCTCTGGATACTGTACTTAGATAATGGAAAGTGCAAATATTTGGGGCTTCTTAGTCCTGTCCTCTGTACAGATGTGCCTAAGGGGAGCTTCTCATTTGTTCATTTGATATCTATTTGCTGAAAAGAAGCTTTGAGGATGCAGAAATGAAGTTTTAATGGTTGAAATGGGTAAGTAAACAGGAGCATAGGACAAGAAAGAGGCGTGTGTGTGTGTGTGTGTGTATACTAAGGTTTCCTACAAAAATATGAGTTCTGGACTTAAGTTAAAGGAAGGCAAGTGGGAGCTGACCAGGTCAGAAAGGATGAAGGCAAAGACATTCTAGGCTGAGGACAGAGCTTGAAGTCAATTCCTACTTGGACATTTTGTTTTACCAGTTGAGAGAGATGTTTGCAATATCATCAGTGCATTTGAAAGGCATTTTGTTCCCTGAAAGCTTTCTTTTACTCTCATTCAAAAATAAGTGAGTTATGGCTCCATATGAAGGCTGATGGCAGAAACTGTCTGAAGGAGAAGAGCTCCTTGAAACACTAATGTAACAGGTCATGAGGTTATGCTCTCTAGGACATTGGAGGAATTGGTGGATCTGAAGTAGCAATGGGTTCCCTAATAATGATGGAAGACTTTTCTGAAGGGGGAGGAAGGGCTTAACAAGTGCTTTCTTCATTAGCGTTCTTAAACCTACTGTTTGTATCTGTTTCAAAGGAGACACTGTTTATTTGGCGAGGATATGTGGAATTTCTTACTCAGCAGGGGGGGACAAACCCTGATTGGGAATTGGCTGTCCAGTGGGAAATACATGCATGAGAATCTATCTTCTAAAGTGCCTTCACTGAGTTTTTATAGAATCCAGGAAAAATAATCTTTAATAAAGAAAGTTATCTGTCTCTTACACATTATCTCTCAGGACTTTGGATTCGTTCCTTCCATAGTAACAGAATTCTGTGTATCTTCTCCTCTAATCCTATATAAGAAAAGACTAATATGCAAATTGTCCCCTCTCTCCACCAGGAGACTGGGAGTTCGATCCCTCACTATGACACTCACTGACCACCAGGGGGTGACGCAGAACATGGTGGGCAACCAGCAGAGGCGGGGTGCTGAGGGAGGGAGGGAAAAAGGAGGTGGGGAGGCAGGGAACCTGATCAGCCCTGATCGCAGGCCAGGCCTAGGGACCCTACCCGTGCACGAATTTTGTGCACCAGGCCTCTAGTTAATAATAACTACATATGAAAGATTTTTTCAGTCACAAACAGACTGGCTTTGGAGCATTTAAAAAAAAAAAGACAATATTTCCAATATGAGGAAACAGGTATGTTGTATTTGTTCAATAAACAATGTCATTAATTAGCTCATTAGATAATTAGGCTATTAATAACTTGATTAGCTGTTAAAGTTTTATTAGATTTGTCCAATTTGTTCAACAGTAAAAGACAATAAAACTTTGATGGCAATTGTATATATGATATTATATGAAAGGCCATTTTCAAAGTGTTGTGTGATATTTTTTTCTGAGATGAACTTTAGCAATTGTCATGCTCTGTTCTCTAGAAGTTGTAGCTCTCATTAAATACTTCACACATCCTCAACATCAAGCTTCCTATGTTATGTTGTTTGTGACATGTTTCCAATCACAGAATGTTCTTTAAAAAATGCTCCTGTTCTAACATTTCTATCTTGACATCTCCTATTACAGTTTAACCCAAACAAATATTTTTTTTCATACAACAACTAGAAACTTATTTAAATCTCTATTTTAAATGCCTCATAAAATTCTTTATTTAAATGCTACGCAAAATGTAGTGATTTTTCTGAAAAAGGGGGAAGGGAGCTAACATTTACTGAGTGCCTACATGATTTATATGTTTCTAATCAATTCTCAAAACAATTTTATGAGGTGCGTATTATTATGCTGTCTTTTTACAAAAGTGGAATTTGAAACCCAGAGGTAAGACAGTTGGTCAAGGTCACACAGTTAGTTAATTCTGAGCAAGGATCTGGGCTGGAGTCTACATGATACCAGAGGTCATCCTCATTCTCTGACACACTATCCACCAATAGGAAAAACCCCAAAACTTGAGGGTGCCAAGGACTCTCCAACTGCAAAGAAAAGTGTTAACATATATTACTGTTTCAGGAAACAACTTAGTACCTAGCATCTCAAAAAATTAAAATCAAACAACACAAAGCAAACAACAATAACCCCCACTTTCATTCCTCCTGACAAAGTATGAAATTTGAGATGTTTCGTCTGCACAAAACTTTTGATTGGTTTTAAAATCCTTTAATTGATCTATTTTCATTAACAACCCCGAATAAAATTATTAAAACAAAAAAATAATACTCCCACACAATACCCAAAGAAGGGAGAGATTTGTTTGAATCAGTTAGTTTTATTCCACCAGCATTCATATAATTATTTGGCAATTTGATAACATTTTAGTAACTCATATTATGTTTAATAATAAGAATTGTAAATGTTAAAAATCCTCAATGTCATTATGGGCGCACAAGAAACCTAGGCACTCTTGTGGATGCTTTTTAAAAAAATGGATGATAATGAAATATTGTTCTATTCAGCACTTACAAAACATTTACTGAGTATCCAAGATAGATGCTTTTTATGGCAAGACTGCACTGCAGTTAGGAAGAGGGAGAAGGATCCAAATAGAAAAGCAAAGGTCAGAACCATCAACAAAATCTTAGCACAACAGCTGCTTATATGGAAAAAACCCACAAGCTATTTGACTTTAATGGAAGTTCCTGGGGAAGGGTTAAGTAAAGGGGCATTTAAGCTGTGTATATTCAGACAGGATCTCGAAATGTCACTAAGCACTATGTTGAAGCTTTACATGGTTCCTTTATTCCTGAGGAAGTCCTTTTATTCCCTTTTACAATGATGTTGGGTAAAGAAGCACTAAGCGAGTTGTGAAGATACTGAAGGTCTTGTTTGAGAATAATTAAAGCTCTCTTATTTCTAGCTTAAGATTAAGCTATCAAATGTTTATTACATACTAGGGGCCCGGTGCACGAAATTCGTGCGCTGGGTGTGTGTGTGTGGGGGGGGGGGGGGAGTGTCCCTCAGCCCAGCCTGCCCCCTCTCACATACTGGGAGCCCTCAGGCATTGACCCCCATCACCCTCCAATCACTGGATCGGTCCCTTGCCCAGGCCTGATGCCTCTGGCCTAGGCGTCCGGCCTGGGCAGCGGGGACCTGCAGTGGCAGCGGGGGGTGGGGGGGGGGCGCGATCAAGTGGGCTCCGCCCCTGCCTCTGCAGGATGCCTCTGGCTGAGGTGTCCGGCCCGGGCAGCGGGGACCCACAGCTGCAGCGGCCCCGCGATCGTGGGCTTCGCTTTAGGCCCAGGCAAGGGACCCCTAGCTCCTGGGACTGCCAGCTTCGACAGTGCCCAGCTCCCATTGCTGGCTCCACCCCTACTTCCTGCTATCACTGGCCAGGGCAGCAAAGGCGCCTGATTCTCTGATCATGGCTGGGGGGCAGGGCAAAGGCGGCCCCAGGGCCGCCTTTGCCCTGCCCCCCAGCTCTTAGCTCCCCCCTGGGTTTCTGATCACTGTCAGTGGCAGGGGGCTTCTTCCTGCTTTCCCTTTCGCCTCCCTGCATTGTGCCTACATATGCAAATTAACCACCATCTTGTTGGCAGTTAACTGCCAATCTTAGTTGGCAGTTAACTGCCAATCTTAGTTGGCAGTTAACTGCCAATCTAAGTTGGCAGTTAACTGCCAATCTAAGTTGGCAGTTAATTTGCATATAGCCCTGATTAGCCAAAGAAAGGGTTTCGTCGTACGCCAATTACCATTTTTCTCTTTTATTAGTGTAGATTAGTGTAGATGGGAAAACACGTTTCTGTGGACTTTTCTGGTTATTCAGTTTTTCTATGAATTCCTTGACCTTTGCAAAGGCTACTGCTATCAAGGAATAAGAGATAATATTGTTGGTTCAATTATGATTCCCTACCTACCTGATAGATTTCAATTGTCTGGTTCTTTCTCAATTTAGAAAAATAAACTATCTTTAAAAATTACTATTAATACTAATTGTGGGGAATGCAAAACACAGAAGAGTAAGCAAAATATCATCCATAACCTTATTACTCATTAGTATTTTAGAATATTTACTCATTCATTTATTACATTTATTTAACCAACCTATATCTCCACATTTACATCTATATCAGTACCTACTTTGTGCCAAGTACTGCAAAGGAGTGCCATAATAGGCAAAACAGGTATAATCCATTCTCTCAGAGTATCCACTGTGAGTTTTGGGAGAGAGCACAGATAAATATTAACCAAATAATCACATATGTAAATAACTGCCACTGTGATTTGGTGCTGTGGAGAAAAACATATGACATGAGATATCATAAGAGAAAACTATTTTATCAGATTTAAGATAAGATCTTAAAGCTGAGTAGAAAAGAAGAAATAGAGAGAAAGTATAGAGTAAAGAGAGAAAGGAGGAAAAGAACATTCAGGGAAAGGGAACATCCTATGCCAAGACTTTGAAAGGGAGTGAAGAAGGTACATTTGATGAATATAAAGATGATTAGAGAATCTGGGGCATAGAATGTGATGTTGAAGAGGTATTAAGGGCCAGATCATTGCTTTTTATTTTAGGTCGTGTTATTGATTTTGAACTTTATTGTATAGCCAATGTGAAAACATTATGGTGTTTTAATCACAGGCCTTACATGAGGAGACTGATTTTTAAAAAAGTCACACTGGTTGCTAAACTGCAGAGGAGATAGGAGGAGAACGATTAGGTAGAAAGGTTTGGAGTTTTTGGTATCCCATATAATAAAAACACAATATGTAAATTGTCCCCTTGACTGGGAGTTCTTCAGGGAGTTCGACCAGGGGCCGGAGCTGGCCAGGGAAAGGGAGAGAGGCCCGACTGGCAGCCAGCAGCAACTAGGGACCCTACTGATGCACTAATTTCATGCACTAGGCCTCTAGTCCTATCTAATAATAGACAAACATGGTAATTAACCATAACTTCGTTACCCTTCCCATTGGCTAATCAGGGTGATATGCAAATTAACTGCCAACTAAGATGGCGGTTAACCGCCAACATAGATGGCGGCTGATTTTCATACTGCAGGCAGATCCCACTGCGCCGCCCAAGGCGAGATCCTGGCCTGCTCTGTCTTGGGTGGGGTGGGTGGGGCGGGCGGCAGCATGTCCGAGCTGCTGTCTACCCCAGCGTGGATCTGGGCCTGCCGTGTCATGGGCGGGGTGGGCGGCAGCAGATCTGAGCGGCCGCTTGCCCCAGCGTGGGATCCGGGCCTGTGGTTTCTTGGGCGGGGTGGGGGGAGGGGGCGGGCAGGGCGGGTAGGGCGAGCGGCAGGGTGATCTGTGAGAGAGCACAGGTTGGGCTGAGGGACCCCCCTTCCCTGCCAGTGCACAAATTTTTGTGCATGGGCCTTCTAGTCTACATATAAAAGCATAATATGCAAATCGACCGGACAGCAGAACTACCAGTCGGCTATGATGCACACTGACCACCAGGGGGCAGACACTCAATGCAGGAGCTGCCCCCAGCCCACAGACCCTGATCATCCGATGGGGAACGGGGAACCGTGGGTGTGTGGCGGCAGATGCGTGCGCTGGGGCCCCACTAGTTACCCCATACACAGAAGGTGACCAGCAGTGGTGGAGGGGGTGGGACCAGTGAGTGGGTGGGAATGACCAACCTTTTCGTCCCTACCCTCAGCTGGCAGGCTCCAATCCCCGATGGGGAATCGGGAACCAGAGGTGGGTGGTGGCAGATACAGGTGGTGCCAGGACTCCAATCACCTCACTGGTGGCGGTGGCAGGGGACAGGGCCGGCTGCCAGCAGCCCATGAAGACTGACCCTGATCGTAGTCCAGGCCTAGGGACCCTACCCGTTTATGAATTTCATGTTCTGGGCCTCTTGTTAGTACATAAGAGTCATGACAGTCATGTAGACCTGGGTGGTGGTGGAGAGAAAAAAAAAGGGGGGGTGGGCAGATTTGAGAGTTATCTGGGAGCTTAAAAGGGTAGTAGTTAGTCATGGATTGGGTGTGGGAATTCCTTACATTGACCTTTAAGTTATTGGCTGGCTTAATTAAACAGAAGATTATTACTGTGATAGGAAAGAGTTAAGGTAGCCAGGTTTGAAGAGAAGTCTAGTGTTTAAGACATTTATGCTCAAATGTCAGTAAGCAGTTGGGTATTGATGTTTAGGGTCCACAGATCTCGTCTAAGATAGTAAGATATATTTGGGGGTCTTGGGGACAGATGGTAATTGAAGTTAATAGGTATGGTTGAATGTGCACTGCTGGGATTTTTTTTTTCTTCTCCACTCCTCCTCCTCCTCTTCTAAGTCACTTCCTCACTTAAAGTAACGGTGCTAAAAGAAGAATGTCTAATATGCTTCTGATCAGATGCAATTTGTTTTAAATATTTTAAAGTATTTTTGTCCTATGCTTACAATAAAATTTGATTACTTAACCTATGGTATAGAAGAAATAGCACACATCAGTTAGAATTTGATTCTGTTCTGTATAACAGTGACTTTAATGCACAGGGATTATTTTTCTTCATGTAAATGGAGTCTAGAGATTGCTTTCTGGGGCCAGTATACTGACTGCACAGTTATCAGGAATGTAGACTTAGAACATAACCCAGGATCTGAAGGTTGCCTCATGGTTTAAGATGACTGCTACCCCTCCAGCCATTACAGCCAGACTCCTGGAAGCAAATACAAAGCAGAAGGAAAGGTCACGGTCACCACAGCCACGAGGGAAGCTGAGAAATACCACCTTTTAACAGGGACCTTTGCCACCTGATATAATGTCTACCCAGTGGTTCTCACCCTTCCTAATGCCGCGACCCTTTAATACAGTTCCTCATGTTGTGGTGACCCCCAACCATAAAATTATTTTCGTTGCTACTTCATAACTGTAATTTTGCTACTGTTATGAATCATAATGTAAATATCTGATATGCAGGATGTATTTTCATTGTTTGCGACCCACAGGTTGAGAACCGCTGGCTCTATTCTCTTCTTCTTTTAGTGAGAAAGAAGAGGAGAAGGAATAGGAGTAGGCAAGAAGATCATTAGATCTCTTTGTCACAGAACACATTTAATTCCAGAACCTGCTGTAAATGGGCTTTGTTACCTTAAAAAGAATCAAAATTCTCTGAGAAGAATACATGGCATATTACCTGTGAAAATTGTGTTTTGTAAATGCTATAAAATTTTAGTTTTGGGGGTTATTTTCAAAGTGATAGGCTCTGTGGATACTTGAAAAGTAGCAAAGTTTTTATTATAAACTAGAGGCCCAGTGCACGAATTTGTGCATGGGTTGGGTCTGACAGCCTGGCTCTGATCTGCCCTGATTGGGAGGAGGAGAAGGCAGGAGGTTGGCTGGGCTGGCTGTAGGGAGGGGCCGAGGGTGATTGGCTGGTGGGGCCTGCCCCAAATTAGGGTGGAGGGCTGATTGGGGGTGGGGCTGCCTGTGGGGAGGGGCTGTGGTCGGTGGGATGGCCATCCCTACCCTCGAATGGGGTGGGAGGGGCGATTGGAGTTCATCAGCTGGGGGAGGGGCCATGGGTGGTTGGCCGGCAGCCCTGCCCTGATTGTAGTGGGGGCGCCGATTGCGGGCAGAGCTAACTGGGGGAGGGGCTGCAGGCCGATTGGGGTAATGGGGGCCCATTGGGGGCAGGCCAGCCTTGGGGAGGGGCCACAGGCAGTTGGCCAGCTGGCCCTGTCCCTGATCAGGGTTGGGGGTGCCAATCTGGGGTGGGGTTGGGCGGGGGGAGGAGCCACAGGGGGTTGGCAGGCCAGTCTGTTCCTATTGGGGGAGGAGGGCGATCAGGGTGGGGCTGACTAGATGGAGGGGCTGTGGGCTGATCTGGGGTGGGGCCAGTTGGGGGAAAGGGCTGTGGGGGGTTTGGCTGGCTGGCCCCACCCCTTGATCTGGCCAGTTCGCTGGCCACAGTGGTCGTCATAGTGGCTGGTCATCTGGTCGTTCTGGTGTTCTGGTTGCTGACTTTTTATATATATAGATACTAGGGGCCCAGTGCATGAATTTGTGCACCTTGAAAGGAACTGTGGGCTGTGAGGCTGTGGTAGGTACAGGGGCGGGTCTCGGCCCATCCTTCATGACCCTGCCTAGCCCCTCCCATTGTGGCCCCTGGTCCCCTGTCTGCCAGCAGCCCCACTCCTGCCACCGCTCCCACACACTAATGGCACTGGCCCCAATTTCTCCACACCATCAGTGGGTGTGAGCAGGGCTGGCGCCATCAGAGGGTGTGGGCGGCGGCTCCTGCCCTGATTGCCCCTCAGGAGCAGGGGAAGGTGGAGAAGCCCTCAGGGGTGATTGGGGCTGGCAGCCGCCACTCGCATCCACTGATGGCACCAAGTGATTAGGACTGGCACTGGGCACTGGCAGTGGGTGTGAGCTCCTGATGGGACCGGGGTGCACGGGAGCAAAGAATTTTCAGTAACCACCAGAAGCTTGCCCCAATGACAGTGTCCAGCACCCCGCCTTGGTCTGGTGTCTCCACTCACCTGCTTCACCATCCTGCCATAGCCAATGCCCACCATGTTTCGTACACACCTCCTGGTGGTCAGCGCATGTCATAGCAACCAGTTGTTTGGTTGTTCAAGTTGTTCTGCCGTTCAGTCTATTTGCATATTAGCCTTTTATTATATAGAATTGAAAGTCCACTTGGATTTCAAAATTATTGCTCTAGAAATAAGTTCTATTAACTGTATGAGTATTACTTTTTTGTAGCTATACTGAACTGTAATTTTATATCTTGCTTTCCTATTTAAGCTTACATGCTAGGCATGGTCCCATGCTTTCACATAATACTCACAGCCATCAATTTTATCAATAGCTGTATAAAACAATATAATCATTATTTTGTAAATCTGCTGCTATTTCAGTAATTTTTATGAGTTAAGCAGGGAGCATACTTTTTTTCTTTGATTCATGCATTATTGCATTCTCCTAAAATAACAGAAAAGCCAAGGTGGCATGGCTCAGTGGTTGAGCATCTACCTGTGAACCAGGAGGTTACTGGCACATGCCTGGGTTGTGGGCTCAGTCCCCATTGGGGCGGGGGGTGTTTGCAGAAGGCAGCCAATCAATGATTCTGTCTCATCTTTGATGTTTCTATCTCTCTCTCTCCTTCTTCTCCCTTCCTAATTGGAATAAATAAAATATATTAAAAAATAACAGACAGGTATTAAATATTGCTAAAAGTAGGAACAGTTGTCTTTTTCCTCATTTAAAAGTGAAAGTTTCTTATGTTGGAAGATGTTAATTTACTTTTTTTTGTAAACTTTTAACTAGTATTTGTTAAATCTCATAATTTGTAGCATTGAAAGAGATGATCCTTTTATTTTGTATATCAATGTGATACATTTTATTAATGGATTTTCTAATATTTGATCTTTGTATTCCTAAAATAAATTACTCTGCTAGATAATTTTCTTACAATGCTATTGAGTACAGTTTGAAATAATTTTACTTGCAATTAAAATGTATTTAAAATTGTGATTAGTCTATTATTTACTTATGGCATGGTGATAATTTTAGAACTATATATAATATTTATCATGTTGCATTTATTATTTAAGCACTTTAAAAAATTTATTTAATCCTCTTAGTAACTCCAACATTGGGAATATTGTGATCCCTACTTTAACAAGATAGTTGAAATAGTTGAGACACTATTTCTATAACAGTAGAAATCAGTGTTAAAGTAGCTTCATAAAACAAATTGAGTAGTTTTCTTATATTATGTAGCATTTCATAGGGTATGGAGAGGAAATCCTTCTTGAATATTTGAATGAACTTAATAAATTAAACCAGTGATTTTCAACTGGTGTGCTGTAAGAATTTTTAAAACATGCAATACCTGATTGTTTAGTCAGAGGCACTGACCTCTTTTCCCTTAGAGTGACAATTTAAAAATGATAATAGCCAATAAACAATAGTCATCCAGTGTGTATGAATCACAGTTATAATATACTAGAGGCCCAGTGCACGAAATTCATGTAAGGGGTACAGCCCTCGCAGCCCCAGTTGTCTTGGCCAGCCCTCACAGCCCCAGCTGGCCCTTGCAGCCTTGGCTGCCTTGACTGGCCCTCACAGCCCCAGCCAGCCCTCACAGCCTCAGCCAGTCCTTGCAGTTTAGGCAGGCCCTCACAGCCCTGGCTTCGTCCAGAAGGATGTCTGGAAGTTCATTTGGCTGTTTGGTCTAATTAGCATTTATTATATAGGACTAGAGGCCCGGTGCACAAATATTTGTGCACTCGGGAGGGTCCCTCAGCCTGGCCTGTGCCCTCTTGCAGTCTGGGACCCCTCCGGGGATGACCACCTGCTGGCTTAGCCCCGCTCCCCAGGAATTGGGCCTAAGCTGGCAGTCAGACATCCCTCTGGCAGCCCAGGAGGCCTTGGGGATGTCCACTTGCCAGTGGGGAGTAGGCCTAACTGTAGTTGGACATCCTCAGTGCTGCTGAGGAGGCAGGAGAGGCTCCCACCACCACCGCTGTACTGTCAGCCGTCAGCCTGGCTTGTGGCTGAGCAGAGCTCCCCCTGTGGGAGCGCACTGACCACCAGGGGGCAGCTCCTGCATTGAGCATCTGTTCCCTGGTGGTCAGTGTGTGTCATAGTGACCAGTGATTCCCAGTCACTCTGCTGTTAGGGTCAATTTGCATATTACCCTTTTATTATATAGAATAGAGGCCTGGTGCATGGGTGGGGGCTGGCTGTTTTGCCCCGAAGGGTGTCCTGGATCAGGATGGGGGTCCTGCTGGGATGCCTGGCTAGCCTGGGTGAGGAGCTGAGGGCCATTTTCAGACTGGCCACACCCCCTTCAGGGAGGGGGGTCCTGCTGGGGTGCCTGACCAGCCTGGGTGAGGGGCTGATGGCTGTTTGCAGGCTGGCCAAGCCCCCAGCGGGGACCCTCACCCCATGAGGGTGTGGCCATTCTGGGTGAGGTGCTGATGGTTGTTTGCAGGCTGGCCACAGCCCCCAGCCACCCAAGCTCCCAGTGGAGGCTGGCTGGAAGCAGGTATCTGGGATTTATTTAGCTTCTATAATTGAAACTTTGTGGCCTTTTGCGGAGGCCACAGCCAGCCAGGGCAGGTGGGAAGCTTGGCTCCCTCTATCACTGGGGCAACCAAGCCTCTGGCTTGCTCTAGCTCCGTGGCTGCTGGCTGCCATCTTGTTGGGTTAATTTGCATATAGTCATTCTAATTGGCTGGTGGGTGTGACTTGGGTATAACAAAGGTACAGTCAATTAGCATCTTTGTCTTTTATTAGTGTAGATTTTTTGGTGTGACTCCGAATTTTAGTAATTAGTTTACTTATTTATTTTTTGCAGTCGACAACTTTTAATCTTTGAATTTGTGTTTTTAACTTTATTTTTATTGCTTACACTATTACAGATGTCCCTATTTCCAACCCCTTTGCCCACCTTCACCCAGCCTTTGCTTCCTCTTCCCTCTGGCCAATTCCACACTGTTAGAAATTAGTTTATGTGTGCCATTAGATGAAAAAGTTTGAAAATCACTGAATTAGATTGTATCCCCCAGAACCTTTGGGGACAAGATTCTTTTATAAGAATTTTAATGTCATTCATAGTTATAGCTCAGCCATCTTTTCTGAGTTATCAAGACAACGTCGATATGGCAGAAATTGGCTACATGCTTGGTAATTATGGGTTCCTTTCAAGGAACACAGGGTACTGACTTTGTCAGCCTTTTTTATAGTTAAGTCGTCTTGCAATTAGGCCAGATGAAAATGGATGATAATGATATATGCTACCCTCATGACTACCTTGAAATAGTCCTTATAACTTCCATTGTTATTCTTTAACTTGTCTAGGTGTCTGCAAGTGGAGGAAGAACACTGAAGTCATTGCTTATAGAAAAACTGTCCTGGTGTCAACCAACCCACATTGGGATTCTGTAAGAAGTAAACCTTTAATATTTTGAGCCACTGAGACTTTGCATTGCTTGCTACAGAAGTTACCATTATGTACTCTGAGTAATCTATACTAATAAAAGCCAACGTTGTCACAAGATGCCACCACAAGATGGCCGTGCGCACAGTGGAGGTGGGGCCTGGTGGTTGTTCTGCACGGTGAGGCCTGGAAGTCCCACGGCTCTGTGCAGCGTGGAGGAAGCTGGCCCTGGCGTCTCTGCTGCAGCAGGGGCGGGCAGTTGGGGGTGATCAGGCCAGCAGTGTAGCAGTTAGGTGTCAATCAGGCCAGCAGGGGAGTGGTTAGGAGCCAGTGGTCCTGGATTGTGAGAGGGTGCAGGCTGGACTGAGGGACACTAGTATATTTAGAAAATAAAAGTTTGCCAGAAAAGTAGATTTTTTATCACCACTTTCGTACTTATCATTTTTAAAATCATTAAGTCTTGGTATCATTATAAAATCACAACTTTATCATTCCCAATTTTGCTTATTATTTTGCCTATATTTTTATCCTTTCACTTTGCTTAAGGTAAGTTAATTTTATTGTTTATTTTATTACCTTTAGTGTGGGTCCAGTATGGCCTATATTCTTTCTCCTTTCCCCTTTCCTTCCTCCCTTTGTTCCTAGCTATTTAATGATATTTCCTTTGTGGCAAAATATTTGATTATTATTGCAAATGTTCTATATGAAGAAAATACGTGCACTATTTATAATATTTGCAATTTAAAACTGATTTAAGTGTATTATTCAAATATCTTGTATTTTTTATTCTATTTTGGTGTGTCAGTATCTTTGTAAATTACAACCAGGGTTTGCTTTTAGTCCTTACTTCTATGGCCTAGGTTTATTCCATTTATTTTTTAATTGAAATATATTTGAGATATAACATTATATAATTTTAAGGGGTACAAATGTTGAATTGATATATTTTTATGTTGCAGTATGATTGTCATTGAAGCAGTAGCTAGCACCTCTATCACATAATTATTTCTTTTTTTGTGGTGGGATTAATGAAGGTCTAGTCTTTTAACAAATTTGATGTTTATAACAAAATATTGTTATCTATACTCACTATTCTGTGCATTGGGACTCCAGGACTTACTTACTAGTTGCAACTTTGTACCTTTAAACAATATCTCTCCTATTCCCCCTCCCCCATCCCTGGTAATCACCATTTTATTCTCTGTTTCTATGCGTTTATATATTCAATCTAAAAAAAGTAAATAATATTATATAGTATATTTGTCCTTCATTGTCTGGCTTATCTCATTTACCATATCCTGAAAGACCATTCATGTTGTCAGAAGTGGCAGGATTTTCTTCTTTCTCATGGCTAAGTAAATTTCATGTGTGTGTGTGTGTGTGTGTGTGTGTGTGTGTGTGTAGATTTCTCATGTATTTTTCTTTTTTATCCACAGTTATTGGCAGACACTTAGGTTTCTCTCCATATCTTAGGTGTTGTAAATAATGCTACAATAAATGTGGGAGTACACATCTCCCTCCAGTATTTCTTTTTTTGGATATGTACTCAAAGAGGAATTGTGGGATCATATAATTCTCTTTGTAATTTTTTTTTTTTTTTTTTTTTTTTTATAGAGAGGAAGGGAGAGGGACAGAGAGCCAGAAACATCGATGAGAAAGAAACATCGATCAGTTGCCTCCTGCACACTCCCCACTGGGGATGTGCCCACAACCAAGGTACATGCACTTGACCGGAATCGAACCCTGGACCTTTCAGTCCGCAGGCTGACGCTCTATCCACTGAGCCAAACTGGTCAGGGCTGTAATTTTTTGAGAAACCTCCATACTGTTTTCCATAGTGGCTGTACAAATTTATATTCCCATTGGTACCAGTTTTTCACCACTGAGTATGACATTAGTTGAGGGTTTGTCATATATGGCCTTCATTATGTTGAGGCACTTTCCTTCTATACCCACTTTATTAAGTGTTTTAATCACAAATGGATGTTGTATTTTATCAAATGCTTTTTCTGCACGTATTGATATGATTTTTATCCTTTATTTTGTTAGTGTAATGTATTACACTGATCCATTTGTGCATGATGAACCTTGTGTCCCTGGGATGAACCCCACTTGATCGTGATGTGATGTTGTATTGATTTGCTAGTGTTTTCTTTAGGACTTTTGCCTTTATGTTCATCAGAGAAATTAGCCAGTAATTTATTTGTTGGTGTTGTATCTGTCAGTTTTTGGTATCTGGGTAATGTTGACCTCATAAAATGGGATAAGAAGTATTGCCTCTTTTTCAATTTTTTGGAAATTTTGAGGATAGGTATTAAATCTTTGAAGGGTAGAATTCACTGATGAAGCCATCTGGTCCTGGACTTTTCTTTGTTGGGAGGTTTTTGATAACTGTTTCAATTTTCTTACTGTCGATCGGTCTATCTAGGTTTTCCAATTCTTCGTGGTTCAGTCTAGGAAGGTTATATATTTTTAATAATTTATCCATTTCTTCTAGGTTATTGAATTTAGTGGCATATGGCCTTGTATACTATTCTTGTATTATCCTTTGTATTTCTGTGGGATGTGTTCTAACTTCTCTTTCATTTCCAATTTTGAGTATTTCTGTGTGTGTGTTTTCCTGAGTCTAGCCAGAGGTTTGTCAATTTTATTTATCTCTTCAACAACCCAGCTTTCTGTTGCATTAATATTCCCCATTGTGTTTTTGTTCTCTATTTTGTTTAATTCTGCTCTAAATTCTATTATTTTATTTCTTCTACTGGCTCTGGGCTTCATTTGTTCTGCTTCTAGTGTTAAGGTAAAAATGTTAGATTGTTTGAGATTTTTCTTGTTTCTTGAGGGTAGGCCTGTAATAATATAAACTTTTCTCTTACTACCACTTTTGCTGAATCCTCAAAGTTTTGATATGTTGTATTGTCATTCACATTTGTATCTGTATATTTTGAGCTTTTCTTTTATTTCTTTTTGACCCAATAGTTGTGCAGTAGCATGTTGTTTAAACTCCATATATTTGTGATTTTTCCAGTTTTTATTGCAGTTGATTTTCAAACTATTGTGGTCTGAGAGTATGCTTCCTATGAGTTCAACCTTCTTAAATTTGCTAAGACTAGTTTTGTGGCCCAACATATGGTTTATCCTTGAGAATGTTTCATTTGCACTAGAAAACAATGTATATTCTGGTGTTCTGGGGTAAAAACTCTGTAAATATCTATTATGCAATTTGGTTTAATGTGTCATTTAAGGCCAATATCTTCTTACTGATTTTCTGTTTGGATGATCTACCTGTTTGCTGTCAATGAGGTATTTAGATCCCTTATATAATTGTGTTTTTGTCAGTTTTTCTTTTTTGTTCTGTTAGTACTAGTAATTGCTTTATATATTTTGGTGCTCCCAGATTGGGTGCGTATGTATTGATAAATATTATGTCTTATTAATGTATTGTCCCCTTTATCATTATAAAATGTCCATCTTTGTCTCTTGTTACCTTCTTTACCTTGAAATCTTTTTTGTCAGATATAAGTACAGTTACACCAGTTTCTCTGGATGCCATTAGCTTGGAGCATCATCTTCCACCGATTCACTTTGAGTCTATGTTTGTCTGTAGATGAGATGGGTGTCCTGAAGGCAGCATATAGTTTGGTCTTGTTTTCTAATTCATCCAGGTACTCTGTGCATTTTAACTGGTGAATTTAGTTTGTATACATTTAGGGTAATTATTGATCTATGAGGACTTTCTACAGCCATTTTATCCTTTGTTTTCTTGTTCTTCTGTGTCTCCATTGCTTCTTTTCTTTTGTGTTTCTGCCTGCTATTTTCATTTGGTGGCATTCTATGAATTTTTTTTAAAGTATATTTTATTGGTGTTTTACAGAGAGAAAGGGAGAGGGATAGAGAGTTAGAAACATTGATGAGAGAGAAACATCGATCAGCTGCCTCCTGCACACCCCGTACTGGGGATGTGCCCGCAACCCAGGCACATGCCCTTGACCGGAATCGAACCCAGAACCCTTTAGTCCGCAGGCCGACGCTCTATCCACTGAGCCAAACTGGTCAGGGCATATTCTATGAATTTTTATTTTCTTTTTTTTAAATATTAAGGGTCTCAGTTATAGATTTTTGTTTTGTGGTTACCATTATATTTATGAAAAATGTTTCGTATATACACTAGACCTTTTCCTTCTCATTGCATCTTATCTCCATTCGCCTGTTCAAATTTAGTCCTTTTACCCCTCCCCTTTTATGCTTTCACTAGGAGCCCAGTGCACAAATTTGTGCACCTTGAAAGGAACTGTGGGCCATGAGGCTGTGGTGGGCACAGGGGCAGGTCTCGGCCCATCCCCTGCGCCCCCACCTGGCCCCTCCCACCACAGCCCTGGTCCCCTGTCTGCCTGCAGCCCCGCTCCTGCTGCCGCCACTCCCACGCACTGATGGCACCAGCCCTGCTTGCACCCACTGACTATGTGGAGTGATTGAGGCCGGTGCCAGGTGCTGGCCGCAGATGCGAGTGCCTGGTGGGACCGCAGCATGTGAGAGCAAAGAATTTTCAGTAACCACCAGAGGCTTGCCCCGCCTTGGTGTGGCATCTGCACTCACCTGCTCCACCATTCCACTGCGACCAATGCCTGCTCTGCCTGCTATGCCTGCCATGTTCTGTGCTCTGCCGCCTGCTGCTGCCGCCTGCCATGTTCTGTGAGTGCCCCCTGGTGGTCAGCACACGTCATAGTGACCAGTTGTTCCGATGTTCCACCATTCTATTTGCATATTAGGGTTTTATATATATAGAAGATTGTCACAAATGATCTCTTTTTATGCTGTGAATTCATTTTACAAATTGCAGTAGCTATTATATTTAAAAAAAGATGTTTACCTCCTTTAACATTTATGCTATATTTAAGTGTTTAATACCCTATTCTGAACAAGAGTTGCAATTTCCTGCTTTTGTCTTTCATCTTACATTTTTGTGTCTTTTTTTTGTTTTGTTTCAGGTACAAGAGCTCCTTTCAAAATTTCTTATAATGCTGGCCTTGTGGTAATTCACCTCAACTTTTATTTGTCTGGAAAAGCCTTTATTTTTCCTTCAAATGTATAGGATAACTTTGTTGGTTATATTATTCTTAGTTGGTAATTACCCTCTTTCAATGTTTTAAATGTTTGCTTCCATTCTTTCCTAGCTTGTAAGGTTTCTGCTGAAAATTTTAATGCTAATCTAATGGGATTTCCTTTATAGGCTGCAGTTTTCTTTTCCCTGTTAGCCTTGAGAATTCTCTCTTTGTAAAACATTTGATAGTTTTAATATAATGTGCCTTGGAGAGGTATTTTTTGCATTGAGATAATTAGATGTTCTTTTAGCTTCTTGGTTTCCAAGGTCCTGATCTTTCCATATATTTGGGAAGTTCTCACCTATTATTTGTTTGAATAGCCTCTCTGTTTCTTTTCCTCTCCTTCTGGTATACCCATTATTATTTTTATATTGTTCTTTGTAATGGAGTTAGATCTCATAGAGTTCTTTCATCCCCCTGCCCCTCTCAATTCTCTCCTTCTGCCTGAGCCACTTCTAGATTTCTATCTTCAATATCACTAATTCTTTCTTTCATCTAGTCTGCTCTATTTCCTAAGGTCTTCATTTCATTTCATTTCATTTCCTATGTTCTTCAGCTCCAGCACTTCTATTTGTTTTTTATAGTTTCAATCTCTTTGGTAAAGTACTCTTTTTGTTAATTGATTTTATTCCCGAGCTGACTGACTTTCTGAGTTTTTTTGTATCTCATTGAATTTTTTTCAGAACTGCTTTCTTGAATTCGCTGTCATTGAAATCACAATCTCCCATGTCTTTGAGTTTACTTTTTTTTTCTTTTGTTAAAATATGTTTTATTGATTTTTTTACAGAGAGGAAGGGAGAGGAATAGAGAGTTAGAAACATCAATCAGCTGCTTCCTGCACACCTCCCACTGGGGATGTGCCAGCAACCAAGGTACATGCTCTTGATTGGAATCGAACCCGGGACCTTTCAGTCCGCAGGCCGACGCTCTATCCACTGAGCAAAACCAGTCACGGCAACTTTCTTGAAATTTTTCATATACTTTCTGAACTGCCTTGGTACCTTGGTTGTTTGTAGTACTTGATACATTATTTCTTTGTTTTGGCATTTGAGGAATGGAAATTTTTTAAAGTACCTGATGCCTTTAACCATGTAGGGGGTTGATTGGTAGAGACCTTTCTTTTGTTTCGCAGTAGATTGTGCTACAGTGCCAATTTTTTGTTTTCTCTTACATTGCTAGGGCTTCTGAAATCTTGGTGGGGGTGGTATTGCCTTTAAAATGGAAAATGCCCCATATTCCCCAACAAGGTTGGTGTCCTCTATAAGACCTGGTCACCTAGGTCTTAGGGCACCACCCCCATGATGGGTGTGGTGGGCAAGAGGGATCATGGAATGTGAGTTCCTGGCATTGTTTTCCTGGAACCAGAATCCACCAGCTCTGCCATGCTATCTAGGTGTCCCAGATACCTCTACTAGGTTCTTCTCTGATGGTGAAAAAGAGGTGATTGGATGGAGGGAGGCTGGTTCACATGTCTGTGGCTTTGTTTTTTTCCACTGGGTTTAGCTGCAATGAGTACAGGCCACTTAGGCTGAAATGCTGCTTCTGCCCTTTGTGACCTCCCTCTGTTACTGCCACATCTGCTGAAGTCCAGCAGGCCATGGGAGAGAGAGGGGGGATGGATTCATGTGTCTGCAGGTTTGTTCCCCCCAACCCCTATTCACCTGGTGATGGCAGCTACTTGATTACAGCCTCCACCCTTTGCATGGTTTCTCTGTCCTGGTCCCTGGGCTCAGCCTCAATGTGTACCAGTCACTCAGGGCAGAATGCCCCCTCTGCCCCTCTGGCCTTCCCAGAGGAGATTGTAAGCTGACCCTCCACTACTACCATGTCCACTGGGGCATGTCAAGTGCCAGACTGTGTCTGTGGCACCTATCTCTGTCCTTCCCCCGTCCTGCCTGCCCTGTTACTCTGATATACCCATTTTCATATGTCCCAATGCATCAGCCCTTCAGACTTGTTTGTGTGTTGCACAGGGAATCCTTTGTTGAATTATAGTTGTCCAACTTGTAACTATAAGGGGAGAGACCAAAAGGTTTTCTCACACTACCATGATACTGATGTCCTGTTTCATCAGAGGTTTATTTCTAAACTCGTAGAAAGAACCACCAGTAGAGGGACAGCCTCCTTGGGTTGTAATTTTTTTAGCCCTGAGTATTTAGAAGGGTGGAGACTGAGGAGGATTGTTATGCAACCAACCTGTTTGCACCTGGTTTACCAGTTCTTTGACTGTGCTGGGTGGTTCCTGACAACTTCCAAGGTGAAGGCCATGATTATTAGGACTCAGGGAAGAGACCAGTGATGCTGCTAAACATCCTATAATACACAGGACAGGTCCCCACAACACAGGAATGTCCTGATACAAAGTTAATATTTTCATTATTTATTTCTCTTTGCTGTCACCTTCATTACAACGTGTGCCACTTATTGCTTCTAACATATATTTGCTTTAGCTCTTGTCTCTTATAGTTCATAGATACAGTGTATACTTAGATCTTGTTAACAACATTGATGAGGAATTGTTCAAAATATTATGCTGATTCTTGAATCAACTTTTTAACATCTTTGCCAATTTGATGAGAGAAAACTTTTGAATTTTTATTATTTCCATAGAGAATATCTCTACATATATTTACTGTCATTAGTTTTTCTCTTCTGCGAATTGCTTTTCCTGGTGTGTCCAATAATTCTGCCTAGTAGTAATGGGGAAATCAGATATCAACCAAGGATATTTCTTGAGTTCTGTATAAATATGATTATTTTTAATTATTTGAGTGCAAAAATTAAAGCCACTTACTATATTAGTCCATTAAAAAACCAGTATAGTCATATCTTTATATAATTTAGAGAAAAGAAGAAACTAAACCTCGCTTCAAACATTTTTTTAGAAGACCAATAAAAAACATTAAGCTAGCCTTAACCGGTTTGGCTCAGTGGATAGAGCGTCGGCCTGCAGACTGAAGGGTCCCAGGTTTGATTCCGGTCAAGGGCATGTACCTTGGTTGCGGGCACATCCCCAGTAGGGGGTGTGCAGGAGGCAGCTGATTGATGTTTCTCTCTCATTGAGGTTTCTAACTCTCTATCTCTCTCCCTTCCTCTCTGTAAAAAAAATCAATAAAATATATTTAAAAAAACATTAAGCTAGAATTGTCATTTATAAATGCGTCTCATTTAAGGGAAATTAAATATATAAATTATCTTAGAATAGAGCAGATGTGATGGGGACAACTGATTACTTATATTAAATAATCATTTATTAGAGTTCCTTCAAATAATAAATGCTCCACTATGGCTTTAAGCACTTTATTTTGGCCAAATTTGATTTTCACTTATTACTTTAAGAGCTTCTAATGAGAGAGGTTCATCTGTATATGAATAACAGATGCATTTTACCTAAAATAAGATAAATTGCCCAACACTTTAACAGAGCCCATCGTTGATGGAGATTGCTCTGAGCCTCAGAGTGATTACTAATTTGAGTATGTAAATACAACAGGCATTTTTCTGGAGACAAGAGAAATACTTGTCTTGGGAGAAACAACAAGGACTGTAGAATTTATAACTATTCGAATATTAGTACCTATACTTGATGATATTAATAGACTTAATTCATGCTGTGATTAGATATACATTTTATACAAAAAAGAGAATGAATAGGTATAATTAAGCGATTGCTTGGAAAAAACACTTAGCTTAACATTTTAAGTAATCAACCAATGCAAACCCAAAATATAATTTATTCAAGTATATCATGCCTTATGACACTAAATGTGCTCTTAAAGAGCTCAAGTTAATGTTCTGTAAAATCATTATAAGATAAATCTAGAGTGAATCCTTCACTAAAATAATGAAACATTTTTTCATGTTGCTTGTTTTTATGATGAATATTGACTTTCTTATAGTGCTTAACAGCATTGAGAGACACACTGTTAGAGACATCAGTTCTTCTTTGTTTTCAGGGTCATTATTTTATAGTATGTAGCTGTTTCCATGAATACAAGTCCTGGAAAGTATCTTTCAAATTCTAATAAGATATTAGAACCAAACAATGTGAAGATTGTTCTAGCTAGTATAAAACAAACAAACAAAAAACACTGGAGTTTTTATTCCTAAATAATGAAATGATGCTTCTTGAATTAAATAAGAAGGCAGCAAATACAATAAAGTGTTGCATGTTCTCAATATACATCCATTTATTAATGCATATGCCACAGGACCAGATTGCACTATGCATTTGGAGAAGTCATTAACAAAGCAATTGCCTAACAATTTAACATGAATTAGTGGATTTCACTGGTCTGTGTTTTCACATCCAGTAGCAGAATGGGTCTGAGATTCAGGATAATATTAATTTTGTTCTTAACATACCAGACCAGCTTGTTCACAAAACACAATCATTGTAATTGGTTCTTGTTTCTGCAGGTATATGTTGTCCACTAACAGTTATGAGCATGTTTCAAAGTACTGTTCTACAGCCAACTATTTAGACAGACTCCAAAAAGTCAAACCATAAAGATACAGCAAATGCAAATATTCATGAAGTATTTCATATTCAAAATCCAACTTAGTTATTGTTTTCCTATTTCATCTGATGCATCTTGGTCTTATAAATAACATAAATTACAAGATTGTAAGCAATTTCTTTAGATTCTGTTTTACATTTTTCATTAAGTAGATGAAGACAAGGCTTTTCGTTCCAGTGCAATATATAGTAATGCTGTATTTAGTACAAATCGTTGAATATTTTTAAAAGAAAAAAGCATTTAACTGATTACAGTGCTAAGTAATTAAGGAGTTAGTCATATCTGTCAGAGGGAAAACACTAATGGTAGTTACTTATGATAGATATTTTTTTAAAAAAAACTTTCCATTACATGACTTTGTAAAGAATTAAATTTGATAAAGCCAAGACATAATGCTAGGTGGCAAGTGCATCAACTTACCTTTTTAACAAATGTGATGCGGCTGTGGCAGTTTTGAAGAACAAAGTTTTGTCAATATATCAAACATTGTTAACAAACTATTTAGCATTGCTTTGTATAAGTTTGCTTTAATAGCATTTCTTCACAGTGATATTTCAGAAAGGTTGGAAACTGGTCAGCATAAAATATTTTCCACCTTTTCTATTTTAATTTGTATGCAAAAATCATCACAATATATCTTCAACTATAAAATTACAAATGCTTTCTAGTGGTGACTGCATTTCTAGTTATAATAGAAAAGGGTATTTCTAAGACATCTACAACGAGGTAAGTCTAAATAAAACAGAATTTGAGTAACAAATCTTTCTGATCTATGGGCAATTGAAACTAATTTAACGAAAACAACTAATAGATGAACTGAAAAGACTTAATTGTTTTTCAGTATGCTTAGTGGGTGAAAAATTGTTAATGAGATGCAATAAACATTTAAAAAGATCTGGATATTTCACTTTACATCATAAGTTTGGCACTTTATGGAACATTTATTTCCCAAAGACCAGTGATGGTATGTATACAAGTTCAGCAGGTTTTCCACGTACCTTGTAGACATTGTACGTGATTACTGGCAAACACCGAAATGTAGTGAAATAAACATTCCCATGTATTTGCACATGCATGCAGTAGTCAAACAATTATAGTTTATGCATTCTCGAAGATGGTATCTTCAGTATTCCTTTCAAGCACTCTCTTCAGCAGATCTTGTTTCAGATTTAAGTCTTACAAATTCTTTAGCCACATCATCGCTGGTCCTCTGAGAGAGTATTCTAAGAATAGTCAAACCGGTGTCATCCATAGAAACATTTTTCAAAAGGGGATACCATGCCCCATAGCTTCCCTTTTCTGCTATGCTCTGTAGCTGAATCACTGTCATTCCGATAATTCGATCTTCTCGGGCAAAGCAGTAATCCTTAACTGAGAGATGAAGTTCATAGGCTCCTGGGTGGTTTTCATTACCCAGAATACTGTGTGGATTAAAATTATGAATTTTCAGCAAAAATTTTATTTCACCTAGGGATCAACACAGTTCTAAAAGTGCTATACATTTTTATATTGGGAAATAGAGTCTCACTTTATTTTAATTCTGATATGTATATTTTTAAAACTTTACTTAGACTGTCTTTACTTAGATATTACTTATAATGTAACTTAAAAACTTCTTCTTTCCCTAGATATAAAAAGGAACTCCATCTAAATATGAATTTGTGCCCTGATGTTAAACTTGTCAATAGAAGCTGGAATTAAAGCATTGTGCTGTACTTAATCATTGAAGTCAGGAACTCCGCTCAGATATAGGTGTAGGATAGGGTTGCTGGGGATCATGGGAGCTAGGCTTGGGTAAGGGGTATGCTGGAAGAATTTCGGTGTCATCTCAACATCATTTATTAAAACCTCAGGCTCCTGAATACGTTGTATCTAGGAGACTTGTCTCGGGGGGATACACAGCACAGACCACCAAGCACTATTCACAAGATGCTAAATTGGATACAAATCTCCAGAGCACATTAGTTCCAGCAGAGGCTGATTCTTTAATGCCACTTCGTTCATACAGCAACAGTTAGGCTGCCAAGTGTGGGGCTGAGGGTGCCTCTACTATAACAACGCAAGACAGCTTGTCAGGGCACAACTGAGTGTAATGTAGAAGGCTCGGCCCTGATATGCTGAGAACAATTCTCTCCTGCACTTTCTTTCAATTCATTCTCAGATATTGATTTTCTCATAAATGCACATCTATTGCTCAGCAGAACAAGCGTCCACATTCCTTCCTATTAAAGTGACTTTTTCTAATCAAGCATGTTATAGACACAAACTTCCATGAGCTTGACCCTATGTCTCCCTCTCTTCTTTATCTGTCTCTAGTTCAGATTATCCAGATTTGTGGAATGAATTTCATCTATATGCAGATCATTTGCAAGTCATATTCAACTATACATTTGATATTTCCTCTTGGGTGTCCAATAGGCATTTCCAAATCAAACAAAATCTCTGATCTCCGTATCTCTTGTCCCTATGCCCCCATCTCAGTAAACAACTACCTCAAAATCTAGGGGGTATCCTTTATTTACTTCAGTAACTTCCATTTTCCCTAATTGGATGTACTCTCCATCTTTCTTTTTACACTTTATCGTAAATGGAATGCTGGCCTGCCAGGACTATAATAGAGTTTCTCTGTGTTCTGGCTTCCAGTGGTTTTGGCCAAAAGGAAGTCCTATCACGAAATCAGAAGTGATGAGGAGAGTAAGATCAGAGTCTTTGTTTCTGGCTCCTTGCCTGGGAGGCTGTTTCCTGACATGGAAGGCCACTGCTCTTTTAAGGTGGCCCACTGCACTGGAAGTTTTCACTTCCCCAATTTTAATAGTATCTCATTCTCTCCTTTCTCAGTGCCCTAGGGGCCACATCCTGGCCACTACTTGCCCCAGGTTGCATTTCTTGTAGTCCCTCTACTCTTACATCTTTGTAAATTCCTTTGTACATAAGTCTGTCTTAAAATATTCTAAATTGAATGTTCTCAGGAACCTAATCATATTCTCTTTCTTTCATGTTCTACCTCCAGTCCACTGCAAGTTCTCTAGAACCTACTTCCAATACATACCCAGAATCTTTCTACTACTTGCTTCCATTTCCTACTACCATCTCTCCAGTCACTGTTATCTCTTACCTGGACCATTGCAAAAACCTTCTAACTTACCTTTACATATTTGGTCTTGATTCCCTGTAACTTTTCTCTATACAGCAAACAAAATAGTCATTTAAAGATGTAAACCAGATCGTTCCTCCCCTAATCTGAAAATCCTTCAAGGTCTCCTGTTGAACTGAGAGTGTAACCTAGTCCCTTTTACTCTGACCGCGAAGCCTTGTACCCTGACACTCTCTTCAAATTCAGTTCACCTCACTCTCTTGTCCAGTATATACTGTTTCTTAAATTGGCCAGGCAGGCTTCTGCCTTAGGGTCCTGGCACTGACATTTTTGATTGGCCTGAAATGCTGTCAACACTCCTCTGCAAGACTGACGTTTTACTTTTTTTAGGTTTCAATTTAAAACTCAGAGAGGCTTCCCTGAACACCAATGTAAGTAGCCAAATAATCACTCTATTGCATTGCCCTGTTTTAATTCTTTGCATAATACTATCATAATAGGTTTTTGTTTATCATAAGTTCCTCATCTCTAGAAAGTATATTCCATGAGAGCAGAGAAATCCTATTATACATAGTCAATGCTTATAGTATTTCCTGATACGTGGTAGGCACCGAACAGATACTGACTGAGTGGAAGGGACCAAAAACATAGCCTTTTTCATCTGCCAGGGATCAGCAATGCTCAGTAAGTAAGTTTAGTCACACAGTGACTATTGCCTGGTGGAATAAATGAGTTGGGTCATGACTTACAACTGAAATGTTTCATTGTACTTGGGTGACCAGGTGTTGCTTTTTGTCTTTGTGCCTTGTTTTCTCTTCTTGTCTCCAAGACTGGGTCCCAGAATACAAACTTCCACAAAGGGGCGGAACATGGCGGTGGTCTGCCAGTTCAGGTTATTAATAGCCATCACTATAAAACCAAAAAGGGGATGGGATACAGAGTGTTAGCCAATGGATGTGTGGAATCTCTGCCTCTCCCTTTTGGTCCTTACATTGAGTTTTTGTTTTAAAAAATGATGTGTGAAGCCATAACTTGTATTTGATAGTATCCTAACTCCAATGATAATATTCTTGAAGAAAAACATTTCACTCTCTGGAATGCACACTTGATGGGACTTTCAGCTCTTAGTTGTGTGACACTGGAGTGGTGAAAGTTATCATTCCTCTTGTGTGGGTAAAAACATGATGTTTCTCATATTAAAAATAGTGTTTATATCTATCATTAAATATTTAGAAAATAGATTTAAAATCTATAATTTTTCAGAGGCAATCCCTTAATATTTTGTGTATGGTTTCAACATTTCATTCATATATAGAATGGCATCATAATATATTGCAGTCTTATAAGTAGCTGTATTTTTTAAGTTCGTTATGGATATCTTTCTAATTCAACATATTCAATATTTTCCAACTGTAAATAATCCACTATATATATATTCCATCCTATATTTAACCAATAACCTATTGTTAAACACAGTTGTTTCTTAATTTCAAGCATCACACATAATTCTTAAGTGTACCTTCTCATATTTATACTTTGCCCATTCTTTAATGATGATATTCTTAAGGAAGGATCTTATAACTAAAATTCCTATTGCAAAAATTTCATAAAACTTTGAGCATTTGCTCTACAGTGACAAAATATTTTAGGATACTGGCATGTATAGGCATTCACATTTATCTGTATTTTTCTCTACATTGCAGGTAATTTGTTATAGATGATAGATAGGAGTGATATTTTTATAATAAAAAGATACATTCAGTAATGCAATTTTAAATATATTAGAAGGGCATAGTTTTGATTGAAGTGGATATTATTTAGAATATGGTTCTATTGAGCAAAATATTAACCATTTAATTTCATCTTTGAAATGACCCTTGCATTCAGGTGATATTTTTACAATATAAACCAATAGATTAAACTATCATTTAAAAACTCAAATCAGTTGTTGCAAATAACTTAGAGAAATAATTAGGAAGGTTATGTGAATATTAAGCCAACCAAAGCACTAATATTCCATATATATATATATATATATATATATATATATATATATATCTCACAGGATTAACCACAGATAAAATATACATTTTTGAAATGTAATCACCAATGTATTTAAATATTTCAAATTACATACATTAATTATCTGTGGCATATATTTGCTTTTAAATAAAAGTTCCGGTTCAGGAAGACATTCTAAACCCCTAAAATGATTTAATACACATATTCAAACACAGATAAAAATGACATTTTAATATTAATTTTGCAGACATTAAAGTCTGATGAGCTGCTTGGCCTATCTGGATCCAAAATGTACCTTTCACAGTGACTTTATGCTCTCCAGTTCCTGGGGTGGTGGTGATGTCCACATGAACAGATATCTGACCCACTGAATCTTTGGAGGAGCGACCTGCAAGTAAGCAGAAGCTTAGGGCCTGAACGTTCAGATACTTAATAACGGACATCTACATTATCCACATAAGGTGCTTGAAAGTGTTTCTTCCTGGAATTGAATGGTTCTTTGTATTAATAGCAGATAACATTGATATATATTCACCAAATTCAATTTGCCGTGCAGGTTTGAGATTTGGATAAAATTATATTTGCCCAAGGAGTTAAAATTTTATATGATCCTCAGATATTGTGTTACTATTACAGGAAGATGGCTGTAGAGCACCTGCCCTCATGAAGCTCACAGTACGCCAGGCAAGACCAACATATAGCTACAGTATAGTGTGATAAGGTCTGCTGATGGCATAAAAGTTAGTCAACTGTTAAGCATGTTGTATTGAAAAGTACCTGTGATTTAGGGTCAGATTAACTTGAATTTAAATCATGGTTATGCTACTTCTGGTTCTGGGATAAGAATTTGCTGTGTTATCACATCTCAATTTGCTCATTTGTAAAACAGGGACAATAACACCAACCTCTTGGTGTTATTACCCTATACCCTAACTATCCTTTGTCTTATATTTTTCACACACCCCCCCCAAATATAAAGTTATCGCTCATTCTTTAATGAAGCCTGGAATATCACAGCACTAACTACAAAGTAAAGGTTCAAAGAGCATTTGCTTAAAAATAAATTACTGAGCCCTGGTCAGTGTTGTTCAGTGGTTGGAGTGTCAGCCTGCACAATGAAAGTTCGTAAGGGTGCATTCGTCAGGTGGCCAATCCAATTGATGTGTCTCTCTCATATCAATGTTTCTCTCTCTCTCTCTTTCTCTCTCTCTCTCTCTCTCTCTCTCTCTCTCTCTCTCTCTCCTCCTTCTTCCTTCCTGCTCTCTCTAAAAATAAATGGGAAATAATATCCCCAGGTGAGGATTAAAAATAAATAAATAAATAAATTACTGAGCCATTGCTTATAATAATCAAAACAGTAAAATATTTAATGTTTGGCCATTGATCCATTATATGAACATATCATAATTTAACCATATTTCAGTTGTTTCCAATCCTTTGTTATTATAAACAAACTATAATAATTATTTTTATAAGTTTATCTATAGTATAATTCTTAGAAGTAAAATTTGTCAATTTTAATTTTGCCCCAGAGAGATTTTAACAATTTACACTTTTATATGCAATATAGAAGATCAACAAGAAATGTACTTTTCTAAAATAAATGGCTAATAATTGAATCTGAAAATAGACGATTCTAAGAAACCTTCGGTTTCTAATCTCAGATAATTGCTAGTTTGGGGCCTGAACCTCTCCATAGGACCTGCTGATAAGAGCCAGTTCATCACCAGGACCCCTCTCCCTCGATAATAAAAGAATTAAAAGATAGAAAGTGATCACTCAGGCGTTAGTAAAGGAACTATTCTTTGCTCCTGGGGAAAGGAAGAGGGGAAATGTCCCCTTTCCCGGAGGTGAGGAAAAGAAAATCCTCCCCCCCCCCCCGCAAATACTCCTAAACTCTGGAAGTGCCAGAAAGATGGGCATTTCACTTTTGAATTGGCTGCTTACTTAGCAGACAATATGCCCCGAGCATGGTTGAGTGAGGGACAATTAGCCAGAGAGGGGGCCAGGGACCAACTCCTTAAATTTATGGTTGCTAAGACGTATGGGAGATGGTTCCTGGATGGGCTTGAAGTGCCAGAATTGGGGGCAAGAGAGGGAAGATGTGATCATGGACTGTGGTCTTGTCATGGATTGCACAGATGGGGCAAGGAGGCAGGCAGCTCGAAGCTCGTAGCATGCCAGTACCAGCTGAAGTGCAGTGGGAATGAGTAGCCCAGGCTTGAGTTTGGAAGAATCCATCAATGCTCCAGCTGCTATTTGGAAATGAGTCTCACACTGCCAGCTTCACAAGCTTCTAGTTCCCCCAAAACAATAAACTGGAAGAGCTGTAACCCTACTCAATGACCAGCAATGTTCACACAGACATTTAAATAAAGTGTCATTGGTCTTGTTCCTCTCTTTTGTTCCTTCCCAACACCAGGGGACCTACCACCAGGAGGGAGAGGAAAGGTTCACATGAAAGAAGCCCATGCCTTCCTTCTCCTTTTCCCATTTCTGTCTGCTTGCAGAGAGAGAAGGGACCGTGAAGCCAGTAAGAGATTAAAGATGTAAGGTGACCAGGATGAGGTCTTAAACACTGGAATGACTTTATAATCGTGCAAGTCACTGATAGGGCAGGGACCTGGACTGTGATATCAGTGGGGGAGGTGTCTACGCAGTAGAAAAAGGGCTCCTTGCCAAGAGATAGCCTTTCCTAGTTCTACTGCTTTTTCTTCCCTTGTTACTGTTGTGTGAGGGAGGTTAGTTTCCTCTTCCTTCTGTCTTTTTTATATCCTGTTCATGCCTTTGTGTATATGTATTAAATCCTTATCAAAAATCTTAAATTGGATGTGCCATTTGTCTGCTGAATCCTTAGTTTATAGAGTTGACATCTGTGATTTGCTCATAACTTGAATGAAAATGCTCCTGGTATTTTCTCAATACTCTTAGGTTTTATGGAATAATGAGCCAATCTTTTGCGGGGAAGGGCAGAAACTTTTATCATTATAGGTTTCAGAAAGGAGAAAATGCGTAAGGAGGCTCTTTAAAATTGAGTTAGAATTCATCTTTTAAACAAGGAAGCAGAAGAAATAGCACACGTGTGGATGAATAAAACAGAACAGTGTGTCCTGAAAACTGCAAGAAGTTCAGTGTGGATGGAGCATATTGGTGGTGCCTTGAATATAACTTAAAAATCTTCAGACATTATCTTAGAGCTGTTGAGAAGGCTCTTAAATTTTTGGCTATGGGTGGCATAGTCAGATTTATTTTTAGAAAAAAAATTCATTTGTGTAAAGTATGGATTACTCTGACCATCCCATTCTTCCTGAAAGCTTAATATTTGCATCTCATTATTCCATGAATCAAGTCCTGCAGTCCAGCCCTTCATTAGGGAGCTTTCGATTACTTTCTACTTCATCTGCATGGCTGGCCATGCTATCTTTAGTCTGATTCTTCAAAACTTACTTCATATTTTCATCAAGACAAACCACAGGTTTGGAAAATCCTTTGCCCATTAGCCTAGGAAGCCCTGTCCAAGTTCCTCTACCATAAAATAATTTTTAAAAATTCTATAAATAATCTGCAATTATGTTCTTGATTTCCTTAATACTATGACATAGTACGAAAACCCTGGGCAATGGAATTGACTGCTCTGATGAATATGGTCTCAGTCACTTATTACGGGATAATTAAAACTCCACAAACCTTGATTTTATTATTTTTGTAGCACCAACCTGACAGCTTTGTGGTGAGAATAAAAATAGCTAATTTTGCCCGACTGGCGTGGCTCAGGGGCTGAGCATCAACCTATGAACCAGGAGGTCACTGTTTGATTCCCGGTCAGGGCACATATCTGGGTGCAGGCTTGATCCCCTGTGTGGGGCATGCAGGAGACAGCTGATCGATGATTCTCTCTCATCATTGATGTTTCTATCTCTCCCCCTTCTCCCTGCCTCTCTGAAGTCAATAAAAATATACAAAAAAATAAAAATAGCTAATTTAAAAAAATGTACACTATTTTCTACCTTCCTATGTAACAGCTGTTATAAAGCCTATATAATAACTGCCAAGCAAATGAATCCAAGTTTATTAGAATTCAATAATTAATAACACAATGTTTCAAAGTTAAAAAAACCCCTTGAACATTCATGCATAATGCCCACATATAAAAATGGTTTAAAAATCCATGGATATTGTGGTTACCGGGGTCAAAGACTGCAAGAAGACCACTCTGGAGTGACTGGAGTTCTTCCTAACAAATTCAGAATTCCCAAAACTTTTCTGGGTTCAGTAGAATAATGATGGCAGATTTTTAGAACCCTCAGATATCTAAGAGGGAAAACTGCTCCCTTCTATTACAAACATTCATTAACCATGAATCTGATAAAAGGCCTCCAGCATCTCTGAAAATGCGTGCAGGTTGCATAATTGCCTCTGGTGTTATACTAAGGTTCAGAGCCTGCTCAGTGCTTGGGTTTGTTGTTAAAACTTTTATGGGTGAGCATCATGTGTTACTACAAGCAGCAAGGTAGCAATGGCTGGTTTCTGCTAGTGTAGCCATAAAAAAATGGTCAGGCCAGCGCTTGATATTATTTTTAAAGGAGAAAGCCTTCCACCAAAGCACTCACTGGGTGTTATTTCTTCACCGGAGTTTCCAATTGCCAAGGTAATGTAAAGGCTTTAGTTGTGTTGTGATAGAATTGGAGAGATTGCTATGGTAGAGAATGTAAAATTCTAATTAGGGAAATAGGTGAGCTGCTGTTTGGTGTCTTTGGTTATGGATGAACTATCCTGTGCTGTTTTAAAACAACTAACAGCTAAAGTATCTAAAACCTTTTACAAGGTGCTCTTTCAATGCACAGAGGTAAGTGTTCCTCTTTCACAAATTGCTGTTCTGTGGTCTCCCACCTGTACATCCTGTGCGTGCGCTTTCTACAGAAACATGGGCTGCTGCATTGGGAGGAAGAAAACATCAAAAATCCCACCTAGGCACTCCGCAGCGCCTGAACACTGTTGTGAAACCTCCTGGGTGGAAACATTTCCCAGGCTCTCAAATGCACATTTTCTTTTCGAACACACACTGTGAAACTTACTGCTCAATCAAGGCAGAGAGTCTTGAGAACTGACTGCTTAATGTGACACACCCTAAAACTGTGGAATTAGGAAAGTAATAGAGTAGGAACAACTGGTTAAAAGAGTTTATTGTTATTGCAGTTATTGCCTAATAGTCATACTATTAGGCATGAATAGTCATGCTATTCATAATTGTCACTTTAAAAAATGCCAGGTTTCTGCTTTCATGGCCTGGAGTTATACCACTCCTAGCACCATGGTATGCCTTATTTTGCAGTTAATTATGCAGATTTTTTTCTTCCTAACTACCTTCTATAATCAGGAAACCTCTATTAATCCATACTTATTGCTAATTCATATAATAAACTTGTAATATTCTTTTGATATATATTAAATGACCAATTTGTATTTATTTGTTGATTAATTATGCAAGCTGCCCTCATGATGCATGATATTTGTATAAGTGATATGCCTGGATTCCAATTCCCACCGTTTAGTTCAATAATGCCTGTCTCCCAACCAGACATTCAAATTTCAGTCATCGTGGTATATTAAATGCATAAAATAAAAAGTTTGCTACTAGTATTTTAGCACATAAGTCGCTATGTAAAGAACAGATATGTATCATCAGTCACCAATCACATCACTTCTTTCAGAGTCTGTTGGTGATCTAGTCAGTTCACACATAACAGAGGATAAAAGGGCCACATTGAAATGGGTAGGAAAGGCAGAGGCACATTTTCGCCCAAAATACCACCCCTGGCACAGCAACCCACAATGGGGAGGGATCTGAAAATCTCCACAAATACCGCCAAACAGAAAAACAAAACAAAACACAGCTCCCTTCTTTCTGAGGAGCAAAGTGTCTCCCATATCGGGGACCTGCACCAGAGAGACAAACTCCCAAAGCAAAACATTGTTATTCCCAGATTTCAAAATCCCCCAAGACAGACCACTAGGGATCCGAGTCCGATGCAAAAGCATAGAGTCTTGTATTCAAGCCCGGGCTTGGTCCCCCTCTGCCTCCATTACTGGATGCGAGAGCCAGCCCCGAGTCCCAAGAGAACAAAGGTTATATAGGGCTAGTCATTTGGGTGGGCTTAGGTAAGTGACGTGGGTTACAGAGATTGGTCACTCTGGTCAGGGTTTTTCAGCACAAAGGTCAGGAAGTGACTAACACATTCTGAGGTTTGAGCCGTCCCCCACTATAGCTTTATTAGGACCTTAGCTGCGTTCCTGGAGCTTCATTGGTCCACTTAGGTGGCGGCTGGGGGAGTTAGGATATTACTGGCATTCCTGCGGTCACTCTCAGAAAGGGGAGGGGGTTTAGGCTGAGGGTCCAGCCCTACAAGATAAAGTGAGGAGAGTTCGTTTCTGCTTTGTCCTTTTAACATGTGACTCTGAAAACCAATAGGCCAACTGAGCTTACAACCTGGAGAACTGCAGGGCTGTAGGGAACAGAGATTCTGCTCTTCAAGGGCTCACACACACACTCACTCACCCTGGGACTCAGCACAAAAGCAGCAGCTGGAAGAGAGCCTAGATCATATGTGAAAGAGATTTATTTGCTAACTTTACAGCTTCTTCCGAAGGGGCAGAAGTGTTTTGAGACTCTTTCTAGGGATGCAGGTGCTGGCAGGAGCCATTTCTGTGCTGTCCTTCTGCATTGCTAGCGCCAGCACTAGCGGGGGCCACTTTTGCAGTTTTCCTTTAATTTGCTAACGGGGGTGAGTAAGCAGCCCACTCCCATGCTTTGCTCCCAGGAACAGCCCCTCCTGAGGCTGCAGGCATGCAGCTGCAGTCTGCCATGCTGCATTCGCCAGAGGCAGTGGGTGAGCAGCCGGCTCTGCCCACCCTGACCCACTGCTGCAGCCCCACCAAAACCAGCAGGTGCGGGCAGGCGGATTGCTTTCTAGGCCCCGTGACTTTGAAACAGAATGTTCAAGAGACAACTGAGAACTACGGCAAGATTAAGCATTGCGTTTTATCCCCTGTGCAGGGCTACTCCTTCAAAACTGAAAGGGAGAGCTGATACATAGAAACTATCATAGAAAGTTAAGCAAAATAAGGGGAAAAGAAATATGTTCCAAATAAAAAAATGAGATACTGAAACAATGATAAGTAATTTACACCCTCCTTCCCCCAGCAAATAAAGTTCAAAGTAATGGTGTTAAAGATGCTCACCAAACTCAGGAGAACAGATGGACATAGTGAGAACTTCAACTAAGAGAAGAGGAGGTCCAAGATGCTGGAGAATAGGAAGATGGAGAACTCGCCTCCTCCCATGAGTAAAATCAAATATACATGTATATAGGTAGCAATTACTCCCATGAGACAACAGAGCATTGAATGAACAGCTTCTGACATCAAAAAAGAGATGGAATAGAAAAGGGAGGGGAAGCCCTCAGGGAGCTGTGCAAACTCTCCAGTGCCATTATGTCCCCCTCCACTTTGAAAGGAGAGGCAGGTCTAGCTACTGATCACATTGCCTGGAGTCTTTTGCCTCTGAACAAAGGGAACAAGCAGGAACAATAGGTCCCCACGCACCTGACCAAAGAAATACAAAGGATCATAGACCACTATGAGCAATTATATGCAACAAGCTGGACAACTTAGAGGAAAGGGATAAATTCCTTGAAACATACAATCTTCCAAGACTGAATAATGAAGAAAAATAATATCTGAATAGACCAATCACTAGTAAAGATATTGCATCAGTAATTAACCCTCCCACCCCTGGGACCAAATGGCTTCACTGGTAAATTCTACCGGACATTTATAGAAGACTTAAAACCTATACTGCTCAAAGTTTTCCAAAAAAATTGAGGAGGAGGGAATGCTCCCAAACTTATTTTACAAGGCCAGCATTTTCCTGATACAAAAACCAGACAAAAACAACAAAAATGAATGTTACAGACCAATATCCCTGATAGACATAGATGCAAAAATATTCAACAAGATAGTAACAAACCAAATTCAACAATACAGTAGAAGTTAATACACATGCTTAAGTGGGATTTATTCTAGGGATGCAACAATGGTTAAAGGATGCAAAGATGGTTAAACATCTGCCAGTCAATCAATGTGATACACCACATTAACATAATAAAAGATAAAAATCATATGATCATTTCAATAGATACAGAGATGCCATTTGAAAAAATTCAACATCCATTTATGATAAAAACTCTCAACAAAGTCCATATAGACAGAACATACCTCAACATAATAAAGGCTGTATAAGGGACTAAGAAGCACAAATCGGTAGTTGCAATATAGTTATGGGGAGGTAAATAGAGCATAGGAAATATAGTCAATAATATCGTGATAACCATGTATGGTGCCAGTTGCCGTACTGGAAATATCCAGGGAAGCACTATGTGAAATATATGACTGCCCAACCACTAAGCTGTATACCTGAAGCCAATACAGAATTCAAAAAAATAATTTCTCCTAAATTTTTTTTAAAAAGAGTCCTTATATTTTAAAAAGGGCCATATATCACAAGCCCATTTCTAAGACCATACTCAATGGTGGAAAGCTCAAAGCTTTTTGCTCAAGATCAGAAACAGGATAAGGATGCCCACTTTTATTTAACAGCATTGGAAGTCCTAGTCACAGCAATTAGGCAGCAAAGAAGAAATAAAAGGCACACAAATTAGGATGTAAGAAGGAAAACTGTTACTATTTGTGGATGATATCTATACAGAGAACTCCAAAGATTCTACCAAAAAACTATTAGAATTAATAAATGAACTCATCAAAGTGGGATACAAAATTAATATTCAGAAATTGCATGTTTACATACCAATAACAAACTATCAGAAAGAGAAATTAAGAAAATATCCTACTCAATACTGAAAAGCTGAAAGTTTTTTCCTTAAGATTGGGAATAAGACAAGGATGCCTACTCTTGCTACTTTTATTCAACATGCTATTGGAAGTCCTAGAAAGAACAATCAGGCACGAAAAAGAAATAAGGCTTACAAATTGGAAAGGACAAAGTGAAGCTGTCATGTTTTTGGATGGCATGATCTTATATATAGAAAACCCTAAAAACTCCTTAAAAAAAACTGTTAGAATTAATAGACAAAGTCAGTAAAGTTGCTGGGTACAAAGTCAGTCTGTAAAAATCTGCTGTTTTTCTGCACTCTAACAACAAGCTACCAGAAAGAGAAATTAAGAAACAATCCCATTTGCCATAGCATCGAAGAGAATAAAATACTGCCCAGCAGGTGTGGCTCAGTAGCTGTGTTGACCTATGAACCAGAGGTCTCGATTTGGTTCCTGGCCAGGACACATGCCTGGGTTGCTGGCTCGATCCTGAGTGTGGAGCACGCAGGAGGCAGCCAACCAATACTTCTCTCTCAGCATTGATGTTTCTATGTCTCTCTCCATCTCCTTCCCTCTCTGAAATCAATAAAAATATATTTAAAAAAGAAAAAATAGAGAATAAAATACTTAGCAATAAATTTAACCAAGGAGGTTGAAGATGATACAAATAAATGGAAGGATACTAAGTATTCATGAACTGCTCTTCTTCTGTCTTTGTAGCCTCCTCATTTCTTTCAGCTTTCTGTTATGTGACATCCCCCAATATGAATCCCTAGATTCCTCCTCAATACTCCTTTCCCAGGTTTTATACTGACATCTCTCACCTCAGTTCTATTAATTTTTAAATCTATGTTTCTAGTCCTTATCCTGATCTTTATATTGACCCCCATTTCTAATAGTCTAACAGATATTCTTGCTTAGTATTTTCATTTTAGCTTAACCACATCAAGTCAAAAAATTAACTTATGGTGTTCTCAAACCTCCAGTTTTCAACTTCCGCATTTCCAGCCTTGTTCACACCATTCTGCTAGCTAAGCTCAAGTCACTGAAAACCACACAGAGCTTTTCCTCTGCTTTACCTATTAATCCCAACCAATGAACAAATCTTGCCCATTATTCTTTACATAGTTTGATTCACTCTCTACTTCAACATTCTGTTCTTTTGTTTAAGACCTTCTCATTATGTGGATATGTTACATTCTAAGAGTTCACTTTGCTTTCATATACTTTCATTATATTTTATATAATTTAGCAGGACCAAGCTTCCAAAGTTAAAGATTCCATCCTGTTACTCTTCTCCTTTTAATGCCTATTGCTTTGAGGGGAAATTTCAAATTCCTTGAGTAACTTTTGGCTTTAAAAATCTTCCTCCATTAAGGACAATCAAATGTCTCTCTCATGCACTCAACAATATCCCTTTCCGCTACCCTTCCTTTCCTATACTGCCCCCTCCAAGCTCTGCCATCCTTACATAGCGTCCCCAGGCACGCTAGTCCCCATTGGTCACTGTCACTTGGAGCCACTTCTGTGTTCTTATTCATAACACTCATGTTGGCATTTAATAATATTATGTCTCATCTCGTATTGCTGTGATTTTTTCCTACTGATTAACCTTTATTGCATTGCGAAGTTACACCAAGATTAAAAGAGTTGCAGTGTTAAATTTAAAAAACAATATCCACAACTGAAAAAGCTGGTAGATAACTAGTGTTAATTGGGAACTAAGTTCTGGAGATGCAACATAACCATGAGGCAGTGTGCACAGAAGGTAAGAGCTCAGTCTCTAAGCCATATTGTCTACATTTGAATTCAGGCTCCACCACATAGTAAGCACAGGGACATTGGGCAAGTTACTTAGTCTCTCTCTGTTTCCATTGTAAAATAAGAATAATAGTAGTACTGGACTCATTCAAATATTGTAAAGATTAAATAAGTTTTTCCCTGCAAGGGACTTATTAAAAGTACCTGGCACAGAGACAATCTTTCATATTATTGTGGTTGTTGTTTATTAAAATATTGAACTCTTCATCTCCTAGCAATTTCCTTTCTATGAGTCTGTCATACAGAAATACTTGCAAAAATACACAAAGATGTATATAAACAAAGATGTTAATGGCAACATTTTTTAAATAGTTAAAAAATTACCTATAAAATTACCTATCCTATATAACAAAGAGGGACTATGCAAATTGACCATCACTCTGCCACAAAGATGGTGGCACCCACAGTGGAGGCTGAGTTCCCATAATGAGCCTTACGAGCAATCAGCAGGGACCTGAGGATGTGCCCTCCCCACCACCCCCATGGGGCTTGACAGGGGACCCCAGGCCATGCCACCAACCCTGGCGCCAGGCTGGGGTACTTCAGAACATGCCCCCCACCTGGCGGGGCTTGATAGGGGACCTCAGTTCACGCCCCCTACCCCGGCACTGGGCCAGGGGACCTGAGGCCACACTCCCAGCCTGGTGGGGCTTGACAGGGGACCTCAGGCCATGCCCCTTGCCCAGAAGAGCTTGATGGGAGACCTCAAGGTGTGCCCCCCCTACCCCAGTGCTGGGCCAGGGGACCTTAGGCTGCTCCCCTCACCCCAGGCCTGGGACCTCAGGCTGCACCCTCTGCCTGGCAGGGTGTGACAGGGGATCTTAGGCCATGTCCCCCACCCAGCTTGACAAGGGTGGGACCGGCCAGGTCTGGATCTAGCCCAATGGGGAGGGGGGTAGCCGGGTCTGGGTCTCGCGTGATTTTGAGTCACACATGGGTGGGTGGGGACTTGACTCTGGGTCCTGTGGTGCGCCCCAGACTCTGACAAGAGGAAGATTTTCATATACATTTTACTAATTTCTTTCATCTCTGACACTTATATTATAGAGAAAGGGCAAATAGCAATATTAAAATATTTCCTCTAATCCCCTTTTAATGTGCACGAATTTCATGCACCGGGCCACTAGTATATTTATAAGTAGTGAAATAGTAAGTATATCTCATGTTATTATGAAATATTATAACTCCCACACTAAAAAGGAAATCTGTATAAAAGATATGAAATGATGAGTGTGAAAGGTCAAATAGTCTAACAGTATGCATGTTATACAATTTTTTGGGGGGGTCGGGGGAAAGAATGTAAGTTTTATATGTGTATAATTGAAGGTCTGGGAGAATAAACTTTAAAGTACACATAGTAGGGATGGAATCAGCTGAGATTATTAGCTTTCTGATCACACACTTTCACATTATATGATTTGTTTTTAGTGAGCATCTACCACTTCTTAAATAAAATGTTTAAATATACAAAAAGAAACAGAAGATTAGAGTGGAAAATTATAGATGACACGTTCAGTTTATTGATATAGAACCCTGTGCTTTCCCTCTCTGCCCTGATGTGGTTGTCATTTTGACCAGTATGTTATCTATTCTGCCAAGCAGATATCAAGAAGAAATTGCTGAATGCAGCATGTGATCAAGTAATTTAATGCATTGAGAGGGAATGTGTAATGTGCACTGATGGGTAAATGGAGCAGTGTCCATGGTGATCCAGTAATAGATACCTGTCTGATAACAGAATTGACTTCCTTAAATAATCAGTCAAGAATGCTTACCCAGCAGAATATTCTCAAGGAGCAACATTCAAAGCCATTTTAAAAAATTAGCTGTGTTATGGACAACACAAACAGATCCAAGAGATGACTGCAGTTATCAACAGTAGGTCCCAGGGTCAGATCTCCGGCTGAGAGATCATTTAATACTAAAGACATTATTGCAGGCCAAAAAACAAGAACCAGAGGCTGGTGTAGAAATAGTAAAATGTAATTCTCACCATTACTTTGAGGCAGCTACTCTGCAGGAGGCAGCATACACAAATTAACTCTGCTGTAGAAAAGGTGTCAGAGCTTGGTAATAATAGATTGCTCTGACATTTTAATCCAGAATTGCTCTAATCTAATGTAATTTAGCAAGGACAATATATTGACATAGAAGGGATTGTTATGGACAGAATGGATAACATGTGTCAGAAGAGAAATAAGGAACCGATAGCTTCCACTTCCCAGCAGATATGTGAACAGAAAAACTTATTGCAAGAAACCCTGCATTTCCTTTTCTTCTCTTTTTTTAGTCTATTTTGCTTATTGATCATTACATTGTACTGAATAAGACTTTAAAATCTGGAGTATGTAAATATGGAGTTACTGTATAGGTTTTAAAATAAATGAAATAAACATAAACATCTTCATTTTGTTATTAATATATTTAACTTGGCACATTGCTAGCAAAGCACTGAAGCCATGGAGTTATATACGACTGACCAGTTCCTGCTCTGTTCTAGCTGAATCCTAGTTGACTGAAGCCATCATTGAGTCACTCATTCATTCATCCATTCATTCATTCATTCATTCATTCACTCAGGTATCCATCAACCACTTACTGGGCTCCTACTTCTCAGGCACCAAAGGTAGTTTAAGTCAGTGATTCCCACTCTTCAGGTTGTACATTAGAAAGACCTGAGGACTTTTAAAAACATATAGATATGAGCTTCATTCTGGGCCAATTAAATTAGAATCTCTGGGGTAGAGCGCCAGCATTTGTACGTTTTTATAGTTCTGCAGGTGTTTGGATATGCTGCTAAGAACAGGCGCGACAGGTATAGTGGCTCCCAGGCAAGACACACAAACCTTTGTAGACGCTCATAGGCTCATGGAGAGGTAGAGAAGTAGACAGGCACGCACAGTCCAGTGGGATGTGTGCTATGATAGGGAAGGGAGGGAGCTTGGGCAGCACACAAAGGAGAAAGGCAAAACGGAGACTAGACATGGACTTGCTCAGGGAAAGCTTCCTCTGGGAGCTGGGTCTGGAGCTGACCCTCAAAACCCAATTTGAGGGATCTTACTCTGCATCACTGAAACTGCCCTTTTCTAACAGTGGCCCCTCTTGGCTCTCAGCCACCTGATCCAGACCAGGACTGAGAATACTGCCCTGCTTTCAGGCACTGGATGTAGATTATCTGACCCCTTTCTGGGGCCACTGTTTGCCTGTGTCTCCTTTCTTCTCTGATCACCTCTTCCTACCTAGTAGGTCCTGTGGCCTGTGTCTAAGGCAGTGGCTCCTAACCCCCAGCTGGAAACAAACCCCTGACAGAGTCCCCTGTTGATGCAACATTCTTTGGAGATGAGATAATTATTCATCTCAACATAGAGAACAAAGCTGTTTTAAGGTAGGCCTGGGTTCAGGACATTTATTAATCAAGCTTTAGCTCTTCTTTTTCTTAAAGCATGGGAGGACTCCATTTTTATTTTTTTCTACTTTTCTCATGTCATCTATTATAATGACATTTCTCTCCAATGACCTTTCAGAATACTAGCATCTGTGAGCAACTCAATGTCTTCCAGGACATTGCTGCCACAGGGCTGCTCTGTGCTGGCCCCGGAAGATGTTCAATGGAAATATTATCCCGCCAGAAATAACATAGTCTTAAGAGGAATTGTTGACTTTAGAAAAATCAGAGAGGAGTCTACCCTCACAGGAGTGGCCCTGTTAGTTTCTAGAATCAAGAATTAGAACTGGAGAATTAGGGAGTCAGAACCCCTTAAAGATAGAGATATCAGTGATCCCAAAATAACTTATATCACCCCAATCAAAATAAGGAGTTTACAAGAAAATGTGCACCTGAACCTGGAGGTGTTTCTACTGTGACATTTTCTGGTTTAAGGATAAATATATTTCTCTGACTTATTTCACTTAGTATAATACTCTCCAGGTCCCTCTTTCACATGATCTCACTCATATGTGGAATCTAATGAACAAACTAAAATGATAAACAAAATAGATCCAGAGACATAGAAGCGTGGAACAGACTGTCTAATCTCAGAGGGAAGGCAGGGGTGAGTGGCTGGGAATAGATCAACCAAAGAACTTGTATGCATGTATGCATAACCCATGGTCACAGACAATAGGGTGGTGAAGGCCTGGGGCGGGGGTAGGGGTGGACCAGAAGGGGTCAATGGGGGGTGGGGGGTGGGAAGGCCATATGTAATACTTTCAACTATAAAGATTAAAAAAAAAGAATAAATGTAATTTCAAACTTTTAGTTTTGTTTTGTTTTTGTTTTTTGTTTTTTGTGGTTTTTTCCCCCTAAGAGACAGGGTCTCGCTGTGTTGCCCAGGCTGGAGTGCAGTGGCTATTCACAGGCGCGATCCCACTACTGATCAGCACGGGAGCTTTGACCTGCTCCGTCTCCGACCTGGGCCGGTTCATCCCTCCTTAGGCAACCTGGTGCCCCCCCCCCCCCCGCCCCTCCCAGCTCCCGGGAGGTCACCATATTGATGCTGAACTTAGTGCGGACACCCAATCGGCATAGCGCACTACAGCCCAGAACTCCTCGGCTCAAGCGATCCTCCAGCCTCAGCCTCCCGTATAGCTGGCACTACAGGCGCGCACCACCGCGCCTGGCGAGTTTTGGTTTTTTAAAATTGAAAGTAGCCTAGAAGTGTTAGACACATGGTTAAGTACAGTTTAGCCCATCTATATGACAGGAAATTACACATTCTTTAAAACTCACACTTTCAGAGATTTTTAAATGACACATGAAGGTGTCATTTATATCATGTTATTGGGAAAAATCAGGCCACATGGGTTGTATGTGTTTCTATATATCAATGATATACAGTATGGTATATATGATGCTGGGACATAGATAGCAATGAGTGCCAGCTGGTCCAGTGTAGGATGAAGGAAAGGCTGACTTTATAAAGAGATGGGCAGGGATCCAGGTCTCAGGTCAATAAGCTAAGAATGAAAGCCTCAGAAGCAGATCAAAGGTCTGGACACCTGGGCATCAGCATCTTTGCACAGAGAAGATCTAAGACCTATGAGTAAGTGGGCATGAACACTTAGATTTCGGTAATAAAGACAGTGGAGGTGTTGTGTCCAGGAAGGCAGGTAGAGAAAAGTCATGCTTAGGAGTGAGCTTTCTTCAAGGTCTATTTAAACAAAGAAGTTCGCTGTCTCCTTACCATCCACATGTGAAGGGGCTTGGGATGGAAATGGTAACAGATTTGAACTGGAATATTAGCAACTAAAATGATGTTTATATATGGCTAAGAATGATACCTACAGACAGGATTCAAGCAGCAATTTATGGAATGATAAACAATCAGACAATCATATCTCAATATAAAGAATAAGCACATTCTCCCAGCGTTGCCAATAAAGTGATTTTCTGAATATTGAATAGTTTTCTCATTAAAAATTAAAGAATCTATTTATTCAACAATACATAAAACATGATAAAATAAATCACACAGGATTCTCCAAAGATGGCTGAGATAGTGGCAGCTTAGTGTTGGCTCTTCCTAAATTTACATAAAGACATACAGAGCAACTACTAAGGGAAATAAGAAAACTATTTACATGAAACAGGTGCCAAGATAGCCCCATAACCCCCTAAATATGAGAATACCAGAGGCACCACTAACAGCAACAAAGCTTCTGTGTAATGAGTGTCTGTGTGGGAGAAAACATGGGGACATCTTACAGACTTGAGAACCAGAGAACCCTGGATTGGCCAACTTGAGGTTACTGAGGGCCACTTTGAGATAACAGCTGGGAATTGGAGGGGATCTCCCCTACCAAGAATAGGTGAGTGTGCAGGGAACAGAGTAAGGACTGAAGGGGTAGGAGCAACCTAGTTCCTATGAACTCTCCATGCTAACCCTAACCCTAGTTCCTATGAACTCTCCATGCATATTGTTCTGCAAAGGGATGGAACTTGAGTCCACTCAAACCTTGGGACTGAGCAGCCAATTGGCAGAAACACAGAAGGACATGTTAAATCACACTCCACATCCTCAATCAGGAAAATCCAGACTTTGAGAGACTCTATAATAAGGCAACCCATGTTCTTCAAAAAATAAATTGTAAAGAAAAGAGATGGAGGAGGAACTTGTAAATAAAGAGACATTGAAAACATCAGATTAAAAAGAAAGAGCAAGATGAAACTCTAGGGTATAAAACTATAAGGTACAAGGGAGTGATTATTATCAAAGTCAGGACAGTGGTTATATTTGAAGGGAGAGGCAAGTGTGCCTGGGACAGGGCACATGGGGTGACTGATAAAGTTCTGTTTGTTGACTTTTGTGGGCCTCGTCTTTGTTGTATGTGTTTTTATATACCTATTTCCTAAAGGAAAAAAAAATACTTCAAAACATAAAATCTGTTGATATTATATTCTAAAAATCAAATATATTAATATGTTCTACCTACATGATATTAGAATGCTGGTAACCACTTAAAGGCTATGCCTGTGTCTTATTTCTATACAGTTGGCTGGGGGTGGGAGGATTCTCTTGCTTTAACTCTGTCTCACTTTTAGCCCAGTGAAATTAATCTATTGTTCTCATTGAAGACTGGAAATAATGGTGTTTATCACTCTGGGTAGTGTGTTAAAGAGCTATTATGGTAATTAAAGTGTTTCAGAAATAAAGTTATCCCTCTACCTCCAGGCTGCACAGTTCCAGCAAACCACCTAGAGCTTTGCCTCCTTTGGATGCTTTTTTGGTCCCCAGAGGCCAGCAACAAACTAATCTCTTCTCAATGGCTGTTAATGGATGGAGAAAATGTTGCCTGTTGGGTGGAAGCCTGGCAGAAGCAGCCAAGGAAGGGGCTAGTGAGGAGGGCAGGCATAGAAGGCGGGGAAGCAGCTGGCTGTGGGCTCACAGGAGTGAAGCAGGAGAGAGAGTGCAAGTCAGTCCTCTCACTCTTCCCAGGTGGGCAGTGGGGGGAGAAATCACTGCAACAAAACTGCAAAGACAAGGCAGTTCTCATCCTCACCATTTCCTTATCTTTGTCTGTGTCCACTTCTCTGTTTTGAGGGGGAACAGGAGCTTAGATGAATGGAGGTAGCCCTAGAATTGCATCTAGATGATTTTTTTTAAAATATATTTTTATTGATTTTTTACAGAAAGGAAGGGAGAGAGATAGAGAGCTAGAAACATCGATGAGAGAGAAACATCGATCAGCTGCCTCCTGCACATCTCCCACTGGGGATATGCCCGCAACCCAGGTACATGCCCCTGACCGGAATCGAACCTGGGACCTTTCAGTCCGCAGGCCAACGCTCTATCCACTGAGCCAAACCGGTTTCGGCACATCTGGATGATTTTATGTCCTTCTGCCAGTTGTTAAACTCAACAGGACTGGCAAAACTCCGTTAGGTTAGGTTAAGGGGGAAGTGAGAGAGATGTCTGGACTGTTCAACCATGCCCTGAAATGAAAGAGCATTCAGGTCATAGTCAGAGTAAGTCTTGTACTCTCTTGATCAGCAAAACTTTAATACACTTTTCTGCTGACAAAGTCAATGAAAGTCAAAGTTAATTTTTATTGGTTGCCTATAAAATAAACTGATGCAAATAAGGCAATGCTATATCTCCTTTTATGTCTTTTCTACTCTTCTTATTGACGACTATCCAAATCCTACCCATCCTTCAACACCAAGCTAGGTCTCGCCCCTCCTATGTCATCTCAGCCCATTCGCACCATCAAGCGCTCTCTCCCTCCTCTAAACCCTTAGCACTGCCCATAATGCTCTTATAGGCCTGGCTTGGAATTTTGTTTATGGCCTATTCCCCCAGGAAGTTATTTTTTCCTTGATGTTACATACCCTATTATCTAGCCCCCTAAATTCCGTATTGTATCTAGCAGAGTTTCTGGCATGTAGATCATCAAAATATGTCTGTTGCTTGGTTTATTTTACTCATAGCCACTGCATGGCATGCCAAATACTCTTTGAAATTAAAGAATTAATTGCTAGGAATAATGCAGTAATTCACTCTAATATAACTTAATCTCTTAGATTGTTGATTAGTTGAGAATAGGGGCTGACGTATTCAATGCTTTGTCACCAACATCTTGAGTAGTGATTGGTTCACAATAAACATTCAGCTAACTTTGGTACCATCAATAAATGATCAATCAATCTCTGTAGTTCTCTTAAAGTATAAAAGAGCTGAGTTGTGTTATTTTTTAGAGAAAAAATATTCTTGCATAAGAAAAAACCTGATATGATGAGAAGGATGTTCCGTAATTCAGAAATGTTGTTTATCAATAAACATCTGAAAAAATAAAACACCAAAAATGTAAATTGTAGTGAATATTCAGTTGTTATGATTATGATGCATTTAGCACTATGAAAGTACTAAATAGATAAAGAAATCTAATAGGTCTCCTATAAGCTAATTTCATCTACCTGAGCTCATCTTGTTTTCAAACTAGACCTTCTGTTTCAGCCAACCTGGCCTGCTGTCCATGCCTTGAGCACAACCTGCCTATTCGTACATCTTTGTCTTTGGTGATACCATTTGGTGTCCATAGAAAATCCCTTCTTCTCTTAATTATAATCAAGATCCTTCCCTAGACTTCTCTTTTCCACCCAGTGTTCCTTGGATAACGATTTTATTCTTTGAGGATTTATGGAGGCTTCATTCTAATAAGATCAAGAAACAGTCCAGGATCTGCCATATTCCCATACTAATATGTGCTGCCTTGAAATGACCCTCTTATGGTCCTATCCTTACCTATGCCGTGGTGAATTAGATCAAGACACACTAGAGTAGATGTCCATTATTCTCTTTAGCCCAAACCACAGTAGAACAAGGTGTTAATAAATATCATATGCCTACTCAGTTACACCTATTAAATCTCTTCCTAAAAAGAAAGAAAAATAACCAAAACAACAAGTACTGTTTTGGTGAGAATGTGGAGAAAAGGGAACACTCATGCACTGTTGGTAGGAATGTAAAAGGTGCAGCCACTGTGGAAAACAATATGGAGATGTTTGATTTGCATCTCTCCAATGATTAGTGACGTTGAGCATGTTTTTCATATGCTTCTTGGCCGTCTGTATGTCTGCTTTCAAAAAGTGTCTATTTAGGTCCTTTTCACAATTTTTGATAGGATTCTTTATCTTCCTTTAGTTAAGTTGTATGAGTTACCTATCAGTTTTGGAGATTAAACCCTTATCAGATGTAACACTGGCAAATATGTTCTCCCACACAACGGGCTCTCTTGTTGCTTTGTTGATGATTTCTTTTGCTGTGCAGAAGATTTTTATTTTTATGTAGTCCCATTTGTTTATTTTCTCTTTAATATCCATTGTCCTAGAAAATGTTTCAGTAAACATATTGCTATGAGATATGCCTGATATTTTTCTGCCTATGGATTCTTCTAAGATTTTTATGGTTTCCCACTTTATGTTTAAGTTTTTATTCATTTTGAGTTTATTTTTGTGTATGGTGTAAGTTGGTGGTCTAGTTTCATTTTTTTGCATGTATCTGTCCAATTTCCCCAACACCATTTATTGAAGAGACTGTCTTGACTCCATTGTATGCTCTTGCCTCCTTCGTCAAATATTAATTAAACATAATGGCTTGTACCATCTCACACCTGTCAGAATGGCTACCATCAACAAATCAGCAAATGACAAGTGCTGGTGAGGATGTGGAGAAAATGGAACACATGTGCACTGCTGATGGGAATGAAGACTGGTGCAGCCACTGTGGAAAACAGTATGGAGTTTCCTCAAAAAAAATTAAAAATGGAACTCCCATTTGACCCAGTAATCCCACTTCTAGGAATATATCCCAAGAAATCAGAAACACCAATCAGAAAGGATATATGCACCCCTATGTTAACAGTAGCATAATGTACAATAGCTAAGATTTGGAAACAGCCTAAGTGCCCATGAGCAGATGAGTGGATTAAAAAACAGTGGTAATCTACACAGTGGAATACTATGCTGCTGGAAAAAAGAAGGAATTTTTACCATTTGCAACAGCATGAATGGACCTGGAGAGCATTATGCTAAGTGAAATAAGCCAGTTGGAGAAAGATAAATATCACATGATCTCACTCATTTGTGGAATACAATGAACAACATAAACAGATGAGCAAAAATAGATCCAGAGACAGAGAAGCATTGATCAGAACGTCAAACCTGAGGGAAGGTGGGGGGGGGGGTAAGAGATCAACCAAAGGACTTGTACGCATGTATGTAAGCATAGACCATGGACACAGATAGTAGGAGGGTGAGGGCATATGCTGGGGAGTGGGAATGGCCGGGAGAGGTAAATGGGGGGAAAAGGAGACAAATGTAATACTTTAAACAATAAATAATTTAAATAAATAAATAAATAAATAAAATACATCCTCAAAAAATAAATAAAACAAATATTATTGGGGAATCTTATCTTTCAAAACCTGGACAATCTTACCAGAGTTAGAGAAAAGGCTTTTACCTTTTATACAATTGTAGTTAAAAATGGTAAGAATGATTGCAAGGAACTACTGAGGAAATATAAATTACATTGTAGGTTTATAAAAGATACAACACCAAAGCAAAAGAAGAGATAGTCAAATGTAGAGAAAATTGCTCAGGCTTTTAACATTTCCTGCTTGTACCTCTGAACCTGGCATAAATATTCATGTTTAGTAGAGAATGTACTGGATGTGGAAACTTGAAACAGATTTGTGCCTATTGATAAGATAGGAATGACAATATCTCTCTATTTGTGTTTCCAAGAGAATCAAGTAAGATTATGAATACAGATATATTTGATAAACTCTAAAATCTACTACTCCTATAGGTCTGATTATTATTACAAGGAGCTTAAGCGGGAAGAAGTCAGATGGTTTCTCTTTTTGCCATAGCACATTGCTGATTGCCATTCAATACATATTCATTGAGTATCAGCCACCAGGAGTACAAAAAATGAACAAAACAGAAAAATAACCCTGCTGCCATTTTTTTTAAGAAAACCTCTTTAAAGTCATGCGTATGAGTATCTATGTGTGTGTTTTAGTTTAATCAATATTTATAAATGGTATTATGAGTCATCTATAACAAATAAGATTTTAAATAAGAGATCTCCATAAACATATATTTTAAAATATTACACTATGTACATTAGCAAATTAAAATTTAGGGAAAATATTTAACTTTTAATTTTAAGCCAGAGGTCCCAGAACAAATTTGACCGCCTAACCTATTTTTTTGTTTCTCTATTTCCCCCATTATATCCTCTATAATAATCCTAAAGAACAAATGGGAAACACTGAGCTCCTCTTTACCTGGTAGCTCTTAGGTAGAGTAACTCCAGCATCCATTGATTTAGCCTAACAGCCTAACAATCCGCATGTCCTCTCAGAGCCTGGCCTCACAATACAGCAAACATCTTCTGAGCACCTGCTTGGTAACAAATGCTTTATAAATATTTTGACATAAACTTTAGGAGCTGAATCTTTATGCTTAAAGTAGTGTCTGATATGGAAGCAGCCCAATTTTTCTAAAAATAGAAGGAAAGTTTAGGAAATTTAGTAGAAGTTATAATACCAAATCAACAGAAATGGACTTCATTTTTAGAACTTGAATTTTACTGTGCTTAAACTAAATCAGGATATCTCTCTCTCTTTCTACCTTCCAACTTTACTAGCTCTTAGGGAAATGCAAATCACAACTGCAATGGCATGGCTATTAGGTTGGCTATTATCAACAAAACAAATAATGTGTGTTGGAGAGGGTGTAGAGAAAAAGGCACCCTCATCACCGCTGCTGGGAATGTAAACTGTACAGCCACTATGGAAAACAGTATGGAGGTTCCTTGAAAAAATTAAGAATAGAGCTAGCATATGGCCCAGCAATCCCTCCTCTGGGTATCTATCTGAAAAAGTTGAAAGCATTTATTCTCAAATACATATGCAATCCTATGTTCATTGCAGCATTATTCATGGTGACCAAGACATGGACACAATGAAAGTGTCTTTCTATAGATTATTGGATAAAGAAGATGTGGTACATGTATACTATGGAATACTACTCAGCCATAAGAAAAGATGAAATACTGCCAGTTGTGACAACATGGATAGTTCTTAAGAGTATCATGCTAAGTCAAATAAATCAGTCAGAAAAAACTAAGAATTATATGATTTCACTCATATGTGGGATATAAAACTGAAACTCATACACACAGAAAACAGTATGGTGTTTACCAGAGTAAAGGCCGTGGGAGGCTAGTAAACGGGAAAGACGGTCAAATAGATGGTGATGGATGATTTTATTTTTGGGTGGCGAGCACACAAAGCAATAATAATCATAAAAGAAAATAAATAATAAAAGAAAAAATTCTTCCCCAAACAAAAAAACAAACAAAAAAATAAGTAACAGTAACACTTACTTGCTAACCTCCAAATTGTCTTACTCCAAAGGAAAAGAAGACTTCATTTTCTTCTTTTCAATTTTCATTACATCTGTCTTTTCTTCCACTCTTTTGAATTTTTTCAGAGTGCCTTTGCTGCCTTTCATCACCATTTTCTTTCTTTTCTTTAATGATGTATGGCATGTTGCTATATCATAGTTTTACGCTGTTTAATTTGCTTCTACCTCGGGGATTATTATTGCTAAGGGGGATGCTCTATCAAGTTCCCTTGCCTTTTCAGTTAAAGAGAATTCAAGGTGTTTATAAACCAAGAGAATTAAGTGACTTTAAGTAGAAAATAAAAAGAGGCATAACTGCATACTACAAGATAGCAATTCATTTTAGAGCTAGAAATAATCTAATGTATTCTAATTCCATCATAAAAATTTTACATTATAAACACAGGCAAACGCCAAGCTTTCCACAGAAACTGGATTTCAGGTCCTTCACTGAACAAAATCTAAACTGAAAACAACTGAAAATAATTCCTTTTGTTTGAAATAACAGGTAAGGATCAAGTTTCTAGGTCCTTTTATTATATGTAAAAAGTAATGTCATTTTAAGTGAAAGCTATAATATGAGGAAAGTGTGTAAGCCTGCATGTTAACTCCGGCGAGCATGGACGTGTTTTTGTTTTTCTTTCAGAAAGGCCTTCCTTTCTTTTAGCTTTCAGATTCTTTTATTGTTTTCTTTTATTTTTGGTGTAGTGTACAGGAGGATCTTCCTTTGAGGCTGTAAAACACAGGCTTTCATTTAGAAAAGGACATTTTTATTGACTCCACATGCTCTTTGAGTGCTCCTTTTATCTAGAGGTTTCAGCCTGGAAACACATTGCTAAAAAGAATTGCCTGCAGTTATAATTTGCAGTTGATAAGTCAACCTGCAATAGCTACTAGTGGCCCTCACTCATGGGAGTACCTCTGTGTGAGGGTTAACAATGGTCCCCAAAGTGTGGCCCCTGCCCCAGCAGCATCTGCAGCTCCTGGGAACTTGTTGTAAATGCAAATTTTGACTCTCCACCAGACCCAGTGAATTCAAAACTAAGAGTGGGTTCCAGCAATCTGTGATAACAAACCCTCCAGGTGATTCTGATGTGCTAAAGTTTGAGAACCACAGGCTTACTGTTACAGAAATGAGGTGACACTTTTAAGTACATATAAATGGCCAACATCCTTAGGTCCTTCAGATGGTGCTGAAGGCCATTGCCCTGTTTAACAATGAGCCAGGCTAGTTGCCAGTGATGGTCACATTACCCCTCTCCCCTCAATTGGCCCTATTCACAAGCACAATAATTTACTCAAGGACTCACAGTGAGTTACAAACATGTCCCTTCTGAAAGTGCTCACACACAAATTAAAGACCATCTGAGGTGCTAGCAGCAAAAGTGTTTAAATGGCACTGATATTTACCCTGTCCTGATGGCACTGATATTCACCCTCTATTTCCGGGGACTCCTTCTTCGACTCTGCTTATCCTCCCTCTCCGTGTGCCATTTCTCAGAGCTTGCACCCACTCCCCAGAATGCAAACTCACCCCCTAAGTGTAGTTTCAGAACTAAATGCCTCTTAACTCCATCTCCCATCTGCCCAGTGGACAGATGTCCTGCTATTAACACTGACAGAAATAAGTTACACTGAAATGATCATTTGCCTCAAAAAACCTGGTAATTTGCATAGATCTACAAGTTACCTAAGTTTATCACTCTTTCTCCTTGTAATGGCTTGTAGGTTTTTCCTTCATAATATGTCTCATATTCATCCTTTCTTGTCTATTCCTACTATTTCTCTATTTAGACTCTCAATAGTTAAGCTGCAAGTCTGTTTTCCAAAAGGTTTTCCTCCTCTCTCCTTCCTATGCAAAGGTAGGTGGTATAGCATGAGTGTTTTGTGTTACCTGTTTGACCTCCTCTCCTTATGGGCCTCTTTCTAACTACAGATCAGTCTCCACACTCCTGAGCCTGACATGCAAAGCTCTCTAAGTTCTTATCACAGCCTACTTCTTCCCTCTCTCCTCCAATCACTCCTCCTTACAGATTACTTACTCCCCTGGTTCTCAAACTCAGAGTCACCATTAGGGCTGGTTAAAACACAGATTTGGGGGCCCTATTCCTGAAGTTTTTAACTCAGTTGGTCCTGAGGTGAAACCCAAAATTTTGCATTCTTAACAAGTTCTCAGGTGTTAATGGACCAAATGCTTGTGTCCCTCCAAATACCCCCTCAAATTCATATATTGATGCTCTAACTTCCAATGTGACTGTATTTGGAGAGGGGGCCTCTAAGGAAGTAATTAAGGTTAAATGAGGTAAAAAAGAGTGGGGTTCTGACCCAATAGGATTAGTGTTCTTATATGAAGAGATCTAGAGAGCTCACTGTCTCTTTCCGCCATGTGAGGACACCTGACATGTCAGGCATTTGCAACCAGAATCAGGGCTCTCACTGGAAATCCAATCAGCCAGTACATTCAGCCTCCAGAACTGTGAGAAAATCAATCTCTGCAGTTTAAGCCACCCAGTCTGTGGTGTTCTGTCAGAATTGACTGACACACCAGGAGACCCTGATGCTGCTGCTCCCAGGACTACACTAAGCAGCACTTTTTTAGTTGTCCCTAATGGGTGTCTCTGTCAACTTGGCCTCCATGACTTGCTGACATGCCTTTCTCTTCTCCAACCATTACTTGAATCTCAATATCCTTGTAGGCCCACCTTGAGCCATGCTTCTCCTCTGAAGCCTCCCAACTCTCCTGCCCACAGTAATTTCTCCCTCTTCTCAAAGTCCCAGTACCTGTCTTTAGCTTCATCTGTATTTAATGTAAGCTACCTTGTATGATTCCTTTCCCTTCATATACTTGTCTTAGCTTCACTGTAAGCTCCTTGGGGGCAGGGGATTTTCTCGTGTTTCCTACCCAGCACAATGCTTTGTGCATAGCAAGAGTTCAATAAATATATGATTATTAGAGGCCTGGTGCATGAAATACGTGCACGGGTAGGGCCCCTAGGCCTGGCTGGCGATCAGGGCCGATCAGGTTCCCTGCCTCCCGGCCTCCCGCCTCCTCTTCCCTCACTCCCTCAGCACCTCGCTGCCTCTGGTTACCCGTCATGTTCCGCACTGCTCCCTGGTGGTCAGCATACGTTATAGGGAGTGATTGAACTCCCAGTCTCCTGGTCTAACTCCCTAGGGGACAATTGCATATTAGCCTTTTATTATATAGGATTTAGCAACCATGGCATGCATGGAGAAGTTAATAAAAACTGCAGGTGTGAGTTCTTCAGATGTCAGTGGTTTCCCAGTCAGTCTGAGAGCCTCTTGGTAGTGTGGCTTCCTTCCTTAGAGAGCTGCATCCTGAAAGAGTTCCTCTTTTTTGTTGTTTGGAGAAGAAAGAGGTAATTTTTAGATAATACATCTAATGATGATGATGATGATGCAATAAGAATTCACTTTTATTGAGAGATTGCTGTGTGCTAGGTGTCTCACATCTATTACCACTTGTGATCCTCCAAGCAACCAGTGGGCTTAAGAATTATTATGCTACCCATTTTACAGATGAGAAAATTGAGGCAAATAGAGGTTAAGTGACTTATCTCAAGGTCATATAGCCAGGCAAAGGTAGAGCAGGTGCTTGAGCCATGACTGCATGGTTCCCCGCTCCCCTGTCTTAACACACCAATTTCTTGCCTCTTCTTCTCTTTAAATAAGCAGAGACCTTTAAGCCAGAGGTTTATACAAGCTTGGTTTCTAACTATTAAGATTTAGATTTACTATTCCCTTGCCACTTAATACAATTCATTTTTCTTTTTTAAATATAATCAGGCACTTAATAACAAGTCTTAACTTCTAGTGCTAAGGGATAACTGAAGGAGAAATCATCCCATATCTTTTTTGGAAGTTAGTTATAAAGGGCATATGGAGGTTGTGTGGCAACAGTCTGCAATTTTCATTAATGCCACTCACCCCATTGCTCACAAAACCTGTTTTCAGTGAACACAAACAGATGTTATGGCTCAGTGGGTCCAGAGAATTTGTATTGCATTTTGCTTGTTTGACTCAGTTATTTGCAGAATGCTCTTCTGACATCTCAGTTTGTCAGCATTTCCATAAAATTCCTAAACAACTGATTTTAACCTGTTTTTACGTTCCAATCAAACCCAAAACAAGAATAACAGCAATAACCAAAACTTTGGAGAATATCAGTTACCCATAATAAGAAAATATTAGACAACTTTGGGAACACCTAGTTTATAATTGACTTAACTTTTGCTTAATTTCAATCAATGCAGTATATAATCATTCTGTTGGATGAATGTCTTCATAAAATATGATTTATAAATCATTACATCACATATACATACATAATGTATATGTGTGTGAAAATATAATGTGTGTGTAGATCCCACTCCAGATAATTCTCTTACCTACAGAGCAGTTTTGAGATCCTTTGATTCCTAAAGAGAGAGAGTTTAATTGGGCTGTTTATTAAAAGCCCACAGATTTAAATCCAAGGCCTGGAAAGGCTTCAAAATCTACAACATTTAACTTAGTTATACCTTTGTGTTCAATTAAACTAATTTACCTTGCATAGCAAAATGTGTTATTCATATTTCTTTTTAAATGAAAATTATGATTAAAAAAGAAATACCTGGACATTCTGAATAATTGGAAAGTGCAGAAAATTATGAGCAGGCAGAAAAAAACCACCATAATGTTAGCACACAGAAGTAAGTATTGCTTTATTTTGGAATCTAAAAGAAATTTAGTATCCTAAATGTTGATTAATTTAACAAGGTTTATTTCACTAGTGCTTATCTATTCTGCTACATTTTGAATCTGCCCAATTTCTCCATCACTCTTCCCACCAGCCCAACCTCTAATTTGTCTGCCCACTTCTGTCTTGCCTCCCTTCAGACTTTTCCCACACTGCACCCTTGCTGAAATCACTTCAATGACATCTATTGCTTTTGGGTGAAATGATCATCTCAAAAAAGCACCGCGAAGCAGAGTGCAATATCAGGCCAATAATCCAAAGACCTTTGAATGACTTTGCAGGGTTATTCTGAGACTCAGGTATTTGTGAGAAAAAGGTATGTGAAGAAGCCTATAAACTCGCAAGCTGCAAGTGTGAGTGGGTATTGGTTAGACCTTGGAATGGAATGCCAAATGTAAAGTGTTTTCCTTGTTTTGATTTAAATTTTAATGGTTTGGTTTTGTTAAATTTTAGAAAGTTATATACATTATTTTCAGAATTATTTGAAACAATGTTAGCCTTTGAGTGGCAAGTAGCCAAGAACAGCGTAAGTCAGAAAACAGGGTTCTAATACCACTGATAATTCTGCATGGCCTTGGAATGAAACCTGGTTCTCAAACAACTGAGAAGTGAAAAGATGCAACACACACACACACACACACACACATGCGCACGTTGATTTGATATGGGTAATGTTATAAAAAATTAACCTTTCAACTATTCATGGAAAAAGATAAAAATAAACAATAAAAGTACACCTGTTCTGACCTAGACACATACTGAGATTAGTGCACTAAGAGTGACAATTTCCCCATTGCATGAGATACAGCAAACACCTGCTTATTCTGTGCTGTGAAGACTCTTAAATTCTGCAAATGATGTCACCAGTGACTCCCAGTTGTCTCAACTTATCAGGTTTCCAGAGAAAATGAGATGCTGGGCAAGAAAAACTGCATCATGAGAAAGTGAGATCTGGTATTTGATGACATGACCAGAGTATAATGGAAATATCCCTCTAAGTGAAACGCTACCATACCCTTTTGTTCATTCTGGACAGCTTGGCCATCAAAATACAGTGTTTTCCCTCACCCCAAAGAGAGTTATTCTGACTTGATTATTTTAACATGTTAATCTTTGATGACCAAAATGAAAGAGTCATGGATGCAAAACAGAACAGAGCCATGAACATTAGCCTTTGTGTCAGTCAGGATATCAATAACAAATAGATTGAAACTGAAATAAGGGTAATTTGAGGAAGGGTTAAGAGAGACTATTTATGCAGGTTTAGGAAAATACAAGGAATAGTGTATCTGACACTCTTGGTCCATAAAACGTAAGGAGTGGAAGTGCCACTGGGGTCTAGAAGGAGACAGTTTTCTAGGGAAGGTAACTTTGAGAGTTAGAGTCAAAGCACACAGCCAGCTTGAATAAATCAGAGGGAGCCTAGAGAATGAATACCTGAACTCACTCCTTCCTCCCACAGAGCTTTGGAGGGTCTCCCTACTGGCTGAACCTGAATGGGAAACAGTAAGTAAGAGAGCCCATAGCTGTAATCCATACAACCCAACAAGGTGTACTATAGGGGCAAATGGAAGGTATTCAGCATAGCCATTCATTGTAGTTTACCCAGCATCTAGCACAAAGGTTAGCACATGGTAAATGTTCCTCAAAATTAGTCCAATGAAAAGGCATATGGAATCTGTCAGTGGTCTACACTGAACACAGTGACATACATTATTTTTTCCTAATTCCCATTGAGTTTCATGCTTTAGATTGACTATAAACCCATGATTTCAATAATTTTAAAAGAGTAATTTTATTCTCCCTATCTAAGTTTATATACCCCTTTGTATTTATCCAGTGGCACTTAAAATTTTCTTCCTTGTGTGAAAATGGCTGAACAGAATCAGTGAGAAAACGGTAAGTTTTCTCCCTAAGGGGTCTCTCTCTCTCTCTCTCTCTCTCTCTCTCTCTCTCTCTCTCTCTCTCTCCTACACATACACATTTTGGGTGCTCTATAGTGTATAGCGTAGATGAAAGCATACTTTCAATAAATGTTTGTGGAAAGGTTTGTAATTGTATCAATTCAAATATGATGATTACATCAAATCACAGTTTTTAATTTTCTGCATTTACTATTCTAGCATTTATTCTAAAATTTACTAAGTACCTTCTTCATATCTAGCATTGTACTAAGCACTTAGATTTCAAAGATGAGTAAGGTGTCTGTCCTTGTAGGGCTTAACATTGGGAGAAGAGAGACATACAAACTAGCAATCCTGTATGACTCAATGTGTTGGGGTGGGGGAGGGGGTGTTACAAAATGATCCTTTTGCTGGTAGGGAACAAGCATGGAGAAGAATGGGATAGGGAGGGAAAACTAAAGCAGCAATGTCCTATACCCAAACACATTAGGCTCTAGAAGAATGAAAGGCTATATTAGAAGGGGTGTTCTAAAAGTAGGATGCATTTTCTTACATTGCACTTGCATTCCTACAACTTAAGTACTTCATTAATATTCAAAAGGCACCCTGACTACTGAGCATTCTCAATAACTGAGGCCACAATAAGAAGAGACGGGGAAGCAAAGGAAGAAGAGAGAAGTTGGGGAATAGGACCAGAATAGACACTTCTCCAAAGAAGACATACAGATGGCCAATAGACATATGAAAATATGCTCAACATCACTACTCATCAGAGAAATGCAAATTAAAACCACAATGAGATATCACCTCACACATGTAAGATTGACTATCATCAATAAATCAACAAGCAACACCTGCTGGCGAGAATGTGGAGAAAAGGGAACCCTCGTGCCCTGCTGGTGGGAATGCAGATTGGTGCAGCCACTGTGGAAAGCAGTATGGAGTTACCTCAGAAAATGAAAAATGGAACTGCCCAATGACCCAGAAATCCCACTTCTGGGAATATATCCAAAGAAACCAAAACACTAATTAGAAAGGATATATGCTCCCCTATGTTCATTGCAGAGTTATTACAGTAGCCAAAATTTGGATGCAGCCCAAGTGTCCATCAGTGACTGAGAAGATAAAAAGGATGTGGTGCCTTTGCACAATGGAATATTACTTAGCCATAAAAAAGAAGGAAATCTTACCTTTTGCAATAGCATGGATAAACCTGAGAGTATTATGTTATGTGAAATAAAGCCAGTCGGAGAAAGACAAATATCATATAATTTCACTTATATGTGGACTCTAATGAACAAAATAAACTAACAAACAAAATAGAAACAGACTCCTAGAAATAGAGAACAGAGGGGAGGGGAGTTGGGGATGGGTGAAAAAGGTGAAGGGATTAAGTAAAGAAAAAAAACCCCTCATAAACACAGACAACAGTCAGAGGGAAAGGGGGATGGGGGAGGTAGAAGAGAGTAAAGAGGGGATAAACAGTGATGGAAGGAGATTTGATTTGGGGTGGTAAACACACAATAGAAATATACAGAATTGCATACCTGAAACCTATATTATTTTATTAACCCCTGTCACCCCAACTAATTCAATTAAAAAGAAATAATTTGGGGGATAGAGTTTGTTGCAGACATAGAAAAAAAAGTATTAACTTAAAAGATGATCTCCTGAACAGAAGGGCTAGTCACAGTAAAATGAAAAGTGAAGTAAAACCAATTATTCAGAACAAAGGAGAAGAAAATATGGGCCATAGAAAGTTATACTTTTACATTCTTAGTTCTTTGTTGATTAAAATAAGTGAGATTGTGGGAAGGGCACTGTCTCTGCCACTTATCTACATAACTCTAGCACATCTCTCAATCTACTTGTGCCTCAGTTTCTTACCTTGAGAAATATGGATACGTTACTGGCCTCCCAGGATTATTTTGGAGAGTAGCAAAGTGGTAGACGACATGCCTGGATCACAGTGTTGCTGAGCATTATGTAACCTTACCTAATATTTGCCATTTTTACTTTGGGAAAGTATTCGGTGTTTGCAGAACCCTATCACATATCAAACAAATGCTCCGATTAAAGGTATTTGTGCACAGCCTTAGGGCTGCCCTGAAGAGCCTCATCAGGCTTTGAACGTCAGCAGACTGACTGCGACACTGAAAGAGCCAAACCTCATGAGTTCTCCACTTTCCCACTTGTGCCTCCAAGATGTGCTAACCTCTGGTCTTGGAAGGCAATGCTAGCTAGTATCCCAGGGATGCGACAGGCGTGGAGAGTTGCTGGATGGGATTGTTATCTCTGAAAGGCTTATCAGATAAAGTGAGAAACTACTTCAAACAATGCTTTCAAATCAGTATTAAACTGAAGGTGGCCAAGTGGACTTCACTATTATTTCTCTGCATAAGCTGAAGCCATTCCTGGGCCTTTTCTTCCACAGGTGGCACCCAGCTGAAGTTTCAGCTGTAGACTTTGGCTCCAAAGCTCATTTCTTTATTTTGGTGCCAGTCCTTCTACCAACTAAATATTATTAATGATAAGTTCTCCTACATTTCTGGTAAGAAGAGACCAGAGTGAGCCACTTCTGAAAAGAGTTTCTTTTCTACTGTGGACATATTTTCAATAGTTTAAGGAACATAATTAGAATAATTAATACTTTGTATATATAATTCGTATATTGAAGCATATTAATAGATTCCAAAATGTGAATCTGTAGCTCTCTCATTTCCATTTCAAATTAAACTATATTATACTTCACTTTAGCAGAAAATGAGTTATTAAAATGATCAAAAGGATATGATTTAAATTTTTAAAAACTTTAAATAAGCAGGGACTCAAAGTTGTTACAAAAAGTTAAAAAGAGGATAGATCATAGAATTAAAAAATTAATCTCATATACTTTAATTTTTTAGTTGTTAAATATAAAATTTTTTAAATTTGTGAGCCAGTTGTAACTTAGATATAAAATACCCCTTTTGTGTGTAAAGTTTTTGAGGCTTGGAATCCTCAAGCTGTAATAAAAGCTCAACTAAGGAAACAATATGACACGGATAGCTTAGCAATTAATCATTCTGAGCCTCATTCCAAATTGTGTTATCCACTGGGAAAAACTTTACTTAACGTGTTTTTGTTTTATACATTTTCACTGTCTACTACAGCATGAAATATTCAAGAAGCCCTTGGTATAATGAAATAAATGTTAGAAGACTTTTTTTATGATGAATATTATAATCAAGATGCAAGAAATGAGTTTTGTAACAGCTTCTAAAACTATAAGTAACACATTCTTGAGAAACAACTTTTCAAGCTAACTACCCAATTTAAACTGTTGGGTCAACTTTAAGAGGAATAATATGTGATAATTATTATAAATATTAAAATAATTCCTACTCATGTTATACAAAGCTTACCTATAGTATTTCTGTATATGTTAATGGCATAGGGAAACCTAAGGCACTTTTAACTATATATCTTTATCAAAAATAGGTGGTGATATGGTGAGTTTTATTCTAAAAGCAACATAAACGTTTTTGTCTTAATAAAAATATATTGTGGATATGTTTGACATATAGGAACTTTAAAATGAAGAATGCAAGCATATACTTTCCTGCAGTTTCTTCATTCAGAACACCCTTCTCTTTCTACTTCCTCATGACCCAGGTAACCCACTGACTTCTGTGTTCTCTTTCTTCTCAGGTCAAATTTTCCCCTCTTCTAACATGACCCTTGTTATATCACTTCTCACTTGCTAGTCTAGTTTTAGAGCAGGATGTCCCAACCTCAGCACTATTGCCATTTGGAGCCACATGCATTTTTGTCGTAGGGAGCTGTCCTATACACTGTACAATGTTTAGTAGCTTCCCTGATCTCCACCCAAGAGAAAACAGTGACACAACTACCACTCCTAGATGTGACAACCAAAAAGTTCTTATGATATTGCCCAAAGCCCCTGGGTGAACAAAATAACCTTGCTTGAGAACCACTAATTTAGAGCAACTTGTGCATATAACTCCACTAGAGGACCAGTGCATGAAAATTCATACACTGGAGAGGGGGGGGGGTCCCTCAGCCAGGCCTGCCCCCTCTCACAGTCTGGGAGCCCTCAGGGGCAGGAGGTGACCCATCAATCAGGGAAAGTGATGCCCCATCACACCTCTGCTGCTGCCACTGCCGGCAGCGCAAGCCTCGGTCGGCCCTGGTTACCTGAGCCTCAGGCAGCCCTGGGCAGCTGGGGGGCTGAGGGGACTGGGGACTCCGGAGGCAGGCTCGTGGCAAGGCAGGGCTGAGGGGACTGGGCGCTGCTGGTACCACCATCTTGGGGCTGTTGTTACCACCATCTTTGAGGGTGTGGCAGTCAATTAGCATATTCCCTCCTTATTCCCTGTGGTGCTGCCATTTTGAGGGAGGGGAAGTCAATTAGCATATTTTCTCCTTATTGGCTGTGGGCACCTCTATCTTTGCAATGGTGTGAGGGTCAATTAGCATATACCCTCTTTATTAGATAGGATGTTCACCTTTGAATATATACCTCACTGTATGGGACTTTGTTCAGAGGTGATGCTCAGTAAGTACTTGTTAAAGAATGCAGATGGTGTTTTATTGCTGCAGTGCTTTTCTAAAATAATAAACATGCTACTCTTATAAACTGAACTTTCAGTTCATTTGAGGACTTAAGCTTCTACATCCATTTTGGATTTATTTTTCAATATTTGGACTAGAGAGAGGAGAGAAGACAGTGTGTTTTCCATATTGATAGATCTCATTTGTCTCATAAATTTCTAATGGGACTCAATTCCTTATAGTTTTTTTTAATGACTTTCTTTTTTTTAACTACTAGAAAAAAGATGACATAGAAATCTATGTAAAAAGAGAAGAAAGCAAAAAGCAAGGTAAAAGTGAAAAGGAGCTAAAAAAAATAAAAGGAGAGGAAGAAAAAATGCAAACAAGATCATCAGGTTTTTCTATACTTATAAACCCATTTTAAAAAAGCTGAATTCAAATAAAAATACTTTTAAAGAAAAATAGACCATCCAATTTGAATATAAAAATTTTAATTGTAATTGGTTTTTAAAATTTTAATCTTATAGTTAATTTCCTAACACAGACATACAAGGAAAAAACATAACAGAGAAAAAAATGAGAAAGAAAATTTTAACAAAAAGTAGACAAGGAAGAAAATGAAATAAGGGAAGATTTTATGAGGAAAAAAAAAGTAAAATATGAATGTTTCAAAAAGCACACTTATATTTCTAACTAGAGGCCCAGTGCATGAAATTTGTGTACAGGAAAGGGGGGGTGTCCCTCAGCCCCGCCTGCACCCTCTTGAAATCTGGGACCCCTCAGGGGGTGTCCGACTGCTGGATGTAGAAGTTTAAGCCCTCAAATGAACTGAAACTGGCAGTTGGACATCCCTCTCTCAATCTGGGACTGCTGGCTCCTAACTGCTCGCCTGCCTGCCTGCCTGATCGCCCATTACTGCTCGTCTACCTGCCTGATTGTCCCTAACCATCTCTGCTTGTCTGCCTGATGTCCCTAACTGCCTCTGCCTCTGCCTCAGCCCCTACACTGGGACCCAGGCCTCCCTTCTCCAGCTGGCTGCAGGCAACCGGGACCTGGGCTTCCCTCTCTCTGGCCAGCTGCAGGCACCCAGGACCTGGGTCGGCCACAGGCACCTGAGATCCAGGCACCTGGGACCCAGGCCGGCTTCACCTGAGCTGGCCGCAAGCACCCAGGACCCCGAGTGGTGCCGCCAGGGCCCTGGCTTTGTCAGGAAGGATGTCCAGAATGACGTCTGGAAGACATCCAGTCTATATGGTCAAATTAGCATATTACCCTTTTATTAGTATAGATGGATCCCAAGTCCTTTCATATAATATGTAGATCTATTAAATAACACTTGAATAACTTAAGACAAGTATTTCCTTGTAGAATATGAGTTAGACATTAAGGGAATAGAAATTACTTTGTTTTACTGATCATGAGGTAAATGAAAATGTACTTATTTATAGATTGAATTTCATTTAGTTCTGTATTGTTAGCTTGAAAAATCACAGGGAGGGGGGGTGGGGAAAGTCCAAGTAATGTCATTTAGAGTATTTGGCCTTCACACTCATTATCAAGAAGATGAACACACAATGGCTAAGAGCACTGAATCTAGAGGTCTAGGCTAGCTGAGTTTGAATCTGACTCCCTGCTTACTAGGTGTGTGATCTTGGATTTCTGTTCCCCCAGAAGCAGACTCTGAGACAAGCACTCAAGGTAAATGGTCTACCTGGGAAGGAATCCCAAGAAACACTAATGGGGGACTGAAGAGGTAAGAAAAGGAAAAAGCGATATGGTATCAAGCCAGCCTTCCGAGGGAGAATGGAGCTCTGTACTATAGGGGAACTCGAGTCTGTGCAAAACACAAGTTAGAATTGACCCAACTGAGGAAGCTGGATTTTATATTTTTGTTTTTTAAATTGCCCATTTCCTATCTTTCCCTGGTTGTGGGCTGCTTCCTGGTGCATTAACTCGTGGCACTGAGCATGCTCCTGTGGCTTCTCAGACAGAAAGTGGCAGGGTTTGCAGTATGCAGTGCTAGCTTCCACTTCAAATGGTGTATTTGAAAGTTATCATAACACCAGTGTGACCTTTCTAAACTGAATTAACAAAATATGAGATTTTGAGGAACAAAAATTCAATATAATAAATATTAGAATAAATGTTTAGATAACTGAAACAATATTTACACTGGAAACAGACTTCATTTGGTCGTTTTGGACTCTTCATGCCACCAGGATATCAGCTGTTTGAAGGGGATAATTGATCCTACCATTAACCTCTGTTTCTGATTGAACAATGGCTATGTTATATTACGCAGTAGGATTCCTCTCTCCAACCTCCCTCAATTTGGAAATATAAACCTCTATTTGAGCAGGTGGAGAAGAGAACCGTAAAGAGATGGCAGGTGACAGTGGAGAATCCTTCATTATCGCCAAAGATGTCGAAAGAATGTTTGCGTTCCCTCTGGCTCAAGTGAACTCCAAAAGAGGAAGCTGGGCTTCAGCCTCTTGCTGGAGCCCCATTCCAGAGGGCTGGCCACTAGGAGCAAATATCAAAGGAGCAAGAAGCTATGGCATGTGCTGCAGGAGGCATCACTGAGGAGTCTCTGAAGGGAGCTGGAACAAGTTACACTCATCAAGGAGCTGAACTGAACATATACAATGGCCCGTAACACTGGGCCCCTCAGAAAGCCAGCATTTGGATGCAACCATACAGAGAACTCTGAAGACATTTTCCTCCTTCCCTTCCGTGTCTGCCCCCCAACTGCTGTAGCAGAAAGGGATCTAGAAGAGGGCAAAGAAGGGGAGCAAAGAGTACATCAAGCTCCCTTTACCCCTCAGGTCCTTGGGCCTGATCACGCCAGTTTAGGGATGATGAGGTTGGTAGGGATACGTTTCCACAGAGCATGACTGAAGGTACCTATTGGAGAAAATGCAAAGCTGTTTCATATCTATGTCTTGCAAATTTTAACTATGCCCCTCCGCACCAAAAGACATACTCAGTAAAGCCAGAAAAGTAGAGTAAAAAAGAAAAAGGGAGACCAAATCTGAAATAAAGTTATGTTAAATTGGGTGGTTACTGGGATTGCAGATCCTCTTATCTGCCACCCTCCGTTTTTAATGTTGCCATACAATACATAGTATAAAAATAAATACATGTGCCAAATTCCATATATCAAAATTGATATAGATGCAGTTTTTTTGGTGTGACTCTATGCTAAAACATAGGCTGTATACATGTGTATATATACTATAAATGCATACCCATAAAAACAAAGCACAGTTTTATATTCTTAGATTCTCTGGGAATAAAGCTATAATACTATTTGTATGATATATTAGAATTGCATTGATATCTATAAAGTTCAGAAAAAATTCAAAGATCATGGATTCAGGGGAAATGTTCTGAATATTTCTGTATTTCTTGATAAGCTCTCATGAACTCAGCTTATTCTTCCTTTCTGGAACCATCCCAAGATGTAGGCTAGGTTTGCATATCATATGAGGAAAAAGAAAAAGAGCATTTAAGTGGACAGTATCAGAACGCACCAAGTGTGAAAGACAGGCCAAACACCTACATGGCAATTACCTCGGCATTATCTTTGATGTAGTTAGAAAAGTTAAATATCTGTGGAAAAATAAGTCTCGAGCATTTTCATCACAGGAAAGAAAATCTATTCTTTCTTTTCTGAGGATCTCTCATGAATGAAAACCATATCCTTTTATTTATATTTATGATTTCTGTGGTGTGATTTATTATGTTCTAGAGTTTGAGTCTGCATTTGGGTCTTTTTGACTCATACTGACATTTTCAATAATCTCTCAGAAATGCCAGATCATAAATGCACATAATTGCCAAAATATAATCAATCACAAAGCAACTTGAAATAAAGGTTAACAGTAATATCTTAGAAGCTTATGAGGTGGGAACTTTGCCATGTGAAACAGATTTGAGTTTTAAATAAAATACTTACCTCTTGGCCCATTTCAAAGTAGAAGTTGAAACTTTTCTCATATAAAATTAGGATAAGATTAGATTTCCCTTCTGGAAACACTAAAGGAGGAGATTTTACATTTGAAATCAGGATTTGGGGAATTATCACTTTTGGGAAGTTGCCCAAACCAACAAACACTGAATCTTTTATACTAAATTGAAGAGACTATCACAGCTATGGATATTCAAATCTAGGTTTTGCTAAATTTTTTGAAGTTAGTTAAGAAGAGTCAACCATTAAATACAGTTTTAGTATTTATCATACCCTACTCATATTAAAATTATTCATAAGATTATAACTTATGAATGCTAAAAATTTGGTAATTTTATATTAACCATATTCTCCATTCTTAAAGCTTTAATTTATTAAAGTAAAATTATTAATACTATTTATAATAATTCTTATGTTGAATTTTACCTAGGTGTTCACTTTATTATCACACTCACTGTGTTACTTACTCTGTGAGGTTTGAGTGTCTATGAACTTCTTTATCAAGGCATCAGTCGTTTGGGTATAAAGACTGAGAGCATATCTCAGAGATTGAAGATCTGGGCTTTTCTCCAAGAAATTCTTTTTGAGGCCATTTCCTCCCGCATGAAAGTATTGCTAAAAAGGAAATAAGTAATGTAAGCAAAGGCATTTGGAATAACACTGGAGGAGAGGTTTTATTGCTGTAATAATAAAGCCCAAATGGAATGATACAGTAACATCCAATGTAAGGTAGTTACAAAGTGCTACTACATTCTCATTGCTAAGTCATCACCATCTAGTTCAGTTTTCCTCAGTATCTCTGAAATGATGCTCTACACCATGGACCCCAGATCCTTGAGGCTTAAGACTTTTCCTCTCACTCAAAACTTTAAGCATATGAGATCATGAAGATGCAGAGGTCAGCAATCTATAGACTTACACATTTAGGTAATAATTGAGTTGGTTATTGGCTTCTGTTTTCAGAAGATGAGAAAAATGTCCAGGGTTAGCAAAATTTCACAAGGAAGGTAACTTAGTCACATAATTGCAGACACTAATTTGTCTTTCAAGGCCAGATACCTGCTAGTCCAACTTTCCCATCTGTAATCATGCAATGGTGTAGATATAGGCCAATCTAAAGAGTCAGAGTGGACCTTAGAAAATCAACATCCCCTGACCCTTATACCTTATGTCTGATAAAATCAAATAGGTTTTTTTTTGTTTGTTTTGTTTTTTGTATTGCCATCCAACAAACTCAAAAACAGTATAGTTTAGGCAAGATAATATAGACGCTGTAAGCTCTTTGACTATTAATATGGTCATCGAAGGATGTTAGCATTTGCCTGCTGCAAGTATTATGCATGACATCTTTTTGGAAAGCAGAATATGCAGAGATATGTAATAGAAATAAAATTTTTTCCCCTAATGATTTACAGATGACAATACATACTATTTATAATATTCTGTAATTGCTAGATAAATAGTTTGCTTTCTCCCTCTGTACCAACAATGCAAAACTTCACATTCATTGCAACATGGCTCACTATGGTCTGTGATCCCACAAATGACATATTTTGAAAAAACTCAACAAATAATTTTGATACATGTTCTCAAATGAATGTGTGTCATCCCTCTATTCCATTCATAAATATCTCAATTTTCTCCCCTAATCAAGGGGAGATGTAAAAAAAATTCTGTGCATTTATAGGCTTCTGAGTGCACTTTTAAACAATATAATGTAGAGAAGATTCAGGGGATAGATCAGAGAAAGGAGGAATTGGGGATATAATCCCAAGAAAGATGGCTCCAGAGGACAACCAAGATGGTGGCATAGGTAAACACCTGTACTTGCTGCCTCTCACAATCACATCAAAACTACAACTAAAATACAAAACAAAAATAATCCAGAACCATGGGAAAGCTGGCTGAGTGGAAGTTCTACAACTTGAAGGAAAGAAAAAAGCGCATGAGACTGGTAGGAGGTGTGGAGGTGCGGAGATGCGGAGGTGTGTGCAAAACGGTCTGGCAACTGGATGCGTTGTTGTTTTTTTCAATCAGGAGGAGATACAAGCTCCTGATTGCTCTGAACTCCAGTTCCGGGCGAGACTCTGGGGACACAGACTCATATGGGGAGAAACTGGACTGTCTGGCATCGGGCCAGAACGGCTTTATTTCAGAGGTGCTCACAGTAATCATTGTTCCTGCATGGGGCTGCAAGACACAGAGACCTGGGGACCTCTCTGGTCTAGGGCCAACTGGCAGCCATTGCTGTTTGCTTTGCCCTGGTGATTCCCTGAGACCCCGCCCCACCCAATTTACAACCCTACCCAAGCTGTGTGCATCGGCTTTTGCATATGAATGGCCTGTCCTTTTACAACTTAAAACCTAACAAACTGCAGCTGGGTCAGAGAGCTCCAAAGCTTCCAAAAGAAGGCCCAAGGCCCAGCAGCAGCAGCAGCCTGTCTTGCTTCACAGCTGGGCCCCATCTGGGCACTTCCAAACTCCAAACAAAGAGGAGGAATCTGAAGATCTCTCTGTAGCTCCTGCTGGGTGGCCTCAGGGAGTGGCTGACTTTGCACCTCCTTGGAGATCCAAGAGCCAGTGTACCCATTGGTCAATGTGAGACCATACCAGATTACAACTCTTTACATCCATAAGCGACACACTCAAGGGGCAGACTCAGTGAGCAGCAAAGTCCCACTGAAGCAAGTCCTGCCCCATAAGGGTGTCTCCAGTACAGCAGTTCTTCCATTGTAGACATAGCTGATCCTCACAGCCAGTTGGCCTGGAGGTCAATTCCTCTCAGTGATAAAAATAGCAATCAAGACTTAACTACAACAAGGCTATGAACACAGCTCACAAAGGGGTGCACCAAGAGTCTACCTCAGGTGATTGGGGAGGCTGAGCCACTGGCCCTATAGGACACCTAGCACACAAGGCACTCACTCTATCAACACAGGGAAGCAGCCAAAATGCGGAGACAAAAAAGGATGTCACAAATGAAAGAAATGGAGGAAAGCAAACTACTGGATATAGAATTCAAAACCACGGTTATAAGGTTACTCAAGAATCTTCTAGAAAACTCCAATAAATTTAGTGAGACCCTCAAGGATATGAAAAAGGACCAATCAGAAATTAAGCATACACTGACTGAAATAAAGAATATTATACAGAGTTCCAACAGCAGACTAGAGGATCCCAAGAATCAAGTCAAAGATTTTAAATATGAAGAAGCAAAAAACACCCAACCGGAAAAGAAAAAAGAATCCAAAAATATGAAGACAGTGTAAGGAGCCTCTGGGACAACTTCAAGCGTACCAACATCAGAATTATGGGAGCGCCAGAAGAAGAGAGAGAGCAAGATATTGAAAACCTATTTGAAGAAATAATGACAGAAAACTTCCCCTACCTGGTGAAAGAAATATACTTACAAGTCCAGGAAGCGCAGAGAACCCCAAACAAGAGAAATCCAAAGAGGACCACACCAAGACTCATCATAATTAAAATGCCAAGGGCAAAAGACAAAGAGAGAATGTTAAAAGCAGCAAGAGAAAAATAGTTAGTTACCTACAAGGGAATACCCATACGACTGTCAGCTGATTTCTCAACAGAGACTATGCATGCCAGAAGGGAGTGGCAAGAAATATTCAAAGTGATGAATAGCAAGAACCTACAACCAAGATTACTCTAGCCAGCAAAGCTATCATTTAGAATTGAAGGTCAGATAAAAAGCTTCACAGATAAAAAGCTAAAGGAGTTTATCACCACCAAACCAGTATTATATGAAATGCTGAAGGATATTCTTTAAGAAGAGGAAGAAGAAAAAGGTAAAGATAATAACTATGAACAACAAAGTGACAACAGATACTATCTATCAACAAGTGAATCTAAAAATCAAGTGAATAAAAAATTTGATGAACAGAATAAACTGGTGAATATAACAGAATCAGGGTAGAAAGGGAGTGGACTGACAATTCTCAGGGGGAAGGGGGTGTGGGAGGTGTGGAAAGAGATTGAACAAAAATCTTACACCTATGGACGAGGACAGTTGTGGGGGGTAAGGGCATGGGGTGGGTTGGGAACCTTGTGGAGGGGAGCTATGGGGGGAAAAAGAGGAACAACTGTAATAATCTGAACAATAAAGATTTATTAAAAAAAATAAAACTGAAAATATAAAGTGAATATATATTTAAAAAATGCATGATAAACAAAAGAAAAGAGAAAGATTGCTCCAATTACAGACACCCTCCCCAAGGAGAAAAATTATGGCCACTTAAAATTCCAATAGAAAAATAGAAAAGGCCCTTTTCTTTTTAAAAAAAGAATAAGCATATAATATTTAAAGTTGTTTTACACTTTGATCTTCTTATAAAAATGTTAAAATATTTTTCACAAGTATAAGTATTTATTGAGGTCTATGAATCCAGAATTGTTTCAGGTGCTTTGGTGAATAAAAGAAATATAATCATTCCTTTCTTCATGAAACATGATATGCTATTTGAGATGAGAAAATATTAAATAGATATATTGAAAGGGAAAGTTTGTTCTAGACAGTTTGGCTCAGTGGATGGAGCATCAGCCTGGAGACTGAAGGGTCCCAGGTTTGATTCTGGTCAAGGGTACATGCCCAGGTTGTGGGCTTGATCCCTAGTGGGAGGCGTGCAAGAGGCAGCCAATCAATGATTCTCTCTGATGATTGATGTTTCTATCTCTATATCCCTCTCTTTCTCTTTGAAATCAATAAAAATATATATTTTTTTTTAAAGGGAAAGGTTTAATTTGGTCTTGACATTTCTGCTAGAGGAATGATGGGGTTGGGGTGCTCTCTTGAGGTCTGTTTACATAACGGACCATGGAGCCATCAAATGCAATAATTCACAGTAAATTGCAGTGGGGTAAATTGAACCAAGCAGAGGCAGGATATTCTAAAAGAAACACATTCTCCCTCTCAATGTTTCTCAAACAAGCTCCAGTTTTATTAAACCTCAGCATAAATACTAGAAGATTGTAATAAAAGACATATAAGAAGAAGCAGCTGTAATGGTATTTTGTCATCTCTCAGTACTAATGAGAGTTGTTAGGAAAGATTGTAATTCTATTGGGGACTGAGTCAGTAGAGGTTTATAAAGTGGTGACATCTGTGATGTTTATAATTTTATCTGCACTGCCATTTTAAATTTCAGCAGCACCTTGTTAAGTCACTGGAGTGGACTAGAGAAAAAGGACAATGCCCCTGGGTAGCCAAGAGAAACCCTAGGAGTCCCAGAAACACTTAAGAATTGAGGTACTTGTAGTTCTCAGAATAATGTGTTTTTAAAATTTTTATAAGAATTTATTTGGGCCAAACTGATGGCATATGCCTGCCAGGGAACAAGATAAATACTCCCAGAATAATGTTTCTTTGGTATACTTATTTGCTACTATTATTCTATTCTCTGCACTAAACTTGTGCTGCCTTTAAGCTTCAAGTTAAGAGATGACATTGTAGTCTTAAAGATTTATAGTGCTTACTAACATACTAAATGCTCTGAGACTCACTGTGGTAAATAAAGTCATAAACGATGTTTTCCTTCTTGCACCCCTTATTTATATATATAAAAGCCTAAGTGACCATTATGACGGAACGACTGGAATGATGGTTGCTATGATGCGCACTGACCATCAGGGGGCAAATGCTCAATGCAGAAGCTGTCCCCTGGTGGTCAGTGTGCTCCCACAGCGGGAGTGCCACTCAGCCAGAAGCCGGCCTCATGGCTGGCGAGCACAGTGGCAGTAGTGAGGGCCTCTCCCACTTCCACAGCAGCACTGAGGAGTGGTGAGCCAAGTGGTAAGTGTGAGCAGGCAGGCAGGTGAGGGGTTAGGTGCGAGCAGGCAGGCAAGCGTGTGGTTAGGGGCAAGCAGGGAAGTGAGCAGTTAGGAGCGAGCAGTTCTGGATTGCAATAGGGATGCCCAACTGCTGGATGTCCAACCACAGGGATTGGGCCTAAACCAGCAGTCGGATGTCCCCTGAGGGGTCCTGGATTGCGAGAGAGTAAGGCCGGGCTGAGGGACGCCCTACTCCTGTGTGCATGAATTTCATGCACTGGGCCTCTAGTAATTTTATAAGAAGACATGTTTTTAACTAGGAAGGCATTATTTTGTAGGTCTCTGGGACATGGGGGATTAATCATGAAATGAAAATGTAAATAAGGTATGAGTGTGTTCCTGAGGAAAGCCTAAGGGTCTCTCTAGAGTTTTCGGTTATGACACTGAACTGCCTTCTGCTAGAGGCTCTAGCGGGATAGAAAGTGAGCAAAAGATGTGTAAGGGCAGAAATGATGCCTTTGTATTTTGGATGCATTGTATAATAGGGGATGTTGCAAGACATAACCAGGACAGAAGGTACCAAAGTCAAGGGAGAAAACAAGAAAGTAAGATGCTATGGATGAAAGTCTCTATTCAGTGAACACAGACAAGTAACACATGCTATAGGCTCCTTACTCAAAGAGCAAAGGAAGTGACTTCTAGGTTTAAAATGCCACCCTATGGGAAGCCTTTCACAGTGTTCAGAACCTGGCCATGTCTCCTAAGAGCACAGGTCTTTATATCTCACAGCACAGGCAATCAACAGAAAGGAGGATCAGGCACCGTGTACACCTTGTTATTCCGAGATTTCTCATTCAGTTTGACTCTTTGCAAGCGCCCTGAAGGAGCAGGAGAGTAGACTCTGTATTTTGCTGAGGCTTGGGTTTGAAGGATATGAATGTGAGGCTGATATGTGGGAGTGAATGTCTTAGCTATGAACATCCACTGTCCACAGCTCAGTGCAGCTGAGTTGCTCTCCATTCCTTTATAGTAAGCATTTTGGAGGGGAGTTATGTCCTAGAGGGAATTTGTGAATGCAGGGTTTGGAAGCCTTCTCAATGTTCCCTTTATGCACACGGAAAGTGGATTATTCTCCAGTAGTTCTAAACAAGAAAACTATGACTCAGTTTCTTGTTGTTCCTCTGAAACCTGCAAAATCCCTGAACATTTCTGATGTGCTCAGCTGTTTTGCTTAGGCTGGTGCACAGTAGCAGAAAGTAACTGGCAAAGTAGCACATCGGGACAACCCATTTCCTCCTCATTCAAGAAAGGAATTTCCAAGCAGCGAGAGGACCCTGGAGAGGGTGGCTGCTCAGTGCTGTGAAGGAAAAGGATGTCAGCTGGGTGACCTTCTCCCTACCCTTGGCCCCGCCCTGGCTGATATTTTCACCTCAAACATTGACAGACAAAGACAGAAAGCATGTTTTCCAAGTGCGCACTTGAGTCAAAGCTCAAAGTTATTACGTTGAAGGACAGAATCTGGCTTCGGAGAGGTCTTGGCAGCCTGGAATGGTGGGTCAACATTTATATGATCAGATGACAAAGAGGAATAAAAAAGGCCTTTATTTATGATACAATGTTTTCCGCAAAGTACAAGATAGGGATGACTTAGCTTAACATCAGTAAAATTTAAAAAGCGATAAAGCTTTATTTGCTCTCAACTTCAACATGATTTAGCAAGTGATAGGGCAGCTCTCAGAGCTTATGAAATCTTATGCAGTCATATAGGCAATCAGGTCAAGACAAAGGGCCTGAGAGAGCAACAACACTCTCTTCTGGTTAGAACAAAACTGGGATATTCGAGTTATTCCTAATTCATTCCTAGGCTTCATTTTTTTTAATGAAAAATATAAAAAAGTGAAGGGCATCCAAAGTAGATGAGCAGGGTTTTGCAAGGTGTAGGAACATGCTATTTAATATATGGCTGCAACAGCTTCAGGGAGCATGATAGTTTTCTTCTATGACTGAAGGGCTATCCTATACAAAAAGAAATAGAATTTTTCAAAGGACTGGAGAAGGACCAATGCAAAACTACAAGTATCAGGGAAGCAGGTTTTTGGTTCAATATGACAACCTTTCTCATAATAAGTGCATCTTAAAATTGGAGCTGTTGCTTATGGGTTAGTGCGGTCCCGTTACTGGCTTTTATTTTTATTTATTTATTTATTTATTTATTTACTTATTTATTTATTTTCCGTTACTGGCTTTTAATGGTGGCCAGTTGACCACGGGCCAACACTGCAGATGCATCTCTTTGTACGAGTAGGAGAGGGGAGATGTTGGGTTATGAATCCAATTCTAAGAGTTTCGAATCCTCTTCATTTCTTTGACTCTCTGCCCTATATTTTAAGATGTAATTCCTCATCTTTCCTCTGTGCGATGTGATTTTTGCAGAGATGATTTAACCTCATAGATTATCAGTTCATTTATTTTTAGAATGGGAATAAAAATATCCTCCATTCCCGAGTATAGTGTAGTAAAAATGAAATTAATTACTGTAATGGCTTTGTGAACTGTAATGATTTTTCTATTTGTAAGAAAATATACCTAATTGGTAGAATAACTCCCCAAATGGTAGCCCTGCTTTGTTTCCTGAGCACCAGTCCCTGCCTCCAACAGTCCACTGGGTACTTATTTTAATGTTTCTGCCACCATATCTAACTCCAACGTGGCAAGAAGAAAATGACCCTCCTGCCTAAGTTGCCAATTTTCTCAGTGGAGCCATGCTTCCCACTTCCCTGATACCTCGGAGTCACCCTGGGCCCCTCTCTTTCTCTTCCAAGATCCAAGTTCCAGTGATGTCCCTTTCTGGTGCCACTCATGTTCATCTTTTACTTTCTGCCACCCTGGTGATAGCCCTCATCCATCTTATGCACTAAATAACTGTAACTGACCTCTGTAACCATAATCTTGAACCATTCAATCCAGTTTGCGCATTCCTGTAACATCTCCATTGCTAAAATGGTCCTTCTGGCATGCCATATATTTTCAAAAACACCAATGGCTCCTCATTTATAGAATCCACTGAGGGTGTTAAAGGACCTCTGTACTTTCAACCCAAACCTCATTTTACACTGTCTTACTGTACAAATATCCAGTTAAATCCAGTCTGGCGAGTAGAATGTTCTGGTCACTGACTCCTAGCCCTCTGGTCCTATGCCTTACTGTGGTGAAATCCTTCTCCCTGATTATGTTCAAGTCATGAGTCTTTCTCCACTGTTCCGGCCCTGATGTCTTTCCCATCTGGCCTGGGGCTCCCTTCCATCCATCAAGACCACTCCTTCAGCTTTTCCCAATCCTTTGAATTCATAGTAGTGGCTTATTCCTCTAAATCCTTACCACTTTTTTTTTTTAAACACACATATATTTTTATTGATTTCAGAGAGGAAGGGAGAGGGAGAGAGAGATAGAAACATCAATGATGAGAGAGAATCATGGATTGGCTGCCTCCTGCATGCCCCACACTGAGGATCGAGCCCACAACTTGGCCATGTGCCTTGACGGGGAATCGAACCGTGACCTCCTGGCTCATAGGTCGATGCTCAACCACTGCACCATGCCTGCCAACCTCCTTACCACTTTTTAATCTGTGCCCCTTGGTTAGCATCTGTATCACCCTGTTCTACCCCTTACACTGCTGTCTCATAAATTAACACATATCATTATCTAATTTTTAATGTGCCTTTTCCATCGTTAAATCCAGAATAAAAACTCCTTGAGAGAAGGAACAGCCCTGCTTCCCAAAGGGAAGTCTCAGGAAATACTGAAGAATTTCAGGGTGGGCAGAGTCGGGGGGTTGTGTTCTTTATAGTGAGAAGTTGCTGTGCACAGGAAACCCTAAAGGCCAGAGCACAAGGCCTTGAGGACTTGAGCTATTGCTTGAGGCAAAGAATCAGATTTAATAGGTAGCTTCCCTGAGAGAGAATGAAAGGTTATTAAGGAAGGGGGGAAAGTGGTACGTGGGCTCTGTGAGTTTAGCAGCAGAGAGGGGCTCCCCCAAAATAACCCAGTTTCCGGGCAACATGGTAGTTATGTTGAAAGAGCTTTCTATATGACAGGAACCGTTTTCACTTACTTTATATGTGGTAACTCATTTAGTTTTCTGACAATAACCTCTTCAATCCTATTTCCATTCCCATGGGCGAGGGCAGTAATGTGCACACTCGAGTTTCTCCCTCTTAATCACCCACATCCTGCTACCCTAATTGTCCATATAGTTTCAAGTATTTTATTTACATTTTTACTTATATTCATTTTCTGATATTGGTAAAGGCTTCCATCCTTCACAGTAATATGTTGACTTCACTAATGTAAGGGTGCCTGGTGAGGAGCACTGATATTATATCTGAATGAAAAGAATTATGAATAAAGTATCACTTCCTTTTTCTTGATAAGTATCTAGAGATATTTTTCCTTTTTGTGTGTGTATGTTCTGCATGAAACTGCAAAAAATAAACCAGTTCAGATCTGATTTTAATTTGTGAGGGTGAAAAATAGTACTGCTAAATTAAAAAAAAAATCAAGATAAATATTGCCTGCATGCTTAGCAAGACATTCCTTTTATAAACCCAATTAAAACCTTTCTAAATTCTTCAGCTCTTCATGTTTGTCACATATTTGAAGATCTTTCACAGTCTATTTTTACTGACTGGAGGGAACATGATAATGTTTCTTCACGAATTTGCAGGAAGTATTTACTTTTCTGTTACATATACTATTTTGGTAGTGATTTCCCATCATCATCATTTTTTTTCCTTACAATACCTGAATCTCAATTTTGGTAAATTCTGGCAGACAGTTTATCTTGCAATCTTGTAAACTTAGATATAATAGTAGCCTGACTTTAACAGCTGAGGTTTAAGAAAATTATTTGATAGATATTTCAAAATCATTTTCTACTACAACTGGATTCCTTTTTTCCATAACAGGTCAGAAGTTCAGATTCTTTACTTTGATGCTTAAGCCTCAGTATTTTGGCTCCAATCCAATGTTTCTCTTTTTGTCGCTCTTTTCTTTTTTGGATGGGAGCAAACCTGCAGCCTAGGTATGTGCCCTTGACTGGGAGCCAAACCCACGACCCTTCAGTCCCCAGGCCAGTGCTCTAACCACTGAATACAACCAGTCAGGGCCAGTGTTCCTCTCTTATTCCCTATAATATGCAGCCCGTCATGACCTAGTCCTCTTCACTAGACTATGTGGAGATTTCAGGATGACCCACAGCTTCTCGCATTTCACTCATGCTTTTCTCTAGGCCTGCAACAACTTTCCCCTTGTTTTTCCCCAATTTATCTTCTAAACTCCAAATTTGTTTCTCTAGGAAACTTTTCCCTAGGTACCCACGAAGAATTTATCACCCTTTCTGCATCCCTAACCACTTTTTCCACATCTCTTTTATCAATTGTAGATGTTTTTGTTCATAAGTTAAGAGCAAGGTCTCGTAACTTATGATACCTCTTCATTGCTCACCATACTTGCTATATGCAGTAAACCTTCAAATACTGGTAATAATTTTTGAATTATGATGCTCCAAACTAGGTAAGGCATGTGTTCTTTTCATAAGGATTTTAAATAATGCAAAAACTATAATCATAATGATAAAAAATAAGATGCTGAGAAGCAGCCACCAAATTGCCATGCGAAAAACAGGTAACAGGATAGGGTAAGACCTTAGTCAGGGTTACAGCCTCAGGCATGACATTGCATATCCCATGATTTGTCTGGAATCCTGAGTGGCAGAAATGGTGTTATCTAGTATTAAATGAGCAAGTATGTTCCAAAGCTCTATTTGAATAGATATTCATATTTAGTCTAAATTCTTTTCTTTATACCAAGAAATGCAGATTCCTAGGGGCCCTGATCCCCATGTTTGTTATTGTTAAACTCCCGTATCGCCACTGCATGAAGTCAACCACATCTGCAGCACACATTGCAGAGTCATGTCGGGTCCAAATGACAAGTGTTCCACGGGAATTGGAAAGGTGGGAAAAATAAAAGCAGCCAGCTTTTTTTTTTCTTTTCTTTTTTTTCTGAGTATTTAAAACTTCATCATAAAATAACTTGAGGAATGTTCAAGATTTAAGAATTTCCTTAAGCCTGGAGATTCATGTTCAGGTTCAGTATCTGCTGTTGGAAAAATGTCTCCAGTTTATCTTTGAAAGAAACCCACATTTCAGGGAATCCTACAGCAGTCCTGAGTCTTCTGACATGTGGTCTAAGACTCAAAAGTTCAACAAGGACCCTTTCAAACTAGGGTTTCCCAACTGGACTATTAGCTTGCACATGCTGATTAAGTTTTTGGTTGTCTGCCTCATAGCTGTCGTCTTGCTACTTTTATTTTCAAATGCTATTGATTTAGCTGTGTTGACAGGTAATGGAATGTCTCAAAGCCCAAGCATGCTACCTGCAGCATATCATTATAACTTCTGTTACTTGTATCATATTCTAACCTCTGGCTTATAATTAAAACTGCATGTGACTGATATTAGAAAATTTCCAGCCCAGGCCCCGTGGCTTAGTGGTTGAGTGTCGACCCATGAACCAGGAGGTCAGGTTTCTTCGATTTATGGTCAGAGCACATGCCTAGGTTGTGGGCTCGATCCCCAGTAGGGGGTATGCAGGAGGCAGCCAATCAATGATTCTCTTTTATCACTGATGTTTTTATCTCTCTCGCTCCCTTTCCCTTCCTCTCTGCAATCAATAAAAATATATTTAAAAAATAATTTTTTATTATTTAAGAGAGTTAATATTTTGTATTCATACTTGCATAGACATTGAAATATTTTAAATTATTTTTAGATAATTAGAAAATAATTTAATAATTGAAATATGATATTTTAATTTAGAAATCATTAATTACTCTGAAAAAAATATCCGTTTTGGCTTGCTACATTTTATCTACACTTTGTTAACATTTAGGGAAATAGTGTGACATAGAAGCAAGGACATTGACTATAGCGTTTGGAGATTTTTCTCTGCTCTGCCATTACTAGCAGGTCGGTGTCCTTAGACAAATAATTTAAATCCTTTTAGCCTGTTTTCTCATCTATAAAATGTGAATCATCAATCTTGATCTATCTACCACCCAGGATATTTTTAAGAGTCAGGCAAGGTGAATCTGAAAGATATTTGAAAAAACTTAAAAACACGATTTTAATCTATATTCCACAAACTCCATAGCATTCTCCTTCTTCTTTTCTTATTCCCAGCTTACTTGCTTAAATTGAACTAAAGAGAAATAAAGGTTCATCTCGCTGGCAGCCTTTGCGTGTTAGTCTGGCTAGCATCTGCTGGTTCCAAGAACATCTTCCTCCTGAGGTCTCTGCTTGCCTTATGGTATTCCTTTTGCTAGGCTCCAGGCAGACATTAGGGTTACAACTGGGTTACAATTATTTTAAGTACTCTTCTTCTTTCTTCTGAGTTCCTTTGTAGTAAACATGAGAAGTAGTGCTTGCTATGACTGTCAGCAGGTACAGATATCAGCTGCAGGCAAGATAAAGGGAGTCCTAGCTTTGGCTAACTGATGACAGGGCAGGTACCAGGGGAATGACCTGGCAGATGGGCAGGGCACAGGGATAAGAGTCTAATAGCAAGCCTAGCATGGAGACCCCTGAGAAAGAGGTGGCATGGAAGAAGGTGGGGAATAGGAGGACTGGAGACGTGACCTCAGATTCTGAGGCTCAGGAGTACCAGGGTCAGACTCTAGTCCTAAAATAACAAGATAACGACACAGACCCTTTTATTCAATCGTGGATGTCAGATAAGTCCAGAAGAACAAGGCAAGTATTTGGTGGCTGAGGCTGAATCAAAAGATCATCACAGGTGACCCAGACAGGAAAATGGGATAGTTGAGTTGTCAAGATGTAGATTTGTAGGGGTTAAAGTTGTCCCAGAGTTTGGGCAGAGTTCAGCCTACAGGTGTTGGTCAAGTGTCCTGACCACAAAGAATTAGAGAAATATTAGGGTTGTGGGCAGGAGCCAGGTCTGGTAATGAATGTCAGTCCTTTTCACAGAACACATTTTCCTTTCTCTCTTAAAGTCATACATTGACCTAAAAAAATCCATAAAGGATTAGATTCTATAGATTTTACTCCCCCCCCCTTCATGGTGTACTGCAGAGTTCTTTTTTTTTTTTTTTTTTCTACTGGCATTTTCCTATGTCTAGCTCTTAGCACTGCCATCACTCTTATTCACATTTTCCCATTTCTTCTGAAAATTATTTTGTAAAATTTCCATACTTCCAGACAATACTCTTGCTGTTTCTTTAGAAACTCTATTTCTATAATATCACAGCCTAAATTCTCACTCCCCAGCTTCCACCAGGTGTTACAAAGCTTTCACCTCACTGATTTCATTTTGCAGTTTTTGACATTAAAGCCGTAAAAGATGGCCTCTTATTGAATGCTGATCCTGCAAAACAAAAGCCATGAGGTGATAGTTTTGTGAAGGTGTCCAATTGTTAGACAGATAGAACTCTGTTCTAATGAATTATAAAGTCTGTTTCCATCCAGTGAGACTATTCTGTGCTCTGAAAACAGCTCCTGGTAGCTGACACTTTCTGCTGCACTGTTCACTCATCCTGAATAATAGATGCTTCCTACAGTGAAGTGAGGGGACATTGGACACAGTTTAAATTTAGGAGATAAATTGATTTTTCACTTTAACAAACTTTAACATATATGTACAAAATTCATGTACATAAATATATAAGGGATCTATGAAAACAAAGAAATTCTAAGTGTAAATTTTGAGATCGTCCCACATCTAGCCCACACTACCACTTTTGGTCAACCTTTGGCTATGAAAAATTGATGCACACAGCACAATGCCTTTGAGTTTTGAGCAGAAAATTAAATTATTGCACTAAGAGAGAGGGGATTGATCTTTTAAAAACCATTTCAACAAGTATAGAGCACATAAAAAGAAATTCTGTTAACCTCCAATCCCATGAGGCATCTGTGTAAGTGGGCTTTGGGAATAATCCATGTCTTTCTTTGAAAACATGTTACAAGATAGGTTTCACACACATTTTTTAGACATAGACAAAGGAGGCAAATAAAAGGGCAGTAATATGGATGTAATAAGGTGATACGGGATAACTGGACACACTTCAGGAATTCATGTATACAACTGTCCGTGGACGGCACAGCTCTACAGAGATGCATCTGGGGTACATTTTGCTGAGGGCACCTGGGGGATTCCAATACATATCCAGAGGCACTGTAAACTTACCTTGATGGTAGCCAGGACCACCTCCATTATGGTGCACTGTCTTAGCGTCAGACCCTTGGCATCCTCTCGAATCATGTGCTCCTGTTAAACAGGTTAATAATTGCTTATAAAATAACCAGTTCATTAACTTAACAACTATTTTCAAACAAAATCTGTATAATCCCCATATGAAAACATTTTTATTTTAAATACTTTCTTCTTATTGACACTTTTCAGATGATTAGTTTGTCATATATTAAATACCCATTTTGCCAAAAGAAGAAATGCTACTAGTAAATATTTACTTAAAGAATAGTACTTTGATTCATTATGGTTTTTTCCCCACTTACAAGTTAATGTTACAACAAAAGAGAGAAACCTGAAAAATGTGAGTCAAAGCTTTTTCACCTTAATTCCTTGCTTTATGTTCTTTAAGACTAAAGCAGGTCAATTATGGAAAAGATTTAAGATATGAATTTTAGTCTCTCTCAATTACTACTGATAAAGACTATGTATCATGCCTTCAATTTATTCTCTTTCTTGGAGCCCCTTATTGCTTAGTCATTACTAGGAAAAGGTTAACTGAATCTAGGACTAGATATTTCAATACTTCAAAAGAATTTTTCAATATTTTAGAACTGATTTCCATATTTTACAATGGATTTTTCTCATTGTTCAATGTGGACTATCTCAATCCATTAGTCAAAGCTTCTGTAGGGAAATGATGGTAGAAAATTGAAGACAAAAATAAAAATAGAAATTTGTCTAAGAGAAAAATTTTAAAACTACTGAATTCCCCAATTAATACAATCTCCCCCAGGCTGCCACTATTCTAGTCAATAAGATCTAACAAATATTTATTGAGTGCTCATTATGTGCCAGTACTGTTCCAGATGATTGAGACATATGCCGAATAAAGAAAGACTTTTGCCCCTCTGGAACTTAAATTCTAGCTTCTACAGGTGCCTTTGTATGAATTTGAGGAAATGGCCTTACGGGTGTACACAGCTTTGGGAATGCATGGCTTGATGCATGGTCAGTGCCTTTGGTCAGTAATAAAAGGTGTCTTTTTTTCTATGGGGCACAGCTCCACATCAGCACGTATGGCTTGGCAAATGGAGCCTGGGCTTTATTTAGACCATCATTTGCTACCTTAGCCAGGAATGGTTATAAAACAACCAGTTCATTAACTTTGTTCAATTCACAAATTGTGCCATCAAAACTAGCGGCTCATTGCTCTGTTCTGTCCCTTATGCTGTTAGTAGATGCCATGACTTCCTGAAGGTGGTTTCTGTGTCTTATTTCTGCAGCCTTTCAGTACCTATCTTGGCAATCATCACCTGCTAGGCATTCAATATATTTTTTGGGACTGAATTGCACTTCTTTCACCTTATCTTGTAAAGTTCAACATGCTTAAATAGAATCACATTCCTTTGAATATTGAATGTTGAAACCACGGTATAATGTTTCATGGACCCATGGTATACATGTCTGCATCTCACTGCATCTTTCTGATACAGGGATTTCAACTCAAACATGTGTGTCCATTTAATATTTTTAAACATAAATATTAAATAACCATTGAGGCTCAAAGAGTAATGAAAAATGTCTGCTGAATTATAGGGGGGAATGCTTTAGGATAGGCAAGTAAATACAAATCTTTTATATTAAATAAATCTTGGGCTTCATCAGTCTTGACTAGCTTTACAATGTGTTCAAACTGTTTAATAGATGTTAATCAATAATATATGTGATGCTGTAGAAAATCATAATTCTTGCTAGAAAAATTTTTCTGGGATTTAACAATAGCTCATTCAAATAAGGGAGTCTCTGAAAGAGGCTGGCAATGACTTATTGCCCAATGAGTTACCTTTGCTTATGATTAACCCGTAGTCTCAGATGTATTTTTCTCCATTGGTTTGATATTGTATTACCACTTGTCTATAAGATGTATTCATTCAAAACATTATGACAAATCTGATCCCATTAAATAGTCAAAAGTTGGGTATACATAATATCCATACGTTATGAAGTTCCAGAAAAAGGAGGTAATAAATATATATCCAACTGCTGAATAAATACTTGTTTTATGAATCCATTCAAAATTTTAGTTCCCTCATTATTCTATTTTCTTTGATCCTGTGTTCTTTTAAGTAAGCTTGTTTTTTGTTAATATTTCTGTATAGGATTTCTAAATTTATCCATCGGTATAATTATTTTAAATAGTACTTTTCCAGGAAATCAAATCTGCTTTCATACTACCATATAAACAATGCAAAGGCCCAAAGGTTTAAGAAATTAGTAGTAATATTCTAGTGACATAAGGGAAAATAGCTTTGTAAATTTTCAAGTTATTTTTTATGGCTAGAATTTTAAGTTTTTGCATATGATTATAGAGGATTTATTGCTTTGGAATTCAAGTAATAATTAAGTGGACTAATAATTTAAAAACTAAAAAAGCAAGGGTCAGCAATAGAAAAATATGATACAGAACTAAGTTATTTTTCATCACCTATGGATACCAAGATTCTATTTTTAGTTCTTCAGATTATTACAGTATTGATGCACTAACCCTTTTCAGACATATTATTCATAATTTGTTACTAGTTTATTACAATCAAAAGAGAATTAATTGAATTGATAAAATATGGGGGCTCCAAAGGGACCTAACTTAGCATGAACTCTGATTTTTCTCACCTAGCATGCATGTACCCTCTGAGGAGCCAGTCTCCATCCCATGCAGAGTTTATAATATTTGAATAGGCCTGACTGTAAACCAGGGGTGCCTATATGAGTTAAGGCAAATGGCATATGTCATTCCCCAGGCTACAGTTGTTGGTTTGGGAATGGTGATAACACTCCATCAGAGCTGATGATGTGCCAGTGGGCTTTGCTGGAATTCCTTGCATCAAGGTGGGTATTCCCTACAAGATTTCTGGTTCAAAGATGTTAGATACTGAGCAGAGACAGCTATGGTACAAACAAGAAGGGAGGTGTTACAGCAACACATCACATAAGGAAAGAGCAGCTGAGAGGTTCTATAACATCGTTTGAGTTCTTAATCAAGCAGTGATCGAAAACAGAGTTGTCCCAGGACTATAAAGTTTCATGTGGAAATAAAAATCCTTCTTTGCTTATGTTACTATGGCTTTTCATCACCTGAAATTGAAGCACTTCTAGCTGATGTAACGATCCATTCAGGAAATGGAAACTTGGGGAGATGGAGTATGTTTCCTAATATCACACAGATGCTAGCAGCGTGGCCAGGGCCAATTCTTTTGTAATGACACACTATGCTGTTTCACCTTCATGGTTTTATAGGAGCAACTTCAACACTGTAAAATTCATTTTTCAAAGTAGAAACTAGAAAGCCCAGGAAGGTGTACGAGGGATAAAGTAAGAGATCCGAGATACAAAATAATAGTTTGGCAGTGACATCTACCTTCCCTTTGAACTATCGAAATCACTGAATACCTGTAAAAACAATCTTAGGTGATGGTTATGTCTTCTAAATGGATTATTGGATTTTTATTTTCCTGAGGAAGGGGATAATGTAGGTAATAAAACAGGATTCTGAAATTACAGGGTAGCTATTTTTATCAGAATAAGTAATTACACAGTCAAATGGATTATCCTCCCTCTGTGTGTTACACACAAAACAATTCTGTGGTACCTAACTGGGAGCTGCCAGCTGGGGGAGGAGACAAATAGCTGTTTCTGTGAGTAAGAGATGTTATTCTCTTTGTAGTTACTATGCAAAGATAGTATCCCATGATCTCACTTAGCCTCACAACAGTCCCATGGACCTGGTGTTAAACTGTTTTGCATTTTACAAGTCCCACATCTGAACATTAAAGAGGTTAAATACTTTGGCTGGTGTCACCATAGTTGGAAGCACCTGAGGTAGAACTGGAGCCAAGGTGATCTGTGTCTGGAACCCACCCCCATGTGACACTCTATTCTAATCCATAAAAATGAAACAGAACAGCATGTATTTTGACTATAGTCACAATGTTGGCCTATATGTGATCCACTGATGAGTGAATGAATGGATGAAAGAAATGTGGCATATACATACAATGAATATTATTTGGCCTTTAAAAGGAAGGAAATTCTGTCATATGTGACAGACAACATGGATGAAATTGGAGGACATTATAAGTGAAATAAGCCAGTCACAGTGTTTTAACCAGTCAAGTTCCTAGCCTGACTAGTCAGTTCCTATCATAGCTGCAAAGTATTAGGGATCTCAAGAGATAATAAAAGGCAGGGTTACTTAGCAAATTCTCATTTATAATGGTGTTTCATATGTTAAAAATTTAATATCTGCTTTGAGGAGTTTCATTTTCCCAATTAGACCTTTTGCCTATAAGACCGCTAGACTTTATTGGATTTCTATGACACATTGCAATTTGCATTTATTCACATAAAGCCATTCTAATATATGAAAGGAAGTACATTCTCTAACTTATTCCAAAAGCAGTAATGCTGCTACAATACAAAGTCAATTAGTAGTTGCCTTACTAATTGGAAAATGTGAGCAACATGGTGGAAAGGGACAAAAAGCAAAATTCAGTTCCTAAATTTGACCTGATTCCTCCTTCAAGCGACTGTGAGATCCCAGACACACATGTTTAGTCCTGCCATGGTAGATGCCATAACCGGTAGGAGGATCGTTTCTTGCAGAGCTGCAGTTAGCTCATAACTTTTCACAGACAACCAGTAATTTTATGAATTCTTATTACCTTTAGTTTCGATAATTGTCCAAGATCTTTAGCAGTGATGAAAATCATCTGGGGTCCCTAGAGATACACATTAAAAAAAGAGAGAGAGAGAGAGAGAGAGGGAAGATTTAGTCTTAAAAGCTTTAGTAATAGTTGCATTAGAAATGTGGTCAATAGTGAATTTGCTTTATTTCCCTATATTATTGGTGACTTTTATGCCAGATGCCCTTAGTAGGTCTATTTTACAGATTGGGTCAAAGATATCTAGTACTGCTAGCTTATAATTGTCCTCACAGGTACCCTACTTCTGCAGGCTGTGAGTTTCGGTTACTGAATGATTTGTTGCTTCCATAGTCAGTTTAGCATGTGGATTCAATCAGTGATCTTTACATTTCATTAATTTACCTTCAAATGAGGCAACTCCTTTATTCCATTCCTTCCCAAAATAAATCTGCAAAATTTTAAGATACAGAGCTGAGGAAGGTGAGCCGTTACTCCTGAGATGTTGTGCCAATTCTCAGAGACCTGCCCTCCCAAGCCCTCCCTCAGCTGTAGCCTCTTCCTAGAAGCTTAACATCCTGGAAATAAAATACTGGAATAAGCCATCTACCACACTACTAGAATAAATAGATAGAGGAATATCTATATGTAAATGTGACAAGAAAAGTAATAACTTTGACTAAGTTCATTGGTAATCTAGAATATCTTCACAGTAAGAAAAACAATCATTCTGGAGTAACAAATCTCCTTTTTTTTTTAGTGGAGCCTTTATATTCATTAGGAAATTAGAAATGACGAAGTTCATGAACACAGCAACTGATTTATTTTGCCTTATTTTATCTCCAGCACCCAGCACAGTACCTAGTGTACTGCAGTAGAACCTCAAAGAACATATATGGAATGAATCAGTAAGTGGTATAGCTTCATACTGAGAGATCTCAATGCTAGAGAAAATTGTTATGGTCAGCTTTCACAGGGAAGGTCTATATCAAAACTGAAATGTCGTCGATAGTATTTTTGCTATGTCATGATTTATGTCTTCTCATACTCTACAGAATTGTGCACTAGAAACAGTAGGCCTCATGGGGGAAATAGCAGTGGGCAGCATTGCTGAAGCTTATGTAATTTTGTTAACAAATAACTGTCAAAAACAACAAATGCTTCTTTGGGAGGTAGCATGCAGGTTGCTCATTGAGGCTAGTGGCTGCTTCAAGGAATATTAAAAATTCAAAAACATACCCAAACAAAGAACAACAAAACAAGAGAGTACAGTTATGGGCTGAGACAATACCCATACAAGCAGGGGGAGGGTAGCCTGCCATGTGTGAGTCATGAAAGGTGCATCTTTCTGGATCGAAGGCTTATGGACAAGTGGACTCTCCCCCGCCCCAACACTTGAAATTATTATTTAAAATATATTTTTATTGATTTCAGAGAGGAAGGGAGAGGAAGAGAGAGATAGAAACATCAATGATCAGAATCATTGATTGGCTGCCCCCTGTACGCCATACACTGGGAATCAAACCCTGATCTCCTGGTTTATAAGTTGATGCTGAACTACTTAGCCATGCCAGCCAGACAAAATAATTTTTTTAAAATTGGGGATGAAAGGACACTTGCCTATGTAATAACCAAGCTTAGTCCTTTTTTTTTTCTGAAGTTTATAGTTCTTCTATTATATTCCAAAGCCTCTCACCTAGAAAAATTCTATATAAGTCAATTACATGATCACTAACTGGTGTTCTAGAAATGCCTTACATATTGTAGCAGAGCAGGGTCTGTGTGGGGGTGTGGTGTGTGTGTGTATGTGTGTGTGTGTGTGTGTGTGTTTATGTGTGGGGGGTGGGTGTTTACATGTGATTTGGCTACACATATGTACAAATGATGATACCACACATTAATGGCATGAAGCAAAACTTAATTTATATTTTATCACCCATTGTTGGCAGTAAATCAATAAAAACATATGTATCTTTGCATCTTGAAACACTTTACATGAAAATATTTTCTATATAATTTCACTGGATAAATATGGACTGGGTGTGCATAATTAAGGGCTCAACACAGATTTTAGTTTAAATTACACATTATTTTCATCAGCTTGTCTTCTTCACAGAAAAAAAAAAAGAAAACTACTCTATAATGGGTGCTTGTTAGGATTATTTTTTAACTTACTTGGCTCAGGATCTAGGAATTGAGAATCCTAGCACTGTGTATCCATTTGGCCATGGTCTAACTTTGCTGCCAATCGACCTTTCCGGTTCTTTTTCCATTTTACTGTGTATGATACAATTACGTGCTTCAAATCCTCTAAAAGATGTCTCCTCTATTAACCTCCACGGGGGGAGGTAATAGATGAAAGCAAAATGTACAGATGGAAAAAACATCCCATATGGTAGTGCTGAATTTATCTCCTTCAAGAGTGAGGTTTCAGAAAGAAACACAGTGGGGATGTTCTAGCCTAAATCGAATTCTTTGGAGGTTCACAGTAATATTTAAAAAATTATGTGTGTAGACCAGATAACCCTATAAGTTTAACTTTGCTACATTTTTTCAAGAGATGAAGTGTGATTGCTATTCCCATTATGTAAAATTGATTTGCATAGAATAAGGTTATTTGAATGATCATTATTAAGACATTGTATACCAAACACTTTTTCTCAAAGTGGGTTTAATTAATACTTCATCTGGATCAAATCCACTCACTAAAACAGAAATCAATTAGATGGGTTATTGAAAGTAAAATCAAACATAGTTTGAACACTTACTGTTTGATCTGTCAGAGCAGGGAGAACAATCTGTTTTTCTATTTTGTTTAGAACTAGCTTCCACAGCTCTTTCAAAAGTCGCTTCAGAACTGTTTTCTCACAGATTTTTGCTGAGAGACTCAATCTGAAGTAAAATAAGACATATAATCACTTATGAATCTCCTATCCAGGTTTCAACTTATTTTATTGATTAGAGATTCCCATTTCTCAATACTGTGGTTCAAATACCCAAATAGGCCTTTACAGTATCCAAATGCTAAATTTCAAATAAAATATACCTATCAAAAGTCTATTTCATCATATGATACATTAGGTAGAAAATTAGTAGATAGTTAGTAGAAAATGAATTCAGACCATTTCTTTCCTTAAATTGTTTCCCAAATTGACACCAAGGCTCCCAAAGTACATGATTTTCACCCTCATTCCTGACTTGTGTTTACCACCTGCTCTGTGTTCATGGTTCAGGCCAAACACCAACCAAACACATTTGCTCACTACCTGGCTCTGAGCCAACATAACAACATGGCAAAGATGCATACAATTTCCCTCAAGAGCCGATATTTATCAACTTTATTAATTTTCCAGTTTTATTGATATACAACTGACATATATAACATGGTGGAAAGTTTAAGGTGTACAATATAATGATTTGATATATGTATATATTTTGAAATGATTACCACAATAAGTTTAGATAGCATCCATTATCTCACATATTTATAATTTTTTTCTTGTGATGAGAACTTTTAAGATCTACTCTCTTAGCAATTCTCACATATATAATCTATTATTGTTAACTGCAGTCACCAAGCTGTGTGTTATATCTACAGGACTTATTTCTCTTACAACTGGAAGTTTGTACTTTTTGACCACCTTCACCCTTTCCCCCACATCCTCATCCCCACCTATGTCAACCACCAAAGTTATTCTGTTTCTCCGAGTTCAGTTTTGTTTTAAGATTCCAAATTTACCAACTTTAATAGGTTTAAGGCATCTGTTACAAATTGTTCCCATGGTGAGATAATGATGGTGACATCATCTAACATTTATATAACACCATTGTTTGGTAACCTCTTCTACAGATATTTCTCACCTATTGTATACATTTCAGAAGTCAGAAACAGACTCAGAGAGATTAGGGAACTTGCCCAAAGAAGGGAAGCTGGTAAGTGAGGGCTAGATTGAAAGCCAGGCCCTTTCTCTAAATCCACATGCCCCACACAGTCCTTGATAAATGTGTTTGTGTATGAAGGCCCAGCAGTTCATGAAGACACACTGCTGCATAAATATTTACTGAATGTCCCAAAAGATGACAATGAACTGTGAGACTTTAAGAAGAGCTAATCAAACATATTTCACAGTGTGCCAAAGGTGAGTCATAGATGTCATGAAAACTTCACTGATGACAGTGTGCTAAATAGTCTGTATACTTTTGGACTCAGGAATTATAACCTGGGTTCTGGCTCTGAGAGAGGTAGAATTGACTGCTTTAAATATTTAAATATATAATTAACATTTAAGTAATCAAAGTAATAATTAATATTTAAGGGCATGTGACATGTGAGAGGCAAAGGGAGAGATTTCCAAAATGCATTTTCACGTAGAAGTATTTCTCCTAACACTATAGAGTGTGAATACTGAATATATAAAAATGCATGGGCCCTAGTTGGTTTTGTTCAGTGGTTACAGCATCGGCCCATGGACTGACGGGTCTTGGGTTCAATTCCAGTCAAGGGCATGTACCTCGGTTGCAGGCTCAATACCTAGCCCTGGTCAGGGCGTGTGCAGGAGGCAGCCAATCGATGTGTCTCTCTCAAAACGATGTATCTTTCTCTCTGTCTCTCTCCCTTCCTTCCACTATCTCTAAAAATCAATGGAAAAAAGATCCTCAGATGGATTAACAACAACAAAAAATGCATGAAAACACCTCCTCTGGATGAAGAGGAGAGTTGGGAACCCTGAGGCATATTCATGAAACTCTGTAGCCCCTGTCATTTAGCAACAGTTGTTCAAGGGTAACGTCTGGACACAGGGCAGAAGCCAGCAGATGTCTCACAGCAGAACACCAGGATGTCTCTAGCCTCAGAGGAATCCCTAGGATAATGTAAGATGCAAAAAATCTGCCACGTTGTCAGCAGATGTGTAATTTCCATTTTTAAAAGATCCGAGTTTAAGAATTGATATTGTTTTTATGGGCAGCTCATGTACTTGGCATGCTAACTACCTCTGCTTAGACTGGAACTGAATGAATGGGTATAGAATCATTGACATGTTTGCAGCTCTGCGTGAGATTTCTGCCAGCTGGAAGTTTACAGCTCGTTTTAGAGAGTGGTGAGGTTGTGGTAGAAAAAATGAAACATAAACAAATAAGATGTCTTATTTAGAGAAGCTGCACAAAGACAAAGAGAGCCTATACAATTTCTAAGGAGACTTTCTCAAAGCTACCTGGAAGACTTTCAGCTCACTATTGCTGATTTTAAATAACAGGAAAAACAACAACACACCCCAAGTTGGGGCATCTAGCAACTGCTTCCTTAATTTAGTCAGAGATAATCAACTTGATGATTTAAGCCAAAAAGCATATATTTGGAACCAGAGCTGTCTAGATTCTCTGATCACAGAACCAATCAACCAGAAAATTGTCAAATGCCCTGTATATTAGTTACCATGGAGATATCCTGTCATATAGTTGATAAGATTTTCATGATAACATATTCAACTTTTCTCTCACCCCCTGGAAATGTTCGCCCCTCATTTCCCTATATTCAAACCCAATCCATCTTTAAAAACCCAAACCAAATCAGCCTTGGTTGGTGTAGCTCAGTTGGTTGGGCATTGCCCAGGGTACTATAGGATTGCCAGTTTGAAGGCAGCTCTCTCTGCCCCGCTCTCTTTTCCTTTCTCTCTATAAAAATCATTAAAAAACAACAACAACCCAAATCAAATTTATATTGATTGTCTGACCAGGAGATTATTTCTTTAGACCTTATTGTGTTTACTTGTATATCTTCCTTATTTTTCCCCCCTAATCTTGAGAATAGAATTAATATGATTTTTAAAAAATCTCCCCTAATAAGTGGCTTTAGGGTTATGCACTCTGAATTCCCCCTAGAATTCTTTCAACTCTTTATGACTCATATAATAATTCTTGCCAAAATTTTCAAATCTCTGTCACAAATTTTTGAAGCTCATAGGTGTTTTTTCTATCTTTATACACCGTCTTTACTAATACTTATAATTATATGTATGAAGATATAATAAAGTATAATAAGAAATAGAAAATTAAAACTGAGTAAAATAGGACTCTAAAATAAACTAAAGAGAAGGGTTTACTCACTTCATGTATTAGCCCCATTTTATAGACGGTAAAATGGATTGAAGGTCCCTCAGCTAGTAGCTGACAGTATCAGGATAACTTAAAACTTTCTGTATGTCCCACAACTTTTGGTTAAAGTATATCCAAAAACACAAAGTTTTGCTAATGATAAATACATATCTACACACTGCTGTTATAAATCTAAAAACATAAGGCATTCCAGTAGGAGTTTTCAGAGGATCAGAATTGCTTTGTCCTGCTTTTGATTCACCTTCACATGGGCACCCAAATGGTATTGTGTTCATGTGGTTCAATCCTGTGTTGCCCATAGTAGAGATCCATACAATAAAATAAACATTTAGGGGTTGTATAAGGTATTAGGTGGTAGAGTAAAAGTCTACATTAAGAAACAAAAGAAATGAGAAGTCTTTCTCCCTGCCTTTCTTTCTCTCTTTTCTTCCTACCTTTATTTCCTTCTTTCCTTTCTTCTTTCTGCTACTTCTTTCTTCCTCCCCCACTTGCCTGTCTACCTCCTGCTAAGCTAATTACCTACTCATCTGTCTTCTAGACATTTCCTCATAGAGGACAGAAAAGAAGACTTAACATACCTACCAAATACTGAAATCAAAGTGATGGGAACATTAGTTTTACTCATGTGTAAGATTATAAGCAAAGGGAAGTGGAATTAAAATAGAAGTTGTAAATATATAGAAGAGGTTTCCCCTAGGTTTTCCTTTGCTTTTATCTTTAAAGAGAAGTATTGCATCCTTCTCATTTGTCTTGGTCCCTTTGGCATTAATTAATTTGCCACAACAATATTAAATGAAGTAACACATGTAACTACCAGGTATGACACCGGTCCCTTGGTAGGCATTCAAAATTATGTTTTGCCTTTCTCTTCTACCTTCCACTCTGGTTTCAAGTATCACTGTTTAAGAAGTCACGTCTCCGGTCGCTTTAGATCAACAGTTCCCAATTTCGGACACATGTTAGAACACAGGAGCCTGGACTCTACTCCAAACTTATGAAATTAGAACTTCTAAGAGTAGGGACCGAGCAGAAACTTCAAAACAAAACAAGACAAAACACACACACACACACACACACATGCACACGCACACACACGCAAGCAAACAAAACTTTTTGGTTAAGAACACTGTCTTAGTTGGCCATAAAGGCCTCCATTCTCACCCACTCCCACCAACTAACCTGTACTTTCCACGGAGTCAGGGACTCTGCTTCTCTTTTTCGCTATCTAATGCCTAGACTAAGGCTTGGTACAGGTGGGCACTCAATAAATAGTTGCTGGAGGTTGCGTTGGGCAGCTATTTACTTGCCTCTGAGCTGAATTAATTCTAGTCACATTTGTGCTCTTCTCTTCCTCAATAGGTTTCTGACACAAACTCAGATATTCTGGACTTAACTCAGTCTTTTTTTTCAATGTTCAACAGGCTGTAAAATGATATGCTTTCTGAGAAGCATAATATCCTCAATCTTTTCCCCCTAAGAATAGCAACCTCCTCAGTTACCAATATTTAGTTCCTTTCCATGATTCCTTTCCTATTCAAAATCACTCCTGCTTTTTGGCCACTAGTAATGGACTAAAAGTGTTTTGCTTTTTGATGAATTAATATTGTAGGAGCCTTTTTAAAACTGTCCTACACAGAGGAAAACAATTGTTCCCCTTCAAACCATATCAGTCAAATTTAGGGCAATTCATAAAGAGAAAACTGGGTAGAAAACTTACGTTTTGTCCAAGAAGTCCATGAGAGGTCTTAATACAATCTCTGCATCCATTGCTGCACTGTTCTTATTAGATGCAGTATTTCCATTTGTTCTCATTTGATTTAGTTCAAATCCCATCTGTTTTATACACTCCTTAATGATAAGCTGGAAACTAAAAATAAGGAATATAAATACCTGAATAAAAGCATTTATGCCTTTCTTTGCTCATGTTTTTAAATTAAACCCACGGGAGTTTGATCTGTTTCAAGTAGTGTGAATTCCCTTGCTCATTAATTTTCAAACTTAATTGTTCAGCTGAAGAAAATGTTGTTGCAATAAAAGCTTACTTGGAACTCACACATATAAAGAAAGCTCTTCACATTGAATGAATTTGAGCGGGGGTTCGTTTGGCCCTTATCTCTCACAGTAATAGCTGAGGTGTTCGTCTGAGAATTATTTGGGAAAATGACTGTTCTTGAAAGACACTTGGTGTCTGGGTTCACATTCTTCACTTGGCTCCTGGGATGCCACTCCTTCTTGGCTTTCCCCGTGGTTGGCAAACTGCGGCTCACGAGCCACATGCAGCTCTTTGGCCCCTTGAGTGTGGCTCTTCCTAAGCCTTAGGAGTACCCTAATTAAGTTAATAACAATGTACCTACCTATATAGTTTAAGTTTAAAAAATTTGGCTCTCAAAAGAAATTTCAATAGTTGTACTGTTGATCTTTGTCTCTGTTGACTAATGAGTTTGCCAACCACTGCTAACCTCACTGGCTGCTCCTTCTCAATTATTACCTGACTGTTAGCCATTGGAGTAGGGTTGCCAAACTTAGCAAATAAAACACAGGATGCCCAGTAATGTGAATTTCAGATAGTGAATATTTTTTAGTACAAGTATGCCCCATATTCATACTAAAACTTATCCATTGTTTATCTGGAATTCAAATTTGGTTGGGCATAGTCTATATTTTATCTGGCCTCCCTACACTGTAATCATCTAGGCTCAGTCCTTGGGTCACTCCATAAAAATCACTTTCTTGGAAATCATAGCTAATCCCAATGGCTTTTATGAAATCAATACACTGGTAATTCCCAAATATACATCTGGAGACATAACCTGTAATCTGAACTCTGGACTGTTTTTATTAAACTGATTAATAGGGGAAATCTATTATAAATTTTAAACGATCTCAACTTGGGTGTTTTTCTTGTTCCTGGACCTGTTATAGCAGGTTTATAAATATTGGTCCATAATTTTGAGTGCATCGTCAAGGCTTGATTCTACTTCTGCTGTCATGTTGGCCTGTTTCCATCTTTGCTTTGTGCCGTCTTCATGACTTTCTTTACCTTTGACAACATTCTTGCTCCTCTGGACTCGGCATTTGTATCTGGTTCCTTGATTCTTGGATATCAGCATGCCCCTATGGACGTGGCTCATTTCTTGGCTCTCGACATATTTATCTAATTCAATGGAACATCCTCTTTCAGGCTCAGGGCCAAAGGAATTCAAATGCATGACCATCTGCCTTTTACCTGGCTAGACCTGCCTTTGGGGAGGGTCGATGGGAGGGTGAAGAAGGTGAGAAAGCGGGTGGTGGAGATGGTGGTATGCTTATTTAGTGAGAGTAGAGGTGGAGGATATTTGGGGCAATGGAAAAGGAAGGTAAGTAATGTTGGCCATTTGATCTGTTGATTTACCATGGGTCATCAGTGGTCCTGTTGAGCGTAGTGATAATCACTTTTGAGATAGCTACTTTCTTTTGCACCAATTTTCAAGTCAGTAGAGGATAGACTGAGCAAAAGGTATGATACTCACATTCCTAAAATGCATAAATAGATTTCTACAACAGACCCATATGGCAAACCCCCACCAGAAATGAGCTCTGTGTGTGGGATCAGGAATATGGAGGAAGGGGATCAGTGCCTGAGAGATAATGGCCTTCTATCTTGGCATTAGTCCAGGGTGAACTAACATGTGTATTTCAGCTAAAAATCTCATTCTATCAATTTTTGGTAAAGTCACCTAAAAAGATTTTTTTTCTGTCTATTTATTTGGTTGAAAAAAAGTCTTTACTAATCAGCTTGAGTTATTACCAGTTAAAAATGACAGACTCTGTGAGCACCCCAAAAGCCAAACACTAACTTTATAGAAGAATTCCTATAAAATGTTCCTGAATTATTTGTTTACTTAATCCAGCCAGCTGCTGGTACCAAATATTTCATTCAAATAAATATAGAAAATCCAAAAAAAAAAAACCTGAAAAATATATGTGCAAGCAAAAACCCAAGTGGCACAAGCTGTGCAATTTTAAAAACATCTATATGATAGCATTGAAGTGGTATTACTGTGTCTCAGTTCCCAGGTGGGTGCTCTGTGACCATGTCAGGAACCCAGGAACCCAGGAACCCAGCCTTTAGATGTGCGGTTTGGCTTTCCTGCAAAATCATCCTAGTAGGTACATACAGTAGAATTATTTTGTTGTGGGTTTTAATAACAAGAGATAAAATGCAGTTTGGGCAATTAATTATGCACTTAATTTTGAAGCTCTAGACCACTAATTGAGACTCTAAGATTCAGATAAAAGTGTCCAGTTTAACTTCACAGCATGATCTCACTGATCAGTACGGGCTTCCCACCTACCCCATGTGTGTGATGTAGACCTGGTTAGTAGTGTGGGAAATCAAACCATAGCAACAAGGACATAAGAATTACTCTTTTTATAAGGAAAGCATGACATGTGGGTTATTTATTCCAATAATTCTAGCCCTAAGTAAGCAAAGTATTAGATTTTTCCTATTTGCAAAGACTAAGGAAGAGATAGATATTGGGGAAGCAGGAGTTTCACTATCTAGGTTAAAATAGCTGGCTTCATATGAGGAGAGTACTTCAAGTGCCCGCCTAAGGACACCACTCCTTATTTCATAACTGAAGTTTGCTCCAGTTTTTTCAAACAAAATAAAACGGTCCAAAGTAAAAGGTACTTACTCATAAAGATGACTTGGATATATTACAGAAAGTTAATTTAAATATATTTTTCTATTCATATTCTAGTTTCTATTCTGTTTAGTCATCTTATTTCAGAAAAAGTTCCAAACACCCCTAGCTATTCCTGACCACTTTTTTTTCTCCCCTTCGCCTTGCTAAATAATCTCTATTTTTGCCTTCCTAGCTGACGGTAACAGTCTTCCTGCTAATCACAGATTCATTCACAACTGGAATAAAGAGGAAAGCCTGAAGTAGCTGACTGAAGGCACCATCGCTAGGTGTCACCCCCAAGTCAGAGCCAATTAGTTTCCAAATGTCTGGGACAATGTCAGTCTCTCCAACTGCAGGTCAACAAAACCTTCAACTGCCTTATGCACATCGAGGTCAAGTCAGCAGGATCGCCCAGGTCAGCTAGCAACACAGACAGAAGGCAGAGTGGCCGCCCCACGCTGGTACAGCAAGGCTTCTGCTCCCTCAGCACCTGGACTGTGAGGATGGGCTCCGCAAAGACAAAGAACACACCCCTCACCCTGAAGAGGAGGCCAATAGGGATTTTTCTTTACTTTGCCTCATTTCTGTATTTGAGTGAAAATACGATACATTCAAGTGTCATTTACTTTTTGGTCTCTGATCTCAACTGACATAACTAATCCATAAAATGCCCATTGAAACGTACCTTTCCCAAACACAATGAGTAATGAGTGGAGTTCAAAGAGCCCATGCCATAAGAGTAATTTTTAAGCTTCATTGTATAACTGAACGCATAATTTATAATAGTAAGTCAACATTTATTGAGCTAATATTTAAACCAATTCTGGCCCTGGCCAGGTAGCTCCATTGGTTAGAGCATTGTCCTGATAGGCCAAGGTTGTGGGCTTGATCCCTGGTCAGGGTGTCTATGACAATCAATGGAATGTATAAATAAATGGAACAACAAATTGATTTCTCTCTCTCTCTCTCTCCCGCCCCTCTCTCTCTCTCACCCTCTCTCTAAAAATCAATAATCAAAACTTTTAAAACAAATTATATATGAAATTAAAGAACCTCTTCAAAGATGTGCTTGCTTTCTTATCTATTTTAACAGTTGATGATGAGACGGTAGTGGTTTTTTTCTAGAGGACCAAGTGAATCTTATATAGGATAAACTTCTCCCTCTTTAGAACAATGCCATGGACAAGTAGAGCTAATTTTTTAAAAAATGGGGAAAATATGAATGTGTTAGTAATTTCCCACAGAAGAGTTTCATTTAGATTTCTAAGCCCTAAAACCTAGAATCTGGACTTAATTCAATTATGGGGATGCAGTTCAGTTATTTGAAAGTACAACCACATTGAGATGTATGACATGAATGCAACTTGGACTTATGTATGTAAAGGTTTTCTTTCTTCCTTCCTCCCTCCATTCTTTCAATAACCAGTTGGTAAGCTCTCAACACTAGAGTTGCAAATAGGAATGAGATATGGCTTCTGCCCTTAAGAAGCATATAGTAAAGGGAGGGAATCAAGCAGTTAAGCCATAACTGAGCGCAGTGTTGTAAGCGCCACCCCACTGAAGGATGCACAGTGTCCTGAGGATCACAGAGGGAGGTAACACAGTAAGATTGCAGGGTCATGGGAACTTGCCAAAGGAGATGATGCTTAGATTCAGTCTTCAAGTGAAATGGATTTAGCCAGTGAGGGGAGAGAAACAGCACTGAAGGCATAACCACTATGGACTGAAACGTAGTATAATATAATAACTACTCAGGCCACTTACCTTTCCCCGTAAGTGATGCTGAGCTCATCTAGAACCCCACTGAGTTTAACTTGAAGTTCCTTCAGAATGGCACTAGCTTCAGGATCTAACTGCAGAGAGACCACAAGCAATGTTACTTTGGAGTTCTGAGAAAACATGCTTTTCTCCTACAAGAATTCTGCTTGTTATAAAGTAATGTTAAACAATAAAATACTTGTGAATTTTTTCCCCTTTATCTTTGAAGTCAAATGCAAAATTTAGGAAATCCTACATAAATCAAAAGAGTTTTTATACATGAAACAATCGATCGAAATGCATCTCATGCATACAAATAACAGCTAGATAGCAAAGCCTTAGCTGGTTGCAGCAATGGGATGCAATGCATAGCAACATCAGCTTCAAGGGTATGATTATGTCATAACTTTGAAAAACTATCAATGCATTAGTTAAATATATGTGTTGCTTCAAAAAACATTTTCATCTTTATATCTCTGTAAATGAATAGGCCCATTAAAAAAAAAAAACTGGTGAAAATTAATTTTTGAGTACTGCATTGCATCTCATTTAAAATATGTTTTCATATTTTTCTAAGTATGGAATTAAATGTAACAGTATAAACAAATTATCCAAGCTCTTCAATGTTTCTCTGAAAGTGTCAGGCCTGACTTCTCTTTTTGGGGGTCAATTTGCGACTCAGAGTTCAAGATTCAAAGTTTCACACATTTATTTTTTAAAGTTTCTTTTTTAATATTTAAGTACTTATATCTTGGAACTAAGCTGTTCAGCAAATTTGGGGGAAAACATACTAATTAAATCAAAATAGGTTTTTTATATGTTTGTTCTTACAGGACAAATTTTAAAAGCCAACTTGTTTTTTTATTAGAGTTTAGTTTAGTTCAGTTTTTTTATTTCAGAGAGAGGAAGGGAGAGGGAGAGAGAGAGAGAGAGAAACATCAATGATGAGGTAGAATCATTCATCAGCCTCCTACATGCCCCCTACTAGGGTTTGAGCTTGTAACCCAGACATGTGCCCTGACTGGGAATCAAATTGAGACCTTCTGATTCATAGGAAAATGCTCAACCACTGAGCCACACTGGCCAGGCAGATTTAATGTGATGCTCTAAAAATAAACAAACATCAATCTATCATCTTGACAGAATATTTTTATGATTTGTGTTTAAGATCAACACAAAATTTACCAGCATTTAGAATATTTCATCCTGTTTTTAATTATGGTTTTGCAAGTGGGTTGTAAATAGGATGACTTTTCATAGATGTGTTGTATCAAGCTGCTAGAAATTCATATAAAGGGAAATCTAGACTATTCTCTGAAATATAAGCCAATCTTCCTTTGAGTCTTGAGAAATTCAGTTTCCTATTATTAGTACCTATAGCTCTTATAGACGTGGGTCTACTCTTGAAAACAAGAGGATGGGATAAAGCCAACTTTTGAGAATAGAACAAATTAAAGGAGTACTTACAGCAATAGAGTCTAAGGACTATGATTCTACCAAATACATACAGGACCCAACATCAGTTTAAACACTCAGAGCCAGCCCTAGGACAAAGCCAGTATACACTGACCCTGTAATCCTCCCAAGAACATTTTTTAATATTAAATAACTGTTAGGGAAAAGTATTATTTATATACCTTAGCCACTGGGTTGCTTTAGGTTGTAATGATGTGACTGAAAACATTGGAACAGAAATTTAAAAAATTGCATTTGACATCTGATGCTTTATTGGTTATATCAAACTAATCCTTGATGTCAAATTTGACTCAAATCCAGATTATTTCAGGATTGATTAGTTTCTACTACTCTATTAGAGCCAATATGATTAGTTTCTACTTCTCTATTAGAGCCAATATGATTAGTTCCTACTTCTCTATTAGATTCTTTTGGACTCCATTTTTTTTTTTTTTCAGATAGGCTCACAGCTCTTACCTATAGACACACAGGCCACCATAACAAATGTACTAGTAGGCTTTTCTAGGAGTTGGAAAACCAGAACGTCCTTGAGAGTTGTATTCAGCTGCAACTAGTTGCAAGGAGTGGTTCATAAAGACAACTAGAGAGTACCTATGTAATAAGGCCTCCACTAATATGCATTGAAGCACGATCAGTCTAATAAACCATTACTCCTCAAATTTCAACCAAAATAAGTATGTGGATTGTCCTACCCAATCCTAGAGAACCATGCAAACTGAATTTTTTTGTTGTTATATTTTACTGCTATTGTCCTAAGACCAACTTTAATCTGATTTTATTTGGATGAAAATGTTGCAGAATAGGGAATATAAGAGAAGCCCTGGAGGGTTCCCCACATCTTAGAAAAAGTGGGTGTAGGTGATAGTTTCTTACATATCTGCCACCTTCAAGGAAATGGCTCAGATAGTAGGATTCCCTTCAGGAAATGTGGTTGGTTCTTATTTAAAATCAGATTGTGTTTTCATGCTAGTTTGACATCTACTCTGAGGTAGTTTGTTCATCTGTTAAGAAAATGATTTTAAAAATCACACAAAATGATTAAATAGGTCAGTTGGGTAAAATTATGCTTTTTTCCCATAAATTATTTTAGTCCACTTTAGGTATTTTGTGAATGGAGATTTCTTATCAAATAATTGGCTATTACTTGAAAATCTGAAATGGCCTAACGATAGAATTTTAAATATTGGTTGACAGTTTTCATTTCCTGAGAGAAGTGTGGGTTTCTAAGTAGGTGCTGACAGACAATGCTTATAACCAGGTCAAAAGGGGGATAAAAGAAATCTAGAAAATGTTTAGTTTCAGTTAAGTATTCAATGTTTATCTTATCCAAATCATACCATAAACCATTAAAATAGCAACAGTAATTTTGAGTCCGATATTCAAATTTTAGGTCTTTTGCAATAATAATGAGCATAAATACCATACTCTAATTATAAAACAATCTCTTCAGACTGCCTGAAGAGATTGTTTTATAATTAGAGTGTGTTATAATTATAATTAGTCTGGTAGGTTTCACACGCTCCTCAAAATTTTTGCAGAAAGTCCTTTAATAGATGCTCACTATTTACCAATTCTTGAGTAATTTTGCATTTCTTTATATGACCAAATTGAGGAAATTTTCCTTATTCCTATAAACTCCCTAGAGTTTATAAGAAATAATAATTTGGGCTTGGAGAGTGTATTGCCTAAATTAACAAAAGCATATATTATAAACTATTGGCTACTTTGGAAAGGTCAGAAGCTACCTAATTTTTTTCACAAAGGTTTAAACTTCGCCTAGTTCAGAAGTTATATGATGTCAAACATAAAAAATTAACTTGCACCTTTTTTGTTTAATTATGAAATTATTAAAAGCCAAAAAAAAGAAAAAAAATTCAAGCATTCTCAATTCACAGTTAATAAATTTATTTTAAATTAGAAACTGAAGTAGTGTCCCTGAACAACTTAAATGGCTGACAAAAACGAAACAACAAATGGATCCATGCAAAGAGGAATATACTCAATGAAAACTTAAGAATACTGAATCCAATTCTGAGTTTAATAAAGATCACAAAAAGATTTTACAGACACTCTATGAAAAGTTTAAGAATTCCAAAATCTAGGCTAGTAAAGTGTGGCTCTAATGACCAGAATGAACCTTAGTCATATATAACTAATATCTGAATTTTACACCATTGAGATGTTTTATACCATCCAGCCTTGGTAACTTGTCTGGAAAAGAAAGCTAGCAGGAAAGCTATCTTTTAAATCTGTGTCCTTAAAGCTCTTCTACTTTTCTTTTAAAAGAAAATTCACTTATCACCTCCTTTTGCAAATCTTCCTCCACATGTTCACCCTAGGCAGTTAGTAGCTTTAGCTTCTGCACTAGCTCTGCTTTTTCCTATTACTGCCCACACAACACTCTCTTCTGACTGTTCTCTCATAAATCTCTATCTTCCATGGTGGAACTCTATCTTATTTAGCTTTCTATCTAGGTGTCTGCCTCAGTGCCTTGAATGCCTTGGCATTTACCAGATATTTCAGGAGGGAGGCAAGGACAGAAAGAAATAAGTATGCACAGACTCCCTCAAAGAAAATTCTGATGTCCAGAATGCTCCTTTTCCTTGAAATGCTTTTTTGCAGTGACTATTAATAGAATCTTTCATTCCTTGGCAACCATATATTCTGGGGTTACAACTTAGTGAAATATTTTCCTGCTTGCCAGACCATGTCAGAAAATGTCCTGATATTTCTTTGGCTCAAAAAATATGGTTATCATACCCACACTGCATGTTTGTTTTCCAGCACAAAATCTTTCCCTAAGAGATGTAAAGGGAGGATATGTTATCTCAGCCTCTTACAACAGCAATTGTGAAACCAACCATTAAGGTCTTAGTGAGATTTATAACTCATTGGTTGGGAAGTGGCATTTAAACTCCTTTGAAAACTCATTACAAACTCTTGAAAAAATAAAGACTGTATGGAAGAAGTTAAGGATCTTTAGTGTGAATTTCATTCTTTTTCCAGTGTGCATTGCTATCTCATTTCCTTTCTCTGTTCTACAGGCTACTAGACTACCTTTTAGCATGTTCAACTCATCAGTGTTAACTTTCCATTACTTGTTTATTTAAAGCAGTGCAGATTAGGGAGGCCGATTGCCCTCATCTTCACAGGGTCCAAAATTGAATAATTAGTCTAGTAGGTTTCACACACTTCTCAAGTTTTTTGCAGAAAATCCTTTAATAAATGCTAACTGCTCCACTACTTCTCTGAGAGAGTAAGCCTCATTTCCAAGAAAAAATGTTGTTCAACTTGAGCTCTTGGTTCCTTCTTTTGGATTTTGTTTCATCAAATATCCCTTTTTCTGTTTTCCATCTCTCCATCATTATTTTTATTACCCTATTTTATAAATATGCTCAAATAACATTTATGTTAAAATAAAAAGTAGAATAATAAAAGGGGAAAAAACAACTTATTTGGAATTATCTTCCCATTGACATCTTGCTAATATCTTTTCTACTCTTTGAATTGCTCACAACATAAGTGTAAATTTCACATCCTAATTTTAAATATGCATTAAATCTCTGTGGTGTGGCTTCTGTTCTAGATACTCCACAGATATGTTCACATATAGGTCACCAACAATCTCTTGGTTACTAAGTCCAATGACTACTTATCCTATCCAGCCTGCATTCAGACTGTTGTTTCTCAAGCTCTTTATTTTCTTACTTCTCTACAGACTATCTTCTTCAACCACTTTTATTTTTCTGTCCATGATTTGTCTATCTCTTTTATTGAATTCTCTCTATTTTTCCTTAAATACTAATGTCCTTCAATTTTCCATTCACAGTCTTTTTATCACTATAGTTTCTCTTCTTGAAAAATCATACTCTTCCCTATGGCATCAATTATCACCTCTATACTAATGATCCCCAAGACTATGATCTTATACTAGTAGCTTTAACAGGATACCTGCCTGCCATATCATGTCTATATTCCCCTGTATCGATTAGCCTTTTCTACTTTGATGACCTCAAGCTCAACATATGTAAGAGTCATTTTCTAACTTGCCCATCTTTAACTTTTATCTCTTATTATTGTCTTTAATTTGATTGATAGCATACGATTGTTTAAGGCAGAATTGTGAAAGTCATTTTTGACTCCCTTCTCTTCTTCCTTTCACAATCACTTAGATACCCTATACAATTGATAGTATCTCTGAAGTATTTTCTCCATCTTTCCTACCCTCTTTTTTTTCTACTGCAAAATTTTTCTCATTCAGATTATATTGTACTAGTAATCATCTCTGAGTTGTGTTCTAATCCTTGCTTTCCCACTTCTATTTCGTCTTCTTAACTGTTCCTGAAATTGTTATGATAAAGCCCAAATCTGATCATAGTACCTGCTGATTCTCCTAGTAGTTTTCAACCAGAGAATTATTTCAAGCAATTTCTTATAAACTGATCTTAGCTTTGTTATTTCTTTTGTTTTGAAAAGATTACTTCTCTCCAAACCTTCTATTTGACCAAAAATTTACTTATCCTAAAAATGCCTGGCTCAAATTAAAATATATTATTGAGAAAGTATTAAAAAATCCCTTGTGATTCCAGTATGAAGTTACTTGCTTTGGAATGCCTTAAATCACTTTGTAGATCTACAGTGTTCAGCATGGATCACATGGTACATTATCCTATATAATAAAATGCTAATATGCAAATCGACCGAACAGCAGAATGACCGGTAGCTATGATGCACACTGACCACCAGGGGGCAGACATTCAATGCAAGAGCTCTCTTCTAGTGGTCAGTGCGCTCCCACAGGGGGAGCGCTGCTCAGCCAAAAGCCAGGTTGACAGTTGGCAAGTACAGCAGTGGTGGTGGGAGCCTCTCCTGCTACTGTGGTAGTGCTAAGGATGACTGATTGGCAGGCCTAAGCCATTAGTTGAACATCTCCCAAGGGCTCCCAGACTGTGAGAGGGTGCAGGCCGGGCCAAGGGACCCCGCAAGTGCACGGATTTTATGCACTGGGCCTCTAGTCAGAAATAAAGACTATATGTTCTTCTCTACTACAAACAAACATGCCCCAGATCTACCAAAGTTGCCCCGTGTGTTTTTTGTTTCTTTTTGTAGTCCTCTGAGGAGATACCCTCCCAAAGAATGTACAAGATAATTTTTAGAATTAGACCATGGCATTTTCCTTATGCTATTCATAATTAAATGAAGTGTTATAGTAGAGGTATTTCTATAAATTCATGCTTCTAACTTCTTGCTTTCAAAACGTTGAAAAAAACATCACTAGCTGTCTCTCATTCTAATTAAAGAGAGTATGCAGTGAATCCAACTGTCTCTGTGCTTCAAATCAACCAAATGTCTTGAGATGGTAAGCCCTATTTGTTAACCAATTGAGGAGATGGTTAGGAGAAATTAACCAGGCAATATCTGCATACTGCTAAAATAAAAGGCCAACAATGAAAATATTTAGTTCTTGTTATCAGCTGCCATGAAACTAAAAATAACTGTCATTCAGCCAAAAGACATCTCACCTTTGAGCCTTATTTACATAATAACAGGCTAAGGGTTTACAGTGTACTCTTTTGTTAGAATATACCATATAACAACTACAACTTTCATTTGAAGTATATTTTCAAGTTTAGAAAGTGTTGGGGGGGGGGTCCTCCACCAATAAACCTTACCTCTTTAATTGTTCTGACTCCCCATTAATAAACTTCGAGTTCTTTGAGGGTGAGGTCTATATCTTAGTAATTATTGTATCTCTGGTGTCTAGTAAAACTTATAGTTCATAATAGGTGCTCAGGAAATAAATGTGTGATGAATGAACTAATACATTCTGTCTTCATATTCAGTGTGCTCGAACCTCTGTTTTTCATGAAGTGATCAACTTCAATGGAAGTGATGCTTAAAGAGGTGCAGACAGAACAGGGAGTTGGCTTTTAAATAACTCTTTCAGTGGACACTAAAAGGAATATTGGCTCTAACTGTTATTTTACAAGGTCTTACTATTTGTAAGCTTCTTGAGGCACAATGCATTTGGTTTGAGTTCTTTTTATTTTTTATCTCAACACTTATCCCTCTATAGATAAAAGTAGGTAACAATAGACCCTTCAATTACTTAGGAAGAACTTTGGAAATTGCCTTAGGAGACATAAAGGAAGACATAATACAGTTAAAATTGTCTATTCTATTATGTAGTGACATCTAAGAAATATTTTCTAATTTTATTTTGTAATTGCTATAAAAGAGATAAAAAAGCAGATTGATTCTCCTTATGTATCAATTATATCTCTACTAGAGGCCCGGTGCACAAAAATTTGTGCACTCGGGGGGGAGGGGGGCCCCTCAGCCCAGCCTGTGCCCTCTCCCAGTCTGGGACCCCTCGGGAGATAACGACCTGCTGGCTTATGCCTGCTCCCGGGTGGCAGAGGGCAGGCCCAATCCCTAGGTGCAGCCCCTGGTCAGGCTCAGAGCAGGGCCGATTGGGGAGTTGGGGCGCCACCCCCTGTCATGCATAGAGCAGGGCAGATTGGGAGGTTGTGATGCCACCCTCAGTCACGCTCAGGGTAGGGCCGATTGGGGGGTTGGGGCACCGTCTCCTGTCACACGCAAGGCAGGGTCGATGGGGAGGTTGCAGCCCCACCCCCTGCATGCACAGAGCAGGGCCCATCAGGGGGTTGCGGCACCGCCCTCTATCACCCATAGAGCAGGGCCGATCAGGGGGTTGGGGCGCCGCCACTCTCACAATCAGGGCAGGGCCGATGGGGAGGTTAGGACTCTATCCCATCACACACAGAGCAGGGCCCGTGGGGGGGAGGAGTGGGTTAGGGCGCCGCACCCTGTCACACACAGAGCAGGGCCGATCAGGGGGTTGGAGCGCCGCACCCTGTCACACACAGAGCTGCAGGGCAATCAGGGGGTTGGGGAGCTCCCCCCTATCAGGCACAGAGCAGGGCTGATCAGGGGGTTGGGGCGTCTTCCCCAGTCACAAACAGAGCAGGGCGGATAGGGAGGTTGTGGCCCCGCCCCCTGTCACACACAGAGATGCAGGGCGATCAGGAGATTTGGGCGCTGCCCCCTGTCATGCTGATCCTGGTGCCTGGAGGCCTCGTGGCTCCACTGATTCTGGTGCTGGGAGGCATATTACCCTTTTACTATATAGGGTAGAGGCCTGGTGCATGGGTGGGGGCCAGCTGGTTTTCCCTGATGGGTGTCTTGGATCAGGGTGGGGGTCCCCACTGGGGTGCCTGGCCAGCCTGGGTGAGGGGATGATGGCTGTTTGCAGCTGGTCACACATCCTTCAGTGTCGGGGTCCCCACTGGAGTGCCTGGCCAGTCTGGGTGAGGGGCTGAGGGCTGTTTTCACGCTGGCAGGTGACTGAAGCTCCCAACCGCTCCTTTTTTTCTTTTTCTTTTTTTATTCTGGGCCAACTTTAGCTTTGAGGCTTGGCTCCAGCTCTTAGGCCTCCGCTGCTGAAAGTAGGTTTCTGGCCTTTGCTTACATTGTTATGATCCTGCTGGCTGAAGCCCGGGACTAAAGCAGGTTTCTGGGGTTTTGTTTAGCTTTTATATTTGTTACATAGTTGCTTAGAGTTGCAGCTCAGAGGCCTGCAGCAGCAGGCAGGGAACGTTGGAGTCCTCCGTCACTGAAGCAAGCAAGCCTCATGTTAGTTTCAAGCTGCCTGGCTGCCGGCCGCCATCTTGGCTGGCAGTTAATTTGCATATTGCCCTGATTAGCCAATGGGAAGGGTAGCGGTCATACGCCAATTACCATGTTTCTCTTTTATTAGATAGGATGTTAAGGAGTAAAGGTGAGACATCATTTAGGCTGAACATTTAGCCTCTTTGACTACACCACCTTTTTTAATAAGATTAAATATAAAATGTAAGCTAAGTCCCAGATGCTTAAAAATATGCTGGATATTTGTTTATGACTACAAATTGGCTACCTGTATTTTGAGAATATTATATTCTTTAATCCAAATATTTTCCTGCACTATTTCACACTGACTTAAGGTGCATTCAAACAAATAAATCCCATGTTCTCAAGATTCAAAATACAGGAAGAAGGTCAGTTGGGATATGACAAAGGTATTCTGAGCCATTTCCTAAATACCTGATTGCTACTCTAAAAGCAAAGAGCAGTAATTTTCAAAATGTGGTCTTCTGACCAGTACCATCAACATCATGGAAATTTATTATGAGTGCAAATCATCAGACCCCACTCCAGACCAATTTAATCAAATACTCAGAGGATGGAATTCTGCAATGTTTCCATAAGCTCTTCAGGTAGTCCTGATATATGCTGAAGTTCAAGAACTACTGGCATGGAATAGTGTTTCCTATAAAGCAGTGATCTTCAATCCCCTATTGCCCAGCAAGTATAAAGTTGAGAGGATAGTGCTAAGTAAAATATGACAGAAGATAATTTCTGTCCTCTCTGGTCTACGTAGCCAAAGACTGAGTCCATATGGCTAAAATATTCTATAAGGGATTTTAATCAGCTACATGTATATGCTTTGGCAGTCAGATGCGATTTCTAATTGATACATCAAAGTCATCATTGAAAATGAAAAGTAAGCCCAGGCCTGTGTTGCTCAGTGAATTGAATGTTGTCCCATGCACCAAAGGTCACTGGTTTGATTCCCGGTCAGTGCACATGGGTTGCAGGCTTGATCCCCAGTAGGGGGCATGAAAGAGGCAGCTGATTGATCTTTCTCTCATTGACGTTTCTATCTCTCTCTCTCTCTCTCTCTCTCTCTCTCTCTCAAGTCAATAGAAACATATTTTAAAAAGAAATAAAAATGAAAATTAATATAGATATTCATCTCTGAAACAAAACAAGTATTAATTTGCTCAATAAAATATATACATTTTAAGGTAGATGGAGCTATGTTCCAGATTCCTTGGCCCTGTTCAGGAAAGATTATCACAATGAGATGAGTAAAAAAATTCAAATTTTTGAAACACATTAATAAAAATAACATTGTTGTACCTAATTGTTTTCCTCCATGTTTAGCAGAATGAGAGAATTTAGGTAAGCAAACAAACCCCCTCTTTCCTCTAAATGTCTTAATAATGGCTAACTTCTAGAATCTGAAGTGCTGTCAATAGGTTAATAGGCCTGGTGATAATTATGGATTCTACCATTCAAGAAGATTGCACCAGCACAGGTTTGTGAAGGCGTGAAGTGCCTTCTGCTTACACAATACAGTTATAATTCTTCTAAATCAATAAGTTCTGTAGAGTTTCATAATGACTATTATGAATTCCTGAAATTAAATTTTAGATTTTATGATTTTGTTTTTCATGTACTTGTACAAATTATATTGCAGATCAAGAAAGTACAACTAAGTCCTGTCGATACCATTATGCATTTATGAAAAAATGCATACAGACTAGGTATTTATTTGCAATTGATATGTACTGAAGTTATACTCATGAAATAATGAAGCTATTAAAATAACATAACCAAAATATATCTGTTTTGCTTTTGAGCTATTAGTGCTTTTGTAGGATAATGACACGATCATTCACAATGAATGCAAAATATTACCTGGCATCCTGATAATCACTTTATTGTTATTGTGTGATAAAGGGACAGATAATATAGTTTGGAGATCGTGATATAAAAAAATGAAAATTCTATCTTAAGTCACCCCATATTATGGGTTGGCCATTTTATTTGTTTCAGTATAAGGATTCCCAAAACTATATGCACATTTAAAAAAATCACCTGGGGTGCTTTTTAAGGAAAAGACTCTGGGCATCATTCCTAAAGGTTACTTTTGCTCCAGAGTTTGTGTGACATTAAAAAAAACCCACAACTTTTCCATAGTCATCAGAAAGTTGTTATGCCAAAACATGCTCTTCAGTTGTATGCAGGGAAGCATGTTGGAAATTAACTTTATAGGAGAAGGAATTTCATGGTTTGCTTTTTCCTTTAGATATTTTTTTCTAAATTGGAAAAGAATGTGCCAACACGGGGCACAGGGTACTGTGCAGGCAGATGGACTGCTCACGTGACTGCTTTGGGAGCCACTGTCAACAGCAGCCTCCCCAAATTGTCCTCGTGTTAGGCAACGTTTTCATCTTGCACTCCGTACAGAGAGTAACCCTTTCCTCCGCCCCAAAGAAGGTTTCAGGCATTCTTCCGGTTTGCAGGAGGAAAAGGCTCACCCTGCAAAGAAAGAACAGCTGCCCCACCCTTGGTTGGGTTAAAGGGGCTGAGAGCTGCAGCATCAGGAGCCAGGCCTACAAGCGGCCAGCACTACGCAGACAGTAGGGGAGGCAAGCAACACTGTGGTTAGAAGCCAACTAAGTAATACATGGCATCAAAGCTATTTTGAGCAAGTGCACAAGCAATCATTTGCTAATTAGATTTTTGTGGCAAGAAGTGCACATTCTAGCACAGATGGTAGAGGATGAAAATAAGAAGAAACTCCGTAAAGAAGGATAAGATCTAGGTTGGAAAGTTTCCCTTAGCAATGCCAGTCAAGATTTTATAGGCAGTTCCACTGTGAGGAAAAACTGGAAATTGGCACTAGTGGGCCTTTAAAGGCTTGAATAAGCCTGCTTTAAGTGCTACATATATTTTTGATATGAAAGGATGAATTCTGTCATTCTTAATAAAATCCTTTTCATCTTTGTAAAAGTCCCGAGTAAAGACACTGCTGTTTATAGATAACTGCATTGGAAGGTCTCTGCCCGTTATTTTGAGTTTCTGGTGCCCAGGAGAGGCCACGTGTAGCAATGAGCAATCTTAACATAATTCCGTATTAATAATAAAGCTTATTTCTGTCTGGGAGGCTGCATGTTACACTTAGACTTGGGTTCAGGACTTGCTTCCTCTCACATTTTATCAGCCCATGTGCAATACTGACTGGGTCTGCCTAAAGCTTTTTCTTAGCAGCAAATTACAAGATATAAAAATGGAAAAGAACGAGAGAAAAGAAACTTTGTGCAGAAAGGGAGACAGGAGAATAGAAGGGAGCAAAGAAAAGGAGAGGACAAAGAAAAAATTTTTAAATGTTGGAAAGAAAGGAGCTAGGGTCCATGCTGTGCCTCTAACAGATTATATTGTTAGAAGCTAGACACTCATTTACTTAATTGACTTTTCCCTTTAAATTATGTATAAGGAATTTAGCAATGGGCATTGCGAATGTTATGAAGGGAAAAGGCCCCAAGCTCAGTATTTCCAGTTTCATTATCTTCTCTAATAAAGAAGAGTCCTATGATGCAGCCATTAATTTGCAACTAAATTTAGAATGTGAAACATGCACAGTTCAAGCTGGAGATTTTAATCTGAAAGAAGGAATCCATTTTTGATTAGTGAAGAAGCCACCCCACAATTTTCTGGTTAGCAAGTGGTTTGGCCCACACAGTTTATTTAAGTATAGATATGATTCATCTGGTTAATATGCAGCTTAGCAATATATCGCTCACATTAGAGTTCAGCCACAAAGAGTAATAAAATAGTGGTAGGATTAGGAGAGATTTCTGGAAGTAGGACATTTTGTATAACTTCATCCATAAATGATTTGTGGTCTTTCACAGCCGCTAAAAGGAGGTAGAATTTCCCACAACTTATCAGTAATTTCTTCACTGCTTTTCAAAACAGCAAGTGAATTTAAAGTCTGAATATAATACATAGTTAAAAACACAAAGGGAATCTTCACTTTGTATTTGCTTGTGCTCTCCTAGTTCAGTGAAAGAATACTAACAATGAGATTGATTCTCTCAAAATGTGCAAAACCAATAAATGACATGCTTTGGGGAAGAGATTTTTATTTTATACAAATTAGACCCAGTCTGCAGGGGCAGGAAGCACAGTGCATCGAAGTTCATCTTTGAACTGCTTCACCTTCACAGATGTATCCAGTGCTTCTTGCCTGTAGGATGCTAAATAGCAAGTTCATTATTCAAAAGACAGGCTCACGGAGGACAAAAGGACATTCAGGGGGGGTGGGGAGGATGTAGAAAGGTCTCCTTGGAGTCAACCTCACATGGGAAGAGGCCCAATCCTTAAAGCAGCATTTGGGGCCTATAAATTTAGACATAAAAGAGATCTTTTGCTTTGAAATCAACCCACTTTTATGTATATCTCATACAGTTACTCTGGCAAGTGTATGAGATATACATAAGGAAAAATGTAAATAAAATCTTGACCAGAAATATTCCCCGCTCTAGCTACCCTTGGGATATTTTTCTGGAGGGAGGTGGGGGGAGAATGCCAGCCACCTGCCTGCCCTCTTGGCACTGTCTCCGTCCTCATTCCCCAGGCGCTCCTGTGGGTTTGTGAAAGGAACTGCGGCAGCTGGAAGAGGCAGGTACAGAGCGAGCACTGCCCTGTCTGCCTGATCCAGACAAGCAAATGAGAATAAGGAGGAAGCGCGCTGGGCTTTAGGTTTAGTGGGGGCATCAGCCAGGAAAAGGATACGACGCTTACTATCACAAACCTCATAAGAGAATCTTTCTCCTTCCTTCTTCTGCTCATGGGATTGCAAGTCAAAGATGTTGGACAAAGACACGACACATTACAGACACAGCACACAGGACGTTTTTCACAGATATTTTCAGACATGAATAAACCACCAATACCTCAAAACCACCAGCACCACAAAACACATTTCAGAATGAACACTGATATCAAGTTGGGATTGCACAATATGGAAAAAAAAAATCTGCACTTTGTAAACTTTAAAGATCATTAGCATATCTACTTAATTGTGTATGTATATGACTATATATATATATACACACTGTAAAAAGCTATTGACCATCTTCCTCATCCTATTCACACTGCTAATATATTTACTAAAGTATTCTGTTGTGGACATAATAATAAGCTCAGCTATTGAGTTTTATATTATTATCCTTTCCTGTTCTTTAGCTAAACCATGTAAAACTTGATTATGAACCTTTAAATAACAGATATGCTGCTAATGATCTCTAAGTAGGTATTTGGCAAATGTAGGCATAAAAACATACCCACCTCTTTTCCTCCCATGGATTCAAACATTTTTTCCAACTGGACCCGTAATTGCTGAATATTGTTCATCAGTATACAGGGCTTTAAGTAAAGAAAACACAAAACAAATAGTGTGAGAATCCTTTATACACTAAATTATGGGATGAGTTTACCTTAAATGTAAGAGTATACAACCTATCACTGAAGACCTATTGTATTTGGCAAATGTAATAATTCCGTACTTTAAGATTATGCTTTTTAACAGTTAAATGGAAGGAGAATATATAACATCAACTTTAAAGAATGAAATTTAACAATATACTCAGACAATAAAGCATCGAAGAATCACTACTAAAGTTTCTTTTAATTCTTAACATCTTGGTATTTTATACTTAGAAATTAACCAAACTCTGTTTTTTAAAGATTTATTTCAAGGAAAACAGATTCGTTTAAAATTTCATTATTTCTCTCTTTTAAAAACCAAAACACTATCTGAAATTTAAAACCCAAAACAACAACAACAAACAAAACAAGAAAGCCTTAAGTGGATTCTCTTAGGCTACAAATTCCACATGTTGGTTTTCACGGCCCTTCATTAACTGGCTCCGAAGAGCGATTCCTTCTCATCTCCGTCTACTGCATTATGATTATTTCCAACTCTCTGCAACTCATTCCCTCCAAAATACCTGCACTTTCCATTTGCTGTGACCTTGCTGAGTTTGCGGCCTCTTCCCTTAGTCTGCCTACTTGAATCAAATCCATCATTCAGGTTTAAGCCTTCTCTTTCCTGCACTGTATCCTTCGGCCACTTACTTGATATTTGTTTTACTTTACTATACATTTGAGTTGCTTTTCACTCTCTCATGAGCTGGTGTTCAATCCACTGTATGTGTTGCTGTGCCTTTTAGTTTTTTTCCCTCCCAGAGTATTGCACAGAGCCTTAAGTATAAACTTGTTTACAATGTGTTTCTTTTCTTGTTTTTGTTTTTCCAAGAAGGCAGAAATATAACAATAAAAATTCAAAGCTTTGTGATAGGACTAGATGTAACCTTTGAATAGTAAGAATTAATTTATAATTAGTAAAGAGAATTCAGGAACAGTTCTAGAGTAATTTTTTATATATTTTATTGATTTTTTACAGAGAGAAAGGGAAAGAGATAGAGAGTTAGAAACATCGATGAGAGAGAAACATCGATCAGCTGCCTCCTGCACACTCCCTACTGGGTATGTGCCCACAACCAAGGTACATGCCCTTGACCGGAATCAAACCTGGGACCCTTGAGTCCTCAGGCCAACGCTCTATCCACTGAGCCAAACCAGTTAGGGCAAATTCTAGAGTAATTTACTCTTTACTGCATACTGATCCTAAAGAGCCACTACATCAAGGGAAAGAAAAACAGGAAAGAAAGGAGAATGGATGTATCTTCCAAGTTGCTGGGAAATAAGCCAATAATGAATCAGAGAGAGGTGTGCAAAGGACTCATAGGACATCAGGAAGGCATCAGCTCTCATTGGTGGAAAGATTTTATTTTTGCTTTAACCGCATTACTGACCTTTGGAAACTTTCCGCTTTACTCTTCAAGTGACCACATCCTAACTTTGAATTTATGAAAATGATTTTAAACTTCTTTTCTGTTCCCTTGATTACAGTCACATAAATATTTTATTGTTTAAACACAGATATCTATTTATCTCCTGTAGATGCTGTTCAGTAAGCTGAGCCACATATACCACAAGGAGCCCGATCTCCTGCCGTGATTGAGAGCCACTTGATCAGACTTAAGTCCTTTCCGAGGCATGCATGGTCACATTTTCAGGAACTCAGCAGCTGACCCAAAGTCAGCAAACTGAGCTAATCCACTCTTTCCCCAATAGGCAATAAGGTTATTGACATTTTAATTTTCGTTGCAGAGGGGGAAGATTGGCTGGGATTTGGGCAATCCCACCAGGGTGAAAACTAAGATCAAAGTAAGACCATGGCTCTGAATGAGAAGCAAGATATCAGGAATTAGGGGGGGAAGCAGTGAAGAAAAGAAAAAGTTAAGTTCCTAGCATGTCATATTTGCAAGGTTGTTTTTTTTTTCTTTATAAAAATTTGATTTTGAAAATTATAAAATATACAGAAAAAAACAAAATAATACAGTAAACACTGATTTATGATTTTTTTCCTGTTTTTAAAATATACGCTGAAACATTAAAGTGGAAGTCGGCAGGGGCCTTTAAAAAGTAATATTCTTTCTGAATGACAGGAATTAGCCCTGGTAATTCAGAGATACCTTTCAAAATCTTCAGTTTGGCTATCCTAATAAAATCAGAATCTTTTCTGAAATTTTCTAGTGCTGTTTTGATTTTCAGTATGTTACTTTTCAAATGTATAAGCCTTTAATTAAAAATATGTGTTTTCAATAAATAAATGCTCTTTCTTGCCCATTAGAGTATTTATAACTGATGGCAATTAAAGATATCTGCTGAGATATCAGAGTTTTAATAAAATTCCTAGGCAGCATATAAAAAGAAAGAAGAACCTCTGGGACCTTCAAAAACAATCAGAACTGACCTACCTTAATGAGCTGTCAGCAAGAGGTCAACGAGTTTTCAGGGAGAAGACTAGCGACTTTAGACTTGTCTGGTAATACTGATTTTTTTTGAGGGGTTGGGGATGGTTTTCTTCTTTAAAACAATTGCACTGATTTTTAAATACTATTTTCGGTGCTTTCTAAAAAGTTCTATATTATTACCAACATATTTCTTCTAAGACTATGTACATATAGTGAATAAGAAAGATTTCATCTTCCACCATATAAAACACAGTATATTCTAAATCACTTTAGTTTATCTTGCTTCTCTCTATGCCTGTTATTAACTTGCAATGTTGGCTCAGTTTTTATAAACATTCTCAATCATCCCCCAAATGGAAAGCTAAATTAATAATTTAGAGTGGAAATCAGCATCATTCCTTAAATTAACAATCCTTCTCAATTTATTTTAAAACTGAAAGAATAAATTTTAGTTGAAATAGACATGGAACGTTTACTCATTTTAGTACTGGTACAAAACTAAACTAAACTACTTGGTGTCAACACTAAACAACTTTTTAACTCCCTAGTTCTCAGTTCCAATGCTTGGCAATAATGTGGGTTTTCAATGAATTGTCTTGTTCGTTATCATCTTGGAACCACAGGTTGCCTGGCATTGAGATGCTCTCAACCTTCCTCTGAGTTCTGTGTTGTATCCAGCTCATGACTACTAGGGAAGTATTCAAATAACGTCTTGAAATACCTCTCAACTGTCATCCTGTATGGAAACCGAAAGAACACAATGCCTCTTGCTTCTTTACTAGCTGGAAGAAGAGGATCTCAAGGGAAGAATACTTGAAAGTAGAGACAGCTTTACTTACCACATTTTCCTTATCACAGTAGGAACTAAAATCACTTGATACAATTGCAGCATACTGAAGCAGTACTTTATTGATAGTCTAGGAAAAACAACAACAAAAATACTGTCAAATGTATGCCGGTAAGTACATAGTTTTATATACATACAGTAGGGGTTAATGCTCATCTGGCAAACTTTCCATGTCTTTTTCAACTTCCATTAAGCAATGATTAAATTTATACTCTCACCAAAAAGAGAAAAAAAAGAAAAAAGGAACTCAACTAAACTGTTTAGATAAAAATTTATTATATTTATGAGTATATTTGGAAGATATTCCATGTGGATTCATCCCATTTTAATATAATATGCAATATGTACAAGGTTCTGTATCTCTAACTTTAGTAAGTATTCTGAAGATATGCCAACTATTTTTGTGGCAACCTCCTCCAGGGTTGAATACTTATTAACTAATGACCCACAATGCTCTTTTTTTTTTTCTTTCCTGAATAATTGACACCTTATGCTTTGAACCATCTCTTTTGGTTTCTAGTTACCAACCTTGCACACATACACTATGCCAAAATTCTTTGTCATTTTCTCAACTTTCTCCATTGTTCCTAAATACCCCTTTCTAAGTGGGGTCAGAATATTCTAATACATGTCACTTAGCAATAAATATTTTCAATAATTTTCTATGATAAAGAAATTTACTGATTATATCAAAGACCACTTCTTAAAACACAAAACTTCTGCTTCTGTTGTATCACAAAATCTCTATACACTTACCTTAATTTGTTAAGTTATTTATTGATGCATTATTTGCTAAAAATACTGCCTAATCTTTCCCCTCTTTCTGTTCTTTTCACCTAATTTCACACTGTCCTTCTCCATCTAATAACTATTTCTGAGTCTATAGATGCCCTCTGCTTCCATAATTATGCAAAACAAGGAAAACAAACTTTCTTACATTTTATTTCAAGTACTTAAAAATATTGATGACTGCATCCTACTGCTTTTCTTAGACAGCTTGAGTGACCATAAGTCAAATATGGATGTGATTTTCTTAGAAGAGAGGAAACAATAATAACAGTAGATATATGCCATTTCTTTTAATAGAAAAAACAAGGACATAAAAGCTCTTATTTTCTTTTTGTATAATATATTCATCTTAATTTTCTTTATGGCTTAAAATAAGCTCAGGGAAACACTCTAAGGAGTTAAACTAAAGGAGGCATGTTTAATCTACTAAATTGAATTCACCAACTTTAACTATGTACTTGTTTTATAGACTTTTAAGATCACAATGAAAACCTGAAATTAGGGACAACATGAAGAAAGAAAATCAATATTCTGTGGAAGTACAAACTAAAATGATAATGCGTGTCCATTTAAATAGAAAATCAGCAATGGAAAATATAAAATCTTATCAAGCAGCAGACCAATAAATCTAGGGAAACAGATGGCTGATCAGGCTGCAGTATCTTGCAAGTGCAGCTGTTCAAATTTTGCTTTAGATATAATGCTGAAACTTGAGGACTTACCTACGGAGTACTAGTTCACTCATACATATGGACACTACTCTCAATTTATACGTTCTAATGACAATGTAAACTGTAAGAATCATTTCACTAAATTGCAAAAATAATAAAATAAACATCATTTTAGGAGCTTGTTGCAACACAAACATTATCACTTGTTCAAGAGAAAGTTTGGGCATGGAACCCAGACGTATGTTTCTGATCATCTTCAAGGTTTACCCCAGAGGCTAACACTTGACTTTACTTCATAGGACAACCTTAGTCCCTTGAATTTTTGCTGGGAGACAATTGAACCTAGAATCTCACACCCACGTGCCTAAAAATGCCAGTGGTTAGCAAGTCAGCATGAGTTGTAAGGAAAAGTGCTCAGCCATGTAGGATGTGCCCATAGAGTTGTGGGTGCACTGGCTGTAATAACATCCATTTCTTTACTAACATACAAAGTATACCTGAATGAAAATGTATATATACATTTTAGGAGCAACTTTGATTTCACTCTAATTTATTCAACAAAGTAAATCACTATATTACTTCTTTAGTTAATACTAGTAAGTAGTTACTTAAGACACATCTACCTAAGACATGTCTCCAGCAGCAATAGGGTTACCTGGAAACTTGTTTGGAAATGCAAATTCTCTGATTTTATCTCAGATTATAGAGTCAGCAATCCCGGGGTTTGGTCTCAGCAATTTATGTTTTAAAAAGTCTGCAGATGATACTGCTGCAAGCTGAAGTTTAGGAACCATTGTGCTAACTAATCACAGCAGGGCAGAGGCAACTCTTCAGAGAGAAGAGCTGATGGAAGGGGCACCTAGTAAAGCATGGAAGGTAGGACTTCTGAGTGTGTCAACTTAGGTCATTATTTTATCTTTGGGGGCTACTGGGGTTCAGAAGTGGTGACAGAATATATAGAGAGGGGACAGATAGCCTAGCAGGCTGTTTGCATCATGTTCTATAATAAAACAGTATAAATGAAGAGAGAGTCCTGAGTTGGAGACAGTTCTTTTATGGATGCGGCAAAGGAACTGCCATTCAAAGAGCTCCAGATTCAATAAGATGAAATCCTAATAGGATTGCGGCAGTGAAGACAGGGCTTCTGCTGTACTTAATGGATCGGAAAGAGTGACTCAAATATCCACGCTTCAATATACTGTGATTTGACATGTAGCCTCTGGTATTATTGAGTGGGATGGCCATCAATTTCTCAAAGTCATTTATGGTCTCCTAAGCTAATGCCACACTAGTAGGAATAGGCTAAATAGCCTGTCAACACTACCGGTAGCTTCATCGAGAGATTTACTCTTATAATCAGTAAGATAAAAGCTCTGGTCCAAAATCCATTCCTGCAGTCACATTTTAGGCAGTATCAGAGCAACGCAGAGAAGACAGGAAGACTGTTTGGTATCTGTTAAGTGACATTAGAAATGTCACTTCAGGACCTGATAAAAGTATATTTTAATGCATCCATTAAAGATACCCCCCCCCCATAGATTCCTAGGTTTAACCCAAAGGGTAAAAAGAAATGGTGAGAATATGCTCTTTGACTAACCAATTTTTGATGACACAGAATGCGAAAGTACAATAACTTAGTGGTTAAAAACATTTCATATGTGCGTTTATAGATGGGTGCCTTGTTTGTGTTATTTAAACTTTCTGGGTTTTTGTCATTTAAAAAAATAGGGAAAATAACATTATCTATCCCATGCGGTTGTTGTAAAGAATAAGGGAAACAGAATAGGTAAAGTGATCAGTACACAGTGGTACTCAATGAATTATCATTATATATATATTAGAATTAAGTTCCCAAAGAATAAGGAATATATGTGCATCGATCACCATAGCATCTCCAGCCCCTGGCAGCCAGCCAGACTTAGATCAATGAGTGAACTAATAGTTGATTTGTTTTTAAGTAGTACTGAATATATTATTTCATCTCTCTCTCTCTCTCTCTCTCTCTCTCTCTCTCTCTCTCTCTCTCTAACCATTAAACTACCCATACTTGTCAAGAGCAGCAATATTGCCATAGGAACATTCAGTACCTGTATGTCATTTTACCACTTATCACAGCTTCTGGATGTACCTGCTATGAACTTTAAAGCATTGGTTTGGCATCTTATTTAGTCTTATACACACTTTAGTCAGAACAAACTATCCATTTAAGTTCCATTTTAGAGCCCTGACTGGTTTGGCTCAGTGGATAGAGCGTCGGCCTGCGGACTGAAAGGTCCCAGGTTCGATTCTGGTCAAGGGCATGTACCTTGGTTGTGGGCACATCCCCAGTAGGGAATGTTCAGGAGGCAGCTGATCGATGTTTCTCTCTCATTGATGTTTCTAACTCTCTATCTCTCTGCCTTCCTCTCTGTAAAAAATCAGTAAAATATATTTTAAAAAAAAGTTCCATTTTAGAGTTTGAAGTCTTCTAAAATGTCTGAATATATGTATCATTAATATGTCTTCATTACAAGAGATGGTTTACATCAGTATAAGTCCCAGAAAGAGAATATGATTTCAGTATATTTTGATACAAGGAACCCAATCCTTAGAAAGATCAGGTTGTTAAGAACAAAGATCACATCTGATAAAATAAACTCCAGTTGCCTGAATTATTGCAAAATAGCTAACTAGATTAATCACATCTCATTTTTGTGATTAAAAAAAATCATTCCAATAAAATAGAATCTATTTTTCAATGAAAGTTGCCAATTTTTACTTTCCCAGAAAATGTTTACATTATTTCCTTGTGACAATAATTGGGTATTACTGAATTCCCATGGATTAAAAATGTGTTACTTAATTGAAAATAATTTTTGTGCCAATAAAAGCTCACATTTCCTCAGTGACACATGGAGTCTATTTATTTTCTTTTTTCTTTGGAGAATGTGTTTACTTGAATGTAATTCTAATACAACCTTCTTCGTGACCCCCTCACCCCTTTGTCTTCCCTCCAGTCCATTTGATTATATCCCCAGTGGTGTCAACATGGTTAGGTTCAGCTTTACAGCTGGAGAAAGGTCAGAGCTACCAAGAGGTGGATGATGGGCTGGAGCCCAGGGCCTATGAGTCTCAATTCAGCTTTCTTCTTTCTCTCTCTCACCTCACATAACCTGCTACCTCACTATTCTGAGGGTGAATTCTAGTTACTTTTCTAATATCATGTGCAATTATAATAGTATGTTACTAAATATATTAACTCTGAAGTTATTAAATTCTCATATGATCCTGCTTCCACTGAATGTCCTGCAGTTCCAAGAATTGCATGTGACATACCTTTTTAAAGCAGTATCCCTGATGGCCCCATTTTATTCTTTTCTTGGCAGTCACCCAAAAGAAAAAAGTTACTCAGAGAATATTTTGAGCAATTCTCTTGCAGAATGACTGCAAATTTCAATATATTTGGAAATTGAAATCAGCTATTACCAAGAAAGTCCCCTCTAGGAATGATCCCAATAAATGATTTTTAGCTATCATCTTTAAAAGTTGAAGGTTTTTTAGTCTTCATAATTAACAGTCATAAAAACTACAAATATTTCATAGCAGATAAATAATGCAATACTGTTTAGACTGACAGATGATCTCCTGGAAAGCTTTCATTGGCTTTTCATTTTCTACTAAAGAAGTTCAGCCATTTTGCCCATTCTTCAAAACTCCTTACAATTTATGGATCTAGCTTTCTAATCATAGTTGCACCTGCTCTCTCTGAATCCTATGCTCTGTTTTCATTGGGACCTCTCAGGATAGAACCCCTGAGTCACTGAATGGTGGGGTTGGGCGGTGACAAAGATTCTTTTCTTTGACCAAACTCTAGCCAGGTTCCTCCATACCCCAACCTTGGCCTATACAGACTTGAACAAATACTAGAGCTCCTTAAAGTGCCTGCCTGCAAAAATGCAAGGCTGCCAAAATGATTAACTGTTGCAGCCAAAATCTGAAGTTGGGTCCTTGTCTCCCCACCTCTGTGGGAGGGTAGGAACCCAAATTAGATAACCACCAGGGAGCAAACCCAGATGGGTTTTACATAAACCAACACCCTGACTCTACTGAGCCCCACTTGCCCCTACTCCCTCTTTCTTCCTTTAAAATACCCAGTAACCTCTGTATAAATCAAAAGTGAGTCAAATTCATTCTGGACTCTTCTCTATTGTAATAGTATATTACTGATTAAAATCTGTCCTTACCACTTTAGAGTGTGGATTTGTTTATCTTTGATAAACACTCCTCTATAGGGTTATCCAATCCATATCTGATGTTGTATGAGCAGGAACTAAACTAAATCTTTGTTTCAAATCTTAGAGTTTCTTAGTTTACTAGTTACTTCAGCATAAACTGTCCTATCATAATTAATAAACTGTTTCCCAAGAAAGTTTTCTTAATTCCTCTATTAATGAACCAGGTTTATAGTTTTCTAAGAGCCTGGTCAGGCTCAATTCTCCACCCATAAAGGATTTCAAAATTAGACTTTTTGTGAGAATACAAATGAAGTTATATACCCTTGTGTTTGTGTCAGTGGCTAAAAGCATGTTAACTATATGCATCTTTTATGGGTTGAATTGTTTCCCCTCAAAATTCATATGTTGAAACCCTAACCTCCAGAATCTCATAATGTGACTGTATTTGGAGATAGGGCCTTTTAAAGAGATGACTGCTAAAATAAAGTCATTAGTGTGGACTGTAATCTAATCTGACTGTTGTCTTTATATTACAGCGGTTTGCAACCTTTGGGTCGCGACCCCTTTGGGGTCGAACGACTCTTTCACAGGGGTTGCCTAAGACCATCGGAGAAAAAACATATATATTACATATTGTTTTTGTGATTAATCACTATGCTTTAATTATGTTCAATTTGTAACAATGAAATTGGGGGTCACCACAACATGAGGAACTGTATTAAAGGGTCGTGGCATTAGGAAGGTTGAGACTGCTTTATAAGAAGAGAAAATTTGAACACACATAGAAAAGCCAGGGGTTCATATGCACAGAAAAAAAGACCACGTGAGGACACAGTAAGATGGCTGCCATCTGTAAACCTAGAGAAGACTCAGAAGAAAAATACAACACCCGAGATAAATATATGTATATATATGTTCTGGGCTCTTTTCAACCTCTCAGATACCCTGATTATATAGCATTCAACTTGGTCATAGTTGTTTACAGGTTTGGCATTTCATTATAAATTTTCTGAGGTCAGAGATTATGCTTATTCATGACTAATCTCTCAAAGGGGCTAGTCAAATGTGCAAGTGAGGCTATGAATAAGCAAGCATTTGAATGAACAGCTGAGACCTCTGCTATCATCAGACCCAGGTGGCTAGATTTATCCTTAGGACAGTAAAACAGAGGAGTGCAGGTTGTTCCCCTATATTATTCCACTAGAGGCCCAGTGCATGAAATTCGTGCATGGGTATGGTCCCTAGGCTTGATCTGTGGTCAGGGTCATCTTCCCCAGCTGCTGTCAGCCAGCTCCACCACCCACCACCACCACCCTGGTTCACTGTTAACCATCGGGCAATCAGAGCCTGCCAACTGGGGGGAGGGACCGAGAAGTGGTCAGTGTGCTTCATGGCAACTGGTTGAGTGGTCATTCTGGTCATTCTGCCATCCAGTCGATTTGCATATTACTCTTTTATATATATAGTCATATCACTACCTGACTTAAGTATCTATAACAATCTATAACAATAAAAGCATAATATGCTAATTAGACTGGACAGCCAAAAGACCTCTGGACATCCTTCCGGATGAAGCTGTGGCAGCGGGGGCTGAGGCAGAGGCGGTTAGGGGTGATCAGGCAGGCAGGTGAGCAGTTAGGGGCAACCTGGCAGGCAGGCAGAGGCGGTCAGGGGTGATCAGGAAGGCAGGCAAGCAGTTAGGGGAGATCAGGCAGGCAGACAGGTGAGTGGTTAGGAGCCAGTGGTCCTGAATTGCGAGAGGGATGTCTGACTGCTGGTTTAGGCCTAATCCCAGAGGTCCCGTTTTGCAAGAGGGTGCAGGGTGGGCTGAAGAACCCCCACTCCCCCCATGCATGAATTTCGTGCACTGGGCCTCTAGTCTCCAAATGTTTAGTGTTTATTAAATTGTTCAAAAGTCTAAATTTCTGAACCTGGAAAGAAAGACTCTTCAAGATCTGGACCCATCTTCACTCCCCCAACCTTTCCCACTGCTTTTCTTAGAATAGCTGTTTTTCCTCTTTACATGGCAAGCTCAGCTTTACCTCTTCCTCCATTCCTGCTATTTCCTTGGCTTAGAACACTTCTATAACTTCTTCTTTTTTTGGTTGAATGAGTCCCATTTTCCCATAAAACCTCTGGCTATTTCAGCTCTAATTATTTTTCATTACCCTCGACTTACTGTAGATCCCATTATACTTGAGATCAACTTGTGTCCCTCTTCATGTAATCTTCCAATTAGTTCATTTCATATATATATATATATATATATATATATATATATATATATATATATATACTGGGGTCAATTCATATATGTAGATATATGATTTGAAAGGTGGAGACCTCATCTTTTATTCCTTATATTTCTACTGAAACTCTTGGCAAAGTAGTAAGCATTGTGTGAGCCTTCTTAAACTCTAGGAGGAATAAGAGGTCTTAAGAGGAATCTGGTTGATCAATATAAATCTGTCAAGTAAGAATACTAACTTCATAAAATTCAAAGGAACTGCTTAGATCCACACTACAGTTACTGAATGATATTAAATCAGAATGCAGTTGTCATGACTGCTAGTTCAATGTACTTTCCAGTGTGCTGTAGTGTTGGCTAAACAATAATTGCAGTTTGAATATGAAATGCCAAGGCTTATTTTCAGCCCTAAAGCACCACACTTGAGATAGAAATAATTTGAACATCCATGGCAATGTCTTTAATTAAAAAGGACTGAGCCATTCATTTAAATAACACATAGATGTTTTTAAAGATGATAAGTCCATATTCAAGAAACAAGAAGTGAAGGAAGATGACAGACCTGAAACAACAGAATCTCTTAATACTTGAATTAAACATTAAATTGGGATAGTGGTGTCAGGGAAGATATACTGCCAAAGAACAACATTATTCAGGTTCTGTGTAGGTAAGTAATAGCATGGCGCAGTTTCAGCAAAGAAAGGATGCATTCCACTTAACCTACCTTTGCGAATCTTCTCATTAAGTGAGATAATGCTTCAGGGTTAGGGCATTCCAGTTTCTTAATAATCTCAAAGCTCTGATTAAGCTGAGCAAATACATCAACCACGGAACAAGAGAAGAGGGCATGATCAGATGTCTGCTGAAACTGAGGGGAGAAGGTGAAACCATTCCATTAAACACATTAGCAGGACTGTGGAGACAGTCTTCATTGTTTCACACAAACAACTGAATCTCCTATATCATGGGCCTTCATATCACATACTTTCATTTTCCAGTAATAAAGTGCCTATCCATTTTTAAATTATTCATCTCCTTTTCTGGAAGATGTAGTGAAACTAATATCATGGGGCAGGCTGCTATTAATTGGTCTCTCCATTTCTAAATTGGGGAACTGCTTTTTGTTTGTTAGTTAGGTAGTTTGTTTATTTCTCATTCCCCATAAGTATTGGGATGATTTTAGTAAGCAGACTGTGGTTCAAGACTTTTGAGTTGCTTCAGAGGCACAGGGAGTGCATAATTTTGGCATCTTAGAAAAGGTTATAGAACCACAAGGGAGTTTTGTACAAGTCTGTTCAACTTGTAGATTCTGACCGACTCAATAGGAATCTTGGGGCAAAAAGGTGATTGATTATCTTTTATTTAATTTTTATTTAAGCAATTTCCTAGGGTTCCAATCAGCCAATTAAAATTGCTTTAAAAGTGCCCTGACCGGTTTGGCTCAGTGGATAGAGCATCGGCCTGCGAAATGAAGGGTCCCAGGTTCAATTCTGGTCAAGGGCATGTATTTTGGTTGTGGGCACATCCCCAGTGGGGAGTGTGCAGGAGGCAACTGGTCAATGTTTCTCTCTCATCAATGTTTCTAACTCTCTATCCCTCTCCTTCTCCCTTCCTCTCTGTAAAGAATCAAGAAAATATATTTAAAAAAATAATAAAATAAAATTGCTTTAAATTTATTTTGGTCATCAGAGGATTAAAATGAACTTTAATAAATAACAACAGCCTAACAATTCCCAATAGCTTAAAGATGAGTGATGTGACTGAATCTTGACAATAAACAATCTTAAAGTAATTGAGACTCACTCCATCTTTTTTGTCTCTTCCTAGTGCTCCATGAAGAAACTCCATTGACACATCTTCATTTTCATCTAGCCACTGCATGACAAAAGGCTCAAACCACCTAAAAAATTAATATTATAAACTATAAAAATGTTATTTACATCTCAGCAGTGAATGCTGTTCCCAAATCTCTTCTCATTTTCTTTTTCCAGTTCAGCTTCCTTTAGCTTTACTTCATTAAATACATTTCCCTCTCTTTTACCTTCAATCTCTCTTTCTATATCTCTTTTAGTCTACAAAAATAAATGCTTTTTTATTCTTTGCTACATTGCTGTAATTTTATTTTGTGTCATTTTTCCTTCTATCTGAAGCATGGTTCCTAGTATACATTTTTGGTGAGAGTTAACTGGAAATGGGTTATTTCAGATTCTCAGTTAGATCAGTGTCTTTATTTTTCTTTATTTTTGAAGGATATTTTTGATACTTGTAGAATTCTAGGTTGACTTTCGCTCTTCAGCACTTAAAAGATATCAGTGTATTATATTCTGGTTTTAGTCATTCTCATTAAACAGTCAGTCAAGAGTATAGTAGCTCTGGTAAAGTGTTTCCCCTTTCTTGACCCCCAATACATTTAAAGATTTTCTTCTTGTTTTTAAGCAGTTTTCTATGATGTATCTATAGGTAGTTTCTTTGCATTCATCCTGCTTAGGATTTACAGGAATTTTTGAGCTATGCCTCATGTTTTAATTGGTTTTATAAAATTCATACCTAGTATCATTTAAAACATTGCTCTGGTATTATTTTTTTCTCTCTTCTATTTTTTTGTGGGGTCCAATTTTTTGTATATTAGACCTCTATAATTTTACTCATATATGCCTTGCACTAAACCACTAACAGCAAATCATTTATCCACTATTATGACTTCTCCACTAAAAGGACAAGTTGGGCTAAATTCTTCCCCTCAAGGGACATATCAAATCATGGCACATACCATGGTGTTGCATGTTACCCTTCCTCCTAAAGCTCTATGCACATTTTTATATCCCCAGTACCTCACACATGACCTCAAACATTTTTGGTATTCAATGGAACTGGGTTACCCTTCCCTTCAAGATTCAGTTAATGTGCAAAAATTGGAAGAGTGATACATTACGTCAGGCTCACCATCACATTTGCAAAGGCAATAGCACAAGTGGAGGCCCACATGCCGTAGACCTAAATACTTATGATTTCTAAACTAAGCTTATAAACTGCTGTATAAATGTGTTGTGGCCCTGGCCTAGTGGCTTAGCTGGTTGTAGCATTGTCCCAGTACACCAAAAGGTTTAGAGTTTGATTCCTAGTCAGAGCACATACCTAGGTTGTAGGTTCTAACCCCCAGTTGGGGCATCTATGGGATGCAACCAATCCATGTTTTTCTCCCACAACGATGTTTCTCACTCTCTCTTTTTCTCCCTTCCTCTCTCTCTAAAATTCAATAAAAACTTATCCTTGGGTGAGGATTACAAACAAAAATGTGTTCTATGTTCTAACTCAACAACGTATAGCACTTTGCACAGTGCCTGGCATATGGAAGATCTCCCTTGATGGAATAAAATAGAATTCTGATAAATATCAATGCATAGTATTACAAGTCTGATTGTGTGATTACAAATGTATCTGATAGAGATATGTTTATGAAAATGTTACCTGTTTAATAATGACTTCAATTTTAATTTCTAACACATTTTTCAGGTTGAATTAAAGAAAAACATCTGATTGAATAGCTCAATATACAGAGTTGGGCAAAAGTAGTGAGGTCAAGAAACACAGTTTATTCTTGTATTATTGTTTATTAATTATTGTATTATTTTTTAGATAAACAACTGTAAACCTACTTTTGCTCCACCCACTACAAGCATCCTCATTTTCCCAAGAAAGTCTGAGTTCAAGCACTTTCACAGAAATTAATTTCATCATGTGAGCCACATCCTGTCATGTATTTCTTTCTCTTTGAGTTTAGTAATAGCCAAGTAAGACATACTTGAAGAATGCAACACATTTCAATTAAATATGGTTCCCAAAGACCTGAGAATCATTTAATGCTAATGTTATAATAGACATGTCTGTATTCAGAAGACAACTACATGAACAGATTTCAGGGCTGCATAAATCAGGTGTAATTATGTGGGACTTTGAATTGAGAACAAACTTGGGGTTGAAAATCACTACTTACAAGGAGTATTCAGGAATGGCATCCTTGAAGGCAGGAAGTTCTCGCACATATTCATTATAAAACCATTTCACTTTGAAATGCAAATTCATATAATCGGTGCTCTTACACAACCGCTGCTTTTCATGTTCTAGAACAGATAAAATCAAACATTTAATAAAGTTTGGTTTGCCAACAATGCTGCGGTGTTCCAATTTACCTTTATTAGTAGTATTTCCAAAAGGAAGAAAATTGTGTATTTGATATAAAGGCAAAGTGAATGGCTGAAGACAAACCTGAAATTTTATGAAATGTAAAAATCATTATAAATCCTATGCCAATAGGTCAAGAAGTAATGAGAAATAATTTGAATGTCTATTGTGCCTTCATGGAAAAGGTGAGAACTCTGACTTTTTTTTCTATTTATCTGCAAGCTCTCATATTTTTACTACTTTGGGCCTGGTAAAAGTGCCAGAAAGCATTAAAACTCTAAGCATGAATAAAACATGAATTCAACTGGGAGACATAATCCCCGATTAATACTGGATATGTGAATGAGTAGCTCACATTTCTGGTCTGGATATTTAACACTTAAAACACTAAGATAGTTGAAAATGAGAGGAAATATATCTAACTTTTAAGCCAGATTATTTCTTCTTCATTTTTTTTAAGTTCAGCTAAAATTATTTTATGCCCTGTGATCTTTTTGACATTTCTTGAGCAGATTTTCCTAATATGTGATGTTTTTTCTCTCTTGGTCAAAAAGTATAGCTTAAAATTATATTTTGATCTGGACATACAGTACTGGGGAATAGAGACAAATAATATTACTAAACATGTTTATCTATTTTCCTCAGGCCCCCAATATTAATATCTTGGCCCATTGGGGCTTCAAGTGTAGATACAACCAAACCTAAAATATCCCTAACTATATTCAGGCTGAAAGTGTCCTCTGAGAAGCTCTGGTCAAGGTCTGTGAATTTCTTTTAAGCTAAGGGTTTTGACTTACAGTAGAAACATACCAGTACTATACCAGTACTTTATATTCCAGGATAAAAATACCAATTGAAGCAATTATATTGTTGTAAACAAACTAGAGGCCTGGTGCACAAGATTCATGCACGGGGAGTGGAGAGGGGGTGTTTCCTCTCAGCCTGGCCTGCACCCTCTCACAAACCAGGATTCCTCGGGGGAGTCTGACTGATGGCCTACATCCTTAGCAGTTGGACATCCTTAGTGCTGCCGTGGAGATGGGAGAGGCTCCCGCCATTGCCATTGCACTTGCCAGCTGTCAACCTGGCTTCTGGCTGAGTGGCGCTCCCCCTGTGGTGCACACTGACCAGCAGGGGGCAGCTCCTGCATTGAGTGTCTGCCCCCTGGTTGTCAGTGTGCATCACAGCGACTAGTTGATTTGCATATTAGCCTTTTATTATATAGGACTGAGGATATCCTTGCCTCTCAAAACCTGACTATAGAGAGATTTAAATCCAAGTGATAAGCAAAAGAAGAAACAACCCCAAATAGAACATTTTCAAATTGTCTAAACAGTAATTAAAGACAATCTGTAGAACTAAGAGAGAGAACACACACAGAGAAACAAGAGTAATAAACTAATACTCTAGAACAAACTCCCAAACAAAATTATGAACTATGTGATATTTTGCTTCAAGTCCCTCCAAATTACATGCCACCTTTGCCCCTATCAGTGTTGTCTCTCCCCTTGTCCTTACCCCTTCTGATTTCTAGTGTCCTTTCACACCTTATGAGGAAACGTTTATCTGATAAACTCATAGATAATAATGTAATGCAATACAACCCTGAAATCCAGATGAGGGAAGTCTTTTGCCCTGGAGCCCACACATTAAGAGGGTTCTCTATTTATCACAAATGCACACTCAAAAATTAAATAGTTTCTGGCATCCTCTGTCACTTGGGATCCCATACCTGGTGCTGGTACAGAGCAAGTCAGACTCTAAACATCTGGCCTTGTAACTAACACCACCTGCTCTTATGATTAACACCCGCTAAGCCCAAGAGAAACACTTCGGACTGCCTTTTGTTCTCTATCCTAAAAACAGAAGGTGACTGTGAACAAATGCAACCAGACTGCCATTGCTGACAACAGACACAGATACTGCTTTGGAGCATGGGAAGGATTGGAACCATGGAAGCATTTAAGTAAGAAAAAAACAAACTAACTCATCAGGTTCTTCCTCTGGATAGCATCAATACAATCAATTGTTGCATAACCAAGCATTATTTTCAAGTATTAATAACACCCGTTTTCTTTGGTCTAATTCACGCATTCAAAGGCACTCGTCCAGCAATGTGGCATGCTGCAAACAGGGGTACATGCTGCCTGGAAACAGCTTTAAATATTAAATGATTCATATTACTCTCAAAGTTTGTGTGTATATGTATAGTTTCAGACATAACATACATGAAGACTGGTATTGATTCTTTGCCAACTAGATGACTATTGAAGAGTTTGTTTTTGAAATTTAGATTAAAGAAATTTAACTCATTACATTTTAGCTTTATTCAAATAATTTACATAAACATTTATATGAATAATTACTTGCATTTGTCCTCATTTATTGACTAGTTTTAATATTTTAGAGGGCAATAGCTTTCTAAAAACTATTTAGGAACTATATCTAAAAGCACATGGATGTAATTTAAATTTCTAATATTTGTATTTATAGCTTATTTTGAATTGCATCTTTTTATAAAATACATATTCAAATCATGTCCATTTTGAATACAAAACCTTTTTTTTAATCCTTTAAATGTCAAGAATGTGCATAAATTGAGATTGGATGGAAAAAAATAAATGAACCTCAGGAAAAATGCTGAAAATAGAAAAAAGTTCAATAACAAGGTATTCTTACAGAAAAAAAAGAGAATAGAAAGGTTATATTTCAATTATTTTATTATAAGAACAGAATTAGTAATTTTGCTGAAATAAAGGTGAAATATATATTTTCTGAAGGGATATCACATTGATATGAAAGTAAGTTTATGTGTTGAAGTAGAACATTGAACACACTTTATATAACAGTTTATTAGCTTGATTTGGAAATCATAAGCATTTAGGTCTACCGCATGTGGGCCTTCACTGTGCTCCTGCCTTTGTAAATGTTAGGAGTGAGCCTGACTTAATGTGTTACCTCTTTCAAGAGTGTTTGCACATTAACTGAATCCTGAAGGAAAGGGTAACCCAGTTCCATCCAATACCAAAAATGTTCACTGAGCATGTATCTTGTGCCAGGTCATGTGTGAGGTACAGGGATATAAGAATAAAGGACTCATAGAGCTTCAGGAGAAAGGGTACCATGTGACAATATGGCAAGTGCCATGTGCCATGATTTAATATGTACAGGAAACTGGTCCATTAAGGAGATTAATTTAGCCCAACTTTGTGCTTTTAATAAATGATTCAATAGAGAAATGATTTGATATTAGTGGTTTAGTGCACAAAGTAGAATTTGAGTAAAAGGACACGTGTTACATAAAATAAGATTTCTAATTTATAAGAAATACTACTTAATATGTATTTGTCTCTTTGTGAAATGAAATAACTGTGCTTTCAATTAAAACCTTGGGTTTTTTCCCCTTCTCTACTTATATTTTTACATGTTTTATTATTAGGTTTGAGTGAACCTTAAATTCATGCTGTGCCTTAAAAGCAAAAGGGTCACCATCCTGGCCAGGTGGCTCAGTTGGTTGGAGTATTGCCCATACACCAAAAGCTGGCCGGTTTGATTTCCAGTCAGGGCACTTCCCAGGTTCGGGCACATACAGGGAGCAACCAATCCATGTTTCTCTCTCTCTCTCTCTCTCTCTCTCTCTCTCTCTCTCTCTCTCTCTCCCCCTCTCTGTCCCCCCCTTCTTCTCTCTCTCAAATCCTATATAATAAAAAGCTAATATGCAAATAGACTGGACGGTGGAACGACCGGTCGCTATGACGTGCACTGGCCACCAGGGGCAGACGCTCAACACAGGAGCTACTGCCTGGTGGTCAGTGTGCTCCCACAGGGGGAGCAATGCTTCAACCAGAAGCCAGGTTGACAGATGGTGAGTGCAGCGGTGGTGGTGGGTGCCTCTCCTGCTTCCACAGCAACACTAAGGATGTCCTACTGATGGCTTAGGCCTGCTCCCATCAGTCAGACATTCCCCAAGGGCTCCTGGTTTGCAAGAGGGCGTAGGCCAGGCTGAGGGGCCACCCCTCCCCCCTCCCCCCAGCAAGTACAGAATTTCATGCTCCAGGTCTCTAGTCAACTATATTTATACTATGGCCCAGTGCACAGATTCATGCACATTGAAAGGAAATTAATTAGAAGAAATATTTTAATATTGCTATTTGCCCTTTCTCTATAATAGAAGTATCAGAGATGAAAGAAAATTAGTAAAATGTATATGAAAATAATATATAAATTGCTAAATAAATAAATAATAACATGATATAACAACAACAAAAACATGACATAAAAACAAAAACATAATATGAAAACAACAAAAACATAGTATAAAAACAACATTGATAAAAACAATGACTGATAAATTTATTAAACTTATTCTAATATATCCCTGTATACCACATTAAGAGTAAAAAGACTTTCAGAGTGCTTGACTAATTTCCGTTGTGATAAAGTATTTAACTGTAATATCATATGCTCTTTGAACTCCAGAGAAAGCAACATATAACTGCCCATGTCCAAAAATGGGTTCAGGTAGGAATATTCCTACTCTCTCTAGAGTTTGTCCTTGTGATTTATTAATAAGCATCACAAATGCTGGCATCACAGGAAACTACCTTTGAATTAATTTAAATGGGAGGCCAGTGTCAGAAGGGGACAAACATTGTGCATGCATGAGTCAACGTTTATTTTTAAATTGCCAGTGCGCATCATATGTACCAGCCAGTTGGTCGGTCAGATGGATGGTCGGTCACTTAGCTTTTTATATATATAGATCCTCAGGTGAGTATAAAAAAGAAAAAGAAAAAGAAAAAGAAAGGCTCATCCATCTCTGCCCCTTGCAATGAAGACACCTCTATACTTTGGAAAGCAGGTAAAAGGTAGCTCTGAGCAGTGTCCCAGTTAGTTTTATAGGCACGACCTTAAGTTTATTTGCTTAACGCACTTACAATTGACTTTTCCACAATTGCAGAATGTCTTTCCTTCCTCCTTATCTGGGCACTCTGCTTGGAACTTATAGGCCTCCCCAAGCCCATTCTCTAGGACTCTGCAAGCTCCCTAGATTCTCACAGTTCCAGAAAAGAAACACTTGTATATGCCTAATGTTCTGTAGCCACACATTAGCCAGGCCAGGTCCCCTTTCCCCCCAAATCCCATCTAGCCATTGTAAATTGATATGGGAAAGGAGATAGAAAGGATACAGATTGTTTTTTAAAAGAGGAAATCTGGCCCAGCTGCCATAGCTCAGTGGTTGAGCATTGATCTATGAACCAGGAGGTCACAGTTTGATTCTGGGTCAAGATGCATGCGTGGATTGTGGGCTTGATCCCCAGTGTGGAGCATGCAGGAGGCAGCTGATCAAGGATTCTCTCTCATCATTGATGTTTCTGTCTCTCTCCCTCTCCCTTCCTCTCTAATATCAATCTTATCTAATAAAGAGGGAATATGCAAATTGACCATCATGCCATAACTGCATCCACAGTGGAGGCATAGATTCCATAACACAAGATGGCTGCACCCACAGTGGAAGCCCATAGCGAGCTTTAAAGAGCAATCAGCAGGGACCTAAGATTGCATCCCCACCTGGCAGTTCTTAGAGGGGGACCTTAGGCTGCACCTCCTGCCCTGGTGCCAGGCTGGGGGACCTGAGACTGTGCCCTCTGCCCACAGGGCTTGACAGGGTACCTCAAGGCGTGACCCCCACCTTGGCCTGGGCTGGGGGACCTCAAGGTGCAGCCCCTGGCCCGGGCCAGGGGACCTCAGGCCACAATCCCTGCCCTGGCACCAGGCCAGGCAACCTGAGGCCGCACCCACCCCCCCCACCACCACCACCTGGCTGGGCTTGATGGGGGTGGGGCCAGCCAGATCTGGATCTAGCCCAATGAGGGTGGGGCCGGCTGGGTCTGGGTTTTGTGTGATTTCAAGGCTCATGTGAGTGGGCGAGGACTTGACTCTGGTTCCCGTGGAGTGAGTCAGACTCTGACAGGAGGAAGATTTGCATATACATTTTACTAATTTTCTTTCATCTCTGATACTTTTATTATAGAGAAAGTGCAAATAGCAATATTAAAATAGTTCCTCTAATTAATTCCCTTTTAATGTGCATGAATTTTGTGCACCGGGTCACTAGTAAAATTATATTTAATAAAAAAGCAATTCTGGTTTTGCTATAATCTAGAGACCATCCATTCTAGTTCCTAAGACTATACCTGACATAATTTAAACTCTCAGGGTTTCACCCAGTTCCTTTGTGAAAAAATAACTTGGAAGAATTACTAATAGTTTTCTCCTTACAGAATTGCTTTCACACTCATAGCAACTGGTTCCTACCACTTTAAGTCATGTATCTCTCTTGCATTGTCAACTGATATTTACTGCTCTCTGTAGGCAGAACAGGAGACTAGTATCATCTGTTTTCATAGTCTGTCAAGTAAACAAGAGTAATTGACATTTTTACATGCATTATGCACTTCAGCTGATACAGCCAGAGTTATTCAGTTTATTTAGTTGGTGATGTAGGTTTGATCTTAGGGAAAATGGAAACAAAAATGGAAAGGGTATGCAATTGTATAATAAAGCCTGCCTGTAATGCTTGTCCTTAAGTAGCAAATACTCACTATAATCTAAACATTTTTCAGTAGTGGTTTGTAATCATCATGAACCCCAGTATTTGCAGCAGGTTAAACTGATTACCAAATCATGTCCTTTTTCTCCCGGGCACACAACCAGACTACATTTTCCAATCCTCCTTGCAACAGGTATATCCTATAACTGAATTTTGGGCCAAAAGTGACATTGCCACTTCCAGTCATGCCCTAAAACAGCTCCTGTAAAATTCTCCCTATTTTCCCACATTAACTGGCCACATATAGAAGATCCAGCTGAGGACTGGAAGGAACAGAATTACAAACGGATACAAATCTGGGTCTTTGAGCCACTTCTCAGAGGAGCTCCCTAATGTGAAATGCAGTAACCCCCTCCTTATCCACGATTTCACTTTGCATGATTTCACTTACCCGCGGTCAGAACATATTAAACAGAAAATCCCAGACATAAACAATTCATAAATTTTAAATTACATGCAGTTTTTCTTAGCGTGATGATGTCTCACACTGCACTCACCCTGAATAGGAATCATCCCTTTTGTCTAGCACATTCACACTGTCTATACACCCTGCCCACTAGTCACTTAGCAATCGTCTCTGTTATCAGATCACTGTCAGTGCTATCACATGTTTGCATTCAAGTAACCATTATTTTCCATACTAATACCCCCAAAGTTCATGCTGGCAAGTCAAATATTCTAAAGAGAAACCATAAAATGCTTCATTTGAGTAAAAAGATATGTATGTTTAAGAAAAAAATCATCGTATGTACAGAGTTTGGTATTATTTTGGGTTTCAGAAACCTATCCCTAGTGGATAAGGGGAGACCACTGTGCCTACTTTACTTGTACAAGTAAGAAATAAACAAATGGTACAGTGTTAAATTGTATGGAGTTAGGCTACATGGGTTAATGGTCTATTGTATCACAAAGATATTTTCAATTTATTAATTAACCTCCAAATTACTCTTTCTAATTTACACACACACACACACACACACACACACACACACACACACACACACGTTTCCGGCTGTCCTCTTGCTTTGTGATACTATATTAGCATAAGAACCTCTAGCAAACCTCGCTATGAATTAATCCATCATCACAGAGGAAATCAGTTAATAAAACCTGTTAAATTGATGTTAAGAAAATACTAGGTAGGCTCTGAGAGAAGAATAATCATAAAAGTAAAATATATAGACATTGTGGGTAGAATAATATCACTATTTATCTTCCTGTCAGCCTTGTTTTATACTTGTGTGCTCCCAGCTATATTCTCAGTAGTTATTATTATTATCACTTAAATGATTCTATAAAAATAACTATCACTGTTCCAAATCCATGTCTGTTTTTCTTATGTCCTCCTTTATTCCTCCCATGTATAATTATATATTATGAGATATTTTAAATAAACTAAAGTACATCCTAACTATTGCCTACCAAATATCAATGTAAGAGATTATAATATCACATTCAGAAACATACTCTAAATTATCTTTAATTCTACCTAAATTATCTTCTGCTTAGTAGTAGACCACATTGACAAAACTGTATCTACGGGTATCTCATATGATGAAAATGACTCCTAGAATTAATTTAGCCATCAATCCTCCTGCAGTTTTAATTTTGGCAACAAAGATTTAACTAGCTAATTACATTTACTAACTACAACATTTAATTAGTTTTCCAAATAGTAGTATGATAATTTTATACAAAATTTAATTTTTGAATTTCAGTGAGAATTATGAATATGTTACTATCAGAATAAAAATGCTTTATTAAAGTTGTGCCAAAAAAGCTTAGCAATTTAGAAAAATTTTCCTCTTTTGTTTTAGATGGTATGAACCAGTATTTATTGAAAAGAATATATTGTCTTCTGAAAGTTAGTGTTTATGCATAGAGTTTTGTGTAAAATACATAAATCTACAATTATGTATCAGTTACGGAATAGGAGTGGTATACTCCTAATCCATTCTTGTATTAAAAGCAAATTGGCTCTGCATTGATGAGTCTGTTTCTATTTTGTTCTTTAGTTTATTTTGTTCAGTAGATTCCAAATATGAGTGAAATCATATGGTACTTGTCTTTCTCTGACTGGTTTCTTTCACTTAGCATAGTACTATCCAGGTCCATCCATGCTGTCTCAAAAGGTAAGATTTCCTTCTTTTTATGGCTGAGTAGTATTCCATTGTGTAAATGTACCACAGCCTTTTTATGCACTCATCTACTGATGGACACTTGGATTTTAAACAGAGAACAGACTGACAGCTATCAGAGGGGAGGAGGTTTGGGTAGCTGGGTGAAAAAGGTGAAGGGATTAAGCAAAGAAAAGAAGCCCATTGACACAGACAGTAGTATGGTGATTACTAGAGTAAAAGAGGGCTGGGGTAGGTACAAGTGGGTAAAGGGGAGACTTGACTTGGGGTTTGAACACACAATACCATATACAGATGATGCATTATAGAGTTGTACTCTTGAAACCTATATAATTTTTTTAACCAATGTTGCCTCAATATATTCAATAATTTTTTTAAAAAAGCAGTGCACATCTGGCAGGTAGTAAGAGCTCAGTAAATGCTGATGATTGGGATGTGAGTGGTGATAATGTTGGTCTACTTAGTCAAAGATAGAGTGTGTCTTTGAGGGGACAGGAAACTTCAAAACACAAGTCCTTTCAGAAAACAGTTATTTAATTTCACTTTTAATTAATCAGTTCTATAAAATGTATGGATTGTCTATTATATACAAGAGTCTTTCTAGGCACTATTCATGTCTCCAAGGTGTTTAGAAGTGGGGATAAGACAACTCCATATATAATTCTAACATCATGTAGAAATATTTTTTTTTCTTGAATAATTGCTCTGACTAGATTACAGTAATGGCAAACCTATGACACGTAAACTCACTTTTTTGGTTGATTTTTCTTTGTTAAATGGCATTTAAATATATAAAGTAACTATCAAAAATATAAGTCTTTGTTTTACTATGGTTGCAAATATCAAAAAATTTCTATATGTGACACGGCACCAGAGTTAAGTTAGGGTTTTTCAAAATGCTGACACGCTGAACTCAAAAGGTTCGTCATCACTGGACTAGAACTTCTAATACTATGTTGATCCTGGAGAGCATTATGCTAAGTGAAATAAGCCAGTCAGAGAAAGATAAGTATCACATGATTTCACTCATTTGTGCAACATAATGAACAACATAAACTGATGGATAAAAATAGATCCAGAGACATTGAAGCATCGAACACACTATCAAACTCAGAGGGAAGGCAAGGGGGTGGGGGGATAAGAGATCAACCAAAGGACTTGTATACATGCATATAAGCAAAACCAATCGACACAGACAATATGGGGTAAGGGCCTGTGCTAAGCAGGGTGGGCTGAGAGAGATCAATGGGGGAAAATAGAGACATATGTAATACTTTCAACAATAAAGAACTAAAAAAAAATACTGTGGTGAATACAAGTGGTAATAGTGAGCATCCTTATTTTGTTCCTGATCTTAAATGAAAACCTTTCAGCTTTCACAATTGAGTTTGACCTTTGCTACTGTATATGGATTTTATTATGTTTAGGTACATTCTTTTATACCTAGTTTCTTGAGGGTTTTTATCATGAAAGAATGTTGAATTTATCAAATGCTTTTTATGCATCTATTGAGATAATCAAGTGATTTTTATTCTTTATCCTGTTAATTTTGGTATATCTCATTAATTATTTTTTGTATGTTCATACAATGTTGCATCCCTGGAATAAATTCCAGTTGATCATAGAAAAATAGAAGCAAATTGGCTGCCAAAAATCATCACAGTGTCATTTTCTATTTCTTAATTTGTGGCATCATTTTATTGCATAAGCACTGTGCTGTCCTATAGTTAGTAGCATACAATTTTGTAGGACTATCACAAACATCTGTCTAAATGTTTAACAGCCTGGAAGTTCTGGAAGGAATCTACATATATATATTAAAGGCTAATATGCTAAGTGTCCTTCCCACTGTCTGACAGGTCACTATGACGTGCACTAACCACCAGTGGGCAGACGCTCAGCGCAGGAGCTGCCGTGACGCACACTGGCCATTTACAGAGAAACAGCAATGTGGACCTGGCCGTCAAAGCAACACTTGGCTTCCCCCAAGTAGAACACAGGCCCCACCACGACCCTGGAGTGACAGCCCACCAAATCATAGCCAATGCTGCCTTGACCCCATGGCCAGCCTGAAAACGGTTGCTATGGTCACTGGGTAATAACATCACATAGCAACACCCGGCTTCCTCTCCCTAGCCACTAGCCTCCTTGTAGTTTTTTCAGCCCAGGAACACGACTTGCTTTATAGCCAGGTGGAAACATTTACACTGTAACCAAATGTCTGTGAAGTGTTTTCCCATGCCTCATCTCATTTGATCCTCACAGAAGTCCTGGAGTAGATAGATAGGAGACTCGATGGAATCCTATTTTCATTAGCCAGAAAATGAAGATTTAGAAAGCTTAGAAACTTAACCCAACTGAAAAGAAGTAAGAAATGGTGGACCTTGAAAATTACTTCAGGTTTTCTCACTGTGCAGAATATAATCAAACACTGATGCAGTTAAATATTTTACCCTTTGTTCTCCCTGCATGATCTACAATAATAATCTGCTTTGTGTTGATATTTACTGCTGTGTTGCTGACAATTACCTGAAAGAGAAGTTGGGGTGCTTCAATGGGCTGGAAAGAGTTTAACTAAATCAGAAAGCAGGTCTAATTAAACAAGTTTATTCTATACATATAAAAGGCTAAGTTGACTCGTGCATGCACGATATATATAAAGCCCTCGCTGGCACCAATTGCACACATGTGTTTCAAACTGCCATTGTTGATCGTGAATTTGGTTGACACTTCTATTATAGAGAAAGAACAAATAGCATTATTAAAATACTAGTAGCCCGGTGCACAAAAATTTGTGCACTCGAGGGGCGGGGGTCCCTCAGTTATTAAACATTTATCGGCACAACACTGACCACATTGGTGGTGGTGGTGGTCTTGTCAGAATGTGTTATATTATGCAGATGAAAATCTATTTAAACAGATTTGATATAGATATTTTCAAAGATGGAAGAATTGTCCCTGTCAACTATTTTAGTTGATTCATATCTTCACTAATTGTCATCACTGAAAAGTTTTCAGTCCCCATATGGATTGCTGGATATAATAGGCCATGCGCTGCCCCTGTCCTTTGTAGCCTTTGTTATCTTAAGGACTCTAGTTTTCCATTTATATATTTAACCTTACCAGCTTAAAAATGTAAGCTTTTGACACTGCTCTCTCTGTTCTGTATCCTTCCGATGAAAAGTGGAATTGGGTTGCAGCACAGGAGAGAAATTCAGAAGGGGAATATTGAAGTAATGACTGCAGTAGGAGAAGAGGGAGCCTATTTCCCTGGCCACAGGTGCTGGCGACCTGGACCACAGGGCTGGCAGCTTCTCCGGGTGGCTGCAGCCTGGGACCTTCGGTGGGTGGCTTGTCCATCTCCTGGGCTTCAGCCAGTCGCAGGTGCTAGCGCCTGGACCAAAGGTGGGCAGCTTCTTCTTCTGGCAACTTCTTCTTCTTCTGTGCTTCCAGGAAGGGCAGTCAGTTATGTGTATATGTGTGTGCATGCAAACATAGGCGTGTACACGTGTGTATGTGGAAATCTGCTGGGCAAGTCAAAACCATAGAAGAGTTGCCCCCTATCTCTTGAATCTTCTAGAGATATCCCCCACTTTTTTATTCTATCACTACTGGAGAGTCAGTATTTGCAGCCAGCCAGGCAGTGACTCTCTCAGTGTCTATTTCTGACTTCTTCTTTCCCTGTCTGTCTTCCAACCCCTAATCATATTTCCACCTGGATGCATCATTTTTACTTCCAATATGCTGTATAGAGAAGGAGTCAGGATGCTGTCTGCCCATAAATAGTATTCAGTAACAAACCAATTGCATTTTAGTTGAGCAATGCCCCTACCCACCCTTCAAATCCCTTCCACCATGCGTTTCTGTTTCCCTTTTTGTTTGTTGGATTGTTCTGCTGCTCCTTCTCCTCACCCCACCACCCTTGGATCGTAATGTAAAATTATTTTACCATGTCAAGAAATTATTAAAAATACAGGTACTTTGAAAAAAAAATACAGGTATTTCTCTGATCACCAGCCAGGAGGTGGGTAAAGGCGGCCCCGGTTCTCTGATCACAGGCCGCCTTTTCCCTGCCACCCAGCTCTTGCCTGCTGCCTGGGCCACCTTTGCCCTGCCACCCAGCTCTTGCCTGCCGCCTGGGTTTCCGATCACCATCAGCGGCAGGCAGCTTCTTCCGTCCTTCCCCTTTCAAGTCCCAGTGTTGCACCTATGTATGCAAATTAACTGCCATCTTTGTTGGCAATTAATTTGCATATCGCCCTGATTAGCCAATGGGAAGTGTAGCGAAGGTACAGTCAATTACCATGTTTGTCTATTATTAGATAGGATTTCATCTAATTAGTTTCCTTTCAATGTGCACGAATTCATGTACCAGCCCACTAGTATAAAATAAAAAGCCAATAGTAGGCCCAATGCATTGAGGCTTTGTGCGATATTATGTGCTCACCTAAAACCTCATTATCCAGAAGTTTTGGTTCTAAAAACAAATATGGATCAGACTTTTATAGATAACATGCACATATAAACAAATATTAAAGATAATCATAAATTCATATTAATAGTATATTGATGAGATCATGGTCTCTTTATATACTTACAATGCTAAGTCATTAACTAGAAGAAAACAGAATAACAGTTATCTTTTTCCATTTCAGAGTAGCTCTATAAAGGTCTTATAATATCAGCACATCTTTAGAGTGAGAAAGTACCTAAACTCTGGCTTCCAAAGTAAGCTATGGTATTAACAAGGTATGAAGCTTGGAGAAATAAACATTTTAATAATAAATGACTATGCATAACATGTTTGCAAAAGGTAACTTAGACCAATGTGAAATGTCAAAAAAGAAAAATCAGCAAACAAGAAAATAACCCACTATTCCACAATAGTACATTATTGTACACAACTTAGGAATTAATGACTCTGAAGGAACAAATATCATTAATTTTTATAGGGTAAGAAAGAAGATGCTGAAGTTTCTTTCAAGACACATTTCTGATAACTAAGTCTTAGCAAATCACTATTTAAAAAGCCAAGCAAATTAATAAAATATTGTCTTATTCCATGACCACTGAAACTGATGCCAGAGAGTTTTACCCCTGAAAGAAGTAGCTGAGTAGTCCTATTCATTATTACAGCCAGTCTTTCTGCAGAATCCCAAGGTGAAGTCAGGCTCCCAGATTCATTAAACCAGGAAGGATGGGGTCAGGCATACTTCATAGATAGACACCATCTCTGACATATCTGCTTAGAATTCTGTTGGAAATCAATAACTGACAAATCTAGACTAGTGAGTTTAGAGTAAGATCTTTCTGTTGAAAACAAAAAACCTTTGGAATGCTTTTCTATTTCTGAATAAAAATATTCATCAATAAATGGGCTGTAGAATGCTATCATGCTTTTTGACCTCAAACTTTTCTTTGCCAAAATTAAACAGTACAACATGAAAATTTCCCTATAATCCATCTATGACACCAATTCCTACATCTGTGAAGTATTTTGCAGCCAAGCAAAAAACTGGAGCTACTCTCCCATAACACAAGGAGGAAAGAATATACCATCTCATGGTATGACTTGGAAGAATGCTGCATGACTTGTCTGAGCCATAGACCTTGGAAAATCAGAAAGCAGTATGAAGGCAGACCCACATAATCTGGTGCTAGGAAACTAGAGATGGATAATTATAAGGTAAAAAATTGGATGAAATGGGAAAGAGTGTTCAAAAAGATAGAGACAGCCAACAACCTGGAACATAATGGTAAAATAGAGGCATCCAAAGAAGCTATTGTCATTAATTGACAAGTCACTTAGCAAGGGTATAAAAAGAGCAACAAAAAACAAGCTTCACTTACACTGTATTTTTACCCGGAGTCCTAGCCATAGGTGTACTGCAGGGTATTTCTGCAAGAATTAGAACTAGGAACTAAAATGTAGATTTCCATAATTCATACAACTTATATTTATTGTTTATCTAATATGAACCAGGTACTATTCTATATACTGAGAGTACAGCACAGAAGAAAACAGTGTATCCATCACCTTGGAATTTTTATACAGTGAGGAGAGGCAAACAATTCAAACTGTTTAATATAATGTGAGGCAGTGGTAAGTGTTAAAGTGGAAAGTAGGAAAATTATGCATAATAAGGAAGTAAATGAGCTCAGAGTGCCTTTTACGATAGGGCATTCGGGAAAGATCTCTAATGAGGTGACACGAAAGCAGAACTGAGTGAGCATTTCAGGGAGAAAATACGCAAGTGAAGTGACTCTCAAGCAACACAGTGTGCTTAAGTTCAAACAGATGCAAGGAGGCCAGTGGGGCGAAAGCAGAGTCAGGGAGTGAAAGTGGTGAGAACCGACTTCAGAGAGAAGCCAAGGCCAGGACACATAGGACCTTGTGGTCTATGAGACAGACCACTCCCTTTAAGGTTTATATATAACCCTGGAGGATTTTGTAAAACGTCACTTTGGGTGCTGTCTGGGAAAGAGATTATAAGGATGCAAAAGTGAAAGCAGGAGTTGTTTATAGGAGACTATTGAGCAGAACAAGCAATGGATAGCAGGGCAGCTTGGACTTGAGCCGTAATAGTGATGATTGTGTTGGAAGTGAGGAGGCAGAGGGTCTAATCTTGGCTCTGTGTCTTAACATTACATAACCGTGCTTCTCACCGCTTCCCTTCCTTGGTAAGCTCTCTAAGAACAGATATAACAACTTACTAAAAGTTTTATTTCCCACACCACCTTGTCTGGTTAGAATCACAGATGGATAGAGGGAGGGATAGATAGATGGGCAAAAATGTAAACAGCTCTTTTGCCATGTTGATTCCCTTATTTTCCTCACTCTTACTGAAAACAGAATGGTTCATCAATCATACTGGTAGAGGACTTGTTCAACATTGGACTTGGTCTACAAGTTTGCTGGTTTATAATGTCACATGGGGAAAAGTCACTGCTGTGTCTTCAAAGATAGGTCTAATTTTCTGTATTAACATAAAAGGCCCTGTCTATGTCAATAAAAGTCTTATTAAGAATTGCCAATAAAATATAAACATAATTTTTCTTCCATATACACATAGCTCATATAAACTACTCTTAATCAGTTTCATGTATTTCTCAGAAGTATGTAGATTTTATGGCAAAATCATTGTCTGTAACTTTTCCTTTAAAGACTCAAATCTTTATGGATTTCACATCTTATAGTTTCCTGTATATTTTCTCATTACTTATTTAAATGTACCTGTAGTTTAGATTCCTTTTGTAAGATAAAATTGATTTCTATCAATTATTTACAGCATACAAAAATAAAAGATAGGGCTTTTTCTTTGTGGTGGATATTAACAAAGCTATTTTTTCCTCAGCTTCCTGAGTTGGCATCACTTCTTTATTACTTACAGAGGAAATGGAAACAATTGATAAGTCATGAACAAAGGTGAAAAATGCTTTACATAATTTATATTTTAGCTAGAAGTGGTTAAAACATCCTAAATATTTATTACTTTTAGTTTTATTATTGGTGATAATATTTATTTTTAACTTTACTGATTTCTTTAGAATTATCCTTAAACATATGAAAAATGCACATCTTCATTCCTATTTAAAGAAATAAAAATGTATTGAGATGGAATTTCTCTATCAGATTAAAAAAATAGAAACTATATCTTTTGTTTTTTAGGGAATAATTGGCAATATATGTCAAAATTTTAAATGCCAAAACTTTTGGCAATTTTACTTCTAAGAATTCTACTTTTAAATATATTTGCAATGTAAACAAAAAGTATATTCCCAAAGGTATTTATCTTAGTAAAATACTAAAAATAATCTATGTATTTATTGATATGGAAATAAATGTTTTTATGCATCCATTCTATGGAAAATAGAAGTTACTCCAAAGAATGAGGTAGATTCTAAATGTGTTTATATAGTATGAGCCCCAAATTATACTGTTAAGGATAATAGCAAGGTACATTGGAGTATTAGCATAGATAATATATTACCATTTGTGTGAAAACAACAAATATATGTACATACATACATGCATATGCTTGGAACATTTTTGAAAATACACAAGAAACTTGAAATAGTGATCATATTTGGGGACAATGACTGATCAGGTATCCAAAAAAAACTTTATACATAAATTTTTGTCCTAATTTTACATCTATTACATTTTCAAAAATGAATACCTTTTTTTAAAAAAAAAAATACCAGAAATGTAAAGAACAAAACAGAAAATTTAGAAAAACAAGCAAGTAATTTGAAGAACAGCTTAAAATTTTTCAGCATGTAGGAATAATTCTTAGAAGATTAGACAATAAATGACTGACATGGAAATCAGAGAGACTTCTTCTACTGGACAGCAGATCCAACATAAGAGAAAAAGTTAAACAAATGGAGCAGAACAATAAAAGGCACAATTAAATTATTTTGCGGTAGGGGGAGGGGAAGAGCAAAACAAGTATGAAGTTAAGGAATTCTCCACTAGTAAAGATACTCACATCTACATACTAATGAATAGACACATTTGGCAAAATGTTTGAAGGAATAAAATAAGCAATTCTTACAGGATTCTAAACAGGAAGAAAACACATATACAATTACAACAGGCTGGACTGTGATTCTTGTATTCACTAGAAGCTGTGGGATAATGAAACAACATATACAGAGTCATGAGAGGAAAATTAGCTGAGCACTGAAGAATTGTATATTCAGTCATATTTTTGACAGGAAGACAAAGTACACACAGCTGAACTAGCTGGCTCCAATAATAAATATGCAAAGATATTGAGGTATTGGTTCATTATTTTGTAACATCATGGAGATAAAGATTAAAAGTCATACATTTCTATCATGAATCACTATTTTTCATTACAGGAATAAATTTGTTTTTGGGCATAAGGAGTTCTTATGTTAAAGCCTCTCTCTCCCCAGATTCAGAAATCTAATTAAATAGGAATTACACTTATTACAAAAAAATGAAACAGCCACCTATCTTTGCCAAGAAAAAGGATGAAAAAGGTGAAGGGATTAAACAAAGAAAAAAAAAAAACACAGACACAGACAACTGTATGGTGATTGCTAGAGGGTCTGGGAGTGGTGAACACACAATCTATATATATAAAAGCCTAAGCGACTGGAATGACCAGAATGACTGATTGCTATGACACACACTGACCACCCGGGGGTAGATGCTCAATGCAGGAGCTGCTCCCTGGTGACCAGTGCACTCCCACAGCCAACCTTCCATGGACAGCCAACCTCCCCCAGTCCCTCCCCATGGCCGGCCAGCACTGATTGGCCCCATTGGGGGGGCTGGTAACCAACCTCCCTAGGCCCCTCCCTCTGGCCAGCCTGGCCCCCGATTGGCCTCCCCACCCTGATTGGGGGTGGAGCTGGTAGGCCAACTTCCTGTGGCCCTCCCCCACTGCCAGCCTGGCTCCGATGGGCCCCAATTGCTGGCCAGGCTGAGGGACCCCACCTGTGCACAAATTCATGCACTGGGCCTCTAGTAAAATATACAGATGATGTATTATAGAGTTGTACACCAGAAACCTATATACTTTTATTAACCACTGTCATCTCAATAAATTCAATTAAAAATAATATACAAATTCGTGCATGGGTGGGGTCTGGCCAGCCTGCCCCGATTGGGGCCAATTGGGCTGGGCTGGATGGGGAGAGGGGCCATGGGAGGTTGGCCAGCTGACCCTGCCCCCTTAATGAACTCCTAGTCAAACTCCCAGTGGAGGGGGAAATTTGCATATTAGCCTTTTATTATATAGAAAAACATTTTAAAAGGATAAAAACAAACAAACAAAAATATTGAATGGAAAAATCCTAAAGGTTATGTGGTTTTCCCTGGATGATTCCTTTCCTCTATTGTAACTCTGAAATGGAAATTATATGTCTAAAATTGAAAAGTAAAACAATAAAGCTTTTGGAAGAAAACATGGGAGATTATTCCTTTATGTACTTGTATATATTTTAATAAGAGTGATTTTTCATATTTATTTTGGGATGTTCATTAAAAAATAATCATTGAAAAAAAATTCAAACAACAAAATACAAAGAAGAAATAAAGATTATCAGAAATTCCATGATTCACAGATATGATGTTAAACTATGACTGAATACCCTTCAAATAACACTCTCTGAATTTATCTATTTATAAATATGTGAGAATACAATATGTGTAAATATTTTATGTTCTATAGCCCACTCTGTTTAATCAACAATTTTTGTCAATAAAATGAGAATTACCTCATCATTTTAAATTAGCTTTAGATCATCATTATTCCTAAGAAAATATTCTTGGGCATGCAGTTTTACATATGTTATTATTCATTAGATCTGTCTGGCTTTAGGATCTAAGCTTTCTCTTTACATCATACAACTTCCTTTAACATGGTTTGGCACAAAGAAAAATGAATTTTAGAGGAATTATATCTCTAAAATTGCATTTTGGGAGGAAATATGGGAGATTATTTTCATGATCTTGGGTATACAATGATTACTTAAACAGGACAAAAACAGCATTAATTATAAAGGGAGTTATCAGTAAATTATCTTATATAATAAAGAGGTAATATGTAAATTAACCCTCATGCCCTCACAAGATGGCTGCCTATGACCAGGCCGGCAGGGGGGTTAGTGAGAGACGACCAAACAATTGAACAAGCAGGCTGTGTGGGGTGACCAGGCCAGCAGCGGGTTTAGTGAGGGATGACCAAACGACTGAACAGCAAGCTACATGGGGCAACCAGGCCAGCAGGGTCCCATGAGGGGCAACCAGGCCAGCAGGGGGAGCAGTTGGGGGCAATTAGGCCGGCAGGGGGGGCAGTGAGGGGTGACTAGGCTGGCAGGAGGGGGGGCAGTTGGGAGAGACCAGGTCAGCAGAGGGGGGTAGTTGGGGGTGGCCAGGCTGGTGGGGGGGGGGGTAGTTAGGAGTGATCAGGCCGGCAGGGAGGGGGCAGTTAGGGGTGACCAGGCAGGCAGGCAGGTGAGCGATTAGGAGCCAGCAGTCCAGGATTTTGAGAGGGATGCCCAGCTGCAGGTTTAGGCCTGATCTCCAACTGCCAGTTTAGGCCCGATCCCAGGGATCGGGCCTAAACTGGCATTTGGATATCCCCCAAGGGGTCCCAGATTGGAGAGGGTGCAGGCTGGGCTGAGGGAACACCCCCCCCCCATGCACAAATTTTGTGCACTGGGCCTCCAGTACTGTTATAATTAAAAACTTCTATTTATAGTAAGACACAAAGAGTAAAAAGCAAGCAATAGGCTGGAAAAATATTTGCAATACAAATATTCAACAAAATGCTAAAATGCATATTTATGATACATAAAGAATTTTAAAATATTAAGATGTCAGACAACTCAATAAAAATGTGCAAAAAATAGAAAATGTAGTTCACAAAAGAAATCCAAATAGCCAACAAGTGTATTTTAATTAATTCATTACATACCTACTAAAATGGCTACAATGAAAAAGAGACAATACCAAGTTGGTGAAGATTTGGGGTAATTAGAAATTTTATACACTGTTGGTGGGAAAAGGAATTGGTGTAACTGCTTTGGAAAATTATTTTGCAATATGTACTATACTGAACATATGCATCCCTAGTAAGTCCACTCACTGAGAATATCTATGACAGATATATCTATGTATATTGACTGAAAGATGTGTATAAGAACATTCATAGAATCACAATTTATAGTAGCCTAAAAGCAGAAACTATCCAAATAAACCTCAAAAGTAAAATCAATAAATGTGACATATTTTTGCATTGGCATACAATACAATAATGAGAATGAGCAAACTATAATTTGATGTAACAATATGCATCAAATATTTTTGTGTAAAATAACAAAAATAATGTTGAATGTGCAAAATAGAATATATACTATAATTTGATTTGTATAAAGTTTCAGAACAGGCAAAACTATTGCATGGTGTTAAAAGTCAAAGCAGTGAGTAACTTTATTAGAGGGATTTAGGTAATGACTGGAAAAAGAGCATGGTAGGGGCTTCTACAGTTCTGTTAACAGATAAGTTCAGCATGTGAAAATTTAGCCAGCTGGACACCTATGATATGTATGCTTTATATATGCTATCCTATATAATAAAAGCCTAGCAACCATAATGACAGAACGCCCAGAATGACTGCTCGACCAGTCACTATGAGGTGCACAGACCATCTTTGGGTCCTTTCCCCGGAAGGCAGGCTCCCAACATTCAATGGTGAACAGGGACCCGGGGGTGGGTGGTGGGGGATGCGGGAGGCACCAGGCCAAGGCCCCTGCCCCATTGGTCGCCCCACACACAGAGAGCAACCCATGGTGGGGGTGGTGCCAGGGAGCAGGCGGAACAGCTAATCTCTTGGTCTCTCCCCCCAGCCTGTGGGCTCCAATCGCCCAATGGCAAACTGGGAACCTGGATGGGTGGCAGCGGGGGGTGGGGCCGGCTGCTGGCAGCTGAGGAAGATGGCCCTGATCACAGGCTAGGCCTAGGGACCGTACCCGCACACGAATTATGTGTGCCAGGCCTCTAGTTGTTCAATAAAATGTTGACTTAGTAAATTTTAACCTTGTCTCTTAAGCAATGGTCAGTGACTGACAGTCCTTCATGTAGCTGAAGATTAATGACCAAAAATTACATGATGTTAACTACCCTGTGTCTAGACAAGCACTTATCAAAACAGACTGTGTGAAAGACCTAGCGAGCTCCTTGGCATATTTCCCGTATTTAGAACTCACTGTCAATAGAATTCCCACCTCAAAGGTGAAAATACTAGTAAAATATTTTGCATCTTTTAATTACATTTTAAACACTACCTTTATATAACCAAACTTCTACTCATATTCATTTATCTAACTTTTTCTTTGTGTTAGCTAATACATTTTACTCTTTAGGCAAAAGTTCAGACAAATAAACACTACCTTTAAATAATCAATCTTCCACTCATATTCATTTATCTGACTTTTTCTTTGTGTTAGCTAATAAATTTTACTCTTTAAGTGAAAGTTCAGATAAGCAGAATCAATATACCCAGAGAACTAATTCAGGGCAGACTTTTATTCTTTTCTCTTCCCCTTTCTATTTATTCACACTATGTTGTAATATAATTCATTTCAACAGTGTTATTGTTTATTATGTGCAAACCACCATTCTATGACCTATAGGGATGCAAAAGAAGCCTAGGGCATGGTCCCCATGTTTAAATAAAAGTATATAGAAAGACTAATCTGTTTTATGGGTTAAATGGTTACATTGGAGGAAAGACTGCAAAAAGCAAGGAAGCCAGAAGACATGGACTTCAGTCTAGGCCAGGGGTGGGCAACCCCTGTCACGCATGCCAAACATGGCACGCCAGTAACTTTTGCTGGCACGTGAAACCCTCTCTTATAATCTTCCATTTACAACTTTTTTCTTAATATTGACTTTTTTATTTTTCAGATAAATTCAGTGTAGGTGCATCCTAGATAAATAATTTTACATAACAAGTTATCTTAAAGACCATAGACATGGATTGACGAGAGAGGGGAAGAGCAATTTCTATACCTCTGCCTTAACTCTCCCTGCCTTCCTAGATCCAACCAGTGTTTTGGTTTCATCCACATACGCTTGTGAATCTTTGTTCTCAGTGATGAATTTTGTTAAGTCTCATAATAGGAGTAGCCTGACGGATGAAAGTAGTAGCTCATACATATCTCTGAAGGTCACGAAATATCAACCTGATGTAAAATCTCTGTCATCAGTGATGCAGCAACAAAAGTTCCACTGATAATATCAAACGGAGTTTTCTGTTGGACTATCAGTGTACATGTATACATTAAAAAATAAATGTATTTTTCATCATCATATACTGTATTTTTGTCACTCAAACGAATTTTATTATTTCTTCAAGGTTCTTCACATACGTACACCTTAAGAGATATCAAGTAGGCGTAACATGTTCTCAAAAAATTAGGGTTGGCACGCAGAAGAATTTTGAATCAGAGATTTTGCTGGTTTTGGCATGCACTCACAAAAAGGTTGCCCACCCCTGGTCTAGGCTGTATCACTTACTGGTCTAGTCACCATCAACAAGCCATTTTGTCCCTAGAAGGCTCAGTTTCTTCTTATATAAAACTAGTGGCCCAGTGCATGAAATTTGTGCATGTATGAAGTTTATGAGGGTGTAGGCTGAGCAGGGGGAGTCCCTCGGTCCGGCCTACACCCTCTCCAATCCGGCACCCCTTGGGGGATGTCTGACTGCCAGTTTAGGCCCGATCCCATCAGGCCTAAACAGGCAGTTGGGCATCCCTCTCAGAATCTGGGACCGCAGACTCCTAACCACTCACCTGCCTGCCTGCCTGATCGCCCCTAATCCCTCTGCCTGCCTGATCACCTCTAACTACTCTGCCTGCCTGCCTGATCACCCCTAACCTCTCTGCCTTCCTGATCACCCCTAACCATCATTGCCTGCCTGCCTGATCACCCCTAACTGCTCTCCCTGCCGGCCTGATAGGCCCTAACTGCTCTCCCCTGCTGGCTTGATCACCCCTAACTGCCTCTGCCTCGGCCCCTGCCACTGTGGGTTGGTCCGGACGGACATCTGGAAGATGTCTGTTCTATCTGGTCTAATTAACATATTACCCTTTTATTAGTATAGACGGAACTGTAACTCCACCATCCTATCAGGTTTTTTTTAGTGTTTTTTTTTTTTTTTTTTGGGGGGGGGGTGTGGAAAGCCAGTGATGTAACATTATATGTCAACATTGAAATATACTTAATAAATGGCAGTAATAGCGACTGTGGTTGTAACAGGAACCACCAGGTGAGGAGTCTATTATAATAACACTAGAGGCCCAATGCACAAAATTTGTGCACAGGTAGGATCCCTAGTCCTGACCAGTGATGAGGGCCAATCTGTGGGCGACCAGCAGGGCAATTAGGGGGGCCCCTGTTGGCACCCACCCTGGCTGGCCTGGAGCCTGCTGGCTGGGGGCAGCACCTGCATTGAGCATCTGTCCCCTGGTGGTCAGTATACATCACAGCAACCAGTTGTTCCACTGGTTGTTCTGTTGTTTGGTCCATTTGCATAGTAGGGTTTTATTATACAGGACTAGTGGCCTGGTGCATGAAATTCATGCATGGGGGGGGCGGGTTATCTCTCAGTCCGATCTGCACTCTCTCCAATCTGGGAACCCTCGTTGGGTGTCCAGACATCCCTCTCACAATCCAGGACCACTGGCTCCTAACCACTCGCCTGCCTGCCAGCCTGATCGACCCCTAACTGCTCCCCTGCCAGCCTGATTGCTCCCAACTGCCCTCTCCTGCTGGCTTGATCACCCCCAAGGCTTTTATTAGTATAGATATGACCCTTCACAGAAAATTTCACTAACCCTGCTTTACAATAAGGGCTTGACAATGGAATCATTGGGGCCAGACACCAAGATTTCCTTTCTTTGAATAGTGGAGGGAATAATTATCTTGTCTTCAAATTGCCCTGAACATCAAATGAGACAATGACTTAGAAAAGCATAAAAGCACCATATAAAGACAACTGTCTTTTTCATATACTGAAAAGACAATAAAGTGGTAAAATGAAAAACACTATTTTTATTCTCCCCCTTCCTTCCTTTACAGCCTTTATTTAAACTTTACAATTTAGAAAAATTTCACTATTTTCATTTCTTTACATTAAACATTATTTTGTATTAGTTTCAGGTTTTATATTAGTTACAGAATAGTGGTTAGACAACCATATACTTTACAAAGTGTTCCCTGATATTTCCAGTACCCACCTGGCTTCATACCGTCATTACAGCACTATTGAAATATTCCCTATTTAAGTGACAATAGGTTTACAGGTTCCTTCCAATCTTTCTTTTGTGTTGCTCATCTTTCCTTTTCTTTCTCACTTCTTCCCTCATTTTCTTTATATAGTATCTCAGTTGGCCCTCAAAGCTCAGCGAAGGCACTGGGACATGCTTAACCCATTTTACAGACCAGGAAACTGAGGCCAATTCCAGTTGCCGGTGGAACTGGACTCAGCGTGCAGGGAGCCCTCACAGCCGCGCTCTCCGCCCTTCCTAAGGGACGGCCGCGGGGAAAACAGAACAAACCTTCCCATCAGGCTTCTGAGCCTCCTCCTCAAGCACCTCTTCATCGCAGATGCTCCACATTCTTTCCTCTCCCCCGCCCCCTGCCCCCATTCTTTACTGCCCCCCCCCCCCCCCCACACACACACACACTTCTCCAGAGCAGGTGGTAGGCTTCGCACTCGCTGTGCAGGCTTATGCTGCAGGTGGGCAGGGAAGGTGTGGGCTTGCTTTTGGGCCAAGGCGGGAGCAGGAGTTGCCGCCTCTGAAGTGCGGAGGTCACCTGGGCAAGGCCCGGTTAGCACTGGGAGCTTCTCTGAATTGCATCAGTCAGTTGGGTACCCTGCAGTGCGGCACCCCTCCGCTGAGGTGGTGCCACCCCTCAACCCCCTTCTCAGGGCTTCAGGTCTGCACCCCTCCACCCAGGCGTCCTTCCATGCCCCTTGTTCCCCACCGGGCTGACCCGCGTCTTGGGGCCACTGCAGAACCTCCCTCTCCACTCTCTGCAGGTGAGGCAGATCCCCGACCACTGGCTCCCTGCCCTGGCCCAAGCACCCTCCGGTGGAACCCACCTCGCCAGGTTTTTGCCTTTGATCTGTGGCATTGGTGACAGCACACTCCTAGCAAGCCCGGTACCCAGAGGGGCACAGGGTCAGTTCTTTGCCCAGAATGTTAGAGGTTGCAGTTGCATTTGCTGGTGAAGGCTGCGTCTGTGTGGGGTGTCCTCATAGAGGGACGGTGCTGCGCTGCTCTGCGCCCCTTGGGCGGCCCGCCTCCTGGACGGCTGCTTCGCCAAAGCTGTGGTGCTCACCGGGGAGCCGCAGTCAGGCAGCCCCGCAGCTGGGCCTCCTGCCTCTGCTAGGTCTCCACCCTCAGCTGGGTCACCTCCTTTCTTCCACGTTGGACCTTCATCCATCCCTCTCTCCTGCAGTGCTTGCGCTCCAGGCCCGAAAGAAAAGGACCAAGGCCAAGAAGGACAAAGCTCAAAGGAAGTGAGTCTTGAACCCCCACATCCCATTCTCTGGATTTCCTCCTGCACCTCCTCCCTTTATCACATCTTGAATGGGCACCATGTGGCCCAACCACATGCACTCTGGGCGGCCTGATAGAGTCAGTCTGTGGATCTGTGGCCAGAGGCCCTGTCTGGGTCTCAGCAACCACATGCCTGCTGGAAAGGGCTGTTGGAGGGGGACCCGATCCCCTCGGTCATTAGCTTCCCCAACTCCAAATGAGGTACCACAGGCTCAGGTCCTGGCTGCAGGCCCGGCTCCCCCTCCACCCCCAGCAGTTGTGAAGTTACAGAGTCCCAGCCTAATTTGCATACTCCTCTCTTATTATATAGGATGGTTAAAAGGGTCAAAGGCAAGGACTGGATAATAGTAGCAGAAAACATTGCTTAGTCTATTCTTTATCTCCAGTATTCAGAAATAACGAATTTTGTAATATTTTACTGTGATGCAATATACAAATTATAGACAAGTTGTAAGAATAGTACAACAAATACTCAGACAGACTTTACTCAGACTTTACCGTGGCTAAGATTTGCCAATTGTGTGTTATAAATCAAATTTAATATAAATAAAATTTCAGATATACACACTTACATAGACATATAATCACACACAGACATGCAAACATATATAATTCTTTTTATGAACTATGTTAAGGAAATATCCATCAATTTCTACTTTCTTGAATGTTTCTTCAGCAATGTGTATTGAATTTTGTCATATGTTTTTTACACATCTATGGAGATTATCACATGCTTTTTCTTCTTATATCTACTAATGTGTTATATGATATTACTGAATTTCCTAATATTAAATTAAACTAGCCATTTGTCTTAGTCTATTGGCCTGCCATAACAAAATATCAGAGATTGGTGGCTTGTAAACAACGACATTTATTTCAGTCTGGGAGCTAAAAAGTCCCAGATCCCGGTGCCAACATGGTCATGTTCTGGTGAGGGCCCTTTCTTGTTTTTGCAGACTGCTGACTTCTTGTATCCTCACAGGATGGAAGGGGCAAGGGAGTTTTCTAGGATTTTTTTCATATGGGCAATAATCCCATTCATGTGGCTCTTTCCTTCTGACCTAATCACCTTCCAAAAGCCCCATTTCCCAACATCACATTGGTCATTAGGTTTCAACATGTGAAATTTGAGGGGGGAAAAATATTCAAACCATAGTACTTTTCAACCTTGAAGCAAATTCGATGTGAGCATGATGAATTATTTTTCTAATATGGGTTTGGAGTCTGTCTGCTAATATTTAATTTAATGCCTTTGCATCAATATGTCAAATTTGACAACTAAAGGGATGAGAGGTTTAAACAGATAAATTTCCACAAAAGAGATAGAGCAAGTTGACATTTGTATTTTCTAGGAAATTATCAATTTCATTTAGTTTTTAAAACTTATTTGCATATAGTTTTGCATAGTAGGCTCATAATTTTTTTATTTGTTTTATTGCTTAAAGTATTACAAAGGGTATTACATATGTCTCCTTTCTCCCCCGCCCTTGACAATCCCCTGGCCTCCACTACCCCCAAGTGTCTTGTCTATTGGTTATGCTTACATGCATGTATATAAGTCCTTCGGTTGATCTCTTACCTCATAATTTTTTAAAAATTCTTTGTTTCAGTGATTATTTTTCACTTGACATTTCTTATTTAATATAGTGTTGCTTCCTCCTTCTTTTGTTGATTAAATTAGTTGATAGCTTTTAATCTATATATCTTCTTCCTTTGCATGCTTTTGGTTTGCTTTTTTCTAGATATTTAATTTGATGATACAATTTATTTATTTTCATTTATATATTTTTATTGATATAAATATTTAAACCTATATACTTCCTTCTGGTCAGTACTTAATATATAACCTATAAGTAATGTAGACATTATTATTATTTTTTACAAAATTTTGTATTTTGAGTTTTTATTTATTCTTTCATCCAAGAATACAGGTTTTTGTTTATTTTAATTTTCATTAATTTCTATTTTAGTGGATTTTAATCAGAGTATTTTTTCACATTTTAACCTCGTGGAATTTACTAATGCTTTCTTTGTGATCTAATGAGTGATACATGTATGTTCTATATTTTTCTTTGTCAGAACATATAACATTTATGTACTGTTTTTCCTCTTGTTGCTATCTTTATTATCTTTCTTTTAGTCTTAGCTTTACAATTACATTGATGTAGTGCACACCATAAATTCTTTAGCTGGAGTTTCCTCACACGTCTCTTAATGGATAAAGCTCTTTCACTGATAGATTCCTCACGAAGGGCTCCTGGATATAAAATCCTCGGTTCACACTTTCTTGAGTGTCTTTAAAATACTGCTTTATTGAGGGTGCCTTGATGTATTTCTTGAGACGTCTCGGGCAACATAATTTTTTTCCCTTTGTTCTTTGTGTCTAGAGACCCTTAAAATATGTTCTTTATCTTTTAAAATCTGGTAATTTTACTAGGATGTGTTTCATAGTTAACAATTTTAGGTTGATTTTTTTACTATCAAGTGATCCTTCTCAATGTATACCCTGAAGACTTTTTCTTTGCTTTTTATAAAGTTTTTTTCTTTATTACAGTTTTAAATATAAGTTTTATTTGTTTCGTTTTCCTTCTTCAGTGACTCCAATAACACATTTTAGGTTTTCTCTCACTCCCTTCCATTTCAACAACTGCCTCTGACCTCTGTACAGCTTCAGAAACCCCAATTACGTATACAGGGTGGGTCAAAAGTAGGTTTACAGTTGTTCGTATGGAAAATAATACAACAATTCTATATAACAAAAGCCTAATATGCTAAGTGTCCGGTCGCCTGGTCATCTGTTCAACCAATCAAAGAGTAATGTACTAATGATGTGCTAAGGCCGCTCAACTGCTCACTGTGACGAGCACTGACCACCAGGGGGTAGATGCTCTGACTGGTAGGTTAACTTGCTGCTAGGGTCTGGCTGAACAGGACAAGCAAGACGGGCCGGACATTCCCTGGAGCCCTCCCATGTCCCTCCTGTGTCCTTCCCCAGCCCCAACTGTGCCATTGGTGGGGTCCCTTAGCTTGGCCTGCGCCCTCTCACAATCTGGGAACCCTTGGGGGATGTCAGAAAGCTGGTTTTGGCCCAATCCCACAGGCCAGGCTGAGGGACCCCACTGGTGCATGAATTCATGCACCGGGCCTCTATTTAATAAATAATAATATAAGATAAATGGTATTTCACCTACTCACAACTGTAAACCTAGTTTTGTCCCACTGTATTAGAAGTTTTATCACTTGCTAGTACTATTTCATACTGACCTCTTACTCAGCAAGGGAGTCATGCTAATGAAGTCCTCCTATTTCCTTATTAACTCTTACCCTAAACAAGCTATTATGCTGAGATCCCTATTTTTATTATGTCAACCTTTGTGTTTACGTTATTGTCAAAAACTTTGAATAAATGAGTTGGAATTCATCATTCAAAGGACAAAATAATTGGCTAACCAAACTATGAATACATTATATAATTAATTATCTTCTGATGTATTCTTGGTGACTGAATATATACAGGTTAATTTTAAGATGAGTGTTGTCAGGAAATAGTTCAATTCATTTGAAAGCTGGCAATTTATTCTCTTCACTGAATCATTAGTTGTCTCCTTTTGGTTCATTTATGGCGTCTTTCAAGCTGAAGTACCAACAGACATTTTCCAAAAGCAGATAACAAGAGCAACAATACCTATTGATAAATGCAGGATACTGAATGCTGGCAACAGATATGTACTATCAATTTAATATTCAAAAATTATATTGTTTTATATAGAAAATCAGATGCCATTATTATTGGAGGTGGGCAATAAATGAATATTTTAGTGAAACATACTATTATAGAAGTTCTAAGATTTAGAAAAAAATCAATGATGAATTCCTCTGAAATTATTTTTCCCTTAAGAGCATTTCATTTGTGAATCCTAAATACCTTCTTGGCAGTCAAGGTTAAAGTCAATAAAGTTCCATTTCTCTTAGCCATACATTAATTTACTCTCATTTTCTACTGGAAAAAAAAATTCTGAAGCAGTACTATCTATAATAGGTAAATGGTTGCTATTGAGAACCTAAGCTATTCAAATGAAATTTTAATTAAAAGGCTTTCAGACTTAAAATACATCCTTATTCTTGAGCTAACTACAGCCACTACGGGATTTTAAAAAAACATATTTAACTTATACAATAAGTTTGTATCCTTCAGAAAGAAAGATTTAATCCAAGTAAACAAATACATCAATCTGATGCCTTATCGACAATTAGTTAATAAATACATTCATTGCAATGTTTATTTTCAAAAGTGGGAACATTTATTAATACTTTACTAAAATATCAATATGAAAATAATAGGAAAATACTTGTAAGATAGTTGATAGTTCAGGTGGGGTTTTTCTATTCTAGGAGGATTTCCTTCAAATGAAAGGTGAACACACCCACAGAAAAAATGGGCAAAGGTACTGTATGGAAAAGAAAATATCAATGGGAAAAGACGATCAACTGCATTCATTCTTAGAAAAGGAAAATTCAATCCTAAAATATTGTTTTTCACACAGGAGGCTGATAAAAATTAAGCATATTATAACACCTGCTGTTGGCAAGATATGAGGAAGCAGGCACTTCCAAATACCCTCAATGGGACTCTTCAGTGAAACAAACTTATTGGAAATTACAGTTGATATTAGATTCCATAGCACACTACTTCTTTCTCCTCGCCATCACTCCTGTCATCATGTTGTGTGTGTGTGATCTTAATAACCATATAGAGGGCCAATTCAGTGTCCTGGTTCTTAGCCTTGAACCTCTCATTTTGGCTTGTCCTCCATCCCATCACAGTAAAGACTCTAGATCAGTGGTTCTCAACCTTGGCTGCACATTAGAGTCACCTGGGAATCTTTTTAAAATCCTGATTTCTGGGCCTCATCCTCCCAGAAATCAGGATTTTCAAAAGATTCCCAGGTGATTCTAATGTGCAGCCAAGGTTGAGAACCACTGCTCTAGATCATGTCTTTACCAATGAGGGCAGTTCCTCCGAAAATCTCAGTTTCAAGAACTCTACTCTTTGAAAAGCATTCAACTCTTTGAGTATTACCTTATCTCACTCCCTCTTTTATCCACTGAGACTCAAGATTTCTCTCTGAGTGAAGTCCTTCGTGGCTTTATTTACCCTTATTTAACTAAGAGCCTGTGCCCCATGATCGTAACCTGTCTTTTACATACACCCTCAATTACTTAGCCTTGCTTTGTCTTTGTCATACTTACCTGCAAAAGGCCAGATCTGGGTAAATCCAATTCCTTATCTATTCTGTGCCTGTATCCCAGTGCCTCAGCGTGACAGAGACAAATACAAGCATTATGACTGTTCTATAAAGTGATGGTCACAGAGCTCAAAAAGGCTTCAGCACTGACAGCAATCTCCACATTTAGCGAAGTACGTTGTCTCCTATGCGGAGTTATTATTTCATACTCGTTCTTTTTCTATAAATATTCAAGAACCCCTCTCCTCTTTCACTCTCAGTTGACCACTTAGATTCCACATCTCTAACTACCACATTTGATAACCTGCCTTCTTCTATGACAATATGCTTTGCTTCCTCTCCTGCTACTAGGGCTGAAATATTCAGACTACTTTCTAAAGCCACTTGTGTAATGAATCATACTGAATTTGTCCCACTCAAAGGCTTCCCTGTTACAATGGTATACTATCTCTTCTGACTCATCAATTTTCTTCTGCCCAACTGAATTATTCCCACCACCATAAAAACATATGAGATTTTTCTATTACTAAATGAATTTTTAATCCTAAAATCTTACTCTAGATCATGCAATCATGTTAAAAATTAAAAGCTATATTTTATAAAGAAAGCCATAGAGATTAGAATGGTGTTTAGTATTCATTCATTTACTGTAGGAGTTTTTTTGTTTATGTTTTTAAGACCTCTCCTTAAATACAATATTTCATATTATTAGCCTACTCAATGATATTTATTGAATTGAAGAGCAATATTTAAAGGGCAGGGGTATGTATGAAAAAATATAAGAAGAAATAAAATTAGTCAATGAACAAAAAAAATTCAACTTTTTAGCTATGAAAGTCAAAATGTAAACGAACAATGAGGTACTACTTTATAACTATTACAACAGCCAACGTAAAATCATTTCAGTATTCTATTCTGTCAAAGGTATGCTGAAACAAGAACACTGATCCATCTCTGGTGACATGCACAGTTGAAAATTTTGGTGCATTAACAGCAATACATTAGAAGAAATATACAATGTTAATCATCTTTCTCAGTAACTCTTGATAATATGCCCAGGGATCCAAACAAAATGAAGAAAAAGCATACTATAAGAACATTTTCATTGTAGCATTATTTATGTGTTAAAGAATGCTAACAGCCTGATTATTCAAAATTAGAGGATTAGTTAAAAATCTGATGTTTATGGATTTGGTGGGACTATGTGCAACCATTAAAATGACTCAATCTCTGTATCCATATGCCAAAATCTAGAAAAAAGGGGGTGAAAAAAATGCAAAAGTACATTTATGCTGTTATTATAATTATATAAAATTTGTATGCATATGTAGCAGTAGAAAATGGAGTGGTATGATCATGGTTAATTTTTTGTTGTTGTTATTCCTCATCCGAGGATAATTATTTTTCCACTGATTTTTTTAGAGAGAGTGGAAGGAATGGGGAAAGACAGAGAGAGAAATATCTATGTGAGAGAGAGACATCGGCTGGTAGCCTCCTGCATATGTCCCCACCAGAGCTGGGGATTGAACCTAGGTATATGCCCTTGACCAGAATGGAACCCGGGACCCCTCAGTCCTATCCACTGAGCCAAACCAGCTAGGGTGATCATGGCTAATTTAAATTTTGATTTCTGTTATAATAATTAAATAAAAATAAGTTAAGTAAATTAAAAATGATCAACAAAGGAACTGGTTTCATCTACCCTGAAACAGAGAAATTCTGTTTCTATTTTATGTATTTTATTTTTTTAAATTTATCTTTATTATTCAAAGTAATACAGATGTACCCTTTCCCCCCCCCCCCCATTGACCCCTTCCAACCCACCGCCCACCCCCTGCCCCAGGCCTTCACCACACTATTGTCTGTGTCTATGGGTTATGCATATTTGCATTTAAATTCTTGGGTTAATCTCATCCCAACCACCCACCCTTTCCTTCCCTCTGAGATTGATCAGTCTATTCCATATTTCTGTCTCTGGATCTTTTTGTTCATCAGTTTATTTTGTTCTTTAGATTCCACATATCAGTGAAATCATGTGATACTTGTCTTTCTCTGACTGGTATTTTATGTATTTCAATTCAAACTTTCGATTACACAGGGTAATGAAAAGTGACAAAGGCACTTGGTTATGACTGCTGTTTCAAGAGTAGTAATATACATACACATAAAAAGCATTTTCATGAAGAGTTAGGTATCTATTAAATGCAAAATATAGACTTAATATTGTTATTAATGGGATTCCACTAAAGTGTTTTATATTTAGAACAACTGTTGGTAGGGGAGGTGAGGAGAGATGTTTTGAGTTTAGAGAGATTTCATGTAGTAGGAGAGAGGCAATTTGAGAAGCCTGGCACCTAGGAAGGAATCCATGCGGAAATTATGTTGTCCTGAACTAGTGCAGTTGTGAGTGGCTGTGAGAAGAAGAGAAAAGAAGATACTTAAAAGTGAGAATTGATAGAGCTTTGACTTTGGAAGTGAAGGGTAAGAGAGAGGGGAGAAGTTAGTCTGATCCAAGGATGTGACTGGGGTTACTGGGCTCAGAGTGATTCTGTCAAGTCCAATAAGAAATGTAGGAAGAATAAAGGGGACATATGTAATACTTTCAACAATAATAATTTTTTTTAAAAGTACAAATTATCAAGTACAGAATAGAATGGGAATGTAAAGTACAGCATAAGAAACATAGTCAATAACATAATAACTATGTATAGTGTTAGATGGTATGAGATTTATCAGGATGATCACTTTGTAAGTTGTATAAATGTCCAGTCACTGGGTTATGCACCTGAAACTATACTGTACCTCAACTCTAATTTAAAAAAATATTATTTTAAAAATGTAGGAATAAAACAAGATAAATTCTTGATGTGCTTTTGGGATTCTAGAGATAGTTCCCCACCATCAACCCTCAAGAGAAGCTAATTGCAACTCAGAGATATATAGATAAAAGCAGTTCAAAAGACTGAGAAATGATATCTAGATATCAAATCAGAGATCATGTGCTTTTATGGAGAGGGTGTAAACAGTAAAGTATATTCTATTTACCATTTTAGAGTTTAGAAGACAGATCTGATTATATGAACCCAGGAACTTAGAAAGAGGGCTCCTCATAATGACCAGAATAGAGGAGTCAATCACACTTACATCTATAATTAAAACAAAGAACTTGTATTCATATATGTATAACCCATGGAAACAGACAATGGATAGGGTGGTGGAGGCCTGGGGCAGGGGGCAGGGGCAGGCTATAAGGGGTCAATGGGAGAAAAAAAAGGAAAGAATGTAATACTTTCAACAATAAAGATTTAAAAAATAAAATAAAATTGTGCATGCTTACAATTGATGAGTACAATGCCTCAGAAACAAGAGAACTGTATTTTAAAATACAACTCTTTTGTAACATTCCATTTTATACTAGGAGAAAAGCAAAGAGATGGACATCTGTGTATCACTGATCCCCTTTTATTCCTTAATAGAAGAATCATGGCCATTAGGAGACATACTTTGGGGAATTAATGGAGTTTATAAGGATTTAGTCACTAACTTTATATAGTTTAGAATTTACTGTGGGATCACAGCTGCTGGTTGGGTGACTGAAAGCTGATCTGAGTTAGGCCAGTAACCTGGCCTTTTTTTGGGAGGGGCGTGTCTATAGTCCTTAAGAGTAAATTTTATTAAATGTTTTATTAAGGGATTAAACTGGTGATTGCTTACAATTTGCTTTACCCTATTTCCACTTATGAACCTCCTCACTCTGCTAACTAGAGAAATGTAAGGGTTAGACCATCAAAGAATATAAGAGATCTAAGGGCATAAGTGTAGTTACATTCACATGTACCCACAATGTAGCAGGGCCTCGAGCTGCTTTGAACTATCTTAGTCAAAAACAGTTTTTAACTTCATGGGTTTCAAACGTTGATTTTAGCTTGGTTGGAATGGCTCAGTGGTTGAGCATCAACCTATGAACCAGGAGGTCACAGTTAGATTCCTGGTAAGAGGACATGTCTGGGTTGTGGGCTCAATCCCTAGTGGGGGCTTGTCCAATAGGCAGCCAATCAATGATTCTTTCTCATCATTGATGTTTCTATCTCTCTCTCTCCCTCTTCCTTCCTCTCTGAAATCAATAACAATATATATATGTTTAAAAGTTTATTTTAATCATTATCCTATGAAATGTACAATACGATCTATAGTGCACAGATTCTGGAGAAGGAGGTTCATATGCCACACTGTGTTCTGACCACCTGTGTGACCCTCAGAAGTCATTTAATGCTCCTGGTCACCGGTGTCCTTGTTTGCAATAAAACAGAGTTGGGCTAACTTGCTTCCCTCTGATGTGTCTCAAATTCAAACTGACGCTATTCTCCTCATAAAAGCTTCCCTATCACTAACTTCACCCATGGCCTGACTCCTGGGAAAATGGCCCAACTCTGATGAAATGGAACATATGGGAACCCAGAAAATAAACAAACTATCCAGATCCAGGGAAGGGAAGAGAAGGGCTATAATGTGAACAATCGAATCAATCATAAATAGACTCAGATTTTATGATAAAAACACCAAATGTTTTGAGAATTACAAGTTTTATAAAATTTGGAGCATCTGTTGAGTGGGTTTCTTTGTAGCTTATGTAATAGATGCAACAATAATATTCAGATGCTGTTGAATATGTATGTCAAGCTGGAAATTAGTTCATGACTAAAATATCATGAACATAACCAAATAGCTAAAGATGGGCATGAATTTCCCCTTTTGGAATTTTCTGGGGACTTGCCAACACAAAAATATAGTTGAGGCTAAGTGGTAACCAGTGAGAGCAATTATCTAGGGGAAGCTAATTTTGCATTGGGGAAAAAAGCAAGTTTGCCACCAGACCTGCCAAATTAGTGGATGAATATGCACAGAAACCAAATACTCTCATTGCAGGCAGCCAACAGACACATGTAAATTCTAAATTTCACAAGCTATTGACTTATAGCAGCGGTTCTCAACCTGTGAGTCGCGACCCGTTTGGGGGCCGAACGACCCTTTCACAGGGGTCGTCTAGCCATCGGAAAACACATATATAATTACATATTGTTTTTGTGATTAATCACTATGCTTTAAATATGTTCAATTTGCAACAATGAAAATACATCCTGCATATCAGATATTTACATTATGATTCATAACAGTAGCAAAATTACAGTTATGAAGTAGCAACAAAAATAATTTTATGGTTGGGAGTCACCACAACATGAGGAACTGTATTAAAGGGTTGCGGCATTAAGAAGGTTGAGAATCACTGACTTGTAGTGTCTGTGTCTATGTTTATATTTATAATTAGTAATTTAAAGGAAAAGATCTTGCCATATATTTATTGGTTTTTAAAGTTTTTCATTGAAACGGATTTTCCCATTCCTTTTCAATTGATTAACTCCTGCTTATTTTTGATATATCAGCTCAAAAATCACTTCCTTGGGGATTATTTTTCTGAATCGCCTGAAAAAATCAAATGCCCCTCTCAAGTGTTTTTAAAATACAATATACTCATCTTTTATAGCAGGTATCATAGTTACTTTTACTTTAATATGCATGAATATTTGATCCATACCTATCTCCTTGACAGGACTCTGAGCTCCACAAGGGTAGTGATTCCCTCTTTTTGGTCCCAAGTACCTACCACAATGCCTGACACAGAATAAACATTCTATATAAGAAACGGCTAATATGCAAATTGACCAAAAGGCAGAATGACCAGTCACTATGATGTGCACTGATCACCAGGGGGCATATGCTCAACACAGGAGCTGCCTGCCCTCTGGTGCTCAGTGCACTCCCATAGGGGGAGCGCCACTCACCAGAAGCTGGGCTCATGGCTGGTGAGCACAGTGATGGTGGAAGGAGCCTCTCCCACCTCTACTGCAGGCAGGTGATAAGGATTGAGGCGTTCCGGACTGCAAGAGCTCTGGACTGCAAGAGGGATGTCAGACTGCCAGCTTAGGGGATCGGGCCTAAGCCGGCAGGTGGACATCCCCCAAAGGGTCCTGGACTGTGAGAGGGCCCAGGCCAGGTTGAGGGACACCTCCACCCCTAGTGCACGAATCTCATGCACCGGGCCTCTAGTTTAAATATAATTAGCTTATTGGATGGTCAAATAAATGAGTAATTTTTTGTGTAAATGTAAGGAATGCAAGGCAATATAAATCATAACTTAAGAACATTTTTGGAGACTTTTAAAAATGATTTTACAGAATGACATTTGGTACTTTCTAGTATTATAGATATGGAGACCATATGGTCTAAATTTTCTGAGGTTGCTTCAATTTCAAATATGTTGTTCTACTTCATATGGAAGTATTCTCTTACTTGTTAGACCAGGTGTCCTGTTATTGTGGTTTGAAGAAATAGTCAACAACATCACTATAGGATATTCTGAATTCTTGATTGCTACTTTAATAAAAAATGGTAATTTGCATAATATAAAACCAACTGCCTTCAAAAATACTACTTCAGTTGCAATCAACTCATATTACATAGATTGTAGCATGTACTTTTTAAAAAAATGCATATTTTTTATTTATTTCAGAGAAGGGAGAGAGATAGAAACATCAATGATGAGAGAGAATCACTGATCAGCTGCCTCCTGCACGACCCCCACTAAGGAGGCTGCGGGGGAGGATCGAACCTGCAAATAGGGAATGTGCCTTTGGCTGAAATCAAACCTGCAACCCTTTAGTCTGCAGGCCAACGTTCTATCCACTGAGCAAAACTGGCTAGGGCTAGCATGTATTTTAAGTAGATGTTTTATAGAATGTGAATCTTATAAAAATGGTGAAACAACAAAAATTAATTTTACCAGCTTTAGAGTTTAAAATAAATAAAACCAGATGGATGTATATTTTAAAGTAGTGGCATGCAATGACAAGATGAGATATTGCATTAGACATTTTTCAATATTATAGACAGAGAAGATAAATTCTGAGAATTACCCTGTAAAGACAAAGTATTGAATTCCAGGTAGGAAAAAAGTCTTGGGTTTCAGAGAAGTAAAATTGGCAATGGTGGTCCATGGTGACACAGCCTTCAAGCAAATCAGAGACTTAACAATCATAATTGTTCCAAGAAATCTGCTCATGTTATAATGCTTTACACATTACTTTTCTTAAGTACATAATTTAATAAAACCAAATATTCACCGAAATAAACCTCCAAATCTGGTACTTCATTTGCAATAATTCTGAATGTTTCTCCCTGAATAGTGAGTTAACAAATTACTTTCTTTGCAAGGATAGTGGAAAGCAAAAAAAAAAAAAAAAAATGCTAATGTTACTACTCGGGTATTGCTATTTCCTGTGCAGGTTTTCTCTAAAGAGAATTTGCCACATGGTTCATGATATCTGAAATTTCCCATGGGAGGAATTGAATCACTAAGTAGGCAAAATCTGTCCCAACCCACGTTTCCAAGTGTTCCCTTGGTTACATTAGCTATTGGACATAGTTGCCAAATTCCAGAACCTCTCAGTAGAATAAATGAATGAAAGACCTTCATTACCCAGCAGGCTCATTTCATTTTGTTTCTTAAATTTCCAGAGATAGTATTTAGTGTAGTTTATTAATCTCCTGGACTTGCTCTTCCATGTAGTGAAAAGAAAATGTGATTTAAATTCTCATGCAAACAGTATTTATTCAGTTAGTGCAAACTTAAGCAAGATAACTCTTTTAAAAACACTGACAGAGGAAATATGGTTTGACAAGTCACTTAACCTTTGTATATTCTAATCTCTATTAATTGTGGGGAAGTACGGGAGTTGTTTGGAAAGTCTGTAAGGAGGAATCTCCAAAAGGTCAGGAGCTGCTCCTGCCTTGACTTTTCCAAATAAGTCTGAACCCTGGGTGCTTTACTGGAATCTTTATGTTTAGTCTTTAGACATCCTCGATTAACGGACACTGCAGACACATATGTCTTCTCAAGGATGCTTACCCTGCTAATAGTTAATTTTAGTTCAAGCTGTTGTTACAATAAAAGCCTAAGAAGACAGGTGAATGGGGCTATTTGGTTTCTCAAGCCAAGCAGTCCCTTAGCCCTCTCTTTCACAGAAATGTGTGTCAGAGAAATCATTCATCTGTCGCTCAGGGTCTGCGGGTCAGCCCCAGCAATTAATAATATTTAGTACTGATTTACTTCATAGTATATTGGAAAGCTTGATAGGCTAATGAGTATGAGCAAGTAGCACATTATAAAAAATGTCTAAACATCCATGAAAGGATAATTTAATAAGAAGGAAGCATGCAAAGGCTATTAATAATATAATTTTAATATTTCTCTACATTTTATCACAAGTGACCTAAAAAATTTTGTAACTGATTCCTGTTGGGTGTAGTTATCAACTCCTAACCAAAATGTTGAAGAAATTATCATAATTTGAACAATAACAAATATGCCACTGTTATCGGGTTGATATGAGTCTGAAGTTTCACCACAAACCACTCACAGGTAGTTTCTTAATAGGGTAAAGCATATGTGCATGTTGTCTATCATGCTCACAGAACTCTGGTCTAAAGCATAAAGGGACTTTATGTAGTGCCTTTCACCTTCTCCTCAGGTCACATTTATATGTCATTCCTAGGCTATATGATTGGCATTCCTCCCAAAGGAACCAACAGGAGGCCATTCTTTCAATGCTTTCCTTAGAAGGTTTCAAACAAAACAAAACAAAAACCATGGCAAAAGTATGTTTTCCTGGACTTCTCATTAGAAAATAGTTTTTTGAAATCTGATTTCATACCAATTGCATCTCCTTCCCAGAATTCCTTCGTTGCCAAACATTTTCACTGGTTGAGTATCAGCAATCTCCAAACACAAACATCCTTAACCAAAACATTACCAAAATAAGGTGATAGATATTTGTATCTTTGGTTCCATCTATATATCTGCATGCATTGCTGCACTTGTGACTGATTTGATTCTATATAATGAAATTGAATTTACAAGTTCCACAATTAAAGTCAAGTAGTTTAGATAATGTTCATGTACTTCATTAATTCATTTTGTCTTCTTTAATATCTACCAGGGCAGTGTAGCAATTAGCATCTAAGGCCACAATATATTAATATTTTAATTTTCTGTTTAAATTGAGTTTCTCGAAACAGATTTTAGCACTTACTTCTTTTTTTTTAAATTAAATCTTATTGGTGAAAGTATTACATATGTCCCTCTTTTTCTCCCATTGACGCCTTCTAGCCCGCCCCCATCCCCTGCCCCATACCTTCACTGTGTCCATGGGTTATGCATATATGCATACAAGTTCTTTGGTTGACCTCTTCCCACCCACCCACCACAGCCTTCCCTCTGAGATTCCAAAGTCTGTTCCAATTACTTACAATTTGTTATTTCTCTAACTTTTTAAAAAGAAACTGCTAATAAGGAAGAAACAGCTAAGCAAGGTTTTATCACTTCTTATTTATCTCTTAATTTCTTCCTCTATCTTTTCCTAGGTGAGGCATGGCTGAAAAATTAATAGCAGTAAAACAAAAGAGGAAACAATGAAGAGCTTCATACTTTTCTTATAAGTGATAATTTACTGTTATGATATTGGTATATGCATACCCAGTCCTTTGTTTTCAGAAAATGCCAACTTCATTCTTAATTGCACTCTTACTACATTTTTCTTCTGGCAATTATGATCTACTACAGATTTCCATTTACAATTCTCTTTTTAAAAACCTTGCAAAAGAGATGTGATAGTTGTCCAGGAATGTCTTAGTCTTAAGAGAACAAATTTAAAGCTTAAATATAACATCCTATATAATAAAAGGGTAATATGCAAGTTGACCAGGAATGACTGGTCGCTATGATATGCACTGACCACCAGGGGGCAGATTCTCAATGCAGGAGCTGCCCCCTGGTGGTCAGTGAGCTTCCATAGGGGGACCGCCATTCAGTCAGAAGCCAGCTCATGGCTGGCCAGCACAGCGGCAGTGGTGGGAGCCTCTCCTCCCTCTACGGCAGCACTAAGGATGTCCGACTAACGGCTTAGGTCCACTCTTCGCAGGTGGACATCCTCCGAGGGCTCCTGGACTGCAAAAGGGATGTCTGACTGCCACCTTAAGCCTGATCTCCTGAGGAGCAGGCCTAAGCTGGCAGGTGGACATCCCCTGAGGGATCCCAGGCTGCCAGAGGGATGTCTAATGGCCAGCTTAGGCCCAATATCCCAAGGACTGATCCTAAGCCGGCAGGTGGACATCCCCCGAGGGATCCCAGACTGCAAGAGGGCACAGGCCGGGCTGAGGGACTCCCCTCCCCCCGAGTGTATGAATTTTCATGCACCGGGCCTCTAGTTATCATTATAAATACTTAAAAATAAAGAGTTAGGTAACACAAACAGGCCCCAATTGGGTCACATGCCCAAATATTATTATAAAATGTATGTATATACTCTGTAGGTATTGGCAAATTTGTGACTATGCATATTCTTTTGTGGTATTTAAGGCTTACTGCATAGTATATTTTTAAATTATTCAAAAATTATTGTTTGGATAACTACCATTTTTTAGGAGTGAGAATTCAATTGTAAATGGGATTAGAAGGCTCCTGAAGCCATTCAGTTTATTTTAAAATTTAAGAGTAGTGTTTTTAAACTGCTGGCCTCAACTCATCAGTAGATCATGAAATCAATTCAGTGGATTATAACCAGAATTTAAATATATAAATATAAAATTGAGAAAGTAAGATAAGAAAAAAAATTTCAGAATTTATCTTCTCTATTCTTACAAAAATCCACATTTCATAGAAGTTTTGTTTTGGTTTTGTGTATACCTGGGTGATTGTGTATATTGCATTGTTGTAACAATATACTTTTTACTTTGGATTGTGACCCAAACACTTTCACAAACAATATTATAAAAGAAAGGAAAAAAACCACATTGGTAAACAAGTGAACAACTAACTAGGCTAAATAAAATTATTAAGATACAATAAGAGTTTGGGGAGAAGGGGGTATTGTGGGAGTGTAGCGAGGGAAGGGTTGGTCAGGGGGGTTATGAAAAGAGATGACATGTAACTGAGATCTGTAGGATGGGGAAGAAACTGCTATACAGCATGTAGGATAGAACTTTATAGGTAGAAGGAAGAGCGAGTGTGAGCGCCCTGGTGTGGAAATAAATTTGGTCCATTTGAGAAACAAGGATGAGGGCAGTGGGCCTAGGGCAGTGATGGCAAACCTATGACATGCATGTCAGAGGTGACACGAGAACTCATTTTTTTGGTTGATTTTTCTTTGTTAAATGGCATGTAAATATATAAAATAAATATCAAAATATGTCTTTGTTTTACTATGGTTGCAAATATCAAAAAATTTCTATATGTGACACGGCACCAAAGTTAAGTTAGGGTTTTTCAAAATGCTGACACGCTGAGCTCAAAAGGTTCGCCATCACTGGCCTAGGGAGAAGGAAAGAGAACATGATGAAGTTGGAGGGAGGGGTAGAACCCGTCCTAGACTATATATTGCAATATAAGCCATGGGAGGAAAATAAAAAAGGATTTGGTCTATGGAAAGGAAAATGATTTTTAAAACTTTTATAAGTCAAAGAAAGTCTTGATCTAATTTATATTTGTACAGATCAGTCTAGATGCTATGAGAACAGTAAATTATAGGAAAGCAAAGTAGAAATAGGCAAACTATTTGGGCCTATTACTGCTATCACAGCAAATGAGGTCTGTGGCTAGAACTAGTTGGAGGTAATGGAGCTGGAGAGAAAGATACAAAGGCAGACATGTTTTGGAGATGGAGCAGGTAGCATTTATTTATGAATTTGCATGTGTTGTATCACTGGGGATGTTGATACAGTAAGAGAAATAAAGGATCAAAGATAATTTCTAAGCACTAAACAAATGGTAACATCTTTTTCTGAAATAGGAAAGGCCAAGATAGAAATAGGGTTTGGGTAAAGATGTTTTAATTCTAGAGGTTAATTTTCAACATGTTTTTCTAATATACTTTTCACCCATAGCACTTATTAAATTTTATAATTACACATTTACTTGTGTAAGTATTTGCTTATTATACAGTAAAAATAACCTTAAAGCAGAGGTCATGCCTGTTTTGATAATTTTGTGTGTTTCATTGAGTCTTGCATGCCTGGCACAGAGTAAGCATTCAGGGAGTATCTATTGAATAGATGACATATATGTGCTAGTATTAATGAACTAGAGGCCCGATGCACAAAATTCATGCAAGGATCTTGGCCCCCACAGCCACGGCGGCTGCCTCTGCCTCAGCCCCCGCTGCTGTGGCAGCTACCTCAGCCCTCACAGCCCAGGCTTAGTCAGGAAGGTCATCGGAAAGACTTCCAGAAGGGCGTTTGTCTGTCTGGTCTAATTAGCATATTATGCTTTTATTATTATAGACTAGAGGCCCCGTGCACAAAAATTTGTGCACTCAGTGGGGAGGGGGGGGTCCCTCAGCCCGGCCTGTGCCCTCTCGCAGTATGGGACCCCTTGGGAGATAATGACCTGCTGGCTTAGGCCTGCTCCCAGGTGGCAGAGGGCAAGCCCAATCCCTAGGTGCAGTCCTTGGTCGGGCTCAGAGCAGGGTCGATTGGGGAGTTGGGGCGCCGTCCCCTGTCATGCACAGAGCAGGGCGGATTGGGAGGTTGTGATGCCACCCTCAGTCACGCTCAGGGTAGGGCCAATTGAGTGGTTGGGGCACCGCCCCCGTCACACTCAAGGCAGGGTCAATGGGGAGGTTGTGGCATCACCCCCTGTCACGCACAGAGCAGGGCCAATCAGGAGGTTGGGGAGCTCCCCCCTGTCACTCACAGAGCAAGGCCCATCAGGGGAGTTGGGGCACCGCACCCTGTCACACTCAGAGCAGGGCGGATCAGGGGGTTGGGGTGCCGCCCTCTATCACCCACAGAGCAGGGCCTATCAGGGGGTTGGGGCGCCGCCACTGTCACACTCAGGTCAGGGCCGATGGGGAGGTTATGGCTCTACCCCGTCACACACAGAGAAGGGCCCGTGGGGGGGGGGTTGGGGTACCACCCTCTATCACCCACAGAGCAGGGCCTACCAGGGGGTTGGGGTGCTGCCACTCTCCCACTCAGGGCAGGGCCGATGGGGAGGTTATGGCTCTACCCCGTCACACACAGAGCAGGGCCTGTGGGGGGGGTTGGGCACCGCACCCTGTCACAGACAGAGCAGGGCCGATCAGGGGGTTGGAGTGCCACACGCTGTCACACACAGAGCCGCAGGGCGATCAGGGGGTTTGGGCACTGCCCCCTGTTACACTGATCCCGGTGCCAGGAGGCCTCGCGGCTCCGCTGATCCCGGTGCTGATACCCTGATACCCTTTTACTATATAGGATAGAGGCCTGGTGCACGGGTTGGGGCTGGCTGATTTGCCCTGAAGGGTGTCCTGGATCAGGGTGGGGGTCCCCACTGGGGTGCCTGGCCAGCTTGGGTGAGGGGCTGAGGGCTGTTTTCAGGCTGGCGGGTGACTGAAGCTCCCAACCGCTCCTTGTTTTCTTTCTTTTTTTTTTTTTTTATTCTGGGCCAGCTTTAGCTCTGGCTCCAGCTCTGAGACTTCCGCTGCTGAAAGCAGGTATCTTGTTTCAACTGTATCAACTCCAGCTCTGAGATCCCGCCTAGCTGAAAGCAGGTTTCTGGGGTTTAGTGTAGCTTCTATATTTGTTACAATGTTTCAAACTGCAAGCTCAGAGGCTGGCAAGGCAGGTGGGGAACGTTGGAGTCCTCCATCACTGAAGCAAGCAAGTCTCATGTTAGCTTCAAGCTGCCTGGCTGCCAGCCGCCATCTTGGCTGGCAGTTAATTTGCATATCACCCTGATTAGCCAATGGGAAGGGTAGCGGACGTACACTAATTACCATGTTTCTCTTTTATTAGATAGGATACTTAAATGAATACCACTAAATTACTTCCTTTTGGTAATAATCTTTTTTTCAAAGAAATCATGTTTTAACAGAAGAAAATTTTTATTCATATGCTGATGAGCCAAGAACAATGAAGTGTCTATACATAACCTATATAAAACTAGGATTCTCTCATTCACTTGCGTCTACACACCAGACCTAGATTAGTGGTTCTCAAACTTTAGCACGTATGAGATTCATTTGGAGGTCTTGTTAATGCAGGGAGGGATTGCTGACCCTTATTCTCAGAGTTTCTGATTTCATCTGAGGTGGGGCCTGAGAGTTTGCATTTCTAACATCTTCCCTGATGACACTGGTCCAGGAAAAACTAGTTCTCTAGCAAGCCAAGATTCGTAGTCTGGGATTCTTAGACCCTTGGGGAAAAAAATCTACAACTGGGCTGCAAGGGGTTTATATGTGCATCCCTTGATGGATATATGCAAATGTTTTATGTATATGCTTTGTGCATTTTGTCTGGTAATAGAGGTTGCATATTTCATCAGGATCTCAAAGAAGGCCTTCAAAATTTAATTAATGTTAAGAGTAGTGGTTCTCAATTATGAATATATATTAGAACTCCTTGGGCATTTGCCTCTACCATTCAATAATTGTGTGACTTTGAGCAAAACACTTAATCTCTCTTTGCCTCTAGTTCATCTATAAAATGGGGATAATAGTGGTACCTGCCTCATACATTTGTTTTGAGGTTCAAATAAGTTAATGTTTGCATATAATTTAGAGCAGTACTTAATAAGTGCTCATTAGGTGGTGCCTAAATAAGATTAAAAACCTGGGAGTGTTTTTTTGTTTGTTTGTTTGCTTGCTTGCTTGCTTTTTAAAGTCTAGGCTCTAACCCTGGTGATTCTAATGTACAGTCAGAGCTGAACACCACTGCACCACAATGAAGAGGGAACAAGAAATAAATGCTCTTCCTGAGAGCATGGGGTTAGTTTCCTCTCAGGGAACCAGATACATTCCCAATGAATTTATCTTCATAAAATTTCAAGAGTTGGTTCATGCTGATCTCTTAGGGTTCAGCAACTGCAGCCTCACAAGAGACCCCAACCTAGAACTTGCTGTTCACAGAAATATTATATATTTATGTTTTAATTCATGAAATGTTGGGATAATTTGTTACTCAGTGGGAGATAACTAATGTGCTATAACCCTAAACCGTATATTTTTTAGAGACCTGAGCTGACAATTTTACTTTTGGTATTTTGGTGCTACTACAAATGATCTGCTCATTTTATTCTTTTGTGACCCTTTAAGACTACCTAAGATATAATGAAATAATTAGCTGGTAAAGTGGTTATGCCCTGCAAGGAGAAAAAAGGCAGTATCCTGCCTTGTATTTTCCTGAGGCTTCAGTCAGAGAGAAAAAATGTCATAAGACTCTTGAGCTAAACCAAGCTCAACAGTTAGAGGCCAATTATGCTCAATTCAGGGACACTGAATTGAGCCAACAAAGAATTTAAATTCTGATAGCATCTTAGAAAAATGGAGGAAAGCACAGTGTTTCTTTAGGGACACAGGTAGCCTGTTTGCTTATCTAAACCCTTGAATTGTCAAGGTCCATTGTTGTTCTTTATTTCAAAGGAAAATAAACAACAGACTTCTGTGAGGTAGAACTAGAATTTTTTGTTACAGCCTGAATTTTGGGAAAGAGAAAATGACCATGAAGACTTAATGTGCTACTTATATACTGGCCATGGTAACAATTTAAAATAATTGACTAGGTAATGCTCCATCTCTTGGTTCTAATTAACGTGGTCACTGGGCTTTTAAGAAAATCATTTCCATTTACCTGATATTTTGCTAAAGGTCATCACTATGGGAAGACAGGATTACAAACAATTGAAGTTAATTTCAGGACACACGTGAGGTGTGTTTGGCAAATGGATTTACTTATACTGCTAGCAAGACCACATCCGTAGCCTAAGATAGTTTAGGCCTGTTTTTGCCATGCAATAACTTTTGAATTGGGAATTTGGGAAACCACAGAAAGTGACTGACCAGTTAATGATATCCTACTCTGATAACTTATTTCTATAAAAGGAACACAATATATTACTCTGGTCAACATATTTTAATTATCTTTTACTGAAATAGATTACAAGGTGAGTTAGTAGATGGTAAGGTTAAGATGAATAATAGCATTGCAAACACTCCTGAATGCCTATTTTTCTTTTCTGTTATTTAGAAGTTAGATATTTAGTCAGCATGTTCTAGATTGATTACACACACAACTTACCCTCTGTCTACTCCAGGAATACAAAACAAGTAGTTTCAACTTAATTAGGAGGATTAGGGGAGGGAACTGCCAGAGAGGAGGAAACTGAGAAATGCATTTATTATTAAGTGTGAAAAGGCTCTAAGCCTCCCATTTAGGTCATTTGAATTAATATTGATGCTTTCCTTCAGAGTAAAGATGAAAGGAGGCAGGAATCCCTTAACATCTGAGAAACAGCATGTTTACAAGGTGAAAAGCAATGGGTTATAACATTCATTTTAGTTCCCTTTATGTTTGTGCCCACATGGCCATTTCCAGATCACCACTGTAAACAGGATTTGTTTGCCATCCCAACCCTTTCAATTCTTAATTTTAATGCCTTTTCTTCCTTATTTTAATTTCATATATTTTGGAAGAGGATAACCAAGATGTCCCAAACATCTTAGTGTATTCAATCTGCTGGGAAGCCCTGAGTGTACCAGGGATTCAAGAGGATGATAAAGAAGAGAGAAGTGTGGAGGTAAAGACCAACAAGTAGTTAGCATAATAAACGTGAGAGGTCCATCAGAAGGCTGATGGACTTTGGGGCTTTAGCAAGGGCTAAAAGCTACGCACCCATTATTCTGTGGAGACAATGGTGGCCGAAGGCAATCTCCTAACCTGATAATCTTTTACTGTTTACCAAACCTTACCTTTGATATGTCTGTTTGCTTTGCTGAAGGGCAAATGTGTATTCTAGTAAATAAAAAGCCATGGGTCCAGAGATGCAGGGAGCCATTCCACTAGAGGGTGAGTCCTCCGCCTGGCTTTCCCCCATGCCCTTTAAATTTATATTTCTTGTCAAATATATCCATTTGTGCGTGGCCTCTTCTCCAGATTCTGAATCCTTGCTGCAAAAGGTTGCAGCAGGGAAGGCCTGGTTGGTGTTGCTCAATTGGTTGAGAGTCAACCTATGAACCAGAAATTCATGGTTTCTTTCCAGTCAGGGCACATGCATGGGTTGCGGGCCCTATTCCCATTTAGGGGAATGCAGGAGGCAGCCAATCAATGATTCTCTCTCATCATTGATCTTTCTATCTTTCTCTTCCTCTCCCTTTCTCTCTAAAATCAGTAAAACATATTTTAAAAGAAAGAAGCGGGGAGGGAAGCTAGAAAGTAGGAAGGAAAAAGCAGAACTAACATAGGAGAGTGTGGCTGTAGCTCTTCTGTAGACTTTGGTCTTGCCCTGGTTTTTGAGATTTATTCTCACTGATCTCTACTTCCCCATTAAATGCTGTGGGGATTTAATGGGAATGTCTTTTTACGACAGATTATACAGCTTGACAGCTGACTTTTATTAACCAGTTTGTGAAATTTATTTGATGGCTAAAATTTGGCTCTATCTTTTAAAAGTAGAGTTTAACCATATGTTTTGTGTGCTGTGCTTGCTATTATAAAATAGATTGTTACATATTCAAAAGCTTTGGCTAAGGATTGAATCACAAAGGTTATTCCGAGGAAAGGTATCCTGATGAACTGAAGCTTTACTATGTTGTTGTCCACATATCAATATAGACAATTAAATTGATGAATAATGTACTATAATAGAGAATGTAGTGGAAAACCTAGAGAAAGTATTAACATTGTGCCATCCCTGGCTCCTGTCAAGATAAAAATCATTCTGGATTATATAACTAACCTACACATGTGCATTGAGATACACACTAGAGGCCCAGTGCATGAATTCATGGACCAGTGAGGTCCCTCAGCCTGGCCTGCGGAATTGGGCCAAAACCGCTCTCCGACATCCCCTGAGGGGTGCTAGATTACGAAAGGGTGCAGGCCAGGCCAACGGACCCCACCGGTGCATAATCAGGGCTGGGGAGGGATGTGAGAGGTTGGCCAGATGGGAGGGACCACAGGAGGGCCCCAGGGCGTGTCCGGCCTGTCTCGCTCAGTCCCAATCTGTCAGACCCCAGCAGCGAGCTAACCTACCGGTCGGACTGTCTGCCTCCTAGTGGTCAGTGCACATCATAGGGAGTGGTTGAGCGCCCCTAGCATATCATTAGCATATTATGCTTTGATTGGTTGAACAGCCAACAGGTCGACCAGACACAGCATATTAGGTTTTTATTATATAGGATTGTTTTTGTGCACCTTGGATTTCCATTCAATGATTATTTATTAAGCAACTACATGTGCCAGGCTTGTATTAAGGAATGAACATGGTCAATGTGGTCCCTTTTTGCCAAAAAACTCATGTCATATAACTGGGAATGTCACTAGTATAACCATCCCACTTAAAAATAATAAAAACATTTACTCTATAAAACACAGGAGTGGGAAAAAGTAGGTTTACAGTTGTTCCTATGGAAAATAACACAACACAAAGCATGCTGAACAGTTTAATATGGAAAACATTGCCATGCAAAACTATGCAAAGTTTCACCAAAATCCCGTTAATATCTCACTGATAAGATCAGTAGAATATAAATAAATGGTAAAGCTAGTTATCCACATTGTATAATATTTGATTTTTGTAGTATTATGATACAAAAAAAGCATTAACTGTTTTAAAATGCATTGAGTTTTGTTCTATTAAAAAATAATAAAGACAATAAAAGATGTGAACATTAGCAGAAATTTATATGCTCTTGTTGGAATTTGACTCCAAGGCAAAAAAATGAAAAATGACTTGACATAAGTGCAATATGAGTTTCTATTTTTCTTTTAAATAGAAGATTAGGCGAAATAAACAATATTTTCATACTTTTACAATGGAGGTTCATTTTCCTCTATGTTACTGAGTGCTCTAGGGGCTTTTCATAACAAAGGACTTGTATGCCTGCTTGCCTGAGTCATCAACACCTTTCCTGTCATTTCTCTTACACTGAGTTAATAAACTTGGCCTAGTCTATTCCCCTTCTCTCTTTATCTCCTTGAGATTTTTTATTTATCTTCTTTTTCTTTATTACTATTTTATTCTTCTCTCTTTACTTATCTTTTTTAAAAAATTGATAGCCACAATTAATTTGCTTTTTTAACTGTTTTTCTTTCATGATTTGATTCCTTTCCTGGTTTGTTTTTACGTGGTTAATGTATCCATAACAGCACCTCCATTTTTTACTTTCACTAGAAGAGACATTTCTGACAGTTAAATGTCTTCAAAAATCACTGCATGTTCCAAACAACAGTGGAAGAAGGCGCTATGCTAATTATATATTCTCTAGATTAGGAGTACTCAAACTTTGGCATTCATCAGAATCATGTCAAAAAAAAGATTGCTGGGCCTCAATCTGAATTGGCAGTTTTGGGGTGGGACCCAAGAATTTTCATTCTCACATCTTCCCAGGTGATGCTGCTGCTGCTGGTGGAAAACACCTTCTGAGAACCATTGGCCTGGTGAATCAGGAAAACTGAAGTGCCAGTAAATAAATTTTCTTCTTGCCTTTATTTGGGGGTGGGGAGGGCAACTATAACAATTGATTTCTCAAATAAATAGTCTCATCTAAATAAATATATTAATCCAGAAATCATATTTCAGTTCGTGGGTTGATTCATATAACCTGCCACTGAAAATGTAAATGCATAGAACTGCTCCTTTTTGCAGTACTGAGCACTGAGAATTACTAACCACTGGTATCAGCTTTGTTTTCTTTTTTTTTTTTAATCCATTAATCTAGACTTGGAATTCTGTATAAAGATATGTTAATAAAAATTAATGGGATGTTATAAAAACGAAGGTAGGGACTAATGAACAGAGTGTGACTGGAAGAGCTATCTCACAATTTCCCAAGGAAGCATAGCTTATACTTCATGTAAACTTGTCATATTTTGTTATAACACCTGAGTAACACATACACATAGAGTCTCTGTGGGTAAATAAAAGGTATTTGGAGTCTCCCTTCCCCCATATCTATGATTATTAAGCTCTTAAAACTGCTACAACCACATGTGGTGAAAATAATTGTTGGGAGTTGGGACTACAGACTTAGAAATTTTTCTCTGTATGAATGATTGCTTCAGGTTTGTGTGATTCTGTTGAATTGCAACTGGAAATTAGAATTTGGGAATGGAACAGATATCTATGCTTTTGCCTTTTTGTAGACATGGGCTTATATTCATGCAGGCGATTACTGGTTTACAACATTTTCTATTAAGTGTCAGAAAGGGGAAAGAGTAGGGACATTCATAAAAGATGAATATGAGCTTAGGATATTGTGAGTGATGTATTTTATTTGTGAAGTATAATACAAGGATAAATGTTATCATAGGATGAATTATGGGAAAATAGGAAAGAAGTACTTATTTCTGTCTGAGAATCTCACAAAAAATTAACACAATAAGTAACATTTGAATTGGACTTTGAAGAATAGATGTCTTTGCTAGGAATGACAAGTAAGGAAAAGCTTAGGTGAGGTGAGGGGAATAATGCACAATTTCCTGAGGAAGAAACTTATGTAAGGACTTCAGGGAAACTTTAAATCCTTAGATATAGCTAAAGCATATAGTATAGTATGGGAAAAATATTAGCACTAGGTCTAAGATCAGGTACAGAAAGGAGAGTAGGTTACAAGTAAGTCCAGGCTATGCTAAGAAATGGTCAGGGAGGCATCCACAAAGGAAGAACTTATCATTCAAGGCAGAATTAGGAAAGGTGATATGTCTGATGAAGGTCAGTTGTAAGAAGCATAGGAAGAAAATTGTTGAGAAAAGCTTATATAGAGCTTATAGTATAGATTTGCTAAATGAATGCTGAAGAGAAAAAAAGTCAACCATGTCTTCCCAATTTTTAGCTTAGGCCATTGGATTAATTGCAATGCTCTTTTATTATATCAAGAATGTGAATGTTTGCTGAAGTAGCATGTAACTATCTCTGTGGTATTCTGATATTCAAAGTAGCTAAATCTTAGCAAATAACTTTAAGAACAGGAAAATGACTTGATTATTAATCATATGGTATACTGGAGCCCCAGTGCATGAATTCATGCACCTTGAAAGGGAACTGTGGGCCACTAGGCTGAGGTGGGCACAGGGGGAGGTCTTGGACCATCCTCTGTGCCCCCACCTGGCCCCTCCCACTGCTGCTGCTCCCATGCACTGACAGTGCAGGCCCTACTCACACCCGCTGATGGCGTGGAGCAATTGGGGCTGGTGCCAGCAGCAGGTGCGAGTGGCGGCAGCAGGAGCTGGGCTGCTGACAGACATGGGACCAAGCAGGAGCCCCATCACCCCTCAGGAGCAGGAGGAGGTGGAGAAGCCCTCAGGGACAGTCAGGGACAGTTTCTGTACCTCTGAGGTATGTTAGAGCAGGGGAGAAACACCAAACAGGTTGAGAACCAGTGCTGCAATAAAAGGAGGCCATATAAGTCCTTTACAAAGTGCAATCACTCTCTGCTCCCTCCATCCACAGTCTTTGAAGTGAACAGAGATGTAACTTTAATTAATGTCTGTCATTCTGGTTAAGAAAAACTAAAAATAGTAAATAGAAGAAGAAAGCAATTGGTTGTTTCTAGGGAGGTTTTAATTCATTGTAGATATTAGTCAGAATCCAATCTTTTCTATCAAATGAGGATCTACATAAATTGACAACCAGTGACTTATGAGGGTAGACTTGAAAATCAGCAGAAAATTGTTGGTAGGTAGACCAGAAAGATGAGGTGTGAGACAGACCAAGTATGAGGGAGACCAGAAAAATGCTAAGTATGAGAATACTCTAAGTGAGGTGAGATAAATTCATGAGGCAACAAGTCAATTATTTGGGCATAGCCAAGGCAGTCAGGAAGATTAGGAGAGATGTGACCATGCTCACTGTCTTTGTGGCCACAAGGTCAAGGGCAATGTTCTAGATGCACAGGGTGACCTGAGACCTGTATTTGGATAAAGGGTAATAAAAAGAGAGCATATTTCTTTCATAGAAGAGCCAAAAAATAAATGTGAGGAGAGTAAAGAACTTTCTGAAAGTATTTAATATGTAAATATTCAAGTTTATAAGCCAAAAGGAGATAGCTCATAAAAATTGTGAGGGCAGAGTTGTGCTTATTGGAATGATGAGACCAGGAAAACTTACAAAGGCAGTCTTAGAATCTTCACATACTAGTGAGATCCAACATAACTAAGCAGTGGACAATAGATTGGTGATAAAAAGATAGAATGCCCAGAATTATACATTACTTTAATAACAGTGTTAAAGCCTCACTGCTACTCGGTGTGTGGCACACTAACCAGATGCCTAGGCATCATCTCACATTTTGTTAGAAATGAAGAGCATCACCCCCTACACACACACACACACACACACACACACACACACACACACACACACAGAGATCTACTCATTCAGAATCTGCCTTCGAACACTAAAGTGCCACTAAAGTTTGAGGAGCACTGATCTGGGAGACTTTACTAATGCCGGTTTAAAGATGATTGTGTTTTACATATTATAATTAATTCTATCTCTGCCTAAGTCAATTAAGTAAAACAATCATTTTCAATTAATTTATTTTCAGTGACTTTTGTTCATATATTCAAAATTCATCTGAGAATTTGGCAGATGCCTTCAACACCCCTTTTCCATCACCCCTACCCCTAAAGGTGAATGCAATTTCAGAATGCAATTTGAAGATCAGCCACAAACCCCAACTAAAAAAAACCCCAGTGTTTTAAGGCATCCCAAGCGCTCTTTTATGGAATTACTAGAGGCCGGGTGTGTGACATTCGTGCACTGGGGAGGAGGGTCCCTTAGCCCAGCCTGCACCCTCTTGCAGTCCGGGATCCCTTGGGAGATAGCCAGCAGTCGGACAACCCCCAAGCAGTCTTCATTGCTGCTGTGGAGGCAGGAGAGGCTCCTGCTACCACCGCTGCACTCACCAGCGATGAGCCCGGCTTCTGGCTGAGCAGCACTCCCCCTGTGGGAGCGCATTGACCACCAGGGCGGGGGCAGCTCCTGTGTTGAGTGTCTGCCCCCTGGTGATCAGTGCGCATCATAGTGACCGGTCATTCTGTCGTTCAGTCCATTTGCGTATGAGCCTTTTATTATATAGGATCAATGGGAAACCACCTGAATCTTGTGGATCTAATCCATTGTCTAGTGGCTATCTTGAGGCCTTGCAAGATTTGCTTTTAATAGAGACTTTGAAGACAATTATATGTTATACAATCAATGCCCTGGTCAGGAATGTCCTGATATAAGAACTCCCAGGCAATGAAGTTCTGTGGATACCAAGATGATAAATGAAATACCTGCAGTCAATTGGAATTGGCAAGTCAACATTTCAGTCACTTAGAGGCATCTAGACATTTTGATGGTATTATAAATTGCCTCCAAGTTCTTGTTTACTAAATTATAATCCTCAAAATTGTCATAATAAATACTCAATAAATACTAGCCTTTATGTGAAAGGGAAGGAGGGAGAGGTAGTGAACAGATTCACAAGCATTTGTAAACACTCTGCTAGGAGTTTAAACCTTAAATGACCCCTAAAGGAGCCTGCTTTGGAACTCGGTCAGGACATCCTTGCCTTCCTTAATAATAACAGCAATGGTCTCCTCCCACCAGCACAGTGCTTTAGAGTCTGTAAAGTACATTTAATGTGCCAGATGATCCTCACATCAACCTGAAAACTCTTATCACCTTTTTATAGGAAAGAAAACTAAAGTTTGGAGAGATTATGCATTAACTGTCCAAGGTTGTGTAGCTCATACATGACGGAGCTTTCTGAAACTGGTTTTTCCAGACTCAGATCTTTGGCTGCCTTCCAATTTGCAATACTACAAATTGTAAGTCTGAACATGGCAAGTGTTCTGGCCTTGTTTCCAAGGCTCTTTGTATAGGGTTGTCATATTTGAGTCAAATAAACAAGCACCTATTGAATTTATATTAAGATTCAATGAACACAAAGATGACATATATAATCTTTGCACTCAAAAGCCCTCTCATCTGTGTAAGAAGATGCATAAACCATGAACTGCAATCCAAGTACTCCCTTACAGGCCTTCTTGACAATGTGTATAAATAAGCAAATGTAACAACTATTGACTGTATACTTTAAGTAGGTAAGTTATATGGTATATTATTTAAGTATCAAATCTGCTATTTGAAAAGTCAAACTAATAATAAAACTGTCTCCAAAAGAGCTAAGATAATCACAAAAATGATTAATTACCATTGATCTTAGACCTGATTCTTAAAGATATAATCTTTGCATTTTGGGATACTGTTATTGCACAAAATTATTAACTTATAATCCATAAGCATCTGTTCAAAGTTACAGATGCTTTACTTGTAACATTTCTAATTTCATTGTTGTCTCAAACAAATAATAAATTTTTGAGCTTTAAATTTTTTAACACAAACATTACACTTACGTTTCTCAAATTAACACACAGTTTTATAAGTTAAGGGAACATAAAATACCCAATATTTGCACACATGCTACCACATAAGCAAAGATATAAGCCTGCTCAAATACAATGTGCCCTGGCAAGCAGTGCCACCTTGGAATAGTTCCAAGCAATCAATTTTCTCATAAGTGTGGGCAGTAGCCTCCCTGCCCATGGCCCAGCCCATTGATCCAATGTGGACCTTTCATTTTACAGGTGAGGACGATGAGACACAAAGCTGTTGATTTCTCAGACGGTTCCCAAGATCACATAACAAAAGAAGATCAAAGTGGAATTCTTCACCACTGCCCTTTTCATTCCTCCATTGACTTGGAATCACCTGGTAAACTTTTTATGTAACAAATAGTTACCGAGTAGGTTCTATTTTCTAGGCATTGTTCTAAGCAATATAGCTATGTTGGTAAAAATCATAGACAAAATTATACATTGCAGTGAGGAATACTGTTAAGAAATATTCAATTGAACAAGCAGAAACACACAAACAAGCAAATAAAAGATAGTAATTCGTAGCTATGCTAAGGATTCAACTAAGGTTACTCCTGGGAATGATGTTCGATCCCGAGGAGGTGGCATGAAGCGGAGCCCTGCACAGCTGCTGTGAAGATTGGTGGAAAGAGAAGTCCAGGCAGTAGACGACCTGGCATAAAGCCCAAAGCTGGAATAAACTGAGTGTGCTGGGGAAAAGAAAGGAATCCACGGTAACCCTACGTGTTTGACTTAAGTAACTGCACGAATGGTGGTGCCAATGATTGCAATAGGGAAGGGGGCCAGCCAGAGGGAAGGAGCAGGTTCTGCCAGGGGAGATTCAGACTTCTATACTGACCATGTGAAGTATAAGATGCCTGATAGACATGCAGGGAAGGCAGAGGAATGTAGTGGATAGGACTAGGGGAGCAAAATTGCTCTCTGAAGAAATTCACCAGTTAGTCCACTGGTGGTTCCCATTTGACTTAAGAGACTTGTTGGATTCCAAAGAGACAACCAGAGCAGAGTGGTATAAAGGATGTGATTGGTTGGAGGCAGAGAAAAAGCAGGACTGATAGAAACTACAGAGAAGGAACACTGCATTGCAGAATATAGACTTTGCCCCTCTGAGCAGTTCTGCTACAATCTTAAGGATTAGCTAAATCTCTATATTTGTGGGGTGGTAGATTCAAACTTTACCAGAAAAGTCGATCAGATAATTTACTGTGTACCTTTTTTTTTTTCCAAACAAGGAAAACATCTTTATGTTCCTTCTGTGTCCCTTAGTAGCAAGCTTACATTTTTAGCAATGCTAGAAAATGGTGGCATGAACTCTGAACCAGTCTTACCCTGTTTACGGTACTAATCTATTTTCCACCCTGCAGTCAAAATGCTTTATCTGGAAAGACCTGACCCTGATGAAGTCCCTTTATGGTCTCCTGACTAGGCAGAGAGTCACACACCTCACCATGGGGTACAAGGCCTTGCATGCGGGGCCCCATCATTTTCCCCAGCCTCACTCCTTGCTCTTTCTGGCTCATGGGCCTGCTGAGTTCTCGTGACCAGGGACCATCGCTATCTTGTTCATTGTTGTATCCTCCACACTGAGTGCAATTATGTGAATTTAGCTTCTAGGGCAGCCGTGGGCAAACTACGGCCCGCGGGCCGGATCCTGCCCGTTTGACATGAATAAAACTATTGAAAAAAAAGACCATACCCTTTTATGTAATGATGTTTACTTTGAATTTATATTAGTTCACACAAACACTCCATCCATGCTTTTGTTCCAGCCTTCCGGTCCAGTTTAAGAACCCATTGTGGCCCTTGTCAAAAAGTTTGCCCACCCCTATAGGGGCTCAATATATATTTGTTGAAAAAGTGCGAAGATAATTACCTACTAGACTATTAAGTTCCTAAAGGACAGAAACCGTAGACTGGTTTGTGGTTCTATCTCTCACTCTAAACATGGAAGTGCTCAAATAATATTTAGAGGATTTTTAAACTCAGAGCTGCATTCCCTTGCTTTACATTGTATGACTTAGATTTATTAAAAGTGAAGTTTCTGGTGAAGAGCCTTGCTATTGCCCTGTGCAAGCTTCAACTGGACTTTAACCTGCCTCGCCTTGGCTACCATTTCCACGCCCATGCAGATGAATATCCACACTCTCAGCATGGCCTGCTTCAGTCAATAAACTACCATCAGGTAGTCCTGCATCTGAGCATCATCTTACAATCACTGTGATCCTGCACCTTAGACCATTTGATGAAAATGGATGTACTTCTTATCGCTTTTAAATACTTTGAGAAAATTTTCTTACTATATTGTAGAAATACTTTTTTAGAACTAAACTGTTCACAAGGTTTTGGGGTTGTTTTTGTTTTGTTTTATTTTGTGATGATATAGTCGATAAGTGGTTAACACGCAAAATATCTAAGGAACTTACATACTTTATCACCAAGAAAACCAAACAATTCTGATTAAATGAAAAGGCCAGAGGACCTGAACTGATATTTCTTCAAAGAGGACATTCAAATGGCCAATAGACATAAAAAGATGCTCAACATCACTAATCATCAGGAAAACACAAGTTAAAACCACAATGAGATATTACCTTACACCTGTCAGAATGGCTATCATCAGTAAAACAACAAACAACAAGTGTTGGAGAAGATGTGGAGAAAAGGGAACCCTTTTCTGTTGGTAAGGGTTTATAATCCCTATTGCTGGGATTATAAAAGGTGCATCAACTATTAAAAACAATATGGAGTTTTTTCACAAAATAAAAAATAGGATAACATGCTTAAATTCACTAATCATCTGAGAGATGCAAATCAAAACAACAATGTGGTACCATCTCACACGTCAAAATGGCTATCATCAACAAATCAACAAACGACAAGTCCTGGCGAGGATGTGGAGAAAAAGGAACCCTCATGCACTGCTGGTGGGAATGCAGACTGGTGCAGCCACTGTGGAGAACAGTATGGAGTTTTCTCAAAAAAATTAAAAATGGATCTCCCATTCGACCTAATAATCCTATTTCTAGGACTATATCCCAAGAAACCAGAAACACCAGTCAGAAAGGACATATGTACCCCTATGTTCATAGCAGCACAATTTACAATAGCTAAGATTTGGAAACAGCCTAAGAGCCTGTTAGTAGACGAATGAATTAAAAAACTGTGGTACATCTACACAATGGAATACTATGTCGCTAAAAAAATAAAGAACTCTTACCATTCACAACAATATGGATGAACCTGGAAAGAATTATGCTAAGCTAAATAAGCCAATCAGAGAAAGATAAATATCACATGATCTCACTCATATATGGAATATAATAGACAACATAAACTGATAAACAAAACTAGACCCAGAGACAGAGAAGCATCAAACAGACCATTAAAATTCAGAGGAAAGGCAGGGGAGGAGTAAGAGTCAACCAAAGGATTTGTATGTATGCATATGAGCATAACTAATGGACACAGACACCAGGGGGGTGAGGGCATGTGCTGGGGGGTGAGAGTGGCTGGGGAGAGGTCAATGGGGGAAAATGGAGACATATATAATTTTTTAAACAATAAAGAATTTAAAAAAATAGAAGTGTCATATTAAACAATCAATGTTTTAATTAATAAATTATTGCATTTAAAAACAAGAACAAGAAATAACGATTTCAATAAAATGTGTGTTCTAATGTGAATGGATATTTGGAATTACCTTCTAGTGCATATTTCATATCCAGAGCAAAAAGGGTCCACATAATCTCAGCACTTATTTTTCCCATGTTCAGTTCTTGAGGAAACCTAAAATCAAACACATATTAGAGTATCAAAAAGAAGAAAGTGCCTAAAAAACCCTCAAAAAGTGCCTTATGTTACCTATATACCACATTAATTATTATATAGATCATAAATACTTTTATTTGTGTGATTTCTCTTTATGAACTTTCCTAGGTAGGAAAAAACTACGCAGTGGAATGTTGTGATAAAACAATATTGGGTGTCAGGAAAATAGACTCCATTAGATCAGTGACAATGTGATGGTGCTTGTAGCTCCTGAGGGATGTCCTAGAATGTTTGTTTGTGTCTAAAGAGACTCTTCAGTTGTTTCATACACTCCATCTTCATATGTTTCAATTTTGAAGATACATCAGATGAATCTGAGTAGCAGATACCATGTAATACCAAAACCACACCTCACATTCACCTGTTAACAATTTTCTTGAAACAAACTTAAATATTTTCATTTCCTATTTGCTTACAATGAATAATTTCAAGAAATATTCCTCACTCCTCTGATAAATGGCCCATAGTAGACCATTAGTCAGGATTTCAGAGCTCCTTGGAAGTCTTTGTTTTAGATTAAACAAGCGTAGGCTAAACACAAGATTCCTACTGCTGCTGAACATGTACTCTGTATGTGTTTTCAATCTTGCAATAAGGCTCCTGGTAATACAAGCCCAGTGAATATACCAAGCCTTTTTATTACCTTGTAAACACTCACCCCATGCAAATATGTAAGACTGATAGCATTTTCTTTCTAACATATACATACTATATAAATATATAATGCATGCATATGTCAATATACTATATGTAAATATATAATGCATGTATATATGTGTATACATACACATATACACAAATGACAAATGTTAAAAAAACAAAAATAGCCTGGCTGGTGTGGCTCAGTGGTTGAGTGTTGACCTATGAATCTAGGAGGTCGAGGTTCAATTCCAATCAGGGTATATGCCCAGGTTGCAGGTATAATCCCCAGTAGGAGAAATGCCAGAAACAGCCAATCAATGATTCTCTTATCATTGATGTTTCTATCTCTCCCTCTCCCTTCCTCTCTGAAATAAAAAAAAAATTATTAAAAAAAAGAGCAAATAGCTCTCATATCAATTTATATTTTGGGGTCTAAATAAAAAAGAATAATACAATTCTGAATGAGATAGAAACTATTACCTAAGTAAATATGACCTCGATATAACCTCAAATAAGAAAAAAACCATTGATACGATATGAAATATTTCAGCCCAAATTTCCACCAAAAGCAAAATATATGACATCAAATATCCCTTACCAATCACCATCTCCCAATTTATCTAATGATGTTGATTAATATTTTAAAATGTAAACGCAGATGTACGTTCATCAATTATTTACACTCAGGATTTCTTTAAAAATCATAATCACAGTTATTATAACATCTGTCCCAAAATTCCACTATATTATCTACACTAATAAAAGAGAAACATGCAAATTGGTGTCACTCCACTATGCCCACCAGCCAATCAGAGCAACTATGCAAATTAACCCAACAAAGATGGTAGTTAATTTGCATAGACAGGTGCAGAGCAAAGACTGAAGGCTCCAGCTGGAGTGAAGACTGAAGACTGAAGACTGAAGAATGAAGACTGAAGACTGAAGAGGCTTGGCTTCTCTACTGCAGCCACAGCAGAGAAGCCAAGCCCCGCTGCGGCCGCAGTGGAGAAGCCAAGCCTAGCTGTGGCCGGACCAAAGGCCTGGGGCCCGGGTGCCGGAGGAAAACCGATGCCAGCCGCCAGGAGACAGAAGGCCTATTGCGCAAATCTTCATGCAATGGGCTTCTAGTTCTTTTATAATGCCTGCTTCTTTTTTGATTGAATAAAGGACTTTTTGTGTGTGAAAATGTGCATATAATTTGAGTGTTTGGATTATGTTATTATTCTTTCAAAAAGAATTTGTTTTCTTCTGGTAGTAGTGTTTTACGGTTGTGAGAGATAACCTAGAGATGAACTAGGGTCTAGGTCAGGGGTGGGCAAACTTTTTGACTCGAGGGCCACAATGGGTTCTTAAATTGGACCGGAGGGCCGGAACAAAAGCATGGATGGAGTGTTTGTGTGAACTAATACATGTTAACACTGCTGCTGGTGAAGGAGCGGAGGGGAGAGCAAGAGAACCCTCCACTCTTTCGGCTCCGCGGCCCGGATAGAACAGCCGAACGGGCCGGATCCGGCCCTCGGGCCGTAGTTTGCCCACTGCTGGTCTAGGTTCATTCAACACAGGCCAATATTTATTCCTCCTCCTAGGATGTACCCTTCACAACCTCAACTTATGCTTGGGGTGTTCACCTATCTTCACTGCTTTGTAGAGCCTGAATTTTAATTATTCTCCTGTTCTTGTATTCAGCTCTCTCCATTTTCAGCTCCTTTCTGTCTAGCTTCTCACATTCTCAGACTTTGCCTCTAGGTAAATCAGTCAGTGCCTCTAGGGGATAGGTTGGCACATATCTGACATGTTTTTCTAATAAATACATGCACATAAAATAAAGATATAAATAAATTAGGGGAATAAAAATATCAAATCTATTCTCATAATAATGTTTGGGCAAGAAGTAAAGGGAATTGGACTCATAAGGCTTCAATCAAATTTATAATGCTTTATTTATTTTAGAAAAAAGTCTTAAAAACTATAAATTTGTGAGAAGTAAAATAAGAGGTAGTTTAATACAAATGGCTGTAATGCATTTAGCATTTAATAAGTGACATCTATAATAATAAAAGCATAACATGCTAATTAGACTGGATGTCCTTCTGGATGACCTTCTGGACAAAGCCTGGGCTGTGAGGGAAGCCTGAGTCCCAGGTGCCAGAGGGAAGCCAGTGCCAGTAGCCAGGGGAAGGAAGGCCTACTTTTGCATGAATTTCATGCATCAGGCCTCTAGTTCTCTAATAAGTAGTTATTAATTGAAGGCCTAAGATGTGTTGTGTACTGTGCTAAGGGCAGATTTCATACTAATAAAACAGGCATGGTCCTTGACTTTCTGAACTTTACAATCTGGTATCTCACAAATATAAATATACATATATAAATTAAATATAAATAATAGATAGATATAGATATAGATATAAATATCATGGTAAGTCGCATGAAGAAACTACAAGGTGAAAAGGTAGAGATGGTTGTGGAAAACAGTGGTTTTGTTATATCAAGTGTTTGGAAAACAACAACAGCTCATCCTTGGTTCTCAGGAGCTGTGTCAGCTACTTATTTACAATTGAGGATCACTCCTGTGATCTCTGTGGAAATGGGAAGAAGCTGCATGAACAAGTTTGGGGACTCAGAACTTTGCTATCATGCACCAGCAGTGATAGGAAACTGGGTGTATGCTGTAGGAGGCAGTGATACACAGGGGAACAGAAAAAGAGCAACATGGGGAACAGTTCCATGGAGAAGACATAGGAAAGGAGAATGAAGAGCATTAAACTGTAGCTGAGAGGATAATGAGGAGCTAGATCAAAGCCAGGGTGCAAAGAGCCAAAAATATACTAAGTGGATGTTGTTTTTCTATTTGATTTTCTACCCTAAGGTTGATGTTACTTCAAGAAACATGGGTTATAATTAAAAGTATTACAGCAATAAGTGAAAACTACTGAACAAAATGAAGCTAAGAGTATAAGGCGCAGAAGAATATACTGGGGCAGGCATTCCCAGAATTCGCTTGAAAAATGTAAGAGTTGTGTGTACTTTTGAAGGAGGATAAATGTTAATTGGTGGAATAGATGAGCTGTGCTTCTCAGTTATCTGAAAGTGACATAAAATATTTTTTATTTAATCTAGAAGCTTCAATGAGATAACTTCAAAACAAGGGATCTAAAAATAAGCTGTTAGTCTCAGGATTTTCTCAATTGCATAAGCAATGTCCAGTTTGATTTTCATTCCTGGAGAACTGCGGTTTAAGGGCTCTCATCAGTGCTATTAAACCCTCAGCATGGCAAAACCGTAACCAAAACCAAACTATCATTTAAAAGAAAAATGACACATTAGAAAAAAAAACATTCAATAGAGAAGAGGCAATGAGGTAATAATATTCATAGGAAAAGAACTGTCACAAACCTATAGGAAAAAGATGAACTTAGAAAAAATGGCTAATGAGATCAATGGGCAAGTTAAAAAGAAAAACACACACAAAAGCAATGGGAAAGAGATATTCAATCTCTCTAATATTCAAAGAAATTTTGATTGCAATAATAGTGACCTTTATTTTTTCTTTCTTTTTTTTTTTTTTAACTGAAAAAAAAATTCAAACTAGAAAACATGAAGAAAAAATTAGGGCTTGGTTGAACCTGATTTCCAAAAGTTATCTAATTACTATAGGCTTCCAGTTTTTATGCTATTCAAATACCTGTGATATCCCCACACCCTTCTCTCATGTACCCTAGAAGTCCCCTCTATGGGCTGTATGAATACACAGAATAATATACAACTATTAAAAAGAGCTAGTAGATCTGCTTGTATTGACATGAAATGATATCTATTAGGCAGTGTTAAGTCAACAAAGCAAATTACAGATTAACAGTGTGCAGAATGTGTTCCAATATTTTGCAAAAAGAACAATATAAAATAAACATTATTAACTGAATATCTATGCTTGTATGTGTAGAAAATATTAGTTGAATTACTGAAAACTTATAAGGTTTGGGTGAGGGGAGTCTTAGTTTTGTTTTTTACTTATTTTCTTCACCAAAGTGATACATAAAAATTGAAACTTTTACTTTTTATTTTATACAGTCTTATGAAACTGAATAAGATTAGTTTTGTGACCACAAAGATTTTTAAGCAATATCTCTTTTGATATAAATAAATGGAATTTTACTATGCAAGTTTTTTAAAGATGAATTAACATTCATTTATTTCTCACAAAATTCCTATTTGTTGTTGTTATTCTCATTTTACAAATGAGAAATTGGTGGTCAAGATTTGAGACTTGAACTGCCTTTTCAAAGCTCATGATCTCTCCAATAAAGAAGAAAATATTCAATTATATATCTATTATATATCTATCTATATCTATATATTTGATACTTGGAAAAGACATAAAGATAACTTTGTTACATTCATTTTAGACTCCGGACATGGAACAAATCAATGGCAGAATCAGAAATTGAGCTTATGTTTCTTGGCATTATTTCTTATTCTTTTAATGACAATAACAATAATTCCCAAGCATTAAACATATCTTCACAGCTTATATTTTCTTACTTTTTTTGTATTTGCCTACTGATTTTGCCTTAAAATATTTAGAGTTCAAAATACTACCTTTATATTTATGCAAGAGTTCCTATTTAAATCTAAACCTCAATCTCTACCACTTGCTAAGCTCTACTATGCAGAAGACAATCTTTGGGGTCTGAGATATTTTCTGATAGCTGCTTTAGAAGAAGTGTTGCTTAGAGCTCACTATGATATGCTGATTTCAAATTTGGTTGTGCTTGCTGTTACCTATGGAGATAATGAATATTCTATGCTAGAAAAACAGAACTCAAAGCTAATTTATTTACTTAATAGTTACACAAGTTCTTCTGAAGTCTATATGCCAGTTAAAAAAACACACCCACATACAAAAAAAAAAAAAAAAAAAAACCCAAACACCCGTATTTAATCCAAAATCTAGGCAGCAAACTGAGTCATTAACTCTGCCACAGTCCATAGCATCTTCCCTTTTCTACTCTTCTGTGGATTCTTCCTTTGATATACCCGTGGAATTGCCTGTCCCTTTCCTTTTGTTACTGTAACATCCCAAATTCAAGTCTTTACTCTTACTTGCCTCAAGAATTGCATTAGTCTGTTAGTTTATCTGCCTCCATCCCTTCCTCTTCCATCACATCCTTGTATTACCACCTAATTTACCTTTTGAGAACACAGGGTATAATATTTGGAGCCACCATTTAAAACCATCAATTGCTTGCCACACTTTCATTATTAGAGAAAAGTTGCAACTCATTGTGACTTTCCTCGCCAGTGATGACTAGACCCTAGCTTTAACTTTTTAAAAAATATATTTTATTGATTTTTACAGAGAAGAAGGGAGAGGGATAGAGAGTTAGAAACATCGATGAGAGAGAAACATCGACCAGCTGCCTCCTGCACACCTCCTACTGGGGATGTGCCCGCAACCAAGGTACATGCCCTTGACTGGAATCAAACCTGGGACCCTTGAGTCCACAGGCCAATGCTCTATCCACTGAGCCAAACCGGTTAGGGCTCTAGCTTTAACTTTTGTCTCTACTCTCAAACACTGTCCATGCTCTAGCCACCCAGATTACTTATAATTTCTTAATATATCTGAGGCTGATGATCATTTTTCCCTGTCTGTTCTCTCTCCTCCTCAATTTTCATTTGATCATAAATACTCTCTTCCTTCAAATTACAGATCAAGTATCACCTCACTCTAAAGTCTTCTGTTGGACTTAAGGCAGAGTTAAAAGTGATTTCCTTATATCTGAACCACAAGAGCAAAAAATAATGTATACAATGGCTACAAACTGTTTTATTGCTCGCTTAGGATTAAGAGCTAGTAATAGCATTGGAGAACAAATTTTATAATTTTACTGTTGACACTATTATAATTTTATTGGCATTGGTTTTATAGTTCAAAAGTGAAGAAAATATAATTTTGCTTTAAGCAATTTTATATAAAATTAGAAAACATTTTTTCTTCATTTAACAGCTCTTCACTACCAAATAATATGAATTATGCGTACACAGTCATTCCTATATCTACAAGATTTAAACAATTCCAGAATGCAGGATATAACCTGGAGGCCACATCTGCAAAGCTGACAATTTTTAGAAACCTACCCAGGTAGTGGAAAAGAGAGGAGAAACAATTTACAACTATGAGCAAAATACTACAGACGAAAGAAGCAAATCAGTACTTCGAGCAAGAGGAGAGACATCTAGTATTTTTCATAGCAGATTTTTTTCAAGCTGGCTACATTTTGTTTCCAACTTTTAACAAGGCCACAAATAACCATATTCCAGTAAGAGTGCTATTTGCACTGTGTCCAAATTTCCTTTGTAGATTTGCAAATACACAATCTCACTCTGGCATCAAATTTATAAGTTTTATCTGTGCTATATACCCAGTACCAAATCATGATTCAAAGGCAGAGTTGTTTTGTTCCAACACACTCCACAGTGGAGTATTTTTGCCTTTTCTTTGAGTTGGCTAAGAAATCTACACCATCTGCATGTTTGCTAGAGGCTTATTTTCTGCAATTTAACACAGTTCAGGTTATTTCCTCTGCACAATCTACACTAGTATAATGTTGTGGTTAAACCTCAATCCAATCCCAAATGATATAGATTTGATTTCTCCCCTGCTATTTAGTAATTTGCCCAGTGGAGCAGGGAGTAGTCTCTTTAAAACTCAATTTCCTCATCTGTCAAATGGAGGTGATAAAACTTGCATAATTTGGGATTATTTCTAGGGCTGTGGTGAGGATTAAATAGATTTTACATGTAAATACTTTGTACAGCCACTGGAACATAGTGGATACTCAGTAAATGTTTACTGATAATAACATTTTAACTCTAAATGAGATATATAGGAAAGTATTATTTAGATTCCATTGATTTCTAATGTGAAAATTGCCACAGAAACTGAGTGGAAATTTACATTTGTTAGTTTTAATACCTAGAAAAAAAAGTTGCTAATAAAATTAATGGCAATAAATTGATTACAGAGGGAATTTTTATGTTCTCACAGGAGTAAACTGGTTTCACAAACTTCAGAAATCTCTAGCTACACACTAACAGTTTATATGCTAATTATAGATAAATTCCGAACTACCATACAGGCAGGACTGAAAGAGGTTTTAACTTTCCACAACTGTTTCCTAACGCTGTAGGAATTTATATATAAATTTGACACACATGGCAAAACAAGTACATATATACTATGTATACTAATTATCCACATTTAAAAAAAAAATAAGCCATTCTCATACTAGTCTGAATTTGTGAGGTTTTACTACACACAAATTAAGTTTTCAAATGTATAGCTTCATGTGTTCATTTTCAATGCAGCTGTAACAATCTATCATTTATAAGAGGTTTAATGAAATAACCGACCCACACCAACATTATTTGAATGTCTCCTGTTTTTAATTTGCAGCAATTAATAGAAAGCATAAACATTTTAAACCTTGAATCCTGTGAGACACAACAGTTTAATAACCCAATTAGTCTTGCAAATCTCTTAGTGAAATAAGAAAAGCAATCTACCACTCTCAAAATTTGATAATACTGATTCATTATTCACAACAGATAAAATCAGAATTCATTAAATGTGAAGTATTGTTTTGATATGCAAAGTCTGTCTTTGAAGAAAAGTGTGTTCATTGCTACAAATGAGTCATAGATGAGAAAGCAACGGTGTTGTTATAGTGTGTTGAGTATGCAACTGAAGCTTCATTATCATAGCCAGAATTCAAGAGACATTTTGTTTGCTGTGTTTTTTTCACACTATTAAAATTTTAAGTCAGCTTTTGTTACTGTATTCTCCATTTAAGAATACTTGACATACAATTAACTACCAGGATCAGGAAGAGAACAGCCAGGGAGAATGAACTTTATTTAAGCATGACTCTACTACTAAATGATCAACTAGCCTGTCAAGTTAAAACCATATACAAGGAAAATTAGAACATATCATAACACTGCAATTAAGGGTGAAAGTCAGCGTAAGCATTTGGAGTGTGAATTCATCTAACTGAACATTTCCCATGGTGATAATTTTTCCCTTTGTGTTTAAGTTCTCTTGTACCAAGAACAAGTGGATCACCAATGCCATTTAAATCCAATCACTCTTCCTTTTGTTTTTGTTTTTTTTCTTTAATTGTACATTTACAACTAAGGCATTATTTTCACGAACTAGGATATTTAAAGACATATTTAATTTAAATGTGCAAAATAAAATTGTGGATGGATCCAGGTTAACTTAAAATTAGCATTTGTAGGAAAATGAAAATGCCACCTGGCAGTGGCAAAGGAGGTGTAGAGGGCCAGAAATAGACTACAAACCTTAGGTAATATGCCTATGGGGGAATAAGTGGAATTTACTGGATTCAAATAATTATTTCTGAAGCTATCCCAGCACTTCCTGACTAAAGACCTGGGGAGAACAAGTCTTCAGATTCACACTGCAGGGCAGGAAGCTGGAGGCAGTAGAAGAGAGATGAGAATTACCATCTGAGGAGCTTGTAGACAAAGCCAGGGCTAGGTGCTTTGCATGCATTATCTCTTCTTGTCCTGATAATTGTCCTACGGGTTACATTTCACCTCCCAATTTGATTTTGTAACTGTTGAAAACAGTCTTAAATATGTTGTAAAACTTTTCTAATATATGATGGATCAGTCTGTCTCACTCAAATACGTTAGGTCACTAACTAAGCCACTCAAGCTACCTTTATCTTTGCATGGATAACACAGTCCTTTTTCTTTATTTTTACTGTTTACTTATGTATAATAGTCTCCCATTATCCATGTGAGAAATGCTCCAAGACCCCCAGTGGATGCCTGAAACTGGATAGTACCTAGCCCTTTATACACTATTTTTTCCTATGCATATACTCCTGTGATAAAGTTTACTATAAATTAAGCACAGTAAGAGCCTAACAACACTAACTAATAATGAAATAGAACAATTGTAACAATCTATAATAATAAAAGTGTAATATGCTAATTAGACCAGACAGCCGAACAACCTTCTGGATGTTGAGACATCCTTTGGGATAAAGTCAGGCAGAGGCGGTTAGGGGTGATCAGGCAGGCAGGCAAGCAGTTAGGTGTGATCAGGCAGGCAGGCAGAGTGGTTAGTGGTGATCAGTCAGGCGGGTGAGTGGTTTGGGGTGATGAGGCAGGCAGGCAGAGGGGTTAGGGGCGATGAGGCAGGCAGGCAGGTGAGCAGTTAGGAGCCAGCAGTCCTGGATTGTGAGAGGGTGCAGGCCAGGCTAAGGGAGCCCCCCCCCCTTGCCCCATGCACGAATTTCGTGCACCAAGCCTCTAGTATACTATAATAAAAGTTATGTGAATGGTTTTGGGGCCATTATTAAGTAAAACAAGGGTTACTTGAACACAAGCACTAAGCTACCACAACAGTAGAACTAATAACCCAGACAGTAACCAAGTGACCAATGGGCAAGTAGCTTATTCAGTGTGGATCCTCTGAACAAAGATGGGATTCACGTCTGGGGCAGAAGGGAGTGGGACATTGTGAGATTTCATCATGCTACTCAAAATGGTGCACAAATTAAAATTTATAAATTGTTTACTTTTGGACTTTTCTACTTATTTTAGTACCACAGCTTACTGCAAGTAACTAAAACTGCGAAAAGCAAAAATGCATATAAGGGGGGACTACTTTATATACCTCATACAAAAATATTAAGATTTTGTAAAAATGACTATAATAAAATAAGATTTGTCTGAAAAGTAGAGAAATTAAAGAAAAATGAGGATATAAAATAAATGAAGGTAGACATAGAAATGTATGCTGTCAGATTCCATAGAGTTATTAAATGGGGGCCTCAATTCTGACATCTCTGGCACCTAATCCATAAAGGAAATCCCAATTTTTCTGGAAGCAAAGTACTTAAAAACAGTGAATTTTGAGGAAAAATTCTGTAAGGGTGCATACATTTTTTTTTCTATTGGTTTATATGCCACTGTACATGGTACTGTATGGTATGTCTGGTATTTTTATCTTCTTGTGAGTAACTATTATTAATTGTTTATCATGATCAAATCTAGATTAATCATCAAAGCATCAACAATGTTTCAGTTGGACTAAAGGGTTGATGCCCAACCTATCTAATAAAAGACAAAAAGGGTAATTGACTGTACCTTCGCTATGCTTCCCATTGGCTAATCAGGGTGATATGCAAATTAACTGCCAAGAAAGATGGTGGTTAACTGCCAAGAAAGATGGTGGTTAACCACCAACAAAGATGGCGGTTAATTTGCATAAGTAGGCGCCAAGCAACAGAGCAAAGCCAGCTGGCCCCGGGCAGGAGCAGCAAGCAAAGGCTGGCATGGCGAGCGAAAAGCAAAGAGGGAAGCCCACCACGAAGGCCTCGGCCACGCCTCCAGGGCCCACGCGTAGTGAGCCAGGAGCTAAGCCCCTCACCCACTGCGCTGGCCCCTCCCGGCAAAGAGCAAAGGCCTGGGTTCCGGGAGCCGGAGGAAAACTGGTGCCAGCAGCCGGAGGAAGGGGCCCCAAGGGGCCCCAAACTGTGAGAGGGCACAGGCCAGGCTGAGAGACCCACCCGAGTGCACACATTTTGTGCACCGGGCCTCTAGTCATCTTACATATGGGATCTTTTTCTTACAATTAATCATTTTTGTTTATTCAAAGGGTTGCTTAGATTCTGATTCTGTCGCTTACTAGATATGTAATCTTGGAAAAGTTACTTAGCCCCACTGTGCTTCAGTTTTATCACCTGGATTTGGGGATAACAGTACTGATGTCATTAGAATTAAATTTAGGATTAACTTAAACATTAAATTGTAAAAGTGCTTAGTACATTGCCTGGTTCCAGTTAATTCCCTATAGTTCCCTATACAGTGATGATAATGATAACATATAGATGTCTAGTTTTGCCTAAATCATCTAGCTAACATGATAAACATCAAAAAATCCAAGATGAACCTTTTCTTTCTTCCTTTGTGTACAGTTAGGGAGGGAACTAACTGAACACTGAAATCTTCAGAAGTGGTTGACTTAGTACAATTCTTAGTAAGCATTCTTAGAACAGTGTTCTTGTGCTCTTAAAAAAATATTCTTATTCTTTCCAGATAATGTATTATTTGGGGCATTTGTAAAGAAAAACGTGATCTGTCTTAAAATTCAAAAATGGCTGTAGTTAGCATGAAAAAACAACAACTTGATTTACAAAATGATTTACATTATTTTTTTGTACCTTTATTCGGGTAGTTTTAGTGTAGATTTTAGATTTTAAAAGATTTTTTAAAATTATCCATTCTCCCATTGTAAACCTTAGCTCTACAGATTGCTTGTATAATATAAATTGTTTGTCTATTCAAATTAAAGCATTCCTTTATACTTCAATAACAACTTGCTGCAACTATAGTGGAAATATATATGTTGTTCCATATATTATCATGCTGGGTTAATTATTCTATTTTGGTTATAAGTGACATAGACTCAAGTAACTACAAATAATTAAAAGGTAATTTTTGTAAGCGTATTTAGCATAATGGAGAAACAAGACTACACTACAGTTCCATATTGTTCTAGAACCTAAGGAAAGCTGAACTCAGTCTAACAGGTGGGACAACATCTAGTACAGTCAGATCTCATGAAACCATGGACAAGAATCGCCTTCAGAATTGAAGGCAGCCTGGCTAGTGCAGCAAGTGACTGCAGATGGGATCCTCACTCAAGATGTCCAGCCACACCATGACTCAGCTATTCTCATCATGTATGCTTTTCCATTTCATCCTTTCTGTTTTTCCACTGACAACTGCCTTCTCTTTCAACACTGTTAATCCGCTGGCTTCTATCTATACATCATTTTGATTTATTGTTAATTTTGGATCACTTATTACAGCTGTTTACAAACTTGTAAACTTTCAATGCCTATTTGTCAATTGTCTCATTCCCTGGATTTCTCAGTCTAGGTAGAGAGAGCAAATCTAGCTTTTCTCACTAGGTTACCTCAACAAGGGACTGTGAGGGGAGGAATTAAATCCCAGAATGACTTGTGAATGTGGAAGTCACAACGACTAGCCAGCTTAAGACCCATATTTAATTTTGTATTTATCTCTTTCCCAATTAATTTTGGGGCCACAACTTTGCATAGTGCCTGGCATATATAGTATATTCAATACTATTTGTCAAATTTAAATGGTAATATTGATGAAAATGATAAAATAAAAAGAGTAGGAAAAGAACAGAAGGAAAAATATGTAAGATAAAATAAATAATTAAACATTTTCCCTATCTTTCCTGTACTTATTCTACTTCAGGATAACCAACTAAATATCCTGAATTAATGAAGGGAAGTTCTTTTCAGAAAAATCAATAAATGTGGAAGGAATGATATTATAAAATCATAATTTTGTAGTCCCTAATAGAATAACTGATTCTGAAGTGATTATAAATAAATAAGTACAATAGAAGAGAGATCAACAGAAAACTTGGGAATTGAGGGATCAAGCTGTCAGCACTGATCAGTCTTAGCCTCACCAAGGGGAACAGTCAGACTTAATGTGACCCCTGATGTGATGAAGTATGAAGTACAGAGTCACCTGTGATGTATTCTTGGGGAAAAAGAATAAAAGGAACCTGAAAGTTTAGCCTCTAGAGCTATTAATGCTAATTATGTAAATTACCAAATACAGAGGAACAACTTAATCATAAATTGGCAAGCAGAATGATCTAGAATGTGAAACATTCTAAAGGACAATGAACATAGCTTCTTTAAGTCAGTAGCATGGATAAACAAAAAGGGATGGGAGCTGAAGCCCAGGGAGAGAGACTTCTGACACATAACAACCATAGGTAGCATGTGGACCTTACTGAACCCTGACTAAAACAATCCAAATGTAAAAAGGCATTTTTAAAGAAAAGCAGTGGCATTTGATTACGGAACAGGGAGGACATGCTACCAAGGCATTACTATTAATGTTAATTGTAATTGTGACATTGTGATATGCAAGAGAATAGCCACCAATATTTTAGAGATGAATACTGAAGTACATAGGGATAAAATAATGTCTGAGGTTTGCTTAAGATAACAGCAAAGAAAAGAAAAAGAAATCTCAAGAATATACATGAAAATATGACAAAATCTTGGGAATTGTTGAATTTGGGTGATGGATATATGACTTATTTATATAGTCTATAATTTTTAGTATGATGAATACATTTGCAACAATTTTTAAAATATAGAAATAATTTATGGAAGCCATAGTGCAAGCAAATAAATCAATAACTTGAATACTTTGAACACCTTTAGTTCCAAAACAGAAAGAATAAGATGTAAATCCTTGGTCAAAGTAGCTTCAATCCACTCCCCTCACTGTGAAAATGAAATATACTATCTCTTAAGATGTCTAGTTCAAAACTCATGTTCTGACTCATCCCACAGCCATGAGAAAATAAATTCATGATATATTATTTTTTTGCAAATAAAATACCATATTTTAGAAAATTGGAACCTTTTCTAGTTAACACATTGAGTCCTCTAATATGTACTCTTACTCAGAGGGAAACTAAATTGAGTCTTAACTGTATGTATAGCTTTAGAGGAAATGAAAAAAAAAAACTACAGACAATAATAAAATACATGTAAACAAACAGGATCATAGAATTGATTAAACATATTTTTGCTAATATTTTGGTCAGCATTAGAAAAAAAAGTAATGTAGAGTCACAATAATTTAAATGAACTGAGAGTAAAATTTTCTGAGTATTTAAAAAAATAAGATTTCATACTTCCAGTCATATATAGTGAACCCCCCGCCCCTATATTATACATGTGGTTGAAGTCAGTCTAAAGGACTTTTGCATCTAAGTATAAAATTTCCTATTGCATAGAATTCATGGAAGTCACACAGGTAGCCAAATCTCTACATGTCCAAGTGTAGCTCACTAAGTACTTCCTTTTTTTAAAATCTGTACTTTTCAAAATCTGATACCTCCTCCTAAATTTACAATCTCAATTAATGGTGCCTTCGTAACTACAGCATCTTTATTGTGTCAACCTTCTCCCTAAACACTCCATTTAATGCAATTAGCAATAAAATAAAATAAAATAAAATAAATTTTTAAATTTCCATTTATCTCCTTAATATTTCTCAAATGTGATCCTATTTCTCTATCATCTTACATAAAGCCCTTAAATCTTCTTACTGGATTACTGCTGTAGCCTTTTAACAGTTATCTCCACTTACAAATAATAATAATAATAATCCTATATAATAAAAGGGCAATATGCTAATTGACCCTAACAGCAGAACTACTGGGAATCACTGGTAACTATGACACACACTGACCACCAGGGAGAAGACATTCAATGCAGGAGCTGCCCCCTGGTGGTCAGTGTGCTCCCACAGGGGGAGCTCTGCTCAGCCACAAGCCAGGCTGATGGCTGCCAGCAGAACAGTGGTGGTGGGAGCCTCTCCTGCCTCCTCAGCAGCACTAAGGATGTCCGACTGCATCTTAGGCCTGCTCCCTGCTGGCATGTGAACATCCCCTGAGGGCTGCCGGGCTGCCAGAGGGATGTCTGACTGCCAGGTTAGGCCCTATCCCCAGGGGAGCAGGCTTAAGCCAGCAGGTGGATATCCCCCAAGGGTTCCCAGACTGCGAGAGGGCACAGGCCGGGCTGAGGGACCTCCCTGAGTGCACAAATTTTTGTGCACTGGGCCTCTAGTAGTAATAAAGAAGAGAAAAGAAACTGGTTTACTTTAAAACAAAAACAATAGAGTTTTAATTAGCCAAAATGTTTCATTTTCAGAAGATTAATAAATGTCTAGCCAGTTGGACAGGAAAAAATGAGAGGCTATATAAAATATCAATAATGAGGATCAATGAGGGGGGAATGATGGGAAAAATAAGACATTTTTTGGGGGGTGAGGGCTAGTAATCTGAATCTGTGCCAGTAATGTAATGCACATTCCTGTTAGCTTATAGTCTAGTCACTGCCCCTTCCTCCATTATCTGGTCTTACAAGACCTGTTTACCTAAGTACTCCCATTTTACAGAGGCCATAAACCATGAACAATACACAATCCCCAGAGGAGGTTTTCAGTGCTGGTGACAGGCCAGACCTTTAGGTGTGGTCTCACGGCCCCCATACCAACACATGGGGCTTCTTGCAAAGCCCGCAAAAGGTCTGGAAGTCTGATCCTTATCTGGGGGACAAAGAAACCAAAAAGTATAAAGGGAGAGCTTCCTCCATATTGGTTTGATCAGGATTTGGAGAGAAACAGTCTCCCTTGAGTCATTGTACTAGTACATGCGAAACATCTGAAAATAAATGGGTTTTTCCTGTGTCTCCTAGTACTCCTGTGTATATTTCGGTCCCCTGGTAAATTCTGTAACAAGATGAGAAAGGGGAAATTATTCAGACATTAAAAGGGGAAATTATTCAGACATTTATAGACATTAAAAGAATAATACAAAATGTCCTGAGTAATCATATGATAGTAAATCTGACCACTTAGATTAAATAAAAAAATTTTTTTAAAGACACAAACTACAAAAACTTAAGAACAAGTAGGTTTGGGAAAACCAAAATGGTGAAAAGGAAGCTCCTGAACTTCCCTCACCCAGGGATGTACTAAACATATGACTATACATGGAGCAATTCCTCTGAGAAAAATTGAGACACTAGCTGAGTGACTCCTACATATCAGGTAAATGAGAAAATTCCCACGACAAAATGACATAAGGCTGAGACACAGTCTTGCTATTAATCCCTTCTCCCCCACCCCCTCCCCACACAGTGCCATATAGCTAGGAGGGATTCCCCAGCCTCCAGCTTCTCCGAGTACTGAAGTGTTTGGACTGCATACTTAGTACCTCAACTTTTAAGACTCCCATCTGAGGGATGGACTCCTGAAACAACTAGTTCTGAAAGCTAACAGTGCTTGTGTACATAAGACTCATAGGACCATAGCAAATAAAGAAGCTGTTATCAATGTGTGCATGAGCACTTCCTGCAACTGTCCCCCGGAGGCTCAGTCTAGAAAGAATAGGCAAAAATGTCCATCTCCCAGTCTTTCCCTGGAAGGGGCTGGACAGCATTCTTTGCAAGCTGATGCCTGGGGGCTTGGGTTCTAATTTAACATGCATCTAGGCGCAGAGGTTCTCAACTTGTGGTTCACGACCATCAGAAAACACATATAGCATATCAGATATTGACATTATGATTCATAACAGTAGCAAATTACAGTTATGAAGTAGCAACAGAAATAATTTTATGGTTGGGGGTCACCACAACATGAGGAACTGTATTGAAGGGTCGCGGCATTAGGAAGGTTGAGGACACTGATCTAGGGCAGTGATTGGCAAACTCATTAGTCAACAGAGCCAAATATCAACAGTACAACGACTGAAATTTCTTTTGAGAGCCAAATTTTTTAAACTTAAACTATATAGGTAGGTACATTATTATTAACTTAATTAGGGCACTCCTAAGGCTTAGGAAGAGCCACACTCAAGGGGCCAAAGAGCCACATGTGGCTCGCGAGCCGCAGTTTGCCCACCATGGAGGATGGCTGAGATCCTCCCCAGAGCACAGGAATGCCGATGGGCACTTCTTCTGTGTTCTCCCTTTAGCTTGTTCCAACAACAAAATTACAATGCCAGCACCTCCTAAAAGGAGAGTGCCCCAACTTTTCTGGCTACCACCAGAGAGACAGGTCCTCAAATCACCCAGCTCTGATACTAATAGGGCTTGCATTCACAAGTCCCACAGGACTAGAGCAAACAAATAAGCAACTTTGCAGTAGGTGCAGGTGTATCCTCTTCCCCACCTCCTACCCCTGTGGCTGTATTCCTGGGCTCAGTGTAGAGCAGAGCAGGAAAAAGTGCCCATCTTCCAGTTTCTCCCTGGAAGGAGCTTAATTATATTCTTTCCCAGCTGTTGCCCCAGGGTCTGGCTTCTAATTAGCCTGCATCCGGGCTGGCTGCATTCCTCCCCTTCGGGACAGCGATAGGCCTGGGTACACCCTCAGCTGTGGGAGCCACTAAAAACAAAGACAGAAGCTTGGACTATCATAAAGGTTTGAGAGACAACCCAAGCTCGGGCTGCACTGATTGAGAAGACCACTCTGTGAAGTCTAGGTGTTACAGAAGACGGGAGAAAACCAAGCAATGCTCAGAGAAATGGAGTTACACTTTATTATTATTATCATTATTATTACATGTGGGCCCAGAGAAAAATGTCTTTCAAATTCTGGGCAAAAAACATGGAGGACCCTTTCCTATTTATACTTTTTACAGCTCTTTGTCTCCCAAATAAGGTTTTTTTTCTGGTCCCCTTTGCAAGTCCTTAAAGAGCCCTATGTGCTGGGGTTTTGAGACCTCAACCAAAGGCCTTGCCTGGCACCAGCACTGATAACTTCATTTGGGGAAGGTTAATGGCCTCTCTGGAATGGGAGTAGTCTTATTTTCCTTATTATTTAAATAAGCAAACGTTTACAGGAGCCAAAATAGCAGGGTTAGAATTTCAAACAGCAGTTTTTATATAAGATGGATGCTTCATAGGCAATTTTATCTAAAGTTCAGAACTGACACATAGTCAAGAAAAGTGAAGGTGCGAGGGGATATCTAAGACAAAAGAACAAGATAAATTACCAGAAACTGATCTTAATGAAATGAAGGTCAGTGATTTGCCTGATAGGAAGTTTGAGATAATGGTCATAAAAATGCTCACTGATGTCAGGAAATCAATGCATGAACACAGTGAGAATTTCAACAAAGAATATATAAAAGACAAAGAGAGACTTTTACAAGCCGCAAGAGAAAAACAACTTGTTACATACAAGGAAATCCCCATAAGGCTATCAGTGGATTTTCAGCAAAAATTTTGCAGGTAAGAGGGGAGTGAGATGATATATTAAAAGTGCTGGAAAAAAAAATACCTGTCAAACAAGAATATTCTATTTAGCAAAATTTTCTTCCATAATTGAGGGAGCGATAGTTTTCCAAACTAAAGCCAAAGACATTTATCACTACTTTACCAATGTATGAATCAATAGATCAATGGAACCGAGTACAGAAATAAACACACATATACTTAAATTGATAATTTTACAAAGTTGCCAAAGTAATTCAAAGGGGGAAGGATAATTTCTCTAACAAGCAGAGTTTAAGATATTAGATAAACATATGAAAAAATTCCAAAGAATCTTAAACTCTATATCACAGCATATACAGAAGACAAACATATAGAAAAGCACAAATTAAAACCACAGTGAGCTACCAATGTACACTATTTAAATAACTACAATTAAAGTCCAATTATACCAAGGGTTGGCAATGTATAGCCACTTTGTAAAGCATGTTGGCAGTTTAAAGAAATATCAAAAATGTACCTACAACATGAAATGAAATAGTGTGTCTATGCAAAAACTTATAAACAAATATTCAAAGCAACCTAATCTAAAAAACAAACAAACAATGGTGTCACTAACCCTAAACCTAACCCTAATATTTGAATGGACACACATTTTGTGGTATATCCATGTAGTGGAATATTACTCAGAAATAAAAGAAGATGAAATATTGACAATATGATCTGGATGGATCTCAAAATATGGGTGAAAAAAACAAACAAAATAATATATATAATTTATGATTCCTTTGCTAAAAAGGATAAAATCTCTAAACTAGTTTATAGTATCAGAAAGCAGACCAGTGGTTAACTCACAGAAAGAAATGTGACACTAAATCTGACATTAAAAACAACAATAGAAACCAAAACAAAGATATTTCCTTCTGTGTGCCACTGTCATTGTCATGAGATTATAAACTGTATTTAAAATACTTATTTTAATTTAGTTGAATAAAATCAATTCATTTGTAAAGCAGTGTACTTACTGATTCAGGACAGGTGTGTAGGCAGTTTTATCCTCATCAATAATAGTGACCATCAGGGTAATAAGTTGGGGCCAAAAATCCAAATTCTTGGTGGTTGGTCCCTGCTCTTCCCGAGGAATGTCCTGTTTCTTACTCTGCTCACGGGTCACATAACATAAAAAAAAAAGTTAAATGGTGTGACTTTAGTTAGACGTCACTGTCAAACAGGAGGATCAGAGAAAAATGTGATGAAAAAATTCTTAGATCATGTGAGGCAAAACTACAAAATTCAGATTTCCTTTCTACATTAAATAAGACCCCATAAGATAGTGGCCAGGCTTTATTTCAAAATGCTTTGTTTCTGGAGTAATTGTTTCTCTTCTTCTGACTATAGTCTTAAGAATTATTATTGTGGAAATTATCCTTTTTATGGGGCTTCACCCACAGAGAAAGGTTGAATTCTTTGTATACAAAGGTGTGTGTGTGTGTGTGTGTGTGTGTGTTATGGCTGTGTGTGAAAATTTATCCTGCCGAAATATTTTGTTCAAAGTCAAGTTGGTAGCAAGTGGGCAGAACGCAAGGCTGCCTGGTAACAAAGTCAGTACTATTAGATTCTATAATATATACACGTTACATGCATGGCCCATAACTCTCTTATTCCACTTACAAATGTATCTAGTTAACTAAAACTTCGGAAGACTGTGTGTGTGTGTGTGTGTGTGTGTGTGTGTGTGTGTGTGTGTGATATTTGAATCCTTGATTTACCATACCGACTGAATCTCCAACTCTCACCTCTAGAAAGAAGAGTGTAGCCCATGATGGTCTAAATTTACATTGAGATTAATAAAGTACAATAATAATCCTGAAAGTTTCACATATAAACTTCATATTGAATGCATGTAATTCTTTCAAACATACTGAAAAGTTATGCTAGTTATTTTGTTTGGTGGATAATCTTCTTACAGCACTTTTACATTTACTTTTTAAAATTAGGCACAAAAAACTGATAAAGGAAAGATGGCTTCGTTTACTGTTTTTTGCTAAATTATTTACAAGTTTCTAGGTCCAGAATATCTGAAAACTTTAATTTGTGGCTCAGAAATTTCATGGGATTCCTGTTATAAAAGGTAGATTAGATTATATTTGGCCCAACCAATTGTCATATTTAACTACCAAGTCTTATCAGAAAATCTGCTACCCTCTGCTGAATGGTTGTATGTAGATCTTTTAATGCTGCCAAAGACATGTAACCAGATTTGGCTGAGTCATCACCCAATTATTATTCTCACTTAAGTTAAAATACAGCCCTTTGTGGAATCCACTGACTATTACAGACCTCCACACACAGACTATAATGTTCCTTTAGGGACACATAATTTTCTAGGGTGCCTTCAAGTGCTGCTGATTAACCTTTGTGCTCAAAATGCAACAGATATTAAAAGTTGGAAAGCAAAATTAAAATAGTCAGGAAATTAGTGGCTGGCACAAATTATTTCAAATTGCCAGAGTGAACAATACGCAGCGTTCAAAGGATCTTAAGAACCTTGTATGTCTGGTCCCTGCGAACCACTTGAAAGTCCTTGGCAGGCTTCCCTTTACAATTCCTGAGGTACATGAAGGCACATCAGTAGATCTTTTAGAAGATAAAAGCAGCAATGCTGGCTTACAAATATTCAGCCTTGCCTACTTTAAATTTTTATATATTTCTTTTTTAATTGATTTCAGAGAGGAAGGGAGAAGAAGAGAGAGAGAGAGAGAAACATCAATGATGAGAGAGAATCATCAAACAGCTGCCTCTTGCATGCCCCCTCCTGGGGATCAAGCCCACAACCCAGGCATGTGTCCTGACCAGGAATCAAACTGGTGACCTCATGGTGCATGGGTCTATGGACAACCACTGAGCAACACTGGCTGAGCAAGCCTTACCTACTTTTAAATTACATTTTCTATTAAAATTTCTCTTTCTTTTGTGAACAGGACATTGTTGTTGTCATAATAATGTAATTATTTACTCATTACATTAAGATCAATAGATTTCCATCTCTATGATGTAGTTTGAAATCAGAGAGACTGGTGAGTTGTGAAGGTTATAAATAAAATTAGTTCTGATGGCCATGGTAGACTATATTAGAATATTATCATTCATCATCATGATGTGCACATAGCCAAACTGTATGTCTAACTTATGTCAAGTAATATAATTAAATGAGAGGAAATGACTATAGATGACACATTTAACATCACAGTCACTTATCATCATTCTGCAGAGTATCATATGGAAAGGAGGAGAGACTAAAGTACATAGTTGAATATGCATTAATTCTAAAGTCACAAATTATACTCCCATTACTCTTTTTCGTGACATTAGAAGATTTTTGATAGTACAATGTTTTGCATCATATTCTGTATGTTGCACCAAAATAAACCAAATGGAATGCTGAATCACTAAGTTTTTACATACCACAGAGCAATATCATAAATCAGGTTTTCCCTATTTTATTAGTGCATTGTTTTTAAAGATTTTAAATTGAATTTTAGAGAGAGAGAGAAAGAGAAACATCTATGTGAGAGCAAAATATTAATTCACTGCCTCCTGCACACCACCTACCAGGAACCCAGCCCATAACCCCAGCCTTGACTGGGAATTGAATAAGTAACATGTGGATGCATGGGGCGATACTCAACCAACTGAGCCCCACTGGCCAGAAGGACTAGTGCATCTTAATATAATATGTTTAAAATAATGGGGTACAGGCCTGGCCAGTGGGGCTTAGTTGGTTGAGCATCCTCCCATGCACTAAAAGGTCCTTGGTTTGATGCCCATTCAGTGTACATACCTGAGTTGCTGTTCAATTGTGGTCAGGGTGTGTAGGGAAGGCAACTGAATAAAGTTTCTCTCTCATATTGATGTTGCTCTCTCTCTCTCTCTCTCTCTCTCTCTCTCTCTCTCTCTCTCTCTCAAATGAATTAAAACATATTTAAAAATAGTATTTAAAAAAGTAAATAAAAAATTAAATAATAGGGTACAATGAGGTATATTAGAATATATACCTGATATATTAAGGATTACATTTTCTAAGTAAGACTTTATTATTCTCCTTGAGGTCTACTAGGGCATTTGACTTAGGATTGGAAAAATTAAAATAATGATAGTAAACATTTTTAAAAAGATAATAAGTACATTAATATTTATTGAAACTTATAAAAATTAGTACTTATAATAATATAGTTTATAATATATTTACATGATATTCAAGTATTATAAACTTAATAACAACAAACAAAGTACAATAAATATAAAACTATGATTTAGTACTTCAATTTTAATTTTGGTCATCATTATTACAGCAACTAAAATATATTTTGTTAATAGACTATTGAGGAAAAAAACTTGAAAGAAAATCTGTGACAGTGTAATGAGGAGAGGAATTTTTGAAAGTGCAAAGTTGCTGGGGTCAAATGAATAAAGTATTCAATAGTCATGTTTAAAAAGGATAATTTAGCACCAAAAAAAGCGTGTACAGACAAGCTGGTAAGATGTATACGATACCTTCATAATTTCAAATAAGAAAATATGAAGATGCTCCAAGAAAAGATCAACATATAGCAAGAACTGTTATGTGAAAAAAACAAAAGTGTTGAAATAATAGATGATACCTTCATGATAGTAAGACTTATGCAACACTTCTAAGATTGCTATATTTCTGTGACATTCTATCTGTTTGTTCAATGGGCATATGTAATTTTTTAATCCTTACCCTAAGATATATTTTCATTGATTTTATTTTTTAAAATATATTTTTATTGATTTCAGAGAGGAAGGGAGAAGGAAAAAGAGATAGAAACATCAATGATGAGAGAGTATCATTGGTTGCTGACTCCTGTACTCCCCACATCAGGGATTGAGACTGCAACTGGGGCATGTGCCCTGACTGGGAATCGAACAATGACCTCCTGGTTCACAGGTCCACGCTCAACCATTGAGCCATGCAGCAGGGCTATTTTCATTGATTTTAGAGAGAGGAAGAGAGAGAGAGAGAGAGAGAGAGAGAGAGAGAGAGAGAGAGAGAGAGAGAGAATTGAAGAACTGAACAGTTGCCTCCCAAATGTTTCCTGACTAGGTATCAAACTCAGAACCTTGGCATGTGCCCTGACTGGGAATCAAACTCACAACCTTTTGTTGTATGAGATGACATTCCAACCAACTGATCCACCCTGTCATGGAGAGCATAGGTATCAGCATTGCTGGGAAGGCTTGCTAAAATACAGATTGCTAAGCCCTTCCCACAGAGTTCCTGATGCAGTAGGTCTAAGGTCAGGCTTGAGAATATGCATATATAATGAAGTCTCAAGTAATTCTGTCACTGCTGATTCAGATTGAGAACAACTGCTCTGAGAGCTAATACTAGAGCATTAGTTTCTCAAATGTATTTGAACTTGATAAACCCTGTGCTCCCTCCTATTTTCCACACTCCATGTTGCAAAATTTTCCTCAGAATAAATGTGCCTCTGAAAACACTTGGGGGAGGGCGGAGGCTCTAGAGAGAGATGCCTTTAAATCCTGAGGTACTTTGTGTGTCATGTTAAGGAATCTGCATTTAAACCAAACTTCATTAAATGATTTAAAACATGGGAATATTTAATCACATTTGTTTCTTTAAATGACTTGGTAGTAGCAGTAAATTTAATGAAATTAAATGTATAAAAGAGTCAAGTAAAATTGATACAACTCATTGCCTAGTTGGTGAAAAGGAAGAGAGAGAGAAACCAAGTGGAATATTCAGAAGGTAATTAAGTAGATTGGTCTTGCATGAAAAAGTATTCTGGACTATTCAATATAGATAGAAGAATTCTAGGATATAAATGGTAGTTGAAATTATGGCGTAAATAAGATTACTCAAAGAGAGGGAAGAGAATTGATGGTTATAAATAAAACCTTGGGGGGAAATTCTAAAACACAGAAAGAATAAAAACATTTGAAGAGAGGCATAGACAGGAAACGAGGCCTCTGTTGAAATGGGAGAGAATGGGATCTAGTGTGCATGTGGGAAGATTAGCCTCAAATATAAGTGAAAAACATACTATCCCTGGAGTTGATAAAGAGTCTTACAGATAAATCTTGTTGATTGGGAACAAGAAATGCCAGGAATTTCCATCCTGCGAGAAGAGGAGGAGTAGGGAGTAAAGGTTTGAAATAGCTCCTTAAGGAATAGGAGAGAGCCTTGATTGAACCCATAATGACACTGCCAGGCAGCTTGGGGGCTCTGCTGAGAGGGGGTCACGAACGTAGGGTGACACGGCTCTACCTCATCGTGAGTTCTCTCCAGTACTAAATGCAGATGCCAAGGAAAGAGTGTTGGGTTTGCTACTGGAGGGCAATGATGGAGGAAAGGAGAAACAAATTTGAGTGTTTGACAAGAATGGTTGAAATGCTGGAACAAACATTTACTTTGGTCCAGAGGAAGAAAGAAGGGAAATGGAAGGCAAGAGGGAAGAGGGAGTAGGAAGTGAGAAAGGTAGAAAGACAGCAGATGGTGTTAAGCATTTAGATCAGGAGTCCTCAAACTTTTTAAACATTGTAGCAATCACCTACTTATACACATAAAATGAAGAAAACTACATCAAGGCACATCATAAGCAAATTGGTCAACACAGGTAATAAAGAACCAATTTTTAATAAATAAACTTAATTATACTTTGTATTTAATAGAATACTAAAGACTTGGTGCATGAATTCATGCACAGGTAGGGTCCCTAGGCCTGGCAGGCGATCAGAGCTGATAGGGGCCTTTGGTCTGCTGGCTGGGGCCTTCCTTCCAGCTGCGAACCAGGGCCTCCCTTCATTCCACGCCACCCCCTGGTGGTCAGCACATGTCATAGCGAAAGCAATCAAACTCCTGGTCTCCCAGTCAAACTCCCAAGGGGACACTTTGCATATTAGGCTTTTATATATATAGATGTGGTGATTGGGGGAAGACACTAAATCAGGGGTCCTCAAACTTTTTAAACAGGGGGCCAGTTCACTGTCCCTCAGACCAATGGAGGGCAGAATTTATGTGTATAAGTAGGTGATTGCTACAATGTGCATAGGGAGATAACTGGTTCATGGAAGGTAAGTGGCAATTGAAGGTTTTGGCAATAAGGTTTACAGGTATTAGAAATTTGAAAAATCGGGATAGCATGGCTATAAAGACACACACGCGCACACACACATACACACACAAATAGAGGTGGCCTGAATATTTAAAAAGAAAGAAGCTTAAAATATGATAACAAAAAAGGTTGGCAAGATGGATTCATATTAAACTGTTAATTAGATATCTCATATATGTTTGGAACTTCCTATGACTCTGAGTTGGCTGTATACCTCCTTTGAACAAGGAAATCTTAGCCCTGGCAGTACACTGGTTAGAAAAATGGAAAGTCTATCCATAGCTTTTGACGTAGATCAAAGTTTCAGGTGCTCAGAAGATCTGAGATTCTTGTGAAGAGCGAGGTGGACAGTTTATTAGCTAGGAGAAGGAAGGACATTTATACCGCCCTATATCTAGGTAGGCGTGGACCGAATTTCTCTAGGTACCCCTTCCTCTGGCCCGGGGTAACCAGTTGGAATTTTCTTTATGTCAGTGGAGTAACCCTTCTTGTGTCTCTCTCCCAGATACTGCTGCCTTCTCTTAACAATCTAATACTTCACCACCCCCAAAAGCAACAACAGAGGCATCTTTTCAACTCATTTCTGATTCAATTCCTCACAACAAAATCATTAGCCTTGAAGATCGAATATTCAAATGAACAATGGCCAGACCATGTATGACAGAAATCTGACCCACAATCTTTGTAACAACCAGTCTGGGGAGCCAAACCATAGCGTCTGCAGCAGTCAGCTGGGAATGGTCAGGACTTGGTAATGACTACTAGTTTCCTCATATTTTGTCCCCCTCCCAACTTGATATGCTCCCTGAACCAAGCACATAGAACACCCTTCTCATTAGCTGACTCCCAGTTTCCCCCCTCAAACAAGCTCCAATCACATCAGTCCTGATGCTTTCCCTGCTCTTCACTGTAAAGCTGTCCCACTTCCCTGCCTGCCTTTGAGTCTCTGCCAAATAAAGGTGATGTTGGCTGCCTTCCTTCTTATAACAAGATCTGAATAAATAGCCTCTGCTTATTCTCATTTGGATGGTCTTCATTCATTTCCAATATCAAAGGCAACTATTAAAACCCTCATTTCAGAGATAAAGTAACAGAGTTACCTTAATTCCCAGCCATCTTCTTAACTGAAAACAAGCATATAGACCACACTTAAAAAACTCGTTTTTTTGTTGTTCCTTTATAGCCTCAACTCTAAGACTTGGTTATATAGTTTATAGACACATGAGAATCATTACCTCCCACTAATAATATTGAGCTGATTTTTATTCTGAGTTATATCTTGAATGGGAAGGAAAGTATTCAGAGAATAATGTTATTGTTGCTTATATGAAATCCCTACACACTTCCTAGATTCCTGAGACTATAACAACTTCTCTGCACATATTTGCAGTTTGAGAGCTATAGGCACAAGCAGGGTATTCTCCCCTCCTCCACACACACCCAGTTTTAGAGCTTTCTTAATTGACATTGTTTTACCATTAGCATCCTGTTGCCCCCAAAACTCCTACTAAAGTTATTAATAAACGCTTACTGTTCATATCACCATAGTTCCTTCATCTGCTTGTCCCAACTAGTGTCTGTTAAATTCCATTCAATTTTAGGTAATATGGACAATAAGACATTGACATAATAGGAAGTTCCAGAGAAAGCAGTTCTGAGCTCTTCACAGATTTGCTACTCTGCTTGCCCAAATAGAAAACCAGCAGAATACTCTAGTGTCCATAATGACTTTACTGAAATTGCTTGTCTTGGTAATTCTGGAAGGCTAAATTTACATTTGACTAATTATACTTAAGCAAAATGACATGCATTTCTGATCAAAGTGTGAAGGTATAGACAGGAAGTAAAAAAAAAAAAGCAGGATGTGAAAATATTTCAGAGGCTTACACAGAGAAGAGGAAAAAATGACAAAGGAGAATGTTGTTAAGATGTATTCACTTTATGTGAACAACCTGATCACCGTACCAGAGAGTTCCACAGCTCAGACAAAGGCGGTCCTGAGGCAGCATAGAAAGAAGTTAGGGGAAACTCTCAAAGGGTGGAATGAGGAAGTGCAAGTAGATACCTCAGGCCAATAAGCCTCTCGGTTAGTGGTTCTCAACCTTGGCTGCACATTAGAATCACCTGGGAATCTTTTTTAAATCCTTATTTCTGGGCCTCATCCTCCAGAAATTCTGTTTGTTTGTTACTAATGTGGTGGCCTCACCCCATAACAAAGAAATGAGCCCAGAAATCAGGATTTTAAAAAGATTCCCAGGTGATTCTAATGTGCAGCCAAGGTTGAGAACCACTGCTCTAGGTCCTCTCACCACAGCCCCCACCTCTAACAAGTAAACCCCATTTTCAGGCTACCTGAAGATTGTATTTAAAAATGTGGGTTAACATTGCTGATAAAATATATCTTTGTCTTCTAAAAATAAAATAAAATAAAATAAAATAAAATAAAATAAAATAAAATAAAATAAAATAAAAATAAAATAAAATAAATACATACATACATAAATGCTAGAAATACATTGTGGCCAAAACTGAATAGCTCTTCACCATAACTGTTTCTCTCTCCCTGGAGTACAGAGCTAGGCTACTGCGGAGGACAAACGATGACCGCAAATATGGATAACCCTTCTGTTAAAAGGAATGTCTATATTTTCTTCCCTTGAATATGGGTGACTTTGACCAATAGAACATAGAAGTGACATGTGTCATCTTCTAGGCTAAGTTTTAAGAAACTGGTCACTCCCAATGCCTGTCTCTTGTACCATTTGCCCTTAAAATCCAGCCACTAAGCTGTGAGAATGTCCAAGTGGCCCCGCGAAGAGGCCCATGTGGAGAAGGACAGACAAGTGTTCAGATCTCACTAACAATCAGTCTCCTTGGAGGCCTTCGCTTCTGCCTACCACCATTCAATTCCCAATCACTGTCACATGTTTATCACACAGCAGTGGATAACCAGGACAACTATATTTCCTAGCATCCTTTGCAGTTGGAAACAGGACTGAGTTCTAGTCAATAGAATGCAAGAAGTGCTACAGCCTAAAACTTTCCCATGCACAATCCCCTGTGTTCCTTTTCTTTCTCCCACTTTGCTACACACAAAAGCACAGCCATTTCAGTATCATGTTTAAGATGGTAGAATCACAGAGTAGAAGAAATCCAGTTCTCGTAAATCACTGATTGGAGGAGTAAATGGTCGCCTATGGATAATAATCGTGTCGTATTCTGTCAGCTCTCCTGATTTCAATGTACCTATGGTGAGTGATTCCATCTGTGTTACCAGGGTCCCACATTAAGCACCTGTGTCAACCTCTCTCTGCTTTGCTGCCTGGGGCTTTTTATAAAGTCATAAAAGGCCATTCTGTCACACTCCAGTTGTGGCCGAGGGTATGGAGGAATCAATGGCTCGACCTCCCTGTATTAGATTCCTAGGGCTGTCACAACAAATTACCACACACTTGGTGGCTTAAAACAACAGAAATTTATTCTCTCAGTTCTAGAGCTGAGAAGTCAAAAATCAAGGTATTGGCTGGGTTCATTCTTTCTGGAAGCTCTGGAGGATTTTTTCTCCATGCCTCTCTCCCAGCATCCAATAACTGGGGGCAACCCTGATGTCCTTTGCTTTGTGGATGCATAACTCCAATCTCTGTCTCTGATAATCACATGGCCTTCTTTACTCTGTGTCTTAGAACGCCTATCATTGGATTTGAGGCTTACTCTCATCTCTAGATACTTTAATTATATCTGCACAGGTCCTTATTCAATATAAAGTCACATTCTGCGGTTCTGAGTGAACATGTCTTTTGGAGAGGTACCTACTACACTCCTCATCTTCTGTTGGTACAATTCAAAGGTATCTATACTAATAAAAGGGTAATATGCTAATTAGACTGGACATCTTCCAGATGTCCTTCTGGACAAAGCAACGGTGGCGGGGGCTGAGGCAGAAGCAGTTAGGGGCGATCAGGCCAGCAGGGGAGGGCAGTTAGGGCACTATCAGGCCAGCAGGGGAGGAGTTAGGTGGTAATCAGGCCAGTAGGCAGAGGCAGTTAGGAGTAATCAGGCCAGCAGGGGAGCAGTTAGGCGCATCAGGCCGGCAGGCAGAGGCGGTTAGGGGCCACTAGTCCCGGATTGTGAGAAGGATGTCCGACTGCCAGATTGGAGAGGGTGCAGGCCGGGCTGAAGCCCCCCCGCCCCCCACTCCATGCACAAATTTCATGCACTGGGCCTCTAGTATTCTATGTGTTTTCCCAGCAGGTTTCCCAAGGAACAGAACTTCAGATGGCCACAGAGATAACCAGCTCATTGTAGTACCCTGTATTATCTTTCTTTCTTATCTAATTTTCCCTATATATTCAACTTCTCTTTCCTGGGTTCATGTCGCAAATAAACTACCTACAAGTTCCTCTTTCAGGCTCTGCTTCCAGAGGACCAAATTATGACAAAAAGAGCCATTTAAATATCAGGAACATCTATTTGTATAGAATTGACATAGAAGAGAGTAAAACTTATCACTACTATTTGAGCTTTTTGTTTCAGAAGCTGGTTTGAGCTGCAATAATACACACCTATTGCTCTTTATAAAATGTAAACTCTCCACAGGCTTTTTATCTCTGTTTCAGGTGTCATCCACATTTTCTTTTCATGTCTGTTCCCAAAAGTACATTCATCCATGGAAAACACACAATTTCTTTGAAAGGAAGAAATTACTGGGTACTACACTATAGTAATTTGAAGTATACTTAGTGTTTGTTTTCAATGGATTAAGAATTATCTAAATAAAAATAAAGTTTTTCACTCTAATTAGAAAAAAACACCATGATAATGAAAGAGTTAGGTGGAGGAAATAAAATGGTGTTATTTATAAAAAGAGAAATTTGCTGCTAAGCAGGCATATTTGCTTTCCATTTCTTTATAACAAACTAGAGGCCCAGTGCATAAAATTCTGCACGGGTAGGGTCCCTAGTGGCTGCCGGCTGCCGGCTGGGGCCTCCTTTCCCCTGGCCACCTGCTGGCACTGTGGCCGCTGGCCAGCTGGCTGGCCCCACCCCCTGGTCGAACTCACAGTCAAGGGGACAATATGCATATTAGACTTTTATCATATAGGATAACCACAATTTTAGCAGCTTGAAACAGTTTCCATGGGTTTGGAGTCCAGGCATGGAATAACCAGGTAATCTGCTCCGTGTTCCTCCCGGCTGCAATCAGGTGTTGGTCAGGGCTGTGATCTCACCTGAGGCTCAGGGTCTTTATGCAAACTCATGTGGTTGTTGTCCAAATTCATTTTCTTGTGTTTTTATAATTCATGGAAGCTTGATTTTCAAGGCCAGCAGGACAATCTCCTTGACCTCAGAAAATTCCCAAGCTTCCTTTTACAGTGCTCACTTTATAGGCCAGTTTAATCTCTCTTTTCCTTAATTCAAAGAAAAACTGATTAGGGAACCTTAACTGCATCTGTAAAACCCCTTTGCCTTTAACATATACAAATATATTAGAAGGTTTAGGTTTTGTTTTAGACTTATGGTATTTGCCATACTCTAATGGCTGGAAGCAAGTCACAGGTTTTGCCCTCACTTAAGGGGAAAATATTATACTAGAGCACGGCTCATTGAGGGTCATCTTAGAATTCTGTTAACCACTATAGGGTGAAAGTTATTTTAATACTTTACTCAGGAGGGAAGTGATCACATATTTATCACGCAACAATGGATGTGCTATAGCCTATAAAGTTTCCATGTCTTCTGAATAATAGAATAGATAATCTAAATAAACTCCTCAATTGACAGAACTTTGACACTGAGTGAAAAGTTGTCATTTGTAAAATAGACTGCCATTTTGGGAGACATATTGGCATTTTATGGTGAAGTCAAGTATGCACATGTTTTAACTCTCTGTAATCATACTTGTAGACATATTTCCTAGAGAAACTCTTATGCTTACTCACCAGGAGACATACAGAAACGTTTAGAACAACATCCTATATAATAAAGAGGTAACATGCAAATTGACTGACACACCCTTGCATAAGATGGCCACACCCATGTGGTCACAAGATGGCCACGCCTATGTGGTCACAAGTTGGCTGCCCCCATGTCATCACAAGATGGCCATCACAAGATGGCTGGCAAGGGAGGGCAGTTGGGGGCAAACCGGCCAACAAGGGAGGGCAGTTGGGGGTGACCAGGCTGGCAGGGGAGGTCAGTTGGGGGTGACTGGGTCTGCAGGGGAGAGCAGTTGGGAGGGACCAGGCCTGCAGGGGAGTGGTTAGTGGGCACTCAGATAGGCAGGCGAGTGGTTAGGAGCCAGCAGTCCCTGTGGGGATCAGGCCTAAACCGGCAGTCAGACATCCCCTGAGGGGTCCTAGATTGGAGAGGGTGCAGGCTGGACTGAGGGCCCCCCCCTCCCCCAGCACATGAATTTCATGCACTGGACCTCGAGTTGTTTATAATAGCCACACTTCCCCAAACTGGAAATAACCCAATTCTCTAGCATCTGTAGAATATACAAATAAATTGTGATTTATTTATATAATGGAATTTCCATAGAGTACTGGAAATGAGTGGCCAACTGTGTAGGGGATACAGTGGTGCTCTGGTAACATTCCCTCTTTAGGGCCTAGGCATCCTCTTGCTTCTGGTGATACTGGCTGCTGAAGGCTGATAGTTGCTGTGCTCTTCACTGGGAATTGCCTTAGAGGCAAGGATTTGACACCCACAAGGTTACTCCTTCTTCCAGGAGGAAGCACCAGTGACTGGCTTATTCTGTGATACTAAAGTTCAGTTGTTTTGCCTCAATTGGGGACAGGTTTGAAGGTCCATCCAAGCTCCAGACCTTTCCATAGGATTGGCTGAGGTTATAGCTATAACCATATTGCAAGTCAGCTCCTCCCTCTACCTGATCCTGTGCCTGATTGTGCTCTTCTCACTTCTTTACAGGTATGTATCTCTAGAGCTGTGCTGTCTAATACCATACCCCACTAACTAGACATTAATATTTAAATTTATACTTAAACTAATTTAAGTGCTCAATACTCTTATGTAGCTAGTGGCTATGACTACTTTAGTAGGCAATATAGGTATAGAATGCGTTCACCATTCCATAAAGTTCTATTGGACAGCACTGCTTTAGGATACTTACTTCTGCATGCAATTCACTTAGAATCCAGGGAACCTGAGCTAAAACCAACTGTTACATACAGCAGTACATATAATTCTCAAACGCATAATGCTGAGGAAAAAGATGATGGATGACACAGAAGAATATATGCAGTATGCTTCCATTTATATCAATTTAAAAAGAAGTAAAATTATATTAATTAATTTAGAGACATATCTACATGTGTACTATCAAAAGTAAAGGGATCATTAACATAAGCTTCATGAAAGTGGTTATTTCTGGGGAACAAGATACTATCAGGGCAATCTCTTTCTAGATCTGGGTTGCAAATACTTAGGTGTTTATCTTATTATTTTTTAAAAACATAGATGTTCACTTTTTTTTATTTAGGACATTTTTCAAAATAAAAAGAATTTTAAAAATAACCTGGGCTCTTAAGGAAAATGAGGAAGTTGATTCTTTTTGTATTATTAATAGAGAACAGGTATAAGTAAGAGAAAACCCACTGATATGACATAATACCATTATTAAGGAGTTTTTTACTTTAAACAAAGCTATAGTAAATTATAAACAAATCTTGAGAATCCAAAATTTACAAATGGAAATAAGATTAACGATATCAAACAGAATTATAAGACCTACTAGAGGCCCGGTGCATGAAATTTGTGCACTGGGCGGGAAGTGTCCCTCAGCCCAGCCTGCACCCTCTCCAATCTGGGATCCCGTGGGGGATGTCCAACTGCCGGTTTAGGCCCAATCCTGATCCCTGTGGGATAGGGCCTAAACTGGCAGTCGGAAATCCCTCTCACAGTCTGGGACTGCTGGCTCCCAACTGCTCACCTGTCTGATTGCCCCTAACCGCTTCTGCCTGCCAGCCTGATCACCCCCTAATCACTCCCCTGCCAGCCTGATCCATGCTTAACTGCTGCCCTGCTGGCCTGATCACCTCCAACTACCTCCCCTGCCAGTCTGGTCACCCCCAACTACCCCTCCCCGCCCCCCGCTGGCCATCTTGTGACCACATGGGAGCGGCCATCTTGTGTGATGGTGTAATGGTCAATTTGCATATCACCTCATTATTATATAGTATAGTTTAATTATATCTCATTAAAATTTCTATAACACATCTTCCTCAGAACAGAATAGTGAACTAAGAATTGCTAATAAACCTCAGACCAGTCAAAAACCTTTTGAAATAAATTTGGTATGTTTATTTAACTTGGGAACTTGTTAGGGAGCCATGTTAATGGCAAGAATGGGAGATAAGTGCATTTGTTTAATTGGACCAAAGAGCTTCTATTCTATGTATTTCCTTCAAATGCTTGACATTCATTCCAAGTAAGAAAAATAATGATTGGTGAAATTTTGCATTTTTAATGAAGATTGATATTTTAATTTTTATGCTTATGTCAGTGTTGGTTTTCTTCCCTCCAAATTTTAGATTTCTTATACCTATAAGACATTTAGATGCTTATACCTTATCCAGATACTAAGGTGTGAGGTTCTTACTATAAGCCAAAAGACAGAAAGCTTTAAATAGTCTTTGGGATGCTGGCTTAGTTCTGAATCTATAAATAAAAACATGATAAGATGTCAGCTTAGAAATCAGAATGATCAACTAGAAAACACCAAATTCCTGTTTTGTCAAAAGTAGACTGAAAGTCAAGATGCAGTCAGGAGATATTTGCGAAGAATTAGCACTGAGGTACATATAGATGCTGTCATGATGTCATATAACTGTCAGATAGTTCAGAGTCAGAGAGTTTAAAGTTGAAAGAAGCCTTAAAGATTTCAAGTCCTGCCGAAACCGGTTTGGCTCAGTGGATAGAGCGTCGGCCTGCGGACTCAGAGGTCCCAGGTTCGATTCCGGTCAAAGGCATGTACCTGGGTTGCGGGCACATCCCCAGTGGGAGATGTGCAGGAGGCAGCTGATCGATTTTTCTCTCTCATCGATGTTTCTGGCTCTCTATCTCTCTCCCTTCTTCTCTGTAAAGAATCAATAAAATATATTAAAAAAAAAGATTTCAAGTACTATTTTTCTCTAGGCTTAATGATAAAGTAAGCAAACTTTATCTGTATGCTTAAATGTCTATATTTCATTAGGAGGAATTTATTGATTTTATGTAGTGAATTAAATTGCTTGAGAGTTATTAAGGTTCCAAAATTTATGTCAGATTTAGCAAATATAGACAATCACTAGTGCCTTGCTTTTCTAAAATTGACTATTTCTCTGTTTAACAGCCATGTCAAATGTGGTCAGTAAACAATTGGATCAGCTCACTTCGATCACATACTGCATAGGTGCTGCAAGCTACAATACATTTTCTTTGTTTTGTTGTTTTAATCTGCATTTAGAGAGAGATAGAACTAGTTAATGTGGCAATAAGCAAATACTAAGTGGCATAATACATCAGTGATAACAGCACAGAAAACCTCAACAACTGATAGTTTCTTATGAGCTCATACAACCAATGAGCTCATAAGAAACAAATGTTGCCTATTATTTCTTATTACAAGGCCAAACACTGCCCATACAAACTGAGACACTCTAATCCAAAGATTCCAATACAATCAACTCTCATTTTTCTTAAAAATGGTAGGAAATGTTAAGACACACAACTACAAGAGCACAAAACTGGTCCCCATATCCTTTTGTTCTCTTTAGCTCCTCTTTGTTTATTTAATTGACTTCAGAGAGATTAAGGGAGAGAGTGTGAGGGAGAGAAACATCAATGATCAGAACGAACATTGAATGGCTGCCTCCTACACACCCCTTACTGGGATTGAGCCTGCAACCCTGGCATGTGCTCTGACTAGAATCAAACCGTGACCTTCTGTTTCATGGGTCAATGGCCACTGAGAAACACCAGCTAGGCCTTAACTCCTCTTTTAGAGTGAATTTTTAATTGACTAATCTGAGTACCACTTCTTATAGTTGTTTATAGACCATTAGTAAAATAGCAAATCAGTAAAACTGTCATAAACAAAAGGGAATCTAAGGATTTTTTCAATTAGATAATTTATCTGCAAATAACCAAAAGTAGGCTGTGCTTTCTTCATACTCTACCTTAAATTTTACAGATGATAACACCCATCTAGAATTTCCTTCTGGATTTAACAATTCATTGGGTAAGCATAAAATTTGTGGTGCATTTAAAAAATTGTATTGCTTCTTATTAATGTCTGAATCATTAGTTATGAGTTTAGTGTTGCTTAGGGAACAGTGATCTAAATAGTCAATTACCAATTTAGTTATAAGTGTGGCTGTTACTGTATATTGCAATTAGCAAGTAAAGAAAGAAAAAAGCTTCAGAAAAGGCAATATTTTGTTGAGTTAGGAAAGTCTGCCAATTAACCCTACACCAATTAATTGCAGTCCAAAACTACCAACATTAAAATAAAAATGTAATACCCTACCATTTAAATGGTGGACACCAATACTCAAAACTCAACTTTTTTTCTGGCTTATTAAAGCACAAATCCTTTAAAGCACAAAATCCTTTAAAGCACAAAATCCATTTCTGTAATTTACTTTTGGATATAAAAATACAAAGATGTTCAATTGTATCAATTGTGGTGACTAGAAAAAATTTATTGTTTTTTCTTCATTTTTAGTGCTGGGATTTCTTATAAGGTATGTTTAAACAAATCATTCCTTCATGGAACATATGATTCTAATGGTTCTTCCTATATTAATAAACAAACTGAAATAAATCTATAGTTGTTTAACACAATAAGGCTATATGACTTAGTCATTCTCTGGATTTTATGAAATAGACTCTTCAGCTTTAATAATAATCAAAGGGATAATACTAAAACTCAATACTTAAAAGTACCTGTTCTGTTTCAGTTACTAAAACAGAAGCTTTGCAGCATACCATAGACACATCACAACTGCTCATTTAATTATTGACCTAGATCTACTATGTGCAACAGAAGGCCAAATATCCTTTGCTGAGTGAATTATCTGAATTTGGTGCAAATTCTAGGCCTACAAAAGGCACTCATTAAGTAGTTATTAGAAAATAAACACGAATTAGATATATCACCATATTGTGGGGCAGGGAGAGAAACTGAAGCTGAGAAAAGATAAATACTAACTGATTAGATCACACTGCTTATTCACTTTTAAAATCCAATTTTGTCAGAAGTGAAAATACAAAGCACCAAGAGTCACTTCAGAAAGGTGAGATCATTAATTTGATTATAGGAAAGAGATGTGATATTTAAGAAGGCACCAAAAAAATGGATGGGGTAAGAAAACATGTCTTGATTTCCATGAAAGCAGAAAGGCCCTTTCTTAGGTCTGTGAACAATCCATTCTGTAGATGACGTTGTTCTTAACTGTAAAGTAGTGGTGCCCCAGTGCCATCTGTGGCTTAGGAGGGGTCCACCAATATAAAGCAAAATGTCATGGTGAGAAGCTCTTGTTACGTCACTGAAATGCAGGGCTGGGACTAGGTTAAGACAAGTGAGATGCCATGAGTGTAAATTTAAGGGACAACTCTACACCTGCACATTTCAAGGAGTCTTATCCTAGGGCCGTGGTCGGCAAACTGCAGCTCGCGAGCCACATGTGGCTCTTTGGCCCCTTCAGTGTGGCTCTTCCTAAGCCTTAGGAGTACCCTAATTAAGTTAATAACAATGTACCTACCTATATAGTTTAAGTTTAAAGAATTTGGCTCTCAAAAGAAATTTCAATCGTTGTACTGTTGATACTTGGCTCTGTTGACTAATGAGTTTGCCGACCATTGTTAGGGGATCCTGGTCCTTACCCAGCTGTAGCATTGTAACACAGCATGAATTTCAACAGTTGCTTTGAGTTCCAGAGATGCTTTTTTTTTTTCCTAATATGGTAGCCACCAGGTTAATGTGGCTAGTGAAACTTAAATAAAAATTAAATAAAATTGGTTCCTCAATTGTTTTAGCCGCAACAGCTATAATTTGTTGAATCGTTTGCTTTTTTTACTCCAGAAACTTTTAAATATTGTATTTATATTGAATTGATTTGTTGCATCAGTATTTGTAGAATAGATACCATATACAAGGCACTGTGTGTAGGGGAGGGAGGAGGAAAAAAGAGATTCTCAGACATGCATGAGACTCTGTCTTTCCTTTAAAGGGCCTGCTGTGTAATAGGCGATCTAAGACTTGCAAAAAATAACAATAGGAAGTGGAACAAGTTAGGAGTTAAAAATAGAAATTATTTACTACTAGATCTGTCAAGAAATTTTTATTAAAAATATGGCATTGAAATTGAGCCGTTAGGGATAGGTAGGGTTAGGAAATGTGAATATAGTAGCTGGAGATCTATATAAAAAATCACAAGACAGGAGAAAAATGTGAGCCATATATGGGAGGAACTCTGGTTCGCTTAGAATATAAGGTGTGTGGGAATTGTTATACTTTTTATTTTCTTGGTAACTTCTGTTCTGATAACTATTTTTAAAATATGTTTTTTATTGATTATTAGAGAGAGGGAAAGGGAGAGGGATAGAGAGATAGAAACATTGATGAGATAAGAACATCATTGATTGGCTGCGTCCTGCACACCCTCTTCTGGGGATGGAGTCTGCCACCTAGGCATGTACCATGACCAGGAATCGAACAGATGACCTCTTGGTTCATGGGTCAACACTCAACCACTGAGCAACAGTGGCCAGGCTGTTCTGATAACCTTTAAGAAAAAGTTTTAATATAAATAGGCTTTTAATATAAATAGATTTAAATGAATAATTTTCATGTCATTAACAGCTGATCTTATGCATAATTAAATTCCATGAATTCTAAGGCCACTTTAAACTCCTTGAGGTTGATGGCATACAGCCAGTTTTCACATGAGAAGATAGCAGTGCTAGATCCCAATAATTCCTGATCTAACTGGGTTTTGAGAATAGCATCCTGCTTTGTTTTATGGAGACGTTAGTGGATTGCAGGCCTGAGATGACTGGATGTATTATATACATACAATCAAGAGCTGTCCAAATATGCTTTACAGAAAGATTAGCCATTTTTTTAGAAAAATGAAGAATAACATCTTCTTTGGATTTTTCTGTAAAGTACCTTTGAGAGCTCAAGCACATTGCCACAAAGAAACACCATCTGTTTTCAAGATGGTGTTTGATAGAACTATCACTGAGAGGTTTCTTCTTCTCATCAATGTCAGACCTGTTCCTCCTAGCAAGCTGGAATTACAATTACTGACAGTATCCTGGCTCAAACAGTCATCTTCAAAACAATTGAAAGATAATATTTGTAATGCTAGTACACAAACCTCTTAGAACCAAGAAATCAAAAACAACAAAAAGTATATTTACCAGTATGGATGTGTCTGCGTGCATATTAATAGAATATAATAAAATGTCTTCAGACAAGAATGCTTTTTATCCCACGGATTTGACTTTGGACTAGAAAATGAATCTAAGACAAAATACAAAGCAGGATTAAAATCCACACTGCAAAGCCATAGGGGAAATCTGGAAGGGCTACACATAAGTACTCTAAGCTGCCAGCTTCTTTATTATGTTTTGCCATGTTATAAAATAAAAACTGTTGTATAACATGTAGAAAACACATCAATAAAATTATACGTAGATGAAACATCAATCATTAATTCTTAATGATAGATAATCATGATCATAAGATGCTTTTAAAATAAAAATAAGGAAAAAATAAAATAAAATAAAATAAAAATAAGGTCTTTGCACCTGAACAAGAGATTCTTGATTTTAAAGAGAGCCATTAATAAAATTAGAAAATAAGTGAACACACGTAGGCATTGTCCCAAATTGCTTTCCCTCTATGGAACAACTAAACAAATTCTCCTAGAACACTTTTACTTAAAGTTCTGCAAAGATCAGAAATGTTAACATAATTCTAAAGTATCTTTTAAAATGTGGAATTGGAACAGATATTTATTTTTATTTCCTTATAAAAGCCTGTGAAATTTTTACAACAGAATAAGATGGGCACATCAAGGACTGAACCTTTAGGAAGACAGTAACTGAAGAAGTTCTAAAGAATGTTCCTACTATGTTCACAAAGACAGGGCTGCTTCTGGGGGGTTCAAGGTGATGGGGTAGAGCACAGGTGGGGAGTCTAAGAAATCTATCACAAGAGAACTGACCAGAAAGACTCAACCTCCTTTACTATAAAGCTTAAGTCTCCCAGGACACATAGCTGACATATGTAAAATTGTAAATCAACTGGACTTCCGTGCTATCCCAAATTCCTAAGGAGTACAAAGGACATCTTGCAAATATAAAGAAATAAAATTGTGCAAATAAAAAAGAAAGACTACTTCAGTGTAGGCACTCATGTAATGCCTCACTGGGCATTACATGAGGGCCTGTGGGCAGTAACACGAGACTTATCCTTCCCCAAGGAACTATGAAGATGATGGGAGACTTCCAGCAGATGAGGTGACTTAGCCCCTGTAGGTCAGCTGGCCAGAGGGGAAGAAAGCAGAGAAAACAATCCCAGCAAAGTCACCGCATCCAATGAAATCAGGATCAGAGTGGAGACAGGACAGGACTGCAAGGACCACTAAAACAGCCCAGGTTCTGGCTGGCTCTGCTGCTCTGACAGGGACTAGTTTAACTTTCCAGGTGAGGTCTCCTCTGCTGGGCAAGACGAAAGGACTGTCACAATTAGGATGATTGTGGGGCTGCACCATCTCAGAAGTTAGAATTTTTTGTAATTCAATGAGAACTACTGTTCCAGACACAGTGCTAGAGTCAGCATCAAGTATGGAAATGCAGTAGCCAGCCTAGGAGTTATGACCCACTTGGATTGTTTTTACATCCCGCGAAAAGTCCTCCTAACATGCTACAATTAGACTCCTTCATGGTTTCCTAGTTCACACACTCATGATCAATGAGAACCAATCACCAGATAAGTGTGTTGCCAGCACTTTCTAGATGCAAATCACAGTGAATAAGGTCCATTATGTCATTTAATGAGGAACACGGTAAGTACAATCAGTGCCATATGACACTGCTGGTGCTCTGAGGTGAACCTGAGATAGGATAGCTCTCTTTGCCATAAAGTTCTTTGACTTTTTATTTATATTCATATGAGTTTGTTCCCATAAAAATTATTATTAAACTAAATTATTCCTGTTCCTCACTAAAAGTACTGACTGTCATCAGCTCAATCAAACTGCAAAAGCATATGCCACTCAAAAAAAAACAAAAAACAAGAGGAATTGAATTTAAATATGAACAAAATGTCATTAAACCCCACCAGGCTCCCTACCTTTAAGAAAAATAAACATTGAACTGGGGCCCTGCTCAAATACCAAGAAGGCCAGGCTTGCATAGAAGCTGATGCTTTCCCATCTCACAGCAGCCCTGCATGTAATTACTTACAAATACAATACAATTTTTATCTCAAAAACTGAACTGTTTTCATGCATTTAATTTTTTTTTTTTTTTGCATTTCAGGTCAGTTTTGTGCATAAATGCTTGAGTAGCCACCTAATTCACCTGGGTCCAGAACATCACATAATTGAAAACATGTCATGGTTTGTAATCTTTAAATATCAAGTACACATATTTAGTTTTCTCTCATGGATCCCACTTCATTTTCTTTCATACTGCATCAGCTAAGCAAAAAAACTGTTTTCTCATATTTTTGTTCTCTAGTGAGATGTAAAGGTCAAGCTGGAGTTCCTAATCACTATTAAAGAACAAGAGTATCTACACTGAATTGCCCTAACTTCAGCCCAAATGAAAGAAACATGAATTTTTAATTTTGCTTTGACAGAATGTTTACTTTTGTTGGACATTTGAATAAACTGAATATATCATAATTTTTCTTACTTCCTACACACACCTGCAATTGTCCAGAATCCCCCAAACTGAAAGACATTCTTGAAGAAATAAGACTTTAATCTTTCCATATGCATTATTCTTACTCAACATACATTGATGACCTAGAGCACATTTTTGTAAATAAATTATTATAGCAAGAACATGTCAAGTTCTATTACAAAATATAGCTCAGCCAGATTACCCAAATAGCCTTTTAGCTGCTCTTCTTGCTTCTAGTCTTACCCCTCCAATTAATTCTCTGTTCTGCAGCCAGACCCATCTTTATAAAACACAAATCTGATCATGCCATGCTTTGACTTAAAATTCTCAGTGGATTTACGTTTCCTGCAGAATAAATTCAAACACCTTAACTTGGTTTACAAAGCATCTACTTTTCTCTTCAGCCTCATCTATCACCAGTGAAAGGAAACTATCTGTGGTCCCTGTTACTTTCACTATTATTGATATCAAATAATTTGTGAGATTCCTCACACCTTAAGCCTCATGATCAGCTCAGCACTGTGGTTGGTCTGTCACAGTTGCTCCAGCCTTCAGTTCTGCGAGGGGTCAAACCCTCATACATCTCTGAGGTTTTGCATATGTGGAATACTCCTTCATTTGTAAAACTCTTCTGCCTTTTGTCCCTCACCATCCTTCTTTTTCCTAATATCCCCTGTGTGCTCAACTCTTACTTATCCTTTACATCATCTTAGAAGTCACTTCTTCCTGAAAGCCTTCCCTGATTCCTCACCCCCACTGGGCATTACATGAGCCTCCTATGTGCTCACACAACACCCCATCTTTTCTCTCTCAGAGCACTTTCCACACAGTGTTGTACTCGTCCCCTTACTTGTCTGAGTTATGCAGTAGATTAGTGATTTTCAGACATGAGTGTGATCAGAATCGCCTGTAGGGCTTGCTAAAACACGGTTTGCTGGATCCTACCCTCAGAGTTTCTGATTCAGTAATTGCTGGGGGCTGAGGGAGCCTCAGATCTGCATTTCTATCAAGTTCCCAGACGATGCTGATGCTACAATCCATGACTACACATCGTGAACTCTTTAGTAGAAAATAATCTTTGAAAGCAAAGATTTGAATTATTTACTCTAGTTTACCTAGCATCTAGCTTAATGCCCTATCTGCAATAGCAGATACACAAGTACTTATTACACAGATTGGTGAATTTGGGGGCTTAAAGTCACCCTATTTGTGGAGATAATAGTGTAGTAAGGAAAATTTATCCTTGGTGCTTCCCTAGCTCAGTATTGACTATTTCCTAGTCCACTACATTTTCACATGATTAAATGTTGAACATTTAAATTGATTAAGAAAAGAATCTAGATTGCATATTGATTAAATACAGAATCCCCTTAGGCCATTTTAAAAACAAAAACAACTTTAGGAAACACCATAATTAGCATAGTGAGGCCTACATGGCTTTTTATAATAATCAAGGAAAGACAAACATTATTTTTTTTTAAAAAGGAAGAATGAATTTTGCAAGAAAATGCTATGCCAAGAACAAGGGTAATTTACATGTTAACCACAGAATAGTCTACTAAAAGGATGAAAGCATTTGTATTCCTTTGTAGTCTGTTAGCTTGTATTCCCACCTCCACCTGCCATCTTAGTAATTATCTAAGTCACTCTCCTAAAAAGTTTACACCTTCACTTTATCTATTTTTATAGCTTTAGAGCCTTAAAGTATTTTTAAATATAGAAGCTTGATAAAACCTCTTAATTTCTGCTTTATCTTTTAAAAAACATTTATACAAAAGCTATGTGAAAATATGTAGTAATAAATATTAACCTTTTTTTTTTTTTTAGGATTTCAGGTATGGAGGTTAAAATGGAAAAAAACTAATTTTATTACTAAAGCTGAGATTGACAACTATTTTCAAATTTAACATTTCATAAAAACAATTTATAAACAGACCTTTTATGTACTGTAAGAAAACAAGAGTCTTTATACAGTTCTCTAGGCTGTATTTCAGAAAGAAAAGGGAAACAGCAAAAAAAGTGTTATTGGTTGATTTAATTCTACACTATAATCCACTCTTAGCTTTTATTTCTAAACTTGCAGTAAAATATTCTTCAAGATAATGCTTCCATCTTATTTTACATCAAAATAAAAAAGACTTTTAGTGAATAAGTAGTAATATTTATTTGTCCTGGAGCTTTGGCCTGAGTGACAGGCTTGGAGTTTGTCACACTTGTAGAGGCCTACAGAATGCTCTCGGGAACCAGGCCAGGGGTCCACCTTTTGCTCTCTGGCCTCATTATTGCTCACTAGGCTCTCAGAAAGCAGCTTATGCACTTGCTAGAACCTGCTATTTGTAGTTGTCACCCAGGGGACACCTTCAGATCACTTAGTTTGGAGGCCAGCAGGGCTTATGAACGTGGTCCCACAGGACTGTATGTTATTTTCATACTTTAAAAGCTTCTGTCTGAGAGTGTGGCTTCCAATCAGCCTGAATCTAGTTGCTGAGTGAGAGTCCCACCTTTGGAGCACTCACAAGCCATTTTTTAAAATATTCTTTATTGATTTTTAGAGAGAGAGGAAGGGAGAGGGAAAGAGAGAAACATCTACATGAGAGTGGAACATTGATTGGCTGCCTACTGCATTCCCCCACCAGGGATCGAGTCAGCAACCCAAGCATGTGCCCTGACTGGAAATTAAACCAGCAACCTTTCAGTGCCCGGTATGATGCCCAACCAACTGACCCACACCAATCAGGACAATTGATATGTCTTGTCACACCCTCAACAACCAGAAAAAATTAAACATAAAATAGGCTGCTTGGACAATCACAAATGTTTGAGAGATAACCAAAAGCTGTCTAGGTTTGAGAGACAACTTAGGTAGCATAGTTGCATGATGAGGTAGAGAACAAACTGATGCTTGTTAGATGAGAGGGGCATTGCAGTGATGGGTATAAAAGGTGAAGGGATTAAGAAGTAAAAGTTGCCCTGACTGGTTTGGCTCAGTGGATAGAGTGTCAGCCTGCGGACTCAAGGGTCCTAGGTTTGATTCCAGTCAAGGGTATGTACCTTGGTTGCAGGCACATACCCAGTAGGGAGTGTGCTGGAGGCAGCTGAATTGATGTTTCTCTCTCATCGATGTTTCTAACTCTCTATCTCTCTCCCTTCCTCTCTGTAAAAAAGCAATAAAAAATATTAAAAAAAGAAGTAAAAGTTGCCAGTTATAAAAATAGTCATGGAATTTATAGTACAGAATAGGGAATATAGTTAATAATCCTATATAATAAAAGGGTAATATACAAATTGACCCTAACGACAGAATGACTGGAATGACCAGTTGCTATAATGTGCACTGACCACCAGGGGGCAGACGCTCAATGCAGGAGCTGCCCCCTGGTGGTCAGTGTGCTTCCATAGGGGGTGCACTGCTCAGCCAGAAGCCGGCTCATGGCTGGCCAGCACAGTGGCGGTGGTGGGAGCCTCTTCCGCCTCCTTGGCAATGCTAAGGATGTCCAACTAACGGCTTAGGCCTGCTCCCTGTGTGCAGTGGGCCTAAGCCGGCAGGTGGACATCCTCCGAGGGCTCCTGGCTGCCAGAGGGATGTCTGACTGCCAGTTTAGGCCCGATCCCCTGGAGAGCAGGCCTAAGCAGTCAGTTGGACATCCCCAAAGGGTCCTGGACTGCGAGAGGGTGCAGGTCAGGCTGAGGCCGCCCCCCGCCCAGTGCACGGATTTTCATGCACCGGGCCTCTAGTATTATAATAACTATGTATGGTGCCAGATAGATACTTAGACTTATTGGATGACCACTTCATAAGGTGCATAAATATGTAATCACTATGTTGTATACCTGAAACTAACATAATGTTCTATGTCAACTGTAACTAAAAATAAATTTTAAAAATGAGGTTTTTGTATCAAAGTTCCATTAAGTAAGCAAGCATTTATTGATCTCTGCTACTGTATGAGAAGCACACTGTTTTGTGCTATAAATTCACTAGTAAGACAAATAGAGTTTTTGTTCTCATTAAACTCAGTGTTCTTGTAGGAATCACACAAGTGAAAGGGCATTTTAACTCATGAAAAAGTAGAGGGTGTTTTTGGCCACATGACACGAGATGGCAAGTTTATTCTATTTTTAATGGAAATGGGAGAGCAGAGAAAAGGAGGGCACGCTCCTGTTCTTTAAGATTATAGACTGGAAGTTGCACACATTACTTCCACCACAAACCTATTCATTGCACTATTTTTTTGTAAAAATGAGACACTGGAATTGATTTGCAAATTGTGGTGTAATAATGTGATAGGTAGCTGAAAAACTTCAGTAAAATGTAACAAACTGTAACAGCCTAGGTTCTTAAAAAGGAATATTGAGCTTTAAAAAATTTCAGAACTACCAAATAACATTTAGGCAGTCTGGTTCTGGAGTTAGCACATGTAACCATACCACTGTACTACTTGTCTTTATGAGGTAGTATATGAGAAATTGATGGAGATCAGACAGTACCACAAATAGATAATAGATATATAATAAAGATACATAAAGATGAACCAGAAAGCTAATATCAAATTCATAATAGAGATTTCCTCAGAGGTAAGAGACAGGGGAATTTTATTTGGAAGGGAAAAAAAGAGATTTCAAGCAAAAATATGAAATTTTCCATGGATGGATGGATGGGTAGGTAAGCCAAAATATGGATGGATGGTGGTCAGACAGACAAACAGATAGATATTCAGTGCTATTAATGCTAGGTACTAGCATAAGTTCTGAGGACAGCTTAGGGAACAAATTAGTGTTTTTTTAAAATAAAAATACTATACTTGAGATCTGTTTTGTTTTATCCTCCCCTGGAAGATTATCCATATAAAAAGAAAATCTATAGGTTGCTTTAGGAACATGAAATAGCACCAGGGAAATTAGTTGGGTGATCTTAATTAATAGTAATTATTCCAAGCTAGAACATATCCATTTTATTGTCTATACAAAGAGATCTTTTATTTGTGGGACGAGTAGGAAAGACTTGTTAAAACTCAAAAAACAACTTTTAAAAAGAAAAATAGATCAATTTCATTAGATAATTATATGCTATGGCAGACAAAGATAAAGAAAGATGACAGGTTGCGAGAAATCTCTACCATGCCAAAAGTTGACAAATGACTAACAAATGCCAAATATCAACCAGAAATAAACAACACACAGACAGAGATTCTAGTTTTTCAAAATTGGCATAAGAAAAGGCATTTTATAAAATGGTTACTCAAAAAGCTAATAAGCTTATAGGAAGATTATTAGAAGCCATTATTATTTAACAAATATAATTGACAACACTGGTCTAACTTATAGTCTGATCTCTTAGGTTATCTTTATGCAAGAGATCAGTCATGTATGTCCACATCGCCACATTTGAAGGTAAATGTTCTCCATGAGTGAGCAGCCAGCCTTTAGAGACCGAGTTCCTATCCTGTTCTTCTAACTGTGATCATTTTGACTTTCTGTCAAAAGTAATTTTCATTTTTATTCCAAACACTATTTTCATCTGGCTCTTCAAAACCCCTTTGGAGAAAGTATGCTTCTCCATTTAAATAATCAGAATTATACTGTGTCTAACAACCCTGAAATTCTTATTTTTGGGCTTCAGGCATTAAATCATCTAGAGAAAACTCAGATAAAACAGAAGTAGCATGAATATTAAAAATATGTCTTAATGAAGAAAGTGAGATGTGAAGAGGCTAAGTAGCTCATCCAATGCCACAGAACTAATAAGCAGTAGAGTTGGAAATTAAACTTTTGATCAGAGATCAAGTTCTAGACCACAGGTTTGCAAGCGGAGTTGTTGAAGGATACTAAATAACTAAGCAACATAAAGCTATTTTTATAAAATTTATTTTTTATTAATTATTTTATCAACCCTATTCTGTGTCAGGCACATAACTGAATATTGGGGCTACAAAGCTGAAACTCACAGCCTACTTGGAAAGATAGGTAAGACAGATATTACTTTATGCACCTCATAAATTCAGCATGAGCGCACTGGTGGTGATATATCAGTGTATTGTGGGCACTGAGAGCAGGAACACCTAATTCAGGTAGGAGAGGTCCTAAAAGCTTTCTGACCGAACAGTTCAGATGAGCTAGAGTTAGCCATGAGGAGGCTTGAGGAGGCGAAGCAACTTAAAAGGCATCCAAAGACAATGTAGACAAAAGCATCAGCAAGTTTAGTATGCTGAATCATAGAATATAAAGTAGAAACGAGGTTGAAATGAGAAAAGATAGAGCTCAGCTCTTGGAGGGCTTTTGGATACGGCAAAGTTTGGACTTAGTTCCATGAATGAATGGGATTATAGAGCTATAGATAGGAGAGTCATATAAACATAAATAAACAGTAAATAGTTCAGGTGGCAGATTGGAAATAGATTTAAAGGTCTATTAGTCAAAATAAGCCAAGTTGTGCTGTGGTAATAAATCTCTAAATTTCAGTGAGTTAATGCGATAATGGATTATTTCTTAAATATCCAAAGACTAGAACTGGCTGGCTAGCCTTCCTCCATCTGGGAGCTATACCATCTGGAATGTGTGTCCTTCCAGGTTACTGAAGCAGAAGAGACCTGAAGGATATTGCAGGAGTGTTTACAGGTTGGGACTAGATGAGGCTTTCATCAATTCCTCTCAGAGAGCACGTTCTTGCTGCTCTGTTGAGAGTCCAGCACAGAATAGAGTACTTCTTTCAGTCTTGTTTGTAATAGGCCCAAGATACTTGTATGTTCTCATTGCTTGAGAAAAATTGTATACTCCTTTATTCACTTCACTCAATAAATGCCTTTTAAAAAAATATGTTTTCATCAATTTTTAGAGAGAGAGGAGGGAAGAAGGAGAGGGGGAGAAATATCAATGTGAGAAATAGCGATTGGTTGCTTCTTGTACACACCTTGACTGGGGATTGAATCCACAACCTGGGCATGTGCCCTGACCAGGGGTCAATATGGTGACCTTTCGGTGCACTGGATGGCGCTCAATCAATTGATCAATTGAGCCACACCGGCCAGGGCTCAATAAATGCTTTTTTGAGCATCTGCTGTGATCCAGGCACTGCCATCACACCAGGGATACAACATTGTTCATGTTACTTTCCTGTGGGTAAGCTCTTATTTGGCTCTCCACTCACAGGATGATATGTGCAAAGGATAGAGTAATAGAGTAAGTGGGGTGGAAGGTGCAATATGGGCCAGATTCTGTATCTCATAGGCCATTTTAAGGGATTTAAATTTGACTAAAATGAAGGTACTTTAGAATATTCTGTGCAAAAGAGTGGCATGGGCTGACTTAATTTTTTAGAAGGATCATTCTTGCTGCTCTATTGAGAACAGACATAAGGTGGTAGGGTGGAAACATTGAGATCTATTGGGAAATTATATAGTAGTCCAAGTGAGTGATGATGGTGGCTCAGTCCAGGGTGGACACATGGAGCTGGTGAAAAGTGGTCAGACTTTGGACGTATCATGAAGATGTCTAATTTTGTAAAGGTATTTAACTTTGAAGATACCATCATCAGAATTTGAGGGCAATTACATGTGTGACTTAAGTTCCCAGGACAACAAAGCTGCAGTCAACTGAGGAGAGATGAACCTGAATTATTGAAATTGTGCTGAGATGGTTTCAGAAAGGCTTTAGAAAGTATTAGTTTCATAAACTATTCAGATCTAATGGGTGTTCCTTTAAAATTTGAAATAATAACAATGTTTACAAGAAAAATATTTTTATTAGAATTAATGCTTAGCTGCAAACATTCCACACAACTGACCATCTATCCTATATAATAAAGAAGTAATATGCAAATTAACCCTCACATCCTCACAAGATGGCTGCCTATGACCAGGCTGGCAGGGAGTTAGTGAGGGACCACCAAACGACTGAACAAGCAGGCTGCATGGTGTGACCAGGCTGGCAAGGGGGGTAAGGTACAACCAAATGACTGAACAGTAGGCTGTGTGGGGCAACCAGGCCAGCTGGGGGGCAGTTGGGGGCGACCAGACCAGTGGGGTAGGGGGGGAGTTAGGAGTGACCAGGCCAGCAGGCAGGGCCAATTGGGGCGATCTGGCTGGCACGCAGAGGTGGTGAGGGTGTGATCCGGCTGGCAGGGGGGAAACTTAGGGGGTGACCAGGCAGGCAGGCAGGTGAGCGATTAGGAGCCAGAGGTCCAGGATTGTGGGGATCGGGTCTAAACCGGCAGTCGGAAATCCCCTGATGGGTCTCAGGTTGGAGAGGGTGCAGGCTGGGCTGAGGGGACCTCCCACCCCTGTGCATATGGCTAATATGCAAAGTGTCCCCTCAGGAGTTCAACCAGGAGACTGGGAGTTTGATTGCTCGCTATGATGTGACCACCAGGAAGAGGTGTGGAATGAAGGACGGTCCCAGCCAGCAGCCTGCAGCCAGGGAAGGAAGGCCCAGCCGGCACCTGGAAGACCTCAATTGGCCCCGATCGCTGGCCAGGCCAAGAGACCCTATAGGTACATGAATTTCATGCACCAGGCCTCTATTTTACATAAAATCTATAGATCTTTCTACTTACAATGAAAAGAAGTTGGTTAATAAATTGCATATCTTTTTTGAAAGCCAAGTCAGCAAACAGTGCGGTATATTAGATTAGATTCATTTTGATATAGCAATTTATTGACTTTTTGTTAGGGGCATGTTTGCTTTATGGGAACTCCCCTATTTCTATAACTCTCATACAAATAAGACTGTCTATTGTTATTAATTATTATTATATTAGAAAGACACTAAATAAGGTATGCCAATTTACCTTGATTTGATTCATTCGCTGGGTACAATTTAGCAGAATGAGATCATATTTAAGTTTGATTATAATGAAGGCAGAGAATGGAAGAAGAACATTTTAGGCATATAGAACAGGAAACATAAATGCATGGATATGAACTTATGGTAATAATAGACTATAGGGCCCATGAAAGGGATCAGTTTGGGTTTGGAGTTGCAAGGAGTAAGGAATTAGAATTAGTAAGGTCTGGTAAGGTTGATTATTAAGTTATATGTGGGTAACTTATAAGGTATAATAAAAGTTTCAATTTTATATTTTAGGTGAAATAAAGATAATGATGTGAAAATGTAAAAGAACAATTGAAAAATCCTCCAATGGAAGATGGAAAGTAGAAAACAGACAAAGGAAAGCCAGTAGAAAGCCACCCAATGGGAGCATATAAGTGAAAGACAATTTAATCCCTAGAGATCTCAGAGAACCAAGTTTCTAAACTAGAGCTCATCTAGCATGAATGACAAACTAAAGTTATAAGCAATTATGTGGTTATATATTGTTTTGTTTATACACTGACAAACATCAGCTTTATTTTTCTCTTCTATTAGGCTAAGGAATCAATGACCCCAGAAAGATTGAAGGATCTTTTTATAGATACATCATAAAAAGCCTACCACTCAACTTCATATAACATATGCTTTCTAAATCTGCCCCACTCAATTAACCAGGAAGTTCACATATAATTGTACAACTTTTATACCTAGTGGAAAAGCTGCATTCTTTGGGGAAGTAGGCAATAGATATATGTTAAAAAGCCATACTCTAACACTAGTTTTTTAGAAGCAATAGCAATGTATAAATCATAGCATGTGTTAGAAAACTTCAATGCAACCAAAAGACACCACATCTAAAGAAGGAAATAATATATGAAATATCATAATCAACAAACAATATTTAGAATATGTTTTAGAATTTTCTAAAAGTTAATAAGTAAAATATAAGCTAGTCAAAAGAAAAAACAGCAAAGTATTAATAGGTGATTCACAGAAAATAAATCTGAAGTTTTCATTGAGCATATATGGAAAGATGCTCAAAGACCAATATTAAAATAGTGTTCATCTCTTAAGGATGAGGAAGAGAGGGGAATGAAATTTGGAAGAACTGCAAAGTGAATTGCCATTTCTTGTGTAACATTTAATACCTTTAAATAATAAAAAGCAGAGTGAATATTGCTAAATATTAACATGTGGTTATCTAAGTGTTAAATATATGCATGTTTGACTTACTCTTTGTATTTCCTTTTATATTTATAAAATATTTCTTAATAATAAATGTACAAAATATGTATGACAATTTTACCATTGAATTCTATAAAAATTTCTCTATCTATAATTTTTGTGAGAAAGCGTAGTAAGGGAGGCAGTATGAAGTAAGGGAAAAACATACGAGGAGGAGTTAGAATTCTAAATCTAGTCCCAAATCTGCCAATTGCCCACTGTATGACCCTGAGTAAATCACTTAATTCTTTTAAAACTGACTTCTCACCTGAAAACTGGAACAATAAGTCCACCTTTACTACATAAAGTTATTGTAAGAAGTGAATTATTTCATGTATATAAAAAGTGATGTTCAAATATAAAGAAAAAATATATGAAAATTCTTAAAACCTCTAGGTAATTGAAATGAACAGACTTTCCCATGTATTGTCATTCTGAACTTATGGAAACAGACATTGAAACAGAAAGACACACATCTCTTCTTACCGGGTCTATTAGCTGGGAATAGAGTTCATGGCAATTATCAAAAATGTACTTGTATGTAGCATCCAGGCAAGCTCTGACACAGTCCTTTACCACCATGCTGGCCTTTGGGGGGTTTTGCAGCTCCAGAACCTGACAGAGAAATTGTTTTCTTAAATTGCAAAATGGAACATTGCAATCTCATATAAACAACTCAAACCATTTCACTAAAGGCTTTTAGTTGATTTTTCTATGTTCAGGAAAAATGTGGTCATAGAAATGTTACGAATGAGTAAATATCCCCTTTATCTAATGTGACAACTCATTGAAAATGTTCATAGTTGTAAATATTCAAATAGAAACACTAGATGTGACCAATCACATTATTTATTTATTTATTTATTTATTTATTTATTTATTTATTTCAATCATTTGACAAATATTTATCACCTATTATATGCCAGATAATGGTTATATTGCAATGAACAGCAGAAACAAAAATTCCTTTCAGCCCTAACTGGTTTGACCCAGTGGATAGAGCGTTGGCCTGCAGACTACAGGGTCCCACGTTCGATTCCGGCCAAGGGAAAATGCCCAGGTTGCAGGCTCAATCCCCCTCTGTAGGGGGTGTGCAGAGGCAGCCAATCAATGATTCTTTCTCATCATTGATATTTCTATCTATCTCTCTCCCTTCCTCTCTGAAATCAATTAAAAATATTTTTTAAAAATCTCTTTCATTATAGAGCTAAATTTTAGTAGATAAAAAAATCAGTAAAATATATTACACTAGTGATCTGGTGCATGAATTTGTGCACATTGAAAGAAAATTAATTAGAAAAAATATTTTAATATCGCTCTTCACACTTTATAATAGAAGTGTCAACCAAATTCACGATTGACAATGACAGATCAAAACGCAAACATGCAATTGGCGCCAGCGAGAGCTTTATATGTATCATGCATGTGAGAGTCAACTTAGCCTTTTATATATATAGAATAAACTTGCTTAATTAGGCCTGCTTTCTGATTTAGCTAAACTTTTCAAGCCCAGTGAAGCACCTCAACTTCTCTTTCAGGTAATTGTCAGCAACACAGCAGTAAATATCAACACAAAGCAGATTATTATTGTAGATCACCCAGGGAGAACAAAGGGCAAAATATTTAACTGTAGGAGTGTTTGACTATATTCTACACAGTGAGAAAACTTGAAGCTATTTTCAAGTTCCACCATTTCTTCTTTTCAGTTGGGTCAAGTTTCTAAGCTTTTTAAATCTCCATTTTCTGGCTAATGAGAAGAAAATAGGATCCTGCTGAGTCTCCTGTCTACCTACTCCAGGACTTCTGTGAAGATCAAGTAAGATGAGGCACGGGAAAACGCTTCATAGACATTTGGTTAAAGTGTGAAATGTTTCCACCTGGCTATAAAGCAAGTCATGTTCCTGGACTGAAGAAACTGCAAGGAGGCTAGTAGCTAGGGAGAGGAAGCCAGGCGTTGCTATGGGAGGTCATTACCTGGATGGACACTTAGCATTTTAGTCTTTTATATACATAGATGATGATGCATGTTGAGAAGAAAAAATAGAGAAGACGATAAGAGGTATCTCAATGGAGTAGAATAAATACAGAGGATAGCAATAGTATATGAACTCAGAGAAATAAGAGGATGGAACTGGAGAAAAACTATATATATGCTATTGTAAGAACCTTAACTTTGATCAAGGTGGAAAGAAACTGGACTCTTTGAGTGGAAGAGCAAAATGACCTTATCCTTTAAAAGGTCCCCTTATGCTGTCTTAAGGTGGGCTATAGAATAAGAGAAAAGACCAGTGATGTGAATAGTGCTGTAATCCAGTCAAGAGAAGACAGTGCTTGGACTATAGTGGTAAGCTAAAAGCTGGCTGTTATAAAAAATCCTATTTGGGTTAATTTTGAAATGAACAGCAGGATTTGCTGTCAGTATATGATTGATGTGAGAGAAAGAGAGGAGTCAGATCCCAAGGTTTTAGCCTGACTGGTTGTTCCGCTGTTTTGCATATTACCCTTTTATTATATAGGACTATTTACAATATCCAAAATATTGAAGCAACCTATGTGTCCACAGATAGCTGAATGGATAAAGACGATGTCACACACACACACACACACACACACACACACACACACACACACACACGTGTGCACTGAAATATTAGCCATAAAAAGAATAATATCTTGCAATTTTCAACAACATAGATGAAACTGGAGGGTATTATGCTAAGCGAAATAAGACAGAGAAAGACAAATACCATATGATTTCACTTATGTGTGAAATCTAAAAAAACAAAACAGATGATCAACCAAAACAAAACAGAAGCAGACTCATAGATAGAGAACCAACTAGTGGTTGCCAGAGGGATGCGGTGGGGAAATGGGTAAAATGGGTAAAGGGGATTAGGAATACCAATGTCCAATTATAAAAGAAATAAGTCACAGGGAAGTAATGAACAGTATAGAGAATATAATCAATAATGCTGTAGTGACTGTATGGTGACAAAAGGAAATTAGACATTTCATGGTGATCACTTCATAATGCATATAAATATCGAACCACTATGTTGTACACCAGAAACTATTATAACATTGTATATAAACTATATTTCAATCAAAATGAAAGGTCAAACCAGACTTTAACCAGAGAATAAATGCGTTATATCTCACTAAGTCGGTGACAGAAATAAAATAAGGTACCTTCAGCCTAAAAAAGGTGATACTTGTCAGCAAGTCCACAGTTGATTTCAGGTCCTGCAGTCTTTCAGCATTGCCAGCAGGAAAGTTTTCCTGGTCAATTAGGAAACAGAAAATGGGTAAATTGTCAGCAATAATGTGAAACATCACAGAAAGTAAACAATTTGGAAATATACTCTTCTTATTCTTAGGAAGCTATACCTTTTTATTTATTCCCATAATGCAATAATAATATACAAAATGATATTATGAATGCAATATTATTCCTGGTTATTTAATAGTGTTGCTACTAAAAGAGAGGAAGACAGCATATATTTGAAAATATTTATAATTTTCTCAATATAGGTAATTTTTACAAAAATACTCTGGGAATATTTACATGTGCTACATTGGCTTTTAATCACAAAGAAACTTTATTAAAAAAAATAAGACTGTACTGCAAAGTCTCTCCCTGAAGTACTGTGGATTTTAACAAAAAGCTTCTATCAGTGAGAGTTGGTGAGATATGTCAACAAAAATGGAGATGTTTTCAGATTAGCTTCTTAAATGGCGATCTGGAAAAATCATAGGTAACTTCTAGCTATTAGTGAACTGGAGCAGCGTTGGGGTGTCTAAATGATGGAGAATGAGTGAACTCAAGTCCCTGTTTACTCTCAAATATCTTTTCATTGCCTGGCGTGGCAGTTCTCTTCTCATAGTGTTGTCCCCAGTTGCAATATAAAGGGTGAGTTTGACAAAATTTGGTATTATAATTTCTATAAATATGCAATTAAGGTGTCCATCAATAAGGGACTGAAAGTTGAATACAGGAGAAATACATGTGTGCAGATATAAAAAGATGTTTAGGGTAAACTGCTAAATAAAGAATGCAATCATTATTACTATAGTTTAAGATGTTTAGGGTAAACTGCTAAATAAAGAATGCAATCATTATTACTATAGTTTTTATGTGAATAACAATTATAAATTTTTAATAACTAAAACTATATGTGTGTGTGTGTATATATATATACATATATATATACTAGAGGCCCGGTGCACAAAAATTTTTGAACTCGGGGGGGGAGGGGGGTCCCTCAGCCCAGCATGTGCCCTCTCGCAGTCTGGGGCCCTCGGGAGATAACAACCTGCTGGCTTAGGCCTGCTCCCGGTTGGCAGAGGGCAGGCCCAATCCCTAGGTGCAGCCCCTGGTCGGACTCAGAGCAGGGCCGATTGGGGAGTTGGGGCGCCGCCCCCTGTCATGCACAGAGCAGGGCGATTGGGAGGTTGTGATGCCACCCTCAGTCACGCTCAGGGTAGGGCCGATTGGGGGGTTGGGGCACCGTCCCCTGTCACACTCAAGGCAGGGTCGATGGGGAGGTTGCGGCGCCACCCCCTGTCATGCACAGAGCAGGGCCAATCAGGGTGTTGGGGCACTGCCCCCTGTCACTCACAGAGCAGGGCCCATCAGGGGCTTGGGGAGCTCCCCCTGTCAAGCACAGAGCAGGGCCCATCAGGGGGTTGAGGAGCTCCCCACTTTCACTCACAGAGTAGGGCCGATAGGGGAGATGAGGCACTGCCCCCTGTCAGACACAGAGCAGGGCGGATCAGGGGGTTGGGGCACCTCAGCCTGTCACACACAGAGCTGCAGGGCGATCAGGGGGTTGGGGAGCTCCCTCCTATCAGGCACAGAGCAGGGCTGATCAGGGGGTTGGGGCGCCTTCCCCTGTCACAAACAGAGCAGGGAGGATAGGGAGGTTGTGGCCCCGCCCCCTGTAACACACAGAGCCGCAGGGCGATCAGGGGGTTTGGGCGCTGTCCCCTGTCATGCTGATCCCGGTGCCGGGAGGCCTCGCGGCTCTGCTGATCCCGGTGCTGGGAGGCATATTACCCTTTTACTATATAGGGTAGAGGCCTGGTGCACGAGTGGGTGCTGGCTGGTTTGCCCTGAAGGGTGTCCTGGATCAGGGTGGGGGTCCCCACTGGGGTGCCTGGCCAGCCTGGGTGAGGGGATGATGGCTGTTTGCAGCTGATCACACATTCTTCAGGGTGGGGGTCCCCACTGGGGTGCCTGGCCAGTCTGGGTGAGGTGCTGAGGGCTGTTTTCAGGCTGGGGGTGACTGAAGCTCCTAACCGCTCCTTTTTTTCTTTTTTTTCTTTTTTTATTCTGGGCCAGCTTTAGCTTTGAGGCTGGCTCCAGCTCTTAGGCCTCTGCTGCTGAAAGTAGGTTTCTGGCCTTTGCTTACAATGTTGCGATCCTGCTGGCTGAAGCCCGGTGGACTAAAGCAGGTTTCTGGGGTTTTGTTTAGCTTCTATATTTGTTACATAGTTGCTTAGAGTTGCAGCTCAGAGGCCTGCAGTGGCAGGCGGGGAACGTTGGAATCCTCGGTCACTGAAGCAAGCAAGCCTCATGTTAGTTTCAAGCTGCCTGGCTGCTGGCCACCATCTTGGTTGGCAGTTAATTTGCATATTGCCCTGATTAGCCAATGGGAAGGGTAGCGGTCATATGCTAATTATCATGTTTCTCTTTTATTAGATAGGAGATATATATATATATATATATATATATATATATATATATATATATGTGTTTCACCTGGAGAGGCAGTATAGAATTGTTAACAATGAACTCTGTACAGCTTAAAGATCACATTGTACTGATCCAGAAGGAATGCCTTAAGCAGCAAGTATCTCAAAAGTTAAGGAAATATTAGCAGGATATCTCAGAAACAAGGACTGAGTTTTCAAGGTGAGGACTGGGCCATATATCTACTCCATAAATTAACTGACGGCCACTCAATCTGATAGTTATTGAAAGAATCATAAAATTAAGCTACACACACAGTATTGCTGTAGGCTTATGTGAGGCTAGGACGGGTACATGACCAAGGGACAAATGCTTGCTTATTTAGCAGACCCTTCTAATGTGACAGGAAATGAGATCTCATAATCAGGATTTTTTTGCTTTTCCCTTACATAATGAATATCTTTTTACAATATGACAAGAAATCATCTGAGCCAAGCACAATATTTTACTTTTAGTCAAATCGTTTTGTACATACCCTATACTTTGACAGGTCAATCCTTAACGAGTTGTGCAACTGGTCTAGCAGTTTTATGAATCTTTCCCTCTGTCCAAAGAAAACACAAAATAGGAGAATGGAAATAAATGGTCAGTATCAGTTATTGTCCCCACTTCATAGAAATCAAGGTTCAAACATATCAATGACTTGTCCAAGATTATAGAGCTGGTATGGGACATAGCACTGTCTCAAAATAAGGTCTCTTTGACACCAAATTTACATTCTTTCAGTAAGTCACACTGGCTCTCTGTGATGAATGAGAAAGTATCCAGAGAATTATGTACTGTAGAAAGAGAGCAGGCAACTGAATTGTACTGATTCATGACAATATGAGTCAGAAAGAGAAAATATAACCCATCTCTCTACCCACAAACACCAGCCCACCTCCCCAGAAATAAATTGTAGTGTGTGTGTGTTGTTTTTTTTTTTTTAATATTTCTCCCACCTATGGAAGTGGGGACAGCTGCTGTTTTTTCAAAAACCATTTCAAAAAGCATTTTCCTTTTGGTAACGTGTACAGACTTCACAATCTGAAAGGATCTATTGCTTTTAACTTATGTTTATGTTTTAAGCTAAAAAAAGTATAAAATATCGGGCAACAACAACAAAACACTAATGCTTCCCCTTGATTCTGTGTTGGTATTGGACCGACCTCTTCATAGGGATTTGAAGATGATAAGAATAAGAAGTCTTGCTAATAAACATAAGGATAAAGTTGTGTGGATGAAAAACATTGAGTAAAAATATCAGTCTCATGCACGAACTTTATAGGTAGATAGTCCCACAATTCTGAGTCTCAAATTTCTAACCAAAAATTACAATAAAAAATATATGGGGGTAGGAGTAAATTATAGTAAATGTCTCTGCCTACATTAATATTCTGTATATACTAAAATACATTTTGAAGATACTGGCAAAAGTGAAACATTTTTTTAGTGTTTTCACATACAAGGTGGATTTATGGGGTATAGAACTCTTATTCCCTTGAAATTACTGATCTTGATGAAGTGAGCTGAATATTAATTGAGTTGATGAATTGTTCCTAAGTTGAAATTTCAATTTTCTGAATAAAGTAAAAATTTATCAGGTTTACACATTCGTGAACACAGTTTGAATATTGCTTCTGTGTTAACCCTTATGGAGGCAATAAAGCAATCTAATAAATGAGCCTTGCTTTTCATAAGTTTGCCATTTGTTCAGTGGATAAGACTTTCCTATAAAACAACTGAAAAATATTGTTGAGTTGACGGTATAAAATTTTTCTTTTCCATTTCCATCATACCTTCCCAGGAAAGGACCTGGCTTACACTGTCCTTTATTAACCTTTTATTCTTCCCATATTAGTACATGTGGTTCAGTGGCTCTCAATCAAAATTAAAAAAAATAAAAGAGCTATTATAATAATCAGTTTAGTCCATAGCAAAGTTAATTATTCAATGATTATAAAGGAAAATGTGTTGATGTCATATCTCTGACCTCTTCAACTGACCTTTGTGATTGGTACAAATCATCAAGACAGCTGGCGTGACCCTAGTCACTCTCTGGCCCAAATCACTGGCCCTGTTATATACACTGGGACCAACCATTCCGGTTGTCTGCTCTATATCCATTCTTCCACTCTTCCTTGCTAATGGAATCGCATGAGTCAAATGTGTCCATTATAAGATGCCCACTTTCCCAGACCTCTTTGCCTCTAGGAATGGCCATGTAGCCTGGTTTAGGTCAGAGGGTGAACTCAGCCTATTATCAATGAATTCCTATTTGGAAAGATTCAAAAGCGTGCGTGGCAGGCAGTGTTTGCTGTATTACTGTTTGCCACGTAAGTCTTTGTTAGTTTTTTGTCTTTGTTTTTCCCATTTGCTCTTTTTGTTTTCCTTTTCCCCACCTTAAATGTTGACTAGATCCTAGAAGGTAAAGCAGTCATCCTGTGGCTATAAGATGAAAAGCTATATAAATGGTAACAATAGTGTCTGGAGCAAGAAGCTAGGAGTCCCCACACCTCACCCTTGCCATGTCTGCCCACCCTTTCAAAAAATTACAATTCTGAGCAGCTACAGTAGCCCTGGGTTTCTATTACCTCTGTCCTTAGGTTACATGGAGAAAAAGAATCTTATTTAGTTAAGTTTGTTTGAGTTTCTGTTTCACGACGCTGAACAAAACCCTGACTGTTACAGATCACACATGTGGTTCCTACCTAGGTCTTCAGTAACCAGCTGGAAAATTTTACATTCAAGATAAATAGAAAACTGTGGAGAACACTGCCAGGCTTGTCACAAAATCTCAAACAATATCAGATAACGTGAAATTAAAAGTGCACTGCTGATTAAATTTTTATAGAGATCCTTTAAACAGCAGGACAGCTTGAAATTTAATTTTAACTTCCATATTTCTATTCAATTTGAGTGTGATTACCTTTGCAGGAGCAGAGGAGGCCTACTGTCTGCGCAGTGTGATTTGAGGAATAAAAGACTGGGAGATTAAAGACTGTTTCCCCTAAAGGGCATGCCACAGAGTCAGAAACTGCCATATTATCCAGTTCTTTGCTTTGGATAAGGACTCCATGTCTGGCACTTGGTAGGGATAAAATCAATAACAAGAATACTAAGTATTATCAGTTATCAAAAGTGTAGATTTAACTAGTTGATAAGAAAAACTAGATCCAGATAGTAAATATTTTCAGCATTGTAGCCTTTGTCACAGCTATTAAATTCTGTGTTGTAGCATAGTAGCTCCCATAGACAATATATAAACAAATGGGGCTGGTTTTTTTTTTTCCAATAAAATTTTGTGTATGGACATTGAAATTTGAATTTCATATCATTTTTATGTCCCACAAGTAATAGTCTTCTTTTGATTGTTTTAACAGTTTAAAAAATCTAAAATCCAATCTTAGCTCATGAGCCACACAAAATCAGTCGTTTTGGCTCTTGGGCAACGGGGAGATTTTGAGTAGGGGGAAGCTATTGCTACTGCACAACTGCATTCTTAGTAAGTCTCCTTTGGATCCTGGAACTGTGGAAGGAAAAGCCCTTACAAGGAAGGGGTGTAAAAACCTCTGCAGCATCCTGGGCTCTTCTCTCTTCCATTCCTTTCTTCTCAGTGCCTCACCCAATGGCAGGGATGATTTAACTTCAAGATAAAGATACCTAAGCTTTGGGCGCACTCACTGCCCTCAGCTTTCTTGGGAGGAGCCCTGGTCAAGTGCTCACCTGATCTTAGGTTTTTATAACATTTGCAAGAATAGGAGTAAAAATTATTCTGACCTGGATTGACAAATTGTGAAGACTTTTTTTTCTAGATGATACGAAAAGTAATCATTGAATAAGAAAAACAGAAACATTTCAAATAGAAGTAATACAGAGGCTATTTTGATCATTTTTGATAATTTAATGAATGTTGGAATTAACTGATTTGAAGTTAATATGGATACCAACAGAGATTCTATAACATTTTAAAATGCCACTACAATGTTGCTATCAAGGATAAACATCTTAATACACTAGTAAATGTCTTCGATTCAAAGAGCATTTAAGAAGTCCCTTCACAGGCAAACTTGAAAAGCAGTGAGATGTTATTCACTGACCAAGAGAGCTTAGTAGCTTCCCTCAGTTTGACTAAGCTTCACACAGGCTTCTGTTCTTGACTCTAGGTCCTGACCTCCCTTTTTTATTTTTAGAGTATTTTCTTTAGAAACTGTATAATTGCACATTTCTTCTCTACCCTTTTGAGATGTAAATCTTTTTAAATGATGCCTCTTACCAGTTTTATAAGCCGCTAATGTCTTTCTCAAGTACTTGAAAGCCATCTCTTTGAAATGTAAGTATTAAAAAGATAGCAACCCTATCTCCCAGTCTTGGCAGGAGGGTAGGAGACTAATTTTGATGGATGTCAATTAGCAAACACAGAAGGCCTAGCCACAGAAAGACTTTTACAAACTCAATATGCTGAACATATCCTACTGATCATCCTTCCCCCTAATATCTTTATGTACATTTTTTTCTATCTTATTCCAGCCCTTGTTTCAGGGGAGTTGAGCTCCAGCTTGCCTCTCTTCCCTATAGTCTTAAATGAAGTCTTCCTTAACTGTTTAACTTCATTGGGTTCAATTTTTGATTCGACATCACACAAGAAAAAAAGTATAATAAATGTATTCTCAAGTTTGATAAGTCATTAAAAGGTATGTGGCATTATCAATGAATTATGAAAGTGAAAGAAACTTTTCTAAAGTATCAATTTTCAAAGTTTGATCAACTGTGCTAGAAAAGAGTGAATTATCTTTTTATCAATAAAAATAATATATTTCAGAATTTTCTTTCATACAAAGAAGTGATCTAGCATCTGCAGCCAAAAACTTTAAAAAAAACTTTTATAGACATCTGTCAGGAAGTTAATTAATAAAAATATTATGTTGTTTTTCTAGAAATTGTAATATTTGTGGAATTTGTCTTATAATAACTTCTAATTCATTGTGATTCATTTTTATTAGAAATAAATATTAAATGTATATCAAATTTTTCATTGACAATTTTACATTCTTCTTAATGAGAGTCTTACGAAATAGTCTAAGGTTTAGGCAGCACAAAAACTAGAACTAATCACTTAGCAAGTCATACTGAAATAATTTCATCCCAAATGTTTTCCACATTCATTCTCTCTTTTGCCACATCACTTCATTTTCTCTAAAAAATTGTCTACTAGATGCGGCATTACTTTGTCTTACCAGGGCTAGCGCATCAGCCTTCTCACTGATTTCCATTTAGTCCTTCTGTGTTCAATGCCAGGAACTGGTTTACTCATTTCTCCTTTCTTCAGTGTGATTCCCTGTAGTTTTGAGACTAGACAACTAAATGCTGTATTTCTCAAACTCCTTTGCAGCCAGGTTTCTGCAATTATCTTAGTTTCTGCCTATTAGATGCATGGGAGCTACTACCTTTGGAAAGCAGACATTCCTGCTTCTTGGTTTACTTCTGCTGCTAAGTAAAGTCCTGGAGATATTTACTTCTCAGTCCCAGGTCACTAGCTTTGTGGTTTTATAAAGACTGTTGCATTGTAAATAGAAGCAGCCTTCAGGTTCATCTTTCTGACTGTAGGAAAGCTCATAGCTTCTCTTGCAAATCAGTTTCACTGTGATATTTTAAGAATTATTACAGAAGGATCCTCCTCCAGTCCTTCAGATGATAATTGTAAGCATCTAATTCTCTGTGCCAAAACCCTTTCAATTTAAAGTTGCTTGGATGGTTTCTATTACTACAACTGAACTCTCTGTCTCATACTCATTTTATCTTTCCCCTCTGTAATATTTCCTCTAAAGAGTGATCTAAGTAAAAAATTCTATCAAAGTATACCCTTTGCCTCAAGATGAAGCCCAAACATATTAGTGGGCAATTTAATATCAACCCCAAAACATGGCATTGTCTTATACTTCCATTTTTTATTCTATCTGCCATGCTCAGTAGGCAGGCTACCTTATACAAACTTCTTTCAGCTTATTTTACATCTTTACTTCTCCTTTCCTTTCCTCAAATGTCTCCCATGCCTGATATAGTATTTCTACTACTTCGTGGACATCAGAAAATATTACTCATCCCTAAAGCCTTGCTCCCTTTCTACATTATTTTTTATAAGTTTTATAATAAAAATGTGAAAACAAGGGTAAAAGTTGGTGAAGAAATAGAGGTTACTGTCTTATTTAAAGCTTTGTATCCTTTGCTTCATTTATCATTATAACATAGGCATTGCTCAATTATATGAACGTTTCTTTAAAAACTTGACTTTAATGATTACATTATATTTTAGTGAATAAATGAACCCTAGTTCACACAACCATTCACCTCTGTCCTTCACTGAGGAACACTATGACATTAGACTTTAACCTCAACTGTTTCACTAAGCAATGACCTCCTAATTGCCAAATCCAATAGGCTCATTTCTTTGCCCATGTTATTTGAACTTTTTTTGCAACACCTGACAATGTTATATACTCTCCTTTTCTCAAAATAGTTACATTGCCTTTCATAGTATCATGTTATTATCATTTTTGTTCAATTTCTTTAACCATTTTCCTCAGCAAAAGTTGCTTTGCCCATCCTCTCCAGCCCTGAAGATTCTGTCTGTTTCACTTAATTATTGAATATTTTCATCTAAACTATGACTTCAAATAACACCTATACCCCAAAATGGTTTTCTTCCCTTGAGTATTTGTTTTTAAATCTTCATTAGTAAAATAGCTTTTCCCATTGGTTTAACTTTTGAAAACTCAAACTGTCTCAGTTACACCTTTGTGAAGGATAAAGAAGGTCCAATATAATGGTTACAAGTGATAGTATCAGCTTCAAAAGCCAGGTAAATAAGAACGTCAAGCTTTAAAGTGCACGTACGAGACACTTTACCTACATATTTGTACAAATAACCTTATTTTCAATAGGTAGAGAACAATATAGTTGCATTTGCATACCATCTCACCGATGTATCCAGATGCAGTTTGAGATTTTCTTTTGACACCTCCTCTACAATAAATCATTTGATTTACAAAATGAAGTTTGTTATAACCATTTTGCCACTGAAACACTGAAAAGAACTGAAATCAATTTGATTTTTCTTCTTTGGGTCAGCGTGAAGTGAAAAAGCATGCTACTTATTTCCCTCCAGGTAGCGTTTATGTTGGATATTAATCATGTAAACACATCTTCTTTCTCAGTGGTAAAAGGTTCCGTGTTCCACAACGTTGGCTTATTTTGCACAATGTACCCAGGCAGAATATTAAAAGCAAAACAATTTCATAACACTGAATACTTTATGTTTCAGGTAAAATCCTGGGACAATCAGTGCTGTTACCAAAACGAGGTGTTTATAACAAAATTACTCTATGATCTGGTATTACTCATGATCATATTTTCTTGGGCTGGTTAGGGAATGTTCTTTGGTCCCAGCTGTTGCAAGAGTCAAACTGTATAACAAAAGTACCTGGTGGTGTAATGTTTAGACCAAGCATATCAAATTTAAAAGCTAACACAGGCCAAACAAACAAAGTTTAAGTTTATATGGGCCATGAAAAAAGCTCAAATTTTCATAGAAACAGGTTTATTTCAATAGAGACATGCTGAATACAAAGGGCTGAAATAAAAATGAGTAATCGTTAGCATAAAATAATAGAACATTTTAATAAAAAATAATATTTTTTCTTGAACATTAACTTACCAGATACTGAATAACTGCAAATTAATAAGTGTAACCCAAACAAACCTATTTTTCTTTTCTCCAAAAGTGAAATATATCCTGTTGCACACACCAAACAAGTCAGTTCAAGACTAATGACATGGCAATCGGCTGCTAAAATATTCGCTGCTAGTATTAGTAGAGAGAAATGGTGCACCTGAACATAAGGCACGTAAGGAAAATGAATGCAACACGATTGTAGTAATCAGTCTTTAGCGAATGTTGTAGGGCGATATTAATAATTATGTATAACAGGGTATTGCAAAAATTAAGTTATGAATTTTTTTTCTTTTTTTAAAAATATATTTTTATTGATTTCAGAGAAGAAGGGAGAGGGGAAGAGACATAGAGACATCAATGATGAGAAAGAACCATCAATCGGCTGCCTCCTGCACACCCCCCACTGGGGGTCAGGACCACAACCCAGGCATGTGCCCTTGACTGGAATCGAACTTGGGACCCCCCAGTCCAGAGTCCGATGCTCTATCCACTGAGTCAAGCCAGCCAAGTCAAGTTATGAATTTTTTATTAAAACATTTCTTACATACCATTATATTGGCTGGGCCGCAAAAATATTTGTTGTGGGCTGCATGTGGTCTGCAGGCCACGAGTTTGACATGCTTGGTTTAGACTATAGGTAGGGCAGGAGAAATGAAATCTTCATATCTTATTACATAGAGCACTTTCTATGTTTACAAACTGGCTTACCACCTCTTCCTAATTTTAATTTGAGAAACATGTTAAAGAAATAATTATTGTCCACATAGAGCAGATTGAGAAACAGGTTTAAATGACTGAACTGACTAATTTTCTTCTACTAGTGTTTATTTTGACTTGTCATTAAATAACAATCACTTTTTCCTTTGATTCATTCCACCTCATCTTACCCACCTCACATGCATTTTCTTTTAGATGGAAAAGATAAGAAAATAGTAAACACAGCAGCACATTCCCCCGCCCCTCCCCCAGCTTTACACCCTTTTATTTGCTGGTTTCATTTGTTTCTACTCTATGACACATAATGTCCTAAATTTGATTTCTAACACCACAATCAATCACGAATTCTATTCAGTGAACCAATTTGGAAGTTCAGTGGGAAATGTAACTGCAGTCTCATGGAAAAATACCTCTCCCTCAGGGATATTGAACAGAGCTACTGGACTACCCAGGTGCCCTGGCCCAAACCTTGGGAATCTTTCCAGGCATTTTTCCATTTCCCTCACTGTCCACATCCTTAAAGATACTTAATGAGGTTGATTTTATACCCTGAAAAGCTCTGAAATTTGTTCTTCCTTCTTGATCTCCACTAATTCTTTGTTTAGATCTTTACCACTTTACTAAGATTAGTTCATTTATATCCTATTTCCAGTTTTGTCAATTTCAATTTTTTCAAAAAATGTTTTTATTGACTTTAGAGAGGGGAAGGGAAAGGATAGAAAGATAGAAACATCAATGACAGATAGAAACATTCATTGGCTGCTGACCAGGAATTAAACAGGGGATCTCTTGGTTCTTGGGTCAATACTCAACTACTGAGCCACATTGGCCGGGCTCAATTTAATTTATTGCTTATGGAGAATGAGCTACAGTGACAGGGGCAGTAGATAATAATTGAGATTCCACAGGATCCCTGCATTTTTACTTTTCAATGTGTTTTGGATGCATTTGAATACTTCATGTGGACAATCTTAATTAGATACAAGTAGTTTTGTTAGACTCTTTATACATCTACCAGAGGCTCAATGCATGAAATTCATGCACTGGTAGGGTCCCTAGCAGCTGTTGGCTGCCGGTTGCCAGCCGGGGCCTCCCTTCCTTCCCCCTGGTCAAACTCCCAGGAGAACTCCTGTCGAGGGGACAATTTGCATACTATGCTTTTATTATATAGGATTATTATTATTTTTTTTTACTTAGAAGATATGCTGTTCTCCATCAGTACCAGTAGAACGAACAGAAAGTATAAATGAAGGCTAATAGAGAAGTCAACCAAGCTCACATTTACCAGGGAAAAGTGTCTGCAATGGTGAATCCCAAATTTGCATACATGGAGAATTTCTTAAAAAATACCAATGCTCTCACAAAATGTATGTATTCCCCCATTGGAAAAGGTCATTCCAGATGTGGAGACTTCATCTAATGAAGATGCTTACTGACTGTCAAAATTATTTCACTGAATATGTTTCAGATGGACTTTTAGCTTTAGCCCAATTATAGTAATTGATATTCCCTAAGATGTACCTTCTGCAATGAGATTCCAAGAATATCTGGAGTCCAATGCCCCTTTAATATGTAACTCCTATAAGCTACTAGAAATTTTATAATTAACAAAACAATACTTACACCAAAATTGGTAGCGGCAAATCGATCTGAGGCAGAAACCTGCACATTTGTTGAAACTGTCGTGTGAGCATAGAAAGCATTTATATTCGCCAGCAAGGTGCTCATGATGGCAGGGACGCCAGGGCACATGTATTTAGAAGACAGACATGAGAAGTGCCTGCAAAACAAGAACATCGAGCCCTTTAAACAAGAATTACATAATTCAAACAACAGCATAACTTCTAACACCAGTAATTAAATAATTCCTCAACTGCATCTGAAAAGGACCAAACACTCCCATAGCTCTAATTGAAATAGAAAGCAATTTTGGCCCTTTAAAAATTCCTCACTCACAGATGTGAAGTGGCTTAATTAGAATATGATTTGCCACAGGGTGTGTGCATAAACCCTTTCAACTGTGAGAGTGTTGTGTGTAGACACCAAAAGTGCAATTTCCAGAGACTCTAGCACCGTGGGGAAGCAATAACACAGGCGTCTCCTTTTCCCCAGCAGCTGTGCCCTGACTCATTTCATGGGTAAAGCAAGAGGCCGTCCTCAGACTGCACATTGATTGAAAAAGTAAATGTAACATCTGCCTTGAGTCCAGCTTGTGAGCTTTTGTCATAACGGATTAACATCCATAAGCAGTTCTGTCTCCCAAGCATTTTGCTAAAGCCAGGATTTAATTAAGCCAACAGATGAGTAGTGAGGGCAGGTTGGATTACGCCAGCTTTATCCTTAAAGACCATTCCTTTTGAACCTTGAGCGATAGTATCATAGGATACACACATGAGAAGCAATAAGTGTTCAGTTCTGTTACTCCTCTCAAGAGAACCTGTTTCATTGGAATCATAACAAACGACCTGAGCACGGAAAGCACGGCTTAGGGATGAAAGTGAAAGATAAGTTGTACATGGAGGAAGGAAATTTTCAGGACATAATCTGGACCCATGTTGCTGTCCTACCACAGTCATGTGTGCTCCACCTAGACATCAGTGGATTTTGTAGTAGTGAGTGCAAGCACAGAGTGCACATACATACATAAATGGACCGAGTCCCACCTCAAATGAAATGGCTGGTGGTCCTTCAAAGGGTGGCTTCTCTTAGATCTCAGCCAGGCCACTCTCCTAGAGCTTGTTACGATGCTAGCTAATAAAAGTAGGTTAAAGTTTTAAACGTGGATCTTTGAGGATCCTGAATAACAAACAATATATACCATGAGAGTTACATAACTTGTGCAATTTAACCCTGGAATTAAATGATCACTGATTGCTTCTTTTGGGTAAATATTTTGACTTTACTATACACTAAGTTAATTCTCATTACTATCTATTAAATACTACAAATTTACATAAAGATATCAAATATAGAAATTAAAATTCTCTAGCACTATGATTTCGCATTTCTTTCTCCCCCCTACAACTCATAATTATATTTGTTAGGCCCAAATTAGAGGTCAATCCATAATTGTGGTTTATGCGATGCCTGAGGCATCTTTGACTTTCTGCGTGTTCAGCTACCAGGCTTATAATGGGCTTCACTCTGGCAATGTGTCTGCCTCAGAGCTGGTGTGCCCTTTCTTTGTGTGTGGTTACTGCCAAGGCCTGCTTTTTTGCTTCTAACCATCTCTTTGAAAATCATTTCCTTTTAAGAGCTGCAGTTCCAATACTACTTAAATTATCCTAAGGGGAAGAGATGAAACAGGATTAAAAGTACAATTAGCAATTTAAATGACAGAGTATATCCTTGCAGCAAACCACCCCTTCAAAAAGTATACCTTCAAATAAAATAGGTCAAACAGTACTACTATAATTTCTAGAAAAGCATAACAATTCCTACACAGACTTGATTAAGAACAATTAATTAATAATGTTAAAATCACTTGACTTCATTTTTGCAAGAAAGTAGAGTTAGTGTCAAATCAATTTAGCAAATGGAATTTTAGTGCCATGGGAAAAGTTGAAGTAACGAACTCCAAAAAGACAATGCTTGAATTGGCAATAATGAGATTGTTACTAGGCATGTTTTTAGCTCAAGCAACTGCCATAATATTGTCAACCATTAATTCTCAAATTATGACTGGGAAAATATCAGAAGTCATGTGTACTTCAAATAACACATGTGGATTCAGCCCACTTGCTTTTGTTTTGTCAGTATCATAATGGAGAAAAAAATATCTAACTCCCCTGTCTTTTCATGGATAACTGTCCCTAATGACACCCATCTTGTGGTTTTCAAGGGATGAAAATGCCTTTGATTAAAATATTTTAAAATCTCTCAACTATTTTTAATGACCACAATAGCAGGGTGACTAGAAAGCAGCACTAAAAAGATAATGATTCTTAAATCCTTATAAGGGTTTTCAGAGAAACAATACAAGATGAAAGGAAAGAATTTCTGTATTCTTGATGTTAGAAATATACTAAAGCAGTATTTATCACATTTGCTCCAGAGAATTCAGAGTAGCATGCATTTCAGTGATGAATAAATGTTTTATCCATTCTTTTTGCTAAAGACTTTTTAAATATTTTTTATTTTATTGATTTTTTTACAGAGAGGAAGTGAGAGGGAGAGTCAGAAACATCGATGATGAGAGAAACATCGATCAGCTGCCTCCTGCATACCCCCTACCGGGGATGTGCCCACAACTAAGGTACATGCCCTTGACCAGAATCAAACCTGGGACCCTTCAGTCTGCAGGCTGACACTCTATCCACTGAGCCAAACCAGCCAGTGCAGGGGCTTGAACTTTTAAGGATCACTTCTCTTTTGGTCAAAAGCATCAGAGTGTTTCGTAGGTGCTATTGATTGCTGGTGCTCAATTACAGAGGTTTTTGAATTATGTAGGAGAAATCCTATATAATAAAAGGGTAATATGCAAATTGACCTAACAGCAGAACTACTGGGAATCACTGGTCACTATGACACACACTGACCACCAGGGGGCAGATGCTCAATGCAGGAGATGCCCCCTGGTGGTCAGTATGCTCCCACAGAGAGAGCTCTGCTCAGCCATAAGCCAGGCTGACGGCTTCCAGCAGAGTGGTGGTGGCGGGAGCCTCTCCCACCTCCTCAGCAGTGCTAAGGATGTCCGACTGCAGCTTAGGCCTACTCCCCGCTGGCAAGTGGACATCCCCCGAGGGCTCCCGGGCTGCCAAAGGGATGTCTAACTGCCAGCTTAGGTTCAATCCCCCAGGGAGCGGGCCTATGCCAGCAGGTGGACAGCCCCTGAGGGGTCCCAGGCTGCAAGAGGGCACAGGCCAGGCTGAGGGGACTCCCCCCTCCCCCCCCCCCCCCGAGAGCACACATTTTTGTGCACCGGGCCTCTAGTAAAGTAATAAAATGCATAGGGTTTAGAGAAATGATCAAAGTTGGATAGCAAGTCAGAATGGGACATGCAAGCTGCCCATGAGTTCTCTGTCACCTCTCTTCGTATGTGCCTTAATTTGCCCCCATGCCTATATTCTTATAGCACACATGCATATCTCTATTATACTGTTTTATTATTTAATTTCTTCTTCCTTTTCCCCCTAGATTAGGAACTCAGTGGGCACAAGAGCCATCTTTTATTATTGAATCCCCATTGCCCTGTATAAGTCCTCTTTCTTAGATACTTAGAAAGTGTCTATCAAACAAATACATTACATCTTCTGAAATGTGGCTCTGTGAAGAGCTGGACCTTGCCTTCTTGTTCACTGATGTATCCTCAGTGCCTAGAGAACTTCCTGGCACATGGTAGGTGCTCAATAAGTATTTCTTAAAGGAATGAATGCCTTCATTGAGCAGCAATCTCCTTAGAAAGCAGATTCCTGGCTCAAGCAGCTAAAATAGACTAGTGGCATTAAAGTAAACTATTTCCCAACAGTTCTGGTTTAAATATGAATTCGAGTAAGATGATTAGCACCAAAGTATAGGTTGTTAAGCTCACCAATGGAAAAAAAAAATGACCTAATGCTTTTCTCTTATTTGGTATTATAGAGGGATGACTATGGAGCCTAATAGAATCTCAGATTTTGTAAGAAACCTTGGGTTTCATTTTACCATAAATGAAAGACTCATTAAGTACTCAGTTTATATGTATTTGCTCAACAGAGATCACCTCCAGAGGACAATTTAAACCTTAACGCTTGACATGAAATTTCCTGCATGTGTTTAGGGGTGAACAGTTGGTCTGTCAGAACACTGTTAAAATATATGTTTGCATAAATAAATGCAAAGCATCAAGGATTCCCTAATTCTCATAGTGGAAACAGGATCTATGCCCAACCTTATGATGTGAGATACATGGAATAGTGTGCTCCTTTGAAAAATAGATCACATGCTCCTATTACTGTCATAAATTAGAAAACGGCTTTTATTTTAGATGGATGGGTGCATTTACCATCTGAAAACAAATCCCCCAGGTCCTTGATCAATCACTTGTCTAAGAGGAAAACTGCAATCCCTTTTCTCTTTCCCATGAATGCTCCAAAACAAACGATACATTTTTATGCAACAAACAGGGCTAATAAATTGTGCCCTCATAGAAAATGTTCTGTGGTAAAATGAGAGAGCATTTACAATAAGTAAGAGGAACCCTGAGGACGGGGCAGTTCCGCATTAACAGTCAGGTTACTTACTAGCAAAATAGATTCAGCCTCTTTCTTATGATGAGAAATACACAAGAGGAAAAGTCAATAATGTACAACCAGATGCTCTGGGTTAATACACACTTTCTTCTTATTTATTTGTGCTCCAAATTCATCTTTAAAAATATGGGGGTGTGCCTAAAGAAACCAAGCAATCTCTAATGTAAGAGGAAGGTTATGAAGTTACCTGGGGATTTGGCTAAGCATAAGAGGATGTTAAATATTAAAAAAACAAAATAAAACACAAAACAGGCTTGGCCAAAAAACTGCTGCAGCGCGCCCCTGAGGCAGACTGCAGAGCCTCCACTGCTTCCAGGAACGCTGTGACCCAGGACCCCAGGCCCCGCCTCCTTTTGGCTCGGCCGCGCCCCAGGCCGGGGAGGGGTGGCGGGGGCGCGCCGATAGGCTGAGCGGCGGGAGGCGGAAGGAGGAGCCCCCTCAGCCGCAGCTGGCCAAGGGGCCCGCAAAGTCCCTGCGTGGAGCAAGGTGCTGCGAAGCGACGCGGCCTGGGAGGACAAGGATGAGTTTTTAGATGTGATCTACCGGTTCCGACAGATTATCCCTGTGGTCCTAGGTGTCATTTGGGGAGTGTTACCATTGCGAGGTTTCTTGGGAATAGCAGGGTTCTGCCTGATCAGTGCAGGAGTCCTGTACCTCTACTTCAGCAACTACCTACGGATAGATGAAGAAGAATATGGTGGCACATGGCTCACGAAAGAAGGGCTTATGACATCTTTTGCTTTGTCCATGGTCATCTGGATTATCTTCTACACTGCCATCCACTCTGACTGATGGTGCACCGTCCCCACCTGCTCCCGTCGGGTCCAAAGGACTCTCTTAGTTACAGCATGAAACATGGTTATAGGGGCACCTCAGCCACATGGGACCTGGAAGACCCACGTTTCCTGGACCGAGAATCAGTGTGTTGGGCGTCAGTGTTTTCTGCAAGGGTTGTGACCTGAAACTTTTTAAAGAACCATCCACCTTTGGGAAAGCATTTCTAATTGTCCATCACCAATCATTTCTTCTTGGATACCATCATTGGAAACACTTGTTTGCAGATTGAAGCTGTCGTTTAATTTGATGCATCTCTGGATCCGGATGAAACATTAAATTGTCTTCCTCACACACACACACAAAAAACAAAAAACAAACAAACAAACAAAAACACCCCAACCCCCCCCAAAAAAAACCCAATAATACTGTAATTTGATTTATTTTCCTGATCAAACGGTGTATAGAAAAATCCAGAAGAACTAAGCAGTTCTTTTCTTTCCCAACCTTGTAAGTATCTTTACCACACAGAGAGGACACATGTTTCTTTTTTAAAGCTGAATTCCCCAATTTTGTGTTTTTAAAAATTAAGAGCAAATTCTCCTGAGATAAGCTTGCCATGTCTATTTGAGTGTTGTTGTTGATTGTTTGGTTTTCTGGTCCCCTGAAGCGAGGTTTTTGAAAAGCAGAAAAATATTGATTCAGTAGGTACCCAGTTTAAATTCAAAGATATGGTTGGTTATTCATAAACTGTTGTTGAGTTACTCATTGGCCAACAATAGGTTAGGACTCAAGTTATACTTCAAATACAAGAGTATTATATGGAAAATATTGTCAAAAGCTGCTCTTCAAGTTATACTTTGCACCTGACAGAAGAATGTCAGTATTCTGAAACTTATCCAAATTATTAGAAATAATCAACATAATATTTTCTAAAACACTCACATGCAACACAAATGGTAAAACAGATACCTAAATCAACATAAATATAATATTCAGTTCCACTTTGCTTGCTTTTGACAACTGAAAATAGCTGACATGAAAAGAAATGCCAGGAGAACGAGAGAATAAATACAATTTTTATAAACATGATTATACATATAATTATAATGTTAACATCAACATAAAATTTGTATTTTCTATAAAAATTAATTTCAACTAATGATCATCAATGAATAATAAATGAAGACATCATATTTACATTGATAGTAAAACTTTTAAAGTATTATTAGATTGTCAAATTTCTCTTAGCAATATATTTTTGGATATGTCTCCTTGAGCAAGGCTAAAAAAAGGAAAAATATGTACAAATTGGACTAAAAAAACAAAAATTTTACACAGCAAGGAAAATCATTAAAAAAACAAAAGATAACCTATTGAATGGGAAAAGATATTTGCCAATGATGCATCTAATATCAAACATATATAAGCAACTAATACAACTTAACACAAAACAATAACAACAACAAAAACACCCCAAAACAATTTGATTTAAAAATGGGCAGAGAACCTGAATAGACATTTCTCCAAAGAAGACATATAGATGGTCAATAGAAACTGAAAAGATACTCAAATAATCTAATCATCAGGGAAATAGAAATCAAAACCACAATGAGGTATCACCTCACACTGTCAGAATGAATGGCTATCATCAAATAGACAACAAATAAGTGTTGGTGAGGATGTCGAGGGAAGGAAATCCTTGTGTCCTGTTGGTGGGATAATAAATTTGCACAGCCATTATGAAAAGTAGTATGGAGGTTTCTTAAAAATTAAAAACAGAACTACTATATGACGCAGCAATTCCACTTCTGAGTATTTATCTGAAGAAAGCCAAAACACTAATTTGAAAAGATATTTGCATCCCTATGTTCATGACAGCATTATTTACACTATCCAAGATATGGAAGCAATCTAACTGTCCATTGATAGATGAATGGATAAAAAAGATGTGGTATAAGTATACAGTGGAATATTAGCCCATCCTAAAAATAATAAAATCTCCATTTGCAGCAACATGAATGGACCAGAGGGTATTATGCTAAGTGAAATAAGTCAAACAGAGAAAGACAAATACCATATACGTGGAATCTAAAAAGCAAAACAAACTAACAAAACAGAAACAAACTCATAGCTACAGAGAACAAATTGATGGCTGCCAGATGGAAGGGGGTTAGGATGATGGCTGAAAAAGGTGAAGAAATGAAGAAGTAAAAGTTTCCCATCATAAAATTAACCATGGCAATGTACAGTAGAGCTAAGGGAAGAGAGTCAATATTGCAATAAATATTTATGGTGTCAGATGGGTGCTGTCAAGACAAAAATGACAGTGGACAGAATTAGGAAAGTTTTCTTCAACGAAAGAAAATCCAGAATTCAGTCTGAACTCAACTCTACTGACATAAATGACGGAAAAGATTTCAAGGCCTGAGGTGGGGAATGGAGGGTAGGGATTCGGAGTTAGAGTAGAGGAATCCTAGTCATCTGCATTTGCGAATTGGCCTTACCCAAAGGAAAAATAAACGTTCTCTTATCCTCATGTCAGGAGGGAGCATTACAACTTGGGGCAAGGCTCCAACCCAAGTTAGAACCCTCCATGGAGACTGGGCGCAGGGGCCTATTTTCTTGATGATTATATTCAAGAGCTCTGGCTCTCCCACATCCTTGAGAAAGCCAGCCCTGGGTTGTAAAACTGGCAAGTGTCTTTTTAAAAGTTTACATCTTAAAAGGTCAGAGAAAGAATTTACAATTCTAAGGTTTCCGAAGGAAATGCTCTAAGAAAAGGGAGGTTAGAGCCTCTGGGGTTAGGGCTCTGGATTCTGCAAGGACAAAGGTGAGGGGGAGAGCGGGGCCTGACAGGCAGAAAGAAGCCTAGAGTTGTGCCCAGCTGAGGGAAATGTTAAGGCCATTTTGGTTCATATTTAACACTAAAAGAAACATTTTAAAAATAAAATATCAAATCAAATCAAATGTATAACCAAAAGTAGAGATAATCTACCACATTGTGTTATCATCAAAGTGCAACAGTCAATGGTCAATTTATCACACAAAAACCAGGCATTCTTTTTCCTCCTGCCTGTCTGCCTTGCTTTCCCTCTTTAGACCAGCAGCTGGCAATCGAGTGCCCACCGCCAAACCCAGTCCGTAGTTTCTGTTTTAAAATACAGGTTTATCAGGATACAGCCATACCCATTTGTTTACTTGATGTCTTTGGTTGTTTTTGCACTAGGAGTGCTGAGTTGAGCAGTTATGACAGAGATTTTAGGACTCACATAGCAGAAAATATTTATTATCTGGCCATATATAGAAAAAAACATTTGCCGACTCCTGCTTTAGACTAGTTCCTAGAGTGACAGGAGCTTTGTCAAAACTGAGTTCTCAGATATATCATAGAACCCTAGTCACCTGCAGGTCACTTGATATCAATAAGTATCTAGAAATATCATCTGTTGTTGTTTACATATGTTAAAGGGTAAGAAAAATACAAGCGATAAAAACAAAGGAGGGGTGATTCTCCTCTTTTAAACTATCATACATTTACCATGTTTTTCTGTATTAACATGATTGGGCTTCTCAGAATATAAGAAATATAAAACTAAAGAAATCTGAATCAGCTCACAGAGATATTTTATAATAAATATAACTTTCTTTTACTGGGATTATTTCCGGATGTTTTTTTAAAATTTATTTTTAATTTTATTTTAAGCATAGCTCTCTTTTGGCAGAACACTTCACTTACTTTAGAGTGCATTTTAATTGCACTCAAATTTTATAGAAGGTGTCCTGCTGAATTATTACAGCCACTGACCTGGGACAGAGCAGATGGCAAATCACAGACTCCATTATGGCTACTCACTTACAAATAGGTTGCATCTAAAGGAGCAAGAGCCCTGCCAGTGGACGTGAGCAAGCAGAGGGATAATGACTACCAGTCAGGGATGCAGTCATAGGGATTTTGAGGGAGGTTCACCTGGGTAAATTCTAAGTTCTCTTTCATATTGCGGCTAAGAATCTGTAAGTCTTTATTATTTAACACTACAGGCCTGGTGCATGAAATTTGTGCATGGCGGGGGGGAGGTTCCCTCAGCCCTGCCTGCACCTCTCCAATTCAGGACACCTCAGGGCATGTCCGGCTGGTCAGACATCCATCTCGCAATCTGGGACCAATGGCTCCTAATGGCTCACCTGCCTGCCTGCCTGATCGCCCTTAACCACCTCTGCCTGCCTGATCACCCCTAACTGCCTCTGCCTCGGCCCCTGCCACCGTGGCTTTGTCCGGAAGGAGTACTGAACAACTGGAAGATGTCTGGTCGACTCAGACTAATTAGCATATTACTCTTTTAGTAGTATAGACTAGGACATTCTGTAAACTGAAAAAGCACACATTTTATCAGAAATTTTAAAGAAATTTACATATGCTATTCTAGAATTATGACTGGTGTTTAAATGCTATGAATAGTAAACTTTGACGAAGAACACTGATTTTGGTTCAGTATACATCCATCAGTAAGGCGGTTGAAAATTACTGATTATCTGGGCCACCATCTATGCAGCTCATGTGTAAATATAATCAGATCATTAATATAAAAGAACAGCCCTCTACTATTTGTACATAAGTAGTTTATATATTATATACAGTATATATCTGAACAAAATGCAGTTACAAACTTAGACCAGGTTTCAAAAGGTAAAGGATAGGCAAGTATTAACCCAATTCTAAATCCTTACTGAAACACCTCAGTCAGGTTATGTGTCTGTATGGCTCACCTCTGTAGTGCCATATTTACTGTGGCGTTTGGGTTCTATGGGTGCTCAATAAATCTTGGTTTTACTGAATTAGCATCAATGATATCAATGTAGGCAGAAATGATATAGTCTAATGTTAGGGTTAAGGCATTATAAAGGCTCTAGACCAGTGGTTCTCAACCTTGGCTGCACATTAGAATCACCTGGGAATCTTTTTAAAATCCTGATTTCTGGGCCTCATCCTCTGGAAATTCTGTTTCTTTGTTACTAATGTTGTGGCCACACCCAAGAGGTTCTGGGTTGGCAGGAGGTGCCCACTCTTACACCCCTTCCTCGGTAGCTTGCTTGCCTGCTGCTGCCGTTGTGGCCCCACCCCATAACAAAGATACAGAATTTCCGGAGGATGAGGCCCAGAAATCAGGGTTTTAAAAAGATTCCCAGGTGATTCTAATGTGCAGCCAAGGTTGAGAACCACTGCTCTAGATGTATCCTGGACATTAATAAGCTTTATAACCTTGGATCATGCACTTCAATCATCAGGCTTTACCTTTCTCAGATATCAAACAAGGCACTGGTTCTCAAACTTCAGAGTGTATGAGAATTACTTGTAGGGTTTGTTAAGGCAAAGATCATTGGGCCTCACCCTCAGGTTTCTGATTCATTAGGTCTGGGGTAGGGTGGTAAATTTGCATTTCTAAGTTCTGAGGTGCTGTGAATGCTGGTAGTGCAGGGGCCACACTTTGAGAACAAAATAAAAGCCTGAGAAGATAGTGGTAGCGAATTACCACATCATTAATATTTTATAGCTGTAAAAGAGAGGGTATACTAAAATGGCCCATGAAAATGTAATTGTCTTTTACATAAAAATTTCAATTAAATTAGAAGAAGAGCTATGAATGTGTGTGTGTTTTTAAGATCTCAACAGAATTTTTGAGCACATAAATGTTCTATGGTACTTACGTCATAGCTTGATAAATGGATTCAATCCCATAGCGCATGGCAAACTCATCAACTATTTCTTGGGAAGCATCATCAAAGAAAACCTTCCAGGCTTCATCCCCTTTGACCTCTGGGATTTTCACTGCACCATTAGATTTCACTTCAGTCAAGTAATGGAACAGATTCTAAAAGTAAGTGGTTTTCAATTGTTCAGTAATTCATTAGAATAGGCCAAAAGTAATTAACTGTAACTTTCAGTAAATTATACTTGCATTGCGATTACCTCTAATGTTTCATCAGTATCTGTATGCAATAGGAATAGCTTGGATCTTAATTCTAACATCAAATTTATGCAAATTCTGATTATATTTCTCCCTGGGTCTATACAGGATCAATAATTAAAATGTTTCATATGTACCCAATTGTTTTAGAAGAAAGTAAAAGGTTTTACATGCAAAGATTTCTAAATGCTTGAACATATTTTGCACTCATGGGCTCTGAGTAAATTTTAGAGCCCTGGTTGAATAATCTGATTTTGGCTGTGTTAATACAGAATCTAGGTATGTAAATGATACTAAAGGGCTTTTGCTGCAAAATGTTACAGAATCAGGGCAATGAACTGAGGTTGAAATGCGTGTTTGAGAATTCTATCATAGGAAATCTCACTCCATAGAATTCCTTCTGTTTCTAACAAGTTTGGAAACTGTTGCATGGATGTAGCCTGAAGGAGTCCTTCTTGGATTTTAGGTGTTTTTTTTTGTTTTGTTTTTTTGTGGGATTTTTGTTTGTTTGTTGTTATTATTCTTTTACCAGCAGGTAAGTCTCCAAAGAGCAAAGCATAATGCTGTCCCCCTGATCCAAATCTTCTCTGCCCACTTCTGAAGGCTCCCATTTTGCCAGTTCCAGGATTTTTTTTTTTTTTTATTGGTCTGAAAACTGAACCACTTTTCTTGCAGGAATGATAACACTGGATGGATAGTAGTCAGGAAATTAAGCCTATGTCCTATATCTAATTACTGTTTAATATATAAAATATTTAATACTGTTCCTCATTACTTCTTTAGTAAATGGAGGTGCCAATAATTGCACATAAATATTTATAGATATTTAGAAAAAATAATATGTGACAATTCTCTCAGCTTATTTTTCATCTTAGGGTACTTTCTCTTTACCTCTTTGGATATAGAGAAAGGTACATTCCTCAATTTCTCCTGGTATCTTTTTTTAATATATATATGGGACAAGTGTCATTTGTATCAGAGAATGGTTTTGTAACACTTCTAACTAAGCTCTCTGATGCAAAGCATCCAATAGAAGACCAAGATTATTTGTATATCTACACCGAGACACAAAAAGGAACTAGTGAGTCTGCCTGTTAGAATTACATAGGGTGGTCTTCTCTCTAACCCAGCCAGGCCCTACCTTTTGGGTGGGTATGTTGTCTACTACTATGAGTGGGTAACTACATTCTGACACTCTCATACCCAGATATGCTTGTGGAAAGGGTAGATAAAATGCAGAGGATCCAATATGTATGAAGCCCTTTATTGTACTCAGAAAAAGGAAGAAAAAATTATTACACTGCCTCCCAAATCCTTTGGTACAACATCAGCATTTTATATTTCTAGTTGTAAACAGTATTATTAATTAAACCTTCAATAAAACCTAAACACTAACTCAGAGTTCTCAAAAAACGTTCATTAATTAGATCCTCGCTTCATTACTAGAGAACTACTATATCTTTTATGCTCCCAAAATATTCACCATGACTTATTTATGCAATAAGTGCTTTTTAACATTCTTTGTTCTTCTTGCAAGAATGGTAATTTCATTTGGTCTATTAGTTCATTCTCTCATTGCCTTGTTTATTCATACCCATCACATGTGCTTGTTCTAAACTCCCATTAGAGGACACCCACCTGCATCCTTACTCCTAGAGTACAGAGTAAGAACTCCAGAAAAAACTCCACAAAGCTAACTCAATTATATATTTTAAACCAAAACTTTTATTGTATGATTCACAATCCAGACCAGTTTCTTTTCTAGGATTTTCAGTAATACAATTCCAGTTTCTTACCTCATGTAAACATGTATATTGTATATGATATGGAGCAACCTTCTCCTCTCCTTTTATTTCCACATTGATTTTCAATCGAATGGCCCCAGATACAGCAGACTTATCTGTCCGTTTCTCTGACAAAACAAAAGGAATTGGTCAGTCATTTGTGATAATCCCATATGCGCATACAAGTTCTGAGAGGCTTACATTGCTAAACGCCATTCTTCTAGATCAGGCTTGATGATCCCACCATAATGATTCTGCTGAATACAACTTAAAATAATATGCCTATTGTGTCACTGTGATTGTCAAACTACATTATAGATACTTCATATAGAAAAGCTTAATCAGAAGACCTTGCCATTCTGAGAAAAATGTCTGGGTACTGGTTAGAATATCCACTAAAATTAAATTATTTGGCCAATTAAAAGCAATATAACTTAAACATAAAATTAACCAGGAAAGTAATTTATCTAAAATCTTCTACTCTTTCTTACTGTGATTGGAAAGATGAGTCAAAGCTCTGGCTAACAAAAGAAGAATTATTGTTTTCTTTGTTAGTGATTCATCAAGACCTATAGTCTACCACCTGTGTTTGCTCATGAGTTTTGGATTAACTGTTTACTTGAATGAAATTAATATGTAGTTAATTCAGTCAAGAAATGTGTATGTAAGCACACACATATGTTCAATACTAATCAGTAGCTTTGAGAGAAATAAAAGCACAGTCATAAATTTCCTAGAGTGTGAATGGAGGTAGGGGACCTACGTTTGTCACCCACTTCACAGATGAAACATAGAGAGGCAAGCTGACCCATTCATTGCACAAATGAAGTGTCAGGAGGGAGAGTGCCACAAATTGGTGGTGATTTGCCCTCTTTCTAAGTATAACTATTTTTAGTCATGAGATAAATTTAAATTATGAAATCTACTTTTTTTTCTTATGAAATATCTGCTGACTTTTTATTGTTAATATTTAATAGTCACTGTGTTGTGAAGATTCTTCCCTCAGGAATGTCAGAATCATGAGCGTTTCTCTTACTGGCTGAGAGATTGTTGAGTCTCAACAAATATTAAAATAAAATTAAAAAAGTTCTCTGCTGGGGCCAAGAGAAATTCAACTCCCAGGGCTTGCTTTTTTGTTTTTGTTTTTGTTTTGTTTTTTATCACAGAGCTCTTTCCATAGTGCCAGGGAAACACCACTGGTCCTGTAACTGTCATCATCCCAGTGCATTCAAGGGGTACAGGTTCTGCTTGGATGCCCAGATTTTGGCCAAGTTCTCTTCAGCCTGGTGGAATGAATTCTAAGTGATAAGGAAGGAAGAACGCTATACAAAGAATGGAAATATGGTGCTTATGTGGATTGAACCACTGAAGGATTTTACACAAAGCTAAAACTTGTCCTCCATCCCTCCTAGTTTAAAAATTTATAAACCAGGTAATAGGGCAAGAAGTACAAACTGAGGATGAGCAGGCAGCAAAGCCTTCCATGCTGTGTAATATCATGTTTTCCTCTCCATAGATGGGAAGCCTTTTTAGCATGAGAGCTGGGTAGCTGACTTTACTAACAGCACATTCAAATTCCTTGGCAAATAATATACCCATGTATCTTTTGTCAAAAAACAATTTGAGAAATTTCTGTTCTGAATTCTAACTGCCTCAATTCAAGGATATGCTAACTTATTACAGGAAAATGTCCAAGTATAGGCAAACCTCTTTAATTAAAACACAATTTGTGAGTATTGCACAGAGTTAATGGCCTGAAGTTTACCCTGGCTTAACATCTCTATTTTCATATATAAAGCTATTTTATAGTATAAATAAGATGTGGGAAGATGATGACTATAACTGAGGTAAAAATTGTATACCAGTAATGTGGATGCACCAATTCTCTTTCAGGAAGACTTCTTTAAAATAGTTTTTGATAATTAATTCTTAGTGTAGTTTGAATTTTGTGTGCAGATAACTTATATATAGTTCCTTCTTTAAATTATTGTATAATTTAAAGTTTTATTAATTCTATGACCTTATCTCTCTATTTGTCAAATATTATATTACTTGAAGTATGCACATTTTTAAAAACCCAGAAGCACTCTTCAATTTGCTAAAATATATTGATATCTTAAATGGAAACTCTTTGTAATCTTGGAACTGTGTAACCCCTTTGATTCACCACAACCCTTAATAATTTAATTAAAACATTTAAGATGACATGATGAAGAAATTTTGGATCATGTCCTTTACAGAAACTGAGGTGATCCATATTTTTTACTACTATTAAGTCAGCACTGAAGATCCTAGACTATTATTCAATTATAATAAAAGTAAAATTAAAAGTTATCCTTATTTAATTACTGGTTGCAAAATAAAATTTCATTTAACAGCCATGCCAATTAAACATATTCTCAATATTGTCATTATTAGAGTAAGCATAAGTTCACAGATGCACTTGGCTTTGTCAGCTAAAGATGACATTTATATCACCATTTGAAAAATATCTAAAATACACATTTCCTTTATTTCCAAAATTCATTAAGGGACCAAAAGGAAATAACTCAAACAGTATCAAGTCATAGGTTGATTATTAGTTTTTATTACATTTGGCAAAGGTTTTTGGAGCTACATTTTTCTGATTTAAAAATTAAGAATGGGCTAATATTTTTCTCCTAAAATACATCTAGTTGATTCGTTGACTTTCCTCTTTTCATCTCAAACTTACCGATGTCTTCCTATAATACTGAAGTTGAATAAATAATTATCCCATTTTGTTTCTAATGAAACTAGACCACATACAGTCCAACAGAATTTTCTAGAAAGGCATTGGTCATTTTTGCCTATATGGGAATAGAATATATGCCACAGATATTGTGGAAATTTACTTAACTTTTTATCAGATACTCACCTAAGTTGTACCAGACATCCATTTCTCCACTCAGGGTCCTCACTTCGACAATTGTTTGTCCCAGAAAATCATCTGATTCCTTTTTGAAATGTTGCTTGACTCTGGATTTGATATCATCATCTTCATCCCACACTCTGACTTTGATTCGATCTGTGGAGTTATGGCACTCACTGAAAATAAATGTGGGTAAGTTAACAACCACTGATAACTGCTCTAAATGGCATTTGATGTTAGCAACTTATTTTAAGTCTGTATAATCCAGGAAGGCATAATATACTACATAATAAATTATAATTACCACTGACCCATTCAATCCATGGTATATTGTAGGTATCAGAGATATTGAAGAAAGTTGTATTAGTTAAATAATGTCAAGTAGAGAAAAATCGTATCCCATCCCATATATTTCCTTTAACTAAACTAGATACAATTAAATTTGGGTCAGACATATTTGTTTGGGGTATTTTGACTTATTTCTTATTCACAACAGTTGTCTACAACAACATATTTATGCTAAAAAATTCTGCATCATAGATATAAAACTAATTTTATTGCAATGGGTGTTGTAAAAGCAGATATCACACAATCCACTTGGTAAACTAAAAGTCCCAGTAAGTATACAATATATTGTTAAATCAAGTAGACTTACAACAACATTCTTTTGTTTTTAACAATAAGCTGCACGTTTTAGTTCATTCATCATTTCCAGGATTCTTTCTCTCTATCTTGTTGATACAAACTATTTAATATTGGCCATTCATATTACAGTCTTTATTAATACTATGGATTTTGTATATACTGTTCCTTATGCTTTTCTGCTGCTAACTAATCATTCTTTAGGTATCAACTAGTCACCTGCTCTTTATAACTTTTTCTATAGCTTTTGGAGCCAGTTTGGATGATTAACCCTGAATCCCAATTTACTCTGTACATGCATTCACTTTAGCACAGGGGTCTTTAGCTGGGGGTTATTGGCTGAGTTCTGAGCATCACTGAAGTTGGATTTAAAAATTAATAAAACAACATCATCTTTCTTTTCCTTCAATTATGAATATAGGCACCAGACCACAGCAGTATTATCAGTATCTGTGAGATATTTCTCACCATTAAAGCCACAGTTATTTACATATAACATTACATGTGTTATAGAATTTAAACTATTGTTTATAACCATCTTTACTATACTAAAGCTAAATCAACATAATTTGTTTGATTTTAATTCTATGTATTTTATCTTATGAATCTAAAAATAAATTTTGAAAAAAAGTGTTTATAGTCTTCACCAGCTTGCCAATGGGCTCATGGTACATAAATTATTTAACAACTTCTGACAGTATACTCTCTCTCCCATTAACCTATGAAGCAAAATAAGATAGCATATACAAGAATGAGATTTGAGGTCTGACATGTCAATGTGCAAAACTGTAGCACCCTATTTCTGCTTAATGTAAGAGTTTTCAACACAGAACATTCTGCCAATTTCTGGGACATTTTGGTCTCTTCAACAAACCTTGAAGGGCACTCTTGTCATTCAATGGACTAGATAAGGGATTAAGACACCCTACCATCTAATGGACAGTTCACATGATTTAAAGTGACCCAAAGGCATTGATGAAAATGCAAAACCCAAACCTCAGTTTGGAATTTAACTCTTTATATAAAAACACCAACTCTTTTGTATGTTTTACAAGATGCTAAAATTTTCTGGCAAACAACGAGTACATGAAATCAATAGTAAGTAATTGTTATTATCCAGAACTTTACCATGAGTTGTTTTCTATTTTGAGAAATTACATTACCAATGTCAAAACCATGTGAAATATTTGAATCAAAATATTTGTATCAGGTGCACTTGAGATGATCACAGTCATGCTAATTCTACTTACAGATGAAAGTATGTTGTCTACTAACCTATAGGTTAGTTGTGTCTACCTTTATATACTTAAATACATGTTAGGTCAATGGAACAGAATAGAGAGCCCGGAAATAAACACACATCTGTATAGTCAACTAATATTTGAGAAATGAGGCAAAAAACATACAATGGATAAAGATAGTTTATTCAATAAATGGTGTTGGGAATATTGGACAGATACATGCAAAAAATGAGATTAGACAATCTTCTAAGACCAAATACAAGTATAAACTAAAAATAGATTAAAGACTTAAAAGTTAGACTTGAAACCATAAAAATCCTTAAAAAAAATATACAGTGAAACCTCAAATATTTCTCATAGCAATATTTTTTCTGATCTATCTCCTTGGGCAAGGGAAACAAAAGAAAAAATAAACAAATGGGACTACATCAAACTAAAAAGTTTTTGCACAGCAAAGAAAACCATCAACAAAATGAAAAGATAACCCACTGAATGGGAGAACATATTTGCCAATGATACAACTGATAAGGGGCTAATTTACATAATTTATAAGGAACTTACATAACTCAACACCAAAAAAACAAATGATCTAATTAAAAGAATGGGCAGAAGATCTGAGTGGACACTTCTCCAAAGAGTGCATACAGATGGCCAATAGATATATGAAAAGATGCTCAACATCACTAATCATCAGAAAAATGCCAATTAAATCCACAATGAGGTATCATCTCACACCTGCTGGAATGGTATCTCTATATATAAAAGGCTAATATGCTAAGTGTCAGTCTGACCGGTAGCTATGACGTGCACTGACCACCAGGGGGGCAGACAATTGATGCAGGAGTGACATGCACTGGTCATTTACAGAGAAACGGCACCACAGACCTGGTGTCCACAAAGCAACACTCGGCTTCCTGCAAGTGGGACACAGGCACCGCCACCACTCTGGAGTGACAGCCCACCAAATCGCAGCTGACTCTACCGAGACCCCCTGGTGCAAAATGTGGCCCACAACCCAGCCCAGCCCAGAAACAGTGGCGGTGGGCGCCGGGTAAATAATTTTAGCTAAATAAATACAGAAACAGTAATCTGTATAAAAAAATAGTAATAACATTTTAGTATAGTATCAACTCTCCCTCTCTGTATATAATTCATTATGTATGTATGTTATATAGCAAGAGGGAACAGAGATAGTACTATCTTTCTTTCCAAGTGTCTATGAGAAATAGCTTATTTTTGTACTAGGGAGAAGTACACCTTCCAAATGCCCACTTATTTTTCCATTAAGTTTCTGCATTAATTTGGTTTGTATTTTTTTGTTTTTATTATGATATCAAAATATCAAAAGTTCACTATGCCCTCATTCATATATCCATCTATTTATTCTATCACCCACTAAGCAGTTACTTATTGAACATCTACTAATGTGCTAGGCACAATGGAGGCTTATGGAGAGGTTATATAATTTAATCAACCAAACTCTTCCTTTTTTAAGGTCAAAATAATACATATATGAAATTGATTCATTAAAAATATAAATAATTAATAACCTTCCCCTAAAAATATATTTGTGCTTTTGCCAAAGGGAATTTCTATCTCTCTGCATTTCTCATTGATTCTATTTTATTATCATTTTTAATTAAGTAAAACGTAACATTTAGAATAATTTTAGATTTACAGAAAATTTGCAAGGAGAGTACAGAGACTTCTTCCTTGTGCCACACCCAGACTCGCCGATTGTTAACATCATTCACTAATAACACTGGCTCCACTTGTTTCTCATTAAGACGTACTAGTTCCTACTTCATTATGTTTTCTCAAGAGCTATTTTTGAGGAATATTAAAAATAAACAATTTGAGGTTTAAATGGTCAGAAACTTATATTTTGATCTCTTCAGTGTAAAGACAGCGGTGGGACTCATGTTTCTAATACAGGTACTGAAAATTAGTGAGGATTTCTCAGTGGGTATAAAATCAGAGATTTAGTCTAAGATAGTGTGGTGGAGAGTCATCCTCTACAAATGCCTGATATCTCTAAACATTCTCCTTTCGTTTGTCTCTATCCTTAATCCTTTCAATAATTAAGTTGGATAAACTCATGTTGCTAGATTCCTTTGCAACTATGGTCAACATATTTGACCTGCGTTCAAGTAAGATCTGGACTCAAAAGTTAGCAAAGTGAGGCAGTATTCTGGGTTTCGTACTTTGATGTAGAGTGTCTGGTATTTAGTCCTCAGGGGCAAAAGTGTTGATCAGTGGTGGCAGTGGTGTTTTCTTCAAAGAAACCCTATGATATAATTGGACATTGTTTCTGCATAGTAGCTTCAGAGGCTGGTACTCTGACCTCTCTAAAAATTCTCAAACAACCTAAAAGACTATGAAATAATATTTTTCTACATAGGATAACTGAGCAAACTCTGTTATTTGCAACTAAGGATACTGACTAACAGTAATTTTAAAAGAATTAAGGGAGTTGCAATAACAGAACTTAAAATGAGGAACTGACTCTGTGAGAGGATATGGGAAGACAGTAAAGATTTAACTACCTCAGGCTGAAAAAACCAATGCACTTAAAAATGCAATGGCAGAAAAGTTAGTCAAAATGTTGCTCGCTATACCTTGGAATTCCAACATTATGCCAAATGAAGCTTTTTTCTTAGTATGAATGGTAGAAATAAAATCCAGAATGTTGGCGTATGCTTATTAAACCTCTCTGCTTTCAAAAATATACTACAGTAGAGGTGCACTCAAAGTACAGCTAGACAATCTGTACGTAGAGATACAAGGGAGCACAGCTATGCCAAGAGGGGATCACTCTACCTGTGTCCTGCCATGCAAATTGACTGAGAAGATCATGATTTGGAAGCCTGCAGGGGAGAGAAAAGCCAGTTGCTTCTGGATATAAACATGCACTTATACAAGCAGAGGTTTCCAAGTGCAACTTCAAAAAAGAGATAAAATTATTGCCTCTGAGCTTTTCAAACATCTTCCTTTAGGAAGTCTCTCAGTGACAATGAAGGAGAAATTGATGGCAAATATCCAATTAATGGTGTTGTAATTTCATGCTGACATACTATATTGTAGGGCTCGAGACAGAAGCCATTAGATTGAGAGGAATTGGTTAGAACAGAGGAACCAGTGGCAAAGAGTTAAAGTTTCTCAGCTATGTGATTACTCTTAAGATTGGCTTGAAGCCCATCTCCTGGAAGCCTGGTAAATTTTCCAGGGAATTGTGTTCCCAAATGTGCCTCTGCTTTGGCTATAACCATACTTAAAGCAATGTCTAAGTTCTTGAGTCACAACAATAGAAAGTGGGGTCCAAGTACATTATCTTCACAATTAGGAAGACCATACGCCAGGATTTCCTGGAATGGTGCCAATATATAGTTATTGTAAATATATAATGCCTTTCAGTCAATTTTAGAGCCCTCATTCATTTACTGTCACTTCACATGGTCCCTGCTTAAAGTGTGTAAGCATTGCCAAACTGTGCAAGGATGTTCTCCTAAGAGGTACAACCAAGGAATTGGAGGAAAATGGATAATAAAAAATTTACCCTCCCAAAAAGTACCAGGGCCTGCCATGTTGGCTAGCCAAGTAACTACTTCTGCTGCTAGGATAGGAAGTCCTGAGTATATCTGTCCAGCAGGTATATCTATCCAGCAGGACAGATAGACCAATAACAGCCATGAATTTCCCACTTTCCGTCTTACTGAATGAGACTTTTACATGGTTGTGTTATCCTGTTATCTTCCCCTCTCTATAATAATACAATGGGATCATTGCAGGAAGATGTCTTGTCTCTAATTTAGGTCCAAGTATCACAAAGCGAAACATGGAAGTAGTAGAGAGACTACCATAGATTCTGGACTTTAAAACTAAATGCAGTAACTGCATATAATTTTGGATTACCTGCCATGAAAGTGAGGGGATAAATTAATTTGATTTAATTATAGAGGTATAAAGTTTGCATATACATTTTAGTTAGTCAAAGGTGGAAGGTGGCAATACTGTAAGTTTGTTCATACAACAACCTTTCAACCCCTCTTTTCCCTTTCCTACTTTTATGCAATATCCCAGCCTTCCTTGCAACTACAGATGATCACTTGATATAGTTCTTCCAATGAGATCTAAGCAAAATTCTTCTGGTCCTGTTTCTTCTATTTTATTTTTTATTACCCTGGAACATGCATGTAGAGTAGCCTACATGGATTTAAGACAGGAAGATAGAGTAAGCTTTGTTTTTCAATGAAATAATTGAGTTAAGATAGGGCCCTCAAATGCCTATTCCTGGAATTCTTGTTGAATGAAATAAATCTCTTTTTGACTAAGCCACAATTGTGGCTTAATGGGAAACTGGGTGAAATTCTACTCCAATCAAATGGGAAACTAATTTGAAGGACCGACTAAGTTAATTTTTAGTAGTACATAAAGTGATGTAAAATGTGTTTAATTTATGAACTGTTACTATATTTTTCAGGCTTTAAAACTTTTTGCGTATTAAAAATTGTACATTTCAATAATTAACATCTTTTGCATAAGAACAACAAAAAGGGCACTCTTGATCAAACTGCATTTTACACCCCGCAGGACACCTTGGACCAGCTTCATTTTTACTCTAGATTTCGCTGCCTCCCACCCAGCTTCTTCCTTCACCAGCAGGCATGTTCTGTTCCTCCCCTGCCAACCAGACGGGCAGATGAGAGAGGCAGGCGCGGCCTTCATTGTCAGTTCTCTGATGTGAAAAGGGGCAGCAGCGTTATTTAAACCGATTCAACCTCCTTGCAGCTTCCAAAGTTAAATGGCTAAAAGAAGGAAAATGAGAAGGCAATGCTTGTGGGTGCAAGTGCATCTTGCCAGCGTGTGCCTCCTTATGATTCACCTGCTTGCTTCTCTGATTCAATCCTTCCCTTTGAGGGCAGTGGACTTTTTTCTTGCATTCTGTCTTCTTCAGTTTTGACTTAGTGAATTTCCCATCTCAGTCATATCACGTTTGCAGACATGGTTGCACTATTTTTTATCCTTGCCATGTTTTGTATTCTTCCTTAAATATTTAACATGAATGTCACAGACCTTGACTTTTATGAAAATATAAAGGTTTGCATTTCAGTAGGCTCATGTACTAAACAAAATTTAACAAGAGAAATGTCTTCACACACAAGAGAAAAATCTATCACATACAATAGAGAGAAAAAGCACAGTCCCATTAAATCTTAATCTGCTAGACCATTTTCAAGCTGATTTATTAGCTAATCATGACTCCTGGTTTAATTTTCCAGTTAGTGAATTTGTCTTTTCTATTATTAGAGAATGAGGTATTTTATTGTACAGACTCTTGATAAATAAAATAAGTACTGCTAGAACCATTTGCTTTTGTAGTTTTTCTTTCATTAAAAATAATTCCCTTTGAATAGAGTGGTTCATGTCTAGCTTTATGATTTGTCATTCTTAAAGAGAGGACTCGTTTTGTTTATTTCTTTCATTGTTAAGAGAAAACATTTTGCCTTTTGGGACTCAGGATTATTGTGTGTGTGTGGGGGGGGGGGGGCGGGGGGGGGCGACGCACATGCCCGTGCGCTGTTTTGTTTTTAATTCATAGGCACCATATCTCTGCAGAGCCGATCACTATTTGTCCAATTTCCTTTGGGCGGCCATCCAAATAACTAATTTGTAAAAATAATTATTTATTCCAACTTAACAAATGGTTTCACTGCAAATATTTTTATAGTAGAGTTTCCTGGATATGGCCCAAATGCATACCTCTTCAATAAATGGTGATGGGGAAATTGCCCAGATACATGCAAAAAACTGAAACTAGACCACCAATCTATACCATACAGAAAATTAAACTCTAGATACATAAAAGACTTAAATGTAAGTCACAAAACGATAAAATACTGGAAGAAAACAGGCAGTAAAATCTCAGACATCTCAAGAAGCAGTATTTTCACTGATATATCTCCAAAGGCAAGGACGAAATGAACAAATGGGACTACATCAAAATAAAAAGCTTATGCACAGCAAAATAAATCATCAACAAAATTAAAAGGGAACCTACTGTATGGGAGAATATACTCGCCAATTATACTTCTGGTAAGGGGTTCATTTCCAAAATATACAAAGAACTCATACAACTCAACACCAGGAAGACAAATAATCCAATTAAAAAACAAGCAGAATAGACACTTCTCCAAAGAGAACATACATGACCAATAGAAAATGAAAAAATGTTCATGGTCCCTAATCATCAGAGAAATGCAAATTAAAGCTACAATGAGGTATCACCTCACACTTACCAGAATGGCTACCATCAATAAATCAACAAACCACAAGTGCTGGTGAGGATATGGAAAAAGGAGAGCCTTCCTGCACTGTAGGTGAGAATGCAGATGGTGCAACTACTATGAAAAACAGTATGGAGGTTCCTCAAACAATAAAAAATGAAACTGCCTTTTGACCCAGCGATCCCACTTCTGGGAATATATCCTAAGAATCCCCAAATACTAATCGGAAAGGACATATGCACCCCTAGGTTCATAGTAGCATTATTAACAATAGCCGAGATCTGGAAACAGCTCTTGAGTAGAGGAGTGGATAAAAAAGCCGTGGTACATTTACACAATGGGATACTATGTGGCTATGAAAATAAGGAGCTCCTAACCTTTGAGCCAGCATGGATGGATCTGAGGAGTATTATGCTAAACAAAATAAGCCAGGCAGAGAAATATGAATATTACATGACCTCAATTATATGTGGAATTTAGTGAACAAAATAAACTGGTGAACAAAATGGGTCCAGAGACATGGATGCATAGAACAGAATAACAGCTCTCAGTGAGGAGGGACATGGAAGGGGCGGGAAGAGATTAACCAAAGAACATATATGCATGTATACATAACCCATGGACACAGACAATAGTGTGGGGAAGGCCTGGGCTGAAGTAGGGGTTGAGTGGAAGGGGGAAAAAGGGGGAAATAGGGGACATCTGTAACAGTATCAACAATTTAAACAATTATATTTTTTGAGAATATGTAAAATTCTAGCTACATATTATAAGCATAGCAAGGGAAATTCTGTAATATTTTCAATGACCAGGGTTTGTTAATAGGCAAATTAATAAGACAGATATTCAATATGTATACACACACACACACACACACACACACATTGAAATAGTTATGAGTGTATATAAAAATGTAGGTTGTATAATTAGTAAAATTTTTGATTTTTTAATATTTTTCTTTTACATTTAATAAAGTTGTATTTTAAAATATTTAATAATTGTAAATAATTCCATTTTAACTCAGGCTGGAGGGCAGGGCACTGATTAAGAAATCATCAGCCAGAAAACTGCAAGAGCCATCCTGAGGCAAAGCAGCAGCAGTCTTTCAAACAGTAATTTGATTCTCTAGTTACAGCTTAATTCCTTAAACTCTGACCCACCAAATGGAAATACTATTAGATACTCAACATACAAATTTCCTCTCAGTGCCTTATTATAAATTATGTAAACCACTTCCCTTGCAAAAGTGATGTCTGATTTGTTATTGAATCAAGATCCCCAACACTATTATCTTTGAATTCCATGACAGGAAATGGACAAACCCTAAGTTTGAAACCCAGTGACAATGCACAGCAACTTTTCCTACCTGCATTTATCAAGGACAATTTCATTATGGAAGTTAGGAATTTTTAAAGAGACAGTACCTAACATTTTACTTTTGTTTAAGTTTTATTGAGATTTTTCTTTGTAAGATTTGGGCATTGTATATCCATTTTACAAATCAATTATATAAAAGACCATTAAAAATAAAAAAATAAACTTTATTACTAGCATCACTTTTGAAAAATGAAAGTGAAGAGGAATTTATGCATGAGCAGCTAGTGTTGGCTAAAGCAAGTCTTTGTAGTGGATCATAAAACCAAGGGGCAAGTACGACCTTATAAAGTACATCCATTTCCCTGCCCCTGCCAGCTCCACACTTAGATCAGAGTACCTGAAAGTTTCACATTTTGTTTTTATATCTAATATTTCCTCCAGATATTAATGTTGCAAAATAAACTTATTTTAACAGCTGTTTTAGTTATTAAATATTAAAACAATATTAGTATTAATAATTAATGTTTACAAAATTAAGGTAAGAAACGTGTTTGTTTACAAAATACTTTAGTGTTTATTTTGCTATGAAAGAAGAGAAAACTTAGGAAAAGGGAGATCAGAAAACAGGACTATCTGATATCACTCATATGTGGAATCTAAAATTCAAACTCATAAAGATGAGTAAAATGGTCATCAGGAGCTGAGGGTAGGGGGATAAGAGATATGCTGTTTAAGGTACAAGCTTGCAACTAGTAGATAAATAAGTACTGTTGTCTATTTTCACACAGGGTAGCGAAAATAGACAACAGTACTGCATTATAATTAGCAAACCTACTAAGAGATTAGATATTATTTATTCCTACTACCTTAAAATAAATAACTATGTGATGCAATAGAGGTGCTATCTATAACTACAATGTCAATCATATTGCAATATATAAATGTAGCAAATCCATATGTTGTACACTTTAAATTTCCATATTTCCACAAATATGTTTCAAATATATATACATATATATGGAAGGTCAAATTGCTCTCACAAAATATAGGATATCGCTATAGCTATTTGGGGTCTTTTCTGCTTACATATAAATTTTTTGGAGTTTTTGTGATAGATTTGTGAAATATGCCATTGGTTTTTTAACAGGATTGCATTGAATCTATAGATTGCTTTGGGTATTATGGCCATTTTAATGATGTTAATTCTACCAGTCCATGAACATGGTATATCCTTTGAATTGTTTGTACATCTTTATATCTCTTTTTTGAAGGCCCTGTAGTTTTCTGAGTACAGGTCTTTTATCCCCTTGATTAAGTTTGTTTCTAAGTATCTTAATTTTTTTGTTGTTGCAATGGTAAATGAGATTATTTTTAGCTTCTCTTCCTGAGAGATCATTATCCTATCTAATAAAAGAGAAACATGGTAATTGGTGTACAACCGCTACCCTTCCCATTGGCTAATCAGGGCAATATGCAAATTAACTGTCAGCCAAGATGGCGGCTGGCAGCTGGGCAGCTTGAAACTAACATGAGGCTTGCTTGCTTCAGTGACGGAGGACTCCAACATTCCCCACCTGCCGCTGCAGGCCTCTGAGCTGCAAGCAACTGTGTAACAAACACAGAAGCTAAACAAAACCCCAGAAACCTGCTTTAGTCCACTGGGCTTCAGCCAGCAGGATCGCAACATTGTAAGCAAAGGCCAGAAACCTACTTTCAGCAGCGGAGGCCTAAGAGCTGGAGCCAGCCTCAAAGCTAAAGCTGGCCCAGAATAAAAAAAGAAAAAAAAAGAAAAAAAGGAGCGGTTGGGAGCTTCAGTCACCCCCAGCCTGAAAACAGCCCTCAGCACCTCACCCAGACTGGCCAGGCACCCCATTGGGGACCCCCACCCTGAAGAATGTGTGACCAGCTGCAAACAGCCATCATCCCCTCACCCAGACTGGCCAGGCACCCCAGTGGGGACCCCCACCCTGATCCAGGACACCCTTCAGGGCAAACCAGCCGGCACCCACCCATGCACCAGGCCTCTACCCTATATAGTAAAAGGTTAATATGCCTCCCAGTACCGGGATCAGTGGAGCCGCAAGGCCTCCCGGCACCGGGATCAGCGTGACAGGGGACAGCACCCAAACCTCCTGATCGCCCTACGGCTCTGTGTGTGACAGGGTGCAGCGTCCCAACCCCCTGATTGGCCCTGCTCTGTGGGTGATAGAGAGCGGTGCCCCAACCCCCTGATGGACCCTGCTCTGTGAGTGACAGGGGGAAATGCCCCAAACCCCTGATTGGCCCTGCTCTGTGCATGACAGGGGGTGACGCCACAACCTCCCCATTGACCCTGCCTTGAGTGTGACAGGGGATGGTGCCCCAACCCCCCAATCGGCCCTACCCTTAGCGTGACTGAGGGTGGAATCACAACCTCCCAATCGCCCTGCTCTGTGTATGACAGGGGGCGGCGCCCCAACTCCCCAATCGGCCCTGCTCTGAGCCCAAGGGCTGCACCTAGGGATTGGGCCAGCCCTCTGCCACCTGGGAGCAGCCCTAAGCCAGAAGGTCGTTATCTCCCGAGGGGTCCCAGACTGCGAGAGGGCACAGGCCCGGCTGAGGGACTCCCCCCCCCCCCCCCCGAGTGCACAAGTTTTTGTGCACCGGGTGTCTAGTTGGTGTATAAAAATGGCATTAGTCCAGCCAGCATTACTCAGTAGTTAAGCATCGACCTATGAACCAGGAGGTCATGGTTCGATTCCAATCAGGGCACATGCTCTGGTTGCGGGCTTCATCCCCGGTAGGGAGTGTACAGAAGTAGCCAATCAATGATTCTTTCTCATCATTGATATTTCTATCTCTCTCTCCCTTCCTCTCTGAATTTAATAAAATACATATTTAAAAATTTTTCATCTGAGCCACTTACTAGCAATATAACCTCAGCCAAGTTACATAACTACACTGAGCCTCTATGCCCAATCTATTAAATTAGAATATCAATAAACACCTTTAAAGATGATTATATATACATATAGACCAATGCTGAGCACCTAGTAGCTTTTTACTTACTCCTAGCTAACCAGTTGATAATTATATCATTCAAACATATAAATGTATTTTTCCTTTAACAGCAAAGAACAAGTTCCTGAATATACTGTATATAAAATAGGGAAACGATTATCAGCTAATTATCAAAACACAGAAACATGATTAAATAACTAATTCATCAATCTCACTTAGCTATTAATGGTTTACTCTGGAGCTCTTTATTCTGTCCCATTGGTCTATATGTCTGTCTTTAAGGCAGTACCATACTGTTTTGGTAGCTCTATAAATTTTTGTGTCCAGTACAGTACTATTGATTAAAGGTACATGTTGTGCACCAAATCTTCAAAACTTATTTTTCCTGCTTAATTGAAACCTTTTGCCCATTGATTAATAACTCCTTATTTCCCCTTCTCTTCAACCTTGGGAACTACCATTTCAGTCTTTGATTCTATAAATTTGATTATTTTAGAAACTTCAAATAGGTCGAATCATGCAGAATTTGTATTTCTGTGACTGGTTTGTTTTACTCAGTATAATGTCTTTAAGGTTCATCCATGTTGTTTCATATTGCAGAATTTCCTTCTGTTGTACAGCTGAATAATATTCCATTATATGTTCATATAACTTTTCCATCCATTTGCCTGTCGATGTACATTTAAGTTGTTTTCACATCTTGGGTGTTAGTAATGCCGCGATGAACATGTGAGTCCTAATATCATTTTAAGATTCTGATTTCAACTATTTTGGATAAATACTCAGAAGTAGGATTGCTGGATTTTATTGTAATTCTATTTTCTTTCTTTCTTTTTTTTCCCCTGAGGAAACGCTAACTGTTTTCCATAGTGCCTGCACCAATTTGCATTCCCACCAACATTGCACAAAGGTTTGTTGACAAGGGCACCCAGACTAAATGGGAAAAGACATATGGGAACTGGGACCATAGAAGGGGTCCCATCCAATGAGAAATTAAATCATGGAGGAGACCCAGACATTGTTTTAGGTCAGGGGTGGGCAAACTTTTTGACTCGAGGGCCACAATGGGTTCTTAAACTGGACCGGAGGGCCCGAACAAAAGCATGGATGGAGTGTTTGTGTGAACTAATATAAATTCAAAGTACACATCATTACATAAAAGGGTACGGTCTTTTTTTTCAATAGTTTTATTCATTTCAAACGGGCCGGATCTGGCCCGCGGGCCGTAGTTTGCCCACGGCTGTTTTAGGTATTCTCCAGGCAGAGAGTCAAGGGAAGAAATATTTTGGCTTCTCCCATCTTCCCATATTTAATTTTACAGCAGTATTTCCTCATGTCTAAACATAGTGGGCAAGGAAGTCTGGGGAAGGTAGCCTTCAGAGTTCAGGTTCCTGAGATACAGAGCATACCAAAGACACTTTAGGGAAAGAATAGAAGAGCAAACAGGCAGACGACCAACACACGTATATGCCAAACTCACATAGAAAATGCCATACAGAGATACATAAAACTATACACTTAGCTTGTGTTTCTTTTGTTCCCTGTCTTGTTTCTTTCAGTATTTCTTTGTCCTTCCCTGAAAGGCCTTAGAATCTGCATCTAGATAGATACAACTCTTTAATGCTAAAAATAATTTTTCTAGAGTGTTATCATCTAACTTCCTAGTTCAGGAAAGGAAATGAACAAATAAAGAAGGATAAACATTTCTGCACTAGATAACACAATAAGTGATCTAGAAAGAAAATTATTGGCATGAAACTGCTTTGGAAAAATTATAGTGTTTTATAAATATGAACTATTTTGTTACTATTTGATACCTATATAGTCACTGTATAAGTATATGGATGCTTTAAAGACTAAAAATAACAGAATATTTTCAGAAACATGGACCATCCCCATATCCAATTTCTACCTGTTATAAGCATAACTCATATTATTATATATTTATATTCAGTGCATTATCTGACAGAATGTTATTATCAATATTTTAATAGATATTGTGTAGCATTAGTATTTATCTTTAAAAGTTTGAAACATTGTTTTCTCTATGTGTATATCTTTTATGAACTTGCAAAAATATTTTAGTCTAGCTAATTAATAAAAGTGGGTTTTCTAGGCCAAAAGGATTCTATATTGATTACATATATATCAGTAGACAGATAGACATACATTCACACACACATTACTAATGTGTCCTGCAAAAAAACATGTTTACTGTTGTACCTATTTCTCTATACTCTCATTAGTCCTGAGCATTATCACTTCTTAATCTTTGCTAATCATATAATGAAAACTACTTTTTCATATTATACTAGAGGCTCAGTGCACAAAATTTGTGCATGGAGGGTCCCCTTAGCCCAGCCTGCACCCTTTCCAATCCAGGACCCCTCAGGGGATATCCAACTGCCAGTTTAGGCCCAATCCCCAGCAGACCATCCCCCTCACAATTCAGGACTGCTTGCTCTTAACTGCTCACCTGCCTGCTGCCTGATCCCCCCTAACTGCCCCCCTGCCAGCCTGATCACACCTAACCACCTATGCCTTCCAGCCTGAACACCCCTAACTGCCCCCCTCCCCCGCAGACCTGGCTGCCCCCAACTGCCCTCCCACTGGCCTGGTCACCCCCAACAGCCCTCCTCTACCAGCCTAGTGACCCCTAACTGCCCCCCTTGCCGGCCTGGCTGCCCCTTACAGCCTCCCCTTCTGGCCTGGTTGCCCCAACTGCCTTGCCGCCCCTGCTGTCCAGTCATTTGGTCTTCTCTCACTAACCCCCCTGCTGGCCTTGTCACCCCACGCAGCCTGCTGGTTGTTACTGAGATGGTGTCATGGACAATTTGCATATTCCTCTATTATTAGTATAGATTGATTTTTAAGGAGCATATATATTATATATACATTAAACAAAATATGTGTATATGTTATTTGTGCAATACTTTCCACTTTACCATACCAGTCCATTTGAAAAAGGAAAAAAATGCATGAAAAGCACTCTCACCTCCTTCCTGCATATAGAAGAGACCTTTAAAGAACTTATGCCTATTTCATGACAGAGAAAAAGGGTTAAACTAAATAGCCAGAATGTATCCCTGACAAGAAAACAGAATTGTCAGCATTCATTTCTATAGCCACCTAGATTGCCTTTCTCTTAGGTTCTCCCCTCCACTCTTTGCTAGAAGAGCTGCTATTCTCCCAAGAACAATGAGCTGCTATTCTCCCAAGAAACTTTAAAGTAATGATGGAAATGTCAGCAGCAAGTGGCAGTTGCATCAGTTGTCTGACCAACTTCATCTGAACACCATGCTTGAATCAGAAGCAGCAATCATAGAGGCAAATACTACTTATCTAGCATTCCAAATATCAGCAATACAGCATAGACTTATGGAAACTGCACAAATCACCACGGAATTGCTAAAGAAGAGAAGAATTGTGAGGAAACCCTACATTTCAATGAATGTTTCCACTTAAATCAAGCTTCAACCAATTATTAGGAATGGAGCAACTGTGCTTAAGAATTCACAAATAGCCGAAACCGGTTTAGCTCAGTGGATAGAGCATCGGGCTGCGGACTGAGGGGTCCCAGGTTCGATTCCGGTCAAGGGCATGTACCTGGGTTGCGGGCACATCCCCGGTAGGAGATGTGCAGGAGGCAGCTGATCGATGTTTCTCTCTCATCGATGTTTCTAACTCTCTATCTCTCTCCCTTCCCCTCTGTAAAAAATCAATAAAATATATTTAAAAAAAAAAAAAAAAGAATTCACAAATAGAACATCGGTTATACTTCAGTCCTCTCTGAACTCTTCCGCTGGATGTTATAAAAATGCAAAGAGATGGAATTTAAAAGGGAAAAAGTACCAAGCTGCTGCACAAACACAACAAACCACCTGACAGCACCCGTGGTATTTGGGCATTTGGTCCCTCTTTATTGTTAAAATGCAAACTCAAGTGTCTTGAAAACTAAAGTTGAATCTACATCATTATAAATATTTATTCAAAAATTTAGATGAAAAATATAGCCAAACATGTCTTGCAATGTTTTTCAACTTCTAAAAGTTTGTGTAACAAAAATAGTGTAACCTAATTTGATCAATGAAAAACGTGTTTTAAAAAGTACAAAAAACACTACACTCCAGAGGATGAAAAGCTAAGATTTTTATTGTAATAGAAGACATGACTGTAAGAGGGTATAATTTTAAATAAGGGATGAAAAGAGAGTATGGTGTCAGCATAAAGAAAAAGGCACAGTAAAGGCTAGGCAAAATAGTCAGAGGTCTTAGGTCATGGCCAGTTGGCCATAGATAGTCAGAAAGTTGGCCAGTTGAGTACATGGCATTCACATAAGCGGTACTCTTAAGTTCCATGCTGCACTGATCCCCTTCCCATAAACAATCTCCTAAGGGGACTGATTCTAATTGCCAATTGGCTTCTACCTGTACTTAAAAGGTACCTCACTCTATAGAGGGTAGGCCCCGACCTCTGAGAACTCCAGTGCACAAATATATCAGCAACTTAATTCTCCCCAACTTCCCATTATTGCCACAACTTCACTACTGCATTACAAAATAGTTTGGGTTTGAATATTTTATTTTTCATTCCAATCAGTTGTATTTTTCACACAACTGAAAAATAAAACCGGACTGGTTGTTTCAATGCCTCCCTTGGAACAAAGGAAAGTATAAATAACCATTGACTGAAAACTAAATATTCAATTAAGGATGCTTTAAAACACTTTAAATGTGGCCCTTACATTAGCAGTGATAAAAACAAACAAAAACAAAACAAAAAAACAAAAAAAAAACAGTGTCCCCTTTTTGGATGGAATTTTCCCAACGTGTATACATACTTAATTCTCTGTCAACAGTAAAGTTTCATAAACTAACAAACCTCTCATGTAGGAAAGAGCCCTGGAGATCTCCCTGAGGTGGGAAGAAATGCTAAATTCCTCCTAGTTAGTGGTAGTTTTCCATCCCATGTTTTCTTAACTTTCCCCTTAGTTCTGTGAGGACAGAGTGAGAGGATGGCAAGATCTAGTCATAACAATAGCTCAAGAGGTTGCTTCCTACTGCATTTTTCAGTGCTTCACAACTAAGCCAAAATACATGTTGTTCCTTTTATTGTCCCTTCAAGTCCAATTCTAATCCAATGCAGCACCCAAGTGTATTAGGTAGAAACATAACTGAAAGAAAATAACAAACAAATCGTGAAGTCTAAAGTCAAAATTTCATTAGGCAGAAAAAATTCCATTATACTAGAGATGCTAATTCAAAATTGAATATCTGAGTTCACCAAATAATACTCAAGGAGCACACACAGAGAAGAAAGATATACCTTTGGAATTCCTCTGAGAATTAAAAAGAACCTTTTTCAAGTACAATGAAAGGAACATTAAGAGGGGAGAAATAAGGATGAAGCAATAGTACAAAATGAAAAGAAAAAATAACAATGAATGTTTATAAAAGATAGTTTCATTGGTAAAAATAATGTCATTTGAAAAAAATTGATTAGACTTTTAGGTTTACTTTGTACCCAACATTATTTTAGGAGGTTCTCACCCTGAAGGAGATCAAAATCATTAAGGAAAACATGTATTTTTTAAAATATCTGAAATGTTGGATAACTAATGGAATGGTCAATGCACATACATGTGCCTAAGATAGCACATTCTTTTAATTTTGAGTAATGGCTTCCTACATAAAAGTTAATGAGTAAGCTGTGATAAGTGTAGATTTTTATGTGCAAAATAGCGCCTCCAGAAACCTCTAGTGAGAGTCCAGTGCTTAGCGGGAAAGGCAGAGGCTGGGGCTCTACTACTTATAATTTCAGGAAAGTCTGAGACTCATTTTCCTCGGCTGTAAATGTGAGGATACAAATGCCTATGGCGCTGAGTTTCTTCTAGGATTTAAATGATACCAGATATGTAGGCAAACACTGTAAACTACAAACTGCCACAACACAAGGGGCAGCGGTGATGGGGGTCGCTGACACCATCATTGTGTGGTTGTCATCATCATTATAATCCCAGAAGTAGCCGTTCTATATCACCTTAAATTTGTAGAGTATATATAGTTATTGGAGTACTGACTCTATTAACAGAGTGATAATATTTAATCAAAGGTTGATTTAAGTTTATTGAGATATAACTGACATACAATAAACTGTACATACTTAAATGCATAATTTGATAGGTCTTGCCATATGTATTTACCCGTGTAACCACCACAATCACAGTCTGACCCATAACACAGAACTTGTATGGTTTGTCCTGTTACGATGAATTGGACTATTTGGCAAAAAATGCAAAGACACTTCCTGGCAGCAAACTGTGAACATTAGACTTGAAAGACACATGGCCACAGGGCCTCGGCTACTATGACTCACACAGAAGCTCATAATAGGAAAGCTATTGAGTAGTGATTAGGATCACACCAGAATACAGAGGGAAAAGGCAGGAAGAGGGAGAGGGGGAAGGAAGAAAGAGGGGCAGAGTGACAGCTAAGAGAGAGACGGACAGACAGAAACAGAGGGAGAGAGAAAAGAAATATAATGGAGAGGCAGAGACAGAGAATAAGAAATGCATGTGAACAAACAGTCAGAGAAAAATAAAAAGATAAATAAGGGCATAATAATTGCTGCCCTTTGGAGTTCTTGCTGTTTGGATATTCCTGGATTCCTATAGGGGTTTTCTGTGTCCACTCAATAAAATGTGCTCCATGCTATGGACCATTATGGTTCTTTTCCATGGACTATTTTAAATGCAGGCCTTCTCTTTCTTCTCAGTAAGGATTCCTACAGGATAGTCCTCATTGCCCTAAGAGTTTGCTCCCTAACCATTTGGGGGATTTTATTTGAATTCTATTTGATCCTTTGTATAAAACTGTGAATTTCATGTCCCTTACATCTTGGCCAATTGACTCTCACCGTGCTGTTTCAAAGCATTTGTTCTGATCTAAAATTGTATGGTTTGTTGATTGTGAGTCAATTCTCTTTGGTAACCCTAAGTTCATACTTTATTGAATTCAGTCCAGGTCTCTTTTCACACCCGCCTCCCTCTCCTTATTCCAAAGCCTTTAGGTTTTGGTATGAAGCAGTAATGAAGTAAATGATATCTGGCACTCCTATATGGATCAGTAATGACTCAATCCAAATTACTAAGTGAAAAGCAGTAATGGTTATGATAGCTCCCTAGTACCTGGCATATTTATAACATAGACAAGAATCAGTTAACAAATTTCTAATCCCATAAGCTGTGACTAAACTCCGTCTTGCTTTAGACAATTGTGGGAACTTCTTGACAAATGACTTTCCAATGCTCAGACAACTGAGGAATTGCTCCCTTCCCACGTAGCCCAGGAAAAGCCTGTGCTGGAGAGGCAGGCGATAAATCAAACCTCTGATTACATTCAGGCCGTCATCTTAAAATATTAATCTGCAGTGCAATGAAGATATTTGAGTTAAATTGTAATATTTAAATAAGCTATCTCCTAGGAAGCTTAGTTTAGGCTTAATTTATACTCAGCTTTGGGCCCAGCAGCACATGGCACGGTGGCGAGCCATGGGCCTGAGGCACTCTCCATGCCACTACATCTGGGTAGCTGTGAAAGGAACGCAGCCACCATACGCTCCAAAGGGCTGGGGAAATTACAGCCCTCTACGCAACGGCATTATGAATTTCTGGAGCTTATGTGTCAAAAGAGCTTCCATGCACACTGTCTCTTAACAATGCCGCCACTGAGTCATAATGGACAGTATTCTTTTTGCACATTGTCCACTGTAAAAATGAGATTCACATAACTTAAGGGGTTTCCTGGAATCAAGAAACATGTTAGGCCCTAACCGGTTTGGCTCAGTGGATAGAGCGTCGGCCTGCGGACTGAAGGGTCCCAGGTTCGATTCCGGTCAAGGGCATGTACCTTGGTTGTGGGCACATCCCCAGTAGGGAGTGTGCAGGAGGCAGCTGATCGATGTTTCTCTCTCATTGATGTTTCTAACACTCTATCTTTTTCCCTTCCTCTCTGTAAAAAATCAATAAAATATATTAAAAAAAAAGAAACATGTTAGATCCTGAACAATCTGGAACTTGGGTTTATAAACTTGCAGGCCAGGTAGCTCTTTGGTATAACATGAAGTCGCTCTTCAAGTCTGTACTTGCTATGGACCTAGTACAGTCCTTTGCATATAATGGACACTCAGAAAATGTGGGTGGAATTGAACTGATACCCCACTAAGCAAGTGGAGCTGGCTGTCTAGTCAGTTACATAAGTAGAATGTACATGTCTAAATAAATAAGGGCATGCTTGCACTCCTCCCATAGGTGCTGTGTTAACTAGACTTTCTGTTTTTAAAATCATTCTTTACTTCAACGCATAATACCAGTTTTAAAAGAGTAATCGACACATGTCTGCTATTGCAGTTATGACCTACATCCCCTCTAGGTAAGAGTCAGCATGAACTTTTGTTTTTATTTCAGAAATTAGCAAAAATAAAGCACCCAGGATCAACTATCGAGTTCCTTACAAAACATACTATCAATCAATACATACATAAATCATAAGTCTCCTAACACAACCTTTCTTATTGAAACGGGCAGACTACACTGCCATGTTCTCTGTAGAAGCCACTGGGAGAAACTTACTTCCTTTCCTCCTGAGGCAATGAATGATATATGATAAGCATAAAATATTTCATTACCCGCACACAGGAAAATAAAATCAAGTGTCAAATTAATTATGGAATGATCAAATATATAACTTACTAGGACCAAAGAGCAGGATAACAAACACCTTAGATTTGTGTAATACTAAGCACGTTCATATACATTATCTTAATTAATCCTAGTGATATATTAAAAATTACATGAGTTTACAATGCCTCTTAACCCATATTTCTTCAAAGGCTTAATTCGTCACACCTCCATTCTCTGCAAATGCTCTCCAGAGTACCGAAAGGACAGAGCAGGACTGATGGCTGTGTCCTTAACCCCTCTTCCAAGAAAAAGCCGCAGGGTGTATCCGTTACTCAGCCTGCCCTTATCTCGGCCAATGGGAAAGCGGGGGAAACTAGCCCAAGGCCAAAAGTATGCTGGCCACCCCCCTGTCTTTGTGTAACCAGACCCTAGCTGCACCCTGCCCCCCGACCCCAAGCCCTATAAATTCTTTGTTCTCTTGGGATTCGGGGCTCTCTCTTGCACCCAGTAATGGAGGCAAGGGGGGGACCAAGCGAGCTTGTATAAGAGACCCTCTGCTTTTGCATCGGACTGGCTCCCTGGCATGGTTTTTTGGGGATCTTGAAATCTGGGCATAACAAGTACCCCATTTTTGAATCACACAACATTCATAGTTTGTGAAGATTAAAATTTCAAGCTACTTTTTTTAAACCATTGGTGAGTGAGATCAAATTAAAATAGAAATTACTTAGCATTAACTCTTGAGAGCATCAAAGTGCAATTGTGGGGGGTGGGGAGATAATTAAGCTTTCAAACATAAAAAATTAAGAAATTACTTCATTTTCATTACCAGCTCTGTGATTACCTGCCTTGTTCAAATCAAAGGCACCTTTTCCAAGGGAAGAGTTTGGATGCAGGAAAAAAATACACTTCTTTATTTCTACCTGTATCTTATTTGTGGCTTCACAACAGGCAGTAGCTTTCTATCCCTGAGTTTCTATTTTTTTCATCATTAAAATGAGGGAGTTGGCTAAAACAATCTCTCAGACCCTTTGCCTACACTGTTATCTAAATCTTATATCAGCAGCATTGTCTTTTAACAGCACTTTGTTCACTGGTCTTCTCTCGGTCTCACTATTCAGGTTGGAACTTTATTGAAATGAAAGCAATACTGCCAGGTTTGCATTAAAGTATAGAATCTCAGCATAAAGAATGGGATTGTGCTACTGATGCCCAATAATAATAATAATACAACTACTACGTTTAATGCTTACCAAGTGCCATGAGATCTATAGATATTATCTCAACAAACACAACAATCTTGTATTATTATCTCAATTTTTCATATTAGAAGAGCTAAAGTAAACTGCCCAAAATGCAAATTAAAGCCATACTATTAATAAAACACTCTATTTTCAGAATGTTGGGACACACTTTTCCACTCCAGTTCACAGGGCAGAACTGTCAAGGTAATGGGAGGCATGGATGAGTTCATCCGGGATATGTATGCATTTTTATAAATCTGCACATAAATTCACTATGAATTTATTTCCTCCTGCAAAAGAAAACCCTTTGTAATGGAAGATGGGTTTGCAACTGTCATGCCATTTTCATTGTAAAATAAAAATTCAAGATAGTATTACTGGAACCACAGTGATATAAAACCTCAGTACTAAAAATGGAATCTTGTAGTTCAGAAAACTAGCAACAAAGAGAATTACTGTTGAAAATTTAGGCATTCATGTTAAAATTCTAAAAAAAAATAGAAGATAATTGTGAGTGTAACTTCCCTTAAAGATAATATTTTGTCAATAAAGTGAAAAAATACTGTGAAAATTATGTAAATCATATCTACACTAATAAAAGAGAAAAATGGTAATTGGCGTACGACGATACCCTTTTCATTGGCTAATCAGGGCTATATGCAAATTAACTGCCAACTAAGATTGGCAGTTAACTGCCAACTAAGATTGGCAGTTAACTGCCAACAAGATGGCGGTTAACTGCCAACAAGATGGCGGTTAATTTGCATATGTAGGCACAATGCAGGGAGGCGAAAGGGAAAGCAGGAAGAAGCGCCCTGCCACTGACAGTGATCGGAAATCCAGGGGGGAGCTAAGAGCTGGGGGGCAGGGCAAAGGCCCCAGGGCCGCCTTTGCCCTGCCCCCCAGCCATGATCAGAGAATCAGGCGCCTTTGCCGCCCTGGCCAGTGATAGCAGGAAGTAGGGGTGGAGCCAGTGATGGGATCTGGGCACGGTCAAAGCTGGCAGTCCCGGGAGCTAGGGGTCCCTCGCCTGGGCCTAAAGCGGAGCCCACGATTGCGGGGCCACTGCAGCTGCGGGTCCTGCTAACCGGGCCGGACACCTCAGCCAGAGGCGTTAGGCCTGGGCAGGGGCAGAGCCTGAAACCGTGGGGAGCTGGGGGTCCCCTGCCCAGGCCTGACACCTCTGCCGGAGGCCTCAGGCCTGGTCAAGGGGGTGATCCGGTGATTGGTGATCGGAGGGTGATGAGGGTCAACTCCTCTGGCCGAGGCATCAGGCCTGGGTGGGGGGCGGAGCTGGGGATTGGGGGGATATGATGGTCCCCTTGCCCAGGCCTGAATCCTGGGTCAGAGGCCTCAGGCCTGGGCGGGGGCCAGAGCCAGTGATCGGGGGGAGATGGGGGTCCCCTGTCCAAGCCTGAAACCTCTGGCAGAGGCGTCAGGCCTGGGCAAGGGGCCGATCAGGTGATCAGAGGGTGATGGGGGTCTACGCCTCTGGCCGAGGCATCAGGCCTGGGCAAGGGGCAGAGCCAGCAATCGGAGGGGTCTGGGGGTCCCCTGCCCAGGCCTGATGCCTGGGCCAGAGGCATCAGGCCTGGGCTGGGGGCAGAACTAGTGATGGGGCGAAATGAGGGTCCCCTGCCCAGGCCTGACGCCTCTGTCAGAGGCATCAGGCCTGGGCAAGGGGCCGATCCTGCGATTGGAGGGTGATGGGGGTCAACGCCTGAAGGCTCCCAGTATGTGAGAGGGAGCAGGCTGGGCTGAGGGACACTCCCCCTCACACACACACCCAGTGCACGAATTTTGTGCACCGGGCCCCTAGTATATATATAACATTCACAGTAGTGCAGTTGATTTATTTATTTATTTATTTATTTATTTATTTATTTATTTTACTTATTGTTGACATTATTACAGATGTTCCCCAACCCCCTCCTTTACCCACCTCCACCCATTTTTCATGTAATTTTTTATATTGTATGCCTTCACCCCTCTCTCCCCGGCCATCACTACACTATTGTTTGTGTCCATGCTATCTATATATGATATTTGGCTAAGAGAAATAAGCCAGGCAGAGAGAGCTAAATACCATATAATCTAACTTATATATGGAAACTAATGAATAAAATTAATGACCAAAATAGAACTAGAGGCATATATACATGGAACAGACTGACAACTGTCAGAGGAAAGGGGAACGGGGGAGGGGACTGGATGAAAGATTGCAATAGTTTTAAATTAGAATTCTTTTTCTTTGAAAGTAATTCTGTTTAAAAATAGGTACATTGTTATTGACAGTGTAGATGATGCTTTCTAGCAAAAGGAAAACTGCCAATTATAATATAGAATATAGCCTGTCTAGTGGGAACAAACACTATTCTTGCCCTGAAATGAGCACTGGGTACTGTCATATCTAATTCTTTTTGGTAGTAGTTATCTTGGTCTTGCCTCACATGCACTTATTCAGCTGATTTCTCAAGAACCCTTTGCAGGATTAAAAAAAAATAGAATAGATATTTGTACTACTGCATTTTGGGGGGTGGATGCTTTATTTCACAGTTTCAACCTTCAATCTATGTATCAACTATCTCCAAAAGTTGTATGTTGTTTTCATATACATATTGGTTCTCATACTGTTTTGTTTTGCTTATCAATTAAATTCAGATTTCAATATTTTCTATTGTAGTCAAGATGGAATAATAGGGACTAGAGATTTCTCCCATATGAAAAATCAAGAAGTGAACCAAATATATCAAACAATGGCTTTAAATATACTGGGGATCTGTCAATGAAGGACGGTAATAACAAGGAGATAAAAACTAATAAGGTGAGCCTTTCTATTCATTACTTCAGCTTACTGTCGAGAGAATTTCTAGGCACTGTGAGGAGAGGGAACCCAGATGGAACCCACTGAACTCTCTGAGTTAAAAAGACAGAGCTGAAAATCTGAGAAGACAAAGGCACCAGAGGTCACAGGGAATACTATCAAACAGAAGAGAGCTAAGAGAAGAAAAACTCTAACAAGCTGCAGAAACTTCATCTTTTTTTAAAAGTTTTAATATGTTTTTATTTATTTTAGAGAGAGAAGAAGGGAGAGGGGGAGAGAGATGGAAACAGAGCCCAAATTTGGGCATGTGTCCTGACCGAGAATTGAACCTCTTGGAGCATGGGATGATATTCAACCAACTGAGCCACACCAGCCAGGCCAGAGGGTTCATCTTAAACAATCATCTGAGGAATGATAAGTATATGTATGTGGTGAAACTATCCAAGGCCAGGTTAAGAGCCATGGAAATGAATTGCATATAACAGTGCTCAGCATTCCCAAAGGCCAGACATAGTGCTTGTTTCTACTCGGCAAACTAGAAAATCTTGTCATTCATGAGTTAGTAGACTCAGAAGAGTCTTGGTTCAGGACTGAGGGAAAATTTTCCTTTTTTTAAAAGCACTATTTCATTCCCACCTAACAAAGTTCAAAAGCAAGTTTTAAAGTATCAAACTATTTCTATGTAGTCCCAGAACAAAGCTCAAGAATATGCATAGGATGCCAAAAATACCCAGCCACCTTCAGGGCAATATTTGCAATGCCTGTCATTCAATATAAAATTACCAGGCATATAAAGTAGCATAAGAATATGACACATAATGAGAAGAAAAAAATATATCAATCAAAACTGACTAAGAATGGATAGAGACACTAGAATTGGCAGTCCAAGACAATTAAGCAGTTATTAAAAGTTTTGCATGTTGAACCTCATAGAGAAGGCAGAGGAGGGTGGGTGGGAAGAGATAAACCAATGAACTTGTATGCATGTATGCATAACCTATAGAGACAGACAGTGGGGTGGTGAAGGTATGCCAGGAGATGGGAATGGGCTGGAAGAGGTTAATGGAGGAGAAAAAAAAAAAGTCTTGTATGCATTCAAAGAATTAAGTAGAGAAAGAAAATGTCAAGGGAATGAGAAGATAAGCCACAGATGGGGAGTAAACAGTTTCAAAAGGCGCATGTAATAAATGATTCTTATCCAAAACATTCAAAGAACTTGTAAAACTCAACAATGAGAAACAATCTGATTAAAAATGGGCCAAAATTTTTAAAAGACACTTCACCAAAGAAGATATACAGATAGCAAATAGCATATGAAAAGATGCTCCACAACATATGTCATCAGCAAAATGTAAATTAAAACAATGAGCTACCACTACACAGCTATTAGAATGCAAAATCCAGAACTGTCAACACCTAATGTTAGAGAAGATATGAAGCAACAGAAATTCTTCTTCATTGCTTATGACAAAACAAAGTGATACAGCTATTCTGGAGGACAATTTGGCAGCTTCTATAAAACAAAACATACTCTATTCATAAGATCCAACAATCATGTTTCTTGGTATTTATGCAAAGGAGTTGAAAACATGTCCTCACAAAAACCTGCATGTGGCTGCTTATGGAAGCTTTATTTATAAATGCCAAAACCTGGAAGCAACCAAGATACCCTTCAGTAAGAGAATGGACAAATAATCTACACAATGGAATATTAGCCTATATAATAAAAAGTTAATATGCAAATTGACCCAATGGCAGAACAACCAGTCGCTATGGCATGCACTGACCACCAGGGGGTAGACATTTAACGCAGGAGCTCCCCCTGGTGGCCAGTGTGCTCCCACAGCCAACCTCCTGCAGTTTCCCCCTGCCCCCTGCCTGTTGCCCTGAACGGCCCTGATCAGGATCAGGACTGGGTGAGATGGCCCCAATCAGCCCCGATTGCCGGCCAGTCTGAGGGACCCCACCTGTGCATGTATTTGTTCACCAGGACTCTAATTTAGTGATAAAAAGAAACCAGATATCAAGCCACACAAAGACAAGGAGGAAGCTTAAATGCATATTACTGAATGAAAGACGCCAATCTGAAAAGGCTTTCTGAGTACAACTGCAGTTGACATTAGTGGCAACATAGGTTTGAAATGCAAGGATTCACTTATTAGATCTAATAAAGAGGGAATATGCTAACTGACCCTCACACCATCGCAAAGATGGCAGCACCCACAGCCAATAAGCAGGGAAAAGGCTAATTGACTACCCCGCCCTCAAAAATGGCAGCGCCCACAGCCACAAGATGGCCAGCAGGGGAAGGCAGTTGTGGGCAATCAGGCCAGCAGGGGAAGGCAGTTGTGGGCAATCAGGCCAGCAGGGGAGGGCAGTTGTGGGTGATCAGGCTGGCAGGGGAGCAGTTAGGCGTCAATCAGGCTGGCAGGGGAGTGGTTAGGGGGTGATCAGGTTGGCAGGCAGAAGCAGTTAGGGGCAATCAGGCAGTCAGGCAGGCAAGCAGTTGGGAGCCAGCAGTCACAGATAGTGAAAGGGATGTCTGACTGCCTCCAAGGGGTCCCAGATTGAAGAGGGCGTAGGCTGGGCTGAGAGACACACCCCCAGGGCATAAATTTCATGCACCAGGCCTCTAGTATGCCGATATTTTTCCAATAAATACGATTGGCTCTTCTTATCAGTGGGTTTCACATCTGCTAATTGAACCCATCATGGATCAAAGCCGGCATTTTTTTATTCCTAACTGTGGTCTCCCAATTGCAGATTCCTAACTGTGGATCCAAAATACTGTTTTGGATCCTTAGTTGATTGAATTTGCTGATGCAAAGGGCTGGTTATAGAGTCAATAGTTATATTCAGATTTTCAATTGTGCAGGTTCAGTGCTCCTAACCCCCCAGCTGCTTAAGGGTTAACTGCATATGACCTGGAAAAGGCAAAAATATGGGGACAGTGAAACAATCAGTGGTTACCATGGGAGTGAGGAGAGATGAATACGTCAAGCACAGAGGACTTTTAAGGCAGTTAAAATACCATAATGATGAATACATGTAATTATATATTTGTTCAAACCCACAGAATGTACACCAATAGTGAACAAAAATGTAAACTATGGACTTTGAGTGATAATGATGTAGATGCATCAGTTGTAACAAATGCACCACTCTGGTGGGGGAAGGCTATGCAGATGTGGGGGTAGGTGTATTGGAAATAACTATACCTTCCCCCCAGTTTATCTGGGAATTTAATTCCTCTCAATAAATAGTCTTAATAAAAAGAAGAATGCTGCCCTAACCGGTTTGGCTCAGTGGATAGAGCGTCGGCTTGCGGACTGAAGGGTCCCAGGTTCAATTCTGGTCAAGGGCATGTACCTGGGTTGCGGGCACATCCCCAGTAGGAGATGTGCAGGAGGCAGCTGATCGATGTTTCTCTCTCATCGATGTTTCTGACTCTCTATCTCTCTCCCTTCCTCTCTGTGAAAAATCAATGAAATATATTTAAAAAAAATAAAATAAAATAATTTTTTTAAAAAAGAAGAATGCTATGTGGAGACATGGGAAATGCAAAAATCCAATTTGAATTTCCCTAGATTGAAAATAAAATATATGAGGTAAAAAATACAATGGCTTGAATTAACATATTAGATATTATAAAATAAAAAGTTACTAAATTTAAACACATAGCAATAAAAAATAATCCAACGTGAAGTACAGAGAAAGAGAGAAGGAAGGAGAGGGAGAGAGAAAGAGAGAAACCATTTGGGTTGTGGGGCAACCCTAAGAGGTCTAATACATGTGGAATCTCCAAAAGGTAAGGGCAGAAAGGATATTTAAAGAAATAATGGCTAAAAGTTTTTCAAATTTGAAGAAAACAGCAGACCTACATTTTCAAGTAGCTCAACAAACCTTAAGCACAAAAACATAAAGAAAACTACACCATGGCACACCATAATTAAGTTGTGCAAATGAATAAAGAAAACAAAGTCATAAACTGAGGGTGGTAAAGGGCAAAGAGGGTCAAATATATGGTGATGGAAGAAGATTCGACTTTGGAGGGTGGACACACAATAAAATATACAGATGACATATCGTAGAATTATACACTTTAAACATATAATTTTATGAACTAATGTTACCCCAATAAATTTAATTTTTAAGAAACCAAGTAGAGGAAAAAATAAAGACATGTACAGAGGAACAAAAATGAGCACCACAGATTTTTTATCAAAACAAGAAAATAATTCAATAAAGACACTGGAGCAATATCTTCAGAGTAAAGTTTTAAAATGGCATTCAGAATCATATGATCTTTTCAATAGATGTAGTAAAAGCTTCAGATAAAATATAAAATCTATTTCTGAACAAAACTCTTGGCGTATTGGGAATAGAAGATGGCTGTCTTAACTGGATAAATGGCATCTACAATAAACCTACAGCTAATATCATAGTTAATCAAGAATGTTTCCCATCTAAGGTTGGGAACAAGGCCAGGATGTCTGGTCTTATCACTTCCATTTAGCGTCATGCTGAAAATCTTAGCCAGGGATATAGGGCAATAAAAATTATATCAGGCTTTTTTGAATGCAAGTGTGTGAAAAATGGTAAGTCTATTATAAAATTCATATGAAAATAATTCAAAGGTTCTAAAATAGCTAAAACAACTTTGAAAATGTTGGAGGAATAACACTACCTGATTTTGAGACATAAAGTAAAACTGTAGTAATCAAGACCTTGTGGTATTGGCATACAGATGGATAAATACATCAATGGAAGAGAATAGGTAATTCAGAAATAGATACACACATATATAGAGAAATGAATTTCATTAAATATACAAAAGCAATTTAGCAGAGAAAAAAGATGGTACTTTTTAATGTCCATAAACAAATTGATGAGATTGAGCCTATAACTTATACTATATTCACAAATTACATCAAAATGTATCATAGACCTAAATGTAAAACATGAAACTATAACATTTATACAAATGCAAAACCAAAAATTGGTATAATATTTGAACAGCATTTAACTAAAAAAGATAAAGGATAGCACATGAAAAGATGCTTAAAGTCATTAGCCATTAGAGTAATGCAAGATAAAATCACTGTAAGATACCGCTACACACATATTAGAATGACTAAAATTTAAAACTGGTCTTATTAAGTGTTGGACAGATTTTTATGATCTAGAATCCCCATATAGCGGTAGTGGAAATGTAAAATGGTGAAACCACTGAGAAAGTGTCTTAAAAATTAAACATATTCCTATTATATGTCCAGCTATCCTTCTCTTAGGTATTTATTCAAGAGAGATGGCCCAAATAGCCACCATAAGATGAATGTATAAACTGTGATATTTTGATATAACAAAATGCTGCCTAGCAATAAAAAAAAAATATAACTGCTCCTATGGATGGATCTCAAAATAACTGCTGAGTGGAACCACATAAAAGAGTGCATACTGAATTGCCTATTTGTATAGAATTCTAGAAAATGAAAAATTCCCGATAGCATGGGAAAGCAGGTCAATGACTGCCTTGGCTTCCGGGAAGGGTGGGGGTGGGGGGGGGGAGTTAAGTGATGGCTTCAGGGCATGAGAAGCTTTTTGAGGGGGTGGGTATGCTCATCATCTTGTCTGTGGTGATGACTTCATGGAGGTATACATAAATCAAAATGTAAACTTGTACACTTTAAATATGCAGATTTTATGCTTTGTCAGTTATACCTTAATAAAGCTATTTTTAAACTTTAAAATTTCCAGCTTCTCCTGAGAAAGCTCTAGCTGCATTGCATCTGCTGGACTGTGCTGTGACAGAAGCTGTCCCTTTTCTATCAGTCACCGGCTGTCAAGCTTGCCACAGTCCCTGTCCCTCCCCTTTGTTGCTGTTATCTTGTCTTATTCATTTACTTGACTGCCTTAGGAATTTGAATTCATGTCTAGTGATTAGTTTCTTGTCTTCTGTTAAAAAGCAAAGAAATATTATACGAAGTGAAGCAAGCCAGACAGAGAAAGACAAGTACCACATGATCTCACTTATACGTGGAATCTAATGAACAAAATAAACTAACAAAACAGAAACAGACTATTAGACAGAAAACAGACTGAGAGCTGTCAGAGGAAGGTGGGTTGCAGGGATGGGTGAAAAGGCGAAGGGATTAAGCAAAACAAACAAACAAACAAATCCCCCCAAAAACTTTTAGACACAGACAACAAAATGGTGATTACCAGAGGGAAAGCAGGGTGGGGGGAGGTCAAAGGGAATAAAGGGGAGATCAATGGGTAAATGGTGATGAAAGGACTTGAGGTGGTGAAAACACAATATGCAGAGGATGGACTATGGAATTGTACACCTGAAACCAAAGTGTTCCCAATAAATTCAATTAAAATATATTAAAATAGTTTCTTCCATCAGACTTTAAGGGAGAAACAATCCAACTCCCTTAACTCAGTCTATGTTATCCTCTGTTATTTGGTCTCTACTGATTTTCCAAACCCATTTCTTATCAGCCTCTATCTGCAAGATGCTCTATATCTCTTACACACAATTGCCCACATTCCCAAATAAGCTGTTTGTGTCGGGTTTGCTTACTTAGCATGCTAATGAGATCCCTGTTGAAACTATTAACAAAGAGAGTAGGGGGGGAAAAAAGGACTGCCTTTATATTCATGGCTAGGGACTTTTCGTTTCTACCAAATGATTATTGGAATTCATTTTAGGTCTCTTCAAGAAAGAGTTGTAAAAAGAAAAGAATCCTTGAGAGAGAAAAAATGATTTCTTGCTGTTTGGTACAAGACATAGGAGATTTAAAAAGAAATGACCTGGGAAAATGAGAGGTTGTAAAAGTTATGAGCAACCATTTCATCAGCACAGCCTGGCAGAGATGTGATGGTTCAGGTGTTATCCAAAGTCTCTCATTGTCTTTAGCCATAAATCTTCAGATGTCAAAGTATTGTTGAGTCAAGCCTGTAATTCCTAGCTGTTAGGTCAACCTGTTACAGATAAGGTTGTAATCTTTTTTTTTCCCCTGCAAAGTCACCCAAACCCTATCAGATTTTCTTATTTGAAATATTCTTCTTACCACTTGCTTCCAAAGCTGTACAATAAATACTAAATATCATGAGAGTATTAAGCAAGTTCATAACATTCGTTTTATTCTTTTTGTAATTTGCATAAATACTGTCAACATGAGATAACTGCTTGTATATCTTGCATGCCTGTCTCACATGTATACTCAAATATTATATTATTTGTAATAGTTTCACATTGTATACTCACAAATAAAACTTCTCATCCCATACTGGATTCAAATTTCCAAAAATGGTTTTAGTTCTTCTTTTGTTCTTTCCAACTTGAACTGTAACATATGGATCACTGGACCCCGTTTTGTCTTTTGCCTGCAACCCTTGTGCAGAAACCACTGAAATAACAAAAATAAACATTTTAATATAAAGGTTTCCCCAGAAACAAATAATAATGAAGGAAACTTTTCTATCACTTTGTCCCTGGTTTTGAAGATGCATCCCCATTGCTTTTATTCTTATGAGCAGCAGGACTTTAAAAAAATGTTTCATAAAATTATGAATACACTGTACATTAAAGTCTTCTTTTGGACTAATATGCTTTTGCCTGTAGTAATAGTAAAATATATATATTAGAGGCCCGGTCCACGGATTCGTGCACTGGTGGGGTCCCTCAGCCTGGCCTGCGCCCTCTCGCAATCTGGGGGCCAGCCTGCTGGGATCAGGCCAAATCGGCAGCCCGACATCCAGGAGGGATGTAGTAGTGTGCAAAGTGGCAGGCAGCTGAGGAAGAGCCTGAGCCAGGACCAAGCGCCATGCTGCTCCCACTCATGTGGGCCCTGTTGTGCCTGCCACTATGCCAACAGGTAGCACTGCCATGGAGGTGGGAGAGGCTCATGCTGCCGCAGCTGCCCTCACAGCCTTGAGCTGGACTTCTGGCTGAGCAGCACTCCCGGTGTGGGAGTACAATGACCACCAGGGGGCAGCTCCTGCATTGAGCTCTGCCCCCTGCTGGTCAGTGCATATCATAGCGACCAGTTGAGCGGTCAGTTAGGCATATATAATCCAAAGACCTATAATTTAAAATTACTTATTTATTTATGAGTTTGCTGTCAGTACAGATCAACTCAACCCAATAAAAGAATTATCTTTATTCTACCTTGTAAATACTCTGTCAGTAAGTTAAGAGCTTTGGTAAATCTTAACATAATAAATAACACACCTACTGTTAATGTTACAAGCAACCTCAGAAGTTCAAATTACTAGATATCACTAAACTCAAATTTTCTTGACTCAAAGATCAAATGGATGAGAGTTATTGATCCAGGAGTAAGTAAAATGTTATTTGTTTTCTTATTAAGAAAAACTGACTGAGGAGATTATTGGGTACTCTTGCAATTTATTTTTTGCAGGAAGCAACCAAGCTAATAATCTCTTGTAAAGTGCAGGATATTGATGGGTATATTGTAAAACAGAACCTTCTTCCGCTGGAAGAGCTTTCGATTAGACCAAGACACAGCTTTTGATTAAACAAGACACAGATAGGACAAGACATTACTTCAGTTATCCATTATATATTTTAGAAATTTGAAGTACCAACTAGACTTCTTGTCAATATTGACAAGATTGAAAATTATATTTATTTTATCTGCAATTATTTTAAGCAGGGATTCCTAAGACATAAAAACTCAATGCTGAATACAAATTTTAAAGACTTATTTTTACCTGTAATGGTTATTTTTGCTGACCACTTAGATGTCCCATCCAATACACTCTGTTTGGCTGCCTTTGTGTACTGAACAAAATCCTCTTTAGAAATCTGAAACATTTCTTGAATTACTTCAAACACCTCTGGCCTATTTTTTTCCCTGATCTTCATTCTTTCTTTCATAGCTGAAATAATTGTCTGAGTCTTGTCTTCTGCACCATGCTTAGAACTCTTCTCCGCTGCTCCTATAATGGAAACATCAATGGTGGTGTAAGTGTATGTCTGGTTACTTTGAGATGGCCCAAGAAAGGGAGGAAAAGGAGGAGGAACATGAGAATGAATGAATGCTTTTATGCTGAGGAGTCAGAGTGGCTTTTTTGGAAAATAGGAGTACAAGTCAGAATGCTGAGATTCAGGACTTGTGTTTTTGGCAAGTGAATGCACCTCAATGAGCCCTAGTTTTCTCACTTGTATTATTGGACTAAATCAGGGGTTGTGCAAATATTTGGTTTGAGTTTTCAAAAACAACTTTGCAAACCCCCCAAAAGAATGAACATAATCAAATGTATTATATACTGCACACATCTACTAAATGGGTAACCAAATCAAATTGGGAAATATATATGGCAAATGTCACTCAAAATCAATATCACAAATACTTGTGTCCATCCAAAGTGTCTAATATTTTTGCTGATGGAATTTATCATAATTAAATGATTAATTTTTTCTTATAAATTAAAAGCCACCACTATTTGTTGTATTTTGATATACAGAGTAAGATTATATTTGAAATGAAAGTGATTCTGCTTTTTAAAAAAGATTTGAAAAGCACTGGGCTAGAAAACCTCTGAAGTATCGAAGAGACCATAGACTTGACTTATTAATCTATAATAAGGCCATGGTTTTGAACAGACTGAATTCTCACTTTCCACTCAAAACTTTTTTTTTTCTCTAAGACATTGTGTGTTTTTTATGATTGATCTCAAATTTCTGGGCTTTTTTTCCCTGTTTTTAACACAAATCCTTCTGGCAGTGAAGTATTTCCAATAGTTCATTCTTGGATCCCTCACCTTTTCCAATTACCAGGCAGATATTCTCTGTGCTTTGTCTAGCCTCTGGGTTGCTCAGTATTACAGAACAAGTAACTAGTGAACCATGATTTCGACTCTCATAGTTTTTTAGTGAGTTTGAAGTGAGAGAGTTAAAGCCCATCTATAGGAACTGCCACTGCTGAAAACAAATATTGTTTTGGCACAGAAGCAATTAAGATGTAGTGAAAAGAATAAGAAACTTGTGTTCATAGCTAGTAATTGTTCCAATATGCCTCTACCTGACTAAGGATTCCCAACGTGTGTTAGATTTTTTGAAATATTATATTTCAATACTCATACAGTATTTCATAAAACGTTAAGATTAAATGGGATGAATTATCTGCACAATTCCTTCTAAAAGGATAGCCTCACTAAGCTTTTTTCAATCGAATTCTGTGAATCTTAAGCCAATTTAAGTATAGAAGCTAAAAGAGAAAAGGTCAACTACCAACTTTCCTTTTTATAAATTCGTATACAATTCGACAGCGGTCATTTAGTGAAAACCTTTATTAATTTGAAAGTATAACATTTATTCACTAAAGTGGAAAAATTTATTAATAATAATCAAGGTGTAATTAGAGACAGTTAAAAGAGAGGTGCATTGTACTAGTAGAAACAACAAATTCCCAGTCATTATCTTAAATAATAATATTATAAAAAACACACAAAAGAACCTTTGAGGACAAGTCACATTTTTTTAAAAAAGTACTATAAATTAGTGCATTCCATTTAAAGTAATTTGCCATTCTAAATGCCCTAGTCCTCTGTTAAAACATGCCCTAGAACAGCTACACATTTGTACATTATGTACCATTAAGCAATTAAGCATTTTTATAATTTATCAATAACTGTGGACTAAAAGGGGCCACATACCAAACCTCACAAGCTCAGGGAAGGCCTGCATGGCTGCTGTACAAACTCAGAGACCTAAAGTAACCAAATAGGATGATCTGAAATTAACACTCTTTTAAAAGCAATTCATGGCAGTAGTCATGTCCTAGGGCAGTATTTTTCTCTAACAAAAGTCAGTCTTAACTGATCTAGTCTGTCCTGCTTTTGCATCTAGGATAACATACTCGATAAACATGTCTTTGTACCAACAAAGTAATTTCCCCTCAAAGCACAATCACTGTACCAGAGCATAGAACACAAATACCCTCATTCTTACTGTTACTATGTTAATTGTTAACTGTTAACTTTCCTGCACCCCCCTGTGTAAAATAAATGTGTCTATCATTTTACTTTTTATCCAATCCCAGAGGTTTCCTCCTGTCCCTCACTTTACTTTCTCCTGCCTCCCTCATCTATCACCAATAGATTTCATGTAACCTACCTATGCCTCCTCTTTTGATTTTAATGCATAAAAGAAGATGCACAAGTGTCATTTTCTGGAGCATTTTCTCAGTCCCGCGAGGTTTTGCTTCCTGGAAATTATCATGAGTTTGCCTCAAATAAACTCATAAAAATTCTTACAGGTTTGGATGTTGCTTACATTGGCAAAACTTCACAGCACATAATTCTTACACAGCAAAGTTAATTTAGGCTAGACTAAACACCAGTTGCAATAGTCACCACTTTAACTAGCTAGTTAATATTAATAATAGAAAGAGAGCAAAGGAAAGGGCAGACATTGTAAACATAGTCCTCTGGGCAGCTTCGCCAGGAAGCTGTAGTTTTACACACCCCCTAGGGAACCACAGGTCTATTCCCTGTAAATCACTGGGGTTAGGGGCCCAACACAGGGGAAGATGGGCACATGTGCAGTGAAGTCAAGGTGACATATGACAGGTGCGTGCCAGTCAGTGAAAGCTGGGAGAAAGACCACTGACTAGCAGTGATGGCGAACCTTTTGAGCTCGGCGTGTCAGCATTTTGAAAAACCCTAAATTAACTCTGGTGTCGTGTCACATATAGAAATTTTTTGATCTTTGCAACCATAGTAAAACAAAGACTTACATTTTTGATATTTATTTTATATATTTAAATGCCATTTAACAAAGAAAAATCAACCAAAAAAATGAGTTCGCGTGTCACCTCTGACACGCGTGTCATAGGTTCGCCATCTCTGGAATAGAGGAGTGGAGCCACTGCAAGCACACACAATCCTGAAGGGTTGTTTGGCTAGGCGCCCAGTTTTAATCCCCAAGAACTGTGTTTCTCTTGTTTGTTTGCTCTTGCTCTTCTGCTTCTCACTTGCTCTGTAAGCCACACTTGCCCATGCACGCCCCAGCCATGTGGACCCCACGTGCGATGGACTGCAGCTGGGAACAGGAGCTAAGCTGCCAGATGCTGGCTGGACTGTGCTGGAACATGGAGCTGAAACTCTTGCCCTGTGAAGACACCGCTGGACTTTTTCCGCGGGGAGACAAAGAGAGATGGGACCTTGGAGGGGAACCCTCTTAATTTTACACCAATAAAGCTTTCCATGGTACTTCGTCCTCCGATGGGGTTTCAGGGAACTATTTTCCCCGTGGCACGCCAAGAGCTCCACTTTTACCAGTAGCAGGTGGGGACAGAGAGGCCACCCCACCAATAACAGGATTATTCAACGAGCAGATTTTATAAGAACTGGAATAGCAATTCAATAGAAAGAACAGTGATGGCTTGAAAAGTTACCTACAAGATTAAAAGTGTCCCAAATGTTTGGTTTGCAAAGGCCATTCTAAGAATGTTCAAAGAGAAGTATCTTAAAAATGTTGACTCCCTCCAATACTCTGAGCAACTATTATCTTTGTGATAATGAGTGTTTCCCAACAGCTCCAGGAAAAAGTATTAAAGTCTCCAAGAGTTAAATATATTTTTGAAGTGTTTTTTTTTTTTTCTTCTAAATTTAGGAAGAGCCAGTTGACCACCACCACATAATAAATGCTCATTCAAGTGAACACTATTAAATTCAAGGCTGGAATGTCAAGAGATGTTTCATTTAAAGAAATCAAATCTCTGTACTTAACAATTGCTCCTTGAATTCTTTTAAAGAATTAATTAGGAAAGCATCACATTCACAAATACTCTTGATGTTGGAGTAGAAAATCTCTAACTTGTACAGACAATAGACCCACAACTTGTGAAAATGCCAGGCTAAGAGAATAAGTTAGCAGACACATATATTTAAGCCTTTTATCTGTTATTTCTAGGAAATATACAAGGTGTCCCCCCAAAATGTATACACACCTTAATAGCTGATAGCTCAATTTTGAAAATAAAATGTATTTTAATAAAAACTCCCTTTATAATTACCCAAAGTGTATGTATACAGTTTTGGAGGACATCCTATATATATAATTTTTAAAAGTTCTACTTTTATATTTTTGATCTGAAGAAAATAATTCAACTTTGATTTGTTTAGTTCAGAGATACAGAGACAATTCATAATTAAGTTTAGTCACTAACCTATAAATACTTTTTATTGCCCTATTGTGTAAATCCACATATATTGTCTTAAAACACACACACACACACACACACACACACACACTATTTTTTAAATAGGTACAAATTGTCCTGAATATTTCTCTCAAAGTCATCAGAGATAAACTTACATTTGCATTTATATGAGTCTTCCTTCAAAGTGTCTAGTACCTAATTGAAATATAGTAATATGTCAACCAGAGATAAAAAAGAAATCAAATAAAAAGAGATAATGTCCAGTAAAAGCACTTTGTAAAGTATAATACATTGTACAAATGTAATGCAATATTGTTATTTTGAAAAACAATTAATTGACAGATCATTCAATACAATGATGAACAGCAAAACTGCAAAAGAATTTGACTTTAAACAGAGGCAAACTTATCCCACACAATTCTCTTCTACATAATTTAATGAGACAGCCAATTTTTATTTATTACCCAAAATATAAATCTCATGTGAAATTCACAATTTCACCACCTTTATATGGCAATTTACAATTTTAGTGCATCTTCCAAATAATTATCTATCTGTACGTACCAACTGCAATATTCTCCCTGGACTCAGCCTCTTCTCACCTACTTTCCTCAACAGCTGTTCCAAACACTTCAGCTCTCTCCACCTAGCTCACCCCCTTACCCTCCAATCTCAGCAAATGATCTTATATTTTCCTTAACAGATGAAGAGGTTTTCTAAACTCAGTGGTCACATCCACTCCCACCCCCATCGCCTCCACACACAGAAAAAACAAACAAACAACAACAATAAAACAACAAACTTGATCTGTAGCATTAGCAGATGTTTATGGTGTAACTATGCTTAATATGTAGGATTTCAGCAAATGCCTCACAAAATTATTGAATATGTATCAATCAGCACTGTCACAGCTACCTGAAAAATACATATATCCTATATGCTAGCCTGCAAGACCAACCTTAATTAACTTAAGTGGGCTTTCCAGGTCTCTAGCATACTGCTTGGAAAATAGGATACACTCAATATATAAAGAAGACAAAATATTTCTTAGGGGAGCCTAAAATAAAATGATTGCTATATTTAACTAATTTAGTGCTGGGTCTCATTTAATGTGCTAGGCCATAATCCTGCAATAAGCAAGAATAAATGTAGTGTAAAATGATGAATGTGTTGTGGGAGCACATTATGTAGATATAAACTATACCTCGCCCCTGGCTTTGAATTTGGAATTTTCTGAAAACAAAAACTGTGTGCCCATCACTAGAAAGCAGAATTTGGTTGGCCTATATATCTCATGCACTTAGTCATCAGTGTAAAACAAGGGCATAAGTCCAAATATAAATGGAAGGAATATAACATGAAAATCAATTTTAAATAAGGTAAAAAAAAGCATAGTGGCTCATGATGCTTTTGTATAGAGGAAACAGTCTTGGGTGTGAATCCTGGTTTGTCATTTAATAACCATTTGAAATTGGGCTAGTTACTTTGTCTTTGTAAACCTTAATCTCTTCATCTGAAAAACAAAAGGAAAAAATAATAGTATCCTCCTTAACAGAGTCTTTTTAAGGATTAAATGAGAAAATGACTATAGTTTTAATACTAATAATTGGACATGTATAGGGATTTCAGATTGTCAAAAGGGTGAAGATACAAGCACTTATTAAGGAATTTCACATTGAGAAATTTTATGGTTTTGTACTTGACCCATGAAGCAACTCCTTGAAAACTCTCCCAAGTACAGGGCCACACGCAATGTCTACCATATGCTAAATGCTCCATAACTCTGCTCATTGGCAGCCAATGAAGTGCTTGAAGATAAAAGAAAAAAGAGTTCAAGAAACTAGAAAATATAATAGTGATAATAATAATAATAAATATTTATTATAATATTGAGTATTATTTATATTATACATGGTATTTATGATATTTTAAAGGAAATAATACATATAATGGTAATAGTAAATGTAATGATTGTTATTTTACATTCATAAATCCTTACCTGCATTCGGGGCTGGTGAACCCAGAGGAGTACGTTGTTAGCATGCATGAAAAGCACGAGGGCCCGGGACTGAGGCATTTCCCTGTCGAGGACTCTGTATGTGAAAAACTTGGTTGTTTTCATTTCTTTGCCAGTAAAGTCACGTAGGTGGGCTTGCCTTTGGTGCCTCTCTGTTTTTATTTCCCATGCGATCATGTAGGTGGACATGTACTTAGTATTTCCTACCCTTTCCCTTTAGTTGCTTCACACCCAAGATAATCTTAACCCTCCTCTTTGAACATGTCTTTATTCTTTTCAAGGACCAACCTGCCACTCCCCCAGTCTTCAAGGCAGCCACCTCCTTTTTTCCTTCTATAATAAAAGCCACACACTCCACAGGATTTCTGGCAAACCGACAAAGGACTGACAATTAGCAGAACAATAATTGGAGGAACACAGTTCTAGCACAGCATCGTCCCCCACTCCCAAGGGTGGCCCCCTCACTGCCACCTTCTATGAAGTGACTTCACTGTTAGTGAACTTGGGTCCAAAAACCAACAAAAAGCAACATTTCTCCCCCCTCCACCTCCACCACCTCCACCATATTCAATTGTCTCATTAACTGTAAACACTGACATTTAGTATTGCATATTAAAAGAAGGCAAAATCAGGAATCCACTCACAGCATTGTCTGTCCAAGCTACTACATCTCATAAGCATTATCCAGATACTTTCTTTTTAAAAATTTCAGAGTCAAAAGCTATATCCTCTCACTGAGACACTACACAGCTCACCCTGCTCTGCATGCTCCCTTCAGCAATGGGTAATAAACTAAACTTTTAAAACTCTGAGTATGTTCCTGCTAGTCTTTAGCTGGAGGGCCTTAAGAGGTATTACCAGCTCTTTTCACACCTGTGGAAAATGATACTCAGAGAGGTTTTAAAAAATTCCAGTAGTAGCAGGATGAGAAACTAGATTGTTCTTATGTTTATGTTGACACCTGTATGACGTAATATAAGACATAGTTACCCTTTCATCCCCCTACAGAAGCCCCCGCAACTGAAAATACTCCATTATTAGTTTATTCTTTTGGGTTAAGGAACTGGCCATTGTATTAAAGTAACTTAACTACTGATTCCACTTTTACCCACAGTAATGCATCAGGTTATTTCCTCTTTAGTGTGGTTGAAGAGTCAGTGCAATAGCATGTTGTGATAGGGCTGTGCTTGAGGCATCATCATGATGGGAAGTTCTGTGAAGCCAAGATCTGCCTGGGCAGCACGGGATGTCTTACAGACAGGGAAACTCTATGCGAGACTGGAAAAGCACTACCAATAAAATTCAACAACTTTCATTTTCTTCCCTTAGGGCCAACTTTGTATATTTCTTTATAAATTAGGAGAGAATACTGGGCTTGGAGTGCACAAACCTGAGTTCTAACTCTAACTATAATATCCACTTGATTCTTTTTATTTTTTTGACAAGATACTAAATTGTGTGAACTCAGTGAAATCCAATCCACTGATCTTAAAGGCTCCTCTAAAACTCGATGGTTCTATGAAAGAATGATCTTTAAATCATTACATGACATTTCTAACTATAGTTCTTAGGTCCTCATTAATAAACTGACATTTGCTAAGCAGCTACCAGTGCTTAAATGTGTCTAAGTTCTGGGGGAAATAAAGGCTATGGTCTCTTTGTATAGCAGTGAATATGCAGAATTCTACTTCTAAGTTTCTTGAGTATTCATCACATTAGCATATTTTGTATAATTGCTGTTGAAAGAGTAGATGTCAAAAGTTTCCAAGATATGTGTTCACATCTATTCATCTGAATTAAGTTTTAGAAAATAGGTTGGAGTTGAGGGACAACATCAATTACTTCCTTTGGTGCTCTGAAAGCCCAGCATAGAGCTCCCACCCACAGAAGCTGCTCGATACAAATAACCATCTTAAGCTATCACTATTGCAGAATGCGGCAACACAAATTCAAAGAAAGAGAATCAATATCTAGTTTGCAGACAGGAGTACCCGAGCCAGACTTCCCAATGTTATGAACTTGCACTGGGTAATAATTAGGACACATGAGCTTTATACAATGTCAGCGGGGAACACAGAGAACAACAAAAACAAACAAACAAACAAACACGCCCATGAGATGCTGCCTTCTGTAACTTTTGGAGAAATACTTTCCATCCTTATTAGGCAGAATGCTTACTCAGTGGGACTCTGGGATTCCTTCCTTGGAAATATGTAAGAAAGTAAAGGCCCGTTGGGTTAGATACCAATATTTTTTCCCATATTGAAGTTGTCTCTTTTCCACTTTGAAAAGATAAAGAAAATATTTTACATATGATCTCTCCTCTACATATGCTTCATGCTGCACACATCCTCATTCCAGCCAACATATACTTTTTTTCTAGATTAAAGTTGCTACCATAACTGTAATAGCAAGTTTCTTACGGGTTATATTAACATCATTCAAGGTCACTAACATCTCAATTCTTCAACCACCTAAGGTTTTACAAAAATCAGAAAGAAAAAAAGGTCTTTTTAGATAGCAAGACCCAAATGAGTTAATTAAAAAAAGGGGGGGGAAGGGCAGAGAGACCCTGGCTACTGCCACTGTCTGGAACTGAAACAGAAAGAAAAGCCAGTTCTCTTTCTCAGGCCTCTGTTCCCACCTATAACTATATAGCTAAGAGCCTTTGGGCCAGGAAGACAGACAAGTATAAGAAGCACCTCCAAGTAAACTTAGTCGAAGAGGAGCTAAGATGAGACTGTTCGGGGAACTTATTTGATGTTTTTCTATAGCTCCGAACCTTCAAAGAAGTACTGAAGCAGTGAATGGGATTTTATAATAATCTGATTTGATCCCACTTGACTGCAAATGTATAAGTCACAGACCCAACACTTGATGGAAATGAAATATTAAACTCAACTCAATTCGAAGTAAATTTAAATACTCTCTCTTTTGCATGGGTCATTGGTCAGACCATGTGTAAAGTCTTTTTATTTCCTTTGTGCATGTGAGAGAAAGAATATGTGTGTAAATTGACAGACTGCAGAAAAGGATTAACCAATAAATGAGTCCTAGAAACCTAAAGAAAACTTATTTTCAAGTATGTGAAACTGTTATATGCAATGGAATCAGTGTATTAAATGTTTTCTCTAGAGGTAAGATTTGGTTTAAATAATAGAAGTTAAAGGAGGCAGGAAGGACTCTGTTCAAATTTTAATTCATACACTAGTGATGAATTTAGCTGTCTATCAAGGTATTAAATTTTCCTTGGAGGTGTTCAGAGACTGAATGACCATTATGAGAAGGAGGTTGCATTAGCTACACCTTCCAACTCTGATATCTCTTAACTTCTTAATTTTTTAGTCCTTCCTTTTCAATGATGGCATACATGGAAATATCTGACGCAAGGTGTTCCCACTGTAAATATCTAGCTTAAAGCAATGATCAAGAGAAATTTATTAAAGAAATGTCACTAATTCCATAGGGAGAATTTTAAATTTGATAGTTATTGTGAAAAGTGGTAAAGCTGAATTCATATACTTGAAAACCCATTTGTGTTCAATGAAGTGTACATTTTTGCAAAAAAGGGAGGTGTTAAAAAAATACCCTCTTCCTGGAACATATATATCTACTCTCATTTTTCTGAGCTATTGTTGATTTTTCCCATTTATATGTGCATGTATATGAATAACCTCAGTGAAAAATTTGCCTACTTTATTGGCCAAAATCCATTCATATATGCTGTCTTAAGAAAAGGAAATGGATTATGAAAATGTTTCTAAAGCTTAATAAATGGGTGGCATTTCTGTTCTTTAAAAGATTGAAAGAAGGATAAGCTCATTTCTCAGGTATGATCTGTATAATTTTTTAAAGGGATTCAAGCCATTTGTTTCTAGATGGCAATACTTTTCTTATCTGTTTTTCAAACGTCCTTGACCTAATAAGCTTATTTCTTAGATGCCTATTTTACAGTTCATTTTCTAAACAAATGGATTGGATTTTAATTGAATTATGAGACTTTAAGTAAACTAGCTGAGCAATTTTTACTCAGAAAGTTATATGTATAACTTTTTTTTTTCAGTAGTATCCCAGAGGAATACTACTTTTTTTTGGTTAAGAAAATACATTTATTACTATTAGACTCAAACTGATCGGACTGTATAGGAAGAATACTAATCAGGTAAAGAAAATTATAGAATGTATGTTCCTATTACTACAAATGCCAGCCATGAAAGCATTTCTTATTTAATCCTTACTTTGACATTTTCCTCTGTCCCTTAGCAACCCATGAACCTTACTTACATTGACTGCATTTATATAAACAATGAACAGAGGGGACAGTGTTTAAATGTGAAAAAACAAAACAAAACATTATTTGCAAATAAAAATCCATGTTTAAATATATTTCTCAGGCAATGTTTTTTTAACTTATTTAAGGTCAGCACACATGACCAAATAAATAAGGCAGTGAAAGTCAGTAATATGTACTGTAGAGTGTGATATTTTGGCATTTCTGGACTGGATCTAAAGTATCAGTAAAAATAATTATTATTTTTTGAAAACAGAAAATTTAAGGTAGCACATGTCATGAAGGTTGACACAACTAGCACCTATTTGGAAGTGTGAAAGCGTGGAAGGGCCACTAAGAGTCATTGAGCACCTACTGTGTGCCAGACAATTAGAAGAGACTATTTCTAATAACTCTCTGAGGCAAATCTGTGATTCCTGTTCATTTGGTGGAGGAAAATAAAGCCTAAAAAGTTAAAATTCTTGCCGAAACCGGTTTGGCTCAGTGGATAGAGCGTCGGCCTGCGGACTGAAAGGTCACAGGTTCGATTCCGGTCAAGGGCATGTACCTGGGTTGTGGGCACATCCCCAGTAGGAGATGTGCAGGAGACAGCTGATCGATGTTCCTCTCTCATCGATGTTTCTAACTTTCTATCTCTCTCCCTTCCTCTCTGTAAAAAATCAATAAAATATATTTTTTAAAAAAAGTTAAAATTCTTGATTAAGGTCATGTATTTGGTAACATTGGTTTGTCTTTGACATTCAAACACAAGACCTCCCAATCTAAGGCCTGTGCATGGGATGTAGAAGAAGATGGCTCCTTTAATCAGACACAAATAGTCTTGGAAAAAATTCCAGTTGCTGGAATCACGGGGGTGTGTGTTAGCCCCTGTTTGAGGAACATGACTCTACAAATTCTCACTTACCCCCCTGGAGCTATGATGAGGTAAAATGAGAAAATCAACTGGGAGTCCTGTAAAGTTTTCTACTGGATGTCAGTGCAATTGTACTCTAGGTACTCACTCTGAGAAATCTAATTGCGCCAAGTGAGTTCAACACTGTAGGAACTGCACCAAGTTCAACTACATGACCGAATGGGCAGTATGTGTTTCTTTGCATACGTGGTAGGAAAACTAGCAAGAGCTGAAGAGGACTAACCTGAAAATATATAGGATAAGGAGGGCGCCACAAAACCACCTCTTCAGCCTAGCCAAGTACTCACTCTGCAAACAGTCAGCGTTCAAGAGGTCCTGGCACTTTTCATGGCACTTCACTCCGCACTCCAAGCACTTCATGCCTTGCCGGGCAATGCCCCACAGGAGCCCTTCGCACTCATAACAGTAGGTTGGTGTCGTGGCTGTCCAGACCTCAAAATTGTGTGGGGTGGTGGAAGACATGGGGTAGATCAATGCCTGCAAGGTCTTCTTGAAGACATGTATTTTCTGTGAAGAAGAGAAAAATTCCCCAGGCAAGCCAAATCAATGCATTTGGAAAATTTCAACATAAAACAAACTATTTGTATCACTTTTCCCTGAAAATGCTATTTTTGACAGAGTCCCCTGATTACTGATTTAAGTGAAGACAGTGAGCACAGTAATTCTGCTCACTCACTCTTCTCTTAGTGTTCTAGGGCCCAATTCAATTAGATGAACTCAAAGAACTCCCTCATCTACCAGATTGGACTGGGCTCTACTGTATGCGCTTCTTGAATAGCACTAACGAACTCAAATTACTTGACAATGTCCATGTCCCTGCTATACTCTAATCTCAATGAGGACAAGGATGAAACCAGTCTAGTTCAAAGCTACATGGATCCTCAGAGCCTAACCTAGTCTCAGGCTTAAATATGTGCCCAGGAAATATTAATTTAAAAAAAGAATTTATATTAATATCCTTAGTCTAGGTTCATTCATGGTAAATTGTAAAGTGGATGAACTGTATTCTCAATGCTGACCCTTACCTTCTAGAATCATCCTCAGCACTCTTTTGGATCCTACCCAAGCCTCTCTAAAATGACTTTGTACCCTCCCTGACACTTCACACCTCCCCATCCCTAAACTATGTTTCTATAGTTCTTTCTGCAAAGAACTGCTTTCATTGCCTACCCTGTAGGAAAGAGCAGAACAACTAATTCACAAGAAAGGAATTGCAGCAGATAAAGGTTAAATGTGGCACACTCCCATGGTAATTTGTATTTTAAAAGGAGATAGTTTTTCATAGCATACGACTTTCTAATAACAAACCTTTGGTGGGGTGGAAAAATCTGAATGGGTAGCTAGGAGATCTGAGACCCCTAGCATAGGTCCCATCACATGACATTTCAAATGGGCTATGCTAGACAATAACTATATAGTGCCTATCATTGACCCTGGCACATAATAGGGGCATGACATATTATTTTGTGAAGTGAATGAGTGTTCTGCCAAGAGTCTTAAAATCTACAGAACGATTTAAGGTCTCTAAGCTTCACTTTCCTCTCTACCCTATCTATGGTATTATCTGAAGATCCAATTGTATGAGGGTAACATTTACAGACTTCAAAAATCGAGTAAATACAAAATAATAGTGTTGGTGATAAATTTTTCTATCAACAAATGTCAATCAATAGAAAAAGAGGCTTGATTGGATAAGTCTTTCTCTAGACTTCTCATATCCCACTAAGCAGATCACTTCCTGAGAGAAAGACTAGCACTCCCTGAAGTTACATTTACAGGTAATTTCACACAACTGCCTGATGCATAAGAAATAGATATTTACATAAATCCTGTAACAGCCTAGCTGATAAGTAATACTAGAAGTAGGCCATTTATATTTTGCATTTATCATCCTTCAAACTCATTGTGGAATATCTTCTCACAGCATTGAAATGACCAACTTCCCATTATTTTTCAATTCCACATTATGGTAACAGCATTTTTCCCGCTGCCTGCCTGCTTGCCCCCAACTGCCCCCCCGTCAGCCTGATCACCCCAAACTGCCCCCCCTGCTGGCCTGCTTGCCCCTACCTTCCCTCCCCACTGGCCTGCTCATCCCCAACTGTCCCTCTGTTGGCCTGCTCACTCCAAACTGCCCCGCCCCCACTGTCCTGATGGCCTACTTGCCCCCAACTGGCCCCCCTGCTGGTCTGCTTACCCCAATGGCCCCGCCTCCCACCAGCCTGATCACCCACAACTGCCCTCCCCTCTTGGCCTCTAATCGCCTCTACCTTGGCCCCGCCACCATGGCTTTGTCCAGAACATCTGGAAGGTCTCCTAGAAGGTCTCCCAGTCTAATTAGAATATTATTCTTTTATTAGTATAGATTTTTCTTATTATGTGTTTTCCAAGAATATGTTTGGTAATGGCCCTGAGAGATTCTCTACTAGGGAGTTAAGCTTGACTAACAATTTTTCTAACTTTGAACAGCACGATCTAGGTTTGCTACCCATGAGGGTCTAGTCCAGCAGTTCTCAACCTGTGGGTTGTGACCGCTTTTGCGGTTGAACGACCCTTTCACAGGGTTCGCCTAAGACCATCCTGCATATCAGATATTTACATTATGATTCATAACAATAGAAACATTACAGTTATGAAGTAGCAACAAAAATAATTTTATGGTTTGGTCACAACATGAGGAACTGTATTTAAAGGGCCAGAAGGTTGAGAACCACTGGTCTAGTCAGAGCTCTTTATGCTTCAAGTGAGTCTACAGAGCAGCAGGATGGTCAAACAAGGGAGTACATCAAGTGGGAGACCTTGTATTAGGGTTTATATAGGCAGAACAACTGGATCTATCACTTTTCAAAGGTAGTTGTGCCAAGTAAATCTCTTAAGTTCATTTCATAATCAAGATGTGTTGCAAAGAACTGTTAAGAGTTCCTTTAGGTTCATGAAGATGGCGGCCAATGGGACGGCAGGCTGCAAGATAGTGAGTGAGTGAGAGAGTGAAAGGAGAGTGTGTGGACATGCGGAAAGTGTATGTATGTGTGAGTGAGGGACAGCTATATTCCACAGGACTGCTGGGGACTTGCGGACCAGGCTCCACTGGCTGGGTAGCCTTACTACTGCTGAAATCTCTCCTGAAGTGGCCGGCTCTGCCGCAGAGACTGCACCATCTTGAAAGGGAGAGTGGCTGTGATTGGAAGCCCAGCCTTACCTTTAACAGGGGAGACCTCGGATACCTCCCAGGACCCTACAACCATAATGCCCAGTTGCCTCAGCTGCAAACACACAAACACCAAAATTCCAGCCTTCCTGGCCATGGGCACCTAAAATGCTTGTCCAGGGGGAGACAAAATGGCACTGAATACGCAGATGGGCCCTGCGCCTTCTCACAGATCAGATAGAAGGAACACCTGAATGGAATTACATCCACCCAGAATTGGTGAATTAAACACAGCTGGTGAGGCAATCCATGGATAGAGAGGTCAGAGATCGTCTAGAGCAGTGGTTCTCAATCCTAATGCCGTGACCCTTTAATACAATTCCTCATGTTGTGGTGACCCCCAACTATAAAAGTATTTTCCTTGCTACTTCATAACTGTAATTTTGCTACTGTTATGAATTGTAATGTAAATACCTGATATGCAGGATGTATTTTCATTATTACAAATTGAACAGAATTAAAGCATAGTGATTAATCACAAAAACAATATGTAATTATATATGTGTTTTTCCGATGGTCTTAGGTGACCCCTGTAAAAGGGTTGTTCAACCTCTAAAGGGGTCGCGGCCACAGGTTGGTGACCCACAGGTTGAGAACCACTGGTCTAGAGAGAGGTGAGATCTGGGATCCAGGCTGGAGGAAGAAACACGCGTATTGGGGACTAGAGTTTCAGAGGGAGACTGCGCCTCACCAAATGAGTGGCCCTTGGGGTCGGTGTAGCCCTCGAATGTGGATGGGGGGCCAAAGCCTGCTGGCCAAAGGGGACTCTAAATATAAGCTCACAGCCAAACTGTTTCCAGAAAGGCAACCTGAAGTTATATACCAGCTACGCAGTGCTAGGGGAAAAAGACGCAAGTCAGTGGGGTTCCTTTGTTTTTCTGGCTTGTTTTTTTTTACCTCCTTGCTTTTGCTTGCTAAGTCCAGTACATAGGATCTTCCAATTAAAAACACTCATGGAGACTGCAGGAGAAAGTTGTTTTTGTGGAAACTGAGGATCAGAATAAGGAGAGATGAGCAGGAAATCAGCTCTGGATCAGTTTGTTCTGCCAACCCAGTATTAAGTGCAGCAGGAAAAGAAGAATCTAAACACTGGGTAGATGTGGCCATTTAGTTCCAGAAATTAATACAGAAACACCATCACCCAAGGGTTTCAGAAATTGACTCTTATATAAGTACAACTGAAGGCAGGCAGAGAAACAAAGTGAGCAGAGAGATCCTACCTGCTTGAAAACAAGGTTGTGGCTTATGACACAGAGAAGTGGCGGATCACAGGGAACTTCAACACTATGCTTACTACCTGACAGGAAACAGATGAGCCAGGCAGAACAGTAGAGGAAGTGAACAACCTTCACTACTTCACTTTTTTATTTTTTATCTTTTACTTATGAAACTAATTTTTTTTTCTCACTTGATTTTACTTTTTTATTATTATATTTTTATTGTTAATTATTATTAGTACTATTATTTTACCTTTTTAAGTTTTATTTTTTCTTTATTTTATATTATTTGGGATTAGTGTTCTACATTCTATTTTTATTTTTATTTTAGGATTATTTTATTCTATCTCAATTTTTTTTTTGCCAACTCTCTCTTCCTCACTTTTCCCATTTTTGGCCTGTTTCTCTTACACTGTTCCTGCTTTAGTTTTTCCTCTATATTTTCTTTTTACTCCCTGTTAAAAATTGATCTTACTTATATATCTAATTTCCTCTACCCTGCTCTAAATACATGTATACTTCTCCTCTTTCTTCACTAGCCAATTTTTTTCCTTTTTCTTTCTTTCTATCTTGTTGTTGTTTGTTTTTCTCTTTTTTTGCTTCTGTTTTTTCACTCCTCGCTTGTTCTCTTCTTCTACTAATAGCTTAATTAATTCCATTAACCCACTCAGACCTACCTACTCTCTTTTCTCCTTTTCCAATAATAGAGGAATACATAGATATATAGATTAAAGAAAGAGGAAATATTATATATATATATATATATATATATATATATATATATATATATAATTTTCTGATGTATATTTTTTTTTGTATTTTATTTTTTACTTTTCTTCTTATATGCTAATTCTCTTTCTACCCCCTCTATACTGATTTGTGGACATTTCACATTCATTCAATTCCTTAACCTTACCTTCTGGAAATAAGCTCTGCCTCCTCAGATTCATCTGGGTGTTTGCTGTTTGCATTTTTTGGATTAGTTGTTTGTTGTTTGCATACATATCTGGGTGTTTGTTGTTTGCATTTTTTGGATTAGTTGTTGGTTTATTGGAGTTTTCTCCCCATATACATATATTTTTCCCCTTCTTTTTTCTTCTTTCTTTTCTCTTTTGCATTTTGTACTTTTCTCAATATCACTTTTGCACTCTTTTCGCTCCCCTAATTCTCTTTGTTCTGGTGGTCACATTTGTTTGGGGTTATTGGTATAGTGAATACATTTGTGTTTGGTGCCCTGTGCATTGTGTCTTGTCATGTTGTATTTTGTGCCTTTAAGTCAATGCAGGAGAGACAGAGCTACATAACCAGATACACTGAGAGGAGCGAACATGGGGAAACAAAGACACATCGCCCAGACAACAGAAAACGATGAATCACCAGGAAAGGAAGTAAATGAAATGGAGGCAAGCAATATGTCAGAGAAAGAACCCAGAGCAATGGTCATAAGGACGCTGCAAAGGTTGGAAGACAAATTCAACAATATGTGTAAGAATCAAGAAGAAATGAAAAATGACATCGCTGCAATAAATAACACAATAGAAAGCATCAACAGCAGACTAAGAGAAGTGGAGGAACACATCAGTGAGCTAGAAGACAAGGTAGGAAAAAATACCCAAGTAGAGCAGCAACTGGAAATAAAACTTAAAAAACAGGAGGAGAGCCTAAGGGAACTTTGAGACAGGAAACAATACAACGCCCACATAACAGGGGTCCCAGAAGAAGAGGAAACTGAGCAAGGAATATAAAACCTGTTTGAAGAAATAATAACAAATAACTTCCCTGACATTGGGAAGAAGAGAAAACTCACACAAGTCCAAAAAGCTCACAGAGTCCCAAACAAGATGAACCCAAAAAGACTGACACCAAGACACATTATAATTAAATTGGCAAAAACTGACAAAGTAAGAATCTTAAAGGCTGCCAGAAAGAGACAGAAAATTACCTATAAGGGATCTCCCATCAGACTATGGACTGATTTCTCAATGGAAACACATCAGACCAGAAGATAATGGAATGAAATATATTAAGTCATGCAGGGTCAGAATCCAAGAATACTGTACTCAGCAAGGCTAACAATCAAAGTTGAGGGTGAAATCAGGAGCTTCACAGACAAAGGACTAAGGGAGTTTATTACCACCAAACCAGTAATGCAAGAAATGCTAAAGGGTCTGCTGTAAAAAGAAGAAATAGGAAGGGAAGAAGGAACACAGGCATAAAGAATATAAATGGCAACAAACAAGTACCTACCAATAATAACCTTAAATGTAAATGGATTAAATGCCCCAATCAAAAGATATAGGGTAGCTGAATGGATAAGAAAATATGATCCATATATCTGCTGTCTATAGGAGACCCACCTCAGAACAAAGGACTCACACAGACTGATGGTGGAGGGATGCAAAAAGGTTTTTCAGATGAATAGAAATGAAAAGAAAGCTGGGGTAGCAACACTTATATCTGACAAATTAGACCTCAAAGTGAAGGCCATAACAAGAGATAAGGAAGACCATCTCATAATACTAAAGGGAGCAATTCAACAAGAAGATATAACTCTGGTAAACATATATGCACCCAACGTAGGAGAACCGAAATACATAAAAAACTTCCGGAGGATATAAAGGGATAAATTGAAGGCAATACAGTCATAGTAGGGGATTTTAATACCCCACTAACACCACTGGATAAATCCTCTAAACAAAAAATCAGCAAAGAAACATTAATCCTAAATGACTCACTAGATTAGATGGAATTAATTGATATCTTCATAACATTTTACCCCAAAGCCACAGAATGTACTTTCTTCTCAAGCACACATGGGTCATTTTCAAAGATAGACCACATATTAGGACACAGGCAAAGTCTCTTCAAATTCAAGAAGATAGAAATCATATCAAGCATCTTTTCAGATCACAATGGCATAAAATTAGAAATCAACTACAATAAAAACAATGAAAAAAATCAAACACCTGGAGGCTAAATAGCATGCTATTAAACAATGATTGGGTTACCAGAGAGATCAAAGAAGAAATAAAAAGCATCATGGCAACAAATGGCAATGAAAACACAATCCAAAATCTATGGGACACAATGAAAGCAGTTGAGAGGGAAGTTTATAGCTCTACAGTCTTATCTCAAAAAACAAGAAAAAATGGTAATGAATTTTCTAACCCTCCAACTCAAAGAGATATAAAGAGAGCAATAAGAAAAGCCCAGCATAAGCAGAAGGAAAGAAATAATAAAGATCAGAATGGAAATAAATTACATAGAGTTAAAAACAAAACAAAACAAAAAAACAATACAAAAGATCAACAAAACCAAGAGCTGGTTCTTTGAAAGGATAAACAAGATTGATGAACCTCTAGCCAGGCTCACCAAGAAGCAAAGAGAGAGGACTCAAATAAACAAAATCATAAATGAAAGAGGAGAAATAACAACAGACCCCACAGAAATACAAAGCATTATAAAAAAATACCATGAACAACTCTATTCCAACAAAATGGACAACCTAGATGAAATGGACATATTCTTAGAAAAACACAAGCTCCCCAAACTCAATCAGGAAGAATAAAAAAACCTGAATAGGCCGGTAACTACTGAAGAAATTAAAGCAGTGATCAAAAATCTTCCAGCAAAGAAAAGCCCTGGTATGGATGACTTTACAGGGGAGTTCTACCAAGCATTCAAAGAAGAACTAAAACCTATCCTCCTCAGACTATTCCAAAAAATTCAAGAGGAAGGCACACTTCTAAGCTCTTTCTATGAAGCCAGCATTAACCTAATCCCAAAACCAGATAAAGACACACACACACACACACACACACACACACACACACACACAGAACTACAGGCCAATATCCTTGATGTACATAGATGCTAAAATCCTCAACAAATAAGAATCAGCATTACATTAGAAAGATCATACAAGGATGGTACAATATCTGCAAATCAATAAATGTAATATATCACATAAACAAATTGAGAGAAAAAAATCACATAATCATATCAATCAATGCAGAAAAAGCATTTGACAAAATCCAACACCCTTTCTTGATAAAAATTCTCAGCAAAGTGGGACTAGAGGGATCATACCTCAACATAATAAAAGCCTTATATGACAAACCTACAGCCAACATCACACTCAATGGACAAAAACTAAACTCATTTTCCCTGAGAATAGAAACAAGGCAGGGATGACCACTTACACCACTCTTGTTCGATATAGTACTGGAAGGGCCAGCCATAGCAATGAGACAAGAAGAAATAAAAGGCATCCAAATTGGAAAAGAAGTAAAACTGTCCTTATTTGCAGATGACATGACACTATACTAGAAAACCCCAAAGACTCCATCAAAAAACTACTAGATGATTACTAATAAATGAATTCGGCAATGTAGCAGGACACAAAATTAACACCCAGAAATCTATGGCCTTTTTATACAGCAACTAGTGGCCCGGTACACAAAATTCATGCACAGGGGGGAGGGGGTTCCCTCAGCTCAGCCTGCACCCTCTCCAATCAGGACCCCTTGGGGGATGTCAGAACGCCGGTTTAGGGATTGGGCCAAAACCGGCAGTTGGACATCCCTCTTGCAATCTGGGACAGCTGGCTTCTAACTGCTCACCTGCCTGCCTGCCTGATTGCCCCTAACTTCCCTCCCCTGCTGGCCTTATCTTGCCCCCACGTGCCCTCTGCTGCTGGCCTGATTGCCCCTAACTGCCTCGGCCTCGGCCCCCACCACCATGGTTTTGTCCATAAGGAAGTTGGACATCTGGAAGACGGCTGGTCAACCCCGTCTAATTAGCATATTATCTGTTTATTAGTATATCTAGATTATATAGTTTAGGATTGCTTAAATGGGGGGGGGAGCCTTTTTCAGCAGGAGGTGATGCTCTTGGCCGACAAAAACACATATATCTAGACTGATAGCTAGCCATACGCCAAAGCATTCATTAAAAAATTGAACCACTTTCTTACACCTTACACCAAACAGTTGTTGCCCTTAAAACCCTTCCTCAGCCCCCACCTTAGGTTTGCCTACACAGTTCACCCAGATTAGGTTCTGATTGGTCGGTTTCTATGCCAGTCGGCGTCAAAAACTCCACTTCCTAGGCAGCCATTGGCTCCTCACACTTCACCCACATTTGGTTCTGAATGGTTGGTTTCTATGCCAGTCAGCATCTCTAGGCCTGTCTCTGGGCCTGATCAAAGAGGCGGGGCTGATCAGCAGCCCTCCCCCTGGAGGCCTGGAGAGAAACAGAGGTGTGGCTGTTGGCAAAGCCCAGAGAGAAAGAGAGGCAACGGCTGATCAACAGCTGCCACAGAGGCTGTGGATCAGACCCTGCCCTCTTTATGCAGGCCTCTCTCTGGGCCTGATCCACAGCCCCCTTGGCAGTCAGTGCTGGGTCACTGCACCAGCACCGGCTGCAGTCAGTGCTGGGTCACCAAGGCAACCCAGCACTGACTTCTGGTGTTCGGTTGAGCCTTGGTCATTGCAGACATTTTGGACGCTGGCATATATATATATATATATATATATATATATATATATATATAGAGAGAGAGAGAGAGAGAGAGAGAGAGAGAGAGAGAGAGAGATCTATATATATGGCACTCACAGAGAGAAATGAAAAAAACAATACCATTTACCATTGCACCAAAAAAATTAAGATACCAAGGAATAAACTTAACTAAGGAGGTAAAAGACCTGTACTCATAAACTATAGGACATTGAAAAAAGAGATAGAGGGAGACATAAACAAATGGAAGAGCATACCATGTTCATGGATTGGTAGAATCAACATCATTAAAATGTCCATACTACCCAAAGCAATCTACAGATTTAATGCAATCTCCATTAAAACACTAATGACATACTTCAAAGATCTAGAACAAACTCTCCAAAAAGTTATCTGGAATAAAAAAGACCCCAAATAGTCACAGCAATCCTGAGAAAGAAGAGGGATCACAATACCAGATATCAAGCTATATTACTAAGCCACGGTTCTCAAAACTGCCTGGTACTGGCACAAGAACAGACATATAGACCGAGGAAACAGAACAGAGAACCCAGAAATTGACCGAAGCCATTATGCTCAATTAATATTTGACTAAAGGAGACAAGAGCATACAATGGAGGCAAGACAGTCTCTTTAATAAATGGTTCTGGGAAATTTGGTCAGATACATGCAAAAAAATGAAACTAGATCACCAACTTACACTATACACAAAAACAAACTCAAAATGACTAAAGGACTTCAATGTAAGATGGGAAACCATAAATATCCTATAAGACTCCATAGGCAGCAAAATAGCAGACATACATCATAACAATATCTATATAGACACAGATCCTAGGGCAATGGAGACTAATGAGAAAATAAACAAATGGGACTCCATCAAAATAAAAAGCTTCTGCACAGCAAAAGAAACCATCAACAAAACAACAAGAAAGCCCACTGCAAGGGAGAACATATTTTACAATGATATTTCAGATAAGGGTTTAATCTCCAAAATTTACGGAGAACTCACACCACTTAAAGAAAGGAAGATAAACGATCCAATCAAAAAATGGACAAAGGACCTAAATAGACACTTTTCGAAAAAAGACAGAAGAATGGCCAAGAGACATATGAAAACATGCTCAGAGTCACTAATCTTCCAAGAGATGCCAATCAAAACAACAATGACATACCATCTCACACTGTCGGAATGACTATCATCAACAAATCAACAAACGACAAGCGCTGTCAAGGATGTGGAGAAAACGGAACCCTTATGCACTGCTGGTGGGAATGCAGACTGGTGAAGCCATTATAAAAAATAAGGAACTTTTATCATTTGCAACAGTATGGATAGAACTGGAGAGCATTATGCTAAGCAAAATAAGCCAGTGGGAGAAAGATAAATATCACATGCTCTCACCCATATGTGGGATATAATGATCAACATAATTTGATGAACAAGAGTAGATCCAGAGACAAATCGCAGGGGAAGTGGGGGGATAGAGAGCAACCAAAGGACTTGTATGCATGCATAGTAGCATAACCAATGGACACAGACACTGGGGCAGTGGAGGCTTGCCCAATTGGGAATGCCTGGGGGCAGGGGTCTAGTGGGAAAAAGGGGACATATGTAAAACTTTAGACAAAAAGTTATTTCAGAATTAGGAGCATGTATTATTTATCTTTGCTCCCCCTTTACTGCTTAGCAAGGTGGGTATCTTTAATATTATTAAAGTGAATTGAATGATTCTTGGCATTACATTCTCCATGAGCTATCTATACAGTTACAGTTTCCTGTTCTAGCTGAGTTGAGCGTCTGAAGAGGGAGGGAGGGAGGGAGGGAGGGAGGGAGAGAGAGAGAGAGAGAGAGAGAGAGAGAGAGAGAGAGAGAGAGAGAGAGAGAGAGCACATTTCTGGTTTGGCTAAAATAAAGGAGGGAATTTAGTTATATTTGCAATCATATCAGGTAATTTGTTGTTTCTTTTAGTAAAGGAAAAATAATTATAATTCTAACTCAAAGGAACACTGGGTGGAAATACAAGTCAGTGTTACTGAACATAGAAAAGTAAGAAATACATATGAACTTAGAAAGCAGAGTTGAGCAAGAAGTTATTTTTTTAAGATGAATTTATATTTTAAGATTAAATAAATGATTAGTACATGTCATCTAATCCCCATGTCCATTTTCTTTTTATTGAATTCAAGTGATATATAGTCAGTGCTCTACATCCATAGGCTATCATAAGAGTAATAGATATAAGAAACATTTGATAAAAATTAAATATTCTGACAGAAAACAGAGTTTTGGATAGACAGCTGAGATAATTTCATTGAAATGCTTTGTTTGGTTTGGTTTTGTTAAAGAGCCATGATCCATTTTATGAAAAGAGAGTGAAGCTAATTTCAAAAAATAAAAATGTGAAACATTTATTAGACATTGCATTGAAAATCAATTGAATGGAGTATTAAAACAAATGCCAACATTTAAAAGCTGTAAGATGCGGGAGGAAAACATTCAATAATCTACTAGAGGGTATATTTCCATAGTCTCAGGAAAATGATCGTGTGAGTCTTTTTCATTCTTGATTTTTGGGATATTGACATATTGAAAATTACTCTAAAATAAATGACACATAAAACATTTCTTACTCCAGCAAAGCATAAAATGTAATTATGGTCAGCTTAAAAACTTGTTCAGTGAATTGTCAAGGACATCGTTTAAAAATACACCTCAAAGAAGGGGATTCTTATATCTCAGAGGCATATTGCATCTTGGGGGAAAGAAGGTGCTTTCTTAGCAGCAAAATAAGCAAGATTATAAGAACTGAGAGTGTGGGATTTTGTGGAATAAGGCAAAAAGATAGGTTAAGGGGCACTGAATAAAAGCAAGACGGAAGAAAACAAGGGGACACACTAAAACTAGCCCTGGGAAATGGAAGTGTGTAACTCACCACAGGAGCTGGATTAAAGGGAAGAGAAGATAATTTTTAATGTAGCAGTTTGAGCGGCAAAAAATAGGTAGGTACAGCTAATAGGATCCTAGCTGAAGTGAAAGGATAGAACTGGATGTGTTATCACAAGAGGGTCTCTGGCCTCCGAAAACCAGGAACCAAACACATGGAGAGGGTGGCCCCAAGAACAAGCAGAGCTCTGATTACTGAGACTAGGTCCCGAGGACAAAGTGAATTCAGAAATTACGGAGACTTGATGCTAATCTATTTTAAAGGTTTCTAAAGTTTCCAAATCTTCTGCAGCAAGCATATGTATGTACCTTCCGATTATAATAAAATATATGCTCGTTGTAAAAATTTATAATGCACAAAAATTAAAAAATAAAGTTTTTAATTTTTTCAAGTTAGGAATGGTCTTTATCTCTTTTTTTCCTATTTATAGATAGAATGAGAGATTGCAATTAGGAAAAAAGAACATTTTTACATTAATAAAGTGATTCAAAAAAAGGAGGCAGTTTTATGGTGTGCAGAACCCCTTTTAATCTGTAGAAATGAAAGTAAGAGAAATGCCTTAACTCTAGTAAACCTTTGTAGACAAGTACAAACTACAGACTACAAAGTGGAGGATGCTCACATTCTAGAAAAATATTTTGTTAAGGATTTCTGATCCAAGAAATAGAAATATAAGGTGAGTTCCCTTAATATGTCACTTTTTGAATAATTAGGACACTGGAAGGAAATGAATTGATTTTTCTATGTGAGGAAATTAAAATGAGTCCAAGAAGTAAAGCAAACAGGCTTCCTGCCAAGAGTAGTGACTAGTGTTTTTAGACCATCAATATTCCAATCTACCAACTGTTAGTACTTAGGACAGGAACACAGCTCATCTACCTCTGTCTGCCATGTGGCTTTTCTCTTTTCCTCCCCACGATGTTAACCAGTGACTTGGCTAATGAAGGTTTCTTTTCCTCTTCATCCTGTGGATTTCCCTCACGGAATTATAAAAACATCCCTAGCCTCAAAAAATTTTCCACTGTTTTGAAATATTTGTTGTGTGCTTGCTGCATGCTCTTCAGGGGAAAAAAAATCTATTTGCTGTCCTATAGGTATCATGTTATTATTTCTGGACAAAGTCATCAGAAACATTTGCAGAGCAAAGATTAGGTGCGTGCCCTTTAAAATTTGTTATAAACATGAAGACAGAGTAATGGTAGAATACAGGGTGGGGCAAAATACAGTGTAGGCTTACAGTTTAAGTACACAAAACACATAATGTCTTCCTGTATTATTATTCATTAATTATTGTATTACTTTCCATATGAACAACTGTAAACCTACTTTTGCCCCACCCTGTAAGTTCCAGACATAATTTAGGGACGATTTACTCATCAGAATCATCACCTACAATTATAGAAGCTAAAATTACTCAGGTAAATTATTTTTTGTTAGATAAAATACAAATAGAGATAAAAGTTTTGTACCTATCCATGGAAGACTATTAAGTAATTTGTTTTTACTTAACAGATTATTTTATAACGGATACTAATTATCACTGACCTAAGTAACTTGCAGGGTGAGTCCAAATAAAAAAGGCAGAACAATGATAAAGTGGGTAATTAAATAATTCAAGGAGAGTAGAAGTTGGGATGTGCCTTGTATTATGACAGAACATGGTCTGAAAAGAAATTAGGGTAGATTTGTCATGTTCTATAAGTAACAATTTTTCTCCAATTGAGACTTTTAATAAAAAATGTATATATAAACAATGGAGGTGATAAATGATGAGTAATTTATTAAAATAAAGCCAAATATAATGGGAATCCCTCCAGTGGGGACAACTTTAGTCATTTTAACATGGAAAGAAATTTGATTACTTGGGGTAGAGACTGAGTTCTTACAAATATTCCTTTTTTTTTTTAAGCTTTAGGGCATATGACTTAAGGAGGTTTTGTTTTTTTCTTTATTGATTGAGGTATTACATATGTTTCCTTAACCCATCATTGCCCACCCCCCCCCCCCCAACTCATGCCCTCACCCCCCTGGTGTCTGTGTCCATTGGTTAGGCTTATATGCATGCATACAAGTCCTTTGGTTGATCTCTCCCTTTACCCCCCACCCGCCCCTACCTTCCCTCTGAGGTTTGATGGTCTGATCGATGCTTCTCTGTCTCTGGATCTATTTTTGCTTATCAGTTTATGTTGTTCATTATATTTCATAAATGAGTGAGATCATGTGATATTTATCTTTCTCTGACTGTCTTATTTCGCTTAGCGTAATGCTCTCCAGTTCCATCCATGCTGTTGCAAATGTAAGAATTCCTTCTTTTTTACCACAGTGTAGTATTCCACTGTGCAGATGTACCACAGTTTTTTAATCCACTCATCTGCTGATGGGCACTTAGGCTGTTTCCAAATCTTAGCTATGGTAAATTGTGCTGCTATGAAGAGAGGGGTGCATACATCCTTTCTGATTGGTGTTTCTAATTTCTTGGGATATATTTCAAAAGTGGGATCACTGGGTCAAATGGGAGTTCCATTTTTAGTTTTTTGAGGAAACTCCACACTGTTCTCCACAGTGGCTGCACCAGTCTGCATTCCCACCAGCAGTGCACGAGGATTCCTTTTTCTCCGCATCCTCAACAGCACTTGTCATTTGTTGATGATAGCCATTCTGACAGGTGTGAGATGCTACCTCATTGTTGTTTTGATTTGCATCTCTCGAATGATTAGTGACTTTGACCATGTTTTCATATGTCTCTTCGCCTTCCTTCTGTCTTCTTTCAAAAAGTATCTATTTAGGTCCATTGCCCATTTTTTTATTGTGTTGTTTATCTTCCTTTTGTTAAGTTTTATGAGTTCCCTGTAAATGTTGGAGATTAAACCCTTATCGGTGATAATATTGGCAAATATGTTTTCCCATGCAGTGGGCTTTCTTGTTGTTTTGTTGATGTTTTCTTTTTTCTGTAAGAATATTTGTAAGAAGAGAGTCCTTACAAATATTCTGACAGAGGCCATGAAAGAGCAGGAATATGGGTTAGGATATTGCCCAAGGAAGAGAGGGAAGGGAATAACTATCTGCCTTAGAGAAAACTCATTCTACTGTTCTATTGTGTGACCAAGCAAAGCCAGTCATTTAGCCATACAAATTTTTGTGATGCAGTTAATAATAAAAATAATAACTAATATTTACTACATGTTTATGTATCAAAAATTGTTGAAGTGTTTTCTATTTGTTATCTATTTGATTCCCCCAACAATGGCTCTAGAAATAAAAGTACATTCATTTTACATATTGGAAAACTTATCTGGCAGCATGGCAGACTAAGTTAATATAGCCTACTTCAGCAGTATTGGAAAAAAAGATTTAATATGTAAAAGAGCCAAAAAGAAATAGATTCCCCGGGTACCTGGAATGAAAAAGAAAAAAAAAGAAAGAAACAATGTCAGAATTACAAACATTGTTTCTATGGAAACCCAAGAGATGTGCTCGTGATTTAGTTAAAACACATGAACTGGGAACTTGGGGTTTTCAGACCATTTCCAGACATGATATTTGGACTTGCCTTCCTCCTAATGTGGACAGAGAGGGTAGTAATGGGAGCCTAAGCATTTTCAGACCTTTATTTATATCTTTTTTTTCAGAACAGAATTATTGACTATTTTATTTTTAAATCTTAATTGTTGAAAGTATTACATATATCCTCTTTTTTCTCCCCTTGGCTTTTTATAACCCACTCGTGTTCCCTGCCCCAGGCCTTCATCACCCTATTATCTGTGTCCATGGCTTATGCATATATGCATACAAGCTCTTTGGTTAATCTCTTCCCACCTACCTAGCCACCCCAGCTTTCCGTCTGAGATTCAACAGTCTGTTCCATGCTTGTATGTCTCTGGACCAATTTTGTTCAACAGTTTACTTTGTTCATCAGCCTTTAAATTTTGAGAAGTAAAGTATGCTTATTAAACATTTAAGAAATATATTAACTATATTACAAGAAATAGTATAGATAACCCATTTGATGGAGAAAAGGGAAAATAAAGAAAACTCAATCTATACAAAGGAAGATTGGAAAAGAGATAAAGAAAAAAGAGTCAATTTTTTAAAAGAAATAGCACAAAGCTCAAATATAAGTATAAACAGACTGAATTTATCTGTAAAAAGATAACTTCTCAAATGGAATTTTAAAATAAAGCTGTGTGTTTATGAGATACACATATAGCATTAAGATATTTAAAATGGGACTAGAAAATATATCAAGAAAAAATTGACCTAATCAATCTAGTGTAGCTGTATTAATATCACATAGAATATATTTAAAGGAAAAAGCATCTAAAAGATAAGCCTGCTAGCAAAACTGAATGAAACAGTTTATTGGTAGTATAAAACTCCCAAAATTAATGTACCCAACAAGAAAGGCTCATATGGGATATCTACAAAATTGATTATGTAATAAGCCATAAAACAATTCTCAATTAAATACTAAAGACTGAGTATACAGTCCATGTCCTCTGAACACAATCCAGTAACGAAAATTAAACCCATATGACTTATCTTTGGAAGATTAAAAAATATTTCTATGTAATTGAGGAGCCAAAATACTAACCAGTGGATCATTTATGAAATAACTATATGACAATAGTAGAAGCATTATATATACAACTTGTATGATGCAATTAAAATGAACTGAAAGGAAAATGAATAACTTTAAATGCATATGTTCAAAAAGGAAATTATGTTAAAATAGACAAGTGTGGTAAGAAACAGACAAAATATTTAAGGCTGGAATAAAAAAGAAAATGAGGAAGAAATACACAGGATGGAAATATTCTCTTTCTACAACTGAGCCATGGATTCCTAGGTGTATGTGTTATTGCTATTTATTTCCTTCACTTATGTTGTGAATATTCTCTGTATGTATGCAATAGTTGATAACAATGAAAATTATTAAACTACATATCCAACTTAATAAGTTACAAAAGTAGCATCAGAATGAATACAAAGAGAATAGAGGGTGAATCTAAACATTACAAGAACAGAAATAAACAAAATAGATAACAAAGAAACACTTTGGAATCAATAAAACAAATGTCAGATATACCTCTTATAGTACTGATTTTACAAAAGATAGAAAGTATGAAATGATAAGATAATGATAAGATTATTTGAATTGATATGATTATTTGAATAATTTGGTGGTACTAAATTAGAGCATTTAGGGAAAAAAACTTTCTGAGAAAAAAATTATCAAAATTGACCCAAGAAGAAACGTTTAAAAAACATGGATAGGATTATTATATTAAATAAATTGATTCTGTTGTCAAATCGCTACCCTAAGAAAATAAAGATGGTTTTAGTAGCAAGTTTTGCTAGTCTTTCAAGGTATAGCAGCATTTATTTCATGCAAACCATCACAGAGAAGTGACAAAAAGGAAATTTCCCAACTTACTTTATGAAGCTGATTTATTATTGATGCCCAAATTGCTCAAAGACACAGTAATCAAAGGCCATTGGAACACAGATGCAAAAGTCTTATATAATTAGTAAACATATGAGGAAATCAAGGTCAAGAAAGTTTCTGTAACTTCCTCAGGTTACCATAGCTACAGGTGTGGTGGACCAACATCTACCTCAAGCTCTTTGGAAGAAGGACAAAAGCATGACCAATAGCAACACTTGCAAATGAGATGGTGTTTACATTTGGCGTCATTACTGCTGGTTTCCAACTCAGTACTCCCTGGCATCAGACCCTCAGCTGCCAAGTGACAGGGAAACCTTGAACTTACTATATATCCTGGATACCTCAACACAAGTCCCTGTCCTGCTTCCCTGACTGCCACCTGCTCTGCCTGGCAAGGCATTTTTTAATTCCCATAAATTGTGAGATAAGTATTATCACTTTCATTTTCAGGATGAGGTGAACAAGTCTCAGGGAGTCAAGGAGTACTGATAAGAAACAAGCTTTGAGAGGCAGTAAGAGGTGGAGCTGAGGTTGTAATTCAGGCCCATTTCACTTCAACACTTGTCCATGTGGCTTGCAAGGGCCCCTGCTCCTGAGCAATAGTCCAGAGCAGCTGTGTGCATGTGAGCCTACCACATCTGGATTGAGCCCCAGAACAGACAGGTGTTCTCACCGGCTTTAACCCTCCATGTTATCTCTCTAGTATCATGCTAGGAATATGGCCCAGGTCTGATCTCCTGGTTAGTCCCATACCTAGCTCTTGTGAGTCCCTTTTACTGGCCCTGAATCCCATTACTGGAAGAAGGACCCACAGTCTCCTAGACAAACCAACCCTTACTTAGAAGGGAAAATCCTGGAAGCATACCAATAGACCAGACTCCTAAACAGAGTCCTAAACCCAGATAGAAAAAGCAGGGTTCTAGAATCTCTTTTAGGCTTGGTGAATTGTATTCCTCACTCTGCTTGAGTTTCTATAACTCCTGCCTGATAGAAGCTTCCATCATGACCTGCAGCAACAATATAAAACATAGTATCGCACCTCCTCTACCACATATACATATACATATACATATACATATACATATACATATACATATACATATACATATGTATACATACATATACATATACATACACATACACATACATATATATACATATTCATATATATACATATATGATTTAATTGTTCAATTAAAGTTTACATTGACTATTATTTTGTATTAGTTTCAAGTGTACAGCATAGTGGTTAAAAAAATCATATATTTCACAATATCTCCCTGATATTTCCAAGACCCACTTGCACCACACATAGTTATTACAATATTATTGACTAGGTCCCTTATGCTGTGTTTTAGGGAACATGTGTTCCCTGTGACTATTTTGTAACTACCAATCTGTACTTCTCAATCACATCACCTTTTTCACTCAGACCCCCAACTTCTGTCCCCTCCAGCAGCCACCAGTCTCTTCTCTGCCAGCTCCCCTCCTCCTATATTAAAGCCTCATGGAAGCAGGAATTTTGAGCTGAGTTGTTCACTGCCTTATTTCCAGAATCTGAAACAATGCTTGGCACATAGTAGTCAATTAATATTTATTTAATTTTGAATGGATCTACTCTGGTTGTCCCACTGTCGGGTCCACGCTGAAGAAACACGCTGAAAGCAAGGACAAAGCTAGGTAGTGTAGTACCAGGCAGACTATTGTTGCCGTATATGGACACTAGATTGCTATCCCTTCTTGCATTATTAAGCTAGATGGAAATGCTCAGAGACCTTACTCCTGAAGGGTTTCCTAGACTGAGATTCCCAGTGAGCTCCACCAACTCCTCACGGGTGAGTGGGGACTGAGATGGAGGGGCACCTGGCATGCTTGTCCCACTGCCAACAGTGCTAATGGGGCCTGTGCTGCTGACCCCCTGGTCTCTCGCATCACGCTTTACAGCCTTTTCCTTCTTCGGAAGAGATACCTGAGCTTCTTACATACATCTCTTGAACGAAAATAGAAGAGCTAACATTTGATAGTTTCCACATGACCAAGCCGTTTTCCTTCATGTAGAGGCCAGTATTTCAGGCCTTCACTTTGAGGGTGCCTAGGAAGACCTCCAACACCAAGAAATGGACACTATCCTCTTCAGCATTAATGTTAGTTGCCCATGTAATGAATTAACGTGATGGCTTGTCAAGGGTGACACTTAATATGCCTGCTTTATCGTGGCCATATTTCATTTACTTTTTGAGACATGGGTTCTAGGGAAATGGGCTTTATGAATTTGAGAGGGAGCTGATGGATGCTACGTATCTACCCAGCATCTGCACAGAAAACAAACAAACAAACAAAAAACTTTTACATCCATCTTCTAAAACTAAAGAAGTGAAGTGATAGTTAAGTTGGTGAAAAGTAGATCAATAGTTAATTTAACCATAAAGTGAGGGTAGGTTCCCTGTCAGAGCCTCAGAAATTGTGGTAACATTCCTCTAATCTCTATTGCTTTCCTCTTAGCATTTTTTAAAAAAATTTTAGGGGTAGGAAAGGCAAGAGAGAGAAAGAGAAAAAATGGGAGAGGGAGAAGGAGAGGAAGAGAGAAACATCAATGATAAGAGAGAATCATTGACTGGCTGCCTCTTGCACATCCCCTAATAGGGATTGAGCCTGAAACCCAGGCATGTGCCCTGGTCAGGAATCAAACTGTGACCACCACTCTACCACTGAACCACACTGGCTGGGCTCCTCTTAGGTTCTTATAGCAATGAGTATTTTCACTTCAAACCAATTACCATATTTTAAAATATAAAAAAGGAATAGTGTAGGAATATATCAATAGAGGATGTTTACTTTCTCTTAAATCCAAACTATATTCAGAATATTGGATGGTGTCCCATCCCCTGGGGAAGCAGCCACAGTATTTCAATTCCCTGGCACAATAGAAAATGTTTTAACTTGCCTTAACACTCAGATATTCAAATGAACATGTATTGTTTTGCTGATGTACATTGAGATTGGGGAGTTTGCTGATAAGACACAGGAAATGTGAGCTTTTGAAAGATGACAATGACAAGAAGAAGAGAATAAGAAATATAAATAATGTTTAAATGTCAAGGGTATAGAAATTTATAACAAGTAATGTTTTGGGGAAAAAATTCTATAAGAATGACAAAATCACTAACTTTGAGAGAGGTAGAGTATATTAATTTCCATATGAAAGGGGCACGGATACATTGTCTTAAGTGAAAGCCTCAGCAGTGTCTGTGCAGGACGGAGCTACATTTCACAACATCCACTGCACGTTAGAATCACCTGAGAGTTTTCAAAACGATGCAGGTTACACCTGAAGCCAATTAAATCAGAATCACTGGGAATGAGACCCAGACAGAAGGTGTGTTTCAAAGCTCCCCCCAGTGAATCTGAGGAGCCAAATTAAGAATCCCTGACCTAGATATTTGCAGCTTACTTGTATCTTCTTTCATTCAGCAAGAATTACAAAGCTTCCACCTCATGCCAGACAGTGTACTAAGCAACACAAATGAAAATATGGATCAACAAACAAAATATTATGTTACCCTCAGAGATATCAGTCTAAAAGTAAAGGGTTATGCAAGTTGATTATACAAATAATAAAAATAAGTGTAATAAGAAAAATAATAAAGAAAGACACCTGTATTTATTGTCAACTATATCTTAGGCTACGCTGGGTGTTAAACATGGATCCACCTCCTTAATCCTCTTATTGTCACCTCACTATACAGGTGAAAGAACTCAGATTTACAGCAGTTACATAACTTGCCAGATACAAGAATGATAATTTAATGGAATATATGGGACTCACCCCAAATAGCCCCCACTCTTAACTATATTCCTTTACGGAGGTAGTGATTAAACGCTAAAAACAAAACAAACAGAGAAGAAACTAATAGCTCAGCCAGAAAGGGAGGATGGTGTTTTGGAAAGCCTCATAAATGCGACAAAATTTGAACTATGTAAAATTTTAACAGGATTTTTTTCAGGGGGAAAATAAAAGCTAAACTGTGTTAGGATGGAATCACATTTCTAAAGATGGGACATTTTATGCATAGCTGAGCAACAAAGGATAATTTGTAAGATAGTGAAGCTAAGGCCCAGGGGAAATTTGTTTTAGGGTCAGACTCTTCCCATGCTTCCAGTTATTCCTGGAGTGCTGGAGCAAACATTATAAATAACTGCATCAAACAGGATGGCCTTCCCATTGGACTGTGAAGGAGACACAGTAATGGACTTTGCACCTACCAGTTCCTCATTGTTCAGTGACGTCCTAATCACCATAGCCAGGGAGAGTCCAGACTTCCGGGCAGCCAAGGTCTAAAACAGACAGAATTATGAATTATTGGTACATGAGGTGACTGCTCAGCAGAATGTAAACATGGAAGAGTATAAACTATTGTTCATGTTTTGGTCAATAGAGACCTGCCATTTTAAGTAGTCAGCCAATTCATCTAGAATGAGGAATCATAGGACATTAAAGGGGAAAGAGTCCCGTTAGATCATCAAACCCAACCCCTACATTTTATAGAGGAGAACACGGAGGTCCCATAAGGCAGGGTCATCAGCGATGGCTTCCAGGCTAGAAGAGGCTTTTAGGATTTTTCTCCCCAAGGTGGTCATGAGCACATTCTTGCATAAAACATGACCATTGGCACAGAGCCAGCTGATGTGTGTGATGACCCTGAGTCATAATTCGTGCTAGATCATTCTTGAGTTGTTCACAATTCCCTGGAATATTCTGGCAAATCTAGCTAAGATATTTTCTTCCATGGGTCCATTTTATCAATTGAGGACCATTCTACTCAGAGGTTTTTTCTTCACTCAAGCTGGTAACTTAGGTGATTTTAAATAAGAGTCAAGTTCCTTTAGTTTCCCCTGTGAAATAGAACCATTATACTGCTTCTACTTGAAACATATGTAATACTAGAGGCCCAGTGCACAAATTCGTGCACAGGTGGGATCTGGCCAGCCTGGCCCCAATTGGGGTGGATTAGGGCCTGGCCTGTCAGGAGGAGGAGATGGGGGGAGGTTGGCTGGCTGGCCCGCCCCCAATTAGGGTGGGGGGTGGGGCGATCAGGAGCAGGGCCAGCCCAAGGTGAGGGGCTTCAGGGCAATGGGGTGGGAGAGGCCGATCAGGGGCAGGCCGACTGGAGGGAGGGCCCTCGGGAGGTTGGCTGGCCAGCCCCACCCCCACATTGGGTCAGTTCGCTGGCTGCAGTGGGTGTCATAGTGACCGGTCATTCCAGTCATTATAGCATTCCAGTTGCTGGCTTTTTATTTATATAGATAATAAACTCGACAGTACTATAGGAAGTTTTGGAAATCAGAAGTTCTATATGGGAATATTAGATCTGCTCTCCCATTAGAAGCTACAGGAAGTCATAGTAGTCATGCATCTGGTCATAAATACATCTCCTTGTAGCTACAAAGTCAGGCACCCAGATCAAGTTCAGCACAATCCTAAGTGAGGAAGGGGTCACTCTACCCATCTGCACTGCTACTGTGTAAACCTATTCGGGCCTACATCCAATGGTTTATCTGAGATTATCATCCATCTCTGACACCTACTGTCCCTAAAATAATGCTTTACCCTATTTTAGTCTGTACCTGTTTATAGAAGTTGGTCTGTCTTTCACAATTGAACCAGATGTTAAGTTCTTGGAGAACCCAAACATATAATCTTTGTATGTCTCTCTTTATTTTCCTTATCTTGCCCACTTTTATTCCATGAATAAGTGTATTGTACAATTGAGAAAATTGGAAAATAGTAATTAAATAAATAAATAATCACTTACCATGGCCTGAAGATTCCATGTGTCAGAAAAAACAAAGTATAAATAATTAGACATAAGAAAGGTGAGAAAAGAGTATAATGATGTTAAATAAACCTAACACTTTAAAATAACATCCACACTACAATGGCAGTATTCTGAGCTAATAGGACAGACATAGCATGCTTTTCAGTAAAAGATCGTCCCAGTCATGATTGTATCTTTCTACTTTAAAACTAAAGTGATGGCTTTCAGATGAAGGTTTTCATAGCAAAATTAAAAATTACTGATATCATCGTGGCTGGTGTGGCTCAATTGGTTGAACATCATCCTGTACACTGAAAGGTCATGGGTTCATACCCAGGTTGTGGGTTTGATCCCCTATTGGAGCACATGTGGGAGTCAACGGATTGATGTGCTCTCACATCCATCTTTCTCTTTCTCTCTCTTCCTCTACTTTCCTCTCTCTCTCAAATCAATAAAGGCATGTCCTTGGGTGAGGACTACAAAGAAGTTACTGATATAAATAAATTTTGGTTTCTCTGGGAAAAAATATATTTTCATGTCATAAACTATTAAAAATATGCCTCCAGAAAAAATGTGAAGACATTGTGGATGTCAGAAAACACTCTTTGTTATGCTGATGGGCTATTTGTTTTCATAATATAATACAGAACATTATTAATTCTTTGCATCTCTAGATGTTCCCCAGTATGTCTCAGTATAGGAGAGCTTGAGTTACCCAGAGTTCTGTTCAGGGCTAATGAAAGTTACAGTGACTTGGGAGCCATGGTTTTCTTTAGGCTGTGGGAGAGCTTATTCATTTGGCTAGAGTTGATATGAACAGAAGAGAATAAATTAATATTATCAGCTTACTTTATAACTATTAAAGTCTACTGAGTTAAGATGAATAAATTCAAAGCAAGCCTTGAACTGCAAATTAAACTTGTGGTCATTCATAACATGGAACACATCCAAGTCAGTTGCAGCAGCTTGCTTGACATGCTGTGTGACTTCTTTTTGCTCAATTATAGGGTCATTTTAACTCCATTTGTAATTTCAACTAATATCTAGAGCTGTCAGAAGGTTACAGTTATTTTCCCCATCTAATAGATTTTAAAGAAATAATAAATATAACACTTGCTAGAATCCAGCTTCTTATATGTTCTATTCTATGAAATATTTACTGGTCAGTTATTTAATGAGGACAATATGGCATTCAATAAAGACAAAGAGAACACATGCAATCAAAGAGAATTCAACAGGAGTGACTGACTTACCACATCTCGTACAATAGGCAAAGTTTTTTTCCTTCTGAGATCTGGCATACTGTCAATACCATAAAGTCCCCACCCAGCCCTGATGGAGGGAAAAAGAAATGATTTCAATGAGTAATTGACTTCCTAGAAGAGACTTCCAGTGTTCATAATAAAAGAGCTGTGAAAAAGATTAAATAGAGCCTTGGTTGGTTAGTTGGAGCATCGCTGTCTACACTGAAAGGTGGTGGATTCTATTTACAGTCAGGGCACATACCAGGCTGTGGGTTTGATCCCCAGTTGGGGCACATACAGAAGGCAACAGATTGATGTTTCTCTCTCTCCCTTCTTCTAAAATCAATAAACTATCACCTTTCCAAAGAGGAGAGACTCTAGCTACCACACATAGTGATTATTTCTCTTATTAGATAGTTTCATACATTGAAACTTAAAAATATATACAGCCTGTTTTGATGCATTGTTTTATTTTCAGTATCAGAGGTAGGATAATCAAAATTGTTAGGTATATGGATCTTTGTACAAAACCATTTGATGCAATTTTGGTCTGCTTGCAATGGTACACACACACACACACACACTAAAATATATATTATATTATATTATATTATATTATATTATATTATATTCATATATAATAAAAATACCATTGTATACATGTGTGCTTAATTTTCACCGATTAAACTGAAAAGTGGCACCTCAAGGATATCCACTGAAAAAATTAGTGATTACGCTAATACAAGAATTTCTACTTATCTTAATTTATCCATGGATAAAGGCACAGATTAAAGTAATTTGTTATACAAGAATGTTTACAGCAATATTTTTTATAATAGCAATAATACAACCTAAATATTCAGCAATAGCATATTGATTAAATGAGTTATTATATATTATACAATGGGAAGAGCCCAATAATTAAGGTGAATGAAATAAATACTTGTGTTTATATGAAAAAATACTCATAGTATATTATGTAAAAGAAACACACCACAATCTGCATGTTAGTAAATTTAATATGATCCCATGTGTTTATATAGACATAGAAAATATGTAGAGCAATATTCATCAAACTAATAACTACAGTTATCTCTGTAGAATGAAATTAGGTGAGAGAAAATGAGAAGACTCTTACTATGTTATAAATTTGGTTATGGTCAATGTTTTTCTAATAAGCATATGCAATTTAAAATATATTAATAGTTATACTTATTAAAATGAGTTTAATACATTGAATTTAATTTTTATTCCATCAAAACTAGTTTTTTTTATGCAACCAAAATGGTGCTAAAATACAGATGATAGCTTCTCCTTATGCTCACCTAACATACAAAATTTTGCTAACCTCCACTTTAGAGTCAGCCTTTTTTAAAACTGATTTCAGAGAGGAAGAGTGAAAGAGAGAGAAATAGAAACATCAATGATGAGAGAGACTCATTGATCAGCTGCCTCCTGCACACCTGCATTGGGAATTGAGCCCACAACCTGGGCTCTAACAGCGACTAGAAATCTAAGAGTGACTTCCTGGTTCATGGGTTGACACTCAACCACTGAGCCACACTGGCCAGGCTACAGATAGCCTTTTCACTAGGAACAACACAATTCATAACTCTGGTTGTTAGCTGGGCAGCTCTGTCATTGGAACAGACTACCACAACATTCTATAGTCCAGTTTTCCACTGACACAGAGATGGCCTCTTTGCTCTTGCTGCTTGGTTTAATGAAGCGAGACCTTTGTCTTATTGGATATTTCTTAGTAGCCATGGTCTTAACTCCAGTATTCTAGTTGCATTAATTATTACCTTGGTGATGTTGGATAATTTATTAAATGCATCATACAACCCATGTAAAATATTAATAAAAGAAAAATATCAATAAAGATAAAAGGGTAATAAGTAGTAAATAATGCCATAACTTATATGCTTAAAAACAAGGATCAAGTGTGGTGGTAAATGTAAAATGTTAAAACCACTTCCCATGAATAAGATGGATATTAATGATGAACAAATTATGCTTAAGGTCAGGCACTCCAACTAAGAGTTCCCTTTAGTTTAGATCATAGAGTACATAAAAAAAATATTGTGGGGCAGAGATTATGGAAAAGGGAAGAGAAAGAGAAGGAAAGGAGAAAATATAGACTGGAAAACAGTGTACGTGGTGGGAGGAGGTGACATTTAAGATACTGCCCAACACTGATCCTATGAGAAAGGACTTAGCTGGTAATATAGTTTCCATCATTGCCAGAACAATGCCAATTAACGTTCTCTAGGCCAAGTGCTTTATTAGTCACATGACAGCCAAAGGTCAGGAATTGGCATAACAAAAGAGAATCATTGGCAGCATGCTCTTATGGACTGCAAGAAACTGCAGAGTGGAGCAGAAAGAGATACCAGTGAATTTTTATTTTGTCTTCTCAACACCCATCTTCAGAAAATGAACCAACCTCTCTATGAGAGTAACTTCTTGCTTCCCTCCTAAGCTCTCTCCACATTCTTCCCCTCTCCTTGCCAGTTCATGTTTGACCCTCTCACATTCCAAATATTAAATAAAAGGGTAAAGGATTATTGAGGGGGTTTTTGTTCACAGAAAGAAAGGATTTTTCCAGTATTATTTGCTCTAATCTAAGGCTTAGATTCCAAACAGTTTCAACTTTTTCCCCTCTGTGAACAGAAATAATAATAATGGCATAAAGTATGTATTAATAAATGTCTTTCTACATTATTTGGAAATCATACTAACTGCCCTCAAGTGTTTTGAAATATTTTGACTCCTAAATAATGTGAATTTAATAACTATGTAAAGAAACACTGAATTGTGATAATGGTTGAGAAAGTGATTTATACACTGCAGAGTGTTATAGGAGTTGTGCATTTTTTCCCCATCAATAATGATTTATTTTCTTTATGTTTCCTTCTCATGGAACTTAATTCAAACTCACAGGTACACCGAGAGAATCTTGAGCAACTCTGTAGACTCACAAATTCAGGAATCAGTTGAACCTATACTTTGTAATTTATAAAATTGCAATGAAGTAAAAAAAAAGTTCTTTTAACTTTCTGGTAACCACAAAAGTGTTTTCTATCAGGTTGTGTTTTCCTATAATTTTACATTTTCATCACTCCTCAGAGAAGTTAATATAAACAAATACTTTCATGAGCTTATCCATCAATTAATAAGCTTTTCTTTCAACCCTAAATCTTAAAAAAATAAATCTGCCCTTCTCATAGTAGAGAAGAGCTTGGTAAATACTGCAAAGTTCCACAAAATGTATAATATATGTGTAATATTTATTAAGAGACTCCCTAACCAGAAGAGATCTGGGACAGATTAAATAACAAAACATGGTAAAGACTGTAAATGTCAGTAGATAAAGAAATCATTGACTTTCCAGGCAAGAGTTAAATTTCAGGGATATATATCCAAGAACTTAAATCCAGAAGAATTTAGCTAGACCAAATGGTGAGAAGGTGAGAAGTCATCCACCCAAGTAATAGAAGACAAGTAACTCTGATGGTAAGATCAGATTCTCTGAAAGCTATTGATTTCATCCCTTTGCTGTATAGCTGATTAGATTAGGCTGTTCTTAGCTGTAGCCAGCAAACTAGCCAAGCCTAGCTAATATTTATGCGAAGCTTACAAGGAACCACGTATAATGTTAGCAATCATACAATCTTTACATGTATTACCTCATTTAATTCTCAAAAATCCAGTGAGATATAAATACAATTATTTCTCTCAATTTTTAAATGTGGAAATGGAAGCATAGAATAGTTTAGAATCATCCCCAAGGTCATTATCTAAGTGAGAGACCAGTGGCAGGATTTGAACCTAAGCTCTATGGCTTACCATACCCTACTATTGACAGGATTGGATTAGTCCAAATTTATAACAATAAAATGAGTTGAGGCTTCCATTAATCCCATTTTACTGTTAATGAAAATAGAGTTAAGCAATTTACCCAGGCTTAGAACTACATGGCAAAGTTTAATTTCCTTGAAGCCCTAGCTGTTTTTGCTCATTGTTGGCCCAAGGACTGAAGGGTCAAGAGTTAGATTACAGTCAAAGACATGTACCTCTTTTGCAGGCTCAATCCCTGGCCCAGGTCAGTGTGTGTGGGAGGCAACCAATCCATGTGTCTCTCTCACATCCATGTTTATCTCCCTCTTCCTCTCTCCCTCCCTTCCACTTTCTAAAAATCAATTGAAAAAAATATCCTCCAGTGAGGATTAATAAAAAGAAAAATAAATTAATTTCCACTGCAAGACTGTCTTACCTCAAAACTCATATGCTTTTTTTTAAAAAGTGATCTCATAGTGGTTTATCTTATATCTGTATTGTTGAAAGTATTACAGATGTCCCCTCCTTCTCCCAATATCTTAATAACTAAAACAAAATTGTTAGGAGGAAATAAAAAGACTGTCCCAGTTCATCTATAAGTAATTATTTGAAAAATTTTCAACTTATTTCCAAAATAGTATTATCATTGGAAAATAGCTCCAGTCCTTCCCAAATAGTTCTTCTCCAGCCATTAAGATGTACTCCTTAGGAAAAAAAGAGTCTTTTAGACTACAGGGATTGCACATGGGATAAAAAGACAAGAGATCTACATATCTAGAAAGTCAATGATCACATAAAATTGGTAATATGGCTAAATTAAGTGAGATGTATTCTAATTCAACATTTGTTCTATTACATAGTCTTAATATTTTTTATTGCTTATTTATCAGTTCTTTGCATAATTACATTAAAGATTGTTTACTTTAATGAAATCTGAGATAAAAGCACATTGCTATATATCTTGACTCAGGTTCAGTTATAGAACATACATAATACAAATGATCTAAAGCAGTGGTTCTCAACATTGGCTGCACATTAGAATCACCTGGGAATCTTTTTAAAATCCTGATTTCTGGGCCTCATCCTCCAGAAAATCTGTTTCTTTGTTATGGGGTGGGGCCACAACATTAGTAACAAAGAAACAGAATTTCTGGAGGATGAGGCCCAGAAATCAGGATTTTAAAAAGATTCCCAGATGATTCTAATGTGCAGTCAAGGTTGAGAACCACTGATCTAAAGGATATATATTCTGTACTTTTCAAGATATCTGATATTTAGATAGAGGAGGTACAAGTTGATTTTACTAAGTATATTAATTATTATTTTCATCTAAAATTGATCTGAAAATACACTGAATGTGTATAGATTGGAAGAGAATTCTCAGAAGGCACCAGGAGCGGATTGCAGAAAGCTATCAAGCAGACTTTCCAAAGGTAGATCTTTCTGATTATGAGACAAAGGTGTGCTATTTCCACAAGTGGATGGTTGATGGTTAATTAGTCATACTCTTAGACCAGCTAATTTTCATTAGAAATCAGAATTGGTAGACACTGTTTATATCCAAGGGAGTTTTTAAGTTAATTGAAGACTATAGGCCTAAAAGAAAACAAATCATAGTGCTTCTGTTTATTTCAGTGTCTGCAAGACAATTATTGGGCAGGACTATATAACTAATTTTTTTTAAAGCATTGTGGAGCATTAGGAAAAGAAAAAGATTAATAATAAATCACTCTAAATCCCTCTCCTATAATCCTTCAGCTGTGTTCTCTTTCAGACTTTTAAAAATAACTCTGTATTTATTTAGTTACTTAATGGTAAACATAAAATACTCTATTTTGCTTTTTTTGGCTTATCATTATATCATTTTCATACATTTTAAGAACATTTTCATTGTTGAAAGTATTACATATGTTCCTTATTTACCCCCATTGAACTTTTCTAGCCTGCCCCTGCTCACCACCCTGCCCCAGACCTTCATCAGCCTATTGTCTGTGTCCATGGGTTATACATACAAGTCCTTTGATTGATCTTTTCCCACCCACCCACCCACCCTCCCCCGCCTTCCCTCTGAGAACATATTAATATAATTTTCCTGATGCAAAACAGTAATAAAATTCAAAGCATAAAGCTCCTCCCCAATACTAATCATTCCAAATTTCTTCATCTTTTATATATTTTACTTGTTTACCTGCTGCACATTAAGTTATATTACTTAGGACAGTGGCTGTCAAACGACCCTTTCACAGGGTTCACCTAAGACCATCCTGCATATCAGATATTTACATTACAATTCATAACAGTAGCAAAATTACAGTTATGAAGTAGCAACGAAAATAATTTTATGGTTGGGTCACAACATGAGGAACTGTATTTAAAGGGCCCGAAGGTTGAGAACCACTGATTTAGGATATTTTCTTTTCCTCTTTTTTCACCTTTTTAATTTATATTATTGTCAACAATGAATATTTGTGTCTGTGTAACTGATGACACCCCCTACATAAATAAATATTATTTAATTCCATATTTCATCACAATGAAGACATCATCTGTTATAGAATATAGCTATACTATTATGAAAAAAACTCAAATTAATCTCTTGATGCCATGCCTTCTTAGCACTTAGAATTTAATTTTTATGATTAAGTTCTCTCTTAAACTGACTTCATCTATGACACAAATTTCTTTTATATATCAATCATATTTTCTATACATAAAAAGAAAATATAAACAAAATAGCTATTTCTTAAATTTCTCATCCTTAGTCCAACTTTTTAGAATTTACTCTTCAACCCAGAAAAGGAGGAGAGGGCAGAATCATGGCTCTTACCTCAAAGGTGGGCTTCTCAGCACTGCATGGGTTAAAAGGTAAATGTTTCTGACAGGAGGATATCCTACTTTTTGGTTGAACTGGGGCAGAAAAGTCAGAACAGTTCTTCTAAGTCTTTTGCCATCATCCCTGTGATGCATCATATGCATTCTGTTTGTTTGCATGTTTTTCCCCACTAGAATATGTTTTTCAAAAAAAGAAGAAAACTTACTCATCTCTACTTTCCTACAGCCAACTCTAGCATGAAGCAATGAAGAATGAAAAGTAGAGGCGAGATTAGACATTTAAAGAAATCATGGTCTTGTTTTTTGTTTGTTTGTTTGTTTGTGTTTTTTTAAGATTGTAATCTTTAAAATAATACCTGGAAAGAGAAAGACAGAAGCCTGAGGACCAGGAAGAAAGTCAAGGAACTCCCACTAAAGTGGTTTTAATAGGAAAAGGCTTAATCACTGGAAGAAGATAAGTCCTAGTTACTTTTTAACCCTTTTTAATCCCAGTTATCTCATATAGAAATGGAAAAGTTACCTTCCTTGCAGTATTGTTGGGAGCATTGAATGGGATAATATATGTACGTAGACTATAAACTATTGGTAGCAATTAGTTTGTTATAAACTTGTTTAGACAGGAACATTTTTACCCACCGCTGTCCCAGGGCTACTCACATTTCTCAATCGAAGGAAAAGATTAGTGACTGTTACCGGCAGACATGAATATATAGGTAACTATCTACTTAAAGAATTCAAGAAAGAGATGGGAAGAAAGCCACAGTTGAGATTGCATCCTCTGTTGTATTCTATTAGCTTTTCTGACTCAGCTCTTGTCTAGGCTCCTTTCTTCTGATCCCATTTGGTTAGCACTTCAGCCCTGATAACATATCTTGGCTAAGCTTATTATTACTTGCTTAATTCTTATCTACAGTCCTGGTCCCAGTTATTTCATTTAATATCCAACAAGGGTCTCATAGATGCCCAATCAAGTTTTTTTTCTGTTAACACCAATTTCTGTGTGGAGAACAGCTACAGTGTTTGGACAGGTTCAAGCCTTGGACTAATGAGAGGGCACAGTCCTCTCATGGCCATGTGCAAGTCCCAGCTTGGAGGGCAGAGCCCTCCCAGCCCAATTATAGCCAACAGCTATAGTTGTAAGCTTGAACCTATGGTCCGAACACGTGCCTGAGTAATGTGAGCTTGATAGAGTTCAGACACATGTAATTGAGTAGGATCAAAACCCAAAAGAATGTTGTAAACATCTTGACCATGCCCTTACTTTGCCTCTTGGAATCTGGCCATAAAATAAAGACACGGCTTGTAGTCCATGGTGCTGTCACTAGCTCTCCATCAGAGAGGACATTGTCCCAGCCAGACCCAGCTTTTATTCTCTTGTCTGTCTTTTCTCCATCCTTCACCACCCCCACTCAGGCTCACTGAACCTGGCTGAGCTGGCATGGCACATAAGGCGCCCAACATGGGGCTGAGTATGCCATGGCTGTGCCGGCTCGCCACACTCTGAAAACCAGTACTTTTGTACTCTCAAATAATTTCCAAGCCCTGTTGCAAAGAGTAATAAATTTCAAAGCATAAAACTCCTCCTATGTACTAATCATTCCAGAATCTTCTATCTTTACTTTATTTTTTATTTTATTTTTAAAATACATTTTATTGATTTTTACAGAGAGAAAGGGAGAGGAATAGAGAGTTAGAAACATTGATGAGAGAGAAACATCGATCAGCTGCCTCCCGCACACTCCCTACTGGGTATGTGCCCGCAACCAAGGTACATGCCCTTGGCCGGAATCGAACCTGGGACCCTTCAGTCTGCAGGCCGACGCTCTATTCACTGAGCCAAACCGGGTAGGGCCTATCTTTACTTTATTGCCTCCTGGATTCTCTTAACTGTGGCCATTAACTGGTGCGCTTGTTTTTAGTGGAGACAGCGTATAGTTCTCTAAACTACCCTTGGTGACCTCATTAGAGGGATCTACATTAGAGATCAACATGCCACCCCCTAATAAAACCAATACAGCCATATTTCCTCTTGTCTTGGAGTGATCACTAGTTCCTTTGTTGAACATGAGATGAAATAATGTGCTTGAGTTAGAGTACATGGTTGTATGAAAAATTCATAAAATTATGGAGAATGGGACAATACTGTTCATGTCTGAGAGGCAAAAATAAAATAATTATTAAATAGGGTACAGCATATTCATATGTTCAGATTCTTGTGCATTCTGGGCATGTATTAATAAAATAGTGAGCCGGCATGTTGAATTGCCCATTATTTTTATATGGTTTCCTTTTTCTTTCTCTGTCTTGCTTTCACTCTCTTACTCTTTCTCTAGTCCATACAGTAAATCTGTACCTGAAGTGACTCCACTGAAGTAGGCAAAGAACATGTTTGTTCTGCTGAGTGCCTGGAACACACTGGGGATCAAGAATAGTTTTGGTACCCACTGCATTCCAGGCAGAATCAAATGAACAAAAGAAACATACAAATAAAATAATAGATCCAGAGGCATGGAAGCATGCAATATACTGAAGGTTCTCAGAGGGAGAGGTGGGGAGGGGAGATATTAATCAAAGAATTTATATGCATATACATATAATCCAAGAACACAGACAATGTGCAGTGAAGGCCCTAGGGCAGGGGTGGAGAGGAAGGGTTCAATGGGGACAAAGGGGGCCATCTGTAATACTTTCAACCATAAAGATAAAAAAATTTAAAAAATAATAGTTTTCAAATGTTCTTGAATATTTCTACAAACCTATTAGCACTTTTAAGACAAGATATCCATTTTAGAACCAATTTTTAGAACTAAAATTTTGCCTGCAATTTCTTTTGGCTGTTTCCTTTTGATTTATCTATCTTTTATACTATCACCAGTTTCCCAGTTGTAGGGAACTAAAATCTGTACTAATAAAAGGGTAATATGCTAATCAGACCGGGCAACCTTCTAGACATCCTTCCAGACAAAGCCATGGTGGTGGGGCTGAGGCAGAGGCCAGGAGGGGAAGGCAGTTGGGGGTGAGCAGGCTGGCAGTGGGGGGCTCTTGGGGGTGAGCAGGTCAGTAGGGGGGCAGTTGGCAGAGGGGGCAGTTGCGGGTGAGAAGGCTGGCAGGAAAAGTGGTTAGGGGTGATCAGGCAGGCAGGCAGGTGAGCGGTTAGGAGCCAGCAGTCCCAGATTGTGAGAGGGATGTCCGACTGCCAGTTTAGGCCCAATCTTAAACCTCAGGTTCCCCCCTCAACTGCCCCCCCAATGCACGAATTTCATGTACAGGGCCTCCAGTCCTTAATAAGAACTAATCCTAGTTGTAAAAGTCAAGCACCCTAAGAAATTATATATTCCAACATTCTTGTATTTTAGGAATGTGGAAATTGAGCTGCAAATACTTGTCCAAGATTATTGGCGGCAACTTAGAAATACTCAAGGCTCACTGTGGTCTTTTTCTTCTTTGCTTCTAATATCCAAGAGGTATCAGGCCTTTTCACATCCTAACTCATTTGCATATTTCTTTATATTTGGAGGATCATCACAATTTTGTTGTGGGTTTTATTGTGTTATGCCTGAAATGCTTTGACTTTTTTAATTACCAATTTCCCCCTCTCCAGTTTATATCACCTTCAGTTAGCCTGAACAAAACCGCTGCATCCTTATTTCTGTAGGTATGTAGCCACGAGACTAACATGATGAACACGATGTTCTAAGACCAGTCTGGCAGTGCTATTCATGATGGATCAGAGGACAAATAAATGAGAAAAAGAGATGGTCTAAAAAATTTGTTGAAATAATCCTGATTCTGTAATGGATTCCTTAATTCGGGTCTTGACTGAGGTTGGTTTCACCACTTCCTTTTTCGACCCCTTCATTCTACTTCATGAACTCTGGTAGAATTCCCAATTCAAACTGCTATAATATTTTACAGAGTAAATGACCCCGTGTCGGAGAGAGCCTTTGTATTCTACTAAATTACTTTCTCCTTTCCTAGGCATTTGACCTCTTAACACTCCACAACACTCCTGAACACTTTAAGCAGCTTTTTCTTTCAAACACTGGTTCCTTTGAAACCTGGTTTTGGAAATGCTGACTACTTCATTATTCATCTGTACATTATTATTATTTTAAAGCTAATGCTATTTTTAAGTTCTTAAAGAGATAAAAGAGATGTGACAGATTTATTGTGCTGGTGGTAAGGGGGATTTCAAGTTATATTTCCTGTGATTAAAAATAATTTTCAGTGAGGACTGTGATGTTCCTTTCCTTTGTACTTCCCCAAGCATCTACCACTCTGTGCTGCATTTATCACAAGATCAAATAGTGCTCAAAATTATGGATGCAGAGTTATAACAGCAAAAGAATTTAAGGATTAATAATAATAATAATAATAATTTTCATAGGAAAACAACCAAATGGTCCTAGGTGTTATTATAATGAGTTGCCCCGGTAAAAACCTAAAAGGCAGCTGCTAAACACTCCCCTGAAGGTTTCCTCAATGTTAGGTTCAAGGGGACAATGTCAGGTGTCAGGGACTGACTACTCACCACTCAGTTACAGTATGTACCTTCTAGGGTTCATTCCCTTAGTAGATTGTTTATCAAAGAGGCAAAATAGCCTTTTCCAGGACTTGCAATTCCCTATACCGAAAACCTTTCTTATCTCTTCCAGAACATTATCTATACTAAGTTAACCTCAGAAATGATCACATGAGACAGAACAGAAAACAAATTAAAAATGCAGCCCCCAAACTTGCTCATAATTGAGCATCCAATATTGTTTGAAAAAAGTGTCTCTTTAATTAAAATTCATGCTACATAGGATCTCAATTTAGAGTGTAGCTTAAAACTCCTAAACCATGCTTCTGTGGCTCAAAGCTGTAGTAAAGATGAAATTGTGCCTATTAATGTTCCTTGGTTTGAAGCGAATTTTCTTAGTAATCCCTCTCTGGAAAATCTCAACATCCATTTATACATAGTTCATAAAGTACAATTACTTGTAAGTTAATGAAAGACCAGTTTCTTAATATGCTTTACTTAAATGCCATAAACACAACCAAATATTCAATAGCAAAGAAACTACATTTCTCAAAGCTAAACCTCAGGTTCCTTTTAATTATACTGTTTTTTAGATGTATGCTGCATACTTAATCCCCTGAAATATTTTAACAATCCCTCTCCAATCACTAATGAACATTAGTAATAACTGGCGGCAGAGACTAAAGCCATTAGGTGGTCACCAGACTTTCACAGCCCAAGTCCCTCTTATTCTTAGACAATGTTTCTTGAATCCTTTTTATAGTTTGCCTGCTCCATGCTAACAGAAACACAAAACAATATCCAGAATTCAGCTCAGAATAAAGGCACATCTCAGAACACCAGGGGTCTGAGCTTTGATAGACAGTACCAAGGAAGGCCTTGAGGTCCTGCTCACCACAAAAGAAAAGGGATGAAGAGCAAACAGAACTCATGTTTATGTGTATCTCAGGAAGCACCTCATTCATGTCAAGCCCATGGTTGTCTCATTATTTTAAGGCTGTTACAAAATTCTTAGAGTAGAATTAAAATCTAATTTTAGAAAAACAATGAATATATACCAGGTACTGTTTTAATAAATTGCCTACCAGGGGGTGGATGATAAAAGGATTCCAACTGAAGCAAACATGCTGGGATAGAGAATAAAAATATTGTATCATCAATTATATTATTTAAAAAATGTTTTACTAACTACTGATTCTAAGTCTGTTACTTCTCTGCCTTATTAGCTCTGTCTGAGTTCTGAAACCCTGGATATATTATCTCAAGTCTTATAGCTAGCAGACCCCTGGCAAAATCAAACTAGAGAACATTCTACCTCTGAACGTTTCAAGCATAGCTACCTATCATGCTTGGCAAGTTAAAAAGAGGCTTCTGTAACCTATCCAGCTGCTGCAAAACCATTCCTCTGCAACCAATGAATGTATCCAAAGGAGTGATTGCCCAGGGTTGTGCAAGTAATAAAAACTTACTAAATTATACATTTACACAATGAAATACTACTCAGTATTACCCTTTGCGACATCATGGTTTGACCTGGAGAGTATGCTAAGAGAAATAAGCCAGTCAGAGAAAGACAAATACCATATGATTTCACTTGTATGTCGAATCTAATGAATACAATGAACTAACAACAATGTATATGTTAATTTGCCTTAGAAATGAGTGCCTAAAAATAACTAAAAGAAATTCGCTATCTAAGAGTGTTAGAGAATAGACTGATAGCTGTCAGAGGTAGGGGTGTTGCAGGGCTGGGTGAAAAAGATGAAGGAATTAAGGGGGAAAAAACCCTGATAGACCCAGACAACAGTATGGTGATTACTAGAGGGAAAAGAGTGTGTGGGAGGTAGAGGAGGATGTAGGGGAGATAAATGGTGATGAAAGGAGACTTGACTTGGGGTAATGAACACAGAATACAATATACAGATGGTGTATTATAGAATTGTACAAGTGAAACCTATATAATTTTGTTAACCAATGTCACTGCAATAAATTCAATAAAAGGAAAATATTGAAAAGCTTATGAAATAAACAAAACTCAACTACATGCTCTTAAATTAATAGCCAAGACCAATTTGACCATTGCACTCAAATTATTCCTTTTATAATGCATTGTGCTACAATTATTTACACAAATCTGACTTTCCCCAGATTTTGTACTCCTTGAAAAGAGAAAACATGTACAATTTGTCTTTTTATTCTTAGTGTTTATTATAGGATTTTACATGTATTATTACTAGTATGGATATTACTTAGTTAATAAGTAACTGTAAAATTAACGATTGGAAGAATTCCTTTTATTTACTTTGTAGGCACTCATTTCTAAGGCAAATTAACATATACATTTAGAATCTTGAGTAATTAAAAATTTAAAAATTGTCCCAATTTTTGTACCCACCTCAGGATTTAGAACAAAGACTACTGTTCTAACAGGTATGCTTCTCTGAAAATTGAAAAATAAATCGATTAGCATTTTTAAAATCCAAAATGTTGCTTCTACTGTTCTTAGCATTGAAGCATTTTATCTACTCAATGCAACCAGGGGTTAAATAGAGAATTAGTGTTTTCTGTTCTTAATGGCTATGCCTTGCACTTTTAGGTACAGTTATTGGAACTGAAATGGAGCTTTAGAAACATACATCTTACCAAAAGGCAATTACAGTTATTTAAACAAAGGCAAATTCATCTCTGTTTAGCATAATGTGTAATCAACTATGCTAGCAGACTATCAAACTAGTATTCTAGAAACACTCTTTAATCCCAGTATTTGAAACAGAGAAACCAACAAACATAAATCTAACTAGAATGAAAAGAAGAGGGAGGGACCAAACTGTATAGATGAAGGGCATTTGGCTGTGCTGACTGAAGAAGCAGAAAGAGGGAGGACCTAGCCTATTCTACTCAGCCCCTATGAGGAGCTGCTTATCCTGTGCATAATGTGTAGTCTTCTTTCAAATGTGCATGGATATTGGAGCTGGGTTTTTTTTTTTGTGTGTGTGTTTTTTAAAGAACTTATGAGTCTCTGGATTTGGGCAAGAACCATCTGGCTAGAGGTTTTTAAGTAAAGTTACTTGAAAAATGGGCAAGTTTCTGAATATTGTAATTAATGCAAAAATGATACAAACATCTACTTGGCATTTGTCCATCACATGAATCTCTCTTCAGCAGTTGGGCACAATGAGAGCTTATCTACTCATGTTTTTGTGATTGTTTTTTCACCATGGGAGATGAGGTAAAGAGAATATGTGTCAAATTTGTTTATAAATTCCATGATATATGATAATGGAACAAAAGTGGCAAGTGCTGTTTTCTGTTCTCAGTGTCAGAGAACATATTAGCTCCTGGAATCATAACGTATTCATTGGCCTCCCTATGCAAGCTAACACATCGGAGCCAATGACAATTAGGACCCCTTATAAAATAAATAAGTCCTGAGAGTGAATAAGCCATTGAGAAGTAATCTACTGGCTCTATCTTATAACCCTGGGGCAATATATCAGGGAAGGGCAGACATTCGCCACTGATCAGAACAGTGTTGTGGGGGAGCTAAGTTTGCATCTGACCTGAGTTCTACTCATAGGCAAGGGAGATGTCATGGAAGCACATTCTCTTTGATTTTCCTCAAAAACAACTAAGACTAGATCTGTCAAATATAGTATATCCCCCCAGTCCTACTGCCATTGCACTCGTTACCCTCATAACATTGAGGGAGAATATTGGGATAAAGACTGAGAGTTGGGAAATGAGTATTTGGTACTGTTACTTCCATTTTGTCCAATGCAGCTAGTGGTGCACTGAATCTGGACTCATACCTCTGGAGAACAAATTGTGAACATCATTCCCCAACGCCACATTCAGAAACATCACACTGATAGCTTAAAATTGTCCATAATGGAGTAACTTAGACCAGGAAAATAGGCAAACACTAAAAATTAGGGTCTTTTTAACTGTAGGGCCAGCATACACTAATCACAAATCTTGCTAATATTCCCAATAAGCAATTCCTATAATTTGTCATTTCTCTAACTGAATTCACCTTGTTGTTCCTATTCATCTCTATCTTTGATTGATGTCAGCATTCAGTGTCTTCCTTCATCATCTTTGGTACAAATATTTGAATTCTTAATCAGTATCTTCCTCAGCCACTCAATTCAGTACGCATAAATAGTCATGTAATTTATAGCAATGATTTTATGATTTTTTGGTCAAATTAATTCACTTCAACATCAACTGAGTTCCTGCTATGGGCTCTAGAGCAGCGGTTCTCAACCTGTGGGTCGCGACCCCTTTGGCGGTCGAACGACCCTTTCACCGGGGTCGCCTAAGACCAACTTGCATATCAGATATTTACATTATGATTCATAAAGTAGCAGCATTACAGTTTTGAAGTAGCAATGAAAATAATTTTATGGTTGGGTCACAACATGAGGAACTGTATTTAAAGGGCCAGAAGGTTGAGAACCACTGCTCTAGAGTGTTGGGAGACAATTCTTCACGCGTCTTTTAATTTTTTGTACATCTTATGAATGGCACTGACTTTTGTTCTAGACGAACTCTTCACAGATGGCCGTACCATATACATTGATATAGTGTCCTCTTCCGGAGTAGAGGACAAATTTGTGTGCTGACAAGGGTAATAAAAATTGGTTTGGCTTGCTTTTAAAAGATTAAGGTTTCCTAAGCTTGAAAACGGACACAAATGCACTATGTACCTTGCACCCACCTAGGTCTACTTCCATGTTGCCCCAGTGGGGCTGACGCAAACACCAAGCTCATGCTAACCTCCTGTTGTACCATGAGAAAGAAAGGCCTTTGTCTCTGACCCAGAAGTCTCGTGTCTTCCGCTAGCATCTATGGAACTGTGGTAGGCTGGGTAATATCAGACCCTTCCCAGTTCCTGACATGGAGGACATAAAATAGCTTATTCTTGACCTTACAGAAACATATAAAATTGTTGAGAAGATATGTGATGATGTATGAATGTATATAATTACAAATCATAGAATTGCATGTAACCAAAATATATAAAACTATATCACGTACTTCAAAAGGGGAAGATTTTTATCATAAATGATGGGAACTCTCATCATGAAGAAATTTATGGTACTGAATTGCATTTCATTATAGAAATAAATGTTTTATGCCACACAACCTTCTTCATGATAATGTTTGTAAGATAGGAGCATTGATTATCTAATTAGTGACATAGAACTAATTTAAAGAACCAAGATAGAAATGACTTTCAAAAAAATGACTGACTAGGAAAGTTAACACTTGTTTTGCCAGACAAAAAAAAAATGTATTTAGTAAGGTTTTCTTGCTTAATAAGCGATATTAAACATTTCTTCAATTTTTTGAATTTCGATATATGCCTGGTAGTGCATGAGGCTTTTTAAAAGTAAATTTGTAATACTCACAATAACATTTTCAAGTAACAATTATTATTTCTACTAGAGGCCCAATGCATGAAAATTCATGCAAAAGTAGGCCTTTCTTCCCTTGGCTGCCGGCACCAGCTTCCCTCTGGCACCCGGGACCCGGGCTTCCCTCCTCCAGCAGGCTGCAGACACCTGGGACCCCGGGCCACTTCGCCCAGGCTTGACCCTGGCTTTGTCAGGAAGGACGTCTGGAATGATGTCTGGTCTATCCAGTCTAATTAGCATATTACCCTTTTATTAGTATAGATTTTATAGAAGAGGAAACTGTGGTTTAGAGAACCTAAAGAATTTGTTCAAAATTAGTACAGCTACTAAATTGCAGAAAATTGATTCAAGTAATATTATACAAGTAACTATAAAACAGTATCTTATATATACTTTTTTAAAAACATATTTTTATTGATTTCAGAGAGGAAGGGAGAAGGAAAGAGCAATAGAAACATCACTGATGAGAGAGAATCATTGATTAGCTGCCTCCTGTACACCTCCTGCTAGGGATCGAACCCAGGCACGTGCCCTGACCAGGAATCAAACCCGTGACCTCCTAGTTCATAGGTCGATACTCAACCACTGAACCATGCTGACTGGGCTTATATATACTTTTAATAAAATAAGCATAAATTGATTAACATGTGCCACTCTATCTCTGGACTATTTAGGATAGTTTATAATTGGAACGTAAAATTGGGGCTCCAGGTTGCCCATAATCTCCACTCAGATATCAAATAAAGTTAAAAGGAACTTCATATGGGCGTGCTAGCATGACCTCTTGTCCCTTCATGAGGTTTCTAGGACATTCCCCCACTATGTTTCTTCTTCTTCCCTGAAACTCTTCTTCCTCAGGCACTTAAGTCTCCATACAGCTAAACATTCAGAGTGGAGTGAGACAGAGGCAAGGAGGGGTGAGAACAAGGTTGAATACTGGCGAGCAATATCTCACTGACACTTGCTTTCAGTACAGGAGCCAGAGCCATGAGGAGGGCAAGGACAAGGTGCTCAAGGTTCAGGGACTGGCCTTGTTAATGGTCTTGGCAGCGCTACTCACACAGAGTAATAGCCATTGTTCCATTTTGGTTTGACTATGTAGATAAATGCTGACAAGCATGAATACAGGATGTCCCCCCCCCCCAAAAAAAAATGTATACACACAGCCGAGATCTCAATTTTGAAAAGAAAATGTATTTTAATAATGGTGCCTTTATAATGATTCAAAGTGTGTGTATACAATTTTTGGGGACACCCTATATTTTGGGACCAAAATAATATAGAAGTATAACCCAAAAGCAATTTTATTTTTTTCCATACAAAGCAAACACAAGCACTCAAAAATACGATAGCTTAGGGCTATTTATAATACATGGTATATATAGTTTAAATCTCAACTTTTCAGTAAAATTACTTAACCTTGACACTTTATTTAATATCGCAACCTATGGATTGCCCTTTCTACCCCTCCAAAATTCATTCCCACCTCCCCACTCCCAATTCCTTTATTCTGCTTTACTTTTTTTTTTATTTCCACAGATGTTTTGACCCTCTTACACATTACATAATTTACTTGTCTGTTTGTTTGTTTATTTATTTTGGGGGGGTATGTTTTTACTGACTTCAGAGAGAGGAAGGGAAGGGAGAGATAGATAGAAACATCAATGATGGGAAAGAAGCATCGATGGCTGCCTCCTGCACACCCCCTACTGAGGATGCAGCCTGTAATCTAGACATGTGTCCAGACTGGGAATAGAACTGTGACTTCCTGGTTCATAGATTGGTGCTCAACCACTTAGCCACATCGGTGGGGCTACTTGTTCATTTTCTGTCTGTGAACCCTACTAAAATTCAAGTTTAACATTTGTTTCCAAGTGCCTTGAATAATGTCTGGCACGTAGTTGCTCAGTAAATATTATGGGAATGAATAAGTCAGTAAACAACCTTTATTGGTCAATAATAATAATAATTATTTATTAGATTTTACTGTGTGCCAGATACTATCTTAGCTGCTTTATAAGCACATTAATTAATTTAATCAATATAATAAATCTGTGAGATGAAACTACTGTTATCCTCATTTTATAGGTTAGCATACTGAAGTGCAGAGATGTTAAGTATCTTACTCCAAAATTACACAACTAGCAAGTACAGAGCTGAGTTTTAAAACCAGGTAGTACATATGGCTGATTCCGTACTTATCCTTCTAACTACTACATCAGGGATTTATCACAATGGTGACCTGAGCCATTTTAAGAAAAGACAAATGTAATGTTCTGAATATTTTAAGAAGTTAGAGATGTATGTTTTACTTGTTAGAAAGATACTTAATCAAATTTATTCTAATAAAATATTAATTATTTAGGTATCTTTAATAGGTGCTTTAGTTACCTGGATACTTAACTTATACAGATTATCCCATCTTCTCAAATACTTGGTTAACTGTAAAATTATAGTAGGCATATTTCTGTTTCTATAATTTCTTCTCCTTCTTTCCCTCTTCTAATCATTATTCTTTATTGCTTCACACCTATCCTTTCTCTTCTTTAATTCTTTTTAAAAAAATATTTATTGCTAAGAGTTGAGAGTATTACAGATATCACTCTTTCCCTCCCCCCATTGCTCCCCTCCACTGGTTCCCATCCCACCCCAGATATTCACCACCCTATTGTCTGTGTCATAGGTAATGCATACACACATATAATATTTTTTATTAATTTCTTCCTGTCCTTGTCTCCTTCCCGCCCCCCCCCCCCCGCCAAGTTCCCTCTGAGATTCATCAGTCTGTCCCATATTTCCATGCCTCTGATTCTATTTTATTCATCAGTTTATTTTATTCATTAGATTCCTTGTTCATTTATTTTGATTTTTGGATTCAATTGTTGATATGTATTTAATGCCATTTTCTTGTTGGTATTTTGATCTGTTTTCTTCTTTTTCTTCCTCTTCTTAAAGAATACCCTTCAATATTTCATGTAGTACTGGTTTGGTGGTGAAGAACTTCTTTACCTTTTTCTTGTCTGTGAAGCTCTGTATCTAAACTTCAATTCTAAATGATAGCTTTGCTGGGTAGATCTTGGTTGTAGATCCTTGCTATTCATCACTTTGAATATTTCTTGCCACTCGCTTCTGGCCTGCAAATTTTCTGTTGATAAATCAGCTGACAGTCATATGGGCACTCTCTTGTAGGCAACTAACTGCTTTTCTCTTGCTGCTTTGAAGATTCTTTATTTTTAACCCTTGGCATTTTAATTATGATGTATCTTCGTGTGGGCCTCTTTGGGTTCCTCTGGTTTGGGACTCTCTGTACTTCATGGACTTGTAAGTCTATTTCTTTCACCAGGTAGGGAAAGTTTTCTGTCATTATTTCTTCAAATAGGTTTTCAATATCTTGCTATCTCTCTTCTCCTTTTGGTACCCCCATAATGCGAATGTTGGTTCTCTTAAAGTTGTACCAGAGGATCCTTACTCTATCTTCATATTTTTTTGGATTATTTTTTCTTCTTGCTCTTCTGATTGGGTGTTTTTTGCTTCCTCATATTCTAAATCATTGATTTTATTCTCAGAATCCTCTACTCTACTGTTGAATTCCTGTAAATTATTCTTTATATCAGTTAGTTTATGCTCAATTTCTGACTGGTCTTTTTTCATATCTTTGAAATTTTTACTAAGATCCTTGAAAGTCTCACTAAGTCCCTTGAAGCTCTTATTAAGAAGCTTTATCAACCTTATAACCATTGTTTTGAACTCTATATCCAGTAGTTTTCTTGCTTCCATTTAATTTACTTATTTTTCTTGAGATTTTTTTCCTGTTCACTCATTTGTGACATGTTTCTTTGTCTCCGCATTTTGGCTGCTTTCCTGTATTTGTTTCTATGGATGGTAGAGATGCTATGTTTCCTAGAATTGGTAGAGTGGCCTTGTGTAGTAGGTATCCTGGAAGGCCCAGTGGCTCAGCCTCCCCAGTCACCTGAGCTGAGCACTCTAGGTGTGCTGCTACATGGGCTGTGTGCACAGTCTTTTTATAGTTGAGCTTTTATTGCTGTTGGTATTACTGAGAGGAATTGACCTCCACATCAACTGGCTGCGAGGACCAGCTGTGTCTACAGTGGAAGAGCTGCTGTGCAGGAGACACCGTATGGAGCAACACTTGCTTCAGTGGATCTTTGGTGCTCACTGAGTCTAATCCCTGAGTGTGTTGCTTGTGGGTATGTAGAATTGTAATCTGGCATAGTCTGAAGCTGTCCACCAGGTGCACTAGCTCTAAGGACTCCTTGGAGGTGAAAAGTCATCCACTGCTTGGGGCCACCCAGCAGGAACTAAAAAGAGATCTGCAGGTGGCTGCTACTTATATTGGGCTTGGAAGTGCCTAGGTGAGGTTAAGTTGTAAAGAAATGCAGGCTGGTACTAGTGCTTGGTCTTGGAATTCTTATTGATAGGTATAGGGCACACTGATACCAGGAGCTGCTTGTTTGAGAGATTTTAGGAAAGTCTGAAGGCTAAGCCAGGATAGACCATTATATGGAAAACCCACTGTAAACAGCATGGGTGAGGCTGTAAATTGGATGGGGAAGGGTCTCAGGGAATCACCAGGGTAGATCAAACAGTATGAGCCATGCTGATGGAAATTCAGATATGGCTGTGAGGTCTGTGACAGGGGAAGTCCCAGCACAGGAACAATGACCCCTGAAGCACCCCCGTTTGAGAGAAAGCCACCCTGGAGTTCCTGCCCTGATGCCAGACAATCCAGTTTCTCCCTGTATGTCCCTGGATCCCTCAATGCTGTCGCCCAGCACAAGAGCTCAGAGGGAACGGGACATGTAAGTTTGTGTGCCGGCCTTTTAAAAGGAACTCTTTGGGTCTCTAGTAGCCTCCACGTCACTCTGCCACAATCTATTCCCAGCTCTGGAACCCTGAGCTGGGACCCCTTGCTTCTGATGGGAGATATCTTCAGCAGAGATATTCCTCCCAATTAAAAAAAATACCACATGTGTGTGTTTGATCATCCTGTTCTGTGCCTCCACCCCTCCTAACAGTCTCAATGTACTTTTTTACTTCTCTATGGGTAGGACTTCTATTCAGCCAGATTTCAGGCAATTCTGAATGATTGTTTTTCTGTATGGTAGTTGTATTTTATGTGGTTGTGGGTGGCAGTGAGTACCAGTGTTTACCTATGCCACCATCTTGGTTCCTCCCTCTCTTCTCTAATTCTAAATGGTCACCATCATCACTATAACTATCATCGATATTAATAATGTGCCACTGCTACTTTAAGTTGGCTCATTGCATTGGATGTGAATGTTCCCTCTCTGATACTGTGAGATTAAAAATTTTAGTTATAACTTTTATTTAGGGCCCGAATTATTCTTGCTACTTCAGATACCTCAGCTTTTATTAGAAGCAGGTTATATTTTAACAAACCCGGTACAAATAAACATAACCTAGGTCACCACATTATAGGCTTCTGACATTCATGAATTGTATTCTTGCCAGAGCAATTTTATAAGCCAAGAGCCTTTTCCTTGTAGTTTCATTTTGTTGTAATTTTCCAGATCTTATTGTTTGACCATAGTAAGATTTGAGTCCTTATAATCACTCTATTAGAAAGAAACACCATGAAACTCCCATTTTTACCTTGCAGTTGTTGACAAGTGCTGCAAATACCTTTTTAACCCAATTTACTGTCTGGTCTAAACAGAATCATATCTGACAGGCATTTCCTTTACCTATTACCTAATTCTGCTTTATTGCTGGACTGTGAGGATGATCTGCTTTTCTTTAGGAAGTAAAAACAAGGTGATAGAGCCCTTAAATACCATGAACACTGATTTATGGACCGTGCTTTCATAACTATCAATCACTTGAATGTCTGAAGAGGCAATATAAAATTTCAATCACTATTTTTTTTTAGGGATGTTATGCTACATCAAACTGCTTTAAGAAGGTAAAACTGAGTTCAGAATAAGTCCAATGAAAAAATAAATAACCAAGCCCTTGCTATTATAGGCAATAACTTCTATTCCTGTAAATGGACACTTAATTTGATTGGAGAATGAGGGGTAGGAGTCTTAGGGGATCAACTTATTAGGCAGAACAAGTGAATGAATAGCACAAGGAGAAGAAAAAATACTATTAGAGGACTCCCAAAAAAACACAGAAATATATTGATATTTTTAGGATGGTAATTTTTTAGTTTTTGTAAAGAGCATAACAACATCATGATTATTGGTACCTTTAAGTTTTGACTTATCTACAAAACCAATCTGTTATGCATTAATACTGCATCATTGATTTTATTATATTCTGTTATCTCAGATGATAGTAGATGCAGTATACTGTAGTATAGGGAATCCGATATAATAAAAGGCTAATATGCAAATAGATCGAAAGGTGGAACAACTGGAACAACCGATCACTATGACATGCACTGACCACCATGGTGCATGTGTGGAATATGGTGGGCGTTGGCAGCGGCAGGATGGTGGATCAGGTGGGCAGGGGCACCAGAACAAGGCGGGGCGCTGGTCACTGTCATTGGGGTGAGCCTCTGGTGGTTACTGAAAATTCTTTGCTTCCACACACAGCAGTCCCGCCCGGCACTCACACCTGCTGCCAGCACCATCCCCACTCACACTCGCAGCTGTGCCAGAGCTGCCAGGCACATCTGCTGCGAGTGCCTGGCACTGGTCCCGATCACTTGGCGCCATTAGTGGGTGCAAGTGGCGGCTGCCAGCCACAATCGCCCCTGAGGGCTTCTCCAACTCCCCCCAGTCCTGAGGGGTGATTGGGGCAGCAGCCACTGCTCGAACTCACTGATGGTGCTGGCCCCACTCGCACCTGCTGCTGGCACTGGCCCCAATCGCTCCAAGCCATCAGCGGGTGTGAGCGGGGTTGGCGCCATCAGTGCATGGGAGCGGCAGTGGCAGGAGTGGGGCTGCCAGCAGACAGGGGTCCAGGGCTGTAGAAGGAGGGGCCAGGCATGGCATGAAGGATGGGTTGAGACCCACTCCTGTGCCTATCGCAGCATCGCAGCCCACAGTTCCTTTCAAGGTGCATGAATTTGTGTACTGGGCCCCTAGCATAGTCAATAATATTGTAAAAACTGTATATGGAGGTTTTTTGAAAGATCAAAGGGGGCCATTCGGTAAAGTATTATGATTATCTAACTACTATGCTGTACACCTGAAACTAATACAAAATAATACTGAATCTCAATTGTAATTGAAAAATAAAATTTTAAAAAGAATAATTAAATTATGCCCTGATCCCTCAAAGTAAGAACTTAATAGTTCAGCTGGAGAAATTTGTCTTTAGATATGCCTAGCTTAATCCTATGCCAGTCATAAATTCTCAGAAGCACAGCTGTAATTTCAGCTGATTTAATGATTGCATTGTCACCTCACTGGTGCCCTGATTTTGGAATGTTACTACAATACACTCCCTTCCTGTGCTATTGTGCCCTACAATACAGACTGCTCAGAAAGTCGAGGGGCATGCATGCCAAATCATACTGTACATCAGGGGTCCTCAAACTTTTTAAACAGGGGGCCAGTTCACTGTCCCTCAGACCGTTGGAGGGCCGGACTATACTTTAAAAAAAAAAACTATGAACAAATTCCTATGCACACTGCACATATCTTAGTTTGAAGTAAAAAAAAACAAAATGGAAACAAATACAATGTTTGTATTTGCATGTGGCCCGCGGGCCATAGTTTGAGGACCCCTGCTCTACATGGTTGTAAGTGAGGAGTTTGGCTCCTGGTTAAAAACCTATGAATGCTCTTTAAACCTGACCACAAGCAATTCTGAAGGCTTTACATGGCGGTCCTCATGGGAGAAAGCTGCCTCCCTGCATCAGACCTGCTGCATAGCCACTGCATTGTAGTCTCTGGAGAGAATGCATTCAAGAATTCAGGTCCCTGGTGGGACGTGCTCTTTCACATATTCACATTCCCAGCCCTGGTGCCTCATTCCTAGTTTCTTTATCTGAGGTGCCTTCAGGGTCTCAGGGAGGAGCAGAAGACCTTGAAGACACTTCACCCCACTCTGACTCAGTACTTTTCTATTCCTGAGCCTTCCCTCTTGCCTCCTCCCCAAACACTCCCCTCAGGTTCAGTGCTGCTGAGGCCCTTTGGTCTGGACTCCCTCAACTGTGAGGATGACATGTTTGTATCAAAACAGAGGGAGTTAGCATTTCCTCTGGTTTTAGACTCTTGCTTATACCATCACAGTAAGGGATGAAAGTCTTAACTCTCTTGTTTATTCTTTTTTTTTTTTTAGGACACACTGAATCAGATGGATTTAATTGACATTTATAGAACATTTCACCCCAACCTGGCAGAATGTACATTCTTCTCAAATGCACATGGATCATTCAAAAAGATAGAACACATATCAGGACACAAAACGAGTCTCTAAAAGTTCAAGAAGATTGAAATCGTATTAAGCATGTTCTCAGATCACAGTGGAGCGAAATTAGAAATCAACTACAGTAAAAACACCGAAAAACAAGCAAACACACGGAGGCTAAATAGCATGTTATTAAACAATGAATGGGTTATAAGCAAGATCAAGAAAGAAATAAAAAAACTTGCTGGAAACAAATTAAAATTAACAGACAACAACTCAAAATCACTGGGACACAGCAAAATCAATCCTAAGAGAGAGAATTGTGAACACTTGCTGAGGAAGACATATGTTAAGAATTTATAGTCAACAACAAAAAAGTCTAGCTTAGCAGAGGTAATCAAGAGAGTGAGAAGTTTGTGTTTTATTCAATATTGACTTGGGAGAACAAATATTTTTAAAGCAGAGTTTTGGTTAAAAAACACATGATAAATTATTGCTTTAATAACTGGAGACACATAGACCAGTTCAAAGTTTTTAAATAATGCTTCTTCAGGATCACCTGCAATAATAAAAAGGAAGACTTTGCTAACAAGTCACTGAGATCCTGTTTCTGAGTTCAACTATGCACCTCCTCATCATCTCTTTTACTTACTGTATAATTGTTTAGAATGTAATCTCTTTTAAAAACATCAACACCAAAAAAGGAAGTGTGGATTATTACCCCAGTATTAAATTTAATATGTCTACTTAATAAAAGTATGCAAAAATACTAAGTTTTACCATCATACAGAAAAAGAAGTTTTATTTTTGAAAAACACTTTTCCCAGGGCTCCCTTCATGTCTCTGTTCCTCAGGCTGTAGATGAAGGGATTCAGCATGGGTGTCACCATAGCGTACATCATAGCCATGACCATCTCCTTCAAAGTAGAATTATCAGTTGATGGGCATAAATATAGGCCAATAACTGTACCATAGAACAGTGACACCACAGCCAGGTGGGAGCCACAAGTGGAGAAGGCTTTGTAAATACCTCTAGCAGAAGGGACTTTGAGGATGGACAACACAATTCGTGCATAGGACAGAATGATAAGTAGGAACGGGATAACAAGAAAGAGCCCTCCCATGATGAATATCACCAACTCATTGACTTGAGTGTCAGAGCAGGACAGCTTCAGCAGAGCAGACATGTCACAGAAAAAGTGAGGGATTACATTGCCAGCACAAAAACACAACCTGGCCATGAGCAGTGTGTGTAACAGGGCATCCAAAGTGGTCAGCACCCAGGACAGCGCCACCAGGGAGAGACAGAGCTTGGGACTCATGATGGCGGTGTAGTGCAGGGGAAAGCAGATGGCCACATAGCGGTCATAGGCCATGGCCACAAGGAGGAAGCTCTCCAGGTCTCCAAAAAGCATGAAGAAGTACATCTGGGTCAGGCAGCCTGTGTAGGAGATGGATGGGCCTTGGCTCTGCATGTTCTGCAGCAACTTGGGCATTGTGACAGAGGAGAAGCAGAGGTCAGAGAAGGACAAGCTACTGAGAAACAAATACATGGGTGTGTGGAGTTGAGAGTCCAGGCAAATCAGGAAAATGATGAGGAGGTTCCCCAGGACGGTGGTAACATACATGACCAGAAACAGGACAAAGAATAGGTTTTTCCGCTCTGACTCCATGGGCAGGCCCTGGAGGAGGAACGCTGTGATGGCAGTTTGATTCCTTCCTGTCATATCTGTCTCCAGTATCTGCTGTACTTTGGGTTGAATTTTCATTTAGGTTTCTCTTCATTTCTTTCAAAATCCAAGTCTATACCTTTGTCTTTACTACATGAAGTTATTGGACTAAACCTGCAGGTTTCGCCGCCTCAGTCAACGGTCGCCTCAGTCCTAATCAGCTATTCTTAATGCTTGGCAGTTGAGCTTCTCTCTTTCCCCCAGCTCAGCTGAGCTCCAGACAGTAAGAACTACTAATATTTTGCAACAAATAGAAGAAATTCAGAGATGACATAAGATTCTTTAAATGTTTAAAGAAAAGTCCCATAGCAGAGAAAAGGGAACTGTCCTCTGTTGCTCCAAAAAGTAGAACTAGGACCAATTGGGAAATAACAGGGAATTATAAATTGAATCATCAACAATAACTATAATTATAATAAACATAGAAATAGTAACATTTCTATTCTTTACCGCATGCCAGGCATGAGGCACAATGCTAAGAGCTATACAAAAAGTACCTCTCTTTTTTTCTCATTGCTAACACTTTTGAAAAATATAAACATAATGTTAGTAGAATTGCTTAATGAGCTTCTTACCAATGGAAATATACAAGTTGAGACAGATTGACTGCCTATTAAGATAGTACAGAAAAAAAGTCTTATATTGCAGGAGAGGAAGAATTAGAAAACTGACTGATCGTCAGAATCAGAGATCATCAGATTTCAGAGAGAGAGGAAGGTAGAGGGAAAGAGAGGAATACTCAACATTGATTAGCTGCCTCCTACATGCCCCTACTTGGGATCTATCCAGCAACCCAACCCAGAATCTAACCGGTGACCTTTTGGCACACAGGACAAGGCTCAACCAACTGAGCCACACCAGCCAGGGCTGCATGTTTGTTTGTTTGTTTGTTTGTTTTTAATATATTTTATTGATTTTTTACAGAGAGGAAGGGAGAGATAGAGAGTTAGAAACATCGATGAGAGAGAAACACTGATCAGCTGCCTCCTGCACATCCCCCACTGGGGATATGCCCGCAACCCAGGTACATGCCCTTGACCGGAATCGAACCTGGGACCTTTCAGTCCGTAGGCTGACGCTCTATCCACTGAGCCAAACCGGTTTCGGCTGCATGTTTGTTTTTTAAAACAGAGTACTACGTTATCAATCATCACTCTTTTTACCCCATAATCCCCTGACCCAAGACCTGGTTTAGCAGAATGCTGATTAAAAAGATCTCAAGAGAGCCATGCCATCTATACTTTTAAAAACCCCTCTGGTACTTTGGTTATGAATCATGATTAGGAAAAATTACCTCTAATATTTCTCCTAATTCTAAGATTCAAGGTTTCTGAGAGCCAATATTAAAGTAGTTATTAAAAGAATAAAGCATAATTTAATACTAATATTTTAACATGAAATTTAAGCAGTTTTATTATTAAATAATTCATATGTTACAATGTAGGTAACATCATATCTAATAAAATAGTAATAAGTAAATTAACCATCACTCTGACACAAAGATGGCGGTGCCCATAGCCACAAGATGGTGGTGCCCATTCCTCTCAGCCCTGCTGGAGTCCTCCAGTCCCAGGGGGTGGCTGCTGAGAGAAGGGCCTTCTTGGCCTTCACCCGTGGCAACCTGGGAGCAGCCAAGCAGGCCCCCCAGACAGCATAGAACCACAGGGAGTGGGCCTAAGCCATCAGTAGGACAGCCCCGGAGGGCTCCCAGATTTGAGAGGGTGCAGGTCGGGCTTAGGGATCCCCCGACCCATCCTCTATGCACAAATTTCATGCACCAGGCCTTTAGTATTTAACATAAGTAAAAATAAACACTCTTGTATTTACTATTCAGTTCAAATATTATTTCCTTATTGACTGTCCTCCATCTCATTCCTCTCCCGCTTCTGCAAAAGTTATTATCATCCTAAATTTTATAAGTACTTTGATCTCCCAACATTACTCTATTTTAATTACTATAGTTTTAAAATCAGTTAATTATCTGGTAGGATAAATACCTCTATCTTGTTTATTTTATTAAAGATTACTTAGCTATTTTCTCCTTTGTCTTCCATAAAAATTCTATAATGATAGCCCTGGCCAGTGTGGCTCAGTTGAGTGTAGTCCCATGCACCAAGAGGTCACTGATTGGATTCCCAGGCAGGACACATGCCTGGGTTGTGGATTTGGTCCCCAGTAGGAGGTGTGCAGGAGGCAGCTGATTGATGTTTCTCTCATCAATGTTTCTCTCTCTCCCTTCCTTTTTCTCTAAAATCAATAAATAACTTATTTAAAAAATTCTATAATTATATTGAACCTAGAGATCAATTTGGAGAAAATTGATATATTTACATTGGGTCATCCTATCCATCAACATGGTACATAGTTTCATTTATTTTTTCATTAAGTGCTTTTAATTAATTTCTTTAATTTTCAATAAGTAACACAAATATAACCTAATAGATTATCTCTATAGATTATTCTTATACTCTTATTAAGATTCTGAGTTCTTCATTTTTATCAAATTACATGTATAACTCATGTTGCTAATATATAGAAACTCAATAGAGTTTATATATTAATCTTATCCAGTATTTTTTCTAAGTACACTTATTAAAATTAATAATTTGTTTGAAAATATTTTTGAGTTTTCTATGTAGATGTGTGTGTCATCTTCAAGCAATGAAAGTTTTGTTTCCTACTTTCCAAAAATTAATTGCTTTTATGTTTTTTTATCTTGTGGTGCTGTTCAGAATCTTCAAAACAATGCTACATGTAACAGAGATATTTTCTCATTCATGGCCTTAATGTGTAAGTTTTACCATTAAGCATGACATTTTCTCTAAGTTTTTGTTATATAAAATTATGAAGTTAAGATATTTGTCTTTCTGATAGACTAGGATTTTTTTTCAAAAATGACTAATGAGTTTAAATCTTATTAATTAAATTTTATTAAAATGCTCATATAATTTTTCTTCTTTATTCAGCTACTAAACATTTAATAATCTGCTATTAAACAAAACTTGAATATCTTGGATAAACCTTACTTGGTCATAATATATTGTCTTTTTATACATTGCTGTATACTATCTTATATTGTTTAGTAATTTTCTATCTACAAACGAGTGAACACGGCCTGTAACTTTTCTTATTATATTCCAGGTCTGATTTGAATACCAAGGTTATACCAGTTCCATAAAATGACTTGGAGAACATTCCCTCTTTTACTGTTATCCACAAAAATAAATGTAGCATGGGTCTTTCTGGGGTCCTACTTTTTGCAAGAATCTCTACTACAGAGTCTTATTTTTGAAGGTGCCCGATTCTTTTCTCCTGTGGCCTGCATACTGCTGAAGCTAAAGTCTAGGCTTCTGAGATCAGCAGACTGCCTCAGGCAGTGATTCTTGATGCTTGCTTCACTCTGTATTTGCAATCCCACATCCTGTGGGACCTGAGGATTTTCCTTACTTTCTTGACAGCTCAGCTGTACATTTAAGATGGTGATTTTCATATTTTACTTAGGAAATGAGAGCATGTCATATTTTTAGTAGAGAAAAAAGTAAACCCTATCTACTATTCATAAAAAAGCTTTCCTTCTTGGTGAAATATAATTTTGAATGAGTACAGGGAAATATTCTTAAGAGTTGGTAAGTTGGGAATGAAACAAGGAAGATGGCTATGACTGTGCAGTTTTATGAGAAAGGCGGAGAGCATGTGCATTTGCAGGATGACAATAATGACAAAGTAAGATGCAGCTCTGATACTGCAAGCTGTGTAGCTCATGTTAAATTAATTCAACTATAATATAATATAAAACAAGTTAATTTGAACTGCAACAAGGCTCCCTCTGCAGTCATCAGCACTATTTCCTTTGGCTTCACTTCCCTGAAACCTCATACTCTGCCACTTAAAACGAAACAATATTAGTAAGCATCCCTGAAAAGAAAGTACCAATAGGATGGTGATGAGGCTGAACCACTAAGATTATGGAGACTGAAGAACAAGGTGCTGAGGATTTTGAAAATTGAGAGAGAGAGAGTTTGGATTTTGTGACCTTTGACTGGCTTTGTACCTGTGAACCTTTATGATATGAATGCCTGTATCTATTGATCCATCCGTGGTACATAAGGGGCTACTTCTCTCCTCCTCCCACAACTCTACCTCTGTGGTCATAAAGTGTAGGGTTGGCCACTTAACAATATTTACTGAACAAATAAAGGAAAAATTGGCACATCCATGGCTCTCTTCAAAACCATTCTCAATTATTTTATGTTGGTTACATATCAAAGCTACAATGAAATGGTGTCTTGGAAAAGTGGTGATGTTATTTTTAAACTTATCAAATAACTATTCTCCCACCTACATTTTTTTCTCCTAGCCAGGATTCTACTGATACGATGATGTAGAACATAATCCTACCTCCTAGTGAGGGCATAGGCTTTTTTTTTCTCTTCTAGTAGAATTATTTATGGAGTGGTTACCTATTGGAGAAATCAGGATTGAAATATTACCTTGCTTGTATGAGCAATGTGAGAGAATTTGAGGAAGAACAAAAAAAATCATAAACATATACACACAAAACTCTCTCTATGCTAAAAGGCTAACTAAACTCAATATTCTACTCATGAAACAATAGAGAAATGTAATTTTTCATTAATGATGACAAATGACATGGAGAGGAACTTAATGGATTCTATCATTTCCTATTTGTGTTTATTAAAGATTTTGAGCGGTTTCTTCTTTGGTCCCTTTTTCTCAATAAACCTGCTTAGTGTTTAATGTTGTTTTAAAAATATATTTATTTTTTATATTTTTGTACCTAATCTCAAGAGCAGAGCCCCACTCAGCTGTGCCTGTGGGGACAAGCAGGCTGCATGGCTGATTTAGGGCTCACTAAGCAGGGAATGTTTCCTCTCCAACATGTGGGAGTGTATGAATGCCTTCTATTCCTGGACAGCACCCCGCTCCATTTCACCTCTGCACCCCACACTGGACTCCCAAAGCAGTGGTCAGTGCACCCTGAGGCATTTACCCAGGCTTCACATTTAAATTTCACAGACAACTACTGAAGCAGTTTGGATTTAAAAGCGTTTTGCGTCATTTTGTTTTGATCCAAAGAATCAAGTAACATTATCAAATTCTTACATGTCAATGTAGAAAAGTACATTAAAGCATCAATCTTCATTACAGACGTTAATCTAAAAGCTTCGATTTTTTAAATTTCTGTCTTTTATTTAACACTAAGAACACTGTTTAATTAAATTATAGATTGATATTGTTCTTGACACAAAATAGGTCAAAGAACTTTGAAAAAAATTTTTTCAGTTAGACAAATAGAGTTTATCATTATCACAAGCAAGAAATCATCCCTCCACATATGACGCTGATGAAGAGTATGTGTCATAGAATAAAAGAAGTGTTTCATAAAATAGGATATGACTAAAGACCTTAAAGAATTTCAAAATGTGATCAACTATATCCATCACTGCTCTAGTCTAAACGGTCCTTCTCTCTAGTCTGGATTTTTGCATAGTCTCCTACCTGGTTCACACAGAACTGCCAGAGTGATCTCTACGCATGTGTGTCAGATTCCCTAATTAAAATTCCTAATCACTTTCCGCTAAATGAAGACTAAAGTCCATACCCTGTGTGAGGGCACCCCGGCCCCCAGTGTTCTAGCCTTTGCCTTACTCCAAACTCATATTCAGACACTCCTCCTCCGGGGCCACTATATTTGAACTACCTGGGACACTAGGCTTCTTTCTGTTGCCCTGCTTGGCTAGGCTTATTTCCACCCTTGTTCCCTTTGCTAAATAAAGCCTTTTTGGCTCCACATCTAATTATCAAGGTATCAATTCAAATATGTTATCTTGAAAAACATTCCAAAAAGCTAACCTGGCACTCTCTAACACATTGTCTTATGATATTTCCTTATATCGCTTAATATTATCTGTTAATTCCTAGTTTGTTCATTTATGTTTATGTTAGAATTTAAGGTCCATAAAAGATCTTGTTTATGACAGTTTCATGAGAGGCGAAAACAGTGCCTGAAAAATGGCAGGAAGTTAATAACCGCTTGTTGAACAGGTGAATTAAAGAATATTCTCTATTAACCAATAGAGAACTACTGTAGCTTCTGAGCAAGGAGTTATTTGATAAATTGTTCACAAACACATAGCAGTTGTGTGAAATTATGATTAGATTTGGAAGAGATTAAAAATAGAATAGCTAGCGGAAATCCATGATGAATTGCCTTATTAAATTGAATTTAAATGAAGAGAGGCTGCTCAAAAAATGTATACTGTCAGGGAGAAAAGATGGAAGAGCTTAGTAGTACTAGCAGGGTTTTAACCCTTAGGATGCAGGCAGGTGGGGTTACAACTGTTAGAGAAAAAGTATAATTGTAAAATACATTTTCTGAAGATTTGACTTTGGGTAGGGGATACACAATGCAATATACAGATGATGTATCATAGAATTGTTCACTAGAAAGCTATATAATTTTATTAACCAATGTCACCCTTAATTAAAAATCAAAACATTATTTTCTGTGTATGAAAATAAAGTGGATAAAACATTTTAGTTAAATATTTAATTTTTATTTGTTGAATAACTCAATTTTAATTCATTAAAAATAAAGGAGACTTAAGTGGGAATGAGAAATCAAATCCAGAAATGTACATTTAAGGAAGCAGTGTATATAGGAAGATGAATTTCCCTGAGGAGAAGGCCTTATATTGAAGTAAGGTCATTTTACCTCTTACTGCCTCAGTTGCCTTATCTGTAAAAGGAAGTTAATGATAGACACCAGTAGACTGCCTACCTCAGCTGGTTAATTTGTAAAGGGTAAAATAGAAATGGCGGGGTAGACTGAAGAACCAGAGGATATGAGCGCGAGATTTTTGGTAGTTAGGACAAGAGGAAATACTGAAAAGGAGTAAGGCTGATGGTGACAACACAGATGGAAGCTCCTAGGATAGAAGTGAAGAAGAGGGAGAGAGGAAAAGAATGTGGTGGGAAGTGATGGGCTTTGGGGAAAAAGTAAAATGTATTAGCTTTTGAAAGAAAGAAGTTATTTTTTCAATGAGGACTTGTCAACATGTATTGGGTAATGGGTATGATGCTGTGCTGTATACACTCAAGATTCTTAGAGAAGGGATTCCTGTGGTCATTAGTGACCAGTGGTGATTAAAAACAGATTCCTGGTTCTTAGGAGATACGTGGTGAATCTGATCAGAACTTCAAAAACAACAATTGTTCTTAAAAAGTTCAAATCTTTAATTTATTTCTTACTTGATACATATTAAATATCACCTCAGTACTTTATAAAGCAAAAGAAAATAACAACTTTGTAAATACCATGAGCCCCAGTTGAAATGATCATGAATCTAACATGATCGGTTATTTAGAAAAACAATAGTGGGGCATTAATACTGCAGTGTAGTAGTATAGCAGAGTAACTGAGAATATAAACTTTGAGTTACTTAGGTTTCTATGGTGAAAATGGAAAAAAAAATAGCACTTCCTACTTTCTCCTTTCATCTGAAATTAATGAAAGAAAAAAGAGAGAGTCAAATTTGATCTTAGATAAAACCTGGAGATACTGTAACTCAAATCGCAGTATATGAGGAAAGGCTACGAAATATAGTGAAGGTGGAATAGGGTACAGGGAGAAGCTCAGAAAGTAATCCTATAGCTACATCTCTCAGATGAAACCAACAGAACACAATGATCAAAATTAGATATCCCACTCTGAGCAATGAAGTCAATAATCCTTTACAGTGGTGAAAAAGATATGTCCCCAACACTGTATAATGGTCAAGGAAATCAAGAAGAACCAACAAAAAAGAAATTATCTAGACATAATAGCAAAATGTGATCAGTCTGGCAGCTGTTAATCTCAGTTGTCTGGAGAGAGGTAAAAGCTAAAAGAATTTATGAATGCACAGCCCTGTGTCATCAGGTATGTTTGTGAATTAAGGATAAGCTATTCTTGCCTGGGACACTCCTCTATCCATAGATGATTCAAAATAACTAATTTATTTTTTAAATTACTGAATAATAATCATAATAATAACAATAGAAAACTAAGACAAGATCAACATTACGACACTACCAAAATAAAGTTGAAAAGAATAAGAAAAATGACAAGAAAGAATGCAACCAAGATATAAAAAAGTTTCCCTGGATGATAGAAAAATTGTGACAAGCACACTATTTTGTATTCAAGAAATATAATGAAATAATTTCCTGTTTAAAACAAGATTTTACAGGAAACATGCACAAGCTCAGAGAAAACATAACTAAATAGCATCTAGATGTAAATCATTAGAAGACAGAACTAAAGAAGAAAGGAAAAGAAAACAGAAATAAAGAACTAGAATAAAAGGAAACAGACACTGCTGAAAATACAGAAAGAAACAAGGAGAATAAGATGGAAAAGAATGAGATAATTATGGTGAAAATAAATTCAGCATATAAAATAATTACAAGTAAAAAGGTAGATATAAAAGTCCAACACAAAGAGATTCCATCTATGCATATTCAATGCTCCAAAGGTAAAGGAATAGAATAATAATGATAGTAATAATATATTTTAAGATAAATTATAATATCTCAGAAATAAAGTTTTAAAAACATGTTCCAGAATGAAAAAGGGCTCAGAACAATCAATATCAAGGTCTATCTTATTAAAATTACTGAACTAGGAGTAAGTAGGTGAAGACATTAAATTACCAATACAAGAGAAAAGGAATTTTCTGCATTGAATTATGATGAATAAACCAGTTAATGTTCAATTATAAACATAATAAGCAAACATGTTTTTAAATGTTGAGCATTCAGAGAATATAGCTACATATGGAAATAGTAGTAAAGATAAATTTCAATTAACCAAGAAGTGAATGAAGAAACTATGGTAAAATGCATAGGATGAAACATTGACTCATTTTAACTGTCATACAAACACAGCAATGGATAATGGGTATAAACATTAAAATTACCAAAAAAACAAGAATGTAAATATATGCTCTGATGACACAAAATGATGCAATTGATAAAAATTGGGAGGGGAGCCTACCCGGTGTGGCCCAGGGTTGAAACAGATCATAGTTGGATTCTTGGTCAGGGCACGTGCCTGGGTTGCGGGCTCAATCCCCAGTAAGCAGCATGCAGGAGGGAATGGATTGGTGATTTTCTCTCATCATTTAGGTTTCTATCTCCCTCTCCTTCTCCCTTCTTTTCTCTGAAATCATTTTTTTTTAATTGGGAGGAGAAGGGAAACAGAAGCTGAAAAGTGGTTTGTTTGCTGAACTCATCTATAATAATAAAAGGGTAATATGCTAATTAGACTGACATCTTCCAGACATTCTGGACGTCTTTCCTGACGAAGCCGGGCCAGAGCGAAGCCAGCTGGGTCCCGGGTGCCTGCGGGCAGCAGGAGGAGGGAAGCCCAGGTCCCAGGTACAGGAGGGAAGCCATGCCGGCAGCCGGGGGAAGGAGGCCTACTCTTGAACGAATTTTCATGCATCAGGTCTGTAGTTATTTTTAAAATCATGGGTAAGGCTGGTATTCAAAGCTATGTACAACTTCATAAAATATTTAAAATAAATAAATGATAAATTTATATTTGGGTGGTAAGAAAAAATTGAAGGAATAAAATAATCTGGACTAAACTAATTATATGTGATTTATTAGGGATGAATTTTAACTAAGAAGTGAGTGAAGAAACTATGACCAAATGAATTGGAGGAACATTAAACCACTTAAACTGTCATACAAACACAACAATACCTACATACCACCCAGATACACACACTAAAAATAAAAGAAATTATAGGTTAAAAAGACAAATCATAAAATGAAAAAAAATGATAGAACTAGGCCTGTTGTATCAATAGTGTAAATGGTTTAAATATTATAACATTAGGTCAAAATGCAGAATTCAACTCTATTATATGTAGAAAGATACATCTAGAACAAAATTACTAAATGGTATATATGGTATAAAAATCATAGTCCTTGCAACATTGTTACTAATAAAACAAGACTGGAAGCAATGTAAATGTTCCTCCCAGATACTATAACAAATTATAAAATGAAATATTGTATAGCTTCTAGAGATTGGAGCAGCTCTATACCTGTTAGCATGGAAGAACCTCTATGATACATAAAGTTAAAAAAACATGCAGAATAGCATATATGGCATTCTATCATACACTTTTCCACAGACATAAAAATGCCTACATAAAAGCATGTTTAAAATGCTTATAATGTACAGAATATCACTACAAGGATACCTAAGTAAATAGGCAGTAGTGGTTGTCTCTAAGAAAAATGAACTAAAAGTGGGGGATTGGGGGAATTAGTTATCACTATGTTCTTGTGCTGCCTTTTGAATTTTTGCATATGGATGGTAGGGCAAAAGTTGGTTTACAGTTGTTTGCATGGAAAATAATACAATAATTAATAAATAATAATACAAGAATAAACTTTGTTTTGCATACTCACAACTGTAAACCTACTTTTGCCCCACCATGTATGTATTGACAATTTTAAAAATAAGCGATCTTTTAAAGAAATAACTTTTAAGTCGGTAGGTCTTGGGTTTAAGTCTTGATTCTGCCACTTACTCATGCAGCAGTTTATCATAAAAGAATGGAGGTGTCTTACGGAGATTGAGCTGCTACCACAAAATACCATAGACTGGATGGCTTTAAAAAAAAACAAAAAACAGAAATTTATTCTTCATAGTTCTGGAGGTTGGGAAGTCTAAAATCCAGGCACCAGCAGGTATTGGATTTGCAGACAATTATCATTTTCAATAACCTCACATGGTGAATGTTCTCTTTGGGGTCTCTTTTATAAGGACTCTAATCCCATTCATAAGTGCCCCGTAGTAGGGAAATGTATCATATGGTTAAGTATCTCTCTGTCTTTCTCTATAGATACAGATTCATATACAATTGTTTTAACCCTCACAAGTAAGGCATTGCCACACTGGACAAGTTCATAGAATTTTTCAGAATCAGTTCTGGCCCCAAAGCCTTACACATGCAAAACATTAACTAAAAAGTAGACCATTTACCTGAGTGTTACATCACATTTAGATAAATTTTCATTATAAATTATCTAAGTCAATTCTATCTTTATAATATTATTCCTTCCAACATGGGATTGTTTTTTAACTGAAATGGGTATGTGGTGGCATCAAATGCCATAAGAAAACAGCTGTGGATAGCATTGAAAACCTGACTTGCACATGGTATTATAAATTTTGATGTAACTAATATTGACTCATGACCAGGAAACTTCTTGAGCTACATAATTTAATTTTTCTCTTAATGATCTTGCTTCTATTTGCCCCAAATATCTAGAAAATTGCCTCTAATGCTCCTTCATTCTGTCTCTGTTGACATATCTCCACATCCTAATATACTCTTCAAATTTCCTAATAATTTCAATTTAAGTAGGTACTACTTAGGGGACATATTTTCCTAATAGGCATCAAAGATTCAGTAGGCAACTGGTGCTAAGAAGGTATTGTTTTTCTTGAAAGTGCTATTAAAATAAATTGAAATTTTAAAAACGGTAACATCAAAGAGTTCACTTTTTTAATAAAAGAAATTATAAGTAGAATATGAACAGCAAGCTGAACACCCACATCCTTCAACTCATTTTTCTCTTGCATACTGAGGGAATGTTGATTTTCTGGATGAGGAAACGAGATCATCTCCTGCGTCATTTTTATACATTCTACACTCACTTGTAGGATGAAGAAAATGAGTTTCTCATATCTAAAGAGCAGATGACCATATTCTATCTATATTTTGTCGATGCAGAAATCTCTAACTTCTAATAATTGATTTTTTTTGGAATATCATTTAACCAAAAGCAACCCACAAATCAGTAACAGTCCTGGTCATTAATGTAGTTTAATCAAAATAGTATTATGTAAACATTTGCATTGCTGTTAGAGAATTTGTAAACTATAACAATGAAAGAATGAGCTTGCATCGCTTCCTCAGAAAAGCCCCTATTTAGAAAAGATAATAAACATTTAAGCATTGCTCATTTCCACTATCTGTTATAACAACAATTTTAAATTTCTAATACATGCAAATACACAGAGAGGATTCTAATAGATAGGGATAACTTAGCAATGAGGTTTAAGTGAGATCAATTACATAAACCCTTAGCAGAGTGCCCAGCATATAACAGATGTTTAACAAATGATAGTTAATATTATACAAATATAATTGCCATAGCAAAGCAGTTGTATATTTAAGAGCTTATCCTTCCAGAGCCAGGCAACCTGGTTTGAATCCAATTCACAGTTGCACATATGAGGATTAAACTAATATTTGCAAATTGCTTGGCAAATACCAATCACATAATGAACTAAAATAGTTGGCTGTATTCTATCATCATTCTCATAAAATCTTTTTATCAAATTATCCTATTAAAATTACATATCTGATCAGACGATAAATAAAAATTCCTTCTTATAGAATTACAATTTGCCTGTTTCCAGTACATGAATAAGATAAAAGCTCAACAAGTATTTTACTTTCATATACAGCACAATTGAAAAATTAACAAATTTTTGGTTTATCAAAAACAAGGTCATTTTATGCCTTTTTATTCTATTGAATTCACTTCAATTGCAATGCATTTCTACTTAGTTTAAGTGATATGATTAAATATTGTTTACTGAGTGCTATGTAATGACTTTCTATTGAGTCGTAAGAAGATTAAACACATTTGTTCAGTGCTAGTATATACCAGGCACACTCGGATGTTGAGGAGCTAATGGTAAGTAAAAACACACAGTCTGCATCATTATGGCTTAGTGACATGAAAGAGACAGTGTTGTGAGGACTTATAAAAGTTAACTATATTGTCACAGATATCAAGAAAAGCTTTTAATGAAGAAACACTGACTGAGATTTGATGGATAAATAGGAGTTAACTATGCAAAGAAAATAGTAGGCAGACTCCTCTGGCCAGAGGGGAACTGGGGAAATGAGCACAGGTAGAGAGAGCTAGACGCATTTTAGAAGCTGGAAATTCAGTGTTCCTGAAATGCAAAGAGCAGGCCATTTTACGAATGGTTTTGATATTTATTTTAAGACCAGGAAAGGCCATTAAGGAATTTTAAATGGTAGGATAACATGCTCACAATTTCATTTTGAAATATCCCACTCTGGCTAAGGCAGGGAGAACAACTTGGTATGGTGCAAGAAAGGACGTAGGCATGCCACCTAGAAGGTCGTGGCAATCCAGGTCAGAGCAGTGGCGTCGTGATGTAGATACACAGAGATATTTAGGAGATAGTTAGAATTTTGCTTTTATTTGAAAAATTACTCTCAGAAATGGATAGGTACCCATTTTCAGAGACACTTTATATGTATAAATATATAAATACCAGATCAACATTATATGTGTAAAAATGATACCAACTGATTTTTGTGTGTATCATAGATCATAATATTTTGGTAATTAAGGGTGATGTATTTTTAAATCAAAGATCTACTCTTCTTTCTCAACCACCTAATAGAAATTTTCTCAAAAGCTTAAAGGTATTAAGTTGTGTGTTTTTTTAATATGGAGATGGTATTGATTCATTCTTATTACTAATCTACAGCGGTGTGGGTTTATTTTGTTATAAAAATTATAACAAACTATTCACCTTGAGAAAAGTTACATTGTGTGACATGAATTTGTTACAAATTTGATTTTAGAATCCCCAAATATGTTGTATAATTGAGGGGGAAATATTTTAATACAGTCATGTACCATTTAAAGACAGGGGTACGTTCTGAGAAATGCATTGTTAAATGATTCATCATTGTGGGAACATCACAGACTGCACTTACGCAAACCTAGATAGTACTGTCTTCTCCACACCTTGGTTATATGGCATACCTATGGTTCCTAGGCTGTAAGCCTGTATAGCATGTTGCTGTACAGAACATGAGATGAAATCAAACACAAAAGAGAATGATGCAATCAAAAGACACACATGAGATATATGAGGCTGCTGCTGGTGTAGCAGGGCGTACTATGTTAAAGTAAACTTTTTTATATGTAGAAAGAATGCACTCTAAAATAACAAAAGGTATAGCAAATACATAAACTAGTAACAGTCATTTTTTACCATCATCAATGGTTATGTACTGTACACAGTTGTATGTGCTGTACTTTTGTATGCCTGGCAGTTCAGTAGGTTGTTTGCACCAGCACTGACACAAACACATGAGTAATGGATGCATTGCACTACAGTGTCATGATGGTTATGACATCCATCACCAGGCCATAGAAATTTTTCAGCCCTATAATAATTTTATGGGACCACCATCATAGATGTGGTCTGTTGTTGGCCAAAACATTAGTGCTGTACTTGATTGATTCCACACATTTTGTCTATAGCTTAAGACATAACTTTTCAGGTGGCAATTATATACTAAAATTTATTTTCTCCATCCACTTTTAGTGAAATAAATTTACATCACAGAGCAAATGGATAGCAAATCAAACAGAGAAACACTAACAAATTCAACGTAAGAAAACACCTTGACTTTGCTTTCTTGTTACCTTTCTTGTTAGCATCTACTACTTCAGAAACAAAACAAGACTAAGGAAACTAACTCTGTTTATACTGTTAACACTTCTTGCAATGGCTGAAAATTTGTCATACATTTTAATATTATCTTTACACTTTTTATTCAGAACTTTTTAAAGGTTATAAATCTATTTGCAACTTTTTTTCAAAACTGTTAAGTATTCCTTCTCCAACTAATTCATCTACTCAATATTTAAGACACAGCTAAGGTGTCTATCCTTTGTAAAGACTTCCATGTCTCTAACAAAATCAAATTTTCGTTTTTTTAAAAAAAATATTTTTTGAATATATTGAATTTTTTATTGAATTTCTAAAGAGAGGAAGGGAGAAGAATAGAGAGTTAGAAACATCAATGAGAAAGAAACGTTGATCAGCTGCCTCCTACACACCCCCTACTGGGGATGTGCACGCAACCAAGTTACATGCCCTTGACCGGAATCGAACCTTGGACCCTTCAGTCCGCAGGGCGATGCTCTATCCACTGAGCCAAACTGGTTAGGGCCAAAATCAAATTTTCTTTTCTTTGTGCCCCTGCTCAATCTGGGACGTACCTCTCCTGCATTACTTTCACAGTCTGCAATGATGCATCTCCAGAAATAAATTGAAATGCTTTTATTGCCTCAGTATGTCTGGTGCCTATCACAAAGACTGGTGTGTATGTATCAGGTGCTCAATAAATACTCATTGCACGAATGGCTGAATTTTATAACATGGTTCATTACTCTCCTTCTCCAGAATGTGATTTCAATAACTCATGTCAGTCAATTTTGTAATTCTGTATGTGGGTAAATTTCTTTTTTTTTTAACACACAGAAAAGCAATATATTGATCCTTAAAAACCTTGTCATTACATGTGTAAATATTTAGGCAAGGCAAATAATGGTGCTCATTTTCTCAGAAAACCAATGGAGGAATTATATATGCATTAAAAACAAACTTAGAGAAATTATCTTTTGTTTTGTCAAGACAAGCTGCTATCCCTGGTTATACAGATAGTTGATAGCACAGTCAGTATTAGATCCAGTTTGCCTAAATTCAGAAAGTATTTTCTCTTCTCCCCTGGAATATTTAGTGCTAGTGTTTTCCAAATTTGTATAATCTATGTACAATCAGTATCACTTTGTATTTAATATTTTTCTTTAAGTCAACTTACTTTGAAAATTTAAGTAAGATATTTATAAATAAAATTTATTACAATAGATGAAAAACCAGTATATTTATAATAAGTCTTAATATTTTATATTCATTGCCATAAACACTGAGTGGCCAGATTATTATGACCACCTGACGTTTGTAGGCAAATTAGCTATAATTTCCCGCTGAAGTTGCTAGAGGGCCAGACCATTATAAATAGGGAAGCAGGTTGTTTACCACGACAGTAGAAGTGATTTTTTTTCTGAAGAGAAGGGTAAACAACGCGTTTTAATAGCTTTTATTTATTTTTTATTTTTTTAATTTATTGCTTAAAGTATTACAAAGGGTATTACATACGTGTCCATTTTATCCCCCCGCCCTAGACAGTCCCCTAGCCTACCCTATCCCCCAATGTGGGATGAGTGTTGGCGCTGGGTGCCATGGAGCGAGTATCAGCAAAACAGCCGAAGGCCTGTTCGAACACCTTTGCTGTCTGCAGTTACCAAGATAAAACGTCTCCAATTTGCACAGGAACACAAGGATTGGACAGTCGAGCATTGGAAAAAAGTCATGTGGTCCGATGAAACATGTTTCCAGTTGTATCATGCAGATGGCAGAGTGAGAATTTGGCAGAAACAGCATGAAAGCATGCACCCCACATGAATGAGTACAACCCTTCAAGCTGGTGGGGGCAGTGTTATGGTTTGGGGCATGTTTTCTTGGCATGATTTTAGACCTTTAATTCATGTGGAACAACATCTGACTAGCACAACATACCTAAGTATCATTGCTGATCAAGTTCATCCCACCATGTTGATGGCGTATCCCAATGGAGATGGCTTCTTCCAACAAGACAATGCGCCATGCCATGGTGATAATATTGTGCAGGAGTGGTCTCAAGAACATGAGGGAGACTTTACCTTGCTTAGGTGGCCCCCACAAACACCAGATCTCAATCCAATGGAGCATTTGTGGGATGAAGTTAAAAGAGCCATCAGCCAGCTGGTTCCACAACCATCAAATCTCACAGAACTGGGCAGTGCTACTCATCAGGCATGGTGTCAGATTCCTCGCATCACCTTTCAACATCTCGTGGAGTCAATGCCAAGAAGAATTGCCGCAGTATTGAAGGCAAAAGGTGGTCCAAGGAAGTACTGATGGGGTGGTCATAATAATCTGGCCACTCAGTGTATTTTAGTTGCTTTTTTCCCATCTTTCTTACCTTCTTTTAATGAGGCAAATGTTTTTATTATTCCTCTTTCTCCATTTGCTCTTTTGTATTATGTTATTTTATTATAGTGGTTATTCTAGATATTAAAACTGCATCCTTGCTTATTAAAGTCAATCTCAAATTAGCACTTTTAACATTCCCTGAACAATGAATGGAACATAATATTTTAACTCCACTTACACCATATCATTGGCCTTTATTTTATTGCTGTATATGCTATAGATCACATGTGACATTTTATTTATTTTCCATAGCCAATTTTACTTTATAACAAAATATATATTTCCTTTCTGGTGGTCTTCAGACTTTCCTAAAGTTTCATGCTACTGTTGGAATTATTTCCTTCAATATGAAGAACTTATAGTATATCTTGCAGTAAAGTTATGTTACTAAATTCAATTTTGTTAAAGAAAATTTTCTCTGTTTATACTGTTATACAAAATTCTTGGTCAACTTTTAAAATATTTAGGAATTAAAGATGTCATTTTATTATCTGACTTCCATAATTTGTTGAAAAACTGTAAATCTTATTGCTTCTCTTTTTAAGATAGCATATATAAGATATGTATTTATTTTAAAAATATAAATATATAAAATCTACTTTTAAGATTTTATCCTTTTCTTTTGCATTCAATAATTGGACTATAATGTATCTTAGTGAGATTTTCTTTTTATTTATACTGTTTGGGATTTGTTGGGTTTTTGAATCTGTGATTTGATGCTGTTAATCACTTTTGAAAATTTTGTGGTTATTTTATTTTTAGATATTAATTTTTCATCTATTCAATGTCTCTCTCCTGAGATTGCAATTGCACATATATTTGAATTTCTCGCTATAGCTCATATTTTTATGGTTTGCCTTGTTTCTTTAATTATTCATTTCTCTAAAACTTTCATGTTGAAATTTTTATTTTTAAAAAGAGGGGGAGAGAGAGAGTGCAAGCATGATAGAGAAATATCTACTTGTTCCACTTATTTATGCACTCATTGGTTGATTCAATTTACTTGATAGTCTATAGAATTTTTATTCATGAGACTAACCTGCTTTTTTTTACATTTTTAACTTTATTTGTTATTGTTGACACTATTACAGATGTCCCCACTGCACCCCTTTGCCTCCCTGCACCCGGCCCCTGCTCCCCTTCCCCCTGACCGTCACCCACACTGTTGTCTGTACCTATGGGATGTGCATATATGTTATTTGGCTAATTCTTTCAACTTCTTATATCCAGTACCTCCTTCGCCTTTAATAGCTATCAGTCTATTTCTATTTTATTTGTCAGTTCATGCTGTTAATTAGATTCCTATATAAGTGAGATCATGTGGTATTTATCTTTCTCTGACTAGCTTATTTCACTTAGCATAAAAATTTCCAGGTGCATCCATGCTGTCAAAAAAGGTCAGATTTTCTTTTTTTTATTGTTCAAAGTATTACATGTCTCCTTTTTCCCCAGTTAACCCCCCTCCCCGCTACTCCCACCCCTGAGGGCAAGCCCCCACTGCCTCAGTATCTGTGTCCATTGGACATGCTAATAAGCATGCATACAGGTCCTTTGGTTGATCTCTAACACCCCGCTCCCCTGCCTTCTCCCTGAGGTTGGACAGTCTGCTCAGTGCCACCTTGTCTCTGGTTCCATTTTTGTTCATCAGTTTATGTTGTTCATTATATCCCACAGATGAATGAGATCATGTGATATTTATCTTTCTCTGACTGGCTTATTTCACTTAGCATAATGCTCTCCAGTTCCATCCATGCTGTTGCAAATGGTGAAAGTTCCTTCTTTTTTACTGCAGCATAGTATTCCACTGTGTAGATGTACCACAGTTTTCTAATCCACTCAGCTGCTGATGGGCATTTAGGCTGTTTCCAAATCTTTGCTATTGTAAATTGTGCTGCTATGAACATAGGGGTGCATATATCCTTACTGATTGATGTTTCTGTTTTTTTTGGATATATTCCTAGAAGTGGGATCACTGGATCAAATGGGAGTTCCATGTTTAACTTATTGAGGAAACTCCATACTGTTCTCTACAGTGGCTGCACCAGTCTGCATTCCCACCAGCAGTGCACAAGGGTTTCTTTTTCTCCACATCCTCGCCAGCACTTGTCTGTTGATTTTTTGATGATAGCCATTCTGACAGGTGTGAGATGGTACCAGATTTCTGTCTTTTTTAGGGCCACATAGTATTCTATTGTGTAAATATAACACAGCTTTTTTTATCCATTCATCTCCTGATGGACACTTGGGCTATTTACAGATCTTAGCTATTGTAAATAACACTGCTATGAACATAGGGGTGCATATGTTCTTTCAAATAGGTGTTTTGGGATTCTTAGGATATAGTCCCAGAAGTGAGATCACTGATCAAAATGCAGTTTCATTTTTAATTTTTTGAGGAAACTCCATACTGTTTTCCACAGTGGCTTCATGAGTCTGCATTCCCACCAACAGTGCACTAGAGTTCCATTTTCTCCTCATATTTGACAACATTTGTTTGTTGATTTATTGATGGAAGCCATTCTGGCAGGTGTGAGGTGATATCTCATTGTGGTTTTAATTTGCATCTCTCTGATGATTAGTGATGCTGAGCATTTTTTCACATGCCTATTGGCTATCTGTATGCCCTCGTCGGAGAAGTATTTATTAAGTTTCTTTGCCTATTTTTAATTGGACTGTTTTTCTTCCTGGTGTTGAGTTATATAAGTTCTTTAGGTATTTAGGAAATGAACCCTCATCAGATGTATCATTAGAAAATTTGTTTTTCCAGACTCTGGACTCCTTTTTCATTTGATTGATGTTTTCTTTTCCTGTACAGAAGCTTTTTATTTTGATATAGTCCCATTTGTTCATTTTTTCCCGTTTCCCGTGCCTTAGAAGACATCTCAACAAACATATTGCTACATGAGGTGTCGGAGATTTTACTGCCTACGATTTCTTATAGGATTTTTATGGTTTCATGACTTACATTTAAGTCTTTTGTCCATTTTTATTCCTTTGTATAATGTAACTCGGTGGTCTAATTTCACTTTTTTGCATGCACCTGTCCAGTTTTCCCAGAACCACTTATTGAAGAGACTGTCTTTACTCCATTGCATGTTCTTGCCTCCTTTGTCAAATATTAATTGACCATAAAGACATGGGTTGATTTCTGAGCTCTCTGTTCGGTTCCACTGATGGATATGCTTATTCTTGTTTTGATTAGAATAGCTTTGTAGTAGAGTTTGATATCTGGTATTGTGATATTTCCAACTTTGTTCTTCTTTCTCAAGATTGCTGTGGCTATTAGGGGTCTTTTTTGTTTCTCTATATATTTTTGGAATGTTTGTTTTAGATCTGTGAAGTATACCACTGGTATTTTAATAGGAATTGCATTGAATCTAGGCATTGCTTTGGGTAGTGCAAGTATTTCAATAATGTTGCTTCTAATCCATGAACACGGCCTATGCTTCCACTTGTTTGTGTCTTCCTTTACGTCTTTCTGCAATGCCCTATAGTTTTCCAAGAACAAGTCTTTTACCTCCTTGGTTGCTTTATTTTTTGTTGCAACAGTAAATGGGATTCTTTTCCTAGTGTTTTTTTTTCTGATAATGTATTACTGTTGAATAAAAATGCCACTGGCTTTTAAATATTAGCTTTGCTAAATTCATTTATTAAATATAGTAGGTTTTTCTGTGTGAAGTCTTTAGGGTTTTCTATGTACAATATCATGTCATTGGTTGATTCTTGTATGTGCCATGACTGGTGATTGAACCCACAACTCTGGCACATTGGGATGACAATCTAACCATCTGAGGTACTCATCCATGGACCATTAGACATTTGGAATGATCTTTAAGTAAATTTATATATCTTCCTCATGTCCCTCCACTTAAATCCATCCAATGAATTCTTAATATTATATATTATGTTATTTAGCTCTAGATGTCAATTTATATGTTTCAATTCTCTGGTGAAATTTTCCATCTACTCACATACTTACTGTACCTTATATATTTTAATATATTATTATTAGTTATTTTAAAGTCTGTCACCAGTAAATCAAATATTAGATCATTTGTCTGCTTATTTTGTTTGTTTCTTGTAATCATTGGTCACATTTTTCTGCCTATTCATGAGTCTAGTAAGTTTTTATTACATGTGCACATTGTGTACAAAGAAAACCTAAAAGTTCTAATTGATTTTTTTTCTAGATACAGTCTCCATTTTCTTCTATAAGGGACCTAGAATGGGGGTGGTTAATCACTTCCACACAATAGTGGATTGAAATGGGTCATTTGTTGGGTAAATGATTAATAAAAATTTATTTCTGATTTTTGTTCCTCAGGCTTTTGCCTCTAACCACCTTACCTTATGTCTAAATGACTACGAAAGACTCAGTCAGCCTTTGTAGCTTTTGAGATTTGCTATTTGACCTTCCCTTCCATGCTACTTCCAAATTTGGTATATGTCTTGAGAAGATGAACTGTGTGTTTGAGGCAGACCTGTTCCTCAAATGGAATTTTATTTTGTTAATTCTGTAAAACTATGGAAAAATGTCAGACTTACCTTTACAGTTTCGTAGCTTTCATCATGATGCCAAAATTCAGCCAATGAACCAGGGAAAAACAGGGAGACTTTTGGAGTTTCTAGAGTTTCTAAAATGTTGCGCTTACAACCTGCACAGAATATTTGTTCATTTCACTTTGCTATTTGTGTAAGCAAAGTCTGATCTTTAACTCCTACTGAGAATTGGTAATTACTCCCAGGGAGGAAAATAACAGGTGTCCAACTTTGTACCTTGGAAAGGCTTGTCCCTCTAGGCAGTTCTGTTCACTTAATCCTCTGTGTCCCACACTCTCTTTTTAAAATAAACTATGTATTAAACACAGGTTATTTAAGACTTCAAGTGTTACTCTTCTATGTATTAGCAGATGCCTTTTGTTATGAAATTTGGGGATACCTCAAATCTAGCGATTTTTAAACTGATATTCTTGAGGAAACCAAGACTGATTTAAAGCCTTATTAAGGCTATCCTGACTTAGGTAGGGAAGAGCATGGGGAGAAAGGACCCCTATATCTTTAGAATGGATTCCTAAATCCCACTTCAAACAAACTATATCTACTTTAAGTGGTTTTACATATTCAACTTATATGCAGTGACCCATTTAATACAGGATTTTATAGCTTGAAAACCATGCTTGATGATCAAATACATCGTTTACTGTAGGTAAAAAAACATACTATAATATTCCTGCTTAAAATAAAAATATCATGGTGGAAGCTAATTGGAAAGATGGAGGAAATCATAGCTTTTTTTAATACTGAAAACTGTGTTAAAAAATGCATAGTCAGAGAGGTTTAGAGTAATAAATTCCTGTAGAATTACAGCCCACAAACTATTAAAAGAGTCGACTAGCAAAAAAGTAAAAGGAAGATAAAAGATGTTTAACAATACTTCCTACACATGAGAATAAAACAGAATTTTATCTGTGATGAAAGAAAATCATTTTTAAATATTAATTTATCTTAAATATAAAAAAAAAATGTTTATGCATGTCTGAACTTTGGAAGCAGCAAGGGGAGGTTTTTTCAAGGAAAGACTGCATTTTTATCTTCATGGGCTCATGACTTGTGTTAATTATCTTTAGGGTTTCCTACCTCTGCTGTTGCCACCTCCATGTTATCAAGAAACCTAAAAACACAGGTATAAGACCTCTAAGTTAATTTTACCCAGGATCTCTAATGGAATATTCAGAAACACCAGGTGGCTTTGGGGGTGGATGCACTATTTCCAAGATTTATATAAGAATTTACTATGTCTGAGTGGATATATGTGATCCTTAAACAAAAACTTACTTTTTTAGTTATTAGAAACAAAGAACCACAGAAACAAGCATACGTTGGAACAAAAGTGAAGAAATAAGGTCCTGTTTGCTTCATTCTGCTTTTCCTCTGACTTGGTTTATGGCCTCTCTTTAATCTCTTAGTGAGGAGAGTCTGCTGACTCATGTCAGAACTACACCATAGTTATATTTACTTGATCCTTTCATATATGTTTATATTAACACCAGAGGCCCGCTGCACGAAGAGAGTCGTGCAATAGGCCTTCCCTTCCCCTGGCTGCTGGCACCGGTTTTCCTCCGGCACCGGGGACCCAGGCCTTCCATTTGGACGAGCCTTCAGTCTTCACAGCTCTGGACAGAGTCTTCAGTCTTCGCTCTGCCTCGCTGCCCCTACGTATGCAAATTAACCGCCAACTTTGTTGGGTTAATTTGCATACTCTCCTGATTGGCTGGTGAGTGTAGTGGGGGGATGGTTAATTTACATGTTTGTCTATTATTAGGTAAGACTAGAGGCCCAGTGCACAAAAATTTGTGCACTAGGGGGTGGGGTTGCATCAGCTAGGCCTGTGCCCTCTCTCAGTCTGGGACCACTCGGGGGATGACTGCCTGCTGGCTGAGGCCTGCTCCCTGGGGGATAGGGCCTAAGATGGCAATCAGACATCCCTCTGGAAGCCTGGCAGCCCTTGGGGGATGTCCACTTGCCAGCAGGGAGCAGGCCTAAGCTGCAGTCAGACATCCTTAGCACTGCTAAGGAGGCAGGAGAGGCTCCCACCACCACCGCTGTACTGGCAGCCATCAGCCTGGCTTGTGGCTGAGCAGAGCTCCCCCATGTGGGAGCACACTGACCACCAGAGGGCAGTCCTGCATTGAGTGTCTGCCCCCTGGTGGTCAGTGTGTGTCATAGTGACCAGTCATTCCCAGTCTTTCTGCTGTTAGGGTCAGTTTGCATATTACCCTTTTACTATATAGGATAGAGGCCTGGCGCATGGGTGGGGGCTGGATGGTTTGCCCTGAATGGTGTCCCAGATCAGGGTGGGGGTCCCACTTGGGTGCCTGGCCAGCCTGCGTGAGGGGCTGATGGCTGTTTTCAGGCTGCCCGCACCCCCTTCAGGGTGGGGGTCCCCACTGGGGTGCCTGGCCAGCCTGGATGAGGGGCTGAGGACTGTTTTCAGGCGGGGCAAGCCTGCAACTGAAGCTCCCAGTCTCTCCTTTTTTTCTTTTTCTTTTTTAATCTGGGATTTATTTACCTTCTGTAATTGAAACTTTGTTGCGGCTCCAGCTCCAAGGCTGGCTGGCTGAAAGCAGGTATCTAGGGTTTGTTTAGCTTCTATAATTGCAACATTGTTGCTTAGACTGGAGCTCAGAGCCTGCTGTGGCAGGCGGGGAACCTTGGCTTCCTCCACCACTGGATCAAGCAAGCCTCCTGTTCACTTCAGCTGCCTGGCTGCCGGCTGCCATCTTTGTTGGCAGTTAATTTGCATATCACCCTGATTAGCCAATGGGAAGCATAGCGGAGGTATGGTTAATTACCATGTTTGTCCATTATTAGATAGGAAGATAGGTAGCTGCAGGTAGTCTTTTCCCAGAGTATGAGAAGTTGCCTTAGCCCATTTGTGTGTGTGGGTGTTTATGAAATCCTGAATTGTAAAGGACCTCTTCTGGTATGGGAAAATCCAAAGGATTAATGTAGTCATCATCCCAGTTTATAGACACAGTACTGGTACTTCTGGTTAACTATTAGAATCACCATTATTTTTATTACTATTGCTGGTGGGGCCATTAGCAGTTGCATCTTATAGAACAGTACCTGTATAGAATGATTTTTCTTTAACTGTGTTAACCCTTACTCATTTGCTTGGTGTGGTCCTAAAATGTATTATATTGTTAAGCATAGATGATTTTTAAAGATCATTCTTCTGACTGTCTTTGAAACATTTTGTTTTCAGGTTTTTGGGTTATAACCAGAGAAATGTATTCACTTGGAAGGTTAGAGCTAGGCAATCCAATCACATATCCAGCCAGCCAATTTAAAGGTAGTTTAGTAATGTCAGTCTCAATGTTCTTCATTCGATAAAGAATATTATATGCTCTTCAGCTTAACTTGATATTTTCTTCCAAACATAGCATTTATGCTTCTTTTATAGCACTGTAAGACTTTTTATTAAAAATAAACCATTCTTGTTGTTGTTATTGTTGCATAGAGCAAGGTGGAAATAATGCTTGCATGGTGAATCAAAAATGTAATTCTAGATCTAGTATCTTAGTCTTCAAGTATTAAACCCACATCATATTTGTGCTTTTAAAGTACTATTTGATAATATTAAATCTATTCTTCAATGTCAAGCTTTTATGAAACATAGCTCTATAGGCTTAAATATTTTATTTTCACTCTCTTGATCTTACTGTGGATATAAATTATTAGAATTATCATTTTCTCTTTAAGAACTTTTTCACAAAGGGTTTAAGTCTTTCAACAATTGGTCCAACCTTATTATTTGATATAAATATATAAACATTATAATAAAAAGTAAATAGGGGTTAAAGGAGATATTAAAAAGGTGATGGTAGGTTATAGGGTCAAGGTAAGCCAGATCTCAAAACTCAAAAATATTCAGGCAGAAAGACATAGTTTCTTTTATGAAAGTTGGTAATCCCAGAACTTTCACTGTAATTGGCTGTTATCTTCCCAAAGTTCCTGATTCACAGTGTGATTTAGTGATGCTACTATAAAGTGGGAAGCACTTTCTTATACATCGTTGAAAATGTCCATTAAAAAAATGTAATTGAACATTTTAAAATCCACAACTTTGAAGATTATGGGTAAAAAAGAATATTAGACTGCCTATCTGTTGAAAGATTCTTTTCAGGATGATTCAATCTATGATCTCATGAAGTTAAAATAAAGAAGGATAATATAAAAATACTAGAGGCCAGGTGCATGGAAATTTGTGCACTCAGGGAGTCCCTCAGCCCGGCCTGCACCCTCTTGCAGTCCAGGAGCACTTGGGGGATGTCCACGTGCTGACTTAGGCTCACTCCCCAGGGGATTGGGCCTAAGCTGGCAGTCAGACATCCCTCTGGCAGCCCAGGAGCCCTCGGGGACATCCTTAGCCTTGCCACGGAGGCGGGAGAGGCTCACACCACCACTGCTGCGCTGGCCAGCCATGAGCAGTGCTGAGCAGTGCTCCCCCTGTGGAAGTGCAATGGCCACCAGGGGGCAGTTCCTGTGTTGAGCGTCTGCCCCCTAGTGGTCAGTGCTTGTCATAGCGATTGGTTGTTTGGCAGTTAGGGTCAATTTGCATATTACCCTTTTATTATATAAGATAAGCAAAGAAAACAGTGGACATCTACATGAGTCTAAAGGGCAAACAGTCTGTCTAAAGGGTGGGGTAAAAGAAAATCTGACAGACATTCTTTTAGGCACTAATGATATGTTCTATAGTAGTGCTTCTCAAACAAACTATAGCGATAGTCAAAATTTAGTTAAGTTTTCATTTTTCTATCCATGATAGACCACACTGTGTGTCTTACTGCTCAAAACTACTTTAGAGCTTACACCATATGATTCATACCCCTATTTAATAACATCAGTCCACTGATCATGAATTTGAATGTTGGAACAATGTCAAATCTCTATACCATTGTCTAAACGCTTACTCTCAACTTCTGTATATATCCTTGTGAAATGGTAAGGATTCTTTGACCACAATAGGGTTTTTAAAGACAAAATGCCTCTTTTCCTCTGGCCTCTTCTGTTTAACTGCATCCTAATTTCTTCACAAAAGTAGAGAATCTTATGTCATTTTGGTCAACTTCGCAATGTTAGGTTGTATATATTTATAACAGTCTAGAATCATTTTGCATTAAAATATGGCTTCCATGTAATGGTTATATACTCAGGGAATTATTTTATTCTCCCTCCCCTTCTCCTTCTCCACCTCTCTTCCATCCCCTCCCCAATTTCTACTCCATAAGTTGGTGATTTGGTGGATGCATGTCCAGCCCAGCTGGTGCTGTTATCCTCTTGAAAGTCTAAGGTGACTGTCTGTGAAGCCAACACAGAATGGTATGATTTCAATATTTACATCCTGACTTCACAAAGAGGTTGAGATACACTTAGATCTCCAGTTTAAGCTATGTGCTTTATATGAGATTTCCAAAGAATCCTACATTAAGGTATCAACCATTAGTCTACTATGTATTTAGAAAGTAATACCTTGTTTGTATTGGCAACTTGGAATTTCACATAAAGAAAAGCTGATGGAGCCTGACCCGTGTGGCGCAGTGGACTGAGTGTAGTCCCATGTACCATGAGGTCACTTGGTTCAATTCTCTATTGAGGCATATGCCCGGAATGCAGGCTCGGTCCCTGGTAGGGGGTGTACAGGAGGCAGCGCATCCATGTTTCTCTCTCTCTCCCTCTCCCTTCCTCTCTATTTCTAAAATCAATAAAAACATATTTTTTAAAAAAGAAATAAATGCTGATGGAGAGAGAGGGGGGGCTTAAGAATTTTAAAGATTACTAGCTATCATGCCATCAATATAATTTAAAATTAAGTAACATAAAGGTATCTGGACAGCTAAGTTGATGAACTAGCATTTGAGAGCAAATTGTCTCATTGAGAAACAAGTTAAGCAACTTATGACTACAGCTGATATTATATACACATGAAAGAGAATTCTTTTGGCACCAAAGAAAACTAACTTTCAAATTATAGCACTTTGGTCTACTTTTTTTTTTTGGGGGGGGGGGCGTGCGGGGGGTACTGATAGGGAGAGTAAGATATTGCTATTGATGCTAAAGTAGCCATCACGAATTCTGCTCCTCTCGTGTTTGTTTTGAACATCTCCTCCACCTACTTTTCTCAGCCAGGGCTGATGAATTGTTTGCTTTTCCATGGAAAGTTAGTTTCTGTTGCAGCAAAAAAATAAGTGGTAGAAAAGAAAATATTTTGGCCTAATTAAAGTAATGAAGGTTAGTTAGCCAGCGCCTGAGGAATTGAAGAGCTGAACAAAGACAGACCACTTTGCTTCTCACTACCACTGGGAATCACAATATTGGGAAATTTAAGTAGAAGCAAGTGAGTGAGGAAAATAGACCTGAGGTTGGCAAAATGATTTAGCAGCAATTAGCAAAATCAAATTTAATCTTATGTGTGATTTTCTCTAAATAAATTTAAATACAGAGCTTGTGCACTTTGGACAATTGCCATCTTTGTGAAACTGACCCCAAGGATACTGACCCCAAGGACACTATTACTATTCTCACATGCTCTGTCTATAGAGCCAAATTATTCATGACTAGAAAAGTCAACATGAGAATGCTATTTTGATCATTAAATGCTGCACAATTTCTAATCTAACATCCTAAGAGCTTAAGGTACAGGATGCATAATGGATAAAATCCTATAACCTGTTCAAATGAAATGGCTTTCTCTCAGAAAAATAAACAATTTTGGGGGGGGAAAGGTAATTAAAAAATCCTTAGCAATGTGTTTAATCTATTAAAAGGATTTTGACAGTCTCTCAGTACCACATATAATGATAATAATGGCACTTTTTAAAACTATATATATATATACACACACACACTCTTTTTATATACATATTTATACTCCCTCTATCCTAGTTATATTAATAGATATTTCCCTTTGCCAAATGTGGAACTTGGAATTGGTAGTCACTTATGCGGCTATGAGCTGAACAATATTGCTTTTCCCATTTTTCTACTCTTAGCTCCCTGCAGTTCTATGTCTGAACATTCTATCAACAGGACAGCTCTCTATTCCATTAACATATTATATAGTTCTCAACTACAAATGTGTCTCCAGTAGAAATCTATTAAATCAGACACAAATATCATAATAGAGATAAGCTTTTCTTACTCCTTCCCCCTGCCTTTCTAAATAGACAAGGGGAAGCAAGGACTTATCTGAAAGAAATAGGTATAGATTTTTATAGCAATTCATTTTTTAAGAAATATTTAAGGAGCTCCTACTATATAATACAACCGTGCTAGGTATAGAAGTATAGTGACTAAAAGACAAAATATATATATATACCCTTGCTCATGTAAAGCTTACAACCTTGGGAGAGGAGGTAGATAATCAAATACATCCTATCTAATAAAAGAGAAAGATGGTAATTGGCGTACGACCGCTACCCTTCCCATTGGCTAATCAGGGAGATATGCAAATTAACTGCCAGCCAAGATGGCGGCCAGCAGCAGGCAGCTGATGCGAACAGGGAGGCTTGCTTGCTTCAGTGACAGAGGATTCCAACGTTCCCTGCCTGACTTGCCGGTCTCTCAGCTGCAACTCTAAGCAACTATGTTGCAAATATAGAAGCTAAAGAAACCCCAGAAACCTGCTTTACTCAGCTGGGCTTCAGCCAGCCGGACCACAACATTGTATCAAATACAGATGGTAAACAAAGGTCAGAAACCTGTTTTCAGCAGCCGAGGCCTCAGAGCTAAAGCTGGCCCAGAATAAAAAAATAAAAAAGAAAAAAAAAGGAGCGGTTGGGAGCTTCACTCACCCGTCAGCCTGAAAACGGCCCTCAGCCCCTCAGCCAGACTAGCCAGGCACCCCAGTGGGGACTCCCACCCTGATCCAGGACACCCTTCAGGGCAAACCAGCCAGCCCCCACCCGTGCACCAGGCCTCTATTTTATATAGTAAAAGGGTAATATGCCTCCCAGCACCGGGATCAGCAGAGCCACGAGGCCTCCCGGCATTGGGATCAGCATGACAGGGTGCAGCGCCCCAACCCCCTGATCAGCCCTGCTCTGTGTGTGACAGGGTATGGAGCCCCAACCCCCCTGATGGGCCCTGCTCTGTGCATGAAAGGGGGCAGCGCCCCAACCCCCTAATCCGCCCTGCTCTGTGCGTGACAGGGGGTGGCGCCGCAACTTCCCTATCGACCCGGCCTTGAGTGTGATAGGGGGCGGTGCCCCAACCCCCCAATTGGCCGTACCCTGAGCGTGACTAGGGGTGGCATCGCAACCTCCAGATCTGCCCTGCTCTGTGCATGACAGGGAGCGGCGCCCCAACTCCCCATCGGCCCTGCTCTGAGCCCGACCAGGGGCTGCACCTAGGGATTGGGCCTGCCCTCTGCCACCCAGGAGCAGGCCTAAGCCAGCAGGTCATTATCTCCCGAGGGGTCCCAGACTGCGAGAGGGCACAGGCCGGGCTGAGGGACCCCCTCTCCTCGCCGAGTGCACAAATTTTTGTGCACCGGGCCTCTAGTTATTACATAAAAGATATTGATTCACAAACTATAAAATTTTCCCTGAAAGAAAAAAAGCACTGGCTGCAATGAGAGAGACAGGCAGACTTAATATAAACTACAGAACCAGGTAAAGCTTCCTGCAAGGAGGGTCCCATAAGCAGAGATCTAAGGTGTGGACTGGAGATGGTAGAGAGAAGTGAAAAGTTCCAAAGAGCCAAAGAGCACTCCAGACAATGAGAAGAGCAAGTTCAAAGTCCTAAGGCTATCAAGTGCAATTGAGGAGGAAAAAAAAACACAAAAAAACAGGCCAGAATGGTAGGCAGTGCAGTGAGGGAAGGAAAAGAGGGCCATAAGACAAGACTGATGACATAGCCTGGACCTTTCCGGTTGTGTTAGGTGTATTGGTTTTAATTCTACATTCAGTGAGATGCCATTATTTAAGGAGAACGCCCCATAACACCAGTTGCCAACTGAGTAACTATTGGAATCAACAAGATAACTTCGTAAGGTGTCCAGTTATGTGCAAAATACTACAAAATCAATAGTTTTATTTTACATAGAGAAAATCCCATACTTAGGAAGAGATTAGGTTCTGAAAAGATGTTCATAGTTCCATTAGCACATGATTTCAAAATGACTAGGAGGAATTTAAGCTTATGAGATGCATCTCCACCAAATAGTCTTGTGAATTAATCCATCAAAGATGTTTAACCAGATTTAGTCTGCTAAACATTTTTCAGTCTTCCTTAAAAGGACCATTTTCATCTACATAGGGGAAAAAAAAAAAGTTAAGCAAATGCCTACTCCCTCTGATAATCTCTGACACATCTTATTTCTTCAATAGCTGGGTTACCCGCAAAAGTTTCCTTTCCATTTGCTTTGATGTTGTGCCTGTTTGGATGGCCTTTAGCCTGTGACAAAGTTTCATCAGCAGGACTCAATCATGCTTACCCTTCTTCTGAATTAACATTGTTAACATGACCAAACTGATGCAGATGTTCCAGCCACACCTTTAATACCGTATTTTTCCATTTCAATAATCCCGTGTACTGATTCTGATTCCTGCTGATCATTGTTGATTGCATAAACACATGCCTTATGTGTTGCAAGATTCATTCATGTCTCTCCAAATGTTTAGCTTCTCAAAAAATGTATTCCATATGCATGTATAATAATTATATTTTCAATTTTTTAAAAATTAAATTTATTGGAGTGACATTGGTCAGGATGATCATCTGGATTTCAGGTGTGGGTTTCTATGTTACAAGATCTGTATATTACACTGTGTGCCCACCACCCCAAGTAAAATCTCCTGTCACTTCATATTAGGGCCCCCTTCTCTCCCCACCCGCTTCCCTCTGGAAACAACCACACTGTTGTTTATTTTTGTGAGTTTCAGTTTTATATCCCACAAAGAGTGAAGCCATATGATTCTTAGCTTTTTGTGACTAACTTATTTCACTTAGCATAATATTCTCAAGGTCCATCCATGTTGTGATCAATTTTTCTTTTGTTTTCTCCTTTCTTTCCAATTGAATGCTATAACTCTGCTTTCAAAAGCAATAAAAGTGCCAAAAAGTGCATTGCATTGATATACTTTCATTTTATGACAATTCCCACTGCTTGATTATTGCAGCTTTAGCATTATATTATATCTTGAAGTCAGTGCATGTCCTCAAACTTGTTCTTTGACTAAATTGCTTTGAATATTCAAGTCCTTTCATTTCCACATAAATTTTAGAATCAATTTGTCACTTTGTAGTAAAAAAAAAAAAGGTGGATAGTATTATGACTAAGATTGACTAGAAATCTGATTTGAGAAAATTTCCATTTAAAAAATTTGGCATTTTCCAATCCAGAAACATGACATAATCATATTTTAGGTCTTCTTTAACTTCATTCACCCATATTTATTTGGATACAAATCTAGCACATCATTAAAAATTTTTCCTATATATTGTGTGTGTTTTGATGCAATTTGATAAAATATTAAACATTTCATTTTATAATTGTTTACCAATAGTGTATAAAAATAAATTTGACTTTGGTTATATTGAACTTCAATCTCTATTACCTTGCTAACTTTACTATTAGTTCCAGTAATTGTTTTGTAGATTCCTTAGACTTTTCTATATAACCATTCAATTTACAAATAAATAGCTCTCTTTCTTTCTTTCCAAAATTTATGACATTTCATTTTTACTTACATGTCTATAATTTATTTTTAAAAGCTCTGAAATTGACCTTAAAACTGATAGAAAAATGAAATTCCAGAAATAACCAAATATGATTTGGTTACAAATAGATTATGATAAATACTCAAATTTAAAATATCTGGAGAATATATTCTTCATCAAATGTTCTTCATTATATTCTTCATTAATTACACAAATAGTTGAAAAAGTAGCTTTTTCCATCTCTCATACCATACACTTAAATAAGTTGATAGATTAAAGATGCAAATGTTTGCCTTAAGAGGGCTAGAAGAAAATCATTTTATAATCTTGGTATGGAGAATAGTTTTATAATTATTATCCAAAGAAACTAAGGGAATATTGGTAGATTAAAATTTCTTCAAGGTGAATAAGACCATAAATAATATTCAAAATATGATAAAAAGTAAAATATTATGATATGTAAGCCCTTAATCTATAAATGATTTTTACATAGAAAAAAGCCTTAATAAAAATTATAATTTACCAGAGAAGATCAATAGGAAGAGCAATCACAAAATAAAAAAATAAAAAATGCAAGTCACAATGATCATAAGAAATGTGAATTCACTAGTAATATAAATTCAAATTAAAGAAATGAGATGCATTTTGACCGTTGAGATTGCCAAGAGAAAGAATTATGATATAATATAAATAATCTATATATATCAAAGCCTAAGCGACTGGATGACCAGACAGTAGCTATGATACACACTGACCAACCATGGGGCAGACACTCAATGCAGGAGCTGCCCCTTGGTGGTCAGTGCGCTCTCACAGTTGGAGCGCGGACCTCCCCTTGTGCACCCCAGTGCTGGAGGCAGGCCCAGTAGGGCCTGGATGAGCAGGGGATCCGTGGGCGGCACCCAGCCTAGGCTCCGGCTCCTCCCTCTGGCTCCTCCCTGGCTGCCCTGCTGCTTCGCGCACTACTTCCTGTTGTGTGGGATTGACGGGACAGCAGGCTGGAGCCAGATGAGCTGGTGGGTAAGGCTGGGTTGAGGAGGTGCGGAGGTCCACTGATCCCCGCAGGCCAGGCCTCTAGTAATATATCCGTGCACCGGGCCTCTAATAATATGTAATAGTACAAGTAAATAATTGATAAAATCTTCATTGAGGATAATTTACTAACCTAGTAATTACTGGTATGCTTCTAGTAAATTAATTTAGCAAAATTATTTAGGAAGAACATTACTTAGAATAATGAGAAGGAAATAACCTAAATATCTAATGATAAAGTTTGGCTAAATTATGGTATATCATGATATTCTAATGTTATGCCATATTAAATAATAATTGTAGACATTTATTGGCATGAGAAGAAGTCTACAATACCTGAGTTCTGAAATAAGCCAGGGCTGGAATCAGAACACACTTCTATCTTTTGCTCGCTGTGTGACCTTGGACTTAATGTCTAACTCTAAATTTCCTCATCTGTAAAGTGGCAATAATGGGAACCACCTAAAACAGTTGTGAGAATTAAGTAACATAAGGTAAAATAAATACAAATACCTGGAACATAGTTCTTATAACAATTTTGGGTTGTTTTCTATTTTTTTGCATTCTTCCAGAAATTTTCTAAATATATGTTTATAACTATATGTTGTTATTACTAATACCTTTAATGAAAGTAGATTTTAAATATAATACTAAATATAATTCTATTTTGTTAAAAATTATATATATAGATATAGATATAGATATAGATATAGATATATAGATATATACACACACACACAGTGAGAAAGAATAGGGATTTCTGGAAGACTGTGCAAGAAAATGTAAACACTGGTTAATCATGGGAAGTGGGAAAGAGAAATTGACTTGGGCTTTTTATTTATTTCACCTTTGGGCTCTTTGAAAGTTTGAACTGAGAATGGATTATTTTAAAATACATACACACATACATACACACACATCCCAAAATGTCCACTGTAGTTATCTCTGGATGGTAGGATTATGCAATTAATTTTGATTTATTCTTTTTTATATTTTCCATTGTTTAATAAAAACAGATTTAACAATCATATGAGATGTACAAAAACCTTAAGGCAAACAAATTATTCCCTTATTGGTTAAAACATCAAATTATAAATTATCATGGTAAAACCATCCCAAACTAGAGCTACCGGTTATTTTTTTTTTTTCTGCTTGAAAACCATAAAATTCTCATGGTGTTTAGTCCTTCAGTGCCTACCAGATTGGTTGCTAAGAAAATCCGAAACAGTCTGTAGGAATCTAGAGCATTGCCACTGAACTTCAGATTTGGTAACACACATGCAGAACACAGTTATTAGTGACAGTAGCCCCTCAAGAAGGCCCGTGATTCTGGAAACCCTGCTGAGGTGACAAGATAAAGGCTGCTTCCGCTTGCCATACCTGTTCTCATTTAGGAGATGTGAGCCTCACGCTTCCTTTTCAGTTTAGCACTGTCCTCCTGACATTGCAAAGAAGCAAATAACTTTATGAGTAATAACTTCCAGAATGAAGTGGTCTTAGAATTTCCAGTTGAGAACATAATTCTCCAGATAAGAAAAGAAATGTTTTTCTACGCCAGCTAATGGAAAAGATAACTGCTTTTTCAGGTTGCAAGTAATTTCACTCTCCAAGTTTATTTCTCAACTCATGATTGCAAAAGACATTATAACCTCTTAGAGAAGAAACATTAAAACAACATAGCAGAGCACTGAGTACCTAGCAGACACTGGATAAATAGTTTGTTAGATTGATGATAGATGCAATCCCAATTCTCAGGAAGTGTCAGTAGTGAATTTGCACAAGAGGCTCTGCTATAACACAGATGCATACACATATACATACCCACACATCCCAAAATGAGATAAAAGAGAGGAAACTAAAAAGAACAGGTGTTCCAGAAGCTGCACAGTGCTCTGGTGACCAAGTTTAGAGATTATTTTGACCTACTGGAAAAAAAATAGAGGGGTAGTATATCGGTTTCCTATTGCTGCTATAATGAAGTCCACAAATTTAGTGGATTAAAATAATGCAAATTTATTATCTTGCAGTGTGATCAGATGTCATAAAATCCAGGGGTCAGAAGGACTGCGTTCCTTCTGGTGGCTTTAAGGGAGTTTTTTTTGTTTTGTTTTGTTTTGTTTTGTTTTTGCCTTTTCCAGCTTCTAGAGGCAGAAGCTGCCTATAGTCCTGATAATTTCTCCATTTCAAGATCCAGAATTTAATCATATCTGCAAAGTTCATTTTACCATGCAAAGTAAAATATTTACTGATTTCAAGGATTAGGATGTGGACATTTTTGCCAGGCAGTCTGTTGAACATAGGGTAAAAAAGAGAAAAAGAAGAAAATGCTAAAATATGGCAAAACTTAACTTTATCTAAAGATTTCTGACCTGTTCAAAGAACCAAAGTTGAAAAGTTAAAATTGAACAGTGACCTTGGATCACTCAACATGTATTTTCTCTAGATCTTTTCATCATGCTGTCCCTAGCTGAGTTTGAATAAGGGATTATTTAAGTATTTTAAACTAAGAGTAGAATTTTAAACATACAGCTCTGTAAGAGATGAGAGAGCTAATGAATTAAATGAAAACCGAAGAGTATGTTAACCAGAATGTAAGTTAGTTTGCATTGGATGCAGGGAAGGGAGGTGGCAGAAGATTCCTGAGGGCAAAGATCCCAGGAGAACTTTCTCACTAAGAGCCAGAGAACTTTCTGTTTTCTGGAACTGGTATAAAAGGAGAGAAGATGTAATGAGATAAATGGAATTAAAAGCATGACTCTGGTTTTGACAAACAGAACCTTCATTAGATAGTGAAGGTGATAAAATATGAGAATTTATTTGAAAGGACTAGAGGCTTTGAAATCTCCTTTCCAGGAGCCCTTCTGGCATGAGACCACAATAGACCATTGTTCTCCCTCTAAATGCAAAGCTGACCCATTTTGGTGATCTGTCCTGAATGCCCTTTTGTTCCTCCATGATTTCATAATGGCGCAAGCCAAGAGAGTCAGGGCTGTAGATTCTGCAATCACAGGAATGAGCCCTACAGTGAACCAAACAGGGAAACAGATGAGTCCCTACCCTTTTAATGAAATTACCAAGGACTACACTTAGTCACTTGCCTGAACTGATTTTAGCCATTTTGAAATTACAGGTTGTTATTTGCCAAAAGAAAGAAAAAAGTATTGAACAGTAGGCACTTGTCATATACACATGAGACTTACAAACAACAAGAAAACTCTATCATATGTAATTTCCAAGTGACCAGAGAGCAAGGAAGCATGAAAATGGGGATTTGGGAACAACAACATAAAATTTGTGCCTCAGCAAAATCACAAATCCCTCTATGACACAGACATGGAATTTCTTGGAAGAAGCCAAACTTCAAATAACTGACCTACTATACACACTATAAAATAAAACACCAAATAAAAAAGAATAAAACTCTGAACTTATTAAATAATAGTAAGATGTTTATTCCCATCAAAAGAGAAACTGTGGCAGTGTTATTATTAATTCTCCCAATACATTGAAATATTATAAAGTAAATAATTGAATTGGCCAGCCTGCTGGACAAAACCATTGGTCTCAGGAAGTCTTACACCAATGTCAAACTAAGCACATGCCTACAATGTCCATTCTCTGTGCCCAAATTGTCCAACTTTATTTTGTCTGTTTATTGCCCAATTTATACAAAATAACTTTGAAATTGAATATGGATCAAAGAGTTATTTTTTGGAAACCCATTGGGTGCAGACCAGCTGAGCTCTTGGGTTTAATTGTGGGGCTGTGCTGTTACATTGTTGTTGTTGCTTTTTTAGAACATTCAGAATGATGTATCATAGTCCAATTTGAATATGCAGATATAGGGATTTTTTACATTGAAAGGGGTATTCTCTGATGCGAGCACATAAGTTCTCATTAAAATATAGTTTGATCTTGAAAATCTAAACTTATTATCAGAGACATACATGTTGAAGCATATTTGAAAACATGGAATAATTATTAATGTCCAGCTTGTAATGGACATTTGCTTTCTATGTGCTATAAACATTAAGTGAAATGTTTACATATGTAGACTTATTTAAAACTCATAGCAATGGAATGAGGTGGAAATTGTAATTATTTCCTTATACAGATGAAAAAATAATTTTAGAGAAATCAGGTAACTCATCTGTGGTTATACTACTGAATAGCTATTTAGCTGGAATTCAAATCCATGCATCAGAATCTTATACCAGATTTAAAGCTCATGAATTCCATTTCTATATCAAAAAAGAAGATGAAAGACTAGAGCTTCGTAAGTTAATATGGTAACATAAGTAAGTCAAAAAGATCCTGGATCAACAACTTATTAAAGTCCCTACATCACAGCATGATATGGTAACTTTCTGTTACCTGACAGGGAAAATAGTAGTATGCATTTTCATGAGAGTTTAGCAACATCCTTTTTTCATAGTTATTCAACCTATGTTTCTATACTCAATCTGTGCCACTTCCATCTAGCTATCTTTTCTGCAGAGTTGAATCTCAAATTTCTATACTAATCCTAAACTTTCACCAATGATCTAGTCCCTCACTTTTAGAGGTTTCCTTAAGATTTCTGTTAGACTATATCCAGTTCATATTTTTCCCAAACTGAAGATGCTGAAAGCTTAAATCATCATTTATTATGATAAAGGAGTCCCTTTGCTCTCTTTTTGCAAATAATAGTCCAAGTCTCCAAATTGTCTCATTCCAGTATATATTATATACAACTTCCACCCCAATCTTCATAGAACAGAGATTTAATTTTTTAACCGACTGTTCAAATGTCTTCCCTGCCACCTAATTGCCTAAAAATGGTGTTTCATCAAGGAAGAACAGGTGCTATAATATGCAGGTGATACAATACTATCTAAAGGAAGAGGAAGGTACACATGACTCTTCCCTGCCTTCAGAAGATTCTGGTACTTTCTCTAGTGCACCACTGCCATAATAGTAAACCAACAGATTATTTGGGTATTTGCCGTTGGAAAAGTGGGTTAGGAAACAAACAAAAACCCCATAGTTCTTAGCTGTTACTGAAGGCTCTTCCTGGTCTAGCACTGGCCTATCTTTAAAATCCTCATGTCCCAGAAATACACCTTGTGAATTGTATTCATCTACCAAAATCAAACACTAATCCCCATGTCCAAGCATTGTTCGTGTCAGAAGTAGTATCTATCTTAAATATGAATTAAGATAGAGATCATGAATTAACATTTTGGGCATAAGGCCACCTGGTTTTTCTTTTCTGTTTCCTATGATCCATTATGATTCACATGACTGTCTTATCCCCTCAACTATGCTCTCTGCTAAATGCAATATCCACAGGAGATAGATGAACTCCTGCTTCTCCATCCTATAATAAAAAAATGGCCCATAGGATGAAAAGTGCCTCTGCTTTGGTGTGCCCTCAATGAATGTGCTGACTTGACCTTGAATGAATTTATATAGTCTCTCTCCTAAGTTTTTCCTCTTTACTCAAATCCACTGATATTTACATTGTGTTGGATTTTTACTATGTTTATTCTGCCTGGCTCTGCAGTCTCAATAGGATTTAGATGCCAGAGAAACTTGGATCAGCATCTTTATTAGACAGTTCAATTGTAGCCTGCACACAGTGAGCATAAAATAAAGTATAATAAAACATATTTTCATTAGAGAGATGTTTAACAGTGTGATGCAGAAAAGTATCAAGTTTCTGAGCAGTGGTAAGGTCTGTTTTCAGCTTTGACCCTTCAAGAAGTTGGCCCTTCCTGGCAAAGATAATGAAATAAAACCTTCTCATGCTCCAGCTTGCAGTAACTGTAAGGAAAAGACTCATCTCAGTTGAGAAGATAAAGCTAATATCTAGCAATTAAAAACAGAAAACTGAATGTAGGACACACTGAAAGGGGAGAAGTTTGTCAATATCTGCCATAGCTTCACTCAAACATCAAAGATTTTAGAAACTAGAGGGAGCCCTGCTAAATTCTCCTCATTATGGCTTCTTCAAGGTGGAAAGAAAACGAATTTCTGTTCTACCCACGATCCTCTTCCCCACTATCAATTCAGTTCAGAAAAGGACTCTCCATTTTACCTGTTATGGCTCATTTCTTCCCTGTCTCTTTCTTTCTTGAGATATGACCCTTGTATTTTCCAGGGCAAACAGTCATGCCTAATGAAATATACCAAATTCAATTTGTAGGCAATTACCTTACAAGCTTGAATCATACATTTTCTCAGGCAGAAGCCCAGAGATACCTGGATAGACAGAAATATAACACCTAATTTAATTCTCAGAGTTCTAGTGAGCTACACATGTGCTACAGATATGCTAATCTTCTCAGAGAAACCTTCTATGTGGCCAATTAGGACAGCAAGAATGTCTTAGATCTCATAAGGTGGCCAACTAATCTTGGCTTGCTCAGAACTTTGCTATTTTTAGAATTGAAGTCCTGTGTTGTACAAAACCCCTTAGTTCCAGAAAACCCTATTTCTGGCTACCATGACCGAAGCTTTTAATTTTTCTATAACATATCACAAACCTATTATTTGTGCATATGTAGGTGGAAAAGTTTAGATGAACTTAGTGACCTTATGAGCTAATTGTTATAATAATCGGCATTTTTCAAGAGAGGCAGTATGACTCACAAGTTAAATGACTTGTCCAGCTAATAAATGGTGGAGTCAAGACTGAAAACTAGACCTTTTAATTCCGAATTCTGTGTGTTTACCATTTTATCACGTTATTGCCTGTCTTTTTTGCCCAGAAATTATGTAGGATTTCCCCTCCTCAGGCCCCAATGACCAAGTGGAAAGAGGGAAGATATTATTTGCCTTCACTTAGTATTTTATATTTAATTTGTATGTTTTGAGATGCTCACATCCATTTGGCAAGGGCACTCAGAAGTCTTGCTTAGTTCCTAAAAAAATAGCCCAAAGCCACATATACCCTTTTTTTTCTCCTTAAAAGTTACTTATGCAATGAGAGTAGCTGAGTTAAGGATAGCATATTCACAGTAACCACAATTCAGGTCTCACCACTGAGACTCAATTGCCACATCAAGCTCTTTGTTCCCTTATGATAAAACTTCTTACAGGAATCCCACTCTCCTTCCCTCAATTCTGTTGCCCAGCAATTTCATTCCTCTAACCCAGTCTTCCATCAAATATGTCTAAGCTTGGACCCTAATTGGGAGAGCTGTCCAAGTACTCTCTCTCCTCAGACTGTATAAACTGATGGAGGCAAACATGCATTGGAAAGAGCTTGCACAGATTTCATCATGTTGGTCAAAACTGAGTCTCAGCTCTGCCCAGATAGAATGCTCTGTTGCATGCAATCCATTGCTTCAGTCACTCCTATCTTATAGCTTTGGCATTTCTACACGCGATCAAAATAAATGCATCTTATCATTAATCTGGGGGAATCTTCTGAAACATAAGATTCTGTAGTTGTCGCTCCAGAACAATCATTGCAAGTATTGCTTTCTGAAGCTAATTGTATGTCAAGATTATGTGGCAGATGGTGTCACCTTGTGCGAGAAGATTTATACTCAGAGCGTTCTGAGCAGTGATGGCTTCCACCAACCTCATCCTTTGGCCTTTCCTACCTAGGACCTCAGAGTCTAACCATGAAGATAATGAGCAGGAATTACAGTGATGTTTATCATGGCTGACAGAGTTACATAAAAGTACTCAAAGCAAAATAGATGTCTGCTATGCTTGAGTACACTTGCTTCTGCAGACTAATGTCTTTCTGAAAATTAAGTTTCTTGTACTTTTGGCAGGTGAATCTGCACTGGTTAATGAAAACTATATACAATATTGTGGATATAAATTTATAGTTTCTTTCCTCTCATTGTCATTATACAGTAGCTGTTGTTCAGCCACTATGTTCTCAGAACACCTGAGTCATTTTCACAAGACACAGGTATTCAAATTTATAGATATATTACTCAAAAGAGTAATATATTTAATATCTTTAGTCAGGTATTCGGAGTTTCAACTTACCTTTCCAAATACATTTTTCACTTTGCTCCTTCATATACTCTGACACATTATTGTCTAGTACATGCTCTTGCCCATGATGCTATGGACTACTGAAGTTTTTGTACTTCTTCCTGCTCTGCCTTTTCTTTTCTATATTTACATATCAAAATTCTAACCACACTTCAAATCCTGATTCAATGTCATCTTCTCCATAAAGTCTGCCCTGATAACTCCAAGTCAGAAACACGTTCCTTTCTTAAAATTTCAGAGCATTTTATCCACTGGAAAGTAAATCAGCCTGTACCTTGTATGGTAGCTGAGGTAATTGGAAAATGCCAAGTGAGATTCTGATATTTTCATGTAATTGCTATTTTTTTGTAATTCCAAGTACTGAAAATGTAGTTTAATTGAAGATGAATATATGCAATAACATTCTATTTTCGTTAAGTTATGAAAAATATGTAATTTTGAAGAACACCTAATTGTAGGTATACAGGATTATGGTAGATCATAGAAATGGCCTTCGTGCATTCCTCCCATAAATAGGCAGGGTCTACTTCAATGTTTTTGAACCTGTGCAGAATTTATAACTTGCTTTGGACAAGAAAATGTATCCAAAGTGATGGCTGTCAGTTCCAGCCGTGTGTTCAAGTGGCCTTGTATGCTTCCTCTTGCTCCTTTGCAGTCCTCTCACTGCCATAGGAACAAGCTTGGTCTGGCCAGCTGGAAGATGAGTGATACATAGTCCAATCCCGTCTGTTGCCCAGACAACAGCCAGACACCCACAGCCATTTGAGAAGTAGGCCCTGTCCAGTGGACCATAAGTGTGAAAGTGAATGCAAACAAGATCAGTGGATTCATAGTTTTAAACCACTGAGTGTAAGGGTGGTTAGTTGCAGAACAACATCTCTCTGATACAGTGATTATATTAGAATAGGATGGAATATTAGTATATGATGTAATAAAACCTTAAGATTAGGAGAGGTTTTAAGGAATCCAGCATCTAATGTTTAAATTTCCTTTGCAACATTTCTAACAAGCAACTCTTGGGCAACTTCGTTTTTATAAAGGCAACTCTTATTGGAAATGTTTCCTCATATTGAGAAGTCTGCTTACACATAATTTCTCTAATGATCCATGTTTTGCTCTCTGGGAAGATCAGGACAATTTAATTTTTCATACCTAATCTTTTCAACTGTTTGAAGACCTTGAACATACTCTCACCTAAACCTTCTCTTTTCCAGATTCACCATCCTGGGGCTTTGGTGGTTTTTCAGATGGCGTGCTTTGAGACCCCTTTTCAGTCTGCTTGTTTGATGGGCAAGCTTTCTCTGTTGTATAAACCCTGTCCAAGTGCGGTGGCCTGAACCGCACACAGCAGCCCTGAGAGCAGCAGAGCTCCATATGCAGCAAGCTTCCCTCCGGTCTTCCCACACTGTCCTCCTCTCTATGCCCTCTCAGGTCAATTGCTCTCCACCACAATTTTACCTCATTTGCCGCTAGAGTCAATGCATACTTTTGATATTTTTTTATGCCATGACATTGAATTGCACTTTCTCTCTTCTGCAGAGTCTGAGTTTAAGATCTCCACTTATCCCTAATTGTGATAATTAGGGCTGTTCAGAAACATTCCAGTCCTATTCTCCTTTTAGAACATATGACAGGGTAGCATTCCAATCCTCCTCTCAAACCTAGTTATGGCTATGTAATTTGCTTTCTCCAATGCAATATGAACAAAGGTATGCCCTGAGCAACTCTAAAGAAAAAGGTTCATCCAGCTCCCCTGCAACTATATGCGCTTAAGGTGTAGTATGGGTGACAAAAAATGTTTGATTTATACACTTAGATTTGGTAGTTGTGTGTTACTGAACTATAACCTAGCTTATCTTGACTGATACACTATGTATACTTCATCCAGTTTGATTCAGCTTCTTGTTGTATGCTAAGATCTTTCAGAAAATAATTCCATCACCTAACACACTAGTTACGTTGCCCAGCCTTATATCATGCTCAAAGCCTATAATTGCAGCTTTTATGTTTGCATCTGGTTTAATTAAAAATAATCTGTCTGAAGACAACTCCTGAAGCACTCCACTAGGAGATTCCCCATGATACAATCCACTCAGGAACTATCACACTTTGGATCCAGTCATTCAACCCATTATTGACACATTTAGGTAATGTTTTTTTAGGAGGTATTCTGAAATTACTTAGTAAATGTCACTCTGGAACCTAGATAGGAATATATATATATATATTTAGAGGCCTGGTGCACGAATTTGTGCATCAGTGGGGTCCCTATGCCTGGCCTGCGGGATCGGGCCAAAACTGGCTCTCCAACATCCCCAGAGGGGTCCTGGATTGCGAGAGGGTGCAGGCCAGGCTGAGTGACTCCACCAGTGCACGATTGGGGCCAGGGAGGGATGCAGGAGGTTGGCCAGGTGGGGAGGGACCACGGAAGGGTTCCAGGGCATGTCTGGCCCATCTCACTCAGTCCCAATCAGCCGGACCCCAGCAGCAAGCTAATCTACCAGTCAGAGTGTCTGCCCCCTGGTGGTCAGTGCACGTCATAGCGAGCGGTTGAGTGGCCTTAGCATATAATTAACATACTAGAGGCCTAATGCATGAATTCATGCACAGGTGGGGTCCCTCAGCCTGGCCCGCCATCGGAGTCTATTGGGGCCGTCTCGCCCAGTCCAGGGGGAGGGATCATGGGAGGTTGGTTGGCTGGGGGGAGGGGCTGCAGGAGGTTGGCCAGCCACCCTGATAAGGGCCAACTGAGGCTGGCCGACTGGAGGGTTGGGACCAAGGGAGGTTGGACGGCTGTGTGGGAGGTTGGCTGTGGGAGCACACTGACCACCAGGGGGTAGCTCCTACATTGAGTGTCTTCCCCCTGGTGGTCAGTGCACATCATAGCGACCAGTCAACCGGTCTTAACAGTCACTTAGGCTTTCATATATACAGATTACGCTTTGATTCATTGAACGGACGACTGAACAACTGGACACTTATATGTATATGTGTGTGTGTATAATCTCACATTTTTTGATATATCTTTGTAGAAACCTTGTCAAACCAATACATGATGAAACATTAAGTTTAGAATATAATATATAATTACAAAGACCTGATGCAGAAATAAGATTATTTGCAAATTATATCAATTTGGCATAATAGTGAAACAGTCAAGCCCTGGAATCATGTAGACCTAGATCAATTCCCAGCTCTTATCTCATGTCACTGCTTGACCTTGAACATGCTTAATGTCTTTAAGCCTCAGTCACCTCATCTAAAAAATGGAATAATTATCTAACATCTACTTCAAAAATTTGTGAAGATTAGAGGGGATAATGTATGAATAATGCTTAGATACAGAACTGTTATATTGTAACCATTTAAAAAGTATTATTATATTATTACAATAATTTTGAATTTGACATATTATTGTTATTTTTAAATGACATTCAAATTATCTCTATGTATCCTATAATATTTTATACTGTTTCTAAATGCTAAGGTAGATTAAAAACAAAGACCTACTTCATCTGCTAGTTTTCAATTTAGAATTAGTCATACCTGAGAATTATGGTATGGTTTGGACAGCAAGCTGTTTAATATCTAAGAAAGTATTATGGATTGAGCAAATTTGTTACTTTAAATAAGAAGTGAGTACAGGCATACCTCAGAAATGTAAGTTCAGTCCCAGACCACTGTAATAAAGAGAGTATTACAATAAAGTGAGTATTATAATAAAGTGTGTTGTAACCTTTCTCTTGGTGGAGGTTCTTGCTTTCAATTGATAAAAAATGCAACATCTATGAAGCATAATAAAGCAAAGGTCAAAAAATGAGGTATGCCTATAATAACAATGTTACAGAAGCTTGCTACTTTGTTAGCAGTGATTATTTTATTGTTCTACTAGAGGCCCGGTGCACAAATTCGTGCACAGATGGGGCCTCTCTCCCCCCAGATGGCTGGATGATTAGTGTACTCCCACAGCCAACTTCCCGTGGCCGGCCAACCTCCACCCCTGGCCAGCCCCATTTGGCCCTGATTGGGGCCAGTAGGCCAGCGGGAGGGACTGCAGAAGGTTGGCTGTGGGAGCACACTGACCACCAGGGGGCAGCTCCTGCATTTAACGTCTGCCTCCTGATGATCAGTACGCTTCATAGCGACCGGTCATTCGGTTGCTTTGGCATCCTATCTAATACTAGACAAACATGGTAATTAACCGTAACTTCGCTACCCTTCCCATTGGCTAATCAGGGCAATATGCAAATTAACTGCCAACCAAGATGGTGGCTGGCAGCCAGGCAGCTGAAGTGAACAGGAGGCTTGCTTGCTTCGGTGATGGAGGAAGCCAACGTTCCCCGCCTGCCACTGCTGGCCTCTGAGCTGCACTCTAAGAAACAATGTTGCAATTATAGAAGCTAAACAAGTTCCAGATACCTGCTTTCAGCCAGCTGCAGCCTCAGAGCTGGAGCCAGGCCTCAGAGCTGGAGCCAGCTCTCAGCTCCAGTGACAGCTATAGAAGGCAAATAAATCCCAGAATCATAATAAAAACAAAAAAAAACAAACAACAACAAAAAGAAAACAAAAAAAAGGAGAGGCTGGGAGCTTCAGTTGCCCGCCAGCCTGAAAACGGCCCTCAGCCCCTCACCCAGACGGGCCAGGCACACCAGTGGGGACCCCCAACCTGAAGGGGTGTGACCAGCTGCAAACAGCCATCATCCCCTCATCCAGGCTGGCCAGGCAACCAAACGGGACCCCCACCCTGATCCGGGACACCCTTCAGGGCAAACCAGGGGGCCCCCACCCGTGCACCAGGCCTCCATCCTATATAGTAAAAGGGTAATATGCAAACTGACCCTAACAGCAGAATGACTGGGAATGATTGGTCCCTATGACATACACTGACCACCAGGGAGCAGACTCTCAATGCAGGAGCTGCCCTCTGGTGGTCAGGGTGCTCTCACATGGGAGGAGCTCTGCTCAGCCACAAGCCAGGCTGATGATGGCTGCCAGTACAGTGGTGGTGGTGGGAGCTTCTCCCGCCTCCTCAGCAGCGCTAATGATGTCTGACTGCAGCTTAGGCTTGCTCCCCACTGGCATGTGGACATCCCCCAAGGGCTGCCAGGCTTCCAGAGGGATGTCTGATTGCCATCTTAGGCCCAATCCCCCGGGGAGCGGGCCTCAGCCAGCAGGTGGTCATCCCCTGAGGGGCCCCAGACTGCGAGAGGGCACAGGTCAGGCTGAGGGACCCTCCCTCCCCACCGAGTGCACAAATTTTTGTGCACTGGGCCTCTAGTATATAATATATATATATATATTATATATATATTGCACTACTCTTGTCTGCCTATAAGAGGAAAGCTATATTATATACCTTCATGAAATATGATATTCATTTATTAAAAGATACTAAAAAGCACTTAATATGTGCTTTATTGGGAAATAAAATGGTTACGCTCTGATTCCCCCCCCCCCCCTACGATATTTTAAAAATGTTAGATGTACTCAACAGCCCAATCAATTACATCTTGGAAGTAACCATCAGGCTTAGAAACCATGTTATTAATTATAATTGCCACCTTATCTAGTAGAGTTATTTTCAATGTTTTTGTCTAATAACTGGTAATTTTCTAACAAGTGATTATTCTGCTCAATGTGACAGATGACATTTTCCATGGTTATTGAACTGGCACTGTTTTAAGACTGACTACTCAAATACTGTCTTCATAAAGGATGTAGCAGTGATGTTAATTTGCTTCTCCTCAAACACATAACATATCTGGGAGGCATTGGAAGATTAAAATTGATTCTGTGTGATGTATCCATAAAGATTTACAGATTTTCTAATAAATGTACGCCAAACCAGAGACTGAGAGGTCATGATTAAAAATCCATTTTAAAGAACTGAAAATGTATAGTAACATATAAGTATTCAATAAGCAATTTGAACACAGAAAGGCTTTAGAAAAACATAGCATTATTTTCTCCAGCATATATGCTCTCCTTAGGTTTCTTACCTCAGAATTTTATTTTTCTGAGACTGTATTGTCTACTGTAGCTGCTACATTAATTAGCTGGGTCTTCCTGTGATTCTCAGCGAAGAAAGTATGACAAGTACTGGTGTCAGAGTATTTGTTGTTGTTGAGGTGAAGCCAAGAGCAAGAAAAATGATTTTGAATGGGAGTCATGAGAGTAGGGAGGTAGAATTAGCATCGTGCTAATAAGGAAAAGATTTAGCCTCAGCGGCTGGGTATAAAATACAATTTCTATTGCTAAAACACTAGTCTTTGGAAAGTCCACAATTTGTGGTTCCTTTAAAGTGTGTCTCAAGTACTATGGTGTAGAGTTAGCGCTCTTAGAAGCTAGGGAAAGGTAGCCTTCTTGCTGGGTTTGGTTTTAGTTGGCAGTCACCTAAAGGTAAAAAGGGAAAGCAGTTCCTTTCTAAGGAGCCAGTCATTATGTGCAATAATTATGGGTGGCTCCGGGGCCAGGAAATGGCTAAAGGAAAGCTATGGAGAGCTGATGGTGGCTGTGTTTTCCTTCCCTGAAATGAAGACATTATCTGCATCCTGGGTTGATATGTACAGGGATCATATGCATCTTCTGGATCTACAATGTAACCCCATCAGCATAAGGATAAAAAGTAGCCTTTATGTGATGAGTAAAATTTGGAGTTTCCCTTGCCTGCCACCCAGGATGATCCTGAGGTTTCATAATCTTAACTAATATTAAATAACAACAAAAAAATTAGATTCTTCTCTATCCCCTCAAGTAACTTCCTTATTTCTTGAAGAAAGGGCCAGAGATTATCCTAAGCCTAGAAAATGGGTGTTTCTACTGCTGTAATACCTTCCCTGGGTTAATGGTTTATCCTGCACAAACATCCTTTCATACTTGAATAAGTGTGCCAAATATTAAGGAAATGACATAACAGTTTGTGTCAATCTCAGTAAGAGGTTACTCTTTGGAGAAAAAGGGAAATACTTGTTTTTCTTTGACTTTTCAGTCAGTTGTTTTTTATGGAAGAGATCTTTTTCTTCCAGGGGATTTGGTATAGGAGTTCACTACTATAATGGCTATCAGATGCAAACAGGGTCTAGTTTCACAATCCATTATCATACAGCAATTCAATCTTACACTAATAATATTTTAACTTACTGTTACTCATATTGCCATCAGTCTAGTTTTAGTCCTCAATACCTCCTAGGCTCCTAGACAATTGCAAACTGATCTTTCTTCTTCCATTCCTTCCTCCCCATTAAGTCCAAGCTACATACTGTTAAAGATTAATCTCCTTAAAGTACAGTACTTTTCCATTTAAGTGTTTTTAATGGCTCCTCATTTATGCAATGTGAAATATAAACTCCTCTATATGGCTTTAAATATCCTTCTTGATTTCTATTTAACTCTCTTTACAATGGAGAAGTATTAACACAATTTTTATGGTCCTACATGTTTGTCATTCCTATGGTACCTATGAATTTAAATTGTATAATTTTGTAAGATTTCTATCCAACTTGATATTAAACTTAGAGTTGGTCTTTGTGGTTTCTTTCCACAGAGCTATGCCAATGCCTTGTCCATAGGAGGGCCTCATTCATGAATTAATCTCGCTTTAGAATGGCTGTCTCTTAGGTCAGTTGGTTTGAATCACATTTTAAGAGATTCAGGTCCACTGCATTTTAAGAAAAAAATTATTTCTCAAACAATCAAGGATTCAGTATGAGACACACATGAGGAGCACTGTGAGTTTTAAAATAAATACCATATGATTTCACTTATATGTGGAATTTAGTAGACAAAATAAAAACAGAGGCATAGATACATGGAACAGACTGACAGCTGTCAGAATGGGGGAGTCTGGGGAGTTGCATGCAAGAAGGTAAAGGGATTATCCTAAAAAACATATATATATATATATATATATATATATATATATATATATATATATATACACACACACACATACATACAGTGGGGCCTTGACTTACGAGTTTAATTCGTTCCGAGACTGAGCTCGTTAATGAGCTCGTTAACTCAAATTACTCTATCAACTCAATGCAAAAAATCGGCGGAGAGACAGCTGATATCTCAAAAAAACTTGTTAGTCGGGACACTCGTAAGTCAAGGCCCCACTGTGTGTGTATATATATATATATATATATATATATATATATATATAGAGAGAGAGAGAGAGAGAGAGAGAGAGAGAGATCGCATAGATACAGACAACAGTGTGGTGGTAGCCAGAGGGGAAGGGGGATGGGTGGAGGTGGAGGTAGGCAAAGGGGGGATAAATAGGGACAGAAAGAGACTTTGCTTTGGGCAGTGTGTGGGTGATATGGTGTGTAGATGTTTGGTTGAGTTGTACACTTGAAACCTGTATGAATTTTTTTTTATTTTATTTTTTAATTTATTGACTTCAGAGATGGAGAGATAGATAGAAACATCAATGATGAGAATCATTGATCGGCTGCCTCTTGCACGCCCCCTACTGGGGATCGAGCCCGCAACCTGTGCATGTGCCCTTGGCTGGAATCGAACCCAGGACCCTTCAGTCTGCAGGCCAACACTCTATCCATGAGCCAAACCAGCAAGGGCGAAACCCGTATGATTTTGTGAACCAATGGTACCCCAATAAAATAAATAAAATAAAATAAAATAAAATAAAATAAAATAAAATAAAATAAAATAAAATAAAACAAATAAATAAATAAATGAAAGCAACGTAACAAACACCCAAAGTTAATGTTACTAAGTCCTTACTGGGTTGGGGGCAGGATTATCTAGGCATTTTTTTCATATTAGCTCTAACTCCAATTGATAAGGAAACCACTTCGCTTTTGATCATGAATCCTCTTTTTTTGTTGTTGGAGAAACTTTTTAGATATAGATATTTCAATTGTATTTATCTGAAATTGAAGTCAAAACAGAACCTTCTCTTTTTCTATTTGGCACTCAGAGTGTCCTGCCCTTAATCAGTATTTCTTTATTTTTCTCTATCTCTGATTTTTCTTACTACTCTCAACATCACCTCTTGCTTGACAAGGTTGACTCATCCTGGCAGTGCATTGGAAAACTATCACCAGATTCCTGGAATTAAGGAAAGCAGCTAAAGCCTAGTTCAGGACCATGGACAGAAGCCAAACCTTCCTTTATACAGGCTCAAGGAGCTTCGTTCTATGAGAACTATCCTCCAGAGTCCTTAGCAGGCTAGAGAAGAAAGGGAACGGAGGTCAACATCTCTTCTTTCACACTATCTTTCTTTCCCCTTATCCCACCACTGTTTTACAAACTCCTCCCAATTCTGGTACAGACAAAGCTAGTACCTTGAGACTACAAAGTAAAAAAATACATAAAATGGCCTTGAAACCATATTCATCATACAACCAATAAAACGATTATTACAAATGACCAGGGAAGGGTGAGATTATGTCATATGGGTAAGGTGTATCATTTTTATTAATAAAGTGGTTCATATTTGGAGAAGGCACTTGTCTGACTTCATTTACTATTAGTTACTAAAGTAATTTCATCAAACTGACTTATCAAATTCTGGGTAGCCATGAGCACGCATCACTCAAATATCCCTCAGAGAAAATCTCCTCAGAGAAGTGTAGCTGGATGACAGCCTTCACCTACAGAATACACTGCAGCATTAACCCAAGGCCACATTCCTCAAGCTGCTCCCAACCAATGATTGAGCACGTGGAAGTAATAGAAATGTGGGACTTCTGCTCAATGTGGGACACCTCTAACGTGCAATCTCCTTCTAGGACTCCTCATAGATTTGACTGGCACTTTCTTATAGCCTCATTTAAAACTTTTCATACCCAGTCCTTCCTTCTCTCTCCCCTTTTTCCTCTCCCAGATGTCAGGCCCATGTCATGGTCCAAAGGCTCTTCTTGCCTGCTCTTGCTGTCTCTCTACTTCATCTCTGGGATGTTTCCTCCAAAAAGGCTCTTGAACCTCTCTAACACCATTGTGGTGTGTGCTTCTAGTATGCCCTTTAGCTTACATGTTTAACAAAAGTTACCAAGCTACTGTAAAACTACTAATGGATGTAAAATGTTAAATTGAATAATTTCACTGAAACATGCATCCATCCAGTCTTCTCTCTCTTTCAATTTCCTGTTTATCTTTTCTCTCTATATCTCCCAATTCCTTTGCTAGAACGTGTCTAAATTTACTGTGATACATGGGAAAAGTTTGACAGAATAAATTTTGGCATGTTTTTTTTTCCAGCAACATTTACAAGAAATATATGAAGAGATCAGCAGAAACCAGAAAACAGCATGGCTAGCTTCATTATCCTATTTCAATGAGTATAGACTATTCTTTCACTGCCACTTGAGAAAGGGGAGGGAATGATGACTTGGATTGGCTCTGAACTGATCAGGAATGTTGAAGGTAAAAGAGTGAACTATAAAATAGTATTGTCAAGAAGAAGCAATGGCGCCCTATTTTGAAAGTTTGCTCCAGTCTTAGTATCCCAGGACTGTAGACATTATAATATTTAGAAGAATTGTAATAATATTTCATTTTATTAAAAATAATTTTTAATAAAGAAGCAAATCTTTCTGAAAGAGGTTGTGATTGAAGGCTTTACTTAAGGGAAGGGTATCTTCAAGATTCTTCAAGGGGAAATACAGATTCAGATAATGACAAATTGTCCTAATGGCCCCTTCCCCATAGCATCAGAATTTTAAACTCCCTTAGAAAGTCCTTGAAATGAACAGTCTCTGAAGAAAACCATGTGGAAAGGATCTTTTCAAAATGCAAAGATGACCTATTTTAGCTAGGCATTTACACAGCTTGCACTTAACAAAAACATGAATCTAGACTAACTCTGTTGCTCTGACAATAATAAAGTCCATATTCAGACATGAGTTAGGAAAGCAAGTTGTTATGAAATGAAGGATGCCATTGGCAAGGAGGAGTTGCAGGAACTATAAGACCAGAAACTCTATTATTCTTCAAGATCTTGACATACAACATTTTTTTTCATAATTAATTGAAATTCAACTTAATTATTTTCTATGGTAACCTGTCATTCATTTTGTCAAGTTATCATGTCTAGTAAACTTGGAGAGACAGTTTGTGTGAGATAGGGACAAGAGAGTAATCCATTTTTCACTTGAATTTTCTATAGATACTTTATAATAAGCTTTTATGTAAGCTGGTTTTCTTAAATTTAAATCGTTGTGATATTACAGTAAGACTGTGAGTAAATTCTTCACCTATATAAAGACAGAAAGGTTTAAGACATAATAACACCGTAATTACTTTTACTTGAAAAAAAAATGCTATATGTTATTTTCCAGGAGCTTTAAACTTAAAATTTTATATGTTTATTTAGGTGGATGTACTTAACAGAATATTCATTTTCGAAGAATAAAACTATTATAAATATAACTGAAAGTATTTATTTGCCTAAAAACTCCCTAAAATATGCATCTAAATCTTGTTTGTATTTATATTAAATACAAATGTGTTCAAATGTCAACTCTAATAAAGCAACTAATCTGCCTGCCTATACTATGAATAAGCTTTAGTCCACCCATAACAAATTAACAATTTGTTATGTGTTTGCTGCAGTATCATTTACAATAATACCACCTATAAATATCCTTAAAAATCAATGGAAAAATGAACAAATAAATATTACATAAATATTTTAAAATATTTGCATCACTTAGAAATAAGGAAGTGAAAAGTTTCCCAAGACATGCTGTTAGATGGAAAAAATAAAATGAAAGGGAAAAGGAAACCATGAGTTGCAGATACAATATAGCACAGTAAGACTCTGGAACTAGACTAACAGGGTTTGAATATTGATTTTGTCACTTACTGGCCGTATGAAGGGGAAGTTTGTTTTTTAAAACTATTTTATACATAGGTGCTCTCATTTGTAAAATGGAAGTCAAAATAACACTTACCTCATAGGGCCATTGTAAGTATCAAACAAGTCATTATACATAAAACAATTGTAAAAGTACCTGCTACAAAGTCAACACTAAACTAGAGCTTGTTTATTTATACACAAAATAGCCTAATTTATGCTAAATATATAGCGATACACAATATAAAACAATTTTCTTTGAGCTTAGATATGTATGCAAGCACACAGAAAAGGTCTGAGAACATAAATGGCAAACGGATACCAATGTATAATTATGAGCATTCAAGGCAATCTTTTATTTTGTTTGCGTATTTTACATATAGAATATAATTCATACATTATTCTGTGATTCAACTTTAAATACTTTTGATCCATCCATTAAATACCACTCTAAAAATGTTAGTGGAGATTACATTCATTAACTCGTTGACATAGAAAACTGTTTACACACACATCACTAAGTACCAACAAGCAGATCAAAGTTAGTATTAACTGTATGAATATGAACACATTTAGTAAAATTATGTGTTTGTATTTGTGTATGGAATGTTAATGTTAATACCTAATCTGGTTAGGTGATTTTGATATAGAGTCTTTGTATATAGATACACATATACATAATTATACATATATATTTTTTTTAAAAAAAACACTCTAAGAGCTACTTTATGGTGAAAAAAGAAAGCAACAGTGAGGCTATCTAATTAAACCACATGCAACATCCTGCATTCAAAATATATGCTGAGAGCACGGCCAAGTACTACTGACGAAAGGAATACTTTAGAAAGGTTACGAATGTACTTACCCACCAAATGCCTGGAGCGCAGAGAATTTGGAAGCATCCAAACCATTGCCACTTACTATTCGAGCCTTAAATAAAACATGAGGAAGAAAAAGAAAGAAAGAAAAGAAAACAGACTTTTAGCATAGAGGGGAATTTGGGACATGGGTCAACTGCACTAGACACATAACACCTGGTATGACAAATGCTAAGCAGGGTCAGCTCCAAGTCAAAGCTACATGTTTTTGTGAGCGGAGGTTTTGAAATGAGCTGTCAGCATTTAAACAAAGGCACTGGCAGAGTCCAGGAAAGTAAATCATATTACAAATACTGTTCGCCCTTAAAACTCAGTATATGCAGTGAAGATCATGAGTCAGTCCAGGAGATCATGATTAGCCAGACTTAAGAACAGATGCTGAGTTTGACCGTAGCAGACCCCTAGGTTGGCAAGTGTAAGCTAGAGAAGCGCAGCTGGCAAGGTGTAACCTCTTCATAAATGCAACATATCGGGGGCACACTTACAGGACAACCAAAGGATGGAAAGCTGTGAAAACATGCACATTTCACAACTAAAACAGAGGAACCAAAACAGGTCTAATATGTCACAAACAAACATGTACAAAAGACAAGATCCCTCAGCAGGGAAGAAAATGCATGATTGAAAACCTTTTCATCCACAGAACTGCTATCTGAAAGAGAATCAGGAAAAGAAGGGATAAATGTTACATGGAGTACTTTTCAAGAAATCACTTAAGCATGCACATGAACAAAGTGTTACTACGTTACATTATTTAAAATCATAAATGAACAGAATTTCAAGGTTGAACTCCAAGGGGAGATGGCTAGTAGGTCCTCATAATTTCAAAGAGTTGAAAAATGTGCCAGAATGCTTGAAAAGTAGCACAGGGTGATCACGGGATTTAATGAGAGACAATGTGTCATACAAAGTAAAGAACACAGTTGAAGAATCGGAAGTCCTAGGCTCCAGCTGAGGTTCTGCCACTTACTAAGCACACTGGGCACACCACTAAATTCTCTAGAGTCTATACCTAACTTTAAAAAGGCCCCTGATACGATTCCTATTTGCTTCCAAACTTTGCTGAGAGGGTCGACTGAGATCCATATATTCAAAAGTAAACCTCAGACAACTAGATTAATTGAGGATATTTTACTAAGGGGTTCTTTATTTATGGATTCTCATATCAGAGAACCTAAGAGCTACAAGAGTAATTAAATGCATTCCATTTTGTACATAAGAAAACTGATGCCAGGAGGGGGTAAGTGATTTGGTTAAGATCACAAGGCTAGTAAGGGCAGAAGTGGGGCACAAATCCAAGGCCCCTGGTCCCCCATATGCTGCCCTTTAGGTCCAAGGTTTCAGGTGTGTTGAACAGAACAGAGAGGGTTGGCTGGTCCACGCTTCTCCAGTGAAATTTTAGATAAGCCACAAAGTCAACATTTTTCAATTTCAACAGTTCAAGGGCCCAAGTAGAGAACTATACACTAATAATTTTTTTTTTTTTTTTTTTAGAACTCAAGTCTAAATCTTCCCGGCTCATTATGGCATGATCCAATTCCACCTTACAGAGTATTATTGCTCTTAAACTTATTAATTCAGCTTCGCTTATTACCATAAAGCTGAAACTATCTATGAATACAAGTTGACAGAATGAGGGAGCCAGATTGACCTTGGATACATGTAGTCCAAACCCTCATTTTTCTAGTTGAACGACAGAGAGATAAAGATTTACCCAAGTTCACAGAGTTCGGTGATGACTTTTATTGATGAAAATCTGAAATCTATTTGTTTTCTTGAATCATTAAGTATAGAATAATTACTGTAGCTAAATAATTTTGTTCAACTTTTAGAAATTTTACAGTATCTCAGGGTTATATCTTTGAAGACAAAACAACGTAAGCACAATATAAAGTAATACTAGACCACTCTTATTTATGGCCATAAATATTTTAAAATACTAAATAAAATATCAAAAATAAAATTCATCACTATTTCTGAAAAAGAATTATAATACCATATAGATTTTATTTCAAGCATGACTTAAAGTCATGGAATAACTAATGTAATAGGGCATATCAACTGGTCAGAAAATATATATCTGCATTTCAGTAGATCCCAAAAAGTCATTTGATAAAATTTCACAACCTTGTGATTTTTAAAAAATATAATTGGAATGAGTTTTTCTTAAGTTTAATATGTTTTTTAAAAATGAAAGTTATTAAAGTCATCAACTTCGTGTGAAATATTAGGGCATTGTTATTATTATTAAAAACAAAACAAAAATACCTACTACCATTAATTTAACAGATTTTTGGAAATTCTGACCAACATATTAAAACATGAAATAGAAAAAATAAACAATGTAAGTATTAAAAGACAGGATACAATGTTGTTGTTATTTTCAGGAATTACAATTTTAAACCCAGAAAACAAACAAACAAAACCCTGGTCAGCTATTAGGGTTACTAAAATAGTTATTAAAGTGAATATACATAACCAGTTCATAAACAAAATAAAACAATAATAGTATGTTATTTCACACATACTATCAGCAACTAGCTTGAAAAAACAATGACATGAGATATGATTTCAAATACTCAAGAGTTGACATCTCCCACTGAAAACTGATTTCTATTCCCAATAACTGGTTTTTATATCAACCATCTCACTAAAATAAGGATAATCCAAATAAAGTATTCAGTTATTTTTCAGCATCTGATTCTAATCATACATTCCAGTTCTTTCATTCAATGATTAATTCAATGTTTTATTCATTCACTGAACACATTTTTATTATCAACCAACCCTTTTTGTTCATTTCCACTCTTTTCTTGTCTACCTGTGATATTTCCCCCCTTGAAACCTTTCTAAAATACAGGCACAATCACATATCTTCCCTTTTTAAAACCCATCAATGTTATCCAATGCCCACATGAGAGAAAATCAGATTTGTGTATACTGCTGGCTGATGGCTGGTCAGACCTCATTCACAACCTACCTATACTTTTGTCCCAGTTAAATTCTTGCCCTTTCATGTTTATGCCATGCTCTTTGATACTTTGTGCCTTTGTATTTTCATTTCCTTTCCTAAAACAGATACTCCTCCTTTTCAGCTAGCTAATTGCCAGTCTGCCTCCAAAACATAATTAAAGCATAACCCCTCTGTACACTGTGCATTCTTCCTCTTGGTTAATTCTTACCCTTTACTGGTTTCCTTATCTGCAATCCTCCTAGATACAAGCTCCTCAGCCATATTAATGATCTTTTCTTAACTTCTACTACATTTCTGAAATATAGATGACCAATAAATGTTTGCTGAACACTCAATAAACAACTTTAAATAAGGCACATGACTTCATGGAAGTATCTAAAAATCTGAATCAAGGAAACATTTCATCTTTCTGAACAGGGAGGAAGAATTGTCTTCAAACAGATTTGTAGATTTAAGAATTAAAAGCATAATGATAAGTTGTTGCAACTTGAAATTATCCTAATTTCAAGTGTAACTGAATTAATAAGTAAAAATTCTAAGGGTTTTTAAAATTAGAATTGTGAGGAGAGCATATACAAATATTAAAAATTCATAAAAGCTAAAACTTTATGGGCCCAGCAAATAATAGGTCAAAAGCTCAGTGAAACACAAAATATACCTTTGTAATAAACCTTTATACTTAAGAATTCAATGAATAAGAAAGGACATATGTTATTAAAGAGAAGCACTAGTCAATAAATGATGCTTAGATCATAGGTTAAATATCTGTAATATTCATTTGTATCTTTATCTTACACATATCCCGCAAAGTTCCAGATGTATTAAAAAATTAAATACAAAATAAAGAAAAGCAAGTAAAACTAGAAAAGAATATTAACCCTACGGAATGAGAAGGTATGTTTTAAACTTAGAGGTAAAAAAGTGATACCAAAAAAAGTTTGATAAATTTGTTATATTCCTTCATTACTTTTGTATATAAAACAATAAAAAATAAAAACATGTATTTGCTAATATGTTCAGCATATAAAAAGAACATACATGTCTATAAAAATGATAATACTCCCGTAAATAGATGCTTAGGAATGCGACTAGATAATTCACAAATTAGAAGGCAACAAGAGTAAATAAGCACGAAAAAATATCGAATTTATAAAAGACTATCTAATCATGATTATAAAATTAACAGACTTGAATAATGATAACTTTAATGATATTACAAATAATTCCCAAGGCTGTTGATAGTATTGAACTTGACATTATGATGCATGGTTGATGACAAAGAAAATGATAATAAAATAGTCATGAACTTTTGGTGATGTCTAGTGATTGTTTTGATGAGGAAATTCCTGTTTTGGAAGTTGATGCTACAGGAATTATTTTTGTTATGGATTGAATTGTGTCCTCCAAAATTTATATGTTGAAGGCCTAACCCCCTGGGCCTCGGAATGTGGCTTAGATAAGATGAGGTCTTACTGGAGTAGCCTGGTCCCCAATCCAATATAACAAGTGTCCTTAGAAAAGGGAGAAATTTGGAGATAAATGTACACACAGAAAAATATTAGGTAAAGATTGGAATTATGCTGCCACAAGCCAAGGAACTATCTACTGGAAGCTCTGAGAAAGCCCTGGACAGATCCTTCCCTAAAAAGAGGGAACATTTCCCTGTCAATTTGCCTTGATCTGACTTCTACACTCCAGAACTGTGAGACAATACATTTCTGTTATTCTGTGTCACTCAATTTATGGTACCTTGTTACATCATCCCTAGAAAAATAATATAATTTTAAATACTGAAAATAAATGTATGTGTAAAGATCTGTATTGTTTCATAATTTACAATAAAATATTGGAAAAAAGGTATATGTGAACAAGTATAGACATATGGATTGAAAATTATGCTCTATGGTCTTGATGTAATAATTTGAAACTATTAAAATAAATAGATTTAAAAGACTATCAAAAATGTTAAAAATATTTATGGTGTATATACATCTGTTATACATGATACATATATATGTACCCAATACACACACAGGATGGCTTTATTCTCTAATAACTTGCCTTTTATTCCACATTAGTTGTTTTGTTTAGTCAAATTCTGGCTAAACCTCTGAAATGACATACAGAATACTTCCTATAATGCTGCTCCAAATGCTTCTTGTCTTAGAAGTCATATCATCTACCAAGGTCATTTTGTAGTTCAATTACTTAATATCATTAATATAGGACCGTAGTATCTCTATCTACTTTATAGTGAAACCTCCTCTGTAAATGGGATTAAAACTAGTTAAATATTTTTAAACTTAGAAAATATTTATAAGGTGAACATCACTATTCAACCATGCTGCACGAGAACCTAGAAAGCTAAAACTCTAACCTTATAGAACTGCACACCATATGCATGCATCTCCTGAGTATTAAACCTATCAGAGGTTCTTGTGTTTATATCCCTGAGAAATAAATTCAAATGTGATTTAAGATAACATATGACATCCTTAGCTCTCAGTTTATCACCATATATGAGCGAAATCAGAAAGTTTGAGCAGATTATATCTAAAGCTCCTAGCTCTAAATGCTATCATTTTGTATATATAATGAATTTCAGTATAACAAAAAATATTTGCTGATTACCACCAAAAGTAAATGTCTTAAAGTAATACCTAATGCCTAAATTTGAGATATTTCACAATTTTCTAAAATAAAAGTAAAAATTGTGTTCCTTCTCTTGTTTTTTTCCATTATCTAACATACTTTTTGAAGGGAATTTGCATGGAAGAGATCTTGACATTTGTAAAGATTGATTTCTATACTCATGTATTTTAGCAATTTTTCTTAAACTTCTTTGTTCTAAAGTCCTTCAATGATAATATAAATCTTACACTGGGGATAATATTGCTCACTAGCTGCTTTGAAGATAGGTTTGGTTTATCAAAATACATGTGACTTTTAAAGTATGTATAGTATGCCTGAAAGTCATGAGATGGGAGCTGCAAACAGTTCAGAGGAAAACCTATAATGTAATCAGAGGGTTGCTGAGTTGCCATTACTTTTAGTTATTTTTTATTGTTAATTTTTACTTTTTTCTTTATTAAGGTATTATATATGTGTCCTTATTCCCCCATTACTCCCTACAGCCCCCAGCTCATGCCCTCACCCCCCTAGTGTCTGTGTCCATTGGTTAGGCTTATATGCATGCATACAAGTCTTTTGGCTGATCTCTCCCCCTTCTGCCCACCCTCCCCTGCCTTCCCTCTGAGGTTTGAGGGTCTGATCGATGCTTCTCTTTGTATCTATTTTTGTTCATTAGTTTATGTTGTTCATTATATTCCACAAATGAGGGAGATCATGTGAAATTTATCTGTCTCTGGCTGACTTATTTCACTTGGCATAATGCTCTCCAGGTTATTAAAATGTCCATATTACCCAAAGCAATCTATAGATTCAATGCATTCCCCATTAAAATACCAATGGCATATTTCACAGACCTAGAATGAACTCTCCAAAAATTCATCTGGAATAAATAAAGACCCCGAATAGCTTGAGCAACCCTAAGAAAGAAGAATAAAGTTGGAGAGATCTCAATAGCAGATATCAAACTATATTACAAATCCACTGTTCTCAAAACTGCCTGATAATGGCATAAGAACAGACATATATACCAACAGAATAGGATAGAGAACCCAGAAATTGACCCAAACCACTATGCTCAATTAATATTTGACAAAGGAGGCAAGAGCATACAATGGAGTCAAGACAGTTTCTGCAATAAATGGTGTTGGGAAAATAGGACAGATACATGCAAAAAGAAATGAAATTAGACCACCAACTTACACCATACACAAAAATAAACTCAAAATTTATAAAGGATGTAAACATAAGACAGGAAACCATAAAAATCTTAGAGGAATCCACAGGCAGCAAAATCTCAGACATGCCGAAGCAATACCTCCACTGATACAGCTGTTAGGGCAATGGAAACTAAAGAGAAAATAAACAAATGGGACGACATCAAAATAAAAAGCTTCTGTACAGTAAAAGAAACCATAAAAAAAAACACAAGAAAGCCCACTGCATGGGAAAATATATTTGCCAATGTTATCTCCGATAAGGTTTTAATCTCCAAAATTTACAGGGAGCTCATACAACTTAACAAAAGTAAGATAAACAATCCAATCAAAAAATGGGCAATGGACTTAAATAGATACTTTTCCAAAGAGGACATACAGAAGGCCAAGAGACATATGAAAACATGCTCAAAGTCACTAATCATCCGAGAGATGCAAATCAAAACAACAATGAGGTACCATCTCACACCTGTCAGAATGGCTATCATCAACAAACAACAAGTGCTGGAGAGGATGTGGAGAAAAAGGAACCCTCGTGCACTGCTGGTGGGAATGCAGACTGGTGCAGCCACTGTGGAGAACAGTATGGAGTTCCCTCACAAAACTAAATATGAACTCCCATTTGACCCTGTGATCCCACTTCTAGGAATATATCCCAAGAAACTAGAAACACCAATCAGAAAGGATATATGCACCCCTATGTTCATAGCACCACAATTTACCATAGCTAAAATTTGTAAACAGCCTAAGTGCCCATCAGCAGATGAGTGGATTAGAAAACTGTGATACATCTACACAATGGAATACTATGCTGCTGTAAAAAGGAAGGAACACCATTAACCTTTAGAATATACCTCTACTAAGTGCTAAATACTGTGCAAAGCCCTTTATTGCTTTTTTTATTGAATCATCTCAACTGTCTTGAGAGGTATCAATATTTTGTTACATGCTGCCAGTCAGAGAAAGCACTTTGGCATTTCTCACATTTCAGTCCATTCTGGATGTAATGGGTGGGTGCTGAGTGAGAGACTAATGCTAGTGCAATGCATATTTCACTCTTTTGTTCAGTTCTATCCTAGGGGTAATCAGAAAAATTGAGTCAAAATAATGTTTACTATCCTATCTAATAAAGAGGGAATATGCTAATTGACCCTCACACTGTCGCAAAGATGGCAGAGCCCACAGACAATAGGAGGGAATATGTTAATTTACTGCCCCACCCTCAAAGATGGCAGTGCCCACAGCCAATTAGGAGGGAATATGCTAATTGACTGCCATACCCTCAAAGATGGTGGCGCCCACAGCCACATGATGGCAGCACCCAGTCCCTTCAGCCCCACTCTGCATGCCTGCCTCTGGAGACCCCCAGTCCCCTTGGCCCCCCAGCCGCTCAGGTTCGGCCCGGGGCACATGCAAGCCTTGGATGGCAGCTGCCCAGCCACCAAGGGCCGGCCAAGGCTTGCGCTGCCAGCAGTGGCAGAAGCAGAGGTGTGATGGGGCATCGCCTTCCCCTAATCGCTGGGTCACCTCTCACCCCTAGGGCTCCCAGACTGTGAGAGGGGGCAGGCCGGACTGAGGGATCCCCCCTCTCCAGTGCATGAATTTTCATGCACTGGGCCTCTAGTATGATATAAATATGAGAACACAGATCTCCTAACTCTATAGCCAGAAAGGATGTTGGTTTTGAAAAAAAAAATCATGCAGAAGATGATTTATGAGTGGGTGTTTGTCAGGTGAATGAAAGAATTCTTGGCAGAGGGAAAAGAACTTATCTATCCATTGAAGCCTGGCAGAGTATAGAGTATTAGGAACTGAAACATGGAAGTGTGATAGTAAAGAATTTTAAGAAATGAAAGGTGAATGGAGTTCATAGCATTAAAGTCATTATATAATCTATTAAGGAATTTAAAAACACTATAATTGCAATTTGAAATCACAGACTGTTTTCAAGCAACACAGTGACATGTAACATAATCAGACTTTTATTTTCTGTTTTTGAAAATTCAAGCCAGTCTTCTGGATAATAAAGCAGAATAATATATAAAAGTATTCTATGTTCTGGTTCACCTAACCCACAATTCCATACATATGCACAAATTCTAGGTAACAATTTTTAAACTTTAATACATATCCAAGCTCATTAAAAAAGCAAAAATAATCCCCCAATCACTACAAATGAAGTGGCAACTCAAAACTAATGGAGAATAAAATAAATGCCAAAAATGCATTGAAAAGGGTTATTGGAAAAATTCATTCATTCAGCAAACACTAAGCAAGTGCCCCCGAGTGCAAAGGGGTAAGAATATAACATTTGAAAATAAAGATAAATGCCAATATTTTTCATGGAACTTTAATAGTAAGTCCACATCACAAAATCTGTGCACAGGAAAAAGGTAAAACTATTATTAGAGCTACCTGGATAGAGCATGAGTCAATACAGTGTAAATACAATCACAATATAAATTCAAGAGATAAAAATTATCTAGGAGCATGAGAAAAAACAAGAAAAATTTCATCCATCTAGAGACATAAATGAAAAACATTTACCCATGAAAAATGGAACTTCAGGCCTGTACCAAGTGTGGGTTCAGGATTCACATCAAACTTAAATACATTTATTCTTTTCACATAAAATACTATTTAAAATGATGATGCAGGAGGCAAGTCCAAGATGGTGGCATAGGAAAACCCTGAACTCATGCTCTCCCAGACATACTAAATACATAGTTACATATCAAGTAATTCCTTCTGAAGAACAACTGAGAGCTGGTTGAACAACTTCTGCACAACAAATAGGAGAGCACATAAAGAAAGGTAGGAGAGATAGAGAAGCAGTAACCATGGAAACCCTCCCTCAAGGGAACAATCAGTAGTAGGAAGGGATATCACTGAGGGGCTGAGTACAGACTCAACTGTCCTGGGGCACAATGATAGTAATTTAAAGAGCACCTCGGCTATACATGGGGAAAAATAATTTAATCACTCTAAGACCTTTGCCAAACAGATGGGGAGCTGCAGAAACTCAGAATTTGTGGGAACTCTCCAGGATCAGAGGTGTCAAAAGCACAATTGTTGATGTTCCCCTTACACCTAGGTAGCATCATTGGAGCAATATCCAAGAGCCCTAACCAACCTGAAAGCCCACCACAGTGCATCCTGGACTACCTTGGCTAGTGCTTGCACCAGCCCAAGCCAGATGTTCCATCAGGGTGCCACAGGAGCCATATTCCTTGGGCCAGCCCTCCCTCCCCCCACCCGATATGACCTCCAGATCTTGCAACTCCTTAGCCATGTAGCCTGAGAAACCCTGGTGGGTGCCTTGTCCCAGCTCCAGCCAGGACACCATGGGTGCTTCATTTGACTGCTTTGGCACTAGCCAGCTTGCCAAAGCCATCCAGTCCATATAGTCTACAGAGAGGCCGGTCTTATACAAGGCCACTCCTTCAAGATTAGGAGAGGTAGCTATTTGTTTAAATCATAGAAACAAAATGAGGAGACAAAAGAATATTTTCCAAATGAAAGACAAGAAAATACCCTATAAAGAAATGGAGGTAAGTAACCAAGAAGCTTGGGAGAAGAATAAAGGAACACAGTGAGAATAATAAAGAATTAGAAAAAAAATAAAAAAGAACCAATTAGAGCTGAAGTATACAATAACTGAAATTAAAAAAAAAAACAACAACACAAAACGAAACAAAACACTTTAGAGAATCAACAGCAGTCTAAATAATATAGAAAAATTAGATTAGTGACCTCAAAGACAGAATAGTGAAAAACACCCAATCAGAACAGAAAAAAAAATGAATTTTTAAAAAAGTTTAAGGAACCTCCAGGACAGTATCAGGCATACTAACATTTATATTATAAAGGTTGCAGAAAGAGAAGAGAGAGAGAAAGGGGCAGAAAACATACTTGAAGAAATAATGACTGAAAAATTGAAGAAGAGCACAGGCATCCAGATCCAGAAAGCACAAAGTCACAAATAAGATGAACCCAAAGAGACCCACATCAAGACATATAATTAAAATGCCAAAAGTTAAAGACAAAGAGAGAACCTTGAAGGCTTCAAAAGGAAAACAACTAGTCACTTACAAAGGCTCTATTTATATATATCTAAATTTATACTAGAGGCCCGGTGCACAAAATTCATGCGGGGCTGAGGTCCCTCAGGCTGGCCTGCACCCTCTCCAATCTGGGACCCCTTGGGGGATGTCTGACTGCCGGTTTAGGCCCTATCCCATAGGACATCCCTCTCGTAATCTGGGACCGCTGGCTCCTAACCGCTCGCCCGCCTGCCTATCTGATCATCCCTAACCCCTCTGCCTGCCTACCTGATAACCCTAATTGCGTCTGCCTGCCGGCCTGATCGCCCCTAACTTGTCCCCCTGCCAACTTTATGTCCCTTACTTTGCCCCCCTGCCAGCCTGATTGATCCTAATTTGCCCCCTGCCAGTGTGATTGACCCTAACTTGCTCCCCTACCAGCCTGATCACCCCTAGATGCCTCTGCCTCAGCCCCTGGCCTAAGCTGCAGTCTGGCCAAATGACAGGTCACCATGAAGTGCATGGAGCACCTCTTGGGCCCTCCCCCACAGCCCACAGGTTTCGATTGCAGCAAGGCTGATGGCCAGAGGGCAGGTGGCAGTGGGCTTGAGGCTGTGAAGGTCCCAGGCTCAGGCATCCATGGGCAGCTATGAAGAGCCAAGGCATGGCTGCGAAGGGACAGGCTCAGGCAGCTGAAGTCTGGCCTCCCTCTGCAGGAGGCGACCTGGCAGATCAGGGGAAGGCGCGGCCCTCATTACCCTACTGCTGCTGCTACTGTCACTGCTGGCCTGAGCCTAGGCCCTTCGCAGCTGTGTCTCGACCCCTTGCAGCCACCTGAGGCTGCCTGAGCCTGGCACTTCACAGCAGTGCCTTGGCCCTTCACAGCTGCCCATGGCTGCCTGAGCCTGGGACCTTCACAGCCTCAAGCCTGCCGCAGCCTGCCACCAGCCTTGCTGCAATCGAAGCCTGTGGGCCATGAGGGAGGGCCCAAGAGGTGTTCCGTGCACTTCATGGTGACCAGTCGTTTGGTCATTTTGGTCATTGCCTTTGGTCATCCCTCATGGCCCCCCTGCCAGACTGGTCACCCTATGCAGCCTGCCTGTTTGGTCATCCATCTGTTCGTTTCTGTGTGATGACCCCTGGCTCTTTATATATATATTCATATATATGCCTAAGCAACCATTATGACCAGTGGACCAAACAACTGGTCAACCAGTCGCTATGATGCGTACTGACCACCAGGGGGCAGATGCTCAACGCAGGAGCTGTCCCCTGGTGGTCAGTGTGTTCCCACAGCTAACCTCCCATAGCTAGACAACCTCCCATAGTCCCTCCCCCTGGCTAGCCAGCCAACCTTTGCGGTTCATTTTTCAGGACTGGGCGAGACATCCCCGATTGCCGGCCAGGCTGAGGGACTCCACCCATGCATGAATTTGTGCACTGGGCCTCTAGTATTCTATAAGGCTCTCAGCAGATTTGTCAGCAGAAATTTTTAGACCAGAGTGGGTGACAGGATCTATTTAAAGTGTTAAAATAAAGAAATATACAATTTTAAATACTCTACCCAGCATGGTTATTATTCAGAATTGGAAAAGGAGATAAGTGCTTCCCAGACAAACAAAAACTAAAGAGTTCATCAGCACAAAAACAGCTTTACCAAATCCATTAACATTTCTTTTTTTAATTGGAAAAGAAAGGTCATAACCAGTAATAAGAAACTATATGAAAAAAAAATCTCTTGTAAAGGCAAAATATATAGTAGAGGTAGTGGATCAGCCACTTAAAAGCTAGTATGAAGGTTAGAAGACAATAGTGGCAAAATCAACTATATCTATTTAAAATAGGGGATACAAAACAAACATTTATAAAGATGATGTCAAAAACAAAGTGTGGAAGGAGTGGATAAAAATGTAGTGCTTTTAGCCCTAGCTGATTTGGCTCAGTGGATAGAGTGTTAGTTTGCAGACTGAAGGGTCCTAGGTTCAATTCCAGTCAAGGGCACGTACCTTGGTTGCAGGCTCCAGGGTGAGTGGAGGAGGCAATCAATTGATGTTTCTCTCACATTGATATTTCTCTCTGTCTTTCCCTCTCTCTTCCACTCTCTCTAAAAATCAATGGAAAATACCCTCAGGTGAGGATAAAAAAAAATGATGTTGAAAAACAAACAGATAAATAATAAAATAAATTTTTAAAAATGTAGTGCTTTTAGAATGCATTCCAACTTAAAAGCTTACCAACTTAAAATATATATATATTGATATTTATGAATCTCCTGGCAACCACAAATCAAAAACTAATAAAAGATACAAAAGAAATAAAGAGAAAGGAACCCAAATATTACACTGAGGAAAGTCATCAATGTACAAGAAAAGAGAACAAGAGAAGAAAAAGCAGAGAGCTACAATTTTTTTTTTAAATGGCAATAAGTAAATACATATTAACAGTTACTTTAAATGTAAATGGACTAAATTTTCAAATAAAAAATATATTGGGTGGTTGAATGAATTAAAGAAAAAGACACTTTTACTAGTATATGCTGCCTACAAAAGTCTCATTTTAGATATAAAGACACACAGAGACTAAAAGTAAAGAGATTTAAATAATATTCCCTGAAAACTGAAATGAAATAAGAAAGTTGGGGTAGCAATACCCATATCAGAAAAAAAAGACTTTAAAACAAAGACTGTTAAAATACACAAAGGACATTGCATCATGATAAAGGGGTTAATACAAGAAGAGGATATCTATACTAATAAAAGGGTAATATGCTAATTAGACCAGATAGACTGGATGTCATCCAGACATCGTTCCAGACAATGCCACAGTGGCAGGGGCCAAGGCAGAGGCAGTTAGTGGCAATCAGGCAGGCAGGGGAGAGCAGTTAAGGGCAAGCAGGACAGCCAGGGAGAGCAGTTAGGGACAATCAGGCAGGCAGGCAGAGGCGGTTAGGGGCGATCAGGCTGGTAGGGGAGAGCAGTTAGGGGTGAGAGGGATGTCCAACTGTAGAATCCGGCCTAAACCAGTAGTCAGGCATCCCCAACGGGTCCCGGATTGGAGAGGGTGCATGCCAGGCTGAAGGACCCCCCTCCACCCCCGCTCTGTGCGCAACTTTTGTGCACCAGGCCTCTATTAACATTTATAAATGTCTATTCATCTAACATAGAAACACCTAAATATGTAAAGCAATATCAAGAAACATAAAGAAAGAAATTGATAACAGTTATATATACTAGTAAGGGATTTTAATAACTGACTTAGATCATCCAGATACAAAAGTAATAACAAAACAATGGTCTTAAATGATACATTAGATCAGGTAGACATAATGATTATACACAGAATATTTCATCCAAAAAAGATCTGGAAATAGTACAAGTACCCATCAGTACTAGTAGATGAGTGGATCAAAAAGCTGCCATACATTCACACAGTGGAATGCTATGCAGCTGTAAAAAGAAGGATCTCTTACTCTTTGAGACAGCATAGAGGGACCTGGAAGATACAAATGCTAAGCAAAATAAGCCAGTCAGAGAAAGACAAGTATCACCTGATCTCACTCATACGTGGAATCTAAAGAACAAAATAAACTGACAAACAAAACAGATCCAAAGACACAGAAGCATGGCACAGACTGATGAATCTCAGAGGGAAGGGAGGGGGGAAATTAACTAATGAACTTATATGTATATATGCATAACCCTTGAACACTGACAATAGAGAGGTAGGCCTGGAGGATGGTGCAAGGTGGAGGGGATCAATGGGAGGGGGAAGGAGACATCTGTAATACTATAAACAATAAGGATAACTAAATTAAAAAGCGATTCAAGGAAAATAAATGATTCAAGAGGTATGATTATTGGACAGTGTGGTGTTATCACAGAACAACTAAAAATCATTGGAATAAAACAGAGAGTCACACACACACACACACACACACACACACACACACACACACACACACGGACTTATATGGAAGACATAGCAGTAAAAAAATGAGCAATTATTGAAGTTAATTGTGAAAAACAACCATTTTTTCACATGAAAAAAATAAAAGAAATTCAGACTAATTTTTCAAAGCATGTAAATGAATACATTTTTGATATATTAAAACCTAAATATGAACAAAATTTTAAATTTAGAAATATTGTATCTATGGTAAACGTACAGCCACATATATATTGGTATGAGATAAAGATACAGAAAGCATAAATCATGAAGAGTAAGAATGATAAATTTATCACCTCAAAAGGAAAAAATGAACTGGAGAAGACATTTATAACACATATAACAACAGGTAGAAGATTAGCTTAGCATCCATAATAAAAGAACATGAAGAAAAATAACTTAGAAAAAGAAGAAATGCATTTTAACATGCAATTCACTAAGAGGAGTTCTGAACTAACACTATACATTGAAAAAGATGCTAGAATTCTTCAGCTATGAAAATTGTGCAAATATAACAGTGATATATTATTTCACAGCCACTGAAACAGAACAAAATTAAATATCTGAGGCTGCCATGTTTCTATGGCTAGAAACTTCATGAAGAGTTTTTGGTAGTAAAATTTATAAGACCACTTTGAAGAACAAAATCACAATTTCTAGTAAGGTTAAAAGATGCTACCTTTTTGCCCAGCAATTCTGCTAGTTGATATTTGACATTAAGGAACTCTTGCAATATATCAGATTACATGTAGAAGATGTTTACTATAACATTATTTGTAGTAGCAAAAAATAAGTGCCTACTCATAGGGAATGGGTAATTTTGGATAAATTCATATTGTGAAATACATTAAAATAAATAAATTAGACCAGTAAGCATCAATGTGAAGAGTTTTCAAGAACATTACAGTGAGTTTAAAAATTTAGAATTATCTAGTGTGACATCATTTACATAAATTTTTTAAATCACAAAGCTCCACTTCTGTAGTACTTATGGAGAGTAAAATTATGACAACACAGCCTGGAAGGCCACTCTTGAAATGTTTTCTAGTCATGTCCCTGGGAAAGGAAGGGCATGGGACCAGCGGGCCAAAGAATCTTTAGAGTATTATCTGTGTTCATGCCTCGCTAACACCAAGCACAACACTCCTCTCTGCCTTCCATACTGGCCCCCACACACCCTCAAGTGTTCTTCAACTTTCCATTTTCCCATCAAAGGATGGTTCCATTGATGAAAGGAACCTCTTCTGTCAATTTTCCATGTGGTGTAGCAGAGTATAGAGTAAGTAACCTGGGCACATTCAGTAATTACTTATTGGAATTACAGTATATTGGAACCAAAGGGCTTTTAGAGATCATATTGCCTAATGGTTTTCAAAATGTGTTCTGAGAAGTCCTAGGCTTCCCGGAGAGGCTTCTTGGAGAAAGGGGTGTGGCAGCTAGGACTCCATACCCATCACCTCTCATTCAGGTGCGAAAGTTCTGGTTTTATCTGCTTTCTAATTGGGGTACCAAATAAGATTTTGTTTACTAAAACACTTTCTCTCTTAGAAAGGAAAATAAAAACCACTGGGTTTAGTTTATTTTCTTTTTGAAAAGCAAAATAAAGGTTAGTTAAAGTCGTTTTCTAACAAGTCTTCATGCTCCCTCCATGTTTAATTGATTTGATGTTTATAGGATTCTGGGCAAATGAGAAGCTGTTAAGAAAGACAGGTGGGAGCCTTTGGTTTCTATGTCAATCCTGCCATATCATATAAACAGGAGGATGTTCCTCTAAGTATCAAGTCAGAAATGAAAAGATAATTATGTTTAATTTTCCAACCCAGTAATTATGGTATAAACTCAGGGAGGAAGGAGAAGGATAATTTCTCAATTTTTTTTTCTTTTTCTTGGGGTGACACTGGTTAACAAAATTATACAGGTTTCAAGTGCACAATTCCAGAACACATTATCTGTACACTGTTCTGTGTGTTCACCACCCCAAGTTTTCATCCATCACCATTTATCCCCCCTATACCCTCTTCTACCTCCCCAGCCCCACGCCCAGTAATCACCACACTGTTGTCTGTGTCCCTGAGTTTCTTTCTCTTTAAAAAATTAAAAATGGAACTGTCTTATGACCCAACAATTCCACTTCTGGGAATTTATCTGAAGAAACCTGAAACACTAATTCGGAAGAATATATGCATCCCTACATTCATTGCAGCGTTACTTACAATAGCCGTGATTTGGAAGCAGCCCAAGTGCCCATCAGTAGATGAGCAGATAAAACAGCTATTGTACATGTACACTACTTGGCCATAAAAAAAGGAAATCTTGCTCATTGTGACAGCATAGGTGGACTTGGAGAGCCCTATGCTAAATGAAATAAGCCAGTCAGAAAAAGACAAGTACCAAGTCTTTCCACCTATATGTGGAATCTATTGAACAAAATTAACTAACAACCAAAAATAGAGACAGACTCAGAGAGAGAGAGCGAGCAGGCTGACAGCTGTGGAGGCAGGGGACAGGTGAAGGGGTGGAGGGGTTGAGCTCTCTCAGATTTTGCAGTGTGCATCACTCCCTGCTCTAACAATCGGAAGAATTAGAGTCTAATCCATGGATATAACTTTTGGGTTCATTTTACCTAGGAATAACCCTGAAAATAAGCATTATGCATTAAAGACAGTGCAGTGATGTGTGAGCTTTTGGAAAGCAATTGTTTACTATTGTCTGAAGTTGCAGGAAGAAGGACTAAGCCATGAAGATTCATTCCTGCCTCTGTTAGCTTGGTAATCTCTAATGAAGTCATTCATGAGGCTAATCAGTTCTCTTCAAGGAAATCACTAAAAATTATGATAATTATATTAGGCACCAAAACTTGTGAGGAAGAAAATTCACAAAACCAACTTTGATCTTTACTCCAGAATCTGCTTAATGGTCTAGAAAACTAATAATCATTAATTTTCACAAGAGACGTCATATGGCTAGAGCTATAGTGTTCAGATAACATTCAATTATAATTTTTTCTAATGCATGGGAGCCTCTTTTAATAATTTTGAAACCAACTACCACAAAATGAGTTCTTTATTCCTGTAATACCTTCACCACAAGTCTTCAAAACGCAGAAAGCAATCCCACTTCCCAGGTTACATTGAAGAGCCAGAGTTGACCTGCCTTCAGACTCATTTGACCCCACAAATAGAATAATGACAACATCTCTCTCTACTGTTCCTGGAATAGAATATTTGAAAAGTAATGTATGTCTTTTATAGAATTCACCAGGTTAGGGATTATCTATTTATGTTTCTAGTTTAAACAAAAGGACCTGCAACCATACTTGGAGATAATGTTTAGAATAGCCCTTTTCTTCCCTGCTAGAGTCCAAGGAAGATGGTATAGCCACCAAACAGAGTGACACTGATGGGGAAAGGGTTGTCACAGTCTGTCTGAATGGATTTTGTAGGAGAGGGAAAACAGATCTCATAATATTTATCCCAATAATGTACCCAATAATATCCCAAATACACCCATATCCCCATCATAGCAACTCACAGTGTTTCATAAAATCCTACCTCTTATCCAGAAGTACTGTACACACAGAGTTTATAATGTCTGGATTATTCTGAATGAAAATGAAGAAATACAAAAATTATTTGTATTAGTCAGAAAATCTAGTTTATAAAAAGTTCGCCTCTGCTGGAAGAAAAGTTGCTAGCTACTTTTAGCTTTCAGTTTTGTAAAACGTTAGTTGGAAACTGAGACAGCTATAGATGAAAACATTTTTTTCAGCCTAAGTAGGAACCATCTCTCAATGCAGGCAGTGCAGAAAATAGCAGGTGGGTGCTGTATCCCCATGGGCGGGCAGGTGGAGAATACAGGGACTCCACTCCAGGTAAAGGAACTAAAAGCTCGCACCATATTCCAGGTTTGACTCTCACTCCATATATCAGAATTCCTCCCAGATGAATGTGTCATAACAAACCATCCCAAGATAGAATGGCTACATGGAAGGCTTCTTACTCTGAGTTTGCTGAGGAGTGCCTTTGTCTGATGAGTTGCTTGTATGTATAGTATCCCCCACAGCAGACTCCTTCCCTTGTAATCAATCACTAAATCAACCAATGGAGAGAAATTCAACTGGCTCTATAGCTTTACTTCTTTTAAATATACTATTATATTTTGTCTAAAATATATTTTGTATATTTTCGACAAAATAAAAATGGAGAGAAAATGTCAAGTTACAGCATAAAGAAGGACAAGCCCCTTACTATAAACATTAATAATTCTTATCTAGCTTTGCAGGTAAATCTATATGCTATGGGGGGAAATTAAGGTAACTTAGTATAATTTAAATTTTGAAATAAAATCTACCATAATATTATGATTATACCAGATTCTTTTTTCTTGATTTTATATTGTTTGATATTTTAAATAAAGCATTATTTAGTAAAATAAATTTTTTGTTGAAATAACAGAAAAACTATCAAGCCATTATCTCCAAAAATCTGCTACAGATTCTAAAAGAAAACAGTCATTCCTACAAAACAGAATAAAAAAACAAATAATTCTTGTACTTTGTTAGACACTTGAATTTTTCTCTGAAGTATGCATTTTCCTGTTTTACAGTGTGTGGTATCAAAGTCATAGAAACCATCGTGATCTTCTTTGCTCTGACCAGTTTTTGGTAACTTTTAGTGAAAAAAGATTAAAATTTCAATCCTCTCAGTACCCAAATCTTCTAATGGAAAGTTTCATTTTAAAGGATGCTTCTGCCCTTTTTATGTAACCTTAGAATGAAAATAGAGACCTTTATAGATGATCTAATCTATTCTCATGTTTCATTAAAAGTGGAGGGCAAAACCATCCCAAAGTAACAGGAAAAATGCTATCCTAGATAATAATCCTATATAATAAAGAATATGCAAATTGACCATCACACCGTAACAAAATGGAGGCCCCCACAGCAGGGGGGGGTGGGGCCTGCTGCTCTGAGGGTTGGGAGGGGGCACAGCGGGAGTCCCGGTGGCCGCAAAGAGGCCAAGCCAAGCCAAGCCGCCCTGCGGTCCCAGGGTGAAGAGGCCAAGCTGCCAGAGGTCCTGGGCAAAGAAGCTGCTCCACCAGCCGGCCTGCACTATGGACCTGTTCGGGCACATGGTGCGGAGTCCGGGGCCTCTGGCCCACAGCCCTCCGGCCTGGGTCTGAATCGCTTTTCTCTTGAACAACGTTTTTCCGCGCATGTGTGTACAAGTTCAGGGTTTTGTTTTGGTTTGGTTTTACACCAGAGATTGAAGGAATCGCCAGTGTTATCTTACGTGTTTTTTGAGTCATCCTCTGTGCTTCTCTGATTTTTCGGTTGATAGTTTCCTGGGTCATGGGAAGTCTCCCTTTCCCCAGAGTTAGGAGCACCAGCCCAGGTCCACCCATCGGCCCGGTCCTGACTGCGGCGGTGAGTTCCTGCAGGCTGGGGTTTGATTCCCCACGCATTAGCAGCAGGAGACCAGTGCCTTTGTTATTGCTGTGTGTCCAGGTTTTAATTGGACAAATGCTCGGTGGTCCTGGGCGAAGAAGCTGCCCGGCAGTCTTGGGCACCAGCTTAGAAAAATCTTGCAGGAGGAGAATTCTGTCTGGGTTTCCCCAAATTCCCTCAGCCCCTCCTCACCCCGCTGTAAAGGCGCAGAACAAGTGAGGCTCCTTAAATAAAAACCAGAGGTCTCCAGCAACGGTGGGCCTCTCTCAGCACAGTCATGTGGACTGGATGGCATTTGAGTATTTATCTAGGCACCATGACAGGGAACAGACAAGCTCAAGTCATGATCTCTGCCCTTAAAAAATTCACAATCTTATTAGAGCGCGTGGATGATAAAATTGCAATAATGACATCAGAATGTAAGGCAACAATACAGAGAGGAAGAGAGAATATCGCTAGGGTAATTTTCCAACAATTAGTACAAAGAGTATGTGCTGTGAATTAAATTAAAAAAATATATATGTGTGGAAGTAGCTGCTTCATGAGTATGGCATCCCTTCCTATTTTAAAGGAAGATGAGTTCCATGTGAACTGTGTACTACGCTATGATACTTGAGGCATAGGACAAGGGAGGCCCTAAGGGTACTGTGCTTTGATATTTGAGAGATTCTTTATTGTTCAATGTGATTTATTTCTGCACACCTCAGTTTTGTAATAGCTAAATTACTAGAATAATACATCTTGCTATAAAATATTACTAGAAGATCAAATGATCAGGTGACATTTATTCTTATTTCCTATAAATGAACACAATCTCTGGCATGCTAAAGTGAAAGGTATTATAGAAATATTCAGATAGGGAGATCTACAGGCTTGATTACAAGTGAGGTTTACTATCGCAACCTGAATTTATTGCTTATGAAAAAGCAGGGAGCCAACTAGAAACTGAACCAAATATAAGCCCTTGAAGGGCAAATGTAAATTGGATAAGCTTCACTATTACTAGAGCAACAAGAAAAAATTCAGATGCAAGAATGAGAAGCACATTGCATCTACTCTAAGTTGCTGCTAAAGAAAAAGAATGGTATACTACGAAAATACTTAATATACATATAAAGAGATTTGTTCAAAGAGGATTTCCTAGAGTAGGTGGTATTTCAGTTAATTTTTTTAAAATGTGAAGAGGTTAGCTAGATAAGAAAAAGGTGTAGGGGTCCCGGATAGCAGAGGGTGCAGGCCAGGCTGAGGGATCTCCCCCGCTCCACTGTGCACAAATTTCGTGCCCTGGGCCTCTAGTTTAATATAAAAGCTTGAGCAAAGACTCTACTTCCTTTAAGTGTTATACATCACATTAATTCCTTCTAAACTAACAGCTCAGTTCTCATTCCATAGAAAAAAAGGTAGTGCTATTAAAGCCAATTCTGCTCCTGTTTTCAGCTGAGTTTTAAAGTTCAATTAAAAACATAGATTTTTAAGCACTGCCTTATTTCACTGCCTCTCTTACAAGTACAGCTCCTTCAAAAATAGAAACCAGGTGGTCATCTTTATAGCAGACTCTACATTCTAACTCAGTGCCTGGTACACACTTGTGTATATCAAACAATACATAAAAATACTGCATGTGTGTCAGAAACTACATTAAGCTACCATTTTGGAATTATTAAAATTGATATATTTAAGTCACTGTTTAACATATAAATATTCCTGTTTTTGTTATAGCCCTTTTACCCCCTTGTTACCTGGGTAGCTCTTATTCTCAGCTTTATTCTATTTAATTATTTGTGTAAAATTCAGACAATGGATCAGGCATCTAATTGCAATATGGAATTGAGGTTCAAAATTTTTTTTAAAATATATTTTATTGATTTTTTACAGAGAGGAAGGGAGAGAGATAGAGAGTTAGAAACATCGATGAGAGAGAAACATCGATCAGCTGCCTCCTGCACATCTCCCACTGGGGATGTGCCCGCAACCCAGGTACATGCCCTTGACCGGAATCGAACCTGGGACCTTTCAGTCCGCAGGCCGACGCTCTATCCACTGAGCCAAACCGGTTTCGGCTGAGGTTCAAAATTTAAAAAACTGTCAAATATATCAGTCAAAAGTTTTTTATATAAATTAAAATAGATGTTGTAATAATGTGCTTTCTAATTTTCTGACATTACTCTGAACAAATATATATTTAATTTCTACATGGTCAGATGATGCTTATTGCATACTAACCTATATAACAAACTAATTTGGAGGATTTATGTTTCTAGGAATGCAACTTCACTCCAAAAGCAGCTTTCATTACACACACACACACACACACACACATATATACACACACAACGCACAATAGGGAAACATACATAAGCAAGAGTAGTTCCTGAGCCAGAATTTGCAATGTGAAGCTTAGTCTAAAAACTAAAGAAAAAAAAAGGAAAAAGGAAAATTCTCTTTCTATCTTGTCAGACTACCGACTGACAGTATCACACTTCATTCAACTTTCAGTATTGTCCAGTTGCCATTAAATACAGGCTGATTTAATATCTTGGCCAACTTAAGCCTGAGTCATATGGTAGATATCAATTAAAAGACTTTTCAGAGGAGGAATGGAAGAGAATAATGACTGAAGAAAGACATTTGTTGGGCAAAATGATATGAAGAGATAGTACATGGAACACACAGTAAAGAATTAATTTTGTTTGAAGAAAGAATGGTTGATTTTTTTTCTGCCGAATCTAAAGAAAATAAGAAGAAGTATGTATGTGAAATAATGATTATATGCTACTTTTTATTCTGAGCAAGTTCACCTCACGTAATTCTGTGTAAACTCCCAAATCTGAATCACTTTTTCATAGTAAACCTGAAAATATTTTCATTTAGTGTGCTTTCTTAAGGTTGAGAGGATTTTGGTTGGTCACTGAAATATTTCAAGTCCTTGTTTTAATATTTATTCTCTTCAAGATGACTTGAGATTCAGTAATGCTTTATTTTTATAAGAATGGAAATCACACACTCTGACAAACCTAAACTCTAAGCTTCAGATCCTGGTCCATATATATCATCCCTTATTTCTATAAACATGAGTCTCAGAGCTCTTATATTTCTTTCTCATTTCAAATAAAGGCAGATGTTTCTGAAATGGAATTACTGTATTTCTTAAATCTGCTGCTGAATGAGTCAAGAGCTCTAGAAATATTGCTATACTAACAAAATATAATTATCTGAGCTCATCACAACCATGACATTGGGGACGACTAGCAAACACTACAGTCCCTGTCCTTCAAATCTCAAGAGCCAAGTATCTATCTAGAGCTCCTCTACTTGGGTGAGCCTCAGGCATCTCAAATTTAGTAAGTTTAAAATAGAGCTGATCTATTCCTCTGGCAATCTTCCTCCTGTGTTCTCTTTAAAAGATGGTGGCAGCTTCCCGCCCCCCAGTCATTGAAGTCAAAAACCTTAGAATCATCCTTGAATTTTTATTATATTCATACTCATGTTCAACCAGTCACTAAGTCTGGTTGAAACCACCTCCTAAATCCCTCTCCCATTAACACTCTTCTATTCAGTCCTGTCACTGTCTTAGTTCATATTTTCATGATTTCTGCAATAGTTGATATGATTTCCCTGCTTCTGGATTTTCATCACAAGCTGGTAAAGTGGTTTTTTGTTTGTTTGTTTTTTTTCATTTGTGGTAGAGGGTGTTGTTTTGTTTTAATCTCTCTACTCCTTAATTACCCAAGGACTTCAAAATGCAACACAGAACTCATATTTAAACTTGATGCAATTGACCAAAAACATGTATCTCTTTGCCCTTTTGTGACTCTACCAAAGTTGTAATAAAATATTAAAATATAAAAACCCTCCAGAATGAAAGAAGCAACAGGAAAGAGCCCAAAAGTGAGTAGTTACTATCAGAAGTAACTTATTCATGTCACAAGAACCCCTGACAGTATCCAAACTGCAAGGCACCGGGTGGCAAGGGCCACAAATAATCATAGATACACACACACACAGTGTTTGACCCCCCAGGTCCTGTTCACCATCAAGTTGTCACTGCCTCAGGAAGGAGACCCAAGGTTTATACTCATGAGAACTTGAATCTGAGAGGCTATGAACCTAAACATCAGGCAAGTGATGCGAATGAGATAAAACCATCAAAGTTAAGTAAAACTCTAGCTATGAACCGCTGGACTATCAGACCCTATGCTGCCCTTCTCCCAGAACCACACGAGCAGGATATGCCCTCAGTTAGGAGAACTGGAGGCTTCTCTGGGCACAGTGTAGAGCCTCAGAGATGAGATTTCCAGAAAGTGACATTTGCACCCCTTTCAGACACACACACACACACACACACACACACACGCACACGCACACGCACGCGCACGCGCACGCGCACACACACACATCAGTGAAAATTCAGTCTTATGACCATATCACCCCACAGTAAAACCCACCAGTTATCAAAACACATCCAAGGGCAAAGAGCTTTCAGCCATCTTCCCAGCGCCTCATTCTTACACATGCACCCATAGAAAAACAAACAGCTAATATGAAAGACAGACACAAACAACCCAAATGATAAACCCAAATGAACCATAGTCAATATATGGACAAGTCAGGAAGCACAACTTAAAAGAAAACTATAAATATAACTTCTTTAGAGAGAATAAGAAGCCATATTTTATAAAAAATAAAATGTAACTATGAGAGAATAAGTAAGAACTGTTATATATTAAAAATCTGATAGCTATAATAAAATAATTCAATTAAAGTATTGAGGAACATAGTTCAAAAAAGCTCTCAGAAGTCAGAACAGACAAGAAAAAAAATGAAAAAGAACAGATTAAAAGAATTAGACATTAACCTTGGAAGTTCAACTTCAAGTTAAAAGAATTCAAGAGAGAAGAACAAAGAAATCTGTGAAAAAATAAACACTTGAAAACCTTTATAAAAAGTTACTATGGACAAAGACATTTCCAAACATAGTGTGTGTTGGTGGTATGAATATGCTGCCCCCCTCTAAAAACAGACTAAAATGTGTCCAATGAAGACTTTCTCAGAAAGCTACTGATCTCCATAGAAACAGAGTCAAACCCCAAAAGAGACAGGATCCAGGCAGTATATGAAGACAATGAAAGGAACTCCTGGAATGGTTGCCAACACAAGTCCCAGGAAGAACAATAAAGCAGGGATCCAGAGAATCCAGCCCTGGCCCAAGCCTGAGGAGATAATATTGGGAAATAATATTGACGGTTGTGAGCTAGGTAACATAGTGCATGGGGAAAAAGTAGGGTAATAGAAAATTATGGAAATGAAGAAACAGGCAATCAACAATTCTAGGAAAAACACAAGATGTTCAACTAAATAAACTTAGGAGAAGGATTCTACTGGGTTTGCAATAAAAATATGCATAGTGACCACCCACAAGAACTATTTCAATAAAAATGTGAGAAATGGAGAGGGTGAAATAGATGACAATTAATAATGAGAACCGAGGAATGGCAGTGTAAGCACATTATTTTGACATATGGAAGTAAGCCCCAGAATCTAAAAGACTTTTGAGAGATTGTTGTGCAGTAAAGTCCTGAGAAGAAAGAGAAGTAAAGCATATTCTAATTTCACTAAAGATCTTAAAGATCTTTTAGATCACTGATTAAGATAAAAATACATTATTTTAATATATTAATTTAATGATACTTTATTAGGCTGACTTTGCTGAATAATAAATTGCTCCACCCAGCTCTTTACTTCCTAATGAGTTTGAATCCCTTATGAGCAGAGACGCTCTTACGCATTTCCCATAAAACTGACATTTCATTCTTTTGTGTGAATTTATATTTCTATCTGGTATAATTTTCCTACTTCCTGAAAGACTTCAACATTTCTTGGAGTGTGGCTCTGTTGGTGTCTTTTACCCGTGCCTGTTTTTAAGGTTTGTTCTTTCACAGAAGTACAACAAAAATCCTGAAGTTTCTAAGAAGCCGCAAAAGACCCCTAAATAGTCAAAGCAATCCTGAGAAAGAACAAAGTGGAGGCATCGCACTTCCTGATTTCAAGCAATATCAAAAGCTACAATAATCAAAATAATATGGTCCTGCATAAAAACAGACACATAGAGCCGAAACCGGTTTGGCTCAGTGGATAGAGCGTCGGCCTGCGGACTGAAGGGTCCCGGGTTCGATTCCGGTCAAGAGCATGTACCTCAGTTGTGGGCACATCCCCAGTGGGAGATGTGCAGGAGGCAGCTGATTGATGTTTCTCTCTCATCGATGTTTCTAACTCTCTATCTCTCTCCCTTCCTCTCTGTAAAAAAATCAATAAAATATATTTTAAAAAAAATTATAAAAAACAAAACAAAAACAGACACATAGAGCAATGAAACAGAATCAAGAGCCCAGAAATAAACTCATGCATATATAGGCAACTAATATTTGGCAAGGGAGCCAAGGCTACTTACTGGACAGTCTCTTCAGTAAATGGTGTGGGGATCATTGAAGCTTCATATGTAAAAAAATGAAACTAGATGCCTACCTATATATCATCCACTAAAATGTACTCAAAATGGATTAAAGACTTAAATGTAGGATTAGGGTTAGGGTTAAGGTTAAGGTTAGGGTCCTAGAAGAAAACATAGGAAAAAAGGTTCCTTGACATGGGTCTTGGCAATAACTTTTTGGATGACACCTAAAGTACAAGCCTCAAAACAAAAACAAGCAAGTGGGACTCCATAACACTAAAAATGTTCTGCACAGCAAAGGAAACCATAAACGGAGTGAAAAACAACCAATGCAATGGGAAAAATATTTGCAAAGCATATATCTGTTAAGGGGTTAATCCCCAAAATTTATAAAGAACTCCTATAACTCAATAGCAACCCCGTCCCCGCAACACACAAAAAAACAAACAAGCAAAACACAAGAACAAATAATCCTATTGAAAAATAGGCAAAGGACCTGAGTAGACATTTTCCCAAGGAAGCTACACAAACGACCAACTGGTACCTGAAAAGGTGCTTAACGCTCTGATTATTAGGCAAATACAAAGCAAATCCACACTAGATATCATTTTACACCTGTTTGAATGGCTATCTTCATAAAACAAGAAACAGCAAATGCTGGCTGGGATGTGGAGGAAGGGAAACCCTTGTGCATTGTTGGCAGGATTGTGAACTAGCATAACCACTATAGAAAACAGCATGAAGTTTTCTCAAAAAATTAAAAAATAGGACTGTCATATGATCCAGAAATTCCACTTTTGGAAATATATCTGAAACAAAAATTCTATGTCCAAGAGATATCTGCACCCCCATGTTCACAGCAGCATTATTTACATTAGCCAAGACATGGAAACAACTTAAGTATCCACTGATGAATGGATAAAGAAAATAATATGTATATAATGATTATTCAGCCATAAAAAAAGGAAATCCTACCTTTTACAACAACATGGATAAATCTTAATGGGAATTATACTAAGTGAAATAAGTCAGAAAAAAAAAACTGGATGATTTCACTGATATGTAGAATCTAAATAAAAAACAACTACAACAAAACCACTCATAGAAGAAGAAATCAGGTTTACAATGATCAGAGGTAGGAGAACTGGATTAAAGTAATAAAAAGGTACAAACATCTAGTTATAAAGTGAATAAGTACTAGTTATAAAGTGAATAAGGGGTGTAACATTCAACATGATGACTATATTTAACCATGCAGTATATTTGAAAGTTGTACAGTATATATGAAAGATGTTAAGAGAGTAATGCCTAAGAGCTCCCATCACACGACAGAAAAACATTGTTTTTCTTTTTCTTTTTGTATCTGTATGAGGTGATAGATGTTAACTAAACTTATTTGGTAATCATTTCACAGTGTATGTAAGTCAAATCTTATGTCATACACTTGAACTTATACAGTGCTATATGTTAATTCTATTTCAATAAAACTGAAAAAATAAAAATTAAAAAAATAATGTAAGGAAAATGAAATCTATAATGCTGAGTCATTCTTTAAAAGACTGGGATGTGTCCTTCCATTGTTTCAGAACGCCTCCTTACCTATCATACTACATTTTAAAATTCCTTTCCATATGCTTTAGGAGTTGTATTTAGTGTTCAGGAATGTGATAACACAAAAAAATGGAGATAATATATGCCACGTTCTATGCAGAAAAAAAGAGACCAGTATCTTAAATGCTAATGTGACTCCCACAGTAAAAGATGCTTTAATAATCAGTAGGGCTGATGGACCAACGCCTTTGATGAAATTTTATCCATTTCAGCTGCAGAGAAATGCTGGGGCAGCCAGGAAATGCCACAAACACAGGTTTATTTTCTTTCTTGGATCTTCCTCTCAGGGCCCTGCACGGAGCTGGACCTTTCCCACCTAAACCATAAGAGGCCAAGGAAATGGAGGAGGAGTTGAGCCAAAGGGAGAGGTGCTGTCACTCTGGAAAAGATGCTGTAGATCAGGGAGGGGTGTCCCTTAGGTGTAAGTAGGGAATCAACACAGGGAAGAAAGCCTCCCTTTCCATCTGTCCCTTCGCACGTAAGCGTATCTGTTCCCTGCTTTGTCAAAAAGGGAAAACTCATGGCAGATTTTAAAATATCTTTGCATTTTTATTGAAAAGATATAAAAATGTGTTCATGTCTTTGGACAGTGCCTTGTCAATCACAATTCTCCAATTTAAACTCAGGAGTTCTAGAATCTCTTCTCTTTCCTTCTCTGCCATTGCAGTCCTAGACTTGAAAGTATTTGATCACTGATTTCTTTACTAATATTTGAATGCATCCTGATGGGATTATGATTTGCATATACATCTGGCAATAATAATTGGGATAAACAAACATCAATCTTCCTTTATCCCACTTACCTATGTGCACACATTGAGTGATGATTGTGAAAGTTACTGTGAAAATTCCAGGTATTAAGAATCACATTATTAAAGAGAGGAAAATGATTTATTGTTTATTGACAAATCTCAATGACATTGTTCTCAAGTAAGAAGAGAGACCTTTAGAAGTTCCTTCTCTCAGTATGCCAAGGCATTTGAAAGTTCAGTCCTATTAAATGCTAAAATTAGCAGCTACTAATTATTAAGCACTTACTCTGTAGCAGGCAGTGCAGTGTGAAGTTTGAATCTACTATCTCTAACTTTTATAAAGACCTTAAAGGCTTTATCTCCATAGGCATTATCACCAATACAAAAACTGACTTCTCCAGATCACATAGCTGGTAAATAGTAAAGCTAAATTTCTAAGAAAGGAATCTTGTTCCAAAGCCTGACATAAGTCACTTACAATTTTTACAGAATATGAAATAAATCATACTCCTTTAGCCATTAAAATTTAATCAAGCCATTACTGTCATTACTTTAACAATTAGTTAAATCACCTGCAAACAATGTTTCTTTTTTGCTACTTTACAAAGATTTGGGTAAGATATCCTGAAATTTGTTCCTCTGAAGTGGAAGGAAATTATTTTTTGTGAAACATCTATAACAGCAGATGGTGTGCTAGGTTATTTCACATTTATTATCTCATTGATTTTTACTAAAATAAACGGCAAGCTGTGTATTATTGTTTTCATTTACAGATGGGAAAACCCAAGCTCAAGTAAATGATTCCCCACCAAACATAAGTTGCAAAGTCTGAGGCAGAAGTAGAGGCCAGAGATCGCAAGGTCAGAGTTCTTGCAACTGTGTCTACTATGTGTTATTGTAGCAGCGAAAGAGCCTAAATGATGTAAAAGGATAATAATCCCTCAGGTGTCACTCACCAGCAAAGTCTCCTGGCCTCATTTAAGTAAAATAGTGTCCTTGGTTTTTCAGTAATTCTAAAGTACTGAAGGGAGTGGTCACTTTTATTTTATTTTCTTTTTTAAAATATATTTTTATTGATTTCAGAGAGGAAGGTTGAAGGAGAGAGAGAGAAACATCAATGATGAGAGAAAATCATTCATTGCCTGCTTCCTGTGTGCCTCCTACTGGGGATCTAATCCTGCAGCCTGGACATGTGACCTTGACCAAAATAGAACCTGGGATCCTTCAGTCCGCAGGTTGAGTCTCTCTCTCTCTCTCTCTCTCTCTCTCTCTCTCTCTCTCTCTCTCTCTATCTCTCTCTCTCTTATCCTCACCCGAGGATATTTTTTCCTTTGATTTTTAAGGGGAGTGGAAGAGAGGGGAAAAGACAGAGAGAAACATCGATGTGAGAGAAACACATTGATTGGTTGCCTCCTGCATGAGCCCTGACCAGGTTTTGGGCCTGAGGGGGAGCCTGCAACCAAGGTATGTGCCCATGACCAGAATTGAACCCAGAACCCTTAGATCCTCAGGCCGACGCTCTATCCACTGAGCCAAACGGGCTAGGTCCACAGGCTGATTCTCCATCCACTGAGTCAAATCATCTAGGACAGGAGTGGTCATTTTTAGTTAGATGAATTCTGAAACCTATACCATGTGCTTTATAGGGTAGTTATCAGCCTTACCATTTATTGAATACATTAAAAACACATACAGAAATCCAGATCCAAAATGGACCTCCTTGATGAGACAAAAATCATATACTCATAAAGCTGAGAAAAAAATAGATAAAATAAAGAGTTTTATTTTATAGGAAGGTCAGTTTAGAGTGATGAAAATAGTATGAAAATAAAAATGTTCATAGAGTTTTTCATCAAATTTGAGAAGATCCTTAAATTTTTATGAAAGAAGACAGAGCTGGACATATAAAAAGAAAATTATCATAAATATTACTTTATGTGATACTTAATACATAGATAAAGCAAGTAAGACTGTGGATTTGGTTTAGAGACAAATGTAGCAATGGAACAGAAGAGAAAAACTCCAGTTGATGCTAAGTCTATCTTATTTATCTATCTATTTATCTATCTATCATCTATCTATCTATCTATCTATCTATCTATCTATCTGTCTGTCTATCTGCTTACCTACCTATCTACTAGACACAAGACAGAAGTGGCATAAGGAAAGGAAGATCGAATAAATTATACTGAGATAATTATATACACACTTGGGCCCAATGCACGAATTCATGCACCTTGAAAGGAACTGTGGGCTGTGAGGCTGCGGTGGGCATAGGGGCGGGTCTCGGCTCATCCTCCATGCCCCCACCTGGCCCTCCCACCACTGCTCCCGGTCCCCTGTCTGCCAGCCCCGCTTGCACCCATTGCTGGTGCCTTCAGCAGGTGTGAACAGTGACTGCTGCCCTGATCGCCCCTCAGGAGCAGGGGGAGGTGGAGAAGCCCTCAGGGGCAATCAGGGCCAGCAGCCACCACTCACACCTGCTACAGCGCCGAGCGATTGGGACCAGTGCTGGGCACCGGCAGTGGGTGTGAGCGGCAGCTCCAGCGCTGACAGCAGGTTCGAGCAGCAGCTCTGGCAGCAGCTGTGGGTGTCAGTGGGGCTGGCACCGGCAGTGGGTGTGAGTAGGGCCATTGCTGGCAGCAGGTGTGAGAGGCAACTGCCGGGCCTGATCGCCCCTCGGGAACATGGGGAGGTGGAGAAGCCCTGAGGGGTGATCGGGGCTGGCAGCCACCCCTCTCACCCGCTGGCAGTGCTGAACGATCAGGGCTGGTGCCAGGCACTGGCAGCGGGTGCGAGTGGGGCCAGCACCAGCAGCAGGTGTGGGCGCTGGCAGTGGTGCGAGTGCCTGGAGGGACCACGGCGCACAGGAGCAAATAATTTTCAGTAACCACCAGAGGCTGCCCCGATGACAGCAACCGGCACCCAGCCTTAGTCTGACGCCTTCGCTCACCTGCTCCACCATCCTGCTGCGGCTGACTCCCACCATGGTCAGCACACGTCATAGCAACTGGTTGTTCGGTTGTTCCACCATTCGATCTATGTGCATAGTAGGGTTTTATATATATAGATATGAAAAAATAAAAACTGGATTTCTATCTCATTATTCCTTAAAAAACAAATAAATTAGAGATCTATAAAAATTAAAATTCAAAAAATTTTAGAAGAATATTTAAGAAACTATATGACCTCAGGATAGGAAAAAAAAAAATGTCTTCATTTAAACCCCACAAAAACATCTCATAAAGGCAGAAAATGATAAATATTGCTACATTAAATATAAAATTTATAAAAAAGTAACCATAAGAGGGTGAAAAAAAGAGTAAGAAGATATAATTAGCCAATCTATAATAATAAAAGCGTAATATGCTAATTAGACCAGACATCCTTCCGGACAACTTTCCGGACAAAGCCAGAGCTGTGAGGGAAGCCTGGGTCCCGGGTGCCTGCCAGCAGCCAGAGGGAAGCCCAGGTCCCAGGTGCCAGAGGAAAGCCGGTGCTGGTAGCTGGGGGAAAGAAGGCCTATTCTTGCAAGAATTTCATGCATTGGGCCTCTAGTTTAAATATAAAAAAATTATAATCAAATATATGAAGAATTTCTACAACTGGGGTTCAAAATGTACATATCCTTGACTGGGCAATTAAATCCTTCTATAAATTTCTTAGAGGATCTCTTCCAGGGTGACATGTATAAGAATGTTTATAGCAGTATTATTTTAAAAGAGAAAAGGTATAAAAATCCTAATGTAATTGTAATAAAAAGTGGCCTACTAGAAAGTGGAGGAAATGAATTAACTAAGATTACATGTATCAAGATGGGTGAACCTCAAACCTATAGTGTAGGGAAAAAATTAGAAGTAGAAAAATCCATGAGTACTTTAAAACATTTTAAACAAAATCTCATTGTAAGTCAAACACTTTTTATCACTTATACTCTTGACAACCTAATAAAGTAGATATTATTATTTCCATTTTATAAATGACAAACGGAGACCAAAAAAAAACTATGGAACTTGTCAGAAAACGCACTAGACATTGGTTAGAAATCCATACATATGTAATAAAATTTTAAAAATGAGAAAATAATAAACACCAGATACAGAATAGTGCTTGGTTACCAGGAAAATAAAAATAAAAATGGATAAGGAGAGCTATACACAGGGTTCAATTCTATTTACAATATTCTATTTCTTAAACTGAGTGATGTGTGAATGAATACTTGTTACATTATTGTTTTTATATTTTCATATCTGACTAATTCTTATGTTACAATAATCCTATCTAATAAAAGAGAAACATGGTAATTGGCGTATGACTGCTACCCTTCCCATTGGCTAATCAGCGAGATATGCAAATTAACTGCTAGCCAAGATGGCGGCCGGCAGCCAGGAAGCTTGAAACTAACATGAGGCTTGCTTGCTTCAGTGACGGAGGACTCCAACGTTCCCCGCCTGCCTTGCCAGCCTCTGAGCCTGCAGTTTAAGAAACATTGTAACAAATATAGAAGCTAAACAAAACCCCAGAAACTAGCTTTCAGCGAGCTGGGATCTCAGAGCTGGAGTTATACATTGCTTCGATTATAGAACCTAAACAAACCAGATACCTTCTTTCAGCAGCAGAGGCCTCAGAGCTGGAGCCAGAGCTAAAGCTGGCCCAGAATAAAAAAAAGGAGCAGTTGGGAGCTTCAGTCCCAGCCTGAAAACAGCCCTCAGCCCCTCACCCAGACTGGCCAGGTACCCCATTGGGGACCACCACCCTTAAGGGTGTGTGACCAGCTGAAAACAGCCATCATCCCCTGACCCAGGCTGGCCAGGCACCCCAGTGGGGACCGCCACCCTGATCCAGGACACCCTTCAGGGCAAACCAGCCAGTCCCACCCATGCACCAGGCCTCTATCCTATATAGTAAAAGGGTAATATGCCTCCCAGCACTGGGATCAGTGGAGCCGCGAGGCCTCCCGGCACTGGGATCAGCGTGACAGGGGGCAGCGCCCAAACCCCCTGATCGCCCTGTGGCTCTGTGTGTGACAGGGGGCAGGGCCATAACCTCCCTATCGGCCCTGCTCTGTTCCTGACAGGGGAAGGCGCCCCAACCCCCTGATCGGCCCTGTTCTGTGCCTGATAGGGGGGAGTTCCCCAACCCCCTGATCGGCCCTGCTCTGTGGGTGATAGAGGGTGGTGTCCCAACCCCCCCCCCCCATGGGCCCTGCTCTGTGTGTGATGGGGTAGAGCCATAACCTCCCCATCGGCCCTGCCCTGAATGTGACAGTGGCAGCACCCCAACCCCCTGATCAGCCCTGCTCTGTGGGTGATAAGGGTGGCGCCCCAACCCCCTGATCAGCCCTGCTCTGTGTGTGACAGGGGGGAGCTCCTCAACCCTCTGATGGGCCCTGCTCTGTGCATGACAGGGGGGAGCTCCCCAACCCCGATCGGCCCTGCTCTGTGTGTGACAGGGGGGAGCTCCCCAACCCCCTGATCGGCCCTGCTCTGTGCATGACAGGGGGCAGCGCCCCAACCCCCTGATTGGCCCTGCTCTGTGCATGACAGGGGGTGGCGCCGCAACCTCCCCATCGACCCTGCCCTGAGTGTGACAGGGGGTGGTGCCCCAACCCCCCAATCGGCCCTACCCTGAGTGTGACTGAGGGTGGCATCGCAACCTCCCAATCCACCCTGCTCTGTGCATGACAGGGGAAGGCGCCCCAACTCCCCAATCGGCCCTGCTCTGAGCCAGACCAGGGGCTGCACCTAGGGATTAGGCCTGCCCTCTGCCACCCGGGAGCAGGCCTAAGCCAGCAGGTCGTTATCTCCCAAGGGGTCCCAGACTGCGAGAGGGCACAGGCCGGGCTGAGGGACCTCCCCTCTCCCCCGAGTGCACAAATTTTAGTGCACCGGGCCTCTAGGCTATATTATAAAAGGCCAGTGGCCGTAATGCTGTAACACTGTAATGACCAAACGACCCATCACTGGTGCATTGATGGGCCTTGCGGTGCGGTGGGTCTCTCTGGGTCTCACGCAATTTTGCGTGCTGGGCCTCTAGTTTGTAATATTTTAAAATAAAGCACCCTGAATTGGGGTATATGTAAGATACAGAAAGAAAGAGAGGTTTGTCATATAAAATGCTATGTCCTTGCCAGGCTGACATGGATCAGTGGTTGAGTGTCGACCTATGAACCAGGAGGTTATCATTCGATTCCAGGTCAGGGTACATGCCCGGGTTGCAGGCTCAATCCCCAATGTGTGGCATCCACAGTGTGGGGCAGCCAATCAGTGATTTTCTCTCATCATTGATGTTTCTATCTCTCTTTCCCTCTCCTTTCCTCTCTGAAATCAATAAAAATATATTTTTAAAAAATGATGTATCCTTGGGCTTTGTTTTCATTTTAATTTATAAAAATAAAACAACACTCTTGTGTTTTTAAATAAAATAATTAACTTGAATATACTTCATAAACTATAAAATATTCTATAAACACTACCAGTTAGGGCTTTTACTTGGAAGAAATATTATTCATCTGTGTCAGGAAACAGAGCAGGTGTTGTGTCTAAGAAGGTAAAATTTCAACTCTCAAAAGGCCTGAATATTAAGGTGATGAAGACAGGCTGTGCTAAGTCACCCTGGTGCACCCCTAAGGACAAGTGTAAGTGTAGGTGTGTGTGTATGTGTGTGCATGAGTGTATGTGAGAGTGTGTTCCTGTGTGTGTGTGTGAGCACGAGTCATCAAGCAGCCATAATGGATAGTGTCTAATGGTCATAAAACACCACTGCTGAGCAAACACTGTAGAAAGGACTTGCTCTCCCAGGTTTGCACCCTGAGAAAATGCCAGACTATGACCGTCAGGCACAGAGGGCAGAATCTGCCTTCCTTCCCGGCCACCAGAAGCATCCATCTGCTAAAGCCATCAACAGGCTTCCAACAGGAGAATCCGTGCACCTGGCCACGGACTCTTATTTTCCATGGGACACCAGTACTGTGGCAACCACAAAGCAGAGAAGGCTGCTCTGCAGGAGAACTAATCACATTTCCTTTTCATTTTTCTCCCAGGAAGCAAGAGGCACCAGAACTGAGTGAACACCCCGGAGCTCTTGTTCTTGGCATACAAGGAGAGTACAGTTGGAAAGAGATGAAGAGGAGGAAAGACAGACATTTCCTCAATAGTACAATGGCAGAGAATCATATAATTCAAACACTTAAAAGGATATGGCTTTTAAAAAATACTCCAAGCTAAGAAAGTAGAAATATTAGATGTATCCAGAAAAATTATTTACGATAAATTTCAAAATATTTGTTCTGCTCTTGCACTCCCCCAAAAGAAGAGTAGTAAAATCTCTTAATGTATTCAAAAGAGAAAGTCAGTTTGTCTTTATATAACCCAAAACCCAAAGCCACTATTTTACTTATTTTATAATTTATTCAAATAAGAATCTCCAGAAATTATCGTAGAATTCTACACATCTATACTAATAAAAGTGTAATATGCTAATTAGACTGGGAGACCTTTCGGATGTCCTTATGGACAAAGCCATGGTGGCAGGGCCAAGGCAGAGGCAGTTAGGGGTGATTAGACCAGGAGGGGAGGGCAGTTGGGGGTGATCAGGCCGGTGGGGGGGGGCAGTTGGGGGTGAGCAGGCCGGCAGGCAGAGTGGTTACGGGCAACCAGGCAGGCAGGCAGGTGAGTGGTTAGGAGCCAGTGGTCCAGGATTGCGAGAGGGATGTCCCAGATTGGAGAGGATGCAGGCCAGGCTGAGGGACACCCCCCCATGCATAAATTCCATGCACCATGACACTAGTAGTTAAATAAAGCAGGATGCCTTTTCACCAAGTTAGGGTGCAGATAAATTATTTTGCAGCCTGGGGATATTTCTTTATGTTTGTGATTTACAGAAATTTGCTTAACCTGAGTCTTAGTTTTCTATTTTATATACGGGTATGTTATACTCCCATGCCTTAGATACCTCATACAGGCTGCAGTGAGCATCAAATGAGATAATATAAGGCGTCCCTCCAAAAGTGTATACACACTTTAACAACTAGTAGCTCAATGGATATTTCTTTCTTTTCAGACTTAACCCACTGAAATTAATAATTATTCAAAGTGTGTATACATTTTTGGGGGATACCCTGTACACATGCCAAAACTCTGTAATGCAAAAGCACTGAACAAAGATAGGTGGTTTAATATTTTAACCGATTCAGTCTACCAGTGTTTTTTTTTTTTTATTTAATTTTCAGTATATATTTTTTCCAATGTAAAAACAATGATAGAACTATTGTAAAAATCTGTTCCATAAAGCTGTATATTCATGCAATAAAGTGACATACAGTTCTAGGCCCCGAAGAATCTTCTCTTTTTTTTTACTTTCAATTTCTTCACTTATTAAGGTATTACTTATGTGTCCTTATCCCCCCATTACCCCTCCACTCATGCCCTCATCCCCCTGGTGTTTGTGTCCATTGGTTAGGCTTATATGCATGCATACAAGTCCTTTGGTTGATCTCTCCCCCTTACTCTCACCCTCCCCTTCCTTCCCTCTGAGGTTTGATGTTCTGATTGATGATTCTCTGTCTCTGTATCTGTTTTTGTTCATCAGTTTATGTCATTCATTATATTCTACAAATGAGTGAGATCTGTGATATTTATCTTTCTCTGACTGGCTTATTTCGCTTAGCATAATGCTCCCCAGTTCCATCCATGCTGTTGGAAATGGCAATAATTCCTTCTTTTTTACCGCTGTGTAGTATCCATTCTGTAGATGTATCACAGTTTTCTAATCCACTCATCTGCTGATGGGCACTTAGGCTGTTTCCAAATCCTAGCTATAGTGAATTGTGCTGCTATGAACATAGGGGTGCATATATCCTTTCTGATTGGTGTTTCTAGTTTCTTGGGATATATTCCTAGAAGTGGAATCACTGGGCCAAATGGGAGTTCATATTTAGTTTTTTGAGGAAACTCCATACTGTTCTCCACAGTGGCTGCACCAGTCTGCATTCCCACCAGCAGTGCACAAGGGATTCTTTTTCTCCGCATCCTCGCCAGCACTTGTCATTTGTTGATTTGTTGATTTTCTTTGGTTCTTTTGGCTACTAAAGAGGAGTGTGACAGTGAGGAGGATAATGAGGGTCAGTGAATGGTGAGGACTCCATGACCCACCTGCACTTGATCTGAAGTTAGCTCCACTTTCATCTTGTCCATACATTAGAATTATGCATAAGATTTTATGTAGTAAAAAATACAGGCTGTTCTGCTTTAAAAATATATAATACAATCATAAACAACAGACGATGGGGTTGGGGACTCTCCCTAGTGAACAGACCAAAGGAAAAAATCTCTAATCTAATATAATTCAACACAGCAAAGAGAAGCAATAAAAATAATAGTAGGTTGTGAATCAGGAAACTTGTATTAAATTCCGTACCAGCCAAGTATATGATTTTAGATATGTCATTTAACTTGTGAAAACCTGTAGGGAGCAGCTATAGGTTAAGTCTTGGATTGACCTGTGGCAGAACCACAAACAAGTCCCAGCTTGGAGGGCACAGCCCTCTTAGCGTAATTAAGCTTGACCTTATGACATCCCTAGATCCTCCCTAGGTAGCTAATGGGCTGTGGGAGGTGCAGCAAGTGCTGCCAAAACAAGAGAAACCCACAAGAACATTGTAACTATGGTGACCACTACCTTGTTTGTCTCTGACTATAAAATAAAGCCTCAGCTTACAGGTGGGTTCTTTCTGTGTCCTCATCCAGGCATGGAAGATCCTCTGAGCCCCAGCTGTATTCTCTTTGTCTGTCTTTTCTAAATTCTTCACTGCCCTCCCTCAGGTTTACCCTTGGCCATGCTAGCATGACACACAAACCTCTGTTTCCAGACATGTAACATGAAGGTAGTGTTCTCTAGTTTAAAAAGTATACATGTCAGTTCTGGAAACATTTGATTTAAGCAATTCCAGTATACCTATAAATTTATCTTTGACTAATCATTAACTGTTGATGAAACGTGCTAGGAGGAAAGGGGAGAAGGTAAGAAAAAAGAGGGAACTGGTGTGTGAGTGTGTGTGTGTGTGTGTGTGTGTGTGAGAGAGAGAGAGAGAGAGAGAGAGAGAGAGAGAGAGGATGAGGTTGAGATTTAAATCACTACTAAATATAGAGATAAATTCAGATAGTCAGAAGCCTTGTGAATAACTTGGCAGTGATGCTAACTTTGAAGAGATCATGGAGACTTCTTCTATAAAGCAGGCACCTTGGTAGTTACTAGGAACACAAATATTACATTGTTAAGCCCTATATGTTCCATGTCTAGTGATTCTTCTTACAAGTTTCATAATTTGTCTCAGTTTCATCATTTATAAAATGGGAATAGTAATAATACCTACTTTATTAGTTTGTTGAGAACATAATTTAGTATCTATAAAAAATAATAATGCTTGACATATGGTGAGATTTTTGTTAAATAAAAGTTTTAAAATATTAACTCTAATTAGAAATCAGGAAGTGAGATGTCCCCAGTTTTATTCTTCTTGCTCAAGATTACTTTGGCTATTCAAAATCATTTGTGGTTCTTTATGAATTTTAGAATTTTTTTCTATTCCTGTGAAAAATGCCATTGCTATTTTAATATGGATTGCACTGAATCGGGAGATCACTTTGGGTAGTATAAACATTTTACCAATATGAATTCTTCTAGTCCATCAACATGGGATATCTTTACATTAATTTATGTCCTCTTCAATTTCTTTCCTCAAAGTTTTATAGTTTTCAGTGAGTGTACAAATATTTCACTTCTTTGATTAAGTATATTTCTAAGTATTTTATTTATTTATTTTTGATGTTACTGTAAAGTGGATTGTTTTCTTCATTTATTTTTCACATAGTTTATTGTTAATATATAGAAATGCAACTGATTTTGTATATTGATTTTTTTCCTACAATTTTAATGAATTCATTTATTAGTTCCAGTAGGTTTTGCTGGAGTCTTTAGAGTTTTCTACATAAAGATCATGCCATCTGCAAACAGACACACTTTTACTTCTTTTTTTCTGAATTGCATGTTTTTTATTTCTAATTGCTCTGGCTGGGACTTCCAGTACTATAGTGAAGAAAAGTGGCAAGAGTGGACATCCTTGTCTTGTCCTGAATCTTAGATAAATTTAGCTTTCTAGTGTGGAGTATGATATTAGTTGTGGACTTGTTATATAAGACCCTGATTATGTTGAGGCACATTTCTCAATTAAAAACATGGAACTATTATATAATTCAGCAATTCTATGTCTGGGTATTTATCAAAAGGAATTAAAATCAGGATTTCAAAACAGATAACTGCATCATGTTCAGTGCAGTGTTATTCACAATAGCCAAGAGGTGGAAGTAACCTGAGTGTCCATTGACAGATGAATGCATAAAGCAGTGTGGCATAGTCATACAGAGGAATATTATTCAGCCATTTGAAAGAAGGAAATCCTGCCACTTGCAGCACCATGGATGGACTAGGGCGGGGGGCGGGGGGGGGGGCATTGTGTGAAGTGGAGTAAGCCAAACACAGAAATACAAATACTCTATGCTATCATTTAAATGTAGAATATAAAATAGTCAAACCCATAGTAGCAGAGATTAGAATGGTGGGTTCCAGGGGTTGGGGGAGAAGGGGATGATGATCAAGGGGTGCGAAGTTTCTGTTATGCAAGATAAATCAGTTCTGGAGGTCTGCTGTAAAGCATAGTGCCTATAACTCACAATACTGTGCTGCCTACTTACAATTTGCTAAGAGGGTGGATCCTGTGTTGTGTGCTCACCACACACACAAAATAATAGAGTGGAAGGAAACATTGACTGATGGGTACATTTACTCATTGAATTGTACTTGTTAAACATGTACAGCTTTTTCCATGTCAATCACACCTCAATAAAGTAGCTTAATTTAAAAAAAATAATTTATTAATTTAAAAAGACAACATTGAAAAGGAGTGGTTAATGAGGCAGGAGGAAAGTCGGGTAAATGTTGTGTCAAAGAAGGCAAGAGTGCACAATATGTAAAAAAGGAAATAGTAGTCAATAATATTGAATTATAATGAGACATTGAGTAAATACAGACTGATATTTTAATGAAAAGAGGTTCATTATTGATGAGAACATTTCAGTGGGTGGTGATAACAAAAACCTAAAAATAAAAGTTAGCTAAGTGAAAATAAAAGGTGAAGAAGTAGACACAACCAATAGAGATAATCCTAAAGGACACATATGTAATACCTTAATCAACAAAGAAAAAAAATAAAAATATAGAGATAGTCCTTCCATATTGTTAAAGGGAGAAAGGAAATTAGGTGGTAGATGGAGGAGTATAAGAAGAACACTTGGTTTTCTGTGTGTTTTTAAAATATTTTTATTGATTTTTATAGAGAGAGGAAGGGAGAGGGAGAGATAGAATGACAGAAATATCGAGATGAGAAAGGAACATCAATCAGCTGCCTACCACAGGACCCCCATTGGGGATCGAGGAGGAGACCCAGGCATGTGCCCTGACTGGGAATTGAACCAGTAAAGGACACCCAACCAACAGAGCCACACCAGCCAGGGCTTTCTGTTGTTTTTAATATGAGTTATATTAAAGTCTGTTTCCACTTTATAGAAAGAAAATGTTTGGAAAAAATCAGTGAATGAGTGAAGACTGCAAGTGGAGGGGAGAAACAGGCTTTTCTTTCATCTTAATCAGAAGGGAAATTCTGTGATAGCTATATGATGGGTTCCTTATTTGAATGCTTCTGCTTTCTCATTAAAGTTTAAAAATTTTTTATCATTGTGGGGGCATGAATATTCAAAGAAAGAATATATGAAATGGTCATCTTGGACATCTTGGAGAATTAGGAAGGAATTTATTAAGAGATAAACAGAGATGCTGGAAAGGTCTCCTTTGGGATGCATGGTACATAGATTTAGTGATACCACACATTGCGTTTTGCTCTCTTCTCAAAGTTCAATACTGCAGGTGTGGGGCACAGTATGGGAGTCAGGGGATGTTAGATCGAGCCATGGCTTTGATTTTTCCATAGGAGGCATGTGAAAGAAAAGTGGGCATTTTATTCTTTTAGATGCTACAGCTTCTTACACAGATATACTGCAGAAAGTTCTGTCACACGATGCACAGAAAAGCCAGGAATGGAGAATCTGGATTTGCTGTCACTTATCATGGTTCTACTCTAACAGAATTGCCTTTTTCCAAGTAAAGAGCTGTACAAGTTTATCAAGTGATATCAGATTCTTTGAACATCGTTGGTTAAAGCAAATGGACTGCTGAGCTTTGATAAGTCTTCTCTTAGAAGAATTATTTAAGGTCAATAAAATACACAAGGCAATCACAAATTACAAAGTTACAGAAATGACAATCCATTTTCTAACTCTGAGTTCCAGAGGCAATTGTGGTCATACCTAAATCTTGAGTGATTTCATATTCTGCTGACCCACCTTTGCAGGGTATTGCAGGATAAAAATGCCCTTTCGGAACACATTGACATTGGATAAAGATGGAAATCTCTATTAGGAAGATCATTATTTACAAGTTATAATAAGTGAAATATTTAACTTTTGGTTAACACGTATTTTCTGGTAAGATGTTTTAACAATGTGCCCATGAAAAGGTTCAACAGAGTATATCACTTGCCTGCGGTGATATGACTCAGAAAAGTGTAATTCCTTGTGACCTATATATCTACCTTAGGCTCATGTGGCATTCTTTTTCTTTTCTTTAAAAATCCATTGAAAAACACACACGTGGAATAAAAACATAACATCCTTACTCTTGGAAAGAACATGGGGCATGTGTATAAATAAAGATTGGGGATCCAGTGCTTGTTGCAGTTCCAGGAATTTGGGAGGAAAGAAAGGAATCTGTAAGGGAGTCACCACCCCCAACTATCCCTACAGGACCTCCCTAGACCACTCTGTCTGCTGGAGACCATCCACCTTGATGTGGTACTGACCTCTGTACTGGTAAAAACTGTATTCTTCTAGAACAGTTAGTGCAAATTGAAACACTGTCCTAGTTCTTTAGCATATGTGAAATGTGGCTCTACTGGAGAGAGACTTACTTTTTTCTTAAAACTCCAGTGTCTACACATACAAATAAATGTTATTGCCTTCAGAATACTCATTTTGCATACAAGTTAATCCAACAATGATCTCATTGTTATTTTGATGACTACCTCTTAGAGATGGTGTATCAGTCATCTAAGGATGTTAGTGTCATTAGGAGACCCAATTAATCATTTTAAATCCTCTATGGCCCCAACGGGACAGACAGATGAACCACTAGATGAATTACTGATAGACTTGAGGCCACAGCTCCCTCTGGGTCTATTCCTAGAATTTGCTACAAAGATGAGTGGGTTATTCGATTTTCTGAGTCTATGAGATTTTCTGCCTGGAAAATAATCCATTATTCTGTGCCCCAGATTCCTTTATAAGTAAGTTAATTAATTAATTAATTAATGATAAAAGTGTCTGAAAATCATCAGAATAGCCAGCATACTGATTTCTTCTAACCAAGTCTTTTTAAAAATCTAACTTAAAAATTTGCCAAAGGACATAAGAATTTGTTTTTAAGGTGGTATGAAATAATAGAAAATATATATACACTGAGTGGCCAGATTATTATGAACACCTGATGTTTGTAGGCAAATTAGCTATAATTTCGCACTGAAGTTGCTAGAGGGCCAGACCATTACAAATAGGGAAGCAGTTTGTTTACCATGACAGTAGAAGTGATTTTTTTCTGAAGATATGGGTAAACAATGTGATTTAACAGCCTTTGAACATGGGAGATTATATATATATATATATATATATATATATATATATATATATATAGAGAGAGAGAGAGAGAGAGAGAGAGAGAGAGCAGATTATAATGACCACCACAGCAGTACTTTGTTGGGTCACATTTTGCCTTCAATACTGCAGCGATTCTTCTTGGCATTGACTCCAAAGATGTTGAAAGGTGATGAGAGGAATCTGACACCATGCCTGATGAATAGCACTGTCCAGTTCTGTGAGATTTGATGGTTGTGGAACCAGCTGCCTGATGGCTCTTTTAACTTCGCCCCACAAATGCTCCATTGGATTGAGATCTGGTGATTGTGGGGGCTACCTAAGCAAGGTAAAGTCTCCCTCATGTTCTTGAAACCACTCCTGCACAATATGAGCACCGTGGCATGGCGCATTGTCTTGTTGGAAGAAGCCATCTCCATTGGGATACGCCATCAACATGATAGGATGAACTTGATCAGCGATGATACTTAGGTATGTTGTGCTATTCAGACGTTGTTCCACACGAATTAAAGGGCTAAAATCATGCCAAGAAAACATGCCCCAAACCATAACACTGCCCCCACCAGCTTGAAGGGTTGTACTCATGCATGTGGGGTGCATGCTTTCATGCTGTTTCCGCCAAATTCTCACTCTTCCATCTGCATGATGCAACTGGAAATGTGATTCATTGGACCACATAGCTTTTTTCCAATGCTCAATAATCCAATCCTTGTGTTCCTGTGTGAATTGGAGATGTTTTATCTTGGTAACTGCAGACAGCAAAGGTGTTTGAACAGGCCTTCGGCTTCCATATCCCATACAATGCAGTGTACAGCTAATTTGCCTATAAATGTCAGGTGGTCATAATAATCTGGCCACTCAGTGTATATATACTAATATATATATATATATATATATATATATATATATATATATATATATATATATATGTCTCTTCCTTGTTCTTTGCACAGAACTCCTAAAATGCTTATACTTTCCTAATTAGAAAGAGCTCTAAGAACATGTTTTGTTCTAATAAAACATCATCTTTGACCCCAGTTCCTAAAAAAGAGTTCCCAAATCCCTTGGAATTTCCTGGGTGAGAGAAGTGTCTTTGTTCTAATGAGGTGACCCTTGGTGGGCTCCTGAACAGCTTCAGGATCATGGCTGGTCACCAGAAATACAAAGATATGAATAGAAGCTTAAAACTTTCAGCTCCAGGAAGGGGATAGGAGCTAGAGATTGAGTTAACAATCATGCCTAAATGATGACGCCTCCATAAAAATCCCAACAGTACAGGGGTCAGAGAGAATGGATGCTGAAGCACGTTTACATGTCAGGAGAATGGTGCAGCCCAACATCACCAGGATAGAAGCTCCTGTGCTCAGGACCCTCCTGGAACTGGCCCCATATAATCCTCTATCTAGCTGTTCATTCATATCCTTTATAACAAACTGGTAATTGTGTTTCCCTACATTCTGTTAGCCATTCTAGCAAATTACTAATCCTAAGGAAGGGGTTGTGGGAACCCTTACTTATAGCTGTTTTGTAAGAAGTCCAGGTGACAACCTAGCACTTAAGACTGGTGTCTGAAGTGATGTCAGCCTTGCAGGACTGAATCCTTAACTTGTGGAATCTGATGCTGACTCCAGGTAGTGTCAGAATTGAATTGGATTAGAGGACACCCAGCTGGTGTTTCAGAGAATTACTTGAAGTGTGAAAAAACACCCCATATATTTGGTGATCAGATGTGCCATGTAGTAATATAAGAGTAAAGGAGAAACCCAGAAGTGTGTTTTTCCTGTACAGGTAATGAATTAGATTCAAATACAATAGGTAAAGCATTACAGATAGAACAGAACAAAAATTTCCCCCTCTCCATCTCAATCTCTCCCCCACCTCCAAAATAGCCACAATTATCAATGTATTATATATCATTCTCAATAGTAAAAAAAAGTATTTATATACATACATGTACATAGAGAAACATACAGAATTTTCCTTTTCTTTTAGCTTACATCTCTCCTACTGTGTGTTTTATTCTAATTCTGGCCTGGGAGACCAGAGTAGAGTGAATGAGAAGTGGGAATATCTGAGATAAGCGTGGAAAGGAAGGCAGGAAACAGACCATGTTACATTTTAGGCAATGGTAAGAAACTGGTGTTTATTCTACATTGTTTTTAAATCCTTGAAGCAGAAAACTGTCATAATCAGACTATGTCTAAAGAACACTCTGGCAGCTGAGTGGAGACTATCAGAATGGGCTTGGTCCATACTGAAGAGGTACTCAGAGCTGAAGGATTAGAGAGAGTAAATACAGACAATTAGCGAAGTTTTGTTGTGAAGGGGAGCAGAAAATTGGCATTCCTCCAAAGCAGGCTCCCAAACACTTTATTCAGCATGTTCTTCCTCTTCAAATTCCCCTGGGTGTCCTTGAAACCAAAGTTTTTAGTTTATCATGGATTTTTTTTTTTTCAAATAGAGAAATGAGCAGCATCACAAGATGGTGGGGTCAATGCTGGGATCACTGACCTAGCACATCCCAACCCTCATCTCCAGATTGGTAGTTTCTGTCCAGCTAGATTTTAACTCAGAACTTAAAGTCTCGAGCTATTTTTCCAAAACATTAGTATTTGCTGAAGAATCTTCCGTACATCACCTGAATAACCCCTTCTCTTCTTCTCTAAATGAAACATAAATTCCAACTCAACATTCAAAGCTCTGCTGTATTTTCCTTAGTGATGCCCTCAGTATCACCTTCACATACCCTCTCTTTCAGTCAACTATAGCTACTCTCTGTATATGTGCCTATGATTTGCCTCCCTGTGCCTTTGTTACTTGAATCTGTTTACATAACATAACCAGTTCCTCAACTCTACATGGCCAAGTGCTATGTGTTTTTTTAAGGCTTAATTCAAATGATTTCCCTTCTGAATTTCCAGCCAAAAAGATCATCTTCCCTCCTTCCAAATCCTACAGAACTGTATTCTCTCCTAGCATTTTAATTTTATTCTTTGCATTTTGTTTATGTATGAGGCTGTTCACGCTCCCCTTCAAGTTTCTAGTTAAGCCTTTTCAATATGTCATGTATCTAACAGTAGCCAATAAATATTTATTGGATAAATATTAAGTACAGTGGTAACAGAATGTTAAAATAAGATACTTCTTACCCTGTCTCAGTGTGTCCTCTAGGCTGGTGCTTTTCAGAAGATTTTGTGAATACAAATCACCTGGGGATCCGATTAAAACACAGATTCGGATTCAGCACGTCCTGGATGGGGTCTGAGGTTCAGCATCTGTACAAGTTCCTCATGAGGATGCGGCTTGGACTACATTTTGTACTTGGACTACATTTTGAATCTCAGTGCATTGAATGGGTGCCAACAAGTGCACATTCCAAAGTGGGACCACAAAAGCAGGTTCTTTAACACTACAAAGAAGGATGCTTGATGCTAGTGACATGGAACATAAAATGAACCTCTAGCTTGCAAGAAAGGTTAGAGTGGCCAAAGGGGGGCTTGAAGTTTAGAGTAATTTTGGTAAAAAATGTTGCATATGGAGGGATCTGTCCCCCCCACTCACCCCTAACTTATGAGAAATAGAGAAAAGATGCTCTTGAATCGCTCAAGCCTTGGGAAAGGTCTAGAATGAGACTAAAATAGAACTTGATTTGAATCCTCTTGAGTGTAAGAAACACAATGCCTGAGAAAGCCAAAGAAAAAGAGACTGTGTTTGCTGAAGTGGACAGTGTTCCTCAGGGAGCCTGTGATGTTCAGGCAGCTTGCATGCCCAGATTTTGCCAAAGGATCTGTGTCTCCTATGGAGCAGATGTAGACACAGCGATGACAGTCAGTGTAGGGATGTCTTGGGTGTTGCTCAGATGGGCCATCAGAATGTGTCTAGGGACCTCACCAGAAAGCTACTGCAGCTGCTTGGATAGATCCCCCAGAGATGAACGAGGATTTGAGCAAATAACCAGACATCTTGCATTTGACCCTATCAAGAAAACAGGAGTGAGAGGCCTCTGGTACCGACACGGTGCCCCAACTATCATAGAGAAAAAGACTCAGCTTTAAATACTTGCTAAAACTCAAGGATGGCTCCACAGACCTACACGGAAGGGGAGGAAGAACGTTAATAAAGCTCTAATAGATCTTTGACTATTACGTGGGAGTGGGCATGTCAATTGATGCCCTGAGACAATTTGGTAAACTAAAATGTTCAAAGAACTTCTTGGTTATCTGGGAATAACATAGAAGTCAATGACATCTGCCCAACCTTACTCTAAGAGGGTGGGAAGGAAAAAGCCCCCAAAATAAGTTTGAAAGGCTAGCTTGAGACAAAAATAAAGTTACTTTAAAGTTTCACTCTGTGAGTCTAGCTTGTTTAAAGACATAATTACACAGTGACTTCAAAACATGATATAAAATTCACAAGTTTATAAGTTCCAGTTGGCCTTAAAACTAAGCCAGTAAATACCTTAGCTTGAAAGGTGATGGCGTTAGACCAGGTCTTCCACGAAGCAAATGTCAAGATGGGATTCATTAGCTGCATAAAGATTTGTTAGGAAAAATATAGAGGGAGACAGGAGCAGCTGAGAGACCTGTCAGAGATGCACAACTGCCCCTGGGTGGAAGGGTCTTAGACGGCAGTATAGTTCTAAGTGAACTTGGCAAAGCCTTTGGAGAGTCCTGACATCAAAGTCATTTGTCAGAGGAGTCTCCTGTCACCCAGCTAGTAGGTCCGCCTTTGCATCTCTGCCCTGCTCAGTCATTCACTGGCAGAGCCCACAAGAAGCATGGCCTCAGTGGAAACACAGTAATGGATTGCAGAGCACAGCAGCAGGTCAATCATGCTCTTAGTAGTCAGAGATCTGAGAGGTGCATTATCATAACTTCTATAGTGGTTATACTAACTTTTAATTTATTTACCTACTTATTTTTTCCCTGGGACCTTGAACTAAGAAAATAGCATTTCAGGATGAAATATGGCTCATGCTGTCATATTTTGAGAAGGTATTATTGGATTACTCTTGGGAAATGTATTTATAAAGCTGAATGTGACTATTTCTCTTCATCAGAATTGAAAGGGTATTATTACTATGGGCATACATTCAACAGTATCAAGAGGCAGTCATATTGAGTCCAGAATATATCTCCATGATAGCAAGAATCTGAATATGGCTTTCCAAGACTTCCAGATGACTCTAAGTCAGACCAATGAAGCACCCTGTATAGCATTTGGTTATTATCCACTAATATGAACATGATCTTAAAATACAAACTCATTTTAAAATAAAAGATATTCTCACTAAACTGTTTATTTCAAGAGAGTATAATTAATATCCAGCTTTCCAAACATTATAATCTATAATTTTTATTAGTTGCTAATCATCAAATGACTCCTTTACTAAAAGCAAAGAATAATTTAAGAAGTAAGACTGATGCAAAGCAAACACAACTAGTTTAACTCTTCAGTCATCTCTAGAGAAATGTTCATAAAACTAAAGGGCCCAGGGAGAGTAAGAAATTAATTCAGTAATTTTATCTATGCAATAAGAAATAAATATGTTAAATATATTTGACCGACTCAACTATTTGTTTCGAAACTGCCTTTGATTGTATTGTAAAAATAGCCAGATTGACATATTTTTGAAAAACATTTTACCCATAATTTTAGCAGCCTGTAAACATAGCCTTAGGGGTGAATAATAGCAGCATAAATATAAGTTGGAGTAGGACTAGAAGATATGCCAAATAAGGACAGGATCCTAAGGAACTTAGCATAATGGGGCATGAATAAGTGAAGACTAAAGGGAACTGAAATAAATACTCTAATCTTGAAAGCTAGGGGATTCTTACAGATCATTTCATCTTCCTCTGAAAGGAAGATATCATCAGATCCTTACTTTGTAAGCAAAGAAAAAAATGTTCCCTATCTTTGTCATAGAATAACTGGAAATTCAAAAACCATTTTCCTTTGTGGCCTCCCATGAGGTACAGTTGACCCTTGAATAGCAGGAGTTTGAACCGCATAGGTCCACTTACCTGCAGATTTTTAAAATTTGTGGTATTGATAACGACAGTACACTATTATAAGTGTATTTTCTCTTATAATTTTCATTCTAACATTTTCTTTTTGCTAGCTTACTTTATTGTATATAATACACGTAACATACAAAATATGTGTTAATCCAATGTTTATGTTATGGGTAAGGTTTCTAGTCAACAGTAGGCCATTAGTTGTTGAATTTGGAGAGTGGCCAAAGTTATATGTGGATTTTTGACTGCACAGAGGGTGAGCGCCCCTAACTCACATGTTGTCCAAGGGTCAACTGTAATGTCAAAGTTCATACTAAAAACCAAATGTTGCCGAAACCGGTTTGGCTCAGTGGATAGAGCGTCGGCCTGCGGACTGAGGTCCCAGGTTCGATTCCGGTCAAGGGCATGTACCTGGGTTGCGGGCACATCCCCAGTAGGAGATGTGCAGGAGGCAGCTGATCGATGTTTCTCTCCCATCGATGTTTCTAACTCTCTATCTCTCTCCCTTCCTCTCTGTAAAAAATCAATAAAATATATTTAAAAAAAAAACCCAAATGTTATACTATCATAGATAACTAGGCCCTCTATAAGTCCATTATACCTGTATATACTTCCATTTTCAGTATCTTTATTTTGACATATAACATGTTAATTATAAAATGTCTATATCCTCAATAGACTTCTAAATGTATTGACGATATTGAGTACTCCTTTGCATTACCAGCAACTAGTAGTGTTCTTGGTAATTAAGAAGGATTTTTCCAAGTTTAAATTTTAGCTCCACACTAAATGTGTTTTCTTTAACAATTTAGAAACTTCTTCAAGACACAGTTAAAAGTGGGTTTATAACACTACCTCACTGTGTTAGTGTGAGCATAAATGAAATAATGTATGTAAAGATTTAGAAAGTACTATATGTAGTTATTACAAAATGATGATAAATTAATACTATCATCATGACCTTATACCAGGTAGCAGGTAGCATGTAAATAATGATTGAATTCATGGGTTTTGTGACCCTAACTATCAGCCCAATAATAGTCCCTAATTGTAAAGACTGTGGAAGTTCATAATGAAAATAAATCATGTTAAATACCTGACTCTGTAATACCGTACCCTATCATTCTTGAATTATTTGTGCAGGTAGCATCCTAAATCATGCACATCATAGCCAAGACCTTGAATGGTGGCAATGTGGGAGGGTAAAATTAAAAAGACAGAACAGTTCCTAAGAGAGAAGCTGCATGTCCAATTCTTAATTCTAAGAGGTATAGTAAATTTGAATTCCATATAAGCCAGTGCTGATATCAAGTAACTGATATCTAAGGAAAGAAACATGGTTTGATGCATAATTAGCAAAGCTTGTCAATGATGAGAACACTAAAAATTAGGGACTAAGTCTCAACAGGAAAATGCTGGTAGCAGAAATATTACAAAATAAAAATGTTTAAGTCCTGTGAAACACAGATTCAATAACGTGATGCCTCCTGAAAAATCTAGCAACTGAAAAACTTCAAGATCTAATAAAAGTTTTCAGAAGAGAACAAGTTACAAAATAAATATTTAGACATTGATTGTTTCTCTATATACTAGCAATATATAGTTAGAAAAGATAATGAAACGATTCCTCATTCAAAGGAGTAACAAAAATATAAAACATATAGAAATAAATATATCAATAAATACACAGGAACTACATTCCAAACCTACAAAAATTTACAGAGAGACAGAAAATAAACCTTGAGTAAGTGTAAAAATCCAGAATAGTAGGGATGAGAGGATTCACCATTATAAATATATCAACTCTTCCCAAATTAATTCACAAATTTAAAGCAGCTCCAATATTAATCTCAATGAATGGTTTGGAACCTATGAAAACACTCTAAAATCCATCTGTAAGAATAAATGAGAAAAAAAAGTCAAGAAAAAAAATAAATTGAGGTGCTACAAGAAGTGCAGGAGGAAGAAGTGCAACTCTAAGTGAAAAATCAGAGGCAGGATCAAACCAGCATCACAAAGTAAGTTCAGTGGCAGAGGAAATCAATGAGAAGGGCCATGGGAGGCTGCTGGGGCAACCCCTGCTGGCCTTTGTGGAAGGTATGTCATTCTTGGGTATTTGGAGATGATCTTTAGAGGTTAGAAACAAAGCAAACAGGGCACCAACAGCATTCTCACCCCTCTGAACAAAGGCTCCAAATTCTTCTAGTGCTTCTTGGTCTGTTATCATATACCTTCTAACATGCATTTGTCCCATCATGCACTGTCCATCATGGAGGGGCAGAATCAGGTTGATGCTTCCCAGAGTTGAAGCACCTGCCTCAGGCAGCTTAGACCAGCCATAGGATTCCAGCCCCCCACCTGTCCAAAAGGAGCCACTATCCTCCACCATCTCCATAGCATGTCAACATAGAGATGGGAAAAGGGTGAGGATAAGTACTGTCCTTCTGATTTTTTCAAACATTTCCATTCATGTTTGGCAGTGTGCACAATCAACTTCTTAATGACTGGCTGCATATAACATAATTGGTTAAGAGCACAGAATTGAGCCAGAGAGTGTGAGTTTGGATCCCGACTCTGTCACTTACTTTCTAAATGTGGATAATTACTTAATTTTTCTTTTTTTTTTAAAAAAATATATTTTATTGATTTTTTTACAGAGAGGAAGGGAGAGAGATAGATAGTCAGAAACATCGATGAGAGAGAAACATCGATCAGCTGCCTCCTGCACATCTCCTACTGGGGATGTGCCCGCAACCCAGGTACATGCCCTTGACCAGAATCGAACCCGGGACCCTTCGGTCCACAGGCCGACGCTCTATCCACCGAGCCAAACTGGTTTCGGCAATTTTTCTAGGCCTATCTTGGGTTAACTGGGGACACTATCCTATAAGACTGTTGTGAGGATTATAAGCAAATATACAAAGCCTTTAGAAGTATGTTTATTACATCTACACTAATAAAAGACAAAGATGCTAACTGAGCGTACCTTCACTATGCCCCTAAGCCACGCCCACCAGCCAATCAGAGCAACTATATGCAAATTAACCCAACCAAGATGGCGGCTGGCGGCCGGCAGCCACAGAGCTGGAGCAAGAAGGAGGCTTGGTTGCCCAGGTGATGGAGTGCTGGGAGCTGGTCCATGCTTGCTGTTTCAAGGGACCTGGCATATATGGCATACTGTTCTTAATATGTTTGCTCACCTTCTAGGCACCATGTGTTTTAACCGAGGTCTCTGAGAAAGGTTGTTTCCCCAGGTAGGGATTTTCCCCTGAAGTTAGGGAGGGAATAAAACCTCTTAACTAAGTGCCAGGTGGGTAATTAATCACTTTAACTACGAACAATCATGCTTAAGCTACATAATCTTTACTCCCTGGAATGGAGATAAGAAACGCCCTAACCTTTGAAATAGAGATTGATAGGATTGGAATCAACTGGTATAAATACAGATGTAACAAGACAGCAAGAGAGAGAGAGAGACAGAAATTGGCACAGAACCTACACAGAACGTTCTCTAGAGACAGAAGAACTTCGCTGGAGAGAACATGGCAAAAGATCCTGGACAGAAACTGGCCTCAGAACCTAGAGACAGAACCTAGCGAGAGAACATAGCAAAAGATCCTGGACTGAACCTGACTACAGAAATTGGCAAGAGAACCTGACTAGAACCTGGTGACTGAACCTGGCTGGAGAACCTGGAGAACCTGGCTGGAGAACCTAGCAAGAGACCATGGACACAGAACCTGGCTGGAGATCCTAAACAGAACTTCGCTGGAGATCCAGACCAGAACTTGGCTGGAGATCCTGGCTAGGCTTCTGATCAACTGAACGCTGTCTCCGTGTCCTTCCTTCTTCGCCGACTCCATCTACACCTATGGGGAACCCCTGGACCTGCTGGGGTTGGACCCCAGCAATGGAGGAAGCCAAGCTTCCCGCCAGCCCTGAGCCAGCAGTGGCCTCCGCTCATGGCAACAAAGTTTCAATTATAGAAGACAATTTAAACCCAGATACCTGCTTCCAGCCAGCCTCCACTGGAAGCTTGGGGTTGTGGCCAGCCTGCAAACAGCCATCAGCCCCTCACCCAGGCTGACCATACCCTCATGGGGTGAGGGTCCCTGCTGGGGGGCTTAGCCAGCCTGAAAATGGCCTTCAGCCCCTCACCCAGACTAGCCAGGCACCCCAGCAGGACCCCCCACCCTGAAGGGGCTGTGGCCAGACTGCAAACATCCCACAGCCCCTCACTCAGGATGGCCAGGCACCCCAGTGGGGACCCCCAAACTGAAGGGGCTGTGGCCAGCCTGCAAACAGCCATCAGCCCCTCATCCAGGCTGGCCAGGCACCCCAGCGGGGATCCCCACCCTGAAGGGGCTGTGGCCAGCCTACAAACAGCCATCAACCACTCACCCAGGCTGGCCAGGCACTCCTATATAATAAAAGGGTAATATGCAAATTGACCCTAACAGCAGAACGACTGGGAATGACTGGTCACTATGACACACACTGACCACCATGGGGCAGATGCTCAATGCAGGAGCTCCCCCCTGGTGATCAGTGCGCTCCCACAGGGGTAACTCTGCTCAGCCACAAGCCAGGCTGATGGCTGCCAGTACAGGGTGGTGGTGGGAGCCTCTCCCGCCTCCTCAGCAGCTCTAAGGATGTCTGACTGCAGCTTAGGCCTGCTCCCTGCTGGCAAGTGGACATCCCTCGAGGACTCTCGGGCTGCCAGAGGGATGTCTGACTGCCAGCTTAGGCCCAATCCCCCAGGGACTGGGCCTAAGCCAGCAGGTGGTCATCCCCTGAGGGGTCCCAGACTGCGAGAGGGCACAGGCCAGGCTGAGGGACCCCCTGAGTGCACAAATTTTTGTGCACCGGGCCTCTAGTAGTGTTACATAAGCACTTGCTCTTATTTTAAATAGAACACTTAGTACTAGGTAGACAGAGTTTTTTGTCCCTTCATCCTTAAGTCTATTTGTCAACAATTATTTTTCTACAGAAATGGCAGACTCCTAACTGAAAAATCTTTTTTTTTAAACAGTATCAGAAGAAATAATTCAGAATGCCCTACAAAGACCCAGGAGAAGTCCCATACAAAATGTATCCTACCCATGCAGTCCTAAAGTGGTTCCATTTTCACTGATTGGATACCCTTTATCTAGCACAAAATTATCACTTGACACTTGCAGGTGATACACATCCTCAGAGAAACAACTTTAACCAAATATCAGAGTTCTTTGGTACAACAGCAAAGAAACCACCGATGAGCCCCTGGCTATTTGTGTCAGGGCCAAAGTGCTTCCCAAGAATAGGAGTTAGAGCTCAGCTGTGACTTGCACTCTCTCTGTCATACATGCCATTCAAGATCAAAACATCATATTTGGAAGTCCTACTCCCTGCCATGGCCCCGTGCCCACAGGAGCCGGAAGGAGGTGGAAAAGGGAGGCATTTTAATGAAGCAGAGGAGAAAGGTGGGACAAGGTTGCTGAGATGCCCCAGAGCAGGGAGGTGTGGGAAAAGATGGAGCCATGACAGTATTGCCAATCCAGCATCAAGTTTCTGGAACTTCCAAGGCTGTTTTTCTCCCCAGTCTCAAAGCTAGGTGGATCAATCCCCCAATTTTTTGTTTCATTGGTGCAGAACTAGTTTTTTCTTGTCCTCCCCTGCCCCAACACTGTTAGAAAGAAGAGTAAATTAATCATGAAAAAAAAAACAAACGCAAAAAAACAGAAAATGTTTAAGTCCTTATTTATTACTTGCAATAATTGAGTGGAGTCAATTTATATATGGCATTTTCTCTGTTCTCTATATGCTTAGCAATTAAAGATTTAAAAATAACATGAGGGTATTCATTTTCTTCCTAACCCATGATCCTAACTCCTGTGTTGAATTTAACCTGAAGAGAATCTTTTGGAGAAAAGAAGTAGCATGCACCGGTAAGAGTTACAGTCCAGGAGTGGGCAAACCTGTTTGTAGCTGAGCTCTGATCTAAGCAAGGACAGTATCAACAACAAGAAATTACCTTCTTTCCATTTGGTCTACATTTTAACTAGTTTTGTCCCAATAATAACAACAGTGGTTTGTGAGAAGAATTAAAATATCCATACATTAGCACAGCCTCCCATCCACTTAAAAGCCTTTATTGTTTGAAATGACATCTACAATCACAGTTTGATAGATGCTGCCTAAGAATTCTACCCTCCAGTCACAGTCAGAACAACAAGTCCTCCTGCTGCCCAACTTTTCCTGAGATGGAGGGCCCGCTGTGCCTCACACTGAAGGTCAGTGGCATAGGCCAGAATAGGGACAGGGAGGTGGAGAGGAATGATCCCAGGGAACTGGATCCTAAGAATTAGGTCTGTGAAAAGAGATGATCTGGTTAAGAAAAAAAAGATAAGAAGTAAAAGATGGAGCTTACATCTGCTTCTATGTCTATGCCTAATGCATTTAAAATAAAGGACAATTCAGCCCTAACTGGTTTGGCTCAGTGGATAGAGCGTCAGTCTGCGGACTCAAGGGTCCCGGGTTCGATTCCGGTCAAGGGCATGTACCTTGGTTGTGGGCACATCCCCAGGAGGAGGTGAGCAGGAAGCAGCTGATCATGTGTCTCTCTCATCGATGTTTCTAACTCTCTATCCTTTCCTCTCTCTTCCTCTCTGTAAAAAATCAATAAAATATATTAAAAAAAATAAAGGACAATTCAGTTGATACAAACAGATGTATGTAATATTCTGAATTCCTAGAGTATGATCATTTATATATTTTTCAATAATGTCTTAAAAACAGATGGGTGTGTTTTTCAATATTGGATGTAATTTTAATAAATGAAATTATATTCTTTCGACTTGCTCTTCATTTTAACTAGCTTTGTTCTAAACAATATTGGAAATTATCTCTAGGCTTCTCGCTTCTCAATATCCAAGTTCACCAGAATTGATTATCACAGCTGAAAATTATTTGATTATTTTCTCAGACAGGGCAGTCCCTGGTAGAGATGAAAACTTGGGTCACTAGAGAAAATGAGTTGGAAGAATATGAAACAGAAAGTTGTTTCTATTATAGAAAGCTAATCTATAATCATTCTACTCTCTGCCTAGACCAGGCTCTGCCTAAAGCACCTGCTGTGCAGGCGTCTGTCAGTGAAAACTGAAATAGTCTTAGCGCAGGAAATCCACCTGTGGTGTAACATCCATCAAACTAATTTAAGTCTGTAACTGGCACAGGTGTGGACTTGAGAGAATCTTTGACAATCCCTGTCCACCAGTTGCCAAATGCTCATTACTGGAAAAAAAAAAAAAAAGAAAGAAACATGATCACAAATGTTATAATAAGGATTTAACAAAGGGGGTAAGAATGAGGGTAAATTCAGAGTTGAATATTTTTGTTTACTACAGAAGATGATTTTTTCATAAATAGAGCTTTGCAAAAATGCAGAGAGGAAGAGAGAGTACGTTTGTGTTTTATAAGTTAATGAGCTTCCCATATCAACTGTTTTCAAGTATAGGTTAGAAACACATCCGTCATATTTGATGAACTAGAGGATTTCCATGGACTCTCTAAACCTCAAGATGCCATAAAAAATTAAATTGATTTATTGCTCCCTCCCAAAAGCGTAGCATATGCAAAAACAAATAATACACCTCCAGAAGTTAGAATTAACATAATACTTAACTCAGAGAAAATCAGACTTTAAATCTGTTCCACTGTCCAGAGTAACATTTATATAACTAGTGCTTAAAATGGAAACATTAAGAAAAATGCATCAGAGGAGGTGAATGACACTTGTCTGAATCAGGTAAGTTCAATTTTTGTTGCTAGGAGACGAGTAAATAGTGCTTGCAGCAATGGAAAAGCACGGAGGTAGAAAATGAGTAACTCCTGTGGTGCGTTATGAAGTCAATGGTCATGTTTCAAATCTACAACAAGTAAGACAATTTCCATGGCAACATACTACTGAATTTCAACAAATTTATGATTCCTTTTTCACCACCATGCTCTCCCTCTTAAAAACTCTGATTTTAGGGAGTTTACAAAACAACAGCTGAGAAGAGATGTACATTCTTCCTTTGTTAGAGGAGTATCACACCCATCTAATCTCCAGGCCCTTTGACTAACATTTTATTTTGAGGGAATCAGCAGCCTTGATTTTATCATTTTGCTGTTAAAGTTTTAGCTATGCCATGAAACCCTTAAGGAGATAGGAAGCATGGTTTCTGAGAATATTAGAAATAGATCTCTTCAAAAATATTTTTGGATGCTCTGTACAATCTGCATACATTTCTCCAAGAATGTCATCTCATTTGGGATGACAAAAAGGAAAGGCTAAACAACTCCAGAGCTCTCCAATAAGTTTCACTTTTTCAAATTTACTTTTTTTAAGCATATTTAATAGTGCAGACAGAAAAATGCATTGCACAAAATAGAGTTAAAAATGTATCATAGTGTTAAAGCCTGTGTAACCCCTCTCCCCATACACACAGGTTAGGAAATAAAATATTGCTAGTACCCTTCAAACTCTTCTTGTGCCTCATTCAAATTACTATCTCCTCCCACTCCCCCAAAGGTAACTACAATTCAGACTTCTATGCTTATCACTTCCTTGCTTTCCTTTCTAGTTTTACTTCATAAGCTGTAGTAAAGACCTGTGATTTAGATCGGTTTTTGAACTTATGTAAATTGAATCATACAGTTAAGCATTCTTTTGAGATTGGCTTTATATCCCTCAAAATTATGTTTGTAAGAGTCATTCAAATTGTCTATGTAGATGCTCTTCATTGATTTTTATTACCAAAGAACAAGCTTTCTCAAACTTGGTACTATTGACATTTTTAAGCCAGATAATTCTTTGTTAATTAAGGTTGTTCTTTGCATTGTAGGGTATTCAGCAGAGTCTCTGGCTTCTACCCATTAGATGCCAGTGATATCTGCCCTAGTCTGTTATAACAACCAAAACTGTCTTCATGAACAGTATGGAGTTTCCTCAAAAAACTAAAAATGGAACTCCCATTTGGCCCAGTGATCCCACTTCTAGGAATATATCCCAAGAAACTAGAAACTCCAATCAGAAAGGATATATGCACCCCTATGTTCATAGCAGCACAATTTACAATAGCTAAGATTTGGAAACAGCCTAAGTGCCCATCAGCAGATGAGTGGATTAAAAAACTGTGGTACATCTACACAATGAAAGGCTATGCTGCAGTAAAAAAGAAGTAATTCTTCCCATTTGCAACAGCATGGATGGAGCTGGAGAGCATTATGAAGCCAATCAGAGAAAGATAAATATCACATGCTCTCACCCATTTATGGAATATAATGAACAACACAAACTGATGAACAAAAACAGATCCAGAGACAGAGAAGCATTGATCAGACCATCAAACCTCAGAGGGAAGGCAGGGGAGGGTGAGAGTAAGGGGGAGAGATCAACCAAAGGACTTGTATGCATGCATATAAGCATAACCAATGGACACAGACACCCAGGAGGGTGAGGGCATGAGTGGGGGAGGGGCGAGTGGGGAGATAAGGACACATATGCAATACTTTAATCAAGAAAAGAAAAAAATACACACAAAAAAAAACAAAAAAAAACAATGTCTTCAGACATTGACAAATAACCTCTAGAATTCCAAATCACATCCTGTTGAGAACCACTGCTGTAGAGTATCTCACTGTATGACTATACCATAATTCCACTATTAGAGAACATTAGATTGTTTGCAGACTTAAGGTTATTACAAATAATATTTCTCTGAATATTCTTATTCATGTCTGTGTCTTATTAATGGTCTTAAGCATATCTAGGACCAGAATCACAAGGCCATAGTGTATTGGTCTCTTTAACCTTGATGGAGAAAGCCAAACTTTTTCTGAAGTGGTTGAACCTATTGATACTCTTATCAACAGTCCATGAACATTCCCACTCCTCTATACCATCACATTTGCCATTGGTGATCATTTCATTTTAATTTTCCTAGTGGCATGCAAATGTATTTAATTTGCAGTTTTAATTAGTATATCACTGATTACTAATGGAAATGAGTGCTTTTATTTATAACTTTATTGGTGAATTGACTCATTTTTGTGCAGTGCCTATTCATAGCTCTTGGACATTTTTCTATTGAGTTGTTTGATTTGTAGAATTCATCATGTATTATGAATGCAAGCTCTTTTTCAATTACATGTTGTTTAGTCTTTGAGTATTGCCATACAGAATACCACAGACTGGATGTATTAAACAATAGAAATATATTTTCTTATAGTTCTGGAGGCTGTAAGTTCAAGATCAAAGTGCTGGCAGGGTTGCTGTCTGGTGAGACCTCTCTTCCTGATTTTCAGACATATGCCTTACATGGTCTTTATGTGTGGGTATCCCTAGTGTCTCCTTTTTCCTGTAAGGACACCAGGCCTATTGAATGAGGGCCCACCTTTATGACCTTTTTAAACTTTAATTCTTATCTAAAGGCTCTATCTTTGAATATAGTCACATTGGGGATTAGGGCTTCAACATACGGAATAGGGGTGGGGTTGGAGGTACAATTCATTCCATAATGTATGAGTATCAAACATTTCCTGTAATTTTGTGGCTTTTTTCATCCTCCTAATGCTATTTTGATGAATAGAATGTCTTCAATTTAATGGCATTCATCCATCAGTCTTTTCTTTATAATTAGTGCTTCATTGTATTTTTAAAAATATGTTCATAACCAAAAGATGTAAAGATAATTTTCTGTATTAACTTTCAGAACTTTACTATTTTGTCTTTTACAAATAATAAAATTGATTTGTGTGTGTAATATGAGGATGAAACTAAGGTTTATTTTTCCCATATAGATACCCTATTTAACCAGCAGCATTTTTTTTTCTAATATCACCCTTTCCCCACTGCTCTGTAGGCCCTATTCTGTTGTTAATCAAGTGTCTATAATATATTGGTCAATTTCTGGATTTTCACACACACACCCATTGTTCTATATTTTTTTTTTAAATATATTTTATTGAGTTTTTACAGGGAGGAAGAGAGAGAGATAGAGAGTTAGAAACATCGATGAGAGAGAAACATCGACCAGCTGCCTCCTGCACACTCCCCACCGGGGGTGCGCCCGCAACCAAGGTACATGCCCTTGACCGGAATCGAACCTGGGACCTTTCAGTCCGCAGGCCGACGCTCTATCCACTGAGCCAAACCGGTTTCGGCCCCATTGTTCTATATTGTTTATCCTAGGATCAATACCACTCTGACTTTATTACTATAACTTTATCATACGTCTTAATACTCAGAAAGCAAATCACACTTTGTTCTACATCATGAATGTCTTGGAATTTTTTATTAGAGGTACAAACTAGTGTTTGAAGGTGAAATTATCTGATGCCTGGTAATTATAATATATAGGCAAAATGGTAGGGGGATAAATAAAATAAAATTGGTAAATTGGTAAAAATGTTTGAATCTAAGAATTAGGTACCTGGGGGGGGGGTCATTATATAATTTTCTACTTTTGTAAATCTTTGAAAGCTTTTATAATAAAAAAAATTACAATAAAAATCTATCATATATATCTCCAAAATAATATATTAAATATTCTTTGACATTGCATTTCAAAAGAACTCATTAACTAAAAACCATTGCCTTGTACACTTTAAGTAGGTAAATGGTGCATTGTGTTTTATATTTTTTACATATACAACTATATCACCTGTGAAAGATAACATAATATTTTTATTTATTTTTGTATATATTTTATTTTGTTTCTTGCCTTAGTTCATTGCCCAGGATCTCCAGAACAATGTCGAATTGGAGCAGTGATAACAGGCATCCTTGTCCTGTTCTTGTTCTAGGAAAATTTTCAACATTTCACCCCTACATATAAAATGATACTCCCTGTGTCATTTTATAGATACCCTTGAGATTGAGAACGTTCATTTTGTATGAGTTTGCTGGAGGTTAATAAAAATGGATGTTGATATTTATATAATACTTTTTAAATGTTATCTAATGAGAGGATTATTTATTTTTTCTCCTTTTTTTCTGGCAATTTTGAATTCCATGACTTGCTTTTAAAGTCTTCTCAAATGTGTATTCTTAGAAGAACTTCAACTTATTTATGAGAGCTTGTTTGGAGGTTCTAGCAGGGGAGCGCAGCTACTCGTATACCCCTGACCAAACACTAGTCCTTTCATCTGAGGGGAAGGTCGTCCTCTTCAACTGAGCACTCAGCTTTGGGAGGGATGCACATGGATCTGTGAGGGAGGAGGGGGACACCTGCCTAGCCAGCCAGATCAGCCGAATCAACCCTGGTGATCAATGGGGTGACAGATGTCGCAGCCAGATCGCCCTTACAGTGTGTCCTTATTAGATATATTAGGTTTGGTTTGCTAATATGTATTTAGAATACTTGTGTTTATATTTATGAATGCTATTATTCTGTAATTTTTTTTCTCTCATAATGCCCTTGTTGGGTTTTCGTATCAAAGGTGTACTTTTCTTATAAAATTAGTTGGATTATATCCTCTTTTTCAGACTGCAAAGATTGTAAAAATTGGCATCATTTGTTCTTTGAAAATTAGGTATAATTTTTCAGTGTGCCATCTGGGTTTGCAGTTATCCATGTAAAAACATTTAAAATTAAATATTTAATTGGATGGACCTAGAGAGCATTATGCTAAGTGAGATAAGCCAGTCAGAGAAAGATAAATATCACATGATCTCATTCATTTGTGGAATATAATGAACACATAAACTGATGAACAAAAATAGATCCAGAGACATAGAAACATCGAACAGACTGTCAAACCTCAGAGGGAAGGCAGGGGAGGGAAAAGGGGTAAGAGATCAACCAAAGGACTTGTATGCATTCATATAAGCATAACCAATGGACACAGATAGTAGGGGGGTGAGGGCATGTGCTGGGGGGTGGGAGCAGCCGGGTAAAGGTCAATTGGGGGGCCGGGGAAAAGACATATATAATTTCTTAAACAATAAATACTTTAAATTTTAAAAAAGATTTAATTGCTTTCATTGTTACTGGATTATTCAGACTTCCTATTTATTATGTGTCAGTTATAGCAATTGTATTTTTCTAAGTATTTTGTCTATTTTATTTAAATTTTCCAGTTTATTGTTATAAGATAAATAATATCCTACTATAATCTTTTAAAGGTCATGAAAAACTGTGGAAATTCCTTTTTAATTTATCACTTTAATTGTTTTATTCTTTCTTTTGTTCTTGATCAATTTCACCAAGTGTTGAGCAGTTTTATTAGTCTTTTCAAAGAACCAATGCTCAGTTTTGTTAATCTTACTTTTATAATTGTTTTTTTGCCATTAATTTCTACTCCTACCTTCATTTCTTTCTTTGTATTTTCTTTGTGTGCTTTTTCCTAATATCTTAGAGTGAATGCTTATGTTTGTGATTCCAAAAATTCTGCTTTTCTAATATAGCCATTAAAACTATAAACTTTTCTCAAAACCTGGCTTTATTACATTCCAGTTTTATATATCATTTTAAATTATCATTTAGTTTAAATTTTTGTTAATTGGCATTGAAATTTCTTCTTTGATTCAGGGGTTATTTCTAAATAGCTTTTTTATTATGGAAAATTTCAAACATATATAAAAGTTGAGATAATAGTTTCAGGTCCACCTTGGGCTCATAATCCAGATTCAATAATTTTTAACTCATTGGCATTTTTTTCACCTTTATCTCCCATCTATTAGTCCACTTCACTCTCAGGACTATTTTGAAACAAATTATTGATAAATATTGCATTTGTAAATAGCTTAAAATATAAGAACTCTTTAAAAAAAATGACCACTATAATTCTTTAATGTAACCCAACATTGAGTTGATTGAAATTTTTCCAATTTTTATAAATTTTAGTGTAATAACCAAATAAGCCACAATATCCATATTTCACCATTGATTGATATATTAGAAGTATATTTCTTAATTTTTAAACACATGAGAATTTTTAATGGGTCTTTACTTCTTGCTGAATTTCATATTCTCTGAGAACACTATAATTTCTTCCTTTGGAATTTGATGAGATTTGTCCTATATTTGGTTAAATTTTGAAAGTATCTCAAGGACTTAAAATGAATTTGTATTATGTGTGTTATGCAGCCTGGGGTTGCAATGCTCTATGTGTATCCATTATATCTAGTGTTTTTATTGTGTTTTTCCAATCTTTAATGTTGTTACTAATTTTTTTTTTCCTGCTGGTTCTACCAGTTATTGAGAAAGATGTATTCAATATCAACCATTTTGATTATAGCTTCTTATATCTCTATAAAGTTTGAGTTGTATATTTTATAATTAACTTATTAGGTACATATAAATTTAAAATTATTTACCTGTAAATGACCCCAACCATTCTGTTACACATGAGGAACTTAGACCCAACTGACTAAATAAACAGAATAATAGAAAAGAAAGAGTACAGAAACAAAGAAAAGGTGATGGGAAAAGAAAATCACACAGACTTATTTGTTTAGGTAGCAATTTCTTATTTAGAAAGTTAGCTTATAATTATTGTTATTGAATTTAATTAGATATTATGGGAATAATAAAGTAGCAACTATTTGTGCCAATTACTGAATTAGATGTTTTAAGAATTAGTCTAACTGGGGAAATACAATCTGCAAATAAGAAGATGCATTGAAAATGTAACATAAAAAGTAACATGTTTAATAATATGTATTAAGAGGCATATTTGACATTTTCTAAGACAGATTCAGTGAGAAATGGCATAGTCATGCTGGGTGGTCTTCCCTCTTTTTCCTTTATCCTAACCTCCAAGGCTATTTGAAACCCTCATAGAGTGAGGAAAGAAACCTCATGGTCTTGCTGCCTAAAGACGGAACCCTGGACTTGCTGCCTAAAGACAGAAATCTGAAACCCAGTTTAACCACTGACTAAATATGTGAACCTGATAAATCACTCATCTCTCAGATGCCATTTTCTTATCATAAATACCAGAGGCTCGGTGCATGAAATTCATGCACTGGTGGGGGGGGATCCCTCAGCCTGGCCTGCGCCCTCTTGAAGGCTGGGAGCGCTTGGAGGATGTCCAACTGATGGCTTAGGCTTGTTCCTATGGGGAGCAGGCCCAAGCAGGCAGTCAGACATCCTTAGCACTGTTGCAGAGGCAGAAGAGGCTCCCGCCCCAAACTGCCACTGCACTCACCATCCTGAGCCCATCTTCTAGCTGAGCTGTGCTCCCCCTGTGGGAGCACACTAACCACCAGGGGACAGCTCCTGCATTGAGCTTCCACCCCTGGTGGTCAGTGTGTGTCATAGCAACTGGTCTTTAAACCCTTCGATCGATTTACATATTAGCTTTTTATTATATAGGAGGATGGGGTAAAATGTCCAATGTACAGACTAGACAAATATATTAAAATAATTTGTACAGATATATTCAAAGTGAGTGTTTATAATCATTTATTTAAATCACTCTAATAATGTTAAGTTAAACTTTCATGGGGGAAAAAAAAATCAGGTATAAATATTTATTCAGCTATATCCATTTCTTTTCCCTTCATCCATCCTTTATAGCAAAGAATATTCTCACAAGAATTTGACCTAAAACAAAACATGGTAGTGAAGTGAATGGTGTGTGTGCATTTGTGTATGTGTTGGGGTGAGAGGTAATGATTACAATTCCAGTCCTCTTTTCTTTATATTGAAGCAAAATCATAATGAATTAAACGTAGAGTATTTCTTTCCATTGCTGACAGCCTCCTGGGCACTTGGTAGAGAACTGAGCTACTTACATTTCAACTATTCAGTAAATGTGGGATTTTCTAGGAAATTGTTAGCATTTGTAAGATTCTGTCATAACTGTGTGACTGTGAGAAAATTACAAAGCAGCCTCATCTATTATATGAAGCCAATTAATGAGATGTTCTCTAAAATCCTCTTCAGCTTTTAGTTTTAAAACAATTATTATTTGCATGCTTATTCATCTAATATTTGAAAACTATTCTGTGGCAATATTATATCTGGAGATAGTAGTTACACAGAGAATGATTTTAAATATATGTACATATGAAGCCATAAATGAAATGCACACTGATGTGACTTTTAATTGATCTAGATTACCCAGGAGTTATTTGAAATAATAAATTGCAGTATAGTTGGCCAGACTTATATTACACAATGTACTTCTAATAGTACTGACAACTATCATTTAAAGAAAGCTCACTAAGTCTGAGATGCTGGGTGAAGCAGTTAATTTATACCCTCTTCCTTAACCCTCTCATTACTCTGTGAGGACATTCACAGAAGAGAAAACTGAATCAGTCTACTAGCAAATGTTGGAGCATGGGTCAGCCTGACTCCAACTGCACAATATTGATGACCCTGAAAAGCTACATAACTGGTAAGACAGGTCTGTAAGGCAATCAGTTCTTTAAAAAATGTGAATCAGAAGAGGCTGGATCTACTAAAGTTTAAATTGTTGGCAAGCACCTAAGGTTTGGTTAGTAAGTTCATTATTCAATGATATAATTACACCTACACGTAGTAAAATGCCCCTGTATACAGATCAGACTGGAAGACTCAAAAGTGCATATTACCCAAGAGAAATGAGGACAGAGGCCTCTTGTTATGAGTTTCTAGATCATTCAAATCCCTTTCTCAATTTACCTCCGCCTACCCCACGCTGAACCTCCCATGAATATCACCGCTGTATGAAAACAATAAATGAGGTGGCTTGATAGAAAGGGGGGATAAAAAGGCCTGTGTTGTGTGCCAATCAGGGCCCAGGTAATGGTGACATGGCCAAGCCCCACACAGTTCAGGTGATGGGTACAGTTTTCCCTTTCTCCGGCCATATTGGCTCCAGTTAGTAACAACTGGTATAAAGTACAGCCTCAACAGTTAGCGCTTTTTCTATTCATTCTGATGGAGAATTCAGGTTGCCCTAGATTTGTGTTTATCATCAATTTTATCTACAGATAAACTAGGCTGCAAAACACCTATAATGTAGAAAGTTAAGATTTTCAGAACGGGATCTAGCAGGCTTATTTTGGGCTGCGGTTTTGACTTACTCGAAATAACAACAGAAATTGCAGACGGGATTATCCCAGAGTAAATTCACCTCTGCTCCCCACCCTCTGCCTCCAGAGATCAATCATAGATGAGCCATAGATCAGGCCCCTGGTTTCCTGGAACTGGGAACACGGGGGGATATAAAGTCCATGGTCGAAGTGATAAGGAAAGAAAGGTGAAGGTCGAATTCTGCAACGGAGAAAGAGGATACCCCACATTATAACAGAAGCAAACCCAAGGTCATATTAGAAAACCAGGTAGAGTGAAATGGGTTTACTCAGCAAAGCAAGACAAGGGAGGACAAGGGCAACCAAGTCAGGAGCCAGAGAAACTTGGAGCAGGGAATGCGTGACCTGAAGCAGGTCAGAGCAGGGACTGGCTAACTTCTATAACAGGAACAATTATAGACATTTTAAGATTAGCAGGACATATGATCTCAGTTGCAGCTGGGTAACTGCCAGAACCGCCATTGAAATCATGAAAACAGGTAAACGCAGCTGTGTTTATTAAACTTTACATATAGGAACTGAAATTTGAATTTAATGTAATTTTCACGTTACAAAATATTATATTTTTATTATTGTTTTTATCCACTTTGGGTCCATGGGTCACTGTTTCCTGCCAGGGTAAGCATTCAGAATTGATTGTATCGAGTGCCTTGTGAACTTAAAAGTCGATACTTATGGGGTGGTTATAGAAAATAAATCAAGAATCTGATTTATGAAATAAACTTTTAAAACAAAAATACCAATAATAGAAAATAATAATAATTATTAGTTATATAGATCTTATTATATTCTATAGGTTCAGTGTTCTTCATATATATTACATCTTTGATAAAGTAAAAACTATCATTATTTCCTTTTATAGATAGGAAAACTGAGCCAATAAAAGAGTATTAAAATAGCTATAGTGCCCTGGCCAGTGTTACTCAGTGGTTAGAGCAGTGGCCTATGCACTAAAAGGTTGGTTGAAGGTTTGATTTCCAGTCAATAGCAAGTATGTGGGTTACAGGTTTGCTCCCCACCCCCTGTCAGGGTGTGTGCAGGAGACAGCCAATTGATGTGTGTCTCATATTCTCATATCTATGTCTGTCTCTCTCTCTCCCATGCCTCCCTTCCACTCTTTCTAAAAAATAAAAAAAAGAATCAATGGAAAAACATATCCCTGGGTAAGGATAAACAAAAAAACAAACAAAACAAAACAGAAGATAGCTAGAGCTATCTATAAGCCATTTTCTGTTATTCTGAAATCTTAAAAGTTTAGAAATAGAAAAATTTATTGTAAAACCTGGCCTAACTTGAACTGATTTGATAACAAAAACTTACTTGAATAGACATGTAGTTTGGCATCGTCATTATTCCTCACACTTAGGGGTCACATTCATACTTTCAGAGCAGAAATATTAATTTGTTTTATTTAAGATGCTGTCTCACACCCTGCTGGACTTTTTCCACAATAGTTGATATATGAGTAGCATTACCTTCCTAAGGTTTAAAAATTCTGACTCTCCAAATGTACCTGGTCCCATGAATGTTAGTTAAGTAATGCATTGCACACCTGCCTTAAGTCCATATTTTCTACAAAAGAATAGAATGATTGTGATGAATGATGATATGTCTTATAAAAAAGAAAACTAGACTAACAGTCAGGAGTCTCTGAGTCTAAGCCATCCTGTTTCTAATTAGTTGAGATATTAGAAAACTTACTTCACCCTCTCTGGGTCTCCTTTTCCTCATCCTATCAGAGGTTCTAAACTCAATACCCCTCAGGCAGGCAAAACATTAAGGGGAGAAGCAGAGCAGCAGCGGCTCCTGGGAGGGCAGAGGCCTCGGCAAACTGGAAAGCACAAGATTTGACTTTGGCCATGGGAACATACATGGCTCAATCTAAAACTTTAATCAGAGCAAAAACAAAAAGCAGATTTTTATGTGAATTCACCTAAAGTTTTAAAAAATGCAAAATGATGCAGATCAACAACAGGTCTTTAGGCCAAATGTGATGTTCATGAGCTGCCCTCAACTGGCCCTGGGGTGGAATAATGTGATATACTACATCCAGACTCTAATCCCGTTCCCTGCTGATAGCACCTGCAGCTGAAAGTGACTTGCCCTTCTCTCACCTCCGAATCACTTACACATTCCACTTAGTCAGCTCTTGGCATGGGTCGCCTTCAATTTTCAGTTATTTTTTCATATTGTCATGTCTTTTGTCCTTAATTAGATTATAAGATCCTTGAGGGTCCTTGAGGGTGACGATGTATCTGAATTCCATAATAACTGGCACGGTGCCTTGAGCACAGCAAGGGCTTAATGAAAACCCTTGGATTGATGTGAAACTGGCTATAAATAGCTCAAGCTAAATCAGAACCGCCCCAAGTCCCAGTTACTTTGATTCCTCATCGCAAGTGGGAGACATGGTGGTAAAATCACCTAATAGGGGCTTTGGAATCCAGCAGACCTCCACCCGAAAGCCAGCTCCTTTGCTTCAAGTTCTCTGACCTTGAGTTTATCACATAATTTCCCTGAGAATCGGTTTCCCCACTTGTTCATTGAACGGTTAACAATACTTAACTCAGTCTGTGGATTAAATAATGTATAAATTATGCAGCATAAAACAGATGTCAGTATCTGCTGAATCTCCTTCTTGCTTATGTGGCCTAGGAAAGAAACAATTTTACAGAAGATTGAAGACTACCCCCTTCTTATGGCTCTTCATCACCTACAGAAAATCAGGTCAAACAAGTCCTGTGAAATGCCCCGGGGGGTTACCTATATCTTACAAGCAGGTTGAAACATAATCTAACTTTCCAGTGGATCCTGTGTGATTTTTAAATCAGCTACGATTTTCTGAATTGCCTTGAAAAATTATTATTTTCATTCGAAGCAATCAAAATACTCCAATTGCAAGGCCTGTGGCTAGAAGATATTTGTAGCTTCAAAGGACAAAAAAAGTTTGAGGCAAGCTTGGCAAAGCATAAAGCCATGTGAAATTTTCAAAATATGCATCGAGGTATTGACTCAAGGACGTGGATCCCAGGATTATTTTATGCAGGAAGTAATAAATTTGTAAAATAAAGTCTCCTTAGGAAAACATGTGCAGCGGTTCAGTATTCATAGACACACGTGTGATGGTATTAATGTCTATCCACATGGGCTGCATAAACAGAAGATTACCAATGACTGTGATAAAAAGGAGACAGTAAATAGGAGTTGTAAAGTGTCACAGGCTGTTAATCATAGAATCTCAGCATAGAAAGGGCCTTTAACAGCCACCTCATTCAGCTCTTATGGCTACAACTTCCTAATGGTGGTCCCGGAGCTGCTTGAACACTGTCAGCCTGTAAAGGCACTTCCTCCTGCCTGTGGTAACCTTTACCATATTGACAGAAATAAAACCGAGACAAGACCAGCTACCTTGGAGCTGCTACCTAATTTTCCATTAACTGGTCTCTGCTTTAATGTGTACGCATCCATATTTATATGCATATAAAATATATATCCTATTGTGTCCCTGGAATAATTTAAGATGGAATAGATAATACAGAATAAATCTAGTGGGGTTTTTTTGTTTTTTGTTTTTTTTAGATGTTGTCATCTTGATGGCAAAATCCATGCAGTGTGCCTTGGTATAGATTGCCTAAAACAGGCATAAGGTTCTGTGCACAATGATCTCTCCATAAGTCTTCCTCACTAATCATGTAGTTTGCCCTCATTATGGGGTCAAAAATATAAAGGGGGAAAAATCAGTCCTGGCAACTCCAGTGTGTCTTACTGAAATTAAATGTCTTCTACAGTTACAGTAATTCATGTACTCATTCATGATTGTATGCAGCTTATTAGGTTTTGTCATTTTTGAAAATGAAATTCTACATTTAGTATGGTCTGCCTGCAATAATAATTAAAGTGCAAACCTAGTTATAACCTTACAAAAATGGGGTGAAGGAAACCCTTTCTCCTTTGGCAGCAATCAACAGACTGTTTTTGTAAAAAGTCAGCTAAATAAATATTATTGGCTTTACTGGCCATACAGTCTTTATTGCTATGATTCAGCTCTGCCATTATAGAGTGAAAGCAGCTATATACAATATGTAAATGAGTGGTTGTGGTTGTGTTTCAAATGAAACTTTATTTATAAAAGCAGGTGACTATCTGGAGTTAGGTACAGGATGGTGAAGAAAATGTAGTTCTAGCTGTGGTCCTTTCTCTAGCTACCTGTATGATGGCAAGCAGTTACTTCACAACTTTGGGCTTGAGTCTTTATCTCCAAATGGAGCAAATTTATACGGGCAAACAATTTTCAACAAAGGAGTTAAAACCATACAATGGAGAAAAGAAAGCCTCTTCAATAAATGGTGACGGGAAATTGAAAGGCCACATGTAAAAGAATGAAACTAGGAACTAGACTGTTGCTTGTCATGTGAGCGAACTCCTGGTCTCCTGGTCGAACTCCCGAGGGGACAATTTGCATATTAGGCTTTTGTATATATAGATTACTTATTTATATTACAGCCGTAACCTACTTTGCCCACCCCTGTATATATAGAATACTACTCAGCCATAAGAAAAGATGAAAATCTTGAGAACATCTTGCTAAGCAAAATAAGTCAGGCAGAAAAAGTCAAGAACCATATGATTTCACTCATATGTGGGATATAAAACTGAAAGCAACAAATAAACAAGCAAGACAAACTAACAAAAATTCATAGACATAGACAACAATATGGTGGCTAACAGAGGAAAAGGGAGATGGGGAGGAAGTATTAAAGGGTAAAGGTGGTTAAATATATGGTGATAGAAGGAGGTTTGACTTTGGGTGGTAAACACACAATGGATATACAGATGATGTTTTATGGAATTATACACTCAAAACCTGTATAATTTTATTAACCAATGTCACTCCAATAAATTTAATTTTAAAATTATAATAAATTAGATAATTTTTCATTGGACTTCAACTTCAAAATATCTATGATCCATTTCTCACAATCTCTCAAACAGCTGTGGCTACTGAATTATTCAGGTTGCACAGCAGCTACATTCAGAATGGTTTATCAATATTTTCCTTAAGACTGACTAAAGGGATTCCTGAAGGGCCCCTCAGAGTTATCAGTGATCAATGTAGGTGACAGGAAGGACAGGAAATCTCTCTTTCCTTTGACAAGTGATAGAGACTGGCCTGTACAGCTTCTCGATAACCGCATTCTAGAGTTTCCAGATTTACCAAGTAGAAATTATTGGTTGTTTATATAACATTTACATTTAACTGAACATCCTGTATTTCATCTGGCAACATTACTCCAATTCTTTAATTTGAGAAAGAAGTCGGACCATAGGCACCTTTACAGATGTATTTTTACATGGATTGATCACGTTATGTTTCACAAAACTACACGTGCTTGCCATAGGGAGCACTGTCTTTATTCTAATCAGAGAAAAGCTGAGGTACAAAGACATGAATTACTAAAGGTCAGAGAGTTTGTGACAAATAAGTCTGAATAACCAAAGCAACTCCAGACAGATACATACATTTAATTCATAATGGAGTTGCCATCTCCTTTGTACAATAGGGCACTCACAAAGATATACCTACTTAAAATATAAAGCCTTAGTTTCCTTCTATTTTATTTTATCTACACAGTGCCATCATTTATAGTTATTTCTTAAAATAATATTCATATAGGTTATCATTGGGACAACCTTCACCTGTCACAGCATGGCTTACTGACTGAATGAATTCTCCTTCTCTGGGAGAAAGGGCAATTTTTTTAACCAATTGAAGAAAGTTAAATATTTAACAATTTTATAACACATTAATTAAATCTAAGAATAGAGAATCCAAAATTAGGTGTGGAGTGTGTTGCCCTAAAAGACAATCTAATAGATACACTTGATCTCTCAAAAGATTAAGCAAATGATTAAAAGTCATTTTAAATATGGCATTGATCTAAAATATTCAATAATGTTTATATAAAGACAACCTTGAGGTAAAAGTAATTACCTGGGAGAACATCACTTTTAGGAACACTCAATTACAATTAAGAAAATAGTCATCAACTTTAACTAAATAGGAATATGGAGAAAAATTAGTCTTAATAATTTTAGAAATTCATTTACCTTGAGAAATATCAGCAGCATCCAGGACTATAAACTAAAACATTTCAAAACAAACAAATGTCAGATGGAGAATGGTAACACCTTGAACTAGCATGGCAAAATCTATTCTGCCTAGAGTTAAAACAACCAAAGGCAACTCTGTGTATTTCCCTTCAACATTAATGCATATATTTCAGTGATCAAAGTTAGATATTTCTGTGGGAGGAGTTCTGCCTTCTGGAATATTATGCTGAACAAAATCTGCTGGATGTGCTGACACTAACATATCTAGGACTTCTCTTTTCCCCCCTTTTCAATTGTGGGTGCTCAACACCCCCATTTCTGGTTTCTACTTCTCACAAGAAAAAAAAATAGTCTGTCAATTTGGTCGTGATTTCCTGGAAATGGTTATCAGAAGGGATAGAGTGTGACCTCCTCTGAGCATCACAAATGTCACTGCAGTGGGCCTGCTTCCTCAAGAGGGGAACTCTCTGGGTGAGAGGCCCTAGCAGCCACCTAAGGGCGGGGCTGGAGGCTGAATAAAACCCTTGGCTCCTAGCATCTTTCTCTGTGTCTATTTAACATAATAACTGTGACAATAACATTGAATTTCAATATGAACTTCTAAATCTAGCCTTTTTTTTTTTTTTTTTGAACAAACCTACCAGGAAAGGATTTCAAAAGACTACCCCAGATTCATTGGAAAAATTAGTCATCAGAGATGAAGAAAATAAATTTAGTTTTTCCAGTACCTGTTCTGTACCAAGCTGCTGACCATCATGATAAGACACAGGAAAAGCCTTAGGTAAAACCTTAATAAATCTACAATTACTTACTTATTAGACCATCCATGAGCATCTTTTAGTGACACTAACTATAACCGTGACATCAACTATTCCCAGAAGCTGTTCTGGGCGTACTTTGCTGGGTTAATGGGTTTTTGGAATTTTTTTCCCATTTGCTTAAGACTAGCTCAAGTTGCATTAAAATCATAAACAGAGATAAGGTCATTCAGATCTCCAGAACTTTACATGGAACACCCATTCAAATATTGAGTAAAATTTGTGAGTATGGTTAATTCCTCATTGAAGAGGAGAAAATAATGGAAATCAAATTGCTTGCTTTTCCCCTAGTTGGTATTATAATCACTTAATATTACTTCCCATATTGGCAGCTATTAAGTCATTCAGTGGCAGGTGTAGTTGAGAGTGGCTAGATGTTCACCAATAGCATTTCCTCTTCCCAGGCATGTAGGAAGAGTACCTTTCCCCATCTCACTTGTTATTAGATTGAGGTCCTGGACTTTCTCCCACTAAACTGGGAGTAGAAGACTCCGAGACGGTAAAGCCACCCTAGAGAAAGTGCCCAGATGCCTGTGCCCCATCTGGGTGATAGCCTCCCAATCTGCGCTGAACTGCATGTGAACTAGAAAGAAATTCTTGTTGTGTTAAGCCACTGAGATTTTGTCATTGTTTACTACAGTTTACCACCAGCATCACCCTGACATCAAGGAAGGGGCTCGCTTAGACCCAGAATTCTGAGTGATGATAGCACAGCTCATTGTTGTGGAAAAACAGTCGCAGATCCAAAAGGGTGTAGTGAGAATATAGTAAACAGTAAAGGTTGGCAGCAGAGATCATGTCATTCAGAAAAGCAGAGCGAAGAGTGGAGTTGGGAACCTAAAAAATCTGAGACTGTTGGCAAATCAAAGGCAAAAGTAGCAGAGGTTGAGGCAAGCTGGAGAATACATCCTGAAGCCAACTCCCTTGTTAGGCGTGGGAAGGCAGGCTACCATCAGAGAGTAAGACCCTGAGGATTGTCCTGACTGTATTTGGTATTTACATCTCTGATCGGGCAAGAAGGTGAGCATCTGTATAGCCAAACCAACTGGCCTGCATACTGTAGTCCAGAGCTTGGAGAAAGACACTGTGGTCTGCAAATCTAATTTGGAGGCCCAGATATTAGCTCAGAATTCCAAGGGTGCCATGAAATTGGAATGAATGAATCTTAAACCCAGGCCATGTTCTAAAATAAAAGTAATACTAGTCAGTTAGAAATCCTTGTGGAACAAATTTATTTATTTGCATATTTTACTTCTTAGATATTCTCAGCCCTCACCAGTGAAGAGAGCTCTCAACATTGGTGCACAACAGTAAATTCAAACCTCTAAGGTTTTAACAAGCACATCCAAAAATACGGGAACTCTTCAATAAAAGCCTGTTTCCTGGAGGTAAATTAAAAAGTACCTCTAGTTGCTCCCATGTAACTGCTCTTAACAAGGTTTTAGGTGGTGGCTCCTGCTGACAGATTGAGTGCCCAGGAGTGAGAAGCACAGGAAACAGGAGAGGGAAGAGTCTGATGTGAGTAAATATGTATTTGGAAGATTTCCATTTAACTCTTCTGAATAAGCTTATCGCTCATGTTAGCATCACCTCTTGGGAAATCAGTCACATTGCCTTTGTTTCACTGCTCCCATCTGCATATTGAATGAAGCAGTTCAGGCTCAGTACAAATTCTTTCCCTGTTGATCCTAAGGGGAGCACAGATTTTGAGGCACTGATCTGCCAGCCTCCTCTTAAGTAAATTATTTTTTCAAACTTCAAGGATGTGATCATTTTTAATAATGTGCTTTTAGCAACAAACTGACCACATTTATGTAGTACCAGTAGATCTGCTCACAGGCAGAAATGGTAACAGGAATGAAATCGTGGATCGCTCATGGAGCCCTGGATCTCTGTGTCACACAATACAGCCCTGTGACTTTAAGGGAGTATCTCTAAATAATTCCCTTAGTCTTACCTTTGTAGACTATGCATCTTTTGTGAGAGCAATTTCAACAAAAATTAGACACAAAAACTTGTATACCTTAAGAATCTAAAGGAAGGAGATGAAACTGAGGCAGAGAGGATACAGATAAAGGCAAACAAGCCTCCATCTGGCTCCTTTTGTACCTGGCGAAGGAGAAGTTTTCAGAAATTCATGGGTAGCAACAAATGGTAATTGTTCTCTCCATGAAACTCCAATTGCCCTTTATTTCTAGGTTGCAATGGAGTTATTTATCCACTGTCCTTTCCCTCATCCTCAATGACAGATGCCCCAGGGAAGCTCTTGTGTCTCCCGCTTGGTATCCCCTGAATTATCTGTGGTGGATACCATTAGCATTTTTCTGCGCGCGTGCACACACACACACACACAAGTTCATACACACACACACATTTCTGGAGCTCAATGGAAAGATAACATTTCTTTCACACATTGAATACAAAGAGTGGTCATTTTTTAAAGAGAAAGTTCTTCTCATAGTATTTACCAAGTACCTTGAATTTATTTATCAGAGAATTCCCTTTAAAATTTTTCCTCCATGCCACTGCCAGAAAAATACTTCTTTGCTTTCATACTTCTCTATCTTTTGAATCCAGGAAAATAAAAACAAAGTGACAGGGATGTAAGTAGGAATGCTAAAAGCAACAAGACAGAGATATACCGACTGAGAACTGATGGCTTTTAAGAGGAATCTATACGTATAATAGGGTAATATGCAAACTGGTTGGGATGCCATCATGTAATGACCAACAGCAGGAGGATGGGACAGCAATCTACAAGCAGTGGAGAGCTACAGAAGGGCGGGGCAGTGAGCTATGAGAGGCGGTGGGCAGGGCGGCCAGCTGAGGCAGGCAGCAGAGAGCTACTCACGCACAGATTCATGCGCAGGACCACTAGTATAAAATAAAAGTGAGGACCAGTACAGCAGGTCATTTGCTATTCATTTTATTTGTTATTTCCTTATAACACTGATGAGAAAATATAAAAATCAATTCCTGGACCTAACCGGTTTGGCTGAGTGGATAGAGCGTCGGCCTGCAGACTCAAGGGTCCCAGGTTCGATTTCGGTCAAGGGCATGTACCTTGGTTGTGGGCACATCCCCAGTGCGGGGTGTGCAGGAGGCAGCTGATCGATGTTTCTCTCTCATCGATGTTTCTAACTCTCTATCCCTCTCCCTTTCTCTCTGTAAAAAATCAATAAAAAATATATTTAAAAAAATCAATTCCTGGCTTGGGGCCACTGTCTGCCTGGACTTTGCCTGTTCTCCCCACATCTATGTGGGTTTTCTCCCACTTCCCATTTATTTATCAGAGAATTAACTAAAGTTGTTCACCTTTAGTTAACTGCTAAGTCTGAACTGTCTCAGTCTGGGTGAGTGTGGGTGTGAGTGAGTGTGCCCTTGGGTAGAAGGGGGTGTCCTTTCAAGGGCTGGGTCCCACCTCATGCCCTGAGTTGCCAAGAGAGTCTCTGGCATCTATGACCCTGAACTGAAATAAGTGGATTGGAAAATAAGGGTCTTACTTATTTTCAATAATCTTTTAAAAATGTATGTATGACTCACTTCCCCTTCCCCCAGATTAGAGGTGCTTGAGGTCTTTATTTAGAAGTTTGGTGATGTTCTTGTGACCAGAAATATGCCATAGGAACTTAGCCCTTGTTTATATCAATTAACCTGTGGTAAAACTAGTTTCATTATATGTCAGTAATTTGGCTTAAAGTCACAGTTTCCAAGAACCTACTGGCAATGCTAAGTGGGACTTTGCTTTAGCATATACCTTCAGTACCTGCCTCATACCTTGGTGCCCTGTGCTAGCTCACTAAAGCCTCTAATGCCTGACTCCTTCCCCATTACCCTCTCCCAATTCCCCCTGGAAGCCTTGCTCTACTCGTGTATGTCTTGCTTTGGAATTTCTCTTTCCCTAAATCAAACTCTCATTTTATTTTAGACATCTCAGCCAGGTTAGAATGAGAGCTAATTAAAGTAATTCACCTTAAGTTTATGACTAATCATCTCCCCATATACTCTTTAACCTACTCAGGAATATTTTATTAACTCTAATTAATGACATTTTAGTCTGTGTGCAGGAGATGTTTTGGAATAGAAAGGAGAAAATCCAAAACCCCAAACCACAGGTTTTTTTCTTAATCCATCCCCACACCAATTCCCAGCCTACCCCTGATAGGAATGAGAGAGCCCTTTTCTTACCTCTCACCAACTTCCTGATTCAAGACCAGTGAGCTTCCTAATGACAATCTTGTCTCTCAGGGAAAGGGTGGGGGTAGAAACACTGGGATGTCTAGCCTTACACACACTACAGCAGGGCCTACTTATCTTAGTTCCCAATATTTGCAGCTGCCTATCATTAGACAAGAAGTTCTCAAAATGTATGGTTGATCAAAATCACCTGAAGGGCTTACCTCCAAAGTTCCTAATTCAGTATGTTTAGGTGGAGCCAAATTATACATTTCTATGGTGATGCTGATGCTGCTGGTCCCAGGACAACATATTTAAAATATTTATTTTATTGGTTGTTCAGAGAGAGGAAGGGAGAGGGATAGAGAGTTAGAAACATTGATGAGAGAGAGAGAAACAACGATCATCTGCCTCCTGCACACTCCCCACTGGGGATGTGCCCGCAACCAAGGTACATGCCCTTGACTGGAATCGAACCTGGGACCCTTGAGTCCGCAGGCCGACGCTCTATCCACTCAGCCAAACCGGTTAGGGCCCAGGACAACAAATTAAGAATCACTGCCTTTTCAATGAAACTCCCCTTTCATATGGAAGAAAAATAACATTCCAAAAGGAGGGAGAGTATACTCAACAACATTGAGATGTAAAAGAGCATGATATGTTTGGTAATGGTGGCATTTTTCCCCCCCTGGAAATTGAATAAATTTCAGGTACCCAGTAAATGCTATGAGAATAGCTTGCCCTTTAAAAAGTGACCACTCTTGATATTCAGTGTGTGAAAGAAATGCTACTTTTCCATTGAGGCACACAAATGAGTGTGCCTGTGCAGAAAAATGCTATTGGTATTCACCAAAGATAATTCAGGGGAAGGAAAATGAAGTTGAGGGAGTTTGGAGCAAGTAGTGAATAACATATCAATTTAGAAAGTGGTGCTTGGATCATCATCTTAGGAAACAGTGACCTCTAAGTTGTTAGGAGAGTAACAGAGAATGGGAACTGTTAAAATACATGTGTAGTAATCTTGATTCATTGCACATCTTGACCTAAAAATCAAGTTACTGGTGTATAATACCAACAGCCTCAATTCTGAGATGTAATTTTAAATTTATAAACATCCATGATCCTGACTGAACTGACATATCTGTGGTAAGAGCAAAGGGTGAGAAGGTATCTGCCTTGTTTACTTTCCACTCCTTTCCCCTTCCTTTCTCCTTGGTTCTTCTGACATCTAAGGCATTCTAGAACATTATTCATGCTGTATTTACACTAAGCAAGGCCATCATGCATGAAAAGCTTTTGTGGAATGAGATTCTCCTCCCCTAGATTCTCTTATCTCCATGTTGGGGCACTCACACACTCTTTTCTTCACTCTCTTGCTCTTGATTCTTTCCCACCTATGCGTGCCTAAGAAACTTATTGCACCACTTTTGCTAACAAGAGAGGCTATACTCCAAGATCTGGACTTGTACATTTTTGTCTTTTTGCTCCAACCCAACTTTACCAGAGAGAGATCTGGTATCTGGTATTAAGGGAAATTAGGCAGTGGTCCAATTAGTAAAACAAAACACACACACACACACACACACACACACACACACACACACACACACACACACTGATCTACTTCAGGGCAAAAAGTAGGCAAGCTTCCTAGAGCAAAAATAAAGTGTTCCTTCTGTTTGTACAACCAATGTCTACTTAGTAGAGTACTATTTTTCTTCCAACAAACTGGATTCTGAGAGAGCACAGTCATTGGTCACCATCTCAGATTGGATGCTCCCAGAATCAGACCCTGAAGTAGTTTAGTTGGGAGGCAATTCTAGAAAGACATGACAGAAGAGTAGGCAAGTGAGAAAAGAAAGAAAGGAGAAAGCTACTACAGAAAAGTTAGCTCCATGGGGTAATGGGTTTCATTCCTGTTGTGAAATCTAGAAAATGGTATAGAACACAACTCAGAGTTGCCTCCAGTAAGCGCAAGGAAGTTGGGAGGTGTATCTACCAACTTCCTCTAGTCCAGGGTTGGGGAACCTTTTTTCTGCCAAGGGCCATTGGATATTTATAACATCATTCTCAGGTCATAAAAGTTAGCAACTTAAAAATTATGTTGCTGTGAAAAAAGCTCCTAGATTTAGTAAATTTCAAGTCCCACCTGCAGTTGCCTTGGCAGAGCCAGAGTCAATGCTATGGCTCACGGGCTGAATGTTCCCCACCCCTGCTCCAGGCACTGGTTGAGGAATGCTCCCAAGATGTGAACTCACTGACATTTCTGGTTTGTCCTTAGTTGGGCCATGCATGCTCCTACAGCCAGAGAAATGATTGAGATTCACAGAAGCAAATGTGGGGTGTCCAGTGGAGGTGGAGAGAGCACCACAGCTCTCCTACAGTCATTTTGGAATTTCCTCATCTATCATTCGGTTGTCCTCAAGTTTCTTGGTATGAGTTATAAATTGTACCAATTGGAAGCAAAACATTTATTTCAGATTCATGACCTTTTAGTTTATATTAGAATCACTTTAATTCTGTTTTATTCTGTTATTTGATTGACTCTATCAACATTTTCTTCGAAAATGTATGCAGGAATAAATTTATCCTGAAAAATAAAACAGCACCTATGCCAGGATGTCTTAAAAGCCTTGAAAATTAGTTCTATAAAACAGTAAACTGTTGAGAAGTATGCTCAACATTTTCCAAATGCATACTGACAGTAAAAAAGGAAAAAAATCAAATACCCGAATTTGCATTTTGTCTAGACATGGTTACAGACTAAAATCCCTCAGTTGATCAGCCTGAAGTACCAAATAAAATATTTGTCAATACAAGAGTACTTACTTGTGTGTTTTGTAGCAGTACAGATCAAAACAAGAATATGAAAACGAATCTCAAGAAATATATTTCCCCCAAGGTGAATACTTTCCAAAATATAATTGAGTGGTTAGATTGGTATAACTTTACTAGAAAAATTCCAGAAAAGAAGACAGAATAAAGTTGGCAAAGACCAATTCCTAAGCAGTTAATTTGGTGTTCAAAAAAAAAAATCCAAATATACAGAAACATAATTTTTCCATGGGTATCTTGTTCACATACCACCAATATGTTGTTTAAACCAATTTCAAAGTGAGGTGTGAGTATTTTGTTATAACAAATTAATTATATGGAATTGCATTTTAATGAATTTAATCAAATCAATTTGCCTTTGTAGACAGAGTGATTCCAGTACTGGGACATGTGGTATAACCAAGGTCAACCTTTCTAATGCCGTGACCCTTTAATACAGTTCCTCATGTTGTGGTGACCCCCAACCGTAAAATTATTTCCGTTGCTACTTCATAACTGTAATTTTGCTACTGTTATGAATCGTAATGTAAAAATCTGATATGCAGGATGTATTTTCAGGGGTCGCGACCCACAGGTTGAGAACCGCTGCTCTAGAGTGATGTCTGTTTATCTGTGGACTATAACTATGGAACAAGGAAGTAAATAAACCAATCTAGCAACCTTGATCGAACAATGAAGACCACAGTGGGTTTAGATAGTGCAGTAGTTGATCCAACTCATTGGGCAGCACACATCATGATCATTAAAGAAAAAGAAAAATTAACTCTGCAAAAGCCAATTGAGTTTATGCCTAGCTTTCATCAAAAGCCAATGAGATAAAATAAAAAATAAATAAAAAAATCTTGGTGAAAATTTTATTTGGACTCTCATCCAGATGGCAGGGTGTAGAAAAAAAAATACATATTTGAGACAAATAATTGATATTGTGATATGATTTTATGATAGCAAATATTTGACTTAGTACATTTTAGAACTGACAGGGAAAATGGAAAGTTATTAAGGAGTGAAGAAAGTCTACCAAATTTGGATCACACATCCATATTTAGATTATAAAATATAAGTGGATGCTGAAAATTCAGTTTAAGAAGCCTATTTTCTGGATTCTGCAAAATTATCAGAACTCTTAAAGTACAACATCCTTGATTTGTAACATTTAACTCTGTTCACAAAATTCTGTTTGCACCAAATCATACAATGAATATTTAACAGGGTCCAACCCTAAGACAAGCATGTGATGGGAAAATGCAAAGACCCATAAGGAATTGTCATTGCCTTCCAGGAGCTTACAGTCTAAGAGGGAGAAATTGACAAGCGCAAAGGAATGCATGTGTACTTGATGGTAGTGTCTATAGCAGGCGTGGGCAAACTACGGCCCGCGGGCCAGATCTGGCCCGTTTGAAATGAATAAAACTATTCAAAAAAAGACCGTACCCTTTTATGTAATGATGTTTACTTTGAATTTATATTAGTTCACACAAACACTCCATCCATGCTTTTGTTCCGGCCCTCCGGTCCAGTTTAAGAACCCATTGTGGCCCTCAAGTAAAAAAGTTTGTCCACCCCTGGTCTATAGGGTAAGTGGAGACCCTGAGAAGGGAGCTGTAAAATCACAGGTGGGTAGGGAAGCATGTGTCCCAGAAAGAGTTATAAAAATTATTATGCTCTCTCTGGCTGGGTGGCTCAGCTAGTTGGAGTGATGTTATGTACACCAAAAGGTTTCAGATTTTATTTCCAGTCAGGTCACATGCCTAGGTTGTGGTTCAATAGCAGGTCAGGGAGTTTATGGGAGGCAACCATTGGATGTTTCTCTCTCACATCAATGTTTCTCTTTCTCTCTCTCTCAAATAAACACACACACAGAGACATCCTTGGGTGAGGATTTAAAAAATATATAATGCTTGAACTTGTGGGATTTATATTTGTGTACATACTAATCAGACCAAAATTCTTAGGACACAGTTCAGGTTAAAGATGAGAGAGTTTGAGTCACTTGGATTACTAAATTTCCTCTTTATACCTTTTTATTAGATGGTAACTATTTCACTGGCATGTCTATGAAAAATACCAACAAGAATTTTTGAGGTTAACAAACTGAATTTAAAGTTCATATAAACAAGCAACTTACAAATAGATAGAAAGCCAGAAAAAGAAAACCACCTCTCAGGTAAGCAGCAGGCCTTTCCAGATTGTAAAATATTTTACAAAACCTCTATAATGGAAATATTATGATATCGCACATGAAAGAGAGATGAAGCAGTGGTAAAAAATAGAAAGTCCAGAGATAAAAGCCCAAGTACACATAAAGATTTAGTATAGTATATTATAAAGATGTCAACTTAATCTGCTAGGTAATAAAAATACATACTTTAAATAATCAATGCTGGGACACTGAATAGTGATTTGAAAAATGATGAGTCAAATTCATGTCTTGTACCATACACCAGAATAAACTCCAAATGGATCTGGATATATATGAAATCATAAAACTACTAAAAGAAAATATGGGTCCATTCCTTTAAAACCTTGGTATAGAAAAAAAAGCAAAAACACCTTTCCAACTATGACTAAAATACAGACACAATAAAAATTTGATAAGTGTGATTATATAGTATGAAATTTTGACATGGTAAAAGTCATAATAGGAAAAACTAAAGAAAAATTAAAACTAGGAAAAAATATTTGCAACATACATCACAAGTAAAGGAATAACACTCCTATATAATAAAAGGCTAATATGCAAAATGACTGAATGGCAGAATGACCAGTCACTTGCTGCACATTGACCACCAGGCAGCAGACATTCAATGCAGGAGCTGCTCCCTGATGGTCAGTGCACTCCCACAGGGGTAGCGCTGCTCAGCCAGAAGCTGGACTCACGGCTGGAGAGCACAGCAGTGGTGGTGGGAACCTCTCCCACCTTTGAGGCTTTGCTAAGGACCTCTTGGGGGATGTCTGACTGTTAGCTTAGGTCCACTCCCCCTGGCAGTCGGACATCACCCGAGGGGTCCCAGACTGTGAGAGAACGCAGGCCTGGTTGAGGGCACCCCCACCCCCCTCAGTGCACAAATGTGGAAATTAAACTTACATTAAAATGTCTTATACCTACTGATTGGCAAAAATATAAATTTGACAACACATTGTTGGTAAGGCTCTGGCCTCTACTCTACATATATAAGTGTCCCCTTAGGAGTTTGACAGACCAAGAATTTGATCACTCACTATGACATGTGCTGACCACCAGGGGGCGGTGCAGAACAAAGGGAGGCCCCAACCGGCAGCTGACAGCCAGCAGCCACTAGGGATGTACCTGTGCCTGAATTTTGTGCACTGATTCTCTAGTATAAAAAATCCTATTGAAGTGAAAGTGCCCTAGCAAGTTTGGCTCAGGGGACAGAGGGAAGGCCTGCAGACCAAAGGGTCCCAGGTTTGGTTCCGATCAAGGACACATACCTCCATTGTAGGCTCCTCCCCAGCTTGGGCCTTGGCCAGGGTGTGTGCAAGAGGCCACCAATCGATGTGCTTCTCTCACATCAATTTCTGTCTTTCCCTCTCTCTTTCACTCTCTCTAAAAATCAATTGAAAAATATCCTCAGGTGAGGATTAAAAAAAATACTATTAAAGTTAAAGAAAAACAACTATAAAAATGGACCAAAAAGTATGACTGGGAAGTTTACAAAAACAGATCCACAAGTAATTTTCAAATATGTAAAAAGTTGCTTAATTTTATTCAAAATAAGAGAAGTGAAAATTAAACTTACATTAAAATGTCATATACCTATTGATTGGCAAAAATATAACTTTGACAACACATTGTTGGTAAGGCTCTGACAAAACAGGCATACTCAGATATTACTGGTAGCAAAATCATAGTTAAGGTTACATCTCCACACTTGCATTTTCAATAAGTTCACTTGCATTTTCAATGGTAAGTTCCAATGTTCCAATGTGTTTTTATTTGACTATGTCAAACATAAATTTTTTAAAAAATAAAAAAAAATTCTAACAATTATTTGTATCTAGAGCTGTAACACCTGACTCTGTAGTTTGTGGTTTCTTATAATGCCAACTCTATAATACTAAATTGAAAAGTACAAAACCAGGTTTTGAAACATTATAGTCTCCATAAATCTTACCAAATACTCTCTTCCCCACTGACAGCGCTATACTCCAGGACAGACAAGATTCAATAAGGATGAATAACAGAAATGTTCCATTACCCGGAGTGGTGCCCAGCGACAGCCTTTCAACAGATGACGTCAAAGGATTCATATGAAGCCAGGCCTTTTGTGTGCACATGAGGATTCTTATTCCATAGCCTCTCCCAGAACCGACCCCCAAGTTAAAACTCGCAGCTATGAGAGAGTTAATCCCTCTGCCAGTTAAAAATACCATGGGTATTTCACACTGTCGCTCTGAGGAGCACCCTGGAGTAATTGCAACATGTTGAAAAAGTGATTTCCTATGCTTGAATTAGAGAATTCACCCAATTTCTCCTCTGCTTTTATTTAAATATCCTCAGAAACAGTAGGCTAACTTGAAAATAAAAGCCAAATTAGAACTTAGCTTCTAAAATACGCTAAAAGGCATTTTAGGGAGATATAATAAGCAAAAAATAATCCAATAAAAATAAAAATAAATCTAAAGTACAGGTAAATATCTCTCTGATTTCTGAATGAGAAAAATTTCCTAAACTTAAAAATAAAGACTTTATAAAGGAAAATATTAATATGTTACCATATGACACATACAACTTATGGGTATCAACAATTAATAGCAATTTATAAAAAATTTGCCCCAAATATAAAAGATTAATATCCTTACTATACAAATCAATTAAAAAATCAATAGAACATAAAATTCTCAAAAGAGAAAGTATAAACACCAAATATAAAGAGAAGAGCTCAACTTTAAGATGAAACTTTAAAATGCAAATAAGGCAAAAGCAAAGCACTACTTTTTCACTTGTCAATTTAAAAAGGACTCAAAATAATAATAGCTTTTAGCCACATGGAGTTTAGAATGTACCAGTTACTCATCTAAGTGCTTTAAATATATTAAATAATTTAATCTACACAACAATTTAATTAGGTAAGCAGTATTATTTTCATCATTCCCATTTAACAGATGAAGGAAGTAAGGCACAAGTAAGTGAAATAACTTGTCCAAAGTCACACAACTCCTCAGTTAGGGAACTGGTATTCAATCCAAGCCAGTTTACCAGACTTGCTCCTAACCACTATGCTTTGCTGCCTCAGGTCAATAAAAAGGGTACGGTGAGTCAAGCATATTTATTCACTGCTGGTTAGAAATATTTGGGAACAAAATTTCTGGAAAACAATTTCATATGTATCTATTAAGAGTCTTGACAGTAATTTTTAGCCTTTGTCTCAATATTTTGACTTCCAGAAATCCATTCTAAAGAAAACATATTGAAAAGGAAATACATTTAAACACAAAGAAGCTCATGACAGCATTATTTATAATCACACACACACACAAATAGAAAGAACCTAAATGCCAAAACTTTCAAGAATGTTTAGAATAATTATAATTTATAAGGACAATGGAATATTTCAGAGTTAATAGGAATGACACTGATTAGGAGTTTTCATGGTATGGAAAATATTGATTATACAATGATAAGCAAAATGCAGGATACAAAATTTTATGTATACTACTACCTTATTTGTATTTAAAAATACAGACATTTATTCAGGTAAGTACGCAAAACAGTTTTCCACTCTAATGGAGCAAACTTTTTAGAGGATCAGGAAAACAATTAGCATAGTAAGTAAATGGATTATACAGCGAATGAGAAGGATAGGTACAACTGGAAAAAAGAAAGGGAAGAGCAGGATGAGAATTTGGTAATCTGGGTTGATGCCTGCAGATTGCAAAGTTAAATAAAGGAAAGCCTCATTGAGCAGATTTAGAGGAGGGGGAGCATGCAGCCATGTGAACACCTGGGCGGGGGAGAGCATTTCAGGCTGAAAGAATAGCTAGAGAGGAAGCGCAGTAGCAGATGCTGTTGGTACCCTACTCATAATCTGGGGGTGCACCTCTACACACCTGGAGACAGTTTATTGCAAACATCTATGACTCAGTTCCTGCAGGCTCCTATTTTCAAGCCATGGAACATGCTCAGTCAGTATGGCAGGCAACCTGGAAATTAATGGCTCTGAAATCAGGACTCTACCAATAACAGGCAAGGAGCTGATGGGTAAATACCTTCAGAGCCCCTGCCTTTGGGTAGGATAACTCCTAGAGCAGTATTTCTCAAACATCAATCAGGACATAAGAATCATTGGGAGTCCTTGTTAAAATGCAGATTCTAATTCAGTAGGTCTCAGGTGAGGCCTTAGATCAGTGATGGCGAACCTTTTGAGCTCGGTGTGTCAGCATTTTGAAAAACCCTAACTTAACTCTGGTGCCGTGTCACATATAGACATTTTTTGATATTTGCAATCATAGTAAACCAAAGACTTATATTTTTGATATTTATTTTATATATTTAAATGCCATTTAACAAAGAAAAATCAACCAAAAAAATGAGTTCACGTGTCACCTCTGACATGCGTGTCGTAGGTTCGCCATCACTGCCTTAGATTCTCATTTTAACAAACTCCCAGGTAATACCAATGCCAGCAGAATTCACAGACCATACCTTAGGGAGTGAGGTCCGAAAGTTATTTAGTGGGTTTGGGCCCACTTGACCACAGTAATAACACACCCTTTATCAGCTTCCTTCCTCTCCGTGACATTTCTGCTCTCTTACACAGTGTTAACCCGGCATCACCTTTAAAATAAACTAGTTGCACTCACATATCATACCTGAGGCAGGAATGCTCTGGTGAACTAGAGGAACTTTTTAACCTTAGGAATACTGGAAGTCAGTATGCTCAAAGTCACCAGTATCCACGTCTGTGTGGAGGGGTTCTGGGTGGTGGTAATTTTTCTCACTGTCATTAGCTTGGCTTCAGTGTTATGTCTGTGGAGTCAAAGACCAGAGGGACACACCATGTCCAATTCCATGCCATTTATCTCATTGTGGCTCTGCCAGTTGCGAACAATATGAAAAGAATACAGAATTTCAACACAAATCAGACAATAAAGTTAAATGAGATTTCAAACATATTCCAGATGTGTGTGAAATATTGGATGGCATAGGAAAAAAGTGTGTTTTGAACCAGATGGGAAAACATTAAAATGTATTAAGAGAATCAAATAAGTGTAAAACCTAAGCAAGCCATGAAGGGAATTATAATCAATCTCAATGGGAGCTGACAGAAACGTCACGTAACAATGACAATGTCTTCCATAGGACACAGAGTCCCTGTTGTTATAGCAACTATAAAAAGCAGGTCAATTTGTAGGTAAGTGACCCAGGGGGAATCAAATACTGCATCTCGGCCCAGAATTGCTCATTGATTTGTAGCCTCAACTGGCTTTAAACAGGAATGTTTAGGTTTTAGTACAGAGATGATAAATCAAACCCATAATTAAAATATTGGGTTAAGTTTAGAAAACTGGTTTCTGTAAAAATATAGTCAATCTGTCTACCTTTACTAGTTAATGTATTAGAAATATTTAAGATTGTGGAGCTAACTTATAAGCCTCAGGATTCTAAATTTAAATATAATTGATTTTGGAATGGTGATCTTAGTTATTCAAAGAGAATTTAGTTAAGTTTCTAAACAGTGTTGAGATGTTTATGAGAACTTGATATAAGTTTAATTTATAATATTTTAAAGAATTATTCACTTGGGAAGGTTTTGTATTACAGTGCTCAAAAAGGAAATCAATGATTTAAATCTTTAAGTGCAGTTTGTATAGTTTAAAATTGTTTAGCTAACCTAACTTATAAATGACAAATGACATTAATTAAAGCATCCTTGATTTCAACAAGTTATTGCTAAAATTTACTACATCTATAAGTACAATAAGATATACAAGCTGAGCCCTAACTGATTTGGCTCAGTGGATAGAGTGTCAGTCTGCAGACTGAAAGGTCCCAGGTTCAATTCCGGTCAAGGGCATGTAACTTGGTTGTGGGCACATCCCCAGTAGGAGGTGTTTCTCTCTCATCCATTTTTCTGACTATCCCTCTCCCTTCCTCTCTGTGAAAAATCAATAAAATATATATTTTAAAAAAGGTATACAAGCTGAACTTAAAAGCATAAGGAAAGCTATGTCTCTTAAAAATTCATAATGATAGCCCTGACCAATGTTCTAAGTGGTTAGAGCTGTGGGTTCGATTCCTGGCCAAGGGCATGTACCTGGGTTGTAGGTTCAATCCCCACCCTAGTCAGGGTGCATGGAGGAGGCAACTAATCAGACATATTAATGTTTCTCTCCTCCCCTCCCTCCCTCCCTCCTTCTCTCCCTCTCTCCCTCCCACTCTCTCTAAAAATCAATGGAAAAAATATCCTCGGATGAGGATTAACAAAACAAAAACAATTTGTAAGGATAATACTGAATATTAATTTTAAAACACTATATGTACATGTAAATATATTTTTTTCCTCAAAAGATGTCCTCAAAGACACCAAAAAAAAGGGTTAATTTTATACTTCCTCCTTTTTTGGTAAAATGATACATATCCATTTGTACTCATAAAATTTCATATAATAAGCACATATGAGTTTGATTCAGAAAATGCAAGCAATAGGACCTAAAAATAAGTTAACCAAAATGCTGAATGTATACTCTCAAAATATTTTTATGAGTAATAATAAACCTAACCATCCTGTCTCTAACTACTAAGTAAATAGCATTAGAATAGTTATAAAAAATTCATGGGAAAAATGATATAAACTGGACAATTTAAAAAAAAAATGAACACTACATCCAAACACAGGTTTATCTAATCTCTAGTATTAGAAGTCAGGTTAGTAGTTACACTGTCAAATAGGTATCTGCTACCATTTTTGAAATGTATAAAGATGCTAATGTAATTAATGAATTATAAACTAATTTAAATGTATAAATGAATGCGAAGTTGCTTTTGCCATAATCAATAGATGCTAAAATAGCAAACAGATTATTGACATTCTCTGATTACTTACCCAATGACAAGCATTATGCTACACATAATAGATAGAGTTTTATTTCTGCATAATGATCCAATGAGGAAATTATCATTACTACCCCATTTTTTAGCTGAAGAAGGCAGTGATTAGGGAGTTTAAACAATCTCTCCAGAGCACATTCTGAACAAACTCCAGTGGAACACCTAGGTCTTTCTGACTATCAGGCACTTACTTTGAACAACTACTATCGAAGGGCAAGCCTGCAATATTACCTGAAGGCTTAAAACAGCGGTTCTCAACCTGTGGGTCGCGACCCCTTTGGGGGTCAAATGACCCTTTCACAGGGGTCGCCTAAGACCATCGGAAAAACACATATATAATTACATATTGCTTTTGTGATTAATCACTATGCTTTAATTATGTTCAATTTGTAACAATGAAAATACATCCTGTATATCAGATGTTTACATTACGATTCATAACAGTAGCAAAATTACAGTTATGAAGTAGCAACAAAAATAATTTTATGGTTGGGGGGTCACCACAACATGAGGAACTGTATTAAAGGGTTGCGGCATTAGGAAGGTTGAGAACCACTGGCTTAAAAGGATAGCTAGTACTCAAAATACCATAGCTGGAAGCAGTGATGTTATGCTTGAGGCAGCCATTTCTCTTTCAGGAGCCTTCCAGGCTTGGGAACACTGTTTTCATTGCAAAGCACAGAGAGTACACAGGATAGGTCTCCTCTTAATGCTAAACCCTCCGGTAGCCCAAACAATACAAAATAAATCCAATTCAGTCTTCCACCAGGCTCAGTTCCTGGGCAGTTCTGCCCTTCATGTGGGCAGAGCGACCTGCTTCTGGAAATGAAGTAAAGTAAGGGCGGAAAGTTTATTAGCTTAGTGATTCTCCTTGCTGTATCCAGGAGCCTCTCAACCGAGACATTGGCGGTTTTCCAAGTTCAGTCAGAGAAATTCAGAGATAAAAGAAGTTGGTAAATTATCCATTCAGTTCTGATCTTTCACCACCTCAGATTACGTTACAATGAAGCAAACTGCCACAACTCCCTAAGAGGAAGGCCAGATTAGGGAGGTGGGGAGACGAGAGGGAAGAGAATGTCATGGCATCTTGGCTGCGAAGGAGGGGGTAGTGCAGGGATGCAGAAGCCTGGCGACAGTTGCCTGGACAGGTGCAGACCAAGGCAGAAATTACTGGGGCTCCAACCTGCTCCTCTCTTTATATATGGGGAACTGCAGCAAAGAGTGGATTTATTATGCCTAAACAGGTTATTACTGGCACGCTGAAATGTGATCCCAAAGAAGCATCTAAAAAAAAAAACACTAAAAAAGAAGTGTTTTTGAATGTGCTGGATAGGAGATATTTCTTAGTGCCTTTAGGAAATTCCTAAGCTCCCTTCTCTCTGGGTAAGGTGAAGGACTTGGATCAGATCAAGATTCCTCCACCTGAGCTGGAGCTTTCTTTGTCTGGGGCCGTCCTGTGCGCTGTGGGATGATGGGCAGCAAGCCTGGCCTCTGCCCACCAGCACCAGCAGCGAGCAGCCCCACCTCATCACAGTGAGGCCTCTTCAGCTTTAACATATTGGGGTTCTGGGAATACTTTCAAGCTTTTATCAGTAATAACCTTTAACTAGCTTATCAAATCCTGGAATTCCAAGTTTCTATGGGAATGAATACAAGACTGAAGCTATGTAGAGTCCCTGCAAAGGAAAGGGGTTGTGCTATGGTGGCAAAGCTCTCTTCCCTTAGCTTACAAGCCCCTAGCAGGATAGTCATTCTTTGTAACCTCAAATCCTGGAAGGCCAGCCTACAAAATTGCTGAAGTGTTACTACTGGAACTGCTTGTTAAGACAGAGGGATTTATGACCACATCTGCATCTTTTCTGTCTCTTTTCTGGCAGCTAAAGACTTTGTCTAAATATGTAAACCCTCAGCGAGTCCTCGGGCTTTTGGAGTCTTGTTCTGGATTCTCTCCCTGTTTCCTGGCATCGTGCTCTCTCATTCATTCTCATTTATGTCACTGACATCTTGGATGATGAAAACCTTCTCATCACCTGCAGAAAACAGCTTCCACATTCCCCTCTGAGTGATGGTGCACACACGCATTTCCCAGTAAATAAAGTCAGAGCTGGAGCCACCTCCCTAGTGACAGAGGTGCGTGCATCCAGCCATAAAATAGGCTTTAGGTTGAACGCAGTTGCAATGAGGGCAGGGAAACTGGAAGGGAGATCCCATACAGACGTGTCTCTCAACTGGAGACAGTGAGTTCCTATGAGGCCAGCTGATTTATCTGCAGTAAGTGTTTGCTGGGGGCTTCTAAGTTCTCACTACCATCACTGGGCATTACGGTTTCTAAATTACACAAATAATATGTGTTTATGATTTTTAAAAAAGGAAAGGAAAACATAGGGATCTGTCTCACATATAGGGTCACCTCTCACATGCTGTTCTGCATCTTGGGGTTTTTTTTCAACTTATATTTTAAGCATTTATATATCTCAAATTTTTTTAATAACAACAAAGCAATCCATTGGAAACATGGCATTTTTATGGCTGTTGAAGTGCACACTGTGTTTCCTCTGAAAGTGCTGAGATGAACGGACTTACATGTATATCTTAAGCATCATTCATAAAAGAAAAAATAATGGGAGAAAGAATATGCCTATGTGCAACTTTGGTGGGTATTGCCAGATTGTTTTTGAAAGTGGTTGCAGCAATTTATACTCTTCTGGGGGACGTTTTGAAAGGTTTTGTTTCAAACTTCTGGGACAAAGTAAATTGCAGGTCATGGGAAAGACAAGTTGAATTTCTTTTACTCTGATACTTTCATTCTATATTCTCCCTCCATCTTTAATATATCTTATGATACGCACAGAGAAATTGCACTTAACCATGAAAGGAAGTTCTGAAGTTGTGTCTAAGAAGGAAAACCTATGCAGTCAAAGTTACCTTTAAAAACATCTTAAATAGCTCATAGAGTACATAGTGTGTAGTTTTATGTCAACCAATTTGTACGTTAATTATGTATTCAAAATGATAAATGTACAGTCATGTCCATTGCAAATCAAGTAAATACATGCAAAGTAGAATTTCACATATATTCTTAAAGATAAATCTCTTTTAGTTCAAGGAGATGCCGGCAACTGTAAAGGAACTCAAGAATTTAGAATTACTGAGGTAAACAAATAATCTAATTGCCTGCAGAAAACAAAATCAATACCAGTGATTCAATGGGTGTCTTGGAGAAAGGGACGCATTACAGAGGTAAATTGGGTAAAGAAAACAAAATAGGAATGGTAACGTCCCCAGAGACTGGATAGAGTGGGAGGTGGTTACTGTGCCCAGGGTTTAAGGACAAACGGGAGGAAATAGAGTGCCCAGTGCGTGGTGAGGGCTGCTGTGGTGGTTGAAAGAAGCTGTGAACCAGGGAGACAGCTATAAGTACTGAAGTAGGGAGTGAGAAGAGACACCCTGCCTGACCTCCTTTCCCTCCTGCCAGCTGACCTCCTGCAAACTGGACCAGAAGCCAAACATCTTAAACAGCTCATAGAGTACATAGTGTGTAGTTTAAAAGAGAGTGGATGCAGGAACGAAGGTCAGAGAACAAGCCAGAGAAGTCCATTCAGGGGCAAAAACACACTGAACGAATTGGCAAGAGGAGTCACTGACACTATTTAAATCTCTCTCTCTCTCCTTCCCTCCCTCCCCAACAACCCACCAATGGAGTTGTACTAATTCAATGACCCTATAATGAGAGTCCTCTGTATACAATAGAGTTTTTACCAGAGAGCTCATTCCTGTTGGATACTTTTCCTAGCCCACAAAAATAAACGGTAAAAGGACATACAGGCTGCATGTACTCAACAAGGTCAGTAGGAGAATGATCATGAGATTGTGCTAAAAAACAAGAAATGACCCAGGCATGTAATACCTGGATTTTAACTTCTTTTATTTGCAAAACAAGGGGATTGGTTTACCCTGGGAGCTCTCCAACCCAGCTGGTATTCAGAAACTTAGAGAATCCTATTGATAATACACATTCCCAGGTCCTTCTCCAAATTAGAACCCTCAGTAGTGAGATCCCAGAACCTCTGTATGTAATATTCACCTAGTGATGCTGGCCTGCATCCAGGCTTGGGAATAACTCTACTCAATAATCTATAAGATCCATTCCCACTCTCAAATTCCAAGATAATGAGATATAGTTAGAAGGTGATCTAAAGAATCATACAGATGATGTATAATAGAAATATGTAATTTAAATCTATATGGTCTTATTAACCAATGTCACCCCAATAAATTTAATTTTTAAAATAATCATTGTTCTTATCACTCAATGGAGAAAATTAGGAATTAAGATACATCCAAAGTAATGCTGACTCACTAACTAACATAATTCAAAAATGTTTTAACAGTTACTTGTTTTTATTCTTGCATTTTCAGATTTTCATTCTAATATTGGTAAGTAGAAGTGCATTAAGTATTTTGCATTTGTGTTTCTTTCTGTAAATTAAGTGATAAGCTCTGAGGTAATTAGTCGTATTATTAATTGTATCTATGATATTATTAAAGAACAGCTATTTTGTCAGCAGCATCCTTTTAATGCAACTCAGCATGTAGTTTACAAATGACTACATGAGGAGAACCAGTTTCTAGTAAGTTCTTCAGCACAACTACTGTGTGATTCTGGACAAACATTTCACCTGTAAGCCCTTACTTCCTCAACTGTTAAATGACAGAATTGGCCTATAGTAAATAATTTAGAAAAGTCCTTTTTAGCCTAAAATACCATGAGTCTAAAAATTGCAACATGAAATCTACATGTTTTCCTTTGTTTTCTGCTATTGCACTTTAAAAGAGTGAGTCTCTATTTTCACAGTATGCCTTGTGCAAAAGGAGCATGACAAATAAACAACTCTCCAATAGTTATTTGCACTTCAAACCTGAGGAATCATTCCCCGATGCAATGGGGAAGCCCAAGAGGGTGGGCAAAGTTTCTTTGAAGAGTCAATTTCTGGGCCGGTCCAAGCATCCCTCATATTTATGGTCTTATAATCAAAGGAGCATTTTCTTTTCAATCTGATTTTATTTACCTTGACATGGAACTGACTTCCTTTCCCACAGCTTCCCTTTCTAAATCATTTATACTCACACTGAACAATGCCAGAGAAATCAAAGCTACCAACAGAATCTAATTACAATAATAAATGATACTCATAACTTAATACTACTCAGCACAAAACAATCATCTGATTCTGAACTGTAAGTTAGATCTATTTCCTCCTTCTATAGTCTTCCTCAGCCTTTAATACATATAGAGTCTTTTCCATAAGAAAAGAAAATCCTTCTAATTACTAATCCACTGTTAGAGTTGTGGGAGGAACAAAAGTTACCTAAGCAGAAAACAATAAAAATCAAGCAACCGTGTAATAATAATTCAGTGTTGCAGCAAACAGAATTTATGACAAAGTTCATCAGTGATATGCAAAAACTGGTTTTGCTTAATAATTGGTTTTAATAATGTGGTCATGTTAACACACTTAATAATGTACTTGACTGTGATTACGGTTACTTTTATGCAGCCAGATCAAAGGTTTACTGTATGTGATCCTTATTTCTAGATTGTCTATAAAAGGAATCAGTGAAATCCATTTGCCCAGTGGCCTGTACTGTTAGGCCATGATGCCTCCATGCGCATCCACACAGGCAAGCACATGTGTCCCTTCTCAAATATTTGGACATAAATAATTCTCTGATTCTTTCCAACTCGATCAGCACTTTCAATTCCACCTGAGAATGTAGACATTTCACACTGTTAAAAATGCTTTTATTCAGGCCTAGCCTTATGTGTGCTCAGTGGCTAAAATGGTTTGATTTTAGAATAATTGAACAAGTTCCGCCATCCCAAAACTATACCCCACCTGCCTGCCAAAGCTTAACATGCCTTTATCAGCAGGAAAATCTGTCACTGTGTAATGGAAAAGGAATAAAAATGCAAACATCCCCAGGAGATGCAGCTCATTAACCGAAAATCAATTACAATAAATGTCGGAGTCCTTCTACAAAACAACGTCAGACAGGGAAGAAAGGATGAAGCGGAGAACAAGTGGCTACAGGACACTTAATAACCAGAGGACACAGCGCTGCCAGGCCAGGAGGCTGGGCGTGGGTGGAGCCTGGGGGAAAGGAGAGGGCGGGGGAGAAGCCCCATTCCTGCTACACAAGTTTGCCTTCATGCTTTTCAACATATATGCAAGTGGTTTTGCTCGCTTGCTATGTCACTAACAAGAATTTCTAACCCAGTTCACCTCACTGCGAGATCACGTCCACGGCCTCTTAAAGCCTAAGCACTCTGGTTGCAATAAGCTAGGCCTTTTTCACTAGCACCTTTATAGTGTTTGCAAGAGATTGGATGGTGATTAAGAACAGGGGCAGGTATTCAAACCCTGGTTCTGCGTAAGGTGAGCCAGGTAGGGAAGTGACCTTCAGCTGACTGGCCTCTGGCTCTGTTATTTATCTCTTCTGTAAAATGACTATTAATAATCATGACCTCCGGTCTTATTTGGGGCTCCCCCCAAAAGTAGAAGCTGGACCAGGACAAGAGGGCAAGTAGGTGTTTGGGGAGGGGGTCCCTGGAAACAGGAATGAGGAGCAGGGAGAATAAGACAGGAGAAAAAGCCAATTGAGGGGCTCATTGCCGAGGCTGCTGCCACAGACAATAGGGGTTGAATCAGCTGGAACCTCCAGCAAGTGGAAGCTGCGGCTTTGAGCTAACAACCCTGAATGGGTGCCCCTCCTTGAAGGTTGCTGAGGGGAACCCCTAAACTTGAGGGGATTAGGAGGTAGAAATCTCAAAGAATGAAGGTGCCCAGTTGAGGGAGGAGGCTGTCGGTGAAAAGGGAGGCTGGGCTCCCATGCTGGGGCCCACCGCCCCTGCAGCTGCAGCAGGAGGAAAGCTCAGGGGGGTGACCTGGAGCTCCAGAGACAAGAGCTGCACCTCTCGAGGGTGCGTGGAGGCTTCCGTTGAAAATGGCATGCAAAGCACTCACCTCCATCATGTACCTGGGGTTGAATAAATGTTAGTTATTATTATTAATGCTATGCACCATTTTTCTCTCCTAAGCTTATTAAGAGTAATAATTATAGCTACGAATGAAACAATAATTAATAATTAAATAGTAATTGGTGGTAGCCATCTAGTTATAAATTATCTTTTCTGTGTCTTCTCTTCTAATTATAACTGTGCGGTCCTTAACAGAACCATACATCTAGGTAAGTGCTAATAAATGTTGTTAAATGAATGATTGAATAATGATCATCTTTGGTTAAAAGCCACAATGTCTCTCACAATACTTCGCTCAAGAAATAACTTTGAATTGAACCAGACTGTCACCCTGTCAATGAAAGGATTCCTGTCTTTGTATCTTTTGTTTTCTCCCTTTCATGGCCCTAATCTTGAGCTCACCACCCTGCTAGCAACCAAGGAATGTTGATGGACTCACTTGGGTCTCCATGTTGAAAGTGCCCCAAGGCAAAGCAGTTAACAAGCCAGAGAGTTCAGGCGGTTGCATGTTTTTGTGTTTCATGAAAACATTAATAACGGTAGCTATGAATACATACAATGTGGAGCAGCTGGTGCCAAGCTGCCTGTGCCCAAATTCTTTCCAGGATTCAAACCACAAAAATAATCACACAATTGGTCATTTCCCCAAATGCATTCTGGATGGTTATTTTAGTTCAGTTAAGAAATATATAGCTATGCAATTGTAGCATTTGCCATCTGGCTCACATTTTACAGTATTTAAATAGGTTAAGATCAAAGGAAGAAGTCTTAATGCTTTTTAGGTAGGTTGGCTCCCTATGTACTTGTTTGACTGAAAAGCTATCTTATTTTTATTTATTTTATCATATGGAGATACTATTATTATTTGTACTTTGTTGGTGAGGAACCTGAGCCTCAGAGAAATTAAACAACTCGCTAAAGATCTTACAACTTGTAGGCCAACTCCAGAGACCATGCTCTTAACCACTATGCTCAGCTGCCTCATTGCCAGTCACTGGTGGCACTAGGAGAGATGCCAGGGTACAGGGCATCCTGGGTGCTGACTCCCAGGAGCTTACAGCCTAGTGAGGGTGGCAGCAAGGAAATAAGCATTTTCAACCCAAGACTCTGCTTACTTGGAGCTCTTCCTGAAAGTACTATATATATATATATATATATATATATATATATATATATATATATATATAAGTTTTGCACATTTGTATGAATCTCTAGATACAGAGAGATGACAGATTGGTAGAAAGATCAGTGTGGGAGCAGGGCAAAGAAAAAAAAGACTAGTGAGGAATTTCTAGCAATAGTCCAGGCAAGAAATGATTGTTACTAGAATTATGGTAGAGACAATGGAAAGTGAGAAAATTTGCTATATTTGAGAGAGAAGTGTGAATTGAAATTGTCAGGTCTTGCTAAATGATTGATACAAATTCAAAGTCCTGGGCAGAAGCTTTCAATCAGCTAAGTCTATGATAATCACTGGGGAGCAATTATTAAATTACTCAAGCCATGACTGCCAGGGGTTGGGAGAAGGAACTCCCAGCTCCCTAGGGCTTCTGCGGCCGGCACTCCATCCCTCCAAGGGCTCACAAACTCAGGATCACCAATAAGAAAGGAATTCAGATGCTGAGCAACCAAAAAAGGTGGTGGTGGTGGGGGGGGGGGGACAAATGTCCACTACAGTGTAACCAGAAAGGAGCCAAGAAGGGTGACTCTGTGACCTGAGCAAACAGGTGAATGGCATGGATGGCAGTTCCATTTATGGAGACAGACAACCCAGGAGGAGAAGCAGGATTAGGATATAGAGGAAGAACAGAGATCAGTGTTAGATATGATGAGTTTGAGACCTGAGGGAGGTCCTACTTGGCACATGACTTTCCATGGTTACTTGGAGGGGGAAACAATCCCCAAGTGATTCACAAGATTCAGAAAAATTTGGCCTCTGAAAATTGCACCAGATGTGTCTCACAGCGCTCTCTATCTTGTTTGATGTACTCCAGCCACACCAGGCTTTAAGTTTCTCAAATATGTCATGTCACTTTCTGCTTGGGACTCTGGTCCATGCCTCGAATGCTTCTTTTCCTTCGTCTTAGCTAAGTTCACTGTATTCATTCTTCAGAACTCAGATTAAATGTCATTCATTCCCTCAGGGAAGTCATCTCTGACCTCCGAACTATAATACGCTTTCTTAACACTTTGTATTTACTTCTATAGCAGTTATCAAAGTTCAAAATTATATCTGTGTAATTTTTAGATTTTAAATTAATCTCACCCACTTAACAAAGACATAGAGCAAATAAGATTTGGCACTTCTATATACCAGATGCCAAGCCAGGCAATTAGATATTTATTGAAGAACCAGTGAATTAATGACTGAAAGAATAGATGTATATAATAGACTATGTTTGAGGAAGAGACAGTTAACCCAAAGACCCTGATTTGGGATAATCAGTACACAGATGGTAACTCAAGCCAACTGAGCAAATGAAATCACTCCAAAAACATTGAAAGGAAAACAGCACTTAGGATCTATTATTAACTACTAGAGGCCCAGTGCACAAAATTTGTGCATGGGGGTGAGGGGGTCTATCTGCCTGGCCTGCACCCTCTCCAATCCGGGACTGCTCGGGGGATGTCCAACTGCCAGTTTAGGCCTGATCATAAACCAGCAATTGGACATCCCTCTTGCAATCCGGGACCGCTGGCTCCTAACCACTCACCTGCCTGCCTGCCTGATCGCCCCTAACCAATCTGTCTTCCAGCCTGATCACCCCTAACCACTTTCCCTGCCAGCCTGATCACCCCTAACCACTCTACATGCCAGCCTGATTCCCCTAACTGCTCCCCTGCCTGCCTGATCACTTCTAACCGCCTCTACCTGCCTGCCTGATCACCTCTAACTGCCTCTGCCTGCCTGCCTGATCACCCCTAACCACCCCTAACTGCTTTCTCCTGCCGGCCTGACTGTCCCTAATGGTCTCTGCCTTGGCCCCTGCCACCATGGCTTTGTCTGGAAGGACATCTGGAAGACATCCAGTCTATCCAGTCTAATTAGCATATTACCCTTTCATTAGTATAGATTAAGGTTTTCTTAATATGATATCCATGGGTCATCCTGCATTGGAATCAACTGGAAATTGAATTCTGGAATTCATATTTTTAATAATTACTTCCTGGTGATTATCATACATTGTAACATCTGAGAACCACTAACTTTAGAAATCAGTAGAAATATACTCTTGACACAGCCCCAGAAGTTTGTATTACAGCCCAGGTGTTTGAATGTCCAGAAGAAAAGTATAGATGTGAACAAGTTGCTAAGACATGTAGTTGTGCAAAGACTACCAAAGTAGGATTTAGAAGTCCTTGGGCTACCTGGTCCCATCACTTGCTATTTTTACAACCTATGTAACTACTAGTAATTACCTTGAGGGAACAGAGACTTGGAGAGATTGGCAATAGTCTATCTCGTTGATGTTTTACGAGGATTAAGTATATGTAATAGTTAACTTTTAAAAATATTAAAATTGCTGTATGTGTTATGAAATGCAAAGGGAGTATTGATCAACATGGAAATTTCCTATTGGTTTCCTTCATGTAGTAAAATACCACTCTGTTAATTGAGTGAATTCACCTTTTCTGTGTATGTGAACATCCATAAGATTGTATGTGTCTTTAACTAAAATCACTGGAAAACAGAAATAGAAAACTAAAACCAACAGCTTTCCACAAGACATCGCGAAGCATCAGAAGAGGCATTAGAAAAAGGGGAAGCTTAACCTACATAAGATCATATTCAACCTGTCACTTCTTGTCACCACAATTATATACAGTCAACAATTTCTTTTATCATGTTACACAATGATGATGCCTGGGTAATCATATTGCCTGTAAAATGAGAGAATGGTCTGGTAGCTTGAGTGCTGGTTTATAATTCTGGATAATTATATACAGCTTAAAATTGTAGCTCTGTTTTCAAATTGGTACTGTCAGGTAAATAAGCATTTTGCCAACGCAGGTCTCCATATTATAATTTAAATATCAACATCTAATTTCTGAAATCTTAAACTAGGCTGCAGTGAGTAAGCCCATGGAATCTAGGAATAAAATGCCTATTTATGAATCCTGGTTCTGCCACTTCCTGGCATGTTTGTTTTGTTTTTCTCTCATGGGTAAGTTACCGTGTCTCTGTTTCTCATCTAGAAAATGGAGATAATAGAGTTATTGTGAGAATTATATTACTTAATATAGTGTAAATATTTAAAATAGTTGCTGACACTTAATGAAGGACTCAATAAATGTTGCTACCTACCTTACAAGGTTCTTAAGAAACTGTGTGTGTTGTGTCAATGCTACCTTAAAAAAAAAATGTCCACACAAACATCAAATTTTATACTTCAAAATGAGGATTATCCTTTTCAAAGAAGTAATCATGGTTGAATTGGGAAAGAAGTGAGAAATAAGTTGAAGGCAGTGAGGATGGTTGAAGGGAATGGGGAGAGAAGCATTTACTCAAATAAAATGACATTGCACAAAGTATCTTTGGGAGCTTTTAGGATTGCCTACAGAGTCACATCACAGTTGTTTGAATCTGACAAATGTTAGCCATTTTTATTCTCTGAGGGTTTCTTTTATTTTTGAAAGTACCTAAGAGCCAGCATGAACCAAGTTTGATAAATGAGATAGTTGACAAAATTTCATAGTACACTTTCCCTAAATGAAAGGAGGAGGATAAAAAGTGTACCATAGGTTGAAATAAGCCACAGGATGCCCGGGTTGGGGAGCTCAGTTGGTTGGAGCATCCTCCCATGCACCAGATTTGATTCCCAGTCAGGGCACATACTTAGGTTGTGGGTTCAATCCCCATTTTGGTCACGTGCAGGAGGCAGCTGATCCATATTTCTCTCTCACATCAATGTTTCTCTCTTTCCTGCTCTCCCTTCCTCTCACTCTAAAATCAATAAGAACATGTTCTTATGTGAGGATTCAAAAGAAAGAAAGAAAGAAAGAAAGAAAGAAAGAAAGAAAGAAAGAAAGAAAGAGAGAGAGAGAGAGAGAGAGAGAGAGAGAGAGAGAGAAAGAAAGAAAGAAAGAAAGAAAGAAAGAAAGAAAGAAAGAGGGAGGGAGAGAGAGAGAAAGAAAGAAAGAAAGAAAGAAAGAAAGAGAGAGAGAGAGAGAGAGAGAGAGAGAGAGAGAGAAAGAAAGAAAGAAAGAAAGAAAGAAAGAAAGAAAGAAAGAGGGAGGGAGAGAGAGAGAAAGAAAGAAAGAAAGAAAGAAAGAAAGAAAGAAAGAAAGAAAGAAAGAAAGGAAGGAAGGAAGAAGGAAAGAAGGAAAGAAAAAACAAATGAGCCATAGGGAAGAAGTCTATTCAGGCATTTAGTTCTCTTTGTTCTTGTAATCTATGGCGACAGCCTAAGCCAGTGATTTTCAACTGGTGTGCCATAAGAATTTTTAAAACATGAAATATCTAACTATTTAGTGACGGGCACTGACCTCTTTTCCCTTAGATTGCCAAATGAAAAAAAAAAATGACAACAGGCAACACAACAATAGTCATTATTTGTGAATGGATCAAAATTATACATTTTTTTTGTCAAATTGGCAAAATATGTTTTTGTGTGTGTTCGGCAGAAATTCAGTGATAGTTTATATGTGCCATGAGATGAAAGAGGTTAAAAATCTCTGCCTCAGTTAATAACAGCATGGGGAATAGTTCTATTTATGGTTAGGCAATCCCAGCGAACTGGGACTCAATATCACATCATCCTGCCTGCACATTGGGCTCAGTCCTTGGATGCCAGTAGAACAATCAGGCTTTTTTACCTGAACTAGAGATTCATTCCTGACCGTGAGCCCCAGTTCAGGTAACTAGGTCACTCTCTTGATGACCTGTTCAGTACCTAATCCTCTGGGATTTGCTTTCCTCCTAACAATTCTTATTCTGGGATGTTTAGAGCCTTCCCTAGTCCCTAGCCATGTAATAAAGTCCCTATCAGCAAAAAGCCTTCCTAGAAGCAACTTACTGCTCAACCGTAGTCTGAGGGATATGCTCAGGTATAGCCCAAACTATGGTCGCTCCCTTTGTGTGATAAGAGACTAATGCTACAGCTGCTAACGCAAAACTGGCTGACCTAGAAAGCACAACTTACTCCTATGCTTAAATGCATGAGCCATGTCCCTTCATGACAAGACTTGATGTCATGGAGACAGCAGCAAACTTTGGGTTGTGTCAGATGTATATCAGAATCCATCAATACTCTTTTTTTTTTTTTTTTTTTTTTTTTTTTTTTTTTTTTTTTTTTTTTTTTTTTTTAAATATATTTTATTGATTTTTCACAGAGAGGAAGGGAGAGAGATAGAGAGAGTTAGAAACATCGATGAGAGAGAAACATCGATCAGCTGCCTCTTGCACATCCCCCATCGGGGATGTGCCCGCAACCCAGGTACATGCCCTTGACCGGAATCGAACCTGGGACCCCTCAGTCCGCAGGCCGACGCTCTATCCACTGAGCCAAACCGGTTTCGGCCCATCAATACTCTTATTAGCTGCGTGAACTTAGATCTGCTTTGGCCTCTGGGACTCAGTTGCCTCATTTGTAAAGTGGAGCTAATACTACTTTCTTCCCAAGATTATGGTGAGGTTTGAATAGGTACTTAATTTTCCAGATCTGGATCTGATAGGAAATCCTTAGATATGCTTGATTGCTCTTCCTTTCTCTTAGTTGCATTTCACACCAGAGTATACTTTAAGACCTTTGGCTGTACCTGCAACTAACCTCCTATACACAGCCCCATTATCTATCTCCCATCTCAACTGATTAATAGACACACATGTTCTTTGAATCTCAACCCTGTCCCCTAGAAGAATTGTGCCCTTGGGCCTTTTGGGCTTTATGCTTATCAAGAAGTAGAGACACCGGAGGGAAAAAATGGCGGAGGTATAAGCGGACGTGTCCTGTGCCTTGTCCTGGAGCAGATAAGGGTGAGCAGCTGAAACGGGTAACATTCAGCCCGAATAGGTAGAGGATTTTCAGCTGAGAGATTGTCTGCAGCTAGGAAAGACTGAGAACCCCCCAGGGAAAAAAAAGGACGGTTGGAGACTGTGGCTGAAGCCTCTCCTGGTGCGCCAGCTAAGCAGCGGAGACTGCGCCATCTTGGGTGATTGTTGCCGGCATCCAGAGACCAGCTACTAACCTGGAAACAAGGGATCTCAAGCAGCGTGACTGCGTGAACTCAGAAGAGCACTGCTTCTTCTCACAGAAAGGTTGGACATCCCCTAAAGGTGCGGTTTGCAGTTCGGGTTGGAGGGAGGACCGAGCTCGCGCGCGCAGGGTGGAATCTGCGCCCCACAGAGTCCGCAGCCGTTGGGATCAGCGTGACCCGTGAGTGGGGAAGGGGCCCCACAGGGCTGCTGGCAGAAGGGAACGCGAAAAATGAGCCCATAGCTGGACTGGATGTAAAGGAGCAGCCTTGGACTTTGCCAATCTGCTGGCTGCTTGGTGCCAGGGGCGAGTGGGCGCGCGGAGACTGCGCGCGGAGACTGTGCGCAGACCTGGAAGGTGGAGGCTTGCGAATTCGCACAAGTATCAGGCTCTTGTTACAGTTCCCCTTAGATCCGTGCATTTGATTATTAAACCCAGCGCATGGGATTCCCCAGTTGGGGTCATTCGCAGAGCCTGTAGGGGAAAGTTCTTTTTGGGGAGCCTGGGAAACAGCGGACAGTGGCAAGGAACCAGCTCTGGGCAGTGGTCTTTCCTGAATCAGTTCGGAAATACCATAGAGGACAAAACCCTACTGATAGAGAGGACTTAGAGCCTCGGTGGTAAATCCAGACACACTGCCACCCAGAGGCAGAGCCACGAACTGTCTCTTTTGCGATCACAAATAAAGGCAGTCTGGTAAAAAAATACAACCTGCCTTAAAATCAGGTCTGTGGTTTACTGCACGGAGGGACAGTGTATCGCAGGGAAGTTCAACACTCCCCTGAATGCCTGGCAGGACTGAGGCGTGCCAAAAAGAAGAGTGGAAGATCTGAAGCACCTTCACTTCCGAATATTTTTATATATATTTATTTTAATTCTTTTTTCACCATTTCATTAAGAACCTATTTTATTTTTTTTTTATTTTTTATTTTTTTCATCACCTGATTTTACCTTTTTAATTACTACATCTTTTAACCAGTATTACTGCTATCCTTTTACCATTTTTTCAAGTGTCATTTTATTTTTTATTATTATTTTTTTATTTTTCTTTATTTTATTTTGGGATTAGTGTTCTACACTCTATTTTCATTGTTCCTTTAGCATCATTTCTCTCTATTTCACATTTACCCTTAAGCCAAAACTCTCTAACTCACTTTTCCCCTTTTGTTGTCCTGTTTCTCTTACCCTATTCCTGCTTTGGATTTTACCTATTCCTTCTTTCTACCCACTGTCTAAATTTCACCCTACTTATATATCTAATTTCCAATCCCTCGCTCTCCCCATACAAATAGCCTCTTCCCCACCTCTATTTCATTCTCTTAATTTTTTTTGGTTTTTTTGTTTTTGTTGTTGTTGTTTTTTTTTGGTTTTTTTTTTTTTTGGTCTTTTTGTGTTTTTTTTTTTTTTCTCTCCCTTTTCCCAATCTCATTTCAGCACTCCTTTTTGTTTTTTATTTTTCTCTCTAATATTTTTCTCTTTTTTCTTCTTTATCCCCTAATTCTCATCGCTCGGGGGGGTCACCTTTATTTGGGGTTATTAATATTGTGAATGCATTTAGTTTGGTGCCTTGTACGTTGTGCCTTGTTGTGTTGTATTTTGTGCCTTTGAATCAGCGCAACAGAGAGAGATCTACATAACCAAACACCTTGAGAAGAGAAATCATGGTAAAACAAAGAACCAACCCAAATATGAAAGAAAAACAGGCATCTTCAGAAAAGGAAGTAAACGAAATAGAGGCAATGGAGGCAAGCAACCTGTCAGAGAAAGAATTCAGAGTAATGGTCATAAGGTGGATGAAAAGAATGGAAGACCAATTCAACAATATGTGTAGGAACCAAGAGGAAATGAAGAAGAACCAAGAGGAAATGAAGAGAAACCAAGAAGAAATGAAAAACGACATCACTGCCATAAAGAACTCAATAGAAAGCATCAACAGTAGACTAGAAGAAGCAGAGGACCGTATCAGCGAGCTAGAAGACAAGGTAGAAAAAAATACCCAAACAGAACAGCTTCTAGAAAAAAAAATTAAAAAGCAGGAAGAGAGCCTAAGAGAACTCTGGGACAATGCTAAATGAAACAACATCCGAATAATAGGGGTGCCAGAAGGAGAGGAAACTGAGCAAGGAATAGAAAACCTGTTTGAAAAAATAGTAACAGAAAATTTCCCTGATATAGGGAGGAAAAAACTCACACAAATCCAAGAAGCTCACAGAGTCCCAAACAAAATGAACCCGAAAAGACCGACACCAAGGCACATAATAATTAAATTGGCAAACACCAACGACAAAGCAAGAATCTTAAAAGCAGCCAGAGAGAGACAGAAAGTTACCTACAAAGGATCCCCCATCAGACTAGCGACCGATTTCTCAACAGAAACACATCAGGCAAGAAGGGAATGGAATGAAATATACAAAGTCATGCAAAGGAAGGGTCTGAATCCAAGAATACTATACCCAGCGAGGCTATCAATCAAAATTGAGGGTCAAATCAGGAGCTTCACAGACAAAAATGGTCTACGGGAGTTTATTACAACCAAACCAGCAATGCAAGAAATGCTAAAGGGTCTGCTGTAAATAGAAAAAACAGGAAACAAAGAAGGAACGCAGCGGTAAAGAACAAAAATGGCGACTAACAAGTTTCTATCAATAATAACTTTAAATGTAAATGGATTAAATTCCCCAGTCAAAAGGCATAGGGTAAATGAGTGGATAAGAAAACATGACCCATATATCTGCTGTCTACAGGAAACCCACCTCAGAAAAAAAGACGCACACAGACTGATGGTGAAGGGATGGAAAAAGGTTTTTCAGGCCAATGGAAGTGAAAAAAAAGCCGGGGTAGCAATACTTATATCTGACAAATTAGATCTCAAAGTGAAGGACATAAAAAGAGATCAAGAAGGCCACTTCATAATACTAAAGGGAGCAGTCCAACAAGAAGAAATAACTCTGGTAAATATATATGCACCCAATATAGGAGCACCCAAATACGTAAGAAAGCTTCTGGAGAAGATCAAGGGAGAGATTGACAGCAATACAATCATAGTAGGGGACCTTAACACCCCATTATCGCCACTGGACAAATCCTCTAAACAGAAACTCAGCAAAGAAACATCAATCCTAAATGACTCACTAGATCAGATGGAATTAATTGACATCTTCAGAACATTTCACCCCAAAGCCACAGAATATACATTCTCCTCAGGTGCACATTTGTCATCTTCAAAGATAGACCATATATTGGGTCACAGACAAAGTCTCTTCAAATTCAAGAAAATTGAAATCATATCAAGTATCTTCTCAGACCACAAAGGCATAAAACTGGAAATCAACTACAACAAAAATAATCCAAAAAAATCAAACACATGGAGACTAAATAGCATGCTATTAAACAACGACTGGGTCACCAGTGAGATCAAAGAAGAAATAAAAAACATCATGGCAACGAATGACAATGAAAACACAACAATCCAAAACCTATGGGACACAGCAAAAGCAGTCTTGAGAGGGAAGTTCATAGCTCTACAAGCCTACTGCAAGAAACAAGAAACAATGAGAATAAATGACCTAACTCTACAACTCGAAGAATTAGAAAGAGAGCAACAAAAAAAGCCCACTGTAAGCAGAAGGAAGGAAATAACAAAGATCAGAGCGGAGATAAACGACATAGAGACCAAAAAAACAATACAAAAGATCAACAAAACCAAGAGCTGGTTCTTTGAAAGGATAAACAAGATTGATACACCTCTAGCCAGGCTCACCAAGAAACAAAGAGAGAGGACCCAAATAAACAAAATCAGAAATGAAAGAGGAGAAATAACAACAGACCCCATAGAAATACAAAGGATTGTTAGAAAATACTATGAACAACTCTACTCCAACGCACTAGACAACCTGGAGGAAATGGACATATTCCTAGATAAATACAACCTTCCAAAACTTAACCAGGAAGAATCTAAAAATCTCAATAGGCCAATAACTATGGAGGAAATCGAAGCAGTAATCAAAAAGCTTCCAGCAAACAAAAGCCCGGGGCCAGATGGCTTCACAGGGGAGTTTTACCAAACATTCAAGGAAGACCTAAAACCTATCCTCCTCAGACTATGTCGAAAGATCCAAGAGGAAGGAACACTTCCCAGCTCATTCTATGAAGCCAACATCACCCTAATCCCAAAACCAGATAAAGACAATACAATGAAAGAGAACTATAGGCCAATATCCCTCATGAACATAGATGCCAAAATCCTCAACAAAATCCTAGCAAATCGGATCCAGCAGTACATCAAAAAGATCATACACCATGACCAAGTAGGATTTATCCCAGGGATGCAAGGATGGTACAATATCCGCAAATCAATAAACGTGATACATCACATAAACAAATTGAGAGAAAAAAACCACATAGTCATATCAATTGATGCGGAAAAAGCATTTGACAAAATCCAACACCCTTTCTTGATAAAAACTCTCAGCAAGATAGGAATTGAGGGATCATACCTCAACATAATAAAAGCCATATATGACAAACCCACAGCCAACATCATAATCAATGGGCAAAAACTAAAACCATTCCCCCTAAAAACAGGAACAAGACAGGGATGCCCCCTCTCACCACTCCTGTTCAACATAGTACTGGAAGTACTAGCCATTGCGATCAGACACGAAGAAGAAATAAAAGGCATCCAGACTGGAAAAGAAGAAGTAAAACTGTCCTTATTTGCAGATGACATGATACTGTACATACAGAACCCTAAAGACTCCATCAAAAAATTATTAGACTTAATAAATGAATTCGGCAATGTAGCAGGATACAAAATTAATGCTAAGAAATCCATGGCATTTCTTTACACCAATAATGAACTTACAGAAAGTGAAACTACAGAAGCAATCCCATTTACCATTGCACCAAAAAAATTAAAATACCTAGGAATAAACTTAACTAAGGAGGTAAAAGACTTATATGCTGAAAACTACAGGACACTGAAAAAAGAGATAGAGGAAGACATAAACAGATGGAAGAATATACCGTGTTCATGGATTGGTAGAATCAACATCATCAAAATGTCCATACTACCCAAAGCAATTTATAGATTCAATGCAATCCCCATTAAATTACCAACGGCATATTTCACAAATCTAGAACAAACGTTCCAAAAATTCATCTGGAATAAAAAAAGACCCCGAATAGCTGCAGCAATCCTGAGAAAACACAAAGTAGGTGGGATCTCAATACCAGATATCAAACTGTATTACAAAGCCACTGTTCTTAAAACAGCTTGGTACTGGCACAAGAACAGACATATAGATCAATGGAATAGAATAGAGACCCCAGAAATCGACCCAATCCACTATGCCCAATTAATATTCGACAAAGGAGGCAAGAGCATACAATGGAGTCAAGACAGTCTTTTCAATAAATGGTGTTGGGAAAATTGGACAGATACATGCAAAAGGATGAAACTAGATCACCAACTCACACCATACACAAAAATAAACTCAAAATGGATAAAAGATTTAAACGTAAGACGGGAAACCATAAAAATACTAGAGGAATCCACAGGCAGCGAAATTGCAAACATATGCCGAAGAAATTTCTTCTCTGATAATGCTCCTAGGGCAATGGAAACTAAAGAGAAAATAAACAAATGGGACTACATCAAAATAAAAAGCTTTTGCACAGCAAAGGAAACCATCAAAAAAACAACAAGAAGACCCACTACATGGGAGAACATATTTACCAATGATACCACCGATAAGGGTTTAATTTCCAACATATACAGGGATCTCATGAAACTTAACAAAAGGAAGATAAACAATCCAATAAAAAAATGGGCAACAGACCTAGATAGACACTTTTCGAAAGAGGACATACAGAAGGCAGAAAGACATATGAAAACCTGCTCAAAGTCACTAATTATACGAGAGATGCAAATCAAAACGACAATGCGTTACCATCTCACACCTGTCAGAATGGCTATCATCAACAAATCAACAAACAACAAGTGCTGGAGAGGATGTGGAGAAAAAGGAACCCTTCTGCACTGCTGGTGGGAATGCAGACTGGTGCAGCCACTGTGGAGAACAGTATGGAGCTACCTCAGAAGACTAAAAATGGAACTCCCATTTGACCCTGTGATCCCACTCCTAGGAATATATCCCAAGAAACCAGAAACACCAATTAGAAAGGATATATGCACCTCTATGTTCATAGCAGCACAATTCACCATAGCTAAGATCTGGAAACAGCCTAAGTGCCCATCAGCAGATGAGTGGATTAGAAAACTGTGGTACATATACACAATGGAATACTATGCTGCGGTAAAAAAAAAGGAACTCTTGCCTTTTGCAACAGCATGGATGGAACTGGAGAGCATTATGCTAAGTGAAATAAGCCAGTCAGAGAAAGATAAATACCACATGATCTCACTCATTTGTGGATTATAGAGAACAACATAGACTGATGAAAAAGGACAGACCCAAAGACTGAGAAACAGCGATCAGGCTATCAATCCCCAGAAGGAAAGTACGGGAGGGCGGGGGTAAGGGGAAGAGATCAACAGAAGGACTTGTATACATGTATATAAGCCAAACCAATGGACATGGACAACGGGGGGATGGGAGCATGAGTTTGTGTGTGGGGGGGAGGTTGGGGGTTAAAGGGGGGGATGAGGACACATTTGTAATTCCTTAACTAATAATAATAATAAAAAAAAATTACAGAAAAAAAAAAAAAACAAAAAAAAAAAAAGAAGTAGAGACACCAGCCAAGGCCGGTTTGGCTCAGTGGATGGAGTGTCGGCCTGCGGACTGAAGGATCCCGGGTTCGATTCCGGTCAAGGGCATGTGCCTGGGTTGTGAGCATGTTTCTGGCTCTCTTTCCCTTCCTCTCTGTAAAAAATCAATAAAATATATTTAAAAAAAAATAAGAAGAAGAAGTAGATACACCAGCTGTTTCTGCTGCTTCAAAGGGCCCTCGGCTATTTCAGCCCTCATAGGTCTCCTTTCGAGTCATAGATTCTTTCAAAAACTAAGACAATCCTTTTATATTATAGATAATTCGAGAGTACATAGAAGCAAACAAGACTAAGCCAAAAGTTTATGGCTACATGCTTCATTTGCATGGAAAATTTTACAAATGGGTTGCCTTATACTATTACTAGTACTGCTATGTTTGCTTTGAAGAAAGATATAAGTAATAATAATAATAATACAAACTTCAAACTTGCAAAAACAGATAAAATTTGGAATATGTTGGATGATGAGGATTTATTCATAGGCAAAGTAATGCATTCAATGGTTCCTAGAAGAATCTCTGAGAACTTTTAAAATAGTTGATTTCTAAAATTTTCAATTTACACACATCTTTCAAAGATGCTACAAACCCCATCACTCCTGACCTGAACTCTCTGAAGGTGAGACCCAAATACACTTCAGAGTTTGATAGATTTGGGCCACCAAGGCCTAAACATTTAGTCAAAATATGTATTCTTCTTAATAAATTTGACTAGGTTTTTGGGGATGTGTAGGTTATACCAGCAGAAAGAATAGCTAGCCTTCTCATAGATGTGATTAACTGAGCCAAAGGGAGGGCATGTCATGTTTTCATTTTCAACTATGTTGTACTCATTGTACTGCACTACAATATATAATCAAAAATGTTCTTTTAATTGAAAGAAATAAAACTAAAGTTATTTGGATTCTGAACATTCTCTGCCTTATACGGAACCACATAGCCCTTTAGAGAGGAGGCTAGCATTTTTTATTTATTCAACAACTCTTTAATAAAGATTTACTCTATATCAGATACCTGGGCAGGCTCTGGCATTATAATAGCAATAGAATGAAAAATTCACTCATTGAATTTGCAATCTAGTATAATAGCAGAGATCTACAATAATCAAAGAATCATATACCTACATGTTTGCATTCATGAAAGGTGCTATGATATAAAGTACTTGGAATTGACCTAGAATTCATGAGTTCCTAACTCTCCTAAATTGGATTAAATTCATTGACCCAGTAATTCTACATCTAGGAATTTATCTTACATATATGCTATCTCATTTTCTTAAAGATAGGTGATGGAGCTGTATTGTTTGTGAGTTTGTAAGAAATTTAACTGTTCATGATAGGAGACTATGCTATTAAATTATGCAATAACTATATAGTAGAACCATTTGTGTCATTAAAAATATAGTAAGCAATAAGATGAGTTCTTCTAAATATATATTACATGAAAAACATTTCAAAACAACATGAATACATCACAGGTTAATACAACGTATATTAAAAGGAAAAAAAGGAATGTATAGGTATTTATACTTATAGTCTGGAACAAATTATCTTTCTCTGAAGAATGGGAGGAGCTATTTTACTTTCACTTTTAATCTTTAGCATTTGGTATTATGTTTTTTATTTGTATATGTGTGATGGTGGTGGTTGTTTTATTTACAAGGGCACCTATAATTTGTTAATTATAGTAGAGGCCCAGCATACAAAATCGAGTGGTAGCCCACCACGGCTCACAGCCCTGCTCACCCGCCCACCGCACCGCCCCACTTGCAGCCCCACCCGCCTGCCCTCATGGTGACTGGTTGCTTGGTCATCACAGTCATCATGGACACTGGCTTTTTATATATATAGATACAATTTTGGATACATAATGGTCATTTAATGAGCTCCATTACATGACCATTACAGAATCAAAATGTTCAGTGAGAGAATCCTAATAATTTATAATTTTACACCATCTAGGGGACAAAAATTACTACCTAGAGTTCCTTAGATGAATAGAGCAACTAGAATGAGAACCACTAGTCTAAATATCAACTTCAGGAAAAATTTTTATTTTCAAGTTCATATAACTATTCAGAAAACAAAATGTATACCATGATAAAAATATTAGTAGTTATTTCAATTGCTGATGTCATAGTCCTTTTCATAATCTACAGAAGCCCGCAAATGACATTTGAAGACAAAACAAGGTTTTGTTCTTCTGCTAGAAACATTTACTTCAAATTCATCATCCTTCAAGCAGCTGATTGTACAGTATTACTAGGGCTCTACCAGTCTTAATTTATAAGATGAACCAAGGATTTGAAGTAGAAAAACTGAGAATTAACTATTTCATATCAATACCTCATTGCTTTTCATATTATTACTAATTTCTCATGAAAATCCTTTAGTTGAAACAAACCTCAGAGTCCATGATAACTTCCATCTTTAATCATGTTTCCCCACCTTAGAACGTGAATAAAACAGCATTTGAAGTGAGTAAGCATTTGGCTGCTTGAAACAGCCAAAATAAGTATCCATTTAATTCTAGATCCACCCATTACTAGCTGTATGACATTAAGTTACATAAGTTTGTAGCATCTCAGTTTACACATCTGCAAAATGACAATAATGGGATTAAATTCACAGTGGTGTTGTAAGAAGTAAAATAAAACAGATAAACTGCTTAGAAAACCCCTGGTCTACAGTAGGAATCAGTAAGAAGCTTTTATCTCTAGTCATACTTCTGAACTCTCAAAAAGACATAAAGTCATAGTCTTAACAATTAAGGCCACAGCTTGGATTTGCCTTTGACTTTGAAGCTTGTATCTTTTACTTAGTATCCTACGTCCCTTAATTATCTCAGTGCCATCTCTGGATAAAGCATTGGTCTAGGCACAGGGCATATGAAAGGATGAAAAAGATAAGACATCTTTCCTCTTAATTAGAGTTAAGTAAAAAAATAAGAAATGTGCATAAATTATCATTACATAGGTAGAAAGCCATGCCATCAGAGGCAGGTATATGGGACACAACAGTTCATTCCAGTTGATAGGTGGTGCAGGGCTGGAGGTGGGAATCAAATAGTAACCACCACGGTATGGAGTCCAGGCCAGCTACACAAAAAGGCACCACTCAGCAGGGTCTGGCCATGAGCGAAGACTATGACCTCATAGAGTTTCTGGCTACACACACTCTAAGTCTCTTTCCACACAGGCATGCTGTTCAGGGTGAAGTTTCTCAGAAACACCAGTGCCAAATATCTCAGTATATAAACATGGAGGACTTTCAAATTCCTCTGTACCAGGACCCCACAGATAAAAGTTGAAATAAATAACTCAAATCTATGAGTTTAATCCCATAAAGCTAGGTCAGCATCCCGGCTGTTTACAGTGAGAGCTCCGCGGTCCATCTCTCCAGGTTAGTAGTGGAGAAAAGCAGCACTGCTACCAAACGGTGACTGGATAGTCATAGAGAGAAAAATATGTTGACATTTATCCAAAGCCCAGCAAGCAGATGGCAGTGGGCACAAAATCTATCATGACAATTGGCACCTCATTGGGGTACTCTGAGCAAGGAAGGGGACAGTAAAATGCCTGTTTTTGGCTGCCCTTCCATGAGGCATATTGGCGGCACAGGAGGGGGACAACTGCCTGACTGGTGTCAAGGGGAGAAGAGATGGCCTTTAAAATCTAGGCTACGGCAGCCTCCTGGGTAGTCAATCTGGTGCCTTTTGAGCATCCAGAAAGTGACTTAAAGATGTGTATCGGACTTCCTCTAGGATAGATGATATCCAACAGATTCCATTCAACAGTGGCTCACAGGATAACAAACAAAGCTCTGAGATAGAGGGGGTCTGCATTTTCTGTAGCCAGGCCTAGTATGTCAAGTAAATCACATAATATTTTTACCTATTTTAGAATTCTTAAGCTGCTGGTATGTGGATAACCAGTGCATTTGTGTTTTCTAAGCATAAGTGCCAGTGGATGACTAGGGTTGATAGCTAGTTGAATGAGAAGGGTCATTACCAGCAACACTCTACTTTGCAGAGGCTTGATAATTTGAAATTTTTTAAAAAGTTGATGAAGATCCATTTTTTTTTCTGAATCATGTAGTCTTGTTGTGTTTATACTATTGCCTAACATGCAGATACCTTAACCAATTGGCATTAATACATGTATAGATTGCATCACAATACACACACACACACACACACACACACACACACACACACACACACACACACACATTGCTTAGTCTTAAGCCTTTGATTGGACTTATCTGAATCCACAGAAGATAAAATATAATGCCAAACTGCTGGCCTATATCCCAAGAAACTGTCAACTAAGTTTTAGTAGTAAGAATACCTAACTTTTTAAGTCACTCTGAAATAAAATAGATATTATTCCAATAAGAACTTTACACAAAATTTGACTACTTTGAATTTTCAAATCAGTTTTTAATATAGAACTCTACCCTCAAAAAAAGAAAAAAACCCAGTCAATGCACCTAAGATCCCCTTGACTTATAGTGTTCTTTAAATAAATTACATAGAATGTGCAGTTTTATATAGACAGACTTTTAGGTAGGAGAACTCAAGTTGTTATTTCAATTGTCTTAGCACTTACAACAGTTCAACAATAAAGGTATCTGATTATTCAACAACCCACCCATATCAAACAGAAAATGGCCAGTTTTGAATAGTTTCTGATCCCAACTGTGGTCAAGACAAAGAAACCATAATCAGTTACTGGCTGCAGAAATTATTATATTATTTCATAATAGCAAGTAACATAAATATCAATATCAATATTACATAAATATATACCTTTATGAAATATCATGATGAGTAAATATTTTAATTAAAGATAATGCTATAATCAAGGAAAATATTAACAATATATAATTCATTAAAATTGAGATATATAAAACTATCCCAAAGATATAAAATGATAAGCATGCAAATAAAATAAATGGTAAGGGATTAAAGTAAGTGAAGATGAATTTTGGTTGAGAAATTAAAAGTCAACATATCATTTATTTATATGCAGCTACTTTTCCCAAGAGTATGATCTAAAAATTCCCCCCTCCCCCCAAAAAATCAAGTAAAATTTTAGGTAAGGAACTCCTTTCATTTCCATAATGGGCAAGAGACTTCTGCTCTACTCTTTATGAGAAAACTTCTTGACTCTGCCACCTTACTGAGTAGTGGAGTGAACTGTGACTGCTCAGGCATGGCCTAGGGTTTGGGCCCTATTACACTCACTCAGCTGCATCAGTGCATGGGAAGGGAGGCTGTGGTCCTCCATGGGACTGGTTAAGGTTGGTTCTGCAGACCCAGCTCTTCCTACTGGCAGCCCCCACAGTGTAGCGTTGATGGGACAAGGAATGGTAAATAAGGGAGTCCCTCTTTCCTAACTATTTAAGATTATCTATACCTTTTTCTTCAACTGTAAACCCACTAGCACCAAGGAATAGACCCCAGGCTGCTCTTTTATTTAAATCATCCTTTCCTTGGTAACTGATGCCACACCGCTGGTTAATATGACATGGGGTTTATATATAATCCTGGCAGAGAAATATTGATCTGCAGAGTGCAGGGTTCATTTCAGTATGACCTGTTTTGAAACATTTTGATTTTAAATCATCAATCCCAACTTGTTGGGAGAGCTGTCTGAGTAAAATAAAATCCTTGCCAGAATAAACATGCACGTTCCTTGCAATAAATTTTTCTCCCACAAATAAACACAGGACATGCTCTAAAAAAGCACCACCCAATGTTAAAACACAATCAGCTAATAATGTATCATTTAAACATGAGTACCTCCAGCCAGGATCTTCTCTTCCAATTCTGCCATTTGCTTCTTATAGGCTTTTAAAGCTGCTTCTTTGAAAGAGGGACGGATTCTCTTTGGCTTTGTGATTTCCACGGGCTGTTCAGGAATGTTTTGGTTTTCATCTTCTTTTATTTCCATTTCAGGTACTGTTTCATTTAAGGGTTCCAACCCTCCTTCACTAACTACATCATCTGCCTGCCCATCATATCCCTCATCCTGTGGGGTTTCATAAGGTGTTTCATAAGAAGAGTGATCATATTCCTGCATTGGCTCATCTGTTTCAGTAATACTAGTCCTGTTTTCTAGCTTAGCAAGAACTTGTTCTATCACTTCAACATAATCTGTTTCATTATCTGCCACTGGTTCACTGTAGTCCTCCTCATCTTCTGCTTTGTAGTAATAAGGTTCTGTGTAAACATCAGAGTCCAGGGTGGTACTTGATTCATTTGCAGTTGATTGTGATAATGTCCGAAATCTCCCCATTAAGGAAGAGCCACTGTCCTCATACCCACTGAGACTCTGTGTGCTTTTGTTCCACACCACCTCCAAGGCCGATTTAGCCCGCTGTAGTGTAGATCCAAATTTTGGGAAGCTGAAAGCCTTATCAGAAAGGTCAATGCTTAATCGACTATGCCAAGATTTGGGTGGAGCATCCTCTGAGTCATCGCTTTGCAATTCACTTTGACTTCGATACATTATGGACAACTGGCTTTGATTTTGGTACAAATCATTAGAATTGGCTTCCTGATAAGAATCATATTGGCCAACCCATTGGCCTTGTGGTTCATTATCCAATCCAGGGCATGGAGATGAGTTGTCATCTTGGGTTAAATCATAGCTCTCAGAGTCATCCTGAAGGTCACTATGGCACTTCCCCGAGTCTTCTTGGTCTTTATTGTAAACATCTAGTTGTTGATCAGATAGACTGTTTGTGTCATAGTCCAAAGCTTCCTGAGTGGATGAATCCAAACCTAAATCAGCTCCTTGCTCTATTTGATTCCATTCCTTCCATGGAGAAAGATCCGCATGCAAAGAGAGCTGAGAATCGCTGTAATGACTCTGGTCTCCAGACGCACATACCATGCCATTACTCATCCCACTATCCACAGTTTCTGTGTTCCCTTGGACACCCTGAGCAGCCCCATCCAAAAGCAAGTCCTGAGGACTGTCATACAAGGTAGGCGTGCCCTCCTGCTTCCTTTGCCAAAGTTCCCGGTCTGAAGATGACAAGAGGGAGCTTCCATTCGTCCTAGTGAAAAACTGATTTTCTGAAAAATCCTCAGAGTAAGATTGACACAGTTTGGAAAAGTCTGATTCAGAACGACTAAGCTTTGCAGTAAAAAAATCACTCTGTGAATGCCAGAGGGGTGTTGCATCTCCATAGTGGGCTGTAGTTTGCTTTTCCAAGGTATCTGATTCTGGCAATTGTGAGGAAATTTTATTATAATCTGATTTATTTGAAATTTTGCTGCTACTAGCAGTTTTATTTTTGGCTCTAGCACTGTGTGATTTTGAACTTGACTTGGAAATACTTCCCTTTGTTGGAAACTCTGACTTGGAAAGCACAGCGTAACTGTTTCTATTGAGGTCAGATTCCAGCTCTCCATCACTGTCATCTGGTAGCTGCCAATTATTCTTCTTGATTTGGGGCTCTGGAGTAGACAACTTTATATCCATGCTCTCATATGTCTGCGAAGATGGTATCCCTTTCTCTTTTCTTTCTCTGATGTCATGAGTAAGGATATCTGTTGAGATTCCGATACCTGTTCCTTTGAGTTTATATGATTTTTTTAAGACGGAATCCCTTTGCTTAGGAGTTTCAAAGTACACCAGTATGGGCCGCGGCTTTGCATTTGGGCAGTCCCTTTGGTGTCCTATTCTCTGAGCAAATTCAATTTTAATTGCATTTGGTGCATCTGAAAAACCCATTTTATCTACTAGAATTTGGTACACCACAAGTTCAACATATTCAAATCTTTCTTCAGGCACATTTAGAAATCTCAGGCTTGCCTTGCTACCCATATGGCCTAAGTGCTTAATATAATCATGGATGTCTCTGGTTTCCCTCCGAGACTGGACGAACCCTGTACGTAGCTGTTCAATTTCATTTTGTACAACCTCCACACTGCTGGAGATCTCATCGATGGAATGCTTGAGAGCATTGACATGCCCTCTTAGCTCAGAAAGTTCTGTCTCAATCTGACTTATTCCCTGAAGTTCCTTAAAGATCATTTCCATGACATCATGTGTTTGACTAATACAGCCAGAGGAACTGAATCCTGGCTCCAGGGCATTTGTCTTTGGGTTTCGGGCAGTTCTGTCCAAAGATTTGCTTCTTATTCCCCAGGTTTTCTTCATTGTGCTCAACTCTGAATCTGAGGAGACACAGTCTTGACTCTTTTTCCATTTCCTCAGTTTACGTAAAGCTCCTAGTTTTAAGCTGTGCAGAGTGCGCTCCCCATCAGAGCTGCCCTCCGAAGGAGCCAGGCTGCTTGAACTCTTCCTATTGCGTTTAACCGGCATCATGAGTGTTGACTGTGGCTGGTTTTCTGCACTACTCCTTAGTTCATTGAGGGATTCTGAGTAGGAACTCTCAATGGAAGATAACTCTTGAAGCAGATCTTCATTATCACTGTTGGTTACATTAATATTTTTTTGTAGGCCATTGGCAATAGCTACTCGGTAACTGAATGTTGGTGAGAGGGAAAATTCTTTGTTAGCTTCGTCTTCTTCAGTGGATAAGTTGCGAGTGGATGAACACTTGGCAATCTTCTTTACGGTACTTTTCAAGGTATTAGAAAGTCTGGGGGTTTTGGTGTGGCCGGCAGCAGGAAAGTCTTGATCCCTTTTCTGCTCACGATTCTCTTTTTTTTTGTTTGTATTTCCCAATTTCTTTGTAAACATTCCTTTGCAAAGCTTATGTATGTAAGGTAAAATCAGGCTCTTGAAAAGATTAGCCACCATGGAGAGCAATTAGCGCAGGCTTCTCTACTCCAAAAACATAAACAAGGTGTCAGGATGAAAATCTGTAAACCCAAGGCAGGCATCACTGTTCAGATGTTCTGTGAATCATTGAAAACAGCTGGAAGGGCAGCGTGGCTCTGCCACAAAGTCAATGTCCTGTGAAAACCAGAACCAAAGTTCCATTTATGAAAGACATTCTCTTTTGGAGGAGGGGTTTCATGAGTTGCTCTCATTTCCGCATGACTTCAAGTATTGTCTAAAAGAAAGCAATGTAAAAGTGAATATCAGAAATTAATTCTAGACATCCCATTTCTAACATTTTTCAAAAGTATTTAAGATACATAATGTGTGAAAAATTGCAGGGGGAGCAGGGTAATATATTAATTTCAATACACTGTTACTTTTAAAACAACTATAAAACAAATAAGTAGCAGTATCTGTGTTTGAATTATATTTTTTTCTAAATTATTTATGGGCAGACACAATTGAATGGTAATAAAAGATAATGATAATTTGCAAAGTTTTGTATAAGGTGACAAATTTAAAAGCTATATTAACTGCATATTATCATTTCCCCATTCTTTTATTTCCTAAATTGCATTTACTTAGAAACACATAAGCATTTAAATTTAAATGTATAGCCCCTACCCCAGACATTTAAAATTAATCAAATTAATATTATCCATATATGTAAGACCTTTTCTTATCCAAGTAATCTTTTACTTTTCTAGGCATTCAATGACTTGGAATTGCTTAAATAATGATTAAAGTAATCCAAGTAAGACATATGTCATATGCTGAAGTAAATACTAAGAGGAAATACATCTTTTACAGCCATCAAATTTGTCAATGAAATATAATGGTTGAAAAGAAATAGAAGGTTATATAAAATTAGGTATTATAACAACAATAAATCCCATTAGAAAAATATATTTGAAAATGCAGAAAGCACATCCAAGTTTTGAAAGGATGTGACTTGAGAGAGCAGCGCCATGCTCATCACCCAGTGCAGCCCTGCGGCAGATGGCAGGAGGCTCATCCCCAGGGTTAGCACCAGGAACAGCCATAGGTTATCAAATCACAAAAAGAAACTGTGCCACAAATAAAATGTTCCTACGGAGAATCAAGAATTGGTTGGATACAGAAGGAGGAGGAGGAGGAAGGAGAGGGGAAGGAGGAGAAAGAGGAGGAGAAGGAGGAGAAAAAAATTATACGAATTTTGCTGGTTCACTAGCAGTGTGACTTGTATGTAATTTCATTCAAAGAAAATGTTGTTACATTTAACTCACTGTTTTATTGTTGAAATAGATCGCAGAATAAGGGTAGCAGCCAAAAGTCTGTGCTGACATTGGACTACATATGTGGGTAGATAAATAATCTATTTAATTCTTTAAAGTTACATCATGAACTGCATATCGTTTTAGGAGTCAACTGACTCCTTACCAGCTCCCTTCACTTGGAAACCTGCCATTTCTCTTCACTCAGGCTCTGCAGGGACTTAGAGAAAACATGCTCTGGCGGGAGCCAAGCTTCAGGAGAGGCAGGGCTATGGAATGAGAAGGGGAAGCGCAAAGATGAAGGAGAGAAACAGAGTAACTCTAAAGAAGTCCAGGTTCATGGGTTTCATATGTTGTCAGAGACCAGCTCCTCTTGTCTGAAACAATTTGCTGTTCATTCAAAAGTATAAGCCTGAATCTGTTTTCTACTAATAAAAATGTCAAGGAGCCGAGGCCGGTTTGGCTCAGTGGATGGAGCGTCGGCCTGCGGACTGAAAGGTCCCAGGTTCGATTCCGGTCAAGGGCATGTGCCTGGGTTGCGGGCACATCCCCAGTGGGAGATGTGCAGGAGGCAGCTGATCGATGTTTCTCTCTCATCGATGTTTCTGGCTTTCTGTCTCTCTCCCTTCCTCTCTGTGAAGAATCAATAGAATATATTTAAAAAAAAATGTCAAGGAATTGACTCCTGAATTAATTTAAAATAGTATTTATTGTACCCCATGTGACCTCTCCTTGTGGAGAAAAGACTTTGGAGAGTTAAGTAGTGGGATGGTAAATAAATTACTTTCAAATCAACGTTGATAGAATAAATTGTTCTATTTACTAATCACTCCGTCCAAGATCCCGGGTCTCCCAATTCTAAAAACAAACACCTACTTTTTGTTTAAATGAAAGCAGTAATTTTGTCAATGCTTCTGATATTTTCATGAAATTATGTCTGGACTTCCTGACTTTTATTACTAATTCAGTACTATTACTTTACAAAATCATTGTTGAAAAAAAAAATTTTGAGCAGAAAAATTCAACCCGAATTGAAATCCCATTTCAGAAAACATGAACCCACGGGCATGTATCCACGTTTGCACACGCCACCACTTGTTCTATACTCCAGTCACGTACAGTGGCTTGGTACTCACTAAGGGCTCCACGCTCTTTCACACCTCAGTAACTTTTCTGTTCCCTCTCCCTAGAATATCACTCATGCCAGCAACCCTGTCTGTAAAAACTGTGTTTAAACTCCAAAATCATTTGTCCTGTGAAGACTTCACCAACCGCCCACACTGAGCTTTTGTCTCTCTTTGCCACATTGTCCCCACAACCTAGCTCATAAGCAATTAGAATTCTGTAGTATAATCTCATTTCTGTCTCCACTTGATGAGCAATGTCCTCTTTAAGGGTAAAAAAATATGACTTATCCTATTTTAAACATTCTGAACCCAGCATGCATGATAAGCACTCAAGAATCATTTGCAGAAGAATTGGCCCAAAGGGTACAAAGTTTCAGTTATGCAAGATGTATAAATCTTAGAGCTCTACTGCACAGCTTAGTGCCTCTAGTTAATAATGAGACTGTATTGTATACTTAACGTTTTTGCTAGGAGTGTGGGTTCATGTAAAGTATTCATGTCAAAAAGTAATAATAAAGCAAGAAGGAAAGGCAGGAAGAAACTTTTGGAGATAATAGATATGTTTATGGCATAGACTATAATGATGGTTTCACAGATGTATACTTATATCCAAAGTCATTTTAAAAGCTAAAACAATTGTCACTTACTAAATATCTTCATCTGGTTGCTCCAAATCAAACTCTATTCAAAACTAGTCATTTTTCTTAATTATTCATCTCCATTAATATCATAATAAGTATCTGCTTACTCAAGACTTATACCCAGGACTCATTCCTGGGAATATTCTAGATTTATATCATTCTAGATTCATATAATCTATACCATATCCATATCCAATATATGTTATCTCATCTCACTAGTAATGCCTTAGTTCTGAACTCCATTTCTTATCTGGACTATTAAAAATGTATCTTATGTGGTCTTCCTAAATCTAATTTGGCCCTTCATTCAAATCCTCCTCTCTAAAATTAATATATTTTCCTTTTTATTGAATTTATTGGGGTGACATTGGTAAATAAAATTATATAGCCCTGGCCGAGTAGCTCAATTAGAGATTGACCTGGTGTGCAGCTGAAGTTGCAGGTTCAGTCCCTGGTCAAGAAGCAACCAATGGATGCATAGTAAATGAAGCATCAAAATTCTCTCTCTCTCTCTTTCTCTCTCTCTCTCTCAAAAAAAAAAAAAATTAAAAATATATTATTAAAATAAAAAAATTAAATTACATATTACATAGGCTTCAGGTGTACAAAAACATGAATATATTCTTAAAAGATAAAAATTGTCCCACTTAAAATACTACCTGTCTTAGGAGACTCATTTCCTATCACTCCCACAAGCACATCTGCCCCAGCCACATTGAGGTAGTAACAGTTTCCTGATTACCACATAGTTGCCTCACAAATGTGCCTTTTTTCAAGCTGTTCTCTCTGCCTCCATTCCTTCTGTGAATATCTCTAGAATTAAGATAGATCTTCATTCAACTACAGTCCATCTGTATTTTTTACTCACTTCCATTGCTGCTCTTTGATTTAGTAGTAAACAATGACACTAATACTTCTACTAGTACTTTGGGATCTACAAAATATTTTTTTGTGTGTAAAGTTATATGATCTTCATGGTAACCTTACAAGTGTATTATCTACAGTTATTGTTATAGACAGTGAGTCTCTTAGATGCTCAAGTGGTTGCTGGTGTCTCCTGACTTTAAAGTTTGGTTTCTTCACTATAATAATTTTTTAAAATATATGTATATATTTTATTGATTTCAGAGAGGAAGGGAGAGGAAGAGAGAAATAGAAACATCAATGGTGAGAGAAAATCATTGATTGGCTGCCTTTTACACACCCCCTACTGGGGATCAAGCCCATAACCCTGGCATGTGCTCTTGATCAGAATCAAACCCAGGACCCTTCAGTCCTCAGTCTGATGCTCTATCCACTGAGCTGAATCAGCTAGGGTGACTTTAATAATTTACATTCTCCTTACTTTAGACCTTTAATAGCTTACTGGTCTCCTAAAGTAATATTTTCCACCATTACAAACCATTCCATGGACTGATTTCCATCTTACCTTCCTTAAATGTCATTTTCCTTTTTTTTTTTTTTTGATCTCCTACTAAATACTATTGCATACCCTGTACTCTGGACCATTCATGGATCCACTAAGCTTATTTTTTGTGGTTTATTCACTCTTCTTAGAATGTCCCCTGGTTTCAACCATTGAGGACAGATCAAAACTAAACTTTTCCATGAAAATTTAGCTACTCAAGTCATCTTCCTTTTTTCCTGTCCTTATTGTCTGAACCATGAAATTTATTCCTTAATTATTCTTCTAAACTATTTATCAAAAATAGTCTTTGCACATGTTTTTCTATTTTTTTGTCTATTATGTGCCAGACACTTTCTTGAATGCTCTGTATAGACTATTACATTGATATTTGACCATAATCTCTGCAGTAGGTACTGTTATTAATCCCCACTTTATAGATGAAGAAACAGAACCTAGGTAACTAGCCCCAAGCCACATAGGTGGGAAGTGATGTGGCAAGAACTGTAACCCAAACTAACTGGCTTCAGGGTCCATTACACTAAATAAATCTATAACAAGAAATTATGAATATTGCTGGCAAATTGGTACATTGATTAGATGTCCACACATCTAATTAATGAAATCTAAAGAGCTCTGCACTTTCAGCGTCTCAATAAAAACGTGTTCACAAAGTATGCTTCACAGAAGATTAGGCACTGCTAGCTCATTTTGCTCAGTTTTATTATTTCTACCTGCCCCAAAATTAACTCTAATGCCAAGAGCACATCCTTAAAAGCAACACAACAGGTAATAATTAGTAATAACGTCAGACTAACTTCTAACTGACCAATAAGCACATGGAAATGTGTTCTATGGTATTATTTTAATTACCAGAAAAAATGCAAATTAAAAAACAAAATGAGATACCATTTCATACAGACAAAAGTAACTAAAATATAAAAATACCAGCTACCCCAAATGCTGGAGAAGCTGTGGAACAACTAAAATTTTATACAGTACAGAGAACAATGTAAAAGAATATAATCACTTTAGAAGCTTTTGGCAGTTCCTTATAAAATTAAACCTTCATTTACACTATGACCCAGCAATTGCATTCCTAAGTATTTACCCAAGAAAAATCAAGGCATATTTTTTCAAACAAACTTGTATGAGAATTTCCATGGATACTTTATTAATAATATCTCAAAAGTAGGAAAATATCCCTCAGGAAAAGAATGGATACACAAATTACAGTATATTAAAATAATGGAACAGTAATCAGCATAAAGAAGAATGAGCCCCTATTACACGTGGATCTCAAAGTATTACATAGAGCAAAAGAAGTCAGATACAAAACAGTAAATATTCTATGATTCTGTTTATATTAAGTTCAAATCAAGACTAAGCTATGATAATAGAAATCTGAAAAGTTGTTGCATATGAAGGGTGGGGACTGATTTGAATAAAACATGAGAAAACATTTAGGGATGATAGAAATGCTCTATATCTTAATTGGGGTAGTAGGTATATTTTCATTTATAAATTCTTCTAGTTATAAATTTGAGATCTCCCCATTTCACTGTTTATAAATCATATTCCAGTGAAATAATATAAAAAGAAAAATGAAAAATGGAACATGTACTTTGATAATGGAAGTAGCACATGAGAAGCAATTTCCTGGAATGGTGGAAACCGGTTTACTTGTTTGTTGTATAAAAATTAGGTCCTCTTTCAGTTGCTGAATTTAGTGCAATTTCAGAACATGCAGAACACATAAAAAGTGTTGAACAATGCACTCAAAGTTCTAAGCAGAAGACAATATAGTTAGGGAATAAAGCTTCTTTAGACATTCAGCTTCATCAGAAAGGCCAAGCCGCAAATCTCATATCTGTTTGGAAATCCTCGAGCTGATGCAGAAAAGCCTCCATGACTGGGGACAGACTGAAGCTGTCCAGAGGTTCCCTGTCATCCAACTGGAACAATTATTCAGAAAGATATTCATTTTAATGCTCTTTGTTTGCTAAGATACAAGAATCTCTTCTTCCCAAGGGCCATATATCCTCCTGTGCTCTTAACTGTGTCCCTTCTAAGATGACGCTCCAGAAAGTATATCTTCTCTTGATCACATCTGAAGTTTCTTTCTCTCTAGCAGTGGTTCTCAACCTTCTGGCCCTTTAAATACAGTTCCTCCTGTTGTGACCCAACCATAAAATTATTTTCGTTGCTACTTCATAACTGTCATGTTGCTACTGTTATGAATTGTCATGTAAATATCTGATATGCAGGATGGTCTTAGGCGACCCCTGTGAAAGGGTCGTTCGACCGCCAAAGGGGTCGCAACCCACAGGTTGAGAACCGCTGCGAGGGTCCATCCAACCCAAGCAATAAGCATGTTCACATCGTATTTTATTGTAAATAAAAAAAAACCCAAACAACACAGACTTCAGCCTCCCTTCAATGTTGTCACCGTCTCAGGCTACTGCAACTTCCAACTGACTCCTCCAAAGCACAGAGGAGACCCACTGTCTGCACTTTCTCATGAGTCTATTCATCTTCAATCTCTTGATGTCTGGCTCCAATCCCAGAAGTCTACCAAAATTTCTCTTTTCTGAGATATGGATAATATTTGTATAATCTTCCCCACCCTGCCTACTGCATCTGAAACTATTAACCATGTTGTCTTTCTTTAAACATTTCTATATACTTTTGTGACAACAAGGCCTACTTGAGCCTCTCTCTGAACACAGTTATTTTGACTAGAGTGGTCATATAATAAAATCTGGGCCAATTACGTTTTCTTTCTTGGGAATTGTAAGTTGAAACAGGCATTTTGACAACAGAGCAACATAAAATTCTGACCTGAACAGCCAACTTTTAAACTTTATAAAAATTTAGCAGTAAAAAAAACATTTAAAAAAAGAAAAGTGTGCAGACAAATGGTGAAAAGCAGGAATGAGAGAAAATATGGGAACAGAGGAAGCGGACCCCTTTGTTTCTGATTGCTGTTTAGGCCTCGGTGTGGGGCCATTATTAATTTTGTCTAATTATGGAGAGATATCAGTCTAAGTAAGTGTTTTTCTTTAGAAACAAGTCTTAGCAACACCCTCCACTGGCCTCTCTTCCTCTTTTCAGACTTCTTTTACTCCCCTTTCTTTTAACTACCAAATACATATACTTCCATCTAGCTCAGTAGTTCCCAACCTTCCTAATGCTGCGACCCTTTAATACACTTCCTCATGTTGTGGTGACCCCCAACCATAAAATTATTTTCGTTGCTACTTCATAACTGTAATTTTGCTACTGTTATGAATCGTAATGTAAATATCTGATATGCAGGATGTATTTTCATTGTTATAAATTGAACATAATTAAAGCATAGTGATTAATCACAAAAGCAATATGTAATTATATATGTGTTTTTCCGATGGTCTTAGGCGACCCCTGTGAAAGGGTCGTTCGACCCCCAATGGGGTCACAACCCACAGGTTGAGAACCGCTGATCTAGCTTCTCTTTTTGTATTAGTTCCTATTTGTGTTTTGACCAGCTTTGTCTGAAAAATCATTATCATCTCAAATTCAATATTTCAAATTCATCTTCATTACATGACAATCTTCTCTAACTTTCTCATATAGTACTTATTAACAAGAGCAACTGTTCTTATTTATACAAATGGGAACTCCAGTTTCACCACTAATTCCTCTATTGCTTTGTCCCAAACTTACCTTACAGGCTTTAAGTTTACAGTTTCTCCCATCCCTATAGCTCCTTTCCACTCCCAGAGCCACCATTTTAGTTCAAACCCTCATCAATGTTCACCTCAGGTCATTACCTTCTTTTAGAAAATAAAATTCGCCAAAAATTAAACATTTTTAATGTAGGTCCTAAAATATTCCAATCATTATATTATATTCATTAAAAAACTATATTACTTAATCCTCACTGCAGACAGTTACACTTGATTATGAATATGACTTCCTAGCTGTTCTCACCTCACTGATTATGCACAACTCTAGATGTATCTTTGTTCTGTAGTAAAAGCAAGAATTTAAAATTTTAATAAATTTTGTGCAGCGTGGCAATGGACCAAAACTCAGATGCTTAGATAATTAGTACCCTCCCCCCTTTCCATTAGAGTATCCAATGCAATTCTCCTCACACAATGGAACTTCACTTGATTCTAACTCTTGGGTGAAAGCCAATTACTCATGCTTCAAAGCCTGCAAGCAAAATGGATGTGATACTTATAGCTAAAAATTAAAATTAATGTCTCACTAAACAGAGCTGCAAGTTCATCCTTTTCCTAAATCACAGGGTGCTTTTAAAGAAATTCCATAAAGAACTCATTTTAAAATGCCTAATAGCAATACCTATTTTAACTTGTTCAGCAAAGATATAGCCCATTCTATATAATGACAGGTAATATATGTGCCATGTACAAATTCAATTATCAAACTTCTTTAAAAATTCTTATATTTTATTATGGAATACTAAATTATATGTGTAAAGTCTCTTCAACTTAAAACTGAACATGCTTAGCATCAGTCAGCTCTTACCTCAAAGTGCATCTGGAAATAAATAATCACAACAAATGCATTTGGTAAGTTGATCAATGGCAAGTCAAGGTGCTGTTGTGATTGAAAAAAAATAGGAAGAAATTAAGAAGGCTACACAAAAATTTGTATATCTCTAAATAACCACAGAGTTAAACATATGTAATGTCCATATATCTAAATCCAGGTTTCCCAAAGCCCCTTCACACAGCAGAAGGTAAGTTCTAAGATTCAAGCTCTGATTGTACCTGTGTTTGTCTCTCCTGATCCTAACTCAGCCAGACCCTTCACTTAGGTTTTGATGACAGTTAGAAAACAAAGATGCAGAAGAATGCTGTGGGAAATGAGATAGTCTATTGTTGACACCATCTGCTAATTTTTTAAAACATTTAAAATATTTTAATAAAGTAACCAGTGAATAAGCCCTCTAAATACACTTCTGTGCCTTAGGAGGGAGAACGACATACAAGGGTACCCCAGGGAGCATGCAAGTTCTGTATACCCTTAAGACCAATGTAATTTCAACACTTCAGCCTCCCATCCAAATCTACCCTTAGCCTTCACTCCAACTGTTTACACTTCAGCCTCCCATCCAAGTCTACCATCAGAATCAATGGAAATATATTGTGTGGCATAGCTGTAAGTGTGCCACACAGGTACCCTCTTCAGGACTGTCACTAATTTCTTCAACTGCTGAGTGTTGTATTTATTGCCACAGACACATAGCTGAGTCACTATGAGAATGGTCCATGGCCAAAGGGTTATTCCCCTCCTCTGGGGCAGCCCAAATTGAATGACTAATTGATAAGTGCTCAAATGCCTAGCGCTAATTGATAGATGTTCAAATGCTCTGTTGATTTAATACAGGGCCATACCCGCATCAGAGTTTTCTGTCAGATTGGCTGAGGCTTCTGTTACAAATACATTGCATTTCAGCTCCCACCTCTAACTATCCCAGAGAAATTCTATACATATATCTCTGTTTCATAGTCTGTTTCCCAGGGAAAATTACTTAAGAAAGTTGGTGTCAAGGGAGCACTGAGGAAGTGACTCTAAATTGAGATATTTTATCTGGATCCTCCCTCTTGGACTAGCAATGAGAATCTAATCACTGATGCTATGTGGAAAATTGAATAGCCTGTGTGTACTGTAGCAGTCCAACTGCTAAAATATGCACTACTGATAGACTGAGTGGGATACCAGTGTAAGGGAATGAATTCATGCATAAAATGTCCCATGTTATTTGATAGGTTGAAGAGAGAGGAAGTGATTAGCATTTTGGAATAGAATAGCTGTTTCTGGAATCTCTTGATGTAATAAACAAAGACAACAAAAGACTAAGAACAAAAGGCTAAGAGTGATGAATCACCAATTTATGGCTTAGTGTAAAGACGACTGGAAATCCATGTCATCAGCTAAATAAATTCTCACCTCTTGCAAGAAATGCAGGAAAAGCTGAGCACCAGACCCAGGAATTGATTATCAGAGAGGCAGAGCTCCAGAGAAGATTCCTCAATTTAAATAGGATGGCTATGCCAAGTTCAGGCCTTAATAGGGAAAAAATAGGACTGTGAGTTATGGGATGAGGACATGTGGGTTAACTCACTTAGAACTTTTTTTAAATATATTTTTATTGATTTAAGAGAGGAAGGGAGAAGGAGAGAGAGATAGAGACATCAATGATGAGAGAGAATCATTGATTGGCTGCCTTCTGCATGCCCCGCATTGGGGATCGAGCCCACACCCTTGGCATGCGCCTTGATTGAAATCAAACTGTGACCTCCTGCTTCATAAGTCGATGCTCTGCCACTGAGCCATGCTGGCCAGATTTAGAACTCTTGAATCCTCAGCTTCCCTGAATCCCAGACTGCAAAAGTGACTTGCTTCTTCCTTTTAGTGATTAGTACTCCACCTTCATTTGAAGACAATACAGAAGTCTCTGACTTGCAAGAAAAGCTGTGCATCCTCCATCAAGATCTATGACAAATATCCCCATGGGCCTCCAGAACAATAACAAGAGCAAAGTCACCACATAATCTAGCTGAGTAAATGTACGGTCTGTTAAGGAAGGAAAGAGACTGTATGTTGAAGAAACTATAGGATCCCACCAACATATATGCACCAACAGGAACTAAGAAAGTACTTATGAACTGAATTCTGTGGCTGTTAGATCAATGGGGAGGTATATAAACTTAATTAGGGAAGAATTTATTGCTATGGAAGCACTGTCCTATTATATTGAATTTAACACCTGACAAGGACTATGGAAGACGCTATTAACACAAAGCTACGTTGGTTCTTTGAAGCTTGGAAAAAACAATGGCCTGCACTCAGTAGAAATAGTATAGCAAATAACAGAGAAAGATATCACAAGTCTCTGAGAAGTAGTTGTGATGGAGTGGATATACTACATAAAACCATAAAACTCACCAGCTGAAAATGTTCCATGAAAGGACATACCATTTACCAATGTGATAAGTAATGGTAAGTTTCTCAGTGACATCATTGAGCATCTCAGTGGTGACTATCCTCTATAAGTCAGGGATGCTATAGAAACAGGCTCTAATAACAATGGAAATAATAGGATACCAAAACCACTGAGGTTAGGTAGTATTTAACTACCAGAAAAAGCTGGGTACAATTATCATGATGTGGCACCAATGAAGCAACTTAAAGGCAGCTTTTTAGGGTTAAGTAGACTAGAGAATATGTCAATATCACCTCCAAAGTAAAAAGTAAATCACTGCCCCTCACATCCAAAGTGTGGTTTCCTTTTCAAGTTTGGAAATCATATAATCCATACGTGAGAATGCTATTCTGACTCATATGCTGGTGATACAAAAGGCTGATATAGTTCACACTCTGTGAACAGAGGTATCTGTGGTAAGAAAGTCACCTTGTGGAATTTATGGTGATATACAATAGGGGAATCAAATGTTGACCCGGTTTATTGGATAGAGTTTATGCCATGTGAAGTGGAAACCTAGTATCTATTCAAAAAATATTTCTCAGACTGCAATTGGATTTGAATATCGACAGAAAACTTGAATATGTGGCAGCCACTAACCATGCTGCCAGAACTACCTATCATGAATTGAGTTCTGTCCAACCCATCAAATAGTGACACTGGGTAAACCCAATAGCAATCCACTGTAAAATGGAAATTGTATAGCTGGGACATCAGGCATGGACAGGGTCACAGGGCACAGGTAAGCTGCATGAGGATGTGGCCTAGACCTTTGTCATCCATTACAATTGCAGCAGTGGCTCTCCCTCAGTGTGTGTGTGTGTGTATGAGAGAGAGACATACACACACAGAGGTAGGAGAGAGGGGGAGAGAGAGAGAGAGAGAGAGAGAGAGAGAGAGAGAGAGAGAGAGAGAGAGAGAATGTACAGTTGATCTTTGAACAACTCAGGTTTGAACTGTGTGGGTCCACTTATTTGAGGATATTTTTCAATAAATACTTGTACAGTTTGGGGTTCATGGTTGGAATGTTATGAATGTGGAAGGCTGATGGCATGCATTATGCCATTTTACATAGAGGACTTGAGTATCCTAAGACTTTGGTATCTGCGGGGAGTCTTGGAGAACAACTGCAGAACAACTAGTTTTGGGGGGAGTCAAATATATCCCCTATAAACAGCTAAGGGAAGAAGGAAGAAGTCTAAACTTAGTGGTTTAGAGTCTGGACAACTTATCCCAGTATGTGGGTGTCTCAATATGTGAGAGTACATGAAAATGGACTATGATACACAGTCCCACTCAACATGTCACTGAAACACAGCAGTGAAGTAAAATCCGCCCAATGGACAGAATCTGAGACAGGTTATCTGGGCATCCACTTTGTGTGGAAAGAGAAGTGGCCCGTGGTAAGAATACATGTGGACTCAAGAACAATGGTGAATTGCTTGTCTAATCTATCAGGAGCCCATAAAAAGAAAAATTGGAAAATCAGGGTCAAAGAGAGCTAGAGAAGAAGCAGGTGGATGGCTTTAAGGGAAAGGTTCAAAATGTGAAATTTTCTGTGTTTGCATATTGAGGCTCACCGGAAAGTATCCACCTGGAAGTAGCGACAAATAACCAATTAAACAGAATAGGTTGACCAGTTGTGGTTGAGATGGAGAGTGTGCATGGACTCAATAGCATGGAGTCCTATTCACCACAGCTGATCGAGGCACAGCTACTGCTGAATGTCCAACCTGACAGCAACAGAGACCGACGCTGAACATTTAATACAACAACATCTTTCAAGAAAATCTACAAGCCACTTGATTAGATGCAGCAATTGATTGCATTGAACTTTTACTCTGGAAAGGGCAGTACGTCATTTTAACTGGACCAACACAGTTCCAGATATAAATTTGCCTTCCCTACCCACATACTTCCATCTTAGACTAAGGGGACTATTTCACAGTAGTGGATGTGCAACAGGGAGCTCCTGGTTTCCATGGGGGGAACTGCTTCTATGAAGACACATAATGAAAGTATCATGAAATCTTAAGATAGAATTGTCATCTGGTCACTTGAGACTTACAGCAGGAGAAACTGACGCTGATTATTAGGAGAACGTAGGACTGAACTTACACTTAGGGCCAAGGAGAAATATGTTTAGCACCCAGATAAGCCACTGAGAAAATTCTTCATAATCCTTTTCCTAACTTGATGGTAAATGGATAAAAATAGCAAAATGACGAGGGCCTCATTCAGGAATGATAATCTTGGTCACTCCAGGCGTACCTGAAATGGGAGGTTTAGCAGGGAGATGATGTCTGTGGTCTGGACAGCAGCTACAATTACAAGGGCTCTAGTTCCTGCCAATAACCTTCACGTAAGAGACCAGCCAGCCATCCCAGATGGTCTTAACTTGCCATATAAAACAAGTGGGTTTGAGTGGCATACAGAGCAGACTTGTGGATGTCAAGGTGTGATACCTTCAGCACCAAGGTACTCAATCCAGAGTTCACCTCTGGGAATGGCCCTCAACGGAAGGTGGTCTTGGTTTCTGGATTGCCACAAAAACCAGCCCACAGCTTTTCCATACTGTCTTTGAATATGCTCTAGTTTTGACCTGCAGACTATATAACTTCAGATCTACACAATATATAACCTTTATTTTCACAATATATCACAAGTAGCAGAGATAGCTAATGGTTAACAAAGAAAAATAATTATAGTTGTCATTTAATATTTGCTTGCTTTGTTCCTCCAAAAATTTTACTATAAAATTCCTGTCACAGAGAGAAACTATTTTGGGCTGGCACAAGTAAGCACCTTGCCTAACACCACAGTTCTAGAAAGTGGTAATATCTACATCTGAATGCAGGATGTTAAACTCCAAAGACTTCACCTTCCATCACTAACCTGCGAAATGGAAAAATAATGCATACATATGTCAGAGAGAACAAACTTTGAATTTAAACTGCCTGATCATCCACTTAAGTATACTACTCAATATGGTAAATAAAATGTAGTAAATCTTCTATTGAAAAGACCCTCTTTTGTACAGAACTTGAGAAACCATTCTTGATGAATCTTTATTAGAAATTTCATTTCCAAGGCAGATTCTCCATCTGCCAGCTGTATTCAAATATGGAATTTAGAATAATCAAACATTTTTCTAGCCATCCAATGGAACTATCAGTTGGTTGGTCTGAGCCTAGGAGCTGAGAAGTACAGAAATGCCTTGCCCTAAAAATACAAAGTTTGTGAAGTAAATAAATGTTGTTCCCAACAGCCTGGTCTACTCTTTGGTCACTTTTTCTGTCTTACTTAATGATTTTTGGTATGTTTGGGAATTGTTAAGACTAAATAATATTTTTTTCCATTTTTATCCCTGAATTATATTATTTTAGGTAGAAACCAAGAAAGACTGCTAGTTTTCTCAACAATTAAGTAGTACTTATTAATCAGAATTTGTTGACAGTTTTCCAAGATTGTAATTGAGGTTGCATAACCCTGTCTTCATTGATAAATGCAAATTGAGCCATAATGTTCAGATAAGAAACATGTAATCACAATTTGAAGAGGAGCTATTTACCTAACGAATTCTAAAATATTAAACAATATGCTGGCATTAGGGAAAGAGCTCAGTTTGCTCTGTTTTATTCACACCAAGCATGGCATCTGTATCTGGCTTCTCTCCCTCATAAGGTTATGAGCCCCTCCTTTGAAAGACAATTCTTTCTAATCCCCGTATCTTCACGGTGTTCTACACAGAATAGGTTACTAGTAAAGAAGTGAAAATTATATTCAAGAAAAATCAAACCAATTAAAAATTTAGATTATAATTCAAAAGTTTTTTAAAAATAATTATATTGTGGAGATATCAGCACTTTACTCATTCCCCCAACAAATATTTATTGATCACCAGCTAAGTGTTGTTACCTGCACTAGGTTTGGGAGAATACAATGGTGAGCAAAACATAAATAGTCTCAAAAACAAATAAACAACCAAAAAAAAAAAAAAACCAGCAATATGCTCTTCCCTCTGTAAGAGCAGAATGAACAGGGAGAGTTTTTTAAACAAAATATTTCAATAAGTAAGAGTATTTTCTTGCTAACCATTTCCACCACAAAGTGACTCTTTGGTGCCTATTCCATGCATTTCAGACCTACCAACAGCCCTAATCCTCACCCCATGGTCTCTGCTCTAACCCAAGACATCTCTTTCCCTCTCTGCGTGAATAAAATATACTTTTATTGCCTCCTCGCCAGACTACCTCTGTTGCAATCTGAATCTTATATTTCATTCCTTCCATTTGTAGTTCATACTTAGTCCACATTCACTATTTCGGCAAATGCCCCCCTCCTTTAATTCACTCTTTGTATAATAATTTGTGTTCCTGTTTTTCTCCCCCAATAAATATAAAAGCTTTTGATGGCAGGTCCTCTTTTTATTCATTTTCACTTTTCTTTTGTGGAGCCTAGCAAAGTACCCAAAGTCATCTTAAACATCAGCAAAAACAGTTTGTTGTTCTCCACTCACAAACACTGGTTATTTCTATTTACTCACAAGCATTTCCTCTGCCTAAAATAGTCTCTCTGGCCAATCATCATAATCTATGTCATTCTTTTCCTTTAAAATATGAAGAAAAACTCTTTTAATCACTATTTTTTGTTACTAATAATGTCAAACACAGGAAACTGTTTTGTGTATTCCATCAGAATCACTATAATTCTCCCGAGGTTTTGCTTTTTGTTTGTGTTGTTATTTTTCACTCTGCAAGTAATAAACTACCAGTTTTGCAGTACAGAGAATAGCACAGCCTTGCCCTCAAGAAGCTCACAATCTAGTGAAGAGAAGACAGGTACACGCTCTGGAAACTCAGAGCGGACTAGATGGTGAAAGAGAGAGGCATCAGAAAAGCCCAGCCTTTGGGCCTCTGCACAGGTCATCACACATTACAGCACACAGGCACATCTTGTCTGAAATTGAACTTGCTTTACTTCTCCAGCAAAGCTGCTCACAGCCCTGTAATTAACCCAGAAGGAATCCCCTGGACTCCAAGGGTTTTCTAGCTGGTCTAATTAGGACAAAGGCAGCAGCTCAAGAGGCAGGATATACAGCTCTCCATCAGCTAGGTAGAACAAGAGAGGTCCCTCAGGTAGTCTAAGGCGTACAGCGAAGTAGAAAATGTAAACACGGTCACCTTGGTGTGCTGGGATTTCTGAAATGTAAATTTTGTGGACATGTTTCAAGTCCAAGCTTGGCTTTCTTCCATTGTCTATGACACTCCACCTTCTTCTATAGCCACCTGCTGAGTCCTCCAGACCCTCAGACTAATGTCAGTAGTAATCTAAGCAAAATGTAATTAAGATAAAAGTGCCAGCACTCAGAAATATAAAAAGTGTACTTTCTTTCTAGCATAGACTTGATGTTCTAGTTTCTGCTGTCTTTGAATTGCTTTTCTGGAAAAAGAGATGGATTCTGCAAAACAGTAATTGCTGTTCTATTTCTCTTTATGACCAATTGTTTTCCTCTTGCAAAATTAAGTCTTGGGATCCAGTGCTGTGATCTTGGGTCAGAATATTTCAGTGCTAATAATCAATCCATATAGAAGTTAACTTACTTTCAAAAGGTCATTTCTACTACCTCCCATACCAAATCAATAGAATCCTAATTACCCAGGCAGCCATCCGTCATCACTAACATGGTTATTTTACTAAATAAAAAAACACCCATTTCTCTACAATATCTACTTATGAATTTCAAATAATTTGAAAGTAGTGACTAATGACCAATTATACTAAACATAATTTAATAGTTTAAAATGCAGAAAGCACTAAACGGAAACCTTGAGAATATGCCATGCCATCGTAATGAATATAATAATATTGTACAGATAGGAAACTTAATCTGTAAGTCGTATCATCACCCATAAATATCTATTGTGAAAGTTATTGCCACAAATTAGTTAATTGTTTAAAAATTTTTGAATTCCTGATAAATAGGAGTTCACCGTATCTCTCCATTAGATATTGCCTGGTTTTACCACTCATTAATATTCACAGACATATGGTAACAAATGTTTTGCATTAAAATATGAACAGCTTTACTTTGTGGTATATTTTTATCTGGTATTAAGCAGTACAATAAATCATCTGTCCTATAGGAGTTTTAGGTAACCAGACTAAGAGATTGGGTTCACAATGAAACATAAATTAACTGAGAAATAATTGAAAAACAGACATTCAGAAACTGTAAGTACTTTGACAATTACTTTTTTGGTGCTTCTATAATTTTCACAGTTGTAATTAAATTTGAGACTTGAAACTTGTGTCACATCTGATAGACTTTTTTAATTTTCTGCATTCTAAGAAACATCTTCTCCATTCTCATGGAAGGAAGTTTTATATTCCATACACAACAATCAGCAAGTAATATCTTGTGGGTAGGGCCTAAAGGACAGACAGCTGGAGCCAACTATGAGAGAAATTAATGAAGTCTTATAGTTTCAAGTGTCTTAAGAGGAAGGTAATATAAAATCCAGACACTCACAAGAAAAACTTCAAGGCCAAGCTCAAGTTTTTGCTCAATAGATTCTAGAGTTGATATATATTGTCCCAACTAATGGATATTCCCTCCTCTTAACATCATTATTCAGGAATTTAGAGACTTCAAGCTTAACCAAGAAACTTAGGGAAGATTTTTCTTAGACTCCTCATTCTAACTTTTTGGGGAAATTTTCCTCCAATTGGAAAAATTGCAGATGAAAGCATCTATATAATCATCCACACTGCCTCTCACCTGAAAACTAGAGGCCCGGTACATGAAATTTTGTGCACTAGAGGAAGGAGGTGTCCCTCAGCCAGGCCTGCGCCCTCTCGCAGTCCAGGACCCTTTGAGGGATGTCTGCACCCTGCAGAGAGTGGGCCTAAGTCGGCAGGTGGACATCCCTCTTGCAGTCTGGGAACCATTGCTCCTTATCACCAGCTTACAGTGGAGGTGGGAGAGGCTCCTGCCACCACCGCTGCGCCCACCAGCCATGAGCCCGGCTTCTGGCTGAGCAGCACTCCCCCTGTGGGAGCATACTTACTACCAGGGGGAAGCTCCTGCATTGAGCGTCTGCCCCCTAGTGGTCAGTGCATGCCATAGCAACCGGTCATTCCACCATTAGGTCAATTTGCATATTAGGGTTTTATTATATAGAATAAGCAGATACACTAAGAATTCCTTCTAGGAAACCACAAAAGACCATGAGGGATGCTCTGGATTCCTTCCCACACTGTGGCTATTGCTTACTTTATTGGGTGCCAGACGCAATAAAACAGGAGCCAGGATGATAAAAACCAATAATGTGGACGGAAGTTGGATGTGCTTCAGGACTAAATAGAAGAGAGGTAAAACACATACTAGACTATCAGCTAAAGTTAAAAGGGGAAGATTTAGATCAAAGAAAGTGAGGGAGGCTATGGACACAGAGCTAGTGAAGGAAATATTTTTTCTAGAAACACCAAATTGAAAAGGTAGTACATAGTCTCAAAACCCCAGATCGAGAATAGGAAGACAAACCACTGCAAATTGACATAGATCTATATGTGATATGGTTCCGTCCTAAAGGCAGGCAGGCTGCTCCCCTCTATAGTTTGTCTTCCACCCCTCTTGAAATTACACTTCCTTTGCCTTACAGTAGATGTTTGACTTTTCCTCTCTTATTTTTTTTTATTATTTCCTACTCTGTACACCAGTCTCTCTCCTTCCTTTACTAGTCTTTTCCTCTAATAACTGATATTATAGAATTCAAATTATATATAGAAGTAAAAAAATTTTTGAGCACCCACCGTCTATACACAAGATAGTGAAGAATACTAACATAACTATAATTAGTAATAGGCAGCATTCTTTGGGCACTTAATCTATGTTATTTAATTTAATGCTCATGAAAACTGTGAAGCAATGCTATTTTATAGTTGAGAAGATAAAGAAATTTTAAGTAACTTGACAAAGTTTACGCAGATACTGTACTTAATGGGTTTATAATCTTGCTAGGAATTTTTTTTAAGTTACTTACAACAGTAAAGGTTTAAACTATAGGTCAAGACAAAAGGAGAAATCTCCCAAGAAAGTATATAATATATCATTAAATGAATAATTTGTGCAAATAACTTGGTATTATAGAATTGCATAAAATTTCAGGATTTGGAAATTGTGAAGACTCTTTTGATTGGAGCAGAGAGTGGATAAAGAACTAGAGTAAGAGAAAGTTAGAAAGGCAGTCTGGGATCTCGCTATACAAGGTGGTGTGTTGTTTGTGTTTTTTTTTTGCCACACAAAGTAGATTTGGATTTATTTCATATACAAGGTGGTATACTTGAAAGTTTTTGAGCAGGGAGTGACATGTGCCATGATTAAAGCATTTTAGGACAATGGGTCTGGCAGTAGGATGCAGAACAGATGCTCAGAGGAGAAGCTCATAACAGATAACCATTGGAAGATTAGAGCAGTATTCCAGTCATAAAGTGATAAGAACTTGAACCAAGGTGGTGCCAGTAGGAGCAGGAAAGAAGGCATGGCTGGAAAAGATGTATAAAAGAGGAAACAAGATCTGGTGAATAATTGAATAGGGGTCATGAGGAAGAATAAGACAGTAAGGATGACTACAGAGATTAAGGGAAGGAGGAAATCAGAAAAAGGAGCTGTTTGGGGGAAACTAGAGAAGTAGTATCTCTTGACCCTGGTGAGGCATGTAACGTAAATCCCCTCAGTGAGAGTAGACAGAGAGTATCAAGAGAATGCTCCCATTCAAGGCTAAATGGAGAAAGACAGCAATTGATGTATGTAGTTATTGCAATTTGTTGTGTTTACTTATCAAGATCTATGTCTTATCATTTGCTATTTAAAAAAAAAGAAAAAAAAAGTTGTTCTTGCCCAGCCAGTGTGGCTCAGTAGTTGAGCATCAACCCATGAACCAGGAGGTAATGGTTTGATTCTAGGTCAAGACACATGCCCCAGTTGTGGGTTTAATCCCAGGAGGGGGCATTCAAGAGGCAGCTGATGGAGGCTTTACTCTCACATCAATGTTTCTCCCTCTCTCTCTAAAAATCAATTAAAATATTTCTTAAAACTATTCTATGGAATGACTAGTAAAGTGAGTGGCTAACTACCTAAACACCCATTTGTTTCTTGTAACTAAATGGCAGCATTTCAACATCTTTCAAAGTGCAGCAAATATTTTATGACCCACATATACAGGGCCTTATACAAAATATTCAGCTAAAGTGAAATATTATTCAGTCAATACTTATCATTGCCTAGTTGTACAAAGGAAAAAAAGTTGACAAATTTATGAAAATTTACAAAAAGATTAATATTGTTTCTCCAGCATCTCAGGCAGCTCAATGATATTTACAAACCACTAGCCTCGGGAGAAGCAAACCAGAGTCAAGTAATTCTGTAGTGACATTTCAAATTGAATCAACCCTATAGAGGCTGCAGCATGTAGATTTTATAGAATTTCTGAGTCTAAAAACTATAAGGGCTTTTCATGACCATCAAACAAATAGTATTCTTTTACAGATGAGAAAACTAATGCTTAGAAGGTGACAACCCACATTCATGCAGCCAGTTGGAGACAGAGCCAGTATTGACTAATTCCAGTGATTTTCTACTAGATAGCAAAAGCACCAGACTCCTGTTGTAGTGTGTGCATGAATTCTCTATTTTATTTCATTGTCAATTTTGACTAAATAGTTCTCATTGATAGATAGGGGAATTGCTTAGGTTTTTCTCAGCTATGTGCCACTTAACAATGACATGATTCAAATCACATCCATTCTTTCTCCAGATTTTCTATGATCAGATCAACAGTGTCCCTCTCTCAGAAACATGCCTCAGTGATCATGCCTATGGTAAGCCATCGGTTCTTCCAACCTGTGAGATAGAAACAGTCATCCTGTCTTATAGTTATTTTTTTTTCTTTTTCTTTCTTTTCCCTTAGGTTCAATATACCTGAAAAAGTAACTTCTAGAATAAGTCATTTCAACTTATAAAATACATGGAGCAAAATATTTTCACTCAAAACACTTTTTGTCTATAAAAAACACACAAACACATTGCACCCATATTCTCAAGATCCAGAATGCTGAGAAGCAAAGCATGTTTCACCTGGAGCGTAGGAGTTGGACCACTGGAGACTGGCTGTTGGGAATAGAGATAGGCTAAAGGTGAGGTTGTAAAGGTCTAAGAAAGATAAGAAAACATTGGATTACGTCTCTGATTACTTTTTTTTCATACTTGGAAAGCTCTGAGTACAATTTATAACGTTGAGTTTCTATCTTGCTAACCAGCATTTATTTCACATACTATTTTTTAATATCCTATGTAAGAAAAAGAAAATATTTTCCTGTATCAAGGTTACAATAATTTCTATAGGCTGAGTCCAAACTGTACAATATAACTGGGATATGCAAGAGATAGGAAAGATTTATGTCCCTTGGATCACAGCCATTTTCACAAGAGAAATAATATGATTTTGTGTCTTCATTGCTACTTCTACTCTGGAGGACTTTTGATCTAGAGGTCACAATAACATCTGTCCTCCTAACATTGCCTTAAAAGACGACAAGTGGAGCATCCATTATCTCCATAGAGACTACAGAACTGAGTGCTTAAAACCTGCAGACTGAGGGCTATTAATAACTCCCCACCTTTTTGTTAATCTGGAAGGGGATAGGAACCTAACCATTCAAGCAGAGACAACTTAAGATCCAGATATTACTTGTAACAACAAGCACCAACAAATTTAATTCCTTAAATTTACCATTAGTGCTTGAGTGATATTAATTTAAATGTATGTTTTCAAATAAGTTAGCATTAGGTATAAACCATAATATAGTCAGAAAGTGGCTTCTTTCTTTCAAAGTGCATTTTGGAAACAAATTTGGCATGTATTGAAAATGTCCAAAATTTCTAGCTGGAAAGCAGAAATATTTTTCCTCAGGTGAGAAGGTGATTCCCATTTTTCAACCATTCTAGAGAAAGCCTTTATGTAGTAAAAACGATGGGATAAAAACAATGAATAAGAAGCAGATAGTATTGAAATGGGAAGATAATGTACAGGTGGCATAATGCTCCAGAGAACTCAAAGCAGGGTATGTGCATTGCATTAGCTGAGATGGTCAATAGAAATGAAAATGCCTGGAGCATTGGGAAAAATATATTATGCCAAAAGTGTACTGATATTCAAAATCACAGATTTTCCCTAAATCAACAAAGACAAGCAGAACATTCCCTTCTAAGCTGGCCCTTAAACCCCCCTCCCTACACACACACACACACACACACAGATTTGTCTGCAAGAGGAATCACCACAATTGTCATCTGTTTTTAATGATTAATGGGTTCTGAAGCAAGTAGTTCTATGTATCACAAATAGGGTGGGGCAAAAGTAGGTTTACAGCTGTTCATATGGGAAATAATAGAATAATTAATAAATAATAATCCAAGAATAAAATGTTTTGCACACTCTATAAATGTAACGCTATTTTTGCCCCACCCGGTATTTCCTTGCTTCATGTTTAAAGACTAGCAACCATAGAAAGGTGTTAGATGGCCTAGAAAAAAAAAGTTTACTTTGTTAATAATAAGCACATGGAAAGTGAATTATTTTGGCTATCTAACATGTTTACTTCAGAGTTCACCCAGGCATAGATTTGTCTAAACACATGGTGATGATGATTTCTGGAAGAAAATTCCAAATTTTGATGATTGAAGTCTAACAACAAATAATCAAATGCTAGAAAAGAAACCCCTACCTGCTTATCGACCTTCAAGCCCAAGTACACATTGCTATTGAAATTACTCTCAACAGAATTCCACTGTGGTTTGAAAAGGCAACTTTGTGTCTGAGTGTTTCAGATATTCTTTAAGAGAATCTTAGCCCAGTTTATTTATTAGTTTGAAAGCAATCATTTGATGGATTCCGTAAAAGTACTGTTGTATCATTGCTATCGTGTTTCATCTACAGATATTAAAGCCCTCCTCATACATCAACAGAGAAGACAAATATACAATGTTTTCCACACCCTACTAATGAATGTAAACTCGACTCTGTTCATCTTTCAAACACTCTGCTGGCCCAAAAACTGCTGGCAGTTACTTATAACAATTGTGATATTGTTGTTGTTATAGTAATGTATAGTAAACCACTGATTTCCTGATGGCCCAATTCAGTGCTCCAGATAGCTACCACTTGGCAAAAATAAGGTTTTCCTTTTAAATGAGCAAGTTGGTGACTTACTTTACAGTGTGCACAAATTATAATTACATCTTATTTGCCTCTATTGCATCTTGGGCTTTTAAATCATAAGCAAGTAGGTCCCACAATATTTAAAACTCAGGGTCCTAGAGTTATGGCATCAACTATTTGTATTAGTGAAACACTTAAGATATCTATAAAATATTTTGACATATATAAAAATGTAGCAAAATTTCTCTCCTATTTCTCCTTTCCTATAAAGCACATTTAATTTCAATACATGTTTAATTTATTACCAATTTTACCCACTTTATGAAAATAATGTATTGAAGTGTAAAAAATAGCATTATTTTAAAAGTACTACATTTATTATTAATTCAAAAATGAGACAAACTTATCTCCTTGGCTTTTTAAAGAAATGCAGAGTATTTCTAAAAATGCATTTCTATGTGTTATCCACCCACCTCTTTCCTTTTTCTCTTTAAAAGCCTCAGAAGGAAAATTGACTTTAAGCTTTGTCATCTCAGCCTAGGTCCTAAAGGCAGCCAACATCACTATTGTTTCCATATCTTTCTCTTTATTATACAAGTATATCGATGATGTAATTGCAGAAGTTAGGGTTCATTCAAGCTGTTGGAGCAAAGGGATTTTTTTTTTTAGACTGCCTCCTTCGGCACCACAGAACAACTGTAAAACAGTGCCAAGTTCCCAATTTAAGCAATTCATCTCTTGAAAGCAAATCTGCAGGATCTTCATCTTAAAGGACTGATCAAGGGGTCAAAATGCAGAACCTCCGGAAAAGCTCAATTTGCTCCAGACTCAATGCTGAGCTGGAAAAACACTTGGGTGATACACAGCTAGTCTATGACATCTTGGCTTTTAACCCCTTCTGAAAAGCCCTGAACTTTTCTTTTTCTGTTTGGCTCTAATTTTCCCCCCAAATCCCAAGAGATTGGGAAATATCCCAGCCTTTCATCCCATCCCTGTTTTCCCCGAAACAGACATTCCCCTGAAAGTTGAGCGGAAACTAAGCAATCATGTATTACTCTGCATTCAAAATAAAGCAATGACTGAGAAGTCCGTGATCCTTAATAGAACCATCCTTATTATAAACACAGGGCAACTAAGCATTTTACAAATGCATCAGCTACATTAGTAGAACCCCGGGGTCTATGGTGTGATTCAAAGTGCTACCAAAAAGAAGAAGAAAAAATCAGCAAGAAAAGGCAAACACACACACACACACACACAAATTCACATGCAGATAAGGCAGCGCATACCGGGGAAAGAGAGAGAACATACCTGAGGGATTCGCCTTTAAAAAAAGTGTACACACCAGCTAGGCTGTTCCTCCCCTCCTTTTGGAGTATATGTGTTTTCCTTTCAGGAATACCACTTGCGATTCCTGTTTCTAGTCTGCTTGCCTTTATTCGGCCCCAAGGAGTTAGAGCAGGAGCAGAGGCTGCGACCCAGCGATCGATGGGACTCAAGTGCAGCCAGGCATGCCTTTGGTCTGCAACGGTGTCTGTTCTTTTCAGCGCTATCGTGCTCCCCGGGCAGCCTCCAAAGCAATTTTACAACTTAGCTGCTGGCACGAACCTGCCTTTCCCTCTCCTCATTGCCAAATTCCTCCGGCAGCTCATTGCTCATCCCTATCTCTAAGAAAGCAAAAATCAGCTGCTGTGTTGACGAGCGCCAAGGCTCAGCAACAACTGAGGGCGCGGAGCAGCGCGCTGAGTGCGTGCGGGGAAGTTCCCGGAGCGCGGGCCGCGGCCAATGCTTTGGGGAATGCAGCACCGACGCGGCGACCGCCCGCCTCCTCTGCCCGGAGCTCCCGGGCTCCCTCTGCCGCCGCCGCGGCTGCAGCGCAGAGCCGCTCGCCAGGCGGGGACACAGCCCGGCTCACGGGAGATGCGCTGCGGCCGCTGCCAGGTGTGGCCGTCACCACCGCACTGACAGCTAACTGTTCCGGGCGTAACCTCATCACTGGGGAAAACGCCCGGAGGCTGGAGCTTTCTCGGCCTAATTTTCCCTTTATCGCTGAGCGATGACCCCGAGGAGACAGCCCTACGGCCCATTCTGCTGGCCGCGTTCGCAGCCTCTTGGATAACATGGGTAATTTAATAATGACTTGTCTAGGTGTAGCTGGCTGTGCTTCAGATCATGAAAAGCACACCGCACACGGTATAATTCCCAATTAGCCACGGAGAGGCAGCTAACGGGGCCCGTGTTTCCACAGAGGAGATGCTGATATTTCATCCCAGGTGGCTTTCTTTTTTTCTTTTTAATGTGTGGAAAGCCATTTGAAGGTGATTCCTCAAATATCCGAATTAAAGACACACACACACACACACACACACACACACAATCAAAGTGGGAAGAAACAGTGGAAAACTTATAGGGATGCAAAGCTTTTGCTTCTCACTTGGAAATAATGTCTACTACCCATTTGATGTTAGCACGTTAAGGAGCTGGCTAGGAATTGAATGGGCTTGCTTTCTTTTTTAGTTTTGCTGAGGTGAGGGGAGTAGCAGCTCCCACTTTCCATCCATAAAGCTTTTTTTTTTTTTTTTTATCCTCTTACCCTCCTGTTGAAACAAGCAAAACAAGTACTGGATCTTAAAATAGAGCCTTTGGGAAGCTGAAGTCCTGAGATGATGTGTAGGTTGTTAGATGCATCTGGTCTGTTGGCTTACTTCAATTCACTTGTCTTTGCTTTTAATAGGATCTGTTTAGGACTGAGGAGCAGTCAACTATCAGCTGAGACCAAACAGGACAAGAAGCATACACAGAGATTTGTATGGCATTTTCCTGTACATTAAAGGATGAACAAGAATTTAGAATTGACTCTACTTTACCCAGATAATATATAACAGCTGCCAGCAAAATGAACCGTGGAGCCTGATAGAACATTTTTGGCAAAACACATCCCACCGACTATCTGTGTGGCAGGTGCTGGTACTGAGGCTTCTTGTTCCCGGCTCTCAGCCCCACCTTTAGCTCCTAACAGCACAGCTTCCTCAACCTGCTGCTTAAGTGACTGTTAATGGACTTGAGCAGCTGCTCAAGGTCTAATGAGCTTCATCAGCAGGCAAGCACGCAGCAGAGTGATCACCACATTCAGCAGCCACCAGCGTGGCAGGCAGGACAAAGCGCTGCCGCCCGGCTGTAAGCACGCAGCAGTGGCAAAGGAAAGCTGGTTAGACCTCAGAGTAGATGATGATCTGGCCAAACCTGGCTAGCCCACACACTGTTTTGAATTCTCTTCAACACACAGAGGAAAAAACACCCATTCAGAGTTTTTTGGGGGTTTTTTGTTTGTTTTGTTTTGTTTTGTTTTTGTGAGCAATACCCAGGCAAAAAGATATGCTCAGCTAAGAACCCCCAGCACCCCAAATAGTGTAATGTATACAAGTTCTCAGGAAATTGAGATATAATGTCATTGGTTTAAATCAGCGGTTCTCAACCTGTGGGTCGCGACCCCTTTGGCGGTCGAACGACCCTTTCACAGGGGTCGCCTAAGACCATCCTGCATGTCAGATATTTACATGACGATTCATAACAGTAGCAACATTACAGTTATGAAGTAGCAACAAAAATAATTTTATGGTTAGGTCAGAAGATGAGGAACTGTATTTAAAGGGCCAGAAGGTTGAGAACCACTGGTTTAAATGTTTAAACCTATAGAAGGAAATACAAGTAAGATAATCCTAACCTTGAGCAGCCTCCAGGATGTGTATATGATGTAATAAAAAGAGGTGTGAAAATATTGCTCTAAATCAAATACTCTCACAGGAAAAGTAACAACAGGGATGATGGTCAGCAGTCTTTGCTTTTTAAGAAGAAATGTTTCATGAATGCTCCAAAGCAGTGTGTACTGGTAGATTCACTGCTCAGTTCTAATTATCTGTATTCTGGTTGTATATTTCAAAATGGAAATAGTTTACACCTCTGAAAAGGGCAGGACTCGTGTATCTGAGGGACACTGGCTGCTAATAAGTTATGTCACTGCTGGAGAGAGTGACAGAACTTTATGACTTGATTGATGTGCAGGGACACCAAAATCCCTCACAGAACTTTCTTGTCTCTAGATGGGTAGTTTTCACCTGCTGAGCACCTGATATGATCTGATATAGCATTCAGAGTACTACACATTCTTATCAATAAATCACATTCTATTTCTGCAAAGAGCTTTTCAAATAATTGGATTAATAACATTAACAACACAGGATATGAAATTAATACACGGATATGCTCACAGCACACAGGTGCATGCCCCAAACTTACAGAATGATTGATTAAGAAATATGATCATTTCTCCTCTACATCTTTTAGCAGCGATTTTAGGAGGAATAAAACCTCTAGGGTCCCATTCACCTCCCATACCCCAAGACATACACTGGGGCCGGTCATTTGTTTCATTTATGGTTCGGGTGGGAGAAAACCAAAGTGTCTGGGTCATTGGTCATTTTTTATTGGTAGGAAAGCTTGACTAAAGCAAACGGATCAAGTAAAAGGATCATTCTTAAATAATTCTATTACTGCCTGTGCACTTGGCTTTAAGCAATAGAGGAATTCTTGAAGAAGCATAAATCAACCTTGTGTACACTGAATTGTATTTTCCGCATTCTAGAAGACCCCATTCTTTATTTCAGGGAATAGGTAACCAATCATTAGGCCTCACTATTTTTCAAAAATTGTGACCAGCATTGGCTCTCTGCATTAATTCAAATGAATTGGTGAAATGGATTTATTTTCAAGATAATTGAGGACAACAACAGGATTACATCCAAAATAGGAAGTTGGTGTGTCTAGCTCTGTGTAATTGAATAATGGATAAGAGAACAGATAGTTGGGAATAAAGCATCCAATGCAATTTGGAAAGATTCACAAAATGTTGATTTCATGATAGTAAAGAACGCACTGATTTCTGTTCTTAAATTAAAGCTTTCCATTCAAATGGGGTTACTTAAAACCAGTGTTAACTTTGGAGACTAGATTGTACACAGCACCGCAGCTTTCTCTTTGCCCACTCTCCCTTGGTTTGCTTACTCTGGGGAAAGGCAGCTGCCATGACCTGAGAACATTCAAGCAGTCTAAGAGGAAGCCCATAGAGCAACCAACTAAAGTCTCCTGCCAGCAGCCAGATAGGAACGGAGACTCTATGCCAACAGTCATGTGCATGAGCGATTTTGGAAGTGGAACTTCTACCCACATTCAAGCTTGGAGTTGATTGCAGCCCCTACTGACCATTGTATGAACCCCCCTGAGCTGTTTCCAAATTTATAACCCACAGAAACTGTGAGGTAATAAATGTCCATTGTTTAAGTAATAAATCAATCAATCAATCAATAAAAATCCAAAGAAGAGTTCTGGCCTGTGTGGCTTATTTGGTTGGGGGGGTGAAGGGGGGGGGAGTGCATGCACACCAAAAGATTACAGATTCAATTCCCAGTCAGGTCACATACCCAGGCTGAGGGTTCAACCCCTGGTAGGGGTGCCTATGGGAGGCAACTGATGTATGTCTCCCTCCCTCTCTCGGCCATTCTCTCTAAAATCAATAAAAACATATCCTCAGGTGAATATTAAAAATAAATAAATAAATACATGAATAAATAAAATCAAAAGAAGAAAAGAAATATATCTTTGGAAATTTCAGTCTGCAGTCCGACGCTCTATCCACTGAGCCAAACCAGCCAGGGCTTATCTTTGGAAATTTCAAATGATGAATTAGATGAACTATTATTTAATATGTAGATTTAAGTGCACCTAAATGTTTTAAAATGTAAAAAAAATTTGGTTCAACAAATTCAGTAACAAGAGGAGAGTTCTACCCTTCTCTATTCAATATTGATAGTTCTCTGTGTCCTCATACACTTTTATAAACCTCTATTGTAGCATTAGTTTATTATAAAGTACATTTACTCATCTGCCTGCCTTCCCTGCTAGACTGTGATCTCTTTGAGGACAAAGATGATGGTTCATTCAGCTTTGTATCACCAGTGCCTAGCTGAAGGCCAGACTCATGAAAGGTAGGTTGAGTGAGTGAATAATGTGCTTAGTTAGTAGAGCACCGAGTTAATGAGGCTAAGGACATGGGTTGCATCCCTGTGTAGCCAATTAGCTTTGTTCTATTTCTTGGTCCACATGGCACCCTTAGTTCACACCAGCTGTCTCATAAATGTCCGCCAGAACAATCCTTCTAACTACATAGCCCAACAGTGGTGAGTCAGTAACACAATAATAGTGGCTAAAGTTTAACACCCTTATAAACTGTTTCTGCATATGTATATTCTCATTAAAAACTTATCTTTACAAAGCAGCAAGACAGAGCTAGCTGGTTTGGCTCAGTGGATAGAGTATTGGTCTTTGGACTAAAGGGTCCTGAGTTTGATTCCAGTCAAGGGTACATACTCGGTTGCGGGTTCGACCCCTAGTAGTGCAGGAGGCAGCCAATCAATAATTCTTATCCTTGATGTTTCTATCTCTCCCTCTCTCTTCCCCTCTGAAATCAATAAAAATATACTTTAAAAAAAACACAGCAAGACATTATAGTAGTCTTATTGTTGTCCCCATACTAAATGTTAAAACAGAGACTCAGAAAGGCTACATGACTTATCTGCTTGGTAGAACCAGTAAGTGGTGGATTCTAGATCAGAAATCAGGCATTCGATGTCTACTTCAAAACTGATTCCACCATAAATTTAGCTAGTGATAATTACTATATCAAACTTCTTACCAGGTAATATTTACTATTACTAACCAGCCCTCCATTCATTGTGGTCAAGTTTTCAGGAGTATTTTGAATTTTCAATAATACATTTTTAATCAAAGGTTTAGAATGCCAAAGGACATGCCTCTGGTTCACAGCTCTGCTGCTTTGTCCCTCCATGGCCTTACACCAGACCTGAAACCTTCCTGAGCCTGTTTCCTGAGTTTGTATGTGCTGCGTGCTCTCTATGGCTATAGGTCAACTCTAAACTAAGCGAAGCTGGTATATTTCTTTTCTCCTTTTCCATGCTTTACGGATTTCCAAGTGCAAATTTCAAGTTTGGTTTAAAAAAACTAAAAATGATCATTTTAATGGTTTATATTTGCTTGCTAAACGTTTTATGCTCACTAGACATTTTTACTAGTACATAATTAAAGTGCATATATAAATTGAGATTTCTTGTTCAATTTCTGAAGGAATAACTGTCTCAGATAAAATATTTATGTATACAGTGATCAATTATTTGGGGGTTTTCTTTCTTCAAAGAAAACCCAGCAATGATGTCTTTTATCTTGAGAAGATTAATTTTGAATCATATTACTTGCCAGTGTTTCAGAAGTTAATCAATATGTGCTGGTCATGCCAAGAGAAGTGAAAATGACCCGAACAGAAGCTCCATGCTGTGGAGGTAAAAATCATTATTGACAAGAAACTGCCTAGATTTAAACTTTGTGAAGATACATACTTTGTCTAACAGATTTTGGAAAATTGTATTTGCTCCTAAAGAGATGTTAATTTCCCAGTTTCTGATTATAAGCAGTGGTTCATGTCTCATACTCAAAGCCTTTTCACCCAACTTAAATAACTATCTAGGGCAAATACAAACCACGAAGCAAGTCAAGAATATATTCCTTTAAATTTGTGTAAAATACTTGCATCAAAAATAGACGCACTTAGAACATTTTGTTTAATACGATCAGACATCAGATCTTTCCTCTTCATGGTATTTCATATTCTGCTCAGGCTCTTGGTTGTTTTCTCCGGAGAGCCCATCCACACTCTGCAGAGCCTGGAAGTGAGGAAGCAAAACCACAAACCCCTCCTGGTTCCCATCAGAGGGTTGGCTCCAGGTCAACTGTGAACGAAGCAAAGCTTGTCTTCGGAGCCGTTCATTTTCCAGGTCTTTGCCCCTTTTTGTTGCTCCTTCATCCGCTCTTTGCTTACTTTGGCTATCCTACAGAAAAGGGGCTCTATGAGAAAAAATGCTATGATGTAAATTAATAGAGTGTATCACATGAGAGAAAGAGGAAGTTAGGGCAATGAACCATAGTCTTTTAAAAATAATTCTGATTTAAGTTCAGTCAGTAATTTATATTTAAGGAGCACTTATAAAATGTGGGACAGTAAAGAGAAGCTACCCATTCCTGTGTTTGTATTGAGAATTAAATGTGTGAAAAATATAAAGAGGTTGGTAGAGTGTCAGCCATTATTGTTATCATCATTGTCATCATTATCATTTTTAATGGGTGCTGGAGGAGATGCTATACTGCTGGAAGTGGTGGAAGGAAGTATCCAAGAGCATCAGATACGAAATAAAGGAAAAGAATACAAGCCTTCCTCATGTAGATGAATTTTTAAATATATTTTTATTAATTTTAGAGAAGAAGGGAGAGGGAGAAAGAGATAGAAATATCAATGATGAGAGAGAATCATTGACCAGTTGCCTCCTGCACCCCCCCTACTGGGGATCGAGCCCACAACCCGGGCATGGCTCATAGATTGACACTCAACCATTGAGCCATGCAAGTGGGGCTGTGGAGGAATTTTTAACCAGTTAAAAATATATACCTAAGAATAAATATATATATACCTAAGAACATAAGTATGTTATATGAGAACATAAGTATTTTTAAAAGAATTCCAGAAAGATCTTCTGCTTAAAAACATTACTCTCTTATAATACCTGAAACTCCTACAGCTAATGGAGATTTTTTTAGATTAATAAATCACCCTATATTAAAATACTGCTACCTGAAAATACTTTCTCCCATTCTGTATGTTGCCTTTCACTCCATTGTTTTCTTTGATACTGAGAAGTTTTTAAGTTTTATGTAGCCTCGTTTGTCCACTTTTTGTTTTGCTGCCTATGCTTTTAATGTCATATCCAATAAATCATTGCCAAATTCAACATCTTGAAGCTTTTCCTCTATGTTTTTCTCTTAGGAATTTTAGAGTTTTGGGCCTCGCATTCAGGTCTTTTATTCATTTTGAGTTAATTTAATCCATTTTGGTGTAAGGTAAAGGTCCAGCTTCATTCGTTTGTATGTAGAGATTTAGTTTCCCTAATACAATTTGTTGAAGATACTGTTGTTTTTTTGTTATTATGTGGTCTTTGGCACTCTTGTCAAAGGTCATTTGACTATATATGTGAGACATTATTTCTGGAATCTCTATTTTATTTCATTGGTCTATATGGCTTTATTTGATGAAGAGTTAATATCCAGAATACATAAAGAACTCCTAAAACTCAGCAGCAACAAGAATAGCAACAACAAAAATAATCCAGTCTAGAAATGGGCAAAAGACTTGAATAGACATTTTGCAAAAAATAATAATAATGATAATAAATTAATAAATACAAATGGCCAATGTATGAAAATGGCAAAAATATGAAACATATACAAATGGAAAACATGAAAATATACTCAATATCATTACAAAATGCAAAGCAAACTACAGTGAGATATCACCTCGCATCTATTAGGATGGCCATCATCAAAACAAAAACACAGAAAACAGGTGTTGACAAGGATATGGGGAAATTGTAGCTCTTGTGCACTGTTGGTGGGAATAAAGAAAGGTGAAGCCTCTATGGAAAATGGTATGAAGTTTCCTTTAAAAAGTTTTTACTCAAGGTAGAAAATAAAAGACTGAAACTGCCTCCATCCTGAGATTTTTAAGAGGAAGGGTCATCCTGAGGTGCCTCATATTTCTCATAATTTGCAAACAGAGGCCCTTCTAAAGGTCAGAAAGGTCACAGGGATGGTTCAGGTAAGTTTAGTGATAAAATTCAGAGATAAGCATGTAGGACACTGCAGAGTACAGCGCTATGTAAAAGGGAAAGCTGCTTAGTGACAGAAGTATTAATGAAATCTGATTCTTTTTCAAAATAGGCCAGAGATATGGAAATTTGTGTAAAAACATGCAATTTTAAGACAATCTTCATGCAAACAACAAACACATACAAACATACAACAACAACAATTCTGTAGGTTCTTTATAATTTACTGGCCACCAGCATTTAATTATTGCTATTAAAGCTCAAAGAGACAAGGAATTCTGATCCTGTCCTAATTCCAAATTATATACAAAGAGAGGACTGACTCCTTTTCTTGTGACCCAAATATGAGACCTTATGGGATCCTTCCTTAGCCCAAAATCCTTTCTGATGTTTCATCTCATTATCAGTGACTTCCACGGTCTATTGTTAGTTGATAGGCTTTAATTCCAAAAGATCCTCCCTTCCCTGGCCGGTTTTGTTCAGTGGATAGAGTGTCGGCCTGCAGACTGAAGGGTCCCAGATTTGATTCCAGTCAAGGGCATGTACCTTGGTTGGGGATGTACCTACTGGAGATGTGCCAGAGGCAGCTGATCTATGTTTCTCTCTCATTGATGTTTCTCTCTCATCGATGTTTCTAACTCTGTATCCCTCTCCCTCCCTCTCTGTAAAAAATAAATAAAATATACAAAAGCTCCTCCCATTGACTTTCTCTTGTTATACTGAGGCCATCTTTCCTTTATCAGCCAATGTCCTGGTTGTATCTGCTTCTCTCACTTTGCTCCCTGGGTCCTTCCTCATCCTGATAAACGATTGATATCTTCTATTTTTCCACTATTCTTATTGATGTCTGAGAATCTAAGACTTAGATCAAGAGAACGCTTCCACTCACAAGGGCCACTGCATTATTCACTAAAGGCCACTAGGATTACCTTAAGACATTAGCTTCTGCAATATAACATAATGCAATCTCTATTCTCCTCTATAAATTACTGTCTGATTTGCAATAAGTTGGGTCACATACCCCTTCGATCCAGAGCACAAGTTTAGTTTTTCATCTTTGAATCCAGACTCCATCTCCAGAGACATGAAAACAATCTTATTTTACCATAAGAGACATCTCTCATTATGCACATTTGCATGTACAAATCCAAATCCAAATATGGACTTCCAGTTAGTTTTTCCAAGTTAAGTATGCAAAATATTTTGAGATATATAAGTCAGAGGGGAAAAAAATGAAGCTACTTATTTAAGAACAAAAACTTTATAGGAGCCACAGATATATATTTTTTCCAAAACAACCCATCACAATAGATATTATTCCATAGTATTACTATCTACACAAAACCACCAAACTAATTTTAACAAACTGGCTTGTACCAAATATAGTTATTTAATTTCAATAAAGGCAAATATTTCATTAAAGCAAAAGAACTTAATATAATTTATGCTTATTTTCCTCCTGCCCAATCTATATGATAAAAGCTGTCCTTTAAGACTAGTTGAAGAGAACACCAGTTAAAACTAGACAGAGTAATAACAATAGTAATAATTAATTAATAATAAAAATAAAAACACACAGAAAACCAATATGCAAAAATAATTGACAAAATATTATCATTCTAAAATATAAATGGCTATAAGACCCTCCTGGTACAGGTTTTTGTATGAGAGGAAATAGAAGGAAGCAACAGAAATATAAAAGACCTACTATTAAACAAAGGTACTCACTTGAAAGCACATTGAGTCATTTGAGAACAGTAGCTGAATACTTCAACTCAGGATGATTGAAAAAAATCTGTTCTTGAGAATTAATTTTGTGAAAAAGTGAAAAATAGAAAAGAAATCTATCAAATCCCATACAGAATTATTACAAGAGGAAATAAAGTATATATGAAGCAATAAATCCCTCTATAAAAGCATGACAAGCTCACAAAACAGTTCTAAAATAGAAAAAATATTTCAAAAAAGTTTTTAAAATGTTAAGACAATGATATAAGATATAAAAGAATAAAAAATTAGAATTATAAATAAGGTTATAGAACTAAAAATGATTAGAAATAGAAGTAAAATTATTTCAGAAATGAAAGAACACAAAGTTTATAAACACAACTGATATTACCTTAACAGAAGAAGAAGACGAAGATGAAGAAGAAGAAAGGAGGAAGAGGAAGAGGAGTAGTAAGGTGAGAGAAAATCTTTGTGAGATAATTGAAAATTTAAGCATTCAAATGCATATCCTATATAATAAAAGGGTAATATGTAAATTGACCCTAATGGCGGAATGACCAGAAATAACTGATCGCTATGACAAGCACTGAACACAAGAGGGCAGATGCTCCATGCAGGAGCTGCCCCCTGGTGGTCAGTGCGCCCCACAGGGGGAGCTCTGCTTAGCCACAAGCCGGGTTGACAGCTGCGAGAGCAGCGGTGGTGGCAGGAGCCTCTCCCACCTCCTCAGCAGTTCTAAGGATGTCCAAAACCGCAGTCAGACATCCCCCAAGGGCTCCCAGGCTGCCAGAGAAATGTCTGACTGCCAGCTTAGGCCCAATCCCCCAGTGAGCAGGCCTAAGCCTGCAGATGGACATCCCCTGAGGGGTCCCAGACTGTGAGAGAGCACAGGCCAGGCTGGGGGATGCCCTCCCCAAGTGCACAAATTTTTATGCACTGGGCCTCTAGTTCAATTATATTAGAGAATCAATGCTAACTTATGAAGCAATGGTATAGAAGGTTGTATTAAAAAGAGGTCAAATTTTAAAAATGTATACTAAAATACTTAAGGGTAAAATTATGTAATGTCTGAGATTTGCTTCAAATTAGGCTGAAGAAGCATGGATAGAGGTATAGATGAAAGATTGGTCATGGATTCATAACCATTGAAGGCAGTTGATAGGTACATAGGAGTACATTATCATAATCTGCCTAGTCTTTATGTTTAAAATGTTAGCCCTATCCAGTTTGACTCAGTGGATAGAATGTCAGCCTGTGGACTGAAGTGTCCTGGGTTTGATTCTGGTCAAGGGCACATACCCATTGTGGCTTGAACCCCAGCCCTGGAGGGGATATAGGAGGGGTACAGGATAGATGTTTCTCTCTGTCTCTGTCCCTCCTTTCCACTCTCTCTAAAAATCAATGGAAAAATATCCCTGGGTGAGGATTAACACACAAAAATGTTTTTACATAATAAAACACAGTTCAAATCATCTTATGCCTAATGATTACATTGTAACTAAACCAGCTTATTTTGGGCTATATTGCCCTTTAAGTAAATATACAAAACATTTATATATCTTCACAAATAAACGTTATTTGGGATTGATTAGCATAATCAGAGAGATAACATATAAGATGTTTAGTATTACTTTCCTGTGCCATTGCATTTTTGTTGTTGTTTAAAAGAGGTACATCTCGGGGCAGAACATAGGCCAAACTATCTCAACCTTGAAAGGATCAGAAAATATTTCTAAACACCATGACACATGACTTCTGAGGGTCCTGATGCAAAATTTAACAAGCTTCACAAAGAAAAATCTTAATGCCAACTATATCATGACAACAGTACTGTAAATGACGAGTGCCCCTCCATCACTGGAGGGAAAAGTCTTTTCCAAGAGGCTGCCTCCCAGAAAGTGTGGAAATTCAGAAATCATGTTAGCACGCAGTACATGTGGATGACTGTGGCTGACAACATGGCTTTAAGCTGTACTACATCTCCCTCCAGCGACAGAGGCTGCTGTCAGAGCCTCTGAGGAGCCAAAGGGCTTGTCAGAGCTTCCTCTGACGCTGACTCTAGCTGAGATGCTCTTCTAAAACACTACCTGGAGTTTCAGGAAAGTATGGCATTTCCTATGTCATCTTTAGCAATAAAATTGAATTCTTGATTTAATGTGGTAGATGTGTGGCTCACATAAGAGTGTAGGCCTCTTTTATTTAGATGTGTATTTAAATACCTCCGAAGAATACCTGAGCATCACTGCAGAATTTATTTTGCCTGATTAAGTTGCATTACATGCCCTCAGAGTGCACAGAAATATAGACGACTCAGTTATTATTTGAAGAAAGACCATTTTTATCTACTTTTCACAGATACCCATAGGGATAGCTCTGGACAAATAACTGTAAAAAATATAGTGCTTGTACTAAATGTAATTCTTAGACTTAAAATACTGCTTCTACAGAGTGTTCAGGATTTAGGGAGGCAGATCAACTGTATCGACTCTTTCCAGCAAGTAGGTGAACATCCACGCAAAATTGTTAATTTGCTCCCAAACCCTCTTTATCAAGCCCTGTGATTTAGTGGTCCTCTGAGTACACTGTGCAGGATGAAGAGGTAGATACGGTCTTTCCCGTGAGATGTCTCAGTGCTTATTCTACTCCATAAACATGTTGGTCCTTCCTGATGTTATTTCCTGCCATTGTAGTCCATCCTCGCTCCCCAAAGCTGACATCTTTCATCTGTCAAGCTTCCAATCGGTAAAAGAGCAATGGGGAAAGACTATTTCCTTCCAGAACAGATGGGCCTATTTGGGATTTGCCAAACTCCAAAAGATTTGTTCTTCCCCAAATCCTGCCAGAAAGAACTTGGGTGCTAAACTAGATGCAGAAAATCCCTGTCCTGACACAATTGCTGGACTGTAAATTCTGTTTCTGGATATAAAACCATCCAGCCTGTTTTATTTCCATTTGCATGTGCAGCACTCAATACCCCTGACTATTCTTTAGTCATTTTAGGTTTGTGAACCATGAACTTGAGTCCCTGGCTCCATACTCCTGGAGATTTACTTTTGCTGACTGAAATGTGCATCAGGTTTCCTTGAGCACCTTGTTTGTCTTTCATTTCTGCAGACTCATCTTCCCAAAACTCAGTCTTAGCAGGGCTTCTCTAACAGGTACTATTTATGTTTTTATGTGTCCACTCTTTCCCAGGATCTGTACTCATTGCTAGTGATATACAACACCAGGATTTTACCACGTGGCTGATAGAGCTAAATCCTTTGCACGTGATATCTGATTCAAGCATCTCAGCAACACAATGAGGTAGATGCCCTCAGCATCCCAATTTTACCAGTGAGGATGCTAAAGTTCAGAGAAGTCACAAAATTCACTTCAGGTCACACAGCTCCCAGGGGTTTAAATCCAGGCAGGCTTGATTTCATTCAAAGCTTTGTGCCTTCAGTTATAACAGCCTGTTTTCCAAAAAACTGAAAGAAATTGTACAACAAAAGTTTGGGTATAATTTGGTGAATGAGGAAGACACCAGTTGAAGGTCTTCATTAACAGAGAAAATATAATGCATTAAAATTTGATATCTTTTAAAATAAGGCCAACAAAATAACCTAGTATAAATGTGTGAGTACACCTAGGAGCAGCAATTTTCAACCTTTTCATCTTGTGGCACACATAAACTAATTATTAAAATTCTGTGGCATCTCAAAAAAATATATATTTTTTGCCGATCTGACCAAAAAAATATAGGTATACTTTTTGATTCATTCACACCAGACGGCTATTGTGGTGTTGGCTGTTGTCATCTTTTTTATTGGGCAATCTAAGGAAAAGACAAAATATTCAGGTATTGCATGTTTTAAAAATTCTGGAGGCACACTAGTTGAAAACCTGCTGCCTAGGTGAGAGTGTAAGTCTGTTGGCCTTTATAAACGGGAATGTCAGCCAGAGCCTTTCTTGTGGCTAGTGCCCTGGCCCCGCCCCCTGCTGGCGAATCTAAATTGTGTTTCAGATTAAATATAACTTACCTTCTCTGTTTATAATTAGGACAGCAAAATCAGCTTTCTGACCTGCATGAGCCAATATGAATAATTGTGAAATTCAGAGAACTGCACAAATATGCACTATTATGATTTCTTTGCAGGTGGGGACATTTGCTGTCTTTGATTTCTAGGCAATCTGAGTTTTGTCATTTACAAAAGATGGCAAGTGAACTCTTATTAGTTCTTCCCTTCAGGTGACTCTGATGAGGGCAGCAGAGAAAGATAATATTCTAACTAAGATAAGAATTAATTAGAGCAGAAGCTCACCTCTGTGATTCCATTTTATTTCTGAGGCGAAAAAAGACACTAAAAACCTTGGCATTTGTCCCATCTATTTCTCTATCCTCTTTAATAATGCAATATTCTTTTTTTGCAGCCAGTTACTTGATTAATGCTGCAACACTGAAATGAAATAGTCAGCATCTTTTAGTGTTGTCTGCTTCTTGAGACAGATAACTGTTACTAAATTTGCTAAAGTCTTCATTGGAGCTAAGGGAATCAATCAGACATGTGCTCTCCAAGAAACAGGAGTGAGCCCAAAGTGTAACAAACTAACTCTCTCTCTCTCTCTCTTTCTCTCTCTCTCTCTCTCTTTCTCTCTCTCTCTCTCTCTTTCTCTCTCTCTCTGACACACACACATGAACCATTGAAAAATATTAAATCACATACTTAAAAGAAATATATATATTTATAATGAGATAGTGAGTATATAAAAATATTAATTTACTTAAATATCATCAATATGTAAAAGGGCAATATCTAAAAATAATTAACAAATTAGTAGCTTTCAATCTGTGCTTCCTGTTCTATCTTTCATCTAATAACCTCTTCATTTATTCATCTGATCTGCTCACTACATTTGTTAGTGTATAAAATGATATTCCTTAAACCAGCAAAATGCTTAGCATTGTGAGATATTAACTCATTCCTAGAGTTTAGACAAAATACAAGCAAGGATCTAAGATTACTCCTAAAGTTTGATAATATAAACATTAGTGAAGAAATAAGGAAAAGCATTAACAATAAGAAAGAGGAATAAATAAAGAGGAGGAAGGTAGGTTTGTATTCCTCCCAAATTCTTGACACTGTGAGGTTGGTTTATAAATTCTTCATGCTGATGCATCATACAAAATACAATGTATCCTGCTCCAGCACATCCTATATAATAAAAGCCTAATATGCTAAGTGTTCGGTGACCGGACAACTGTTCAACCAATCAAAGCGCAATATGCTAATGATATGCTAAGGCTGCTCAACCACTCTCTATGACATGCACTGACCACCAGGGGGCAGACACTCTGACCAGTAGATTAGCTTGCTGCTGGGGTCTGGCTGATCGGGACTGGGAAAGACGGGCTGTACATGCCCTGGAGCTCTCTGCTGGCCAACCTCCCGCGTCCCTCCCCGGCCAGCTGGCCCTGATCGGGAATGGAGAAGATGGGGCTAGACATGCCCTAGATCCCTCCCATGGCCCCTCCCTGGCCCTGATTGTGCACCGGTGGGCTCCCTCAGCCTGGCCTGTGACCTCTCACAATCCAGAACCCCTGGGGGGATGTTGGAGAGCCGGGTTTGGGCCCAATCCCACAGACACTCGCATTTGGAGGGTGCCAGATGCAGGGGTCAGTTTGAGCCTCTCCCTATTGGGACTGATTGGATGCAAGCCCCCGTGGCAGGCGCAGCGGGGCTGGGATGAGTGGGAGTGGCAGGTAGGAGCTGCAGGCGGCGTTGGACTGCGGGTTTTGGCCTGATCCCTGCAGAGCACCCCAAGGAACCCCACCCATGCATGAATTTGTGCACCAGGCCTCCAGTATTTGTATAAGGAGCATGATCTCAATGTTTGTGGTAACTAATTACCACATAACTCAATGATCAATACTATATGCTAGGCACTCACATGCATGAACCTTGTTTCATTGTCCGGGGTGCTCCGAGAGCTCCAGGGAATTGTTCACCGACTGAGCTGTAGCAGAGCCTCAGGAAAGGCTGAGGCCAGGAGACTTGGAGGCCATAAGAAAGTAGTCCCTCAAAGGGTGATTGTTTTGCCCACCTATACATTTTAGGTAAATGAATACACACACATGCACATGAATAGAAACTTTTGAACTTTTAAAAATAATTTTATAACTTATCCATCACTAAGGATAGTTTAAAATACCTGCATCATGTTCTTTGCCTGTTATGTACTACATAAAACTAGGGAATCTGCCGAAACCAGTTTGGCTCAGTGGATAGAGCGTTGGCCTGTGGACTGAAAGGTCCCAGGTTTGATTCTGGTCAAGGGCATGTACCTTGGTTGCGGGCACATCCCCAGTAGGAGATGTGCAGGAGGCAGCTGATCGATGTTTCTAACTCTCTATCTCTCTCCCTTCCTCTCTGTAAAAAATCAATAAAATATATATTTTTTAAAAAACTAGGGAATCTCACTTCTAGTGGAATCTAAACAGCTGAAATCATAGAAATAGGGAGTGGAATGGTGATCACCAGAGACCAGGGGGTGGGGGAAATGGGGAGATGTCACTCAAAGGGTACAAACTTCTAGCTATAAGATGAGTAAGTTTTGGGAATTAATATACAGCATGTTTACTGTAATTAAAATACCATATTATATACTTAAAGTTGTTAAGAGAGTAGATCTTAAATGTTATCATCATGTAGAAGAAAATTGAAATTATGTGAAGGGATGGAAGTGTTAACTAACCTTATTGTGGTAATCTTTTCACAATATACATGTGTATCAAATCATCACATTGTACACCTTAAACTTATCTTAATATCTCAATAAAACTGGAAGAGGGTAAATGCAAAACAAACAAACAAAACTAGGGAAGATCTGAGGGTAAGAAGTTGGTTGCAGAAAACGTGAGAATATCTGTGGCATAAAGCTCAATGGACACACTTAATTTAAAATTAAGATTAGTTAAAATGGATATGGAATGATTCACTACTAAAATAATAAAACTGGGCAAATATGCCACACCTTCTACAAATAATCTACTTTGAGATCTAATTGTATGGGTAGTTAGTTACTGTTGAACTCGTAATCTGAGTCATTTCCAGACCACATTATACCAATACATGTTCATAGTAATCTTGAATAAGAAGAATTTTTGTCAGTTTCCATGTACATTCCAGTGTATAGCTTTTGGGCCTCTTATTTACAAAAATTTTCTTTAAATGGTGCATTAATGGTCTAAGAAGTTTAATCAAACTTTGAACACGACAGAGTATGAAACAATCTCTCAAAAAATCGCTACAGTCCAATTTCATTCCTGTGATCTTACAAAACCCAGGCCAGCAATTAGAGGAAAGAGATACAGTGTGGTGGGCTCCATACTCAGAAGTTGACTGTAAAATTCTATACAGTGTTCACAAACCCTCTAAAGTAGTTGATAGCCCATCACACAGATAAAGAAAAAAAGACTTAGCTTATTCTTTTATTGAAATGACATGGCAGCATGGGGCTCTCAACCCAGGCTTGGTTCTACTCAGATGCAAATGGCCCTGAAGCAACTGCATGAAGTGGGTGAAAATGGCACCAGTACTTAGCGATAGTACATCGCCTCATCGCCTTAGCGATCGCGATTAGGCTAAGAAGGTGATTGCCATGTTCTCAATAAGTATAAACTATTTTTGAAAATGGGAAAAACAATGCTTATCTAAGAAGTTCTAAATGTCACCTTCTGGCCACTTCATTACATTTCCTAAAATGTCATAATATGCCCTAACCGATTTGGCTCAGTGGATAGAGCGCTGGCCTGTGGGCTCAAGGGTCCTATGTTCGATTCCGGTCAGGGGATGAACCTTGGTTGCGGGCAAATCCCCAGTGGGGGGTGTGCAGGAGGCAGCTGATTGATGTTTCTCTCTCATTGATGTTTCTAACTCTCTATCCCTCTCCCTTCCTCTCTGCAAAAAAATCAAAATATATATTTTTTAAAAAGTTTAAAATGTCATAATATTTTCTCTTCTACTAGTAAAAGTGATCTGTAAAGATGTGGGTTTTTTTATTTTTCAATTATAGTTCACATTAAATATTTTTCTGTATTAGTTTCAGATGTACAGCCTAGTGAGTAGTCCCCCTAATATTTCCTGTACCTACCTGACTCCATACATAGTTATTATGATATTATTGACTGTATTCCCTATGCTGTAATTTTTATCTCTCTGACTATTCTGTAAGGATTTGCTTCTTCCGTTTCATTTTATTACAGGGATACCCAGCTCAGATTTTGTAAGTCTATAGAAAAATGTAAATGGAAACATATTTGGCTGTAAGATTTATTCTGATTAACATGTACTATTGAGACCATATTGAGTTTCTATTTTAATACTGAAGCTTGGATCTGTTTTCTGTTGTGAGACTTAATACACAAAATATTGCCAGGAAATCTCTCTTAAGTAACACTGCATACAATAATTTAGCAAACTGGGTTAGAAAGCCTTTGTTTGATTTCTGAAAGCCTTAAAAAACTGTGGGGAAGCTACTAGGCGTGGGTGAGAAATCAACAGTGAGGGTTAAACAAAGATGCCCCCCCCCCCACTCCCGCATGAACACTAACAGGGGCAGGAGACAGGAGGCAGGGGTGGCAGGAGGAGCCTCTGATGGGTATCAGAGAACTAAAGTCGTATCACAACTCATCAAAAGAATGGATAACTTCAGGCAAGTTAAGAACTCCGTTTCCTCATCAGTAAGTTGAAGCATCTGTATTCGGTGCATTTTAACTTCCCTGGGAGCATGATCTCTGTCTCTGAAAGAAAGACAGCACAAACGATTCCAGACCAGGCGAAAGGCAGCAAGGGTGAGCGCAGGCGCTCAGATCAGCCCGACCTTGGCGGTGAAGGAAACAAGAATAGGAGTCCCCCTAATGAATCATCATTGTGGAACCCCGAGGCTGAGCTGGTTTGAAGTTTAGATTGAACTTCTGGAGAGAAAGGAGGACACTGTGATGGGTCTCCAGAGTTTGTATATATATATATATTATTGTTTTACAGAGAGGAAGGGAGAGAAATAGAGAGTTAGAAACATTGATGAGAGAGAAACACCGATCAGCTGCCTCTTGCACACCCCCCACTGGGGATGTGCCCGCAACCAAGGTACATGCCCTTGACCGGAATTGAACCCGGGACCCTTGAGTCCGCAGGCCGACGCTCTATCCACTGAGCCAAACCGGTCAGGGCGGTCTCCAGAGTTTGATGATGGTCCAAGTTTGAGGTGGTTCAGATTCTAGAAGCCTAACCCCAGTCCTTTAAGCATTGGTATAGCTAGCTAAAAGAAACGGGCCTGAATGACAAACCCTGTCTGAATTCTCTATAGCTCATCAGTGCTCTGTAAGCATTGGCTCTAGAGATTTCATGCTCCTACTAATGCATATGGCAAGCATAGAACTGTTTCGCCACCTCTTTAAAAATGCTCTGAAAATAAGGAACAAGGTCATCCTCAGGCTTCGCCTTACCCACTCACCAAAACACGCTGTTTAGGCCCGTGTAGGAAGCTTGAATCCTAGGTTGCTTCCTAAGAGATCTGTGTATTGACGCCTCTTTCTTTCCCAAAAGACTGCGAGCTTCTAAGGGGCAGGTACTCTGGTATTTCCTCCTGCCTTCTGCACAAGGCTTAACACTGTTTCTGGCATCTCCCGGGAAGTTCCCTACATGTGTATTGACTGGAACCAAATTTAAAATAAGGCCAAATTCCCCTCTTTCGCATATTCATGTAATATGCTATAATTGAAGGTTGACCAATAACTACAGAAAGAAAGTGGTGTTTATACCAAGCTAGTTAGAATCTCTGGGATATCAAAGAAAATGATGGAATAGGGAGGATCTATTTTTTTATATATAATACAATACACATAACAAAATATAACATTAACTCGATTTAGTACATTTACAGTGTTGCGAGGATTTTTAAGATTAAACTTAAAGTCTATTAAACAAAAAAGTATCTACAATGAAACACACCACCACCTTTAAAAACACAACTTTGAACATTGCCATGTCTTTGAATTCTCACATTGCATATGCTAGAATTTCAGAGTAAGGACTGGTATAATTAATACACATGTAGTAATATATATGTTCTTTGACATTTGTTTTAGTGGTAAAATATTTTTGTGAAGGCAATAATAGAGTGTTTCGAGCCTTATGGGTAATATTCCGAGTTTCTAAATTACTTATAAACCTGAAGATGCAGAGCGTCCATGTCTTACACACCCACGTATGCACATATGTACACTCTGCAGTGTAACTTTACCAGCACCCCATGAAAAGCCCAGCCCAAAATGCTGCCCCACAGTGCCATGACCTCCTTAACCCTGACGATATTTTCCTCCATGCTCTGTCCACCATGCATTGCCTGGGCCACACCATGACATAGTCATCATCCACAATTCTTCCAGCTACACCAAGGCCGCGAATTTGACATGCTTGAGCTACACAATCATTATCTGCTCACAGTTTCCTTGGTTCATCTGCTCCCAGTATAACCAGTGAGCTATCCATCTCTTTGAATCCCTAATTTTATCCCAATCCACAACTTTTCCCTTCCTTTTTCCCTAGCCAACTTATGCAGTTTATATATTTTTTTAACTTAGGGAGTTTATATTTTAAGACCCATCATACCTTGCCAATACCCTAAATTTCTTTGTTCCTATATTTTGTTTTGTATACAAACATTATCTAAGACACATAATACTTCAGGGGTCTGGAGCAGGATGGTGCCCCCTGGTTTGCCCTGAAGGGTGTCCCGGATCAAGGTGGGGGTCCCGCTGGAGTGCCTGGCCAGCCTGGGTGAGGTGCTGATGGCTGTTTGCAGGCTGGTCAAGCCCTCCCCAGTGGGGACCCTCACCCCATGGAGGTTTGGCCAGCCTGAGTGAGGGGCTGATGGCTGTTATCAGGCTGGCCACACCCCCTTTAGGGTAAGGGTCCCCAATGGGGCACCTGGCCAGTCTGGGTGAGGGGCTGAGGGCTGTTTTCAGGATGGCCAAGCCTCCTGGCAATGGAAGCTCCCAGCCTCTCCTTTTTTTCTTTCTTTTTTTTTTTTCTGGGATTTATTTACCGTCTATAATTGAAACTTTGTAGCCTTGAGTGGAGCTCAGAGCCGGCCAGGGTGGGGGGGGCAGGGGGAGGAAGCTTGGCTTCCTCTATTGCCAGGGGCAACCCAAGCCTCCTGCTTGCTCCAGCTCCATGGCCACGCCGGCTGAAAGCAGGTATCTGGAGTTTATTTATCTTCAATAATTGAAACTTTGTTGCCTTGGGTGGAGCTCAGAGCCAGCAGCGGCAGGTGGGAAGCTTGGCGTCCTCCATCACTGGGGCAACCAAGTCTCCTGCTTGCTTTAGCTCCGTGGCTGCTGGCTGCCATCTTGGTTGGGTTAATTTGCATATAGGCACTCTGATCGGCTGGTGGGTGTGGCTTAAGGTGTAGTGAAGGTACAGTCAATTTGCATGTTTGTCTTTTATTAGTGTAGATGGGTGAAATCCTTTTATTTTATTTTTTAAATATTTTCATTGATTTCAGAGAGAAAGTGAGAGGGAGAGAGAGATAGAAACATCAATGATGAGAGAATCATTGATCAGCTGCCTCCTGCATTCCCCCTACTGGGGATCGAGCCTGGATCCCAGGCATGTGCCCTTGACCAGAATCAAACTGGGAACCCTTCAGTCTACAGGTTGACACTCTATCTATCCACTGAGCCAATCCAGCTAGGGCTGGATGAGATCTTTTTAAAATAACTAGCATGAGGATGTATCAGGTTGGGGTAGGTAGGTGGTTGTGGGAATGCCAGACCACACAGCGGATGGTGCGTGTGTAAAGCACTGCGAATTTTAGTTCCAACTGCTTCTCTCTCTGTGTGTGCACTCTGCCTTCCATGTATTTCTTGATCTGCTGCCACCATCCACTTATGCCTCATCACATTATGACTACGCTAAATTTCTGCAGAGAATACTCTAATTGTATTTAAATGTTTGGGAGGTAAAATTTCAACAGCCCTGTCACTTTGATTGTGTTTCCACCAAATGCAGATGTCTCTAGTTACCCACATCACGTTGGCCGGAGCAGTTTCAATTTTTCTCATTTCCTAGTTCCTTTCATTCTTAATTGAAATAACAAGAATACAGCCACTGAAAAATTATATCTCTTACTGACCCTGTCTCTTAAATTTTGTATCCCTTCATTCAACATGTTCAATATTAAAGATTATTTCTAAGTTGCTTTTTTCTCATTATGACTTTTTTCCTAATTAGATTGGACATATATGACTCTTTGAAAAAATCATAAATTTTGATTCCATTGTATGAAAAGAAGTAGAAATCTTCACAGAGCAGCCAACATCTATATCTACACAGAAGAAATACTATAGATAATTGAAGATATTGTCTAGATAATTCACACTATATATATAGATAGATAGATAGATAGATAGATAGATGATAGATAGATAGATAGATAGATAGATAGATAGATAGATATATGCTTGAAATTGCCTTATGCTTAATAACACTGATATTTTGGTGTTTCTGTGATTAAACATACTGTATATACTCCAATTCTCTTTTATTGGCCAAAATATCAGAAGTAGAACCAAAAAGTTAAATTTCAGATGTTCTAATCAGCTCACCTTAACATCATAACTGAACTGTGAAAATATAATTATTTCTTAATCACTTTGACCTTTAGCATTGACCTTTCATCTTGACTTCGGTATCACCATAAATCATAATAAAAACCGTAAAGCACTAAAATAGCAGTACAATGGCATTTCATGTAAGACTAGAAACATATTATTTATTTATTATAATGTTTGAAATATAGTCTTACCCATAGAATTTTATCACTTACATAGTTTCTCCCTTAAGTTTGAGAGAATGAGAATGTCCTATTCCTTAAACATAAAGCAAACCATCTAGGAGAAATCTTACTATTACTTTCTAAGCGTGCCTTGGGAGCCATCTACATTTATATTTTTGTAACTGATGAATCTAACTCATAACTTCCTTTGAAGCCTACAGATGGAAAGTTCATGCAATAGCATGTTGTGAAAATGTACAGTAACATCTACATTTGGATTTCCTCTTCATCCAAAGAGCCTGGATGGTCCTGGAAAAGCCCTGAGGCGTGAACCTGGAGCTTTGGGGTCTGAATCCAGGTTGATCAACTTATAAATGTGTGTTACCTTGTGCAAACTACTTCAAAAGTTCTTGGACTTTAGTTTCCCTTACTCATTTAAGTAATACTTTCTTTGCAGATATCAGTCACTGAAATTAAAAATAAATTTTAATTATACTAAATATCTATTATGTGAATTTTCAATGCTAAACAATGAGGGTTCAATGGGAAGCATCGTCTCTACCCTCAAGAAGCACACAGCCTACGGAGACACTGTGCCAACAGAACTTTAGACATGGAGTAAGTTGTGGGGATGCAGCAGGAACACCTGGCACAGACAGCGGCTGAGGAGGCGATGATGATAATCGCTCCTGACAGGTTTATTTGAGCTAAATGACATGGCATATGTAAAACTGACGGGCATGTAGTAGTCATTCCTCTTAGAACCCATCTCTACAAGAAATCCAGGCTCTTTAAACAACGAGTAGGAAATGGCAAATGAGAAAGCCAGGAGGCAACGGTGGAGGACAAGGAGAGCGTCGCTGCCCTGGTGCTCCTTCCACTGGAAGCTCCGAGCCATGCAGCCTTTCCTGGCTGCCATGTGTCCCTCCACAGTCACAGCGTCTGTTCACACCCAGTTGGCATCTGCCAGCTAGTTAACAGGAAGCTCTGGAATCTGCTGACATTGCTTCCAAGAATGTAAGAGCAAGGAGAGATTTGTGATAAGAAAACCTATCATTCCTGAATGACTAAGAGGCAATTAGCAGGATACCAGAACGTTCTAAGGTCTTTTCATATCCCTTTCAATCCTATGATTTCACAAGCAAAATTAATACCTAATGTGTTGACAAGTATATTCAAAAATGCTATGGGACATGTAGATTTTATCTAAATATCTGTTTGGCCTCTGAGTCACTGCCTCCAGTCCCTGCCACAGAGCACCTGCCCCAATTTGTAATGCATCCATTTTTAGAGCAAACGTGATTAAGCTTCAGCCAAGTCCGAAAAGGAGAATGTTATTTTGCTTGTCTTGTAATACTCTTGGATGATGTCAAAATATTGCTGCTTCAGAAACATCCCTGGGTCTGAAGATTCCCTAGGGTTGAGTCGGACAGAAGCTGAAAATTTGCTGCTACTGTGCCTTGACTTTGGGGCCATCCTAAGGGGAAGCCCCTGGAGCACCACGCAGTGCCCACTTATAGGCTCAGCCTAGCTCCCTTCCTTAGAAAGAAAGCCATCAATTTCTCATGTCCCTGGGGATTCGAGAGTGCCTGCTCTGCATCAAATTAATGGAGGCTTCCCATGTCGAAATAAAATGTGATCTCTGATCATTTAGCCTATGAATCTGAGGAAAAGAATTCTCAAAGGGCATTTCAAAATTCTCTCAGCACCTCGAAATCTGAAGCATGATACAAAAAGAAGCCTAAATTACCCCCTGAGAGCAGCTGTTGGGAGGTGCTCATTCTGCTCTATTCTCTCTACTATTTTCCTTAATAGTTTGAATGTAGAAATGACACGTATTTCACATTTCACACTTCACATAAATGCAAGGCACTCCAGCAAACCTATTTTCATTTTCTATGTTCTTCACCAAACCTTTCTCAAAGAAAAAAAATCAGACATTCTAAGAGATTGTAAAATTTTCCAATTTTTATTATATTTGCCCTGAATGTTTTGAATATTTGGTCCCTGTGCTGTAATGATCTCTCTGTATACGTGGGGTAAGAAAGATGGGGTTTGAATTCCTATTTCACTGCAATTTTTAAGTGTATAAATTTGCCTACATTATCTTTTTTATTCTAACTAAGTTCCTAGCACAGTGGACCTCTAATTTGATTATACTGTAGAATCACCTGGGAAGCTTTTAACACTCCTCATCCCCAAAACACAGCCCCCCAATTATATCAGAAAATCTAGGTTGGCAGCCAGGCAAGAATCAACATTTATAAAAGATCCATCATGTTTCAAATAGACATCTACAGTTGGAACCACTGGCCTAGCTACAAAATCAGTAGTCAACAAATGTTTGATAATAACTGATGATATAGATTAATTGATAACTGGGAAGGTGGATTGATGAGGAAAGAGAGAATGAATGGCAGAATGATTTAGAGTTAGAAGCCCTGGATTCGAGATCTAGCTTATTTACTTCTAGCATTGGGCACCCAGGGCATGAGTTGTATGAACCTATTTCCTTTTCCATATAATTGAAGTAATAATATTATCCTAAAAGTAACACCGTCATTATATTAACCACCATTACTCCATTTACTTCTTCACCACCTTATGAAGCTCCCACTTTCGTTCAAATATGCACCACTTTAGGGCAATGACCATGCTTCCCCAGGCCATTCAGATCTTTAGAATCCTTAATCTTCCGAAAAGATTCCTTTCTTCTTCTCAGAACAGTGACTGCTCAAGGGATAGCTTACGCATCATTTACCTTCAGAATATCACGTTAGCCCACCGTTACAAGCCTCGACATGGCCTAAGCTCCCACATGGTCCTCGGGCAGATATGTAAACCGAAGGGGTATATTATCCTATGCAATCTCTACCCTTTGTTCTTTGCAGCCAAAGTCTTCCATTTACTGAGACTTAAGAGATAAAAATACCGTGAACAAAGATGAAATCCTTGAGACCAGCTGGTCTCTAGCTCTGCTGGGTCAGAACCATAGAATCACTTGAATTTGCAACGAGGTAGATTTGAGTTTAACATGGGTGAGGGGGGAGGGGGTGTCCTAAGGGTGAAGGTTATTTGTACCTAAAAAATAATAAAAACAAAGAACGAAATACCCTTTTAGTGTCACCTTGTAAGTAACCATTTTTGCAGTGTTTGGTAGGGAAAGGAATCCTTAAAGGCAATGGTGAAGAGGATTGGTCTTAGCATAAGGCAGAGCTGATTTTCATCTTGGCTTCACTAGCTGCTAGCTTAAGCACGCTGCGTAACTTTTCAATGCCAACTACATTTTGTGTCTGTGGGATGAGGAGACCAAGACATACTTTACAAAGGTGGTGTAAGAAACAGAGTGATCATGTAATTTATCACTGAAACCAGAATGCTTTATGAGAGTGAAAAGGGATCATAAGTAATTAATGGGTTTTAACTAACCGGTCACAAAGTTAAACAGGGCCTGTCCCTGGCAAACTGGGATATATAGTCAACCTGTCCACCCCACATAGTGGGCATCCCAAAAATGTTTTGGTAATTCACATTACTGTGTTAAACACCAGGAAGAGGTCTTCATAGATAGACAGATGTGCAATCAGGATGAAAATGTTGAAATGAGTCAAGTTAGAATTCAGTCCTCCTGGTTCAACTTGTATGTGGACTCCTTAACAAGGCATTTCTTATGCCAAGTCACCCATCAATGTAGTTTTACTGAGTTAAATTGAGGTAAATCAGGATTAAGAGAAAAGAAAGATTTTCACATTTGTTATAGACATATATAAATAGTCATTAAATAAGTATTGACAAAAGGGACCTTAGAAATTATCCAGTCCATTGCTCATACTTTATAGTATAGGAAACAGATTCAGAGATAAGGTATAATCTTCCCATATTCCAGAGAATGGAGAATACGCCAGGGTTTTATTTATTTATTTATTTATTTGTTTGTTTGTTTAATTGATTTTAGAAAGGGAGTAAGGGAAGAGAGAGAGAGAGAGAGAGAGAGAGAGAGAGAGAGAGAGATTGATTCTGCCTCCAGTATGTGCCCCAACTAGGACTAAACTCACAACCTAGGCATGTGCCCCTACTGGGAATCAAACCCACAGCCTTCTTGTACACAGGACGGGATGATGCTCCAACCAACTGAGCCATACCAGCTAGGGCTCTAGGGTTTCTTTTTTTTTCTTTAATCCAATTATTGTATTAAATGTGTCTTTATAATATATTTTTAAAATGTTGTTACATAAAATCCTAAAACTTTTGGAAATATGTTTATGAAGGAAATGCTTTTGCCTTAGCTGGCTTCCTAAAAGCCTCTTTGAACACAAATGTGTCTTATATACTAGTATACTCTAGAGGCCTGGTGCACGACATTCATGAACTAGGGGTGGGGGGGTCCCTCAGCCTGGCCTGCACCCTCTCACAGTCTGAGACCCCTTGGGGGATGTCTGACTGCCAGCTTAGGCCCGTTGTGGGGAGCAGGCCTAAGCCGGCAGTCAGACATCCCCTGAGGGTTTCTTAGCGCCACCGCAGAGGCAGGAGAGACTCCTGCCACCACTGCTGTGCTCACCAGCTGTGAGCCCGGCTTCTGGCTGAGCAGCTCTCCTATGTGGGAACACACTGACCACCAGGGGCAGCTCCTGCGTTGAGTGTCTGACCCTTGGTGGTCAGTGTGCATCATAGCAACCTGTCATTCCACCATTAGGTTGATTTTCATATTAGTGTTTTATAATATAGAATAACAAAGTGTTGTAGTCTAATGCTAACCCCTAGCTTTCTCTCTCAGCTAAGAGAAAAATACACAATCCCTGGCTGCTAATCACTCTTTCTGTGTCCCCAATCCAGAATCAGACATGGCTTTCTTCAATCAGTTTCCTGTCTTATAGAAGCATTCCATGTTTTGCAGTATGGATGCATACTAGAAGTAGACCTACTGTGTGTCATCCAAAATTAAATATAAAAACTTGGTGTGTCATTTGAAAACTTTGATTTCCCAACAGTTGTCTTTTATTGTCAAAGATGAGATATTACTACAAACTTAGGTAACTGCAGAATGACATCAGAAAAATTAGCATCAAATTAGCTACTGGACACAAATACTACAGAGCAAAAGTCTTTGTTAGCATCTGTTTTTGTTGTTGCTGATACTTTTTTAGATGGGCAAAGAAAAAAGGAAAAGGCTATTTGTTTTTGTAAAAAGGAAAAAAACAAAGAGACCTTCTCTGGGCAAATGACTTGACCTCTCCAAGTTTAAGTTTTCTTTTTAAAAAATGAGAAGAAATTGTCTATCTTATATGACTGTTGCAAAAATAAATTCATAAACATAAGGTGTGTGCCACATGGTGGTCTCTCAGTACCTGAAAATCTTTACCCAGCCACTTTTTTATATTTTAAGTTGCCTTCGAGATGACTTTCAGGGCCTGAGTAGGACTAATGTGAATATTTGCCTTCCAATGTGTACTGATATAATATACTGAGGTAAGAGTGTCACAGATGTTTTTCTAGATACATTTCTGTATATTGACGTTTGTATCTTCTTCCTGTGAGTGTTTCTGACATTGATGCTAGTGGTGCCAAATATATGAAAAGAACAAAAATAGGTAGTGGGGATTTTTAAGGTCAAAAATAATTTTAGCTAAACCTGAATTCATTATAACATACCTTGTCCAGTCAAAAAGAATACGTTCTTGAATATCAGTTCAGCAACCAACATTTTACTGAGTCTTTATTCAATGCTTCTCAGACTTTAGAATACATCACAATATTGTGAGCACTATATTTAAAATGCAAATCCCCAAGGCCTTCTCATAAAATCTAATTCAGTACTCTGGAGCAGGGCTCCAAGAATCTGCATTTTTGAAAGCCCCTCAGATAGTCTTGGTATGATACTTAGAGAATGATATCCCTTTGATATCCAAGGTCCTCTGCTGAGGATTCACCTTAGAGTCCTGAAGTGCTCACAGTAGTCCAACCCTGGGATGTGTAATCAGAGATCACGGTACTGGAGCAACTACTAATGGGCATCTGCACAGGATGCTATGGGGAAATGGAGGAAAAACCGACTAAGCACTCCAGATTGGAATTAAAGGAATTTTTGATAAATTAGTCTACAAAAATTACTTTAGTTAAGTTTTCTTCCTTTTTTCTCTCTTAAATGACAGACATATAAGCACAATATGAAACCAAAAGAAACCTGTATGAATTTTCTGGGTTATCTCCACTAATAATTCCTAGTCAAGTTAATTTTTTGAAACATCTGCCAATCTCCCTTCCAACAATTAGGAGGTGGCTAGGATTTGGGGCATTAACTAAGTATCTGCTATGTAGTAGCAGATTCTTTACTTAAATAACATTAGCATCTTATGCATCTCATGTGTGCCAGCCTGTAGCCATCTCCAAGCTGTACCAAGAGTGAGCCATCTAAAGTACCCATAGCTCCTACAAGGTGCCAAGTCTCTTCACTGCAGACAACAGTAACACATTTATTATATTTTAATTGCCTATTCATTTCTCCATACCCCTCATTAGAATATAGTCCCGTGAGGAAAGGTACTGTTTCCTGCCCTCTGCCATATCCCTAACACCTAGAACAGTACCTAGCACAAAAATAGTTATGAGTGGATAAATGAGAAATACCTTATCTGGTTTAATAAAACATAGACTCGAAGCTCTTTAAGCACCTCTAAGGCTCTGAATTTATCTCTCTCATTTTATTTCATGTCATTCCCCTACCTTTCACTTCAGTCTGAGGTCTCTTTGTACATCATACCCTGTATCTGCTATATAATTTTACTCTCCCCATTTCTTCCGGTTAAAAACCTACTTCCTCACCTGGCTAATTCCTACACATCCTTCTAAAGTCATTTCAGTGCCCCCAACACACACACTTTTTAAAAATCTAAGACCTCAGAAAATAAAAGGCCCTGGTCCTAGGTTGCTGGAATATAATAAATACATTGCTGTTTGTCTACTATGACTCTTTCTTAGGTAAAGGCTTCTTTTACAGAGTACATTCTTCTGAAAGCAGTATCATTTCTGTCCTTAAAATTTTCAGGAGAACCTACTTCAAAAAATAACATTCAGTAAACTGGCACTTTAGACAATTAAAAATAAAAAGAGTAAACAAGAATAATTGTGTTAAAAAGTCTAAGTAGTTTTTGCCTGGTTAGTTTTTGAGATGGATAGTTTTTTAAAATCCATATTTTGGATTTAGTCCATAACTCAATCTTTTTAAAATATATATTTTTATTTATTTCAGAGAGGAAGGGAGAGGGAGAGAGAGAGAGAGAAACACCAAGGATGAAGAAGAATCATTGTTAACTGCCTCCTGCACACCCCCCAGTGGGATTCAAGCCAGCAACCCGGGCATTTGCCCCGACCAAAATCTAAAGGGCAACCTCCTGGTTCATGAGTGGATGTTCAAACACTGAGCCATGCTGGCCAAGCCATAACTCAGTCTTTTTGTTACTTTCAGTTCTTGCTTATTTATCTTTATGATATAGCTACCAAGTTTCACTACTGAATGACATAGCAAACCAATTCTGCTGACAAAGTCAAAACTGCAGTTGACATCTTATTCTAGAGATACTGTCACCTTCCAAAATTTATGTCATAATATAGTTCTGAAGACAAAGCCATTGCAATGTCATTGACAAAGTCTTGTTTTAGATGTTGTTCTGACCATCTGTTTCTTTGCAGATGAAACCTGAAGGGTCATCTTCTAACCTTGTCAATCCTTCACCATCATCACGGAACAATTCCAAGACAATAGCAGCATCCACCTCATGCAGTCACAATTTTCAATAGGAGACATTCAACAACAGCCTCGGAGGGGCACACAGTACCAAGGGCTGTGGTGATAACAGAGACGGATGCTTATTTCAGGGACTAAAGAGAGCTGCAGGGTCATAACAAGACATGTGCATAAATATCTCCAACAAGAGGTAGAAAGTGATGTAAGATTTCAGGAAGGGTAGAGACTCCTTCCAGTTGGGAGAAGATTCAGAAAACGTGAAGGAATTGAACTTTGAACTGTGCCTTGAAGGATGGGGAATTGGGATGGACAAGAGAAGATGCAAGGGTATTCTAGCAACAGAGGACTGTTCTTGAGCTGAGGGCTAATAAATCAGTTCTCTGCTTCATTTGTTCATTGAGTCACTCAACATATATTAATCAAATGTCTTCTATAGGCCACACTATACTATGTTTTCAGCATAAAATGGTAAATGCAAGTGACACAGTTCTTGCCTTAATGGAGATCAGAGTCTAAAATCCTCTATCTCCTCTCTGCATTTCCGCTTTGAAGGGTTGAGACGATGTACAGCCCTGGGAATCAGAGCGTAGATTAAAGAATCCATATATTTTATTTTTTTTAATTTTTTTTTTAATTTATTGCTTAAAGTATTACAAGGGGTATTACATATGTGTCCATTTTATCCCCCCGCCCTAGACAGTCCCCTAGCCTCCCCTATCCCCCAATGTCTTATGTCCACTGGTTATGCTTATATGCATGCATACAAGTCCTTTAGTTGATCTCTTACCCCCCTACCTCCTGCCCCCCAACCCTCCCCGGCCTTCCCGCTGCAGTTTGACAATCTGTTTGAGGCAGCTCTGCCTCTGTATCTATTATTGTTCAAAAGTTTATAATGGTCTCTATTATCCATGAATGAGTGAGATCATGTGGTATTTTTCCTTCATTGACTGGCTTATTTCTCCTAGCATAATGCTCTCCAGTTCCATCCATGACGTTGCAAATGGTAGGAGTTCCTTCCTTTTTAGAGCAGCATAGTATTCCATCGTGTAGATGTACCACAGTTTTCTAATCCAGTCATCTACTGATGGGCACTTAGGCTGTTTCCAGATCTTAGCTATGGTGAATTGTGCTGCTATGAACATAGGGGTGCATATATCCTTTCTGATTGGTGTTTCTGGTTTCTTGGGATATATTCCTAGGAGTGGGATCACAGGGTCAAATGGGAGTTCCATTTTCAGTTTTTTAAGGAAACTCCATACTGTCTTCCATAGTGGCTGCACCAGTCTGCATTCCCACCAGCAGTGCACAAGTGTTCCTTTTTCTCCACATCCTCTCCAGCACTTGTCATTTGTTGATTTGTTGATGATAGCCAGTCTGACAGGTGTGAGATGGTACCTCATTGTTGTTTTGATTTGCATCTCTCGGATGATTAGTGACTTTGAGCATGTTTTCATATGTCTCTTGGCTTTCTGAATGTCCTCTTTTGAAAGGTGTCTATTTAGGTCCTTTGCCCATTTTTTGATTGGATTGTTTATCTTCCTTTTGTTGAGTTGTATGAGTTCCCTATAAATTTTGGAGATTAGGCCCTTATCAGATATGACATTGGCAAATATGTTTTCCCACACAGTGGGTTTTCTTGTTGTTTTGTTGATGGTTTCTTTTGCTGTGCAGAAGCTTTTTATTTTGATGTAGTCCCATTTGTTCATTTTCTCTTTAGTTTCAAGTGCCCTAGGAGCTGTATCAGTGAAGAAATTGCTTCGGCATATGTCTGAGATTTTGTTGCCTTTGGAGAAAGAATCCATATATTTAAAAAAAAAAAAAAAAGCCGAAACTGGTTTGGCTCAGTGGATAGAGCATCGGCCTGCAGACTGAAAGGTTGCAGGTTCGATTCCGGTCAAGGGCATGTACCTGGGTTGCGGGCACATCCCCAGTAGGAGATGTGCAGGAGGCAGCTGATCAATGTTTCTCTCTCATCGATGTTTCTAGCTCTCTATCTCTCTCCCTTCCTCTCTGTAAAAAATCAATAAAAATATATTTTTTTAAAAAAATAAAGAATCCAGAGCAGCCACATAGATTGCTGTTGATCAGACTGCACATCAGTCATCATTATAGGTTTTAGATGAACTTTTCATACTTACATTTGGAAAGATATAAAAGAAAAGAAAAGAAAAAAATTGCATATTTTATGTTTGTCCCCATACAAAGAATAAAAATCTAGAGGCTTTATTACAACCTACTAAGCTTTGTGCTAATGAAATTTTTTTTTAAATTAAGCCAAACAAATTAAATTGTAAAAATCATAAAGTAACTAATTTCTTTCTTTCTTTCTTTCTTTCTTTTTTAAGCTTTAAGAGACAACAATTAGTAAGGCTAGAGCCATCTTAGTATGGCAGACATAAGCCATTTTATATTAAATATAACTGTAGTAAATGTAAGTCATCTAAATATACCAATGAGAGACAGATATTTACAGAGTAGATTAAAAAACATGACCCTGATTAAAAACAAACAAACAAAAATCACCCTGGCTGGGTAGCTCTGTTGGTTGGAGCATCATCCCATACACTGAAAGGTTGTGGTTTCCATTCCTAGTCAGAGCACATACCTAGGTTGTGTGTTTGGTCCCAGGTTGGGGCAGGTACAAGAGACAATCAGTTGATGTCTCTCTCTCTCTCTCCCTTCCTCTCTAAGATCAATGAACATATCCTTCAGCAAGGATTTAAAAAACAAAACAAAAAGAAAATCAAAGACAATTTACACAGAGACACATATACATATACTAGAGGCCTGGTGCACAACAGGGGTAGGGGCCCTAGGCCTAGCCGGCAATCAGGACCAATCGGGGCTTTCTGGCTGCTGACCAGTGCCTTCCTTCATTCTGCGCTGCCCCCTGTGGACAGCTCACGTCATAGCAAGCGGTCAAACTCCCTGTCAGTTGAACTCCTGAGGGGACAATTTACATATTAGCCTTTTATTATATAGTATACTTCATAATACAAAGTTCATGATTAATAATCAAAAGAAGAAAAAACACCTTTATACCGGAGATGGCAAGCTCATCTCGCTAAGCACAAGTCACTGTCATTAATGGCATTAGACAGTTGTCATGCTCTGGTTCTTTCCCGGGGAAACCTCTTGATTAAACACCAGTTAGGCACATTCAATTTAGAAAAAATCCATTAGACAATGACTAGATAGTATTTTTCATTTGACATGATAAAGTGCACTCTGCAGGGGTTGATGATAACTTTATTTGGGTTTAAATCTTGCCAGAGAAATTTTAACAGCTCTCAGAACTAAAATGCATGAGGGCAGCAACTATGTCTGCATGGTTCATGGATGTTTCCCCAGCATCCGACCTAACATTTAATAGGCCCTCAGTAATTGCCAAATGAAGGAATTAGAGTGCAGCCTTAAATCTGTAAATTGTATTGATTCTGTCAAGTAATGAGTATAACACATGAGTACAGAGGGCAAAGAGACAAATAAAATTCAGCAAAGATTACTAAGAAGCAATCCTCCCCAGTACATATGGGCCAATGTGGTTCTTTTTAAGACCAGTATTCTATTTATTCAGTGTACGGCCGCCCTAAGAGAAGTCTTAGCAGCCTCTTCCCAGAAAATCTGTGTTTTTATGATGTGGCTGATTGTCTCCACAACTGGCCGCCAACAATTCCTCCAATCCTTCTAGACACAGGGTACTCCTTCCACCAAGAGACAGAGATTATTTTCCCTCCCTTTGAGTCTGGTCTTGTGATTTGCTTTGATAGATCTAATCCAATGGCAGGGAATGTGTGAGTTTGGGACCTAGTCATTGAGATGACTGGTAGCACCCGCTTTTGCTCACCAGCCATGCTATAAAGAAGTCCATGCTGCCCTATGGAGAAAGTGGTCACGTGGAGAAACCCTGGGAGATAAGAGGCCGTGGAAAGAGGCCATATGAAACCCTGAATGAGAACCAATGTGGCCCAGCTGACAGTCACCTTTAAGGCCCAAGCATGAGACAGGCTTTCCTGGATGTTGAAGCCCAGCCCAGATTACAGATGAACACAGGGAACTGAGCGACTCTACCTGGAGCAGAAGGAACCCCAGTCAACCATAGACTGGTGAGAAATAATAAAACCATTGTTGTTTTAATCCCCTATGTTTTAAGTGGCTTGTTACATAGTAATAGATAACTAATACAAACGACATCATAGTCCCCTCCTTCTACCTCACCATTGCCTGCCTCTCTCTCTCTCTCTCTCTCTCTCTCTCTCTCTCTCTCTCTCTCATACTTTTCTCATAGAAATTCTACCCTGTTTTCTTCAGCTGTAATGTTGAAACTAGTTTCTAGAATGAAGAGCTATACTTCGAAAATGCTGATTTCTAAAACTTTCTAATGGGCACAATGCCAGATAACATGACTTTTAATATAATGGAGACTGTCTCGGAATAGTTTATAATAATATTCATTGTACTTGAAATATTCAAATGGATAGAAGTTTTGTTCTTAATATCCGGTTGATATTTAAATAGTCAGTTCAAGAAGAACAAGGCCCTAATCTAATGTAGCCTGCCCCTCCTGCATGCACCTATAAAAATCATTGTCTTAAGGTGATCCATTATATAGTTAACTACATATTTAAATACAAATTTTTTTTTCTAATCACAAATATCTTCTCCTCTGTTATTCTAAATTTCAGTATGAGATGCTTTAAAATTACTAGGATAGATACACTCAGCAAAAAAGTCTCTAGTCCAGCCAGAGTGACTCAGTTGGTCGAATGTTGTCCTATGCACCGAAAGGTTGGTTCCCAGTTCTATTCTATCCCCAGTCAAGGCGCATATCTGGGTTACAGGTTCAATACTCAGTTGGGGTGCATAGAGAAGGCAACTAATCAATGTTTGTTTCACATCTATGTTCCTCTTTCTCTCTCTCTCTCTCCCTTCCTTTCTCTCTAAAAAAAAATCAATGAAAACATATCCTCTGGTGAGGATTAAAAAAAAAAAAATCTCTAGCAACATCACCTTACCTAATGGTATTTTCAAATAATATGGCATGCTGCGGTAAACTCTCTATCAAACCCCCTGGTGAACGCTAAGCAGGATCTGCTTTTTAAGGACTCGTGTCCCGGTGTAAGAGTCCTCATCCCTGTTTTTTTCAGGCTGAATTTCCATATGAAGGCTTCCCAAGCAGAACATAAAAGCCATGAGCCACTCCTGGAATAACTTGGTCTCCCACACTCGTAAAGACACTTTTGTACATTAAGATTACTGACACAATAGGTGAAATTCTAAGTTACTCTTCCCTGTACTGTGAGAAAGCAGCATGCCTTAGGAAAGCGTCCTAACCTGCCCCTAGAAAGCGATTCACTGCAAACCTCACTACATTACAAATCCCAACTGCAAAAGCCTACAGTGACGCTTTCTTAGAACAAATGTAAAAGCAGATAAACCAAGTGTCCTCCCCGGGGAGTCTAAATAGAACTTCCCTTTTGACTAGTCAGATATTCGATGTCCATGCTGAAATGCTCAACATATAAGCATGCTTCATTCCTTCTTTTTATAAACTACTAGAGGCCTGTTGCACGAAAAGATTCGTGCAATAGGCCTGGGTCCCAGCTGCCGGAGGAAAACTGTTGCTGCTCCGGCCGGAGCCGCCTTCACAGCCCTCCCTGCTCCAGCCAGAGCTGCCTTCAGTCTGCGCTCCGCTGCTTCATGCCTATGTATGCAAATTAACTGCCATCTTTGTTGGATATTTGCATATCTCGCTGATTAGCCAATGGGAGGCGTAGCGAAGGTATGGTCAATTTCAATCTTTGCCTATTATTAGATAGGATTATTTCTGCAGTTTTCAAGCTCTAACTGAGCGGTTGCATCTACCTGTTTAACACTCCAGAGCCTGTGTTGAAACCAGGTTCTGTCACTTACTACCTGTGTTATTTTGGCAATGTTACTTAACCTATCTATGCTTCACTCTGCTCCGAAGTTAACTGGGAATAAAAATAATATCTACTTCACCTGGTTGTTATGAAGAAAAAATGAATCAACATCTATAAAGCTCCTGGAACACCACCTGGCATATAGAAAGTTCAATGTTAGCAATCCTATCTAATAAAAGAGAAACATGGTAATTGGCGTATGACCACTACCCTTCCCATTGGCTAATCAATGAGCTATGCAAATTAACTGCCAGCCAAGATGGCAGCCGGCAGCCAGGCAGCTTAAACTGAACATGAGGCTTGCTTGCTTCAGTGACGGAGGACTGCAACGTTCCCCGCCTGCCTTGCCAGCCTCTGAGCCTGCAGTTTAAGAAACATTGTAACAAATATAGAAGCTAAACAAAACCCCAGAAACCAGCTTTCAGCGAGCTGGGATCTCAGAGCTGGAGTTGATACAGTGTTTCGATTATAGAACCTAAACAAACCAGATACCTGCTTTCAGCAGCTGAGGCCTCAGAGCTGGAGCCAGGCTAAAGCTGGCCCAGAATAAAAAAAAAAAAAAGGAGCAGTTGGGAGCTTCAGTTCCAGCCTGAAAACAGCCCTCAGCCCCTCACCCAGACTGGCCAGGCACCCCAGTGGGGACCCCCACCCTGAAGGGTGTGTGACCAGCTGCAAACAGCCATCATCCCCTCACCCAGGCTGGCCAGGCACCCCAGTGGGGACCCCCACCCTGATCCAGGACACCCTTCAGAGCAAACCAGCCAGCTCCCACCCATGCACCAGGCCTCTATTCTATATAGTAAAAGGGTAATATGCCTCCCAGCACCGGGATCAGTGGAGCCATGAAGCCTCCAGGCACTGGGATCAGCATGACAGGGGGCAGTGCCCAAACCCCCTGATCTCCCTGCGGCTCTGTGTATGACAGGGGGCGGGGCCACAACCTCCCTATTGGCCCTGCTCTGTTCCTGACAGGGGAAGGCACCCCAAACCCCTGATCGGCCCTGCTCTGTGCCTGATAGGGGGGATCTCCCCAACCCCCTGATCTCCCTGCGGCTCTGTGTGTAACAGGGTGCAGCGCCCCAACCCCGCCACCCCACGGGCCCTGCTCTGTGTGTGATGGGGTAGAGCCATAACTTCCCCATCGGCCCTGCCCTGAGTGTGACAGTGGCGGCGCCCCAACCCCCTGATCAGTCCTGCTCTGTGGGTGATAGAGGGCGGCGCCCCAACCTCCTGATCCGCCCTGCTCTGTGCGTGACAGGGGGGAGCTCCCCAACCCCCTGATGGGCCCTGCTCTGTGCATGACAGGGGTGATACCGCAACCTCCCCATTGACCCTGCCTTGAGTGTGACAGGGGGCCGTGCCCCAACCCCCCAATCAGCCCTACCCTGAGCGTGACTGAGGGTGGCATCGCAACCTCCTGATCTGCCCTGCTCTGTGCATGACAGATGGTGGCGCCCCAACTCCCCAATTGGCCCTGCTCTGAGCCCAACCAGGGGCTGCACCTAGGGATTGGGCCTGCCCTCTGCCACCCCAGATCGGGCCTACGCCAGCAGGTCATTATCTCCCAAGGGGTCCCAGACTGTGAGAGGGCACAGGCCGGGCTGAGGGACCCCCCCCCCCCCCCGCCCCGAGTGCACAAATTTTTGTGCACCGGGCCTCTAGTTGTTAAATAAATGGGTGCCACTTACCTGCTGAAAAACTTTCTCGAGAGGACAGTGCTTACTTGGGGAAAGTGACCCTCCAAAATCAAATCTGCCACCTGCTCACCAGTCCAGCCTCAGTTTACTCTTCTTATTCCACATAAGAGCGGGGTTTCAGGCACAGGGCACTACTGGCAGATCCGTAACCTGCCCTGCCATCTCATTCTTCTGTGCCTTTCTCTCTGGAATGCCCTCTTCCCCACAGAAACCCGAGTTAAATCTTACCTATCCTTCAAGCTTCAAAGGATTAGGTATCTTCTTCCTTTGAAAGCCCTTCCACACTCACTCAAACCAAACAATTCACGTCCTTTTTGTCCTGTTCTGGAATCTAGTAGACATCTCCATTATTCCGTTTACCACATGGTCTTTCAATTATATTTTTGACAAGCCTGCTTCCCCTACCAGGCGTGCTCTCTGAGGTCAGGGATTGTGTCATGCGTCCTTATGTCTTTAATGGATAACATAGTATCTAGTATGGAACATAGGATACAACCAATGTTTGTATTTATTTACTTTCTACGTTCTCTTCTATCCCAATGGCATTATTAGTAATAGTTAATAATAATAATATCTTGCTGCTTTAATAGTCATAAAACACTTTGAAACCACATTATATTATTTTATTTTGAGCCATAGAATAAAATACAAAAACGTTATTCCCACTTTACTAGTGAGAAAACCAAGGTCTCAGGAGTTATGTGGTTTCCCTGGGATTGTGTAGCCATTATTCAAATGCAGGGCCTTCAATTCCAACTTGTATGCTTTTTGTTTGTTTGTTTGTTTGTTTTTTTCACAATCATCCCTTCAAGATGACCAGTTTGTACTAGTTACATCCTGGGAAATCAATGATACTGCCCCTCCACCTCTTTCAAAAAAATACCTCTGCCTTAGTGTCTGTAAGACACATACTAGTACTTCACCATAAAAAAAAAAAAAAAATGACTATCTTGTTTTAATCAGGAGGAAAAGTATTGTTCCTTGTCAAATGCATTCATCTCTTACAAGTATGTCCTGTAAATTCCCAGATGGGTGTCATTTTAATATACAGTGTGTCCCCCTGGAGGTGATATCAAAATCCGTGGGTTCTATCCAAGGGCACCAAGTCCTCGAGCCAGATAAGGATGCCTGGTCTGTGAAGTCATTTCACATTTTGTATCCCAGGCAGAGATGTTCACAAAAGACAGAGAATCTGGCCAGGCATGGAGGTTTCTTATAAGATCTAAAAAAGGAAGCTCTTTCTTTAAAAAACAGTTTTTGGAGACACCTGAAGATTAGGCTCAGAGCCAGTGTCACTGGTGAATAATAGTCAGGTGTTTATGTTTTCACTGGGGATTGTTTCTCCTGACACCACAAATTAAACGAGGCAGCCAGGGACTCTCAGAGCCTGCAGTTTTACCTGGAGAGTTGTGTGTTTGAAATCTAAACAAAAGGGCCTTTGGTTGGGGGGAGGGGGGTGTAAGAAAAGCCATAAAGGCATAAATGTGTATATTCTGCTTCTATCCTTATACCAAAGCCCCAAAATGTGTTGTTCTTTTTCTCCCCTCACATCAAAAGTCCTTCCAAATTCACATGGCAAAGGCTCATCGCCACAGAGAAACCAGCCTTTCCCTGGGGGAGGGGAGGCTGTATTGCCAGACACAGAGCCTTGGGGTTTGAAACGTTCACAGGCCCCAAACAAGTGTCTTGTTTTTGTCTCTCTTGATATAGATTTCAGTGTTTAGCTTTTCGTAACATTAAAGGATATGATATGGCATGCTTTATTTTAAGAGAGACTACTGAAATGTGATTGCCATAAAAGTCCATGATGTGCAATAACCAGGGGTGCCTTTACCCCTTCCACTGGATAAGCAGGATTATGCACATGGATTTCTTTTCTTCTGGGACATTCCCTGTGAAACTAAGTGCTACTTTTTCTTTATAAAAACCATTGATTGAACCAATAGTCTGATTCAATATTTGGCCCCCTGAACAGCTGTGAAAGCACAATTTTCAATTGATAGCTTAATTCCCATCTCACCCTGTGATTCTTAGTTATAAGCAGGCTTGTAAACACATATAGCCATTTGTGTTTATAAACATTCCATCTTCAAGGGAAAAGATTTTTTAAATCAGCAGAGTTTACTTGTGCTGAAAGAAGTCAAATTTTGACTGTGACAATACTCAGATGATTCATGTTCAAAAGTCTATGATGTAGTCAAGTGAAACACAGGATGTTTTGGGAATTAGGAAAGGACCTCTCTTACTTTTGACGTTTCTGATTCAAAGCCAGTATATATGGCACACCAAGGCCTCCCAATTCACAGTGAAAAGTGAATAACTATTTAGAGTAAACTGAGCACAAGATTATAAGCCAGTATTACTGTCTAAATTATCCCAAACTAGAATCACCCTTAACCACAAGCAAAAAATATAGCACAGTGAATTATTTTCTTAATTCACGAAAGTAAAATATGAACAGGAGAGGTAAATAATATCTTACATTTTTCAAATACTTACCTGTTTGTTTTTTAAACAGAGCCTCATAGCAATTCATTGAAAGGGAAGAGAAGGGATCATTACTCTCTTTTGAGGAGCTGAGTGTCAGAAAGATGGCACGGCTCCTGTGTGGTCACCCAGCTGGTAAAAGGCAGAGCTGGAAACGAACGCATTCTATTGGCGCTGAACTGCACCATGCAGCCTCTCTCGAATAAACTTTACGGATACCAGCTAATCCACTGAGCACCCAAACTGCTATTGGTGGCCAATCTGCTCGAAGTGAACTCCGGCAGTAGTTCTACAAATTCGGTGAGCATGAAAGAAAAGTTTCTGAGGAGCAGCGGAGGAGCACTTGTGAGCCAAGAGAAGATGCTGAGGGGGATAGTTCCATTCCAAGGAAGAACCGCACCCTCCCTCCGTATGCCCCAGGCCCTCTGTGCACTCATCTCTTTCCAACAGAATCCTATTCGCCACAGCACTACTGTTGAATCGTTCCCACCAGAAAGCAGATAAACAACGTGACCTTTCTAGTGACAGCTAATTCTGAGGCACATGCAATGCATTGTGTTACAGAGTTGCTCTTTGTGTATCAACCAAGGGTCACAGGGGCAGTTTCCTGCAAATCATCAGGGTTGTCTGTTTACTCCAGTTGTCACACCCTCTTCATTTTTGTTTTTACCACAAACATCACATAGTATCAAATATGCAATGAAGATGATCCTAGAATAATCTGAAATTTCTTCCGTTTAGGACAGTCAGTGACAGAGAGCTACCGATTTTTCCAGAGTCTTCATTCAAGCAGTAAATAGTTATTGAGAATCTATGTGCCACGCTCTGGACTAGATCCTGGGGATACATGAGTCCTGTATAGGAGAGAGACATAAACAGCCACAGCGCCCCATGCTTCTTGGTGGATGTTGTAACTAAGTGCTTTGGGCGTGATTGCTTCCACTTGGTGAATGGGAAGGCTTCACAGAAATTATGTCATTTTATCTAGTTCTTACAGATTAAGTAGTAAATCAGTAAACAAGAAGTAGAAATGGTAGTATTTTATCCCTGCTGCAGTTCACAAACATCTGTAATAATAAAAGTGTAATATGCTAATTAGACCGGCCGTTCTTCCAGGCGTCCTTCTGGATGACCTTCCGGACGAAGCTGGGGCTGCGAGGGCCGAGCCCCTTTGCACGAATTTCGAGCATCAGGCCTCTAGTACAAATATAAATGAATGCCAGTGGGAAGTCTCTATTAAGCTAATGCTGAAATATTTTAATAGAAAGAAAAGCCTCCGGAACAATGTACTGAACATCTTAGTAACTAATAACTACAGAAACACATCTCATACATTTCACTGTGTTACTACATCTATGCACAGATTCTCAAAATATCAAGGGTAGAAAAGTTCTTAGTGGCAGGCCAGCAGAGGACATTTGGCTCAGGCGGAATAGAAAGTCCTAATGAGAAAGTGGCGCTAGCCTCATTTCGTGGAACAGCCAGCGGCCACCCTATCCGGCACAACACGAGGCAGCCGCACCAAGGGCGAGACAGCAGGCCAGCGATACAACAGCCACATACAGCCCACAGCCTCAACCGCCAGCACTCATCGGTCTGAAGGACAACGAACTCCATCTAATCAGACTAGGACCCTTACACCCCCCAGCCTCCTCCCCTTGCGGTTTTTACGCATAAAATTCAACCCCAAGAACAATGGAAACTGAGTCCTATCTGCCCGGGTTGGGGCTCCATCTCCATTCCAATTACAAACTCCCCTCTTGCTCGCTGTGTCTGCCTATATCCTTGAGCGACTCCAACCTTACTAGTAATTAGCTCTAGCTCAGTCTGGTTTTTTGATAAGTTAAAGAAAGGTTAAGTGTCTTATTTAAAAGCACACAGTTAATCACTGAAATTTTAAAGAACAAAACACTAAAACGTTGGTTTCCTGTTGTCTACTTTAGATTCTTTCTGCAACATTGTATGCCCTATTGTTGTAAGTCAATAGTTTATAGTTAGAGGCGGCTTTTGTAAAACATAGGAGGAGTAGTTTGAGGTAAGAGGGTCATGAAAATAAAACTCATAGATGTTATTTATTACATACTTAATACAAAAAGAAATAAATGCCTGAAGAAGAGAACATGGGGAAGAAAAAGAAATTCCAAAGGTGAAGGACAAAAATGGAGGTAACTGTGAATGAGCAAGAGTCGGGAAACCTGGATGGTACTGCGACTCATGTTAAGCGGTTTGACTGAACAGCAGTTTTCCCCTGTCCTTTCCTATTTATCACCCATACAATTGAGCCCTTTCCTGGCTGGGAACCATTCACTTGTACATTTCCTGTCTTTGCGTATGAACATGTGTTGCATTTCTAAACCTATTTATGTAGATTAAACATCTCCTGAGAGCCTTTTTTCATGTATGCACGCAGTGATTCCTCAGGCGAGTCTCACACATTTCATACGACTTAGCCCCAGTGTAGAAACGGGCAGACTCTGCTCCAGGGACTTGATGGGACTTACCAAAGCCACTGCCCTAGGAGGTTACAGAGCTTCAATTTGAACACAGCTTTAAAACTCATTGCTTTTCCGTTAAAACCATCTTCAGACTGAAAAAATCCTGAAAGTCTGTCCTGGTTCTACAACTGGACTTTTAATACAACAAGAAAAAGAAAAATAATTTAGAAAATTTAGAGTCATGAAAATATGAGGCAGCCATAACAACCCCATAAATCAAATGGACCCAAAGCTGTACAAATTTCACCCACCAGTGTCCACATGCCAGAGTAAGAGGGCAAGCTTTTTCAGTTCTTTAGAGCCCAGAGAAAACTAAGTCATAAATAGCCATAATTTGTCCTGACATTTAGGAAGTTGATATCCCAGTGAAGAAGTTATTACATTGGAAAACTCTAAATATAACAGACGTTTAAGCAATTTGACTTCCTTTCATAGGCAATATATAATCTCTACAGTGATTTAATGTCAACTTTAATGTCAACCAGAATATTTATATTTGCTTTGATTGGTTCGGAAGTCATCTTGAAAATGAAATATCTTTTATTGACATAAAGTCATTGATGTGAGTTTCCTCTCTTAGAAATAATATGGCCACTTTTTTACTTATTTATTATAAATGGAATGTTATTGCTTATCTATATATATATATAAAAGCCTAAGCGACCATTACAACCAGTCTCTATGATGCGCACTGACCACCAGGGGGAGGACGCTCAATGCAGGAGCTGCCCCCTGGTGGTCAGTGCACTCCCACAGCCAACCTCCCATGATCCCTCCCCTGATTGGCCCTGATAGGCCCTAATTGGGACTGGGTGAGACGGCCCTGATTGGCCCAGATCACCAGCCAGGTTGAGGAACCCCACCCATGCATGAATTCGTGCACCAGGCCTCTAGTGCTAAATAAAAGGTAATCCAAACACTGACTCACTTTAGCCAGCTTGGCATCAACCTGCAGACTGAAGGGTCCTGGCTTCAATTCTGGTCAAGGGCATATACCTCAGTTGCAGGCTAGATCCTGGCCCTGGTTAGGCCTCATGTGGGAGGCAACTAATCAATGTGTGTGTCTCTCTGTCTCTTCCCTCCCTTCCACTCTCTCTAAAAATCAATGGAAAAATATCCTCAGTTGAGGATTAACAACAACAACAACAACAAAACATTGACTCTGTTCTCTCATTTACATCCAGAGTAAATATTCTAGAACAGGGATGGGAAACCCTTTTTCTGTCAAGGGCCATTTGGATATTTATAACATCATTCAAGGGCCATATAGAAGTATCAACTTAAAAATTAGCCTGCTCTATTCCGCCAAACATTTAATTAACTCACGTCTAGTGCCTTGGCGGGGCCAGACCAAACGATTTCTTGGGCCTTATAGGGCCCATGAGCGGGACATTCCTCATCCCTGTTCTAGAGCAATATGCCCTCCTATCGCAGAAAATTAAGGATGCCTCAGTGTCTGTGCTCTAGCTTCCCTGGCATGGCTTTCTTATCTGCAAAGAGCCCTGCTCCTCCCGCCCCAGGACCAATCCAAATGTCCTCCTCTCTGCTCAGAAAACAGCCTGCCCGCCTCATTTAATTTCTGTTCGCACTTCACCACTGCACTCAAATATTACTTCCTCAGAAAATTAACCTGAGCCTCAGGTCTTGGTCACTGTACATGGTTAGACCCTTATGGCATATACACATTTTATAGTTGCAACTATTGTGCAAAATTGTGATTTATTATTTATTTGTGTAATTATTTGATTACAAATGACTTTTTCACTAGATTCAACTCTAACAGGCCAGGGACCAGATCTTTTTTGTTTTTTTTCCACCATCATATCCTCAGGGCCTAGCAGAGTGCCTGAGACATGCAAAATACTCAGTTAATATTTTTATTTTTGAGAGAATAAAGGGTTTCTCTTGGAGAAGACTCCACCCACCCGTCCCCAGTTGACATGCTTGGTATACTCCTTCAAACTGGGGTCTATTTCTAAAGCGCCCAGTACACCGAGGAGCTAATGCTTTATAAGAATAAGAACACGTAGCTAATAATTATGAATATAATATTACTTTTTAAGTTGATGTCTATAGAAAGAATCCAAGAGAAGGGAGAAAAGGTTATGCACAAATATGCTGTAGTTTTATCATGACAATAATATAAAAATTACCCCAGTAACCAATAAGGAAAAATGGTTAAACATAATACCTAATACATAACAGTCTATCTATACATTAAAATAAATATTATGAAGATTATGTTATAAAAAGAAAAATTTTCAAGTAAAGAAGGCTAAGCAAATAAGAACAAAATATAAAATTACTTATTATCTTCTAATATGCAAAGATTATATTTATTTAAAGTTTGGAAAAGAACCTGGAAAAGAAAGGCCACCTGATACAGAAGTGTCATATAACCTTATAATAAGATTATGTGTGGTAAGATTATAATGATTTTATTTTGCCGTAATGTTATTTAAATCACGTTAATCATTTAAACATTTACGTAAAGTAATACTCAGAGGCTGACTGCAGTATGTTTTCACCAAAATTTTAGATAATGATTTTGAGATACTATATCATGTTATATGAGGCATATTTTCCAGTGTAAAGAACAATTGGATTATGTCTTTGAATGAAGACTACAATACATGCCTACTCTGATTCTCAGAAACTCTGTGATTTACAACTACTGAGCATGCTTGGCTAGAATCTAAAATGAACATTGTTTCAAGACTAAAGACTGCGCCAGCTTCTCAAGCTATCACAGTGTGCCTCCAATCACATGTAGATATGATTGTAGATAAGCTCAGTTGCTTTCTCTTTAGAAATCACCCTAGCAGCCACAGGGATCCATCTGCTGGGAACCCCTGTCTGGTTCCAACCAGGGAGCTAATTTATATCCAACTAAGGAAGCTCTCCCCTAAGAGCACCGACAAACTGCAGGGTGTACAGTCTCCTGGGAAAACAAGCACCCCCTTCTATATTCACACTAAGGTCTGCTATGTTTGCTTATTATGGGCCAAACACATCTCTCAGCACACCAAACATGCTACCCCATTTCTCCCTCCACAGGTTAGGCATTATTATCACACACACACACCCCCCTTTTTAAACAAAAGGAATCCCAAGACCTTAAGGGTTACATAACCTGCTCGAAAGCACAGCACCTGTAGGTGTCCTGGTGAGGAACTGGACGCAGAGCCATGTAACCATTGCACTGTGCTATATATTGAAACTGTGCGGTTTTCAAAGTTCAGAAAAAAATGGCAAGTTAGAAAATACCTGCTTCAACTCTATATTATTAAATTTACATAAATTATAGCGTTTCTTATATCTCTACACATGAAAAAAAATTAAACAGATAGGAAAAGAAAAGAAATCCCACAGCTCACGTCTCCCTCCGTCCCAGTCAGGGAGGCACATAGGCTGTGACTATAGAAAAGTCCCTCGTGCTCCTGTCTTTCTCAATACTCTAAAGCACCATGCAATCCCCACACACAAATTCGCAAGCCTATGACTGTACTACAGACAAATCCATGGTGTGTGCGTGAGAGGCTCTCCGATGCCAGGCACTTGCAGACAAGGATCTGGCTCCAATATCCTTACTTTACCACTAGCCTTTGTCTTGGAAAACGGCCAGTTGCCAAGTCCCTGTGGGTCCCAGCAGTCACCAGGCAAGGGGTGTGTGTAGCTTCCAGTGGCTCCAGACAGTGTATACTCTCAGCTACAAGGGCTGGGATAGTCCCTGAGCTCAGCATGGCCTTGGGTGTCATAGCAGGGAACAGACATAAACAAGACTCACTAGCCAGAGACAAAACCATCAATGTCACAGCCTGATGCTCCTCGGGGGGGAGGGAGGAACATTTTATGAGCTATGAAAGGTTGAAGGTTAAGATATGATGTTCACCTCTGCCTTAACCAAAAAATAGAATAAAATTGTTAACAAGCAGTTATTAAGTGTGAGTTGCGACAAGAGGGTGAGAAAAAGAATCTTAGCAGGGAAATAAAATAAACAGTTATTGACAGAGGGAGGAAGGCAACTGGGCCTGAGGCCAAATACCTGCTCATCTCCCTGGAGCCCACATGGCCTATGAGAGCAGCTCAGGCAGGGCAAACAGGGCTCCGCACACCACTGATTCATTGATCCTGTGGCTTCTGCTGGTGAGTGGCTTTCATAAGCAAAACAAAACAAGCAACAGCAACAACAACAAGTCAGAGTAGAAAGTAAATAATCAATCATCCTTATTAAAACAGAATTTAAAAACCACTCACGTTTTAAGCAAATACCATTCTGGTGGGAGACTTATTGGGGCAGAGGGAGAATTTGCTGTGTGAGCACCGTATTCAGTCCCTTCCTCCTAGTCTTACTTCCCCTCTGGATTCTCCTCTTTTGACCCTTCTGGGACCACCACGCCCAGCACCAGGATTGTCTGACCCTCCTCAAAACATGCTAAACGAAGGCATATGGAACAAAATCCTTTCATTCTCTTCTCTCAGCTAAGACAGGTGACCCTGTTTTAAGTTAAAAAACAAAAAACAAAAAACTTAGGAACAGCAAAAAATGAAATAGTAACCAAATAATAAAAATCAAATGCTATTTCTCAAAATCAATGACAGCAGCCAAGCACTTCATACAGCCTCCAGTCCTGTTGTCCTAAGCCCAAGGAGCTAGCTCTGCTTACTAGTAGTGCGTGCCTTGTCTGCTCCACTTTCCTCTGTTCTGGAGGAAAATAACAGTGCGACCAAAATGCGTGAGTGAGTGTGTGGGGCGGGGCGGGGCGGGGCGGAGGTGAGGGAGGAAGGGGGACGGAGATGGAGATGAGGCCCTTCCTCTGTGTTCCATTCTGTCCACAGTCAGAATTGCCATCGAGCTAGAACTGGTGGACTCACTCAGACACGTTCCCTCCTGGGGCTACTAAGGGAACTAAAATTGTTTTTATTCCTCCCTTTAGCATTTTCTTTATTAAAATCTCTGACAGCATTGTGCCTCCCCCGCCCTCCAGCCCCCAATCCTAATGGCATAGCCATTAAGCAGGGTGTTCAACACCAAGGGGCTAGCCACCTTCTGACTCAGGCATTCACGGCAGCCACCTGTTAAAGAATTCTGGGAGGCTCCCCTGGATGAAATCACTTCTCACATTCCAGAAGTGAGCTCATAAAAATAACTGCTTTGCATGATAACCAGTAATGAGGGTGTGGGGATGAGAAAGGACAAGATTCTCTTACAAAGTTATCATATTATGTTTATTTAAATAAACAAAGTTAGCAGAACTAGACCATCAGATAGATAGGCAGGTAGGTAGGTGGGTAGATAGATAAATAGATGATAGATAAGGAACTTAGATTCCATTCTTTGTTTGGTGGTTGGTGACAATTTTTACTTTATTCCAAAACCCTATAACATTGTTTCCCTAAGTAATTCGTGAACCACCTGCCTCAAAGCCCCAAGGTGCTCGCTTTAAAAAGCTGCAGTGCATCGGAATCTGCAGTGATAGAACTGAGAGATGCGTAGGTTTTATAAGCTTCCTGACAATTCTTAAGCATGCAGCCGTTCGATAGTTCTCACAATTTAAAGTGCATGAAGCCTAGCTGGTATGGCTCAGTGGTTGAACGTCAACCTATGAACCAGAAGGTCAGGGCACGTGCCCGGGTTTGGGGCTTAATCCTGAGTGTGGAGTGTACAGGAAACAGCCGATCCATGATTCGCTCTCTCATTATTGAGGTTTCTATATCTCTCTTCCTCTCCCTTCCTCTCTTAAATCAATAAAAATATGTTAAAAAATAAATAAAGTGCATGAGAATCACTTTGAGAAGATGTATGAAATGGATACCCTCAGGACTAGGATTAGGTTTAACACCCTGAAAGTTTAGGAAAACTGGTCCTCCTGAAGGAAGGGCCCACTTTTCACTATATGCACAGAGTTCCTAAGAGCTTGACAAGGCAGCAGCTCCACTTCCCAACCCTCTGAGGACTGGCAGGTCTCAGCGTCCTTCTGTCTTGCAAGCTCTGGCCTTTACCATTCTTCTTCTGGTTCCTTCCCCAGCACTGCTTTCCCCCATCCTTTCTGTCCCAGGACAGCCTACTCTTTGATTCAAATGCAAACGGAAACTTCTTTAGAGAATGGGGATATTTCAGGGAACATGCAACTATAGTAGAGACGAAAGAGGATTCTCATTGCTCAGGATGTCCTCCCACGAATCATGGTTACCACCCTCACTGAACCTGAATGCTTTGTACAGGCCCTAATCTGGGACAGACTCGGTAAGGCTAGCTCCCCAAGCAGCCTTCCTGGCTCAGGTACAGCTAATGACAGGTTGTACTGAAGGTCCCTGCCTTGGGCTGCCAACTCTTCTATTACCATTCCCTGAAATGTGAACAACCCTAATCTTAGATAACCCTGCTCTACTGGCCCCTGTTACAACAATCTATGTCTAATTTAGACAGAGATACAGATAGAGATAGAGATAGAGATAGAGATAGAGATAGAGATAGAGATAGAGATAGAGATAGAGATAGAGATAGAGTTAGATAGATAGATAGAGATAGAGATAGAGATAGAGATAGAGATAGAGATAGAGATAGAGATAGAGATGGATGGGATATGGATATGAATATACATATACACATATATTTAGTTCCAAAGCCATTATTTTTATAGATTTTTCTTTCAAACATATAAGAAATATAATAGTATAACAAAATTTGGGAAAACAAATTAAAAGAAGAAATATTAAAAGTAACACACATTACTTTTCCTCTATTTTACAGCTAAGGAAACTGAAATAAAGAGCAATGAACATCGCTCCATAAATATTTTTTCATAAATATATTATTTTATTTATATGCATAGATTTCTTAGTATAAAATAATTTGTATCTTCTACTTCCCCTATATTCACCAATCCACCTTGTCATTTATTTATTCATTCAACAAATACTTATTTTATACATTACAGTGTGACATTATTGACTTATATGTTTATTAGAGACCTGGTGCATGAATTTGTGCACGGGTGGGGTCCCTCAGCCTTGCCTGCAATCAGGGCCGACTGGGGTCAGCCGGCTGGGGGGAGGGACCATGGAAGGTTGGCCAGCTGCCGGAGGTTGGCTGTGGGAGCACACTGACCACCAGGGGGCAGCTCCTGAATTGAATGTCTGCCCTCTGGTGGCCAGTGTGCATCATAGCTACCAGCCCATCATCCAGTCATAAGGGTCGCTTAGGCTTTTATATTCATAGGTCATTTTTGCAGATGTAATAAGCAAAATATGATACAAACTTGCTTAATTTGCATTACTCTGCTGGTTAGTAAAGTTGAACACAGTTTTCAAATATTTATTTATTAATTGTATTCCCTCATTTATGAAATATCCACTTAAATCATTTTTGTCCATTTGTCTTTTGAAGCCTTTCTGACTATTTATAATTTTATATGGACACTTTATGTATAAAAAAGGTAATTCTTTGTTGGCCATAGTTGTTAAAATATTATTCCACTCTATAGTCTATATTATTAATTTTGTTTGAAATTTTTCATATGCGTAAGTGCAGTCTTTTGAAAATCATAGTATTTCCACTTATAAGTGTTTTAATTTATGCTCTGATTTTTTTACATGATATGAAAATGTATTTTCTTTCCAAATGTTTGATAAATATACAGGACTTTTTCCCCTCTAGTTTTCATTTTATCTGCTAGAATCTGAGGTAAGGTTCACCTTTGTCTCACAGTTTCTCTTTCTGTCTCTATAATACCGGAGAACCTGTCTTCTCTACAGCATGGCTATTTTATCCACTTTTAAAACCCAGCAGGCAGAAACTAGCATGAAGTGTCCTCTCTGTGTTACACCTAATTATTCATGGCTTGGACTCCTTGCTTGAATGTGAGCTCTGTGGAGCAGAAACTATATTATATTAATTATTCACCCTGTCCACCAAGAAACTTATGCCAAGTTATGTGCTCAAAGTTATCTCGAAGTTAAAAATAATGCCATTAATGGAAAGATATTGAGTAGCTCAAATGCTTGAAGAAAAGGTTCAGAAACAGGCTTTGAATAAAGCAGAAAGCAGAACAGCTCAGGGGTTCTCGGGTGGAAAAGAGAAGAAGCGCACAAACACACAAACACACAAACACACAAACACCACCTCTCCGGGTTCCAGGTACTGCCGTCTGGAAGAATCAGCGACAACCTTTTCAGCCCTTGAATCAGTCCACTCAAGATTCAGTATCTGGAGTAAAAGTTTAACTGCCCTGGCCGATCCCTCCGCTAGAGAAAAATGGGCCATCTTGATTGACTATTCTATCTACATGCCATGCATAAGGAATGAGGAAGCCATTACTAGAAGACTGGAGAACAGTTGCCAGACAGAATCTGCAGATGCAGCCTAAGCAGATGTTGCTAACATGGACGTTGAACACCAGAATTATGTGGAAATGCAAGGCATCAATTAAAACAGCCCATGTTGCATTGGTAGACCTGGAGCAGGAGCAGGGCCATTTACATAACTCCATTAGAGAGACTTTTCATGGTTTCTCATGGTCCCTCAGCCTGTAGCAGGACTTTGGGACAGTGGATATTGACATGTTCTCTACGTCTGTATTACAATGTTTGCCATTTCAATCTGCTTAATGTGTCAAGGGTAGGGCATGCCCTATATTTTGAATGCCTCTACCCCGAAGCAGGGAGTTCCATGTTAACCAATGAATATGAATCATGAATCATTTCTGCTTGTGATTTCCTCTCCAGGCACGCCTCTGTTTCAAGGCCATTGGAATACATATTTCACTTAGAGATATTTTTTAATAAGAAATATCTAACATTCATTATATAAAATTACTGTTTTATTTTAGTTCTTATTTCATTGAACCTCACAACAACACTTATAGGTTGGAAGGACCATTATAACCACTCTTCAGATGAACACGAGGCATCATAAATTAAGTGAAGAGAGTGTATAAAGCCAGGAAGCTGATTCCAAAATTTATGCTCATGAACATGAAAATGTAGTCTTCTCTCAATGATCTGATTTGATTTGAAGTTGGTGAAAAGAACATTTGATTTAAGAATAAGAATCTGCTGCCAGAGGCGAGGGAGCAGGGAGACTGGGTGAAAAAGGTGAAGGGATTGAGAAGTACAAATTGGTAATTAAAAAATATTCAGGGACATAAAGTACAGTGTAGGGAATGTAGTCAATAATACTGTAATATGTATGGTACCAGGTGGGTACTAGAAATATTGCAGGGAACACTTTGTAAAGTATATGATTGTCTAACCACTATGCTGTACACCATAAAGTAGTACAAAATAATATTTAATATAAATTATCATTTAAAAATATTTTAAAATATATTTTATTGATTTCGGAGAGAAAGGGGACGGAGCGAGAGATAGAAACATCACTGATGAGAGAGAATCATTGATCAGCTGCTTCCTGTACATCCCCTACTGGGGATCGGGCCTGCAACCCCAGCATGTGCCCTCCTGACCAAGAAACTAACCATGACTTCCTGGTTCATAGGTCGATGCTCAACCTCTGAGTCACAACAACCAGGCTGAAAAAATATTTGTAAAAAATTTTAAAAAAGAATAAGTAAAGTTTAGTTTCCCCCAACCAATGGTCTCTTTATTGAAGTGTTAAGATTTAAAACCATAATTCTAATGCTTGCATTTGGTCAAGTAAACCAATCAGCCAACTAATCAATTAATATTTATTAGGTATGAGGATATTCATGTTAAAGACCCACTGAGGTTCACATTTTATGTACCTGCACAACATCATCTCTCCTTCATGTTATCTTGCTTTTCTTATGTGCTTCCAAGGTCTAAAAACTCCTCTCTATCTCAGAGGGAAACTGCATTATCTCCCTTTTCTTTCACTATCCCACAACCACCAAAGCAGCTCTCAGAGAGGTCTTCAGTCACTAAATCCGTTTGTCATTCACAGCCAATTTGCTTGTACATATGATTTCCTGCCTGATCTAAACTTGAATACAGCCCTTCAATTTTCAGTTTCCCCATGTCAGATTATTCCTCCTGCTTGTTTTCCTCTGCCCGCTCTCAGGTTACACATTGCTAGAAAAAGTCGCTGGACAGCAGTGAACTTGGTCAGGTCACTGTGAATAGCTTGGAGACTGATAGGATCCAGTCACTGTTGATTTAACTGAAGGCAACGGGATTGAAGACAGGCTAATTATCTGGTCAGCCTCGTGGCCATTCCGTTCCACATGGAGATACCATCACAACCTTAAATTAGTGAAGAGGACTCTGATTGGATTTGTCTTGCTCTGGGTGGATTTCAGCTTCAGGAAACTTAATTAGAATGGAAATTATTTTCTCTTGAGAGATTATACTCTGAAATATTTCAAATGACATTTGATGAATGTGCATCTCATTTATTTTGATAGGCGCCATCAAGAAATCTTGTGATGTAGAACAATGTGTCTAGGCCTTTTTATTTACAGTAGGAAATTCTAATGTGTCACATCTGTTTGGGTCAAGGCAATCTTGAAATCTGAGTTGATTTGCTGTCATTCAGTTTGCATTAGATTAACAGTTCCAAAATGGAGACTTATATCTACATATCATCATAACTTATTTGAATTTTTTAATAAAACCATGTACTAAATTTTTTATTTAAAAAACATGTTTTGAATTATATAGTTCACATTTTCTATCATTCTATGTTAGTTTCAGGTATATAGCATAGTGGTTAGACAATCACATACTTTACAAAGTGTTCCCCCTGACATTTCTGATACCCAACTGGCATCATAGATAGTTATTATACGATATACTAAAGACCCGGTGCTCGAATTCATGCACCAGAGGGGTCCCTAGGTCTGGCCTACGGGATCAGGCTGAAACCGGCTCTCCACCATCCCCAAGGGGGTCTCAGATTGTGAGAGGGTGCAGGCTTGGCCACAGGACCCCACCAGTGCATGATGGGGGCCGGGGATGGACGCGGGAGGTTGGCCAGCTGGGGAGGGACCGTGGGAGGGCTCCAGGGCATGTCTGGCCCATCTCGCTCGGTCCTGATCGGCTGAACCCCAGCAGCAAGCTAACCTACCAGTTGGAATGTCTGCCCCCTGGTGGTCAGTGCAGCCATAGCGACTGGTTAACTGGTAGACTTTCTGCCTCCTGGTGGTCAGTGCATGTCAGAGCAAGCAGTTGAGCAGCCTTAGCATATCATTAGCATATTATGCTTTGATTGGTTGAATGGACACTGGATGACCAGACACTTAGCATTATATAGGATTATTGACTATATTTCCTATGCTGTACTTTACATGCCCATGACTATTTTGTAACTACTAATATGTATTTCTCTTTGTTTTTTATTGGATATAATGTCTCTATTCTTTTTTTAATCATTTTTTTATTTTTCAATTATAGTTGACATACAATAGTATTTGAATTTTTATGAAGACTTTATCCCCTGTGTTAGAGAATATGTTGTAAGCAAACAAATTATTGCATCAGCATTACCTTGTCTTTATTTCAAACAGAATGAAACTTCACACTGACTATGTGATTTCCATTGGCATCTGCCAAAGGTACTTTTATTAGGACCCATGTTCCAGCATTCTAGCCTTGCCACTGCCACTGTTAAAGCTTCTACTGTCTCTGCTTATTTTTTCTCTATCTCTCCTATAATCTCGTCTTAAACCATTATTCCCGTCCTTTATACCTTATATTATTGTACTAAAATGAGTTTCTCTTGCCGTCTCTGCTGCTGTTGATACCAGGATCCAATTATGCTACAGTCACTATGTGTCTTTGTCCTCCTAAATTCTATAACTGCAAATTTCTTGGTTCTGCTGATATTGGCAATGACTTATCTATCCATGGAAACATGGTATCTCCTGTGCTTGGCATATAGGAAGTGTTTAATATGAGTTAATTAAGTAAATGAACAAGTAAGTAAGTCAGATTTGTTAGTCTCCACTATTTTCTGGTGTCCCTTCTGTCATTACTAGTAGGTCTCTTTTCTTCCTAATAATTCTCCTGGTACTATGTTGGATTCCTGCTACCCCGTTGGATTCCTGCTACCCCAAACTACTCATTAGGTCCTCGTGTTCCACAATCACAAGCTGATAGCACAATTCCTTTCTTAGTCCACTTTCTAAATACATCAGTCTTCTTTCTCTTCCATTAGTGCCAGTCCTTGGCCACACCTGGCAACCTTGTTGAGGTAAAAATGTGGCTGCACCTTCCCTCAATCTGTCTGTCTGCCATCTCCAAAAAAAAGTACATTTAGAAAAGACTAGGGTCAGAGGGTATTAAAGAATCATAGCAGACAAGTAAGATGAGTTCCAAACAGAGCCCACTTCGATGTTCACATAACTTGGTGCCCAGGAGAATGTGGGAGGCGGAAAAAGTAAAGGAAGGGAGTTGAGACCACTCTTTCAAATAAACTTGGCCAAAAAAGGAAAAAGAGAAATAAGAATGCAACTAGAAAGAGAAACTAGAATGAAGAAAGGATTTATTAATAAAACAAGTTCTTGTATGGTTATATATAACCTATGAGGAAAGAACCATAAGAGTGGACGATACTGAAAATACTGAAGACAGAGGTTGACTGAGAGAGTATGATCTTGGAGGATATTAAAGGGTGTCCCAAAAGTGTATACACATATTTTGAATAATTATATAGGTAGTATTTATTAAAATAAATTTCATTTTCAAAACTGAGCTAACAGCTGTTAAAGTGTGTATACATTTTTGGGGGGACACCCTATAGAATAAGAAGAGCGCTAAAGCACCCGTGGAAGTATTAGTCTAAAACAAATAGAGAATTTCTTTCATTGAGGCAAGTGGAAAGGAACAAGAGTGAGTGTGGCTATGGGAAACTTTATAGATGAAGGGATAGGAATCCTCAATTTTCACTTTAAATAGGAGTAAAGGTCATCTGCTAAGTCAGTGGCAAGAGAGAGAAGTTGAGAAGAGGAGAGAGACATGAAATCATCAATTACCTTTACAATTTTTTAATGGAATTATCCATATGTTTGGGGTACAAGAAAACAGACACCAAAACTTCTGGCAGCACTGTAAATTGGCAAAATGCTTTTGGAAATCAATTTGGCCTCAAAAATATTAATATATTTGAGCCTAATGACACCATTTCTAAGAAAATAATTCAAACTATAGATGAAAGTTTACGTATAAAAATGTTCACAATATTATTTATCACGGGGGATAACCTGGAAACAACCTAATTGTCCAGAGAAGTGACTAAATTATGGTAAATCCAAGCAATAGAAATCTATGCAAACATTAAAATAATGCTTACCAAGAATTTTAATTCTATGGCGAATTTCTTTTATGAAAAAATAAACCCAGTGATTTCATTATGTTAAATAAATAGGCCATTGCCGGGAGCCAGTCCATCCTTGCTGTTTCAAGGGACCTGGCATATATGGCATACTGTTCTTAATATGTTTGCTCACCTTCTTGGCACTATGTGTTTTAACCAAGGTCTCTGAGAAAGGTTGTTTCCCCAGGTAGGGATTTTCCCCTGAAGTTAGGGAGGGAATAAAACCTCTTCACTGAGTGCCAGGTGGGTAATTAATCACTTTAACTATGAACAATCATGCTTAAGCTACATAATCTTTACTCCCTGGAATGGAGATAAGAAACGCCCTAACCTTTGGAATAGAGATTGATAGGATTGGAATCAACTGGTATAAATAGATGTAACAAGACAGAACTTAGAAGACAGAACCAAGAAGACAGAACCTACACAGAACCTAGAGACAGAAGAACTTCGCTGGAGAGAACATGGCAAAAGATCCTGGACAGAAACTGGCAACAGAACCTAGAGACAGAACCTAGCGCGAGAACCTGGCTGAAGATCCTAGAGACAGAACCTGGCTACAGAACCTGGATAGAACATGGCAAGAGAACCTGACTAGAACCTGGTGACTGAACCTGGCTGGAGAACCTAGTGAGGGAACATGGCTACAGAACCTGGCTGGAGAACCTGGAGAGCCTGGCTGGAGAACCTAGTGAGAGAACCGAACCAGAACTTTGCTGGAGATCCTGACCAGCACTTCGCTGGAGATCCAGACCAGAACTTGGCTGGAGATCCTGGCTAGGCTGCTGATCAACTGAACGCTGTCTCCGTGTCATTCCTTCTTCGCCGACTCCGTCCACACCTTTGGGGACCCCTGGACCTGCTGGGGTTGGACCCCAGCATCTGGGGCCCGAACAGGGACATGAACCCTGGACCCTCAGATGCCATATAACTTTTGTTATCAGAAAATGCATATACATGTTTTTAAAGTATTTGGTAAAGTATTGAGACTACTGCTGCAGAATAGAAAAAAAGGAATATTTGCTAAGCACACATGAAAAGGAAGATCAAGTGGGGGAATACAGTGCTGATTCCTGGATCTCAGCTAATTAATAGAACATTGCCTGAGTCAGCATTGCAAAAGTACAAAATAAAAGTTGCAGATTTTGGTCTCAGATATGTTGATCATTTAAAAATTGGGTGATTTAACACAAAAGATATGAATTTCTGATCCCCTTGAAAGAAACCAAAAGTTCAGTGAGCACTGGGCTCTGTTTTTCTATAGTGAAAATCAAATCCCCTGGCATGTCCTGTGCTGCCCTCCTTAGGTGAGTTACATGATTGCAGTTGTCCATAACCTCCACCTGCATACCCTGTCATTTTCCTGACAATTACGTCAAACGTCAGTTGCCTTTTGTCATCACCCTTGCCCTGTCCAATAAAACTGGGATTAAATAGATGTACTTTCTGTGGAACGTTGTGCTAGGAGACTGAGATGGCTTTTTTATATTTTATTGATTTTTTACAGAGAGGAAGGGAGAGGGATAGAGAGTTAGAAACATCGATGAGAGAGAAACATTGATCAGCTGCCTCCTGCACACTCCCTACTGGGGATGTGCCCGCAACCAAGGTACATGCCCTTGACCGGAATTGAACCTGGGACCCTTGAGTCCACAGGCCAACGCTCTGTCCACTGAGTCAAACCAGTTAGGGCTGAGATGGCATTTTAATAATTGGATTCAGTCTTCACTTTCAGGAGGGTTACTTACACATAAATAAAATAGGCTAAGAATGTATTAGACCAACCTGATGACAATATAAAAGATTAGATACATGTAGCAGAAAAGGAAGAGCTTTGCACAGGCTTGGGTAGTGCTTGGTGGGGAAGGGGACATTGAACCACGTGGAATTGGGTAATAATTTCTAGTAAGAGAGAAATAGCAATGGTAAGAGACTGGCAAGGGATGTTTCCCAGGACAGGGAAAATCAGTTTTCCAGCCCAGGGTTCATGTAGGAAAAAGTAACTAAAATGTAAACATGAGAAGAGTTGGTTAGGAAAATTAGTATATTGGAACTTTAATATTTGAAGAAGCCATTGTGTGCTTTGAACACAAAAAAATAATCTTTCAAGAAGTTTAATTAGGAGAAAAATGATTTGAAGAAAGAGATTATAAACAAAGATGACGATGAAATGCCCATAAGGATACAATTCATTCAGACAGTGTACTTATTATGGGACGCTCTCTACCAAGCACTGGTGATGTTAAATAATCAAATTCCTTGACCTTAAAGATAGAGTTCAGTGGACATAGACAGATAACAAGTATGCTCATAAAGAAGTAAAGGAGTGCAACAAAATAGAGTGACTTATGTGCACAGAACCTACTGGAGGTAATGAGATCAGAGGAGACCTCTCTGCGAAGTAATCTTGATCCTGGGTCTTCAATGGTGAAAATGAGACCGCTACATGAGAACACATCAGAAGACTATTCTAGGCAGTGGAAATAACAAGCCAAAAGGCCCCGAGAGGAAATGAAGAAGAAGGAGGAGGCGGAGGGAAGGGAGAGGAGGAAGAAGAGGAAGAAGAGGGGGAGGAGGAATGGGAAGGGGAGGGAAAGGAAGAAGAGATGGAAGCGGGGGAGAAATCTAAAATTTCTTATATATTGAACTGATCAACACAAATCTCACAGCTGGAAGAGTTAGCCCAATAAGAGAACACTTACATAGAGCAGGGTTTTTAACATCAGACACCGATGTTCATCAAGGCTTTTATCATACAAAATTGATGGACACAAATTACCCAACTAGAACTACAGTGGTCAAGACCCACAGTTTTTCAAAGTATAACATTAATTCCTTGGTATTTTTAGAAGGGGTTAGCCATAAAATGAAGATAAGGCAGGGCATTTTTTAGAGAAAATCAATTTGGAAAGTGTTAAGCTAAAGTTAAATGGACTATTTTTTTTTATTATACTACATATCAGAATATTTAATATGCATGTGATTGTGATTTTTCCAAGAAATGGATCCACATATAGAGTCCTTTAAGGGATAGTTTCTAGCCATGGCAATCCAAGAAAAGTGGAAAAACTGCCGTTATATGAGTCTGAAGAGATGAAGCTATAAGAGTTTAATGACATAGTGAGTAGATTCAATTGAACTGTAAAGTGTTGTTGTTTAAGTGTGTATAGAATTTTCATTGCTATCCAAGGATTAGAAAGAGCTCTCAGAGCACCAAGTAGTATAATGAAGGATTACTGAGCTAGTTATAAAGGTATTGATTTTCATGCCTATTTTATCATTTTGTTGATCCAGTCACTGGAACCCGGGCTCACTGATTCATTAATTTATTGAATGAATATTGAGCATCTCTGCTATGTGAGACTGTACACTGCTCAAGGTGCTAGGGATATAGCAATGAACAAGAAAAATCTAGTCCTTAACCTCATAGAATTTACAGTAAATGAAGAAGATAGACAGTAAGTAAATTAGTATATAATTCCAGTTGATTTTAGGCACCTTGAAAATAATATAATTGGATAAGATGTTGCAAAGGGCAAGAGGAGAGTCAGGCTCAGTCTCTCTGAGGGCTGGACTCCATCACAGCCTTTAAGTAATTACATGTACTGAAATTCAAACAAATGAACCATTTGTCTTTCCCAAAAAATATTATTTTTTCTCCTTTAACAAAAAGGTAAACAGTATGTAGCCTAGGACTTGTACAAAGTTTCTCGACATCCCTAGTGTCCTGGTGCCTTCAGTGTTTCTGTTCACTGTCCTCAGGTTATAGTTTATATACTCATGACCATCATGCAAGACAGCTATCTGACATTCATGCTCCAGGCATGGCAGGAAAAGGTGTGCCAAGGATTTCAGAAGAGTGCTGCATTAGGAAAGCCTGAGTTTCCTCAAAATCCCCCACAGACACCCCTTGCATCTTCAGGGAGGCTGGGAAACATAGATAATTTTCAGCTGCCTGAGTGTCTCTGCTGAAAAAGATTTCGTTGCCCTAAACCAGGTGCACTTAAGGAAGAGGGATAAAGGGGGAATGGGAAAAGCAATTAGTCTGCTGTAATTCTTAGGTGTGAAAATGTATATCTACTTCAGTATCCAAACTATTAATGTAATTATATTAGATATTATAATAATACTAGAGGCCCGGTGCATGAAATTCTGCACTCAGGAGGTCCCTCAGCCCGGCCTGCACTCTCTTGCAGTCTAGGAGCCCTTGGGGGATGTCAGACTGATGGCTTAGGCCCGCTCCCCACAGGGAGCAAGCCTAAGCCGGCAGTCGGACATCCTTAGCACTGCCACGGAGGCAGGAGGGGCTTGCACCACTGCGGCTGCACTTGCCAGCCTGTGAGCCTGGCTTCTGGCTGAGCAGCACTCCTCCTGTGGGAGCACACTGACCACCAGGGGGGCAGCTCCTGTGTGAGAGTCTTCCCCCTAGTGGTCAATGCATGTCATAGCAACTGGTCATTCTGCCATTCAGTTGATTTGCATATTAGCCTTTTATTATATAGGATTATTATACTGGTATCTAGCATGAAAAAGGAAATACTGATTTATATACAAGTATGTACAAGTGATACCTTTGAAAACAAACAATCCATGAAATCTCAGAGAAATCTTCCACTAAACTGAACCAGAAATGCAAAGTAGCACAATGAAAGAGTCAGTGCGAAAATTAGGATGAAAGGTTAAGACACAATTTACTATTAGATTTAGACTTACTCTCACTTAACTGGGTTTGACACATATGGCCCCTAGTAGTATATTGCTCAAGTTTATCACAACTAAGTTAAAAATAAAACAAACACTAAATGAAACAATGATAATTACATGCTCTTCAATCAAGAACATGTTTATAAGGTACTCAAATGTATTTCTGTATATGACTAGAGAAGTGTTGTTTTTGAGACTTCACAAAAGTATATTACATTGGCAACTCAAATTAACCTGATGATGGGCATAATGGGCCATAGTTGACAAAAGCATACTTAGATCATATGTTTCTTTTATTTTCTCATTATAACTTTAATCTGTGTCAGATGTAGTTTTAAGTAAACTTCAAATAAAATGTTTGCACAACACTGAAAGACCTCAAAGAAATGCTAAAAGGAAAAACACTGGACTGAATGGCCTCAACCTCACCTTCAGATTCAGACATTCTTAATTTTTTTGCAACTTACAAGAGCCCTATCTTTGTTAAAGACATCAAGATTAAACCATAGGCTAAAATTTGTTCATGCTTTCAATGCTCGTCAAAGAGCAGTGATTTTCAAATCTTTGAAGAAATTGAAGTAGATGTGATAAAGCTGGTTGAAAATATTAATGATACTAGAGGCCTGGTGCATGAAATTCATGCATGGAGGGTGTGTGTCCCTCAGCCCAGCCTGCACCCTCTCGAAACCTGGGACCCCTCAGGTGGGGTCCCTAGGCCTGGCCAGTGATCAGGGCCTATCAGGGCTTTTCTTCCCCCAGCTGTGGGCAGCTGGCCCTGCCCTTGTCACTGCCACTGCTTACCTTCTGTGTGGTGCTGCCCCCTCTCCCCTGCCACCAGTTGCCTCCCTCTGTGGGTGACAGGCGTGGGGTGCAATCGCTTGGCTGGCCTGGGCCTCCTTCTGTGGGGTGATCACTGGCCTGCCCGCACACCTGCCAAAGTGTTGCTGGCTGGTGGTCTGGGCCTTCCTCTGCAGGGCGACTGATCACAAGGCTCCATGATTGATCACCCAGCAAAGGGAAGCCCCGCCCACCCAGCGGGGGCTCCATGATCAATTGCTGTGCAGAGGGTGGCCTGGGCCTCCTTCTAGGGGACGATCGTGGAGCCTCCCTTCGATTAATTACCCACCTGGCTGGTGGCCTGGGCCTCCCTCTGCAGGGCAATTGTGGGGCGAGGGCGGGGCCCCCTGACCAATTGCATCGCACCCGCGTTGGCTGGCCTGACACCAGTGCGTTATAGCATGGTCGTCTGAAAATCGGCCAAAAGGTCGTCTAGACGGTCATTCTGCTGTTCGGTTGTTCAGTTGATTTGCATATTACAGTTTTATTATTGTAGATAATGAATTCAGATATAGATAAACCCTTCTCATCTACAATTCCTAAGAAACACCGAAAGCAGTGTTCCTTCTTCAGCTATCTGCACACATTCTAATCTCACAGACAGTTGGAGAACACAAAACTTATCTACAAGGGATTATACATATTATTAGTTAGATATATAGCTTACTTAGGCTACAATAGATTTTAATTAGGTTATAGAAGCATTCTGAAATTTATTTTACAGAAAATGCTTTTATTTGTCTATTTAATTACATATCTAAAATTTAAACAGTATCATATCATGCCTAAATCTTCAACAGACAAAAACCATTATCCATTGACCCAATAATTTCATTTCTAAGGAAATACCTTTAAGAAAAAATTCTAACACAAAAAAATCTTTATTCATGAACATTTTCAGTGGAGAATGATACATAATATTTAAATTTGGATGCATTATCATTATCAATATAATTACTCATATTCTACTGCATAGAACAGAGTAAAAAAAAGAAATATTATGTAATAAAGTATTGGGAGAATGTAGATGATAATGGACATTTTTATAATATACTTCGTTAGATTTATATTTAAGTATATCTTTTTGGTGCTATAACAATATAAGTGGTATTATGTTTTTAACTTAAGATTGCAATTATGGCCCTAGCTGGTTTTGCTCAGTGGATAGAGCATAGGCCAGTAGACTGGAGGGTCCTGGATTCAATTCTGGTCAAGGGCATGTGCCCGGGTTGCAGGCTCGATACCCAGTAGAGGGCATGCAGGGGAAAGCCAATCAATGATTCTCTCTCATCATTGATGTTTCTATCTCTCTCTCCCTCTCCCTTCCTCTCTGAAATCAATAAAAATATATGTTTTTTAAAAATTGCATTTATGTATTGCTGGCATATAGAAGAGCATTTCACTTTTATATATCAACTTGTGACATTGTAACACTTACTCTTTAATTCAAGGAGGTTTTGTTTCATTTCTGTCTATTGTGTCATTTTCTTCATAGACAATCAATCTGCAAAGACAATTTTATTTCTTTTCCCCAATCTGTATGTATTTTTGTAACATAGTTGCTTAGAGTGCAGCTGAGAGGCCAGCAAAGCAGGCAGGAAAGCTTTGGCTTCCTTTGTCACTAAAGCAAGCAAGCCTCATGTTAGTTTCCAGCTGCCTGGCTGCCGGCGGCCATCTTGGCTGTCAGTTAATTTGCATATCTCACTGATTAGCCAGTGGGAAGCGTAGTGGTCGTACGCCAATTACCATGTTTCTGTTTTATTAGATAGGATGTTTTAGTCACTAGTAATATTGATCAGTTAGGTATTGAAATCTTGCTCAAGCCTAATAGAGATCCTGCTAAAAAAAAAAAAAAAACTTTTAGGCTAAATGAATACTTTTAAACAAAAAAAGGATTTGTTCACTTTAATTGGAAGATGTACTCATGATTAAAACATCATATATATATATATATATATATATATATATATATATATATATATATATAAAAGCTTAAGCGACCAGCCAACCAGCTGGTAGCTATGATGCTCAATGATGCTCAATGACCACCAGGGGCAGATGATCAACTCAGGAGCTGCCGAGTGACAGCAACTTCACAGAGTGTCCTGTTGCACTCTGGGACCCATTAGGGGATGTCGGACTGACAATTTTGGCCCAATCCTTGCAGGCCAGGCTGAGAGACCCCACCTGCCAGAGGGACCCCGCTCACTCTGCAGGTGCCCTTTGAGCCCCAGCACTGCCCCAGGTGTGGCCAGCCAGGGAGGGACTGCGGGAGGTTGGCTCCAGGGTGTGTTTGGCCCATCTTGCCCAGTCCTGCCCTGCCGGCCACCCTTCTAATTAATTTCCTTTCAATGTGCATGAATCCGTGCACTGGACCTCTAGTAGTTATTATAAACAAATTATTGCCCAATAATAAAAACATTTAAATTCAGTGCATTTCTGGCCCTGGCCAGCTAGCTCAGTTGGTTTGAATGCTGTCCCAATAAACCATGGCTGCAGATTCAATCCCTGATCAGGGCACATTCAAGAGTCAACAAGTGAATGCATAAATAAGTGGAATAACAAATCTATATCTATCTATCTATCTCCCTTTCTCTCTCTCTCTAAAATCAATAAAAAATTAAATGCAATGCATTTCTGTATTTTATTCACATTGCCCTAGAAAACACTAACATCATAATTTAAAAGCTTGATGCTGTATATAAAGTACTTCAAGCATAGGCAAACATAAACATAGATTCTTACATTGGTCATCACAGAAGGCAAGATGATATTGTGCTTTATAATTCCTGTTGGGGAAAAAACTTACTTGTTATTTCTACGAAATGTCATCTAAAAATTTAGTAAACCTTTCACAAATTTTTGTAGATGATGTTATAATTTATCAGTTCTCCAAAAAAGTTCTTAACATTTAGGCTACTTACAAATATTATCATGTTTATGAATGAATTATTTAAAAACAACACTTGTAGCTTTGCATGTATCTAATAATCTATTTCACTTTCTACTACATTTAAATTAGGCAGGTGGTATCCTTGAGAGAATTGTAAGAAAATTCATCCTTAAAAATCTCTAATTCTATCATAGATAATTATTTTAAATCATTTCATAAAATTAGAAAAGCCCTCCTACTTTGGTCAGTTCTCTAAACAACATGCTTATTTGTAACTCTAACAATTAAGATATTTATGGCTTTCCATCTTATGTATCTTTCAGAATATACCATCGAAGTTTACCCAAAGCCCACATTACCAACTGGGGGTTGAGGGGAGGAGGATATTTGAAAGAGTAAAAAAACTTGTGTATTAGATTGATGCTACAAAATACAACTCAAACAAAAGAAGAATGGCAATCCCAAGTCCTAAATCTTATAATAACTACTAATTGGAAACTAACTTCAATTTAATTCAACAAATATTTATTGAGCACCTACTTATGTGCAAAGCAAATGTTTGGATTTTTGCCCTCAGAGTACCTGGCATGTTCAAGTGATAGCAATAAGGTTGACTGGCTGAAACAGAATGAGTGAAGGTAAGAAGCAGAGAGGTGACAAGGCAAGTCTGGAGTGGTAGTAAGGGAAGGAGGCAGGTCATTTAGAGGCTAGTAAATCATGTAAGGACCGTGCCTTTCACTATGAGTGAAATGCAGAGCCACTGAACGTTTGGAGCAGAAAAGTAGCATTATCTGATCCATGTTTTAAAGGGGTTACTTTGACCACTTTTTGAGAATAGGAAATAAATGAACAAGAATAGAAGGAATGTGATTTTGTTTGTTTGTTTTGTTGGTGGTGGGGTTTTTTTGTGGCCATTATAGTAATACAGGTAAGAAATAATGGTGGAGTGATCTGGCATGGAGGACCCGGGAATGACTCCATGCTTTCTGGCCTGGTCAGATGGAAAGATGAAGTTGCCATTAGTAGAGATGAGGAGGTTTTGTGGAAGAGTAGACCAGTGGTTTACTTTTTGATATGTGAAGCTTAAGATGGCTAAAAGAGATTGAATGCCATACTGGATAGGGTCAAAAATCCAATATCCATATAATTTTTCCCAAATAAATCTCTATTGTAGGGAAAGCACATAATGCCAATGAATCCATTTATTCCACAAACACTAATTAATTAAAAATAAGTAAAAACATAAACAAAATAAAGACCACTGATTTTGAAACTCTTAAAAATGCTTCTCTGGACATAAAATCACATGTGGTTTTGAAATTTTGAGGGCCATTTAACTTCACCACTGTAATGAGATAGAGCTTGTTTCTGAAAAACTAAAGGGAAAAAAGTGTAGACTATTCAGATACAATGGTTTTAATTCTCACAAATTAAATTCTATATTATAAAAACCTCATTAGAATCTGAAAGATTAATAGTTGGTCTGAGTGTCTAAAAAGTATACAAATGCCTATAAAATATTGAAATAGAGAAAATTTTTAAATTGCATAATTTGAAATATATAGAGTGTTAATATTTTCAACTTTTGTTAATTTTTGAATTATAAAAATAGCAATCTAATCTATAATAATAAAAGTCTAATATGCTAATTAGACCAGACAACCGAATGACCTTCCAGACGTCATTCCAAACGTCATTCCAGATGAAACTGCGGTGGCAGGGGCTGAGGCAGAGTAGTTAGGGGCAATCAGGCAGGCAGGTGAGTGGTTAGTGGTGATCAGGCAGGCAGGTGAGCAGTTAGGGCAGCCGTGGGCAAACTACGGCCCGCGGGCCGGATCCGGCCCGTTTGAAATGAATAAAACTATTGGGGAAAAAAAGACCGTACCCTTTAATGTAATGATGTTTACTTTGAATTTATATTAGTTCACACAAACACTCCATCCATGCTTTTGTTCCGGCCCTCCAGTCCAGTTTAAGAACCCATTGTGGCCCTTGAGTCAAAAAGTTTGCCCACCCCTGAGTTAGGGGCATCAGGAAGGCAAGCAGAGTGGTTAGGGGCAATCAGGCAGGCAGGCAGAGGCAATTAGGGGTTATCAGGCTGGCAGCAGAGTGGTTAGGAGTGATCAGGCAGGCAGGAAGAGTGGTTAGGGGCAATCAGGCAGGCAGGCAGGCCAGAAGTTAGGAGCCAGTGGTCCTGGATTGCAAGAGGGATGTCCGACTGCTGGGAATCGGGCCTAAACCGGCAGTCGGACATCCCCCAAGGAGTCCCGGATTGTGAGAGGGTGCAGGCCAGGCTACGAGACCTCCGACCCCCATGCATGAATTTCATGCACCAGGCCTCTAGTATATTATAAAATTAAAAAGAAATAATCATGTGATTAGACAAAGGGCATGCTTTGTCCATTCTTTCTGAACTATAAATATTGACTTCCCATTGCTAACACACTGGTACCAAATAGTAACTCAATAATTCATTTTAGCCAGTGTTTGTTGAGCACTCATTGTCTGCAAGGTCCATGATAGATGCTGCTGGGCAAACTAAGACAAGGGAATATAGTGCTCGAGAAGCTCACAATATAATTAAGATAAATAGGGTAACTATCAAAGTAACTGCACCAGAAGTTTGAATAAAAGGAATGGGGTTTCAAAAAGAGAACTGTCCAATTCAATGGATAGTTCAAGAATGTTTTTATATAAGAAGTGATATTAAACTGGAAGGGGGAGGGTGCTGCAAAGCTGCCAACAAGACATTAAATAAATCTAAGAGACAGCAACCCTGAGCTTTAAAACTGTATTTAAGGATCTTTCAGGAAAGAAGGAAGAGGGGTTTTATGAAAGAGAAATTTCCAGGATGTGTTTTGGCTTAAAGTGGTAATAAACAAAACTAAGAGTGAATATCAGGACTGAGAATCGCTTATTTACATATGCTAAAGAATTTCCAATGCTTTATTTACTTGTTTCATCTTAGTCATTAATTATTCTGTGTTTCTGGAATTACTGTGGTACCTAGAAGGCAAGAGTCAACAATTCAATTGCATTGCTTTTGGAACAAATACCAATTTAGTAGGATAATCCTACATAATACCTTCCAAGCTAATTAAATTACTAAGCATCTCATTAAAACTTGGAGAACTAAAATGGCTAAAATGGATTTCTTTGAGCAAAGAATGCTTTATTCTCCTTTAATTTAAGATGTGCAAACTCTTACTGACTTTCTCTTCATTTAATTGGCTGTCTTTACTATATTATCTTAATGAGTATAAAATATATTAATAAATACTTTCCTAATTCATAAGCAACCTCAATTATTTAAGCATGTTTTTCCCTATAACACAAAATTTCTTAAACACAGAATGGAGGCTTTTAGAATACTAAATCTTGTGACTGGACATGGATACTTTTGAAAACAATATAAAACTCAGTAGGTAAGTATGTTATTTCTTCCTTTTGGGTGACTAAACTGGATAACTAACATGTCATATATATATTTTCTTATTAAAATTCTTATTAATCTATAACAAAGAATACTTTCAAAATCATATTTTATTTGCACATAAAACAAATACAATAAAGATCCTTTCAAAAGGGGAGACAGATTAATAAAATTACCTCAGGCTTCTCTTTCTACAAAATTTTCTACTTGATGAGATTGTACCACCAGAATGGAAATAGCAACCATCACAGGCCTTCACATGGTTGACACTAAACAAACATTGGTTGAATTTAATATGATCTGATGAAATTTATAACAAGTTTGAGCAGCACCAGCCTTAGTAGGAAAATCAGGAGAAAATTGGGGTCATAAGCCCCTGAGGGCAGAGGCAATGAGAACTGTGTGACTAGAAAAGAATAAAGGAACGATAGAGAGAATGGATGGCTATGAAGAGGACGTGGAAAGGAGGCTCTGTAAATAGAACCTGAGAGAAATGGCAACAACCCTCTGCCCCACAGCAGTGGACAGAGGCATCACCCTGTGGCTGGGGAGCCCACTGCTCACATTTATGCTGGGTAAAGAATTCAAATTGCTCCTTAAGGCTCATTTATCTTAACCTGTTTTAGAAACACATTGAGTCCTGAAATGCTTTCAACTTAAACCTTTTTATTTTAAAAGAAAGAAATTCACGTTTAGAAAGGTTACCTACATTATAAAAAAATAATAATAATAATCTAGGTTCCACTTCTTAGAAAGGAATGTCTTTTAAAAGAAGGCTCGATGCATACTGGCCCTGTGTAGGGGCTCAGGTGTTGTGGAGATGGAAAGAGCTTGTCATAGAGGATGAAACCAGGAGGGGATCTGAGGGGAAGAGAAAGATCACAATGGTTAGGAATAGAGTTCTCTTTCTTTTCAAGTTCAGGCATGGAGCTATCGATCCAGAGTAAGAAAAATTTGTCAGCCACTCTAGTTAGATGAATTTCTTCCCTTGGGACTCAACACATAGACAAAACAGATATTGCCTTGGTTTTTCATCAAACCACCAGATGGAAGAATCCACTGGGTCTTTGCCTACCAGGGTATCATTCTTCACCATAAGTCTACACAGTCACTGAGTGGGGTGTGGAAAATAGAAACTATAGGAAGTTACAGATTTTTAATTTAGTTTGTCTATGACAACGGAAATCACCATTCTTTATTAAACTGTGATAAATATTTGAATGATTAGAGAAGAACCTTTTTAGGATTTATGAAGCTAGGGTCCCTGTCTAACCCTCATAGGGTGACAGTAATGATGGACAGGATGACAGACACCTGGGTCCAAGCCCCTGGGAGTATTCAGGGATAACTTAGTCATATACATAGAGTCAGTCTGACCCAGATTCAAATGCCAACTGTACTCATTTCTAATTATGTGATCTGGAATAAGCCATTTAATGTCACTCTAAAATGAGAATAAAATTTCATATTTCATATAATTACTGGGAAAATGAATTGAAATAATATATGTGAAAATTTCTAGTATATTTATATGCACATTATAGGTAGTCAATGAACATTTTTTCCCTCCTTTTCCACTCATGCAATGAAGTAATTTACCAGGAACTCCTTAATGAAAGGCTGTCACATGAGAGCCTTCTAAGTCCCTTTAACTCTCAGGTAGGGAAAAGTAGGTAGATGCAACCTGTTTTAGCTACAAGACAGCGGATATGCTTTGGCAGCTATTGGAACAAGGGCTGCCAAGACCCCTTCTGACCGTGCTGCCTTCAGGATAGTGAATGTGAAATGATTAAAAAGAATTGTTCTCTTGAGCTGCAGAAGTGGCAAGTAGGGAAGAACATGAAATCAATTGTGTTACCTCAAATATATCACAGCATTCTATAATCTGTCCATTGAAGGGTCTGTTTTCAGCTGGGGTTTCAATCAGGAAGTTACTGTTTCAGCAAAAAGGAGTTCCTGTTTTTGTTCAGCCAATAGAATGACATGTAATATGGAACAGAGCCCTAAGAGCGGAAAGCTGGGAAAGACCAGCACCAGACAAGCCCAATGATGGAAGCCTCATACAACTTGCCATGGTTTGTTAGTCATGATCTGAGCTGTGAGCAGGTCAGAAGGGATGAAGGTGTCCTGGAGAGGGAAATGGGATTTGGACATGCCTGGGTTTTGATCACAGCTCACATTTACCACGCTAAGTTGATGGGAACATGATCTAACCTCTCTGAGTTTTTATTTCCTCAACTGCAAGGTGGTAAAATATCCGCCTAAAGTGCTGTTGTGTGGAGTTCAGAGCTTGTTTTTACAAAGTGCCAAGCACAATCCCTGACAGAGGGTAGTAACTGAACAAACCATGGTGGTGGTGGGAGCAGACACAGCAGCAGCACAGTAGTAAAAGCCCACAGATGAAGAAGGAGTCCTTCTCCAGGTCGTCAGGAACTAAAACCGCCAGAGGCGTTCAGTCCAAGACAAGGACAGCTCAGAAAACGCCACGGAAATCCCACTGAGTAAGTATAGCCAAAGGGCAGGGCTGAGGCCAAAGCCACATCGTGTCAGAATCAGGGACCCGTGGGATGGAGAGGGATGGAAGCAAATCAAGAGGGAAGTAAAAAGGACTCTGGGGAGTTACTGAGAAGATCACTAGATGGAGAGTCAGTTTGCCCGGATCACATCTCTGACACTCGCGAATAACAGGACCTTGTCAGTCCCCTTCATCTCCCTATATCCCAGTTTCCCATTTGAAAAGTGACAGAATTCTACATTTGATTTGGACAATCCCTTCCAGCCTTAGGCGTTCAGTGAATCTCTTTGATTAAACACTGACACAACAGCAATGGTCTCCACTGGTCAGTGGTCTCCTGGACTTGGGTGTACACAGGACCTGAAGCCCTTCGCCCAGACTCTGCATCAAGGCAACTCAGGGAAACTGGGAAAGTAGAGAGAAAAGAGAAGACATCTATCCTCAGACTCTCCCTAGGACTATCTGGAAAAAAAAAAGCATTGACACCAACACCCTGAAATATTGTGTGTGCCTATTCCAAATGTTATACTGCTCAGAGGAAGTCTGAACTTGCAAAGTCAAAACAAAATCTATTCTGAAAGAAAAGCCTTACTCTTCAGGTTTATGTACTTCTTAAAAGTACAATGGAGCCTGGGAATTTTCCCTCTGAGATTTCTGCTACAGCCACAAACAAATATAACCTCTTTGACAAATAACAGCTCTGTATTATGACTTAAAAATATCTTGTCATAAAATTTTAATCTTGGGAAAACACATACTCTGTCTGCATAAAATGGCAATAATGGAACCAGTATCTACCATGGCTGTCATTTACGAAGTTAATTGCTTTACCAGCAGCTCTCTGAAAGGACATGTGATAAACTGGAACTGGCATTTGGCTCTCTCCTTTTAGGTTAAGAAAAGCAAAATAGCTCAACTCTGATGCAAAAAGACAGTTGTCTTTTAAGAGTTATCTTTTGCTTGTGACTTCACCCAAAAACCAAAGTTTGCTCCATTTGTCAGTCCTTGCAGGGCCATGACTGATAGCAAGAGGAAAGATGTCAAAGCAAAAATACTCAAGGTCAGAGTGAAAAGAAACAAATTCTCCATTTTTGAAAGCCCCAAAGTTACAGCCTGCAGACCATATTTACCACTGGCTGTCTTGTCTTTTTCTAAGGCTTGTGTTCATCTATGATAAGATAATACATTTGTGTTATTGTAGTTTTAAAAAGTCAGTTGCTGGTTCTCCATTATATCTTTTCCTACAAGACTGGGTTATTTAGATGCTATAGCTACATAGCTCTTCCCAGATTCTGTGAGGACTAGAAAATGATGACCAGAAGCTATCTACTAAAAAAATAGTAATATCATTATTAGTGGAGAATAGCATTTTTCTAAAGGCTGTCCAACTAATGCTTAATAATCTCTGTAGAGATTATGCCAATCCATAAATGAGAATCTCAGGAATATTACCTCCCACAAAACTATTTCTTGGATGTATTGGTTGAACATAGTTTTGGGAAGAAAGTGGGCAAAAATCAGTAAATCTATATTCCATAAATGTAAATTATGTCTCAGTTAGCTCTGTTATCCTATCAAATGATAGAAAAGTGTTGAAATGTAAAAAAAGGGGTAAAATATCTTTTACTGGAGGGCCATGGATGCCATTAGGCTTGCCAATATAAATGATTTTGGTTCCCTGTCACGAGACATATGTCAGATGCATTTAAAATTAATTGTACACAAACACAGATACAAATAGAAATAATTACTTGGGGTCACACAAAGTGTCATGAACAATGAATTACAATATGATTACCTTAGGTATACAAAAAAGCTATTATAAGCACAGGTACTAAAGTTACTGGTACATTTCCAGGTGTGCAAATCCCAAAGACTATACCATATTTTTAAACAGAACTGTAAATAAAAACTAAACAGAACTGTAAATAAAAACTAAACAGTAATGATATGATGAAAGATTCTGAAGTTCATAAATCAAAAACGTATTCAATTATGTGAAATATTTTACTATCCTATGTAATAAAAGGCTAATATGCAAATTGACCGAAGGGCAGAATGACCGGTCGCTATGACGCACACTGACCACCAGAGGGCAGACACTCAATGCAGAAGCTGCTCCCTGGTGGTCAGCGTGCTCCCATAGGGGGAGCACCGCTCAGCCAGAAGTCCTGAGACAGGCTCATGGCTGGCAAGCGCAGCGGTGGTGGCGGGAGCCTCTCCCGCCTCTGTGGCAGTTGGACATCCCCCAAGGGCTCCCAGACTGTGAGAGGGCACAGGTCGGGCTGAGGGACCCCCCAACTGCATGGATTTCATGCACTGGGCCTCTAGTTTTTATTATAATAGCAATGTCTGACATTTGCTGAACATAAAATAAGTGGTAGGCACCATTTTCAATACCTTAATATGTATTATCCCAGTTAATTATCAGACAATCCTCAGAGCTAAGTGTTATTTATGCCCATTTTATGGAAGTTAACGTCCCATAATCATACATCTGGGCATCTACAAACCAAAAATTTATTGTTTCAGGAATGATCCTTGTTTCAGGCCTTTCTTTTCTTTTGCAACTAACCTGTGCTGATTTTTCTAGCAAGACTCAAAGATATTGATAACAGACAGATAGCTACTGTTAAAGTTATCACAGAGGTTAGATAACTGATGTGCAGTCCTTTTCAATAATATTTGTATTTTAACAGGGTCCTTTATTGTTTGATGCAACTGTTATAGAAATAGTTCTTATTCAAATTCATTGAGGCTTTTGAGAACATAACTTCTATAAATATCCCCCAAATGAATAAATGTATTGCCCAGGACTCTGATGACAAGGGACAAAATCAACATTTAAACCTCACAATTTCCTTGAAGAGAGAAAACTGACTAAAGAACTTTCTAAACAGATGTTTAAAAGTTCTGGTTGGCAAGTGGTCACCCAGGAGCCCACAGCTGGATAATAGGACTGTGACCAGGAAGAGGATTGAGACAAAGCTGACAGCCCCTCTTCATCCTCTACAGCAAGCATGTCAAACTCAAAGGCTAACACGGGCCAAATAAACAAGGTTGAAGTTTATGTGAGCCGCAAAAAAACAAAAGCTTCAATTTTCATAGAAACGTAGGTTTATTTCGATGGAGACATGCTGAATACAAAAGGCTGAAATAAACGAGTCATCATTAACATAAAGTAATAGAACATTTTAATAAAAATTAATATTTTTTCTTGAACATTAACTTACCAGACACTGAATAGCTGCACAAAATAATAAGCGTAACACAAATAAACCTATTTTTCTTGTTCTCCGAAAGTGAAATACTTCCTGTTGTGCACAGCAAACAAGTCAGACCAACACTAATGACATGGCCATCGGCTGCTAAAATATTCGCTGCTTGTATTAGTGGAGAGAAATGGTGCACCGGTGCATAAGGCACGGAAGGGAAATGAATGCAACGTGATTATAGTAATCAGTCATTAGCGAACGTTGTAGTTTGTTATTAATAATTATGTTTAACAGGATATTGTAAAAAGTAAGTTACAATATTTTTATTAAAGCGTTTCTTACATACCGTTATATTGGCTGGGCTGCAAACATATTCGTTGTGGGCCGCAGGCAGCCTGTGGGCCATGGGTTTCACATGCTTGCTCTAAAGGATGCTCTTTACATTATTTCTCACTCGCATTAACATGGCTTAAGGTGGCTGCAATGTTTGTATGTGTGGGTGAGCAAAACTTCTTAAAAATTTGCATAAATTTGATTTCAAATGTCTTCCAGTCCTAAGTTATGATCCCAACACAAGATGAAGCTTTTTAACTTTAAGATATTTAAAATGGCCACTCTGACGTCGGGATAGGGATAGAGTACAGTTCCTCAAACATGGATGCAATGTTCAATTCTAACGTTCCCTATAACCATGACAAGTTGGGTAAGCAGCAATGTCTCCAACCAGAGAGGCTATTTTGAGGTTCAGAAGAACTTAGGCACTTATTAAGTTCCATGTCTCCTCCCTTCACAGAGCAAAACAAACAAAATGAATTAGATTGAAATTCACACACACACACACACACACACACACACACACACACACCTTCTCCAACTAGCTTAGAGCAGTTAATGCAGCCCTTTAAGAATGGGCTTCTTCCTTGCTGTGGCTGAGATACTGCTGAAAACCGTGATGCATTTGACAAGGCCAAGGTCACCGGGGGTGATACAGAAAAAAGATTACTTCCTTCCTATTCTACTTCTTCAAATTCAGCCCAAAGTTCCTTTTCCCTCTTGATACTTCTCTACTGCCTTCCAAATTCAGACTCTTATTCGCTGGCTCCTTCTTTTATTCATGAACATTAAAACCAAGCCATTGTTACCCTAAAACCTATCTGAGTATTCTCTAAGGGCATTCTCTAAGAGTATTCTCTGAGCAATGATGCAGGGAGGGGCAGTGAGCAATTGCCTACAACTCCTTTTGTCTATTATCTGCGGCACCTTCTTCAGCAGAACAACCCTCTCAGACTCTTCTTTTGTGGCAGTTTCAGTAAAGGAAGGATGACAAAGCAGCTTGCTTTGTAAAGAGAAGAAGGAGAGGGTGTGGTTCATTCCTGTTAGAAATCTCATTTCAAGAGCAGACTGGGTCATCCTGGTTAGAGATCAGGATTCGATCACTGGAGAGCCAGCACCCAACTAACCTCACAGAAGCTTCTTGACTTTAAAGGCCTTTTGTGCTGTCACCAAAATGCAGACCTCTAAAGCACGGCACACAATGCTGTCTGCAAACCAAACAGGATCAGCCCATGTCTTCAGCCCTTTGGAAAACATCTGCAAAGCTGCTGCAACACACATTAACTTCTTTGAAATTTAAGTAATTGGTCAATAAAGTTTATTCTGGTTAAATATTGATTTGCCATCCAGTTTCGTCAATCTTCACACTGCAGTTTTTCAGCCAGCTTTCTAGTTCTCAGATCTGAGTAAAATTACTGTTTATCCAGAGCTTTCATAATGACATTTGCAGACTCTTTCTGTTCTTGGCTTTGCTCCTGAACCTCTCCTTGGGTGGCTATATCCAAAACTGAAAGGATAAGCGGAAAAAGTGTAGCAGGGAAAACACTGGAAATCTCTTAGAGGGGTTAAATTTTAATTCCAGTCTCACCTATTTCTAGCCATTTTATACAGGGTGGGGCAAACATAGGTTTACAGTTGTTTGTATGGAAAATAATACAATAGTTAATAAAAAATAACACAAGAATATGCTCTGTGTTTTACATACTCACAACTGTAAGCCTACTTTTGCCAACCCTGAAATGCAGGGTTGTCTTTCTGTCCTGGAAAATGGTAGGAGTACTTGTCTTGTCTACTTCACAGTTTTATAGAGAAAATGTATGGTTTAAACAAAAATGCCAGTCATCCTTAATAAAATGTGTTTCCTGAAAACAAAAAATCACAAACACACACACACACACACACACACACACACGGATGCAGCATAAGAAATGTATTTAAATGTATTATACCATGTGCATTATATTATATGGTCTATATATAATTTTTATTTAAAAAATCAGGATTTATTTTTTAAAAAGCCATAGGTATAAAACTAGACCACCTTCTTACACCATCCACAAGAATAAACTCAAAGTGAATTAAAGACTGAAACGTTAGACTCAAAACCATAAAAGTCCTAGAAAATAACATAGGCAATAAAATTGCAGACATTTCTCATAGCAATATTTTTTCTGATATATCTCCTCAGGCAAGGGAAACAAAAGAAGAAATAAACAAATGGGACTACATCGAACTAAAAAGTTTTTGCACAGCAAAGAAAGCCATTAACAAAATGAAGAAGAAAAAAAAACCACACTAAATGGAAGACCATATTCACCAATGATACATCCAAAATTTCTAAGAACCTATACAACTCAACACCACCACCCAAACAATCCAATTTAGAAATGAGCTAAAGATTTGAACAGACACTTCTCAAAAGAGGACATACGAACGGCCAATAGACATATGAAAAGATGCTCAACATCACTAATCATCAGAGAAATGCAAATAAAAACTACAATGAGGTATCCCCTCACACTTGTCAGAATGGCTGCTATCAATAAATCAACAAACAAGTACCGGTGAGACTGTGGAGAAAAGGGAACCCTTATGCGCTTTTGGTGAGAAAGCAGATTAGAACAGCCACTGTGGAAAACGTTATAGAGTTACCTCAAAAAATTAAAAAAAGGAACTGCCTTATGAGCCAACTATTCCACTTCTGAGAATATATACAAAAAGACCTGAAACACTGATTCAGAAGAATATATTCACCCCTTTGTTCCTTGCAGCATTATTTATAGTAGCCAATATTTGGAAGCAGCCCAAGTGCCCATCAGTAGATGAGTGCATAAAAAAATAAGTTGTGCATTTACACAATGGAATACTACTCAGATGTAAAAAGAAGGAAATCTTACCCTTTGAGACAGCACAGATAGACCTGAGAGCATTATGCTAAGTGAAATAAGTCAGTCAGAGAAAGACAAGCAACATATGATTTCACTTACATGTGTGCTCTAATATATATATATATATATACACACACACATATATATATGCAAATAGACTGAACAGCAGATCAACCAAACAACAGAACAACCGATTGCTATGATGTGCTCTGACCACCAGGGGGTGCATGCGGAACATGGTGGGCATCGGCTGCAGCCGAATGGTAGAGCAGGTGAGCAGGGGTGCCAGACCAAGGCAAGGTGATGGTGCTGTCATCGGGGCAAGCCTTTGGTGGTTACTGAAAATTCTTTGCTGCCATGAGCTGCAATCCTGCCTGGTGCTTGTACCTGCTGCCTGCGCCAGCCCCACTCACACCTGCTGCCAGCTTCAGAGCTGCCGCTCCCACCCACAGCTGGTACCAGAGCCACCGTTTGCACCCATTGCTGGTGCCAGCCCCACTCACACCCACAACCGGTGCTGGAGCTGCCACCACACCCACTGCTGGTGATGGTCCTGCTCACACCCGCTGCCGGCACCTGGCACCAGTCCCAATCGCTCGGCGTCGTCAGCAGGTGCAAGTGGTGGCTGCCGGCCCTGATCACCCCAGAGGGATTCTCCAACTCCCCCTGATTCTGAGGGGCGATCGAGGCAGCAGCAGCCTCTTGCACCCACTGATGGTGCCAGCCCCACTCACACCTGCTGCTGGCGCTGGCCCCAATCACTCCGCACAGTCAGTGGGTACGAGCAGGGCCAGCACAGTCAGTGCATGGGAGCAGTGGCAGCGGAAGTAGGGCTGCCAGCAGAGAGGGAATGGTGGGGGTGTGGTGGGAGGGGGCAGGCAGGGGCACAGAGGATGGGCCGAGATGGCGCCTGTGCCTGCCGCAGCCTCATGGCCCACAGTTCCTTTCAAGGTGCACAAATTCGTGCTAATAAGACCAGACAGCCGAATGAATGTCCTTCCTGACATCCTTCTGGAAAAAGTCACGGTGGCTGCGAGGGCTGAGGGCAGATCACCATGGCAGCCAGCAGCGGCAGCAGTGGCAGGGTGATGGGGGCGGCACCTTCCCCTGATTGCCTGGTTGCCTTCCACAGAGGAAGGCCAGACTGCGGCTTAGGCCCTCTGCACCAGGCCTCTAGTCTATAATAATAGAAGTGTAATATGCTAATTAGACAGGACAGCCGAAAGACCTTCCAGATGAAGCCAGGCCTGCAAGGGCCAAGGCAAACTACCATGGCTGCAAGGGCCAGGGCAAGTTGCCACAGCTGCGAGGGCCAAGCCCCTTGCACGAATTTCATGCATCGGGCCTCTAGTGAATAAAATAAACAAAAATAACAAAATAGAAACAGACACTTAGATACAGAGAACAGACCGAAAGCTGTCAGAGGGGAGAGGGCTTGCAGGGCTGGGTGAAATAGGTGATGGAATTAAGCAAACACAAAAAAACTCAGACACAGAAAACAGTCTGATGATTTCCAGAAGGAAAGGGGGCTGGAGGCGGTACTAGAGGGAAAATGGGGGATAAATGGTGATGGATAAATGGATCTGACTTTGTGTGGCAAACACACAATACAGTATCCAGATAATGTATTATAGAATTGTACACTTGAAACCTATATAATTTTATTAAAGAATGTAACCCCAATAAATTCAATAAAAATGTCACAGGTATACTTAATAGAACTAAATGCACCAAGCTCATTACTTACTTATAGGGTCTATAAATGTTATTTCCACACATACATTTGACAAAAATTGAACCTATTTAAAATTATGGAGGAATGTTTTCTGTGCTACAAAAAAGTTTGTACTTTCCAGCATGCTACTTTTCCAAGATAATCAAGAGTACAAGGCATCTCTTCTTTATGAAAAGAGGCTGGTGGTGACTCTTTTTTTCCAGTGGAACCATGACCAGATTTGACTTCATTGTTCACATCAAAAATTGTTTTACAGGAGCCAAAACCGGTTTGGCTCAGTGGATAGAGCGTCGGCCTGCAGACTGAAAGGTCCCAGGTTCGATTCCAGTCAAGGGCATGTACCTTGGTTGCGGGCACATCCCTGGTAGGAGATGTGCAGGAGGCAGCTGATCGATGTTTCTCTCTCATCGATGTTTCTAACTCTCTATCTCTCTCCCTTCCTCTCTGTAAAAAATCAATAAAATATATTTTAAAAAAAATTTCTTAAAAAAAAAATTGTTTTACAGGAAAAGTCAAAGAGCTCATTACATAAGATAGCACATTTTCTAAAGGTCATCACCCTCCAGGCATCAAATGATTTGTACAGGCAATAGGCACATTCATTGCTCCAAAGGTTCCTTTATTGGCTGGTCCCATGAACAAAGCAGCAGTTGTCTTTCAGTAAAGCAGTAGGATACTTAAACAAAAGTTATTTTTTCCTTAAGTGATTATAGAACCAAATTGGATTAAAAATATCTTGATTTTAGGGAACCAGCTCTCCCATCCTATCTAATAAAAGACAAAAAGGGTAGTTGACCTTACCTTTGCTACGCTTCCCATTGGCCAATCAGGGTGATATGCAAATTAACCGCCAACCAAGATGGCGGCTGGCAGCCATGCAGCTGAAGCAAGCAGGAGGCTTGCTTGCTCCAGTGATGGAGGAAGCCAAGGTTTACCACCTGTCGCGGCCTGGCTCTGAGATCTGAAAGCAACAAAGTTTCAATTATAGAAGCTAAACAAACCCCAGATACCTGCTTTCAGCAGGCCATGGCCTGAGAGCTGGAGCTGGCTCTCAGCTCCAGTGACAGCAACAAAATTTCAATTATAGAAGGTAAATCCCAGAATAAAAAAAAAAGAGAAAAAGGAGAGGCTGGGAGCTTCAGTCACTGGCCACCCTGTAAAAGGCCCTCAGCCCCTCACCCAGACTGGCCAGGCACTCCAGTGGGGACCCCCACCCTGAATGGGGTGTGACTAGCTGCAAATAGCCATCAGCCCCTCACCCAGGCTGGCCAGGCACCCAAGCAGGACCCCCACCCTGATCCAGGACACCCTTCAGGGCAAACCAGCTGGCCCCCACCTGTGCACCAGGCCTCTATCCTATATAGTAAAAGGGTAATATGCAAACTGACCCTAACAGCAGAAAGACTGGGAATGACTGGTCACTATGACACACACTGACCACCAGGGGGCAGATGCTCAATGCAGGAGCTGTCCCCTGGTGGTCAGTGCGCTCCCACAGAGGGAACTCTGCTCAGCCACAAGTCAGGCTGATGGCTGCCAGTACAGCGGTGGTGGCGGGAGCCTCTCCTGTCTCCTCAGCAGCGCTAAGGATGTCCGACTGCAGCTTAGGCCTGCTCCCCGCTGTCAAGTGGACATCCCCTGAGGGCTGCCAGGCTTCCAGAGGGATGTCTGATTGCCATCTTAGGCCCAATCCCTCAGCGAGCAGGCCTAAGCCAGCAGGTGATCATCCCCCAAGGGGTCCCAGACTGCGAGAGGTCACAGGCCGGGCTGAGGACCAGCCCCCCCCCCCCCACTGAGTGCACAAATTTTTGTGCACCAGGCCTCTAATCTATATATATAAAACCCTAATATGCAAATAGACCAAATGGTGGAACAACTGAACAATCGGTTGCTATGACATGTGCTGACCACCAGGGGCATGTACAGAACATGGTGGGCAATTGGTGATGGTGAGATGGTGGAGCAGGTTAGCGGGGGCGCCAGACCAAGGTGGAGCACCGGTTGCTGTCATCAGGGCCAGCCTCTGGTGGTTACTGAAAATTTTTTGTTCCCGCATGCCAATGTCCCGCCTGGCACTCTCACCTGCTGCTGGTGCCTGGCGCCATCCCTGATAGCTTGGCACCGTCAGCGGGTACAAGTGGTGGCTGTAAGCCCCAATTGTCCCTGAGGGCTTCTCCATCTCCCCCTGCTCCTGAGGGGCAATCAGGGCAGCAGCAGCCATTCGTATCTGCTGACACCACTGGACCATCTTGCATGTGCTGCTGGTGCCAGCCCCAATTGCTCCATACTGTCAGCAGGTGCTAGCAGGGCCAGCGCCATCAGCACATGGGAGTGGCAGCAGCGGGAGCAGGGCTGCCAGCAGACAGGGTACCTGGGGCCACGGCAGGAGGGGCCAAGAAGGGGTGCAGGGGATGGGCTGAGACCTGCCCCTGTGCCTACCACAGCCTCACGGCCCACAGTTCCTTTCAAGGTGCATGGATTCATGCACTTGGACCCTAGTTTTTTAGTGTCCAAATATTCCTCAATTTTATTTTATTGTTTATTGGTTTCAGAGAGTAAGGGAGAGGGAAAGATAGAAATATCAGTGATGAGAGAGAATCATGGATCGGCTGCCTTCTGCATGCTCCACACTGGGGATTAAGCCTGAAACCTGGGCATTTGCCCTGACCAGTAATTGAATCATTACCTCCTGGTTCATAGGTCAATACTCAATCAATAAACCACTCCGGCCAGGCAAATATTCCTCATGTTTAAAAAGCAATGTGTAAAATAACAAAGGACAGCACACACAAGATGCACGTGCCCATAAACATGCCCCTCAGCAAGCAGTAGAGTTGGATGCACTGAAACCCTAGCCAGGCCCTATGGCCACACAAAGAATTAGAAATTCCTTTTACGGGTCCCAAAGAAACCTGACTGAGCATCACATCCCAAAATTTTAATATGGGGGGGAAAGAAACAGAAAGTCCGTGTATGTGACTCACCATTTCAAAGTCTGGTCCCCAGAAACACTCAATGCTGACCAAGGTAAAAGAAAATGCTGGGTATGAAAATGCTTAGTAAACTGTAGAGTCTGGCATAAATGTGACATATTATTCCCAAGTGGAGCCAGACACTTCAGAGAACCCCAGCCTTGGTTTAAAGTTTGGTAGTGAGGAGGTGATAATAATGGGCAGTTCAGCAGTTTCTAAATTGACTGCAGATTTTAATTATTATTAAATAGAGGTCCAGTGCATGAATTCATGCACCAGTGGGGTCCCTTGGCCTGGCCTGCAGGATCAGGCTGAAATCGACTCTCCAACATCCCCCGAGGGGTCCCAGATTGCGAGAGGGTGCAATCAGGGTCAGGGAGAGATGCAGGAAGTTGGCCAGCCGGGGAGGGCTCCAGGACGTGTCCAGCCTATCTCACTCAGTCCTGATCCCCCAGCAGCAAGCTAACCAACCTACCTGTCAGAGCGTCTTCCCCCTGGTGGTCAGTGCATGTCATAGCAACTGGTTGGCGGGTCAACTATCTGCCCCCTCGTGGTCAGTGCACATCATAGAGAGCAGTTGAGTGGCCTTAGCATGTTATTAGCATATTACGCTTTGATTGGTTGAACGGACAACCGGACGACTGGACACTTAGCATATTAGGCTTTTATTATATAGGATTTCCAAATGATCTGGTCTCTCTTTGTGTTCAGTGTGAATAGTGAAATTGCAGCAACCAGAATACAATACAAAAAGCTCAAATAAAATGAAACATAAAGACATGTTCCATGGATAAATAAATATGGTAATTTATAAAGTGGAATCAAACTCACCATTGAAAAAGAAAGAATTATGATGCAAATCAAACAACATGGATGAATCTTTAAAACATTATAAGAAACTGAAAAAGCCAGACACAAAAGAGAACATACTGTATGATTCCATTTATATGAAGATCAAGAACAGTCACAACTAATCTATAGTGACAGAAATTACCAGAGTTGTAGGGAATAGGGGACAGATTGGACTGGAGGTAGAGCGAAGAAACTTGTCAGAAGTGAAGAGAATATCTCCATCTTTACTGGATAGTGTGTAAACATGTGTATACACATGTTAAACCTCATCCAATTCTACAGTTGAGATCTGTCTTCCCTAAGCCTGAGATTCTCAGAGGCTCGCCCTAGGGGAGGGGTTGATGGGGCAGGAGACCTTGGAGAGGGTCAGGTGAAGGAGAACAGGACTCTTTTCCAGCTCTGCTACAAACTACTCAGGGAACACTGAAACATTTTTTTTCTTGATTCATCTAATCAAATTGAATAATTATCTGGAAACACATTTTTTAACCTGACTTTATTATCCCAGAGGAAACTTATCTTGGCAACTTCCTAAACTATCCAGGGAACCCACTTGCAGAATATTCATGGCCAGATAAGTTATCCACAAAGTCACCTCACCAATAATGTAAATTACTGCCCAGAAGTGCTTAACAGCCTGAAATCTAAAACTCTAGTCAGTGGGCAGGCCTTCAATAGCCACAGTGTTATATAACATCCCCCACTGAAGTGGTTGGATCTTAGACCAACATAAAAGTCAGAGATGAAACAAATTGAATTATTCCTGAATAATATATCATAACTGGACTTACAGAAATACCATTTCCTTTCCTTTTGGTCAATGCACTAAGATTCCCATTTATCTGTTCCTCTAGACCCGTGGTCGGCAAACCACGGCTCGTGAGCCACATGTGGCTCTTTGGCCCCTTGAGTGTGAGTCTTCCACAAAATATCACCACACTCAAGGGGCCAAAGAGCTGCATTTGGCTCGTGAGCTGTGGTTTGCCAAGCCGCAAGTTTGCCGACCACTGCTCTAGACAAAAACAGTGGAACAGTTGACAGTGGTTACATCTGGGGAGAGGAACACAGGCAGCCATCTCTTTCTTACCCACCTCTGTGTTTGTTTTTAAAATTAGTATGTTGTTTTTATAACCACAATAAAAGGACCAAGGATATAATAAATACTTCTAGGATAAGACAGAGATGACTAGATAATTATTACAGTCAACACCCACTTTGTTGTCTATATTTTGTAAAAAACATAAACCTGGACAGATTTGTCCAAAGATAATGTTATAAAAACCACTTAGAACAACAACAACAAACAACATTGACAGCAGTTTCTTTTCTTCTCATTCAATTTCTGAGACAAGTTGTTATGTGAGTAGTATGAAACTTAAGGTTTTTATAGAAAAAAAAAATCAACCGATGTCCATAGGATTTTCTTGCTATTTTGACATTCTAGTTATATAATGTAGCAGATAACATCAGGCAGTTGAATTGCCAGGCTTGTTCATTCACTATTCCTACAAAGATCAACAACATAACAATGAGTGAATCCTTCAAGCCTTTACTTTAAAATATAATATTGAAATAAAACAATTCAATTTTGAGTAAGACTCAATTGAAAAGGTGCCTCCCTGAAACCCAGTAGAAGTTTTGGTACTTGGGCTTTTACTAGTATAGCTTTGAACTTTCCACCAAATTAGGAGCACAGACTCCAATGTATTAATGAGTAAATTTAGCATCACAGTATGCCAAGATCTCTGTGCATGTTGAACTTCAAAATGCAACATGAGCAAAAGCTAAAAATAATCACAAATAACTCAGATCACATCATATATGTCAGACTAGAAAGAAAGATATTTTATCTTGAATGAGAAAGAGTACTTAACACAAAAGGTTGTTATATGGGATCAAGCCAAACAAAAGCATTTTAGAACACATGCCCTGTACTCAGGCATCTGAGATTACTTCTTTAATAATGTCAAATTATATAATACTAGATGCCTGGTGCAGGAAATTCCTGCACTTTGGGGGGGGAGGGGGAGTCCCTCAGTCCAGACTGTGCCCTGTTGTAGTCTGAGAGCCCTTGGGGGATGTCCGACTGACGGGGAGCGGGCCTAAGCTGGCAGTCGGACATTTTAGCATATCAGGGGGCAGCTCCTGCATTGAACATCTGCCCCCTGGTGGTCAGTGTGTGTCATAGCAACCAGTCGTTCCGCCATTCAGTTGATTTGCATATTAACCTTTTATTATATAGGATTAATGAATGTTCCTTCCTCACCACCACTTCTTACTTCCAGAGAAGTAACATTGAGTATGTGGGCAAACAGCTCTCCATGGACTGCCTGCCATGGGTCAGCACTCTGTGATACGCAGAAGACACAAGGCACAACTACAGATCTCTAGTGCTTGAGTAAAGAATGCTACAACAGAAAAACATTAGAAAACCCAGGACAGTGCGGAATTCTGTAACGCAGAGCGCAAGAACTCTAGGAGCTGTATAACAGCCTGTGACATGGGCTTCCAGGGAACAAAGGGAGCACTCATTTCTTCGTTCCCACTTTTTTCTGCTCAATCTAGAGGCTGAGGGGAGGGGTTGGCAGGGGAAGTGGAACAGGAATAAGGAGGTCCTAAAGACATTCTAGGAACCATATCATAAATACAGGGGTTTGGAAATGAATGCTTTTGTAAAGGTACTTGACAAGGAATTCAAGGGCAACACACAGCAGCCAAATTTATTTTGGGCGCAGGTAACTTTGGAGGTTCAGTGAGAATGAGTTAGAATTAGAGGAGGCTGTGACTGGCAGCTGTGAGCCTAACTGGGAGAGAGACGATGGCTGATGGCCGTAGAGCTGGGGAGAAAGGAATCGATTCCAAGAGCGACTTGCAGGCCTTGGCCTTCCTTGCATGTGCGGAATGGGGGGAGGGATGGAGTCATCTGTGAGTGAAGAATGGCATGGTGCTTCAGAGCAGAGGCTCTGGTTTTCCCATTTGTTAGTGTGTGGCCCTCACCAAACTCCTCAAACCGCTGTCCCTTGGTTTATTCATTTCTAAAGTGTAAATAATGGCAAGGCCCGCCTTATAGAGAGCTTATGAAGATTCAAGGTGATAATGCACATAAGCAACTCAACTATTACCTGGTGTTCATTAGCCGCTAGGACATAGGCTCACTTGCTGCAACAGGAGCCTTAAACTAAGGTGGCTTCAGTAAGGTAGAGTGCATGTTTCTGATACCCAGGGGTAAGCAGTCCTTGCAAGGCAAGCTAGATGGCCGAGGACCCTTTGATCTTGTTGTTCTACCATCATTAAGATGACACACTTATCCTAATGGCCCACGACCTCTCCATCTCAGCCATTGGGAACAAGGAAAAGAAAGGTAAGAAGGAATGGCGTGTACAGCTAACATGCAGGAGTTGTGTCACTAGTAGAAAAGGGGAGAGTGCATACCAGGAGGAGAGTTGGCAGCTAGCGATATTCAATGTATGTCAATGTTATTTAAGGCATAGAACAACTGCTTGAAGGAGAAAAGAAAAGTAGGAAGAAAGCATTTCTTGTGGGTGAGACTTGGTGAACTTAAGACCAAATATTTCCAATGTTTTATTGAAGGAGAAGGATTCAGACAAAACTGTATTACATAAGAATAATGAGAACCCAAAGGGTTTGATCTCCATGTAATTGGATATTGCAAAAATTAAAGTAGTTAAAACAAAGCTACAGGAACCCCCAAATATTATTCATGAACCATTTTCAAAGAGAGAGGGGACTATATCCTAATATTGAAAAAAAAAAGTGAGTAAGGGAGTTTCTATAGATACTCCTCTTATGATGCAATGCATGACAACATCAGGGAAATATTAATGATTTTCTTCTTCTCATGAAATGTTTTCAAAAAGTCATGAATATTTATGCCAGTGTATGAACGCTTGACTTGTTTTTAGGTAGCTCATGACATATGTGATATCTCATCTGAGTCACAGATTCCAAGAAAGTGTGCCGGCCATTGCATGGTTACAAAGGTTTGCTGCCCCCCTGTGGCTGTCACCTATGACTGCAGGGACCATTGGTCATCCACTACCTTATATATGCCTTCAAACCCCAAACTTTGATCCAATCTTTATCTCTCATCCAATATAGCAGACTAACAGTTAGCTTTCTGTGTTTATGATTATTATTGCTTTTAAACCTGGCCCTAATTTGAGTCTATAGAAAGTTTCTTTTTCATATCCCTGAGTGACGGAGTCAAGTTTCTATCTCAAAATGTAACTTACTTTCATCCCTGCAGACTGTACGGGTTATTTTTAGCTCTTTATGGTTTAGCCAAAAGCAAAATCAACAATCCTCAATGCCTGCTGTTTCACAAGAGGAGAGAGATGATTTTCTGGACAGGGCACTTCCCCAAGCAAGAATGTCCTGTAAGTAAGTCCAGATAAGCAACAGCAGCTGCACAGGCCCTTAAGTAGGTCTCCTAGGTACAGCCGCTCAAACCCCTGCAGCGCAGTTGACACAAGCTCAGCATCTAGCCTCCTGATGCAGGACAGATAACCCAGGGCTGATCCTCAGGTGGGTCATTATACCTACTTTCTAACTTAAAATCAGTCCTTTTGTTATAAAGACCCATAGACTACAAGTCCAAATGGCCCCTGGCTGCGTTTTTTGTTATCAGTACAAGCGCGTAATACAATTGCTTTTCCAATTTCCAGTGAGGTGGGAGTGCATTGAGAAGTCCTCCACCACTCCCTGCCTACTGCACATCCATCCAGTCAGGTGGTCAGTGGAGCTTTCTGGGGCTCAGAGAGCAGCAACTTGGCCATTTCCTATTCACAGATAGATTAATGTGGTGAAGGTTTTAATGTAAACTTGAACAATGGAGCAAAGATATTATTAGCAAAATAATGTAAGGGTTATTATTCTACAGGAAATAGAATACAAATCCTATTAATGGGCAGAACGGAAATCAATCTCATGGTCGCAAGGTGTGTTTATTCCTCAATACTTTAGGAAAAAACCACCACCACCCACAGGATCAGAGCTCCTCCCCACCCCTCCCCCCTCAATTACTCAGACACAGAGGTTTGTTTTTTTCCAGAAGACAAAGCCATTGACTTTTAGTGGGTGCCTTGAGGCTTTGGAACTAAACAAACACACAAGCGCAGCTGGTGTGGCTCAGCAGTTGAGCATGGGCCCAGGAACCAAGAGGGCACCGGTTTGATTCCTGGTCAGGGCACATGCCCGGGCTGTGGGCTCAATCCACAGTGGGGGTGCATGCAGGAGGCAGCCTGTTGATGATGTTCCTCTCTCATCTCATGGATGTTTCTATCTCTCTATCCACTTCCCTTCCTCTCTCTCTAAAAATCAGTAAAAACACATAAAAATAAATAAAAATTAAAACACACACACAAACTAGTAAAGTTTTTTCATTAATCCATAAAGAAGTGAGGGCATTAGGAGAGAGAAGCACATATTACTTTTTTTTATTTTTAAGTTATATTTCTTTAGAGTTTCTACCAATTCTTGAATCAAAATTGTTGGTTTTCTGGTTTTGTTTTGTTTTGGTTTGGTTTTGGTTGTGTGTGTGTGTGTTTTCAGAAAAGTTAATTCATCTTAGCTCTCTTTTCAAATGTGTTGGTATAAATACAGGGTGTCCCAAAAAAATGTATACATATTTTAACAACTGATTTTCTGTTACATTTTGAAAATTTCAAACTACTAAAAAGTAAGAAGTGAAAAGTGGTTTTTTTACTATCTCTACTACACTGTTTTCATTTGCCTTTCTAACCTCAGTTTTTATGAGTTTCTTTTTAAAAATGACTTCTTTGTGGTTATTTTACTGTCTTCCTTTGTTCCCTGCTTTTACCACCTTTTAGTGACTGATTTCTTGCTCGGTGCTTTGTAGGTTCAGGATGTCTACTTCAGGGGACGTATTGATATTTTTCTTTTGCCCTAATATGTAATCAATATGTGTGTGTTAATCCTTCATAGTCAACTTACTTTTAACTGGAGCCAATTTTTAGCAAATTTATATATTTACAATTCAAAAGAAAGTAGAAAAATAGATACACATTTTCAAAGCAATATCAAGAAAAATAGAGCCTGAACTTCAAAAAAAGATGTTGATGGATCATTAAATTATGGAGTTCAGTGGGTTCCAAACCTGAGCCTTCATCATTCTTCCACCTTCATTCCTAAGTCACTGTTATGGGCTGAAATGTATCCTCCAAAAATTTGTCAATTGAAGTTTCAACACCCAGTACCTTAGAATGTAACCCTATTTGGGCATAAGGTCCTTAAAGTGGTGATTCAGTTGAAGTGAGTCCATTACAGTGTGGGTTCCAAATCCAATAGAATGGATGTCCCTTTAAGGAGAGGAAGAGACACCACCGTGCGTGCACAGGGAAAAAGGCCATGAGAGGACACAGTGAGAAGACGGTCATCGGCAAGACGAGGGGAGGGTCCTCAGGAGAAACCACACATGCTGGAGACTTGATCTTAGACTTCCAGCCTGCAGAGCTGGGAGAAAGGGGTTTCTGTTGTGCCACCCAGTTGCAATGTGGCAGCCCTAGCTAGTTAGGTCAATCACTCACAGACCGCAGTTCCCACCACGCCCTTCACGGAGGCCAACAGCATTTACATTTACTATTTATCAGCCACACTTGCACTGTCGCTTTCCTTAGGGCAAAGAAGTATTTCTCAGGATCCTTGCTTTAATCTTATGTAAAAAAATGCCCCAGTTAGATCACTTCACTCATTATGGAACTTGTCTGTTCCCAAAAGACATTAACTCATTCCTGTAATGTGTTCATTCTCTTCTCTCTGCTGGAAGTTTACCGCACCCACAGCTGAACAAACAGGGCAGGAGCTCGTCCAAGGCCATGCATTCAGCTCTCTTGACTACTGTTTCAATGTCTTTTTCCACTCACTACACTACCCAGTTCCCAACTTCAAGGGTTTGTGTAGGGAACTTACTCTTCTCTTCGTCCCTACAAATAGAATTGGATGATAGTCCAAGGACTATTTTGTGAAAATAAACATTCCTGAAGCCCATCACAAGGTTTGATACCTTTTCATCTAGAAGGATTCAGCGTTACTTTATAGTAAATAATACAATGTAGGAAGAGGATATTCTGCATTTCTGAAAATACAATGGTGTCTACAGGTCATTCCTTTTCTGGTAAAAAAAAAAAAGAATTTTTTAGTTCTGGCAAATTTAAAGATGTTGCTAAGACAGAGAGAATATTGAAAGTTTAAAACTGAAATTCACTTGCTATGGAAACTGCTTGAGGCTTGTACTATCTTTAAATGTCTTTGACTGAAAGTCATTATATAGTTATGTAATAAGTCATTGCATTATAAATCAATGGAACTCGTAGCTTTCCTTTGAAGGGATTGAAATGAGAATGGGATTGATAGTGAACGGGAGAAAGTATTTGATTTTTTCTGTTTAAAAAAACACTTTTGTTATTTTTTCCATCTTCCAGGTTCATTAAAGTTAATGTAAATACGTTTTAAAAAAAGAAAGAAAATACCCATCTACACGTCGCCACACCCAGCAATGACCAATATTGCTAATTTGGTGTATATACTTTTAATCATTTTTGTATAGATATAAATATTTTTAATGAGAATTATTTTTAAATTAGTGTTTTAGGTTTTTTTTTTTTTTAGAAGAAAGCCTTAAGACAAGGATTTGAGTGTACATAATAAACTTCAGTGGTGATGCCAGGAAACACAGGTAGGAGAGGAGAGATGTGAGAGAGGGAAGGAAAGCTGCCAATAAGAGGGTAAACCCCTGGGGAGTTACTCCTGTGAGTAACTGAAGCTGATCTCAATGAGGAACTCTGGGAGTCAGTATGGAACATGGGTCTCAACTTTATTTCAACCAAGGGGTGAATGACCTAGGTCCTTTGTACGCGAGCTCCATCAATTACTGGGCGAGGGGCATCATTCTTCATCACTTCTGGCCTGGTAAGCACATGGACGAAGCTCAGGCAAACAGAAGCAGATGCTAGTAACTGAAAGTACAGCAAGCATACGCTGCAATAGTGAGGGTGAAGGCATTTGGCTGTGGCACACACAGCATCCACCACAACTGGAATGCTGTTTGATAACCTGCCTCACTCACTTATGTGCAGAAAGCGGCCCATTGTCTTCACTAGCAGAGAAGTGCAAACAAGGATCCCAGAAGGCTGGTGAACCTTGAACCCATGGCAAGGGCCAGAGTTTTGCACCGATTGTCTAGTCCTGGAAATGGGGGCTCAAGCTATTTCCTGATCAAATAGTCTCAGAGTAAATCCTTCTAATATTTACTGACCTTTAAGATAGTCTGTCTGTTACCGCAATTACCTGCCTAATAGCTAGATGTGTATCCAAAATTGAATAAAAGGCAGGTGAGGCCTGGGCACCATGGAAGTCCTTCCCCTTGATTTGGGCTTCCCCCCTGGCTCCCCAATATTTACAAATTGTCTCTTGTCTCATCACTTTCATTTGTGTGTGGCCCCTCCTCCAGATCCTGAACTCTGAACCACGCAGGAGGTACACATATATGTACATTGAATTTTTTTCAAGATATGAAGTGGTCTCAGTATAATACTAATCGTCACTTCTTTTGGTTGCAAACTAATCTATTGAATGACTACATCAATCTCTATTTATGGGCACTTAGGGTTTCCATTTTTTCATTATAATATAAAAATTGTGATAAACATTGTATTGAAATATTTTGTGCAACTATAGCAATATCATTATTATAAATAATTCAAATGTGAATTACTGCATCAAAGAATATGCAGAATTTTATGGCTTTTGATTTGCATCGCAAAGCTGCTCTCTGGAAAGATTGTACTGATTTACACAATTAACAATGTATGTTATTTCTATTGTTTCCTGCCCAATATTGAGCCAAAGGAACATGGTTGCCCCAAAGAGCCATGAGGGTGATGCTGCCTTCTCAGGGAGCTTGGATGTCAGAGCATCAAACCAAAGGTGAATATTCTTGAGACTTATGATCTAATGAAATTTGCCTTGTCTGGTTTAGACTTACTTGGATCTGTAACCCTTTTTTCCTTCATCTTTCTCCCTTTTTGAATAGGAATGTTTACCTGTTGCCTGTCTACTATTGTATTTTGAAAGCACATAACTTGTCTGGTTTCACATGTGTAGAGTTGTGAACTGTGCTCAGCACGGCCAGGTTCAGTGAGCCTGAGGAGGGGCGGTGAAGGATTAAAGACAGACAAGAGAATACAGCTGGGGCTATGTGTATCTCTTGTGCCTGGATGAGGACACAGAGCCAAAGCTTTATGTTATAGTCAGAGCACACAAAGCAAAACAAGGGAAGTGGTCAACATGTTTACAATGTTCTTTCAAGTTTCACCTTGTTTTGGCAGCACTTGCTGCACCTCCCACAGCCCATTTGCTACCTAGGAACAAGGGAGGACTATAAGGTCAAGCTTTATTATGCTAGGAGGGCTCTGCCCTCCAAGCTGGAACTTGTTTGTGGCCCTGCCACAGGTCAGTCTGAGGCTTGACCCCATGGCTGCTCCCTCAAAGTTGGAGAAGAATTTTGCCTCAAGATGAATCATATCTTGAATCTCATTCACATCTGATTTAAATGACATTTAGGTGAGACTTTGGACTTTACACTTCGGAGTTGATACTAGAATGAGTTAAAACATTGGGGTCCATTAGAATGGAATGGATGTATTTTGCATGAGAGAAGAACATAAACTTGGGGAAAGGGGGGCATTGGTCAATGCTATAGACTGAACTGTGTCCCTCTAAAATTTATATGATGAAGCTTTAACCACCAATGTGATGATAATTAGAGATGGAGTTTTGGGAGGTAATTAGGTTTAGATGAGGTCATGAGTTGGAAGAGACACAAGAGGTATCTTCTCTGCTCTCTTCTTTATTTTCTCTTTTCTTCTTCTTCTTCTTCTTCTTCTTCTTCTTCTTCTTCTTCTTCTTCTTCTTCTTCTTCTTTCTCTCTCTCTCTCTCTCTCTCTCTCTCTCTCTCTCTCTCTCTCTCTCTCTCTCTCTCTCCATGCCCTACAATGTAAGGACACAGCAAGAAGACAGTCATCTGCAATCTAGGAAGGTAGCTCTCACCAGGACTCTAACATGCTGACACCCTGGCCTTGGACTTCCCAGCCTAAAGAACAATTAGAAATAATGTTCTGTTGTTTAAGCCACCCAGTCTACAGACTGTGGTGTTCTACCATGGCAGCTTGAGCAGACTAATACACCTGGTTTAATTCCAGGCTTGAGATCTGATGCCTCCTAACCATGTACTGGCTAGTGCAGGTAGACCAGATGAGAACTAAATTAGAGAAACAGGGTAGTGGAACTGGTGGTAATACAGGGAGTTAGTTTATTGACTAATGCAAAGCAGGAGACAGCACAGAGCGAGGAAAATATATTTTTCCCTTTCAATTCTCTTCCATAGACTAAGGTGTGATTTCCCCTTACGATCCTCTGGGAAGTTAAGAATACCAAGCAAACATGCCCTTTGAACAACCTGCTGGGTCTGTTGCCAGCTCACTGTGTTTCATATCTTTTTTGACTCACTTCTCTTTTATCCTCTATCTTACCACACAAGTGTTTGTACCTCTTTAGGCAGCAACACCTAATTGTTGCCTCAGGTGCTTCTTTTCTAAGGGACCCAGAATAAGAAACATATATTTATAAAGACACTATATTTTATTATGATAAGAATAAAGTTCAATAAACTTCTAGAAAGCAAAAATAATATGTGTAAAAATTATTGAATTGGGTTATTTTATGTTTGAGATGGCTATCCAGATACCTTTAAACTATAAGCACTTAAGTTTCCAATTATACCCTTGTATAAAAGCATGATCTGAATAATAACATATGCTCAATTAGATTCATGACTTTTAGAGAAGTATACCCAAATAATATGAATTAATAACAAAGTATAAATTTAGTGGGAGACCTCAAGTATAGAGTCTTAAACAGATTTAATATTTTTACTGACATAGATTTATTTAAAAAACTAAATTGAATGTGAAAATAATAGAAAATTAAGAAAAATAAATAATATTGTAAACAATAAATTGAAATTCCAAAAGATCTCATTCTATAATGTAAAGTATCTCCATCTTACAGTGAATACTGAAATATGTTGCCAACATTAATTATAACAAAGATAAATCTGAAGCCCTGAATTTTGGTTCAGAAAATTAAGGGTATAAGAACCGTGTAGAAAAAAACTGTTTTGACCAAAGGTTAATACTAGGGATTTTAGTTGATCACAAAATTCATGTGAACACCTTTAAAAGTACAACCCAATCTTATGCTGTATTAAGGTGCACTTCATTCCAATAACCCAAAAGGAATGATTCATTATTTCCTATTTTGTAAGGCTTCTTAGGAATATTATATGCAGCTCTGGGAGCCACTGTGATTTGGAACACTGTTAAAATAGTCAACATATTTAGGGAAATAAAGTCTGAAAAATTAAGAATCTAATAAACAACACAAAAAGTAAATCATTGAAGGGAGTAGGATTACTTAATCTAAAGAACCAAAGACACCTGGGTTATTTTATAGGAATATTTATCTTCCAATAGTTGAAGGACTATTATTTGTCTTCAGATAGTTGAAGGACTATTATTTATCTTCAAATAGTTGAAGGACTCTTATTAGAAAAAAATATATAGACTTGCAGATTTCAAATAATTCTAAGAGAAATTTCCAATGGCGATACCCAAACTTAAGTAGTGATGACCTCCCCATAATTAGAAGTTTCCAAATAGAGGCTGGATGACCATTTGATGAGATGTTACTACCATGCATTGTGGGTGGAATGGAGGCACAATGCCCTCTATGATCCTCTTCAACCCTGTTACCTGCTGGAAGATCCTCAAAACATCCTTCTTTAATGGTGTAATTTTGAACATTTTAGGTCATAGAAACAACCTGTAAAATATCATTTAAAACACATTACCATTGAAACTCACCTCAGAAAATTAGTTTTTAAGTAATAAAAAGCTGTACTCATCTTCAAAGCCTAAGGCAACTAGACACCTATATTACACTATGAACAAAATGTATTCTTGTGTTAAATGTAATGGGCAACTAAGAAGCTTTAATATCCAGGAAAAGAAGATGCAGGGTGCTGATATAACTAGAACTGAAATATGATTCGGGGGAAAGATATGTCTGGGGGTTTTATTGTTGTTTGTTTGTTTGTTTGTTTGTTTGTTTTTATCAAAGCTGGGGCTGTCACAGTGAGGGTGGGAATTCCTAGGGGCAAAGGGTAGCACAAGGATCTCTCACCCCGAACCGCTGAGAGTGACAAAGCAAAGGAGTGCCCAAAGCCTTTAAAGAAAACCTGTCAGCAAAGCCAGGAGTTGACTCAGAAGAATTATGCAATAAAAAGACCACACAAACAGGTATGAGAAATGAGGTGTGGAGCCAAGAATCTGGCCAGGGAGATAAAAACAGGGCCTGGTAACAGCAGAGAATTGTGTTCCCTTGATACCCATTTAGATGAAGTTTTCTGGACACGAGGATGGACGTTCATAGCATGAAAAACAAAAAGTAAATATAAAAGAAAAGAAAGAAAGAATTTGTTTTATAACCTGTTACCAGAGACTTCTTCTGAATGAGATTATAATATTTTTTTTTCTTTTTTGGAGGTGGGTAGGCAGTGATGTTTATATATCCTTTATTTTATAGGAAATTATAATTGAAAATAATTTTGTTGTGTTTAATGCTCTCACTGGCAATAGGAAGTACTAACAAATCTGGGCCAACCTCTTCAATTGTTTTCCTTTTAATTTCACCAGTCTGTGAAATTTTAAAATCTGGAAACAACTGGCTCAGAAAATCCATTTATGTTTGCAATTTAATTTTGTGAGGTAGTCAAGGTACTATGTTAAGTTTGGACTTAAAAAAGGTTTAAGAGTCAATTCATCTGGCAAATGCAGCCAATAACGGTACAAATTATTTTCTTCATGCCTTACAATTTTATTCATGTTGAAATATTCAAAAATTTAAAATAACATTAAAATATTATAAAAACTACTTAGGGTTTTTTAAAATTTTGTTTTACTGTGTTTATTAACTGCTTTGATAAATGCTAGGTAACTAGCTGTTTTTTTTTCCTGTGAGTAGTACATATTCGTTTATAAAATGCAAGTAAGGAAGAAGAAAAAAACAAGTTAATAATTTTTAATATTTAAATTTAGCAGACTTCAAGTATTAAGCATCATTACTCAGAAATATTTCTAAGTGCATACAAGAACTTCTTAATATTTCAACCTCAAATAAAATATGCCTTAGAATAAAATTATAGTTGAATTATGCAACTATGACTGAGTCCTGCTGGGTACTTATTCCAGCCATTATATCAGTTCTTTTGAGGATTAAAATAAATCATAAATATGAACTCTATGCATATTTACACTTGCAAAATTTAAGAGGCAATGTGTTAGCCATTAGGCCACAGACAAACATTTTTCTGAGCCTGAATCCAAATAGCATTATGAGGAAAATGATACAATGTATGATAACTGTGAGTTATTTTTATCATTTAAAATTATATCAGTCATGTCACAATACTAAAATGAAATCAAGCATAATTTAATTTAATAATATTCCTAAGCAAATAATTCAAATGCCTATCAAAATCTTCTAGTGTTTTACATCATCTTCAATTTTCACTGTGTGCAAATATGCTATAAAACATTGCCAGTTGATAAAATACTAGTTAATATATTGCCTACTCTCCTGTCTATCTACCCACCAATATTATATATGTACATATCAAACATGAAGAAATCAAACATGACATGCAACATTCACATAGAACATAGAAATGCCATTTCTGCAAGAACTAATTAGAAGCTCCAAAATAATGTGTCATTTTCTTACACTAACATGTTTCAAATTGAGAAAGCAGCATATGAACTGTAACTCTTAATTTGTGAACTGCCTTTGGGAATTAAATAAATTCTGGGTGACATAGGTGTTTTAAAATAACTTTGCATTTATTATTTTAAGTAATATTGAAGAAAATCTTCACACTCACTCACCACTATACTTTCAGCCTGATAAGGCAAGTGTCACCCAATAAGTGCTCGTTTATTATATAACATTTACATTAAATCATTCTGTTTTTCACATAATTTTTCCCTAGTCTGCTGCCTAAATCTGAGAAAAAAAAAATGGAACTTTCTCCCTGCATTATTTCCTTTGGCAGACAGCCATTGCCAGCAGCAGTGGGTTAAAAACATGCTCTGTGACTCTTAGAGTATTACTGGTGTTAGGCAGCCCAAATAGAATAAACATAAAGAAAATCACCTGAAGGCTTATTATAATCAAACTGGAGGCCTGGTGCATGAAATTTGTGCACAGGGTGCGGGGGAGGGTCCCTCAGCCTGGCCTGCATCCTCTGGCAATCTGGGACCCCTCGGAGGATGTCCAGCCACCAGCAGTCAGACATCCCTCTCACAATCCAGGACTCTGCATGCACTAGTGATCATGCTTTTCATACAGATGAAAGGCATCTTGCTGTTGTATGGGCAGCTACATTTTTTTGTCCTGATTATAAAAAGTATTGCATAACATGATCCTTCTCAGGCAGTAGTACCATTTTCCCCATCTTATGGGTGGAAAAACTGAAGCAGAGAGAAGTTACTGGTAAGTAACTTCATCCCCATGTAGAAAAAACAAGATGTGGACAGTTTGGAGATTCTTCTAATGAATTAGGGTTAAGCAGCCACAGATCTCCTTTTCAAATACTGCAGGAGCCACCTTCCTTGTTTAACTGTGTGTGGGATGTAGAAGTTTATAAGCTATGGCATAGTCACTTGTAATTCGGGACCCCGTGGGGGATGTCCGATTGCTGGTTCAGGCCAGATCTCCATGGAGTCTGCCTCCTGATGGTCAGTGCACATCATATTGACTGGTCGACCAGTCATTCCAGTCATTGCGTCATAATGGTTGCTTAGTCTTTTATATATATAGATTGCTAAATCTAGTGACAAAGAGGAAAAAACTTGAAAGGAGCCAGAATAAGAAATAAATTATTTCAGTGTAACAAAGAATAACTGCTGGTTTGTATCAGACACTGTGCAAGATAAAAGAAAATCAAATGGCAATCTTTAAAGAGATTAAGGGGTGAGAGAAGTACTCAATCTATAATTCTATATTCAGTCAAACATCTTTCGAAAATGAAGGCAAACAGAAAACTATAACAGACCTGCACTATAAGTGATGTTGAAGGAAGATCTTTATGCAAAAGAATGACACTAAGAAAAACAAACATATCTACAAAAGAGACAGCATCGCACGATAAGCGATGTTGAAAGTGGTAAATATTTGGGAAAATATAAAAATATATAGATTTTATTCGTTATTAAACTCTTTAAAACACACAGCACACCTTCTTTATTGTTCCTACATGGCTACACTATGTACTTTACACGTGTTCACTTGTGAGTATGTGAGCATAATGCTTATTCTGCTTGGTCTCTTGCAGTAACCTCCATGGCTCCCAACGTTCCTTGCTGCCAATGTCTCAGAAGTCCCTGTTATGGCATCTTTTGGAAGCTCAAGGGGTGCCCTGTAGAGAGAATTGTGGTTGCTGCTGATCAGGGTTCACTTTGTGTTAAAGAATGTGAAGCTTGTGACTGAGCATCCAATGACTTATCTGAATTAATTAATAGGGAATCCATGCAATGAGAAATATATATATGCTTGTTCAAAGTAAAAACAGTAACAATAGCAATGTATTGTAGAGTTTATAATCTATGCAAATTTAAATATATGGCCACATTGTTAAAAATTGGATGGATATTAAAGTATAATGCTGTAAGATTCATAGTTAGAATATGAAGTTATATAATATTATTTGAAGGTAGACTATGAAAGTTAAAAGTTTCATATTATAAACCCTAGAGTAATCACTAAAAAAATAAAACAAGGAAATGTAGATAAAATACCTATCTACACTAGTAGTGGAGATAAATGTAATCATAAAAAACACCCATTTCAAAAGGAGGTAGGAAATAAAGGAAAAGAGACAAAAACAAATGGGGCAAATAGAAACTAACCAGTAACATGAGAGATTCAATTCTACCTTATAGGTAATCACCTTAATTTTGAATGTTCAGAAAACACTAACTAAAAGGCAGAGGATATTGGACTGGATGAAAAGGCTAGACTCAAGTATATGCTATCTACTAGAAATTCACCTTCAATGTAAGACATTGGTTGAAGACAAGGGGAAAAGTTATGTAATGCAAACATTAATTATAAGAAATTTGGAGCTGCTGTTCATATGATAAAAGGTAGATTTCATAACAAGAAATACTACAATGAATAGAGAAAAAAAATCTCATAATGTTAGAGGGGTCAAATCACAAAGAAGGGATAAAAATGCTAAATATGTGCATGACCTAGTTCCAAAACAAATAAAGTAAACAGTGAAAGAATTATAGAAGAAATACACAAAATAATAAAATTGTGTTAAAGCCATAACTATGTTTGGAAATGGCAATATGTTGGTGGAACAAGAAGGCAGAGAAATCCATGGAAATATATGAGATGTGAAAAATAGCAAGAACCAAATTGGCCTAATTTACATGAACACTCTGCCCAATAACTGCAGAATATTTTTTTTTCCAAATTCGCCAACATACATCATATATTGATCCATAAAACAAATCCCAATAAATTTAAAAGGAACAACATCATACCAAGTATGTTCTATAACCATGTGCAATTAAATAAAGTAATGAAATGGAACATTATCTGGAAATTCCCCACACATTTGGAATTAAACAATACTTTTCTAAATAAGAAATCACAAGTATACAAAAAATTTTAAATGAATGAAAATAAAAACTCAGCACAATTTAATTTGAAGTTATAGCTATTGACTAAAAGTAATAATCTAAGTGTGACATGAAGAAGATGCTAAATAAAAAAAAAAAAAGAGCAAATTAAACCCAAGGTAATTAGAAGGGGGGGAAATAAGAAAATAAACCAGTAAAATATTTATCAGAAAAATTATAGATAAAATCAATCCAAATGAAGGATAAAACCTTTAGCTAGGCTAATCAAGAAAAAGGAGAGAGACAGAGAGAGAGAGAGAGAGAGAGAGAGAGAGAGAGAGAGAGAGAGAGAAAGAAGAAGAAGAAGAAGGAGGAGGAGGAGGAGGAGGAGGAGGAGGAGGAGGAGGAGGAGGAGGGGGAGGAGAAGGAGGAGGAGGAAGAAGAAGAGGAGGAGGAAAGAAAAGGAAAGGAAAAGAAAGAAAAGAAAAGAGATGATGATAGATAGATAGATAGATAGATAGATAGATAGATAGATAGATAGATAGCGATAGAAGCATAAAGAAAGAACACAAATTACCAATATCAAGGATGAAATGAGAAGACATCACTAGATTTCCTACAGACATTAAAAGGTTGTCAAGTGAACACTATAAACAAATTTATAACCATTAATATAATAACGTAGATGGAATGGCATGTGCCCATACTTTACCAACCACCTTAAGATTATGTATGTCTTGATTGGCCCAACTTTTCTTATATGACTACTTCTGTCATTGGAGGTTTAGTTCTCTAAAACCCTATGGATTATTAATACAAAGGTGATACTAAATAGGAAAAGAAAATATATGTCTACTCTACCACATGGTCCATGTTTAACCTTACTATTTCATATTTGACATTTGTATCATTGGTTAGTCCCTCTCTACAAATCAGTTTCTCTATATTTAAAAGCTATATCCTTCCTACCTAGGAAGAATGTAGAAAATTAGCCAATGAAATGCCTTGCCTAGGTCAAGCTCCATGATCTTTCCAGTGTCCTTTAAAATTTTCCAGTTCTTGACACAAACCCATAAGTGATGAAAGTTAAAAAAAATTGCAAATCTAGCTCCATCAAATTCTAGAGTCAGTTTTGAATTTGGCCACTGGAAAGTTAAGAAATTTAAAACTTTTAGCATGAAGTCTTTGGATCTTGGGTCCAGGTACATCTTTCCTGGGTATTTTCTTTGTCCCTGCCATCATGACCTGACACTGCACTCAGGTCATTGTAGGCTAGGATAATGGCTCTGCCCAATATTTCCAGTACAGCTCAGCCCTGGGCTCTATCATTGAGCCCTATCAGCTGAGACTTGACTCCTCTTAAGTGGCTCATTCGCTCAGTTACTGAGCCTTATTCTCCTGAGATTGTCTGGGATGTTTTTACTTTTCCTCAAAGTACAGTTATTATATATCACCAAGAAATAGCTGAAGGCTCTTCCTAAAAGAGCTTAGAATTATTAAATGACCTGCCTCCCTGAAAACATTATTTTTGAAAATAAGTTGGGTTAGGATATAAGAAATATGAAGTATCTTTTCTACACAGTAAAATCCGCACTTTTAATGCCATTTTTAAAAACGACCTAAAAATGTCTTACAGCAGATAATTATCACCATATTAATACATGAATATGCCTGGCTTTGGCTGTGTGAGCAGTTGAAAGCACTATTTTATTTAATCTTTATACAACTCTGCGAAGTAAATACTAAAACTTTCTCTTCATAAATGTGGAAATTAAGTAACTTGCCCAAATACATAGCTTGCTGAAACGCAAACTCTGTGGCATCATTAAACTTGTGGATTCAGTAGTTATTTTTAAATTATTACATAAATATAAGCAACAAACAAACAAACAAGAAAGAGTCTACCATAAATTTGAATTCTATTTACCAAATGAAGAGCATTACTACATGCTATGGACTGAATGTAACCCCAAAATTTCTATGTTGAAAGCCTAATCCCCAAGTTGGTGGTATTAGGCGATGGAGCTTTGGGCGGTGATTAGATTGTGAGGGCAGAACCCTCATGGGTATCAGTGCCCTTATAAACGGGACTCCACAGAGACCGCCTTGCTCTTATGGCATGTGAGGACAGAGGGAAAGACGGCCACGTATGAACCAGAAAGGCAGTCCTCATCACACACTAAACTTTAAACTTCCCAGACACCAGAACTGTGAGAAATAAATTCCTGTTGTTCATAAGCCACCAGTGTATGGTATTTTGCTATAGCAGTCCGAATGGTCTAAGACAGTGATGGCGAACCTATGACATGCGTGTCAGAGGTGACACGCGAACTCATTTTTTTGGTTGATTTTTCTTTGTTAAATGGCATTTAAATATATAAAATAAATATCAAAAATCTAAATCTTTGTTTTACTATGGTTGCAAATATCAAAAAATGTCTATATGTGACACGGCATCAGGGTTAAGTTAGGGTTTTTCAAAATGCTGACACGCGGAGTTCAAAAGGTTTGCCAACACTGGTCTAGGACATCTAATCTCATGGATTCGTTAGCTATGTGTCAACCCTTACCACATTACATAATGCTATGTGAATGCAAAGGTCTTATGGAATCACGGCAGTATATAGATTCTGCCCAATAAGGCGCAGACGGTGCTGCTGGCAAATGTTAATTGGGTCTGCTCCAATTCAAACACATCTCACTGAAGATACCAAAAAATCTCTATGAATTCAGGACATTACAGGAAATTAAAAAATCCATTAATAGAACTTCAACACTTTATGGCCTATAACATACAATGTACTCACAAATTAAGCATAAATTTGTACAGTACACAATAAATAGTGACAATTATATTGAGCTTTTCATTTTAGACCAGTTCTTGGCATAGAGTAGGCATTCAATAAATCTGATGAAGGATGAAAACATTGAATGTATGGCGAAGTAATGTACTGTGGCATTAAAAACCAGCTCCATATTACAAGATACTGTTGTAGTTTGTAGACAAAAGTGGAGGGTTGTGCCTGTCTTCAGGCTCTGCCCCACAGTCCTTTCTGCTGACTCTAGTTATGGGTTGTGTCCTTTAACCTATTTGTCTGTTTCAGTTTTCCACATTGCACTTAATCAGGGGTGGGGAACATCCAGCCCATGGGCCACAGGAGGCCCATAAAATCATTTGGTCTGTCCCTGCAAGGGCATTAGGGGGGAGTTAATTAAATGTTTGATCAGCCCTAACCAGTTTGGCTCAGTGGATAGGGCGTTGGCCTGTGGACTGAAAGGTCCCAGGTTCGATTCCGGTCAAGGGCATGTACCTTGGTTGCGGGCACAACTCCAGTAGGAGGTGTGCAGGAGGCAGCTGATCAATGTTTCTCTCTCATCGATTTTCTAACTCTCTATCCCTCTCCCTTTCTTTCTGTAAAAAAATCAATAAAATATATTTAAAAAAATAAATGTTTGATCAAATAGAGCAAGTTAATTTTTAAGTTGATAATTTTTTATGACCTGCCAATCCTATCTAATAAAAGACAAATAGGCTAATTAATCATACCTCCGACACACTTCCCATTGGCTAATCAGGGCGATATGCAAATTAACTGCCAACCAAGATGGCGGCCGGCAGCCACACAGCTGAAGTGAACATGAGGCTTGCTTGCTCCAGTGACAGAGGAAGCCAAGGTTCCCTGCCTGCACGGCCGGGCTCTGAGCTGCACTCTAAGCAACAATGTTGCAATTATAGAAGCTAAACAAAGCCAGAAACCTGCTTTCAGCAGCGGAGGCCTCAGAGCTGGAGCTGGCTCTCAGTTCCAGTGACAGCTATAGAAGGTAAATAAATCCCAGAATAAAAAAAAAAGAAAAGGGGAGAGGTTGGGAGCTTCAGTCACCCGCCAGCCTGAAAACAGCTCTCAGCCCCTCACCCAGACTGGCCAGGCACACCAGTGGGGACCCCCACCCTGAAGAGGGTGCGACCAGCTGCAGACAGCCATCAGCCCCTCACCCAGGCACCCAAGCGGGACCCTCATCCTGATCCAGGACACCCTTCAGGGCAAACCAGCGGTCCCCTCCTGTGCACAAGGCCTCTATCCTACATAGTAAAAGGGTAATATGCAAACTGACCCTAACAGCAGAAAGACTGGGAATGTCTGGTCACTATGACACACAATGACCACCAGGGGGCAGACGCTCAATGCAGGAGCTGTTCCCTGGTAGTCAGTGTGCTCCCACAGGGGGAGCTCTGCTCAGCCACAAGCCAGGCTGATGGCTGCCAGCACAGCGGTGGTGGTGGGAGCCTCTCCTGCCTCCTCAGCAGCACTAAGGATGTCCGCCTGCAGCTTAGGTCTGCTCCCCGCTGGCAAGTGGACATCCCCCGAGGGCTGCCAGGCTGCCAGAAGGATGTCTGATTGCCATCTTAGGCCCAATCCCTCGGGGAGCAGGCCTAAGCCAGCAAGTGGTCATCTCCCAAGGGGTCCCAGACTGCGAGAGGGCACAGGCCGGGCTGAGGGACCCCCCCCCACCAAGTACACAAATTTTTGTGCACCAGGCCTCTAGTCCTATATAATAAAAGGCTAACATGCAAATTGACCGAACAGTGAAACAACCGGTTGCTATGACGTTCACTGACCACCCAGGAGCAGACTCTCAATACAGGGGCTGCCCCCTGGTGATCAGTGCACTCCCACGGGGGAGCGCTGCTCAGCCAGAAGCCGGGCTCATGGCTGGCGAGTGCAGTGGTGGTGGCAGGAGCCTCTCTTGCCTCCAAGGCAGCACTAAGGACCCCTCAGGGGATGTCTGCCTGCTGGCTTAGCCTCATTCCCAGCTGGTAGGCGGACATCCCCCAAGGGGTCCCAGACTGCAAGAGTGTGCAGACCGGGCTGAGGGACCTCCCCCCGCCCCTCCCAGTGCACAAATGTCCTGTCCCGGGCCTCTAGTGATGTTATAAATATCCAATGGCCCTTGGCAGAGAAAAGGTTCCCCACCCCTGCTCTAAATGGAACATTGTGTCATCAGTTTTCATGTGATCAGTTCGGAGAGCTTTCTCTGATATTGCTTAAATGTCAGTTTATACATGAGGCTCCCTACTTCATCACCTGGATTCAAAACTGAATCCTCCACATCAGAGTGATCTTGAAAGTTGAACATCACTGTGGTGACAAACACTCTCTTCTTGGCCAAACTCTAGCAAGTCTGCTACCAGCTGAAGGCTATGCCCCCAGGATGTCAAGTTCAGCCCCTTTAAAATGCCTGCTTGAGGAATCTCAATGCTACCAAAAGAATTTGCGGTCTGGTCAAGCTAAATGGACTTCTGACCTCTTTTTCCTCCGTTTACTTTAGAAAATTTGCAGTTGTAAATCATTTCTATATCCTTTTAAGGTAAATCTCCTACAACTCAGGACTGTCTTTCTCCAAGACCTGGGGGCCATCCGCTTGAAAGGTCATCATAAAGATCAAGATGGATAGGGCCCCTGTCCCTCAATCTTTGTGCCAGGGTTGGAGCCTAACTTTGATAATTACCAGTTAGCAAACACAGCCGCCCTCACCACAGATGTCTTCAGGACTCTTCCTTTAGCACATCCCGGCATTTAAAAGCTCCCCACCTTTTGACTCAGTAGAAATGAGCTCAGTGTGTACTGAAGTCTCTCCTCTATTGCAGAAGCCTGAATAGAATCTGTGTTGTCACCTTTAATAAACATCTCGCTTCACTCTTACCGTGGCCAGATCTCTCTCTCTCTCTCATATATAACCTTGCTGTGTTGCCAGAACATTCATCTATGATGATACTTTTTACCTGAAAAGTGCTTTTTAAAATCTTCTCAACAATAGACATTACTCACACTTTATGCCTAAATGAGCAAAACCAAATTCCAGAGAAGGAATTCAAAGTCACATAGTAAAAAACAGTATGATTTTAATTTCTATTTCCCAATCTAAGATCATTATTCTTCCCACTATGCAATGATTTCAGTTCTCCTACTCAATAGAAATAAGAGACTACATTTTTTTAGAGTGGAAAAGAAAAAAAAACACTTTACTGAAAACTAAGATTTATGAAAATATATAGTTTGGTGTTCTCACTCATGTTCAGAATATAACAATGGACATCAAAATTGAAAGAGCTATTAGGACAGTCACAGAGTCAACGTTTTAAGGACCAATCCTCTACATTTACCCAAGCTTTAACATATTATAAAAAAAGAAAAATCTTTCCCAAATGGTCCAGTAATTTTTGCTACCCAGCTTATGCCAAAGTCTACAGGTAAGAAGCAGCAATCCTCTGCATAAAGCTTGGTGTCATAACATCACCATGGCAACAATATCCCTGCAGAAAGGAGATGCAAATTTTGTCCTGAAAATTAATCAGCTACAGAGACAACTCATTTACTATCTCTGGCAGGTAGTGCAAATCCACATAAGATCCCTGACAATTTTCCAGCACTCGTTTCCACTAAATAAGAGCACAGATATTATTAAGAAAACATTTTTTTCCTAACCCAAATCACAAACCTTCTACTTTTAGGGCATTTCATGGGAAGCACTAGTTTATCACATATACTAAAAACTTTTTAAAACTGCATATAGGAGTCAAAGTAAAACATAAAGTGTGAGCAATAAGGGATGAATGCGAGTGAAGCTATATTTTATTAGACAACATAATCTTTAAAACAAAAGGATTCTTAGTGATAAAAAAATTATCACTAGATAATATAGTGACCCAATTCTAAAATTAATTGAGATGTATTATAGAATTGAACAAATAAATCAATGTGATGATTTGGGGAGCCAGGTTTCTGACAATGGAAGAACACACACATGCCACACAAAAATATACGTATACAAATTTACACTTGCCCATATAGACATGCATATACACACTTTATGCATAATTTAGAAATTATTAGGGAAAAGAGAAGCACAAATATAAAGTACTTGGGGTTGAAAAGGGTTACAGCACAGATACAATCACGTTTAGGAGATAATAAGAGAATATAATATTTTGAATTACTATGCCAATGACTTTAAAAACCTGGACAAATTTTAAGTTTTCCGGAAAATTACTTATCAAACATAACTTAATAAATTAAAAATAGGGATTTACTTGAAACCAGAAATTTAATTAATAATTAAGTTTAGGTCCGACTTGCAATTTATTCCAAATGTTCAAATGTTTCTACAAACTTTTCCAGAGAACAGAAAATGAGCAAATTGTCACTAAATTGTTTTATGAGAATAGCAAATCTTGACCTAAAATCAGTCAAGAACAGTATGAGAATTAAAATTTTAAGTAATCCCTCTCATAAAACAATGCATATATCCTAAATAAAATGTCAAGACAAATTTAAATATATAAAAACATAGTTCATAATAATCAAGTCAAATGTATATTAAAAATGTTAGAATGGTTTAATGTTAGAAAATCAATTAGTATAATTTTCTACATTAAGTTAGAAGAAGAAAACCATACAGATATCTCAACAAATGAGTTAAAGCAGTCAATAAAATTTAACATCTATTCATGGTAAAATGTAAATCTAGAAGGAAACTTAACCTGATAAAAACAAATCTATACAAACCTATAGTAAACATTGCAGACTATATATATAAAAGCCTAATATGCTAATTGCCTCTGGCTGTTCCACCAATCACAATGACATGCACTGACCACCAGGGGGCAAAGATTCTGACTGGTAGGTTAGCTTGCTGCTGGGGTCTGGCTGATCAAGACTGGGCAAGACAGACCAGACATGCCCTGGAGCCCATGGTCCCTCCCCAGCCCCATCGTGCACCCCATGGTGGGGTCCCTCAGCCTGGCCTGCACCCTATCTCAAATCCAGGACCCCTCGGGGGATGTCAGAGAACCATTTTTGGCCCAATCCCCTCAGGCCAGGCCAAGGGATCCCACTGGTGCACAAATCCGTGCACCGGGCCTCTAGTCAATGATAAAAACAAAAATCCATAGTTCTTTAAAATTGAGAATGATATAAGTATGCTGGCAAATTTGCTGGTTTCAAAAATAGGTGAATTGATACCATGAATGGCAAACCTGGACTCTCTCATTGCTGGTTCTTGTCCTATGAAGTTTGAAGAATAAAATTTTCAGACTACAAGATTTTAAGAAGTGTGGAAGTTTATTGCAAGTGTATACAAATTCCCTCTGGGGAGAGGCCCCCAAAGGGGAACCTTCTCAGGAGGGGACCCCAAATTGGGAAAAACCTGCTCTCTCCTCCAAAATTTGAAAAGAAACCTAGTCTAGTGAGTCTCTTTGTGTACAGGTTTATAAATGCTGGCTGCTTTCTTGTCTGTTCATCCCACTTTCTAATTGAATCCTTCCTTATTTTACTTCCCCAGTGCTTTTCCTAATGGCCACTTTCCCCCTTTTCCCTGCATGGTATCAGTTTCAAAGCTCAGCCGGTACCCCCTCTTCTTCTCCCTCTTATCTTGTAAACAATCTGGCGGCTTGGCGCTGTCTCTGCCCATCACATGGCATTCCTCTCCCGTGGCCCCCACTTTTCCTACCCGCCTCTCCTGTCTCTAAAATCCTTTCAGAATGAACAAATAATGGAATGGTATAACATACATGTGATATTTTTATGGAGAAAATGATAAAACGTTTTGAAACTATTAAAGACAAATAGTGGGTAATTATATCAGGCTTATAGATAGAAAGATAATAGTTAAAGATACTGATCCTTATCAAATTGCTTTATAAATGTATGTAATTCCAATCAAAATTCTAACAAGACTTTTTCATGGAAAATTATAAGCTAATTTAAAAATTTATTCAGAACAGCGAAAAATATTCCCCCCAAAATGATCTCTAACAAAGTGGCATTGAAAATCAGTGCAGAAAGGGTGGGCTACTCAATGAATGGTGCTGGGGAGGAATCTGTATTTAAAAAGTGAAATTGTATCCCTACCTCATACTACACACAAAAGCCAATTCCAATTATATTAATACAGAAATACAAGATTAAACTTTCAGAGAAGACTACTACCTCCCACTCCTGCTGTCCCCTAATGCTGGCTGCATTCTACTTTGGGTGCTGCCTGACACCTTTTTTCTAACAAGGCAGCGGAAACCCATCAGCATTCACCTTGGCCAATGAAAAACCTGTGAATGGAGTCAGGACTAAGAAGGAGGATCAAGTTAACTCAAGGCGGCAGGGCAGGTGCTGTTTAAGATTAAGATGCTTATACCACTTAGCAAACTAAGGAAAACACTGTGATTCAGAGCTTCGCAAAGAGGCAGACCAGCTCCTGATTTGGTGGGCAGCCAGGCAGTAACACAGACACACCAGCCGAGCTGGAAATGGAGAAAGCAGATGCTGCCGTGTGCTCCAGCAGCTGGCTGGGGGGCTGCTTTTCTCCAGAACTGTGCTCCGGTGCAGGGCAATGTATTCTAAATCACAAAACTGTGATTTGGCTTCAACACTCACGGACAGCTACGGTAGCTTTTCTTTAGTCTTTTATTTTCCTCTCATTCATTCATTTTAATTGTACATAAAATTACTGATGTATACACAGATGCTCTGCATTTTATTTTCCAAAGAAATGATGATATGCAAAGTTGGGCATGAAAGGAGTTACTCAGCTCTTAGAAATTCTGATATCACCATTTGTTAATTAGTTCCTCACATATAAACCCTCTTCAGATTATCCTAATTTGAGTGTGACATCTGTTTTCTTGAATTCTGATTCATACATCTATTTTTCCCAGGCGTGGGCACCAACTCACAATGTTTGGTGGCAAAATCAATGATAGTCCACTGGTCAGTGTAATTTGTCTTGGCTGAGGTCTGGAATTCCGAACCATCGGAGAAACGACCAGAATTAGGTAGCTGCCAGCCTCACAGCCCAGGCAATATAAGCCCTTAGGGGTATTACCTCTTTTGGTAGAAATTAGGATGACAGGTAATGAAGTGAGGTCTGGGGAACCACAGTTCTACACACAGAATATGTTTGCATAAAACTTACCTGTGACCCACATATAGCAGAATGGAAGCAAGCAAATTAAGCACCTATTTATTCCACAGTCAGATTTATTATCGTCTTGCATAAACTTGAAAGATTATACAAATAAACTTTCTAATCTGTTGATGTATACACTATTAATGAGAAATGTATTCATGATGTAAAATTACAAAATATTTATATATTCTAAAATGAATATGTGAAAACTAGCCAAAACTTTAAAGAATAAGATGCTATATTTCTCTGGTCTAAAGGTCCCTTTACCTTCAGACATTAAGATGTGAGTAGCTCTGTGATTATAAGGTCAGGCGCAAGGACACCAGACCATGGAGGTTTTAGTTCCCTAGATCCTTCAGCTTTTCCAAGTTTAATATCCTTGAGCAGCTCAAGATCCTTAAGCATGCTAATCACAGCTGAAAGGATTTGTTTTGCTCTGTGCTGCTTTTCTGTGCTGTCAGATAATTAGCGGTATTTAAATTCTATTGTTTTAAAGCTCTCTGCTCTAATCCAGCCTGTGTTTATTTAAATTTGTTTATAATATTAATGACAGAAAACATTTCACAACTCAGCTCCCACCACCTTCCTAATGTTATCTCCTAGTTTCCCCACCTAACAGCCTTTTCCCAGCATCTCTCTGTTTCTGGTACAGCCATACATTGATACACCTGTGGCAGGCGATATTTTGCTCACCTTTCTTAAGTATGCAGCTCATGTCTCCTTGTCTGGAATCTCCTTCTTTCTCACTGAACCCTTTTTAGCAGCTGCCCCTTGATATTTTCATTGCCCTCTTTTTCACACTGAATTGCCTATGGCTTTGGTATATATCCAGGAACCAGAAGTCTCTTCCTTCTTCCCCACATTTTCCTGAGCAAGTGTCTGTCCTTCCCTGAAATATTATATTAGCTTTTAAGCCAACTTGCTTGGTATGTTGTGAGCAACTGTTGTGTGTAGATACCCAGGTGAGCTCCAGCACTACAAAGATTGACAGGGTGACGGAGTAAAGAGGGTGGTAGACTGTGGGAAACTGATAGAGGGTTAAGCCTCGGACTGACCTGTTGGCAAAGTCAAAAACAAGTCCCAGCTTAGAGGGCACAGTCCTCTTAGCATAATTAGGCTTGACTTTATAACACTCCCTGGATCTTATCCGGGAAGCTAAGGGGCTGAGGAAGTGCAGGAAGTATAACCATGGTGTAAACAAGTGAAACTCACAAGAACAGTGTAACTTTGGTAACCACTACCTTGTTTACCGCTCACTATAAAAAGCTTGGTGAGGCCTGAGCACAGTGGAAGTCCTTCCTCTTGAGTTGGACTCACCCGCCTGGTCCCCCAATATTCCCAAATTATCTCCTGTCTTTTCTTTTTCATTTGTTGTGCGGCTCCTCTTCCAGACCCGAACCCTGCACCACGCAGGACGTGGAGGGAAACACTTACGACAGTAGACAACAGACATCTGGGCGAAGAGTCCAGTCCCAAGGTCCATCCTGGAGACACGTGTAAAGGCACAGCGGGCCCAGGAGAGATAAGGATGTTTCCTGCTGGTCCCAGTCTGCATTGTTTCACTGCAAAGCCCCATACGTAGAGTTTCTGTTTATTTGGGGGAAAAAAATTTAACAAAGGACCTCAGGGAAAATCATGTGCTTTCTGGGGCAATCTCCGTGCAGGCCTCTCATCTTGAGCAGAGTCGTAAGATCCGTAGCCTCTTTGCGAACGTAAGAGCCCCTCTGCACCGCATCACATCCCCTGTGACAGGCCTCACTGAACCAGGCCTCTCTCCCTCCTGGCACGTGGATGTTTTAAAATTGTGAATGTTTTAAAACACGACTGCTTGATGGTTTTCTATAATGTTGGACTGTAGAAGCCACAAGGCCAGGGCTGTGCTTATTTTTCCTGTCTTTGGCACTTAACCGGATGCTTGCCACATTAAAATGCTCAGAAAATATGTCTCAAACATGAGCCAATAAATAACAACACTATAGCCAGCTAAATAGCTACATATATTTGGATACACTGCCTTGTTTAATCCTTATCAAATACTCTGTTTTCCATATGAGATAACGGAGCCTTTGGGAGCTGGGAAATGGAAGTTTTAAGATTAGAAACCTGTTCTGTCTGGCCTTGCTACAGGCATACCCTCACCTATACCATCCTATATAATAAAAGGGTAATATGCAAATTGACCCTAACGGCGGAACGACCAGGAACGACCAATCACTATGATGCACACTGACCACCAGGGGGCAGATACTCAATGCAGGAATTGCCCCCTGGTGATCAGTGAGCTCCCAAAGGGAGAGCTCTGCTCAGCCACAAGCTGAGCTGACAACTGCGAGCACAGCGGCAGTGGCGGGAGCCTCTCCCACCTCCTCAGCAGTGCTAAGGATGTCCGACTGACTGCTTAGGCCTACTCCCCAGAAGGAATTAGGTAGCTGGCAGCCTCAGGGAGTGGGCCTAAGCAGTCTGTTGGACATCCCCTAAGGGGTCCCGGACTGTGAGAGAATGCAGGCCAGACTAAGGGACCCCCCTCGCCCCAGTGCACAAATTTTTGTGCACCGGGGAGCTGCCCTCTGGTGGTCAGTGTGCTCCCACAGCCAACCTCCCATGGCTGGCCAACCTCCCATGGTCCCTCCCCTCAGCTGGCCAGCCCCATCAGCCCCTATTGGGGCAGTCGGCCAACCTCCCATGGCCCTGATGGGTCCTGATCGCTGGCCAGAACAAGGGACCCCACCCATGCACAAATTCATGCACTGGGCCTCTAGCCTTATAATAATATCCATGCTCTTCACAGAAAACTGCGAGATGGTTGATACTTTCCAGAAACAGCAGGGGATGGAAGCAGGAGAATCATTTTTAGCAAGTCCCTCTGACACCAAATGTTGAATTTTTGCTATTTTTTATCTATCATGACATATCGGAAACCACTTAAATATAAAAATAAGAACAGTCTTAAGTCAATTATGGCATATCTGTAGATACAATACTATTGATCTAGTCATAAATGTCATGTTTCATAAGAATATAAAAAAATGTTCAAGGCACATCATTAAGTATAAAAGACAAATTATAAAATAGGCCATATATATAACTCAACTTTGTTAAAGTATATATTGCCATATGTTTTACAAATGCTTCACACAGGCACACACACACATTTTAGAAGGATTGCACCAAAATGTTAATAGTGGTGCAATGAGTAGTAAAATTATGGTTGATTTTAATTTTATTTCTATTTTTAATTTTATTACTTTCTATAATTATCATACACTACTTTTAAATTCTTTCAAATATAGTTTATGGTAAATATATGGATAAAAAACTAAATCAAAATATTAATAGTGATTTTTCTCTGTATGGTAAATTAATGGTTTTATTTATTTATTAATAGTATTTCCGGGTTTTTTTAAATTAAAGAAGCAATAAAGATTTATGAAACTGAAATCAATTAAAGTTCTCCTTCAATATGATTTGACAGCACTCAAGTTCTAAGTAGAATTCTCTTCCATTCTCTCCCACTCCTCCATGTAACTCTGCTAGCCAAATTGATGTTTTTAGCAGCTACGTACAACATATGTTCTCAGTTGTATTAATTTTAAGGTTCCAGTAATTTGTCTAACATATGGACCAAAAAATGAACCCTAAAATAAATGAAGGTTTGCCTCCATAATGCTGCTAACATCCCTGATTCCCTGAGGAAGCGCTAGGTTTATTTTCACAGCCAATTTTTGCCTTTTGGCTGCCCTGGGTTCTGGCTTCAGTCCCAGATTAGGTTTTGGCTCCAGTTAATCAACTGCTGAAAATGCAGATACTTAGAAGCCAAAAGGCTGGAAAAGAAGAGCTTGAAGAATGAGCTTGTGGCTCAGATAGCCAACAAGCTACCTCTGGTGAAGGAAAGCAGACCAGAGACGCCTGCCAGCCATCAAAAGGATTTCAGGGTGGACCACAGAGCATCTGTGACAAGCTGCAGGGAGTTCAGGGGTGGACCTGTTTCAACCGACTAGTAAACCCTGACGATAACCTAGCTACAATTTTTCTCATTTGCTTACGTTCCATGAGGGTCTTATTTTTATCCCCTATCTCTTAGTGCTTTCCCTTTTCACACCTTTCCATAATAATTCTCACTATTAGCAAGGAATAAATTTCTCTCTGCCTTTTTTACTGCCCCCGTAGAACACAAGCTAACCTACTTACCCTAAAAGTCTATAGCCAGGGTAGAGTATAAACCTGAGTTTATACATCCTAAAAAGATGAGCAGGATGGTCCACAACCCTCCTACAAGCTCTATGGGAATCAAAGCTCCTAGGAAGCCTAAGAGCTTTACTAAAATATGAGGGTTGTCTCGGGTCAGCTTTCCTATGTGCATAGACGCAAAGTATTGGGCAATAGAGAACAAAAGGAGCGTTGAGTAAACAATATATAAATGTGGAGTGTTGAGCAGTAAAGAGCAGAGACACAGCCTGACCCAGGAATCAGAGGAAATAGAAACTCCCGCAATCCCCGTGTATAAATAAAATATATTTTATCCCCCTAATTTTTAAAATGTGCTTCATAACTACCTAGAATTCCAAGTTCAAATTTCATAGTCTCTCACTTCTGAGAGTATTGCACGGAGTGTAGCTACTCTAGGGTATCCATTCCAGGAGCACCCCTCTTTTCCTACCCCCCAGGCTTCACCTACACTGCACAAAATGACTGAACTTGTTATAGAACAGAAAGAGTTCATCTACCTGGTACCAGCAGAGCCAAACACTAGACACCAAGATTTGCAGTGGGGAAGTTTGGTTATTTTCTTATAGATGGCGCCATTTAAGAGAATGAGAAGATAATAATCAAAAGCTCAAACTCCTCAATGAAACGTAGGTTACAGCTTATATAGGGCGAAAATTACAAGAAACTCTAGGTTAAGGGTTCCGATTGTGCTGGGAGCTGAATTGGTCAGAGGTGAGGTAAGGGTAATGAATCGTTTCTTCGGGTCTTGAGGACAGTTCTGGGGTCTTTTCTGGTATTCCTGTCTGGTCTCATGAGAAAGTTGTGCCACCTGAGGGCTCAGGAACTGAAACATAACTTAGGTCAAGACCTTATCATTAGCCTGCCGGAGGTCCAGACTGTGGGGGTCTAATTATTGGGGGTAAAGGCTAGTTCTCTGAGGAGTATCAAAAAAGAGGGATATGATTTTTAGAGATAGGATTTAAACCTGAATTTAATCAAAGTCATAAGGACCCTTGGTTTCAAAATGCACATAATGGATCCCCAATGGAATATATAAGCTCCACCTACCCCCTCCCTGGCCATCTTGGGCAGGTTGAGTCCCACCAACTTAGCCCTAGATACTCAGAAGTGGCCTGTTGGGGGAGCCAGGGCACTGCGGCCTCTAGGTGGGCACATTCTCCTGTCCCTGCTAACTCTTCACTCCTTGCAGAGGGGCTCAGTCAGGAAAGGGCTGGAGTGGGGTCCAGAGCAGGGGCCTCTCTTGTCGAAGTGCAAGGGCAGTGTCCATCGTTATGACCATCCTATAGCTAAGAAAAGTGAGGCAGAGAAAGTATGCCTCTCTCAACTGAAACTGTTAGTAGCAAACATCAAGGCAGATCTGCTGGGATGAGGTCTATAAGAAACCTGAGTAAAATGTCCAATTTATTGTATTTAAGAAGTCTAACAAGAGCCTTCCTGTCTCCGCACAGCTGTCCTAATTATGAGTCGGAGATACTAGTTGCCTTTCTCAGGATTTATATCATTCATTTAAATGGGGCAGATTAGTATTGAAATTGAATCCAATTCAACAAGCATTCATTGAGAAGCCATGCCACAGTCACTTAGACACTGATCATTATCTGCAGGGCCAGCTCGTTAATCTTGATTCATTTAGGTGCCAGCTCTGCAACATAAAAAAATAGACGCTGAGCTTAAATAAATGCAGTATGCAGTCGCCGTAATAAAGAGTAATGCTTTAACGGGCACCTATACACATTTTACTCTATTTTTTCATGATTTCCAGAAATTCCTCTCCAGTTCTTTTTTTTTTTTTTTTTTAAATATATTTTATTGATTCTTTACAGAGAGGAAGGGAGAGAGACAGAGAGTCAGAAACATCGATGAGAGAGAAACATCGACCAGCTGCCTCCTGCACATCCCCCACTGGGGATATGCCCGCAACCCAGGCACATGCCCCTGACCGGAATCGAACCCGGGACCCCTCAGTCCGCAGGCCGACGCTCCATCCACTGAGCCAAACCGGTCTCGGCACCTCTCCAGTTCTTAAAGAATGAATAGATTACCTAGAATGATATACAAAACCCACCTTCCCTTCCCCCAAAGATGAAAAAAGAGATACACAAAGTGGAAGAAGGACAAAGAAATGAACTTGGAGGAGAAAAACAGAAAGCTAAGAGTGAGAAACGCTTTCTACTTTGTCAACAGCATCCCTGTCAGGACCTGTCATTTCTAAACTATAAAAATGTCAGCTGTCTCTTTGCTCCATCTGGTTAGAATGCCCTCGTCTGTTCCTTCAGGTGTCCTTAACGTTTTCTACTGATGGGGTGGTTTAGGCGTGTGGGAGTGACTGACTTCACCTCCAGCATGCGGAGCGAGCTTAACGGTCCATCCGTGGGCTGGGGAAAACGAATTCTCCTTCACACGCAGTTGGATAATAACTGGGATCCCCAGAAACAAGAAGGGAGGGAAGCCTCCTGCCACAGTGCACCATGGACACTTATCACCTAAATGGCCACTGGTGGAGATGAGGCCATGAGAGGAAAACGTGGGCTTTGGGCACGAATTTGCATCATATTTTCTGGCAGCGCAGAGGCGTATTTTTCTAGATTCTCTTCTATATTTGATTCGGATAAGACATTGGAATCAGAAATCTTCAGGTAAGGCAAGTGTTACTTTAGTAAGAGAGACTCATACAGAATGAGGAAGTCATTCTTAAAATAACAAATGAAATCTGCAGAATCCAGGAATGTTAAGCTACTTAAAAGATGTGAAGATCAGTCGCCTGCAGTATTTTTTCCAGGACAAAGTATGTTGGAAGTGAATGACATCAGTCCATGACATGGGCTGGATCACAAAGGACTAAATAAGTGAAAAGAGAAGTGGGATAACGCTGAACAAGGGGGCCAGGGCAAAGGCAAGGAAGCAGGAATGCGGGTGATACATAACGCACTGAGATGGGTCTCCAACACTGGATGTCTGCTGTCACCAAGAGGGCCGCCTGTCTCCACACAGACCTCCCACCTCCCAATCTCCACACAGCCGCCGAACCCACTGCGGGCTTCCTATCTACTCAGAACTCAAAGACTTACCATGCCCTCCAATCTCATGCAATCTGGCCCCCGGCTGTGTCTTCGGTTACATTTGCTACCATTCTTTCCCTGAGTTCATGCCACTCACCCACTTTGGTCAGCTTTCTATTCAGCAAATACCTCAGGTTTATTCCCACTTCAACAACTTTTCACTTATTCTCCCCTCTGCCTGGAATGTTCTTTCCCTAAATAGTCAAATAACTCCCTCCCTCAATTATTCGAGTCCCTGTTCAAATGCCCCATAATCCAAGAAAATTTCCTTAACTAACCTGTCCGAAATAGCCCATGTATTCATCTAAATTGCTCTCTCTCTCTCCTACTATCCCTCTTATTATTTCTTTACAATAAGGATTACTGACACCATGTTAGTTTGTTTACTGTCTGAATGCCCTACTGGCTTTAAAGTCCGTGAGAGCAGGGCCTTTGTTTAGATGGCCTCTGTAAGCCCAGTGCCTACAACACACCCAGCATGAAGAAAGCACTCAGAATCCTGTATACAACGGAGAAAGAAAGTGGGTTGAGTGGTTCATACTGGAGAACTATGTGAGAGATAAGTGTGGCCAAAAGATGAGATAAAATCATCAAAAGGTGATGAAACAGGGTGTGTTTAGATATGGAGGCAACATCTTTTCTGTAGCACAGAGTTCAAGCCCCAGGACCCAGCACAGTTCCTCACTCATAGTCAGATGTTCACAACACATTATCATGGTGACATGTCAGATCTTAAACCAAAAAGAAATTCCTTTTCTGTCTTTGGAGGAGAGATTGTTTCAATACAGGGGTGCTACCTGATCCACGAGGTAGATTCAGGCTAGAAGAGGGAGATTGCTTCCTGAACCCCCGACCCCCCCTTGGAGATTCTCATCATAATTGATGTTTATTTTGACATAAACTATGTGCTGGCTCCTGGGACAGGCCACTGCTCTGACCTGGTCATGCATATAAAGTAATTTCCTGTATTTGGTGGCCTTTCTTTATTAGTCCCATGACTATTCCCCACTTTACCCTATATAATTTTTTTGCTTCTGCCAGACAGGGATCCATTACAGCCCCCCTGAGATATGCCTCATATATAAGTTTCTCTTAATACACTATTAATTATAAGACTGGAGTAACCAGCTTCTTTCTTAGATCTTTCCCTGCCCTCCTCTTACAGAGGTAGCTTTTCAGTGCCACAACCTTTCCCTTGGTCTGTGTGTACAAATAGGGCACGGAGAATGCAATCACCCAAATAATAGGATTACCAGTCCCTGAATTCCTCCTCATTGGTACAGAACTTGGGGGCTGCTATGGACTCAATTGTTGTCCCATAAAAATTCATATGTTGAAGCCCCAATGTAATTATATCTGGAGATAAGATCTTTGGGAGAAAGTTAAGGTTAAATGAGCTCATAAGGGTGGAGCCTTAATTTGATAGGCATGTGGTCTTATAAGAAGGTGAAGAGTCAGCAAGAAGGTGGTCATCTGCCAGCCAGAAAAGGAGCCCCCACCTGAAACCAAGTTATCCAGCACCTTGATCTTGGACGTCTCAGCCTCCTGAACTGTGAGAAGTAAATTTTTGTTGAAATTACTCAACCTGTGTTATTTTGTTACAGCAACATAAGCTGACTAAGACAGGAGTCTTCTGATATTTCTGTTCCACAAAATGTTAGAGCTTATTTCCTGCTGAAGAACTCATCTGGGAACTGTATCCTGAGTGAAACAAACTATTCTGGTGATGGGTGGTAAATGGAACTGTTTCTCTTCAAGGTACTGACACTAAGTCACACATCCATCCCTGAGGCAGCCAGAGTAAGGACCCCTTTATAAGTTCCTTCTGAAGATGTGTTATGGGGAATGAGGTCTAATTTCCCTTAGGACAAGCATCCAATCTTCAGAGCTGTATTGTGCTTTCTCACAGAGAAAGAAGGATGTCCTCAGCTGTTTATACCAGTGTTCTCAGGCACTCCAGAAAAAGCATTCTAAATAGCTTCCATGATCAAAACAGTATTTCTGAGCCCGTGTGGTATCTGCATTTGTTACGACAAAGAGTAACAATTTTGTAGTTATAAAAACTTTAAAATTTAATTTTAAAAGAAAAGCAGGTTGCACATATATACATAAATATATTATTATTATTATTTCAAATTTAAAAACACATGAGAAAGAAGCATAACATCAAATCACGAACAATTGTCATAATAGATGATGTGAGCTCATGCTTACTGAATACTTTCTGGAGCCAGATGTTTTTGTTTATTTGTTTATGTATTGATTTTAGAGAGAGAGAAGAAAGGGAAGAGAGAGATGGAGAGAAAGAGAGAGAGAGAGAGAGAGAGAAAGAGAGAGAGAGAGAGAGAGAGAGAGAGAGAGAGAGAGAGAGAGAGAGACTTGTTGTTCCACTTATTTATGCAGACATTGGTTGCTTATTACATGTGCCCTGACGGGATAGAACCCAAAATCTTGTTGTATCAGGACAATACTCTAATCATATCCTCTCCATTTTATGAATGAAGAAATTGAGGCACTGACAAGAAAATAACACTTCCAAGGTCATACAGCTAGTTGGTGGCACAGGTGGGATTTGAACCTAATTTATTACACCCTAAAAACCTACATATTGGCAAAGATATGGTATGTTATTCCTTCTACTTTCCCTACTTTTTTGTATGATAAGCATGCTTTACTTTTACCAAAAAAAATGTTTAAGATTCTCCATATTTTTGTCATGTAGAAAAATAAAATAGTATTAAAGGATTAACATACCAAATTTGAGGCGACTACAAAACCTATCGTAAAATTACAACCTGTTTTTTTTTTTAAATATATATATTTAATGATTTTAGAGAGAGGAAGGGAAAGGGATAGATAGAAGGATCAATTGGCTGCCTCTTGCATGCCCCCTACTGAGGATCGAGCCTGCAACCTGGGTCTGTGACCTGACGGGAAATCAAACCCGTGACCTCCTGGTTCATGGATGGGCTGACACTCAATCACTGAGCCACACTGGCTGGGCACAACCTGTTTTATAGAATTCTGTCTTGCATGAATAAATTTCCATTGCCCACTTCTTGCTGAGACTGTTTTTATAGAACAGGCAGCTGCATATTTCCTGATGGAATGACCCATACCTTGGAAAGATAGCCTGCTTGATTGCGTCTGTAATCTGAATCATAGTTTTCAAAAGAATTAAACTAGAAGAAGAAAACTGCAGTGGCATGAAGTATGTGATTTGAAAAAGAAATTAATGGTGAACCCATTTTCACTTTTAAAAATCATTATTAAGATCTAATTTTTAAAATTCTTTTTTGGAGGGAATACATTATTTAAAACATGTGAATTTTTAAATGTTCTAATTTTCTGAAAGATACATTAACCCTTTAAGTAGGAAAAAATTAAACAAGATATGGCATTCATTAAAACTCAATAACTATAAGCACTTTTAGAAAGAAATCTAAAGAGTACACTGAAATCTGTATGTGATATATACTCTTAGAATCAGTGACTATAAGTTCTGTTTTACCCAAGACCAGTTAGATACAGATCTAAGGAAGGCCATAATTTTGAGTGAGTTCTGGTAATACAGTCAAAGCAATTTTATTCACGGTTACTATCTGTCTCAGTTGCACATTTTACATTATCTTTTTAAAGAGGTCAAATTTTATATAGAGAGAGACAAGCATAATGAGAGAGAAACATCAATTGGCAGCCTCCTGCACACCCCTTAATGGGGATCGTGCCCTGGCATGTGTTCCAACTGGGCAAGAAGAGAATCAGTGTCTGCTCCTTGCATGGAACGGCACTCAGCCAACTGAGCCACACCGGTCAGGGCAAGGGGGTCTGATTTTTAAGGTTACTTTTGATCAACATTAGTTCATTAGAAAAATACAGTGATTGGAAATAGGATGGAAGTTTTAAATGTTTTTCCTTAAGTATTTATTCAGAGATGAAAAATATACATTTCATTTAATTGTTGCTAAAAGATCACTTATTATTTTAGTTGAATGAAAGCCTCCTGCTTATTGTCACTCAGCCACTTATCCCCTATTTTATGTATTCTCATGATTCATTTATTAGATTTAAATTAACATAAATATGTTATATATTTTTCTGCAAATTGTACATCCTTTATAAGCACACTAGAGGCTCGGTGCACAACATTTATGCACTGGGGGTGGGGGACCCCTCAGCCCGGCCTGCACCTTCTAGCAGTCTGGGACCTCTCAGGGGATGTCCACCTGTCGACTTAGGCCCGCTCCCCATGAGCAGGCCTAAGCCGGCAGGCGGACATCCCCTGAGGGGTTCTTAGTGCTGCCACAGAGGTGGGAGAGGCTCCTGCCACTGCTGTTGCACTTGCCAACCCTGAGCCTGGCTTCTGGCTGAGCAGCACTCTTCCTGTGGGAGCGCACTGACCACCAGGAGGCACCTCCTTCATTGAGTGTCTGCCCCCTGGTGGTCAGTGTGCATCATAGTGACTGGTCATTCCGCCGTTAGGTTGATTTGCATATTAGGGTTTTATTATATAGGATGCTTAATGACTAATTTTTAGCTTCTTTTTTGCTGTTAATTTCTACAAAGTTGTAAAATTGCACACTATCCACTTTAAGTAAGGGTGTAGAACAAAATGTTCCCAATTACCTGTTCTGAAGTATAGAATACCAACTTGGGTCAATTAGGATGGATTCCTCCCTCTCAGATGTTGATAGGATGCGCTTGTTCCATCAAATTAATTATAAACTAATAGTTTCAACCATGAAATGAAATTACAAATGTGACCATGTATAATCAGTGTTCATCTTTCTATCACACTTATTAAGGCATATTGAAACAACCTAAACAATTAAAATTTGGCTTTGTAAAAAACATCCTAAAGTGCACAATAGAAATGAAACTAATGCTGAATCTTGAGCCCTTCTTATTCTAGTATAAAAATGTTAATCTACAGAAGTATAATTTACTAGAAAAAAAGGGTTGTGAAGCACTCAGGGATTATTTTAGTAAATGATTGTTCTTGTTATATTTAATTATTAGTAGAATATATTTAGGAGAATTGTGTAACCTTTTTATTTTAAAATGTATTTTTTAAATGCAAGGGATTTTTTTTCTCAAATTTTACTCTTGGTTGTTCATGTTTAAATATCTAGGGGCATTTAAACAAAAAGTATAAAAAAACATTCCAATAAGGATTTTTAATTTAGTTCTAAGAGCAACAGGAAGTTCTTAAAGGTTTATCATGAGATTACCAAGTGATAATATTTATTTCCTTAAAAGACCATGGTGGTTATATGTGGGGAAAGAGGTTAAAGAGAAAAGAGAGAGACTGGTAGAAAGGTAGTTTCCCATCCTTTTCTGAGAAAAGATGGTGGTATGGAGTGGGGTGGCAGCTATAAGAACTGAGAGAGAGAGAGAGAGAAAGGCGGGGGGGGGGGGGCATCAAATATATTTGGATGTGGAACAAACAGAATTTGCTGATGGGTTTGCTGTGGGCCATAAAAGTCAGTGCAATGACTCTCAGGTCTATGTTTTGCTTTGTGTTTTGATTGAGCATCGGAATGGATAATGGCATCATTTGTTGAATTAAGAAACCTGGAGGAAGGGCATAACCGGGAGACATCAATAATTCTATTTCTACATATTAAATGTGAGTTGCTTATTAGGTCGAGCTATGGGATATAAAGGTTAGCAACGGATAGGAAAGATCTGAGCTGTAGATATAAATGTGGTCTTATCAAATCCATCAGACGAGAAGAACCCACCTATGAAGTGATGGTGAATAAAGAACTTTTGACTCCCATCCACTCCTTCATTTGGGGTCAAGCAGAGGAAGAGGAGCCTATAAGGAAACCAAAAAGTGGAAGCCAGTGAAGTAGGAGGAAAAACTGGAGCATGAAGCATGGTGGGAGGCAAGAGATAAAAGCTTTTCCAAACCTCTGAACCATACCTTCTATTGGCCAATACTTGAAATTTGCTATGTGGAGTAAAAAAGTTTTAAATAAGAAAGTATAACAAATAATAATTTTGTAAAGGAAAAAAAAGAGAAATAATTTGAATATTTATTAAAAGGACATTTAATCCCTTTATGTATTAACCTGGTATTTTTATTTCCCAGAGGTTAGTTTGGGGGCTTGTGAACCTGAGACCAAGGAGAAGGAAGCTGAGAAAGCTGTGTCCAGATCTCTCAGCATTCCAGGATCTTGGAGAACAAACTTACTTCTTCAAGATCTAAGTACAATAGTCATTTCAGGTCATAACTTGGCCAAAAAATGCCAAGTTTATTATTCAGAAACATGAGAAAGAGACGAACTAAAATTCAAAACAAAAGACAGAAAAGAGTGAGATGAGAGCAGTGTTCCGCTCTGTCTTCACCACGCCCACTCAATTACCATAGATATTTGCATAAAGCAGCCAGATAGCAGATACTGTAATGATAGATACAAATTAAAAGTCAGAGGTTTAATTTTCTCTGTTGAAAATAATTCCTCTCTCCTTTTCTTTCCTTTGAGCATTTACCTTAGAAAACATAAATATGAGTACTATGTTCTTTCTTCGAGACAGATAAATCCCTCTGAAGACGAGACTGGCATTTTGTCAGCTTTAGGGCCTAGGAATGACTTTCTCAAGGACCTGGAGCCATATGTGTGAAAGGTACACATCCATCCAGGGAGACAGCACTCCTAGCTGTCAGCTTCCCTGGGAGGGTAGGAGCCTAACCTCCTGTGCATCTTGCAAAACTACCTCCTGTCATAGACATACGACATTTGGTTTTCCTCTTGAGAAAGATAATTCCACAGCACGGATGGTCACCCCGATAACCAAATATGGCTTGGATAAATTCCGTATGACAAAAGGTGTTGCCAAGACCCCTTACTTGAGGACCGGTTATTGTTTATTTTGTGAACAGGTACGTTATGGGTTGTATCTGCTTGGCTTATATAAAAGGGGAAGATTTCTTTCTGTCTTTGAGAACTTAGTTGAACGTCTGTGATGCACATCACATCTCACTTAACTTTGTGGAGACGATTTCTGGGTTGGGAGAAAATTTTGTTTTGAAGTATATTTTTCCAACAATACCCATTTACCATTTAAATTAACCATCAGCCTTAATAAAAGTTAAAAACAAAAAGTCTTTTATTTGTGAAAAGTGTTTTCTACCAAGTGATAAAGAAAAAAAAATTTTTTTTAAAATCTCTTAGAGCCCTAACTGGTTTGGCTCAGTGGACAGAGTGTCGGCCTGCAGTGAAGGGTCCCAGGTTCGATTCTGGTCAAGGGCATGTACTTTGGTTGCAGGCACATCCCCAGTAGGGAGTGTGCAGGAGGCAGCTGATCGATGTTTCTCTCTCATCGATGTTTCTAACTCTCTATCCCTCTCCCTTACTTTCTGTGAAAAATCAATAAAATATATTTTTTAAAAATCTCTTAGAATAGTTACATTATGTACAAGGAAACTTGGTGGATCTTCAGTCCATTGATTCTGACCAGAAAGCTTTAATATTTTTTCCCCAAAATAATACATTATGTGACATGGAAAATATATAATGAGATGAATAAAGGCTTTTAAATTTAAAGAACTTAAATTAAAAAAAAGTCAATGTTATTCAACTATTGGTCTGAAGGTTACTCAGAGTCTAGCTGGGAAAATACTATTGCACCTTAAATTAGTTTTCTCTAAATAAATAGTGATAACCAAGAATGTCTTAATTCTTGGATGAATAATTTGCAATTCTATCTACAGATTGCCCCATCATTTTTTCTTTCACTTGATATTTTAAGTGTTTTTCTAATTATGTCATGAAAGGAGGCCAAAACACTTAAGTTGTGAGTAGTAATTGAAAATGTGTAATTTTCTATGTGTCTACATTATGGAAAAAGAATATTTTTTAAATAAAGTGACCATCTTGGACAAGAGTCAGCAAGAAATGAAAAGAAATTTTAATTCCAAATCATGTCAAATTCAAACCTTTGCCCATAAGTTATGGTGAAAAATTGGAGGAAATACAACAAAAGAATTATCTGGGTCTTCCATTTGTCCTCCTGGTCCCAAAATGTATCAAGTCAACTTGAATTCCTATTCTAAGCAGGCACTTTCTTTTTAAATCAAGGATGGAGCCATATTTGAAACATGTGTGTGTCCTGAGCTAGCGCCATAATTGCTATATATGGGTCCCTTGAATTGTTTCATTCTCGGGAACTACAAAAAGCAGTCTCTGAACCCATCTCTATTCACATCACAGTTGCACAGCTCTGCACATTTACATATGTTATGTCTATCAATATTTACTAATTAGGAAATAAACTGAGAATTTTAAAAATAGTTATTATTTACTTTAAAATAATAAACCAAGACATTTTAACATTAAAAACTTAATTTTGAGCCGAAACCGGTTTGGCTCAGTGGATAGAGCGTCGGCCTGCAGACTGAAAGGTCCCAGGTTCGATTCCGGCCAAGGGCATGTACCTGGGTTGCGGGCACATCCTCAGTGGGAGATGTGCAGGAGGCAGCTGATCGATGTTTCTCTGTCATCGATGTTTCTAACTCTCTATCTCTCTCCCTTCCTCTCTGTCAAAAACCAATAAAATATAGTTTAAAAAAAATAAAAAAAAATAAAAAACTTAATTTTGAAAATTACCTATATTTTCAAAGCTAGTGAAAATTTGGTGACATTGTTTCACAGTTTTGGGAACCCCTTGATGTTGAAGAAAACTACGTTCTCATATCTGCTTCTGCATTCCACCTGTTTAATATACTCTTTGGGTTGATGTATATAAAGAAAATCTGGCCTCACACAGATATGTAGTTAGAAAAAAAATACTATTTTAATGGCCATGCATACAATTACAGATATTCTTCTTTAATATTATACCAAAATCCACAGATGGTAGTGTTTTAGACTACTTCCAACATGAAATATAAAGCCATACTCTTTTGTGTTAATATCCATTGGTCTATCATCTTATACTTGTAACAAACTGTTTACTCATATATGACTTTATAATATCATACTTTGGTCACTTGTAGAACATTGATGTATGAAGCGGTGAAGATGATCCAAATTAATGCATTTTTACAATGAAAAAAGTCATATTTGTTATTATGGCCAAAGACCTCATCAGAAAATTATCTAGGTTTTAGGAAGCTGTCAACTTCATGTGACACATACCACAAGGTAAAGTCTGGTAAACTAAAAAACTATAAAAATGTAATGTATCATTTTATTATGCTGAGGTATACTAATGCTAATCCTAGATGCAACCTTTTGTATTAATAGGGAAAAAATAAAAAGATCCTAATATATAACCTAATCTTGAAATAATATATTGTTTCCTACAACCTGATACCTCTTCTGTTATCAATTTAACTATCTTTTTATTTTGTTTGGATCTTTAACTATTGAAGGGAATTTGTAATTATAAAGTTATACAGGAGTTCATCTTAGTAATAAAGTTCAAAGGAATCCACCGACGTTTTCTTTTAATTTCAATGATTTTTTTACACTGATACCATTGATACATTTGTTTATTATTATGTATGATATAGACTATGGATCCAATGACCACCAAGATGTCACAATAGCATTTATTTAAAAGCACATCTTTCCCCTGGAGATTTGAGTGGCTACATATAGGGAAAAAAATTATATATATACTAGTGGCCCGGTGCATGAAATTCGTGCACATTGAAAGGGAATTAATTAGAGGAAATATTTTAATATTGCTATTTTCCCTTTCTCTATAATAAAAGTGTGAGAGATAAAAGGAAATGAGTACAATGTATATGAAAATAATACATAATTTTATTAATAAAGAAACAGTAATATATATATTAGAGGCCCAATGCACGAAATTTGTGCAAGGATAGGCTCTTGAAGCCCCAGCTTCATCGGGAAGGTCGTCTGAACAGTCGTCCTGTTGTTCAGTCTAATTAGCATATTAGCTCTTTATTATATAGGAGATACACACACACACACACACACACACACATACACACACATACTACTTTGGCCTGTTTCTGGATTTTATGTTTTCTTCATCAGTCTATTATTCCCCAGAACCATGATGTTTTGATCATAGAGGCTTTATAGTGTGTTTTAGTCCTTGGTAGGGTTAAGCCCCCTCATTGTTCCGTTTTATTTAAAACAGGACTTTCATAGATATTCTTGCAATTTTATTTTTTATACGAAGCTTAGAATTAATTTGTCTTGCTCCAGAAATACTTGTGTTATTTCAGTTGGGATAGCAGAAAATACACTGTTAACTTGGGGGAACTGACGTCTACATGTCATTGGCTCATCCCGTCCATAAAGAAGGGATGTCTTTAATTTGCTCATGTCCATTGTGTGTCTTTCAAGACAGCTGTAAAGTTCTCCCCGTGTGGGTTTGGCATATTCTTGTTAGGTCTATTCCTAGGCATATTGTCATCCTTGTTGCTATTCTAAAATAATGTTAAAATTTTATCTGTTAGGACTCACCCTACTTTGAATATCAAAAGTCATCTATTCCTTTCTCTTGGTAGTAAAATAGTTTTATTTCAGTAAAATAATTTTAATCTTCCCCCAGGGCAGATGGATATCCAAGACTGACTTGACACAAAAGCCTTATATTGCACTTAACAAGGCAAAATAGACCCTCTCTCTACCTTCTCAGTAAGCTCAGTTTTGAGACCTTTTAGATAATTTCTGTGCTAGAGCGACATCTAGTGGCCCACTGTGGTATAATCATTGGTAGAGAAGGGTGAGAATTGGGACTAACTACATAGTTGCTTTGCTCATATTTGAATGTTAGATGATTTTACATATAATTAACATTTACACAATACATAGTAATAATATCTCTAATTAATGGACCTTGATATAAAAATCATTTCTCTGAACAATGAAAATTTCCTTTTGAAATAAGAATTTATAAATTCTTACCATTTTAGATAGCCTACTATCTCACAATAAATCCATTTTATTTATTAGCTCCAAACCCACTGTATATAGTTTGCAAACATTCTGGAAATAAAGGTAAATAGGAATAGTTCTGGTTTTGGAGGCAAACTTGAAGTTATGTTCCTGTTCCATCACTGTTCTCTTAAGGAAATTACTTAAATTTTCTGAATCTTTTTAAGACCAGGGTTTGGAGAAAAATTGAGGGGAAAGTTTTCTGTTTCATATTGAGTCTTTAGAGAGAATAGGAAAATCCAATTATCAAAAATAAGATACAAGTGAGATAAAAAATTCAAGACAATGGAGCCAGAGGTGATGAGCAGAAATGCCAGCCATCCAGGACTCTCTCCCCCATCAAAAATAATCAGGCAGGTGGTATTGCTTACTATGCATAGAATGGGATTTCTATCAGTCAAAAGCAAATCTTAAAAAGGACAAAAAGAATTTAAGCAATATCTAAATCACACATCCAAAGTACCTGTCATATAGTAGATGCTACAGAAATGTTGGCTCTTTGTTCATATTAACTTAATTTTTCCTAATAAATAAAATTTAATTTTGGAAATTGTCGTAAATGTTTCCCTCCACATCCCGCGTGGTTCAGGGTTCAATATCTGGAAGAGGAGCCGCACACAAATGAAATAGAAAAGACAAGAGATAATTTGGAAATATTGGGGGACCAGGAAGGTAAGTCCAACTCAAGAGGAAGAACTTCCACCCGTGCTCAGTCTGCACCAACCTTTTATAGTCTGAGGTAAACAAGGCAGTGGTGACCATAGTTACAGTTCTTGTGAGTTTCACCTGTTTTGATCATGTTTACACTCCCTGCACTTCCCTCAGCCCATTAGTTTCCCAGGTAAGATCTGGGGAGTGTTATAAGGTCAAGCCTAATTATGCTAAGAGGACTGAGCCCTCTAAGCTGGGACTTGTTTGTGACTTTGCCAGCAGGTCAGTCAGTCCGAGGTGCAACCCTATATCAGTTTCCCACAGGGAATCATTTGTCTTAAGTAGAAAATTCATGTAAAAATTAAAATATCAAAGAACAAATTTTGGAAGATGGTGGAAGATCGCTGATGAAGGATGCCAATACTGACTTATCATTATAGAGTATGCCCACACATACACATCACTTAAAGTTTACACTGGAATAGAGTGAAAGTATATTAATTTTTGACAGTAGAAATACTGTCAATAATAACAGAGACTGACTAATGCAAAACACATATTATTTTATTTTTGAGATGATCCAGTATTCTTATCTGATTGCAAAATTATGTCTATAATTGTTAAATTACAGTTTATATATGCACTAGCAAAAATAACCTAATTATAAAAGGAAGGCTGGCTGTTTTATTTTTTATGGATCCTAAGATGCCAGGGTGACACCTGGTGGACAAACAGTGGTAACATGTCTAGCAAAACAACATTTCTACCTGACTCCCACTTCTTTAAAAGTTGTGAAAATATTACAAATTTCAAAAGGAGGCAGTGCCTCAACTGGGCATAAAACACACGCTTGATCCTAAACACAAACTTTTCAGGGTGGATTCTCATAATTTAATGATTGGTCTAGAGATCCCACAAATACTGCCTATTTCTAGGAGGAGGTATGGCTGTGAAGGGAAAATGTTTGCATTTATCAAAGGGTAGTTTTTCAAAGAGAGTATAATCCTATAAATGATCCTGTACCAAATATTTTACTTAACTCACTAATTAATGAGGGGACCAGTACATTTTTATAACCAGTTCAAAGAAGTCAAGGAACACATGGATATAGAAACATAAGAAATTCTAAAATGAAATGGGTCAACAACCAATTGCATTTCACCAGATATAGCTAATTTGCATTTTATGGACAAAATCATTTGCATTATTTTTAATCTTCTATAACTTATTGAATTGAAAAATAATAAAAAATATTGAAAGCAGAAAGGGTGCCCATTTCAAATACTTTCATTAATTTTTCTGATACTCCTCAATCAATGATTAATTTTAAATACCTGTTATACTCAGGGTCAGACTAACTGAATGGTAAGGAAAGGAAAGTTACATATGCTGAAGGAATTTAAATACTCTTGATAAAATGAGGCCAATGCCTAAAACAGATCTTTTGGAATTTCAACACGTCCTTTGTAATTCCTTTCCTACTTCCTTCCATCCATGAGTACTTGGAGCACCTACTTGATGTGTGCTAAACATTTTCTAGGCACTTGATGTTCAATGTGAAAAAGAGACAAGTTGCCTTCCCCAATGGTGTTTTCCTGCTAGCGAGGAATGTAGACAATTAATAGGTAATAAAAAATACAGGTCAATATTCTTCTTTATACTTTGACACTACGATTCATCAAATTTTTCAAAACCAACAACCTTTGTTTTCATGCCACAGAAGTTCTTCAACTACATTGTACTTCAAAGCGGTATAATATGCAAGTTCTGGAGGTATTTGATGGTATTCAAGTCTTTTTACTCCACCTTTTGCTGGCCAGATTGATGTAAGCAAGTTACTTAACCCAACTATGCCTCAGTTTACCTTTCTGCTTGATGGATACTACTCATGTGGAGAAGGGATTGGAACTTGGAGAAAACCAGAGGCAGATCCAGGTCAGAAAGTTGGCACAGTCGTCCAGGTAAGAGCAGACAGTGATACTGGTGGAGTAGCTTGGAGAGATCAAAGTAACCACAGATTACAGCTGTAAAACTTGAACTACATTATTTGAGAAAACTCATTGGAAACACTGGAGAACAATCAAAAGAAAGTGAAACTAAAAGGATATCTGATCTGGAGAATCAGGAATTGCACCTGGTGAGATTGGAAAATTTGTAGCTTCTTCACTGAGGACAATCCCCACTTGGTACAGCAGCTTACGGCAGCAAGACAAAGACGAGCTGCTCTGAAGCATAACATGCCAGAGTTCAGGGTTTGGAGAGCAAACAGAGCTACAGAAGAAAGCTTGGAAGGGAAGAGCCGGGTAGGGAATGAGTCCCAAAATATGCAACCAAGATTGGCCTGCAATGTTGGCTGGCCATTAAACAACATTTGCAAGGGAAACTAGAGAGGAACTAGTTAAAAACAAACAAAAACCCAGAGCTTAACACTACAGATCTGAGGCAAATATCAGCTACTGACTACAAAGGAGACAGAGTATGAAGTTTTTAGTCCAGCCAAGTTAAAGTGTTAACTAGAATAAAAGTCACTCTTCCATGTGTCTACTATGTATCATTCATAATATCAGGCATCCAATCAAAACTCAGTAGATTTGCAATGGACAGAAATGGGTGACCTGTACTCAAGAACAAAAGGAGTCAAATAAATTCACATCCAGATTATCTAAATGATACTATTAGCAGAGTAGTTATTTTTTTTTGCTTAAACTAACACATATAAATAAAAGGAAACTGTACAAAAAGTGATTCTCTTGGCTGTAACCGTTTTTTCAGACTTTCCCTGTTTTTGATAACCTTGCCAATTTTGAGGAGTACTGGTCAAATATGTTATAGGATGCCTCTCTGTTAGAATTTGTCTGATGTTTTTATCATGATTAGACAGAACTTGTGGGTTGTTGTTTTAAGTATAGTTGACCATACAATATATTAGTTTCAGGTGTACAACATAGTGATTTGACATTTATATACCTTACAATATTATCACCACAATAAGTCTAGTAACCATCTGTCACCATGCAAAGTGATCATAATATTATTAACTATATTCTCCTTCAACTTTTTCATCCATCCCCACCCCTCTCTGGCAACCATCAGACTGTTCTCTGTTTCTATGGGACTGTTTTTGTTTTGTTTTATTTTTAGATTCCACATCTAAGTGGAATCATATGGTATTTGTCTTCCTTTGTCTTTTTTCACCTAGAATAATACCCATGTTAGCTGTCACAAATAGCAAGATTTTGCTATTTTTTATGGCAAATTTTCCATTATATGTATACATCTTCTTCATCTATTGATTGCTTTCATATCTTGGATATTGTAAATAATGCTGCAATAAACATAGGGTGGCATATTTTTTTCAAATTAGTGTTTTTGTTTTCTTTGAATAAATACCAAGAAGTGGAATTGCTGGGTCATACGGTAGTTCTATTTTTAGTGTTTTAAGGACTCTTCATACTGTTTTCCATAGTGGCTATCGGAATTTACACTCCCACCCACAGTGCATGAGGCTTTATTTTCTGCACATCCTAACCAACACTTGTTGACTTCTTGATAATAGTCATTCTGGCAGTTGTGAAAGGATATCTCATTGTGGTTTTTAGTTGCATCTCCTTGATGATTAGTGATTTTGAATATCTGTTGGCCATCTGTATGTCTTCTTTGGAGAAATATCTACTAATGTCCTTTGCCCATTTTTTTTTAGCAGATTGGTGTTTCTTATTATTTTTTATTGAGTAGTATATTTTGGATATTATTGAGTTATATTTTGGATATTAACCCCTTATGAACATCTCTTTTGCAAATATATCCTTCCATTCAGTGAACTGCCTTTTTATTTGTTGATGGTTTCCTTTTCTGTACAGAAGCTTTATAATTTTATGTCCCATTTGTTTATTTTTAGTTTTGTTTCCCTTGCCCAAAGGACATATCCAAAAATATATTACTAAGACTAATTTCAAAGAGTTTACTACCTATTTTTTCTTCTAGGAGTTTCATGTCTTCGGGTCTTACATGTAAGTATTTAATCCATTTTGAGTTTATTTTTTTATATAAACCCTCCCTCATATGGTCAATTAATCTATGACAAAGGATGCAAGAATATACAAGAGAAATGGCAGTCTCTTCAATAAGTGATGTTGGGAAAACTGGACAGATACCTGCCAAAAAATGAACTAAGAGCTTTTGGTTTTGAGGTGAAAGATAACAGAGGTAAAGTGCCATCTTCATTATATCATAACATGATTGATGACTGCTGGTGCTGACTTTGATAACCTGGCTGACATAGTGTTTGTGAAGCTATTGCTTTCTTCCTCCTTTCCATGTGTTACTTCACACTTATGGAGTAGGGGGCTACATTCTACTTCACTGAGTTGGGGCGTAGCCACATAATTTATTTGGAATGAAAGGCTTGTCTCTTCTTCCCCATTTACAAATTTATGTAATAATTTACTTATATCAGTATGCATTCATTGATATGTATTTTATACTTTGAGTTATAACCTGATACTATTTGTTTTATCTTGTTACTAAAAAGTTCTGGCTTCTTCCATTGACAGTTTTTTCCATTGCCAGTTAACCATATTTTGTCATCCCAAACATAGCCTGTTCTTCACCTAGTTTTCCAGGACTGCTACGCAAATTACCACAAAGTTGATGGCTTAGATAGAACAACAGAAATGTATCCTCTCACAGTTCTGGAGGCCAGAAGTCCAAAATCAGTTTCATTGAAGCCAAAAGCACCGTGTTGGCCACGCCGGGCTCCTGCTGGAGGCAGAGAACCCATTCCTCGCCTCTTCCAGCTTCTGGCGGATGCCAGCAACCCTTAGTTGTGCCAGCTGCCTCCCTCCCATCTCTGCCAACCTGACCACACTGCCTCTGCTTCTCTGTGTCAGTGCCAAAGTTCTCTCCGCCTCCCTCTTATAAGGTTACATGTGAATGTATTTAGGAGGCAACTGGGTTATCAAAGAGTCTTCCTTACCGAATAACTCAGCCAGGGCCATTTTCCTTACAGAGTAACATTCCCAGGTTCCAGGACTTGGAAATGGATATCTTTGGGGGCCATTAGTCAGCTTGACACGGCTCCTGTGCCCCTTCGTCACAACCTTATTAATGTAGTGCTTGCTTATATTTTTAAGCACTTTGGTACACTCTGACACTACAAGATGCTCCAGGCTCATCTTATATATTCCTGTGCAGTGCTAGAATCAGGTATTTCTCTGAAAAGCCCTGGTCCCTCCTTCAGAAAAATGGTATTAGCAACCATGATCTTGATGGTAGATAGGCTTGTTGCTACTGGGGTGTTGTTTCTTTTAGGCACTCAAAGTTATGGGCAAAGAAGTATATATCTGTATAATAACCTGTGCATACACACATCCAAAAATATTTCTATATTTAGCCATGTGTATCTATATTAGGTTAAATGTGAGTTCTTACTGATGTAATCCATTACCACATGAATCATTCTAGCCTTCTCCTCTTGATTACCTCTAAATTTCCACAATAGTGAGAAACCTGGTTCTCACTATCTACCATCTATTTGTTAAATTGTTTAATGCCAAAAACCATGTATGGCAGTATAAGAATTATCAACCTATACCCCCATGGGAAACAAAATTTATCAACTCGAGTACAGTGCTATGTGCAGCTCCCTTTTCCTTCATTCTTAATACTCCATTTCCAAAGTTATTTAGTTCAGCATTCTTCCCCTAACCTCTCAGTGAGGTAGTTTCATACATCTGTAATACAAGTAGATTCTTTTGTCACAATCTGAATTTTTTCCTATGAATCCAAGACATCCTAAAAAATTCTATATAAACTATATGCAATATTATACCTTTTATTGTAAAGTTTTATGAGTTTTTACAAATGCATAATGTTCCATATCTACCATTACAACATTACTAAAAAACTAGAGGCCTGATGCACGAATCCGTGCAAGGGGCTCAGCCCCCACGGCCACCGCAGCCACCTCGGCCCTCGCAGCCCTGGCTTTGTCCGGAAGGTCGTCCAGAAGGACATCCGGTCTAATTAGCATATTATACTTTTATTATTATAGATAGTTTTGTCATTCTAAACATATCCTGTTTTTCACCTATTTATCTCTTACCCCACCCAAACCCCTTCCTACTGCTGATCTTTTCCTGTCTCTATAGTTTTGCCTTTTCCAGAATATCTAGTTATAATTATATGTTATGTTGCCTTTTAGATTTGTTTATTTCAGTTACAATATGCATTTAAAGTTCCTTCATGTCTTTTCCTGGCATGGTATTTCATTTCTTCTCATTGCTGAATGAAAGTCTAGTGCAGGGATGTATCACTGTTTGCTTATCCATTCACCTATTGAAGGGCATCTCTGTTGCTTTCAGTTTTTGGTGATTATTACTACAGCTGCCAAAAACATTGGCATGCAGGTTTTTGCATAAATAAACATTTTAAAGTCAACTGAGCAAATAACTAAGATCAAAATTGCTGGATTGTATGGTAAGACCATGTTTAGTTTTGTAGCAAACTGCCAACTATGAACAAGAGTTCTTCTTTTAAATCCTTACTCAAGGGAGATGGGGAGACAGAGGGAGAGAGAGACTTCATGCCCTACATGCCTGCCTGACCGGGATAGATCCCACAACCTGGGTATGTGCGCTGATTGGAATCTAACATGCCACTAGTCGGTGTAAAGGATGATGCTCCACCCAACTGAGTCACACTGGCTAGGACTGAATGAGAGTTCTTAATCCACATCCTCATCAACATTTGGTGCTGTCAGCATGGTGGCTTTTAGTTGTTCTAACAGGTGTGTAGTGGTATCTCATTTTTGCTTTATGTTGCAATTCCCTAATGACATGTATGGTGAACATCTTTTCATACACTTATTGCCATTGTATATCTTTAGTGAGATGTCTGCTCAAATCCTTTTTTAAAATACAGAGAACTTTTACCAAGTATGAAGCTACCTACATTGACATATCATAATCACCCAAAGTCCATAGTTTACCATAGTTTCAATCTTAGTTTGTACATTCTTGGTGTTGAACATATGTGGTTTTAGACAAATGTATCATGACTTATGTCCATAATTATAATATCATACAGAGTATGTATTTTCACTGCCCTAAAAATCCTCTGTGCTCTTCTTACTCACCTCTCCATCTACTTATGGCAAACACTGATATTTTTATTGTTTTGCCTTTTATAGAAAATCATACAGTTGGAATCAGATAGCACATAGCCTTTTCAGATAGGCTTTGTTCACTTAGTAATAATCACTTAAAGTTCCTACATGTCTTTCATGGCTTGGTAGCTCATTTCTTTTTAGCACTGAATAATATGGCTGTTTGACATAAGAATTATTTTGAGATGAAGGCAATTACGAAGCAGTAAATACAGGAAATGCCCTCTTTATGCTTCCTTTTTCTGCCTAAAGGCAGGATATAAATTTTACTTTACTGAAGATAAATCTAGACCAGTGATTTTCAACCTTTTTCATCTCATGACACACATAAATTAATTACTAAAATTCTGCAGCACACCAAAAACTATATTATATGTTTTGCTGACATGACAAAATATAGGAATAATTTTTATTGATTTATAAAAAATATAAGAGCAATTACTTACCTTTTTTGCTCCAAGGTGACTTTTACAAAATCAGCTACTTGTATATAAGAATTTCTGGTACTGCCCTGGCTGGTTTGGCTTGATGGATAGAGCATCAACCTACAGAGTAAAGGGTCCCATATTCAATTCTGGTTAAGGGTTAAGGACACATGCCTGGGTTGCGGGCTCAATCCCCAGTGCGGGGGAGGGGCTAGCAGGAGGAAGCCAATCAATAATTCTCTTTCATCATTGATGTTTCTATCTCTCTCTCCCTCTCCCTTCCTCTCTGAAATCAATTTCATATATATAATTTCTGGTACCAAAAATTAACCAATCAGACACAAACTGATTATGTAACATGACCAATAAGATGCAACACTGTTGCCCTATCCGGTTTGGCTCAATGGATAGAGCGTCGGCCTGCGGACTGAAGGGTCCCAGGTTCGATTCTGCCCAAGGGCACAAGCCAGGTTGTGGGTGTGATCCCCAGTGGCGGGGGGGGGGGGGGGGGAGGGGGTGTGCAGGAGGCAGCCAATCGATGATTCTCTCTCATCATTGATGTTTCTCTCTCTCTCTCACTCTACCTTCCTCTCTGAAACAATAAATACATAAAAAAAAAAGATGCAACACTGTTATATGACCTATATATTTATGGTTCAAGACAGTACATTGACACTGGGTGTCTATTGTTGTGTTGGTAGTTGTCATTATTTTATTTGACAATCTAAGGGAAAAGAGGTCAGTATCTCTGACTAAACAGTCAGGTATTGCATGTTGTAAAAATTCTTGTGACAAACAGGTTAAAAGTTGTTGATCTGGACACTTAGCCCAGAGATGTCACCAGAGGAGTCAGTAGAAAACCATTAATCTATTAATTTCACCCCATATATTTACTTTCTCACAGGTTAAACCACTAAAACTATTTTCTTTGTCTTTTCACTCCTCTAAAAATCATTGTTTCTTTAGTTAAGATGCTATACAAGCCAGAGTTCCACACCACCTCTTTGAGTTATTGACCTTTGAGTTTCTCCCATGTAAATATGAGATATCCTATATATTAAAGAGCTAATATGCAAATGGTCATCATGCCCTCATGCCGTAATGGCTCAGACACTCAACACTGGGGAGAGAGGAATGGGGATCAGCCAGGCACAAATGAGCTCATGAGAGAGGAATGGGGACCAGCCAGGCTGTGGCCCGGGAGAGGGACAAGCCACCTGCCCCGTGGTTCCAGATGCCAGTGGCTGTGCCTGCGCCTGCGGCCCAGGGGAGGGACAAGCTGCACAGCCTGTGGTCCCAGGTACTAGCCCCTATCGTTGCGACCCGGGAGAGGGACAAGCTGCCTGCCCTGCAGTCCTGGGTGCCTGCGGCTGCGGCCTGGGGGAAGCCACCCACCCATGGTCCCCTGAGGCTGTGGCCAGGCTGGGCGAAGTCGGTCCGGGTCCTGGGTGCCTGTGCCTGGCTAGAGGGAGGGAAGCCCAGGTCCAGGGTGCCTGCAACTGGCCAGAGGAGGGAATCCTCAGTCCCAGGTGCAGGGTGAAGCAGAGGTGGTTAGAGGCAATCAGGCCAGCAGGGGAGCAGTTAGGGGTGATCAGGCTGGTAGGGGAGCAGGTAGGGGCGATCAGGCAGGCAGGCAGAGATGGTTAGGGGCGATCAGGCAGGCAGAGGTAATTAGGGGCAATCAGGCAGGAAAGCAGAGAGGTTAGGGGCGATCAGGCAGGTGGGCGAGTGGTTAGGAGCCAGTGGTCCTGGATTGCAAGAGACAGTCGGACATCCCCCAAGGGGTCCTGGATGGCAGAGTGTGCAGGCCAGTATGAGGGACCCTGCCCCCATGCACAAATTTTGTGCACTGGGCCTCTAGGTTAATAAACTTGTTTGTTTTGCTCTTGTCAACTTGTTTTGTGTTGCAGACTCCCAGTGGATAATCTAAGATGAGTAGAGGAAAAGTTCTTACTCCCTTATGTCATTTAAGTTAACAGAATATTGGTAATAGAGTTGTTCATATATTCTTCTATTTTCTATTCAATATCCATGATATCAGTAGAGATATCTCCTCTTTCATTATTGATATTAACTAGAGGCCCAGTGCACAAAAATTTGTGCACTCGGGGGGAAAAGGGGTGCCTCAGCCTGGCCTGTGCCCTCTCGCAGTCTGGGACTCCTCGGGAGATAACGCCCTGCTGGCTTAGGCCTGCTCCCGGGTGGCAGAGGGCAGGCCCAATCCCTAGGTGCAGCCCCTGGTCGGGCTCAGAGCAGGGCTGATTGGGGAGTTGGGGCGCTGCGCCCTGTCATGCACAGAGCAGGGCAGATTGGGAGGTTGCGATGCCACCCTCAGTCACGCTCAGGGTAGGGCCAATTGGAGGGTTGGGGCACCGCCCCCTGTCACTCTCAAGGCAGGGTCAATGGGGAGGTTGTGGCACCACCCCCTGTCACGCACAGAGCAGGGTCAATCAGGGGGTTGGGGAGCTCCCCCCGTCACGCACAGAGCCGGGCCCATCAGGGGGGTTGGGGAGCTCCCCTCTGTCATGCACAGAGCAGGGCCCATCAGGGGGTTGGGGAGCTCCCCCCGTCACATACAGAGCAGGGCCCATCAGGGGATTGAGGAGCTCCCCCCTCTCACTCACAGAGTAGGGCCGATAGGGGAGTTGGAGCACAGTCCCCTGTCACACACAGAGCAGGGCCAATAAGGGGGGTGGGGCACCACCCTCTATCACCCACAGAGCAGGGCCAATCAGGGGGTTGGGGCACCGCCACTGTCACACTCAGGGCAGGGCCGATGGGGAGGTTATGGCTCTACCCCATCACACACAGAGCAGGGCCCATGGTGGGGGGTGTTGGGGCGCCGCCCTCTATCACCCACAGAGCAGGGCCGATCAGGGGGTTGGGGTGCCGCCACTCTCACACTCAGGGCAGGGCTGATGGGGAGGTTATGGCTCTACCCTGTCACACACAGAGCAGGGCCAATCAGGGGGTTGGGGCGCCACACCCTGTCAGACACAGAGCCGCAGGGCGATCAGAGGGTTGGGGAGCTCCCCAGTATCAGGCACAGAGCAGGGCTGATCAGGAGGTTGGGGCGCCTTCCCCTGTCAGGAACAGAGCAGGGCGGATAGGGAGGTTGTGGCCCCGCCCCCTGTCACACACAGAGCCGCAGGGTGATCAGGGGGTTGGGGAGCTCCCCCCTATCAGGCACAGAACAGGGCTGATAAGGGGGTTGAGGAGCTCCCCCCTGTCACAAACAGAGCAGGGTAGATAGGGAGGTTGTGGCCCCGCCCCATCACACACAGAGCTGCAGGGCGATCAGGGGGTTTGGGTGCTGCCCCCTGTCATGCTGATCCTGGTGCCAGGAGGCCTCGAGGCTCCGCTGATCCCGGTACTGGGAGGCATATTACCCTTTTACTATATAGGATAGAGGCCTGGTGCATGGGTGGGGCTGGCTGGTTTGCCCTGAAGGGTATCCTGGAGCAGGGTGGGTGTCCCCACTGGGGTGCCTGGCCAGCCTGGGTGAGGGGATGATGGCTCTTTGCAGCTGGTCACACACCCTTCAGGGTGGGGGTCCCCACTGGGGTGCCTGTCCAGCCTGGGTGAGGGGATGATGGCTGTTTGCAGCTGGTCACACACCCTTCAGGGTGGGGGTCCCCACTGTGGTGCCTGGCCAGTCTGGGTGAGGGGCTGAGGGCTGAAGCTCCCAACCGCTCCTTTTTTTCTTTCTTTTTTTTATTCTGGGCCAGCTTTAGCTCTGAGGCTCCAGCTCTGATGCCTCTGCTGCTGAAAGCAGGTATCTGGTTTGTTTCGGTTCTACAATCGAAACAATGTATAACTCCAGCTCTGAGATCCGGGCTCGCTGAAAGCAGGTTTCTGGGGTTTTGTTTAGCTTCTATATTTGTTACAATGTTTCAAACTGCCAGCTCAGAGGCCAGCTCAGAGGCGGCAGGTGGGGAACGTTGGAGTCCTCCGTCACTGAAGCAAGCAAGCCTCATGTTAGTTTCAAGCTGCCTGGCTGCCGGCCACCATCTTGGCTGGCAGTTAATTTGCATATTGCCTTGATTAGCCAATGCGAAGGGTAGCGGTTGTACGCTAATTACCATGTTTCTCTTTTATTAGATAGGATAATTTGCATCTTTTCTCATTTTTGTTGTTGATCTTTTCAAAGTATAAGCTTTTGACTTAGTTAATGTTCTCTATTAAGTTACTGTTTTCAATTTATTTGATTGCTGCTTTAATTTTTATTATTTCTTTTCTACTTGGATAGGTTTATATTACTCTTTTTTTCTATATTTACTTAATGTGGAAGCTTAACTTGATTTTATACCTATCTTATTTTCAAATACATGCATATTTAGTGCTATAAATTTTCCTCTAAGCACTGCTTTCACTGAATCCCCTAAATTTTTTCAAGTTTTATTTTCATTTAGTTTAAAATATTCTAATTTCTCTAAAATCTTTGATGCATGTTTTATTTATTTAGATATGTGTTGTTTATATCTGTATGTTTCCAAATAACTTGAGCTTGGTTCCACTGTGGTCTAAGAACATAATTTGGATGATTTCTATTATTTAAAAATTTGCACTGTGTTTTATGTCCTAGAACATGGCCTATTTCTATAAATTTTCCATGTGAGTTTGAGAATAACATGTATAATACTGTTGTTGGAGGAAGTATTTTATAAATGTCAATTGGCTGATGGTACTGTTTTGTTCAGCTATATCCTTACTGACCTTTTTTCTACTGTATTTACCTATCACTGAAAAATGGGGTGTTGAAGTTTACAATCATAGTTATGGATTTGTCTATATTTCTTTGCAGTTCTATCAGGTTTTGCCTTATATATTTTGATGCTCTATTATTAGATGCAAACATTTAAAGTATTATGTCTTCTTAGAGAACTGACCAATTTATCTTTATGTAATACCCTCTTTATCCCTGATAATTTTTCTTGTTCTTGATTCTGCTTTGTCTGAAATTAACATAAGTACTCCATCTTTCTTTTACTAGTGTTACTGTGGTATGTCCTTTCACATCCCTTATTTTTAATGTTACCATCTTGCAGAAAACATAGAGTTGGGTCATGTGTTTTATCTACTACTACAATGTGTCATTTAATTGGTACATTTAGAACATTCACATTTTAAGTGATTTTTGATATAATTGAATTAATATATGCTGTTTTTAAGTGTTTTCTATTCATCACATTTGTTCTTTGTTTCATTTTTTTTTTAATCTTCTCTCTTTTTCCCTTCTCTGGTTTTAACTGAGCATTTCACATGATTCCATTTTCTCTCCTCTTTCAGCAAATCAATTATATTTGATTTCCCCTGTGTTTAGTGGTTTCCCTAGAGTTTGAAATATACATTTACAGCTAATCTAAGTTTACCTTTCAAATACCATGTGCCATTTCATAGGTAGTGCAGGTACCTTTTAGTGGCTTATGTACCTGAGCTGTGACCTTCACAAAAGTTGTTGCTGTTTTTTTCCACAAAGTTTATTAGTCTTTTTTCCCCCGCCCCCTCCCTTTAGGTGAGACAGGAAAGTTAGGTTTCTGAAGATAAAACTCCAAAAAGTATGGAGACCCTAAACTTGAGGCTCTGGCAGTTTCTCACTCTCAAGTTATTCAACACTCAGATTCCAAACATTCAAATTTCCATTTAAATGCTCTTACCTGTTTATGGCTCCAGTGGCTTCTGCTCCATGTAAGCTGATCTCAGTTAAGATTCTGTCTTCATCTGTCTCTCCGGACTTGGAGTGGCAGTTGTCTTGGGACTGCAGTATCTCTACAAGAAAATAACTGATTCTTCAGTTTTATCAGCATTTTTTTTTCCTATTGCAAGAATAGGGGTGATGATTTCCCAGCTCTTCATGTGTCAGAACTGAAAGCCAAAGTCTTACATATTATTTAATCTATAGATTTCCCCTCACTCTTCCTCTTCCCTCATGATCTCTTTGTTGAAGAAAGTAGATTCTGATATTCTAAGCTTTGCTGATTGCCTCTTTTATGGGGCCTTTTCACATATTCTTCTGTTTCCTATATTCTCTGGAAAGCTAAAAGCTTGATCAGATGCAGCTGAGATTTATGACATGGCTATTTTATAAGGGTGTTGTATAGTTCCATTAGGAGACATATAATGTCTAGTTCTTTCTCATATTGTGTGGGTGACATTAATACTGGGCAATGGGCTTGCTGTTGTCAGCCCGATCCACCATTAGAAATCTCCCCATCAGCAATTCACCTAATGGCTTTAATAGCCGTTGATGATCATGGCCTAAATCCATTATTTCATTAGGAGTTCAATGGTGATATTCCAATTCTAATATTGCTTCAATATTTATTCACTTTTAAAGGATCTTTCCAAAATTAACCATTTGGCACCCTTAAATACTATTTGTACAAGAAATGTGATGTAAATGCTTTACTGTATCACCTCACTTACTAGTTTTCAGAATAAAGTGTTGATTCCATAGTATCTTCAAAAGGTGACTAATGAGAATTTTTGTATGTAGTATTAAGAACTGGTGGACTTTAACATATTTGATTTGTCTCAATCCATTCTCATTATCCCCCCCTCCTTTTTTTTTTTTTTTTTTTTGCTAATATTATCTCTTCTTTGGCAAGTGCAATCAACTTCAAATTGGCTCTGGTGTCCATTTGACATGAATCCAGCTGTCTCTAACAGCTTTCTTGTTTTTCAGTATAAGATATTTCAGACACATTTTATGCCTTTCCTGGTCCAGAATTGGTATTAGCCATTTCTCTAAGGATCCCTACACTCTCCTAGCCCTACACTCTTAATACAAGCAACACATACAAAACAGTTTGAAATATCAGTGATGATAGACTACAGTTTGTTAATATTTTACACCAGTGGTTCTCAGCCTTGGCTGCACATTAGAATCACCTTGGAATCTTTTTTAAATCCTGATTTCTGCGCCTCATCCTCCGGAAATTCTGTTTCTTTGTTATGGCGTGAGGCCACAACATTAGTAACAAAGAAACAGAATTTCCAGAGTATGAGGCCCAGAAATCAGGATTTTAAAAAGATTCCCAGGTGATTCTCATGTGCAGCCAAGGTTAAGAACCACTATTTTACACCATTCTGTTGGTTCTTGACCCTTAACTATATGTAGGATGTTTTTCAGGATAAGATATATCATTACTGCAGATAATTCTGTAAAATAAAGTTAATGTCCTAATTATCTACTTGCTTTAAATAACATTCCATACAACAGTATTCTAGTGCATCACAATAATATTTATTGATCTCTGAACACTAACTTGGTATTCTTCCTTTTGGGCTATATTTATTTAAATACTATTGTTTGTACTTCTGCATTATCGGCTCTCCAGCCTATTTCAACTATCATCCTCTGTAACCGCACCTCCTCTCTCCTGACACTTTTAGATCTTATCCCCAACTCAATTTCACCCAAATACCCAACACTCATCCTAGACATCCTGGTCAATGAATGCATGGAACTTTTACTATTTAGTAATTTCCTTATCCCACTTATCTTCTATTACTGTTCTATAAAGGAGGGTACATGGTCTGCTCTAAGTGTGTACACGGCAATAATTTTTCCTCCCTTTACTCTACATTTTATTTGACCTCTTCAGCAGTGCTTTTCAAACTTTATTGCACGTAGAAATCCCCTGTGGTCTTATTAAGATGCAATTCTGATTCCATAGGTATGAGGTAGGGGCCAAGCTTCTGCATGTCTAACAAGCTCTCACTGTACAAATGCTACTGGTCCTAGTCCACACTTTGAGAAGCAAGGTTCTATTTTGCTGGGGTTATATGCCCCTGTGAGGAGATGTTTTAAACACACACCTTTCTCTGTTCCTCTCTGCCCTTATGCTTGAAGCTCTTTCCCCTCACTTCATCTGAAGGAAAAGGTTAAAAGACATCCGCTTGGATGACTGATACACGACCAGCTTTATGACAGTGAGAAATCTATTACATCGTGTAGTAATTTTAAAAGATGCTTCAGATTATTTGGCGTTTTCTCTTTTCAAAAAGGGAAGTCTAAGTCCCCTTACCTTGCAAACAGATCAGCCTTAGAAATTTGCCTCTAAAGAACCGCAGAGGAAATGATTCTGAGTAATTCCATGTCTAAGGTCGTAAAGGGAATGCAAGTTCTGCTTGCTGCTCCTTAGACCCTGTACCTGTTCTGTTTATTAATAGTTTTCTTCCTGTGTCTTTTCTCGGAAGCTGCCTGAAATTATTTTAGAAAACAGAGAAGGTATAAATAAGCAATGATTTTCTTGTTTCTCAATCATTTGCCTCTACATTCTCATGCCTCATTTTATTTTGTTTCATTCTTTTGTGTTGTCTCAAAAACATTTAATGTCCTATTTCTTTTTTCTTCTCCAGTATTTTTACTCTCTTGTCACCTGACTTGTTGCCATCTGTTTTAAATAAGTACAAAGTTCTATCTTGAGAAAACCTTTACTCTTTTACTACTGCCATGATTATTACTTTTTTCAAAGTCAATTTTCTGAAGAATGTTTCACTTCTATTTTATTGATGCTCAAACTGAGTTTTCACTTGCATATCACTATGCAAAATTGAACAGCTCCTCCAAATTAAACCTGTGAGTATGGTTGGTGCTTTAATTTAACGCGGAAGACTATCAATAGAATTCTACTACTATTACACAAAAATATTTCTTGATCAGACTGGAAAACCACTCTTTAATTATTGCATGTATTGTCTCTAGTGAACACTTTTTGCCAATCTACTCTTTAGCAATTTGTAAAATCACATTATTTTTCAAAACACTGTAATCACATCTCCAACATTCACTCAGACAGAAAACACTATTTATGTATTGTTCACCATTTGGTCCAGTAGATTATCTTTGCAAAAGAAAACCTTGGTAATGATAGGAAAAGTGGTATTTTTCATTAATAGTTGTGCTGTGTGTACAATTACGTGATAAATCTTTCCTCTTTGACACTGTCCTCAAGTACTCTAATGTCTCCTCTTTATTTACTTTGATGCCATCTCCCCAAAACTGATGAGCACTGATTAGGATTATTTTGGGGGGTCAGGGGCCTGCCACTGGATGTAGAAGGGAGGACAGGATCTGTGTCAGAGATACTCCAGGGTAGAAACATGTTTACCACATCGATGGGAGTGGATGTGATGAATTTCAACAGGAATGTTAGGCTATATGTTCTGCATCTAATGAGAGTTGTCAATGAAGCCCTAATTTTTAGAAGCTGATTATTTATTTAAAACTCTAAGCTCTACCCTGGATTAATAAGACCTGTCCTATCCAATCTCATCCTTGCCTCTTTATTCCTTCCATCCCCATTTCTCAACTGTCAGACAAACTTATCTATGTTTCTGCCAAACTAAACTATTTGCTTGTCCACAATTGTGACACATTTACTTGTGTAACCTAAGCTTTGCAGACTCTGTTCTTTTTATCTAGATTTCCATCTGCTATTCTTCTTATCCAACCACCTTCTTACTACCAGTTGTCCGACTATCACCTGCTACCCTTCAATTCTCAACTGGGATATCAAACCTCCAGAAGGCCTTTCTGACTACCCCTGTTGGGGTTAAGTGCCCTTTCTGTACAGTCATATAGCATCCTATCATATCAATGTGACTACTATATTGGACTCAGCTTCTCACATGTCTGAGGGAGGGATTATGCTTTGTACTGTTAACATTATGTCTCCCGCACTTAAAGAACCTAGCACAACGCCTGGCACATGATATACTTGGAATGAATGTTATATGTTGAATGAGAACTGCACATTCATTCCTTTCAATACTTAAAAAGAGTAGGTTTGGTTTTCTAAAGTAGTCAAAAGTAGGAAGTTAAAGCAAATGATCAAGGTTAATAGAAGTATTTTTATGTGATAATGTAACACCTCCCCTCCCTTAAACATCACAACTACAGAATGAGACATTTTCTTATACCACTAAAATCACACCCAGAGAAGGATTTAGAGTGTGAGAAAATATCTTAGAAGAAGGAGAACATCAGACCTTAAAGAAACTTTGGAATGGGACAATTTCCCTTTGGCTGTGTAAGGAGAAGTTATGTAGAAAAGTGGTTCCAATTTTTAAAATTCTGGAACAAAATTCTAAGTTCTGTCTCCAGCTCTGGCGCTGGCCAGGCACACAGCTTTGGGGAAATAAGTCCACCTTGTGTTTCCTTTCCCTTGGCAAAAGAATGGCCTGACAGTGCTGCTGATCAGGGCACTGCTACACTGTGGGTATGTGGGACCCCTGGCATTAAATGCCAGGAGCAAACCCAGGCACTGACACCACCAAAAATGCCCTCATAGAGAACTGCTGCCTGATGACCATTCCTGTCTTTACTGTTCTGTCATTGTACAAAAGAAGCAGAGGCCTCCTAACTTGACTCGATTGTTACCACCATCACTTTTATTTGTTTCTAGGAGGGATCCTGGGAGGTTCATTCAATTGGGTTCCTTTTCTGAATATGAATTTTTATCATTATTTAGTCCCTGCTATGATATCTGAAATTTCATCCATAGATTCTTAATCTGGATTAAAACACTGACATTTTAGCCCTGGCTGGTGTGGCTCAGTTGGCTGGGTGTTGTCCTGTGCACCAAAAGGTTGCTGTTTCAATTCCAAGTCAGGGATTAGGGCACATGCATGGGTTGGAGGCTTGATCCCTGGTAGTGGGTAAGAGGCAGCCATTTAATGTTTCACTCTCACATTGATGTTTCTCTCTCTCTCTCTCTCTCTCTCTCTCTCTCTCTCTCTCTCTCTCTCTCCCTTTCCCTTTCCCTTCCTCTTTCTCTAAAACTCAATAGAAACATTCTTTTAAAAAATAAAATAAGACGATGATATTTTAGGAATCTTGCACAAGACTTAGATCTCTGAGAGACTCAAATTAATGTCTTTAGTTGTTATCTGGAAATGAGTAGGGAAGAAAGGGCTAATCAATAAGGAAAAAATAGCCTAAAATTAGGAAGATCATGATAAGGTTTTGGGAATTAGAATATCTGCCTCTAAGGAAGAGAGATGAACGTAGTAAGCACAGTGATCAATTAGTGCACCAGCTACTGATACTTTAATCCACTGTTAAGGGATACAGAAAATTTCAATACCTCTGGCTTTTCCTATGACACTAAATGGGGAATCTATATATATAAAAGCCAAGCGATCAGAACGACAGGAATGACCAGTCACTATGACACCCACTGCGGTTGGCCAACTAGCCAGATGGGGGCAGGGCCGGCCAGCCAACTTCCCTCGGCCCTCCCCCCAGCAGCCCTTCCCCCCAAATGCCCCCCTCCCACTCCTGATCAGGGGCGGGGCCAGCGGCTAACCTCTCCCCCAGTCCCTCCCCCCAGCCCCCATCAGCCCCAATCAGGGTGGGCCGGCCGGACCTCACCCAAGCATGAATTTGTACACCGGGCCTCTAGTAAATAATAAAGATGAAAGTAAAGAGAGAGAACATTAGTAAGAGAGGACAAAAGAAACACTGGAACCAAGAGGTTGATTGTAGAGAAATTCTTCTTAGACTTTCAGACTATCAGTTTGAAAGGATATGTCTTCATTTATAAGACAGAAGTAAGGTCTTATAGACTGTTCATTGCCTTTTTACCAGCACCTAAAATATAATAGACGTTTACTAAATATTTTTGAGTCAATAATAAGAGCCAACACATTTATTAATTATTGCATTTAGATGTACAACAAAATGGGATAACCCATCAATACCACTGGCCTATCAGCATGGGTTAATGAGATAAATTGGGTCCCAGTGCCCTCTCTGATGAAACAGGATTTTGGAGGGGGGAAATTAGAAACAGTGTTTTCTCAAGGAGATAACACTGAAGTGACAGCCATAATAACTAAACTGTCTGAAAGATCTCAATAAAACTACACCAACTTCTCCCACTTGACAAGTTTGTCAACAGCCAGACCTGTAAATAAATCATTACTGGCAGTGTCACTGTGGTAACCAAGGAGATTTGAGCTTCCCATTATTGTTATCTCAGGAGCCCTAAATTGACCCCAGTGATATATTTTAATAGAAGTGAAAGCCTTTAAATCAATGGACTAAGAAAAAAATTTAGAGTTAAGCAGCCGCAGGTTAAATCCCAGAGGAGAGTAGTTTGAGGAACCAGAGAACATGAAAAGAGTGAACCAATGGGAACTGATATGGATTATTTCTGAGAATGGAAAGTTGAGAATTGAAGGAAGTTTATAGTATCCATGGAATGTGCTGGATTCAGTTAGATGGACCAATATATAGCCCTGACCAGTTTGGCTCAGTGGATAGAGCGTCGGCCTGCGGACTCAAGGGTCCCAGGTTTGATTCCAGTCAAGGGCATGTACCTTGGTTGCAGGCACATCCTCAGTGGGGAGTGTGCAGGAGGCAGCTGATCGATGTTTCTCTCTCATCGATGTTTCTAACTCTCTATCCCTCTCCCTTCCTCTCTGTAAAAAATCAATACAAATATATTTTAATAAAAATAAATGGACCAATCTAATCTAATAAAAGAGAAACATGGTAATTGGCGTACGACCGCTACCCTTCCCATTGGCTAATCAGCAAGATATGCAAATTAACTGTCATCCAAGATGGCGGCCGGCAGCCAGGCAGCTTGAAACTAACATGAGGCTTGCTTGCTTCAGTGACAGAGGATTCCAACGTTCCCCGCCTGCCTTGCCGGCCTCTGAGCCTGCAGTTTGAAACATTTTAACAAATATAGAAGCTAAAAAAAAACCCCAGAAACCAGCTTTCAGCGAGCTGGGATCTCAGAGCTGGAGTCAGAGCTGGAGTTATACATTGTTTTGATTACCTACTTTCAGCAGCGGAGGCCTAAGAGCTGGAGCCTCAGAGCTAAAGCTGGCCCAGAATTAAAAAAAGAAAAAAGAAGCGGTTGGGAGCTACCATCACCCGCCAGCCTGAAAACAGCCCTCAGCCCCTCACTCAGACTGGCCAGGCACCCCAGTGGGGACCCCCACCCTGAAGGGTGTGTGACCAGCTGCAAACAGCCCTCAGCCCCTCACCCAGGCTGGCCAGGCACCCCAGTGGGGACCCCAACCCTGATGGGTGTGTGACCAGCTGCAAACAGCCCTCAGCCCCTCACCCAGGCTGGCCAGGCACCCCAGTGGGGACCCCCACCCTGATCCAGAACACCCTTTAGGGCAAACCAGCCAGCCCCACCCATGCACCAGGCCTCTATCCTATATAGTAAAAGGGTAATATGCCTCCCAGCACCAGGATCAGCGAAGCTGAGAGGCCTCCCGGCACCGGGATCAGCATGACAGGGGGCAGCTCCCAAACCCCCTGAACGTCCTGCGGCTTTGTCTGTGACAGGGGGTGGGGCCACAACCTCCCTATCCACCCTGCTCTGTTCATGACAGGGGAAGGCGCCCCAACCTCCTGATCAGCCCTGCTCTGTGCCTGATACAGGGGAGCTCCCCAACCTCTGATCGCCCTGCGGCTCTGTGTGACAGGGTGCGGCGCCCCAACCCCCTGATCGGCCCTGCTCTGTGGGTGATAGAGGGTGGTGCCACAACCCCCACCCCTCCCACGGGCCCTGCTCTGTGTGTGATGGGGTAGAGCCATAACCTCCCCATTGGCCCTGCCCTGAGTGTGAGAGTGGTGGCATCCCAACCCCCTGATTGGCCCTGCTCTGTGGGTGATAGAGGGTGGCGCCCCAACCCCTGACCCGCCCTGCTCTGTGTGTGACAGGGGGCAGTGCCCCAACTCCCCTATCGGCCCTACTCTCTGAGTGACAGCGGGGAGCTCCTCAACCCCAGGATTGGCCCTGCTCTGTGTGTGACAGGGAGCGGTGCCCAACCCCCCAATCGGCCCTACCCTGAGCGTGACTGAGGGTGGCATCCCAACCTCCAGATCCGCCCTGCTCTGTGCATGACAGGGGGCGGCGCCCCAACGCCCCAATTGGCCCTGCTCTGAGCCAGACCAGGGGCTGCACCTAGGGATTAGGCCTGCCCTCTGCCACCCTGGAGCAGGCCTAAGCCAGCAGGGCGTTATCTCTCGAGGGGTCCCAGACTGTGAGAGGGCACAGGCCAGGCTGAGGGGTCCCCCCCTTCCCCCCCAAGTGCACAAATTTTTGTGCACCAGGCCTCTAGTATAGAATATAATCCAAAAAAATAAAAACTCCTTAAGATGACAATTAGAGTTCACCTCAAAATGGCATCATGCAGAATTGTCAAGAGCAATGAAAAGTCACAAGCAAATGATTTGCATGTAATTTTTTTGGTTACTTATGCATCTTCTCCTTTCATTCTATCAGTTAAAATAATATGTATGAAAGTTTGTTGAAGAAGCACTATCTAAATGCCAGGTATTGTAACTGTTATAAATTGAAGTTCAGTCCTAGTCTGTGAATTGATTTTCTCAGGATAACATGTATAGTGCTAGGATGCTTCTATAGACTACTCTGTTCCTTGACCCTTTCTGGGATGTTAATATAATTAAGTTCTGGGATTAACCTTCCTTTCATGTCAGAGTGTGCTTAAATCTATGGGACAGTTTTTCTTCTGGAAACTTCCATTTGCTGATGATTAAGTACACAATGTCACAATCATTTATATAGACAGCTGAGCAGAATTCACAAGGAGACTGCAAAATCCAAACTGTATCTGGGTCATTCATTCTATAACATTGTCTCAGATAATTACTCTTCTTCTTGCATGAAGCAGTTAGAGCATGAAAAATAACTTGGTTTGGTCACTGCTGTAGTAATAACTTCAAATTGCTTCAATATCTACCTTTTCTAAGATCCAGAATTCTACCATAAAAATATGTTTACTTGTCTTTTCTAATTTTGTTTTCACTGTAGGCATTTCAAAAAAAAACATGAAGAGGTATATTTGACCTTGAAATCAAGTGCTAGAAAAATAACCTGTCTAACTGTTACTTTTCATCTAAAATATTATATTTTAGAGGCTGCTCAATGGTACTGCTGTAATCAAGAATCTGCCATCATTTTTTTAAGCTCCTAGTTTCACAGACATAACTTCTTTAAAAGTCACCCAAGGATCTTCAATCTCACTGTTAGTTCAGGAAAGAGCACACACACACACACACACACACACACACACACATACACACACACACTTGATTATTCAATTTTAATTTTTCAGCCTGTTTTCCCAAATATGTGTTTATAAAACCATTAAATTATTGATTTAAGTAATAAGCAAGAAGTTACTACCATGATCTCAATATTCACAAAGATGGTGCGGGGGGGGGGGGGGGGAGGGAGGGGGCGGGGGGTGACGGTGGGAAGACCACTGGGCTGAAAGGTTAATATTTGATCCCAGCTCTGTCATAAAAGAATGCACAACCTTTAGTGAATCCCTTAACTGCTTCATTTCCACGCAGAAGCATAAGACAATGGAGGGTTTACTTTTTTCACTCAAACTGCATGTACAGTGGGGCCTTGACTTACTATTGTCCTGACTAACGAGTTTTTTGAGGTACCAGCTGTCTCTCCGCCAATTTTTTGAATTGAGTTGATAGAGTAATTTGAGTTAATGAGCTCCTTAACGAGCTCAGTCTCGGAATGAATTAAACTCGTAAGTCAAGGCCTCACTGTACTCTTTAGGTCAACTGAAAGCCCATTTTACCTTAAAATATACATAAACACATAACTACCATAATTTTCGGTATATGTCAGCATAAGCAATTTCATACATTACAGTGCACAAAACAACAGAACAGTGGTCAGCAAACCGCGGCTCGCGAGCCACATGCAGCTCTTTGGCTACTTGAGTGTGGCTCTTCCACAAAATACCACGTGCAGGCGTGCATGTACAGTGCAATTGAAACTTCGTGGCCCATGCGCAGAAGTTGGTTTTTGGAAAGGAGATAGATGAAACAAGTATACAAGACGAGTGTGGATGGGAGAGTTGGAAGGGGTCAACCCCAGTGAACTTACCTCAATCAGATTGAGGACGTTTTTAGCAAAGGCCAGCTTAGGAGTATCCTAATTAAGTTAATAACAATGTACCTACCTATATAGTTTAAGTTTAAAAAATTTGGCTCTCAAAAGAAATTTCAATCGTTGTACTGTTGATATTTGGCTCTGTTGACTAATGAGTTTGCCGACCACTGGACTAGAAGAAAAGAAACTCTGTTAAGAGTGACCTAAAGGAATTTTGCAAAAGGTCTCAATTTCTTAAGGCTTCCATTTTCCTAGCTAAAATGTTATGTTGACTTGATAGTGTTTAAAATCCTGCCGAAACCGGTTTGGCTCGGTGGATAGAGCATCAGCCTGCAGACTAAAAGGTCCCAGGTTCAATTCCAGTCAAGGTCCTGTACCTGGGTTGCGGGCACATACCCCATAGGAGATGTGCAGGAGGCAGCTGATCGATGTTTCTCTATCATCGATGTTTCTAACTCTCTATGTCTCTCCCTTCCTCTCGATAAAAAATCAATAAAATATGTTTTAAAAAAACCTATCATTGTAATAGTTAGAGCTTTACCTGAAGAGCATAAAAATTGAAAGTCCTGTACTTCTCTCCCCAATAACCGATCAGAAGGATATTTTTTCAGTCTCTATAGGTCTTTGTCACTGTCCAGTATTTTCATAGTTTTTATATTACACAGTATTAGTTTAAAAGATTACAATCTATAATAATCTATAATAATAATATGCTAATTAGACCAGATGTTCTTCCGGGATGAAGCTGGGGCTGCAGCTGCAGGATTGGGGCAGCTGACAGGGCTGCGAGGGAGGGATCTAGTCAGCTGCAGCTGGGAAGGCCTACTCTTGCAAGAATTTCGTGCATCAGGCCTCTAGTCTGGTAATAAAAATGCATATGAAGTGTCAACAATAAATGCTAAGTTCTTACTATGCATTTCTGGTTTAAGTTGTAAATGATAGAAACCTACTCTAGAAGTTGCAGCAGAAAATTGACTTATTAAAGTTTTTGTGAGCACTGCTAAGGGCAGCTAACAGTTTAGAACTGTCCTGCGGAGATGTGAATGCCATACTATTGGGCATGGCCAGCAGAACTTTCATTGCTGCTGCAGGAACTGGGTCCTATCACCAGAACCACCTCCATTCTTCCTTTTCCTTGCTGATTAATATTTCATTATATGGCTATAACACAACTTGCATATTTGCCAGCTGAAGGACATTGAGTTGCTACCATAAGCATTTGCATATGTAAATTTCCATTGCTCTTGGGTAAACATCAGGGAGTGGGATTGTTAGATCACAAAGCAAGTATATGTTTCACTTTGGAAGAAACTGTTAAAGCGTTTCCAACATGTCTGAACCATTTTTCAAATCTACTAACCATGTATAAGAATTCCATATTCTCTGTATCTTCACCAGCATTTATCAATGTCAGGTTTCTTTGAATATATTTTATTGATTTTTTACAGAGAGGAGGGGAGAGGGATAGTCAGAAACATCGATGAGAGAGAAACATCGATCAGTTGCCTCCTACACACCCCCTACTGGGGATGTGCCTGCAACCAAGGTACATGCCCTTGACTGGAATCGAACCTGGGACCCTTGAATCCGCAGGCCGACACTCTATCCACTGAGACAAAACGGCCAGGGCACAATGTCAGGTTTTTAAAAAAAATTTAGCCATATTAATTTGTATGTCTTTAGTAACTAATTAATGTTGAGCATGTGTTTCATATATACATTTTCTATCCATAATTTTTTGGTGAAATGGCCAAATATTTGGGCATTTTAAAACTTAGTTGTTAGTTAACTTATTACTGAGTTTGGAGATTTTATTTAATGTTCTGGATACAAGTCCTTTATCAGATATTTAATTTGAAAAAAATTTATCCTAATCTGTGATTTTTTTTTAACATTCTCATGGTGCTTTTCATAGACCCAGAAGTTCTTAATTTTGATGACATCTAATTTTTTGTCTTTTTCTTTTATGGATCATGCTTTTTGATGTTATATCCAGAAAGCTTTGCCCTATCCCAAAAATTACAAAAAATTTTCTCCTATAATTTCTTCAAGATTTAGCTTGTTGTTGTTGTTTTTTTTTTTATGTTAATCCTCACCCCAGAATATTTTTCCATTGTTTATTTATTTAGAGAGAGTGGAAGAGAGGGGAAGAGACATAGAAAAACATTGATGTGAGAGAGCCACATCCATTGGTTGCCTTGCACATGTGCCCTATCTGGGGCTGAGGATTGAACCTGCAACCAAGGTATGTGCCCTTGACCAGAATCAAACCTCTGGACCCTTCAGTCCACAGGCCAATGCTCTATCCAGTGGGCCAAACCAGCTAAGGCAAGAAAATTTAGTTTTATGATTTATGTTTAGATCTATGATTCAGTTTGAGTTAATATGCAAGATATGTTAAAGTTAGTTCATTCATTCAACGTAGGGATGACAATAGTTCCAGTACCATTTGTTGAAAAGACATCGCTTCTCGGCCTTTTGGCTAAGATCAAGTGTGAAAAGACTATCCTCCATTTAATAGCATCTGCATCTTTTTTTATTGTCTAAAGTTTTACATATGTCTCCTTTTCCCCCAATTAACCCCCACCCAAGTCATTCCCACCCCTGGCAAGCCCCCACCGCCCCAGTGTCTGTGTCCATTGGTTATGCTAATATACATGCATATAAGTCCTTTGGTTTCTCTCTATCTGCACCCCCACCCCTACCATTTGTCTCTGGATCTATTCTTGTTCATCAAAATATGTTGATCATTATATCCCACATATGAGTGAGATCATGTGATATTTGTCTTTCTCTGACTGGCTTATTTCGCTTAGCATAATGCTCTCCAGTTCCATCCATGCTGTTGCAAATGGTAGAAGTTCCTTCTTTTTTATAGCAGCATAGTATTCCATTGTGTAGATGTACCACAGTTTTTTAATCCACTCATCTGCTAATGGGCACTTAGGTTGTTTCCAGATCTTAGCTATTATAAATTGTGCTGCTATGAACATAGGGGTGCATCCTCCATTTAATAGCCTTTGCATCTTTAAAAAAATATCAATTGAGCCCTAGCTTATTTGGCTCAGCGGATAGAGCATCAGCTGAAGGGTCCCAGGTTTGATTCCAGTCAAGGGCACAGGCCTGGGTTTCGGGTTCGATCCCCAGTGGGGGGGCGTGCAGGAGGCAGCTGATCAATGAGTCTCTATCATCATTGATGTTTCTGTCTCTCTCTCCATCTCCCTTCCTCTTTGAAATCAACAAAAATATTTTAAAAAATAATAAAAAGAATCAATTAATGTCTGACTCTGTTTCTGAACTCTATTATATTTCACTGATCTGTATGTCTGTTCTTTCACTACTGCAACTGAAATGTAGTGTTATTTTATATTTAAATCAGAGAATGTGAGCCCTCCAAATTTGTTCTTTTTCAAAATTGTTGACTATTCTAGTTTCTTCGCTTTTTCATATAATTTTAGAATCAGTTTGTCAATTTGTATACAATTTTCTTATGGAATTTTGATTGAGATGCACCAATTTTATACATTAGTTTCGGGAACACTTTTAAACTATTGAGTCTTCCCCTTGGTGTATGTGGATATGTTAGAGTTTGTATACTAACCAGTTGAAGGCCATTTAAGTTATTTCTGGTTATAAATAAAGCTGCAATAAATATTTGCCTACAAGGTTTATTTTTATTTCCCTGGGTGCTCAGTAGACTCTTTCTACTTAGAAATTCATGTCCTTTTTCTTTTCTATTAGATTTTCTTCTGTTATTACTTTTTTATTAGTCATTCAAACTCTACCTTTTCTCTATTCTCTCTTAGGGGAGTGGTTGGTAAGGTGTTGGAACTCCGGATTGATCTAGTTTTTCTTTCTCACTGTTAATTCTTTATCTTTTTTTTATTTTCAGGCAGATTGCCTTGACTTTGTTCTTTAATCTTTCTATTGAAATGTATACATTTTAGCATTGCTTTAATTCAAAAGAATTTTTCATTCTCTATTTCTTTTTAAAATATAGAGTGCCTTAATCTTGTTTCATGTATTCAAATTCTTCTATCTCAAAAAATATTTTCTTTTTTTTAAAATATGTGTTTATTGATTTTAGAGAGAGAGGAAGGATGAGAGAGATGCCTAGATCAGCTACCTCCTGCAAGCCCCCTACTGGGGATTGAACCCACAACCTGGTGACCAGGAATTAAACCAGTGACCTTTCCCTGCTTAGGACGAAGCTCAACCAACTGAGTCACACTGCCCAGGGCTGAAAATATTATTTTCTTATTTGAAATTTTATTCTGATCCCTGAATGGCCTGTTTTTTAATTTCCCTTTTCTAATTGATGTGTTTTCATCTCTTTCATGCTGGAGGTTTCCACATAATTCTGGTGACCCTTTGTTGCTTGCTAAAATGTAAAATTGACATACGAAAAATCTGAGTGGACACTATTTGTGTAAGTGCTAGACTTGTAAAATTGTGACCTTCAGAGTCAGATGGATATTCACCCATTTACTTGAGAAACTTTAAAAAGTCATTTTCTTGATGCTTTTTTTCCCCTAGAATCATTTTCTTTTGAGAAAATGTCTCCAGTAGACTGCATAGGGCTACATGCTTAGTTGTCAGCATTCTTTCAGTTGATGGAATTAAAGCACAGGGTCCCTGTTCAGTAAGTAAACTTTTTCCTAGCCCAGTGATGGCGAACCTTTTAAGCTCGGCGTGTCAGCATTTTGAAAAGCCCTAACTTAACTCTGGTGCCGTCTCACATACAGAAATTTTTTGATATTTGCAACCATAGTAAAACAAAGACTTATATTTTTGATATTTATTTTATATATTTAAATGCCATTTAAAAAAATCAATTAAAAAAATGAGTTCGCATATCACCTCTGACACGCGTGTCATAGGTTCGCCATCACTGTCCTAGCCCCTAAATTTTCAGGACATCCTCTATTGCTTGGGCAGAGTCTGGATTCTTTCTGTTTCTTTTGTTGCCATGACATGGGTTTAAGACAGGTAAACAAGCAGAGTTAGTATTTTATCATGAATAGCAACAGAATCCTGGGAGAGCATGAGTGGGTGAGAATAATTAGGGCTCAGAGAGACCGCAAAGAGGAATCATCTCTAAATCTAGGTTTTGAAGAAGAGCCAAATTAATTAAAATGGATGGGAGGCAGTGATGGACAGAGAAAGGCATCTGCAGAAAGAAATATCTGTGCAATATCAAGGAAGCTTGAAAGAGCATGGTCCGTGCAGAAGCAGCAGGGGGTTCAATACCATAATGTTGACATTTAATATGTGGGCCAGGGCAGGAAAGCAGCATTTCATCTGATGTAAAGAAAAACATATTTTTAAAGTGTGTAAACCCTTTGTCTTTTAAATGCTAAAGTTAAGTGTTTCCTTAGCTCAATCTGTACTAATTAATGTATTCCAATTCTATCAGTTGCTACTTGTATCTCAAGATACATCATTTAACAACTTTGGTCCTCAATGTTCTCATCTTTAAAATGGAGATAGTATCTGCCTCTTGCAGTCAGGGTTTTTAGTTGTATGCAAAAGAAAGTAATATTTGCTAACCGAAATGCAAAGGGAAATAAAAAAATAAACAAACAACTAAGATTGGATATTACGTAGTCATGACAAAGTCTAGCAGGGGTGGGCAAACTTTTTGACTCGAGGGCCACAATGGGTTCTTAAACTGGACCGGAGGGCCGGAACAAAAGCATGGATGGAGTGTTTGTGTGAACTAATATAAATTCAAAGTAAACATCATTATGTAAAAGGGTACGGTCTTTTTTTTCAATAGTTTTATTCATTTCAAACGGGCCGGATCCGGCCCGCGGGCCGTAGTTTGCCCACGGCTGGTCTAGAATCACACTGCAGCACTGTACCATGGAGGCATCCCTGCCACCAGCATCGGCACAGACATGAGACCTCTGCTGCTAGTGGTTGGATGCAGCTGCCAGCAGCGTTAGATTGCTGCCTCTGGAAACCAGATGTGGCTGTGGTGCTGCCACCTCTCTCACCAGTTTGGATTTTGTCTGGGGCTGTGAATCTGACTGGCAAGGCCTAGAATACGTGTCCACATGCTGCGTGCAATGGAGTGTTAAAGAGTAAGCAATGGCGCGGTTTTGCAGTTTCTCCAGGAAGATATAGGCTCTGTCTCATTAGGAGGGTGAGGATTTTGCAAACATTAAAAAACAGGGTCAAAGACTGAGTAGTTAAGAAGAATGGTAAGTGTCCACATAGTTCCTGCTATCAAAAATGTCTTTGGAAGATACATACATCATTATACGGCAGAAACATCTAAAAATGCCCAATATTATTAGTATCATCATGTTTAGCACATCATCATCAGGAAAGTTTCTTATATAAGTTTTGTATTAGTTTCCTATTGCTATATAACAAATCACCACGACATTTATTATTGCAGAGTGTGTGTGGGTTAGGGATCCAAGAGTGTCTGAACTGTATGGTTCTGGTTTAGGGTCTCACACGAGGTTGCAGTCAAGATGTCAGCTGGGATCGGAGGATTCATTTCCATAATGGTATCTTCATATGAGTTGGCCTCAGTTCCATAATGGCTATTGGCAGGAGGCTTCACTTCCTAACCACCTGGGCCTCTCTGTACAGCTACTTGAATGCCCTAAGAACACGTTAGCTGGCTTTCTCTAGAGAGAGTGATCCAAGACAGAGTGAGAATAAAAATGGAAGTTACAATGTCACTTTAGGATGTAGATGTGACTCTTCATCATTCCTAACTCACCATATTTGTTAAAAGTTAGTTACTAGGTATAGCCCACACTCAAAGGGAGAAAAATTAGGCTCCAGCAAAGGGAAGAATATCATAGAACTTTTGGACATGTATCAAAACATCACAAGTTATTTTTTCCCCAGAAATGACCAAATTAATTTCTTTATGCATTATTTCTATTCATTTTTTGGTATTATAATATGCCAGAGAATCTATTCCAATTTAAAGTTAAATTACAACACACCTCCAGGGATGTTTATTTTATTTGGTAAAAATCTTTCAGAGCTTAAAAATGAGAGAGGGTTGTCCTGGATAGCATCTTATTACCAAAGAAACACATTTCAATTATAAATGAAATGTGTCCATTTATTCAAACGCCCAATCCTACCTATACCATGTAGAGATTAATAGACATCATTGTATCACTGCCTAGCTATCTCTGTTGATATGGAGGGAGGAGAGGGAGGAGGCATTTTTGTAAATTTCTGAGAGCACAAAAGTATTCTAGAAACACAAACTAAATGTCTTCAGTGGCCAAACAGATAATATAAATGGTAAAGACTATAAAGAGAGGTGAGACCTTTAATATTAAAATCCAATTTTAAAAAATAATGGCAACAATAATGCCAGGCTAGTCAAATAAAATACCTGCAAGTGCCCAGTTTGGCTCTTAGCTGCAACCTCGCTCTTCTGTTGAGGTCTAAAAGGTCTGACTTTCTCCTTCTTCTTCTTCTTCTTCTTCTTCTTCTTCTTCTTCTTCTTCTTCCTCTTCTTCTTCTTCTTGAAATTTTGCTTTGGAATTCATTATTTTGGGAGCCAAAAAAGATCTTGGTCTATCTAATCCAACTTCTCCATTTTACAGATAGGAATCTATAAATATATATAAGGCTAATATGCAAAGTGTCCCCTCAGGAGTTTGACTGGGAGACCAGGAGTTCGATCACTCAATATGACGTATGCCGACCACCAGGGGACAGCGCAGAATGAAGGAAGGCCCCGGCAGGCAGCCAGAAGACCCCGATTGGCCCTGATCACCAGCCAGGCCTAGGGACCCTGTCCATGCACAAATTTCGTGCACTGGGCCTTTAGTGAGGGAGTAAAAAAGGGGGGATTTGAAGAGTCTGTGAGTAGCTTATCACAGATAAACAAAGTAAGTTTTGTCAGTAAGTATTATGGAAGTCATTTCAGGAAGAATGATTCTTTGCAGTAAACCATCTTCTGAACACAAAAGGGTGGGAAGATTTCTTGAACTTATTGTTTTCCAGGATTACAGGGTTTGAGTAAAGTTGAACATTGTTAAGAACCACACTCCTATACAGACCAAATAATCAATATTATATAACTTTCTTCACCCTAATAGTTTTTTTTTTAATCTTTTTTACAATTTGGTAGGCCCTAAAAGTATCTAGGACTTTGACCTAAGAATCAGAGAGATTGAAGGCCTCTAAGATCACAGAGCTAGTTATTGCAGAGTTCAGACAAGAGGAACCAAGTCCCAGGTTCTTACTACACCAGCACCTCTATGAAAATGAACATGACTCTGCTCAGAGGTAGAAGGAAGGCATGGAAATATCAACTGTGAGATAAGGTCCTGCAGACTTATAAGGTACAGATAGGCGAGGGAATTTCCTTAAAGAACTGGGCCAGGGGTGCTTTAATAGTCTGTTACATGCATGTCATCATTCAACAACATTTATTATGCATTGGTGGGAGGCAGTGGAATAGGCATGAGCAGAGCAAGGAAGATGGGCTAGCTAGATTCTCCAGGATGGAAAGCCCCAGGTGCCTAGCAAAGGACAATTATAGGTTGGGACCTGGCCCCCAGGGTGACTTTTCCCTCCCTAGCATAAGGCCAATCTTGAGGTTTGGATCCCAGGCCTTTCCTCCCTAGAGATAACATCTGGTCACCGTTGTATTTCAGCTCCAGGCCCAGAAGAGCAACAAAACCAGCCAAAGCTGACCTCAGGATCAGCTGCACTGAATACTGATCCCCTGCCCTGGTGCCCGCCAATCAATTAGTGGAGACCACAACCCTGAAAGGACACATCAGGAAAACTGCTGAGTACAGTGGGGCCTTGACTTAGGAGTGTCCCGACTAACGAGTTTTTTGAGATACCAGCTGTCTCTCGGCCGATTTTTTTTTTAATTGCTTAAAATATTACAAAGGGTATTACATATGTGTCCATTTTATCCCCCCGCCCTAGACAGTCCCCTAGCCTCCCCTATCCCCCAGTGTCTTATGTCCATTGGTTATGCTTATATGCATGCATACAAGTCCTTTAGTCAGCCGATTTTTTTTTTAGTCGGCCGATTTTTTGCATTGAGTTGATAGAATAATTTGAGTTAACGAGCTCCTTAACAGCTTGGTCTCAGAACGAATTAAACTCGTAAATCAAGGCCCCACTGTATTCTATTGAGATCTTTTCCTGGGGCTGCCCCTAAAATCTCCACCTTTAAAACCCTTAGGACAGCAGTTCTCAACCTGTGGGTCGCGACCTCGTTGGGGGTCGAATGACCCTTTCTCAGGGGTTGCCTAAGACCATCGGAAAACACATATATAATTACATATTGTTTGTTTTTTTTTTTTTTTTTTTTTTTGAAATATATATTTTATTGATTTTTCACAGAGAGGAAGGGAGAGAGATAGAGAGTCAGAAACATCGATGAGAGAGAAACATCGATCAGCTGCCTCCTGCACATCTCCCAGTGGGGATGTGCCCGCAACCCAGGTACATGCCCTTGGCCGGAATCGAACCTGGGACCTTTCAGTCCGCAGGCCGACGCTCTATCCACTGAGCCAAACCGGTTTCGGCACATATTGTTTTTGTGATTAATCACTATGCTTTAACTATGTTCAATTTGTAACAATGAAAATACATCCTGCATATCAGATATTTACATTACGATTCATAACAGTAGCAAAATTACAGTTATGAAGTAGCAACGAAAATAATTTTATGGTTGGGAGTCACCACAACATGAGGAACTGTATTAAAGGGTCGTGGCATTAGGAAGGTTGAGAACCACTGCCTTAGGACATCATGAACAGACTGTTGAACCTCAGAGGGAAGGCAAGGGAGGATGGATGGGAAGAGATCAACCAATGAACTTGTATGCATTTATGTATAACCTCTAGACCCAGACAATGAAGTGATGAGGGCCTGGGGGGAGAGGTGGGGGATGGGAGCGTGTGGGAAGAGGTCAATGTAATACTTTCAACAATAAAGATTAAATAAATAAATAAAATAAACCCTGTAGCTCTCCCAGAGCACACCTGCCAGGTGCCTTTCCCTTCCCCCCACCCCATTCCAGGTGCATTCTTATTGCCTTCCTCACTCCCATGCTCCTAAGGCCTCTCCTTTGCCTCCATAGCTCCTTTCCTCAGCACATTTCTTCTAGGAATTACTTCTTCTACGTCTGTGATTTCTCAAAGACATGTCCTCTTACGGTTGGGTCTTGGCTCTGAATTCTTTCATAGCCAGGACCCAAGTACCCAGGTTGCTGAACCCAGGACCCCACCTGTCAGACACCTGGTGCCATTCCTGCTGCCTAAAACACCTTTACTATGTGACTGAGCTCAGGGGTAGGGAAGCCAAGCAACAAGCAATTTCAATTAGTTGTGACTGGTGTTGCCTATGGGCAGAGGAGGTGAGGAAATCTTGAGCGTGAACCACAGGAACACCTAACCCAGGGGAAAGTGAGATTCCAGATGAACCAAGGACAGGACCTTTGGGAAGGTGCCAGGAGTGTCCTAGTCTGAGGGATTCCACACGGGAAGATCCAGGATATGCGAACTTTGTCCTCAGAGCCGACCTAAAACTTGTACCTGACCAAATGTCCTTAGTATTGGGAAAGCCTGGTATGAGTGAACAGGGAGTGGTTAAAATCTCTCCCCACCTGCTTCCAGAATCCAAGACTAAATTGCCCAGAGGGTTTGAAGGGTCAAGTAAAAGAACTGAGAAACCTGCAGAAAAACAAGCTGCCCTCTCATTTTTCTAAAGCACCCAGTCAGTCCTGGTCCTTGGGCCACTCCTAGGTTAGGACGCCGGTTTCCCTGTTGAATTTCCCACCCACTCTAGATCCCTGGGGTCTCACTCTCCCCTGCGGGAGGGTGCAGCTTTGTGGGGCATTCCTCTTCTGCCTTTTGGAAAGTCTTGGGGGTCCCAGTCCCTGCTAATGCCTGGGCGAGTCCCTGCCACCCCACCTGGCCTACCTTGAATTGCCAATTAATGCCAATTCTCTCCAGCCCTGGAAGGACAGGGCACCTCCCAGCTGTGGGTGGGCCGGTTCCAGCCTCCAAGGTCCCGGGGAGAGGGAGGGAGCGGCGGGACCACAGGGCGGGGCACGGGGAGCCCAGGCCAGGCCCCAGGGGCGGAGGAGGGGGTATTGGAGGTGGGGGTGGGGCAGAGCTGGGGAGGGGAGGGGAGGGGAGGGCCCGTGGGGGGAAGGGGCGTGGTCGGGCCGTGGCCTCGCAGTCCAGAAGGGCGGTCCCGCTGTCCGGTTGTCCAGCCCTTCGACCGCCAGGCTGCCGGGCCGGCTGCTCCGCCGCACGGAGCCTCGGGTGAGGCGGCCGCCCCCGGCCCGGCTCGGCTCGGGCTTCGGATCCCGGGCGGGGCGTCTCCGGCTGCCCTAGCGGTGCCGTCACTCGGCTCCCGCACCCGGCGCCCTCGGGGCGGGGAGGAAGGTGAGCGCGCGCAGCAGGTGGTTCCGCCTCTTCTGCTCCGAGCTTCTGCACGTGGACAGTGTCCTCTCAAACTTGTGCAGATGTCGCAGCAGTAGTGACCCGAGCCGCGCATCGGCCGGATGGTTCTTTCGTGTGTGTGTGTGTGGGGGGGGGTGGGGGGGGGGTAGGGTTGGGGGGGTGTTGGGGGGCGGGGGTTGGCAAAGGGTCTCAGTATTCCTACCTGTAGTCCTGGGAGGAGCTGCTTGCGGAGACTCAGAGACCCGCCTGTTTCTTAGGACGGTTCCCTGAGACTGGGAAGTCCGGCTGCCAGGGAACCTGCGTCCATTACATTAATTCCAAATTGATTTATGTCCGTAGCCCGGTGGGCCCCAGCCAGAGCAGGGGTGACAGGCTGCGGGCTGTTGGGGAGCGGGCCTGGCGAAAACCTCCCCCAGCGCACCTGGGGCTCAGCCAGCACTAACCAGTGCAGACACAGGACTTCTGTCACCTGTAAAGGTGGACAAGGAGCAGGGAAAGGGGAATAAAGTGTGTGTGTGTGTGTGTGTGTGTGTGTGTGTGTGTGTGTGTGTGTGATGTCTGCACTGACGAAAATCTGGAAAAGGTGAAATACTAGGAATACTGCCTTTGCGATGGGCGCTTCCTTATCCCTCCCTCATTCATTAGAGCATTTTGTGGTACTTAGCTAAACATTTAACTAAGGTGTAAAGAGAACGTTGCAGTACAGCGACATTAGCTTTGTCTTCCTCTTCCAGTTTTATACTAAATGAGTTCAAGGTCACCTCCTGGAGACTAGGTCACCTGTTGGGAATGCTTTTACCTGAAGAAAGGGTTCAGAAAGTGTTCCTCCCCCTCCCCCCTTCCCCAGTCCCCTGGTACACAGTGCAGCTCCTCTCTGCCTGGGGAGAGGAATGCAGCCACTATTGCCATGCAAATGCCTGTGGTTAATTTGGTCTTGTGACTTGTTCCTTAGCCTTCCTTTATTTAGCTCCTTCATTATTAGAATGTACCAGTAGTGTTTCCTGTAAAGAAAGCCCAGGGATGGAGGAGAAAAGGAAACTGGACATGAAGTGGTCTAGTAAAGTGATTATTTTTTTAAGCTGCAAAAGTTGGAACTCCATTGAATTCCAATAGTTTTACCTCTTTGGAGGAAAGATGTTTTAAAATTAATTATAATATCAACAAAATATTAACAAAATATCCATTGTTACCCAGCTGGTGTGGCTCAGTGGTTGAGCGTCAACTTATGAACCAGGAGGTCAGGGTTCTATTATGGTCAGGGCACATGCCTGGGTTGCCTGCTGGATCCCCAGTGGGGGTGTGCAGGAGGCAGCCAATCAATGATTCTCTCTCATCATTGATGTTTCTATCTTTCTCTCCCTCTCCCTTCCTCTCTGAGATCAATAAAAAATATATTAGAAAAACAAAACAAAAACATTCACTGTTAAGCCTCTGTGTGTGTGTGACATCTACCTAATGGAGTGAATGCCTTAGAAATATGAGGTTCTGGTTAACATGGGGTCAACTATAATAGAAGTTCATTTAAATAAAAAAAGAACTTTATGGAACCTTGACAATAATGATATTAGGAATATTTTAAAGTTTCAAGATTTCTACATTCAGATAGATGTCTTTGTGGCTTGAAAATTCACCTATTCTTGCTGGTATTTAATAATGTTATAACATGAGGCATCTCTTATTAATAATTCTGTCAGTGTATTATAAAGGACATCTCTCCATAGCCCTGTATTGAGTAAATAGTTATTTTTTTTCTGAGTGAGTTGGCAATATTTTTAGATTTAGTTCTGCTCTAGGCTGAATTAGAGGCAGAGAGAGGAGGTGAGGAGCAGGACGAAGAGAACCTGTGCACTGAGTTCCAGTTCCAAATCAGCTTTGAAGTCTTGGCAAGTTCCCAAGTTAATTCTGGCAAACTTATATATGCCCTTTTTTTCTTCAAAATGAGGTTCTCATTGTTCTTACTAAAAGGACATTCAGATCTCTTTGAACTCTTCTATAAAAGTCAAATCCTATTTCTAGAGGTAGGTATCACTGCTCTAGAGAAGTCTCTTCTAGAGTTTCCTGAGTGTGTCCTAACTTGCTGGGCACTGCCCCTACCCCACCTAAGTAAGCAGTGTGGTGCCATGGTTAAGACCATGAGTTCTAGGATTAATGGATCTCTCCATTTTCCAGCTCTGATCTCGGGCAAGCTACATATATTCTCCAATCTCATTTTAAAGTTTAGAATAAAGATAATAATAATAATTACTAGGGTCCTGAAAGTCGAGTGAAGCAATGTACATAATGTAAGTAGCACAATGTCTATAACTTAATAAACAGTACAAAACAAAATTCAAATGAGTATATTTGAAGATCTGATTGGTTTTATTAGGTCACAGTGAGGGCGAACCTATGACACCCGTGTCAGAGCTGACACGCGAACTCATTTTTTTGGTTGATTTTTCTTTGTTAAATGGCATTTAAATATATAAAATAAATATCAAAAATATAAGTCTTTGTTTTACTATGGTTGCAAATATCAAAAAAATTCTATATGTGACAAAGCAGCAGAGTTAAGTTAGGGTTTTTCAAAATGCTGACACACCGAGCTCAAAAGGTTCGCCATCACTGTATTAGGAGATTCATGAATGGGTCAGCATCCCATCTAGCAACTAGGAGCGCTCTTAAAGGTTCTCAAAATGGAAGGTCTTTATGGGAAGAAGGGTAGAGGGAGTTATTAACAAAATAAAAAAGGGAGTACTCTTGGGCAAGGACAAGGTTTCTTGGGGAAGGTTTTTATCATGCAAATTGGCTCTGTCCACACTGTGGTGGTGGTGGTGGGGGGGGGGGGGATGGAGAGGGTGCATATAACAGATTACCTCATTGGTGTTGACCAGAAAATTCCAGACTGATTAATATTATGTGTCTGGGAGTGTTGAAACTTCAATTAGATTAGGTATTAAATCTAGGCTTGGTATTTGGGCTTTTCAGCAAGAGTGACACCATTTTGGGCCTGTGGTTTTCTCTTCACAGTAAGAATTACTTGTTTTCAACACTGACCTCTCCCCTCTTTTACTTTAACAAGATGACAATTAACCTGAAAAATGTCAAGTTCTATGTATGAGTTTTTAAAAAATAAGCAAGTACAGGATGAGGAAGTTGTAATTAATCAACCTCATGGTTAATTGACTGTATGTTTCCCCTGAGTCAGCAGTGGGTTGTGAGGGCCCAGCAAGGTTTTTGGCTGCTTTAGTAGAAATTAGAATGCACTGCTATAACCGAGGATTTTTTTTTACATTTGTCTTTTGCTTTTTGTGCAGACCTTAGAGCCACACTCAAGATGATCATTTACACACTGACTTGTTTGTTTAATCCAGCGGTTCTCAGCCTGTGGGTCGCGACCCCTTTGGCGGTCGAACGACCCTTTCACAGGGGTCGCCTAAGACCATCCTGCATATCAGATATTTACATCACGATTCATAACAGTAGCAACATTACAGTTATGAAGTAGCAACGAAAATGATTTTATGGTTGGGTCACAACATGAGGAACTGTATTTAAAGGGCCAGAAAGTTGAGAACCACTGATATAATGGATGGGTGATTTCAAGCCTATGAAAATGAAAAGCTTCCATCTGTAGAGACCTGGTTAGAGACGAAGCTTACCTTAAGCATCTTTAAATGTGAATGTAAATTACCAGCTGACTATTACAGTAATTAAAGTCCTCCCTGAGAAGCCCTCTTTGATCCTCTCCCTAGCCGGGTTTAAGTCCAGCCTCCCAGGAGTGCTCCATATACCTTGTAGGAGTCAGGCCTCAGCCCTTCTCACTGTGAGTTGATGGGGACTGGAGCCTTCCTCTCAGTCAAGGGGTGACCAAAATTAGGCACATAGTCGGTGCTTTGTAAATACTTGTTAAGCAAATTAACCACTATGTTTGGAACCACTGTTGAAACAAAATTGACTTATTTTTTGTAACACATTTTATAATGTTCTCTTTAAAAAAATGCTTTTGTTGATTTTTAGAGATAGAGGAAGGGAGAGGGGTAGACAGTTAGAAACATCAATGAGAAACACCATTGATTGGCTGCCTCCTCCTACTGGGGATTGAGCCTGGGCACATTCCCTGCCTGAGAATGAAACCTGGGACCTCCTGGCTCATGGGTGAGCACTCAGCCTCTGAGCCATACCAGACGGGCTTCTCTCTTGTAAATGTGAAAAACTCTGTGCTAATTCTAGATGCTTGCTTTGAAAAATAGTGTATTCAACTGCCATCATTATTTAGAAACTGAAAATAAAAATACATTTCAGTAGCATTATATATACTTTTAGTTAAGAGAAATAGTGACTGTGATTTTTAATGCCCCATCAGGTCACATGAGCACAAGGGTACTTATTTCTCCTCCTCTGAGGCACTGGTAGGTGAGCATTTGAAGCATCTTTTTTTGTGCATTTTGTTTTCCTATTGAACAATAAATACAGAAAGAGTGATTTTTTGTTGTCGTTTTTCTTTGTTTTGTCTTATTGTTGTTGTTTAAGTTAGATCACAGATATAATCCAAGCCAGAGAAACTCTCTTGAATAGCTAATGTCTGTGTACTGAAGGAGAAAATTATTTTCTGCCCTCCATGTTCATGTGTATAGAACATATGTTCTGAGTAGCTGCTATTTTCACTGCCCCTCTTTCCAGTTGAAGTCCAACATAAACTATTTTAATTAATATTGTGTCACCAAAAGGGATTGAAATAGCCAATTGAATTCTACCAAGATAGAGTCTTTTGATGAAAACATATCTTTATTGATTGTGGATGAAGAAAATCATTCTTAAAATGAAATCCAGAGAAAAATCATATCCCTCAGAGAAAATTTCTGAGTGGCAGGCTGAGATTAACATCATAAAATTGAATTTGTGCTGCAAGCCCTTGATGTAATCAGCAGCTGGGAGATGGTGTTGCCCTCGCTGTGCTCCCTCTGGTGAATTATTGTGTGGAATGAAATAAGTGTTTCTGGTGTCCCTCCTCCAAGAAATACAAACCAGGCATTACTAGCTGGTTTCTTGCTAGTTAAAATGGCTTGGATCTTTTCCAGACCTTTCAGTCTCACATATACCCATAAACTATGGGTGCTGGATATTTATGTCTCAGGGAATTTCTTTATATCACTGGATAGTGACTTCTTTGGCCAGCAGAAAGTGAGCAGAGCAGAGACGATAGAGGTCCCCCTTGCCAGGAACTTTTTTTCCCCCTTTAGAATAAGCAGAGGCCGGGAATATTAGAAAGTGCTACATTTGCCTGGTTTCTGTTGGCCTGTAGGTCCAGTCAAGCTCTTCCCTGTCACCCTTGGCTACCTCTGTGACATTCACGGCATTAAATCATCGCAGTGTGGAAATTCAAATTTGTACTGTGAGTCTTGTTCCATGGCACTGGTGTTACTATGGGCTTTGTTGTTGCTTTATGCCCTGATGCTTTGAAAACAGTCTTGCCCATGCATGCACTTCTACACTTGTAATGAATAGGTCTTGTAGATTAGTAGAAAAAATCTACTTATACATTTACCCTCAGAGTAAAGAGTGATTTGGCATCTTAACCACCACTGTGGTTGAAACTCAGTTGTGTTTGTTTTGTTTTGTTTTGATTTTAAAAATAATTGGGCTGGCCTGCCTGCAAAGAGGAACTCTAAGCTATAACAGGTACTAGTGTCATTCTTGAGTGAATTCACTCACTCTCAGCCCCTTTGAGAACTAGGATGGGCCCTGAAGTCAGACAGATCTAGGATGTCATCAAAGCCAAGGGATTTAGGTTTACCAAGCATATTTTCCCAATAACACTGATGGTGGGTGCACAGGTTAAGTGATATGATGCATGGAAAAACAGCACATCTGGAATACCCATGATTCTACCCATTCAGAAAAAAACACTTGATGCATTGAACTTATAACACTATGTCTTAAGACTAAGAAAAGGGGAAAGGACAATTAAGGCAGAGAATGGGGATGTGTCTGGAATAGGGAAAGTGGGAGGAGCCAGGACTAGGAAATCAATTATAAAGCAGTGGGGTAGGGGCGTATCAAAAGGAGATAGGACTTGCCTTTGATCATGACAGAAATTCACAAAGATGATAAGAATGGTTGCAAACAGCTCACCTCCCTTGTCTTGAATTAATGTTAGGATGGGCTGGAAGTTCCAGAATATATCTTTTAAAAAATTGAATATTCCAGTAAGGCTAAAGTTCCATTGGATTCTGACCTTCAAGTCCTATTCCTCCCTCTACTACTCTTTCTAAACTACCATGAAATTCTGCATCCTTAGCCTTCTCAATGTAAATCTATTTTACTCAAGCTTCTGCCAGGATCCTGGCGTATGAGAGGGAGGGGTTATTGGCAGAGGATCCCTGTTTTCTGTCCAGTCAGAAAGCACCAGAATCAGGGGCGTTAGGGAGGCTTCTCCAAATAGGACTGTCTAAATAAATCCATATGCCTGCCTGTGGGTGTGCCTTCCATGTTTATTCTGGGAGGAAAGGAGAATTGTCATAATGCCTGTGGACTGACTTCCAGTGCCAGCTTGTGTTGAAGTTGGGAGAAGGGACATAGATGTCAGAGCCAAGGTAGGAGACAGTGGCCCATGGAAAAACACAGAATATTTGTAAGAGAGAAGCCTCATTGTAAGGGATACGCCATCAGCAACATTGGAAATGAAGTGAGCTCTGCCCTTGTTCTTTGATAATACTCATCTCAGCCCACTCTGTATCCGTTATTTATGTATTTATGACTTGACTTATAGGTTCTGAATTCCTAGAAGTTAGAAACTGTGTTTTTTAAAAATTATTTTACTTTTCATTTACTAGGGCTTTTAATAATAACCTGTTGAATGATTAAATGAATATATTCTTTTCACAGGGAACTTATAATGTGGATAGTAGGGAGATGTATTCCTTGAAGCCAGGGTGTCAGCATGGTTGGGTCCCTGTGAGGGCTCTGAGGAGGAATCTGTTCCCTTCCTGCCCCCTACTTTCTGGTGTTTTGCTGGCAATATTTGGCATTAGGTGGCTTGTAGAAGTATCATCTCATCTCAGCCTTCATCTTCACGTCACTCTCTCCCTATGTGTGTCTTTCTCCAAATATCCCTGCTTTATATGGATGCCAGTCATATTGGATTAAGGGGCACCCTAATCCAGTATGACCTCATCTTTATTTAATTAATTATATTTACAATGACCTAATTTCCAAATAAAGTCACATTTTGAAGTTCTGGGGCTTAGGACTTCAACATATGAATTTTGGAGTGGGCTCAATCCAACCGTAGACTTTGCTCTACTTTGCCAACTTGATACCTATATAATTCTACCTTCATCTCCCCTGCTTAATTTGCTAGTAAATAGACTCTTCTATAAATTATGAATAATAAAATGAAGCATTATAAATGACAAGATTCCGTTTGTTGTACTGCTATTTACTTAGCAGGATTTGTACACAGATTTTGAGATTAAAAATACCTGCTAATAACAGCAGCTAACTTCATTGAATGCTCACTCTCTAAAAATTTATCTAGATTGTCCCACTTTCATATCAACCCTATTAGATTGATATTGTTACTTACTTATATTTTATTGAGGAGAAACCAGTATGCAGTTGTAAAGTAAGCTACCTACCCAAGGACATAGAGTAGTAGAGTTGGCATTCCAGTCCAGGCTGATGACCTCTAGGGCCTCACCAATGGGTACGTATTTTCTCTTCAGTCTTACTATAGCTGGATAAGATAGATATTATTTGCGTTTCATGGGTGAGTAAAATAAAGTTTAAATTAACTAGGAACTTGCTGGGTCACAAAACCAGACAGTATATAACATTTAATTTTATCTCCCTGGGGGAATTTTTCCTTGTTTGATTTCAAACTCCACCCATGTTTTCTCCCCAAACACTCTTGCATTTAGTTTACTGATCACATGTGTGGTGACTCAGGACATGCCTGTCTCCTTAGATGCCAGTGAGCTCCTTGAGGTTTGTGGCTGTCTTTAACTTTCAGGTCCACACCCCTAGAATTTTGCATAGTCTCTGGCACATAGTAAATACTCAATAAATATTTGTTAACTAAATGTATAAAAGTAAAGGCAAAGAAGCCAAGGAAAAGGGAGACCAGTTGAAGATACAAGAAAGGGTTAATAAATGGAGCAACTGAAGTGAGAGAAGATGAAATTTGGGGTAAAGATAAAAATGTTATTATGGAAGATTAGCATGTCTATCTTAGAAACTAGGCTTAAAATAAGGAAAAGATACAGAGTATTGAAGTGATGAAAGGAAGTTTACTAATTTCTAAGTGCTGGATTTTCTTGGTTAATTGGAAGGAAGAATCATCAACTGAGAGTGCTTTGGGGCAAGGAATTGTTTGTTTAAAATTGGAGGAAAAGAATTCACTATGGGGATGGATTAGAGATATGTTTCCCAATATGATTTTAGGTAGTGCACAGCAAACTTTTACCACAAGTAAGGTAAGTACTTACACAAGTAGTTGTTTTAATTTGTATTTTGAAAAAATCTATCCAGCACATCATATCTCTTGGTTTTGTGAACAATAATGATTGAAATAATTTTAAAGAGACTCTTAGATATCTTAATTTATTCTTAAATAAGTTAATACTTAAACATTAAAAAAAAATAAGTTAATACTTAAAATAAAGTGAGTTAATTTGAAGTAATGTTAGGCAAATAGTTTTACAGATTATACTTAAATACAGCAAAAAAAAAATCACTCAAGATTGGAAATGGGTTTACAGAATTCACACAAAAATGTGTTGTTGTTTTTTTATCTAATAGTATGAATACTTAGTTAAAATGAATCATACGATGACTCAATTTAAATACTTTGAGGTCAGGGACTATTTTTTTTCTGTTCTTTGTGCTCTCTGTAGCCCAACCCACTTCCTTCAATACATTTGGTTTTCAATAAATATTTATTGGATTTATTTAAGAATGGACTAGAATAGTGGTGTTTTTGGTCATATTATATGCTTTTCAGTTAAAAAAAAAGATTTTATAAAATTCAGCATGTTTCTTGTGGAATAAACTAAAAGAAAACATATTCACTTCTTAAAGCCTACAACTAAGATTTTAGAAATAGATTAGAAATCCATGAAGTTGTTCACTGACAAATAAAGGAGCCACCCAGAAAGAAATGAACTCTCCTCATTTCTCTTTAATTACCCTAGTGCTATCTCTTTAACAATGACTGTCAATGAAACACACTTGGTATTAATTTGGTTGAGTGACCTCTGTTAAACTACAGCTTAATGAGCAAGGAGGCGGAATTTGAAGGTAATTCAGTACTTTGTGAAAATCTCTCACAAGCCTGAGTGTTGCTGAGAACTGTGATGGAAATTTCACCTGTATAGTGAAAGGGATTGTGATCTCATTTGCTTTATACATGTTCCAGATCATGGGTGTTTTGAGTTCAGGATTAATTTGCATATATGTTTAATTCTTCCCTTGCTCTCTGGGTTATTTTACCTATTCTTTACCTAAAATACATTCATTTCTAAAAATTCTTAAGTACCAGTTAAATCACTCAATAACATTTTTGGAGGAGTGTGGAGTTGGTACTGGTTAAGGGTTAATTCTGAAATAGTCATGCTTCACTGGGCAGACCAGGTGGAATTTTATGTGTTATTCAAATATGCCTTGGGCAGCCTTTGACTTTGTAGAAACCATAGAGTGTTTATTTATTATGTATTTATCTATTTTTTTACTTTTTCTCAGGAGTGATCTGATTACAACCTGTCTTTTACTTCCAGAGCATCTGCAGACAGCTTTTGGGGGATAGGGCTTCCTTCTTCTGAGACCACACCCAGCTGTGCTTGGAACCCTAAGGCTGTTTGCTTCATATTCCCTTGTAGTTAAAGTAGCCCTTACTCTGCCTTATCTTATACCCAGATACTTTCTCTCCAGCTTACTTCTACTTCTTGTTCTTTGCCCTCCCAATTTATTAACACTTACACTGGCTAGCTCTGTGACAGTATCCAAACTTTGGTCTCCTGTCTCTCTATTTTTTCAACTTTATTAAGGTGTAATTTACATATAATAAACTACACCCATTTAAAGTGCACATTTTGATGAATTTTAACACTCCAAACTCTTTTAACCTAAACTCTACACTTAGAAACAAAACTCTCTCTGACCTGAAGTCAGGAACATGAAGTAATTTGTTTCCCTTACAACATTCAGGTCTGAGTTTTGAAGAAGCAGTTGGGATTTCTCTCTAATTTCAGAGCGGTCACACAACTCTTAAGTAGCAGATCTGAGAATTTAACACAGATCTTATTTCAGAGCTTGTATTATTAACTGCTAGGCTATTTTTACTTTCCTCACAGGTGTTACCTTGTTCAGGAAGTTATTGTTGTGCCTGGTAACTGAGGTCTCGATCCATTGTATCTTTTGTTTGGCAGTCTTCAGTCTATGGGGGTTGAAATTTGTCTGTGTCTCTGAGGCTGGCGAGGCAGAGACTCGATGTCTGGGTGTGTCCCTGAAGAAAGCTATTTGTAACCAGGCAAACAATTCCAATGTCCAGTAGACGCCAGCCACAAAACCACATTTGCATCATACTCAGCATTCTGTTAGCCTCACCTAAGTCAGGGAGATGAAAACAAATTGTGCCAGGGAAGAAGATGAAGGTGAGAAGGAGGATAAGACTGTAATTAATGGTGCGCTATCTTTTCTTGCACTTGCCAGATACTGTATTTATAGAAAAAGGGCTAGAAAGTGTTAGTCTAGGTTTTTCAAAGGTAACGGTGGCTATATTGGAGCCTGAATGCATAAGAAGTTTTATTGTTGCCGTTTTGCTTGACTTTTTGTTTTTTGTTTATTATATTTAAACAATTGTTTTAGGTAAGAACCAAAATAACAAAGCGTTTTGCTTAGCAGATCACTAAGACTGTCTGGTGGGGAAGTCTGGTTTGACTTTGTCATGGTGTATTGGGGAGAGTTCTGGGTGGGCTATTAGTAAACAGCCTAGTTCTGGTTCTTGCTCAGCCACTCTCTTCCTGGGTTACTTTGGCCAAGTAACCAACTCTTCCAGCCTTCATTCCCTCATTTGTAGGGGGGGAGGGATGATAGTGATCTCCAAGTCTGGATTTTGGCTGTTGTTTAAGGTATCCAGTGGCCCTAGGATGTCTACAGGATACCCAGCTAAATTTGGATTTCATATAAACAATAAATAATTTTTTGTAAGCATGTCCCATGCAATAGGAAATAGTTTTTGCATGTGTGTGTACACATGTCCCAAATATTTCTTAGGACAGACCTATACTAAGCGTTATTTACTAAATCTGGAAGCAGTTAATGGCTATTTCTAGTTGCCAGTATGTTTTTTCCAACCATGTTATGGTTTGGGCTCTCTATACCTTTAAATAATTTATGTTCCTAGTCAAGTTTTACCTAATTCAGTGTTTCCCATTCTTTTCTACATCAAAACACAAATATAGAAAAAAGACTGTCTTTGTACACACACTGGGTTGAGGGTGTCTATTTCTCTCACCCTTAGTATCAACTATTTATGATGCAGTATGTGCCATGGCATAAGGTTGGGAGGCTCTGATTTATTTAATTAACATCATAGGTTATAGGAAGGAAGCACAAAGACTTCTACTGTTGAAATCCTGTTTCAGTGAAAATGAAAATAGTAAGTGTTTTTTTCAGATTCACTACAAGGTGTTCCTTCAATCTATAAGGTGCATTCATGTGATAAAAATCCTTTTGTAAAACATCAACTTGTAACTAGTACTTTAAAAATCAATACTAAAATGAGGAAAATCATAATGATTTCGTTGAATATGGCTTTTTCTAGAAGCAAAAAAATTCACACATTCATGTATTTTGAATGACTGAAAATCATTCAAACAACGATTGGCAAGTAACAGGATGAAACCTCTCTTATTTAGAAAAAAAAATGTGGAGATTATAAAATTGATTTTTGACTTTATTAGCCATAAAAGGGAATCTAAGCATTATGGCACAAATGCAGTTCTGGTCTTATTTGATATGTACCTTAATTTCTATCTATATTTAAATATGTAATATTTAAATAATGTTTATATTTAATATTATGCTTTTATTTTATAGTTAGATATAAATTGAATTTGTCTTTATATAAAATTAAACTGTATCAAAATCAACTTTATCATATACACTTTATTAATTACTAAATGTTAAAGAATGTTTTCTCTTAAAATTATTTTTCATTACACTATTAAGAAATAACAAAGTAACAGGTATTTATATGAAAAGAGTTTTGAGAGATTACATATTATTGAAGAATGGGACAAAAGTCAAATGGATGGGAAAGTTGATGAAACACCAGATACTCTTACAGGTCACAACACACTCTTACCTGTGTTCCCATAGCGCTAACACGTGCCCAGAGCACCAGACTATGCTGTTACATAGTATTAAAGCCACTGCAGGAAAATTGGTGGAATATACACCGAGTGGCCAGATTATTATGACCACCTGACGTTTGTAGGTAAATTAGCTATAATTTCGCCCTAATCCGTTTGGCTCAGCGGATAGAGCATCGGCCTGGGGACCGGAGGGTCCCGGGTTCGATTCCAGTCAAGGGCATGTACCCCGGGTTGCAGGCACATCCCTAGTAGGGGGCGTGCAAGAGGCAGCTGAATCATGTTTCTCATCAATGTTTCTAACTCTCTATCTCTCTCCCTTCCTCTATGTAAAAAATCAATAAAATATATTTTTAAAAATTAGCTATAATTTCATGCTGAGGTTGTAGAGGGCCAGATCATTATAAATAGGGAAGCAGGTTGTTTACCACGACAGAAGTGATTTTTTTCTGAAGATATGGGTAAACAATGCGATTTAATAGCCTTTGAACGAGGGATATATTTGAATGTGAGTGGCCAGATTATTATGACCACCTGACGTTTGTTTGTAGGAAAATTAGCCATACACTGCATCATATAGGATATGGAAGCCGAAGGCCTGTTCGAACACCTTTGCTATCTGCAGTTACCAAGATCAAACGTCTCCAATTCACACAGGAACACAAGGATTGGACAGTCGAGCATTAGAAAAAAGTCATGTGGTCTGATGAATCACGTTTCCAGTTTCATTATGCAGATGGCAGAGTGAGAATTTGGCAGAAACAGCATGAAAGCATGCACCCCACATGCATGAGTACAACCCTGCAAGCTGGTGGGGGCAGTGTTATGGTTTGGGGCATGTTTTCCTGGCATGATTTGGGCCCTTTAATTTGTGTGGAACAACATATGAATAGCACAACATGCCTAAGTATCATCGCTGATCAAGTTCATCCTATCATGTTGATGGAGTATCCCAATGGAGATGGCTTCTTCCAACAAGACAATTCGCCATGCCACGGTGCTCATATTGTGCAGGAGTGGTTTCAAGAACATGAGGGAGACTTTACCTTGCTTAGGTGGCCCCCACAATCACCAGATCTCAATCCAATTGAGCATTTGTGGGGCGAAGTTAAAAGAGCCATCAGGCAGCTGGTTCCACAACCATCAAATCTCACAGAACTGGACAGTGCTATTCATCAGGCATGGTGTCAGATTCCTCGCATCACCTTTCAACATCTCCTGGAGTCAATGCCAAGAAGAATCGCTGCAGTTTTGAAGGCAAAAGGTGGCCCAACGAAGTACTGCTGGGGTGGTCATAATAATCTGGCCACTCAGTGTATATATTTCCCACGTTCAAAGGCTGTTAAATCTCATTGTTTATCCATATCTTCAGAAAAAAATCACTTCTACTGTCGTGGCAAACCACCTGCGTCCCTATCTATAATGGTCTGGCCCTCTAGCAACTTCAGCGCGAAATTATAGCTAATTTGCCTACAAACATCAGGTGGTCATAATAATCTGGCCACTCTATATATATATACACACACACACACACATATATATACACACACACACACATATATATATATATACACACACACACAAATATATATATAAATGTATATATAAATAAACTTCTTTCTTTATGATTTTAAGCTCTATATTCCAAAAGGGAGGGAGTTAAGAATATAAACTTTCTTGGGTTAGAATTAATGTGAGTTACTTAAGCCCTTTGAGCTTCAGTTTTCTCATCTATATCATGAGAATAATAACAATTCTTATCTCAGTGTATCATGAGGGGAAATGAGAACTGGTGTATAATGAGAATACAGAGTGGTATTCATTAAGTTGCTAATATTTTAATTTTAGCTCCTATATATATGGAAGTATATAACCAGTGAGTAACGTATTTACATTGGTATTCAATTTGTAGACTGTGAGCTTCTTGAAGGCCATCTGTCTTCTCACCCTGAGAATCCACTGTGATATCTGGGTAGGCTGCGGTAAAAAATGTGTGCAGAAATTATTTGAGAGTCACTTAAGAGTACAGTTTGTGCATTTGTGTCTTTATATAACTACTAGGGGCCCAGTGCATGAATTCATGCACCTTGAAAGAAACTGTGGGCTGTGAGGCTGCTGTGGGCACAGGGGCAGGTCTGGGCCCATCCTCTGCACCCCTGCCTGACCCATCCCACCATGGTCCCCAGTTCCCTGTCTGCCAGCAGCCCCACTCCCACTGCCTCCATCCCCATGCACTGACATCGCTGGCCCCACTCCCACCCACTGACTGTGCAGAGCAAATGCTGGCACCAGCAGCAGGTGGGAGCAGGGCCGGTGCTGTCAGTAAGTGCGAGTGGTGGCTACTGCACCAATTGCCCCTCAAGAGCAGGGGGTGGTGGAGAAGCCTGGAGGGGTGATCAGGGCCAGCAGCTGCCACTGGCACCTGCTGCTGCCCCAATTGCCCCTCAGGAGCAGGGGGTGGTGGAGAAGCCCTGAGGGGCGATTGGGGCCAGCAGCCACCGCTGGGACCCACTGCCGAGTGCCAGCAGTAGGTGCGAGTGGCAGCTCCAGTGCCAAAAGCAGGTGCAAGCATCAGTAGCAGGTGCAAGCGCCTGGCGGAACCGCGTTGTGCAAGAGCAAGAATTTTCAGTAACCACCAGAGGCTTGCCCCGATGACAGCGAGCAGTCCCCTGCCTTGGTCTGGCGCCCTGCTCACCTGTTCCACCATCCCGCGGCTGATGCCTGCCATGTTCCACACTCTGCCACCTGCTGCTGATGCCCACCATGTTCCACGTGTGCCCCCTGTTGGTCAGCGCACGTCATAGCTACCGGTTGTTCGGGTGTTCCACCGTTCGGTCTATTTGCATATTAGGGTTTTATATATATAGATTCTAATAGCTATACTGATTATATGATAAAATGTTGATTATATAAGATACAAAATACAATTTATCAAAATTTAAAGTGTTGTACTTGGTACTGTGACTTGCTACTATGACTAGACCCAAATGAGAAAAATTTATTTTACTTTTATAATATACTCTGTGTCTTCACCCTGTCTGTGGGTAAATATATTGATTTCAGAGAGGAAGGGAGAGGGAGAGATAGAAACATCAATGATGAGAGAGAATCATTGATTGGCTGCCTCCTACATGTTCCTACTGGGGGTCAAGCCCACCACTCCATGTGCCCTTGACTGGAATTGAATCCAGGACCCTTCAGTCTGTAGGCCAACACTCTATCCACTGAGCCAAACCAGCTAGGTCAAGTTTTGTTTGTTTGTTTGTTTAATGTCTATTTTCCCCTCCAATGCAAATGTTTATTTTAAATTGCCATTAAATGGACCAGATTTAAAAATTATGTAAGGATCTGTAAACACATCCAGAGCATTACTATTCATAATCTTCTTTTAGACATTGCAAAATATTACTCAGGTGCTCATTTTAGGATACAATAGTTATAAATTGAGGGTTGTGATAGAGGTTTGCAATCTTTTTCCAAAGATTTAACAACTTATCTGAATACAGAATTATTTGAAATGGGACAGTATACTTCTGCCAGGGGCACAACTTAACTGCTGTATGTCAGAGTTTCCCTCTAACTTAGAGACTCTACAGTAGACTGCCTTTCCCTTTAAGATTTATTTTTGATTAGAGATTTCTGGGCAATTGTCCAGGGTCTCAGAACACATGGATTTACTCTCTTTCCTATTGTTAGCAAGGCACAACGTTTCTGGGGTGATTTTTGAAATTTTGGTGCAAAAAAAATAAGAGAGAGTCTTTTAAAAAGTGACTTCGAAGATGTGCATCCTTTTAATCAATTACTCATTCTCACTGCACAATTTGTTTAGTGTCTCAGAGTCTCAAATGATCTTAATAGTTATCTAGACCACATTTCTCATTGTCAGCTTTCTTATAAATTATGGGGATTAGATTAATGATCTCCAAGGCCACTTCTTGCCCTGAGTTCTAGGTTATACATGCAAGGTATAATGATAGCATACCATGTATATTATACCCATATGCTTTTATTTACATTATGAATTTATTCCTCATAAGAATACTGAGATGTAGGCAACACAGGTGATGGTAACCTCATTTTACTACACATTACCTGCATAATCTAGATATAAAGGTCACAAGGGTAATAGCCACCCTAGGACAGTATCTGAATTCCATGTCTATTTCCACTACATTTAGCAATCCAGATTGTTCAGGGTCGATTCTGGTTAAGATCTGGTTTCTTGAGGGTTTGGTCTTGGTGCTTTTTGTTTTCTGATTGGGATATTAAGAATCCTATGACTATCTATGGTTTTAATCTATGAAATGTTTTGACTTATTTGATGTTCTAAACTCCAAATGCCTTGTATTTTGTTAGGTATTTAAACATTTGTCCATATTTGTATGGGTGGATGCTTTATCAGATGGGGGTCTTCAGATGATAATGTATATTTTTATTCATTTGTTCAGCAAATAGTTACTGAGTGCCTGCCTGTCCTACACCCTCTCTGTGTCCCTGGGATATAGCAGTGGGCACGTCAGAAAGAAGTCCCTGTCTTTGGAGGAGAATTTAAAATCTAGTGAAGTTGAGATCAATTTCATATGAATCAGAATAAAGCAAAAGTGTAATGGTGAAGAAGTTTGCTTTGGCCCTGACCGGTTTGGCTCAGTGGATAGAGCGTCAGCCTGCAGACCAAAAGGCCCCAGGTTCGATTCCAGTCAAGGGCATGTACCTTGGTTGCGGGCACATCCCCAATAGGGGGTGTGCAGGAGGCAGCTGATCGATGTTGCTCTCTCATCGATGTTTCTAACTCTCTATACCTCCCTCTCCCTTCCTCTCTGTAAAAATAATCAATAAAATATATTAAAAAAAAAGTTTGCTTTGAGTAACTATTGCTATTATTCCAAGGTATGGAAGCTAGAATTAAAACAGTAGTAATTTACTGAGTACATTCTGTTTTCTACATTGTATGCATGTTCTCATTTCATCCTCACAGCACCCTGTTCTATGTATAGCTATTATTCTCATGTTACAGATGAGAACGTTGAAACTCAAAATCTTAATTTTAAAAACATCTAAAACTCACAGACAACTAGTAAGGATAACACACAAATCTATTTTCATAAAAACTATTTGATAGGAAGTTGCCAAAGTGTTACCTCCCCGCTCCAATCTTTTCAGAATACTTTAGTATATAGAACAAGGGTATTAACCCTTGCAATCACAATAAATCCTTCAAAATTAAGAAGTTAATATTGATATACTAGAGGCTCAGTGCATGAATTCATGCACCAATGGGGGGTTATCCCTCGGCCTGGCCTGTGGGATCAGGCCAAAACTAGCTCTCCAACATCCCCCTAGGGCAGTGATGGCGAACCTTTTGAGCTTGGCATGTCAGCATTTTGAAAAACCCTAACTTAACTCTGGTGCCGTGTCACATATAGAAATTTTTTGATATTTGCAACCATAGTAAAACAAAGATTTATATTTTTGATATTTATTTTATATATTTAAATGCCATTTAACAAAGAACAATCAACCAAAAAAATGAGTTCGCGTGTCACCTCTGACACGTGTGTCATAGGTTCGCCATCACGGCCCTAGGGGTCCCAGATTACGAGAGGGCGCAGGCCAGGCCAAGGGACCCCACCGGTGCACGATTGGAGCTGGGGAGAGACGTGGGAGGTTGGCCAGCTGGGGAGGAGCCGTGGGAGGGCTCCAGGGTGTGTCCGGCCTGTCTCACTCAGTCCAGATCTGCAGGACCCCAGCAGCAAGCTAACCTACCAGTTGAAGCGTCTGCCCCCTGGTGGTCAGTGCTCATCCTAGTGACAGGTCAACCAGCTGACTGACTGCTCCCAGGGGTCAGCGCACATCATAGTGAGCAGTTGAGAGGCCTTTGCATATCAGCAGATTATGCTTTGGTTGGTTTAGTGGCTGACGGGTTGACCAGACGCGTAGCACATGAGGCTGTAATTATCAGATAGGATTGCTATCATTCAATCCTTAGACCTCATTCAAGTTTGCCAGTTATTCCAGTGAGTCTCTTAGAGCAAACTAATCCCGTCTAGAACAAGGTTTCGCACTTAGTTCATGTTTCCTTAGGCTCCTTCGGTTGGAACAGTTTCTTATTCTTTCTTTGACTTTCATGATCTTGAGACGTTTGAAGATTGCAGACCAGTTATTTTGTAGAGAATCCTTCAATTTGTATTTGTTGTGATAAGATTCAGGTTGTGCATCTTTGGTAGGAATATCACAGAATTGATACGTGTTCCTCTCATTGCATTTTTCCTGCTCATTGCATGTTGTCAAGTGACACATGAATTTGTTTTTGTCCCATCACTGAAGATGTTTACTTTCATTATATGATTAGGGTGGCATCTGCTAGGTTTTTCCTGTAGATAGCATTACTTCTCTGTGTTTGAAGCAGAAGAGGTTCAAGTTGGGATTATAGTGTTATTGAAACCAGAACTCAGAACTCCTGGGTTAGTTTAGTACTAGGATTAATGTGTGATCCTGATATACTGAATTGCAATGCTGAGAATATTTCCTATAAATAACTCTTGTTTGCATGGTGCTTAGGTACTGTAGTAAGATTAGTGCAGCTCTATTATAGGTTACATACTCTTAGGCCAGCATACTCTTGTATGCTGGCCTAAGAAGAGAGCCATGAGAAATTAGTTACTAAATTCCAAATAAATGAACTACAAATAAAATTTTGAAGGCACCTGGTTTGTGGGCTAAGCACTGCCTATATTGATTTTATATTCATGGTGTCAGTGAGTACTCAAGGTTATGTGCCTGTGTGTTTATATGTGTAACTGAACATTCTAAATAACATATGCCACAGGTTTTTAAATTTTATATTGGTTCTTACCTTTGTAATGCTTTGGTACCAGAGGTCTTGCAGGACAGGTCTTTACTTTTATTTTTTTAATTTTCTCAAGCCAAATGTGGAAAGTAACGTTGGTATCTTCCTCCTCTCTTATCTTTGATATTTTTTTTGAGGGGAAATATATATTATTAAGTCACAGGAGACAACTTACTAATTTACTCTGAGAACTTAAAGCATTATTCACTCCCAAATTATTTGTATTTCTGAAAAGAATGCCTATTTGAGGGGAAACTTTTAACTAAATGTTTCACAAAATGTAATGTGCGTCTCACTAGATGATTTCTCAGATCATTTTGGGTGGTACACAGGTTAAAATGATAATTATGTATTCATTTTAACCTTTGTCACTAACACATGAAGTAGAGATTTCATGAAAATTACTGTTTAAAAAGATTACCAAATACAAAATTTAGTCAAATAAAAATTATTATTAAAGTAGTATAGATGGAACATGAATATGATGGAAATCATGACAGTCATATAGCAATCTTAGATGAACAGGAAACACTGATTTTATGGAAAAGATTTACTTTTTAATAGCAAAATTCAAATAATTGTTAATTAGTTGAGATGACATTTCTGGGGAGAGTCTGCAAAGCTGTCTTCAAGTTTATAGTATATAGACAGCTCTATTCTTTAGTTTATTTTTAATTTTTTGTTATTTTTAATATTTTTTTAATTGATTTTAGAGAGGAAGGGAGAGGGAGAGAGAGATAGAAACATCAATAATGAGAGAGAATCATTGTTCAGTTGCCTCCTGCATGCCCCACAATGGGGATCAAGCCTGCAACCTGGCATATGCCCTGACTGGGAATTGCACCATGACTTCCTGGTTCATAGATTGGTGCTCAACCACTGAACCATGCTGGTCGGGCTGACAGCTCTAGCCTGGAGAGGCCTAGCTGGGCTTTGGAGAGGTCAGGATCACCTAGCATCAGAGCTGGGTGTGGAGTGGGCAGACTGTTTCTATCCTTTTCTTCATCAGTATCAGTTATCAAGAATTGGAATAAAAGTCATTCATCTTGGACAGACTAACACTAAGCATGGTCATTTCAGTGTCTCCTGACTACCTCCCCTCGAATGGATGGCTCTGGTCGAACATGTTCAAATTTGTGTCATGATAAATCCACTTTGTGGTGTGATCAGTTTCCTGAGTCTAAGACTGATTACTGTGTACACTTCTTTCCTTCTCCGTGTTTCCAGGATTCTCTCAACATGAGGTCCTCCCTGCAGGCAGTCACGCTCTGGGGGAAGAAGGCCCCTTCCCACAGCATCACCACCATCATGATCACTGATGACCAGCAAACAATTGTGACTGGGAGTCAGGAGGGTCAGCTCTGTCTCTGGAGTCTCTCACCTGACCTAAAGGTTAGTGAAAATATATAGAAATAGACAACACTCACAAAATAAGCACAGCCTGCGTCCGTCGGCAATGACTGTGGAAGGTTGGCATGATTGTTAGGGAGATGCTTCTTAAAGTCATAAATTGGTTTTACTTCTGGATTTGGAGAGAATGAAGTGTTACATGGTGGATCAAGATCATATTGGAAATTATATTATGACTATTGCTATTTTAGTTACTAGATATTATCACCCTTTAAGCTATGCTGAGTTTTACTATTTTATATCCTGAATTATATGTTTAAGTAACTGAACTACAGACGTGTAAGTGTAATTCTAAAAATGATGGCTCATTAATCTAAACAAAGGGCACCCTTGAAAACCACTATTAACTAAATGAGTAATATCTTAATTATCTGGGTGTTTCTGTCAGTTGGCCTTCCTGCTATTCTTTTAGTCTCCACTTGCCTGTAATTGTCACAGATCATATCACAAAGCCCTAAATCCAATTTACTATTGTCGTCCTTCTGTTTCAGAACCTGACCTCACCTAAGATTTGGCCCATTGATTAGCGATTAATTGTCTATGTCCCAAGTCATAAACATTTAACATATTGGAAGAGATATTTGCTTAGTGCTAGCAGCCTGTGGACCCAATTTGAACATTTAAACTAATGATGTACTTAAAGTATACTGCCCTCATTAAGAAGCCTTTTAAAGATCAAAGACTATTTTTAGCCTTTAAAGTTTGCCACTTTAAAACCTAAATTAACAATTAATTGTAATTCTATTTTATAGTGTGATTAGTTAACATCTCCCATCACTGAGCAGTTTCACTACAGGACTGCCAAGAACTGCATAGCAGAGCAGCTCAGCTCAATGTTAATGAGTATTCCTGAGAGAAGGACCTGGTATTATTTCAACAGTTGAGCTTTGAAAATGGTGGCCCTCACACTTACTATCTCATCTCTCATGATTTAAACTCAGATTCCTAAATGGCTAAAAATGTCTTGCTATTCTTTTTAATATTGAAGTGTTGTGTTTTCTGGCTGGAATAGTTGTCTTATAATATGTAGATTGCTATAGCTTAAGACATTTCAAATCCTCACTTCTGTATCTTTTTAGGTACGTTCCTGGTATTTATTTAACATTTATTCAACATGCATTTGTTGAGTGGATATTATAAGTGAGGCAGTATGCTAGGTACCTGCGTTCAAACATGAACAAGAAGACCTGGTGCTGGCTGCCCAGGGGTTGCAGCAGAGGAAGGATGCCGGCGAAGGCAGTGCTGTTGTGTTATAATACAAGGTATTCTAAGTAGGGCGTGGTCTGCACTGCATCGTCAGTGGGGAACTAAGCCCTGCTTTCCTTAGAAGCAGGTCTTTAGCTTGGGGTTAGAGCAATGGTTCTTGCCCTCCCCACACCCCAAGAGACATTTGGTAATGATGGCAGAAACTCTTTGGTTGTTACAACTAGAGGAAGGGGGGTGCTACTGGCATGGAGTGGACAGAGGCCAGGGATGCTGTAAACATCCCCTAAGGCACCTGACAGCCCCTCACAACAAAGAATTACCCCATCCAAAATGCCAACACTGCAATAATGGTATTGAGAAATCCACAGTTACAGATATGATGTAGGAACTGGAATCCGATCAGCAGGGATGGAAGAAACATGGAGAACCATTAGGGAGTTTTAAATAGGAGGTTGTATCAGCTTTGTGTTTTGGAAATCTACTGTGAGGACAGGTTGAGAAAGTTAATAACACGAATAAGGGACTGATTAGTATCAGTGTGAGATTTTCCACATGAGAGTTCTCCTTAACATTTTCTATGGCTAACCATACGGCCAGAAAGAGTGAACATCTCTTATTTTTCTCATGAATCTCACCCAACAATGTATCAACTATTGGCAGGAAAAAAAAATCTAGGTTTTTCAAAAATCAAGGACATTTTTTAATCCTTTTGGGATCAGAAAGGCAGTCAAGTGAGTGGTCCATCATTGATATTTTAATACTTAGTGGTTTAGTTTAAAAAAAAGAAAGAATATAAAAAGGCATAATTTGGGCAAGGGAGGTAGAAGGGAGGCCTTAAGGACATGGGAGATTGTAAGAGAGAAGGGACATAAATATGTGGGTGACGGAGTGGCTGTTGGGCAGTTTGAAGCTTAAGGGCATATCAAGGTGAGGACAGCAAGTAGAAGAGAAGGAAGTTGCAGAGGGTGGAGTGTAAAATAATCTGGGAGCATTTATTTTCTCTTTATACTAAACTTAGAAAGTGCCTTCCCCTCTCCAAAAGGATTCAGGTAAGAAAATACATCAGGTTCTGGGGCAGTGATGGCGAACCTATGACACGCGTATCAGAGGTGACACGCGAACTCATTTTTTTGGTTGATTTTTCTTTGTTAAATGGCATTTAAATATATAAAATAAATATCACAAATATAAGTCTTTGTTTTACTATGGTTGCAAATATCAAAAAATTTCTATATGTGACACGGCACCAGAGTTAAGTTAGGGTTTTTCAAAATGCTGACATGCCAAGCTCCAAAGGTTCGCCATAACTGTTCTAGGGTCTTAAACACTCACTTGCCACCACATATGGTTGTAAAACAAACTTAAGGACACTTACTTATGCAGTCATTAGGTTACACAGATGTGGTGTTTTGTTGTTGTTGTTGTTGTTTTTCTAGCCGTAGATCCCTCCTTCAAGTTACTCAGTCTAATGTAGGAGACAGACTTTAAGTTGTAAAGTAGTGGGATCCCCTCTGTTTCTATAAATATGACGTATATCATATAAGTGAATGCATACAGTACTTATCCTTTTGCGACTTGCATTTTTCACGTAGCACAGTGATGGCAAAACCTTTGAGCTTGGTGTGTCAGCATTTTGAAAAACGCTAACTTAACTCTGGTGCCGTGTCACATATAGACATTTTTTGATATTTACAACCATAGTAAAACAAAGATTTATATTTTTGATATTTATTTTATATATTTAAATGCCATTTAACAAAGAAAAATCAACCAAAAAAATGAGTTCGCATGTCACCTCTGACACGCGTGTCATAGGTTTGCCATCACTGACTTAGCATAATGTCCTTAAAATTCACCCATGCTGTAGCATGTATCGGAATGTCCTTCCCATTTAAGGCTCAAATATATTCCGTTGTTTGTATAGACCACATTTTGTTTATTCATTCACCCATCAATAGACACTGGGGCTGCTTCTACCTTTTGAGTAATGTGAATAATACTGCTGTGAATCTGGGTGTACAACTATCTGTTTGAGTTACTGCTTTTACTTCTTTGGGGTATATATCCAGAAGTAGGATTTCTGGATCATATGGCAGTTCTATTTTACATTTTTTGAGGAATTGCCAAACTGGTTTACATAGCAATTTACATTTTATATTCCTCACCAGCAGCGTGCAAGGGTTCCAATCCTCAACATTCTCATCAACACTTGTTATGTTCTGTTTTGTTTGTTTTATAATAGCCATCCTGATCAGTATGACATGCAATTATTGTGGTTTTGAAGGGAAAAGCTTTCTGAGGATGATGGTTGAACTGAACTCTGGAGTATGCACAGGATTTGAAGAGGAAAAGAAGGTCAGAGGAGAATGCAGACAGAATAAGTGTGTATAAGAAGCGGAAGTATTTTGCTTTCAGGGAACTGGTAAAAGTAGTTGAGTAGGCCTGGAACAGTAGTTGAGTAGTTGAGTAGGTGAGTTAATGGTGATAGGTAGGTTAAGGGATGGAGCAGACTCAGTTTGGAGTTTGACATGCTGAGGGGTTTAGATTTTTTTTTAACTAACAAGAGCTAACACTACATGTTAATTAAACATGGTGCTATTGAGAGGATTGAAGATGTTTTATGCAGAGAGATAACATAATACTATAGTATTACATTTGTGATTTAGAATATCACTGGGTATTAATGTGAAGGGCATTTTGAAGGGAGGGGGAGATAAGGGCCAGGGATTATGGATAGCAGAATTCTACAGCACTTTAGTCAGGCGAGTTTTTGAGCATGAACCAAATCAGTGGCCCTGGGAAAGAAGAGAAAAGGAAGCCTGGACAGTTGTAAAGAAGAGAGAACTGGACAACAGTTAGATGTGGGGTGGAGGAGCAGGAACAGTTAAAGAATCCATCCTTTCAGATTTGGGGTTTGAGTGATGGGTGGGGTGGGTGGGGTAGGTGGGATAATGGCATTGTGTACTTGTATAAGGAATAGAGGTGATCAGAGAGTAGGAGTAGGGAGGGAAAGAAGGTTGTTTAAGTTCTGGACATTGTGGAGTATCCAAATATTCATCAGAGGATTGGGTGCCTATCTCAGTGTTTCCCTGTCTGTGGGTATAGGATGGCAGGGCACAGATTATGCAGGCTGTTTCCAGGCTCAGGGTCTCCCCAAAGACCTCTGGTTTCCCTGGAACTTTTGTCTCCTAACAAGGAGCCTCTCCAAGTCCCACGCTAGGAACTTTCTCACTTGGGTTTGCTGGTGTTGATTGCTGGTATTCATCACACCTTTGAGCATAAAAAGGGTGAGCTGAGCATGTATTTCCTTAGTATTGGAATGCTCTATTTTCCTTCTGTTTAATACTCACAAGGACACGTAACAATGACAACATGAAGAAAGAATGGAGATACCTGGATAGAATTCTAGTTCATATTTACCAACTTTGTATTATTGGGCAAATGACTTATATTCTTTGAACCTTGATTTCCTTACCTTTGAAATGAAGATTAAGCACTGTTCATAGTGTATGAGTGCCTGGGATTTGGTAGATGCTACTCAACTTGTGTGTTCTTTGCTTTTTATCATCTGTGCCCTTGGAGGTAGCTGGGGTGGGGGTTGGGGTGGAGAGACAGTGCTTCATAGAGGGACAGCCAATGGACAGAAGCAAAGATCTCCTGGCTTTCATCATGATAATGACTAGGTGTGATTGCAGAATTTTTAAATTATTCTTCACAGCAGTTCTAAAGTATGATAAAAATAGAAGACTAGTGAATTAACAAGCTTATTCAACTGCATGTGGGAATTTAGTAGCAGAATGAGAACTTCATATGAAAAGTAGTGGTGTTCCATTCTGATATCTTGTCCATAGTGGATTTTTTCTGGAGGAGGGAATGTCCTAGTGTGCCCCAATTTATTCTTTAATTCGGTCTGCAATATGTTGGACATGGGGTTAAATTCCTAGGGGTAAGCATTCCAAGTACAATGATGGGGACATTTATTAATGTTGTTCTGAGTTGGAACCTTCTGAATTTCCCAGGAGTAAGGTAAAGAGTCAGAACTTGGATTGAAAGTGATTCTAATCAACTACAAAACCCTCCTTGTAGCACTTGAAATGTAGTCTGATAACAGACTTTTTAAAGAAATATTTTTGGTTATGATAGAAATAAGATGAAGGCAGAGAACAATTACACGATGAAATAATTTGTTCTCATTGATATGGTTGGGTTATCATCCACATACATCTATATCTGCAGAGTTCAGGAAAAAAAACATCATGAACATTAATTCATTAGGAAATTAGATCTTTATTACACATGAGACAAGTTTTATTAACCACACACTTTCTAATTATTCAAATTAAATTTTAGTCTCTTAATACAACTTCTCCATTTCAGGGGATCTTGCATGTTTTCCATTTTGTAGTTTGATTTTTATAATCAAGTTTTACAAAATAATGAGGAATAGACTTCTTTCAAAAATGAAATAATGGAAGGATTAGGCCTCAGTGCCATAGTTTTAAATTCACAGATTAGAAAAAAAACTGGCATTTTAAATAATAGCTTAGTTGCAATTTCATTTTTAATATAGAAAAGTTTATTTCAAAGGCAGGAAGTCAAGTAAGAAATTATAATGGTTAGAAAAGGAAAATATTTTTTTGTGTGTTTTGTAAACTCATTTCTGAATTCTGAAACGAGCATATTAATATCCTACTATCATATGAGGCACATTTTGTGCATAATAAACATCAACACTGACTTATTTGTATTCAAAAGCCAGATGTTGCAAAACTGGTCTGGCCACCTTCTAGGTTTCATAGTGGATACAAAACCAAAAACAAACCAAAAAATTTATACAACACAGTTCCTTTACTTAGAAGTTTATTGTTCTGTGGATTTGGCTATGCCATGTATCAGCTTTCCTGATGTATGTAACATAACACAGCAGGAATTCCTGAGCAGAATTTTAAGTATATACGTGTCGTGCATATTGTTATATGTCTTTAAATGAAATGTTTCCAGCTCTTTAAAAGCTTCCCCTCATCATTTTCAGATTTCAGCCAAAGAACTTCTGTTTGGTCATTCAGCTTCAGTAATATGTGTGGCGCGAGCCAGAGACTTCTCTAAACAGCCCTATGTCGTTAGTGCTGCTGAAAATGGGTAGGTATGATGTGTGAAACTTTATACGCGTCTCCATTTCCTCCCTATTTGTAAAAACTGATGGGGCACAGAGTTCTAGGGTCAAAGGAAACCTTAGTGATTAAGGTGTTCCTTTTGTACATAGATTTTGAGTGGTTGAGTCATTTGTGTGATGGTCCCGAGGAATGTAATCAGTACTATGGCTCCCAATATTGAAACATCCCAGCGCGTGTGTAGCCTGCCTTCCGGCAGCCTCACTGTGTAAAGGATACTGGCAAATGCCAGCCATTATAGAATTGAAAGTGGAAAAGTCGGGGCGCTTGTCTTTTTTCATGTAGCAACTCACTTTGAGCTCTTAAGCAAACCCATCCAAGCCTTCGCAGTTCTGTGAAACAATTCAGTTGTTACAATCCTCATGTTGTACACTTGTCTGAAGTCATTATAAAATGAACAGAGGAGAGGATTCAATCGTAAGTGGAATGGTGGGAGAGAGAAGGGAAAGGAACATAGACAGTGATTTGGGTCTAGGAGAAGCTAAACCCCACTGATGAGTTATTTGCCAGATTATACTCAGGAATACAAAATGGAATTAGCTTGCATTTGTGAATGAGGGATTGGGTTACTGGTTGAAACAAGAGAACCCCTCCTTTTTTGGTTTTAATCTGAAGAGAAATTACATGGCTCTAATTTCTGAGAACCAAAATAATGAGGAATCAAGGGTCCAACCTGGAGAAACTAAATAGTTTATGACAAAACAGCTAGAGGAACTGATATCTAAAAAATACTTATTTACATAGCTTGTACCAAAGAAGTACCTATTCCCATAATTGCTATACTTAGAGAAATTGAATTTTGGACAAGGCTAAGTAAAGTGAAATGTCTTAGTACCTTCTTTTTTAACAGTTGCCAGTAATTCTCATACAATAGGGCTGCCACAAAACCTGCTACACATACTGAAATATGTATTCCCACTCTAGAGAGTTTGGGTGTATGTGTGAATTTTTCCTGAGTCTACTTGGAGAACTGAAAGAAATCATAGCTATGTGAGAAATAGATCTGAAATGTAACTGAGTTCCAGATTGAGGTTTTTGCCCACAGTAGTCTAGCTCCAAAAAAAAGTCTAAAGTTAATAGGCATATTCTTGATGATTGATGAATTCAGTTGTATGAACCCTATGACTATGATTATTAAACAGCCAAGGAGTCTAGTTTGGTCTTCCTTTTCCAATAGCATTTGAGTTTTCTAGAACTCTGTGTATTTGGTGTCCAAAACGTATCCTGCATCTATAATATATTTCTTAGAGCTACTGCATATTTAACATTCTAATTTAATCTCTTAGAAATTATGAAAATTACTAGACTTGGCTTATTATTTCCCACACAACAATGATTTTGTATAGTTTTTCAGAAGTCCTAGGATATGGCTGGGTGCTTAGCCTTTTTGCCTCCAAGATGATCAGAGGGGACATAAAATTGCCTCATAACCCAGTTTTTCATGTGTTTCCCCCCCCCTAAGTATTAAATGTATAAGCATAAATCCTAAGATTCAGGAATCCCAGTAAATTCTGGGGTAAATGAAAGGAAATAGACAATTTGAGACCTGATTATGATACAATAGAGTGCCAAAGAGAGAGAGAGAATAAGAGAGAGAGAGAGAAAGAGAGAGAGAGAGAGAGAGAGAGAGAGGAGAGAGAAGATCCTAAAGTAGTCAGTGAGAAAAAGCATTGTTTACAAAGGAATGCTAATTAAACTGAGCTGACTTCTCAACACTAAGTGAAAGTAGACACAGGGAAACATCTTCAGATGATATCTATCAATTTAGAAGTGTATCTCTAGCAAATATACCTTCAAAACACAGGGCAAAATAGTAACATTGAAGTCAAATACTAGTAAAACTTTCCTTCACTGCCAACAGATGTTCTATAAGTAACAAAATTCTAAATTATCTTCTTGAGTAAGGACAGTGATTTCAGAAGGGAAATCTGAGATGGGAAAAGGAATATTGAACAAAAAAAAGAGCAAATATTTTAAAAATGCAAATAAACATAAACTGTAAGACACAATAATATTTATTTACACTCCCCACCCCATCGCCTCACAATCCTAATCAGCAGTTTCATATAATAGTGTAGTGATCAGATTCCAAATGTTCTGGTATTTTAGCAGTATGTGAAGATGTTGATTAACTTTAGACTTTAAGCCAGATGAACATGGTGACATTTCTAGGGCACCTGCTAAAAGAACACACAAAAGAAATAAAAATAAAACAAATAGAATATATAACTTCCGACTTAAAAAAAGAAAAGAACATCATGTTGTTTAATCCAAAGAAGACACAAATTAAATGGGACAAGTAGAAAGCACAAAAGAAGATAGTTGAAATAACTTGGAATAGAACAGCAATCTAAATTATGTGAAGGTTCTAAGCCCTTCAATTAAATTACAAAGATTGGCAGACAATTAAAAATAAAACACGAACCGGCGTAAGGACATGGAAAAGTTAAGTGTAAGTGGATAGAAAAAAAATATTTATCAGATGAATAACAACCAAAATAAGATGGATATGGTAGTGTTAATATTTTGTGTTAATAAATATTTTATATTAACACATATTCCTTAGGGCAAAAAGTCTTGTCATTGGTAAAGAGGGCTTTTGCATATTAGTAAAACTTTTAAGCACCAGCAAGAGATGAGACTGAAGAGATCAGCAAACATCCTCACTGGAGCTGGCATCAGATTACCTGCACAGCTTGTCGAACTAAGGTGTGTGGGCCCCACCTTGGAGGAATGAGTTGAGGTTCAAGAATTTGCATTCTCTAACACCTTCCTGGACATTGCTGGAATATTCCAGGACATTGCTCATGCTGCCGGTTCAGAGAACATATTTGGAGTAGAGAGGGTAGAAACATCAGCATCACTAGGGGAGCTTTGCCTGATGCCCAGGCTTCAAGCCTGGACAATACGATTTAATTAGCCTGGCTTGATGTCTGGGCTGGGTCCCAGATACCAGTAATTTAATATATATATATTATTGTATTCAGAGAGAGAGAGGGAGAGGGAAAGAGAGAAACATCAGTGATGAGAGAGAAATCATTAATCGACCGGCTCCCAAATGCCCCTCCCCTCACTTGGGATCCAACCCGCAACCTGAGCATGTGCCCTGACTGGAAATTGGACTCTGACCTCCTGGTTCATGGGCTGATGTTCAATCACAGAGCCACTCTGGCCAGGCCAGATATTAGTACTTTTGAAAACTCCCTGATAATTCTAATGGATAGCCAGAGTTGAGAACCACTAGTTTAGAGATAGACTTACCTAGGAACAGGCTAACTGACCAGGAGATGTTCGAAACTCCACGTGCTTGGACTCCAACACAGAATTATGAATTTAAAATTTCTGAGGGTATTTTTTGAATTATTCCCAGAAGAATTGAGAACCATGCTGATAAATTCAAATTCCTTTAGAGATAAAAATTTTATATTGATGACTGCTTAAGATTCTATTTTTTTTTTTATTTTTTTTTTTACTTTTGGCACACATTTGTTTTTTTCGTTTTGTTTTGTTTTGTTTTTTTACCTTTGAGATACATTATTTCACTTTCCACCATTCTTTTAGTCTTTTTTTTTTTTCAGATACACACAGATACTCTCACTCATGACTCAAGTTATTTTTGGAATAAGGTTGGATATTAACAGAGATGAAAAAACATGAATATTTTCTTTCTAGAACATGGTTTCTTAACCTTAGTACTCATGACATTTGAACCACTAGAAAATTCTTTGTTGTGGGGATCATCTTATGCATTCAGGATGTTTAGCAGCATTCTGGTCTTTCTCCACTAGATGCCAGCCGTGTGTTCCTAAATTGTGACAACCCAAACTATCTCTAAACGTTGCTAAATATCCTTTGTGGGGCAAAGTCATCCAGGTTGAAAATCACTGATTTAAAAATTGAGTCCTGGTGTCTCACTAGAAAAGCAAAAAAGAGCCTGCAAATCACAAAGTACAATTAATAATAGTAGTCCATATCTTGTTTCTTAATAGCTTCTCCCTTAATGTCAATAACATTTTCATTTCTTCCACAAAAAAATGTGTCAAAAATAGAAGAATATTACAGAACCATTCTGAAACAGCTACTTTGGTTTTTGTGAACAGAAACCATAGAGATTTAAACTGCCTTACACTAGATGCATTTTACAGCTGTATTTCATAACTGTGTTTATCTTTTTGTAACATATATGTAATCAAGTCAGTTTTCTAAAAAACGAAAATTTTTTAAACATTAAGTTGCAAGGATGATTTCAGGATTTCAGAGGCAAAGAAATAAACCCCATCGACGTTAGGCCAAATGTGGCCTCTTGGTGGCACTGTTCATTTTTGCAAAAATGCTACCTGGGCTCCACAAGGCACAGCGGTCTTGATGCATTATGCTTTTCAGAATATGTAGTTTAAGTTCAGTGAAATCAACCATTTTCAAGAGGAGGCAGTTTCCATGGAAAGGTTGTTGTACTGTCAGTCCAAAAGGCTGTGATAGCTGTATCCTCACAATCTGTTGCAGGTCAGGTTGGCACTAAGGGAAGGTGTGCAGGCTGGCGGCAGGGTGTAATTACCCAGACAAAAAGACACAGATACAGTATGTCATCCCTGCTAATGACCACGACATTTTCTTGCCCAGTAATCTGTAACAAAAAGGCCCATAAACGATCAGGCCGCATTTAAGTGCAGCGCTAAAGAAAAACTTAGTGGCACAAAAATTATTCCAGCCAATTGAGTGGAAATGACAGAGAATAATACGAGGTTATCTCTGCTAGGGAGATGTGTGTGTGGAATGTCACCAACGGGCAGTGCGTGGAGAAGGCCACCCTTCCCTACAGGCACACTGCGATCTGCGTAAGTACGGGCGCTTCCTTCAGCACATTTCTGGGTTCTGCAACTCCTTCAGGGCATCGCCATGCTCACATTCGAAGAAATGTCTTTGGAGGATATGTTTTTTTCTTGAATGTTTTATTTTTGTCATTGGACTATAATGAGGTCAGTTATCATCTTTTATTTTGCCATTTTTCTTCCTCCAAAGTTATTATTCAGCCAATTTTTTTTCCGATTCTTAAAATAGATAAGTTTGAAAGACAATTTTCTTTTTTCCTTAGGTACACTCACAACACACACAGACATACACATACACACACACACACAGAGAAAAGTTTTAATGATGTGCTATTTTATAAAGCAGCAAGAGGTATTTGTTTTTCCTGGTTTCCAATTTTAACCTTTTTTGGCTGGATAGATTCTGATTTTGTTATCCATGAAGAGAGCAAGAGGCATAGTCATAACCTTTGTAATCACTTCCCAATATTGAATATGGGTCATGGCTTTTGGTAGACAGACTCCAGCATAGATATAAGGTAGTCGCACGATCTCAGTGGTACTGACAGATTTTCATATTTCACTCATTGCTTTTAGCATCCATGACCTGCACTGCAACACGTACAAACTCTCTTCAGCAACCAAAACTGGTGCAGTGAGAGAGCCTCAAGGGTAGACTATACTACACAATCTTTAATGAAAGCCATTCTCAAAACTTATTCAGCACCAGAATTCCTCAAACGCTTTTATCTCTTCTTAACATGTAGCCATGTTGCTAGAATAAGGAATCTGTGTTTGTTGTTGTTGTTGTTGTTTAGTTCTACACAGCACTCCAGAAATAACAGACTTGTGAACTTTCCATGATTTGGAATAAGATTCCCTCTTCACGAAAGATCCCCCTTTCTATAAAGAAATTATGAAATACAAATGAGACTAAAGCACAAAATCAACACTTTAGAAGTAGGGAATAACTTCAGTCAAAGAAATTTCAGTTGCTCTTCAGTCTGATACCTTAATTGAATAGATGATAAAATTAACATCCAGAGAATTTATATTAATTGCTAGTGATAATTACATTTTTGCTTGAATTCCATTTGCACAGTATTACCACTGCTCATTCCGGATGACAGGAGAAGGCTGGCTTCTATGCTGTGGAGAATATCAAGACATTCTTATAATTGACGCCAAAACCTTGGTTCTAGTTCACACTTTCACATCATCCCAATCTCCTGATTGGATCAATTGCATGTGCATCGTTCACTCCATGAGAATTCAAGGTAATGGTTGGGTAATACTTAACACTAAGAGATTGTATAGAAAAATATCACTTTGGAACTATTTGTTAAGTTATTGGGCAAGCATTTCAAATGCTCTTTCTGTTTACTTGGTAGTGAAGATAGCTCCCTAAGCCAGATTAAGAAAAACTGGGAACACCCAGGCAAGTGGTTCAGGGTGTTGTTGGAAAATCGGCACAAGGTTAAAATGTGGAAGAGGAGAACCCGTGTGTCCACCACCCAATTTTGCTTGGTACATTTTTAAAAGTGACAAGAATGGGTATCTTGTGGATTAGCAGGACTCTTGGAACTTTGATCCTGCTGTATCTTCTAGCTGTGCTAGTGAAGAGAATTTCATTTCTATCATGAGCGACTGCCCAGGAAAAGGAAGGCTGGCTCCATACTGACATCTGGAATAGGAAGGTGTGATACTGCCAACAGGATGGCTTTTATGTGGTTCTGCTTTTAGGGCGGCTCTCCTTTTCTATGGGGTCACTTTGGAATTTTAAAATCAATGTAAAACCTAATCTAAAATGTTTATTTAAGAAAATAACAAAGCTGAACATTTTCCACTGGCATAGACCTGCATAATCCCTAAAAGACTATGAAATGATCTTTACATCAGCCAGTCACTGAAGTGGTTGGCTGATATGCAACCATTGTTGTTTTTGCAGAAGATTCTCTCTTGGTGGTATCAGTTACTGGTGAACTCAAAGTGTGGGATCTCTCTTCATCTATCAACAGCATTCAGGTGGGCTTGTGAAACTTTTCCCCCCTCCATATGTATGGACATATTTTAAATTACAGGGATAGTACATGCTTATTTTTGGAAGTTCAAATCATATAGAAGAGTTTACATTTTATCTCTGTGTATCTCTGTGTGCTTCCCCTATTCTTCCTGCTTCCAGTGCCAGGGGTGGGCATTGGAAACAGTTGAAGTGTGTCCTTCCATCCTTTTCTCCATGCACATGCAAATGTTTTTATCTACACACACACACACACACACACACACACACACAGATTATGTTTTAATTAAAAATACAAATTGTAGAAGAATCTCATTCTGTCCCTTACAGCAGGAGACCCTCTTTTTCTTCCGGGGGTGTGTGAGCAGTGGCAGGGAGATCGCTATGCACAGCCAGGGGTCACATACCCTGGGGGTCCAGTGTATTCCCCTGCTCCCTGGCTTTAGGCTACAAGTTGAGGTGATGGACAAAAGAACAGTCATAGTGTTTGTTGTGTTTGCTGGCGGGCGAGGGAATTGTTTTGGCTGCCCCCTGGGGCTCTGGGCTCTCCTCAGGAGTGTCTTGAATAAGGAAGCCTCAGAATTGTATTGGGTCCTGAGGCCCAGAAACACACACCCAGCAATGTCAGATTGCGAATATAGTGTTCTGGCCACTCTTCGATCTTTTCAAAAACACTTTGTGTATTTTTCTGTGATAGCAATTAAGATACTGCAGGGTTTAAAAATTTTATTTTCCTTTTTTTTTTTTTGGTTTGTCTTTCTGCCAAGTCTGAATGTCAGTAACTCAATCTTGACGTCCTCAGCATCCAGCCTAGTGCCCCACAGAATGTTTGTTGAATGAGTTTACATGATGAATCCTTGAGTCCAAGTGGGTTTCCTGCTCATGGTATTTTTTGCAAAGTAACTTCATAGTTCAGAAGACTAAAAAGGAAACTGGGGGTACTTTTCATTTTTTAATAATGGTGTGATCTACTTCAAGCGTTCAGAGAAGCAAATCTTCGGATACAGTTGCATGTAAATGACCTAGAACTAGTACTAAAATGTTTTCATTCCTTTTGAAGGAAAAGCAAGATGTCTATGAAAAGGAATCCAAATTTCTTGACTCCCTGAACTGCCGGACAATACGATTTTGCACATATACAGAGAGACTTCTATTGGTGGTATTTTCTAGATGTTGGAAGGTATTATAAAATAACATAATAAATACCAAGGATATACAAATATAAATTTTTAATTTTTTTCTTGTTCAGTGCAGCAGTTATAAGAATATGATTTAAAATATGTTACAAACTCTTTATAATGTTATTACCACAGCATGGATGACCTGTCTTTTCTGACTGACTTTTATTAGTTCTGCTGTTTTGCCTCTCAGGAGATTATACATGTAATAGTAAATGCTCATGTTATTAATAACAAACCATATTAATAAGGGGCATTTATCGCTAGATTATTTTAAAAAGTTGATGCTTGCTCTTTAGAATTAAAAATAAAACTAATACTTTCACCTACATAAATTCGTCATATATATATATTTCTTTGTTTGCTTTGTCACTACATTTGTTTTTTAGGGAATGTATATTTCTTTTTTGTAAATATATTCACTGATGTCTCCAAGAAGATTTTTTTTTAAAAAAAAGCAAAGTTACCATCACTTGATAGCACTCTCTTTTCCTTTGATGTTTAATATACGGGGTTCAGTTAATGACTCTATATTGTCTTATGTATATGCTGATATGTTTTAAAACAAAAATACTAAGTGTATGGTCTAACAAATGATTTCTACTATTTAGATTTTTTTGTGTAATAAATTGTCAAATGTTAAAGTGGATTACCCATATAGGAAGAATAAAATCATATAGAGATTTTGGGGTTTCTAGTCTCTGTGCTTAATGGACACATTAGCCAAATAAAGTTTACCTACTCAAACCTACCTTAGGACAATAAGAAAAACTAAATACTAGTAGGATAGCTTAATACATGAGTACAGTGTGGGCTATCATCAATACTTAATATGTTGTATTAATACTGTCATCTAAATAGTCTTGATGAGCACAATTTATCTTTCACCTCATTGGCAGATTAGATTGGACGCTTTTGTTAATGTGCATCCTTCATTTTGGGCTTTAGGTTTATGATTACTGCGATTTTTCCCTTCTGCGGACTGAAGTCAGTGGAAGTGGGCAGTTCTTTGCTGGCGGAGAGGTGCTTGCTGCTCACAGAATCATCATCTGGACAGAAGATGGTCACAGTTACATCTATCAGCTGCTGAACAGGTGGGCTCAGATGGGAGCGGCATACAAAACATTCAGGTTGGAAATGAACTTTGGGAGGTTTATTATGGAAAAATCCCTGCATGCTGCCCAAGATCAAAAACCAGAACAAAACAACTTTGGCACTGGAAGATTTACTCTGGGCTTGGTAGGCTCCGGCCTTTGTATAAAACAGCAGGGGATGAAGGAATGAGATTAGCCATGTATAACTTGTACAGCTGGTGCTGGGTTTTCAAAAAGTCACTTGTAATTATTAACCCAACAATTTCTAACTAGAGTTTAGAAACTTGAATGGTACCATCCGGCTTTTGAAATTGGGGAGGGGAAAAAAACACACGAATAAAGAACCCCAAAGTTCTAAACTTCGCTTTTTATTTTTTGCCACGCAGTGGGCTTTCAAAAAGCATATACCCTGCTGATGGAAGAGTGCTTAAAGAGACCATTTATCCTCATTTACTGTGCTCTACTTCTGTGCAGGAAAATACGGTAATGCAAGAAAAGGGGCTGCTCAGTGCTGTTTCACTCCCATTCTCAGATAAGTGTTGCTTTGTCTGTAACAGAGTCAGGCTTGAAAAATTGAATTGAAGATTCACATCAATTTGTTAATGAGAAAATCAAATCTAACGGTTAATGGCTACTAAGGAGAAAACTTTGCATTTAAAAAATCTGTTTTCAAGTCTGATTAAGCAATACATATTTATTATAGAAAAATTATAAATGTTTTTTAAAAGGAGGAGTTAAAATGCCAACTCTGCCACCATAAATATTCATTGTAAATATGTTTTATTATGCGTATTTACTCATTGTAATTGGAAAACTTTTTAAATATTTGAAAAGTTGCAAAATTATTACAGTCATCAGTCATTTACCTCTTGCCTAGATCCACCAGTTGCCAACATTTTACTTTATTTAGTCTCTCTCTCTCTCTCTCTCTCTCTCTCTCTCTCTCTCTCTCTTCTTTCTCTCTGCACACACACACACACACACACACACATACACTTTTCACTGATCCTTTTAATATATGGTTTGATACAACATTAACCTTTTAATGTATCTTTCCAATTTTTAAACTTTATCAAAATATTTATAGCCCGCTTTTTAAAAAATATTGAAATCATTTTCACATGTATTTACCTCTTTTTATGAATAATTGTTCTAATTAAAACAAATTTAATTATGATTCCAGACAAATTTGAGGATATAATTGTGAGCTTTTACTTGGCTGAATTGTATCTTTGACACGCTATGAAGCCTGAAAATTTAAGCAGTTATTTTATTATAGTAGTGTTAACCAAAGTGGTGTGTTGTTTTTTTTTTAACCTATTGGACTTAGTCATCAGTTAATTATCCAAAAGGCATTTCATGGAGAATGGAGGAGTTTTGAATTACTGATGTGTCAACCAAGGAAGCATGTTAATTGTTACAGAATGGTGGTTTGCATAATCAGACAGCATAGCTGTCGGAAATCCTTCAGTCCAGTGATTGTTCCACTGACATATCTGTGAGGTTTTGTTGCAAAAAGTTGATTAAGAAGCTGTCAGCCAAAAACTAGAACTGCTGGTACTGCTGGGGCGTAGGCAGACCTCAGAATTATGGCATTCAGCGGTATTTCTACAGCCGTCTGTGGGCAGCAATGGGTCTGTGTCCGTTGATTGCAAAAGCAGCATTGTGGCTGACTCAAAAGGCGTTTTTAGTTATTTTGAAAGGGCCTGCCCTTTTTTCCTTTTTACCTCTAGATTGCAATTTTACAAAGCACAGTTCTCCCTAAAAGCTACATGTAAGTAGTGTCCTTTAGGAGCTTCTAGTCTACTGCAAGTATAAACACTGTGCACATAATTACAAGGAAAAAATACAGCAATTACAAAGCAAGTTTAAAAAATACTAATCTTGTGGGAAGCTACCTGGTTTTGTTTCTCAGAATGTGAAGATACATATTTATGGGCTCTCTATCAGTGATTGTTGTTTAGACAACTGCAGTTGTGTCTGTATTTGAAAGGTGGGAAGTGCTTGTGAACCAGTGCAATATGCCAGAATAATCTAAAACTGAAAGATGATGGTCTACCTATTCTTAGACCCTTGCTTGCCCTTTATCCAGCCAAGAAAAGGAAGTCAGATATTATTTACGTTATTCAAAACATCATCACTATTCACTAATTATAAGACTTCTTAGTCAGGCATGCTTTTAAGTAGTGAAAGCATTTTGGTGGAAGGGGGAGATGATTTTTTTAGACCTGGTGAGCTTAGGAAAGGGTGCCGTGTAAACATTTAGTATTTGGGGGGAGGCGGGGATAGATACCATAGAATTTAAATCTCAGGAATTGATAGTAATATGCTCTCAGGGTTACCCTTTAGGATGTAGGGGACATACCTGCTGATAGAGTTGTAGTAGCAAGAATGGGCCTTCCCTTCCTTTCAGCAGCTTTCTTAGAGTTTTCCAAGCTTTAAGTCATATCTGATGAGGCCTGTGGCAGGGCTCCTGGCTGTTACAATGAGGAGCCGGGCTTCCCAGGGTCTTAGTTGAGGAGTAAGGCTGCTGTGCTGAGGGGGAGCAACTGGGGTAGAAACACCCTGAGGGTTGCAGGTAAGACATTTGAGTGCATGAACTGAGTAATGACAGCAATGGTGATGATAGTTCTTACTATTGTCAGACATACACACAGCTTCATTTACATGAGTACCCACCATGTTCCCATGTTAAAACAGGTGTTCAGAGAGATTAATTCCCAGGATTTGAACCCAGGATGTTTGGCCTGAGAGTCTGGTAATGGGTCTTTGGAGTGGGTTTCTCAATTGTTCCGAAAGTGGATAATAAGACTGGTTAATATTTGTTGAGTACGTACCAACTGCCTGGCACCATTCTAAGCACCTTACCTTATCCACTCAGTCCTGACAGTAGTCCCACATAGTAGGTGCCTTTATTTTTTAAATATATTTTTATTGATTTCAGAGAGGAAGGGAGAAGGAGAGAGAGATCGAAACATCAATGATGAAAGAGAATCATTGATTGGCTTTCTCCTGCACGCCCTATACTGTGGACTGAGCCCGCAACCAGGCATGTGCTCTGACTGGGAATCGAACCGTGACCTCCTGGTTCATTGGTCGACGCTCTACCACTGAGTCACACAGGCTGGGCCATAGTAGGTGTCTTTATTAGCTTTCATTCCATAGCTAGAGACCATGAGACATAAAGAAGTTAAGCAAATTGTCTAAATCAAGTAATTAGCTCCTTTAATAGAGTTAGTATGATTTAAAACCAGTATTTGAATCCAGGCAGCCCCCAAGAATTCACTCTTAATGACTATTTTATTACATCTTGGAGGATGGATACTCCTTGCGATGGGTACTGTATTCTGGGATGATCAATCAGAATTCATATGGTAAGAGACTCTGAGCAGGCTTTCAGGTGAATTGCAGAACTAGAGAGGGAACAACAGCACATGGAGCTGGGAGGGAAGAGATGTGCTGCCCCAACTTGAGTAGCCCACCACCCTCTCTAGAGCTTCGTTCTCATCAACATATCGAGGGAGGCTGGACTGGTCAATTCTAAGGTTCCTAAAGGCTGAGAGTATTTGGGAAGTTAATTTAACCAAGTTTTATCAACACCATTCTAACACCATGATGGTGACTATGAGAACTCTATGATCGCACATTGCCTTCTGAATCTTAAAAACAAGACAAAACGAGGTTTATTCAGAGAACTGACTTCATAGGAACTGTTTTTCTTTTCATTTCTTAGGATTTTAGAGGATTACATATCTTCTTTGAACTGTCTTGGATTAGTTTCTTATTTTCTTTCTATTTTAGTTTCCTTATCTCCATAACAAGTAGAATAACAATATTTACTTACTTTGTTGTGAGGATTGAATGTAGCAGTATTTTGGCCCCTAATATTTTCTAAAGATACATTATAGAATTTTCCCACTAATTTATTTAAGTTTGGACCTTCAAACATCTATTTTCTGATGAGGAAATTCACTTTCTTAGTCTTATTTTTTTAATTAAAATTTTTACAGTTGACTTTCAGTATTACATTACCTTCAGGTGTACAGCATACTGGTTAGACATTTATATAACTTACGAAGTGATGCCATCAATAAGACTTTCTTAAGCATCTTTCATTCTAGCACCAGCAGTTGGCTTTCTTTTCAGTGCTCCTTTTATTTATAAATAAAAGTAATTTTTTATTTTGTTTTTCTAATCACCTGATCATTTTGATCCCTTGTGCATAATCCCTATCTATCCAAAGAACATCTACACTGCACTGAGATCCTGGGGAGATTCTAGCCTCATTCACTAATGGAAACCTATCTTTCAGAGCATTGGTGCCCAATATTCATACTCTGCCTCAGCAAAATTTTAACTCTCTCTAAGCATATAACATTAATATAAACTATACCAATACAATATAAGATTATGTATATTAAAGTCATATAGTAATATATATTTTAACAATTTATGTACTCATTCTTATTTTTCTTTGTGGCCACTTAGGAAACTTGATATCATGTTGAATTTGAAAAATGTTCATCAGAAAGTATATTAATTACACAAAATTATTATACAAACATTAGTTATTATTTTAACTGACAACTGGAACATAAAAAATGAAGCCTTCTTATTGGACAGTAGAGTATTGTTATCAAGATATGGGCTCTTGAGTCAGAATTACTGGACTCAAGTTCACTACCATCTATATCCCCTTTGATAATCAAATCTTCACTCTCTGTTTATTCATCTGTACAGTGAAGACAATGATAGTACTAACTTCATATGATCATTGAGAGGATTATTTAACTGAATATGTACATGCAATGCTCCTAATAGTATATGTAATACATACACAGAACATGTTCAATAAATGTTAGATATTCTTATTAACTATCTGAAGACTAGCTGATGGCATTTCTTTCTACTTTATAAAAACTTTTTTGTCTTAAATAAGAGATTATAAGTACTTGAACATTTAGAAATAGTGGGAAATAAAATGGAAGCAATTTAGTTCATCTATGAAGTTTTGTTCCTTCATTTAAAAACAGTGGCTGTCGTGTTATACTTAGATATTTTCCTGCATAAAAGCTAACTTCTTGTTTTGGACCAGAGCCTTCCCTGTGTAATGGGCTACATGAATGAAAGGAAAGAGCCTTTCTATAAGGTACTTTTCTCTGGAGAAGTCTCAGGAAGAATTACTTTGTGGCACATCCCCGATGTTCCTGTATCCAAGTTTGATGGCTCTCCTGGAGGTAAGATGACTTTCACATGTCTCCTGAGAACTAGTTTATAATTAACTCCGTGCTTTTCTAAGTTGAGTAACATGGGCTACAAACAGGAAGAAATTTATCATGTACTACTCTGCACTAGATGCCAACATAAATCCCTTATGTAGATCTTATGCAGCTATACAGCCAATATAATACAAAATAGCAGTAATTTAACATGAGTGATGTCTTATTGAAGTAAAATGAATGCTGGCAATAACAGTATAGAGCAGGCTGCTACACCATATTCATATTTTGTATTTTGTCGTGTCCATATGTTGTACCCCTTTTTCAACCAATTCCTCTATGGGGATTATTACTGCTGCGTGGAACAGAAAGCGCATAAATAAACGAGGGCACTAAAACGTCTGACAATTTGAATGATTAGATGATTTCACATTTGCTTATTTTATTGTTTCTTAGAATAAAACACTGAAATCATCAATATAAATGTTATTGTGGAGAGCTTTCAAACTTCTGAGAGAGTGTGAGCTTGGTGCAGTGTGTGGAAAAGTTTCTTACAAGCCAATCTTAAGAGTTAAAAACGCATGCCATGCCCACTGCTGGGCCACTCGATGGTGGCTCTAGGATTTTTCCCGTCTGTTCTGCTTACAGCAGCAGCATTAAATGTCCAGCCAACCTTCTTTGTACTTAGAGCCATAGACATTTACGACAACACTTGGTGCTAGTCTAAGTTTTGGGGTAGAGGTTTTCATCGTCACTGGAGCATGTGTACCATTAGGCCAAGGAGGCCAGTGCATAGCGGGGTAGGTTGGCTTTAGCTTGCCTTCTGCTGTCCTGGATGCCAAGCCTCTCTCACTTCCTGAGCCTGCCCGAGGCCCAGTTCTCATGCTTGGGTGCTCAGCTACTTAAATTGGTAACCGGCACTTTTGGTAGCCATAGGTAGTTGCCTAGGCTTGTGGTACAATTTTGAGATGTTCCTATCCTTGACACTGAAAGAATAAATTTCTTCCCTTTACCTCACACAACTATAAAAACCCCAATTTTCTTTCTGAACATTGCTAAGGCAGGTAGGGAACTCATGAGATGGGTCTTACCATTTACATCACTGCAGTAGTTCCCCAGTTCTGTTCAGTAGACCTAAGTCTAAAATGAATGCATTATTACACATTTATTCTTCAAGGCTCTTCGAAGGACAGAGGATCAATAATGTTGCCTTTGAATGAAGACAGTGGATTCAGGAGAACTTTTATGCCTATAGCCCACTATGAGGATAGCAAAGGAGCCTCTATGTATCCCCCAAGGGATGGTGCCTTGATAATATTTTCCCAATCTATGCTGGCTAGATAAACCCAAATTTTTCTTCTTGTATGTTTTCCTCTTAGAGATACCAATAACTACCACCTGGACCCTTCAAGATAATTTTGATAAGCATCATATCATGTCACAAAGCATTATCGACTACTTCTCCGGGTTTAAAGACGGAGCTGGCACTGTGGTGGTCACTTCATCAGAGTATGTCCCAGGTCTTGATAAACTAGTATGTGGCTGTGAAGACGGGAACATTTTCATTACACAGGCTTTGAGTGCTGCCAAAGCAGGACTTCTGGAAGGAGGTTCTCTATTGAAAGGTCATTGAATTTTACTTAATCCTACTTATTTAATTTATCTAAGTTTCAACTTCAACAAATTGTACTAAGAAGATTGCTGAAGCTTAAAAAGTTTGCTGGCATTTGCTAATAAATTTGTTAACTTTAAAACAGGTTTTAAAGTTAAAGTAATATGTTTTTTAAAAAGTCAAACAGAAGATTATACAATGAGAAGTGTTTCTGTCCTTCCTTGATTTTCCTGTTTCCTTCACCAAAGGCAACAGCTAATGCATTTCTCTATTCCTTTCTCAAAAAATTCTGTGCATCTATAAGCATATACCAGCATAGCAATATGCATTCATTTAATTAGTTTACACAAATGAAAACATATTCTGAACACTTTACTGGAATGTTCTTGAACAAATCTCAATAAAATATTTTGGAGTACATTATTTATGAGCTCATTTTAAATGATTAATAATTATCAAATTTTAATTTTTTAAAAGATCTTGTTCAAAGATGTTTAAGTTTTTCTAGGCTTTGGCTACTGAAACAATGCAGAATTAACTATCTTTGCACATATATGTGAGTATATCTATAGTATTAATTCCCAGAACTACTGGATCAACATTTATTTGAATTTTTAATTTCAAAAATTTATCTAAAAATGTTCTCCAAAGAACATGCACCAGTGTCTATGTGTATTCACTAACAGCTTATGCAAATGCCTTATTCCTCAAGTCTTAGCCAACCTTGTATGCTAGTAAACTTTTTAATATTTGCCAGGCAGTAGAAAAAGGTATCTTCCTGCTTTAATTTTTATTTCTTTGTTAATAAAATCTAAATATGCTGTTCTACATCTTTGAGCATTGCAATAGGGAATACCTATTAAATAAAGATTTATGTAGTAAGTTGTCTTAAGTAAACGCAGGAAATGTAGGAGGTGATTGGGATTTGGAGATGTGTAGATGAATTTGTATTCTATGTTTTATTCCACAGATCCTACTTGATTGCAAGGTCCTTAATGGTAAAGACCAAATCTCATTGAAAAAAAAACATACACACAAAATAAACTTTTTGCCTTGTCTGCTAATGTTCTCAGCTTACTTTGGCTTCTTACTAACTTGTGACTCAGTAATTGACTGAAATAGAGCTGTGAATAGCAATGAACCCAACTGAGGAGAAGTAATGTCCTGCTATACAGCTCAATGGCTGCTGTTAGAGTTAGTGAAAAAGCTTAAGACCTTAGCAGTTTTTACCAGGGCTGTTTGGTCTTACCCAGAAAACAAGCAGAAACCTGCATTTGACTAGTAGGTTTAATTTTCACTCTTTTTTTTTTTTAATCCTCATCCAAGGATATTTTTCCAATTGATTTTTTTAAAAAGAGTGGGGGGGGGGGGCCGTGGTGAAGAGAGAGAGAAAAACATCGAAGTGAGAAAGACACATGGATTGGTTGCCTCCCACTCATGCCCAACCTGTGGCCTGGGATAGAACCTACAACCGAGGTACGTGCCCTTGACTAGAAATCGAACCCAGGACCCTTTGGTCTGTGGGCCAAGGCTCTTACCACTGAGAAAACCAGCCTGAGCACTAACTCTTAAAATGAATTCCTATTTATCTTGGTTTGCACAGGGGACGTAAAGTGAGGGCATACCTGATGGAATAGAAGTAACTAATGGTTCTTTAAAGACGTAATAAAGACTTTTTGGGACTCATTTTTAATTTGAATAAAGAGAGTTTGTGTTCTGCGGTCCTTTCAAATTTTTCAGTTAGCTAATGAAAGAAGAAACAGTGTGGGGACTGGGTGTCAGTGGCCGAGTTCTAGTATAACTATGGAATAAAATACCATTTTCTACCAAGTGCCAGTATTAAGAAATCATGGCCCCTTTCTTATTTATTTCACACCACAACAGTCTTGTGGGAAGATGTGCTATTATTATCTCAAGTTTTTTTTTTAGGTGCCGTATCTGTGGCTTAGAGAGGACAAAACTACTTGTCCATGGAGACATATCTATTGAGTCATAGATCCAGAAAAGCAAAGTCATATTTCTTTAGCAGAAAGCTATGCTATTAAACATTATGCTGTGCTTTTTCATTTGGATTCAAGTCACTTAACCTCTCTGAGCCTCAAATACTTCATCTGTAAAACTAAGAGTTGGAACTAGGTAATCTCTGATATCTTGGAAAGCAAAAATGTCCTGTGAAAGTTTGTTTTCCTTTTATGCATCTGGTCATGCTAATTGAAAGTACAGCAATAATGTTCTAAGTTTTTTCTGTAGAGGCAAAACTTTCAAAGTTGTTCACTCTTTCAGTATAGCATTTGCCATTTCATGGCACTGGTGTTGGTAACTTGCTAACGTCCTTAAAGAATCAGTAGACTTTGAACAAACAGCGTTAGTGCTTCACCAGGAATGACCTGGCTTCTGAGGAGGCACTTGCCTTTGAGATGGTCTAAGGATTGTTTAATACTTTTGTTAGCCAATTGCCTCACTTTTGTAGTTTTCCTACATTAAAAATTTATAAAAGACAACCTCAGGACTATTTCTTGAACAAAAATAACTTTTGTATTATTTGGTGTTGGTTGTTTTTCAGATTCCCTTCCTTACAAAGTTCTCAAAGGCCATCACCAAAGTGTTATTTCATTACTTTACCCACATGGCCTCTCTTCAAAATTGGACCAAAGTTGGCTGGTGTCGGGGGACCAGGATTCATGTGTCATCATGTGGGATATCTTTACTGAAGAAATTTTGCATAAATTCTTTTTGGAAGCTGGTCCAGTAACAAGTCTTTTGATGCCACCAGAGAACTTCAGAGTAAGTTCAGACAAATAGTAAAAATATATCACGTAAATTTAAAAGTTATTTAACATTAAAACTAGATGATTTTATGCGTTCCTTTCTAACCTTTTTATATGCATGTCATTATTACAGCTTAAGTAAATAGTTTGATTTTAAAGCAAAGGTTTTCTCAACTCTTGACTTTCTAAAAGCCAGTTAATTCTAAAGTACTTACATTCTTGTCTGTTTTCTCCTAGTTTTTAATTTATAATGGAATAAAATTATAAAAGTGATGACAATGTAAAAAAATTCAAATATATAGGAATTTACAAATTAGAAATTAATTTTTGCCGTCAACAATTTACTTTTATAATACTATTGATAGTTGCATTTTCTTTTTTTAAATAAATTTTTGTTTTTTCTTCCATTTTTTTAACAAATAATTAACTTTAAAAAATTTATGAGCATCTGCCTTGTGTGGGTGGGACAAATGGAAATACTTTCAGGTATAATTTTATCATGCAATGTAAATTTAAATTCCACAGATCTTATATATTTGTTAAACTCACCTTTTGAGTTCCCTGAATTTTTAAGTTAGTTAATTGGCTTGTAAAAATTATTTCTCCATAGTAAGATTATAAAAAATCAGCTTCAAGTAAACATGGACAAAACTTACACTGTGTTTTTTTTTAATATATATTTTATTGATTTTTTACAGAGAGGAAGGAAGAGGGATAGAAAGTTAGAAACATCGATGAGAGAGAAACATCGATCAGCTGCCTCCTACACACCCCCTACTGGGGATGTGCCCGCAACCAAGGTACATGCCCTTGACCGGAATCAAACCCTGGACCCTTCAGTCCGCAGGCCGATGCTCTATCCACTGAGCCAAACCAGTTACAGCTACACTGTGTTTTTGGAGTAGACAGAAATAAAGCAATATTTCAGCAATACAAATAATTTAATAAAACAGTGAAATAAAGCTAACTGGCTTAAAATAATAAACTTCCATGTGCTGATTTGGGATCTCTTGCTATGTCTTTTATTTCTGAGGTTCCCTTCCTTTATCCTTTTTTTTAAGCTATTTTTTTTTCTCAGCTCCAGCATGGTAGTCCAAGTCAGTTCCACTCCTGACCCCTTTTACCTCTGCTTCACTCAGAGATAATTTAACTCTAAGGATCAGAACCCATTCAAACCAAGTCAGATTAACAAGGGAGGTTACCGGAAGGGCATAAGAGGCAATCGTTATACATACAATATGAAACACTATAGCAAGGCCAGAGCTTGAATTGAAATATAGAAACCAAGGTTACTCCTCGAGTCTCCCTACCTCAGAAGTCTACTTTTCTGTGATTGCTGACTCCTCTTGCTCCTCCCTATGCCTTCTTTTAGCTTTATTCAAATGCCCAGAGAAAAGATTCTTATTGGCCTCACGTTTACATTTGTATGTTCATAGCTGAAGTACATTGGACTGTCCATTGTAGAGGCTGTGGGTTGTGCACATTCTCCAGGAGGTTATCTTGGGGAGGCAATGCCATCTTCCCCATTCTCAAGGCCAGGCTCTCCCCATCTATTCACCTGCCATTTTGTGCTTTTGGTTCCCTCAGGATTTCTGTAGTCTCCTTAAAAAGAACGTGCCTCCCAATGCCCTGTTGAATGTGGTCAATGATGGGCACTGGGGGATTTTCAAGGGATCCGAGCTGGTGCTTTAAACATAGCAGCTGAAACGCTGGCCAGTTGCCTTTGTGAAAGTGGGAACATCCTAATTGCAAGGTGATTAGAAAAGAAACAGAGAAGGTAGAAAAGCCACTACCTGCTTTCCTCCTGCCCCACCGGCCTCACCCCAGCCCACCCCACCCCAGCCCACCTGCATCCACAGTCTGACTATTGTATGAATGGTGGGAAGGCACAGAGCTGCTATAAACTCCTCCCTGATTACCTTCACCAGCACCAGCATGGATGGTGTCTACCCTAAACTGTGCTCCAGGTAACCACAGGCTGGCTTTTTTTAAAGTATCTGAAGACTCTTTATCCTGTGAGCCTATTTTTGGTCCGTGTGTCTTTGAGACGGAACATTAATTGGGAACTATCTAATGCTGACTTCTTTTAAATTGTGTCTACACTGAGTTTCCTGTTTGGATCAGAATCTGTATAGTTCTGGGAACAGCACCAAATCACATTTTGAGGCTTTAAGTGGAAAATACCAGCTCATGATTCCCTTGCGCCTAAGCTTCTGTCTACAAATAGCTTCTTTTTGTGGCAACAAATTAGCTCTGGGGTTTATTTTACTCTGCATTGTTTCCGACGTCTGCCTCACACTGCCTGAATTTGCTGAGTGATGGTCAAGTCCTTCATTTACCTTACAAGTGGATCTGGCCTGGAATTCTCCTTTGTACTTGCATCTCTTGACCTTCCCGACAGGGTGTTGGGTTTTAAATCTACGCGGTGTTTAAAGCTCTCCTCCAGCGTGTTAGGTGGAGGGGTGCTGTAGAATGTCATTTGACAAAATGGGGCTTTAATAAACATTTGACATTAGCAGGGCGAGGGTCTGATTCAATTTTAAAGAAAGCATTTGCCTGTTTACTTACAAAGGATGTTGCTTGTTTGTTCCCCCCACAGCTGAGGAGTGGTCAGGTGGTTTTCTGTGTGTGCGGCGACCACTCCGTGGCCCTCCTCCACCTGGAGGAGAAGCGGTTCCTCTTCTGTGCCCGGAAGCACCTGTTCCCGGTGAAGATGATAAAGTGGCACCCGGTTGAGAATTTTTTAATTGTTGGATGTGCAGATGACTCCGTTTACATCTGGGAGATTGAAACAGGTAAATTGACATTTTTACTGCTTTTTCATCCTTTACGTTTTTATGCATCCAAACATTTGGCTAGGTGGAGAATTCCAGAGAATAAAGCTGTGGTGGCCTCACTTGCTTAACTTTTGGGTGGACTGCGTTTGATGGCTTCAGGGGAAGGTGGGTGTGGAAAATAAAACACAGTGGCCCACGTCAGGTCCTGACCAATGATGATTAGCTGACAGGGCAGTGCACAGGAATGAGCCGGATATTTCTGGAAGCTATAAATAAAGGCATACGTTATCTACTTTAATTATTAACAAGAGAGAAATTTAGTGTCCTACCAGTCTCAAATTATCATTCAATTCTGCCTCCTTCAGCACACTCACCATCTCAGAAACATTTTGAGTTAATTGATGACCAGTAACAATGGAATATAATTAATTACAAAACTCCAAAAAGTTGAGTCAGGGAAACTGAAAATTGAGTGGCTCACCTGAACTTTTGATGTCATAGTGAATGTATAGTTTGAACCTTCAATTTTTTAAAGAAAGTTTTGATATATAACTCGAGAGTAACACATCTCAGGCAAATGCTGGGAGCATATCAAATAAGACAAGGTAATTAGTAAATGAGTCAGGGGAGTACCCTGGAGAGTACATTTTACTGAAACCATTGCATGATATTTATTGATTAACCAGTGGTGGTTTTATGTCAGGTATTACTAACAGATGGATAGTTTGTAATATTCTAGTTTAGAGCTGTATGTCACCAAAATAATTGCTACTTTCTTTACATTTGACTCTCCTGTGTTAATAATGATGGCTAATGTACTGGTTTACAGTGGGTGCAACATAATACACCTTATATGTGTACCATGCTTCATAGTTTGGACAGGATTTCATGCTTGTTTTCACATTAGCTTGTCACAATTCTAGGATAGAAAGGAAAGGTCTTATTCTCCATTTTATTGATGTGGAATTTGTAGCTCTGATGTACAAATGTGCAACCAATATGAGGGCCCTTGCTGTTCTTTGCACGATATACACAAAATTAGGAGAGTTTTCGAGTTCTTACATAACCTATCAACCTGAGAGACAGTTAAGAATAATGCATAAAATAGACTGTAAAGTCCAGGCTTGCAAACGGGGCCTGATAGCAAAGATCTATAAGACCTTGGCAAATGACTTGGCTTCTTCACATGTCAATTTTCTCATCTGTGCAGTGGGAGTCATAGTTCTCCTTCCTGTTAGGATTAAGTGCAATTCTTGCAACAGTGCCTATAGGTGCTAAGCCCTTAGTAATCTATATATATATAAAAGCCTAAGCAACCATTACGAGGAGTCAACCGAACGACTGGTCACTATGACATGCACAGACCACCAGGGGGCAGATGCTCAACACAGGATCTGCCCCCTGTTGGTCAGTGCACTCCCACAGCCAACCTCTCGTGTCCAGCCAACCGCCCGTGTCCGGCCAACCTCCCACAATCCCTGCCCCCAGCCAGCCGCCCCGATCGACCCTGATCAGGACTGGGCGAGAGGGACCTAATCGGTCCCAATCACCGGCCAGGGAGAAACCCCACCCGTGCACTGGGAGAGGGGGATGCTCCCTCAGCCCAGCCTGTGCCCTGTTGCAGTCCAGGACCCCCCAGGGATCGGGCCTAAGCTGGCACTCAGACATCCCTCTCACATTCCGGGGCTCTCGCAGTCCAGGACCCCTCACTCCTTACTGTCTGCCTTCCATGGAGGCAGGAGAGGCTCACACCACCTCCACTGGGATCGCCAGTCCTGAGCCCAGCTTCTGGCTTGGGGGAGATGGGGAGTGCCACTCAGCCAGAAGCCTGGCTCACTGCTCCTTAGTGCTGGCCCTGCCCCCACCCACTGGTGTGGGGGGTGATCTAGGGCCAGACGGGCTGTGGGAGGGGCCGTGGGAGGTTGACGTGCCATGGTCTCACCCTGTTCCATCTCTGTGGAGGCTCTGGGACCATGCCTCCTTCCCCCCCCCCTCGCCCCCCTCCACCCTCCGCCTCTGCGAAAGACGTGGCGCCAGAACCTGGACCATGCAGCCCCCTCTCCCGCTGCCTCTGTGGAAGAGGTGACAAAGGGACCAGGCCATGCCTCAGCCTCTCCTGCCCACCTCTGTGGAAGGGATGACACAAGGACCCGCAGCTGCATGGGCCCAGTCCTGGCGCTGCCTGTCCCATGGCTTCTGCGGAAGGGGCAGTGCTGGGACCAGGCCTGCGCTGTAGTCTCTCCCACTGCTTCTGCAGAAGTGGGGATGCCGGGACCGCCATGGCTGGCCTGGCAGCACAGCCTCACTGGCCCTACCCCCCGCCCACTGGTCGTTCCAGTTCGGCTGTCCGGTCTAATTAGCATTTATTATGATAGATTATTATTGTCATTAACATCATAAAAGAATGTGGCAAAATCTTGGACTTCTGCTTGTGAAGTCTGAGTCTATAGAACACATGCACTTACAAATATGTGCAGTTGCATTGTTTTCAATCGTGGATACTGCTAATAAAATATTTTCCCTGGAAAATGGAGTCAAGCTAAAATACAGAGATCTGTCCGCTGGACAGAGAAGAGGAGGGAAAGATGGAGTGGACTGTCAAATGGACAATAATCATCATAGTGGCCATTATGGATACATCATGCTTTAACTAAGGAATCTCCTACAGTTGGTTATTTATATTGCTTTTTATAGAACGGTTTTAGCCTGGCCAGTGTGGCTCAGAGGTTGAGTGTCGACCAATGAACCAGGAGGTCACGGTTCAATTCCTGGTCAGGGCACATGCCTGGGTTGCAGGCTCGATCTCGGGGGTGGGGGGACATGTAGGAGGCAGCTGATCAATTATTCTCTCTCATCACTGTTTCTATCTCTCTCCCTCTCCCTTCCTCTCTGAAATCAATAAAAAGTATATTTTATTTTAAAACTTTTAGAATTGTCATATCAAATAATATGCACATATTTTGTGTGCATTGTTTAATATTAATAGTTAATTAATGTGCCATATTAACTTATAGAATATTTGTTTCAAATGAGACAGTGAGGCTGTTTATCTCTTGGTTATTTACATTGTTTATAAACAACTGTAGCTAAACCTAAGATGGATCTTATTATAGGTGAAAATATTATTAATCATTGTATCAATGCCTTCCCATTTGAGATGTACCTCTTCACTTTTTCAAAGCATCCTCTCATTGACGGTCTCATTGGAGTCCCACGACACACTGTGGAGGTGGCTGGCAGCCTACATTTTCTTACCACACTCATTCCTTTTAAATAAGTTTATATTATTTCTTTAATCTTGTGCTTGGTATTAATTTTGTTTTGGCTTCCCTTTAAACTCTGCAATTCTGATTTTGCTTAAAATTTAATGATCTTTTTTTCTTTCCCAAGCTGGATTTCAGGTAGCTATGATGCTTTCATCATGTTTATTGTACTTGATTTCTATTTCATCTTTTTCCTTAAAGGTAGAAAAATCTAGGGTCAGGAAGCTTATAGTTTCATAAACTGAGGGTAGAAATATCAGCTAAAGACCAAAGACAGTTCGTCTGGAAAGAGTGTTGTGAGGGCATAGAATGTGTTTGTTCATTGGTGTGCCTGGCACATAAATTAATTAATTAAGTAAGTAAGTAATGAACAAATGAATTAACCCAAATATTCTTGGGTCTCAGTAGATTGAGTACAAAAATGAGTTCATCTTAACCTTGGCCAGTTGTGATGGCTCTTAGATCGTGGCTGCTCAAACGTAGATGTGTTCTTAGCTTTCTCCTCCAAGTCTCTGCTGGAGTTCCTAGATTTGCAGAGCATATTTCACCTCAGGTATAAGTCTGTGTGTTTTCTATTCTTGCCAGTGTTTTCTGGGCCTTTGCCTTTCAGTTTTGCTAAAAGGTCAATCTTAGTTCTATGTATGAACAGACCTATTCTTTGCTCCTCTTCTCCAGCACCCTGCCTCCTCTATATACACAAGAGGAATACATTGACACTAAGGCATTTATCAGATCTTTCAGCACTAGAGCAACTTCAGAGCCCACAGAGGAAAACAGGAGGTGTCAGTGGATAAGGACTGGGAGAAATGGGCCTAGAAAGAAAAGGCTGGGCGGGGAGGGGGGAGGGAGAGCGGCTTGAAGGCAAAGTAAGTAAGTTAGTAATTCTCAACTGTGCCTGTGCCAAAAGTCTGCTTTGGTGAAAAGTTGAGAGAGAGACTGGGTATAGGTCAATCCCTTTGACACCTCTCCTAGGTGCTGAGAATGGGCTATAAAACATCTTCCGTTTTTCACAAACACTTTACAATAGCCTATTCCTGCTTTATTCATGAAACTCTTTGGTAGAATATACAAGCATATTCTAGAGCAGTGGTTCTCAACCTGTGGGTCGCAACCCCTTTGGGGGTTGAACGACCCTTTCACAGGGGTCGCCTAAGACCGGAAAACACATATATAATTACATATCGTTTTTGTGATTAATCACTATGCTTTAATTATGTTCAATTTGTAACAATGAAATTGGGGGTCACCACAACAGGAGGAACTGTATTAAAGGGTCGCGGTATTGGGAAGGTTGAGAACCACTGGTCTAGAGCCACTTACCCTCATGCCCATTTTATATTGAATCACAAGAGATGTTCCTTTCTGCGACAGGTGGCATGGTCAGGTGCAGGCCGGGGTGAGGTTCGGGATCATAGCTGGGCATGTCATCTCAGGGAAGAAGCAAGCAACCGAAGTAGAGGACTATTTATGTCACCGTGAGGGCCCTCATCTTGTGGCTCTAAAAATGCAGTGCTGCCAGGTTGGGAGTGACGAGGGCATCCAGTTATGCTTATTGATTTGCCAGCTGCCCCATGATGGTTAGGCCTGATTAGGAAGGAAAAAGAATTGGAGATGTCATTTAGATTCATCTTTCAGCTCCCACAGTGTGTTTGGCACCGGCAACTCTGGGCAGCGCCGTGGCCCTCATTGCTGTGAGACACAATAGGGATAATGTAATACTGATTCCCACCCCCTTAAAATGCACACCAGAAATAAGTCTCGGCTCTGTGCTTATTGTTCCTTTAAGAATTAGATTTAGATAATTCCAAGGACGTTTCTGTTCACAAGTAATGGATTTACAAGCAGAAAACTTGTGTAATGAATTTCTTGTAGGTTACTAATACAACATTATTCTTATGGAAGGCCTCCTGTAAGCTTATGGTTCACGTTGTGAAATACGCCATATTCAGCAACTGGATTTTTGTGTGGGGGAAAATGAAACCTGACTTGCTTGAAAATAAAACACCCCCTAAGAAGATGGATCAGAAAAACTTTTTGTAAAGCGCTGGATAATTTCAACTTTGTGGGCCATGCGATGATCTCTGTTGCAACTACTGAACACTGCCCTTGTAGCGCAGGAAAAGCCATAGACAGTCCTTGAAGAAGTGGGCAAGGCTGTGTTCCATTGAATATTTATTTACAAAAGCAGGCAGCAGGCTGGATTTGGCCCGCAGATGTCGTTTGGAGGCCTTTAAGACTGATGATAATCTTTTGAAAGATCATTATTTTTATAATAGCTTATTCTAAAGCAGTTTACAGTTTTTAATTTATCACACTTCACTGACTATATGCTTATACCCATTTTGCTAGTGAGAAAGTGGAACAGAGAGAGATTGAGCCTGAAGGTTCCCAGGTTAGGTGCTAGACACCTGCACTAGAAGGTTCCTCTCTCTCTCTCATTCTCGTGTGTTCTCCACTGTACCATACAACAGGACACCTTGCAGGTGGAGGTCAGCTTTGTGAGACTGTCAAGGATGGAATTGGTTAAGAAAAGCTCTGAGAAGAAACGGCTGCCAGGAAGCCTGCTGCCTGCTCTCCTGTAGGAGATGATCTCTGTCTATCTCTCAGCACTCGGCTCTCCATTTACACACAGTTCTAACAGCTCTGGTCATCTGATTTCCCAGGTCACAGACTGGAAACAGCAAATCACAAGCGGGGAGGGTGTCAGCGGCAGGCACTGTGTCAGCAGAAGCGACAGCTGACAGGAAGGGAGGGGAGGCAAAACTGTCTCACTGCTCAGGGCCGTCTTTCCTGTGCTCACGGGAGGACAGTCACCAAACAAAAGCTGGAATTGTTTCCACCGTTCAGGAAGCTCTTGGAGATGCTACACAGGTTCTGGGCAGCCTCCAGTCCAGGTCCCGTGACACCTGCTGGAAAGCTGGGCTTTCTCCTTCTTGGGCATTTCTGGCTTCAGTGGGCACATTTAAATGTATTCATTATATCCATGGTGGACTGCAGACCTAAGGCGATATCAGAAGCAGCCTGGGACCTGGAGGTCAGGGACACTGAAGTCTTGGGCCAATGAGAAGGTAGAACTTAGGGTGGATGTGAATGTATTTTTGTTCATTTCTTCCTGTTCTTGCTCAGGTAATGGGAACTATGTGATTCGAGCAGGAAAGCTTTATTCCTGTAGCGTGGCTTGGGGACCCAGCCTCTGTCTATGATGTGGTTCTGTGAGAGAACACATTCTGAGTTTTAGAACAACCACCTTATGAACAGGCCGCTGGAACCAAACCTATGTATATGCAATTGAGGAAGTAATAAAGCAGATAATACATTTTAGAGTTATTTTCACCACAAGGGTTGAATTTTCTTTCTTAATTTATTTTTTCTTAGTAAAATCAGTAGCAGTTAGCTAGAAAATTAGTCAATCCACTATGACTCAATAGAAATGAAACATTTGTTCTTCTGTGGTTTCAAACTACACAGTCTTCAAAAGACAATTAAAAAATAAAACCATATACCTGTATATGTATATGCCATATGGTTACTCTAATAAAAAAGAAACCAGAGCAACAACAAAAAAATAGATAAATGGGACTTCATAAAAATTAAAAATTTTGTGCATCAAAGGACATTATCAAGAATATGAAAAGACAGCCTACAGAATGGGGGACGTTACTTGCAAATCACATATCTGATAGAGGTTTCATATTCAGAATATATCAAGAACACTTAAAACACAACAAAAAGTCAAATAACCCAATTTTAAAAAGCACAAAGGACTTGATTAGATATTTGTTCAAAGAAGATACGGAAATGGCCAAGGAGCACACAAAAAGATTATCAATGTTATTAGCCGGGAGGGAAATGCAAGTCAAAATCACAGTGTGATACCACTTCACGTTCACTAAGATGCTTAGAATAATAAAAAAAGGAACATAAGTTTTGCCAAGGATGTGGAGAAATAGGAACCCTTTTATATTACTGATGAAAATATAAAATGGTGTAGCTATTGTACAAAACAGTTCTGCAGTTCCTCAAACTTAAACATAGAATTACTGCGTGAACCAGCAAGTTCACTTCTAGGCATAGGTCCAGAGAAATGAAAACATGTCAACACAGAGCATGTACACTGAGTGGCCAGATTATTATGACCAGCCCATCAGTACAATGAAGTGAATTAGTTATGCAAATAATAATACAACTAATAGTAAAACCTTGAGAGTATTTGCTTAGGAAGTTTTCAATATTCAGTATTTTGGAAGTGTCAATAAAGTACTGATGGGGTACTGCCTTTTTTTAATACCAGAGAAAAATTCTATAATAATAAATACGTAATATGCTAATTAGACCAAATAGCCAAATGACCTTCCGGACATCATTCTGGATGTCCTTCTGGATGAAGCCACCATGACAGGGGCTGAGGCAGAGGTGGATAGGGGCTATCAGGCAGGCAGGCAAGCGGTTAGGGGCCATCAAGCAGGTAGGCAGAGTGGTTAGGAGCCAGTGGTCCTGGATTGTGAGAGGTATGTCCGACTGCCAGTTTAGGCCTGATCCCACAGGGCCTAAACTGGCAATTGGACATCCCCTGAGGGGTCCCGGATTGTGAGAGGGTGCAGGTCAGACTGAGGGGACCCCCCCACACACACACACACAAATTTTGTGGCCCGGGCCTCTAGTACAATAATAAAGAGTTTAACCTTATTTTCAACCAAATTAAATAAATCCAACTATTAACACTGGATCACTAAAGAAAGGCATATAAGTCTTACTGTATAATTTTTAAAATTTTAATATATAAAGTATTTGTAGACAACTTTACATGCATGTGTGCTCACCCATACGCATGCACGCACACAGAACAGGAACACATTCTCCCCCTATCCCCCCCCTGCCCCCAACACAATACTCTTCCATAATTCCATCTAATGAACATGGACCTTCTCTTTAGCAAAACTATATAAATGTTAATTTAATCTTATAATTTTACAAACTTTTCAAAGTGAGGAAATTCCAAGGATGTAGAAAAATCCAAGAGAATAAAAGATCTGCATGGGGTAGTTTCTGCTGTGCTCTTTAAAATCCAGATGTCACACTGAAAGGCCATTAACAAAGGAAGCACAAGTAATTTTCTTTTCCCAAACATGAATTTGCTTCTTTCTCAGTCCTTATTAGTCTAAATATCTCAACAACTATCTACATATTATTATAGAACTATACTTTTTATGAACATGGTTATAGTTTTTAGATACCCCAGACTCATTTTCAAAATTCTACATTATATGATTTATTTTTATCTGGTAAAGCACATATACTTGTCTGTGTCTGTGTGGATTTTAATTAAGGAGTTAATCTCTGGCATCTTAATATATGTTAGGCATATTATTGAGGTATTTCTAGGGTGTCTTTGGAACATTTTGTATGCTCAGAAACAAATATCAGTATAATCTCATTCTAATGATACAATAAATATTTTCTGCTCTTAAAATTACTTTTGCCAATTAAGGTGCATCCTTGGCTGCCTTTGTTCTTTCCCTGTTCAGTTGCTATCTTCCTGGGTTTTACTTTAGTAAAGAAAACATTTTCGCTGATTCCTGCAGCCGATGGCACTTCTGGATCCAGTGCTGGCTGGATCTGCTTGTTACGGATCTGCATTTAGTGATCTCTGGGGCTTGCTTTACAGCAGAAGAAAGAGAAACAGGTCAGGATGGCTGCTCTGTGGCTCCTCCTTACTTTGCCCCCCACCCTTCTATAAGCATTTTATAGGGACTTTTGAACGTTAGTGGGTTTCACAGCTGCCATGTTTGGCAAAATAAACCCAAAGGAGCCATCTGCCCCTCCCCATGCTGCCTCCTTTTAATTCCCTAGCAACTTCCCAGTAGCCAGCTGCCACAGAAATTATTGGAAAAGCAAGACTCAGTGGACTGTAATGATTGTTGTTCTCTGGGAAAGCAATTCTTTGATTTGGCTGCGAGATAAAGGATATTGGATGCACTTGATTCATTCAAGTGTATCAATAATATCCAACTTGGACCTTTAACTTACTTGTTAGGATTCGATGGGAAAGATCTTTCGTGTTGCTAGGGATGAATCAGGTGAAAACAAACCCAAAGGTCAAGTTCTAGGCTTGGGAGTGGTGAGCAGGGAATCTGACTGTGGGAATGGTGTCATATTTTATCTTGTGTGCTACCAAGAATGTGGGTTGCTCATCTCAGCCTTGTCAAAAGGTCCTCAGCATGGATTGACCTGCTAATTTCTCCATCTTTTTCACATTCAGTGTAAATAGATTCCATTCTACTCTAGACCCATGCGCTGGGAAAACAAGGGCTTGTTTTGGCCACAAGGAAGTGTCAGAGTGCCTGCGGCTCCCCTGAGGGACACGGGGTGTCACCTGAGAGTTAGTTCAGTAGTGGACAGATACCGAGTTGTTTTTGTAAATTTAGTTAAATGAATAGTACTTTATCCCAACAGATCAAAATTAAGAACATTTATGCCTTGAAATGCCGAGAAAAGAACTGGAATAAGATCTGACAAAACTATTTACTTTTGATTCATGGTTTACACTAGATTTACACTTCCTAAGTGTTCACAGTTTCTCTTTCCTTCCAGAAGCGTCAACTGTAAGTCTAGTTTTAAAATCATATTGTTACATATTTCTAATGCTCTTGTCTTTATTTCTTATAACCATGTTGTTTTCCCAAGACTGGTAGGCTGGCAAAGCTATCCCTCATCAATGATTTTATAAGTGGTGCTTTTGTTAAAGCATTGGAAATAAAAGAATCTTTAGTACATTATAGTCTACTCATAAGTGACATAGACAAAGCAATCAGAAAAATTAAGGGTATGGAATTAGATAACTTAGCTTATCTACGTCATCTAATAGCTATAAGGAGAGGTCAAATGCAAGAGCAGATATCCTGTATTCTGCAAAACTGAACATTCTACTAACTTACCTCAGAGAATATCTTTTTCATTAGCTGTGGCCTCATGGCTACCAATTATTTTGAATACATGTCCACATTTTTTAGCCCTAATTTAAAACCTAAAAAAAGCTTTTTTTCCTCTTTATTTTAGTTTGTAGTAAAATAACAAAACTGAACCTCACATGAGTCCATTTACTTCACCATATCTAAATTTTCTTTTCATTTGTTGCTGCAGATATATGACATGTTTGATTATTGTCTGCTCTCCTAGGCCCTGCTATAGCTGTTAAAAATATGTGCATTGTCTTGTATCTCCAAAATCTGAAAAATCATGAATTCTAAAACCCTATGGTCTGAGATGTTTTGGATATGGGATTGTGGGCTTCGATTATATTTCTTTGTTATCCTCCCCAAGTAATTGATAGTGTTCTACAAAATACCATCTCTACCCCATGTCTTTGTTTTCTTGCCTCCCATTTATTTAACACATTGTAATCTGGCATTTCCCTACACTATTCCAATGAAACTGTTCTTTTTTTGAGGTTTCTTCACTTCCAAGTTCAGTTGTCATTCTCTGGGTTCCAAGTACTTGACTTGTCCAAATTGACCTCTCTCTTCTCTCTCTCCATCCTCACCCTTCCATGAGACTGCCTTCTCCTGATGGCCAGTGGCCCCTCTTTCTTGGGTGGTTTTACTTCTGCATGTGCTCTCTATATTATTCCCTGGGTTTATTCTTAGTGTACTTCTCTTTATTTCGCTTTCTTGATTTGAGAGAGAGAAACATCAGTTTATTGTTTCACATATTGATGCATTCATTGGTTGATTCTTGCATGTGTCCTAACTATCAAACCTGCAAGCTCGGCATATTGGGATGCTCTAACTGAGCTACCTTCTCTTTTTATTTGTGTTTTCCTTGGGCTGCTTTATCAACAAAGATATTGTATGTATGTGTGTGTAATTGTGGTAAAATAGATATAACATTAAATATACAATTTTAACTATTATTACATGCATATTCAGTGGTATTAAATACACTCACTTCATTGGGAAACCATTACTGCCATCCATCTCTGGAACCTTTTCAGCTTCCCAAAATGAAACTCTGAACCCATTAAACATTAAGTCCCATTCCTCAGCCCTTGACAACTTTCTGTCTCTATGAATTTGACTACTCTAAGTACCTCATGCAGCATTTGTCCTTTTGTGATTGGCTTATTTCATTTAGCATAATCTCCTCAAGGTTCATCCATGTTGTGTCAGAAATTCCTTTTCAAGACTGAACAATATCCCATCATACATATATACCACATTTTCTTTATCTGTTCATTTTTTAAAATATATTTTATTGATTTTTTTTTTTTTTACAGAGAGGAAGGGAGAGGGATAGAGAGTTAGAAACATCGATGAGAGAGAAACATCGATCAGCCGCCACCTGCACACTCCTTACTGGGTATGTGCCTGCAACCAAGGTACTTGCCCTTTGCCAGAATCAAACCCAGGACCCTTCATTCCGCAGGCCGACGCTCTATCCACTGAGCCAAACCGGTTTCGGCCTCTCTGTTCATTTTTGACGGACACTTGGGTTGCTTCCACAGCTATGAACATAGATGCACAAATGTCTCTTTAAGACTCAGTTTTCAGTTCTTTTGGGCACACACCCAGGAGTCAACACAGGTCTTTTAACTACTATCTGCACATCCTGAGAGGTGGGTTGTAGCAGATTGTGGCAGAGGGTAAGCAGCCACCCGCAGTGGGATCTTTCCTTGGCAAAGGACCACAATACAGTATGGAGGAAACAGAACAAAGACTGAAGCCAAAAGAACCTATCTATTCTGTAAGGCTCCTTCCATGACATAAGGTATATGCAACTACATACAAACTGCCTGCAGGAAGTTGCAGCAGATGATAAACTATAGGAACAGTGTTGGGGGTGAGAGGAGTAGGATAAATGAACTGGCTAAAGAAGAAGAAGGGAATGGTTCTATAATGTTAAGAACCTGCCAGAGACCACTGGAACCTAGACAGCCATTCTGTGAGAGTCCTGATCATTAATTCCAGAAGGCATTGCTGTTTCTTAGCCCCAATGCTATCAACAATATCTAGTGAGGTACTTGGATCAATTGAAAGATAAACTGTGTGCTACATTTTTGTAAGCCTCCAGTAAAACATGGGAATATGTAATGTAGTTCAGAGCTACCAAAAACATTTAAAGTTAAAATGCCATAGGGCCAGTTGGATTGGGATCTTCATCATCTTTTGCATAAACTATTGAAAATTTTCCTAACTGATTACCTTGCTAGTCAAACCCTTTCATTCTCTTCTCTGTTTTGCCAGACAAACATTCTTTACATTAAACTCAGCCCTGAACATGGATTCCCTATGGTGTAAGGTGGAAATGTAACTCCCTGCAGGAAATTGCCACCCTTTCTAGCTTTTTAAAACTATTCAAAAAAATGAGGGTAGAAGAAGGGGTTATAAAAAAAAGTATGAAATGTTTAACCAGGCTTCACATTTATTTGTTTTTATGATTTTTTTTGCATTTATGTATTTAGTCACTTTGTTTAAGAGGCAGGGCTTGCACTAGGAGAAAAGAATAAAAGAAGAATCCTGTCTGGTGGCTCGGTTGGTTGGAGCATCATCCCATATACCAAAAAGTTGCAGTCTGATTCCTGGTCAGGGAGTGTATGGGAGGCAACCGATCGGTGTTTCTCTCACATCAATGCTTCCTTTTCTCTCTCTGTCTCTCTCTCAAAATCAATTAGCAAAAACATATCTTTGGGTGAGGATTAAAACATAAAACAATAAGAATAAAAAAAGAGATCTAAATCTATGGGCCAGAGTAAAAGTACTGCTGCCAAGTCCTAGTTGTATTACTTCCTTATCTACACTAATAAAAGAGAAAAATGGTAATTGGCGTACGGCGATACCTTTTTCATTGGCTAATCAGGGCTATATGCAAATTAACTGCCAACTAAGATTGGCAGTTAACTGCCAACAAGATGGCGGCTAATTTGCATATGTAGGCACAATGCAGGGAGGTGAAAGGGAAAGCAGGAAGAAGCCCCCTGCCACTGACAGTGATCGGAAACCCAGGGGGGAGCTAAGAGCTGGGGGGCAGGGCAAAGGCGGCCCTGGGGCCGCCTTTGCCCTGCCCCCCAGCCATGATCGGAGAATCAGGCGCCTTTGCCGCCCTGGCCAGTGATAGCAGGAAGTAGGGGTGGAGCCAGCGATGGGAGCTGGGCACGGTCGAAGCTGGCAGTCCCAGGAGCTAGGGGTCCCTTGCCTGGGCCTAAAGCGAAGCCCATGATCGCGGCGCCCCCCGCTGCCACTGCGGGTCCCCGCTGCCTGGGCCGGATGCCTAGGCCAGAGGCGTTAGGCCTGGGCAGGGGTGGAGCCTGCAACCGCGGGGAGCTGGGGGTCCCCTGCCCAGGCCTGACACCTCTGCCGGAGGCCTCAGGCCTGGTCAAGGGGCCGATCCGGTGATTGGTGATCGGAGGGTGATGAGGGTCAACTCCTCTGGCTGAGGCATCAGGCCTGGGTGGGGGGTGGAGCCGGGGATTGGGGGGATATGATGGTCCCCTTGCCCAGGCCTGAAGCCTGGGTCAGAGGCGTCAGGCTTGGGTGGGGGTTGGAGCAAGTGATCAGAGGGAGATGGAGGTCCCCTGCCCAGGCATGATTCCTGGGCCAGAGGCCTCAGGCCTGGGCGGGGGCCAGAGCCAGTGATCGGGGGGAGATGGGGGTCCCCTGTCCAAGCCTGACACCTCTGGTGGAGGCGTCAGGCCTGGGCAAGGGGCCGATCAGGCGATCGGAGGGTGATGAGGGTCAACGCCTGAGGGTTCCCAGTATGTGAGAGGGGGCAGGCTGGGCTGAGGGACACTCTCCCCCCACCACCACCACCCAGTGCACGAATTTCGTGCACCGGGCCCCTAGTTGTTGTATAAAAAGTTACCATAAGTTTAGCAGCTTAAAACAACATCCACTTATCTTACAACTTTGTAGGTTAGAAGTCCAGGCCAGCTCAATTAAGTTCTTACAGATCAAAATCAAGGTGTCAGCCAACTGGGCTCTTAACTGAAGGCTCAGGGGAAGAATTTTCTCCAAGCTCATGCAGAATTTAGCCTTATGCTTGTAGGTCTGAAGTCTTTGCGGGCTGTTGGCCAGCTGTCACTCAGCTAGAGGCCATTCTGATCCTTGTACATGGCCTCCTCCATCTTCAAAGCTAGCAATGGCACTTTTAATTCTTTGTATGCTTTAATTCTTTCTGACTTTCTTCTACCAGTTGGAGAAAACTCTGCTTTTAAAGAGCTCACCTATTTAGGCATGGCCCACCTGAATAATGTCCATATTTTATGATAGACTGTTTAGAAACCTTACTTATATCTGCCGTGTCCTTTTTTTTTTTTTTTTTTTTTTTTTTTTTTTTTTTGCCATGAAGCAATACAATCCCTGGAGCGCTATTCCATTATATGCACAGGGGAAGGAGTCACGTAAGGATGTGGGTTATTAGGGGGTATTTTTAGAATCCTCCTTATCACATCAGTACTCAGGTAGGATAGTTTCTGGGTAAGGGAGTCTATGGAACAGGAGAGTGAAGAGATGCCAGAAGCCTTTTGGGTCATTGGAACAGAAACATGATACGAAATTTCACAAGTGGCCAGGGAAGCCTCACTGTAGTGAGGGTAGCAAGAGTAGGTGCTTTCAAAGCAAAACCCTGATGTTCCTGCAGGAGCTTTGCTTGTCCATTATTTCTCTAAAGAAAACCACTCCCAAGTCCCCTGGAGATTAAGTGAAATTAAAATATTTTCCTCCTTTCATCTCCACCATGTCCCCCCAGCCTCCTGCAAAAAAAGTGAACTTATATATGACTTCAATCCTCATCCAGCACTTTATTCAGGAGACTGTACCCCAATTTCTTCTTTTCCAATTCTCTCCCCTTTTCAAGGCAAAATGCCAGATCAACTCAGCAAAATATTTAAATTAATTGACACCAGAGTGAATAAATGATGGAGTCAAATCTCTCCTAAGGTACTTAATGTTCAACTAAGACAGTGGTTGTCAACCTGTGGGTCTCAACCCCTTTGGCGGTCGAACAACCCTTTCACAGGGGTCGCCTAAGACCATCCTGCATATCAGATATTTACATTACGATTCATAACAGTAGCAACATTACAGTTATGAAGTAGCAACAAAAATAATTTTATGGTTGGATCACAACATGAGGAACTGTATTTAAAGGGCCAGAAGGTTGAGAACCACTGAATTAAGAGCATGAAGAAAGAAAAGATCTGTGTTTGAAATATTTTAAAATTTAAATATGAGCATGCCTGGTGTCAAAAATTCAAACAACAAAGTGAATGATATTTTCAATACTTTTTCATGTTTTATATATATTAGGTATTTACAAAGTTTTTATATAATTTTAATGTTTTGTATATAAGTAATTATAAACTTAATTATATACTTTATATCATAATACAGAAACACTTTTCAATATACATGCACCTCTTAAATTGGTTACAAATTGTATTAAGTTTTAGAGTAAGGTTAAAAATTAAAATTTAGTCATAGTTGGTTCTATGGTATTAGCATGTTTAAGAAGAAGGGTTATTTAATAAGTAAATGCCTCATCCAGAAAACTATGGTTTAAAATTAATGCATTATTTCTATTCCTTCTATATCTCAGCAACTTTAAACCTCTATGTGTTTTGATCCTTATTTTTTCTTCCACCCCCGCACCCCCATATGCTGTTTTTCTGGAGGTCAATAGTCAGAATTAGATGTGAGGTGGAGTGTGGCCCAGCTGATAAATCCCAGGTTGCTGTGACTGCTGGAGGCAGTGGCAGTGCTGGGGTTAAGGTCGCCGTGGTCAGGGACTTTGTAAAATGTATTCTATATACCCTTAAGGTATAGAAGGTCGATATAAAGCCAATCCTGAGTTTGTTATCATATTAGGATCTTTTTATAGAACAAAATGAGCCACATCCTTGGCAATCTTTGTTACAGCTGACTTTATTATATTCACATGCATTTAGGAATGATGGTATTTTTTTAGCCTTTATGCCTAATTTAATATTTTCAGATTTATTCCCTCCCCCCATTATTTTCTACTAGCTAGGTTTGATACCTCTAGGATCCCCTACCCCTGGTCAGAACTCCCATCAGTGATACATTTTCTGGAGTAAGATGCAGTAACTGTGAAATGGCTTTATTAGAAAGAGGGCACCAGGTCCATCTCCATACACTTATGTGAGCAAGACAATGAACTTCATGTGTAACTGAAGATAAATGATACATCTTACAAAAGACCCAGTGGTCAAATTCCTTGATAAGTGGAATTTGATTATAGCTGTCTATCAGCTGATTTGTTGAAATCTGATTTTACAAACTTGACTTCTAAATTTGCTAGATAAGGCCATTTTTTTAGCCTATTCTGTTTTAGAGAGAACCATTTTGAAATATAACTGTCCTCTTAATCATCGCCTAATATTGTGAATTCAGTTAGGAAATGCCGGCCTCATGGAGAAAAAGGCCTAACTCTATAATGTATCCACTCACATGTTCTTGCTGTTATGTTATGTAAGTGCAAATTACATTTATTCATTCCTATCACATATTAGGAATTGTTTATTTATATTTTTACACAATCCTATCATATATAAAATACTTAATTGGAAATATTTTATTTTTTTGTGTGAAACAAATTGTTTAAAATTTATTGGTTTGCAATGTATGTGATTTTAGGGAGTTAGGAGGATTTTACATTCCTGTAGCAATGCAATTTCTATAATGTGCTACTCAGGAGAAGCAACATGGGTTACAGTAAGCCAATTACTATCTCAAATGTATTTGTGTATAATTTTAAGTTAATAAAATGTTTTTGTGCAATATGTGTTCACATGGCACACATAAGACATGTTTTTAAAAAAATATATTTTTATTGATTTCAGAGAGGAAGGGAGCGGGAGAGAGAGATAGAAACATCAGTGATGAGAGTGAATCTTTGATAGGCTGCCTCCTGCACACCCCCTACTGGGGATTGAGCCCACAACTTGGGCATGTGCCATGACCAGGAATTGAACAGTGACCTCCTGGTTCATAGGTTGACACTCAATTGTTGAACCACACCTGGATGGGCTGGGAATTGTTTTTGAATCTTAATTTACTCCAGATCATTTGTAGATGAATTCATCAAGTAGCTATGATTTTTTAAACCATTTCCATACCTTTTGGTATATTAGCAATTGCTTTTTCTACATTAGTAAACCTAGTTGTTAAGTTGCGAGATGGAATTTGTCTGGGTAGGGCTTTTCAATATGTAATTGAAAACTATTCATTAATTAATAGTAGGCTGTGATAATGTTATTGATTGTGAAAAAATGTTTAGATAGAAGTTTACTGATCATTTGCCCTCTTTAAAAACAATACAAAAATAGCTGTAGGTGCCCTATGAATATTGACAACCCCAATGCATTTACAGCACAGCTGTACTTTAGCAACATACTGATTTTCAACAGTTTCTGAATTTTCCTCCTTTCCTTTCCTCTTTATGTGCAGAAACTGGTGAAGGTTTTGTGCTGGTCTCTTGATACATCTCACTCCAAACTCTCTTGGAGATTGCATTCTTTCCTTAGGATGTAATCCTCACCCATCTGCTAACAATGCTTAAGCCTTTGCCCCTGATCTCTACCTAGAACTCTGCATAGTAACATTGCTTGTCTGTTTGGGTGGCTTCAAATTTGGCCTTTACAACAGTAGAAACATCTCTTCCCTTCTTTCTTAGGGGCCTGTAGGTAGCTAGAAGGCTGCAGAAGCCAAGTGAAGTTGGTTTTATCAGAAAGAGGTATTTATATCAGAAAGAGCCGTGTTGCAGAGACCTCAGGGGCAGGAGTCCCTAGGAAAGAATTAAAAACAGAACTAGAAGTTGAAAATCTCTCTCTCTCTCTCTCTCTCTCTCTCTCTCTCTCTCTCTCTCTCTCTCTCTCTTCTCTCTGTCCCTCCCTTCCTCCTGCCTCTCTCCTGTCTCTCTTCCCTTTTCTCCTTTTCTCCATCCTTGCCTCTCTCTCACTCCCCATCTCTGCTCCTGTCTCTGCATTTTCATATTCTTTTCTCTCTGCTCCTCAGCCCGCAGGTTAAGAAATGGCTACTCCTCGCCAAGCTGACATGTCACATTCAGAGACTGACTTGCTGTTTCCAATTCCAAATTCTTGGGTCCTCAGAACCCACCTGGCAGCAGACCTGAGAGTTAGGATTGGCATGGGCATGCGAATTCTGCCTTTCCCTGTGTGCCCCCCCCCCCTCGCCCCCACTGGGCACTAGGGTGCAAGTTTATAAAGGGTGCGGTTTGGTGGGAACACCTGTCACACCGAGACCTTGGTAGGCTCTGATGCTTCATTGGCTGCCTCTTTCCACTGCTACAGGGAAAGGATACAATTTAATTTATTGATTCTGAGAACATGTATTAAGCCTTGCTTTATATCAAGCTCATAGACTACATACTTATCAAAAAGAATTTAGCACCTAGCAGGGAGGCAGCTCTGAATTTAAGCAAGCAAATAAAAATATGCCAATTACAAATGTGTTAAGTTCTTCAGAGTAAAGAAATTGAGGTAGAAAACAATGCAAGATAGGAGAAGGATTTATTTTTAAAAGGTGAAAGAGGTGAAGAGGTGAAGAAAACAAAACAAAACTCATAGACACAGACAACAGTATGGCGATTACCAGAGAGAAAGGGGTGTAGGGAGGCAGAAGAGGGTACACCGGAAATGTGATGAAGGAGACTTGACTTGGAGTGGTGAACACACCATACAATATACAGATGATGTATTCTAGAATTGTACACCAGAATCCTCTATAGTTTTATTAACAAATATCACCCCAATAAGTTTAATTTTTAAAAAAGAACGAGATGGAGTTAGCAGTAGAGGATATATTTTCAGGGAAGTTTTAAAGAAAAAAGATGTAGCTTGTGAGCAAGGGGAGGATGACATGGGAGGAAGTAGGGGCAAGAATATGATTTGTAGGTCACGGATTTTGGATTTAATCCCAAGTGTAGCCACAGCACACACTCATTAGCCAGGATGCTGATGTCATATAATCCATTAAGAAGTATTTATCTAGCCTTTAATTTATGCCAAACTTCAGCCTGGTTCCCTGAGGAGATTTAAAAAATAAGTTAAATATATAATCCTACGCATTTTATTGAGGAGGTTCGAGTCTCAGGTAGGAGGCAGGGGGGCCCCCACTGGGCCTGGGTATCAGGCATCTCAAAGTCACAGAGCCACAGAGCCAAGAAAGTCTGTTAAACTGCTCACAGGGGCTGAGTAAGAAGCTGCCCTATGCCAGAGGGCGGCTGCATAGCGCAGCACTCATGTGTGTCAAACCTCAGGAACCTTTTCAAATATCTGCTCAATTTCATCCTCGTAGTAACCCTATGAGATAAGAATTCTTATCCCCACTGCCCAGATGAGGAAAGTGAGGCACAAACATAGAAACTGGCTGACCCGAGGCCACACGGCAGGTAAGGGTAAAACCAGGATTGGAGTGCAGGGCGGGCTGGTGTCAAGCCTGCTCTTACCCACCACACAGTGATGTCTTGGCTGTCAGCCTTGACAGGTGGGCAGGACATCTGCTTGGTACAGGCTGGCAAAGGGGGTCGTAGAGAAAGTGCTGATTTAAAAAATTGTGATTAAGTATTCTCTGGACTGTGTTGAGTTGGTGGTAAAATCAGGATATACAAGGGGAACTATTGTCCATAGGGGCCTGCAACCATGATCTTGGCTGCTTATTATGATTCTGTGTCTGACTTTGGAGGAATAGGCGATGTTGGATCAGTGAAAGCTGCTTCGGATGCTTGCTAGCGCCCTCCTTCCTTCACTTTCTGTTAGAAAGCGATTGTTCTAAACTTCCTTTTCTTCTAGATTTATAACATCCTCTAATGTACTATTATACAGTTTAGGACAAAACAGATTATATCAAAACTCATATTAATAAAATAATAGAAAATGCAAGATATTTACTGGAATACATTTCAGACAATGAAGAGTTTACTTGGGATAGATTTTGTGGTATTTTTTTGTACAACATTTGCTTTGAGGGAGGAAATGCAATTGTCACTTTCAATAATATTTAACTCAAATATGGCTCTACATCTTTGCTTACCATGATCAGATCGATCCAAATGGAGAGTGTGAGTTAACTCATCTTCTTGACATAGCACAGTACAAAAGGGGAAAAGGATCTAATTATCATTGCATGCACTTTGGAAAGCAAAGGGTCTCCTTAAATTGGAAGTTGAACTAAGCAGTTTTGTTACCCTTCACTTTCTGTTATTTATTTAATATCAGGAACAGTGGCTATTCTGCCTGTTTGGACTAGAGTTGCAAAGGCACTCCTGGGACCTTCTTGGGGTCATGCCCTCCCTCCTAGGTTACTGTTTTTACTATTTACTTTCTATTTAACTGTATCTCTGAAGTTATGTAATTCCATAATTTTAGGGATATGTTTAGTGGAACATTCTGCATCAAAAGGGATTTATTATGGTATATTAATCAGGGTCTAATCAGGAAAGAGGAATGATGCAGTATTTTGAACAGAGCAATTTTAACATAAATAATTATTAATAGTCACAAAGAATACCAGGGGCTGGTTAATAAGAACTAAAGATATAGGAATAAAAGATTAAGGAGCAACCACTATCCCTAGAGCTAAGGTAAGCTTCCCGAGGCACAGGTTCCCCCAGCACTAAGATCCTGACCTTATAGGAGATCGCATAGCTGTGGTCAGGATGGTAAAGAAGCCGCTGTGATGTGGGGTGGTATGGTGTTGCCAGAAATGTCTTTCTGGAGGCACTCTGTTACAAAACCATCCCGAGTGTCCCCAAGGAAGCTGCTGTCTGCTAGGTGCTGCTGCCTGCCATGCCCTGCAGGAGGCAGGTGCTGGGGAGCCCCCCGATGCTGCTGCAGTAAAGCACAGAACTGAGAAGAAACAGTCCTTTCTTCTGCAGGTCTTTCCAGCACCTTTTATCCACACAGGTTAACACTGCAACAGCTGTTAAAAACTATTTAAAGAGACCATATTTATTTCCAGAGCAGGCAATGAGGGGTAGATTTAGAACTAAAAAACAATTAAATAATAAAAGCCTAATATGCAAATAGACCGAATGGCGGAATGACCAGTGGAACAACTGGTTGCTATGATGCACAGTGACCACCAGGGGTTAGCTGCTCAATGCAGGAACTGCCCCCAGCCCGCAGGCCCCAGGACAGCCAAGGCAGGTGCCAGTGGGGGCCACCCTGATCATGCCGCCAGACGCCCCACAGAGGGAGGTGATTGGTGGTGGCAGCAGGGTGATTGGGGGACGGGGCCAGCCGGTGAGTGGGCCGGCAATGCCCCCCCTCCACAATCGCCCCACTGGTCTCCTCCCACAGAGGGAGGCAACTGGCAGCAACTGGCAGCAGCCGGCGAGCAGGTGGTGCCAGGCCAGCCAAGGCAGGTGCCAGTGGGAGCCCCACTGATCGCCCTGCCGGTTGCCCCACAGATCAGCCCTGATTGCCGGCCAGGCCTAGGGACCCTACCCGTGCATGAATGTCATGCACCAGGCCTCTAGTCTATAATAACAAAAGTGTAATATGCAAATTTCCCGAATGGCTGGACAGCAGAACGACCTTCCGGACGAAGCTAGGGCTGCGAGGGCTGAGGCAGCCGTGGCTGTGAAGGCCTACCCTTGCACAAATTTCATGCATCAGGCCTCTAGTAAATTAATAACTGGCACACGTGGGAATCCCTACCTATTCCCTGTCAGGGTTTGACCAAGGGCTTTCAAGCTGTTGGCCTGAAATTATTAGAAAATCAACTTATTTTTAATATGTAACTTATATATTTGATAACTTTTAAATAAATTGACTCACTCTAAGCACTCCTTAAGTCACATTTGTGTCACAACCAGTACTTTGAAACAAAATAATTTAATTATTTTTCTAGTATTTTATAATAAAACAAGATGGAAACTATTCACAAAGCCATGTGTCCAATATTGTGTTAGAATAAATATTAGTTTGTAGTGAAAATAGCTTTTGACTTACTTTAAATATAGCAAATCAGTTTTTAAATGCTTTCGAACTACAATTAGATTTTTTTTAATGCTCACATGAAGATATGTTTTTATTGATTTTTTAGAGAGAGTGAGAAAAACATTGATCAGCTGCCTCTGTATGCACCCCAATGGGGCTCAAACCCATAACCTAGGTACATGCCCTGACCGGAACCTGCAACCTTTGTGTGTGTGGGGGTGTGGGGGTGTATGGAATGATGCTTCAACCAATTGAGCCACTGGGCCAGGGCTGAACTACCATTAGATTTTGGGTAAGGTCCAGGGGGGGCAGGATTGATCATTCTTACTTACTAAATGTTGCCAGCATCTGGCAGCGAGTGAGTGGCACATAGTAGATTCTCAGCTGGTTGTCTATAAATGAAAATGGATCACTACTGCCCAAGTTTGTAGGCAAACTCTTTTTGCCACTAAAGATATAAGAAATAAAATAAATAATTGTGTTTGTGTAAGACTTGTGTATAGAATAATATATGATTATAGAAAATTATGTAAGGCATATTTCCTATTTATTATAGTATAATGAATTATTTCCCAAGAACTCTTAAAATCTTTTAAAAACTACGATAGTTTGAAAAACCACAGAAAACCTATGAGAAGAAAATATCCATGGTGACGCCATTATTCAAAGAGTTATTTCTCATAAAGACAGTGAATTTTACCAGATGCTGCAGTTACAAGTTCATTTTCAGGGAGTAGTAATAACTATTATCTTTAGTTGGTAAAGCTCTTCTTATTGTCATCCTTGAGAGAGGATTTTCCTGATGTTGCTGCCAAATTCATCTGTTGAAGACATATCAATCTTGATGGAAAAGGAAACCTTAGAGAAAGAGCATGCTGATTATTTTTTATGTTAAAGATGGTAATATATGACTGTAGGAAAATGAAACAAATATCATTGCTAAGAGACTAGGGACTACATTTTTGCCCAGTATTTTAGCATAATAATTGTTACTGATTCAGAATCCAGAGCACCGACTAATGGTAGTTTAGTTGCTGTAAAGGAAGATATAGAAGACAGGAGGAGAAATGAGGATTGGGTAGTCATAATCTTCAAATCTGTCTATCTGTCTAAAGACAGTGGTATAGAATAATTATTTTTATTGTCTGATGGCAATTACTTTAAATTGGTATTTTCTTAATATCATCAGTAAGAATGATCTTTTTCCTTCTTAGCAAATAGTACAACTACTTTGTTCTCATTGATAGGAAAAGAATAATACAAAATAAAATCTGTATTTAGATTGTATGTCAAGTGAATTTTCTTTATTTTGTAGTTATATAGTTTGTACATTTAATAAGGTATGAATAATGCAACTGAACTCATAACTGATAGAATACAATGATCATAATTAGTTCATATATATTGAGATTTCACTGAGCATATGGCACTGTATTTCATAAAAACACTCTATAAATTGTTTCCTGATACTTTTGCTCTGTTTTATATTTGTTCCTTTTAACTTTAAATTGAACTTCCCAACGCCTTGAAATTCTGAAACTGCAAGAATGGCAGAGAAAAGGGCGAAGGAATTTTTTCCTCTTCTAATAACATAAGAAATAAAGGTCAAATGTTATAACAGCTACAATACCAGCAATACCAACAACAACACCCTAGAGTGGCCTGCATTCCTGAAGCTGTGGGGACACTTGGGTGAGGGAGGTAGTAATAAACATGTGAGTTCTTGCCCTATTCACTTGAACTATATCACCAACACAAATCTTTTACGCTTAGGAACCCAAGCAAAGCACTGCGGATTCTCTGTTGTTTTCGAGTTGGTACACTAACTAAAATATTCTATAGTGGTTTTTTTTGTCATTGACCACTTACTTATTCTATAATAAGTAAGAGCTTTTACTGTTAAAGACTATTGAATGTCATGTTGATTTCAGTGGATGAAAAAGCACAAAGAGGAAGATAAGCTTTTCAAATCCATAATTTCAGCCTTTGTAAGACGATGATTTGAATAATTTAGAGAAAGCTTAAAGAACTGTGATTTTCTGTTCAAAGTATTTTTTGGTTTGCATTCTTTTGGGACAAATATTTTTCATACATTTTTATCTCTAATCTTGTTTTCCAGGCACTTTGGAAAGACATGAGACAGGAGAAAGAGCAAGAATTATTCTTAATTGTTGTGATGATTCACAGTTTCTAAAGCCTGAGTCAGTACTTTCAGTTGCCTCAGAGACACATAAGCACAAAAGTGTAGAGCAGAGACCCTCCAGCTCCTACCAGTTTGGGCCAATACCTTGCCCTAGTCTGCAGGTGGAGTCTTCATGTAAGGTAAGTTCAAATCAAGCTGCTGCTTAACAGACATCATCAACCCTGGCTAAGAACTAATATGCCTTCATAAATGTGTGGTGAGTAAATATCAGTACAAAAACAAGAACTCATATGGTCTGCATCTACCACACTTATCACCAAGTGATCTTGGGTTAATCGGGATATCTTTTTGAATGATTATTTCTCTTGATGTAGCATTCTTTTTGATAAAATAGGTTGTAGCTTGTAAAAATTGAGCCAATTTTATATTAACTCTTGAACTCTAGATGGATAGTTTTCCATTGATAAGAGGAAAGAAACCTCCATTCTGTGGTCTGGGGTTTTTTGTTTGTTTGTTTAGTTGAGAGTATTTTGCCTCTTTTTATAATGCTAATTACAAGTAAACCAAAAATGTTTCAGAAAAACTGGATCATTGTGGGGACAATTATTTAGATGCACTCAGCATCACTAGGATCACCAGCTTTTTAGGTTCCCAATGTCTAGTTTAATGCCCAGAAGGTAAACTGGTTACTGTTTCTCTGTTTCTTAAAGGACCTCAGAGCTACCCTTTAGCTAGTGATAATAGTATATATAGATTTTATTTTCTTTAGATAATTTTTGAAGAGTGCACATAGTTTCGGGGAAAGGTTTTAAAGAGAACAACAACTACAATAAAACATTTTAAAAATGAGTCCAATTTGAAATGCTGGAGGAGTTGAGTTTGTGCAGCTACCCAAAGAAAAGTCTTCGGGGAAGGAGAGGGCCAAGGTCTCAAAGGCTGATTAAAGAAACACAATATATTAGTGATGGAGAACAGGTTTTTCTCAGATTCTGCTGAGGACAAAACAAGATAGAAACTGTTTAAATTGCAGTGGGAGGAAATTAGCTTCAAAGTAAGAAATAAACAGTCTTACTAAAATCATCTCTACAAGGCAGAAATCTTGATAGCTTCATTATATTTTAAAGAAAGAAGGCCTGTTTTGTCTGTTGGCTTGTTGATTTTAAATTCTTTATCTGCATTCCTTGTCTGTAAAATGAGTAAAAGGAGCCCTAACTGGATTGGCTCAGTGGATAGAGCGTCGGCCTGCGGACTCAAGGGTTCCAGGTTCGATTCCGGTCAAAGGCATGCACCTTGGTTGCGGGCACATCCCCAGTAGGGAGTGTGCAGGAGGCAGCTGATCGATGTTTCTCTCTCATCGATGTTTCTAATTCTCTATCCCTCTCCCTTCCTCTCTGTAAAAAATCAATAAAATATATTTTTAAAATATGAGTAAAAGGAGAAACTGGATTATTTTAACTGCTACAATGTAGACCCATGGTACTGTCCTGGAAATGTTTGTTTAAAAAACTGATTTTCTAGAGAATGGGTGCCCAAAGGCTCCCCCTGTTGCTTATTTAGAGCTTCACTGTTTAATATGGTAGCCGTGAACCACGCATGGCTGCTGAGCACTTAAAATCTGCCTCGCACCACATGTTAAAATAAGATTTGGATATACAGGGTTCACCTACACAATAGCACCCTTCGTAGTGATAGAATAGAGAAATACACAATACAAGGGTGAAGAAATATACGAGGCAATTTGCTTTTTGAACACATGTGAAGTGATACAAATTTTTGACAGAGGATACCCATTTCTCAGAAGGATGTATTTTACATAGATATTTTAACTATCATGGAGTTAAATAAAAAATTTTGTAATACTATTTTTTTTTACATCTGCTTAATGAAGAATGTTCCTCTTCACACTTTGTGGTATGGGTTTAAATATATTTTTGGTACAAAGTTGCCTCAGTGTTGAGGAACACTCTGAAAAGCCTATCACAGCTTTGTTTCCGAACTAATTTAGGAGGTCTCAGTGTCACCAGGAAGAGTAGGAAACACACCATTCAGTGACTCCAGCTGTCCTTTTGCACACAGAAGCAACCTTGAATTTCCTCACAGGACTTCAAAGCCTGGCTTGTAGCAAAACATTCGTTGGACGTAAATCAGAGGCACAAAAGGAGAATGCTCGTATTTCATGGTGCGTGGCCGGCTGATGCCCTGCATTGTGCCGCACGTGCCGGTGGGAAGAGCCAGCAACAGAAGGGCACTGTTCTGACTCGTGTGACAAATGTAGTTAACACCAGATCCATATTAATGTTGTCAAGTTCCCTTGATGTATTTAAACAGATTTTAATTATTTTCATCGTCCAAAGGCCTGCAATATATAGCCTAATAGTTCTTCGAAGAAAGCTCACTTAATGTGGGAATGTAAAAACCTCTCATAAAAATGAAACTTTTATATTGGCCTTAGTCATTGACATAGGTTATTCATCAAGTCAGCAATTTGTGTGGCAAAGTGCCATTTGAATAGTGTATTGTTAGGATACTTATGGTCCACTTGACAAGGGCTCTTGCTGTAAATAGTGCAATTTGACTCCAGCTGTTAAAGAGTGGCTTTGACAGCAGCCCAATAGAAAGGAGATGCCTTCCTGCACCGCCGAAAATCAATATTGGGTTCTTGTTCCTAGTAACCTGTTCTTTTCTCTTCTGTACATATATAAATGGCCATCAAGGGTTTAGAAGTGGAAGTTTAAATATTATTTTAAATGTAATTGACTTTGAGTTTCAAATGAAGGCTTGTGATAAAATGGTACAAGTGCAGAGTTTTAGGATATTATTTCCACCTCCTGGCTCGTGTTCAGTCACAATTACAGTCCAGCTGAATTTGGATTCTCCAGCTTCAGCAGAAAAGAATTAGCGTGAAGCATGGACTCAAAATCGTGTGCCTATTCTATACGGCCAGCGTACGCGTTCTTTTTGGTTCCTTTATTAATTTACCGTCTGCGTCCCTCCCATCTTCTCTGTGTGTATACCTTTTTGTAGAGATGGCGGGGTTCTTTGTGGCTGTGCCCATGGCAACACCCACAGATGTTGACAACCAGGAATGTCCTCAGTGTTGTCCAGGATTTCCCTAAAGCAGACTCTTGCTGGTTTTGAAGAGTTTCCTAGCAGTTTACAGCAATACAAGGTTGTTATGGCACCTGACTGTCAGTAACAGATTTTGAAGCTGTTAATTATAATAACTACATGCAAGGAATCTTTTTTCATTGGGTTTCTCCACTGTGTTAGCTGTTACATTTAAGACAGAGTGCAGGAAGTGAAATTATATACTCAAGATGATAAAAAAAAAATGTTTCAAGAGTTGCATTGAATAAAAAATATTCCAGGTATAAAATCCTTTTAGTTCACTGTTGATTTCCCAAGATTGTAGATATGACTTACTTAAATCATTTCTAGTTTTGACGGAATTTGATTTTGAATTTTATTGTTGTTTGCCTGAGATATCATAAATCTTTGTCTAAGGTGTGCTGAGCAGGATTTGAAAGAGCTGTCATTTTTAACATGGAAAATGCTGGTAAAATGTGAACTTTTTCAAAAGCCTTTTCCAGTGAAAGCTGTTAAAAGAGCCATCTTCCTATTAATTGCCAACTCTGAATTTATTGAATTTGTGGCTGAGATTGCAACTGAAAATTCATAAAGCTGATAATAATAATTGTGTACAGAGACCTTTAAGGCTGATTTAAGGTCAGTGTTATTGTTTTTATAATTGCTGATAGGCAGTTGTGATTTCTACCAGAGAAAGGATTTGTTCTGCTTTGGTTTTAGCTGGTTTCAAAAAATGTTAGCTCTTCTGTTAACTCCAAAGTAAACCTCTTTACTAAATGAATGCTTATGTCATTTTTAGTACTAGATTTAAACTAGGTTTATCTCAGTTTCTCCTTCTAACCCCACAATATTCATTAATTCTTAAGAAACATGAGAATTTTAAGAGTATAACTTTCTTTTTGAATTAAACATTCTGATTATAGTCATCAATTGACTTGTGGGCTGGGGATTCTAGTGTAGAAATATGAATAAAAGGCACTATAATTTTGTAGTTAGTTTAACATAGGGACAACGTTGCATAATTTATCAAGCATATCTTTAAAATTAATAATTTTATGTAGATATTTTAAAACTATGAATTCTATAGTCATCTCAATCCTATATAACCTACCCATAACTGTTTACAGACATTTTCCTCCCTCGCTTCTTCTTTTTTCCCTACTTTTTATTCTTCTTACTTGTAAATTGTTTTTGCTTTTTAAAAACCTGTGATGTTTCTAAGTTGGTTAAGAACCAGCTATTTGTAGGACACAAAGATGAACCTATTCATCCCACTGAAAGGAGTTCGTAAAGGCTGGGATAGAAATTCACTTCAATGGACTTGAATATTCTGTTATTGAGCAACTTCATGGTTCTGATTAAAAGGTGATGTTAAATGTTACCCATTTACAGAGACTTGGCATTTCCTTGGTAACCAACTTGTTGTCCTGCATCAGTAATATCTTGTGTTTATATCCTATTTTTGATGACTACCACAGTGGCTGATACTGTCAGGTGTAAAAAAAATGAAGTTTGTAGAAATTCGGATGTTGAGTTACCTAAAAGGGTTAGTGGCTTATACCAGGAAAGAAAAGAAGGAAAATAAAATCTTTCTTCTTGAAAGCTGGTAATCTCACTTATTGACTGAGAGGGCCATCTGGACCCATTTAAAGGAACCCCAACAGGCACTCCTTCTGTTCCAATGACTTATGTTGAAGCTGGTCCTAAGAGAGCAGCAAATGCAAAAATGTAACAGGAAGCAATTCTCAGGGAAAAAAAAGGCATTTATTCTAATGAAATATTTTCCCTATGCTGGTAAAAACAAAACGTATTAAGACATTTGCTTTATTCATTGATACTAGGAGCATGAACTTATTGAAAAAGATATCCAACTAATATCCCCATCTGTTTTTCTGAATTGCATTGAATAGTGACATCCTGGAGGCACAGCCAGTTCCCTGAATCCCCAAATGGCATTCATGACATTAAATACAATTTATGAGTAAGTGACATTATTTGTAATTTTCTACATACTATTAAGCTTATGAAAATGGCTGCTTTAACCCTAAATTAAAATATTCTGCATAAGCTTGTAGTCTAAGTATGCTTATTCATACCAGGTATAAAAAATGCTCATAAGAGGCTGCTAGAAGCAGCTGGGGCTTCTTATACACATGTTAAACTCTAGGCACGTCCACATAGCACTGATCATTTTAGTTGTTTTTTCTGCTTGTTTTTGTTTTTTGTCTTTACATGTTGTCCAAGACCTGATGGTTTTTCAAAGGCCATTTGAAATGGAATACAGCCGTGCTAACGTTTATTCCTTTCTTCCCAGCTCCCACTAGAGGTCTCTGCTCATTATACAAAACTTGGCCTCCATTTACTCTCAACATTTTTTTCTTTTTGCTCCTTGAACTAAAACATGAATCTGGGTGCATAATAAGTAGTAATGGAGGGGTACGGGGTTTGCCAGAACCTTTCTTTTTAGCCGTAGCATGTTAGAATGCCAAGTGGTCAAGATACCTGTTCTCTCCTTTCCTTTCTTTCCTTTTGGAGCCCAGTCTTGACTGAATCATAGTATATAGGTTCCTTTCTCTGCTGTCTTAGCCCCAGGGTAGCTGAATCCACTGATGGATGGCCCCTGCAGCCATGCTCCGACCTGCCGGATTTCTCTCCCTGCTGGGTTCCCATGTTGTCCCATCTTTATCTGCCCGCCTTATTTTCTTGAACATTCATTGCCAGCTAAGCTTGGATCTGATGCACTCCCAGGTAGTTTGGGTTATTTCTGTAGTCCCAGGATTTCAGAATTCCTTGTGTTTGCTGTGATTAATTGATGAGATTTAACTTTTGCTGGGTCTCTGATTTTTAGTTTCTCTGTCTGATTACCTGGCTTAGTATACTTCTTCCTTCCACGTTGCCTCTCTAGGAACTAGAATCCTCAATCTCCATCCTCTCTGATGACCACTCGTGGTTCTTCTGCCTGCACCCTTCGAGGTGGTGGAAGTTTAGTGTTAATTTGCTGTGTAACAAATTACCACAAATGTAGGTATGAGCTTAGAACAATACACATTTATTATATCACCATTTCCCATGTTCTAGGAGTCTGGCATAGCCTGACTGAGTTCTCTGTTCAGGGTCTCACATGGCTGATATCCAGGTGTGGGCTGGGTTGCTATGTCATCCGATGCTGAGGGTCCTGTTCCAAGCTTATTCAGGTTAAGGGTGGAATTCAGTTCCTTGTAGTGGCAGGACTGGAGTCCTATTTATTGGTGGCTGTCGGCTAGGGGTCACACACTCCTTGCCACATAGTCCCCTTTATCTTTAAACAAGCAGTGGAGAACTTCTTGTGTATAAAGTCCCATCATACTTTGAATCTCTACTTTCTCCCTCTGCCACCAGCTGTAAAGAACTCTCTGCTTTCAAAAACTCCATGTGATTAAGTCAGGATGACTCAATCTCTCTATTTTAAAGTCAACTGGTTTGGAACCTTAATTACATCAGCACAATCCCTTCAGCACAGTACCTAGTGTTTGGATGACTAACTGGAAGAGGGTATATTTCACCAGGGTCTGGGGTCTTGGAGGCAACTTTATGATTGTGCCTACAGACGGGAACTGCTATTTGAGGATCATTACTCTCTTCTGATTCTGGAACATTTAACCTGTGCCTAAATGCTCTGATTAGCTGTCATGAATCAAGACTCCTGTTTGTCTTGGGACCTCTTCCCCCTGTCTGATCCTTTGAGGAATTGGCCTGTGGTATAGCAGATCTGTCTCTCTTGACTCTGAGGCCAAACCCTGTTATGCAAAAAAGCATAGTGTGGTATTGATCATGTGATTCTGTGGCAGAGTATGAAATGAATAATGGGAGTCTTGTCTCTGCCTGCATGATTATCATGAGGCTTAATTAAGAAAATAATTTTATAGTTGATAGCGCTCTCCAAATCTGAGAAGTTACCTGAATCCAGAACTTTCACAAACTTTGTGATCATATGATTGGCAGTCCAGCATTTTTTATTATATTTTATTCAACTCTGCCATTTATAGTTAAAATCAAGTTCATAGGTAGTAAAAATTTGTTTGTATTTAAGCCCTCTTAAGCATATTTTTTATGCTTTAGTGTTCAATTATACTAATGATCAGCTTAGCCAATCCTTAGAACATTCTTTGACCTTAGGCATGAAATTTCTGGTGTTATTAAGAATGTCTGGAATTAGTAATTATAACAGAAAACTACCAGTGTTGAGGATATTTTATACAAATTGTTATGATAATCCCATTAATCATAAGTTATGCCATTGAAATATACATCTACTTAAATGATCTACTCTTCTTTCTATCTTACTCAAAAGAGCAGTTAGAATCAGGTACAGAAAATTCAATGGGTGTACCAAGGAGAGAGAGTGCCCAGATAACACATAGCACCCCAGATGATGGTTTGCTTTACTAGTATTGAGGCCCAGTAATGACTTTTTTTGCCTTAAAATAGTATTCTCTGTTCATTGATTCTAGAACTAAGCTCTTGCATTCTAAAACATTATGTTATTATTCTTTATTAAAATTCATTTTTGTATCAGGAATTATCAAAAATATAAGGATTAAACCTAAGGATTTGGGCCCTTATTTTATCTATCTGCAAAAAAAAAAAAAATAAAGCATTGTAAGTAATGCTTAATTCATAGGTAAATCATTAAGTACAATAGAATTAAGCAGTATAATCTATAAGATACTCAGTACTTCATTACCTATAAATGATACAGCATATCCCATAAAGCTTTTGCCTGATATCTTCTTGATAAATCACTTAATATGGTTGTTTCTAATTCTCATTCTCAGGAGATGCTGAATTTCATTCAGAGAAAACATGCAACACCATATTATAATTAAAAGTTTCCTCACTTGAGAATTAAAGCAGGTGTAGCCAGTAGTCAAAGATTGATACCTGGAGAAAAATTTTAATTGGTTTTCACTATTGTCTGGTGACATTTTGTTTGTTTCCAAATTTTGGACACCTTAACGCATAATCAAAACGTAGAAAATATCCGCTTTAATATTTCAAAATGTTCATAAAATTCAAATGCTAACTAGTATTATTGCTGTGTGATTTTTATTTTATCTCCTAAACTGGAAACCGAATCTACTCTTTTCTTAGCAAGAATGCCTTCTGAGTTTTAAATGTGATTTGATACTATATTGGGGGTAGGGTAAATGTCCTATAAAGCTTACACACACTCTTCAGCCACATGATTTTCCAAACTGTTGAACTCACATCACAGTTTATGAATTTGGCTTTTCAACTTCCACTAGCATGACCTGGATGAGAAGAAAAGAGGCTTGGAAATGGACATTCAATTATATAACCTGTGTTGTATTCATCCTTGGAATACAATCCAAAATTATGAAGCATACATGAAAAATACATTGAAAAATGTTAACTGTATATTTGGCACCATCACCCAGATATTTAATTCCCAGCTACCTGGCCTCATTAAAGAAACACATATTCCCCCTGCTGCTGGTCTTCCGCCAGACTCTTTTCCCTCCGAGTCTTTACTGTGAAGTCTAAGTGCCGATGGCACTTCCCTATCAAGTGAGAAGCAGCCCACCTTCCATTCCCTTTCTGGCATCCTTTTTATTTTACTTTTTTATCTTTTCCACCATCTTGCTTGGAGGCAAGTGGACAAGGAAGAGCAAACCCTCAATTCAAAGGGGTCACTGATCTGCTTTACTAGTTTATCACAGTGTCATCACCATCTAGCATATGTAGGACACAGGGCAGGCATTCAGAAATATTTGTTGAATAAACACATGGACTAAATACTACTAAAGTCTAGACATGAACAATAGGTGGTAAGAAAGTGGAGGATTCTTCCTTTTTTGAATTGTAGGGGAAAAAATGAAAAAATAACTGCCAAAAAATACATATTTAGTCAGTCATTTGCTTTCAGTCAAAATTGGGTTTGCATGTGACTTGATCTTACAGAGGAGCGTGACCTAGTAAAAATAGTCAATAACAGCAAAGAGGCTGTTAAAACACAAAGCTACCCCTACTGATATTTAGACACCAATCCCAATCAATTCAAAAGTTTATAAGGCATATTGATAAGTAGACCAGTCCAAATCAATTCTAAAGTTTATAAGAAAAGAATATATTAAACATTGGTGATGAAATTTGGTATGTTTGGTACATTGGGGAGAAATGATTCACTATAGGTAAGATGGGCACAACATCGAGCTGATATAAATTTATAAAGAAAGATTAAAAGACAGTGTGGTTATATGGTTTCTTATACCAATAACCTTTATATTATTGCCCCATTCACTTGTCCTTAAATCTCAGACTCCTTTTTCTAGTAACAAAATTACCTAAAATAAGCACTCAAAAATAGCCTGAGGATTATATTGTATATCATGGGCCCTCTGCTTCCCTTAAATAATTACTTTACTAAGACCTCTCCTCAATGCAAAAACCCTGAAGCCAGCTACAATCTAATCAATGGGTTTGTAATAACTTTTAGAAATGTAAGTGTAATAAATATGAAGAGGCCTGATTTATGTTTTATTTCCCAGATGCGGAGTCTTTGGCACAATTCTGCATCCCTCCAGTGGCAAGCATTGCTTCCTACTTTCCTAGATTATTTGAAAATTGCAGAAATCTCCCTCTCATCACAGGTTGGTGAAGAGAGGACTGATTCTATTCTGTGATGTGTAAAACAGCAAATGCTTGTACGTAACTCCTTATTGCAGGGACATAGGGTAGCATGCTGGATTAGCAGTCGCAGGAGGTATCGAGCCTCATGGGGATTCTCTTCCTTGTCTGCTTGCCTCCAGGGAGGAGGTGACTCAGTGACAGTGGGTAAGCCAGTGCTCCTCCTTGTGACTGTCCTGATACTCTGCTCTCTATGCATCTCTTTCTGCCCAATCTCATGTACAGGACATGGCCTACTCTCCACCTGTTTAAATCCCACCCACATTACAGCGTCTGTCTGCACTATTTAACATGCAACTGCTAATTAACTATGAATTACCTGGTTATTTTTCAAGTAGTTATCTGTCTTATCTTCTCAATTAGGCCTTAAGCTCATTGGAAATACAAAACTGCTGTGTCTGTATGTTATGTGAATTTTGTAGCATGGAATAAAGAACAGAATACTTCATTTATTCAGCAAATACTTAATGAATACCTAGTATGTGCCAGATACTTTTCTTTAAAAAATATTTTTTGTAGATTTCAGAGAGGAAGGAAGAAGGAGAGAGAGGTAGAAGCATCAATGATGAGATCATTATTGATTAGTTGCCTCCTGTGCACCCCCCCACTGGGGATCAAGCCAGCAACCCGTGACCTCCTGGTTCATAGGCCGATGCTCAACCAACTGGGCCAGGCCTAGATATGTTTCTTGATACCAGTACTTTCAACAAAGTCCTGGAGCTCATGCCACTTAACATTTCTGGGGAGAGGAGCTGATAGACCATAATTTAAACAAAACAAAACCATGACAATGTCAGATAGTGATAAAGCCTCTACAGGGAATTAACAACAGGTGGTGTGATAGACATGCCTAGAAATTTAGTCTAGACCAGTGGTTCTCAACCTGTGGGTCGAGACCCCTTTGGGGGTTGAACAACCCTTTCACAGGGGTCGCCGAAGACCATCGGAAAACACATATATAATTACATATTGTTTTTGTGATTAATCACTATGCTTTAATTATGTTCAATTTGTAACAATGAAATTAGGGGTCACCACAACATGAGGAACTGTATTAAAGGGTCGAGGCATTAGGAAGGTTGAGAACCACTGGTCTAGACTGAGTGGTCAGAGGATAAGGTAGCATTTATACTGTCTGAAGGAGAAGAAGAAGCCAGCTAATCATGTGACTAGCAGAGGGGAGAATATTCTAGGCAAAGTAAAGAGCCTAAAGTAGCAATGAAGCCAAAGCCAGTGTGACTGGAGAGAAGTGCATGGGGAGAGAATTAGAAGTCCATATTCAAGAGTGAGGTGGTGTAGACCATGCTGGGTGTGGTAATCCAAAGTATGGAGCTTGACTTTTATTGTAAGTAATAAGGGGAGTCTTTTCATTTTACTCAAAAGAAGTGATGGGATCTGATTTATTGTTTTGAAAAGATCACTTTGGTTGCTATGTGAAAAATTATATTAGCAGAGAGGAGTGTCCGAAAGAGGAAGCTATTGCATAGTTGCATCAAGAGGAGGAGATTATTGGCTAGGTAGAAGAAGGTAAAGGGGGGATAGCTAAATGGTGACAGAAAGAGATGACTTTGGGTGGTGAACACACAATACAATATGCAGATGATCTATTATAGATTGTACATTTGAAACCTACATAATTTTATTAACCAATGTCACCCCAATAAATTTAATAAAAATTTGAGAGAGAGAGAGAGAGAGAGAGAGAGAGAGAGAGAGAGAGAGAAATTGTTAGTTGTTGAGATTTTGAACACCAAATTGGTAAAGACCCTGATAGAATATACATGCTCTGGTAGACCTACACCCCAAAGTGCCGGGAGAACCCCTGTAGATGGTGAGCTGATGCTGCCCACGGAATGCTGGAAATAATGTTAGGTCTGAAGCTGGATGGATATGCTTTTGCTATGGGGAAACATCAGATCCAAAAACCCAGTAGGGGATTAATGAGAAGCTGTTATGACTGGAGGTAGAATTTACAGTTGCAATGGTGGAGGATGACTGTGTCTTATACTCCTGCAGGAAAAGAAAGTCTTTGAACCTGGCCTTGGACATCTGAGAGCAACTTATATTTGTAATGAAAAATAAAATAGGTGACATGCAAACAACCAATATAACCTTATAGTAGAATCCTTTATTAAAATAAAACTTTCCTAAATCAAGGGGATTTAACACCTTAAATTGCATGATTTATATTTACATTGTGGTTTTTGCTATAAAAATGTTTCTTTATACATTTAAAATTTCTGTTAATTTAGAATAGGCCAAGGGTTGGCAAACTTTCCCTGTAAAGGGCCAGTTGTAAATATTATTGGCTTTGTGGGCTATATGGTCTCTGTCACAGCTACTCAGCTCTTTATAATATCCAAATAGCCATAGATGATACATTTTTCTGTGTTAAAATAATATATATATATATTTTTTAAAAAAGGTGGTAGTCAATATTTAGCCTGTTGGCCATGGTTTTCTAAACTGCAGTAGGCAGGACTGTGATTAGATTCCATTATAATTCAGTGTAATAGGCCATAAAAAGAGGACTAGAAACTTTTCACTGGAAAAATTATATTTGGTTTTTGTTATTAACAGATAATATTGTAATGCTCCCTCTTTGCTAAATTTTATAAATGTTTTCACTCAATTTTTGAGCCCTGATTTATAAAATCTATTTGGGGTTTTTTGGATATTTTTATTTCCCCCACTCTTAGTTCTTTAAGGTAGTCTTCAAACTTGATCTTTTTGAGCAATTACTGGATATGAGCAATTTATAGTTCTATGGTCCTTTGAAAGAACCCATGTCTTCAGGCATTTCATTAACTTTAGTTTAAATTATACACTTTTTTTTTCTTTTTTACATGAGGGTATTCTCTAGGTATTGATTTCAATGTAATACATATGTGTTAAATTGAATTGACTAAGAAATCTGGTGACTACATAGCAACATATACCCCAAATCTATATTTGGCTGGTTATTCTTTATGTAAATACACATAAGAATCACTCCAAAGAGAAAGCACTGTTTTGTTGGTGGTGGTGGTAGTGTTTTTTGTTTATTTGTTTGGTGCTTTTTCGTTCTTTGGTCTATTTTGTGGCAGACCAATTCTAAGTTATTTTTTCTTCAACCTACATCCTTTCTGACCTCTTGGCTAATTATAAGCTTATTAGTATGATGTTTGAAAAGCATCAGCGTGATGCCACTGACATGTCATAGTTGGGAAGCAAAGGTGTTAGCCATAAGTCAAATTAGCATATCTACAGCACATGTCTTTTAATTAGTTTTCATCTCTAGGGGATGAGTACAGAGTAATTTAGCTACCTTACTTGTTATCTTAATTGACAATTATATACAGAGAGAAGTACAAAAATTGATGAAAACAGTTGCAATTTAAGGAGAGTAGATGGCATAGTACCTTTTTGCCACATATAATTTAGCTGCTTAATGAAATTGCTTTTGAATTTGATATTGAGTACCTTTTCCTTAGTGTCACTGAAGCTTTTTATAGGATGAAAATCAAACCAAATTTTAATTATGATGTGTTTGTTCAGCTACGGCAGCCTTTCCGAAAAGTAGTGGGAGGGGAAGTGGTTTCAGTGTCTTCTAGTAATTTCTAAGAGAAACAAGGCACATAAGCATGAGAGATCCCATTTTATGTGGTGGAAAGAGCATTGGAGTGGGATAGTCAATTTGTGTTCTAATTTAAACTGTGGCCCTTAAGTAGTTGGGCTAATTAAATCAATGGCTGTATGAGTTTGAGCCAGTCACTAAGCCTCTCTTTGCTACTGTGATAGTGTGATATAATAAGAAGTATATATTTTTGTCTTCATCTACGGTTCCTGACACACAGCTCCTAAAACCCTTGGAATTCCCTAAGCTATAAGAGCCATAAGGGTGTCTTCTGTTATTCATATCAAGCCTTTTCAACCACATGGGAGTTCATGTTAATAAGATGATTTTTGGAATGGCCCTGAATAGCCTCTGGATGGGGCCTGGTTGCAACCAGCTGAACTAGCCATGTCCATTGAGGGCTAGAACTTCTAGCCCTACACACTGACCTCCAGGGCAGGAGGGGAGTTGGAGGTTGAATTAATCACCAGTGGCCAATGGTTTAATCAATCATGCCTATGTAGTGAAGCTTAATAAATACTGAAAAGGAGAGGGTCCAGAGAGCTTCCGAGTTGTTGAACACATAGAGGTCCTGGGAGGGCGATGCACCTGTGATTTCGGAGGCTCATGGGGAGGCCGAGAGAGGCCTCAACCCTGTGGCAGTGTCTAGGTCCTTTACTGAAACAGAAAGACTCCGTAAAACACAGAGGTTTGATCAACGTGAAAGCACACACAGATAAGGGAGTGCAGGCAGACTCCAGAAGCAAGTTGCTTCACAGAGCCTGGGGCCTAGGCTTAAGTTTTGGGGCTAGAGAGGAAGAACTAAGGAAAGGGAAAATTTTGGGTGGTCCTGGGTGGAGTTGAGAAGGAGTAGGTGAAGCCCTTTCTTCACAATAAGAGGAGGGGTTTTTGTCTTCATTTGGTCTTCTTGGGAAGTATCATGGCATTGGTGCATGTTGGGTACTGGTCTATCTGCAGTGCTAATCTATATAATAAAAACCCAGTGGTCATAACGCTGTAACGACCAAAGACCGGTCACCAGAAGGTGCATTGATGGGTCTTGCAGCACCGGCGGGACTTGACGCTGGGTCCTGTGGTGCGCCAGGTCTGGGTCTCTGGAGATTTCGTGTCCTGGGCCTCTACTAGTATTATAATGGCATTACACTTAGCTATAGGTCATTCTTCAGTCTGGGTTCCTGGCCTGGCTGGACAGAACTGGTTTTTGTTTTTCTCTGAAGTTTCTTATAAGACTGTTTCCTCTTGCAGGTCTCTTTCCATGTAGAGGGGAGGGAGGAGGGCCAGGTACCCTAGTCTAGCTATCCTGACTCACCCCGAGAGGGCATGGAAGCACCACGCCCCTTTCCATATACTTTGCTCTTTATACAGGGATAACTCAGGGATACTGCCATTCTTTTCCAGACCAATGCAATAAAGCAATTTGTAATACAGCCAGTAACACAAATTTTTTGGTTTCCCAGTGCATATAAAATTTTTGTTTATACTGTAGTCTATTAACTATGCAAAAGCATTATGTCTAAAAAGAACAATGTACATACCTTAATTAAAAAATAGTTTATTGCTAAAAAAAAGTGCTAACCATTATCTGAACCTTCAGTGAGTCATACATAATCTCTTTGCTGGTAGATGATCTTGCCTTGATTTTGATGGCTGCTGACTGATCAGGGTGGAGTTGCTACAGGTTGGGGTGTCTCTGGCAATTTTTTTTTTAAAAAGACAACAATGACAATTGCAACATAGATTGTTCCTTTCATGAACGATTTCTCTGTAGCATGAGATGCTGTTTGACAGCATTTTACTCAGAACTTCTTCAAAATCAAAGTCATTCCTCTCAAATCCTGCTGTTGTTTGTAAACTAAATTTATGTAATATTCTAAATCCTTTGCTGTCATTTCAACAATTTTCACAGAATCTTCACAAGGAGTAGATTTCATCTCAAAAACCACTTTCTTTGTTCATCCATACAAAGCAACTCCTCATCTGTTAAATATTTTTATCATCATGAGATTGCAGCAATTCAGTCTCGTCTTCAGGCTTCACTCCTAACTCCAGTTCTCTTGCCATTTCTACCACATCTACAGTTACTTTTTTCACTGAAGTCTTGACCTCTTCAGTCATCCAGGAGGGTTGAATCAACTTCTTTCAATGTTGATATTTTTACCTCTTCCCATGAATTGCATATGTTCTTAATAGTATCTAGAAGGGTTAGTCTGGAAAGTTTTCAAATTACCTTGCTCAGGTTCATCAGAGGAATCACTATGACAGCTTTAGTCCTACAACATGCATTTCTTAAATAATAAGAGTTGGAAGTAAAAGTGGTTCCTTGATCCATGGGCCGCAGAATGAATGTTGTATTAGCAGGCATGAAAACAACATTAATCTCTTTGTCAGTCTCCATCAGCACTCTTGGGTGACCAGGTGCACTGTCAATAGCAGTAATATTTTGAAAAAATTATTTTCTGAGCACTAGGTCTCACAGGGGGCTTAAAATATTTAGTAAACCAATTTTTAAACAGATGTGCTATCATCCAGGTGTTGTGGTTTCATTTATAGAGCCCAGGCAGAGTAGATTTAGCAAAATTCTTAGTGGCCCTAGGATTTTCAGAATGGTAAATGAGCAATGGCTTTAACTTCAAGTCATCAGCTGTATTAGTCTCTAACAAGAGAGCCAGCCTGTCCTTTGAGGCTTTGAAGCCTGGAAGTCAGGCATTGACTTTTCCTCTCTAGCCATGAAAGTTCTAGATGGCTTCCTCTTCCAATATAAGGTTGTTTTGTCTACATTATAAACCTGTTTTGCCCTGGCTATTGTGGCTAAGTGGTCAGAGCTCTGCACACTGAAGGGTCCAGGGTTGAATTCCTGGTCAAGGGCACGTATCTGGGTTGTGGGTTCTCTCCCTACCCCTAGTCAGGGCTGGGGTGCATTCAGGAAGCAACCAGTGAAACCAGTGAATGTATCTCTCTCACATCCATGTTTCTCTCTCTCTCCTCGCCACCTCCCTCCACTCCACTCTCTCTAAAAAAAGTAATGGAAGAAATATCCTCAGGTATGAATTAACAAAAACAAAACAAAACAAAACGTAGCCACCTTTGTTTATTATCTTAGCTAGAGCTGGATAACTTGCTGCAGCTTCTATGTCAGCACTTGCTGCTTCACCTTGCACTTTTATATTATGGAAACAGCTTCTTTTCTTAAATTTCATGATTCAAACTTTTCTTTTTCAGTTTTCTCACCTCTCTCAGTATTCATAGAATTGAAGAGAGTAAGAGCTTTGTTCTGGGTTAGGCTTTGGCTTAAGCCTTAAGGGAATGCTGTGGCTGGATTAGTCTTCTCTACAGACCAATATAATTTATTCCTATCAGCCATGAGGCTATTTTGCTTTATTATCATTTGTGTGTTCACTAGAGTGGCACTTTTAATTTCCTTCAAAACTTTTTGTTTGCATTCACAACTTGGCTAACTGGCACAAGAGGCCCAGTTTTCAGGCTGTATTGGCTTTTGACATGCCTTCCTCATTTTTAACTTTTTATTTAAAGTCAGACATACAACTTTTCCTTTCACTTGGACAGTCAGAGGCCTTTGTAGGGTTATTAATTGGCTTAATTTCAATATTGCTATGTGTCAGGGAACAGGGAGGCCTGACAAGACGAGACAGAAAAAATGGCCAATCAGTGGAGCAGTCAGAACACACACGGCATTTATTGATTACGTTCACCTTCTATATGGGCTCAATTCATATAGGAAGGTCACAGACCTTCAATTTGTAAAAAAAACCCCAAAAAACGCAGTATCTGTGAAACTCAGTAAAATGAGGTATGCCTATATCTCTTTATCAGGCAGCTCATTCTTATCCTTTAGTACTCTTGGTAAAAAACTGGCAATCTAGTAAGTAAAGTGTTTTCCTGAATTCTGTGAGCCATCCTAGCAAACGTTGGAACCAGAGGAGAGGGTTGTAGGAACCTGTGATTGATCGTCAGATGGTCAGAAGCACAGGCAACAACCTGGACTCCGTGGGTGTCTGAAGTGGGGCAGCCTCGTGGGGTTAAGCTCTTCACTTGTGGCATCTGGTATTTTCTCTAGGTAGACAGTGTGAGTTCAGTTATTATAGGACACCTACCTGGTTTCTGAGAATTGTTGGGGTAAAACTCCCACCCGTGCACTGTCAGGGTATTGAGAGGACGAAAACTTGAGTGATGATGATAGAAGAGTTAAGAAGGGTTTTCCTTTGTAATTAATCTGTCTGTTTTATCTATTCATCCATCTACTGAGATCAAGTTGCATAAAGTCTAGAATAGGATAGGCTAGCAACAAAGAATGCCTCAAAAGTAAAAACAGTCAACGTTTATTTTTTTGCTCTCTCCATGCACCTATCTGAGGCCAAAAGAGGGTCTCTGCTCTTGACCGTCACAGAGATCAAGCTAATAAAGTCAAAGCCGTGTGCTGGGAAAGATGGAGAACTAGAAACATTTGGTAAATATGCTAAGGACTACACAGGTATAATTTCTAAGATCCAGATATCTAGAAAAGTCTATGAACTTTTGTGGGAAAGACTGTTGCGTTTTTTTTCCAGATTTCTGCTTTAAAAAGTTAAGACTAGATGCTGTGATTATGAGTGACTTTAATTTTCTTTTTGTTTATCTGTATTTTTAATATTATGTAAGTAGTATTAGCATTGTTTATTAAAGGCCAAGCAATAGAGCAAAAGTTATTTTTCTATATTTAAGTATATCATTCAAATGTCCCTTGTTTGCTTTACTAATTTAAAAAATCTATGAGTGTATATAAATATCTTCACCCTCTTTAATAATTCAGAAATTGATGCTTGAGTTAACATTTCACGTTCTGTATTATTATGATTTCATAACAATGAAGTATATCTTTTCAACTTTCCAGACTAAGTCACGTTATTTTTCAGTCTTTCTGTCTGCAGAAGTAATCCCACCCCTGCGCATTTTTTTTTTTTTTTTGAGATCTGGCCAGATTTATCCAGCATTCTGATGGAGTCCTCACCATAGCTTTGCACCATCATAGAATAATTCTTTCCATGTTGTCTACAGTTCTGGTGGTGCCCTACAATTTGGAAGAACTTTGGCTTCAGTAGAATGTTAAGTAAGTTTATCAGCAACGACCCTTAATTACTCCTAGATTTTTAAAAAATCTTAGCTTGGGATACTATAACAAAATACTATAGACTGGGTGGCTTATATAAGAGAAATGTATTTCTCAGTTCTGGAGTTTGAGAAGGCCAAGATCAAGGGGCTAGCCCAAGGTCGGCAAACTGCGGCTTGAGAGCCACATGCGGCTCTTTGGCCCCTTGAGTGTGGCTCTTCCTAAGCCTTAGGAGTACCCTAATTAAGTTAATAACAGTGTACCTACCTATATAGTTTAAGTTTAAAAAATTCGGCTCTCAAAAGAAATTTCAATCGTTGTACTGTTGATATTTGGCTCTGTTGACTAATGAGTTTGCCGACCACTGGCTACCGATTTGGTGTTTGGTGAGAGCCCTCTTCGTGGCTGCAGGGGATTTTATTGTAGCCTTACATGACAGGAAGAGTTATCTGGCTTTCTGTTCTCCTCTCAGAGGGGCACTAATCCCATTCTTGAGGACTCCATCCTCATAACCACCTCTCAAAGTTCCCACCTCCAAATACCATCACATTGAGATCAGGGTTTTAACAAGGATTTGTGGGGAACACAAACATTCAGTCCATAGCATTTGGTTACATGAATTATTTTCCATAATTCCTATTTGGCCACACCTCCACTTACCATTTCTTTTTCTGAATCTCTCAGAACCTTTCCCTGAAGTTGATTTCTGTCACTTAGGTATTTCATTTCATGGAAAGAAGACTATGTTGTGTATTTGCTTTTCAGAATTACTTATAAAACCCTGAAACTTTAAATGAGTTTGCCAACAGTTTGCCTGAGTTGGTCTTTATCCCTTTACTAAAGGTGGGGATACACTTCTGGTTATGGTTCTTCTTTGTTCGGGAGACTGCATTGGTCCACAATTAGGGGACACTGGTCCTGTCCATAATGCCACAAAAATTTGTAGCAAGTCTCCTGAGACAAGAAAGGTTATTATTGGCAATACAACCACAACACAAGTATTGGGACAATAAAACACACTATTTTTATGTATTAATCCTGTAAACCAGCAATTCTCAACCTGTGGGTCGTGACCCCTTTGGGGGTCGAATGACCCTTTCACAGGGGTCACCTAAGACCATCGGAAGACACATATATAATCACATATTGTTTTTGTGACTATTCACTATGCTTTAATTATGCTCAATTTGTAACAATGAAAACACATCCTGCATATCAGATATTTACATGACGATTCATAACAGTAGCAAAATTACAGTTATGAAGTAGCAACGAAAATAATTTTATGGTTGAGGGTCACCACAACATGAGGAACTGTATTAAAGGGTCGCGGCATTAGGAAGGTTGAGAACCACCGCTATAAACCAAAAGTATAAATAAACATTATGGGCTATTTGAACCCAAGGATATTTTCTAACTGGATGTTTCTGGCAGACCGAATATCAAGGACCATCTGTCATGGACCCATGTGCTCATGGATGTTCCTGATAGGGCCACGTTTGAAGGACCTTTTGGCATGGGTCAGATGTCTCCATGGGGTTCTGGACAGGACCAGATGTCCTGAAAGGGTCCCTGAACTTTGTTTCCAGTTTGTTAGCCAGTTCCCAATCCAGGCTGCCCTGAAACATTCCTTCTTACCCCTTGGTAATTTTGTTTAACTCTTTCTCTTCCTCTGTCTTTCCCGCTCTCCCTGAAGTTGTAAGTTTTTCACAAAGTAGTGAGTGGTTTGTTTAACTCTAAAGCCACTATATCTGTTGTTTCTCACTTGCCTGCAACCAAATCTTTTTACCTTACAGACATCTAGTTGATTGCTGAGAGAACATTTTGGATATACCATTGCAGAATACTAGCTGCATCGACTTCACAAGCAAAAAGTATAGAAATAAAAAGTTTGAATAATTTTCTGATTGGGGCTTTGTTTAATTTTTTACTTGGCACCAGTAAAAGTTTTTAAGAATTGGAACTAAATATATTGAACCTGAAAGTTTAAAAATAAACTTCTCTTTTTTTAGTTACATACGAAATAGAATTATAGAGTTATAATTGTGATTTACAGAAAAATAGTCACATTTCAAGAGTGATACAGAAAGATAGATTTTTTAAAAAATAAGCATACTCATTGCCATATTCCTTTAATATAGGGTTATTTACTATACAGCCAGTTTCACTGGGACAATTTTAGTACATGCCTATTGTTCCAGTGCAATTATTAATAGTGCACTATTCTACCCTCAAAAGTGGCCTGGTTTGAACAATTATACAGTTATTTTATTTAAAGGAAAGTTCAGTTCTAGTGAATAAAATTATATCTATCTTCTACTTTAGGTTAAACCAAATATCTCAAAATATTAAATAACCATGATAATATACTAACACAAAGAGATTAATAAAGTATAGAGTTGATGGTTAAACATTTCCCCTTCACATTCAGATATGAAAAAATTCTGGACTCTCCTTCTAGTAGGTGAATGGCGTAATTTAACCTACAATTAATTATAAAAGAAGCCTGCAATTTTGTTCATTAGCCCAAGTCAGGGTGTGCACTTTAAAAGTGAGATTCTGTAGGATACACAAACAATATTTTACACCCATAAACCAAGTTGAGGCCTGAAACACAGTTTCATTTATCTTTATATTCTAAGCTTTATAGTGTCGCAGAGAGTGTCCATCTGTTCAGCTGAGATTGCTTTAAATAGTGAGAGGTCAGAAAGACTTAGATGATCAAGGTCAAAGGAGCCTCTGGACCCTGTGATACTTGCCAAAGCAATTGGAACATCGGGACTGATAGGCCGTTAGATGCCGTTCGCTAAAGCGGGCTCCGCTTTAATTGGTAATGATAGCAAGAATGCCCAGTGAAGTTATTGCTGAAAGAAAACAAAAAGTATCCAATACAGTAATTTATTACCAGTCCGTGGGTTTCCCCCACTAGGTTGTTTTACCCCTGCAGTGGTGAGAGAAAGCAAAAAGGTACTCTCGCACTCAGCTGAAAATGGATGCCCTGCTGGTCCCAGGGATGAGTGGCGGCCCCGTGATTGCCTGTGCCATTAGCTTGGTAGTGTCGTCTCTATTGTAAACTCAGCTCCCCAGGTTCTTCCTGTGCATGGGCTGCAGACTGAAGGCTTTCTCTTTTGTCTTCTATTTGTGCTGCCAGTCACACTGCTTCCCACTGGCCCTTGGGAGGGGGACAGTTTTTACTACCAACAACTATCTCCAGCAACCCTTGGGCTCCATGGGTCTAAAAATGAATGGCTGGTACTTTCACTTACACCTTGTTGCTTGATTTATGCACTGTTGGGACATCTGTCCGTTCCTGTCGTTCCACCAATGGTTTTTCATATCTTTGTAAGATGTATGCTTTTCGTAAACAGTATATCCCTACCTGTTCATGGTTTCTATGAAATTAAGTCATTTGTTATAAATGTTGAAATGTATTTGGTGCCATATGAGCAAAGCCCTTTGTAGATCTTTTTCATTTAGTCAATCAATAAAAAAAAGTCCTTTTAAAAATAGTTACTGGTTTCTGTCAATGAAGATGAAATTCCCATGGAGAAATATAAATGAGCTCTTTTGAACATCCAGACTTTTTTTCCATAAAAATATCTTAAGATAAAGTATATCGCACTGAAGAAAGATAGATTAAAGAAGAGAATTTCCTAATTGCCAGCACAGACATGGTGAAATAAATCTTATTTCACATTTCCAATTATATATGGAAGGTGCGGCTTTTGTTTTTGGTTTGTATATGTGTCTGCTTTAAAACAGCCCCACCCTTATAGAAAGAGTGAAAGGCAATAAGCAGGTGGATACTCCCGCCTTCCTTAGACATTTGTGTTTACTTCCAGGTCTGCTTCATCTCATGAGTTAAATTTATTTCTGAAATAATTATATGTAGAAAGCAATGTTAAGTAGCAGTTATAGTTAAGCATAACAAACTTGATTTTGTTTTCATAAATGAGGGTCCAGATAATGTACTAAAGGTTTGTTACTGTATGCATGTTTAATGGCTAAAGTACTCTTTCATACATTTAGTTTGCATATTTAAAATTAAATGATGTGCTATTATAATGCTTCATGGAATTATCACTTTAATTAAAGTTTAGACATTTTGGTTTGAATCATGAAAATTAATAAATCGTTGAAAATGTTATTTTCTCTCCACACACACACACACACACACACACACACACACACACACGGAGTTTCAGCTTTTAATTTACGCAAACATTATCTACACCTAGATCTGTGATGAGTAGAAAGCTATAGACTAGAGTCGGCCTCTCCTCCACCAGCTGCTTTTATTTTGAAAGGTTCTCGGGACTGTGTCTGAGTATTCCAAAGGCAGTTTGATGGGAAGCATTTCCCGAGCTACCTCGAATCAATTTTAGAAACCACAGTGCTTTGCACTTCAAAACAACTCGGAACTTCAGCTCTGAAGGCCAGCGTGGAGCGGCATCATCTTTTCCAGCATAGGTAGAGAAAGGCATTTCAGAAAGAAAAAATAAATCATAATAACCTGTTTCTGCACTTTGAGGAATTGCTTGACTTGCTGAATTAAAATTTTAAACTCAATAAACATGGGATTATTATTTTTATTTTTTTAAATACATATATTTTTTAATTTCAGAGAGTGGAAGGGAGAGGGAGAAATAGAAACATCAATGATGAGAGAGAATCATTGATTGGCTGCCTCCTGCACGCCCCCTACTGGGCATTGAGCCTGCAACCCAGGCATGTGCCCTGACCTGGAATCAAACTGGTGACCCTCAGATTCATAGGCCAACACTGAGCCACTGAGCCACACTGGCCGGGCGACATGGAATTAATTAATTAATTAATTAATTAATTAATTAATTGCTGATATGGAGATTAGGCATTCGTTATCCCCCATGTCACTTAATATTCATAAACCAAAGAATCCTTAAATCAATATCTGCTTTAGCTCTGAGTTTGAATTTTTAGAACTAAAATTTTAAAGTGAAATTGTGTGAAAGATTTCAGCACTGGATAAATGTTAGCTTATCATTACATTAATTAATGATACTTTCTAACCTGCATCTTCTACCCTGGAATCAGCCAAAGAGCAAAGCGCAGACAATGCAGGAGCTTGCTCATCAGGAGTGTGTGTCTTGTTAGAAAAATGACCAGTGTCTCAGGAAAGAGGGTAAACCAATGTGGGATTCTCCATCAGCTAATGGAAACGTGTCTTCTAAGGGAGGTAGCAGAGTTCCCAGAATAAGTTGAATCCCTGTGGTAAACAGCCTTTGGAGACAAGAAGGTAGATAGGTAAAATAGCATTTAAGTTGTACTTTCCATGAAATTTTTATGTGGTTCTGTGTATTAAATCAGTTAAAGTAGATGGCATGTCTTGATATATTTGAGGGGGGGAAATATAAAAGCATTTTCTTTTCCTGGACATCATGTCAGTAATATATATACAGTAATTTGACTTTTCAGGTATGGTTTATGTTGTAACTTAAGACTTTCCAAAATACGATGTAGCAGTATTGGTTTTCATGTATCACTAATGGATCAAGGCTGAATTTTAGGAAATGAGTGCTTGACAGTTCAGGGAGGACCCTGACGTTTATGGGTAGTCAACAAGGCTCTCTCACTCTTCAAACCACTGCCTTTGTGTTAGTCTCCATTATTATGATGCTGTGGATGTGCTTCTTTCTAGGCCATAGAATAAAGGCTTGTGTATAGATCTGTGTGCATATGTATAACTTTGTTTTCATATAGAAATGAGATTATATTATAGATGCTGTCCTACAGGTTGCTTTGTCAAATGAGAAATATTTGGTGCACATCCTTCTATATCAGTATCCTGGTTAGATTTTTAACTAAGCCTCCAATAACTACTGTTTTATTTTTCTCTTTAAGAAATCTTTGATGGGGGAGCTATTTAGAATTACATGTTAATATGTAATTATTGCTAGTTTATGCTGTTAAAATGGTATTCTTTCATTTACCTGTATAAATCTAATTTAAATGTCTAGGCATGAATATTTCTCTCTTCTCTGCGTCCAGTAGGGAGTGGTCTGGTTCCTGAGTAGGGGCTGCTGGGGATTGAAAAAATGAAAGAAAGAGACAGACACAGAGATGGAAGGAAAAAGCTGGGCCAGGTGGGACCACTGTCCTCTGACGGAGCCAATGCAGCGTGTCTATTTTATACAGCAAAAAACAGGAAGTTTTACTAAAAGTCAAGACAAAGGAGATTATGTGCATTCTTGGGTGGGCCCCAGTCATATTTATTCCTGATGCTTGGCTGGATTTAAATAACAAAACCCACCCCCTGGCACCTGGGCTGAAGGTAAAGCTGACAACACTCCTGTCTTTCGGCAAAGTGTGTTTCCAGGACATGGCTTTGCCAATGCCACTGGATTCAGCTGACAATAATTAAGGAAATGCCCATGTGCCTTCCCAGGCCCTCTCTAAATCCAGGGATTAAGGAGGAGTAGCTATTCACATACATGGATTTAGGAAAACATTCCAACTTATCCAATATTAGGAAAATGTATGAATCAAATGATTTAAAATATTTTTAAAAAACAGCAATATTCATACTGATTTAATTAATAATAATATGCCATTCCTACTATTATTGAACATATTTTTAACATTTTAGCAAATGCCAGGGGTTAAGAAAAATAAATATGCCCTAACTAGTTTGGTTCAGTGGATAGAGCATCGGCCCATGGACTAAAAGGTCTTTGGTTCGATTCTGGTTAAAGGCACATACCTCAGTTACAGACTCAGTTCCTGGCCCCAGTTGGGTTGCATGTGGGATGCAACTAATCAATGTGTCTCACTCACATGAATGTTTCTCTCCTATCTCACTCTATCTGAAAAAGCAATGGAAAAATATCCTCAGGTGAGGATTAACTAAACACAAGAAAAAGAAAAAGAAATATAAATAATAAGGATGGGAAGAATGGAACAAATTACCTTTATTTAAATATAGTAATGGTAGATACTCTATATAAAAATATGAATAAAAGAGAAAACCTAATAGCACAAAAATAAAGATAAGCATGGGAATGCTGAAACCAAAATTAATATAATAATACAAAAAACAACTTTTTTGAAAATATAATAAATATAAAAATGCTCTTCATAATTGCAATAAAAATAGAAAATAAACAGGGATAAATTTAATAAAAAACATGTAACACCCATATGAATACATGTTTTAAAAATCACTAAAAGACATAAAAAAATATTGATTTACTAATATGCAATCCCAGAGAGAAAGCAAAGCATTTTTAAAATTAACATAGTAACAAATTTATACATTTAATAACAATAACTTTCGAAATCTCCTTGGTGGGTTTTTGGAAACTTGATAAGTTGATTACAAAGTTCCTCTGGAAAAATAAATATATAAAATGATCTAAGAAAAATTAAGAAAAAGAAGAATCTTGGGCATGGGACTCCCTTCTAATATGTCTACCTCTCTATCTGCATTACAGTGCATAGTGGTTCAAGAACAGACAAATAGATAAAAAAGAATAAAAGAGTCCAGAAAGGTGCTGTTATATAAATCATAATTTTCTCTTAGGAAAAAGATGGCACTTAAAATTCTACAGAGAAGTTAATAAGTGGCTTTTATATAATTGAGTATAATGTTTGAAAAATATATAAAATAATACCCTTTCTTTCTCCTTTAACAAAAATAAACTTCAGATGAATAAAAGTTTTAAATATAAAATGATAGGTCACTAGAAGAAAATATGTGGCAATATTTTTACTAATTTGGTTAGGAAGGGCCTAGGAGTAGCAAAACTTAAAAATGAAAAAAAGTGATAATCTCTACTATTAAAAATTTTTTAAAACTATATTGCAAGCTCCCCAATCTATAAATATGAAACTTAATGAGACTTGAAAATTATTTGCAATATATTCAATACAGGATTAATATTTTTACATACAAAAGGGCTCATACAAATTGATAAGGAAAATATAAATAGGAAAATAGGAAAGTGAGCAAAGATTCATACTTAAATATCACAGAAAAATACAAATAATCATTAAGGTGTTCTCACTAAAATAGCATCAATGCAAATTTTCTATTATCAGATTAATAAATATTTTTAAAATGCTGAACTCTTTAATGGTATAACAAAATGACATATAGATTCACGCTTGGTTGAAGTGTGTTTTGAAACAACCTTGGTGGAGCACATTCTAACAATTGAACCAACATTTTAAAAGTTTCACCTTGAAATTCTATTTCAAAGAATTTTTAAGAGAACCAGGAAAGTGGTCTATGATTTTAGGCACAGGTGTGTTCAGAGAAGGGATAGAAAATAGTGGTTTCATTTGTGACTATGGAGAAATGGCTTATTTATAGAACACTTTTGTTCTTTTCCAAATTACCCCAGCCTCTGCATCAATAAGATTTTGAAGAGACATAGTTCAAATTCAAGGCAATGATATCTGAATATATCAGGAGCCAAGGGTGGGGGCAGCCTGAGTGAAGCTCTGGGCAGATCGGAGCCCCCTGACCAAAGCAATCTGTTACGGAGCAGGTTGACTCTTGACTGACCCTGTAATTAGGTGCTTAAATGGGCTAGTGTTGTGAGACACTTATTTCTCACTTAGGCGACAGTTTTTTAAGTGAATTTCTCTGGTCACACAGAGGTTAGAAATGGGTTTACGGAAAAGTGCAGAACTAACACCAAAGGCCGAATTCCAAGTTACTGTAAACAAAAGTGAACTTGATAATGATTTTAAAAAATGTGCCCAGTTTTATTTGTGTGTTTTTTTTCAAGAAGACCTGGAATAACATCTTCAATCACTATCTTTCAGTACTTTATAGTTACTAGAGAAAGCCATGAACTCAGTACATTTACCCTCAATGGTTATGTGACTCAGCTTATCTAGCACTTTTAGGCTCAATAAAGTATTTTGTAAAAATCCTCATACTCTATGTAATCTTACCAGAACAAATTTTGCTGATGTCATGCACTGAGATTGAGGCAGGCTCAGCTTTTTAGAGATTGCAGACAATGAAAATAAGGATACTTATACATATGATGATGACAGAAGGTAAATGTTGGGGGAAAAACATGTCAGGAGACATCCAAGGAAAAAGCAAGGTTACAGTTAGAAGGGGGCATTAGAAAAGGTTTATGAGGTCAAGTCAATTGGGGGAAATGAGCTTTCTTTCTTTTTTTAAAATAGATTTTTATTGATTTCAGAGAGGAATGGGAGAGAGAGAAAGAGATAGAAACATCCATGATGAGAGAGAATCAATGATCGGCTGCCTCCTGCACACCCCCCACTGGGGATTGAGCCCACAACCTGGGCACATGCCTTTCACTGGAATTGAACCTGGGACTCTTCAGTCCGCAGGCCGACACTCTATCCACTGAGCCAAACCGGCTAGGGTGAAATGAGCTTTCTTTAAGGGTAGAATTTCTGTTGATGGTGTTAGGACATTCTCAATGTGAGAAGATACACTGAGGCAGAGAAATCAGAAAAGGCTGAGAGGCCAAGACAAACTATGAACAGCAGAGGAGCCAGGCAGCAGTGCCAAGTACTGATTGCAATTAGGAGAGGAGGCTGGGAAAGTATTCGAGTGAGAGGAACTAGCCAGCCGTGGGCAAACTACGGCCCGCGGGCCAGATCCGGCCCATTTGAAATGAATAAAACTAAAAAAAAAAAAGAAAAAAGTACCCTTTTATGTAGTGATGTTTACTTTGAATTTATATTAGTTCACACAAACACTCCATCCATGCTTTTGTTCCGGCCCTCCGGTCCAGTTTAAGAACCCATTGTGGCCCTCCAGTCAAAAAGTTTGCCCACCCCTGGGACTGTCAGCTGCATGCTGCAGGCACTCTGTCTTGCTCACCATTGAGTCTTTCACACATGGCACAGCAGCAGCATTTAGATGTTTAGTAAACATTGGATGGATGGAGGGATGGATGGAGGGATGAATGGCTGAATGATTGATAAAATGTTAAGGTGCGGACTTGGTGTGAGAGGCATTGAAGAAAGAGAGAACTTAAGAAGAGAGGAGGGAAGAATGCTATCCAGATTTAAGCCTGGTTCCCTGGGAGAATGCTGCCAGGCGTGTCAGGAGATGGAGTAGATTTTCTTAGCTACGAGGCTGGTGTGGCAGTAACCATGGTTTAATAAGCATGCTTTAGAGCACAAATAATACCTTCTTGGTAGTTACAAAATTTTATGACTTTTCAATACGTTTCCCTGTAATTTGGTGGAAAGCATTGGCAAACAGGAAACTGTGATGAGTAGACAATATCAAATCCTGATCACAAATCTATCTGTTGTACCAGTGACTGTCACTTTTCCTGACTTCCAGGGCCATGTTTAAATAAGCCTTTACCATGATGCAATGGAGTGGAAAGGTCATGGTTCCTGGTGACATTTTTCTGGCTTAGGAGAATCCTCTGTTGTCTGACTGGCAGGACAGGAAAGCCCTGCTGGTCTGGAAATTAGACCTGGGCATCTCTCTTCTACTCCGTATGGCACAGGGGACATCAGGCAGTCTCGGATCTGCCTTTAGGGAGCCCGCACGGTGGTGCTGAACTTTTCTCATCTCACCCCTGTCTAATGCTACAGTAAGAGATTGGACATACATAGCTTCAGAATTATTCCTAGCTTTTTGTTGGTGAGGTGAGAGTGAGGCCGAAGTTTACTCTTACTCCTTTTAGTCTTCAAGGGAAACAAACTGCTTTCATTAGTGTTGTTTTCCTGGTTGTGTAGGAGATATAAGGTCTTATGAGTTTTCTTAAATACTACTATTTGTAAAATAATTGATTTTATTAGTAGCCAAAAGAATCAGACGTGAATCCTGCTCTCAAGTAAGTCATACCAGAAGATATAGGCTATCATTCCTGGATTGAAGCTGCCTCCCTCTTTGGGGAAGATTAAATTTCACGCATGAAAATGTTCATGACTAAGGCTACAAGTGAATTGCTAAAGAGTTGAGAGAGGAAAGAGAGAATATGGGACTGGAGTGGGTGAAAATGCAAACCATAGGAGGTCGGACTTGGGCTAGAGCTTGAGACTAGGATGCTGTTAAGGTAACAAGTAGAGGCAAAGACTCACATGTGAGAATGACAAGCACGTAGGAGGGTCAGCTAGAGAAACCTGATCAAATGCCAGAAGAGGGTGGTAAACTTAGCCAGGAAAGAGAGAAAGGACTTGACTGGACACCAGAACTTGTCTAATGAATGAGGATGGGCCTTTATGTTAAAAAGGGAGGAGGATTTGGCTCTGATTTTATATGTAACCAGTTCATTAGTGAATATGTTCATGTAAGGATGACTCTTCCGTATATATCACAGTGAATATGCTCATTAAATAAATGCTTAGCTAATGAGGACTCCTTATATATCTTAGACGTGACAAATAAGAAATATTATTCCAGTCTTTGAAAACTTTGAGTGGATACTGTCATCTGAAGAATCAGAAAAAATAGGCTTGAAACACTGACTTGGTTATTTACATATAGGTAATTGTGAACAAGTTAGTTGTCTGTTCGTTATTTTCCCTTCATTAGAGGGGAGGGGATCAGATTAGATCATTTTTAAACTCTTCTTGCTCTAGCATAACTAAATATGTAAAATGTTTTTGTAGCTATTATCTATGATTTCTCACTTAGTATTTAAATATTTGTACTAGGTATTGTACAAAGTCACAAAAGTGAGATGATGAAGGTAGTTTTAAGCAACAGTTTTACCACATGTGTTTTATGGTTGTGGTAGGTTGGGCAGGTGAAATCCTTTACAACTAATTCAGTGGGGGAATCCACTGTGTTTTCAGAAAGAAGTTTTATCAGAACATGGTGTGAGTGCATTTCTACCTCCAAAAGCAGGGGTTAAAACCAGCCAAGTTTAACAATTTTGTCTTTCTGAGACAGAACAGGAAGAGGTGCAAGCTGAACACCATAGAATGAAAGAAAAAAAATGAATAGTCCTCTCTATCTACCTATCTATCTATCTGTATATATATATATATATATATATATATATATATATATATATTCAGACCTATTACATTTTTCCTATAAACTTCTGAGCCTTTTGTTGTTCCTTGTTATATGTATATTGCCTTGTTGAGAGTTTGTATTTTGTCTTGTTAACTTCAGTTTTACTGGTCATTTATTCTTGAATCTTGTGGGGAGTAGAGAAGTAATGTCTATCCACTGGCCATCTGGGATTCTACTTGCTGACTTTCTGATTCAGAAGCTTTTCCCAAAGTATGTGCACTCCACAGCTCAGCTCTGTGTGCCTCTTCCTCCTGGCCACCTGTTGTTCATAGCATTCACATGTAGCTATGTCAGTACCCATTTCCTCCCCAGCCTCACCAACGGTCAGAGGTTGGAGTGGAAGGCTGTCCTTTCCTGCTCCTCATGAGCTCTCAAGATTGTAAAGGCATCCTCTCCTGCCTCAACCTGGAACTTCAGAGTAGGACTCAAAGTGATGTGATACTAAGCAAAATACCAGCACCTTCTCTAAGAGCCTGAACAGCACATTTTGGGTAATTATCTATAAGGCAATCAGAGAGCATTCTATATATAACATGTGAACCAATACAATTTATATTTAACCCTTACATTACAATTTTTCTAAATTAAACTTATTGGCTGAAACCGGTTTGGCTCAGTGGATAGAGTGTCGGCCTGCGAACTGAAGGGTCCCAGGTTCGATTCCGGTCAAGGGCATGTACCTGGGTTGCGGGCACATCCCCAGTGGGAGATGTGCAGGAGGCAGCTGATCGATGTTTCTCTCTCATTGATGTTTCTAACTCTCTATCTCTCTCCCTTCCTTTCTGTGAAAAATCAATAAAATATATTTTTTTAAAAAAAATTAATTAATTAAACTTATTGGAGTGACATCTACACTAATAAAAGACAAACATGCAAATTGACCGTACCTTCCCTATGCCTTAAACCACACCCACCAATCAGAGCAACTGTATGCAAATTAACCCAACCAAGATGGCGGCCGGCAGCCACGGAGCTGGAGCGATCAGGAGGCTTGGTTGCCCCAATGATGGAGGAAGCCAAGCTTCCCACCTGCCGTGGCCCGGCTCTGAGCTCCACTCAAAGCAACAAAGTTTCAATCATAGAAGGTAAATAAACCCCAGATACCTGCTTTCAGCCAGTGTGGCCACGGAGCTGGAGCAAGCAGGAGGCTTCCCTCCTGCCCACCCTGGCCAGCTCTGAGCTCCTCTCAAGGCTACAAAACTTCAATTATAGAAGGTAAATAAATCCCAGAATAAAAAAAAAAGAAAAAAAGGAGAGGCTGGGAGCTTCCGTCGCCGGGGGGCTTGGCCAGCCTGAAAATGGCCCTCAGCCCTTCACCCAGACTGGCCAGGCACCCCAGTGGGGACCCCCCACCCTAAAGGGGGTGTGGCCAGCCTTAAAACAGCCATCAGCCCCTCACCCAGGCTGGCCAAACCTTCATGGGGTGAGGGTCCCCACTCGGGGGGGGGCTTGACCAGCCTGAAAACAGCCATCATCCCCTCACCCAGGCTGGCCAGGCACCCCAGTGGGGACCCCCACCCTGAAGGGGATGTGACCAGCTGCAAACAGCCATCATCCCCTCACCCAGGCTGGCCAGGCACCCTAGTGGGGACCCCCACCCTGAAGGGGTGTGACCAGCCTGCAAACACCCATATGCCCCTCATCCAGGCTGGCCAGACACCCCAGCGGGACCCCCATCCTGATCCGGGACACCCTTCAGGGCAAACCAGCCAGCCCCCACCTGTGCACCAGGCCTCTATCCTATATAATAAAAGGGTAATATGCAAACTGACCCTAACAGCAAAACGACTGGGAATGACTGGTCACTATGACACACTGACCACCAGGGGGCAGACGCTCAATGCAGGAGCTGCCACTTGATGGTCAGTGCACTCCCACAGGGGGAGCTCTGCTCAGCCACAAGCCAGGCTGATGGCTCCCAGTACAGCGGTGGTGGTAGGAGCCTCTCCTGCCTCCTCAGCAGCGCTAAGGATGTCCGACTGCAGCTTAGGCCTGCTCCCCGCTGGCAAGTGGACATCCCCCGAGGACTCCTGGGCTGCCAGAGTGATGTCTGACTGCCAGCTTAGGCCCAATTCCCCAGGGAGCGGGCCTAAACCATCAGGTAGTCTTCCCCCAAGGGGTCCCATACTCTGAGAGAGCACAGGCCAGGCTGAGGACCCCCCCCCTCGAGTGCACAAATTTCTGTGCACCGGGCCTCTAGTTGGTTAATAAGAGTATAAGTCTCAAGTATTTGCAGTGACATACATTAAATGAAATACTTATATTCTTATATTTAATCATTTGTTCTAGACTTTTTTATTATAACTATATTGATGAATGTCTCTAAAATTCTTCCATTATATTGATGGTTTAGATATGTTTTATCATTGTAGAGGTAATATAATCATATTTATATTTTTGTAGAACATTATTCAGTCATGACTTAGCAGCGGGATACTATTAATAGAATTCTTGTCTGAGGAATATATTTTATATAGATATCATAAATATAAATAAGCATAAGATTTACTATACCCTTTTCTAGACATTAATAAATATTGTATATGCCCAATCTATAATAATACAAGCATAATATGCTAATTAGACTGGACATCCTTCTGGATGACCTTACGGACGAAGCCAGGACTGCGAGGGAAGCCCAGGTCCCAGGTGCCTGCTGCAGGCTGGAGGCTGGAGGAAGCCTGGGTCCCGGTAGCCTGCCAGCGACTGGAGGCAAGCCTGGGCCTGTGTGCCAGAGTGAAGCCGGTGTTGGCAGCCAGGGGAAGGAAGGCCTACTCTTGCACGAATTTCATGCATGGAGTCTCTAGTCTATCCTATATAATAAAAGGCTAATATGCAAATCGACCGAATGGTAGAATGACCGGTCACTATGACATGCACTGACCACCAGGAGGTAGACGCTCAATGCAGGAGGTGCCCCCTGGTTTTCAGTGTTCTCCCACAGGGGGAGTGCCACTCAGCCAGAAGACCTGAGCTGTGCTCATGGCTGGTGAGTGCAGTGGCGGTGGCGGAAGCCTCTCCCACCTCCATGGCAGTGCTAAGGATGTCTGACTGATGGCTTAGGTCCACTCGTGGGGAGTGGGCCTAAGCCATCAGTCAGACATCCCTAGAGAGCTCCTGGACTGCGAGAGGGAGCAGGTCAGGCTGAGGGACCCCCCCCCCCCCACAACTGAGTGCACAAATTTTTTTCACCGGGCCTCTAGTAATACAGCATATAAGAACTTAAGAATTAATATTATGGGCATTTATAGTTATTCTTTGTTACTTATGTCAAAATAATGGTAAATACTCTTTTCAAAGTTGTTTGATGACATGACTTTAACAATACACTCACTGCTTTTTAAAAGAAAAAAAAATCAGTGATGACAACTAGAGTTATAATATTTCATCATTTTAGTATAATAAAATATAATAATGTTTTATATTTATAACTTAATAGAATTATTTCCAAATGGGAAACAATGCTATAGTGTGCTAGATAAATTTGGAGTAGCATTTATGATCCGAAAAGAATGTGAAATGTCCAGTTGCTCCTGAGGCTTATGGGACCATATTTCAGGACAGATGTGTTTATAGCAGTGCCATGGGCCTCCTGTGGCTGTGTGGACCACCAAATAAGAAGATGAAACCCAACCAAGCAAGGTGTGGTGTTTCTAGAGTCATTGCTATGGTTTTCATTGGCTCAGTAATTGCGGAGGGTCAGCTACTACAGCCAGAGAAGGTGATAGCTTTAGGAAAGTAGAAGTTTATGGGAGAGCTAAATGCATGGCTTATGTGTTTCTTATATGCATTAGACATTGCATAATAAGATAATGTAAGAAACTCTTTTTACTAAATGAATAGGTAATGAATGGTATTACTATCTTAATTTCACTTCTTGATTACTACTGGTTATAAACATTTTTCACATGTTCATTTTAATGTGAATTGCTATTGATGCCATTTGTCCATTTTCAGTGTGTATAGTGTTTATTTTTAGTTTTCAGAAATTATTTATTAATAATTATACTAACCCTTACACTATCTTACTGGTAGAAAAAATGTGTTTTTGTCCAAGTAATAGGATTGTATAAAACCAAAACCCATTCTGGACTTTTATCTTTGAAATTTTTTAATGATTTGTTTTTCAAATTTTCTTTTTTATGATTATAAACTAAATGTCATCAGTGGAAAAAAAGAAATCCAAAACCTAAATTTGAAAAACCTTAACATATAGAGATTATTTTAACTTCACTTTCTAATTAAGTTATTAACATTTTAGTGCATGTCCTTCATGAATATAAATGTACATATTATATGTATAAATTTATATATGTCAATACGTAAATATATCAGTACATTCATAAACACATGGCTTTATTAGAAGGGTATTACTTCTCTGCCTTATAGAACACATTTTTCCCAGTAAATATAGTTTTACACCATTATTTCAAAGTATTTGAATGGTATGTTATTATATACATATGCTAATTATTTATTCAAAAAATATTTATTATGACACTAATAGTGGCCCAGCTGGCATGGTGAAGTGGTTGAGTGTCAACATATGAACCAGGAGGTCATGTTTGATTCCTGGTCAGGGCACATGCCCGGATTGTGGGCTCGATCCCCAGTGTGGGCCATGCAGGAGGCAGCCCTCTCCCTCTACCTTCCTCTCTGAAATCAATTGATGTTTCTATTTCCCACTCCCTCTACCTTCCTCTCTGAAATCAGTTTTCTTTAAAATACCCTAATAATGCTGTCGAGGAGCACTGGGAATAAAGCAACATACAAAACTCCTACAAAGGTGAAGTTGGAATGCTATTGGAGAAAATGTACAGTAAACAAATAAATATTGTATATAATATAAGTACTAGGAAGGAAAAAAGGAAGATGATAGAAAGTAGTAGGTTGGCATGAGGGGATGAGGTACTTTAGGAAGGCCTTTTCAAGGAGCAGGAACCTCACTGAAGTATGGGATCCCCCATGCCAATATTTAGGGCAAAATCATTTTAGGCAGAGAAAGAACAAGGTGTACCTTTAAAAAAAATAAAAACAATTTGACATTGATTAACATTTAGATTACCTCCAGCTATTTAAAAATTTAAATAAAATGTTAAACAAGTTTGGAGAGACCATTCTTCTTAAAGATTTTCTAAATTTTTACATGTATTCTAACTGTTCTCCTTAATTTTCAAACTTATTTTTCCACTGTTGTATGTCTTCATAACCATACTGATAGGAAGATGTGAAAGTGTATATGAAAGGATGTCAATCTAATGCCATTATATTCCATGGGTTCTAATTTATATTTTTTAAAAGAAAAACAAAAGTTTAAGAAAGAAAAAAATGGTGTAAGTATATTAGAATATAGAATGTTTAGAGGGGAATTTTTATAAGTAATACAAAATAATCAAAATGACTTGCCATTACTTGTACTGCTACTTAATACTTTCTGTTTATGCCATTTTAACCCCATGGGACTTTTAGTAAAATCACTTAAGAATAAGGACTTCAACACATAAAGTTTTGTGTTTCTTTCAATCTCCTTCAGGTTGCTGATGTCAAGTCTTTCTCAGGTCCTTTTAATGTCCTGCCTGTGAAGACAAAATGGAGTAACATTGGCTTTCATATCCTTCTGTTTGACTTGGAAAACCTTGTTGAACTTCTGCTGTCAACGCCAGCCTGCGACAATGACCCTTCCAATTCATTCTATGGCAGTGAGATCCTGAGAAGAGCCAAAAGTACAGTTGAGAAGAAAACATTGACGCTGAAAAGAAATAAAACTGCCTGTGGTTCTCTCTCAGCAGAGGCACAAGCCAAGCCTGTGAGTGAAGCCCCAGAACAAGGAGATAATTCCATCGTGGTCTTAGAAGAATATGATGGAATTAAAAGGCAGAAGAAAATGAAGAGCTCCAAAAAGACACACCCTAAGCCATCAAGAAAATTTGATGCCAACCTCATAATAGATGCAGCCAAATTGCTCCTATCTTGCCTTTTGCCGTGGGGAGTGGATAAAGAATTAGATAACCTCTGCATTAAGCATCTCAATATTTTGAAGCTTCAGGGTCCCGTGTCTTTAGGACTTGCTTCAAATGAAGATCACTTCTCACTGATGCTGCCAGGTTGGGATTTATGCAATGCCGAAGTGAAGAAAGACTACTCAAAAGTCAATTTGTTTTCCAGAAAAGTGTTGGAATTGTCAAACAAATACACATCCACTCTTTCAAATCAAGCTGGGATGCCAAGAGGGCTGGAAAATAATTGTGACGCTTTGCATGAGTCAAACACTATAATTTATTTATTGAGAAGACTATTTTTAGTTAACAAATTAGTTAACATGCCTGTAGACTTGGCATATGGAATTGATAGGTAAGGCATTCCTAGAGATTTTGACTATTCTTATTTGGGATATTTTAAAAATTATCATTATTTGTTGTATTCAACTCTTTAGCCTTTCTCCTTCTTTTCTTCATTTACACGAAGAATGAATATGCAACAACTCCTTTAGCTCCAAACACATTTAAAAAAACCTTTCTTTTAATTTTTGGGTTTGGAGGATAATTTGAGCAATAAATTTGTTTTAAAATATATTTGTTCAACAAATAACCTTTGTTCTCATAATATGTGCCAGGAAAATCAGAGTGCTAGATGCTGAATGATTCAATAAATAGATGATATATACTTACATACATACAAACAACCTTGAAATACATTGCTGTTGCTATGAATTAAATATGAACAAAGAACATTTAAGTAATCGCCTATAATGACATGTTTTATATATCACTAGAGGCCCGATGCACAAAATTTGTGCAAGGGGTTTGGCTCTGGCCCCCACCTGCTGTCGCAGCCAGGGGCCTCTGCCGTGGCCCCCACCCGCTATGGCTTTGTCCAGAAGGAATGACGTCCAGAAGGATGTCTGGTCTAATTAGCATATTACACTTTTATTATTATAGATAAGGAGAGGAAAAATTTGAAAATTTAATTCCTCAAATCCCACCATTTAATGTATACTTTGGCATTTTAAAATAGAAGAGACCATCAGTAATTAATTTGTAGAAAGTACAGTTTAGTAATAATAACTGTTGGGTTTTTTTAGTGCTTCGTATCTGCTGGTCACCATGGAAGCCCTTTACATACATGATTTTATTTAGAATTCACAGCAAGCTGTGCTATAGGCCCTATTATTTTGCTCATTGTATAGGTGATGACATTAAGGCTTATGAAGAGAAGATACCAACCCCAAGATTAATTCAGCTTCTTGGAGTCTGATTCAAGGCTGAGTACCAGTCTCATTCCAAAGCCTGATTAATCACTCACTTTGACTCTGAATGTCTACCCTCTCCCACTGCTAAAATGCAATGCAGTTTTTCATAGTCTGATATTAGAAGATTTAATTCAATCATCAGCCTATAGGGGAAATAAACATAAATTTCTCATTTGGGTATGAGCTCATTTAAATGATAAAAATAATGCACCTGAAATACATAGAAAACATTGAAGTAAAATAAAATAAAATAAACTAGAAAAAAACATTTGTAATACAGGTGTTTTAGGTGGTCTGTGTAAAGAGAATAATTAGTGTGAGATAAAACCATCTAGGAAGCCGTTCCAGAAGAGATGCTGTTTGATCTACCCAGTACGTGGTGGTAAATGGTCCTTGACATTTATGTTCTTTGATAAGAGCTCAATTCAACAAATACCTGTGCCAGGCACTGTATAATGGCCAGAGTTCCTGCCCTCAGTGGACTTACAGTCTGGTAGCAAAGCAAGTCCCTATGGATTATGCAGAATTCAGTATTATACTTCCTTCCATTATAATGCTTTTGTGCTACTGGGTTTTCCATGTTCTGTTCATAGCCCTAACAATGAGAAAACAGATCGGTAAATTTTAGTTCTTTACTATCCTCTATTTCTTCTACTTATTTATTTATTTTTAAAAATTCAGATAGGCTTCATTTACTTTTCTTTCTATTACTAAGAAAATTACATAGTACCTAAAGTCTGGTTAAAAATAAAATGCAGGCAGCCAGGAGCCCGAAAACCCAGGAATTCATCCTGATTTTATTGTTAACTAGCCATGTGCCTTTGTACTAGCCACTTAACCCTCTGGGCCTTGCTTTCCCCATTTTAAAATGAGGCGGGTGGGATAGGTGATCGTTAAGGTTTCTTCAAAGTATTAAAAACTTGGGCTGCTACAAAAGTATATTTGTTTGCCTAATTGTGATCCCACAGAGCAGGTGAGGGACTTAGTTATTGTTTGTCAGAGATGTTTATTCTGAGTTTGTTTCTGATTACCAAGTACAGAGTACAGGATGTGCCTCAAGCCCACTGGGGGAGATGATAGACTGGCACTAGGCCTTCCCTTAAAATCGGTAGCACAGCCCTGGACAAGTGGCTAAGGTGGAGCATCATCCCATACACTGAAAGGTTGTGAGTTTGATCCCCGGCCAGCACATGTACAGGAGGCAGCTGATCCATGTTTCTCTCTATCTCTCTCTCTAAAATCAATTTAAAAAGCCATATCCTCAGGTAAAGATTAAAAAAAAAATTGTTAGCACACATTAGCAAATTCTTTATAGAATTCTTAATTTAAACATTATCCAATGGAGGTGTCAGGATTAGAGACTGCTACCCTCAATCAGTCGCTTCAGATTTGATATTTTGTTAGAGACTGCATGTCCTTTGTCAGGAAATCAAAATAATGTGCATTAGATGTGTCACCAGATCCTTCCAACAAGTTTGACCATTTCACTAACATTTCCCTGTGGTTGTGAAGGTTGAGAAGTCCTTGTCTGCTTAACAATCGGGTGCATGATGTAGCTGGATTTTAAGGAAACAGCTAACTGCCTCTGAGCACACACTTGGGCAGTCTCTGAAAGCTGCTGAGTCACCGCATTGGAGCACAGCCTGCCTTCCTCACATCCCCACGGCACCTGGGGAGAAATCTTTGGCTGATGTCAACATAGTAGGATTAAAAATAAATGTTTATTTTGCATTAGCCACAAATTGCAAGACCTAAATTAGCAAGACCCCTTCTGTAAAAGTAGATCACAAGACAATACTAATAAACTAAAATTCAGAATTCAATTGGGATTAAGGTGTTAGGTAGGAGAAATATGAGGGAATACGATTCATCAAAGAGATTAATGTGTAAGACATTGCTAAAAATAATTTGTGTTCACTTCCCAAATTTGTTAAATTGGTCATACAGTCATATGTTTCATTTATTTAATCTATTTTTCAAAATATTTTTATATATTTACAATAATATACTTTAAATCTTTTTTTTTTTAATAGCTCTTTCAAAATGGATTCTGTGCATAACAAAGTGAAAAGTCCTGGGAATGATATTTTGCATATTTCAAGCTTCTACAGTTACTTACGAAATGGTAAAGTTACAAATATAGTCTGTTTTGTTTTTATTTCTATGACATAAAATAACTAGTATTTCTATAACTGAATAGCACTCTACAATTTAGAATAAGCAATGTGTCTTCATTATATTATTTAGTCTACATTTCACATGGTTATATTTTTGTATTCTGCCAATATTGAAATATATGTGAACATTTTTAAAAGTATATCTTTTTTTTAAAATTAGCCTTATGCATGTCTTCTTTTTAAAATACTATTGTATTTTTTTATTGATTTCAGAGAGTAAGGGAGAGGGAGAGAGAGATAGAAACATCAATGATGAGAGAGAATCATTGATTGGCTGCCTCCTGCATGCCCCCTACTGGGGATCAAGCCCGCAACCTGGGCATGTGCCCTTGACTGGAATCAAACTCGGGACCCTTCAGTCCAAAGGCCGACGCTCTATCCACTGAGCAAACCAGCTAGGGCACATCAATATCTTTATTACCACATAAGTGATTATTACACTAGAGAATGTTAGAGCTATTTCAGAAGTCATATAATGGTCCTTGAAATCTGTGACAGTCTTGTTCTTTAGATTCATCCAAAAACCTGCTTCTTCACATCTTTGACATCTCAGTAAGTGGCAATTCTATCCTTCCAGTTGTTAAGGCCAAAAACTTTGAGGCCATTTTGATGTTTCCCTTGTCTCACACTCCAGATCTAATCTTTTAGTAATCACCTTGGTTCTACCTTCAGAATATATCCCAGGTTTTGACTGCTTCTCTCCACTACAGAACCACCCTTCGTGATCCTTAATCACCTCTTGCCTTGATGACTACAGAGGCCTCCTAACCACCCCTCTGCTCCTATTTTTCATTCCTACATTCTATTCCCAACCAGGCAACCAGAGTGACCTATCAGAAACAAAGTCAGAACCTCATGTTTCTGCTTAAAAACCTTTCAGTGGCTTCTGTGTCACTGTGAATAAAAGCCACAGTGTTTAGGATAACTCACAAGACCCTATATATAGAAAAACCTATATAACCTGGCTTTTCTGCCTACATCATTGCTCACACTCCCAACTGACCTCATCTCTTTATACTCATTTCCTGCTTCCCATAGTCCAGCTACACTGGTCTTTTTACTCAGACCCAAACATGACAGGCAGGTCTAAGGGCCTTTGTATTGGCTGTTTCCTCTGCCTGGAATTCTTTCCCCAGATTCCAGAGGTCAGTCTGCTGCCCCTCACCTCCACCACACATCCTTCAGTTCTTGCTCAAATGCCATTTCATTGAAGGTGTCATCCTTTCTCCAAGCAACTCTACCCCTTTCCCTGTTTTACTGTTTTCCACAATCCTTTTCACTACCTGACATACTATATATCATTTTTTAAATTTGTCATCCATATCTGGCTAGTAAAATGTAAGTTCCATAGGTTTTCCTTTTCTTTTTGTGACAGCTTTATGCACTGCTATGTTCCCAGTTCCTAGAGCAATGCCTGCAAAGAATTAGGTAAATATGCTTGAATTAATGGATGAATAGTTAAAAGGACAGTGGTTTTGGAGATAGCTAAGGTTCAAGATCCAGTTCTGCCACTTACTGTTTCTGTAACTTTACTTCTTCAAAAGCTGTATTTACTGCATTTGTAAAGTTGGAATAATAGTGTGCATGTTGCCTCCAAAGTCATATAGTATATTATTGCTACATTGGAATGGCCTGAACAGCAACACATGCGGACCCTCATAGGGCTACTGAAAAGAATATTTGGGATATTTTAGAGTGGGAGTTTATTAATAGCTTCAGTTACTGAGTGACTGGTATTTTGAAAGAATTATGCTAATAATTTTGCATATATTATCTCAATTAATATATAAAGGACACTATATAGTAGAAGGAACTATCTCTGTTTTACCCTTAGAGAAACTGGAGGTCAGGGAACTTAGATGACTTACTTATCGTCATAAGCACAGGGGCCAGATTCTAGTCCAACTCTGTCTGATTCCAAATCCCTTGCTCTTTCCAGTATGTCAGGCCACTTCTCACATCTAAGGTTACTAGTAATGTTCTCCCTATATGGCCCCATTCTGGGTTGCCTATTTTTTTCCTTCGGTAGTGGTTCTTGTTAGGGTATTTATTCTTGTTTTCATTTTTTTTATTAGACTAGGAAATGGATTAGAATTTGAGGCATAACATAGGTGGTTTCTGCAGAGACCAAGAGACTTGCTAACCAGAGCCAGGGAGCCCCAGACTTTCCTGTGGCTGCCGAAACAACACAGCCCGAGCAACTAGTGCTATTTCTGATGCATCCCTGATGTTTGGAGTTGGCCTTTATAGCATTTACAACCCAGTTAGGTAATAAGGAAATGTTGTTGTGTGTCTTAATAATTGAAAGATGAAAGGTAGAGGGAAAGGAGGGATTTTCTTCGTGTTATTAATTCTATAATCAACGCCTGAAGAATACAGTTACACTGTGGCACTCATTCTAAAGGGTTGATAGGAACCAATACCCACTTCTGTCAGCAAGAATGGTGACTAGGTAATAGTGGTAAACCTGGGATGTTTTCTTTTTATCTATCCCCCTTCAGTTGCAATTAATTCTTTAACTCACTGACATTGCCAAGAAAAGTTGGCTCTCATTTCCACCTCATATTAAAATTTAATGTCACATTAAAGTGCACTGTGAAGTACCCCCTGATGCCAGTAAGCAGTTACAGTTGAGACCAATACTTCGCTTTGATGGTAGAGTCACAAGGTCAACAAAAGGAGAGAGATCAAAAAAGTGTCCTCTTACCTGCTGTGCTCATGAAGAAATGGAAAATATGACTTCAAAATCATAGTGCTCTCTCTACTTGCATGTTTTATGCCCTGATCTTGGTCATTTCAAATTCACATTATATGTTCCATCAGGAAAAATAATAATATTAATGAGTTATAAGTTTCTTATGTATATATTTCTTTCATGTTCTCAATTTATATTTTATTTAATACCTTCTAGCACATTTCCCTTGATCACCGATGTAATGCACACATACATATATGTATTAATATTTAAAATGGTGATTTAATGAAATACATGTTAGACTAGTACTAATTTTAAAAGTTGATAGCAGGATTTCAGACCTATATAATACATTTATTTAAATAGACAATCATAGTCATTTTTCTCTTCAGCGCAAGCCCTCGTTGTTTTTATCTCATTCAGGGATCTGGTACCTAGATAATATATTTTACCCTTCAGAAAGCCTTAATTCATCGATTTTTCACTTAGATGATAATATGTACATTTTCAATTAATGAAAAGGTACTTATTAAGTGCTTTTTGTGTAGGAAACTGCTGGACACTCTATAGATCAATTTAAATAAACCAAGCCCTAGCTCACTCTTAAAATTTCACACTGAACATTAAGGCAAATGGATAGAAAGGAGACTCAAGAGGGCAGCCTTAAAAGAAACAATACATAACAAAATGAGGCAAATTAAAACCGAAGTGCTGTACCTATTGATCAGAGTAGCAGAGCTGGGTGAGGACAAATCAAGAGAAGTCTTTTATATGATTTCTGCATGATAGATGCAATGTACAATTTCAGGAACTGTTTGCATTAAGAAGGAATTATAAAATTTGGTGACCTGTTTGGGTGGGAATATTAGTAGTCATTGCATTTTGTTGGCAAAAAAGGGTACAAAGATGGGTTTAAGGTATAAAGATGAATTTGATTTAACAAAGATATGTATTAGTATAATTATTATAAATACATAAATTAATGAGTGGTTTTTGACTCTCACTGTACATGAAAATCATCTGAGGTACTTTTTCAGAGTATTAATGCCTGACCCACTGTCATCCTGAGACCTATTAAATCAGAATCTCTGTAAAGCTGACCCTGGGCTCCGGTGTTTATGAAAAAAAGTCTCCCCAAGTGATTCTACTGTCAGCAGCTGGAGTTGAGGACCATTGAGTGCATCCATTTTGAATACTTTCAATATATAAAATGTGTTCTGTATATTTCTAGGCAAGAATGAACCCCATCTACCTGAAGCTGACGTTTCTCTTTTGAAGCTAATTTCCTGTTGGAGAGACCAGTCTGTGCAGGTATGACACAGCTCATGTTCTTGATTATGGAAGACTTTATTGATGCTATGGTTCATGCAACCTCCCCTTTGCTTGAAAGTACGTGAGTAGGTATGCTTGTCCTCACCCAATGTCCTCCCAGGGCATTTCATTCAACGGGACTAATGCAGAGAATAATAATGAGGGGGAAAGTGGGAAATAATATATACGAGGGTGCACCAAGTTAGGGGGGTCTGAATGGAGGGAGCTAAGGAAGGGATGTTCATGGTATCAGTAACTTACTACTCATTGAAATTTCAGTTTGTGGCACAGTTGTCTATTTTTCTTTTTATTTCAAAATGTCCCTAGGCTTAGGAATTTGTTAAGTGTAATTAGAAATTCTTTTTCTATCCTGAGAGTACTTCATTTGGGAGCTAATTTAGAGGGCTGGTTTCCATGTCCAACTGAAGTCTTTTCTTTTTTCCGTCCCTTTTTTTAGGTCCTAAAAGTAAGTGGATAGTTTAGTACATACAAAAAATATCTGTGCATTGATTAGATGAGTACTTATTGGAACTTTGTTCTTCTTCATGAGCTTAAGGCATAGCAAATTTGCAAGACAAGAATAGCAGTAAAGACAATTAAAAATGACTATTTTGGGTACAGGGAACAAAAGAAAATTAACTCAGAACGAACTGTGGGGGTTGACACTATAAAACCAAGTAAACTCAACTGGAATGGTTATTGAAACTTGGCCATGGGGGGTTACCATGGCCAACAAGTTTCTATATGATTTTCCCTTCGCCTAACCTCTTTGCTTATCATTCTCCTTCCTATTTTTGTCATACTGAGCATCTTTATATTTCCAGAACATACAAAGCTCATTTCCGCCTTAGGTCATTACTGTTCTCTTGAGCTGGAATTTTCATTTTTCCATTCATCATTTGCTCAAAAGTCAACTTCTTACAGAGGTCTACCCTGATTACTCCATCTAATAGTGCCACCTCCCCCTCACTGACCCCATGCCTCCAGCCACCATCACATTACCCAGTTTTCTCTTCTTTTTGTATGTGTGTTTGCTGTTTTTAATGGAAATTATACCTGCATTTGTTAATATATTTTTTATTATTTCAGAGTAGAAAGGAGAGGGAGAGGGTGAGAGAGATAGAAACACCAATGATGAAAGAGAATCATTGATCAGCTGCCTCCTACACACCCCACACTGGGGATGGAGCCTGCAACCTGGGCGTGCGCACTGATCGGGAATGGAACTGTGTCCTCATGGTTCATAGGTCAATGCTCTGTCACTGAGCCACGCTGACCAGGCTACACCTTTATTTTTTGCTAGCTTATCTTCTGTTCCCTCGCTGTTATAGCAGCTTGCTGAGAGCAGGGGCTTGGTCTCACTCACGGCTCTTTGACCAGTGCCCAGAAAAGCAGTAGTGACAGCAGCCAGTCAATAAGTAATGAATGAATGAATGAATGAATGGCTATGCAAAACCTTCTGTGATAACCAAATGGACATCAGTACATGTTGACTAGCAGCATATTATCAATAAAGGAGTCTATCTGTTAAAGGTATGATTTTTTTTCCCTAGTAGCCAACTAATTCCACAATGGGGAAAAATCCTTAAGAAAATTAATTCAACAGACCATTTATCCTGAATTGCTCTAACTAAAGATCTTTTGTAGTTGTTAAATTGACTTTCAGGTAAGTTTTAATGTGGTTTGGACATACTTGGACTAGTGGATCATTAAGGTTCTATGATACTATGACTTTGTGCAAAATGCTGGGAGCAGGTAAAAATATTACCAGAGCATTTATGACTCACACTACAGGAAGTCCAAGCTTCACAGTTTGCCTTTCATCTCTGCCACGAGCCTGATGAATGACTCTGGAAGATAGGGTTAACTTGACTATTTTCCTCATGCGTAAAGTGGGAATGAGAATTTTTGCAAGTATCCATTTAAATGCTTCATTAAGCAGTCCTCAAATTACTAACAAAGCTGTTTATTTAAGCAGTTTGTCACATCATGTTAACTTGAATCTACTTTTCAATGTATTTTAGAAGCACTAGGTGGGAATGGAATGCTTTTGTAAAATAGAGCAAAATCCTTCTTCAGAAGTTGAATGGGGGAGGGTACCTTTAAGGGAGCAAGTAAGAAGGAATATATTTTTCAGATGAATAAGTTTGTCTGGAAATTGTCTCTTTTGCTTCTCAAACAAGAAACATACCCATATTTTATCCCTGCTATCTATAAAATTTATCTTATTGGAATAAGGGCTGGAAAAGCAGCAGCAAGGATTTGGGGTTGCTAATTTGCATGTTTCTGAAGCTGCACTAACATACTTTGGATTTTCTAATCGAACTCTAGTGAGTGAAATATGACATCAGCACCTCTAAGGCAGAGGTGTTGTGGCTTTTTTCAGGAGATGCTGCAAAGACCAGTGTGAGCCAGGTATTGGGAAAATGCTTCTATACCAGAAAATCCGGACATTGGAACTATAAGCAGGCCTTGGGGGCTCTTATGAGTCTATAACATTCTGTGCTATTTCACGGTCTTAGTAAAAAAAACACACATTAAATTTTTTAGTTTGCCTATGGCACTGTAATACTTCTAGTAATAATTACCAGTATATGGCCCAGATTTGTGGCTATCTCTTTCCAGCTAATGGATTAGTGAACCTTTTTTTAAATCACTGCACAGTCCCTCATAAGAGTTTAATACTTTGTATATCTATTTCCAGAGAAACTTGCATTCAGAAGACAGCTTGATACCCATAGTGCTTCCAATTCTAGATCTTTATTAAAATCACAAATGCTGTATAAATTTTACATTTTGGGGCATAAATTTTATCCCTATAATCTATAAAATTTATCTGCTATATTTACATAGTAGAGAAACTGAAGTGTTGGTAGTTAGAAAGTATCAATAAATTCTACTTTGCAAATTTTATGTTTTTAAAGTGTTCAGGATCTATTTCAATTCCATTAGTATTTATTTAGTGCCCACTGTATACCAGATACAGTGATAATGTTATTTTAACCTGCTTATAAGCTGTACAGTTTCTCTGAATTGGAACCATGCTTTATTGATTTCACACTGAGCATAAAGTATATATTTTGAGTTTGTCTCCAGCTGGGTATGCCATTCAATATTCACTTTTAAGTTTTGTGGCTCTGAGTATCCTATTCATTATGATTAGTATGTTTCATTTTGTTATTTTTACTTCCTCTTGTTTTCAATGATACTATTAATTATTCTTTTAATATGTATTAATAGTGAAAAATATGTCAAAAACCCCAAAATTCAACAGTTAAAAAATATGGTCATGATATATAAACCCAATAATTAGAAATGTTAGATGAAATTACATAAATCCCTATAGGTTTTAAGAAAGAATATTGATCCTGGTCGTTATAGACTTTTGTATCCACTGGGATAGAGGACTTTCTAAGTCACAGTTGTGGGTGTTCCTAGAGATGACAATGATCCCGGTGAGAGGCAGCCATCCTTCCCTGGGGCATATGGCCAAACTGCTCATTCGGAGGGGTAGGCCATAATCTGGATGGACCATGGGTCTGAGGATGTCCTCCAATAGTCTTCTGAATTACAGTTATGGACAGAAGAAAGTTCCGTACAGGATCCTGTGATTGGAAGCTCTCATTCTAGACTCTCTCGGTATCAGAGACTTTGTTTTATAAGTGAGGACGTAAAGTCCTAGAGTAGTACTGGCACTTGTCAAAGGTTGCATTTGTAGTTACTGTCATAGTTGGATCAGAAGCCCAGGCTTTCTCATTTCTTATTTAGAGCTCTTTTTACCACATCATCCACATCTTATAATCAGTGCTGTCAAATAAAATGTGTGACAAAATTAAAATAAAATTCATTGATGTGAAATTGTTCATGAATAATTAATATAGTTTGGTCCACTATATGATACACATAAATAAGAATGGATCACCTATATTGTTATACAGGGTGTATGCTAGTAAACATTATTTAAAATAGTTAATAAAGATCACATATTATAACATGTAGATATTAATATCATGATTCACTAGTATCTTGATTTGTAGAACTGTTAGATTCATGGTATGCAATAACTGACACAGTGTTGAGAATCTCATCACGTGATATGCATGAGTGAGCATTGTGTACCTGTACTGTGGCAGGCAGTACTACAGCGTTGGTAGACATGGTATAGTAAAATCACTTCATTCATTATCCTTTTTTTCACAAGCTAACCAAGCATTTGAGTGTGAGCATTTGAATGAACAAGAACAGAGAAATGATCAGTCATCAGGAAGCCTCTGATACTTTTAGGAAGCTTCCCATATTGGAAGGTCAAGGGCCCAGGTCCTTCTGCCACAGTAGCTTAATAAGTATCTGCCATCAGCAACAGCTCTCTGAGTGTCCCTGGAGCCTGAAAGTCTCATACGCTGTCATGCCACATAAAAGAGACTAAATAAATATTTAGATGAATACATGTTCTGTTTTTGGCCTCAGCCTCTCTCCATCACCCTCGTGTTGCCCCAAAGCCCACGCCCAGGCATCGTAAGAGTAGGCTGGGGATAATGCAGAGGGGGCAGTGGCAATTGTGGAACCTGAGTCATTGGAGGACAGGGTTTAGAGGAGAAAGGAGCAGGCATGGGTGGTGGCTATATGAAAGGTTTAACTGTCAACCAGAGAAGGATAATAGGAAGGTGTTCCAAGTTCACCTAGATCAGCAGTGCCCTTCCTTTTCCCCTCACTTATTCAGGACTTGGCTTTCCTTGAACTTGACCTAACTCCTAGACTTTATCTCATTCCTTTCCAGAAAGAGGCTAAGGTACACCAGCTTTTTTACTCAAGGGTAGGAGGGGAGAACCTTGGCACAAGATATGCAACAAGGACAGAGGAGCAAAGCTCAGAAGACCTGTCTACCAAGCCTGTGTAGAACTTGGGATGTCATATACCAGATTGTTTATTTTAAAAATAAAGATAGTGGGTTAGATGCCATGTGACAAGTATTCCCCCATCCCCTCCAGTCACCCACAGGTCCTGGAGTGGGCATGTACAATAATGGGAAATTGTGCCTTGCAGTATTTTGATCTATATAAAGCCACATGCACATACACAGAGTTTAGTAAGAGTTATTATTAAAGTCTTGTCTTTAACTTTTCTATATTAAGCCTAGTTTAAATCATGTGTTTTTAGCTAAATAGTGCTTTCGAGCTAGACATCGTGTGAGGAAATACACTTGTCTTTAAGAGCATTGTGACATATTCAAATTAATTTCCTTTATTTTCCAGCAAATGTTAAAATATCTTAAGAGAAGGAATTCAGAACTCCTTTCAAATTTCCTGTATAGCATTTTGCATTTATGAAAGATCAGTGTGATGGTGTGGGTGCCAGTTCTCAGTATCTGCATTTTAATTATTTCAGATGTTAATCCTAGTGGAATGGAACATTGCAATTTATGTGAAACCTTCCTAATCGAAATTTCAGGCTTTGGGTTTTTTGCAAAACAGATTATTATTATTTGTAATAATACTAAATATAATTTGTATGGAAACACAAACTCAACAGGTAACTGAAGCAATACAAGCTGTTCTCTTGGCGGAAGTTCAACAGCACATGAAGACGCTGAGAAGGACACCAGCCAACAGTGAACCAGCGTCCATGACTGAGAATGATAACTACCAGATGATGCAGACCAGGCCAAAGATGGAATGCACGGAGGAGCTAGAGTTACAGTGTATTACAGGCAGTTTGTCTCTGCAAAGTAAGTGCAACATTTATTGGCATGCTCTTTCCTCAGGATTTTTTCTACTACTTAGAACTTCTTGAGCATATGAGCTCACAGTATATCATTTCTGCAAAATCCAAGCCAAGTGCCCTGTATCTGACCTGTTCTGCCATCGATCTCCTCTTATAATTGTCAGATTTTTAAAGAACTTCTAAATTCTATTATAATAAGTAAATATTTCTCCAAAACAAAAACCTGTTATCATTTATAAAAAATGTTTTGAAATTAAGTGATTAAAATGAAAACTGGCCCTAACCGGTTTGGCTCAGTGGATAGAGCATCGGCCTGAAGGGTCCCAGGTTCAATTCTGGTCAAGGGCATGTACCTTGGTTGCAGGCACATCTCTAGTGGGGGGGCGTGCAGGAGGCAGCTGATCGATGTTTCTCTCTCATTGATGTTTCTACCTCTCTATCCTTCTCCCTTCCTCTCTGTAAAAAATCAATAAAATGTATTTTTTTTTAAAATGAAAACAGGATGAACAGTAATAGCTTAATGGGATATACAGTATAAGAATACTTCATCATAATGGTCTTAAGTTTGTTTTCATTTGCTACCACGATAGTACCCATGTGCCAGATTTTTTCTTTTCTGGGAATAAGAGACATAATAGAAACTAAAATTAAACTGGTTTATAGTTAGACCACTTGATTTTATAACACATTTTATCATTATAACTTTATAACGGTAATGTTTATGGCTTATGGCAAGCAAGTGAATCTAAATTTCTGCTGTAAAACATTAACTGATTTTTCAGTCATTAGCTGTGACTTAAAAAAAAAAACAACCAGTTAAAAAATAAGTACAAATTTGATTTTCAAATTTACTAGTAAGCTTTTGATGAAAAATCGATTTATAATATGACCAAATGTATATTTTTGTCAGGAAAACATGTTACAAATTTACATGTTCCAGGTTGTTTAAAATTGTTAGGTACTCAAAAAGAGATTTTCTTTTTATTTATTTGGGACCCTGAAAAATGTTGCTACAGTTAAAATGTTTAAATCTTAGAAGAGATGTCATTCTTAAAAATGCATTACATTTTTTTCCTTCTTAATACTATTTTTATAAGATTACTGATGGGAGAGCACTATGCAGTGAAAGAAGATCTATAGCAGGAAAAAAGGCTTCTTCAGTGAAGGCCAAAAATCAAAATAGAACATTTCCTGATACCAACACCGTTACTGAGGATGGAAAATCCAATAAGTAATTTGATAAATTTCAAGTCATTTGTTTGTTAGTTGTCCAGAAATTAGCTTAATTAACTGATAGATTCACCCAGTTGAAGGAGCTCCTTTTTGATTACATCACATAATTGTAATTGTGTGACGCATTCAAGCAAGAAGCATAAAAATCCCTTTTTAAATTCATTTTCAATTTCTGCATTTGAGTTCTCAGTTCATTTGAAGAGGCACCCATAGTGCCATTAATAGGTTTCTTCCAACTCTCCAGACACGGCTAATGCCATTCATCATGTGTAAATGCTCCTCAGGAGGCGGTTCTGTGCCCTATTCCTCATCGTGCGAGTCTAACTTATCCATTGGCCCAAAGACCTGTTTTCTAGGTGAGAAATTCATGGCAGGCGGTCAAGGTGAAACTTCTGATGGGTTTTGTTGTCACATGAGCTACCTATTACTTGAAGTTTCCCTGAGGCCCTCTGTCCCCAGTTAATTATTGGGTATAAGAACTATTAACACTATACTATTTAATCTTACTATGACTAGAGACACCCAAAATTCATGTTAGATATTAACTATAAGTTATTTTGGAATGAGCCTTTGCTAATGTTAAAAGAAAATGTAGGGTTTGTTTGTGATAAGAATTGGAGCACAAAAATATTACAATTTATATGTTGTAGTATGTGTTGGTAGATGAAATTTAGAATATTTTAACTAAAAAAAAATACTCAAAAAATGCTGAGCATATATTTTTTGGGGGAAATGCTGCCTGTAGGAAAATATTAACTGCAATTACAAGTAAATCAGAAACACATAACATGCATTGAAGAGAAAAATTTCCAAGTAATTTTTTCAAGTAAATTTCCAAGCTATATTTATATTAACACTACCTATTCAGAGAAACTTAGAAAAATGACAGGAAAAATTTTAGACTTTTATTACAGTAGTATGTACTGCATTACTTGAAGGAATTTTAAAATATATTTAAGTAAAAAAGCTATTTTATTTATTTCAAATGTCTTGATTCAAAGGTTATGGAGATGGTGTGGTACTCTTCATCAGTGCAATTATTCCTCAAATTTTGTAGGCAGTTACTTAGGCAGAATGCCATTGCAACATCTATTATTTTACCAAATATTATTATAAAAAGTTGTTTATGTCATTTAATTTTATCGAGTTCTTGTTCAGTTGTCGTCTGTGAGCTCCCCTCCACACCCTTTAAAAAGTATTTTTTCTTTTTAATTGAATTTTTTAATTCTTTCGTGGTTACTTGATGCATCCTCTTTGTTAATCATTTGGAAAGTAAGAGATGACAGTTTTTATGATTCACAGATACTCAAAAACTCCTTTTATGCCAGGACATAGTATATTTGGTTTATTAGTATGATAGTAATATAGCGATAATAGATATGGAAAATAATAATAACAACAATTATCATATTCTTAGTACACTCCAACACAATTACAAATGTTCTCTCACTTTTTCCTTTGATTCATACATAATTCACATGAACCTTAAGTCTGTTTTCAACATTTGAGTCATCTGTGTAATCAATTTTATAGTTTTTAAATGTCCATGTTTATGGAAATGAAGTTTTAAAGTGCAGCTGGAAAAAAAAAAAAACACTCTCTGAGAAAGACAGATCCTGAGAAATTGCTCCTGTAATTTTCTTATTTGACACACTAATGATATATCTCCCTCATATACATGAAATGAATAATATTTGAAAATAAGACCACCACCATACCAGCTATCTTGAATGCCACCAGTGGTGTATATCTTGCACCTTGAAATATGCTTTCTTTTATTATACTTTTTTTTCAATGAATAAATCTGGGATTTAAAAGAGGGTGAGTGTCTTGTCTACAGTCAAAATATTACTGAAAACATGGATGCATATTCTCTTAAACACTGTTCTTGTCCAGTAAACTGCATTTTCACACTGGCAGCTTGAAGGAAATTTGCTCTAAATCAGCTCAATCTGAAAATTGAATAATTTATCGAGTGGTTTTCTTAGATTTTTATTCCTCTCTCATAAATCATACTTTCTATTACCAAAGAAAATGCAGAGTGTTCAATCGCTGCCCTCTCAGCCCTTATACTAAAGAAAATCACCAGATTTTTTTTTTTTAACTATTTGTACGTGAGATGCATCTAGAAAGCAGTGGAAATGAGTGAAATAAAATTGAAGCATAATGTGTTTGAACTTTATAATTCTATATCTTGTTTATTTCCAGTGTTTTCATTTCTTACGTTTCACAGCATGTATTTTATTTGAGGTTTTAATATTTGTCTATTGGTATTTTATGGGAGAGTGGTGGATTTTATCTGAGTTTACTTTTTTATAATGATTACATTACTATCTTCTTTAAATCTCTTTATTGAGAAATTATATAAATAAAACTCACATTTTTAGGCTAAGATTCATTGATTTAAAAATAGTAGTGTTTCCTATTATTAAAATACATTTGAAGGTTATTTTCCTTTATTTTTTTTTTTTGAATGTTATTTGGATCAGTTTAGACAAGTGCTCTCTAAATTGTTCCATTAAATAAATTGGTTTAAATAGAAATGGAGATTTTGCAGATAAAGCTGTCACCTGGAATTATTGGCTGAATTTAAATTCACATTAAACTGTAGTTGTGAAGACCATGCATCAAATATGGGTATTGCAAATAATCTTTATTAGATGCACCATTTTCAAAGACTTATCTACAAAATTAAATAATGAAAATGTGCTCTTTGTTTATAGTAAATCAAAGAAATAAACATTGATTCACCAGAAAAGTTTTGTGGTTCTTGGTGGCCGATAGCAGAGGGACTGGCTTGGGATGGTCTTCCATTGCCTGCTGAATTTCTCAGAAGGAAAACAGTCTAGTTGTTAAAAGGCTTTGAAATACAATTGACAATGCTTTTTTCACTGTCTTTATTTATAGTAAATGCATCTTCCACCGCCCTCTCTGAGGTCTTCAGGCTAAATGAGAAGACCAAGACTTTATTCTTTCTGGCCACAGCACTCATTTAGGAAAGGTCTGTGTGACATGAGTGAGCAAGGAGCAGAAAAGTAATGGTGGGGGCACATCACAGAAGGCCTTGGTTGTCACAGTGAGATCCTAGGGTTTCTCTCTGAGATGGGAAACCATTTGAGCAGACAAATGGCACACATTTCCATGGAATCACATTGTCTGAGGTTCAGGGGCCAAGGACAAAAGCAGGGAGACCAGTTGGGAGCCATTATACTAATCTTGAAGATGGCAGCCTGGCTCAAACATGGTCGCCTGGATGAAGATGATGAAAAGCGATCAGACTCCAAATGTATTTTGAAGGTAGAGCTGACAGTATTTGCTGATGGGATAAGTATGGAGGAGTGAGATGAAAATCTATACTTAGATTATTTCAAACAAAAAGTATTTGATACAAGATCGACCCTATTGTTCTGGCTTGATTTGGTAGTGCAGCGTTGCTTATGGTATCCCAGGTTTGCTGAAGGAAGAGTGGAAAACCCACTCCACACTCCCACCTGCCCCTGCTGTGTTCAGTTTCAACTGTCCTTGCTTAGATGACTTCTAGTATTAACTAACCCTCAGAAAATGGACAAGAGTTTCCTGCCAAGAAAATATGGATAGAAGACAATACCAATAATGCAAGCTTAAGCAAATAGGATATAACTGACATTGGCAAACTTATACTAAGTTATGTCAGACGTGTGTGTGTGTGTGTCTGTGTGTGTGTGATACTCTTTTGAAATTTCTACTTTCATGTATATTTTATAATTAGACATAATTTTGCTATACAAATTGCATGTACGTTGTTTGTAAACAAAGGTATACATTGATGGTGCGTGCTTCAGAGCTCCGCCTTGTTTATTCTGCAAGAAAGTATCCCAACCACAGCCTTTGGGCGGATTGAGCTAAGTAGGCAGATGTGATAAGCTTTTGGTTATGTGGGGCTGGTAACTTCATAGTCCATATTGCACACTGTTCTATCCCTAAAACTTTTAATAAAGTCTTTATGCATAACTCCTCTATATCACTTGTCTCTGCCTCTCTGCACTGATCCAAGAGTCGGGGATACCACAGAGAATGAATTGGAAATCTTCAGTGGAAGACACAAACTAGTGTCAGGTAACCATAGATGCGTGTCAGACAGCCCAGAAGAGCACTTCAAAGAGGCACCTAACTCAGTCTTTGGAATCAAGGAGGCTTCTTGGGAAGAAGAGATGCCTAATCAAAATCCTGAAATATGAATACGATTTAGCCACTCAAAAAGTTGGAGAGGGTGAAGGTAGCTACTTGTGAAGACTAGAGAAGCCATCTATGCTCTTTTCTTCCTCCCAAGAATTATCTGATTAACACATGCATGAAAGGGAACTTGGACATTAGAGAGAAACCTATGACTTGAATTTCCTCTCCGGGACACACCTGTGCTCTCTTTGAACCTCACTGTGCCGGTGCTGCTCTTTTCCTAACTCTCAGCCTTCCAGAATAATGATAACAATAATGGAAATGACAGTAAGAGCTTACACTGATATGGCTTAGTTGGTTCTAAGTGCCTTACTTAACTTAAAGCATTGGATCTAAGCAACAATTCTGTGGAGAGAGGTAATATTGTCATGCCGATTATATTGATGAGAAAATAGATAAAAGAAGTGAAGAAACTTGCACAGAGCCTTACTACCAACAGAGCCAGGAGTTAAACCCAGGAAGTCTGGTTTCAGTATCTGGATTCTTTGTAACTATCTGGCATTGCATCCCAATTAACCAATTAACCTTCACTACTTCTTAATTCAGCAAATTCTTGCCAGTGCCTCCTCTATGATTGTTGAGATAGGTATTACCCATGTTGTAGATTATAAGGCAGCACAAACTGAGATATTTGGCATAACCACACAGGAAAGATTGTCTTAAAGAAGTTAGTCAGCAAATATCAAATACCTAATTTCTACTAAACTTTGGCGTGGCACTATAAGCTATTCCACTCAAAATGTACTTAATACTAAAGATTTTTATATGGAATATAAATTTAGATAATTACAAGTTTCAGTGGTTAAAAGATAGAATGTTTTATGACTGGGAGCTGGAAATGCCAACTGGTAGATGGTAGAAATGAAAAAGACTTGGCATACATATTAGTTGCAGGAGTTAATGGTTAGCAGTGAGCAAGGAAGAGACGAGGAAATTTAAATTTTTAGCTTTTGCATTAATTTGAATCATGTACTAGACCAGCAGTTCTCAACCTGTGGGTCGCGACCCCTTTGGGGGTCAAACGACCCTTTCACAGGGTTTGCCAAAGACCATCGGAAAACACATATATATTTACATATTGTTTTTGTGATTAATCACTATGCTTTAATTATGTTCAATTTGTAACAATGAAATTGGGGGTCACCACAACATGAGGAACTGTATTAAAGGGTTGCAGCATTAGGGAGGTCGAGAACCACTGTACTAGACAGTCTTACTCAAATATCAAGTTATTCATATTAAGTGAAGACAAATTTATGTATGGTAAGCAAATAAATTATTGAGCACCTAGAATACATTGCATACATTTCAAAAAACACTGTTGTCATTTGAGTTTAATATACATCCTATTTTATTTTTAGCTCCTCATAAAATTGATGGAGAAATCTCATCGTTTCCCTTATCCCCCATATAAATTCCTCTCAACTTCTCCACTGCCTCTGCCCTCTCTGTATCATCTTAAAGATCACATTGCCTTAGAGAGACTGATAGAGTTCATTGCTCCTTTTCCAAAAGTAGTTTCACCTTTCACAGAGATTGAGATTGATGATTTTCATCTTGGCATATGAAGAACTCGAGTATTTCATCATCTTTTTTCCTCACGAGCAATCAGCATGCCAACCTGGCCCGACTGCACAGAGACCGCAGCATCAAGGGATTGAGTTAAATATTTCCTTGGTAACAGTTGTGCAGGCACCACGTATTGATTATCGTCTGCATACCCATTTAAATGTATTGACAAAGAAAAAGTGATCTAGATTCTGTCGCTGAAATCGATGTGTTTTGCGCTATTGTTCTCCCACGCTGAGACTGGCCTCCCAATATTGACCCCTCAAGGACAAGGGTCGGGTCTATTTATCTTTTTTCCTCCCGTCACCTAGGATGGTCCTTCACCCTGTAGCTGGTAATAAGTGTTTATTGAGTGGATGGATGAATGGAAGGACCGGGGGATGGCTTGCACTAAAGATTCAGTTAACTCCTAATTAGTAAGAGAAAGAGGAGACAAGGAAAATCAGCTGATTGCTTTTCTTTAGCAGCCAGATATCGTCTGGAATATAAACTAAAATTATGCTTCCTAAGCATCCTCACCCGAGGATCATGTGGTACATACACAGCAGGCTCACACACAAAAATTAAACATAGACACATGAATGAATCTCGTTTGTAACCATCCAGAACATGGCTCTTTACTGATGGCTGATTATGTGGCTCTTCCCTCCTCATTCTGTCACGGTCTGGTTTCAGTCTGTGTTTAGAGAGACCAAGCCTTGCCTTAAACTTGCCTTTGCATTCTTATTCAGCTATAGCTTCTCAAAGAAATATTTAAGGAGCTGCTACGTCAAACACTATCTCCTCAGCATCTGGACTTCTGGCTCATTCCTGATCTCTTGCAGCCAGGACCCCTTAGGCTGCAAACCTGGGGCCCTCTTTCCAACCCGGCTCACCTGGGTCAACCTCCTCCCCCTGGACTCCTTTCCTACTTCTGAGCCTGGGATTTTGTGTGATACTAGTTCCTCCCTAAAATGCGATTCCATTAGCTGGTATGGATATGCATTCCTCATTCTGGAAACAATTCCGGTATGACTAAATTCCTTGAGTGGAAAAGCAGGGATTCAGTCAGCAGATAGCACTGTGTCTGGCACATGGAAAGGCAATTGCTAGAGAAATGGTGGCTAAAGGAAAACTTACCCAGTTGCCCCCTTGGCATTGCAATGTCTCATTCCATCAGAGTGCCATTCACCTTGCTGGCAAGAGCCTTATTTTTCCATTTTAACTCCTCAAAATATTGGCCCAATTTTTAGTCTTAGGACAATTTGAATAACTTCAAAACAGCTGTTATTGAGGGCCTACTATGTATAAGGATCAATGCAATGTGGGGACATTTTTTATTACATCATTTCTATACTTCTTTCACATCCTTCTAAAATAGTATGTATCACCGGGCATGCTAATTGTTTGTTTATTTGCCTTTTCTCACCACGTCTCTGAACACCTTCGGGGCAAAAAATGGGGACATATTAATCTTATGCTCCTAGCAGCTAACGAACCACGTGGCTCATGATGGGTGCTCATGAAATGTCTGCTGCCTGGCAAGCGGATGGATGATAAATGATGGTGACAGACATGCATCAGAGAATTCTGATCTCAGGCAGAAGGAAAGAAATGCTAAGTAACATGTTAATGATCTGTAGGTAGGAAGAGAATAAAAAAAGATTATTATAGGGATGTTGGTTTTCTTCTAAAGTGTTAATCCAAAGGCAGTACTTCAAATTTATCTGTTTAGTTCAGGAGCAATTTATCTGTATAGAGAGCCACCAGGAAAAAATAATGCTGATGTTTTAAGGCAAAAAAAAGAAGCAAAGTACTTGATTTTTAATCCCTGTGAATAAGTTTTAAGAAATGAAGACCATTCAAAGAAGAGTTGTTAATTAGTTTGTTTCTTATTTTTCTTTTACCTGTTACTGGGGAACATGGGCCCCTTATTTATATCTGTGCAGGAGCACCCAGCCAGGCAGTCCTGCTAAGCTGGGACAGTGTCAGAGCGCACCTTAATAGCTGACTAAACATAAGCATGGTAATTGTGAACACTCTACCAGCTTCTTAGGTTTCTTGTCATACAATTGAGGCCGGTCTTGACATTTCAGAAAAATTAAGTGTAGTGTTTCTCAACTCTTCTCAATCTCAGCACTAACTTCATAGTCACTATTTATCATCCTAAAATAAAATTCTGTAGTAATACAACTTATCTACACACATAATTTACATAAAATTGAAAGGGAAAAACAAAGAGTAAGTAATTTATAATAATATGTGTCTCAGGAGATAAAAGCTTGGACATGACTGTACTAAAGGATTTAATAAAATGCTGACAGGGACACATCCCATTGTGAGAGGACAACAGTTACCAATGCATATCGCTGTGCGCATGAGCGTGTGTGTGTGTGTGTGTGTATGTGTGTGTGTGTGTGTGCTGGGGGGGGGATGGGAAGGGGGGAGGGTGCTGTTTGTGACACAAGTGTCCAGATGGATTTTCATGGCAAAATTCTAGACAACAGCAGCAGCAAAATATGGCCATTCCTTAATATACAGGGCTAGTGGTCTTTCTAGAAAATTCAGGGTATATTAAACACCTTGAACTATTCTTTCGTGTAAAATAAAGTCAGATTCTGGGCTCAGGGAATTACAAACAGAGCTTTCACTTCCACGGTTGGCCACTGGAATATTTGGAAACCATGTGAACTATCAGGACAATTATTCATTGTCAAGGACTGTGCTGAGTATTACAGGACATCTGGCAGTTCTGTTCTAAATGCCAATAAGTGTCTCCAATATCACTGGGGAACCAAATGTCCCTGGCCTCAGCAGTTTCCAACGCCTTCCCCTAGGGGGCAGTACCAACCCTGCTGAGAAGCACTTATTTCAGGAAAGGGACTGTGTATGTTCTGAGGCCTTCATTTGTTTCTGTCTCTCTCCCCTTTTACAAGTGCACACAGGGAAATGAAACCAAATTAGTAACCTTCAGCTAACTCAGGAAGGTCCTTCCCTAACGCCCTGTGTTGGTTCCATCTGTGTTGATAATACTTTGATTGCAGTATTTCCCAGGCCGTGCAGTAAATCATCGGATCGCAGTTCTGTCTCCTCCATTAAAAAAAAACAAAACAGCTTCTTGTCCTATTTTCTCACTTTCATCTTTGGCCTGGGCCTAACATAGAGTCAATGTTGTTGGCTGATTAAATAAACAGTGCACGAACCACTAATTCCTCTCCACAGAAGCCATTAAGGAAAACTCCAGAATTTACAAATTGAAATGAAATTATTTTACAAAACAGAACAAATACAGCACATCTTAGAATTTAAAAATTAAATGATGACCTATTTCCTAATCTGTGAAATGAGGAAACTGGGAATGAGAAAAAAGGGTGGAAAGTGTTACACAAGTAGGTTCAATAAATAATTGGGAACAGAACAAAACCTTTGGCTTAGCACATACTAATTTCTGATACATTTTATCCTTAACGGTCAGTAGCCTACTAGTACTTAAAGTATATTAAAGTCATTTTTGAGAAGTTCAGAATACCCTTTGACATACATAAGGTACACCTCTCATTGTGGCTGCACCAGAGCAGAGAATAACCAACCTGACAGATCATCTGCTGGTAGGGCCACCCAGCAAGCTTCTTTTGAATGTTATATGTTAGAACTAGTGGCCCGTTGCATGAAGATTCATGCAATAGGCCTTCCTTCCCCTGGCTGCCGGCATCGGTTTTCCTCCGGCACCCAGGACCCAGGCCTTTGGTCTGGCTGCAGCAGCAAGGCTTGGCTTCTCCGCTCAGGCTGCTCCCAGCCCCTCCTTTTTTTTCTTTTGTTACTAATGTTGTGGCCCTATCCTATAACAAAGAAACAGAATTTCCGGAGGATGAGGCCCAGAAATCAGGATTTTAAAAAGATTCCCAGGTGATTCTAATGTGCACCCAAGGTTGAGAACCACTGGCATAGTGAATCAAAATCTCCTTACTCAATTCTGCTTTTGCTCTTTTTCTTTCTCAGGTGTTAACTCCCAATACACCCTTTTCTAACTCCATCTTAACACCTGTATCTGGTGTCACAGCTGACACCCAGCTGAACCAGTGGAAAAGAGCTTGTAGTGAGGAGCATATGTCAGGCAAAAGGGATGGATGAGGACAGACATAGGGACATGCGTGTCTTCCGGTCAGGAAGTGGGGATAAGTTTGGTGTGGGCAGCATATAGGAAGTGAGGTTGGCCCCTCCAGTCTGGATCCAGAAGGGGAGACACCTAAAAGGTAAAGGCTTTGGTGGAGTTTTATTCCTGAAAGATAATGGGAATCATTATTAATTCCTCTAAAAAAAAAAATGAGTTCTTTCCAGTGAAAAGTAGGGAATTACTAAAGCAGGAGATAACAAAGAATCTCTTGTGTCCAAATTTTGTCAGAGTATTTCTCTGTTTAGTATTTTACTTGTAAAGCAATACTTTTTTTTTCCCTTAGTTTTTATTGCAAGGTTATTTACATAGACTACAGTGCTTCTTGTCCCTCCTGGAGAAAGTACCTTCACATTACATAGAGGAGGGGGGGTTGCTTTCATGCTTTCAGGCCAGACACTGCATATTCTTCAGAATCATCAGTGTTGCTGTGGTTCTGGGTGCTAATTTGAAATATATGTGGCCATTATCTCAATCTCCCGAATCAGTTCTTAAACTTTTCCCAGCTTGTATGCACTAATATTTGGTCTGACTTCTTATTTCCTGTGGATACATTTCTATCACTTACCATTTATTGACAAGGTTAGGTGTTACCATCCTGTGTGTTGTATGTGTGTGTAGGTGGACATTATTCACCTCTATTGTTTGTTTGTTTTTACAAACAATCTTAACTGAAACATTAAGTAAGATCAGGCTTATTAAGTGTTTGCTACTAGCTATTTTCCAGGAATAGAATATATTATTTCTCTTTGTCACTTAAGAAAAATCTTGACTTAGTGAATTAAGTTTTAGCATAGCAAGATAACTTTGAAATGTGCTTTTCTCTGTGTTTATATTAATATCAATGGATAATTTCAAAGGTTAAACTTTATGATCCATCTCTTTGAGTCATCTACTTCAGTCTAGAGTCATTACATCACTTGCTTCCCTTATGCCATTGATTTATGCTTCCTTCAAGCTGCTGAGTTTGAGCAGTATCATTTATTTTTTAATATGACATCCCCTGCACTCTGAAACAGTATTTCAGAAGGTAATGGCAAAATACCTGTAACACAGTGTAGAATTGCCTGCTCACCTGTGTGAATCAGTAACCTAGCTGTTCACATTGGTCTGGGATTCTCATTAGACTGAAAGTGAATGAAAGGTTTTGATCAGTCATTTTTTTCTATAGTAAAGATGGTCAGGGGAATCTCTGGATAATAGTACTCAGATACCATAATCTATGTGTTTAAAATTATGGGATGCAAAGGAGTTTTTCAAATTTTCTTAGGTATTTCATATTCCAAGCTCTCCCAAATAGCTATGGTCTACTCAAAATGTACTCTGAAGAAATGGCCATTTCGGGACCCTGGAAATATCTATTTGAACATTATTTTCAGAAACTATATATATATAATATATATATATTAGGGGGATTATTTTCAAACTAGAGTCCCAATGCACAAAATTCATGCAAGGAGCTTGGACCCCCATCACCACAGCTTTGCCTGGAAGGTCGTCTGGTCTAATTAGCATATTATTATAGACTAGAGGCCTGGTGCACGAATTCATGCACAGGTGGGGTCTGACTGGCTCGGGGGAGGGGCCAAGGGCAGTTGGCCAGCTGGTCCTGCCCCTTGGTTGAACTCCCAATAGAGGGGACAATTTGCATATTAGCCTTTTATTATATAGGATGATCCTTTTCTCGTAGTTACATAACACATTTATCTTTTTTCGAACAGATTTCTTCTTTTGGCATGTCTTTTTATTTCTCTTTGCAAACATTAAATGAAGTGAGCCTTTGCCAGTTTCTTTGAGAGAAAAACTAGGACACGATAGACTTAAGTACCTTTACTATATTGATATGACTTGTTGGAAAATGGCCTTAGACTAGATTGCATGCTCCTAGTTGCTACTCTCAGATTCTTTTATGTAAATCACACTATTTCATCAGCATTATGTAAAGGACAGAATCTAAAAGAGAATAAATTCATGATGTATTTCCCTCTAACTAAATGCAGGCCTTTCCCTCGAAGGATATTGCCATTTTTATATTTTCAATGGATCATTTTAAAGAAAATATATTACACATATAAAAATTAGTTAAACTATGTCTACTGTTAATGGCAATCCACTATCATGACATTCATAATATAAAAGCCAACTATTAGTAAAAAAATATAGTTTGATGAATGTAGTATGTTTATAAATTAAAGATAGTCATTTCATTTTTCTATAGTAAATTTGCTTTAAATATTAGTTTTTATATATGTTTGCTTGTATTACAAATATTTCCAGTAAGCAAACACAAATCATTTTTATATTTAGCATTTAAAATGCATCTCAACTTGACCATTAAATCATCTATTAAATATTCAATTAAAGTGGGTTTTGATCCATTTTTTAAAATTAGTGGTCAGGTATTCGGGGAAACAAGCTTGCAAGATATTTCTAAAACGCAATTCACTTCATTTCTTGTTCTGTATATTTTGTCAGAGAATGCCTTAATGTAACAGAAATCAGATTTGGTGTGTATTTTTACACCAAATCAAATTGTGCAGGCGCCACCCTCAGCTTTCTCCAAAACAATATGAAGGATAAGATTCCACAGTGGTATAGCTCAAGAAGGCAGTGCAGCCTGGGAAGAAGTCCACGTGTGGAAAGTGAAGCTACAGGGGTATGTTTTACTGGAAAACTATGTGTCTTAAAACACCATTGCAGAACTGGATTTAAAAAAAAAATAAGTTTACTAATCTGAGTTGTGTCTCCTTCTGGAATCTGTATGGAAGGCATAGATGGTTTTTCCTAGTTATTCTCTAGGCATAAATCATAAGTATAAAAGGTACTGAAAAAATGTAAGAATGAAACTGCAATATAGTAGTGACTAATGGTAGAAAGCACTTAGATTGCTCCAGTTATAACAACTATATGAAGAGGGTGAAGGCATCATAAGTCATTTTATTTATTACAATTGGCAGATTTCCCTTCCTAGTTGTATTGAATATAGTCTTACTTCCCTTGTCCATTCTTGCCCAATCCTCCTTTGCCTAAATTCACAAGGCATAATTATAAATTTTAATATTTTTAATATATTCTTTTAATGTGTAGCAGTAATCCAAGATTATTCTTTTATCAGATCAACCATGGAATATGTCCAGTATCCTTCATAGGCTTTTTCTAGGTTGAAGTACTTTTTTAGAGCACAAGTTCTAGCATTTTCCATTTCTGATCCTCAAGGAAGGGGCTGTGTGCTGTATACATGGATGCTTAAATATCAGAAGTTCCTATAAACTAATTCCTACACTATCAAGTGAATTAGGCTGTTTCCCCCTTTGTGTGGCATCTTCTACACAGCAGTAATTTAGAATTTGCAAAATATTGGAAAAATAAAGCCAAGCTTCACTGATAACTTCTATGTCATATGCAAAGCATCAACATTTCTAAAGATTTTTACCAAAGACTAGCTTTCTTTTGTTAGTTGAGAAATGATCTAAATTGGTGTTTTAAAATTTTTGTAAGCATCTAAATCCTTTGTAAAAATGAAGTAACCAGTCACATAAAACTATCTTATTAGTTTAATGATAATAATTTACATATTATAAAGTTAAACACCGATATCAAATATATTTCAATGAATTATGAGCTTTGAAATTAGATAGATGGATGACAGTCATGTAAACCGTTGGTCTCAACATCTAATTCATTTTGGTAAATTGCTTTGGATAAATTGTCATGAAAATATCAGTCATCTGGTAGGTACAATAGCACTTGTTTGTAGAACATTACATGAGGGGGATATCTACCACTAGCACAACCTCTTTAATCAATGATATCTTTTTAATATAAATGTAGGCATAGAGGTTAATCTTGAATCTGTACAGAAACAGTTATATGCCAGCATAAATCAACATGTTTATGGTTTCCAAGTTTATTAAAACTTTGTATAAAGATCACAGTTCTTTAACAATAGTTACACCATATACATTTAAAAAATTCTGAATCAGACAATTATGTAATTCCCTCTGAGACATGACGAGATTCCCTGACCTGAAGTTTAGAAACCACTGGACAGGTTATGGGGAGAGAATCGACATCATTTCTTCTGTCCACCTAGTACAAAACGGTGGCAGTGCAACAAATATATGCAAAATTATTACACCAATTACTTTAATGACCACTTTTAATTGTATGTTTGATTTTTGTTTTTTTTTAAGAAGGCTGATCTCGTGATCCGAGTAGTGTGAGCTGTTGTCTGGCTGCCATGTTTTAAGACTCTAGTTATAAATCACATACTGCATCACCCCAGAATGTGCCCTTACGTTTCTCAGTGCCTCAGCTTCATGCCCAGCTGGTGCCAGGCAAGCTGCTGACTGGCACAGAGAGGAATTCCAGGAAGTCGGCAGCGTGGGCCGTTTTCCAATACTGCTCCCCGTGTGGACTCAGTCCAGGGCTCTGTTACAAATGGCTATTGCACTGAGATCGTGATGAGATTTCCTAGAAGTACCCTCAATGCTTTCACTAAAATTTCCTAATTCAAAACTTTTTGTCAAAAGGGAGGTTTTCCTCTGCATTCTTCCTGTCACACAACCACATATCAGTACATGTTTGTGTCCCCTTAAGATATGAAAGTGCTCAGATCTCTCGGAGATATTCTTTTAGAAATTAAATTATTATTAATTTCACTTCGCATCATTTTGTTTCAGATGTTAGGCTTAAAATACCGTATGTCTTATGTCAAGATGGTTGAAGAACATAGGAGTACTAAATTATTATATTACTAATTTCTATTACTTCTGTCAATCATCACAGTCACTGAGAGTTTATGGTGGGCAAATGTTGCAGTAAGTACTCTAGGCATGTGGGCAGCTATCTTGGGTGATCTCAGATTAGGCTGGCTGATCAGAGCCCACCATAGCACCTGCCCCTTGAGGAATCTAAAGCAACATACAGTCCTTCAGTGATTGATGTGATCACCATGTTTCCCAGGGTGAAATTCAGGTGTAGACACATAATGGAGTCCTCACCTTGGACTAAGGACTCACTCCAGCTATCCCCATTCCTTGATCTTTCTATCATAGGCATGTGGTGTTTACTTGATTTTAAATGCCTTTGAGGGGAGGCGGGTGCGGGGTGTTAGAGATTAATTACTACAGCACTTGGAATAGGAGTGGTACTCAGATAAAGGACTCATTCGACCTTTGAGTCAAGATCATCTTGAGGTCAGTGAGTCTAAGCCTTTTGTTTTCCTGCCTAGGAACCTGATGCTCAGAGAGGCTCAGTAGTGACTTACTTAAGGTCACACAGCAGATAAGGAGAGAGCCAGTATCCAAACCTATCCCTTCTTAATATTTGTGACTTTTATAAAATGGCCTGGTGGTCCCCATTTAGTTTTTCATTCATTTCCTCTAGTTGTGCTTCTTTGCCAGTCAGGCATATTGTTTTCTCTGGTAAGTGGCAAATGAACTGCATGCACAAGAAGGTATGGAGGCAGGTTGCATTCCTGTAAGTCCCACTTGTTGGTATTAGTATCTCTAGATCTAGATGAAGCTTAGAGGGTGCTTTCCTCTCTTTTCTCCCTCTTTATAGGCTTTCACCTTGTTTCAGCAATACTAATTTTGGTTAATGTATTATAGAGTAACCTTCCCTAGGGGCAATTGTTTTCAGTAGCTAAAGTGATTCAATAAAAAACAAACTGTTCATATGAACTATCCTACTTAAAACCCTTCAGTGGCGCAATGCCCACCGAGCGTTCTTATTTAGGTCCAACTCAACATTCAGACTCACGAGGTGACCCTGCATCACACCTGACACCTCTCTCCTCTGAAGGACAGAGATTAGGAACCAGAGTTTGCCTGCAGGGCAGCAGCAGGCCTTCCTCATTGAGCATCTTTGCAGCCATCCAGAGTCATCTGGGGAATTCACTCTGCTTACAGTCTATCTTTTGCAGCAATTCATAGGCATAGCTTGCCGGGAGCATACAGCAATGAAAACATCAGCTCTGTGGAGTCCATAGACACCTCTTGAAAGCCTTTCCCCTCTCCCACCATTGCCTGAAACCTTCTTGTCTCTAACTGAATGTTACATCCTCTGAAATGCCCTCTGTTCACTCAAAATAGGTTCGGTGGCCCACCCTGTGCTTCTGTCACAACACTGACTGCCCTGGATTGTCATTGCCTGATTTCTTATCTACTCTCCATGAGATTGTGAGCTCTGTGATGGGAAAAGAATATGTCTAACTTGCTCACCATTATATCCCCAAAGCCTACATCAGGGCCTGGTTCCCCACAGATAGATACTCGAGAAATACATGATAAAGAAATAGGTAGGTGACAAGCCCAGCTCCTGTGGCTTAGTGTTTGAGTGTTGGCCCATGAACTAGGAGGTCCCAGTTCAATTCCTGCTCAGCGCACATGCCTAGGTTTTAGACTCAATCTTCAGTAGGGGATATGCAAGAGACAGCAGGTAAATGATTCTCTTTCGTCATTAATGTTTCCATCTCTCTCTCCTTCTCCCTTCTTCTCTCTGAAGTCAATAAAAACATATAAAATATTTTTTAAAAATATGTAGGTGACAATTCTAGGAATTCTAGAATTGCTAATCTCTTCTTTCATACAACACAGGGATTTTAGAATTTCAATATGCATTTGAAACCACAATTAATATATTTCTAAAGTTAAGATATTAGGCCCTGTTATAAGTAATGAAGAAGATATTTTGGGATCAGATGCCCACCAAAATCTATGATATTAGTGACATGCTTCTTATTTTTTTAAAAAATTGTATCTTTAAATAAAAACAAACAAAATATCAATATTATAGAAAATAGACTAAATAAATTTTAAAATGTTGATTATCCACAATCAAATAACTTGAATAAAAATGAACTACTACACCTGGGTTAAAATCCAAAGCCAGTGTTAACATTAGTAGACAAATAATGAGGAGAGTCAGTAAGAACCTTAAAAACTCAGAAACAAACCTAGGATTCTTATTCTCAGGTAAGGCAGTTTTTGAAGTGTAGGTTGGCCCCAAAGAAAATAAATTGTTCCCATTAAGATATCACATACAGATGCAGCTGTGAGGATGAACATCCTTTCCTGGAACTACTTTTCCTGAACTTCATCACATGAGTTCCAATGTAAAGTAGTAACAAGCCACACAGTAGAATATACCTCTGACCAACTTTCTAAAAGGTACAGAGAGTACACTTAAATATGACACTTTTAAAAATCTTTATTGTTGAGAGTATTACAGATGTCCCCCATTTCCCCCATTGACCCCCTCCACCTGGTTTCAGCCCCCAGACCTTCACCACACCATTGTCTGTGATCAGCCATCTATAAACTCCAAGAGCATGACATTAAGCCATAGCTCAGAAGCCATGTCTTTGATTGACTAAGATAATGTGGTTCAAGACATTATTTTCTGATGGTCTGAGAGTGCAGGGATAGAATTTGGAATTGTGTAGGTAAATGGATAGTTAACATGCCCATTTAGGCCTTTTCTCTCAAATATCAAATATCTTAAATGAGCTTCAGAGAGGTGCTGGACCACATTCAATTTGAAATCAAATTCCCTTAATGAGATTTTACAGTGCAGAAATTTCTTCCTTGCTGATTAAAATGAGAGCCATAATTTTATGAGTCAGGTACTGACCAAACTTCTTACATAAGGAAAGACAGCATGCTGGAATCCAGCCATGAACAGCCTGGGTGCTTGCAAGTAGCATCCTAATCTTTTGGAAGGAGGGTGGGTCTTTTCAGGCTCTGATGCATAGTAGTAATTTCTAAAGACTGCCAAGTCTTAGAGCTCAATAGCACAGGTTCAAACTGGCTCTCTGTATATGGATTCTGCCTGAACTACGCAGTACCTCTTGGCATAAAAACCACACCTCCCAAAACACCTCATTATCGACATTTAAAAAATCAGGAGATCTCAGAAAATGATCTGGATCTCTGGCTTCACATAAAAATTAGCAACAGGGGACACACTTAGTTCTCATTCAACGTGATAACAGTAGACTGGAGCTGAGAAGCAGATGGTTATGAGCGACAACCTTTCCAGAGTGAGTGTGTGCTCTCCAGGTCATCTCGGTATCAACCAACCTGCTTTATTCATTTTTACTCGGTTCTGACAGGAATCTGAGTTTTTGACTTGCTCAATTCCATCAAGTGTAGCTTGAAAAATCCTGTATGTCTCCATTTGTAGGGATGGGAGAGGAAGAGGAGAGGAAAGGAATTAACATTTGAAGGGCATCTACATTTCACGTAATAAGTAATAGGCACTGTACAAGTTTCCATACGTATACAAAAAGGAGTAAGACGCAGGATTACTTTAAGGTACATCCTTTGCTTAGGACAAAGGAAGTGGTTGCCCTGAACCCACCTGCTTAGGGAGAGCTTCAAAAGGGTGGGAGGCACTATATTTTACTCCTCTTTTCTGAATATCCTTAAAATTTAATTTCAAAATGTTCATCTGCTGATAGCTCAAGGTGTCTGGAGAAGATGCTAACCACTGGGAATCCTTTCAGGTGTGATTGTCTTGGGAGACATGGAGAGGCGTACCCTGGGTGACTTGTCCCCAGCCAACTCTGGTACTTTGCGGTATAGCCCCTGACACGCAGTCTAGAGAAGGTTAGGTTCCTGATGAACTCACAATAACTCAATGCTCTGTGGGCTACTTTAGGAGTGTAATTAGAGCAAATCTTTTGGGTGTGTAGAGCAGGTTTAGAGTGGGGAGGGGGCACTTTATGAAAGGTTTTGTATGCTATCCTGTAGGTACTAGGACGTTTTGGGGTGTGTAATTTAGACATTTCTCAGTATGGTAGATGGATCAAAGGGACTAATGCAGGGAGACCAGTTATTAAATATCTGTGTTAGGGGTATTGATAGCAGCTATTGAAATGCACAGATCAAAACTAATCTAAATATGAATATCAATACTCAAATTCAGGTTTTTATCATTCTGCAATTTTAGTGGCGGCCCCCAAATTCTATGTGCTTAGCACATGCCTAATTTAATTTTGGTAACAACTTTGTGAGCTGGCAACTATGACATCTATTTTACAGATGAGGAAACTGAGTTCAGTCTCACTCCTAAGATGTATGATCTTTTGCATAAAAAAAACAAAAGCAATACACAGGCTCAGGTTTGTACCTTTCAAGTATCAATATTTTAAGACTTTTAATCATTAGCTTGATTTTTATGCCTAGTAATAAGGTTGTGTTAGAGGATCCACAGATTTACTACATTTCAAAACAGGGATGTTTGTGTTAGTAATTAAAACTTTATTCGCAGAGCAATCACAGTTTCATTTCAGTGACAGAGCATGTAGCCAATAGTATTGATTATAGCCTAATACATAAAGTGTCAGTGCCGAGATATAAAGCATTTCCTTGGCATATTGTGAAAACTGGCCGTGAATCACCTCCCTTGAACATCAAAGATTAAATCCACATTTACACATGAAAGTACATGCTCACCGGGCAGTTTTCAAATACAGTTAGGAGTGATTTTCCTGTTGTGTAAGGCACATATGATATGTCAGTACTGACATGAAAAAATTGTACTACTATATTGCTTTTTAAAATATGTATCAAAACATACACATATATAAACTATAATGCACATATATGTACATGTAAGTTTAAATATATATGTATTTTTAATTTTTAGAAGCCTGTTTAAATGCATTCTGGGACAGCATCTGTTGGAATTTTTCCTTGCTTTGAAGTGAAAGTTTGATGTGTGAGTTGTTTTAATTTTACCCCGCACCACTACCATGAATACTTATGTATCTCCTTCTCCACTTCTTATATACACTTTTTCATATCTGAATTCAGAGAAAATATATGGACTATATCCAATGGACTATATCCTATGAAATCTTCTGTTAATTTGTTTTATCAAAGTAAAAAAAGCAGGAGGAGGAGAAGGTCTGGGTTTTATGTCACTTATATACTTGTAGTATTTTGCATTAGAAATTATAAAGTGAAAGAAACATCTTTTCAAGGAAAATATTTTAATACTGAAGCAGTCTCTTTAGGAAAAGTTTTTGATAAAGTTGAATTAGAATATCCAGAAGACCATGAAGCTACATGATTTTTTCCCTTTATTCTGAGATGCATATTTTACGTATTTCTGAAATCTGAATGCCTCTTATAATTGAAGAACATAAGCTTAATGAGAGTAAAGATTTTATCTATATTATTCATCTTCTTTCCCTTGTACCTAGGTCAGTACTTGTCAATATTAGGCTGTACATAACATAAATATTTGTTGTATGAATGCATGAATTTAAGTTAAAAACAGTTACCACCCAAAGAATTAGTGTCATTGCCTATACATGAACTTATACTCGTGTTGAAGGCATCTGTCTCATCATTCACATTTTACTTCACTTGAATTATTTGCATTTGTAGCACTGTTTGTGGCTAAATTTTAAATTAAGTTAGGATTTTCAGTTATTTATAATATATTCAGAAGAATGACACTGTGATATAGCACTGAAACAAATACTGCTTTGTATACAGAAGACTGCCTGTCACACATGAAGAGAGATGATTGCAGACAGTAGAAACAAGTAATCCTTTCATAAGAAATCATCAAATTTTCAATCTGGAGATATCCTTGTAACTGACTCATGCACCATAAAGGACTAACAAGTTTCCAGCAGACTTTGAAAAGGATCTGTTTAATATTCTAGATATATCATTCAATTCAAGAAATATAAGCAAATACAAAACTATATAATTAACAATTAGAAAATCACATGAAACAGTAATGTTAAAATTGATAAAGGAATTAAAATTACAAGCAAGAATTAGAAAAAGCAGTTTATCAAATGACATTGTATAAAAAGGCAACAGCCAAAAAGAATCAGAAAAATCCTTGTCTCTGAACACACACAGGATTATAGCTCAACATTATTAGGATATTGGAAAAGAAAAGGGTATGTATTCTATGAATAACTGTATTGTGAATTGAAACAAAATATGGGCAATTCATGTGGAATCTCATTCGGCCTAAAAACATTTAGAATTGATCGTAATTTGGAACGAAGGAACACACACACACACACACACACACACACACACACATTCACATACACGGTTTTTGGGGGTGTCATTTGAACAAAATGAGGCATTAAGTAAACAGGAATAAAGTTCTCTCAGTTGATATTTGAATGTTATAGGAAAAGGATAAACAGTTTTTTGACAACATTTGCTATCAGCACTATTTGGAGTCTGAGACCATGGGAGAAAGTCTCCTGATTGAAAATTTGCCACCTCTACCTTCTCCCAACTCCAAGTCTAAGGTCACTGGTTTGCAATATAGCAACATAATGGTGCTTTTCTTTGGTTGTATTTCCAATTAATAAAAACCCAGTGACTGTGGACAATTTGTATTTGTGGTGAAGTAAGAGAAAATGAAATGTGATTCCCTGGAAAAGAGTCTTAATTACTGCTGGATGCTGGTGAAGGTCAGAAGTGTTTCCAGAAGAGCAATACCTGGAGCACAGCAAGGACAATGACAAAAGACATGGGTTTTGTTTTTGTTTTTGCTTTTTTTATCCCAATATCAGTCCATCATTGACTGCAGTGTGGTATGCAATGTCCCAGCAACTCTGGTCAAGTTGTTGCCCATCTACTAAGGTCAGATTTCAGAAATAGGCCAAGAGTTTCTTGTAGCAGTGCCTCTATTATCTCCCACAGGAAAAAATAATAATTTTGATGAAGTCCAACTTATCAATTTTTTGGGGTTGCATTTCTGGAGTCAAGTTTAATCAACAACTCTTTGCCTAGCCCCAGATCCTGAAAATTCTTCTATTTTTTGTATTAATAACCTTTTTAAAAATTTAAGTTTTCAGTGTAAGAGAAAGATATTATAAGGGGAAATATATCATAAGGAGAAAGATAAAAAGAGAGAGAATGTATTCCTACAAAAGCATATTGTCCCAGGTGGAAGATCAACTCATTTATACTGAATTGTTGAGTTTGAATCACCTTTATACACCTTTCACTAAAGACCACAAAGACCACCTACTTTAAAGGTTCATTGATTTCATACCTTATTTTTTCCTAATTCACTATTAATGCAAAGATAAATAAACCCAAAATAAAAAACATAGAAAACAACACAAATTATATTTACTCACTCACATAATGGCATCCTGGGGAGGGGAGCATGATGAATGAAGTCACTCCTCCTGTGAGAGCATGCGCACTCAGAGAGGAGGGGCTTAATTTAAGCTACAGCAACTATACCTCTGTAAAGGTGTCCAGGTGGCTCACATTTTGTGATACCCTCATTGTACACTTGGTCTTGTGCATGCAAATAAATAACTGACAAGTGTATGCCAAGGTATTAGCTGGAATTCCTGATTCATGAAATTCTCCTGATTTGCATGGGTGATTCAAAGTGTGACTGTCCTATGATGCTAAGTATCCTGGCTCTATATTTAATACTGTGGTTTAGCCAAATAGGCTCATGCTTTGATAATATTACAGTACACAACTCTCAGGGTGCCTGTCTGGTTGATGCTTTTCCCAAAACCTTGTCCATGAGCTTTCAGATGACCTGGATCTACAATGCAAATACATGAGTTACGGGGCCTGTGTCCTTGTTACCCTCATCTTTAACTGGACCAATGGTGGGTAGAGACCTGGGATAGAGGAGATTTTTTGTCCCCAGAATTGAAAGGTGGGAATGTAGAGGAAATGCAGTTTCTATTTTATGTAGATCAGAATGACCACATAAAGACAAGGATGGGTTGGCTACAGTAATTCAAAGCATTGCAGGCCCATCTGCAGAGAGAGGGAAAGAAGAATGCTCACATGTGCAGAAAGGAGCAGACCATAGCCCTGTAAAGAGTAAAGAACACGTTGGACTTGTGTGTTTCAATAAACTCCCCATTAAGCTTAAGTATTCTGATTTCTTCCAATTCTCCTAGTTCCCCTTAAGACAAATTGGTAAATTAAATATTATTTTACAATTTAAATATATCATAATTAAACATTTCCCTTGTTCTTTGTGCTAAACTCCAAAAGACAATGGAAATTTGTATGTGCCAAGAGTATGTTCGAGTTATATATGCTTATAATATCAGTTCCATTGATAGAAGCTAAGTGCCCAACACCTGGGAAATAATAGCCCTCCAGGTGGAGTTGTGTGATATTGGAGTGAGATGGTCTATATTAGTGGTTCTCAACCTTGGCTGCACATCAGAATCACCTGGGAATCTTTTTAAAATCCTGATTTCTGGGCTTCATCCTCTGGAAATTCTGATTTTTTGTTATGGGGTGGGGCCACAACATTAGTAACAAAGAAACAGAATTTCTGGAGGATGAGGCCCAGAAATCAGGATTTTAAAAAGATTCCCAGGTGATTCTAATGTGCAGCCAAGGTTGAGAATCACTGGTCTATATAGTCCTACTAGTGATGACCAGATGCTTTTAGAACAGGAGTTGATGAGTGACTTTTAAAACTATAAGGTTGAAGAATGACTAGAGAAAATAGGAGTATTTTAGCTCAAAAAATAACACCTTTGCCTGAGAGACATGATTAAGGGCCATCCTAGTGAAAAGGGGGAAGACTGGTTTGTTCCAAAAGCCAGCGGGCCACTGCTAGACATACAGGGAAATTTGTGTACAGTATTTAAGCAAAAAGATTCGAGTTCTTGGATCTGTTGAATGATGAACAAACAAGCTGAGTCATTAGGTGGTGAACTTCCTGTTACTGTTCTAATAATGGGGATCAGGAAGCCAGAATCACTATTTTGGGTATGAGATTGGTTAGAAAATCCCTATTTTCCACTCCATAGAAGTTGATTTCACTATTCTGAGCATTTTTTAAAATTTCTTTATTGATTAAGTTATTACATGTGTCCTTATCCCCACATTACCCTCCTATCCCCCCACTCATGCCCTCACCCCCTGTTGTCTGTGTCCATTGGTTAGGCCTATATGCATCCATATAAATCCTTTGGTTTATCTCTCCCCCTTACTACCACCTTCCCCTACCTTCCCGCTGAGGTTTGATGGTCTGATCAATGTTTCCCTGCCCCTGGATCTGTTTTTGTTCATCAGCTTATGTTGTTCATTATATTCCACAAATGAGTGAGATCATGTGATATTTATCTTTCTCTGACTGGCTTATTTCACTTAGCATAATGCTCTTCAGTTCCATCCATGCTGTTACAAATGGTAAGAACTCCTTTTTTACCGCAGCGTAGTATTCCATTGTGTAGGTGTACCACAATTTTTTAATCCACTCATCTACTGATGGGTACTTAGGCTGTTTCCAAACCTTAGCTATGGTGAATTGTGCTGCTATGAACATAGGGGGTGCATATATCCTTTCTGATTGGTGTTTCTGGTTTCTTGGGATATATTCCTAGAAGTGGGATCACTGGGTCAAATGGGAGTTCCATTTTTAGTTTTTGAGGAAACTCCATACTGTTCTCCACAGTGGCTGCACCAGTTTGCATTCCCACCAGCAGTGCACGAGGGTTTCTTTTTCTCTGCATCCTCACCAGCACTTGTCGTTTGTTGCTTTGTTGATGATAGCCATTCTGACAGGTGTGAGGTGGTACCTCATTGTCATTTTGATTTGTATCTCTCAGATGATTAGTGACTTTGAGCATGTTTTCATATGTCCCTTGGCCTTTCTTCTGTCTTCTTTTGAAAAGTATCTATTTAGGTCCATTGCCCATTTTTTTGATTGGGTTGTTTATCTTCCTTTTGTTAAGTTGTATGAGTTCCCTATAAATGTTGGAGATTAAACCCTTATTGATGATAACATTGGCAATTATGTTCTCTGATGCAGTGGCTTTCTTGTTGTTTTGTTGATGGTTGGATTTGCAAGGATGGTACAATATCCGCAAATCAATAAATGTGATACATCACATAAATAAATTGAGAGATAAAAATCACATAGTCATATCAATTGATGCAGAAAAAGCATTTGACAAAATCTAACACCCTTTATTGATAAAAACTCTCAGCAAGGTGGGACTAGAAGGATCATACCTCAACATAATAAAAGCCATATATGACAAACCCACAGCCAACATCATACTCAATGATCAAAAACTAAAACCATTTCCCCTAAGAACAGGAACAAGACAGGGATGCCCAGTCTCACCTGTTTGACATAGTACTGGAAGAACTAGCCATTGTGATCAGACAAGAAGAAGAAATAAAAGGCATCCAAATTGGAAAAGAAGAAGTAAAACTGTTCTTATTTGCAGGTGACATGATACTGTACGTAGAAAACCCTAAAGACTCCATCAAAAAATTATTAGACTTAATAAATGAATTCGGCAATGTATCAGGATACAAAATTAACACCAAGAAATCTATGCCATTTCTATACACCAATAATGAACTTACAGAAAGAGAGACTAGAAAAGCAATCCCATTTACCATCGCACCAAAAAAATTAAGATACCTAGGAATAAACTTAACTAAGGAGGTAAAAGACCTATATGCGGAAAACTACAGGACACTGAAAAAAGAGGTAGAGGAAGACATAAACAGATGGAAGAACATACTGTAATCTGAGCATCTTAAGGATCTGTAAAAACAAAGCTTACATGCTTAACAGGAACTGCTCTTTAAAGCTGCTGCTCTTTGTTCCAGGATTTTAGTATCAAAATATAATAATAATAATAATAATAATAATAATAATAATAATGCTACTACTTCCACATACATATAATCCACACACCAGTGATTGACATATTAAATGGTGAAGAATTCTTTTGCATTTAATATAAGTAAGCCCACCTGCTTAAAAATCAGATATTTGTTGATTATTAATGAGGTAGAGTTTACTTAAAGAAAATTAACTTAGGAAAAAACTTGCCTAAAATAAAAACTTTGAAGCATCCTAAATAATTAATAGTTTTGCTTGTTTGTTTCTTTGTTTAAGATGACTGTACTTATTACTTTTAGGATAGTGAGCAATTGATGTTGAAGATAAAACTTGATAGAATGAAAAAATATTGACATTTAGATATTTCTAATAAATCTTAGAAATAATTGTTTCAGTACTGTATTTTTATCTATAAAATATAAAATCTGGCCTAATGATTTAAAATTATTTATTAAAATATTACCTATTAATTTGACTTAAATATTAATATTATATACTAGGTATTTAATTGTTTTTCCAGAATATTTTAATAATATTATAATTTTATTTATATACTTCTCAAGGCTTCTTTTCCTATAAAGACCAGTTTAAACACATAAAATGTTTATATTCTATACTAGAGGCCTGGTGCATAAAATTTGTGCGGGGAGGGGGGTCTCCTTAGCCCAACCTGCACCCTCTCCAATCCAGAACCCCTCGGGCCTAAACTGGCAGTCGGGCATCTCTCTCACAATCTGGAACTGCTGGCTCCTCACTGCTCACCTGCCTACCTGCCTGATCACTCCTAACTGCCTCCCTCTCCCCCTCCCCCAGCAGCCTGATAACCCCTAACTGCCTCTGCCTGCAGGCCTGATCGCCCCTAACTACCCCTCCTGCTGGCCTGGTTGGCCCCAACTTTCCCCCCATCAGCCTGGTCACCCCCAACTGCCCCCCCTCCAGCCTGGTTGCCCCACACAGCCTGCTGTTCAGTCATTTGGTCATTTGGTCGTCCCTCACTAACCCCCCTGCAGGCCTTGTTGCCCCACACAGCCTGCTGTTCAGTCATCCATCTGGTTGTTTCGGTTGTGACGGTCCCTGGCTTTTTATATATTAGGATTTTGGTCCAATTATAAATTTTTAGGTGAGGTTTATTCAGAACCCAAATTTACAAGATGGGTTCTATAAACTGATAAACATGAAAATAGGTCCCACACACTAGATATGCCACAGAAATTGTGCTGCCACTTTCAGAGAATGTACCTCCCTTTTCTTTTTCTTAGGAGGGAACTGGGGAGAGTGGGCAGGTTGGAACATCTTGAGACTGAATCCATCAATTGACTGACAGCACCTACATATTCTTCTCCTCAAATATATTGTATGAACTGCATATTACACAATCTAGGCAGCCTCAGAAAATCTATACTCATTTCTCGATTCCAAATGTGAAGGTCCCCCTTAAACCTAGAAGAGTCGTGGAAGGATTTACAGGGAAAATATAAAGAGACTGATTTTCTAACACATGTTAGACACACAGCTCACATAAACCTCCGGGTAGCCCTCTTAGATTTATGCGAGGTGGTGCAGGAGAATTCTAGCCATTGAGTGTGACTCTCCTGCTTCTGAGTTATGTCAGGTACATCGGAATCACTCCCAGACATTCTCTGGAGACTATAACCATTGCCTTTAAATCCTCAATTTGACACTTTTCTGCATGGTTATTAGAGCTTTAAAGAAATGTATCAGAACTCTCAGCCAGCGTAGGGAAAGTGATTTTCCCCCGGACTGTCACCTCCACGAGACAGTACTGGTGGGGATGTGTTAGTAACCTTTTCCTGTGTTCGGGAACATTTCATGAGCATTACTTTCATAATATATGAGAGATCTTAGAAATAAGAGGAAAAAACAATAACTTATTTGGAAAGTAATTCAAAATGTTTTTTGTTTAGTTTGGTTTTAGCTGACTCTGGAGACAGCGCCGTCTTCTGGTTTTCTTTCCTCTCTTCTTTCCTCTTGGCTTCTTCTTAATCCCCTGCATGTTCTTCCCATCTTGGGCCTGTTCCTGAAACATTGCTCCCCAGGTGAGCTCGTCCATGCTGGTGACTTCCCAGCTGTGTGCTGATGGTGCGCCATTGACATCACCAGACCGGGCTGCTCTCCTGATTCGCAGTGGACATCCTCTACTTCACCTCCCACCTCAAACCCAAAATCACTGTACCCCCACCCCCTTCCTTGTTTCCAATTTTAAGTCTTCATGAGTTCCCAGTCTCATAAGCAATGCTGATACGTCCCTATGCTCTGCATCCAGTCAGTTGCCAAATTCTGTCAGTTCTACTTCTTTGATAATTCTCAAATGCATCAGCTTTCCTCCATCCCAAATAGGATAGTTCAGTGGTTTAAAAAAACTTGCTGGGAACTAATACTTCCATGGATTTGAATCCCAGCTTTTCCATGAACACCCGGCATAAAAACGCACAACTAATGAACCTGAGTTTCAGCTTTGTCGATTTTTTTCCCTCTGAAATAAAAAATAACAATCACTATGCATCAATGCAGCCATAAGTAAAAACTGAGATAATACAGTTTATATGCTCAGCACAGATGTTGGCCTATATTTGCTTAATCAATATCCTTGTCCTTCCACATCATCCGTACTGGGTTTTCTCTTTTTGGCTAACTGCCTCATGCTTTCTCACTGCTTTCTCACAGCTTTCTCTTGCTTCCTGTTTTACCTACTCCCATCCATCCATTCTCCACATGGCAGTGAGAGCATGCTTATCTTTCTAAAATATAAGCCTAATGAAGTCATTCGTCCTATAAAGATCCTTGGTTTACTCCCCAGTGTTCTCAAAGTAAAAGCCAAACTCCTCGGAGAGTAAGGAAACAGTTTTCTCCTACCTTGCAGATGGGATTGCACATTAGTACAGCCTCATGGAGAACAATTTGCCAAATATACTAACTTGTTAAATGCTAATGCCCCTTGACTCCAGCATTCTATTTCTGGAATTGAACATATGTACATGTTTGAAATGACTGAGGTATAAGTTTAGTCTTTACAGCATTGCTTATAAAGCAAAAGATTAGAAATAAGTTAGTTGTCCATCAGCAAGTGAATGGTAAAATAAATGATGGTGTATGTATATAATAGATACTATGTGGGTATTTACAAAGTATGAGATGTGGTTCAGTCTCTAGAATATATTATGTCAAAAAAGCAGGGTGCAGAACTGTGCATAGTATACCTTATTCTTTGATTTATTAAGACAGGGCATCAGGGATATACAGGGTGTCCCAATAAACTATATGCACAGTTTGAATGATTACAAGTCAGTAGTTATTAACATACAGTTCATTTTTAAAATTTATAAGAATCTACAGAAATGAGTAACTTTTTTGTCAACACCTGTTTTTAAACTGACGACTATTCTGGTACAGGCATTGCTGATAACACCAAGCAATGGAATCACAAACATCAAGAATCATTTTGTGCAGTATTTGTGTGCCCTCAATTCATAGACTGTTGCCAATTTTGTATCATGAATTTTATCTTTACGTATCCCCATTATAAAAAAAGTCTAGTGGCACTTTAAGATAAATGTTCTTTCTTCAAAGCTTAGTCTGGCTTCACCAATTATTTCAGTCATTTAAGCCTGAAAAAGAGTGAAAATTAAGTGAGTTATCAGCTGTTAAAGTGTGTATACATTTTTGGATACCCTATATATTAATACATTTAGTATCTATGGAAAGACATACAAGAAATGGATAATGGCCTCTTCCTTCCAGAAGGAGAAATGGGTCGCTGGGGAGAGGATGGAAGGGAAACTTTTTATTGTGTAGCCTTTTACACATTTCGTTCCATCAACAACATGTCCAAAAACAAATTATTACCCAAAGAAGCAGATGCCTTTCATAATAGGCTCCTTGCAATTCCTTCAGATGCAGCCCCTGTGTTGGCCTCTGGAGTTTTGTAAACTCAGCTGCTACAGTCCCCACGCTCTCTGATGCAGGTCCCTCGCTGGCAACACTTCACTCCCTTCCCAGATTATGCCTGTGAAGTTTCTATTTCTCTACCACCTTTTCCCAAAAACTTCTCTGGGCTTTTAAGATTAAGTGAAATGTTTTTCCTGTATCCCAAAGCACCCAGCACTTACTCCTTGCATAAGGAAACTCTCTTGTAGCCCATGGACTGTCTGCATTGGAATCATGTGGTGTGCACGTGAAAAGGGCAGGTATCTGAGCCCAGCGCTAGGTCTGTTGACTCCGAATCTGAGCTTTGGGACCCCTAGAATTTTCATGTGATGTAAGCACCTGGCTGGTTTGTCTGCATTCTAAGCTCTCTATTGCACTTGCCTGTTTTCCTGTCTGTCTCCTTCCCCTGGGCGGCTGTCGACAGTCCTTGTGTCTTCATCATTTTATTCACTGTGCAGTGTGACTGAAAATAGGAGTGAAAAATAGGGTAAAAGTATTTCTTTTTCTCCTGATTAAGACTTTGGCTAAACCAGCAAATATCATTCTTATGTTCCCAAATGTGGGTACTAGTGGTAAGAGCAGCCACATGCTTGCCTAGGGCCGCATGGGAAATTCAGACACAGATGCTGGATCAAAGCCTGGTCACCTCCCTATGCCAATCTTCTTGTAGGCCTGTTTAGTTGACCTGGAGATAATGTCTTTAAAGTTGAATTTCAAATTCCAGATTCTTTAATCTTGGGAAGGGGAGCAAACAGGTAATACATAGCATGTCTGCAGGTGATTTACATGATATCTTTAGACAGTTCTGAGATATGAGAGCATAGCACAGCACAGCACACAACTAGACATTTTAGATAGGCATTTAGAGAGATTTAAAACTTTTTAAACATAGAAATTTTAAATTATGGGGAACAGTTGACATTTTAGGTTTATATTCCTAATAGGATATAACTCCTCCCATGTGAGGTTGATGCCAAAATATTAATTATCATATTGGGGAATTCTGGCTATGCTGAAGGATAGCTATTAGACACCTTGTTTATTAAATTCTGCTGCAGATAAAGGTGCCAGAAATAAATTAATGACTGTTATAACAGCTGGGCTTTCTTGGTTACAAGAAAAATACCTTGACATATTTTTTGACTCTGTGATTGGTCTACATTTCAAGGGTATAAATTAATCTTCAGAAGATCCTAAAGAATATCTTCCCTAGACACTTCACTTATACATCAAGTTGGCCATGTTAGCAATCTAATCACAAACCTGTAATTCAGTGGACAACAATTTCTTATTGTGAACAGCATAGTGGCTTTTACTATCATTTAGGTCAGCCCAAGATTGCTGATGCACCGTATGTTTCAGGCCAGGGATGATGGATGGCGAGCTCTGATGCCCATCCCTAAGTGATTGGAAAGATTGAAGACACACAGTTCACTTAAGCTTGCTTACTATTACATCAAGTAATCAGTGTGATAGGCAAGCCTGTGCTCTTCATGTCATCCAACCAACTTTCTGCAGGAACAGTATTTCACATTTAAAAAAAAACCCTTAAGAATTGTGTTCTAGCTGACAGTCCTATTACCGGATCAAACAGCTTCACCTCAAACCTGGCTGTTAATGGACATTTTAAAAATACCTTTGTTATAACAAGTGGATCTTGCTTTTCTTTAACAGCTCAAGTAAAGTACATGTGTCGTTGAAGTTATAGGGGAAAGATGCAAATTTGTTTCTTTTAAACTTTCCTCCGGCCAGGAAGAGAAAGAAGCCATTAAAATAATTGCATATTTTCAATCCCTAATTTTTAATTTAATAAATTAGTCTGCTTGTTAACTTTAAGTCATAGAGAACTGTCTGCGAAAAATGATTTATGTAAATAGCATTCTCTGAATCTCATCTGACCACTATTCAACACAGTAATTAAGGGCATCATCCTAGCTACTATTCAGTTGTGTGGAAGATTTCTTTCCAAAAGTGCTGAAGAAAAACCAAGTGTATATCTTAAATTGTCAATTTTGCACTAAGAGCATAAATCACTGAGTGAACTCAACAATATTCCCTTGCTTTTATTGTTTCAGACACTATCATTTATAACTTGAAGCAAAACATTTCATGAAATAATTAAATGTATCCTGATATGATTTAAGTAACTTAGGGAACACAAAGCAGAGAAGACCTTAAAATTGTTCATAATTGCTCATTTATTTTCTAAACAATGTCATAATGTAAGTTTCTTTGACTTTTAGAATACTTGCATTGCCTATCATCACACACCAAGTCTAATTTTAGCTTTGTAAAGAAAACAATGTTGAAGTCTATTTATCTCTTGGGAAGGGCTCACAGTAGGGGATAGGAAATCACTTCTTACTTAAAGTTTTATGATCAATTCTACCTGACATAATTTATATATCACCAGCCCTCTGTCCCTTATTTTCTATTTTTATTTGTATGTACTTTTTCTATTTACATAAATGATTTTATGATGTTCATAGTTAAGACAGGTAACATAATAAGATCCATTACAATTAAACCAGCCCAATGATCCTTAGAGCATGGACCAGGAATCGCTTAGAAATACAAATTCTCGGTGCCCCACCCAAGACATACTGAATCAGCAACCTATGTGTGAACAAACTCCCAAGTTTATTCTCAGTCACACTGCAGTGTGAGACCCACTTTCATTCTGAGAGTCTAAACCAAAGCTAGGAGCTAAGAAATAAGTAGGACGTGTGTGTGTGTGTGTGTGTGTGTGTGTGTGGAGAGAGAGAGAGAGAGAGAGAGAGAGAGAGAGAGAGAGAGAGAGAGAGAGAGAGAGAGCCTGGGGAAGGGAGGGGGTAACTAAAAGAAAGCCATTTTACAGATTCTAAAAGCTACAAGAACTGAATACTCAAAGAGATTTTAGAGTGTAAGCTCTGTATTTAGGCACAGGGGATTTTGATTCTTAGAGGTTCTGCTACTGATGAGCTATCTGATCTTTTATTCAATTTATTCAACCCCACCTAGTTTCAGTTTGATTAAATATAAAATGGGGAAAATAACATTTCTTTGAGAGTTGAATGAAAAAAAATGTGTAAGAAAGCATACTGTGGTGACTAGCATGAGATATATGCATATTGCTTTTTAACTTATTGTCTGTTGCTCTTAATATAAAATAATAATATTTTAACTTACCCCATTTATGACAGTATGGATGAACTTTAAGAGCATTATGCTAAGTGAAATAAGTCAGATAGAGAAAGACAATTACTGCATGGTACCACTTATATGTGGATTCTTTAAAAAAAAATATTCAGTAGTCAAACTCATAGAAACAAAGTAGAAAAGTGGTTGTCAGGGTTGGGGGGGAAGGAATAGGGGGAGGTTGGTAAAAGGGTACAAACTTTCAGCTATAAAATAAAAGGTCTGAGGATCTAATGTAAGACATGGTGACTATAGGTGATAATAATGCTGTATTGTGTAATTGAAATTTGCTAAGAGAATAGAACTTAAATGTTCACACACACACACACACACACACACACGGGTAAATATGTGAGTTGATGGATGTGTTAATTAACTAGATGGGGAAAACCCTTTGTACATATATCAAATCACCAAGATATGCAGTAAATATCTTACAGTTTTATATGTCAATCATCCTATATAATAAAGGGTATATGCAAATAGACCGAACAGCAGAACCACCAGTCCCTGTGACACACACTGATCACCAGGGGGCAGATGCTCAATGCAGGAGCTGCCCCCTGGTGGTCAGTGTACTCCCACAGGGGGGGCACCACTCAGCCACAAGCTGGGCTTCCAGACTGCGAAAGAGCGCAGGCCAGTCTGAGGGACCCTCAACGCCAGTGCACGAATGTCATGCACCGGGCCTCTAGTATCACAATAAAGCTGAAACTTTAAAGTATATTCTAATTTATAGAAAAAAAGACTCATGTTAACTACTTGAGGTTCCTAGAAGCTGCTCTAAAAAGTTAAACACAACAGATTACAAAGCTTTGATTGGAATGGTGGTCCCTATCTCTGAATGCACATTTGAATCACCTAGGGAGCTTTTAAAAATGCCAGTGCTGGAGTCCTACTGTCAGACATGCTGATTTAATTGGTCTATAGTGGAATGTGGGCATCTCTATTTTTAAAGAGGTCCTCAGGTTAACGTAAAATGCAGGCAGGATTGAAAACTACTGCATTAAAGCAGGGCTTTCCAAACTTGAAGTGTATATGAATCACCCAGGGATCTTGTTAAAATTCAGAGTTCTTGCTTTTGTGGGGTGAGGTCTTAGATAGTCTAAGAATTCCCCAGGTGACAGGTACTTTGAATAACAAGGAATTCAGGCACTGGGAAATATGTGAGGTCCTAGGGAGAAACAAACTTCTGTGAGAGAAAATAGAGTCAGAATGTGCTAAAGCACTTACCTGTTTTATGTAGAAGAATACTCTCATTGCCCTCAGCTTAAACAAAGTCAATCTGTTACACTTTGATTATATTTTAATAATGACTTTGCTTAGTATTTATATTTGGGATACAAATTTTGGCTCTGAATAGATTAATAGATTTTATTATCATCGTGTTGTTTTTTTCCTCAGGAAATTTTACAATATAGTGCAATCGCTAATTTTCTTTAGGGGGAAGAGTTCTAATATTAGGTTTTGGTCACATACTTAGGTTGTAGAAATATATCCTGATCCGAATTAATTTCATATGAAGTCCTTTTTGTTGAATGTGCTATATCAGTTTAGTCATTTATTAAAGACTAGAGGCCCGTTGCACGAAGAGAGTCGTGCAATAGCCTTCCCTTCCCCTGGCTGCCGGCACCGGTTTTCCTCCGGCACCGGGACCCAGGCCTTCGCTCCGGCCCGAGCCTTCAGTCTTCACTGCTGCGGCTGGAGCCTTCAGTCTTCACTGCTCCGGCCGGAGCCTTCAGTCTTCGCTCCGCTGCCTTGCGCCTACGTATGCAAATTAAACAGGATCTTTGTTGGGTTAATTTGCATACTCTCCTGATTGGCTGGTGAGTGTAATGGAGGGATGGTCAGTTTACATGTTTGTCTATTATTAGGTAAATAAAATTTCAAGTGTTCAGAACAATGCAGTTTTTGGTACTCAAAATCAAATAATACAACTAAAAAATGCCAATAAAGAATTAGAACTTGAAGATTTATGATGCTCTAATCTCAAACAAAGCAATATAGTAATAATACCTTTGGAGCAGTGGTTCTCAACCTGTGGGTCACGACCCCTTTGGCGGTTGAAGGACCCTTTCACAGGGGTCGCCTAAAACCATCCTGCATATCAGATATTTACATTACAATTCATAACAGTAGCAACATTACAGTTATAAAGTAGCAATGAAAATAATTTTATGGTTGGGTCACAACATGAGGAACTGTATTTAAAGAGCCAGAAGGTTGAGAACCACTGCTTTAGAGAGTAAACTCTGGGAATGATGTATAAAGAGATAGTTGGAACAATATAATCTTTAAAAAATTATTCTAGAGCAAGTTTCTTCTTTCTCTGTATTCTCTCTCTCTCTCTCTCTCTCTCTCTCTCTCTCTCTCTCTCTCTCTCTTTCATACACACACACACACACACACACGAAAATTCTAGAAGAATACAGAGTGGTTATTTTGAGATTAATAAATTTAGTTGGCAAAATCAAGCTAGAAACTAAGATTAAAGCATTTTATTATTTCCTGTTAAATGCCTTAGCAAAATTTCAGCTACCAAAACCTACTAAAGGCGACTGAAAAGTTGATGGCCTTCTCTTAAACAATCCTCCGAACACTGCCCTTTCCCTAATTAAAACTCATTCCCTATTTTAAAACATAAAATGAAAATAAGAATAAATACAGTATCCTCAAAAATAAATAAAGGCAGCACCTTGATTCTCGAGGGGGAAAAATCACCTGGCACGCTGGGCCAGGAGTACTTCCTTGCTGTGTCTCTTTGGAATTACAACATGCCAATGAAGAAACAAGTGGATGAACTCAGGAAACCCACCATAATACTCTTCCTTTACACCATGGCCATTAGAAGAGCTGTTGGTAAGGACATGAAGAATCACAGCTTTTAGCCAGTGCCGTCTTCTGCCCTTTATAATAAACCTTTAAAAAAAACTGAAGATGGGAGACCCCCTTATGTTAAACACATGGCTGGTTAGTCAAGTCAACAGTGTGCACCAGAAAGTGGCAGACTGTGGAGCAAGGTGTAACCTCAGTCTGGGCCATAATGAAGTAGCTGTTCATCTGTGGTCAGAGAGCGCCATGGAAGACCTTGGGTTCCTTCATTTTATTTTGCAGAAAGCCATCGGACAGCTTTGCATCATCCAGCTCTATCAATCAAGGACCTCAACCGCTGCTCGCTGTTGAAAGCTTCCCTGGTTGGCTCTGTTTTTTCACAGACAGCTCAATAACTTGTCTGTGGAGCTGTGATAAATGTGCCACGCGCTTCTAAACTGTCTCTTTAACACGGGACTGCATTTCCACTTGTAATGCTCGTGACTAATTGCTTGTATCAAAGGCTTTTTATTTATTCGTAATGATTATCCAATAGGCTTACCATTTATGTTTATCACTTCTCTTCGTGGAGTGGTTTTATTTTAAAGTTGCACACAGAAGACTGTCGGGGAACTATTAATGTAGCAGCTCCTGCTCAATGAATAAGCTGTCAAGTGAAGAGAACATAATTGGCAAACCCTGGCATATAAGCAGAGCGAGTGCAAACTCCTAATGATTTCTCTTTCTCTTTTTGTGATCGCTGCACATCAGCCATCGTTTTAAACACCAACTTTATGGCCACCTACTGTGGCTATGGGAACGGAAGTTTCCTAGTGGTTTTGTCCTCTTGTGTAAGGACAGTCGTCAGGATCACAAAACCTTCTTATTTGGGCACAACTGCCAGTTCCTGCTAAAGAGGCTCAGAATTGAGCTCTTATGGTAAATGAATAACTTCTCACTTTGAAAGAAGGTGGTTCTTTGAGATCAGGTTGGAGGTCAATGACAGGGCAAGGAACGGAAGCTCATACTGCAGCTGTCTGCAAATGAGCTTTTCCTGCAGATACTGTAAGGAAAAATAAGAGTCTATTGGGGAGGCTGATCGCCACCTAATCTTTAAGACACATATTTTAAAAGAGAGGAAAATCTGCATGTTTTTTCTTACTCTTTCATTGTACTTCTGGAAAAAAAAAATCCATACAATTACCTCATGAAAGGTTGCTCATATTGGGAATGAAAACTCCTTTTGCTTTCTAGCCCATGATTAAAAGGAAAAGAAAATGCTCTACAGGAGCAGAGTCCATGTCTTTCAATCCTAAAAAAATAGTGCTGATAATCAAGGGGAAAATATACTGGCAAGTTATGAGTAAATACCCACTTAAGGTTGCTGTTGCTTTTGAATTATATTTCTTTTGACTAATTCTGGGTTTAGTTCATACATTGATAAACCAAACGGATAACTGCTTGTCTCCATACATAAGATTCTAACTCACCAAGAAAGTGAATTTAAGTAAAATATATATATATATAAAGTATGCAAATAGAGTAGGTTAAAAAGCAGAATGCCCCATTTTATTTGAAAGGCAAAATATTTTATTGAGACTTTAATTCTGAAACTGGTTTCTTGCTTCACTATTAAAAAAAACCTATCACACTAATGAAATCAAAAGGCAAGTAACATTTCCTGCTGTGAATCAGAATAAGCCAGACACACTCATTGGCTCCACTAGAAGAAAGCAGTTGCACATAAAATAAAAAAGTCATCTGCATAAGGTTTTGGAATGCATTACAGGGTCCTCTTTTATAGAGCAACCTAGTTTGTGGTCTTTAACTTTTTTGAATTTATAAATTAGGAAATCAATCGACATTGCATTAAACATACTTTAATGGATGTTGAATTGCTAAATCATCATTTTGAGGGGTAATCAAATAATCCTTGTTTCTCCTTCACTCCATCCCTAAGCCATTTCCCTAAAGATCAAAGACAAAGGGTAGTATATATGAAATAATATTCAATGAAGTTTCAGTTGTCTAATGAAATTTGGTATGTGAAATTTATAATCAGGTTTTATTATTATTCTTTCTTCTTCTCTTTTTTTTGATGTCAAGACTACTATGTTATACTTGTAGTTTGGTTTGCTTGAACAATTAGTGTCTGTTAGAACAGTCCCAAAAACCTGCTAGGTGATAGGAAGAGGTAATCTGGAATTAAATGTTTAAAATGTGGACAATTAAGGACTAGTATAGGATAATAGTTTGCTATCAAAATACATCCAAACAATATTAGAGTTTATGAATTCCTATTATGGAAAGAGCAATAGATTCCAGGTCACATTTATGGTAGAAGTGGAGCCATGTCAGTCAGTGTCCTTGGGAAGACAATGGATTGGGATCTTGCCCTGAGCTCTACCCCACTGTGCCATGGTTCTACCATCACCACTATTTTATCATCAGCAGGGAAGAAGCTATTCCTACCCACTATTTCATATATTCCAAGTACAGCAATGAAGGTACTAGAAGCATTTTCTTTTTCAGGTTCCTATACCACCATTGTCTATTTTGTTCAAGCTAATCTCAGCAAACATAAACTGCTTCCTTTAATGCTTCCCAATGACAACCTTATGTCTCAGCTCATTGGTTTTTATGCCCCACAACGCAGACAGCAGGATCTTGAGGGGAAAAAAATATCTGCTGCTTCCCTCTCTCCTGGGGTTCCAGGCTGGGCTCCGGCTAGAGATCGTTAGCATAGCAGGGAAGTCCGTGGGTCTGGTCCCTTCTGAGGTGGAAGCCCATCAACAAGCAGTGGCTCCAGCAGTAATGTATTGAGGTCTGGGCTAAGCAAGAAAGGCTGCCATGATAGATTTGGGATCTCTCCCCTGCGGCTCCAGGAGGGAGAAGCCAGGAGAGGTGCTGGAGTAGGAAATACAATTGACATGTCCATAGAAATGTACACTTGTATATGTATGAGGCAATGTGTTCACTGGATAAAAACTAAGTCTGAATCCCAGAACCATTGATATGTATCTCACTTTGGTAGCCTCCTGAGCTTTAGTTTCTTTATCTATATACTAGAGGCCCAGTGTACCAATTCATGCATGGGTGGGGCCCAGCTGGCCTGGCCCCAGTCTGGGTGGATCCGGTCCAGGCCTGTCAAGAGGAGGAAACTGCTGGAGGTTGGCCGCCTGCCTGCCCTGATCAGGCCCAATCTGGGGTGGGACCGGGTGGGGGGAAGGGGCTGCAGGATGTTGGCCAGCTGACCCTGCCCCCTATTGGGGGAGAGGGGGACGATCAGGGGCAGGGCCGGCCAGGGGGAGGGGCTGCAGGAGGTTGGTCACTGGCCCACCCTGATCAGGCCCGATCTGGGGTGGGCCTGGGTGGGGGGAGGGGCTGCAGGAGGTTGGCTGGCTGGCCCTGCCCCCTATTAGTGTGGGGCAGGCCAATCAGGGGCGGGGCTGGCTGGGGAGGGCCGTGGAGGGGTGGGGGAAGGTTGGCCACCTGCCCACCCTCGATGGGGGGTTCACTGGCCACAGTGGGCGTCATAGCAACTGGTCGTTCTGATAGTTAAGGTGTTCCTGTTGCTAGCTTTTTATATATAGATGAATAATAAGAATACAAGAAATTAATATATGTAAAATGTTTTTGAATTTAATATCATTGTATAAATATTAGGTACTAGTAAATTATCTTAGGGCTAATGAGAACCTTGAACATTATTTAGTAGCACCCCCTTTATTAAGAGTTAAAGAAATTAGCTTCATGATGGTTGATGGCCACTTTCCCAAGCTCATAGGGCTGGATATCTCTTGACCTCAGCCCAGATCTCATTACACATGATCACAACAGGTGCCCTATGAGCTTCCTCTTCATTCCTAGCTTACAGCACACATTGCTCACTGATCAGGGCACTGCTTTTGTTAGGTCCACATACGACATTAGAAATCTTCTGGACATATCCCTCCAAGAAGTCGCTACACTTTTCTTGGATGTGGCATGTGAGGTGAAACTCTTCATCATCTCCATGTCTAAGCAACACGGAAGCTCACCCAAAATAAGTTTCCATATAGTGCTCCTTCCTTTCAGGGCCCCTTATATCATATTAAAGGGACAGTCAACTTGTTTCCCCAAGACTGCCTGACATTTCAAGAGAATGTAATAAATGCTGAACACAGTATGGCTCTCTTCATTTAGAAAAGAGGAAAGAACTTCCTAACCTTAGAAAATTCAGTGTAATGACATTATAATTGTTCATTTTGATCTGATTGTTGTGCCCCTGCCTCTTGGCATCTACACTCTCTGGATAGCCTGATATACTAAGCGCTAATAAAGTAAGTTACCTTTCAGAGTGCAGCTTCTTATTCTGCCTGAGACAACCTTGGCAATACCCATTGTTTAGTTGTTGCAGTCAGACGTCTCCTGTTTTACCTATACAGAGCGAAACTCTTTCGTGATTGCCCTATTAATCTGAATTCTTCATTCAGGTTATTGTGAATGCGTGTGCAATATAAGTATATGTGTGCATTATGTTGTACGTGTAATGTATATGTTGTGACATTAGCGAGTAACTTTTATACATGTACTCACCATGACTTATACCAGTAATTTACATTTTATAAAGATAAGATTTATGCTATGTTTTAAAGTAGGTATTAAAACACCTGTAATAGCATTCTGTACTTTTGTCTGATTTTAGATGGCTTGATTGGCCTGCTGTTGTGAATTGAATGCAGTCAAGATATTGCATTTTGAACCATCAGAAAGGATTCTCCACAGTTTCCCAATGCAGTTATGTTTATTCTTTGAACTTTTATCAGTCTAGGCAGCTTACTGGCTGGGTTCACCAGATAATTGCCAGCACGGTGCCCAGTCAGCCTGCTTCACATGGATGATTTGGGTGACATAGGTGACAGTTGATGAGTCAGTTCCATCCATCCATGCACAGGAGCACTGCGAATGTCACCCTGCTGATTCCCAGACCCTACGAGGAGCAGCGCTTCTCGAAACATTTAAGTGAATTCTGTGAACTCACAGATTAGAGAAAAAAGTGACTTCCTTGCAACATAATGGAAACTAAAATAAATGAGGAAACGTGAATCTTTAGTTCTAAAAAGAATACATATTTTAATGCCGTAAAGTTTCATCATCATGATCCATATCCTCATACTAATGTTAATCTATTCAATCTTATTATTTTACTGCTCGTAAAATGTTTTCTCCAAGAGATGGGTCCCATTCACCCATTTGCCTCTTTATTATACCTCTGTTAAACATTTACATTGGCAAGTAAAGGGTAGCATTATTATGTGTTTTCTCTATAGAGAAATGGTGGAATATATTTTTACCCAAACATTTATCTTTAAAGAAAAGATGTTTAAATTTTTAGTGTATATTTTGATTTTGAAATAGTGTATCATAGTGAAAAATAACCTAAAATAATAATTTATAAGTATGGATTCAATCCTGAGTTCATTTTGCTATTTTTAAAAGAAAATTACCTTATTTGCTTTGTCTACTGTATTTTGTATAAAGAAAATAAGTAATAGATCATTTTTCTGAAGGGGTGCTATAAGAATATTTAGGTATTATATGTAAACCCCCCTATCTTTGCAAAGTAATGCTATCATGAAGAGTCAGGAAACATTTTGTTGTTGTTAGTTGCAAAGCAGGTATCAAGCAAAAGAATCAAATAAGTGGTCTGATTATAAAACAAATAAACCAAACATTATTTTAATTTACTTACATTGCGAGTGATAGGGTGGAAGAGTGGGGGAATGAAACATAGGTGGTTAGTTATTATATTAATAGGGATTCAAAACTGGAAAGAATATCACAAATAAGAAATATATTTATTACAGCATGAAGGAGAGGAGAAATAAAAATGGGAAAGAGGGAAATGAGCCAAAAGGGAAAAATTAATATACATCCAAAAAGAGAGAGAAAGATGAAATGTTATGGAATGATAGCCCTACACTTGTGACATTTTAATATATTATAGATGACGACCTTCAGCTACACTTTGCCTTTTACTAATTATAGGAATAAATCAGGATATTATATTTAATCTGCCTTATTACCTAGATGAAATTAAGTCAAAGGCCAGGGGTGTCTTTCCCTGACATAAGACTTTTTTTTATTATGATGAAAAACATATAACATACAATTTTCCATATTTTTTCCCCATTATAGTTCACATTCAATATCATTCTGTATTAGTTTCAGGTGCACAACACAGTGGTTAGAGTTAGACAATCATACTTTACAGAGTGGTCCTCCGAATATTTCAAGTACCCTGCCCATACATAGCTATTACAATATTTTTTCCTCCATTGACCTCTCTCCAGCCACTCCCACCCCCTTTTAACCCCTAGAGAGCCGGGGAGCACAATCGCGCTCCTCCTGTCTTTCACCAAAAGTGCCAGGAGCACCATTGCGCTCCTCCTGCAGTGTCACTATTAGATGCTAGTAGTTCACTCTTCATGTGGGAAAAAAATTTTAAAAACCTTAACTCAAAATGCCTTGGCAATTTTAGCATAGTTCCTAGGATATTGGTTGGCACTCAAAGGGTTAATGTGGACTTCTTTTCACTGGTTTTCAAAATCTAGTAAATGAAAACCTACTAAACAAAGCCATTTGGAACTTCTTTTGTTTTTTGCAGTTTCATTTTGCTTTGTTTTTCAGGAAGTGGATTGGACTATTTACCTCCCCCTCCCCAGCATCCTCACACAGAATAGTTCATCTGAAGTACAACCTCAGATGAGCTTTATAGGAGAAAGAAGGAATTCTAGAAAACAATAGACTATATTCAAGGATGAACTCCGTGGTCTACCACAGGATGGCCAGAGATGTAAAAGTACTTTATAAATGGGAAAAAGAGACCAATGCATCCTCAGCATATATGTTCCTATGAGTACCTGCTTAAACAGGGACAAACCAATCCTTATTTAGGGAAAGAAGGCAAATCCAGTGGAAGGAGTTTGGGATCAGAGGTGCCTGAGGTAGGCTTTGTTCCTGTGAGACATGCTGGTTCACCCTGCTGCTCTTTCTATCTAGTTCTCTCTCTCTCTCTCTCTCTCTCTCTCTCTCTCTCTCTCTCTCTCTCTCTCTCTCTCTCCATAGGAGAGAGAGATATTTAGATATATAGATATATCTATATTTATTTATTTATCTGTGTTTCTCCCGCTACCTTCCTATCCTTGTCCAGCTCTCTCTACCATTATTTCCTCTGTGTATGAGTCTTTATCTCCTACTTTCCTGTCCTTTGCATGTGAGATCTCCATGTGGCTGTCCTGCCTCTCTCGTCTCTATGGAGGGTACGTGCTTCCCTGCATTGGTGTACAGTTCTCTTACTCTTCTGGCACTTAATGCTGCTTCCTTCTTTCCCCCCCTAAATGTACAGAAATGGAGAAAAGCTCAGAAACTGGTAGTAAAAGACATCTAGTGTTAACCCTGCTGTTCTTTACCTCTTTATCTCTGATCAGTGCCTTAATCTCTCTGCATCAGTTTTCTCAATTTTAAAAGGAGGATACTGATGCCTGCCCTGGATCCAGTGGTGTGATGGGGCCGGCCAGCACCAGGTCAGGAGGCCCGTTGCACACATCTCTTCCAGGCATCACTGGTAGCTTGGACTGGTTATGGTGGGAATATCTGCACCATGAAAATCAGCAAATGGTACAAATTAAGATTTTTGGATTTGGGGTGGTTTTTTTTTTACTTTTTAAGAGCAGATTGTTAAAAATTTGCCAGCACATAACTGCATATGTTCCACATCAGGTTTTAGTGAGGCCAAAATGAAAAGAAATGTGAAATGCTCTGGTGGGACAAAGAAATGCTCCAGACTACCCATGAGGAGTCATTTTATTCTCCTCAAGCCTGTGAATTCACTCATTTCTTCTCCTGTGTCGCAGTTCAGCAGGTGCAGTACTATTCCATAAATTAACTAGAAGGTGACCTCACCATAAATCCAGGTCAAGTGCTTTTACTTGAAAGTGTGTGAGTTGGTAGAAAAGCTCAATATGCAAAAGACAAAATGTTTTCACATGCTGCAATGATGCTTATTAAGACTTTGCACCAAAAATGTTCAATGTGCATTTATTCAGTTGAGTGAGTCAATCTGAGTAAACTTGAAACAGATTGAATAACTACTAGCTTTGGCTGCCATTTGCCTTCTGTGCTTTGAAGATACAGGGAATTGTGATGAATATGTGATTGGCTTTTCTCCAAATCCTCCATTGTTCAGGTTTGTTTGTTTTTAATTTATAATAAACAACAAACTATTGGTTTAAAAATCCCCTACACTCCTGTATTATATTACTGCAAGGAGAGATAATGATATTTTACTAAGTGATCCTTCTGCAATTCACACATTGGCAAGAGTTTTATATGAAGAGTGGAAAAGAATATCGTTTTCCGTTGAAAGCTGAAAGGGGGCTTAGCAAGAAAAATGTAATTAGCTAAACTAGAATTTGGCCAGACTCCTGACATTTTTTTATTTAAAAGAATACCAAGTAAACACAAATTAAATGTACTGTGCATTGTCTTAATCAAAGATGTCAAAGTGATATTCATTAAAATATTATAAACATTTACTAAGTTGACTTTATAACATCTGTTTTTCCCAAAAGCAATAATGAAATTTTAAAAGATTAATATCATAAGGATGGCTTGTTTAGTTTGAAGCCATATTTATGTTTTTATTTTTGTTGAAATTTTTTAAATTTCTATATTAGATCACTTTGTCATATAAACAAACTTAAAATTTTTAATTACTATATCAGAAATATTCATATAGCTTAACTGCTAAATATCTAAACACGAGGACTATTTGCTATAAAACGAAGGGCAAAAGGTCACATCTTTAAAGATAAGTAGGCTCATTCCGATCTTCAGAAAATCCTCATGCAAACACCTTAATAACATAACTGAAATAAATATAATAAAAGGAGCTCTTTTTTTCCCATAGTTAAAATAAGAAAATAAATTAGAATATAAACCTTGACCAATGCTTAGGTATCTGCTAAATTTTACAGCTAAGTAGAAGCATGAGGAGGCAGGAAAGGATCCTCCTTAAAAGAACAATAGAACTATTTCTATGATATCTTTTTACATGACACAACACCTTTAAAAAGCGATTCTCTCTTGTGCTACAGAACCCCGCAATACTGCAGCACCTACAGCCTGGACTGAGATGGCTCATTAGCTGAGCTGTCTGCGAGTATGTGTCTGCCATCAGCATCTGGTGAAAGGGGAACACTGACCCTGCCAGATTTGGGTCACTAGGTCAACAGGTCTCATTTATTATTCAAAATTGCTTTCTGACCTTTTATCTACTAGGTCAAAGGACGTTGTATTCTCGTTGGCTGAATTTTTTAATGATAAAGCCACTATTTTGCCAGGTAATAAAATTACTTCTACCTTCTACTGGGCAATAGGATTTTCTCCTCCCCTATCTAATCCTGTAATATTCCGTGAGAAGGCCTCAAAAGACTGCCATTAGTTTTAGTTTTTCTTTTTAAGTAAGATTTCTAGAGATTTAAATGATATTGACTGTTGACAGTGGTCGAAGTCATTTTCTTGGCTGTGATTTGAACCTTTCAATCCACATTTGGAATTCCATCACTTTGTGTAGGGCTTCTGTACTCCAGAGAAACAAAGACTCACCCTGCTGACTCTCCCTGAATTTGAGTAGCTGTAGCTTTCCAAAGCAAAAGTGGATGAATCAACTGGCATTAGGTATTTACTGGTTAATATTTGCGATGGAAAGAAAAATAAGGGAGAAACAAATGTCTTAACATGTCTTCCAATGCAGAATATATTTGTGAGCATTCTTCTATATTACACAGGTTTTTCAGCCAAGAAAGAGTTTTCTAAACCACCTTGTTATTTCCAGTGTTTCATTTCATAAAACATAAGGAAAGCGAAACCATTAAGAGATTAGAAAATATTCAGACACCTAGTCTAGCCTATAAAATTAGCTATAAACATTTAACAAGCAATATTGCAGAAAATTGAGACTCCATTTAATAGCAGATTTGGTAGCTGTGCAAATAGACAATGTTTCTAAGGAATGATTTTATCTTTTGTAGAACAAAAAGTCAAAGGTCATATTGGTCCTGCCCTTGAAACAGACATATGAGATGTGACCACGTGCTTTGTGACACTGTATATGATGAATAACTCTGGCTTAAACAAATAGTGGAGAATATGTGGCATTCATGAGCCCAGTGAGGCACTGTTATACTATACAGCTGACGCCAGAACTCTAATCTTAGATGTATAGCTTTATCACCCAAATGAAATTCCCTGATATTGACTCTGTGTTTTGGAATATTTGTACATAATAGTACACACACAAAGGCAGAGATAGATGTAGAAAAATTCATTGGGGATAGTCTAAAATGTCAGGTGACAGTTATGGGGCATTCCAAACAACCACACTCCTTCCATTCTCTGAATCTGCTCAGCAGCAGATGGCCGAATGGCCACTTCCCTTCCTTCCTCACCCTCATCTCACAGGACCATGAACTAAATGGAGACCAACTGCCAGGCAGGGTCAGGAGCTTCCTGCCCAGCAAATAGTGTTTGAATGTCTGTGAGCGTGCGTGCGTGCGTGCGTGCGTGCGTGTGTGTGTGTGTGTGTGTGTATCTGTCTATTTTAAGATGTCTCTCCCTCCTTATCAGAATTATCACCCTACGTCTATTGTTACCACCCCTAATTAATGCCTTTCTTTAGCAGAGTCCTCTTTGAAGGAGTTTCTGCCTCTGGTCCCCTGCTTTCTTCATCCAGACCATCTAATGGTCGAATCTTAATTGTTTTATATGGTGACTCTAGGATTTATAAATGGAATTCGTATATAGCAATATGATTGTGTGTTTGCACAGGGAAGCAGATTTATGGTAATAAATGTTTCCAGTTATACCTGGAGAAGAGAGATATGAATTTCTCCCTTTACCCATCTCCTTACTGTGTACATAGTTGCTTCAAGGCACTTTCTCCAGAGAAGGTGCTAAAGGAGGAAGGTACAGAGTGAGTTTGATCAAATTTTCTTTCTAAGTCATTTTTTACACAACATTCAGAATGATCTTTTAAAAATGTAAGTCTAATCATGCCATTCCCTCATCAATTATTTCAGTGTCTTCTCATTGGAAGTAGGATATAACATAAAACCCTCAACAAGTTCTATTAGCAATGGTTTGACCTTCACCTCTCCAGCTTCAGTCTCTTGCCAGGTGCTTCCCCCAGTTTCCTTACTCCAGTCCTTCTGGCCTCACTCCAGTCCCCAGGCTGGGCCACGCTCCTTCCTGCCTTAGGAAGGCATCCATTCATCCTGTGATCTTTCCCATCTTCACCCATTTCTACCCATCTGTCAGGCCTTACTGTAAAGGTTGTTCTCTTGGGGAAGCCTGAGCTCCAGACTTCATTATGTTCCCTCCATTATTCATTCTCAACACCCTGCGACTTCCTTTCAGATCACTTCTTTTCATGTGTAATTAGTAACTATTTCCACTTTTAATGTTTATGTATGTATTATATGTCTCCTAGTAAGTTTCTAATCTTTATGTGATGGAGATCATGTGTGTTTTGTTTGCTATTCCATCTTCAAGACCTGTATTCCAGGACTTCTCTCTTAGTAGGTACCCAATATATATTCCTTAAATTAATGGTGATTTAATTCTTTCTACTTTTTGATTTATAGCACTTCTAGAATGGAGTCCTATTTATCTGATAAGACAGTGTGTATATAGAAAGTCTCTATCCATTTTCTTAACCATTCCCTATGGAGGAGATCAAACATCTTTTTCTCTGCTGGACTAGGGTGGTAGTTGGATGGGGCTTTAAATGAAAAGGCAGTAAGTTTACTTTAATGCTTAATAAGTAGAGGTATAAAGAGCTCTCTATTAATATTAACACCATCATTGTGCTGTGGAAACTTGGGCTCAGCTGGTGGTTAGATGAGTCAACCAGAAATTATCAAGACCAGGAGTTTGCGAACTACAGCCTGTGGGCCAAATCCAACCTGCTGTCTGTTTTTGAAAATAAAATTTATTGGAATACAACCACCACAAATTACTTCAGTTTTTCTTTTTCAGTATTATTAAATTTATTGGGGTAACATTGGTTAATAGTATTGCATAGGTTTTAAGTGTACATTTTTATGATACATAATCTGTATTTTGCATTGTTTTCCCACCCCCCAACAGTCAAACCATCTCCATTACCATATATGTGGCCCCATTTACCCCTCAGTACCCCTCTACCCCTTCCTTCTGGTAACCACCATACTGTTGTCTGTGTCTATGAATTTTAGTTTTATATTCCACATTTGAGTGAAATCATATGGTTCCTAGCTTTTTCTGACTGACTTATTTCTCTTAGTATAATATTCTCAAGGTCTATTCATATTATCACAAATGGCAATATTTCATCTTTTCTTATGTCTAAGTAGTATTCCATTGTGTATATGTACCATATGTTCTTTATCCAATCCTGTATCAGAGGACAATTTGATTGTCTCCATGTCTTGACCACCATGAATAATGCTACAATGAACACAGGGGTGTATATATCTTTGCAAATATATGTTTTCAAGTTTTTTGGGTAGATACTCAGGAGAGGATCATATAGTAACTCATTCTTAATTTTTTGAGGAACCACCAAACTGTTTTCCATAGGTCTGTATGAATCTACGTTCCCACCAGAAGCCAATGAGGGTTCCCTTTTCTTCATGTATTTTTTGTGGCTGCTTTCATGCTACAACTGCAGAGTTGTGTAGTTACAATAGGAACTGTATAGCCCACAAGTCTAAAATATTTAATATCTGGCCTTTTCAGAAAAAATTTGCTAATCCTGGTCAAGACCCTTGCGAGGGGGGAGCAACTGTGAGACATAAATTATGTCTCATCATGCCTACTTCCTCAACTCTTATCACAGTGCTTGCCGCCAAACAGTATTCAATGAACAATAATTGTGTTTAATTAAACTTGGATTTTTCTGGTTTAATTGAAACTCTGATTTGTGGATCTTGTGTCACTAAGGAGAACACCAGCAGTCAGGAAGGTAACTTGGTATCTTCTTGAATAAAAAGTATCTGCATGAATGAAGTGAAAAGCAAATTATGACAGATGAAACAGATAACTCTGGGAAATCCTAGGGCCTAATTCTAGGGCCAGGGTTTAAGTACGTGACTTTGGGAATATATTATGGAGTTGAGTTCAAGAATAAGGCAGAAATCTTGTATATATATAAAAGGCAAACATGCAAACTGTCCCCTCAGGAGTTCAACCAGGAGACTGGGAGTTTGATTGCTCACTATGATGTGTACTGACCACCAGGGGGTGGCGTGGAGCGAAGGAAGGCTCCAGCCAGCAGCTGGAAGGCCCCCATCGGCCCTAATCGCCGGACAGGCCTACATACCCTACCCATGCACGAATTTGGTGCACTGAGCCTCTAGTATGGGTAATAAATCATGATTCAGGCTAGAGTATATTCAGTAGGAACAAGCAAGTTCTGGGGTCAGGAGCTCTTGTTGTAGGCACTGGAAAAAGCGGGGAAAGAACAGAATGATCATGAGCATCAGGTCCTAAAAAGAGGGAATTATTATAACAATAGACTCTTTGCCTTCAAGGAGTTTACATCTAGGTTGAGTAAACAACATACAGGTAGGAGAATATGAAATGTAATAGTTATGTAATTAGTTATGTAAAACTTTTGGGAAAGACAAAGTGTTATGTGAGTTCAGGAAGTGGAGAGAGAGGTATATGGACTCTAGCTGCTTAGAAAAAGGTATAAATTAGTACCTTTTATTCCTACAACTTTTTTGTTGAGCATAGAAAAGATTTAGGAGTGAACATTTGCTAAGCACCTGCTCTATATGTCAGGCACTTTATTATTATTTGAAAATATATTTTTATTGATTTCAGAGAGGAAGGGAGAGGGAGAGAGAAACAGAAACATCAATGATGAGAGAGAATCATTTATTGGCTGCCTCTTGTGGGATAGAGCCCACAACCCAGGCATGTGCCCTTGACCATAATTGAACTGGGGACCCTCAGTCTGCAGGTTGACGCTCTATCCACTAACCAACTAGGGCAGGCACTTTAAATAGATCATCTAATTTAATCATATGGATTTGCACAGTTCAATAGTTCCCAATGCTGGCTGCTAACTGGAGTCACCTGAGCTTTACAACCCCATCCCTAGCCCCATTCTGATTTAATTATTGTGAGTTGGACCAGTCATAGGCATATTCATAAATTATGCCAAGTGATTCTAATGTATAGTAGGTTTGAAGCCTCTGGTGTTTATGACAATCTTCTCACCATTGCTTTTGTGGAAGTACCAACATTTGCTGTGGAGGAGAGTGTGACACTGGGAGATGAAGGGTATGTCTAAACCTCAAATCAGAATTCAAGTAGCCTTGTCAGGGTGGTTAGAACTCTGTCATTCAATTATTACATTACCAAAAATAATCTTCCCATGATCTCTCTTAATCTCTTACCTCATTCACTTGGATAGGAGTCACTAGCTCCTCCTAACTCAGTGTTTTTTATGCTAAAACAGAAATGCAGATCACTGGATTCTTCGAGTATTGGTAATGTAGAAACAAAACACAAACCAGGATTTTAAGGTAATCTCTGCCTGCATATCTCTTCACACTCATGTATACAAAGCCAGAGGAGCACTTAAAAATAATGAGACCTCCAGTAGAAGTTACTCTGAGGTTGTCAGATTCAGAAAGGCTTGTTGAAATAGATTCTGGGCCCACACGCTGAGTTGTTGACTCAGGAGGTCTGGGGTCAGGCTCGAGATGTGCATGTCTCTCAAGTTCCCAGGCGATGTTGATGCTGCTGGCCCAGAGACCACACTTTGAGGACCAGAGATGTGGTGCCTAAGAAGTCCCTAGAAGCAATGAAGACTTAAGTGGACTTCCTTCCTCATCTCATCTTTTCCCACTAACCACCTGAAACACATGCTTGTTCTAAGGCCTCCTGATTTCCAATTGGGCCATAGTTAGGATAGGAGCACACAATTCCCGCCCCACAAGGCAGGTGGGCTGTGCTGTGCCCTGCTTGCATGGCTTACATTGCTAGGTGCACTAGGCTAATATGAATCCTGACAAGATCATTTCTTTCCTTTCTTTGTCAGCCTATGGCCTCCATATCTTTAAAAAAGTAATAATAATAAACTTTTCAAATCAGCTTGTTTTTGAAACCAGATCCCTTTTTACCGTGTTGGCATTGATTTTGTGTTAGGGCATGCTCCTTTAACTACCTGAAGTTTTAATTTCCTCCCTCCCTGATAAATGGGGAAATGTGGAGCTACTTGGCAGGGTTGTTTTAAGGGTTAAAGGACATCTATAATAATAAAAGTGTAATATGCTAATTAGACCAGACATCCTTCTGGACAACCTTCCGGGTGAAGCCAGGGCTGCGAGGGAAGCCCCGGTCCTTGGTGCAGGAGGGAAGCTGGTGCTGGCAGCCCGGGGAAGGATAGCCTACTCTTGCATGAATTTCATACATCGGGCCTCTAATTATGTATATAAAGAATGTGTGTGTGTGTGTGTGTGTATGTGTACACAATCAAATCTTCTGAAAATTGACTTAACAATGTTTAAACAGTCTTTCTGCTATATTCTACTTCTGTCAAGAAACGAAATGCTCTAATGTCCTCTTGCTGAATGCTCCAAAAGCACCCTAGTCCCCCAGCATGACCTTCATCACATGTGCATGATTGCAATTCCTTGTTCAGTGTCTCTTCCCTGGTAAACTATAAGATCTATAAGGACACCAACCATGTCTATCTAAATGGTGAACAAAATTAAAATCCCTAAGAATAAAGAATGCGCTGTTGTTCATACTTACTGCCACACACGGTGCGTAGCTGTTTATGTTTGTGTTCTTTATGCTCGGGGCACAGCGTGGGTTCTCTTTCTTCCTTAAGTTGCCCCGGATTCAGTTGCCTGTCCTTCCCAGCCTTCTCTGTGTCCGTTAAGATGATGAACACAAACATGTAAGCACTATTTGCACTGCTGACTATGCTAATCTCTCCTGTGGACTTTGAATTCCACAAATGTCTTCTGTAACAACTTTGAGCAAGTCCCTTCTAGCAAATGGCTCTTCCATTTTCAGTGGCCAGAACTGTTTTTTGGTTTTTTTTTATCTGATAATCACTTATAAACTACCAAATAATATGTAATGTTTTACAGTCAAGCTGTGCATCTTGCCCCCTCCCCCAAAAAGAAGCACAGTTCATGACATGGTTGGAGAAATCATTAGCATTCACTACAAATATTTCCTTCCGAGCTTACTTTTTCACCCCACTCCAATTCCCAATGCCTTTATAAATTAGTAAATGGGGCTGATCAAAGATTAATACCTGGCTTTCTCCTTTTGGTAACTAACTCACTCTTCTCAAAATCGCTTTCTTTGAAGTCAGCTGAAATTCTGCCCATGGTCGGAGGCACGACAGGAATTCCAAGCCCAGTGTGCAATGGAAAGTAACCATGTTGCATATTAAGAGTTCAAGTTCTCACACCAGGTTTACTCTGCTTAATCCGCAGGAGCAAGGTGGCACTGGCCATTTCTCTTCTATTTGGGAAGTCTTACCTATTTAAGATACTATATCATAGGTACATTTAGAAGGAAGGTCAGGAATATGGTACTTTAAAGAAAGGAACATTTAGGTAGGAGATGGTCAGCATGTAGTTCTAAATTACTATAGGGAGTGAGCTAAATTGATGAGTGTCCTATGACCAATTTTACATTTGTCATTCATTGGAAAAGATTAATTCACATTCAGTATAGACTTACACAGCAAACAAACCCAAGTGGTCAATTACAAAGAAGGCATGCAGCTTATCATGTCAGCCTTGGGAAATCAGTGGCCTCTGTTCTTTTTAGCTGCCTAACATTCATTGCTGCCCCAAGAGCATCTCGTTTTCTTCTGTGCATTTCTGCAGGGACAATAAATTCATTTGTCCTTCCACTTCAGACGCCATAGGCATGCCTGAAGCATCTACCGCCAGATTAATTCTTCTATCTTTTCCCCCAGTATGGCCAATGGGTAGCAGGTGCCTGTAGCTCAACCAATCAATTAATTTTCCGAGGCTCAAAACTTTACACTGAGCAAGGCAAGGGCAGAACCAGTGGATGAAGTTCATTTATTCCAGGCATGGCATCTAATAGAGACTAAGGCATTCTTTCTACAAGGAAATTTTGGATGCTCCCTGTTCCTGTCTGTTCTGGACCTGGCTTTTCAGCCTGCCCCTTTACCCTTTATTGAACATTCTTCTTGTTAATGGTTGATTTTTAGTGTCTACCACCAAAACCTGAAATACAGATATTACCACTGAAGTACAAAGATTTTCAGTGAATTGTAGAAATTGACCACCACTGTGTACCTGACACCTCGCATAGCAGCTGATACCCAGCCACCACTCATTGTTCATGGAATTAATGATATGATATAATGCTTCAGTTATTTTGCAATACCAGAGCATGAATGATTTGTGCAACTCATTTCTAACAAATAATTTCTAGATGTTTTAATGAAAATAACCACTCCTTTGTTTAAATTTTATGTTTAAAAATTTTACAATGAAAATATTGTTTGTTTGTCTTCTCATGTGATAATTACAATTCTTAGGAGACCGGGTGTAGTCTATTGAATCATGAGTTTAGATAAGGCCATGCTCTTCCTTATCTTTAACATCACTGGACTTGTTTTTTATATTTTTGATTGTTTTCTAATGATATTAGGCTATAGGACTAGATTCAGAGAGTTAAATAATTTAGTTAGTTACTCAAAGTTTTTCTTTACAAGAATAAGGTATATCTTGCCATTTGTTCAAATCTTTTTTTGTGCGTTTTAAGAGTACTTTAGAGTTTCCTCATATAAATCTTGGATATTTCTTATTATTTATTAAAATTACTGTAAATGCAGCCTTATTTTTCATTTTATCTTCTAACTGGTTTTGTTTGAATTTTTGAAGACTATTGATTTATAGGCCAAACTACTTTACTAAATTCTCTTTTTGCTTGAAATGTGTTTTTCATAGATTCTTTGGGTTTTCAAGATACATAACTGTATCTTATAGTAAAAAATTGCTTTGTTACTTCCTTTTCAGTTACCACGACTCTCATTATTTTTGTTTGGCTAACTGCATTAATGAATACTTCAAACACAATGTTACATAGTAGTTGGAAATAGTAGGCATCCTGCTGTTTTTCTTACTTTGGTGAGAAAGTCAAAATTTCTATATTAGGTAGGATGCTGGCTTTGGGGTTGAGGCATATATATTTTATCACAGCAGAGTATTAAATTTTTTCAAATGAGTTTTCTTTCCCATTTCTGCTATGGTAATTGTTCATTTGCCCAAAGGTTCCAAAAATTGCTTAATCTGCTTTTCAGATTAATTTGTACAGATTTGAACACTGTCATCTCATGACTTTTTAAAGCTCTCCCTATTGATAGCTATTTCCCTCTCTTTTTTTTGGATTTTGTGTATGTATGAATTTTCCTTTACTTCTTAATTAGATTTGCTGGTGGTTTGTTGGTTTTATTGATTATTTTTTATTTTTAAAAATATTTTATTAATTTTTAGAGAAGAAGGGAGAGAGAGAGATAGAGAGAGAGAGAGAGATACATTAATGTAAAAGCAAAACATCAATCGGCTGCCTCCTGCACCCGGGATTGAGTCTACAACCTGGGCATGTGCCCTGACCAGGAATCAAACCAGCAACCTTTCAGTGCTCAGGAGGATGCCCAACCACCTGAGCTACACCTGTCAGGGCTATTGGTTTTTTGTTTGTGGTGTGTGTGTGTGTGTGTGTGTGTGTGTGTGTGTGTTTAATAACTTTTGGATCTCTGAGTTTTTTCTTCTGTTTTCTAACTCATTTTATGTATTTTTTTCCTCTTAGTTTCTTTTGGTTTACTTTATTGTTCTTTACCTTTTTGAGTTGGGTATTTAATTCATTTTCATTTTTATTAGATTTTTAATCTTATAAAATGTTCTTTCCTAGATGGATTAATTTCACTGATTCTGTTATGTTAGACTTTCATTATTGTAATTTTGTAAAAGTTCTTCAGTTTTGTATTGAATTTCCATTTAAAGCCAAGAGTTACTCAGTATAGTATTTTGAAAGTTTTAAAATTTCTAGGTAAAAAAGATCATTTTGGTTTCTGATATTACTAATTTCTACTATTGCATTGTGATCAGATAATATTGTCTATGCTAATTCTCTTTCTTGGACTATTGGTGGGTTTACTTTGGAGTTTAAGATATGGCCACTTTTCCTGAATGTTCTATGTGCACTTAAAAACAATGTGTTCTGCCGAAACCGGTTTGGCTCAGTGGATAGAGCGTCGGCCTTCGGACTGAAAGGTCCCAGGTTCGATTCCGGTTAAGGGCATGTACCTGGTTTGCGGGCATATCCCCAGTAGGAGATGTGCAGGAGGCAGCTGATCGATGTTTCTCTCTCATCGATGTTTCTAACTCTCCATCTCTCTCACTTCCTCTCTGTAAAAAATCAATAAAATATATTTAAAAAAACCACAAAAAACAATGTGTTCTATTATTGGCATTCAGAGTTTGATTATTAGATCTACCTTCTTGATTTAGTTGTGTGAGTTTTCTGTGTACATGTCAATATTTTGTTTCCATAAACTATCTCAGGTTGAGAAAGATGTGTTAAAGTTATCTATTATTAATTTTTTCTTTCTGTACTTCCTAGTATCTTTTTTATTAAATGACTGTATTATATTAATGTGAGTTATATCAGTAGTTGAAATAACTTCATTGTGAATTGTCGCCCTGAGCATCATAAAATGCCCTTCATTGTGTCCTTACTTAGTGCTTAATTAATGGAATGATTTCCATTCCACCATGTTCAAAAATATTGTGACCACTGCTTTCTTTTTATTTATTTATATTCTGCCCATTCTTTTATTTTTAATATTTTATTATTTAATATTTTAATATTATTTTTAATATTTCTTAATCTCTGTTTTTAGTGGGTCTCTTCTATACAACATAGTGTTAGATTTTACTTTTTTAGCTAATATGATCATTTTTCCTTCTAAGAGGTTAATAAAGTTTACAGTATTAACTTTTATTGATAATGTTTCATACAAATATGTATATTAAAACGTATGCCTTCTTTCACTATATGGTCAGTTTCTCAAAATCTCTTATCTCTGTCTTTTTTTGGGGGAAGAATGGGAGACTATTGGGAAAGTTTATTTTTGTTCTAATGCTTACCTTTAGGCTAATACCTTTACAAATACATATATTTGCCATTGCCGATTGGTTCTCAACTCTGAGCAATATTGAAATAACTTTGCTAGTAATACATCAGCTCCCTCTCTCCCAGCATCTAATTTGAAATAATATTTAATCCCAGGTAATACTTGTAATCAGTGAGTTTATCTTGCTTTCTATGCACTCTCTGTATCCTTCTAATCCCTCCCAGTTTTTCCACAGTTCTGTCCCTGCATTGTCAGAGCAGATAGTCATGTTTCTATGGACATCATTTAGACTTAGTCCTACAGGTAAATGTATACAGGGGTGGGCAAAAGTAGGTGTACAGTTGTGAGTTGTGAAATACAGAATTTATTCTTGTATCATTATTATTTATTAATTATTATATTATGTATTTGTATTATGTAAACCTACGTTTACTCACCCCTGTATTTAATGCTTACTGCTTGTTCTTACGCAAGTGTCTCTTTAAGTCTGCTGGTTGTCTAAAGCTGATTCTCTAGTAGGCTCTTAGGAAAGGTTTATTAAAATCATATTCCTTAAGTTATTGCATTCTCATATCAGCTTGCCTTTATATCTAAAGGTCAATTTTGCTGGATAGAAAATCTTAGCTCAAATTTTTTCTTTTCCTGAATTTTTAAAGCACGTTACTCCTTCATTTTCTGTGGTAAACTGTTGTCATCAAAATCTTATGACAATCTTATTTTCTTTCCTTTATGAGTAACTTGATCCACTTCTTATTCTATTTTGAAACTGTTCAAATTTGTAGTAGTGCTATAATAGTAAGTTCATGTTAATGAGATTTCATGAAGTATGTGTTGTAAAAGACCGAAAGCAAGGCACTACTTAATGTCTAATGTACTTGCTAAGATGTTTCCAAACACCAACTCTCTGATACGGTTATTTCAGCTGCTGTTACAAAGGTATCAACCATGTAGTGATTTGATCAAACTTTTTTGTCTCCTGTACATACAGGGGCAAGAGAAGCAGCAGTAAAAAATCTGGTCAAAACAGATGAGTTTTTAGTTATGGCCAAAGGTGGATATAAGGCAATCTTAACATAGGATTTATGTTTATGAAACATAATATGGAGCTGAAATGAATAGGTTTTTCAACTTTGTGCTTAATTAAAGTGGGTGTAAGCATGCTTTTGATCTTGTTTAACTTGATGTTCAGGCAAAGGTTTTCTTGTTATTATTTGATACGGTGCTCTCTATCCTAGAAACCAGAGAAGGGAAAGTCAGTGACAAGCCACTCTGTCTGTGTTTTAGTTTTGGAATCCATCCAATGACTACCCTCCATTAATGGTTTTGCCTTTGATGGGGCTGAGCTGGATTAGACTTTCAGTTTCAATACTAGCTCACAATACATGAATGGAAACCAGTAGAATGACTGGCAATCAAAGATCACGCATAAGTGATGGTAAAAGATATGTACTTAGTTTGCTTGCACTATCAGAAACCAGTAGATATTACTGCTTTTTATATTTAGCATATTACAAATGACCTGGTGCAGGATTTTATCAAATGGATACAAACCCACATGCCTCCTTAAACTATTTTTTAATAAACCACTACCATTCTCTTCTAGATTTCTACAATTTAAAGTGAAATTCAAAATTACATAAGTATTTGAATTTTTTATTCTTAGGTCAGAGAAATTTCTAGGCAAAGTCATATAAATAAAAGTAATAATACTTTTAGGTAATCCTCACCCGAGGATATTTTTCCGTTGATTTTTAGAGAAAGTGAACGAGAGAGGGAAAGTCAGAGAGAAATATCAACATGACACATATGGCTGCCTCCTGCACACACCCCTACTAAGGCCAGGGTCTGGGAGGAGCCTGCAACCAAGGGAAGTGTCCCTGATCAGAATCGAACCCAGGATCCTTTGGTCTGCAGTCCAACACTCTATCCACTGAGCCAAACCTGCTAGGGCTAAATAAAAGTAATAATATTAAATTTATTCAGGCCTTCTGATTCTAGCCACTAGTCTAAGCACTTTTTGTGTTTTAACTCATTTAATTGTACAACAATTCTATGCATCTATTACTATCAATCATTATTACTACTATTATTATGTTGATACAAAAACTGAGACAAAAAAATAACAACCTGAATAAAACTACCCTGTTTGTGGATGAGCCAGGATTTTATTTGAATTGTCTCTTCAATAGGGATAAATTTCCATAACAATAAGCTATTTGCCTTCAAGTTATGAAAGCTGTCTCCACTCCCCACCCCCCCAGCCCTAAAAATGAATAGTGATCTTAAACCGTGTTTGTTGAAGGAAATACTTACAAGAAACTAGCCAATTACAAAAGAAAGGCAATGTATGTAATTCAACATCTAATCATACTATATCTTTCAATTAAATCATCACTCTTAGAAGCAGAAGCTGTGTATTGCCAAGTACAATCCTTGCCAAATACCCAGACACAATCATGGGCTTTAAGGATTACAAGTCACATAATAAAGGATAATGACCTAAAATTAAGCACACCAATATAGAAAGCAGGGACTGCCACACTCTGTATAAATCAGCAATCTATGAGATTTAATGTGAGATTAAGGCGCTGTCTAACCTGCAATTATGCTGTTTTGCATTAAGAAAAAATGTGATGATTGTGCTCAGTAAAATTCTTCCTCCTATTTACCCCTGTTTAATTGGATTTGGGGCTGCTTAAACATCTTTGAGTTGGAGCTTATAAGAAGGTGATCCCAGCTGTTTTTCAAAGCTTATGGCAGCAGGCAGACAACACGATCATGTCAAGGCTCATGCAAAAGCCTTAATCCTACTTTTTTCCATCAACCAGTTATGGCAGCCCAGTGTTTAACCTTCTAAATACTAAATGTGCTTTGCTACTGCTTTGGTAGATTTGCCACTAAATGGTTATTGTTTAATTCTGTTTGCCTCCCTGCCATTAGATCTTCTCAATTCCTTCTGACGCTGGATACTGACCATGTTACCATTAGGATTCCCAGTATTTTACACCTTAATTTAAAAACAGTGAGTGGTTCCCCACACTTCTAAAATGTCAAATAAAGAATAGTGACTTGGTTGTGCACTCATCCACCCATTTATTCATTTGACACCAATATGGAGCCCTTTTGTATGTTTCCCAAGCCCAATGGTAGACATGGGAGAGCAGGCATCAAGGTGGTAACCACCTAGCCCCACAATCATGGTGTCTTAGCCAGCTCTTTGGACTCACTGATGAAAGTAAATAAAATAATTGGGAGTTCACTTTTACTTATTTTTTTCTAGCTACATTTGCCTAGTCCAATTATCCAGCATGTTAACCTTAGAACTATCAGCTGCAGTTTTACCGAGATCAGCAATATCACTGAATTTAAAGAGTAAAGGTTAAATGGTCAAATTAGCTTTCCCTACAGCTGCACATGCTGCTTGGAGGGTGATGCACTTTCTCATTTCCTTTGGAGGGGGAGTAGTGAAGGAAAATGGGAGTGGCTCTCTGATTTGTCCCAAAGGCAGTGAGCAGTCCACACAAAAGCAGACAGTTAATGCTCAGCTGCTCAGACCAGTCAAGCAAGCTACCAAGTCCCAGCTGTGCCTCTTGATGTTTTCTGATTGCACCTACTCCTCAATCTGTGAACTGTTTTCTGGACTCAGATTCATCAAGCACTGCTGCTTTAAAAACGCATGCAGGCAGGCATCCTAGGATATGCCATTATAAGCTGCTGCCAGGGGATCTTCTAGGAGATAAATGGAATCTGTGTGAAGTAAATTAGTGTGAACCAGTTAATCTGAGTGTCAGCCTTGAGCCACTTCCGCGGATAACTAGCTGGCTGACTGGCGGCCAGGGCCTTCTGCCACGTGTGAGCTGGAATCTCTGAGATTCTGTTCCACAGAATGGGGACAATGTCGGGGCTGCTTATTCTTGGCGGAAGGCCAATTTGACCTGTGTTTTAGATTTGTCAGTGAAATGGAAAGCATTTTTGTTTACCTCCCTACTCTGACTGTACTGAATGGCTCGAAGTTGGACTTCTTTCCTGGGAAAAATCGAGGAGAAATGCCCTGGGAAGAACGGCTTCCCCCTTGCTCAAGCTGCCATTTTGTGTACTCCAACTTACTGTGTTGGGCTGAGCCTCCTAAGACCTGTGGGATTTTTAAACAAAATAATTACCATCATTAGTCAAAACAAGTTCCTTCCAAATCTCTCTCATTTTTTGTTTGTTTGTTTGTTTTTAAGGAATAAATCTGTATGATCTTTCATTCATGACTAGATGGAGGTTCTATGCAAAGCCTATGATCGTGGTTCCCTTTAGATGCCCCGCATGGGAAATCAAATTTTGGCTATTGGAGGACATTGGAAAAGCCCCTCGATAGCAATAGAATGAGAGAACCTTTTAAAATCATGTAACTGATGCCTAGAAAGAATGTAGGAACAAAAAAAGCATATGAACCACTAGATCCATAAGAATTATTATTTAATATTATTAAATGGTAAGTGTAAATGGTTCTATTAAATAAAAATCATGTTTCTATAATTCAATATTTCTTTAGAGAACATAATCTATTCTTACATTAAGACCACAAAAATTCATTTTATCTAGTTAAATTAGAACAAATTTATCATTTCTTTTTTCCTTTATTACATTAATAAAGCATTTTTTTATCACTAGTGAGATGGTTAGGCATAGAATAAAAATATATAAAATAGAATAAATGTAAGCCTCATATTTGGGGAAAATGTATAAGAGCATTTTTACCTCTATCTCCATGGAAGCATTTTGCCTTTCATAAAAAGGAAAAAAAAATCTATCTTAGAATAAGAACTTGGGCAAAACAAAAATTGTTTATTCAACAAATAAGTGTGTTTCTTTTTCTGGTCCCCTCTCCCAGACTCCTGTGTCTGTAAGGTAGCTTTTGCGTATTTTATGTGAAGGTACAACCATTACCAGGTCCATGGAGACACATTTTATATATAAGATACATTTCAGTGTATAGTAAGTCTATGGATGCTAGATGGCATGAATCATAGCAAAGATCAAATCAAAAGCTTTAAAAATTGAGTGACCCTTTCCTTGAACTAATGAAACAAAAATGGGATGTCCTGTGAGAACAAAATTTGTTTTATGCCTGTACATTGAGTTCAGAGAAATGAAATCCCTAGGGTAAATTTAACTTTATGATTTATGAGGGAAAAGAAAAGAGAGTGAAAATCAGTGAATTTTCTCTTCTGTTGTAAGGCACAGGTATAATATTTTACAATGTAGGACTCTTAGTTTACAAAATTCTTTGCAGGGAGGGAAAGTAGTGTTATAATGATGCTTTGACCTAGCTAGAAATCTTGCTCAACATGGTTCACAATGTCTACATAATCTCATTCAATACAGAGAAAGACTTCCATAGCAATTGCTGTCCTTACCATACGGAAGCTGTCCTCTGAGCATGAGACTCACCATGTTTGTTTGCATACCGTCTATGAATTTCCAGCTATCTGAGACAAGCTACAGATGACAGAAATTGACACATTAGGTCACGCCTATGATTCTTCCAGTTCAGTCTTTTGATTGTGGCACTAAAGGTTTGATTGTAATGAAGTAAAGTTGTCCTCACAACATCAGCTTCAAAATTTCAAGATGTGCCTAAAATATCTTTCTTCTTTATTAATGTAGCTCAATGAGAAAGAAATCAGACACAATAATCAAAGAATGGGATAAGAATAATAACGCAGGCCAAATAAACTGCTAAGAAACACAGAATAGAGAAGAAAAAATAAAGTTAACTTGTAGGTTGATGAAAACTTTAGGAAAAGGTAGCATTTGAGTTGAGTCTTGAATAAGGAGGAGTATTTTGGCAAGCAAAGATTTGGAGACGGGGGTGAGAGAGGATATATCAAACTGGCGATCCTCACAAAAGCACCGATGTGGAATATAAATAGCACACCTAGGGGACAATGAGCAATCTCATCCAGCTACAGGATATGATATCAGAATTTAAAAGGGGGAGGGGGATGGGAGTAGCATCCAGTGAGAAACCTCTAGATATGAGTTGAGAGTATATTATAAAAGGCCCTCAATTCCATGGCTCCAGAATCTCTCATTGCTGACAATAGAAGTGATTGTAGGTTTTTCTAAATAAAAGCTACTTGTGATTAAACCTTGGTTTTAGGGATATGACTTGTCTGTTTAACGAATTACTGGAGAGAAAGATATGTCTTATCAGGCTATTCAAATAGAGGAGTGACTCTGGTAATGGAAAACAGGGTGAGAGGGGTTGGAGGAACTAAAGGTTAGAAAATGGCAGTCATAGCATAGGTATATATAACTTCTTGGCAATTTTATAAATATCAGGTACATTCTTCTTTGTAATGGAGTCTTGGTCTTCCTAATTTCTTCCAGAGATATTCTGGTACTATATTAAATCTCCTCCCAACCCCTACTTCCTCCCAGACCTGTAGTTGGCCTTAAATTCCACTGTATCCTGTATTGGCTACCATCACTGGAGACACACACAGGATTCCGGGTGTGGAGGCATCCTGGGCTCACTTGTTGGTTTTCTTGTGGTTGTTTTTTTGTGTTGATCATCCCCTTCCTAAAGTGCCAGCCTTCTCTTAACCATTTGCCTACATTTTTACATTGGCTAATGTCCTTGAGTCATAGCAAATGGTAGCTAAGAGACATGTTCTTGTTACATATACTTTGGACCATGTTTTCTTTTAATGTTTCCTAAGATTTGCTATACTGAAATGTGTATATAGCAGGTATTCTCACTGATTTGGATTTAGAAATTCCTTCTGTAGTTAAGCTCATCAGTCTAACATTTCACAATTCAGGAACCCTTCATGTCCTCATAAATCCTGGAGATTTCACCATGTATTCTTGCAAAAGATTTGTGAAAATTTATTAAGAGGCATGTTTTACACTAATCTAGGAGACTATTTTATTCTGTCTTATCTGAAAATATTGGCCCTGGCCAGGTGGCTCAGTTGGTTGGAGCGTTATCCTGTACACCAGAAGGCTGCAGGACACATACAGAGGCAACCAACTGATGTTTCTCTGTCACATCAATGTTTTTCTCTCTCCCTTCCGTTCTCTCTCTAAAATAAATAAACATACCCTCAGGAAAGGATTAAAAACATAAATAGTAAAAATATCTGTCTCTTAGTTTTTGTTTTCTATTCCTTATTTCTCTATGATTCTCTTTTGTATTGAACCTAGTTTTGTGAAAGTCTGGTTATAGTTGCTCATTTCCCTTAATTCATATCCTCATTGTTCTTTAAAAGTTTGCTTTCTTTAAGTGTGTTTCTTTTATCCTTTATTTATAGATGCACTGGTTTATCTAGTATCCAAATGAGACTCTACTACTTACCAAGGTCATTTCTATATTTTGGGAAACCATCTCTTTTTAAACTTTACTTATTGTTGACACCATTACAGATGTCTGTCACTCCCCCCCCCCACACACACACACCCCACACCCACTTCACATCTCTTAGAGATATTAGTACAATTACTGACGATAATACAGTGACACAGCATAAGGATTTGAGAAGGCATCTTTTAATTATTTATCCCCCAGCAAAATTAGTATTTTGAAACGAATGGCTGCACTTTATATGTGTGACCATAAGAAACAATCAATTCCAACAGACCACCTGTGCTTTCTGTGTTTGGCACCAGTGCATGTGTTGGATGAGGTGTGCAAGAGAGATGCTTGCTGCAGAGTACATTATAATACAGTGGTAAGTCACAGTATTAGCATCCAGACATGTCTTCCATTCCAGCAAGTTCTCAAGTATGCTAACATACCCTTTTGATGTTATTCAAATAAAAATAAATCAATTCAGAGTAATGATACACAATATGGTAACTCAGACCTATTCCTCCTTGCATCCTTCTTAATGTTGACAAAGAACTAGAAGATGAAGGTAGACTCTAGATAATTTGATTTTCTTATTTTCCATTTTCTATCTAGGAGATAAAAGTGCTCTGACACTGGACTAACCATCTGAGACAAAGGTTTTCCCTTGAGATAGAGACAGCTATCTGCTGGGAATCTGAGACTACCTGCCAACCATTCTCCCCACGCTGATGATGTCATCTTAGGTTCAGCCTCTGGATAAGTTGCTGCTCTTAAGAATTCCAATGGTGGTAGTGCCATATGACAGTTTCTTCTCCCTCCAATTCAAGAGGAAAACGTTTGGTATTTTTTTCTTATGGAAAACTGTAAACTTTGCTGTGGTTTAAATTGCCCTATGCTGTGAATCCTTATCTTAAGTTTCTACATAAATCATCTTTATCTCTAATCTCAATGCTAGCTTGATGCTCTTTTGATTGAAGGATCTCTTTTGTTTTCCCGACTTTCTTCTAAATTTTTAAATGCAAGCTGGGAAGTTTGCTATAAATTCTTCTTAGGATTCTCCCTTTACTTACCATTCTTCAATTTGTCAATACATGGGGATCTACTTGTTTTCTTCTTTGGAATACGTTCCTGCTCTCAACTTCTTGGATTTCTGAACAGTAATGCATTTCTGTATTTACCATAGGATTTGGCCATTATGAGAAAAGTCAAATGACTTTTGCAGAAAACCTCAACTACGTGAAGAGTGTGGGAGTTAATTTCCATGCATTCTTAGAACTCATTCATCACCTATACTCCCTTATAGTAATGAAGAGGTCCTTTCAGATAAGATGTTCTTGAGTCCCTTTGTCTTGAATAATTCTCTCTATGGCTTAAATGAGAAAACATTTAAGCTTGCTGATTTGACCAGTTTATTTCTTACACCTAGAAATTCTCTACCAAATTATAGCTAAGTAGAAAAATGATGTTAAGTAATGTTTTCCTGAGTTATTTCCACTCTGAATTTACTCAGAATAAAATAAAGGACTAATGTAGAAAATGCTCAGGGACTAAAGTAGTGGAAATTATTTTGATTTGATGTTTAAAAGGGGGGGGGATGCTCTTCCACTGATCACCTCTCCTTAGAGCACCGCTTGCCTGTGAAATGGTACTCTAAAGGGCACATGCAGAAATTCAAGCAATTCCCTTTTAGTGGGGCGGGGGGTGAGGAAATGCAGCAGAAGGAGGAGAAATAATTGCATCATTCCCTGTTATTCTCCCTTCCTACTTCTCAACTTACATGTTTCCAATGTCATACTCTCTCCATCCTCCACCCAATATGTCTCAATAGTCTGTTTCAGTTGGAGAGTTTAAATAACTTGATTAGAGTTGGTTTTCATGCCAGGCTAGACTTAGACAAATGACATCATGGGTTCCATCCTTGCACATAAACTAGAGGCCCGGTGCATGACATTTGTGTACTGGGGGAGAGGGGGTGGTTCCCTCAGCCTGGCCAGTGCCCTCTTGCAGTTCAGGACCCCTCGGGGGATGTCCACCTGCCCAGGGGGAGCGGGCCTAAGCTGGCAGGCGAACATCCCCTGAGGGGTCCTTAGCACTGCTGTGGAGGTGAGAGAGGCTCCCACCCTGCTGCTGTGCTCGCCACTCGTGAGCCCAGCTTCTGGCTGAGCTGGGGAGCGCACTGACCACCAGGGGGCAGCTCTTTCATTGAGCATCTGGTGGTCAGTGTGTGTCATGGCTACGGGTCCTTCCACCTTTAGGTCGATTTGCATATTAGGGTTTATTGTAGAGGATAGAATGGAAAGAGTTCCACTGATTTTCCTTTAAGAGATTTGACTGAGGAAACTACAATCCCACAGGAGCACCACACCTCTCCATGAACCTGTCCATTTACTCGACAAACAATAATTGAGAACTTTAAAAAAAAAAAAGTATACTTTTATTGATTTCAGAGAGGAAGGGAGAGAGAGAGAGATAGGAACATCAATGATGAGAGAGAATCATTGATCGGCTGCTGTATGCATGCTCCCCACTGGGGATTGAGCCCACAACCCAGGCATATGCCCTTTGCCAGAATCGAACCTGGGACCCTTCAGTCCACAGGCCTATGCCCTATCCACTAAGCCAAACCAGCTAGAGCAATTAAGAACTTCTTCATGCCTGGAGCTCTGAAGACAGGACGGACCCAGACTTCAAATGACTTTAGTGCACACACAGCCTAACCTAACCCAGACCACCTCACATCCAGGCCAGAGCGAGCTTGTCCATGGCAATCGTGTTTCTTGTAATTATTACATAGACCCAATTAATTTAGTTTAGGATGATTTATCTTATACTGAAGGACATATTTGCCTAATTGATGGATGAAGAGAGGGGTTGTTTAAAGGAATTAATTGCATAAACATGATTCTAAGAAAAGTTAGATTTGGTTTTAAAGATTTTGTTTGCACCATTGGCAAACATCTAGTGGATGCTTTTCTCTTCTAAAGATTCACTTTGTTTGTTCTCAGGAATAGTAGCCTCAGTCCTTTCTTGGTCATCTTTTCATAGGGCTGCCTCACACTGGCATTGCAACTACCCAAGTATCTCTCTGAAGCTGCCCTGGTATCTTCTGTCCCTCAGTGAGACTGGACACTGCCACTTGTAATAAAGTAACAATCTCACTTAATTCAGAAAGTGCCTCAGAAGTTCTCATTATTTACTACAAGGGTAGTGTAGTAGCCATTTATGCTCCTAGTATCCTGTTCAGTGATATATTGAATGGTTGGTTGGTGTTGGATTCTGAGCTCACAGAATATATGTCTCAGGGCCAGAAAATGTCAAGGAGGTTGTGCTATCCAACTGTCTCATTTTATTAATGAAACTAGAGGCCTGGTGCATGAAATTCATGCATGCGAAGGGGGGTTGTCCCTGAGGTTGGCCTGCACCCTCTCCAACTCTCCAATCTGGGACAGCCCTCTTGCAATCCGGGTCTGCTGGCTCCTAACCACTCACCTGCCTGCCTGCTTGATCGCCCCTAACCACTCACCTGCCTGCCTGCCTGATCACCCCTAACCACTCTGCCTGCCTGCCTGATCGCCCCTAAAACCTCTGCCTGCCTGCCTGCCTGATCGCCCCTAAAACCTCTGCCTGCCTGCCTGCCTGATCACCCCTAACCACTCACCTGCCTGCCTGCCTGATCACCCCTAACCACTCTGCCTGCCTGCCTGATCGCCCCTAAAACCTCTGCCTGCCTGCCTGCCTGATCGCCCCTAAAACCTCTGCCTGCCTGCCTGCCTGATCACCCCTAACCCCTCTGCCTGCCTGCCTGATTGCCCCTAAGCCCTCTGCCTGCTGGCCTGATCACCTCTAACTGCCCTCCCCTGCTGGCCTGATTGCCCCTAACCACCTCTGCCTTGGCCCCTGTCACTGTGGCTTTGTCCTGAAGGAGGACTGGACAACGGAAAGATGTCCAGTCTATCCAGTCTAATTAGCATATTACCCTTTTATTAGTATAGATTCCAGGAAAGTGAAATGACATGTTCAAGGTCATACTGTTATGAGTACAGGTGGAATTAAAAAAAAAAATCTTCTGGGTCCTGTTAATTGAGCTTTCTTCCAATAAAACCAACTACTCCCCCACACACGCATACACCCAGGAACTCAGAAGTTCCTCTTTATACTAAAATTATTGATACTCATTTTTGTTTAAATTAATACATATATTTAGGTGCTAAACAATGAGGAATTATATTTTCCATTCAGAAATAAGGTAGACAGGATCTCCCTCATTTTGTAGACTGTTGAAATTAATAATAGATTTGGGGGGATGTTTGGATATGTTTGAACTATAACCTAGGCCTGACCTTAAGAGTTCTCCCTTAAATTACAAGTGAAATTAATCATTGCTTTTTAAATTCTTAGGAATCCTTGTTAGTAGTTTCACTCAGCTATTTCATAAGTACCCCGAGTACCTGCCTTAGGCTAGAGATGCACTTGCTTGTTTATCGGCCTTACCAAAGCAGTCCATTGTTCAAACACCCTGGATAATGGAGGAAATTTCTGTACCTGAGAGGCATAAGCTATGTTTTAAAAGATTTAGTAAATAATTAATGCCTCTTTCTCATTCACATTTATCTTCTCCTAAATTATTTGGGTGATCTAGCCATTCATCTCACCTATAGACACTGGCTATAGACAGATATTTTTTTTCCTCAGACTATATATAGTCAATAATTTGATCCAGTCCCAAATTATTTAAATACAATAATTTCAATTCTATACACCTAGTAAGGATACCAAAATAGTAGTTATTCTTCACAGTATTTTGGAAAGTTTATTTCTTTACCAATTAAAAGAACTGTCATCCTTAAAGCAATTTATACTAGAAAATGTCATCCAGAAAATATCCCATATATTATAATTGCAGGAAGATAGCAAAAGCTTACAAGTCTAATGTTAATTCATCTTGCTGAACTTACTCATAAAATAATTATTAGTTATAAAGAAGCCTTAGATAGTTTATTAATTCTAGGGATCTCTATATGATTTTTCCTGTTTCTAATCTATGCTGAAGACTGAAAGTAACCTGATGTAGCTACTGCTATTCAAATAGAATCAAGAGATCCTATCACTTTATTATCTCAGTATAGATATTTTTAAAGTAGGGGTAATACGTATACAGCTCTTTAGCTAGATTTGTTTTCCTGATAAGACATCTGTCCAGACAGAACTATTCTGTAAAATAAAGTCAATTAGGGGCCCATTCAAATGACATCTCCTTTGTTTATAAATTTGTATTATCACTTAACAAGTATTTTTACTGTTTATACCTCCATCTAACTTAAAATTTTTGTGATCTGTGAGTATTGCATTAGTATTAACTTCTACTTGAACTTAATGTAATGTTTTTCTTTTTCTTGTAAGCCTCTGGAAAGATTTTTTTTTTAGTTGATTTCATACTGACTCCTTAAGATTAGGAAGAGACCTAAATTATCAACCAAGGAAGTGATCCTCTTGGCCACCATATTGAGCTAGTAGACTTGAACTCAGGACTTTGATTTCTTTCTTTCCCCTGCTCATCCACAAATCTTAGCAGTCTTTTAGTCTTTCTTAACCTCTGAAAACTACATTATTTTTAAAGTGTGATTAAGATTTTTGTCTGAGTTTTATCTGCTACTACAGTGATACAGTGATTTATTCTGTTTAGTTGACCAATATTTCAAACTGTTATATGTTTTTATTAATGATTTTCCTATCAGTATCTACAATACTTCCAAAAAGTCCATACATGTGATGAATGGGATCTATTTTTAAATCATATATAAGTCATTGTATTGAAAACATTATTTGGACTGCAGATTTTATTCACACTGTAAATGATATGGATTTTTAACAAGGGCTCTACATATACTACATACTGGCCTAGCTTGGAAAGACAAGTTACTATTTGTGAAGGAGATGGAGATTTTTGTCAATGCTCATCCTCTTGTGGGGGTGAGGGCATATTTCTTGGAGTTGTTTGCTGCCTAGGCCTAGCCACCTTTACAAGTTAATACCATCTATTTGCAAATGAGTTGAAAAGGAAAGGGAATTTTTAGGGGTTAACCAAAATCAAAATAGAGACCAGAGGGAAGTGAAGAAACATAAATACTGTTGACCCTGTCATCACATTTTTATAGTAAATTGTTCTATAGAGCCTTTGTTATGCAATCTTCTGGATATATATATATATATATATATATATATATATATATATATTCCTATTGATTTTTAAAGACAGTGGAAGGGAGAAACGAGAGGGAGAGAGAAAGAGAAAAAGAGAGAGAGAAACATCAGTGTGTGAGAGAGACACATCAGTTGGTTGTCTACCGCATGTGCTTGACCCGAGCCTAGACAGAACGCAGGTACATACCATTGAATGGGAATGGAACCTTCAACCCTTAGGTCCACAGGCAGAAGCTCTAACCTTTGAGCAAACTGACCAGAGTTTGTTAGGTATTCTTAAATTTGGTTTAATAATTACTGATTTTAGCCCAGTCAGTATGGCTCAGTTGGGAGCATAATCCCATGCCCCAAGAGGTCACCAGTTCAAATCCTGGGGCACATGCCCAGGTTGCTGACTGGTACTCAAGCTCGATCCCCAGTAGGGGGCCTGCAGGAGGCAGTTGATCAATGTTTCTATCTCACCCTCTCCCTCTCCCTTCCTCTAAAATCAATTTTAAAATTTACTGATCTGATATTGTCTACAGTTGAACCATTCATTTGTTTAGGATCTAGAATTGTACTCATTAAACACACACCCTAATCAAACACATCCATACAGAGTGCATGGACTTCTCCCTCTCTATAGCTACCAAAGGTATCACAAAGATATTTAGAACACTGGCCTTTTAGTTGTCAATATTTTGAGGTGTGTGATGAGTAAATGGAAGAGCTTTACATCTTTAGTAGTAGAACTGTCAAGAAGAGTTCATTTTTTTTGACCCTTGCCTCCCAAATGCAGACTATTTCAGAATCCATTACAGAGGAAATAAACAGTTGATTTTAAGTTAAGGATGAGCCTAGCAACCATTTGAACTATATTGATGTCAAAAGTATCTCTTTGCCAAGCACTAAAATGCATCTTCAAAAACTACTGAAAATATCCAAGAACTTTAGTGATGAGCTACAAATGGACTTTGGTATTGATAAATAAAAGTCAATATGTATAGTGAAAGGACAACTTACTGTGATAAATGGGCCCACCATCTGTAAAGATCAAATTATTGACTATCTAGGGCTAGGAAAAACCTGTCCATAACTAACTTCTACAGGTGAGAAGAATTAGCCACAACAGCAGTTCAGAAAAAGCTCAAAGAATTCATTAAAAATACATACAAAAATAGGCAGCAACATTTTGTTAACAAATATATTTGTGGAACTAAGCTAATATGTTTCTTTGGTCATACCCAGCCAGGTACACAACTTTTTCTTTTGCCTGAATAAGCTCCCATTTGGCTAATCGTTTTTCCTATCAAGAAGATCTAATTCAAATTTTACTTTCAGACTACCCTCTTGCAGGGATATTACCTCTCCATTCCTTAAAAGCATATCACTCTTGAAATATTCTCTCTAATGCTCCTACTAGTTACTTTTCATTATACCTCAACTAGATCACAAGTTGTATGAGGGCACATAAAAAGTGCTTTCATTTTTTTACCCCTCATATTGTCTAGCAAGGAGCTCTATCCATAATAAGCACTAAATCAATAGTTGTTGATTTCATCATTTTGGAAATGATTCATTAGAGAAGCCTTGGTCACACATCATGTCAGAGTTTAATGATGAAATATCACAGGAAACACCCAAAAGAACAATTGCAAAGATTAGTCTCTCAAAAAAAAAGTAGAATGGTGGTAATTAACCTTTCCAATACCTGTTGTTCCCCATTGACAGAGTGTAGGTATTTCTTCTGCAGTAAATTTAATTGGAACCTCTATAAACTATCCAGTAAAAATGGCAAATCTCGTACCATCTCATATTTGAAGCTAAAGTGTAATGAAGCAAAATATCTGAAGAATTGCTTTCTCCATTCTCCATTCTCCTACCTCCCCCCCACACACACACACACACACAAACCACACCCTTCAACATCAGTGGTGAAGAAAAAAATAGCTGCATGGCTCCCACCCGCGAGTGTAATGAAGCTAAAAACTCCCGGGCTTTCTTGAGATGTCAGTTCATCCTGGGCCACTTGATTGCCACTAAAAGTGTTTGCAGGTATTTACTTTGCTGTTCTAATACCATGCTCTCTTCCTCTAGAAGAGAACAGAGTTTTATGGGCTGAATGAATGAATGAAAGAATGAATGAATAGGTGAACATTTTAAATTATGAAAGAACAGTGTATGAGGTGATAAGGGCTATGCATTTGCCCAAATAAACACAGGTTCTACCTCATTAGCCATTCGTAATAGATTTCCTTATATGATTAATTCCCTATTATAAATACTAATATCAGTATTTCAGAAAATTAGCAAGATACACAGAGATAAAAATTATTAAAACAGGCCAAGAAATCTTGACCAATGTCATATTGTTCTGCAATTTTGATGCATTTAATTATCCCACTGAAACAGTTCACAAAAACCTTTGGATTCAAAAATAATCTGTAAGTATGATCTAAACTGGGGGAAATTAAAGGCATCTACACCAATAACGACTTAGGCCATGTGTGTCGTGTTGCTCCTTTCAAGTCACAGACTAACCCAGACCACCATTTTTCAAATAAGCATCCTTCATACCAAGTGGGCCTAAACAAGAGACAGTTGACAGTAGCACATATCCTCTCGGATCAGGAGGACAGCTAGCAGGGTACCTCTGCTTCATTCATTCATTTTGCAAATCCTTCAAGAATACCTTCTATGGCCCATGATATACAGAGGTGAATAAAACAGGCTACCTACTTTCTTTCTTTTTTTTTTTTTTTTTCGAAAAATTCCAGTGTACAACATAAAAAGGTTTTATTCATTTAAAATCAGAATTTCATATATTTTCCTCATAATTTGTTCTCAAACAAAAGGTTTTAGAGATGCAGTGAATCCAAACTCTGCTGGCACTTGCACAGAACAGAGTACTGTCCGTTCTGAGGGGTGCTGAAACGGGGGGACCGGACTCTGTGGATCAGAAGTATGTTATTAGTCTCCTTTAAAGTGTGCATATGTGAGCCTCAGGCTGCGATCGCCAGCACAATGCATACACCACACAAAAACAAACAAACAAGAGCACTACTAAAGCTGCTTTGGGCCTGGCCATTCCCTGTGCCACTCATGGAATGTGTGAAGTAGCCTGGCCTCAGCCTCTGCACTTGCTCTCATCTCCTAACGGAGGTTTGGGAACAGTGTCCCCTGTGCCAACAAACGTGTTATTTCATGTGTGAGTTATAAATATATATTTTCTTTATTGCATTTATTGCTTATAAATGTCTCGTGTGTTATCAAGACCTGAGGAAGCAGTGGTCGTTCTTGCCGCAGCCATTTGTAAGAGATAAAATTCCAATGTAGTAAAAAATATACATATTTATGTTGTTTGACTTCAGAGAAGTGTGACAATTTATATTATTGTAGGCTTGCTTTGTTTTATTATTCACTGGGTTTTCCTCATGAAGACATGTCCACTTTTCCTGAGATATGATTCAGTGAACAAATGTAATATGGAAATATGTTTCTTATGGAGATAATTTAGACCAAGTATTACAACCTGTGGGAAAATGTGGAAACTTGAGTCTATATTTTCTCTAATGAAACCAGTGGTTGTAATGTGCTTATAGGAAATTTTAGGTTCCTGTGATAGCTTCTGTTTCTGTTCATAATTCCTACTCAGAAAATAACGTCTCATGACAAGTTTCCTGGAGACCTCCCATGGAGAATACCAGCCCTCTTCATTATCATGTGCAGTGTATTCATTCTATATTTTAAAAATTATTTTATAGGGCTTTTTTAAAGATAATTGGTACCGTAGTTTTTTAATTTGATGGAGAACAACAATGTATGAAAAATGTTCATCAGCGGTGATTTGTGCGACAAAGGGAACCATTCCACCAGCGAAGCACTGGTCTTTCTAATTGACTAGCCTGATGTCCCTCTCTGTGTCCTATTGCCATTAATTGACTATATTGTTTTAGATTTATGCATTAAAAATACGATTTCTACTTCGAAGGGATCACTTTGTTACTTTGTAGCTTTTAAGCTGATGCCATGAACTTATTTTTCTTCTAAGATAAAGTCTCATCTATAGATTTTTCAACTAATTACATGTCTGCCAATACATACTTAGAGGATACATTTTATTTCAATTTATTGTTTGTGTTTACATCATGTGTCCCTGGAAATCACTGTGGAACTGAAAGGAAATGTTTTAATGGTGTTTATTATTACTTTTGCATCACTCTTTCTTTTCTCTCTCGCTCTCTCTCTTTCTAATAGCTTCAGCCAGTCTGGTCAAGCATGACAGCGACTCAAACTCGGCAAACTTCCAAGACACTGAGGACGTGCCTGACAGATGTGTCGTGAAAGAGTCTGAGAGTCCAGGTGAAAGCCATTTAAAAATAGTCAAGTATAAAATGATAAATTTGACACAGCTTTGGGGTCCTTGGAAGGGGGTGGGGAGACAGGACATTGTAATGCTGTTTTCTCTTAGCAGCTGCACTGTCAAATTAATGGTCACCTCCAGGGGTCACGGTGTGGAGCTGTTATCTTTTCCTCTTTCATCAAGAATTCAGTTGGAGGAAGTACAAAGGCTTTATGACTGAAAAGGAAGCTGACACTATTAGTTCATTATCATCAATTTTAGGCTAAACTGGTTAATAGAGGCAGAGATTGGAAACTGAAGAAATGGCAATATTTTAAATATTTCAAATAATAGGATCGAGTGGAAAGGGAGAATTAGGGACAAAAGAGACGCAAATTGTCATGATTACAATCTATTTACCTTTCTAAATACAAACAGGACTGTACCTGGCATGAGAGGATTTTAGCATAACAGTAATAGACTAAAGGATGTTGTCAACTGTTTAGAAAGAAAGAAAAAGAAAATAATAATCCTTCCCCATGCAATAAAATTTACCCAATGTCCAACTTACTTATGTTTGTATTTTCTTTGTAGAAAGAATAGGCAGAAATGTATTGGAAAAATAAGACCAGAACACTGTAGCATAGATTTTTGTTTCCGTTTTTGTTATCTTTTGAAGCATGCCTAGTCTTAACAACTAATGAACTAAAAAGAGAAAAATCTCTGTGAAAGTTGAAGGGCATTCCTGGATCACTACAAAGCCATCAGGTGCTAAAATGTACCTTATTATCATGAATGAGTTAACTATCTTCCTCCACTAACATTTTTCTTTCCTATTTTCTCTGGCTCCTGGGTACCCTCTCTCCTCTCCCATCTTTGTGTGCTGATCCATGTATCAGATTTTTGATTCATCCTCTCTGTGGCCTGTCAGCTTAGTTAAGAGATTTCCAAATCTTGTAGCTTTCGCTGACAGGGGGCAGCTGCAAACAGTCCCCTGATCCTTCCCCGAGGAGAGCTACTGAGATTTAATTTTCAGCGAAAGGTGCAGCCTGCAATCTATGTCAGGTCCCCTAAGTCATCTCGGAACCCCAATAGGCCCAGTGGCGATGGCATTGTATTTCAGTCCCTCCACTGCACGAAGATTCCTCAAAAGATGGACTGCTGCCCTGTGTCTGCTCTCAGCCGCACTTCTGCTCTCCCGCAAACGGAGAAATGACATCTTTAGCAATGACAGAAATTTCTCATCAGTACAGTAAACCCGTCCCCTGCCATATCTAAAAGACAAGTGTAGCTCTATCCTATTCTAAAAGGGAGAGGATAGGGGTAGCATTAAATTTCCAAAATAAAAATTAATTTAAAATAAACTTTTTGTTTTGACTCAAATTTTTAAACTGTCTTAATAATTGGTTTTCTATCAACCATTTGTCAGGCAGTTAAATCCATGAGGCATATCTTTACCTAAGGGTTTATTGCTTTGGCAAGAATAGATTCACTTTATCCCATTTCCAAAGTCGCATAAATTTCCATCCCTCTGTATGAAATTGTAGTGAGATTCAAATATAACCTAGTCAAATCTGATTGATATCAACAAAAGGAGGTATCAAAAAACAGAAAGATTAATTAGAAAATATGGGTGCTGATAAAGAATCTTAACTTAAAAAGTGAGTACTGTCTGTACATCGGACATCATTAAACTGGTAATAAAGAATGAATTACTCTGGCTTTTTCCTCTGTCCACTCCTGCATTTTAAGACATCTTGCCTTATAGGCCTGGAAACCTCTGGAGAGTTCACTACTGGTCTCACTGCCTTCCACTGAGAATTTGTGGCTTGGTTGTCATGGAGACATCGTATTTCTCCAAGAATTTCTCATATTGATCCGTGGCCAGGCGTAAATGGCCAAGCAAGTGTGAGGAATAAAGGGGGCTGGGCAGTCCTATAAAATGACCAGGGCTTGTGGGTTGGAAATAAGCTCATTGCAAACACTTAGGTAAAAAGAAAGACGCAGTTTTGTTTTGTTTCAGGATTCCTTTCTGCACTTTGGGCCATTGTCTTCTTTCACTATGAACTGAAAGAAACTTGTTAGTCACTTGTCATGTCAGATCTTTGGCGCTTGTCCTGACACAGCTGTCAGCCTTCCAGCTCCGTGCAGTTCAGGGACACACAACACAGAGGCAATGGCATGAATTATTTATTGCTCCTTGTGTGGATAAAATTCTGTGATAAGAAATTAAGACACTTCTGACAGAGGTGCTTGTTTAGTAAGAAAGATTTTGATGAAAGAGTGCTTCTTTTTTTGAAGTATGAGCATCCGAGAAGCAAAATTCTTAAAACTGAACATGGAGGGAGGTATGTGAAATCGGTGGCATAGAGGGACTTTCTAGACCTGTGTAAATATGACTGTCTACTTCTCAATGTCCAAAAATTAACTTCAAACTATTAAGTCATTCAAATATTCAAACTATTAAGTCATTCAAATATAAGGACTCCAAAACTAGAAATATTACTTTAGTGACCTAGTTAGCTCTATTTACCACGTAAGAGGGTGTTTAGCCACTTTTGTTAGAAGGAAAAGAAATTGGGGGGTTTTAAGTGATAAGCTTTGGTAAGGTGTCTTCAAACCAATACATGTGCTTCAGTAGCTAAGCTTATAATTACATTCATATATTTGTTATTCCTTGTATAGAAGGAAGTGAATTTAAATCATGAATGCATCATTCCTACCATTTCACCTAGAATATTATCAATAATTTAAAATTTCTTTTAACATTTTCATTTACGTGCAAAATCCCCCAGTTACAAAATTGAATGTGGCCAGTCTTTAAGCTTTAATGGATAGTGACCTTATATAGTTTTATCTATGCGATTCTAAATGACTAACATATTTATTACATCATTTTTTAATGAATAGACCCATTGTTGGGACAGCATATAGAAAATGAAAACAAACAAAAAATCATTTTCCCATTCAAGCACAGTTGAAGAATATTATCTCATATATTGTTCTTTTCACATAAAGTCTTTTCTTTGTAAATCCTCTAAACATTTCACTTTAGTTCTTCTAGCTTCATATTGCTGCTACCAACTCATTTGCACATGCAGAGTGCAAAGGGGCATTGACGATAGAAAAACTAAAATAGCTTTTTTAAAAGGTGAAGTCGAAGTTTTTTAAATATTGATAGAACATTTAAAAAGTTACTACTAAAACCAAATTCTTAGAATTTATATAAGACAGTAAGATTGCCTTCATGAACTGACTATATTTGAATACAATGGGTTTTGAACTTCATCCATAGAGTGTTACTTTTCCATGGACATCACTACTCTCTGGCGCTGGGGAGAGTGGGATGACCGTTGGTAAATGGGCTGGAGTGTGCGTGTAGGTCACGATTTAGAGGTGTGGTGGGTGGTTGTTCAGCTGGTCTGCAGAGCGCTCTACCTGATTCATCCCATGCCATTGTGATGTCTTGATTGGGTCAAGCTGTATACCCAGGTGAGTGACTGCAGTCAGGCCATTAAGGTTGGCAAAGCAACTTTAGACCAGAGAGTTCTTGTTACTCTGACTCAGCTAGTGAACCTGAGGTCTTGTCTGATAGGTTAAGGTCTCCCTCCGCTGTGTCTTTCCTTTGGAATAATTCCTTAGCAAAGAGTTTTGCCTCACAGGTGAATCCCAGATTGAAGTTTCTGCCTTAGAGTCTGTGAAGTCTACTTTCTCCTTCACTGGCATTTATACATCCCTGAAACCTGTGGGAATAACTTGGATGTCTGGTAATAGAAGCATCGAGACCACATCGTGAACTTACAGCTCCCTTTTTTTTTTTTGAGGTTTTAGGGCTGTTAGGCTTCCTTTCTTTGGCTCTTTAAGGCCTGGTTACTTCTGAATCTGAAAGATGCTATCCCCAAAATAGTTCAGTTTAGTCCTTTGCTGGTTAACTTCTTGTTTTCTGTTTCATGCAGTGATTAAAGCTCGGTTCCCATTCTCTAGGATTTAAAAGTCTTCTTGCTGCTCATCTTTGCACTCATGATGATAAAAAATTTAGTGTGACATTCACAATGTTTATCCAAGTGTTAATGAGGGACCTTGAGCTTTTATCACCTTATTGGCTTGGAAAATGAAGAATTTTACTTCCTGGTGCACTTAGGGATAGTACACATAAATATAGCTTCAGCTGAAAATAGTAGTGACAATAGAGAAAGTACCAAGAAAGCATTCAGACAAGCATTTTCACGTCATTCTGAAGTAATTTATAATCAGCATGCATTCTGCCATTAATAGAACATTTTAGTGATTTCTTATATAGCACATTATATGTGTAGATTTATATACATCATTGTCAATCAATATAGCATTTGCATGAATCTGATGAACAAAACTAGATTTCTCATAGTTTCCAGGAGATACTGCATTGTGAAGTGCTAAGGTGGATTTTTCTTTTCTTTTACTATTCTGGCTCATGAATCACCAGCAAAAATCAGGTAACAGAAAGTAGGACAGATTCAGGACTGGAGTGTTGGAAATGGCTGATGATGATGCATGAAGCAGAAAAAATGTGGAATGTGTGAGCAGCCCATCAATCATAGCCATCGAGAACACACTTCTTATGGTTGCTGCTAAAAAAAAAATGTTCTAGAAGGAGTAAAAACAATTTCAGTAGTAAAAAACATTTAAACTCTTTCTAGTTGTGCTTAAAATATCAAAATTTTATTTACCCAAAGGGAAACATTTAAAGCATTACCTAATAACTTTTAAATAATGTAAAACTTCTTGGCAAATATATTATTTTATGTAGCATATATTATACAATATAGAATATGGTTTAACTAAACCAAATAATCAGGTTTTTGAGTTTTTGCCAGTAGGAGTGGGAGTTAGTATGTATGGTCACGTCACTGATATAAATGTGTTTAGAAGGAGTTAACTAAGGCACCGTGCTCCAATTAGTTTGATAATCAAAGTAATTGAAAGCAAGTGATATATTTTAGACTGCAATAACAATCATCTAAGTAGTCTGAGAAATAAATGTTTTTCTTTTATTCTATAATTCAAATCATATTTCAACTAAGATTTAAACATTTGACCGTAAAACTGCAATTGTGGGCTTTTCTAAAAATAATTCAGCTCCTTGAAATTTAAGAAAAATTGCTAATTTCTAATCTGTTTCATCTTGTTGAAAACCTTCAGCTTTTTGGCAATGAAAAAACAACCTATATTAATAATGTGTGTAATTAAAATATACCTGGTTTATAAGATAACAATATTTTATTATACTAATATATTTAATATAAATAGAAAAAATGCAGAAATTATAGGTAATTCCTTTTTTTTCCTTCCTTCCTTTCTTCTTATCTTCCTTTATTTCTTTCCTCATTCCTTCCTTCCTTTCATCCTTCCCTCTCTTCCCCCCTTCCATACCCCTTTCTTTATTTCATAATGTAATGCAAGATAATCTGTTTTCTTTTTAGGCGAGCCAAGGCATCGTTCATGGATAGCAAAGATGTGCTTCTGCAAGCTGTGCTAAATGAAGTATCATCTATAGGAATTGCATTTGGACACATTAAGAGATCCAAAACATGCCATTTGTTTATCGTTGTATGTATGCTATGTTGTTATTGATTAAGATATTTGGTTGTAGTAGATTTGCTAATACTTTAGCCAGAGTATATTGAAAGTGTAATTACTGATAGAAAATATCCAAATTTATCTAATTTTAGAAAACCGTTATCTAATTCATTCTATACTCCTATTTCTTACTTTTATTTTAATATTTTCAACAAGAAATGTCAGCCCACATAGATTTAAATACCATTTTAGATTTCTTCCGTATTTTCAGTTCCTGAATTATATAATAAGCAACATTAAAACCACATTGCTTTTAAACAGTGTAACGCACAATGCTTTTAAATTTAATGTTGCTTCAATGTATGTAATCAAACTTTACCAAATTTGTTTGATTTGTTAGGTTAGGACGTTTTGTTTTAGTAGAAGTTTTAAGTCAGATCAATCACCCTGCAGTAAATCTAATCCCTAAGGATGAAATGTTGTCAACAAATAGCCAGTTTCAGTTAGTCATCAATTAGCCCAAATAAGTGTAACGGAGTATAATCGGGACCAAACTTGTGCAGTTAAGTTGGATTTCTAATAACATAGAAGCTAATGTCTCTAGCCAAAGGTTGATCTTGTTGGCCATATAGATGTGAATTTGGGAAGGGGACCATACTTATAGCACATCATAATTGATCCTTACGGAGTATAAACTCTTGCAAGTCTTTTTTCCCAGAAAGAAGCTTGACTAGCAAGAATTCTTAAACTAAAATATGCAAAGCAATATAAATAGGAACAGACATAAAGTGCTCATGTATTAAGGCCCTTGGTGATCTGATCTATTTGCTGTATTGTGTATTATTCTCTTTTCAAAGAAGAATAAAAATAAATTTAAACCATTGCCAAATTTAGCATTTTTTTAGGTCTAAGGAAACCATACTGAAACCTTGATGAATATTTTATGATGTCCCTAGCCATAGGAAATTAGAACTGACATAATCCTGACATTACTAAATGAGATTTTTAAGATTTTTGGCATCATTTTTAGATGCTAAAATTAATAATTCATATTACATGTCTAATTAAAATAGTTTATCAGTATGAATTCTGGAGGCCAACACCAACAACTATCAAACATTTTAATTCCTAAAAATGTGACTTTATATAATACTCCCTAATATCCATGTGCAAGTTATTAATAAAATCTAGTCTCTTTAAAAATGATTTTTTAAATATTGACTTACATTCAACATTTCAGTAATTTCTGTGGTAAGGAGAACTTAAACTAGCAAGTTTTCAGACAATTATTTGGATCAACCACGTGGCAACCCTAACCACAGCTAACAGCTCAAAAGTTAATTTCGTGTCTGTCCTTTTTGATAGCCTCACCTTAAGTAACCAGTAGATGAATTGTATTCGTGAGCAAACGTGTTTGTATCCAGAGTCTTCCTTGTCATTGTAATAATTCATTAAAAATTATCTTGTGCTATTTTTCCTGACAATAATCTTGGTGATATTTATGATTATATATTTCCCTCCAAGGAATATCATATTTTCCAGTTCGCAGGTAGGAATTCTGTTCTTCATTGCTGAGTTACACCCGGGCTATCCCAAGGAGGACAGAGTCTGGAAAGAACGTAGGTTTCACTGCCACGTGCCCGGGCAGCGTGTCCCTGCTGTGCTTCTCAGAGCCTCACTTCCCCGTCCATGTAGGGAGCTCCTCACAGGGTCTGTGCGAGGGCACTCCGCAGGATGGGCCATGGGAGGCAAGCTGAACACTGTCAAGTCCTTCAAAAAGAAGGTGAAATGTATAGCATTGTCACGTAAAACTACGAGGTGGCCTTAGGCCTGAAACATTCTGTTGCTATTTTAGAAAATAAGTTAAGGCTACTTTGAACAAGTCTCATTAGAAACATGATAAGAAAACACTTTGCTAAATAGTACCATTCTACCGAGTTGGGGGTATTTGGGGGTAATTTTTATTTCCTTGTGCATTTTTCTCCAATGTTCTGCTCCTTTTTTAAACCTTTTATAATTACTCAAGTGAGTAATTACTCAAAAAATAATGTTTCTCTTCAATCTTTAGAGGGCACATTATAATAATTGAATTTTTAAAAACTGAGTTTTATGCCATGTGTTTAAAGTGAAGGCTCAGAATGCATTAATCCAATTGATTTTTAAAGCCTTATTTTTACAGAATGGACCATTCATGCAATTTTTATATTGCAGACATTTTGATTATATGGTTATTTAAAAAGAGTGCTCTATACCCTTTGATTCTCCACAAAATGTTGTTTTACGTGTAAACTGCCCAAAGTTTTATCTCATCACGTAAGGAAGTCATTGCTTGGTAAATGTGTACATAGTCAGCATTGTAAAATACTTTCAAAAGTAGCTGTAACCAAAAAATTGCAAAGTTAAAACTTCCTTGAGTAGCTATCTTTCTGATGAAGTTCCCCATGGCTTCATGTATAGTGAGTGGTTCCCAGGCCACTTCGCTGTGACTTCATCAACAAGGACACAACAGATGGCATGCAGGAAAATATATAAACTGGAATTGAACAGTTTCCCAGGGCAGAGCTCGGGGGAGGCCTGTCCTGGCATAACTTCTTACTCCTCTCACCTTCATTCCCAGCTTCTCAGATCCCATCTTTATTTAGAATTTTGACATCATTTTTTTTCATTCAATTGATTTTCATTAATATTGCATTTAAATATATCTTGATTGCTGAGTTTTTTGCCACTCCCTAGTCTTAGACCCTATTTATTAAATCTGGGAAAAATTTACCTTTATCTCAAAAAGCAGACTGCAGATAAGTAGACTTACCATTGCATCATTATGAGCATGATTACAATGATACAAATGGTAAAGAATCATTTTTAATACCCTGTGAAAACTAAAGCCACAGATCACTGCCAGTGTTTGGCATGGCTTCTGTTGGAGTCCAGGGGAAATATATGGTTCTTTCTTTTGACACTGTTTCTCCAAGTGCCTTTTGTTTTCAGTGCACAAAGTGTATTTTTCTATCCGGAATTTTAGGGATCCTTTAGGGATCCTTCAGCACATGGCTGATTGTAAACGCAGCAGTGATTTTTTTTTTCTTACTCAAGGATACAAGGTTTTTAATAATTAATACAGATTTAGTACAATACTGTGCCTAAATCTTCAAAGTGCCATATGCCTGCAAACTGCCAATATTCATAACATTATGTAACAGCAATAATTGGTTGGTCCAAGCTCACAAAACCTATCATCTATTCACTTAACAATCATTTTAATTGCTATTATCTATGAAGTCATCAATCAGCTTTTCGATCTTGCTCGTGTGTTTTCTAGGGAGAAAGTGTTTTCACACAGCCTCCGTAACTGAGCTTGGTGGTCTCAAATGATGCCATCTCAGATAAGAGGACAGTCTATGATGTGTTCGTGACATATTACAAGTTTCCTTTAGACTTTAAAGAGATGTCCTGATAATTCTGCAGTGGCCATCACATTTCCTATCAGAAGTAACCACGCTTACCTACATCAAAAGAATTCTTACATTTATATTATCTCCATTTACATCAATTGATAGTTATAATTAACTAAAGAAACATTCTTTAATTTTCCTTTTGTATGGTAGAGTCTGCCAGGAAAGCAAACCACAACAACAAAAACCCTATAGCCCAGTGACATTAGGAGTTTTCATCCTGTTCCGGAGACAGTTACAGCCACAGGGATCAAGTTACACTTAGGACTGTTTTTATGATAAGGAAGATTTTATTGGATCAACTTCTATTTCAAATAATCAGTGTATTCCCACCAATCATAGCAAAACCATTTGCTACAATTCTGCAAGAACTTGAGACAGAAAATGAGGTGAAAATAATAAATACTATTATTTCGATTGTCATTGGCATAGTCAAATTAAAGAAACGAATTTGGGGATTTCTAAAGTATGTCTTCATAGAACGTACATATACTGCAATGCATTCCTGTCCAGAAAGGTGTTGGGCTTTGTGTGTAGTCTCCCTGCCATGTAGGTGGCAGCAACACTCAAGGCTAGAAATGTTCTTTTAGATTCTCTTAGCTCTTGCCCAAAGCATAGTCTTACAAAAAGTCTTTGTGGAAGAGAAAAGGCTTAAAGTGTACAGACAAATTTCTCTATGTCCTCACATATCTCTAAAGCACTATTTTAAGGTTGTGCTAAAGTGGTTCCCATGATGTGAAAACATTCATCATTCCCCTTAATACAGAAGTCATATTCTGCTCTCGTACACGTTGGTAATATTAGGTTTCTGTTTCTTTATTTACTAGGATCTTAGTTCTTACTGTTTCTCAGGCTAAAGCCTTTTTTCTGATGAAAAAGGAAGAAAACTGCTTCAAACCACTACCACCTGGGAAATAGTAAAAGTCTGTCCCTTTATTCTTTGTCAACAACCAAGGAGCAGAATATTTAGTAAATGTGGACAAATTTTCCTTTAGTCTTCCAAATGAAGCCATTTTCTCTGATTGTCCTAACTAGAGGTGACTGCATTCAATTTACTGCTATGTGCAAATCAAATGAAGTCCAAGCAGAGAGGCCCAAGACACCTGACAGTCAAGACAGGCAGGATAGGCACCCTGATGCACAGGTGAAGAAGATAATTAAATTCCTAGATCTGGAGAGGTCATTGAATGGTTTGGGGAAGGTGAGGATTCTATCTAATATATTTCACTCTAGTTTTTAATACTCCTCACTTCTTTTGTCCTTCATGTCCTTGATCACCTTCCCCTAATATCTATATATATTTTGCATATTAGGAGACATTGAAGATAGGGTCTTAAATACAGTCATCGTGTCTACGCTCCTTCACTTTCTTACTAGCTATTTGGCATTAGAAAAGCAATTTCAAGCTTCTGGTCAAGATGGCAGCACAGGTAAACATGGTATTTGCATTCTCTCACAACCACATCAAAATTACAATTAAACTACAGTACAAACATCATTCAGAACTGCATGAAATCAAAGCTGAATGAAAGTCCTATAGCTAAGGATATAAAGAAGAAGCCACAGACAGACTGATAGGAGGGGCAGAGGCACAGAACAGGCTGGTCCCACACCCATGTGTGGTTGTTAAACATTAGGCTGCAGAGGTCCCCCTAAGCAGTCCCAGACCCACACCTGGTACCCCAGCCCAGGGTTCCAGTGCCAGAAATCTAGGGTTTCACAGCCAGACTTCTGGCTGTGAAAGCCAGCAGGGATTGTGGCCGAGTGAGTCAGAAATTAAGAATACACTAATTAAAATGAAGAATACTTTACAGGAAATCAACATTAAAGTAGACAAAGCAGAGGATCAAGCCAGCAAGTTGGAAGATAAAGAGGCAGAAAACACCCAATCAGAACAGCAAAAAGAAAAAATAATTTTAAAAAAATTAGGATAATTTAAGGAGCCTCTAGGACAGTGTTCTCAACATTCCTAATGCCGCAACCCTTTAATACAGTTCCTCATGTTGTGGTGACCCCCAATGTCATTGTTATAAATTGAACATAATTAAAGCATAGTGATTAATCACAAAAACAATATGTAATTATATATGTGTTTTCCGATGGTCTTAGGCGACCCCTGTGAAAGGGTCGCTCAACCCCCAAAGGGGTTGCGACCCACAGGTTGAGCACCGCTGCTCTAGGACAAAGTCAATCATACCAATATCCACATCATGGGGATGCTGCAAGGTGAAGAGAGAAAACAGGGAATGGAAAACTTATCTGAAAAAATGATTGGAAACACCCCTAACCTGGTGAAAGAAATAGACATACAAGTTAGGGAAGCACAAGAGTTCCAAACAAGCGGAACCCAAAGATGCCCACACCAAGACACATCATAATTAAAATGGCAAAGATGAAAGACAAATAGAGAATTTTAAAAGCAGCAAGAGAAAAACAGTTACCTACAAGGGAACTCACATAAGACTATCAGCTGATTTCTCAACAGGAATTCTATATGCCAGAAGGGATTGGCAAGAAATATCCAAAATAATGAAAAGCAAGGACCTACAACCAAGATTATTCTAGCCAGCAAAGCCATAATTTAGAATTGAAGGACATATAAATTAGCTACCCAGACAGGGAAAGCTAAAGGAATTTATCACCCTCAAATCGGTATTACAGACATGTTAAGTGATCTTTAAGAAGAAGAAGAAGAAAAAAGACAAAAGGTATGGACAATAAAATGACAATAAATGCATATCTATCATTCACATGTTCATTGCAGCATTGTTTACAATAGTCAAGATATGAAAGCAATCACAGATTGAGTATATACAATGGAATATGACTCAGCCATAAAAAAGAATAAAATCTTGCCATCTGCAACAATATGAATGGACCTAAAGAGCATTGTGCTGAGTGAAAACAAGAGAAATGAACAAGCATAACAGAAACATACTCATAGATACAGAAACATTTTGATGGTTGACAGATGGAAGAGGTATTTGAGGGAAGAGGGGGGAAGTGAAGGTATTAAGAAGTACAAATTTGTAGTTACAGAATAGTCATGAGGATGTAAAGTACAGCATAACCAATAATATTGTAATTACTATAATGGTATCAGATTTATCAGGGAGATAACCTCATAAGTTATATAAATGTCTAACCATGGATTGTACACCTGAAACTCATATAATATTTTACATCAACTGTAGGTGAAAATAAAAAATCTATACTACTAAAAGGGTAATATGCTAATTAGACTGGATATCTTCCAGACATCCTACTGGACGTCCTTCTGGACAAAGCCATGGTGGCGGGGGCCAAGGCAGAGCAGTTAGGGCACTTAGGGGGATCAGGCCAGCAGGGCAGAGCAGTTAGGGGGATCAGGTTGGCAGGCAGAGGTGGTTAGGGGTGATCAGGCAGGCAGGGGTCCCAGATTGGAGAGGACACAGGCCGAGCTGAGGGACACCCCCCCCCAGTGCACGAATTTCATGCACCAGGCCTCTAGTGTGTGTGTGTGTGTGTGTGTGTGTGTGTGTATTTAAAAGAAAAGTAGTTTCATGGAATACCCTGAACCTCAATTTTCTCATCTATACATTGGGACTAATTATTCTAATTTCTCAAACACCATATTGTGTACTATTATTATTGAATATAATATCACAAATAATTGAAATTACTACACATACAAGAAATACCTGATTATAATCTTAATTATAGACCACCATATGGCACTTCAGTGGTTGAGCAAACTTTTCACTCAGATTAGAAAGAGCAGTTTGTCATAAACAAGCTAAATAGGTTTTTTTAATAAAAATTTCTTCATTTAAAATGTTTCATGTTAGCTGAGTACTCCCAGGATCAAGAGCTAGTTTCAAAGTTTTCAACAGTTTATTTAAAAGACAAGGCTTTCACTAGCTCAGTGGGTAATAATAAATAGTAAACAGCTTTAATTCTGGGTCCTGAAAGATAATTTGCTGGGAACGTTTTATGTCAGATTGGGACAGGTTCTGTTATAAAAAATGACAGATAGCTTCCCTCTAGATTTTTATCATTCTTCATATTATCAGATGACCCTAAAAAGCATGTTTCTATAGCTTTATATGAGTGTGATGAAAGAGACCAAGCCAAAATACATAGGTTCTAAAGAGGTACCCTGAAACTTAGAAAGTCAATGAGTGAGTTCCTGAGAAACTGTGTGTAAAGCAGTGTATATCCCATTCTGTCTTCCCACTGAGGATGGTATGTTTCAAGAAATGTTTTCCTATTAGACAAAAATCTGGAAATGGATGCACTGAGTGGAAAAATCTAAGTCAAGAAAGGGTTATGGTGGGGGGTGACTGTGGCATCAGGGGCATCAAACATCTGAAGAGGGATGCTCATCTTTATTTTTATTTTAATACATCCTGGTAAAATATCTGCCTCTGCTTCTGTCCCCTTCTTTTCCCTCTCTCTAAGTGGAGAGAAAGAACATTGGTTAGAAAGAAGGAGGAGGAGGAAGAGATGGAGAAGGAGAAGGAGGAGGAGGAAGAGGAGGGAGAGGTAGGAGAGGGGGAGGAAGTAGAGAGGAAGAGGAGGGGAGGGAAAGGGGGAAGGAGGAGATAAATAGGACAATGTCAATGACTATGGAGGTTTTCAATTTAAGTGGAAAATTAAAGACATATTCATCTCCACTCTCTTCTGAAGTTCCAATGAAACAATGGGATAAAAGACATAAACCCAGACAAAATAGAGAATGGGAAAAGGAATAAAAACAGCAAAAACTTAAAAACTGGAAAGCAAATAAATGCCATAGGGTATAATGCCAAGAAATGAACTGATTGGTGTTACAGAGCTCCTTAAGCCTAAGAAATTAGAGTCAATTGTGATCTCTTTAAGTTGGGGTATAGGTGTTACTGAAACAGGAAAACTATAATAACAAAAGCATAATATGCTAAGTGGACCAGACCGCCGAATGACCTGCTGGATGTCATTCCAGATGTCCTTCTGGACAAAGCGGCAGTGGGGGCCAAGGAAGAGGCAGATAGGGGAGATCAGGCAGGCAGGTGAGCAGTTAGGGGCAATCAGGCAGGCAGGCAGAGTGGTTAGGGGTGATAAGGCAGGCAGGCAAGTGGTTAGGGGCAATGAGGCAGGCAGGCAGAAGTGGTTAGGGGCAATCAGGCAGGCAGGCGAGTGGTTAGGGGTGATCAGGCAGGCAGGTGAATGGTTAGGGGCGATCAGGCAGGCAGGCAGGCCTGTGGTTAGGAGCCAGCAGTCCCAGATTGTGAGAGGGATGTCCGACGGGTCCCGGATTGCGAGAGGGTGCAGGCTGGGCTGAAAGTATCTCCCTCCCATGCACAAATTTCATGCACCGGGCCTCTAGTTTAAAATAAAAAATTAATATCGTTGATTCCCACCTCCATTTCCCTACCCAACTGATGTCTGGAGGTTCCCTCCCTGGACAGGCGAACAGGAGGGATTCTGGACTCAGGAAACCAGTACCAGGTAAGAGTTGGGGCATCATCCTGAAAATGAAGGATGGATAAAAATCTTCACACCGATGGCCACACTCCCACTCTAACTCCCTTCTGCTTTGCTTCCAACATGTTGATAACCATTCTTATTAACTCTGGACAAAAGGCATATAATTTTTTTCTGATTAAAAAAAAGACTGAGGTCAGCAAGCTCATGAAAAGATGCTCAATATCATTAATCATTAAGGAAATACAAATGTAAACCACAATGAGATACCACCCCACTCTCTGTAGGATAGCTACTATTAACAAAACAGCACCACAAGAATCACTAGCCTTGGTGGGATGTCAAGAAACTGGAACCCCTGTGCACTGTGGGGATGTAAAATGAGACAGATGCTATGGAAAATAGTATGGTGACGCCTCAAAAAGTGAAAAACAGAATTATAACCCAGCAATTCTACTTCTGGGTATATTTCCAAAAGAATATTTGAAAGCAGGATCCTAAAGAGATATTTGTACATTCATGTTCATAGCAGTATTATTCACAATAATCAAACCCAAGTGCCCATCAACAGATGAATGGGTAAACAACATGTGGTATATTAATTCAGTGAAAAATTATTTAGCCTTAAAAAGAAAGACAATTGGAATACATGCTACAACATAGATGAACCTTGAAAATATTATGCTAAATAAAATAAGCCAGTCACAAAATGACAGATGTTGCATGATTCTACTTATATGAGGAACCTAGAGCACTCAGATTCAAAGAGACAAAAAAATGAAATAGTGGTTACAAGAAAGTGGGGGAGGAAGAGGAAAAGGAGGAATGGGGAGTTTTTGTTAATAGGGAAAAAGTTTTATTTTGCAAGATGAAAACATTCTGAAATCTGTACAATGAGAATACACTTAACACTAGTGAACTGTACACTTAAAAATGGTTAAGATAGTACTACATTTGACACGATGTGTACTTTACCACATTAAATTTTAAAAAATCACCCTGAGAAAAATAGATCTACAGATGCTGACCACACAGGCTCCTCCAATCAAACTAATAGCCAGATAACTGGATAGAGCAGCCCAGCTCTCTAGCCTGACCAGGAACACAAAGAATTCTTATGCCTCGCCAGTTGGAAAGCCAAATATCAACAAATATATGAAGAAAGCTTACAATATGAAAGAAAGCGAACAAAATAAAGGCAATATACGTAGTTTCTTATAAGAAAATTCTAAAACATGTATATTAATATAATCATGGAGATAAGATAAAAAATTATCTTAAAGAAACAAAAATAGGCTACAACGAAGAACATTCATAAAGTTAAAAATATGGGTAGCATTCACTTATTCAATCCATCACATCTTTTTTTCTTCAATTTCTATTATGTGCCAGGCATTAATCTAACCATTGAGAATACAGCAGTAAACAAAACATATACGCACATACTCAAAGGCTAGCAATTTCTTTTTCAGAAAAGAAAGTTTGGAGACATAATTGCAGAAATCTCCCAGAAAGTAGAAAATAGGAGAAACAATAAAAATTTTAAAGATAAATTCAATTACAGAAAGTCCAATATTAAAAATAACATTAATGAGACTTCTAGAAAGAGAAAACCTCTAGAGGGGAGATATTATGTAAAATAAAATCTGGCAACTTTCCAGAAGTGATAAAAACAAATTCCATATTAAAAGAACTGATGTAGTGCTCAGGAAAATTTATGAAAAAGACCTACATCGAGGCACATTTTAGTGAAAGTTCGTAACACTAGAGACAAGGAGATGGTCTTAAAAACTTGAGAAAGAGAAAGTGAACTTTTGCCCAGTAAGAATAATAGGGAATCAGAATGGCATTTACTTCTCAATTGCAATTAAGGATGATAGAAGAAAATGGAGCAATGACTTAAGCATCCTAATGAAAACCATTTCCACTCTGGAATTTTACACATAGCCAATCTATATCCTTTACTCTTTCTTATAAAACTACTGGGAGGTATGATCCAATTTCAAGATGGAGTAAAGCAAGAAAGAGCAGCACACACAACATAGGAAAGTAGAAAAATTCCCCAGAGAATGGCGAAGATAGATTGCACGTCTACTGCTGTATACAGGGCCAGTTGTAGCAAAGAGTAGAGGATTCCAGGAGAGAGGTCTCCAGGATAACAATGAAACTGGGAGATTACCTAATAAGTCTGGCTGTACTGAGAGTCATTTCAGAGTGCTGTTGCTGGGATTGGTAATGAATTAGTGACAGGTATTGTGTATGACAGAAAACTAAGCAAATAAAGAGAGCGAGAAGAAATGTAATCATAGTGCATTATATGGTCCAACTGTGAATAATACAATAATTTTTAGAAAGTAATTAATACTCTAACAAAATAAGAGATAATAAAAGTTTCAGGAGGATGAGAGAATTGTGAGGAGAGTGGGGAATGGGAAAAAGGAAAGCTAAATCCTTATCTCCTATAATTCAATAGAATGACTACATATAGAATCTACATATTATATAGAGAGAATGAAGAGAGAGACAGACAGAGAAGAGAACTCGATTAACCTAAAATAGTGAGTAAATTCCAACTTTATAAATTTTGCAACAGCCAGTGTTGGCATATTAAATTTATTTACCAAAGAGTTAGCTACCTGGAATCTTTGAGTGTCTCACCTCTGCTTGCCCTGTCTGAGGTCTCTGGTTATTGAAGATCATAGCTCAAGAAGTTACCTGGGTCCTGCGGTTCCTCTCAGCTCCACAGCAATGTCACCCATTTGATGCTGTCCTACCGCAGTTGGTGTGACCCAGTTTGCAGAGTGATCTAGCAGGCCTGGCTTCCAGGCAGGGATCTCCTCCACACCTGGCCTCAGTTGATAATGACCCTCCTTTGTAATGTGATTAATGAGTGCAGTGTGTGATTAATGAGGGTGAAATAGTGACACTGAACAGTTGAAGATGATATTGAGTATGAAGCTGTCATTAGGTTACTGTGGATAGCAGCTAAGAGTATTGGCCTAGAAAATATTCTAGGCCTGGATAGCTGTCCAGAAGCCTAGGACACACTGTATGCTTCTCAAAAATTTACCCAAGTGTTCATAGAAGAAAAGCCAAATAGTATACAAAAGTGGCCTTACAATAGCGCACTGTACATGTGAAATTTCTCTGGCATCTCATAGCTGATCTTTAAAGAGTCACTTAAATTTTGCATGCATATACATATATGGTTGCTACATGCTTAAAATTTAAATAGCTAACATTTACTAAATATTTTCTGGTTGTGTTTTGCCCAATACTTTACACAGAGTTTCTTATTCAATCTTTATAGCCATTTTATGAGGTAGTTGGTATCCTTAATTTATAGATAAGAAAAACAGAAACACAGGAAGGCTAAGTAATTTTCCAAAGATCACACAGCTAGTGAGCAATAAAAAAAAAAAAAGAATTTAAATATAGCTGTGGTTTATATGCATGCAGGCTCTGCATTTAGTCTCTTTGAAATCACTGAGTCTTTTATAACTGCCCCATTTTATCTGTGGTTCCCACTTTTTCGTTAGGGGTATAAGAACTACAATTTGAAAAGCATAAATCGAATTTATTTATGCCCATTCCTTATGGTAGAAACTAGTGGAATCAACTTTCAACAAATATTTATCAGCAAATTATTGGTTTGATTTAAAATGAAACAATAGGTGTTGTCAGAATCCCAGCATTAATACTATCAATGACCCGGAAGCCCTTAAATGGAGGGTCACTTTGGAAGCAATGGACTGGGACTAGTCTTCTTTTGCTCCATTGATAGCACATCCCACCAGCTCCCAAAGCAAGTTATTACCATGGGCCAATCACTTCGCCAGCTTTGTGTGTGATATTGGACTCACTCTCACACATAACTCTTTGAAGTGGGCATTATTTTTATTCCCATTTTACACGGAAAAAGACTATGCTTAAGATCACCCAACTAATGAATCATAGAACAAAGAGTCTTGCAAGCCCAGACAGTTGAACTCAGCAACCTGTGCTTTTATCCACTATCTTCCTATGGTGCTGACCACTGTCACCATCTTCTGTCCTCATATCTGACAATGTAGTAGCCAAATTTCATGGTCATTTTCAACCCTCTATTTCTCAGATGACTTTAGTCAAAGATGATGTCCCATCTGTTCCCATGTGATAGAACTTACCTTTGCATCAACTGCTAACCTTCGTTGTGGGGTCAGTGGGTGAAAGGGCTGTATGTTCTCTCTTGGAGACCTCAATGTGGTGCGTACCCAGAGAGCTCCTGTACACACAAGGGGTTCTGACCAGATAAGTTGGCTGTTGAGTTAGAAGATCGAACTGAAATGGACTTCCCAGCCAGAATATCAAGATTCTGTCATGCATTACATCAGTCTTCCTGTGGTGTTTCTTGATCAGAAAAACAATTTAAGGATGATTTCAGCTCTTTCAACAAAATTGTTAGCTCAACTGTCTAAAGCAGAGGTTTCTCACCCTCGGCACTATTGACATTTTGGGCTACATAATTCTTTGTTTGGGGGGGTGTCATCCTATGAACTGTAGGATATTTACTGGCACCAGATGCCAGTAAGAGTTCCCATACCCCCTTTTAGTTATGACAACCAAAAATGTGTCCAGACATTGTTAAATGTCCCCTGAAGGGAAGGACAAAATTGCCTCCATTGAAGAAACACTGGCTAAGGAAAAATTATTTCTACATAAATTTCTAAACAAAAGTTCATAAATTATTATGTTGTTTTATTTATTTTACAATAATACCATCTAGTCTGACTTTCACATAAAGCTTATGTGTGTTAAGTTTGCGAGAGACTAAGATAAAGTGCAATATAAAATATAACATCATCTTATTAATTATTTTTATATTGCTTACATGTTCAAATGAGATTTTAAATACATGGTTTAAATAACATATACTATTAAAATTTATATATATATATATATATATATATATATATATATATATGTGTGTGTGTGTGTGTGTGTTTTGCTTACTACTTTCTCTAACTCTTACAGTCTGGTGCCTCCAAATCACATGTCCTTCATACACATCTTCATGTCAATCTCTAAACCCCAAAATGCACCTGTGAAACCACTGTCTCCCACTGAGCATCCCTCAGGACACTGAAGCCAATGTGTCCCATGCTAAACTCATTCCCTACTTCCACAGATTTCGCTGTTCCTTACTCCCAGTATAAAATTGGTCTCCAAATATCCTCCATCAATTTCCTAAATGGCTGTCAAATCTGTTCTCAAGGCATTCCCACTGTTACTTCCTCAGTTCAGACTCATTTCCCATCCATATCCCCTTGGGAGTTTACTGGCTATTCCTTGAGCCTCCTCCCATTGTCCAAAGTGTAGCCCAAGCTAATTTGTTAAAGCACAAATCATTCCTTCACTCTCTTGAATACAGTCCAAACTCCCTTTGCTGGGCTTGTGAAGTCCTCCATAAAGTATCCCTTGCTTTCCACCATTTACAATAATAAATTGGTGAGGCTTACATTTGCTGTTAGAAAAAAAGACACTATAAGAACTTGAACCTGAAATTAAATATATAAAATATTGAAATTTTATACGCATTCAGGTAAGATTTGTGCATAGCATAATGGATTTCAGGATGTAAACTAATGTTCTGGTGCCTTTTAAATTAGAAAAGTTAAATTTCAGCACAGAGTCTCATGTATGCCCAAAGTCAATCTTATGTTCTCTATAAATCAATTTAATTTCTATGTTAGATTCTCCGCATTACTTTTCCATGTAGCATAAACTTAATCTCAACTAGTTCAGGCTTCCCACTTTCTCTCCCATGTTGCATCTAAGTTTTGAGGATTTAGGTAGATGACCACATAGTATTTAGTGCAAAGTAGGACACTTTCCAGAGGGAGAAGGGATGATATTTACCAATTAGGCACAAGGCAACAATATAATCAAGAATATCCTAGGCAAATGGAGACATATTGTCACCGTTGACTTTAGTAAAATCAGTCTAGTAGTAGAGGGGTATGGGTGTCTGGGTAATATTCAGTCATCATCTGTCCATACTAGATAGACACATAATACTATATTCAGAAACCCAGTGTCTAGAAGTTAGAAAATGTTTTACCTCATTCCTATCTGGTCTTTGGTCATCTATCCATAATATCTCAGCTGCTTCCAATCTCTTTTCTAAGAACAAGCATCTCTAGTCTGGCTCATGTTCAGGCCCCTTCCAAGCCACGCCGAGGTGAACAAAAAATATTGTAATCTCCTGCTCTTCACAGACATGGGGCATGGCTGTCCCCACCATTTCTGTGTCATGCCGCATGCTGGAACATTCTTGGGCTTGCAGTCCTCCTGAGCTCCACCCAGAAATCCAGGTAGAGCTCTCCACTGTGCCTGAATTTTGAATTCTATCTCACATTTCTGTTCTGCACCCCAACCCTAACTAAAAACAGGCGGTGGATGAGGCACAGGATTGTTTTTTAGAAATCCATCTACATCAAGCTTATTTGTCTTCTCTTTGCCCTCCCCATGTGATCTTTACCTCTTCTGCAACAAGACAGCCTGACTTGTTGTCCATTTGCTCAGATTTATTATTTATGACATAAACATTATACTCTGGTATTGTAGAGCTACGGATTTTTAAATGCAAATGCCTTATTGAAACCCAAGGGTGATTTTTTTCATGTATCTTATCACTTTTCCCCTAAGACAATGAATGCTGCTGACAATAAGGAGATGAGGGGTGGTAAGAAACTACAGAGCATTATACAACCCAAACCCTTGATAAGCATAATATCATATTAAATTTTTTTCATATACTGAAGGCAAATGAATTCTAAAGTAGAAGGAAAACACTATGGAAGTTGAGATGGGTAATTTTATGTTAATGTGGTTAGGCAATGGTGACCAGTTATTTGGCCAAACACCAGTCTAGGCGTTGCTGTAAAAGTATTTTTTAGAGACATTTAACATTTAAATCAGGAGACTGTATGTAAAGCCATTTACCTCCCATAATGTGGATGAATGCCATCTAACCATGTGAAGGCCTGCAGAGAAATGACTGAGATTTCCCAAAGTGGAAGAAATTCTCCCCAACACTGCAACTTAGGAACGCTGGCTGAGTTACCAGCCTGCTGTCCTTTCCTACAGATTTCAGTTATTAAAAAAAAAAAAAAAGATTGCAGTACTTAATGAGTAAAAAGAAATAAATGAAATTAATTTTAATAGAATATTTTATTTAAATTATGTATTCAAAATCTCATTTCATGTAAGAAACATAAAAATAATTAATAAGATATTATATTTTATATTCCACTTTTTATACCAAGTCTTCAAAACGTTATACATATTGTATACTCTTAGCACATCTTAATATGGACTAGCTACATGTGGCTAATGGCTAACATATTGGACAGTGTGAGTGCAGACTAAATGTGTTGCCAGAGAGAAGAGGCATTCTGTGCATTATGGTGGACTTCTAGATTATTAGAGTGGGGAAAGATATTTAAAGTTTAAGCTTTTGATCTCACTCTCTCATTACATGAATAGAAAAACCAAAACTCAGAAAAGTAAAATGATTCTCAGGAAATCATTCAGTTGACTAGAGTGGCAGAATCAAGATAGCAAGCCAACATTTCTCATTTTTATCCTTAGCCTTTAAATAAAGTTACATAAAAATGATTAAAAAAACAATATATTAGACAAAGTATCAGGACTTTTGGAATCAAACACTGCAATCAAATGAGCGCAAGCAATCTTGTAGGTAATCTTGTCATCTAACATAAGGTTCCCAGGTTGGTTGGTTCAGAGGCTCAACAGAGTCATCAGAAGTCCCAGTTCTCTCCCTCCTCCTGCTCTGCCTTCCTCCGTGTCAGTTTTGCCTCACAGCCCCTCACAGTTGCAAGCTGACTATGTCAATTCCAGACAAAGCCTCCAGCAAGAAGGATGTGCGGATGAAGAAAGATGGAGTCCCTTATTATACTTCCTTCTTAGGAGGAAGAAAGGTTTCCTTTTTCAGAAACCTCCAAACAGCAGAATTCCTCTCTTATCTCAATGTCTAGGACTGTGAGATATGCGTGTTCCCAAAGCAATCACCAACAAGATAAATAAGATTACCAGGATTCTCCTATTAATCATTTGAGAGTAGAAGGGATGTTGAAGGAACCAACCACAAAATTTACCACACCTCTGATTAAAATAAATAACTGAACAAAAAAAACACAATTGTAGTGGAAATATAATAATATCCATAACCCCAGATTTATATAAAAGGCTGCCTTTTATTAGCCCCAAATTCCATTTGTTGAACTAATAGCTCAACAAATATGCAAGAAATTACTTGACTGGTATCACATTCATATTTCTTGGCCAATACTCCAGGATTAGAAGACAGAAAGCTGTCATCATTATATTAAACAGAAACTGGACAAGTCTTATTAAGGGCTTACTACACAGTGGGTACTGGTGTACACATACAGCATATTTAATCCTGAGGAACACCCTGTGAAATGACTATTAACATAATATTCACATTAGCCTGAATCTCAGAAAAATTAATTGCCAGAAGCCGGTCCATCCTTGCTGCTTGACACAGTCGCGGCAGGGAAGAAACATCTGCACAGCATATGTTTCAAGGGACCTGGCGTATATGGCATACTGTTCTTAATATGTTTGCTCCCCTACTTAGTGCTATGTGTTTTAACCAAGGTCACCTCTCTGAGAAAAGTTGTTTCCCCAGGTGGGGTTTTTCCCCTGGAGTTAGGGACTAACAGGACTAAGGAAGGGAATAATCAGTAAAACCCCTTAACTAAGTGCCAGGCAGGTAGTTAATCACTTTAACTACGAACAATCACGCTTAAACTACATAATCTTTACTTAGGATAATCTCCTTCAGTTACTTCCTTGTAGCTTAACAGAACAATAGAGTAGTGATCTTGGAATGGAGATAACAAATGCCCTAACCTTTGGATTAGAATGGATAGGATTAAAATCAACTGGTATAAATACAGATGTAACAGGAGAATAAAGACAGAACCTAGCTAGAGAACCTGGTGGGAGAACCTAAGGACAGAACCTGGCAGGAGAACCTTGCTATGCTGATCAACTGAACGCTGTCTCCGTGTCATTCCTTCTTCCACACCTTTGGGAACCCCTGGACCTGCTGGGGCTGGACCCCAACAATTAATAATTTGCTTAGGGTCACATATCTTTGAGGTTATAGATAGACCAATTTCAAATTCAAGTTTTTCACTGTTAAGTCCCATGCTATTTCTACTCTCTTAATAGACTATTATGCTAGTAAATTTTGTCAACCTAGAAGCTTAGGTCAGGAAACATGTTCTCTTCTTTTCTAATCTTTATTAATAAACTTTGTAAACAGTTAACCTGAAAAAAGGTCCATAAATAAGTCTCAAATGGAGTAGAATTACAGGGGAAAAATATAAAGCAGAGATTGACAAACTACAGATCAGACACTGCCTGATTTGTAAATAAAGTTTTATTAGAACACAGACATTTGTTTACATATTATCTATGTCTGCTGTCTCTCAACAATGGCAGTGTGGAGTAGTTGCAATAGAAATCCTATGGCCTGCAAGGCTGAAAATATTTACTATCGAGTCTTTTACAGAATGTGACCAGAATTTGATATCTTGTTCTGACTAGATTTAATGACAATATACTCTTAGGTATTTCATTTAACTTCTCTGAATTAAGTTTCCTTCTCTGAAAAGTGTGAGTCATGTGTAACTCAAGAAATTTTGAGAATTAAGCTAATGTACATGACAATGGTTTGTAGTTGCAAAGTTGTAGTCAGTGTATGTGAATATGAAGAGTTGTATTGCCAAATCTTGAGAGAGAGAGAGAGAGAGAGAGAGAGAGAGAGAGAGAGAGAGAGAGAATTCTCATTTCTATGTCATACTGAGGTTTTCCTAACACTAGAGTGGAAATCTAGCTTGTATCTAAACTGAAATAAAAAGACCTGGGATGGTTTGCTTCCCAAGGTAGCACTGTTTGCTCAGCTGAACAATAGCTGATTGTGAAGAGTTCACTGACACCAGGGTAAAGTGATGGGCATATCTCTTTAGTGGCTTCTTACAGATGCTTGATAAATAGATAGGAAGCCAGTGAACACAGGTGGATAGCACAATTAACCAAGCCAAATAACTCAGGGCCAGGTGATTGTCCTAAAAGGAGATTTTAAAATTAAATTGAAAATATAAAGACAGTGCATTATACTGCATTTTCTACCAATAAAATGTGCACATTTCCAATTACAATGGCTGTATTGTCAGAAGATAAAGTAAGTCTTAAAAGCAAAAATGATACACTTTAGCAATTTTTAAAACTTTTTGTGGTCTTTGTTTATGATGCACTCATGAAAATTCCTTAACCTTGTTTGTTGACCTTGACCACAATTTTAAAAAAAAAAATAGTTGTCTCTCTATTTTTAAGCCTTGTCAGCAAATATCTTTCTATCCTGTTCTAGGCACTCTGGATTATAGAGCAAAAAACGATAAAATATGGAGCAAAGTATCGCAAAGAGTGCCACTTATACCGTATTCTGACTGCTATTACCAGTAATAACTATCATCTCTAAGCTGTTCAGCAGTGAGTTCACAACAGCAAGTGGAAACCATTTTTATAAGTGCTGTATAGTAATATCTGACATGTATATAGCACCTTTCATCTGTAAGAATCCCAAAGTGTCCTCTGGTATCCTGGGATCACTTCATCTAGTGAAGAAATAAAGTAGTCGCTGCAATACAGTGGCAACCCTCTGTGCGTGCAATATTCCACAGCCTGAGTATTCTTGGGGAGAAGGCCAGAGTCAGTATTTTCACTTTTCTAGCCCCTCCAGAGCCTACATGACTCACCCTCTAGTTTCATACATATGACCTGTGGATCCAAAAGATAAACTTCCATTTTCACATTTTCAGCTTTAGTGGGAAGGCTGATACTTGAGCAACTGTGGGGAACTGAAGAAACCTTCCCTAAGTGCTGATTTGTTCTGACTGCTCCTTATTTATAGAAGAGTTTGTGAAAATTAACTAAAATACAATAATAAAAATCCTGTTTTAATACCTGTTTCTGCTACTTTCTAGCTATAGATTTGAAGCAGGTTTCTTAATATCACTCAGCCTCATTTTATAAAATGGAGACACTACTACTCATTCCAAAATGAGCTGATAAATTTAATGTGCCTATCAGAGCAGCCAGAATAATGTAGACACAAAATAAATGTGTTTTTCCTCATTTCCATAATGTCTGGTCTATAGGAAACAGTCCAGTTCATTGATTAAATCAAGGTGGGGAGTTAGACAGTAAGGGTTCCATTATTTCCTAATAGAGAAGTTAACTTTAGTAATGGTAATGCTATGAATTAGAGCCAGGAATTTGATTGAATAATCTTTGGGTGTGTCAGTTACTTGATGCATCCAATTAACCCTGTCTTCTAAAAGGAAAAAATAATATCCCCTACTCTCCTCACTAAAGACTTAGGATAAATTGAATAGTGTTTGTAAAGAGCTCTACTTCCTCGGAAAATGGTACCGTGTAAAGATAATGCAGCATTAGTCTGGTTATGATTGTTGACCAAGACCGGATGAGAATAACAACAACAAAAAAGTGAATGAAAGGAAAAAATCCAGAAAGGTTACACAAATGCCATCTTAACCTGACCCCTTACCATCCCCTTAGCCCTCATTGTAGAAGTACAGAGTAATGTAGAAAACCAAGAGGGTAAGCTACCTAGTTTTTCTAGACTATGTAATATATTAATTTAGCAAATATTTATTAAGAAACTACCATGTGCAAAGTATGACAATAGTTTATTCTCAGATCAATCAAAAAGACATTCAGTTCAACTAGAATTCCTTGATACCTATTATAGGCTAAGCACCATTCTTAGTCTTAGCACTACTGAGCTAGCAAAATAAAAACCCTTCCTCCTCCAAGAGAAAGGTGTGCATAGATAGATATAGCTATGCCATAGACGATAAGATGTAAAATATATGACATAACTTCAAAGGCATGAGCTTGGGAAATGGCTGTTTTAAAAAATGCTTTACCATTTGCTAGCTATTTGATTCTAAATCCTATTTTTGTTTTCTCATACATAACCCATAAGTCTTGTAAGTGCAGAATAAGTTCATATGTGAAAGTTGCTTTCCGAAGGACCTGGCTTACAGTATTTACTCAATGTATATTAAATTCACTTTTTTCATTATTATTTAGTAATAATTTAGAGTAAAATGGACTTACAACACTGATTCTGAACTGGTGGCGATTTTGCCTCCCAGGAACATTTGGTTATATCTGAAGATATTTTTTATTAAAAAACTTGGGGGGTTTAGGGTTGGAAAGGCTACTACCCAGTGGGTAAAGAGAGACCAGGGAAACTGTGAAACATCCTGCAATAAACAGAAAAGCCTCCACAACAAAGAAATATCTAAACAAAAATATCAATAGTCCCAAGGCTCAGAAACCCTCAGAGAAAAGCATCTAGCTGGCTAGCTAGTGGTCTTTTCATCCATCTATCTATCAATAAAAATTGGTTTTGAAACAGCTACACTAATTGAATTGCTGTTATGTTGGTTGATAATAAAAAGCAAACTACATCTCTAAACAGAAGTTCACAGTAGATATGAATCCTAGAGGATGGGAACAGAACATAGAATTCAGAAAAAAAATCTTGGTACTGCTCGTGATCAAAAACTGAAGTCCATTATTATCAAGTCATTAAAGGTAGAAACCAGGGTATTGCTATCAGAAAGTAGAACAATATTAATATCACTTGCTTCTCTGTCAATGAAGGGATAACAGAAGAAAAAAAGCAGTCAAAACAGAGACCTCTAAGGCTAGTGAAACTCATATGGAAAGCGATGTCTTTAAAACCCAGGCTCAGGATCCTGCTGCTTTACTGAAGGGAAAATGAGAGAACCTGAAGTGCCATGGAAAGAATTTCTGGTCTGTCTCCTGGGGGAATGAGCCTCCTGTTCAAGTAAATAACTCTTTTGTGATATATCGGGTGAGAAAGAGAAAAATATAGCAATACAATCAGTCTCCCATGGGGCAGTTGGTAGGTAGAGAGACTGCAGACAACTGGTAGCCAATGTCTGGCCTGAGGAGGGCAGGGAGCCCCAGGGAAGCAACCAGGAGCCAAAGGGCGGCCTGTGGCGTCTAAGCTAGAGAAGGAAAGCGTGTGGAGGAGACAGAATCAGTGAAGAAAATTACAGAAGAGAAAAGGGAATCTGACTAGGGTGAGGAGTGCTGGACACAGCGAAGGAACCTATCTGAGGAGGATTTGTAGCCAGGGCTGAGTGCCCTAGTAATATGATGCACATTAAGTAGATAAACGTGGAGGGAATTCTGAAGGGCAGTTAGATACACAAAGACGAAGGTTCATTTCAACCATCTGAGACAGCAGGACTGAGACACGCCTCGGAGTATTCCGGCCCAGAGACTTTACCCAGTCACTGTGCTTTTGGCGGAATTGGTAGTCAGACTTAGCAGGTTTGATCACATTTCATAAGAATGTTCACATGCAGCAAATATTGAGCTTTTGCTATGAATTTAAACAGATTCTAGTATTTAAAATTAGAGTTGGGGGGTACAGTGGGACTGGGTACAGTGTTGGTAGTAGCATAGAGTAGGGCACAGGCAGACAGGCACACATAACCTATTGAACTGCAGGTACAATATTTATTGAAGGTACAATAATACAAATATTATAAGTATAAAATTAATATGCTTTGAATCTAGAGAAGGAACTTGACTAAAGGAATTGTGGAAAGTATCATGAAGGAGATGATATTTGAACTAAACCTGCACATCCTATAGGTTGGAGATATTCTCAAGCAACCTATTTTTGATTTCAGCTTAGTGTAAGTACTTTCACAAGTCAGTGAGTATGACATGAATGGAGCCTGATTCACAGTCTGGAACCTGGAGAGAAGAGAATTCAGAGAACAGAAACACCACCCATATGGCACAAAAGTACTCAGATCAAACAAATCCAGCAAGTATCCTGATGGAGTCTACCTCAAAGAGAAGGGCAGGGCAAGAAGTTATCACAGACAGGAGTACTGATGGTACTCTTTACCAAGGAATCTTTTGTCCACTTAGCTTCCTGTTAGGAGAGGGTAGAAAAAGCTACTGGCAGGTTTCCTATTAGCCACCAAGAGCAAGGGAGGAGGTAGAAAAGCTGGACCACTTAATATAGAGGCAAACGAGCCCTTTATGCCTGCAGGTCTTCTGTTATTTCATAAATTGTGAATTAATTAATGCTTCTGGTAAAGACTCTGAGTCATTAAGAAAGGCTTAAATATTAGGCAGTGATTTCTATTGAATAGCTAGGGTGATATGTAATAAATTTTAGAAAAATAGGGAAAAGAAACTTTTAGTTTCCAGTTCCAATGCAAGAAGCTTGGAATTCACCATTTTGTTCTCACCAGTCAAAAGCTGAACAGACTGAAAAATAAACAACTCTTCTTGGATCTACTCTAGGAGAGAAAACAGGGCGAGCCTCTGCTCCTGAGATTGGAGAGACGGCCAATACAAGCACAACTTACTGAAGCAGAGTGAACGCTGCCGGGGGACCCTGTGCTGGGGAGGGAGCCTGAACTATAATGGACGAAGGGCTGGAGGCTCAGTGTGGACAAGTCTGAGAGTTAAAAACTCCGGGGGTGGGCGCACAATATGGTGAGACTTAGCACAATCCCTTCATATTTCTCTCAGGCAAAGGGGGAAAGAAACTATTTTGAAATACACCTGAGCATTCTTTTCTCCTTAACAAGGCCTGCCCGCAGGAGGAAGTTCACCAGAGCCTCATCTGCTGGGGTTGGATAAGACCCTGACTGACCTGAGAAAGAAACATACAAATTCCAGACCTTCTAGCCATTTTGTCCCACATAAGGGAGGGTATGAGGGAGGGGACTGAGACACACATAAAGGTCACAGTCGGGGGCATAGGCTCACTGAAAGACTCTGGCCTAATCACAGAACCCTAGAGCACTTCCTGTCCCCCCACACGCTTGTTAAAGATCTACTGACACTACTTCCTTTTATTAGTACACCATGTCTCACTATCAAGAAAAAAATTACAAAGCATAAAAAGGCTTTGAAGAGATAGAACAACCTCAGAACCAGACATGGCAAGGATGTTAAAGATGTCAGACTGGAATTTAAAACAACTATGATTAATATGCTAAGGGCTTTAAAGGTCCAAGTAGATAGTATACATGTATAGATGGCCAATATAAGCAGAGATAAAAATCCTAAGAAAGAACAAAAAAAAAATACTGAAACAGAAGTGAAGAATACCTTCAATAGGCTTATAAATAGACTGGAAATGGCTGAGGAAAGAATCTTGGAGCTACAGGATATGCCAATGAATCCTTGAAAACTGAAAAGCAGAGAGAACAAATATTGGGGGGGGGAGGTGGGGGAGGGGAACCAAAGAATACTCAAGGACTGTGGGTCAACTACAAAAGGTATAACATGTGCATAACGAGAATATCAGAAGGAGAAGAAAGAGTAAATGAACAGAAGAAATACTTGAAACAATAATGACTTAAATTTTTCCTAAATTAATGTCAAACAACAAAGATATTCAGGAAGCTCAGAGAACACCAAGATGGATGAATGGCAAAAACTACCCCTAGGCATTTGGCTTTCAAATGATAGGAAATCAAGGATAAAGAAAAATCCTGAAAGAAGCCACAGGGGGGAAAAAAAACCTCACCTATGCAAGAACAAAGATAAGAAGGATGCAAAAATCCTCAACAAAATATTAGCAAATCAAATAGAAGAAATTATAAAAATAATTATTCACCACAACCAAATGGGATTTATCCCACCTATGCAAAGTTGGTTCCACATCTGAAAGTCAAGTAATGTAATACATCATATCAATAAACTAAAAAAGATAAATAACATCATCATATCAATAGATACAGAAAAATATTTGCAAAATCCAACAGCCATTTAATAGAAGGGAGATTTCTCAACTTGATAAAGAATATATATTTTAAAAAACACCTACAGTTAACATTATACTTAATTGCGGAAACATGAAGCTTTCCCACTAAGATCAGGTACAATACAAGAATGTCCCCTCTCACTACTCCTTTTCAACAACATATTGGAAGTCTTTACTAATGCAATAAGACAAGAAAAGGAAATATGAGGCATACAGATTAAGAAGGAAGACATAAAACTGTGTTTGTTTGCAGATGATATTATTGTCTGTGTAGAAAATCGGAAAAAAAAAAAAAAAAAAACCTCCTGAAACTAATAAGTAATTATATTAAGGTTGCAGGATAAAAGGTTGATGTAGAAAAGCCAATTGCTTTCCTATATACCAGCAATGAACAAGTGGATTTTAAGATCAAAACTCCTCAATATCATTTACATTAGCACCACAAAATATGAAATACTTAGGTATACATCTAACAAAACGTGTGTAAAATCTATATAAGGAAAACTACAGAATGGAATGAACAATATCAAGAAAACTAAAAGGAAAAATATTTCATGTTCATGGGTAGGAAGAGCCAATATTGTCAAGATGCTGATTCTTCCCAACTTGATTGATTGATCCAAAGCAATTTCAATCAAAATCCCAGCAAGTTATTTTATGGATATTGACAAACTGATTCTAAAATTTATAGAGAGTGAAAGTCTCAAAATGGCCAACACAATATTAAAAACGAACAAAATTGGAGGATTGACACTATCAAACTTTGACTTACTATAAAGTTATAATAACCAAGACAGCATGGTATTAGTGAAAGAATGGACAGATAGATCAATGGAACAGAATAGAGCAGCTATTTTCAACCTTTTCCATCCCATGGCACACATAAACTAATTAGTAAAATTCTGCGGCACACCAAAAAATATATTTTTTGCTGATCTGACAAAAAAATAGGTATAATTTTGATTCATTCACACCACATAATTCGTGTTGTATTGGCTGTTGCTAATTTTTTTTATTTGACAATCTAAGGGAAAAGAGGGCAGTACCCCTGACTAGTCAGGTGTTACATGTTTTAAGAATTCTTGCAGGACACCAGTGTCCCTGAAAGTCACTGGAATAGAGAGTCCAGAAGTAGACCCTTATAAATGTAGTCAACTGATTTTTGCAAAGAAGCAAAGAGAACACAATGGAGCTAATAGTTTCTTCAACAAATGATGCTAGAACAACTGGATATCCAAAAAACTGGCACAGACCTTATACCCTTTACAAAAATTAACTCAAAATGGATTACAGACAGAAATGTAAAATGCAAAATCAATAACATTATATAGTTTCTGGTGTACAATTCTATAATTCATCATCTGTATATTGCATTGTGTGCTGAGTCTAGTTTCCTCTCATCACCATATATTTGACCCCCTTCACCCTAAGTGTGGCTTTTGTTGCCCACCTTCTGCTATTTTGCTCTATGTCCTATTTCAAAGGACCCATACCCATTTTGTGTTCAAAGTGCTCTCTGCCCTTGCCCATTCTACCTGTTCTTTCAGATGTCCTATGTGCCAAAAATCTTTGCAGTTTTTGAATGTTTCTCTCACATATAAGAAGCACAGCAAGGGACAATAATGACATTACCTAGCATTTATTAATTATTTACCATAACCACAAAGGTGAGAAATCCTCCTTTAATCCTCTATTTTATAGATGAGGAAGCTGAGACACAGAGAGGTATAATCATTTGCTCAGGGTCATGGATGAGACCAACTTTGGCCCCAGGCAGACTGAGCTATTTCATTTTTAATGACCATCAGAGTAATATCAATTGGGGAACATTGCAGTTGTTTTCCAAATGATGATGGGGCTGAGGTTTCAACTAGAGTTACATTTAGTGTAGGTGTGTATGTAGAGTGTATGTAAGCTCTAGATTTTGAGGGGCATAAATATATAAAATCTTGGAAAGAAAAAAATTCCATCCATGAGCCTTTTCTGCAGCACTACAAAACCAGAGGTCAAGAGTGGGGGAAGGGAGGCACTGTCATAGAAAAAATATATATAACTGCCCATTTCTCTTGGCAGTACCTGGATGATTGCTGGCTCCTTGGCATTAATCACATGTCAGAAATTACCTTCCCCACACCTGACACTCCTACCTTGACAATTTTTGCCTCCTTGCTCATAACTGATGGGATGATGGTTAGGCCCTATCCATCATGCATTTTGATCAGACTGTCATCCTTGGGTGACTCACATCTCCTGGCTGGGACTGGCCCCAAAGATGTCATCCCCAAAGTGATATCTTGTGATGGTTGGGTAGATGGTTCTGGAAGCAGATTGATGGCAGTCAGGGCTTGCTGTATGTCAGTACCAGGTTGCCTGCTGTGACACATGAGCTGCACTCATATAAAAGTGCAGCACAAAGGGGCTGCAGGCCTGCGTCTACCTCTTAGCATAAGGATGAGCTTAATTGGATAGGTGCTCAGCTGTGCTTCATCTGGGGTCAAGGACGGGTCAGAGAAGAACAGAATTCTAAACTAGTAAGAAGGCAGAGTATCTATGTTGTGTGAACAAATGACTCAGAACACCTTGCTGACAACCTGGGAAACAAAAGAATTGGAAGCATATGGAAGAGAATGTTTCTAGGGCTCTGAAGACTGAAGAACTCCAAAGCAGAAAGATTGGGAGAAATCATGAAATATCTAAGGAGGCCTCTGCTTTCAGAAGAAATAATAGTTTGTGGTTAGCATTATACTCTCTGGGTAATTTCGTAATTCAAGGTCAGTTAAATCCTTCTCCAATGGGGAAGACCAGAGGCCTTTTTAAAAAAACCTTTTACAGTTTCCCTGATCTTTTATCCACATTAGATGCTGCTGCTTCCCCTCCTTGGCATGCTCTTCTTTACATCACCCATTGCTTAATAATCTGGACCCATCGAAAATTATTTCTCTAGTCCTGAACCTGTAGTGAGCCATTCTTACTCAATATTGTTCTGCACTTTGGTCTTTATTATATAATTCATGAACTATATTTTCCTATTATACCTTTATAGGTATGTTTTATGGAAGCAGCAGGTTTATAAACCTGGTGTCTGCATGTAGAGCTGTGTTTATATCATCTCCCTCCCAGTTGATTAGGAGGTGTTTGAGAGTAGGGATTAGGGATTATATCTTATTTATTTTGGGTTCCCTAGTATTTAGCACTAGTGTATGCTCTGGGAATGTTTACTGACTGATGATATTTATGCCTTTGTCCTCTGATGATGCCTAGCACAGGGCTAGGTACCTAAAAGCTGAGTGAGAGCTATTGACAGGTTCAGGTAGGGACTAATGTCTTATTTAGAACCGTCAACAAGCCTTCTACAGGACACATTCTGTACCTCTTTCTGGATACACAGATGCTATTTCTATTCTTGAGGTCACAGAATCCAGCAAATTGAAAACATTTCTTGGGCCTCACTCAGTAAATTCTTTGCAGTTGAAATGGTATCTGTTTCAAATGTCACTTATAAGAGCCAATAATAATACAAGAGCTGATCATCTTGACAGAAGAGATATGTGTTAACTTTCCCATTGTGCTATATTTACTGTAATCTTGAGTAAATTTCACTCTTCTTTACTACCTCTACTTCAAACTCTCTCGTTTGAAGAGTCATTTCTTTGGAGGATTGCCCAGGTTAACAAATGACCACTTTTCCTGTTTTTGCTCCTAACGTTATCCTTAACCTGAATGCTTAATTTCCTTTTCTAATGTTTACCACCCATCTTCTGTTCATTCATTCTGTTCACTCAGTCACTCATTCACTCACATATTCCGTCAACATTTATTTACACCGCTGATGTCACTGGCCCTCCTTGTGACTTTGGCCTTCTCTGTGACTCAGTTTCCTCATTCATAAAGTAGAGATAATAGCCCGGCTGGTGTGGCTAAGTAGTTGAGTGTGAACCTATGAACCAGGAGGTAATGGTTTGATTCCTGGTCAGGGCACATGCCCTTAGTTTGGGGCTCTAAACCCCATAAAAGGCATGCAGGAGGCGGCTGATCAATGATTCTCTTTCATCATTGATGTTTCTATCTCCCTCCCTCTCTCTCTTCATTTCTTTCTGAAATCAAAAATATATTTTAAAAAAAGAGAATAACAGTTGCTTCTTATAGGGTTATTGTAAAGATAAAACAGTGTGTGTGTTTGTGTATGTTTATGTATGTAGCACTTAGAATAATACCTAGTATAGCCCAAGAATTTGCCATTTTTGTCTTCAGAGAAAATGGTGCCAAATGCATTGAGAAGGACATTCTAAGACTCCAGAGCATCATTTTTATCCTTTGAACCTAAAATATATGCAAAAAACATATTCCTATTTCCCAATACTACTGCTATGACACTGCTCTCTCATGAAGCTTCTCCCACAGCATAATGGGAGAGCAATATGGCGGAGGGCTGGCTAAGGTGAAAATCAGCATAAACAGGGTTTCCATGGAAACTTACTCATCTATTGACCTGCTGAACTGATCATCATCAGGTAACTTACAAGTACTTTTGTCCGTGATTGTGATTCCCCACTGGGTTATAAAAAATGAACAACTTGAGATGCAGAAGGATGTAAAGAAATAAAATAAAAACATTTTAAAAATGAGATGTTATGTCAGCATTCCCCAAACTGAGTCCTGAAAAATTTTTTGATTATATAAGGAGAAAAGAATTCTTGGTGAAAACATTTGGGAAACCTTAAATTCCACAGGTCAGGCCATAGGGTGAGCATTCCCCCTAGTCCAGGTTTTGAGTCCTCTCTCATGGATCACTACTGTCACCTCCTGCCTGTACCCTCAGCCTCTCATTTTCTTTCCCTGATCACACTACCCCCCGTTTGAAATCCTTGGCAGTTCCTCATTCCCAGTAGCACAGAATCCAAATGTCTTGGTGTGGTTTGCAAGGCTCTTCAGGATCTGGGCCACAAACCATGTTCCAAAGTCCCCTCCAATGTTCTCCAAACCCACCCTGCAGCCTGTTCACACCGGAGATTTGTTCTTCCCTGACATCCCTTGGACGCCCATCACCTTTGCTCATACTATTTCCTCTGCCTGGAATAACATGTTCATGTTCATAAGCACAGACTTATTTAATCCTCACAGCAACACGATGGGACACAAACTCTTATTAGCCCATTAACAGCTGAGGAAGCCGAGGTGAAGCGTTGTTCAATAATTTGACAGTTGGGACACAGGCCATAACAGAATGGATGTGAACATAGTTGAGCTCTGGACCCAATGCCTTTAAGCGTTAGGCTTCCCTGCCTCTGAGAAGTTGACACACACACACAGAGATTAACTCCTAGGGATCCAGCTCAACTTAAGCTTCTTTCTGAATAAGTATATACTCTCTTCTTCCCAGAAGAATGAATAAATTATACTATTATGCTTTCTCCACCAGGAATATACATATGTTACACATTATAACTCAGCTTTTTCAATTGCAATGCTCTTTTAGTTGTTTCCTCTATGGGACTGTGAGTCCCTCAGGAACAGAGATACCCTTTACAAATATCCTGACATCCATCTCTGTCCTAACAGCCAGGCACAACCCCTGGTTTGTGTGAGGCACTTAAGTCTTTATGGAGAGGAATCTTTATGGAGAGGAATTAAAATGAATCTGTTTGAAGGTAATGGGAGGCTGTGGTGACAGCTTGGCTATGATTTCTGTCCAACAGTTTCCAGGCACATGACTGATATAAATGCAAACCCCTTGTCAAAAATGACAGTGTCTGCTAAACTATGTGTTGCAAGCAAGAGATTCTGAACTGCAATTGTTGCAGCAGGATTTAAAGGGAACCCGAAGTACTTTGGAGAGTTCACCTTAGTCAAGAACTCCTTCCCCTGAAATGGCCATGAAAAATCAATTTGGCTTCCTGTCTGATTTCTTGGTCACTTCGTACAGTTGTAGGTGTTCTTGGTATGCAGTGGCTCCTCCACAGTCCTTTCACGATCGGAATCAATTGCAAGCCCTTAGATCTGGCTCCCACTCAGTGTTTCATGCCCCGGGAAGAGCTCACCCACAGTCCAGAGGGCAGGATTCCCACACGTTAGACACCTCATGCATGGGGCTCTGGGCTCGGGCCAAGAGTGCAGGAATGGGCAAGACACAGCCATTGTCTCAAAAAAGTTCAGTCTTTTAGGTGGCAGGCAAAGCAGCCAATATTATAGTATGTCACATTGTGGAGTCATGTGACAGGCTGCTTAGAGAACAGGAGGGGGTCTCGAACCCTGTGGGGATTGAGGGCTTTCCATCCCCTTTGTAAGGGATTAGCTTTGTAAAGGAGGTGATGCTTGGGCTGGGACTTTAAGGTAGTAATCAGTCAGAAAAGAGGGAACCTCAATTGCATTGTGAATTCTTGAATGCATCCACTCTGCTCCCTTTTCTGGTCTTCCAGAACAGTCTCCTAAGTACCTGTCCCACTCACTTTCTCTCTTGTCATTCTCTAATTTGTCTGTCATACAGAAGCTAGAGCATTTGTTTATAAACATAAATTGAATCATGATCCAACTTTGCTTAAATCCAACCAATAATTTCTGATTTCACTGAAACAAAACTCCTTGCTATGAGCTGTAAGGCCCTGCTTAGTCTGACAACTGGCTACCCCTTCATCTTTACTTTGTTCTGCACATCCCCTCCCCTCCCCACCACACACACACCAACTATAGCTACACTGGCCTTTATTCAAGTCATTGAACCTGAACCTGAGAAAGTCTTTCACACTTAGAACCTGCCCATGCTATTTCCTCTCTCTCAGGAATCTTGGCCCTAGGTTCACCTGGTACACTTTAAACATCACCACCTCCTCCCCCACATCCCCATTCAGTCTCTGTTAACACTGGGGTTTTTGTTTTCCTTCCCAGCACCTAGCACCATCTGTAATTAATTAATTTATGTTTGTTTGTTTGTTTATTTATTTTTGGCAGAGAGTGGGTGTTTTCTTTGTTAACAACACAAGACCATAAATTCCAGGCCTTAGATCGTGTTGCCTTATTCCCTATTTATGCAATTGCCCTTGGTATGGTGTGTGGCTATCCCCACCCCCAAATATTTATTGAATGAGAAAAGAAAGGCATGGGGGTTGAGGAAAGAGTCCACTTAGGGACCTCAATAGTTAATTGTGATACACTATGGTGATGAGTAGATGTGTGGGCGTCAGGATATGAGGCTGAAGAGGCAGGCAGAGGTCAGGTTGTAAAGTATTTTGTATGCCATTTGGAGTGATGAGACTGGCATCCCCAAATGACGGGAAACTGCTGGGGAGTGGTAAAGCAGTGTCTTGACACATAATGAGGTTTTGGTGTTTTGACCAAGGTCACCCATGGAAGAAAGTATGACCTTGGGAACAAAGAATGCTTAGTCTCTGCTCTGTGTACATCTACAGGATTTTGAAAGGAAATGCTAAAACCATTGGCCTAAGCACAATATTTATATCCTGTTTCTTGCTAATTGCTAACTATTTTATTGCTTTTTTCGTTCTACTAATTGAGAGACTACTTTGGGGAAGTAAGCAATGACTGATCTTATTTCTTAAATGGTACAATAATTTAAGAGAAACTATGATCATTGTACACTATTTTCTACCTCCATTCCCACCTGAAATATAAATATATGATCATTTGTCATTTTCACACTCTGACAAACCCTTTCCATATTTTTGTTTTTATTACCAAACAGTGTAAGATGTACAAAATGCACATGATATAGTAAAACATTAAAAATTATATATTGCTTCCCAAACTGATTCTATTGCAAAAGAACTAAGCAGGACATCTCTCAGGATATATTTATACAATTGAGATCAAATGCAATATATTCTGGATTCTCCCTCTGCCTAACCCCCAATTATTTGACCAATGGGTAGCTTTTCATGTTTCATACTGAAAATGTCCTTTTGATTAATCTGTACAAGTTCCAGCTTTACCTAGTAAAGGCATCTATCCGCTTAGAATATTTTTATAGAAAAAAAACAACATGTTGAATCTGAATAAAAATATTCTCACTACACAATAGTTATCAAAAAGTAAATTGTAAGAGAGTCATATATTAATGACCTGAACTGAGTCCCATTATATTCTTAAATGTAACTGGTATAGAATAATTGAGCAGTACTATCTAAAAACAGATTAAACTAAGACCACAAGATAGATTTTTTTTTTACCAACTTTATATCTAATTCCTGACAATGAATTGTATTTTTCCTCTTAGTCTTTCCCCAAATTTTTTAGGAATTCTAACAATAGTTTTATTTTCTATCAAATGTAAGCATAATGGAATTCCAAAGTATTAAACATATTTGATTTTTAGTTTTTATTAGCTACAGTTTTGTACCTTTAATCCCTCTTGTATCACCAACAGAATCTAAGCAATCTGAGAAAATGTCTCCAAATACTCAGTTCAACCACCTTCTTCCAACCCGGTCCCTCAAATGGAGAACTTATGCTAACTCTAAGGAGATGATTTCTTTTCTAGAGACCATCTAGATCTCTTCTTTGAGGGCAGCACAGCACACCTTTGCTCTGGTCTTTTCAGCTTTTCCAGTTGGATGCATGTCATAGAAAACCCTTAGATATACAAAATTAAAGAAATTCAGAATCAAAATATGGGACTCCATCAGGGCTTATTTACATATATTTTGTTTGAGTCCAGAAGCATGTTAGATTTTACAGGAGATGAAATATGTAAATCTACAAGGTTATGCCAAGCTTTTGCTTTTAGTGCTATGAAATTCTCAGCGATTTTCAGACATGTCTGCTGCAGTAAACATTGGATTGCACTGAAGTATTTCCCGCGAGGTATCTCACTGTGTTTCCATCAACATTGAGCACGCTCTTCACTCTGGAAGAGGCTGAAAGTCTACAGCAGGGTAAGTGGGGGTGGGGGTGTGGGATCCAGATTTGTCTTTGCACTTTCATTTTTCAAGAGCAAACCTGTTATTGTCAAGTAACTCTGAAATTCCACTTTGAGATGAAACTGAAATTGAGCTCTGAAAACCTCAATTGAAAAGCACCAAATTACAGGCGAATTTATGTTTAAACACCAGACTCACTAGCTTTCTGATAATTTCTTCTGGGTGAGGAGGGGGATGTATGTGCACAGAATCTGGGATGGCCAGCTAGCCCATCTCCCTTTCTACAGTAATAACCTCATTGATTTCCTAACACTGTGGTATTTCATATCCCATAAACAAAGTGTATATCTTCTCTTGGCAACTTGTTAGATGCTCTACAACAAATATTAACATTGAAATTATGTTCTGTACATCTAATAAAAGGGAATATTTTGACTATCTAAACAAGATGATGAAATGTTTCATTGAATATGAATATTTAGAATGAAATTAGATGGGATATCACAGATTTCACATCAAAGACAATACCAGACGGCTGTGGGGGGAAAAAACAATAAGATGTCCATGGTTTCCTGAGAGAATGAGCCATTCGATTCTGATAAAGCATTTTCGGAAGCTGAAGATTTTATATATCTCATAGGTGGACTCAAGTATTTTATTGCCACGTAAGTATTTACTATTGATAAATTTGTTAGCTCTCATAGAAGATAGAATTTTTCTTTTAAAATGACTGCTTTTAATCTCACTTTAGAGCCAACTGCAAGTGTTCATCAGTTAAACAGGCGTGGCTAAGGACGTGCGTTCCAGGCAACAAGGAGAGCAGATAGTGATGGCTACCTAGGTGGCTGCTCTGAAAGAGGGCAGAGCTGGAAACTTCCCACTGGCCTCTCCATGTCCACTCTGCACCCTTCTCCATCCTTCTCTATGCCCTGCGACACTGACCCAGGTGGACAGCACCAACAAGCGCCCTTGCCCACTGGCTTCCAGTTGGTTCTACAGTGACAGATTCTATTAGGTGACAGAGGATGGACGGAAAGTGAGGATGAGGGAAGTTCCCCTCAGCTCGATCCCTGCCAGGTCAAGGTGGTTGGCTTGGTCTCTCTACCAGGGGCCCAGGTCCAAGCAGTATTTCTTTTTTTTTTTCTTTGTTCATCCTCACTGAGAATATTTTTCCATTGATTTTTAGAGAGAGTAGAAGGGAGGGGGAGAGACAGAGAGAGACCGGCCGCAGATCAAGCCTGCAACTGAGAAACGTGCCCTTGAATGGAATAGAATCTGTGAGCCTTCTGTCCTTGGGCTGATGCTCTACCCACTGATCCAAACCAACCAGAGCTCCAGGCAGTATTTCTTTCCATACGGTGACCCGCTCCTGTCTCTTGCTTTTTCAAGGTGGTAATCTCACCAATACTATTAGACCCATCTGCACCATTTATTTCCTAAACCCTGTCCATATTTTTAAAACATTTCCTATATTACACTCAACTCAGTTGTGAAGTTTGAGTGCGCCAGTTCTTTCTTGCTGATCAAAAGATCAAAAGAGTTCATGGAAGAGCAGCACAATGCCCTTCTCAGGAAGGTGGCAGATCGAGGTCTTTTTATATAAATACTATTGGTTTTTAATATATATTGGCTTTTTTGGTAGAAATTTTAGGAAACAGTAAAATTCAGAGAAACAGAAATTTCCCATATACCCCTGCCTTCACATATGGGCAACCTTCCCATCTTTCACCAGAGCGGTACTATGCTTTCTATAAAAAGAAACACTATAATAATGGACAGATGTCATTATACATTTGTCCAAACCCTTAAAACGTACAACACGAAGAGTGGACCCTGATATAGAGTACACACTTGGGCTGCGGATGATGTGTCAAGATAGGTTCATCACTTGCAACACATGTACCACTCTGGTTGGAATGTTGATAATGGGGAGGCTGCGTCTGGGTGGGGCAGGGGCTAAATAGGAAATCTCTCTACTTCACCCTCAATTTCCCCATGAACCTAAAATAGCTCTAAAAAAATTGTCTCTAAAACATAAAAAAGAGAAAACTGACATTTATTTTAAATTTCAGAGTTTATAAGAATTTCAAGTATGTCCGTATTTCCACTATGGAGCAAATACTTTCTGCCTAAATGAGGAAAAAGTAAGGAAGAATTGAGAATAAATCCAAAGGGGTACCAAAACAATATACATATTCCTGTTTGCCTGTTGGGGAAAGTGTTCAAGAAGCTGGTTTCGGTTGTGTGAAGACAAGAGAGTGGGTTCTAAACAGTTTGCTGTGCCGTGAGACCCAGGGCCCAAGAATATCTGGAGTAAAAGGGAGCTGAGATGTTATTTCTTTAAATGCTCTCTAGTGCTGGACCACCTGCAGTGACTGTTCTGCCAAAGCATAGCTCAGTACACTTCTGGTACCAGGGAGCTCTTACCTCCCAAGGCAGCTCATGCCAATGTGACCTGATCTAATAATTTAGATGAGTCTTCCTTCTGTGGAGCCTCAGTCTGCCTCTCTTCACCTTCCACCCATTGATCCTCCTATGGCCCTAAAGCAGCGGTTCTCAACCTGTGGGTCGCGACCCCTTTGGGGGTCGAACGACCTTTTCACAGGGGTCACCTAAGACCATCGGAAAACACATATATAATTACATATTGTTTTTGTGATTAATCACTATGCTTTATTATGTTCAATTTGTAACAATGAAATTGGGAGTCACCACAACATGAGGAACTGTATTAAAGGGTCGCGGCATTAGGAAGGTTGAGGACCACTGCCCTAGAGGGCAGCACAGAGGGAGACTAATCTGTCTGCTGGGACAGACTTTCCAAATGTGAAGAAAGCAATCATGTTCTCCCTACATTTTTTTTCATCCCCAACCTAAGTCCCTAATTCCTAGTGATAAAGACACAATTATTGCCCTAGCCGGTTTGGCTCAGTGGATAGAGTGTTGGCTTGTGGACTGAAGGGTCCCAGGTTCGATTCCGGTCAAGGGCATGTACCTTGGTTGCGGGCACATCCCCAGAAGGGAGTGTGCAGGAGGCAGCTGGTCGATGTTTCTCTCTATTCCTTTCCCTTCCTCTCTGTAAAAAATCAATAAAATATATTTAAAAAAATAAAAAAAAGACACAATTATTGGACACAGACAATATTTCTTTGATCAATGTATGTGACATTTTTTTAACAATATATACTATATTTTTTCATCAATGTCCTGAACTGAAAGTTATGTTTGAGAAGTGGCCAGACCAGCATAGAACTGTGCTATCCCCTTCTACATCCCAAATACCGGCTTTCTAACAATGCAGCTTCAGAGTACATTGTTTATAAAATAGCCCCATAGGAGTGTTCAATGCCAGGGGTGGGAAGGCATGGTTTTTAATATGATGGATTAGAGTAACTTGGAAGAAGTTTTGCAATGTATCTACATATGCAGTGCACCCTATCAAGGTAGACAAAGTGCTAAAATGATGGCCAGGGCTGTAGTAAATAAGTTGTGAAGTTTGGGGATTTCTTTGTGAATTCCCATAAACAAAATTGGTGACTCACATCCAAGGTGCTGTGATAAGTTGTCCATCACCCAGTGCTAGCTCCCCTTTCCCGGCACACAAGCTGGCTCCAAAAGTCACCAGCAAGGTCTTGGGAGTCAGGAGGCCTGAATTCTAATGCAGGTCACTGAGCCCCTGAGGATCAATTCATCCTTTGGAAGGATCCTTTATAAATTTTGGAATAATAAACCTATCTGAGTTGCTGTGATGATGAAATGAGAAAGGGCCAAGAACTATGCTCTGTGAACTCTAAAGCTCAGTGCAGACAAGCTTGTCACATGCAAGGGGGAGAGCAGCTACAATTCAATGGGCTTTTTATGAATATGGGGTCAGGAAAGTTCTTTTTGATTGGTGATATTGTGACCCGTCCTGGTCCAGGCCCTGAGAGACATTTCTTTTTCTCTGACTTTCCATGAAACACTAAAAACTTGGTAACGGGGTTAAAGTTATTCAATATAATTATGGGATATTTCTCCTACCTCCTAAACGGCCTGCTTATATGCAAGAAGGAGCTTGGTCATTGGTGAGAAATGAAGTCAGAAAAAAAGACAAAGTGATTATACAGGGTGGGGCAAAAGTAGGTTTACAGTTGTTCATAGGGAAAATAATATAATACATAATAATACAAGAATAAATTGTGTTTCGTGTGCTCACAACTACAAATCTACTTTTGTCCCACCCTGTACATTTCATTCTCTCATTAATGTGCAACCACCTAAAACCATCCGTGGGCTAGAAAGATGCACTATGCTAATATCCTGGCTGCTGTAGCAATTGAGTCTATAACAACCCAGAAGGAATTTTTAAATAAGGCCCCTTTGCATGGAGAGAAGAAGTGGGAGGCATCATCATACCGCACGCTGAATGCTGCCCCAGTGCAAAGTGCACGTGAGTGTGCCCGACACAATGACGAGGCAGGGCTTGCCAGATGACGAGTGTCTGTGCCAGGGAGCAGTTCACTGAGCCTTCTCTGCTACCGTCCAGACCTGTTTATGCACAATTAGGACTTTTTTTCTTTTTTGTCATGTGATAGATTCTGAAACTGATATTTTTCTATTTAACTGGGTGAAGAGATCAATGGAATCAGGCTCATCTCAATTGATATTTGACAGTTTTCAAGTAAAATTGAAGCCCGTATGCAGTGTTGAAAGCACTCAGAGTGAGGACTGAGTGCTGCTCCTACTTTCAATCGTGGCTCAGGAGATCACAGGTGCTTCTGCCGAGTAGGGCCAAGATAATCCCCACAATACTTAGGCCGGGTCTAAATCAGAAAGGTGACCTTATGCTCATTTTTCAGAAAAAAAGTTATATGTGTAGTTCAGCTCCTTCTCACACTATCTCACCTGGTCCTCTGTACACTTTGTAAACTTGTCAGCATAGGAGTTGTCATCCCCATCTTACAAATGAGTGTCCTGAGTTTCAGAGGTATAAGAGAGTTACATAAGCTCACATCGAGACTAAAATATACATAGGTTTTTACAAGTTTTGTTGGAATGATTGAATGGCTACATCAATGAATAAATGAGCATTTAGCGATAGGCATAGATAAGACTTGAGGCTAGTTCCCCAACTCCATTATACCAGCATTGTTTAAACTTGAGGAATATATGAACTGTTTGCAAGAAAGGACTCTCCATTAGAATCATGTGTATTAGAATGTTACAATGGACAGCATAGCTCTGGTGTTAACTCTCCAACTTTCCTGAGTAGGAAATTGGGGAAACCTTGTTACATTTTCTTTTGTCATTACGGTTGTTACATAGCCCTTGTGCTGTATTGAATTTAAAGGCAGTCTGAATTCATGTGTCCCCAGACTTTCCATTTTGTGCATGCAGCCTCAGAACAAGAACAAGACGAGGGCTAGGGACTTATTTCTAAGGGGGCATGAGGAAGGGAAAGTTGGACATGGGAGACTGGGGTGAAAGCAAGACTGGCTGCGGAACTTGACTTAGGATAAAGAGGGAAATGACAAAATGAGATGGACAAAGGACAGAACAAAGTGAAGGTGATAGGATCAGTAGATTAAAGGTCCTGATTGGTTCAAGATTCATGGGAATAAGTTAGAGGGAGTGACTAGAAAAAGTAGGTCTGCTTGAAACTGATGTTCTGGGGGATGCCGTGGTTGAAAATGACAAATCTAGCATGGACCATGGGAATGATTGGCTGAAGGAAGGTAACAGACAAGATTATTGAAAGGCAAGAGGTTAAGAAGCTGAGAAGGACTGCCTAGGGCGGTGGTCGGCAAACCGCGGCTCGCGAGCCACATGCGGCTCTTTGGCCCCTTGAGTGTGGCTCTTCCACAAAATACCACGTGCGGGCGCGCACGTACAGTGCCATTGAAACTTCGTGTCCCATGCGCAGAAGTCGGTATTTTTTGGAAGAGCTGGTATTTTGTGGAAGAGCCACATGCAAGGGGCCAAAGAGCCGCATGTGGCTCGCGAGCCCCAGTTTGCCGAGCAGCAGTTTGCCGACCACTGGCCTAGGGGGACACTGAAACACTAAAACTTTCACAGATTGTGTTGGAGAGAGCAGTAGCCATCCAGATGCTAAACACCCTGAAGAAATGGGGGGGCGGGTGACTGTGGGTTTGTAGATGTCACTCACAAGGAGAGGTGGCAGGTGCCATAGTCCAACAGCTTAAACTTGGAAGAGGGTGGATGGAGAGAGAATGGTCTGGAACTGGCAACAGGGAGCAAGGAAGACACCTAGCCCATCTTCAAGAAGTGCAAGGTTAAACACAGGCACAGCTGAGCGGGCTGCAGGGAAGCAGTGCTCTCAGGGAAGAGCTAGGTTTTAGTTGGCGAGAGCAGGAAGGGAAGAGTGGGCACCACTCTCAGACCTGGCCACGGAGTTCCTGTTCTTGGCAAAACAGCAGAGGACTCTGCTTTTGTCCTTCAGTGTCTACACCCTGACACATGGACAAGGGGTCCACGGGATCACGGACAGGTGCCCACTCAGAGATTGTGCGCTTCTTCGAGACTGTGCTCTAGGTACCAGGATCCAGAATCTCCTGCACAAACATCGTTGAGCTCCATCCCTGGGCCTGTGTGTACCCTTCCCCACTCCATCTGCCTCAGGACTGACCAATCTGCAGGTTCCGAGGGTACACAGAGACTCTCCATGATGCAGGACACAGGCAAGATGGGAGAAGATGGGTGGATGTAAGCAGGAGCCAGGAGCTTGGGCCTGCTCACCCCAGGACATTACATGAACTCCAGAAGTCTAAATTCAAACTTGGTCTTTCAGGTGGTGATTCAGTAATATTTTTTCAATGTACAAAGATAAAACATCATCTATTTATCAGTCTGTTAGCTTGATTTATAAATTTTCAACACTTGGACAGTGCTATGTGGGCCTCTATTTTTGCTCTTGTCAGGGGTATGTGGCCCTGATGAAAGGCTTAAGAAGATAGAGAATTTGGCTGATGTCAAAGTTCAAGAATCATTTTTTTCTATCTCTCCAAGCAGAATTAATGACACATTCTTTAAGGCTCCAATTAAATGGTGATTATAATCAAACTACTAACAAGGCTCTGAATCTATTGTATCATAGTCATATACTTATTATCTTTCCAGTCAACCATGAGCTCCAGGAGGAGAGAGACAATACCATCATCTCTAGGGCCCTAGCCCTTGGATACTATGTTTGGCACAATAATGATCACTAAAAAGGGAAAAAACGCTCATATTAATATGAACCAGATCAGATGAGACCAGAAGCATTTAGGAGTTCAGCCAAGGTGTGTTTCCATTTTCCAGATGATACTGACAAAATAGCTCAAAAATAGAACCTGAAGTCCACATACACATTTGGTTCTGGCCACCATTCTTCAGGTTTTCTGTTTGAATTAGAACTTGATCACTGCTTTCCATTTTTATAGCAGATACAATTTTAAAAAGGAAAACTCTGGATGATTTAGACCAAGCCCCTGAACTGTTGCTCTTCTTGAAGTGTCTGATGCATGCTGCCCTTTCGTGGGCATCCCTACTGTGGTACTTCTGCTGGTAATTGATGTTGCCATTTCAGATTAAGATGAAATTTCGGATGTCAACTCTGGACTGCTGCAATGGCTGCCATCAGTTAGCTCTCAGTTTCCCAATTTGTGTTCCACTGAGTTGAACAGTAAAAATCCTTGGTAGTTTACCTGAAAGGCTATTGAAGATGACTTATGGGCCACAGCACACAATATTTCTTTTCTGTACTTTATCTAGACAAATAAGTGCTTATAGCTCTGGATTCAGGAAAGACTGTTTATTCTTCAGAACTGACATCCCATTAAAAAGAAAATAAAGTAAGCATCAGGATTAGTCCCCTAAGCTTCCATCAAGTCTTTTGCCATGAATGTCTGTGTGCTTTCCCCCTGTCAGCTCCTGACACCCAAAATGCACTTTTCTGTAGAAGATAATATCATGCTGCTCTTTTTATCCTCTCTACATTTGCCATGCTTCCCACACCTCTCTCACAAAAATCAACCCATAGATCTTAAACATAATAAAAGAATAAGAAATAAAATCTCTTGTGAAGTAAGAGTGACGGCAGTACCTTTAGAAAAGAACTCCCCGACCCTGACTCTCAAGAACTATCCATCCATTGCTTTTAGGAGAAAGGGCCATGGGGCACAGTCAGGCTAAGCACAATGTTACAGTGACTTTAGGGGACAAAGGAGAGGAAAGAATTGAGGGAACAACTTATGGTGAAATTCATTGGACTGAACAGCTTTTTCCTTAATACCTCTTACCAATCAAATCAACCTTTTAGTTATCATTTATGTCAAATAAAGCCAAAGAGAAAGAGAAACAAGAACACATTTTGATCGAGTAACTATAAAGCAGGATGTCTAGATCTTCAGTTGTAGGGAAAAAGAGAACAGGGAAAATTGTGCGTTCTGGTAGGTAAGTCACCAGCAAGATCTGGGGGTTAGGTGGCTGCTTAAAGGTCTGGATCTCATCTGGAGTGACCTGAAACCTACCCTCTGGTTTTCTGAGATACTTTAATGGCAAATGGAAAGTTATCCACCAGTCAGAGTTAGGGTTATTGTGATTTCAACAAGAGAAGTCCTTTGAAGATTTGTATCTTGGGGGAGAAATAGGTACCTCTCCCAATATTACTTTCGAGTCCTCACCCTCAGACTCCAAAGTCAAGGAAGCAGTGTTATTGTGAGGGGTAATATTATGTGCCATCTTGATTGGGCTAAGTGATGCCCAGATAGCAGGTAAAACATTATTTCTTGGTGTGTTTGTGAGGGTGTATCCACAAGGGAATAGCATTTAAATGCACAAACTGAGTAAAGCATATGGCCCTCCCCAATGCAGATGGGCACCATCCAACCCACTGAGTATAGGAATAAAACAAAAAGGTGAAGAAAGGGTGAATTTGTCTTCTCTCTGAGCTGGGACATCCACACACCCCTCCCCCTTATACCTCCCCCATGCCCCAAGCATCAGTGCTCCTGCTTCTCAGGTCTTCAGACAAACTTAGTTGCACCACTGGCTTTCCTGGGTTCCAGCTGGCAGATAGCAGATTATGGGACTTCTCAGTCTCCATAATCACGTGAGCTAATTCCTATGTAAATATATATTTATTTTTATAATATAGGTATATTCATATTCAGTTTCTCATTATCCAGCAGTGATTGGTAGCTGAGAAGCAACTGGTATGGAGTCCATAAGGCGATTAGTAATGGGGGTGGGGAGTGCTTACCTAACTACCCCCAGCCCATACCCCTCTCATCCTTCCTATCACGGAGGAGGCTGGCAGGTAAGCTGCACACACCTTATACACGTTGCCTTTTTAATTTCTTTGACTGAGACATAGCATTCTTGGATTGGAAGTGACCCTAGTTACCACCTGAGTGATCACCTTCCCTTTTACAAGGAGGCACTAGAAAGGCACACTGATGGTTAGTAGCAAATCACCTGAACTTGTTTCCACTGAACAGTATGAGGCAGGACACCCTTTTACTTAGGAAACAGAATACAGACTTTATTATGCAAGAGGAGTAAGTCCTAGAAGTCAACTGTAAGAGTAGAGACAGGTGTTTCTGAGTGGACTGATTCCAAATGGTTTGAATTCATTAGTTGTTATTCTTATTGCTCATGTGTACTCCCCAATTCTTCTACAGTGAAGATTGTTTCTTACGTTATGCTTTTATGAAGGGTAGAGAAATCCAAGTGGATATTGCAAAGTGTGTCTATCAGGCTTCAATAGTAGTGCCAAACAGGGAGAAATATTTTTCCAATATTACCAAATAAGAAGTTACTCTGACATTTGCTATCATGAAAACCAAAAATCTGAGTTTGAGATCTGGCTCTGTTACTTTTCAATAATTTCACACAAAAAATTCCAAGCAGCTACTATGTAGGAGATACTTCGCTGAGCCCTGGAGGTCTGATGGACATATATTGGCACAGTGAACTTGGAACGGGTGTGCATCACTCATTTCTCTGAGCTTGTGATATGGAAATATTTTTGACTTAGTAGGTCATTGTTAAGATTAATTTATTTAACATATGTGAATTCTCTAAGAGCAGATAAACTACTCAAGTAAATGTAAGATCTGGGAGTGTTCAAACGCAAAGATGAACTATTAGAGTTTTGGGAGACAAATATTAGCTGACTAATAATAGACATCGTGTATCAAACCCATGTTTCTATGTTACTTATTATGGGTTTAAGAGAAACGCATTAACTTGTGCAAATATAAGCTGTTGAATTTAGCTCTCGCTTTGATTTACCTTTCCCACAGAGCTGTTGGTACGCAGATCCAAGTGATAAAATGCCTCAATACTCACTTATTCTTGTCACCTGAGGGGTGAGTCAGTTCCTAGGCATCCAAGCTCTGCAAGGCTCTATCTAGAAGATCAGATAGTTGGGATGGAGAGATGAAAGTGTACTTAATGACCCATTCAACCAATGCAGTCTCATAATTTTAACCAGAGCTATCTTGCAGGTCACTTTCCGGAAACTTACCACATTAATTTCAAACACATTTTCCTCAGTCCTTACACAGAGCCATGCTCATGGCAGACCATGAAGAAACGAGTGAGAGAATGAAGGCATATAAAAAAGCAAATCCATAAAAGGTAGCTATGAAAAAAGGAGGTTTAGCTTTCCCATTTACATGAAACAGTTTAATTTCCCCAAAATAACTAATTCCACCCTGAAAAATTCTCTACCATGTTTCCCCTGAAGTTCTCCTTTACAAATATAAATAGAAATGATTTTTCTTAAACTGACTTACATAAGTAATTCTCCACCCAAACCTTCCTTCTCTGAATCTCCTTTCCAGACTGAGTTTCTTAGAGCAAAAAGGTGCTTCCCAGCTCCCAGGAAGCTCTGCCAGGCCCTGCCCTCCCACCCCTGTGGGGCCTCAGGTACAGGCGGAGCCTGCCCCCATCTCTACCCCCAGGGCCTCCAGCACAGGCTGAGCCCCCATCCCAGGTTGCAGAGCCTTCAGGACTTGGCCAGGCACTGAGGCTAAGGTGTGGGCAGCTCTCAGGCAGTGCCATACAGTACAGAGAACGTTGGAGCTGGGGTTTAAAGGAAAATATGGATGTAGCAAGCATGGACAGTTACTAGAGAATTTAAAAAATCTTAATGTTGCTTGGTACTATAGACTGAACTTTGTCTCCCCCAAATTTATATGTTGAGGCTCTAACTCCAATGTGACTATATTTGGAAACAAGGGCTTTAGAAATAATTAAGGTGAAATAAGGTAGTAAGGATGGTTCTTAGTCTAATAGGACTGGTGGTCTTATAAGAAGAAGTAAATACTTAATATAAGATCTACTCTCTTAGCAAAATTTTCAGTATATACAATTCAGTATTATCCTCTGCAGGCACTACCCTTACAGTAGACTTCTAAGACTTACTCATCTTGCATAGCTGAAGCTTTGTACACTGACAAATATCTCCCCATTGCTCCCTCCCCCTACTCTTGGCAACCATCATTCCACTCTCTAGTTCTAGGAGTTTGACTATTTTACTTGTGTTCTTACTAAACACACATAAAATAATAAATCAATGATAAAGTGGGAGGAAACTTTTGCAGGTGACCAATGTGTTTATGGCATAGATTGTGGTGATGGTTTCATGCATTCACAATTTCCTCCAAATTCATTGAGTTGTAAACATTAAGTATGTATATGCACAGCATTTTTGTATGTAATTCATACCACAATAAAGTAATTAAAAAAAACACAGAGGGAGGGAAAGAGCAATAGTGGGAGAGAGGTATCTCTCTCTCTCCATGCACACCCGCCAAGGAGAGGCCATGTGAGGACGCGGCAAGAAGGCAGCTGTCTTCAGAGAATCTGACCATGCTGGCCCCCTGATCTCAGGCTTCCAGCCTCTAGAGCTGTGAGAAATCACTGTCTGTTGTGTAAGCCCCCCCACTTTTTTTAGATCAATTTTGTTGTTGTAGCCAAAGCTGATTCAGACACCTGGTCTCTGCAGCCTTGTAATTGCTGACTCCTTACCAGTCCTCCTTGCCACACACACCACCTTGAAATTCTCCTCTTTCAGCTCTTACAACACTGTAATGCAATAGTTAAGAGAACTCCAGAAATTTACTAGCAGGGTGACATTGGGCAACATGCTTACCCTCCCTGTGCCTCAATTTCCCCATCTGTAACACAGGTTAATACCAGAGCCAACCTTGCAGGGCTGTAAAGATGAAATTAGTTCATGAACAGTAAGAGTCAATGGCAGATAAAGTGGGTTGTCATTCCTAGAATGTAAATTCCAGAATGGCAGGAATGTTCATCTTGTTTGTTCCCTGATGTGTTTCAAGTACCTGGAACTGTGTCTGGCATATAGTCACACTCAATAATATTTCTGGAATGACTGATTAAATGGTACTCCCACCTGAACTACACACATGTCTGCAAATATTTATTGCATTTGATAGGCCATCTAGAAGATTTCTCAGCTCCCCTCCACATACCTCATCTCCTACAAAGGTGAATGTGCAACAGCCCCACCCCTGCCATATAAATAGTCACAAACATTCCAAAGGTTCTTCAAGAGACAAGAAGTGAGATTCTCAGGTCTTATCTTCTCAGACCTTATGAGCCCTCTCTGCTCTTAAACTGAAGCATCCTAAAGCATGGTTTGGTTCCTCCCAACTTCCCCAGGAAGTTCTACCTAATCAGGAGAGAACAGAAATATCTAGGCAGGATTATCATTCATTAGAATTCCCTGCTTCAATTTGGGGAGGATTTTCCCAATACCACTTGAAATAGGAGGCCTGGGTGACGTGAAGGCAGAGCTGATTCTCGGTGCATTAGAGGCAATGCTCACAGATGAAGGGGACACTCCTGAGGACACCTTCCTTCTTTTCTCCACGCCCCACAACAAGCTCATGCCTGCCTACCCCTCCCTAGAATATGAGTCGGGTATATTCTGCACAAACACAAGTTGGAGAGTAAGCACAGCTCTGTTTGTTCTGTTTAGGAGATTAGAGGTTCTTCCCTGACACTTGCCCCCAAGGAGAGCAGTGATGCCATCTCTTGGTTCTCAGAGCCTTTCTGGCTCTTCACAGTTGTGAATGAATGCACTCTGAGGGTGTGATGCCACCTACTGCTGTCACACATGCCTTCCCCCCCCACCACCCCCCGTTGTGAATGGATTGCAGTACATCCTCCTGGCATCCTAAGACCTGAGGCAGTGGCTACCACATCACCCCACTGTCCCTCCAGTTTCGCCTTTCTTTTGTCTTTTATTTCTGAACTAATTATTGCACCGGCTAGCATGAGTATCCCAATTAAAGCATATAAATTTTTTTCCTGCCAAAATATTCATACCAACTCTCTGTTAACTCCCAGAGCAGGTGGACATCACACGTAAGTAGGAGTATTGCAATCATGCCTACCTACATTGATCTTATGTATTCCAGTGTACAAGGCACTTTCACACCTATTACTGTAGATTATAGTTATAATTATCAACCCTATGAAGAAAGCTTGTAGACTATAATTAGCCTTTTTACAAAGATTCTACGATGGGTTGGCTAAGTGATTTTGCTTCTAAGTGGCAGAACCAAATCCTCTGTTGAATAAACGGAGGTAACAGGCTATTAGGAGGGTCCTGGGCAAAGGTAAACAGGCCCCACTAGGAGAATTATATGGTGTGTTAGACAAAAATCAGGATCTGACTTACCTCATAAGGAACAGACTGATTTAATAAATGTCTACAGGTTTCTGAATAAAATAACCTCCACCAATCAGCTTTCTGGTGTCTTTCAGTTTATTGATAGCTCGCCTATACTTCTGTTCTTGTCACCACTGACACACTACAGGCAGAGAAGTCCAACCTCATGCTATTATGTCATATCACATCATATCACATGTCATATCATATCATATATCATATCATATATCCTTTCTCTTGTGTAAAACCTTCCATTGCTCTTAGATAAAGCCAAGCCTTCATAGGACCCTTAGTGAGGATCTGTGTAATCTGTCCCTGCACCATCTTACTTCCCATCCATCCTCACTCCCCAATCCAACCGCACTTTCAGTTCCCTGGAGTTACTACTGCTCCCTCACATCCAAGCTCAATCAACTTCCCCAGGTAAGTATTCCCTGACTAGGCAAACCACCCTAATAGGTTTTCATTGTCCCATGTCCCTCTCCTTGGAGGGCTTGGTCATTTCATGTTTATTTATGGGATTAGTTAATTAACATCTTCCATCCTCTCCATGGAGAGCTTCAGGTGCCTGGTGCAGCTCGCCGTTGTCTCCCCATTACCTGCCATGTAGCTGGCACTCAATAATTCATGTTGAATAAATGAATGAACAAATGTGCAAATGGACAGTCAAGATGATTCTTCAAACTAATTAATCCTCATTAAAATTTAAAGTTCAATAGAAAGCTAAGCCCCTCTTAGTAAGTGTCCCAGAGAGGAAATGGACAGTGTGCAGAGATCACCTGTTTCTGTGTTTTGCTGCAAAATTTCATACATAAGATTTCAGTCTCGCAGAACTACAGAGGAGTTCTTAGGTAAATACCTTCTCTTTTTCATTTCCATTGGACATGATCTCCCCCAGGCCCTTTCCTTCTCCACACCCCTCCCCCCACCCAAATAACAGCATTATCTTTTTTAACTGGCAGTTAAATACTGGTGGTGAATTATTCTCTAGTAGGAAGTGCTTAAAGGTCAGAAGCTCTGGTCAAGTGCCTACCTGTGTGCAGGGCAAGAGTCACTCCTAACACAGCAGTGGGGACGCCAAGGGGGACAGATGTTGAGCCTCTGAGGGAATGACCGCCTTCCTCTCCCAACTTCCCCAGCTCTTTGTAAGAGCCCCACCTTGAGCTTATTTACATGGATAAAAGCTTTTGCAGCAGACACACCTGTTCCCGATCATCCCCAGGGTAAACTGTGGGGTTTCCTGACAAAAGGGTTTGTTTTTTCTTTCACATTTAAAGTAATCTTTTGAGTAAAAGGACACGCTCGGTGAGTCTGACTAAGAAAGAAAAATGAGAAAAAATAACATTTTTTAAAAACCAGCTAGGACCAAAGGAAAGTACTGAGCGAAGAGATTTTTAAGCTCAAAGAGGCAAAGCAAATAAGAGGTAATCATTGAGAAACCACGTTGAACAGAGTTTATTTCCTAAAGCAGAAATAAATGTGTTTTCCTCTTTATCAGAGAGAGCACTGTAGCCCAACAGACTAAACTGGCATTTGCACAATGGTCTTTAAGTCACTAACTCCTGCTGGGGGCAGAGGGGCAGGTGGAAAAGAAGGCTGGAAATTGGCTAATTTGGGGCTGTTGTTGGTTGATGCCAATATATTTGTGTCAGGAGTCAGAAAAGGATTTAGCTCTTCACTTGATCTGTGGATGTGCCTGAGGGGCAGCGAAGTTTTGAAGGAAACAAACCAATGGAGGATTTGTGTTTCGCTCCATCAGTTTGGACCTAAGAATCTAAGAAGCCGCTTGTAGCACTGTCTTCCCTTTTAGTGGATTTTTTGCTCCGAATCATCGCAACATGTAAAGCCCTGACACCCAGGATATCCTGAGGGGAAAAGCAAGAGAGAAGGTTGTAATTGTGCCAATTCATCTGGCCAGGAGACTGAGGGCACAGTGTCCTTTGGGCAGAATAAATTGTTATTTTGGGACCTTGTGTTGATCATTTTGGCAGTAGTATCCTGGAGGGACAATTCCAGAGTTGCAGAAAGACGTTTGGGTGCCTGGGGCAGGGAGTCAATTAGTTATGAGGCTCTCCTTTCTTCCACACGTACTTACACAGGGTGACTATCCATTAAAGTTCCAATTATTTTTTATTTGGATATTGTATGAAGGATATTATCTTCTTTGGGGAGAAAATAATATGATTTTATAAGTCCAGAAATACTGTGTAATAAATGTGTATTTTCCCAATTCAAAGGCTCAAATAATAACTGACCCACGTTCTATCAATGAATTAATCATTATTGTTATTTGGCTCTAATGCTAACTGGCATTAGTGATGATTTCTAGCATTCACCCATGAAACATTTTGGGGGGAAATTGTTTTTTTATTGAGTCATAATTCATCAAGTTCTTTTGCTGTTTCACAGAACTATCATATGCAAGGTTATTCTTACTGCTCTTCTTGGTACCTCATCACACACAATATTGAAGGGGACTGAAGTTTTGCCACCCTAATTGGGATGTTGATTTTAAGCTGGTTATTAAAAAATAAAAGATGCAAAAAAAAAAAAAAAAAGGTTAACCCTCCTTTTCTGCCAAAGAGATTCAGAGGAAAAGGCCTGCTCCAGGAAGGAAATCTTCAGATGTACGCCTTACCGAGTGTGAATTTTTAATAAACAGTGATTTATATTCTATAGCCTAATTTTAAAAGCTTATGATGTTTTTAATTTCATTATTTGTCATACATGTAAATAAAAATAACTACATTTTACATCTTGCAGTATTTAACACCCAGCAAAATGCTGAAATAAAAAAATGTATAGCCCTAGCTGGTTTTGCTAGTGGATAGAGCATTGGCCCAGGGGACTGAAGGGTCCTAGGTTTGATTCCTGTCAACAGCATTACCTCACTTGCAGGCTCGATCCCTGGCTCTGGTTGGGGTGCATGCAGGAGGCAACCAATTGAAATGTCTCTCTCACGTCGATATTTCTCTCTTCTTTGTCTCTGCCTCTCTCTTCCACTTTCTCTAAAAATCAATAAAAAAATGTCCTTGAATGAGGATTAACAAAATAAAACAAACAAACAAACAAACATACATACATATGTCTGGTCTATAGAAGCCCAATGTCTTGTGATAGTCAAGTTCTGGTTCTCTTTGCCCCTCAATTCCTCTTATTATATTTGAGAAAAACCTTCACATTATATTTTAAAAAGAAACATCTTTTTGTTTTGTTTTGTTTTGTTCTCTTTCTGTAAGGCCATCTGGGCCTTATTTCCAATTACCCTTGCAATGTAACCTGAATTTCCAGCTGTCATCTGCCAACACTATAAAATTAAATACATTTCTCAGATTTAAAAAGCAAAGAAAATTCATAACGTAAACACATTCAACTCTTAAAACAAAGAACAAATGTTCTACCAACAAAATCGACCAGAGAACATTTTCTTTTCTGGAAAGTGGTATTACATTGTTTAAGTCCATCAGACCACGGCAGCCGTCCCTTCCTCTCCAGCAAACCCGCTGCAGTTCTGCTGAGCTCTGGCCCTCATGCGTGGCCCAGACACGAAGGCCTGAGGGACAGCAGCAGCATGCAGGGCACGGACTAGTGTCCTGGGCCATCAGGTTCACCAGGAGGAAGGGGAGTGTGGAAATTGGAGAGTGGGGGCTGTGCTACTCTCCTTTTTATTTGTAATGACTTTTGCCTCCCAGCTTACACTTCTCTTCTCTCCCTCTTCATTTAATTAATAGAATAAAGGATCCACCACAAGAGAAGTAGCCAAGTGGCTCTGGACTGAACGCCCCTATGCAAAAGTAAAGTGCCAGGGACTGAGGAGGGAGAAAAGTAAGGTTCTGCCCCTACAGAACCTGGAGAAACGTACCATTGACAACAAAGAGAAGAATGGAGGTGACCACAGGAAGGTGGGCTATTTCTTTTTTGTGTGTTAGAACATACCTTTCATACATAATCAACTGAAGTAAATAGTATTTGTCTCACATTTTCCATTATATAAGTTAAGTTTTTCCTTATGTTCATTTAGAAAATGTGTTACCTTCCTGGTTGGCATAACCTGCCGAATGCAATCTCTCATCTGTGTTGATACTGACCTTTCACCTGAGCTATCTTCCTCCTTGTGTGACTCATTCCACGTGTCATTAGAGCACCTCAATAGTTAAATTTTTACATGATGGGGAATGCATCATTGAAGAGCAAACATTTTTGAGATTTTTTTGGATCTGTTTTAAAACGGCAGCTTGAATATTATCAGATTCATATGTTTACACTGCGCTGTGTCCCACGTAACTTGTAAATATTTGATAAATGTTACCTTTTAATTCCTGATAACATTATGAAAGTGTTAAGAAATGTTATGGCTGATAACCTCTTTCTGAGCCTAAGATTCCCATTTGCCATGTGGAGTTATCGATTGACCAGAGCAAAATGATCTTGTTTTCAGGGAAACAAAGTCTCTCAGAGGCCACATTCAAATGTCCCCTTCATTTAATTGTACGTTTTCCAAGGACAGAGATAAGATTTTTTCCCCCTTCTGATTCTCAAGCAGGTCAACCCGGGTCTACCAAGACCAAATATTTATGGACATATGTGAGTATGCAGTTCCCTAATGACAAATGTGTGATAATGTGTCAGAATGAAAGATTTTTGAGACAGTAATGTTGACTGTCTGAGTTGGGCATTTACTTAAGCTGTGTTGCTGGGAAGCGAGTACCGAGCCCTCGATCAAATAAAGCGTTTTTCTAAAGAATTAGTTCACATTCTGAAGTGTCACCTCCAAGATCAGAATATCCAGGTACAAAGGCATCAGCCTGTGCAGAAAGATTTGGCCATTTTTATGCAAGCCAGGTGATACTTTATTCCAGGCCCATGCTTCACAATGGATCAAACTCTGCTGGTTTAGTTTAATGAAAAAGCATCAAATAATGAATTGAAATTGGATGGGAAATGTTTCCAAAGTCTGCATTTTAAAGCCTGATTCTATTTATATAAAATACGGAGACACAAAAATGCATTTCATGCTAAGAGTATAAGATAATGGTTATAAGATCTTGGTTACCCGGGGCAGTGACTAAGTGAGACATGCTGGGAAATTCTGGGGTGCTGGTCAGGTTCTGTTTCTTATCTTCATACATAAGTATGTCCAGTTTGTAAAATTTCACTGAGCTCTATATATATTTAACAAAAAATTATATCTTCTATTTCCCTGTATATGTAATAAAAATTATACACCCTCATATTAAAATCTATATACACCTTGGTAGCTTTTAGTTATATCCTTCTTTAAAGAAAGATGTTTTTCTTTTACATTTAGAGGGATATTTTGAGTAAACATACTTGTATTCTCCTTGAAGTTGCCATGTGCACACTTATGCACAATTCTTGAAGGAATCTTTTATTACATTCCACTTAGTATTTGTGTAACTTCATATAAGTGAAAACTCAGTCTCACTGCATCACCAAGTTCTGAGCTCCCGGAGGCGGGGGGGCATGTCCTGTTTCTACCCCCGGAGCCTGGCATATGGTAGGTAATCAATAATTAGTGAATCAGATGCAAAAGATCAGGTAGAACAGGATCCCTGATAGTCTCCAACTCTGAGCCCCGCCCCCCCCCCAGTCCCATCAGTCTCTTTCTACGTGATCGTTCCTAATACTGAGCACAAAAGGCAGTTAAAGCATAACCACTTCTGCTGAGACTGGTTACATGACCCGCAGGGATCCAGCCTCCAATCAGGGGATATTGCACAAGGGCCAGGAAGTAGCCAAGGACAAGAACTGAGTAACTTCACCAGAATTAGGTAAACAGCGACCAGCACAATGGCCACACTACCCAGGACAAGCTCAAAGTGCAGTGTCATGGCCAGGTGTCTCCTTTCATGGGAATGGGCACAGGTGCCCCTTAGAGGCCTGCCTTGCAGGAAATGATTACAATGACCATTTACCAAGTGATTTATCACTTCTGTGCTTTGTCTTGTTAAAATCTTACAATAATATTGTGGTATAGGTGATGTTATTCTCGTTTTATAGATGAGGAGACCGAAGCTCAGGGAGGTTAACAATTTACTCGTAGTCACCAAGTAAATGACAGAATTGTAACTCAAACCTAGGTCTGGCTGACTCCAAATGCCATGAACTGATGGATTTGCACCATTTAAAAAGAAAAAAAAGTTTGAAAACTCAGAATTATTCTGATTAAGCTCAGAAATTAAAAAAATTAAAAGGTAGGAGTGGGTATTGGAATTGTGGATGCCATTTTTTTATTTTTCTGGATGATTTTGCAATTAGAAAAGGGAGTTAAAGAGGCATTGTTCTTGTTTTCTTTCCAAGGTAATTAATGTCTATTCAGGTCCTGTGCTGTATGTATCTCATTTTATCTCTCACATCAACTCTGGGAAGAAGGTGCTATTGTCATCTCTATCTAATAATGGCGTGATTGAGAATCTTTAGAGTTAAGTAACATGCCCAGGGCCACTCAGCCAATGAGTAGCACTTCCAGGGCTGGGAACTAAGTCTCTTCCTGTCCATAGCCTACAACGTCTAATAAGTTCCCTGATCAATGGGCAGTGGCCGCCTGGAGTGCTTGCTGAAATGCACTGTGAAGCCACTGCAGATCCCAGAGGAAAGAAGGCCGAGACAGATTAGCTATGCTGCTTATTTGCCATCCTGTGCTATAGTGTTCCCTCAACCCACTTTTCATGTCCTTGGGGATCAACCAGCATGGAATTATCACAAGTCCTATTTTGCTTCTCAACCTGCAAGGCACAGACGTGAAGACTACACTGTCTGAGTTGTCTTTATATTCACATGCTCCAAAGACACTACATCCATTCCACAACCAAGTAGCAGAGATAGAGGCTGGTAATGTTTCTACTTAGGCTTTAATTTCATGTAAGGAGACATGGAAATCACTAAAGTAAACACAGACTAAAATTATTCTTAATATAATACCAGCTCACTTAAAATAAAAAGGCATTAAATGCCTATACTATTTTGTGAGAATCAAAAGTAGACTAGGGCACTGAAAATGAACTCGATTGGAGTCAAAACTGTCAGGTTCCGGTTCCAACTTGACTCCTCACTGGTTCTGCAGCTCTGGACTAATCACTCTGACGCCTGGGGTTTGGAGTCAGGCCTGGGTATGAATCCTGGCCCTGCCCGCTTACAAGTACTATGAGCTTATGCAGTTTGCTGCTTTCTACAGCTGCATTTTCTCACCTTTTCAATGTGAGTAACAAAAACTATCTCCCTGGGCTGTTAATGAAATTCATGGAGAGGCTGCCTGCTAAGTGCTTACCACAGTCCTTACAACGCTGATGTCCTCAATAAATGCTAGTTGTCATCGTCTTTCTTTTTCACTCAGTTTCCACATTTGTAAACTTGGCTATAAAGCAAATCTCCCTATTTCTCGCAGTCTACTGACATGTTCAGGCTCTACAAAAATATAGAATTTTATTCATTATAAATTGTTTACACCCCTGAAGAGTATTCAGTCTATTAAAGGAACAAGACACACAAAAAAGAATGCAATGATTACACATAATAGACATTTTCAAAGCAAATGAATAATACATGGGTGTGGGGGGGGGGGAATCTTGGAGTAAATGAAATAATTAGAACTAAAATGTTTAGTTAAAATGTGGATCTTGAAGGAAGAGAAAGACATGCCTTGTCACAGAGCAAAGGGGATTAAGTCTCATTCTACTGGAAGTAATATTCTGCTCAGATTCAGAAGATATGATATTGAGTTCTGATTCTGACACTCTCTAACTTTCCTGGGACTCAGGTTGCCTCACCCTTATAGACAAGGGAAATAATAATATTGGCATGTCTAATGGTAGAGAGGATATGGTTAGATCATGTGTGTGAATTTGCTTTGAAGAGCTGAACAGCAGTAAAGATTTTTTATTTGACTAGAGTCCCGGTGCACGAAAATTTGTGCACTGGTGTTGTGGGAGGGGTGTACCTCAGCTCAGCCTGCGCTCTCTCACAGTCTGGGAGTCCTCAGGGGATGTCCTACTGATGGCTTAGGCCTGCTCCCACAGCAGTCTGGCCTCCCTCTACGGGAGGCAACCGGACGAGCCAATCAGGGCACAGCACCAGCCCACCCCCCCATCGCCACTCTGCTGCCACTGCTTGCCACCCCCCCGCCCCCCGTCATCGCCATTCCCTCCCTCTGCCCACTGGCATGTGCCTTCGCATGCTCGCCAGACCCGCCCCCCCACTGACTGGTCATTCCGCTGTTTGGTCAATTTGCATATTAAGCTTTTATTATATAGGATGGTACAAGGAGAGGCTGCAGCTAGAATAAGGCAAGTGAGCTGTTAGGGTGCAAAATTCAAGGAGACACCCAGCATGACTCTGAGAGTGCGCCTTTTTAGATTTTGTCTAGTCTCCTCACTTGCTTCATCCTCATCTTGGGTCTAGGCAAAGACACAGCTGGCAGGTCTCTCTAAATGGGGTAAAAATGTGAAGATAGCCGAAACCGGTTTGGCTCAGTGGATGGAACGTCGGCCTGCGGACTGAGGGGTCCCAGGTTCGATTCCGGTCAAGGGCATGTACCTGGGTTGTGGGCACATCCCCAGTGGGAGGTGTGCAGGAGGCAGCTGATCGATGTTTCTCTCTCATCGATGTTTCTAACTCTCTATCTCTCTCCCTTCCTCTCTGTAAAGAATCAATAAAATATATTTTTTTTAAAAAAAGTGAAGATAAATAATGAGGCTCGGTGGCACAGTGATAAATCCAGCAAATAAAATGCTTACAAAGCACAAAGCAATGAGTTTGGACTCAGTGAAACAGTGGAGCGACCGCAGGTTTTGAAGAAGGAATGTGGTATGTGTTTTCATAGCTTGAGCATGTAATGCAGCAGCTTGGATGGATTCTGAGACAGATCTATGGAAGGAGTCAGCATTGCTCTGTTTTATAATGGATTTGGGGAGAAAATAAAGTTATGTAGAACACTGTATGTCAACTATTAAAATTATAAATTAATGAATATCATCCTGCACTTAGAAGAATTAATAATGTATGCTTTCTTACCATAATGTATAGAATACATGTGGTGGGGATTGCCAGGTAATTTATGCCACACAAAGCAACACTTGCTATCTGTCATTGGTACAAATGGGCTACTAACAAGGGAAATAACATTGGCATAAGCTGGTCCTTTTAGCACAATAATTCTTGAAGCATACAGTTGCTTGGATGTAAGTTTGGAGCAAAGTTAATCTGGAGCCTACAGAGTGTCAATGAACTTGAGTGTCTAGATATCTAATGGAAGAGGTCTTAATCTGCTCTGTTGAGGGTTGAGAAAGAGCTTATAAGGTCAGGGAGGGCAGGGACCTAGGAACTCATTTTTCCCTGTAATGGGAAAGTTTTATCCATTATAACTAAACTTATCAATTAGTAATGGCTGCCAGGGGCACTGTCAAATGAAAGATTCTAAGGCCTCAGCCAGGATCAGCAGGAAAGAGCCACAGTGATTAGCCATGTCTATGACAGTGTTGTGCAGATGAGTGGTGGTTTATACTAGTATTAGTCCCATGGTCTAGTTCAACCTTTTTATTTTACAATGAATAAAGCTAAGGCTTTAATAGGGGAAGACCTAAAGCCACACAGATAGATGGTCAATGAATTAGTCAAAAATCAAACTGAGGTTTTCCAACCCAATGCAATTCCTTCACAGTCCTCTTCTCAAATAAGTCACAGAACAATTTTGTTTATAGCTGAGTTTATCTGTGCTTTGCATTTCGGTGCATATGGAAAGACTCAGCATCTCAGTGTAATGTTTTCCTTCAAAAGATTTTACTCAAGCTTAAAAACACATCTTTTCTAGGTTACTTGATCAGAAATGCAGCACAATGGGAGCCTTCGCTGAATATGAAACAGATTCCTAGAAAACAAGTGGACATTGATTTATTTTTATCGATGTGCTTTTACTTACTGACAGGAAGTGTTCTTTGAACACCTCTCTCCCAACCATTCCACTCCAATAAGCCACTGAGTTTGATTTTTTCCAACACATGGTCTGTCCCGCTGTCTGGCGAGCTGAGAGCCTCACCAGTCACACTGCTAAGTGGGCCACAGACACCCATGTCTCCCCCAGGAGGAGGAGCATTTTCCTGATGCCAGACTTGCATCCTGACCTGAAGGTAACCCACCCATTTTGGAAGTGCGAATGGGAACTGGGCTGGGATATGGATATATCAGAATAATCTTGGCAGAGAGAGAGAGAGAGAGAGAGAGAGAGAGAGAGAGCTAGAAATAAACATGCAGATGAACTATTCACATATCCAGTGTAAAAAAATCAGGGTTAAAAAAAGAAGCTATAAAATGGATGAGAAAACCCATCAGCCTTTCCCCCATTTGAGTACAGACATTATGTACTTACATGCAGTGCCTAGTGCAGTGATGGCGAACCTTTTGAGCTCGGCGTGTCAGCATTTTGAAAGACCCTAACTTAACTCTGGTGCCGTGTCACATAGAGAAATTTTTTGATATTTGCAACCATAATAAAACAAAGACTTATATTTTGATATTTATTTTATATATTTAAATGCCATTTAACAAAGAAAAATCAACCAAAAAAATGAATTTGCATGTCACCTCTGACATGCATGTCATAGGCTCGCCATCACTGGTCTAGAGTCTCCAAATTCTGTCACTGTCTCTGTGAACATCACAGCACAGAGGTGCATGGCCTTTAGAAGATTGGCTTGGGAGGTACTGGGGGTTTTGTTAGCAGCAGAATAAAAGAGCCTCCTCTGGGCTAGATGAGACCACTGGTCCTTTAATTCCCAATTTACTGCCTAACCACTGGACAAATGTGGTATTAACAAATTCTAATAAAATCTGAAAAAAGTATTTTTTGAATGATGTTCTTGCCCACCAAAAAACAGCTTTCTCAGGGCCTATTTCTGCCTAGGTTTCTTCAGTTTGTTTTATTTTCTTTATAATCAAAACAGTATCGCCCTAACCGGTTTGGCTCAGTGGATAGAGCATCGGCCTGTGAACTGAAAGGTCCCAGGTTCGATTCCAGTCAAGGGCATGTACCTTGGTTGCAGGCACATCCCCAGTAGGAGGTGTGCAGGAGGCAGCTGATCGATGTTTCTCTCTCATCAATGTTTCTAACTCTCTATCCCTCTCCCTTCCTCTCTGTAAAAAATCAATAAAATATATTTAAAAAACCCAACAATATCCAAATCACTCCTAATTGAAATAGAAGGGAAAACAAACTTCACTCATAATATCACCATCCTAACACAACCTTAACATTCTCTTTTGTATGTTTTCCTAAGCAGGCATTGCTCCATACCTGTAACTTATTATTTTTTACTTAGACCATAGTATATACTTTTCTCCTATTTCTTCAAGCATTATTTTCTGAAAACCAATGTTTCTAATAACTGCAACATATGTTATCAAGTGTATATGCCATAGTTTAGCTTTTTTAAATCATTCCTCGTTAAATGTATAGGTTTTCAACTCTAAAGAATACTTTTATGGGCATCTCTGTGCAGTCACATTTACCATATCTGTGAGATTCCCTTTTCTAGATTTCATAGGTTAGTTTTCCCTCTCATTCTTACTGTCCTCTCTCATTTTCACTCTAAAACAATCAGTTGGTTTTGTCTATGTGTTTCCTTGCCAGTGGTTCCATTATTTAAAATATCTGAAGTTTTACCAAAATCTCGCCTGATTTTTTTTCTCAGGTCTGATCTTGGCCTGAATTAACAGTTTTAGCTTTTAGCTTTCCGTGTTCACGTGTGGGGCCAACTTTCCTATAAAGAGCGGTGACGTTTGGACCTTCTTTGAAGACATTCTAGGTACAACACTCCTTTGTGCGGGTAGCCACGGCAGGGACCGCACTGAGAGGCCTTCCTGAAATAAAAATGGCACTTTATAGCTGTGGATGTGTTTGTCCAAAGAACACTTAATCACTCTGAAGGTTTTTCCCCGCTTCTGTAGTAAGCAGCATTTTGTAACTGTAGAGTTCGGCTAATGCACACTTCTGCCGGGAAGCTTCCCGGGGTGGGGCACAAAAGATGCTAAGTGGCAGGGGCGATGGGGAGAAAGCCATTAACACTCCAGCAGTGAGGTCAGATTTGATGTTTCCTTTTGTTTGCAGGATCCAAATTAAGAAGCTGCTTCTGTACTTTCCCTGTTGCCTCCCACCTAAACACACTCTTGGGTCATCTCACTCTGGTCACATCTTTTGACAATTAGCCACCCATTAACAGGAAGATTGAAAAGGAGCCAGAGTGGTTTACACATAAAGTGCTTACTCTTTTCCAGGAAGAACACACATCACTACAGTTTCATTAATGCTCTGGCTGATCAGGACACAAAATAAAATTCTTCTACTCCAGAAAGCACCAGGGAAGGGAAGAACATGTGGCGGGAAGGAAGAAAATTAAAAAACAAAAAAACAATACTGGGACGTTTTTTTCTTTCTTTTCCTTAGGCAAACACGCTCTAAAAAAAAAAAAAATGGGTGGGGGTTTTATCTTGCTTCTATCTTTTTCTACCTTTAAAGCCAGTATTACCAGCTATTTTACTTGTACTTTCCTGTTATTATCTAGGTGATGGCTGTGACATGTTGATCATATATGGCAGTGAGAAAATTGATTTCCCCGAACAGAAATGCTTCCAATTTTCCCAGGGCCATAATTTTATGTCCACAACAAAATAAAAGGGTCATTTTCCTTAAGATGAGGGGAATTGAAATCTTTGATAAAAGCTATGGTAAATGTTATACTTTTGATTGTGGAAACTGCAGTTTTCACAAACATCTGGCCTGTCTGATTTAGGGGTGTGGACCGGGGGCAGGGGAGAGGGATTTGAAGGCAAAGAATTGTTATTTTTCTTTAAAGAGCTGAATTGGCTTTAAGAAAACCCTGGAGGTCCAGGGATTCCCTCTCAGTGTTCATATTCCCATTAAAGAGAAGCTACGGGGGTGCCGCTTTGAGCAACCTGCCACCAGGCAAGAGGACTTGAAGAAGCCACAGTCACACAGACAGGGACTGCTCAGAGAATGAACACCTGTGAGTCCCATGACTCATAGCGAGCCTGTCCAAAAATGAATTAATAAACTCACTGAGGTTGCTTTGCAAGCCAAAGACTTTGGATCCCCAAGACAACGAAGGGAGGGAGCATAGAGGCCAAGGACAAATTAGCTGGGCATAGGGCACAGGCACAGGAGTAAGCAAAGCAGAGGCTGTTTTCTGACTGGAGTCCTAATTGCTGCTTTGTTTGGTTATCAGGCTTTACCCAATCTGGTGGCAACCGATTTCCAAGTAGCTGATGGAGCAACATCCACCAACAAATATTTAGAATTAGAGACCTTTGCTTCACCCTGAATCTACACGCAGGGTTAAACTGTAAGCTTCCAAGCCAAACAGTCAAGTGTTTTGTTTGACATTTGATTCACCAACAGAAAGTTTTTTTAGGTCATAGCTATAGACACATGAGAGAAGATTTTTAAAAGCTTTTGGTTTTAAATGGCAATCATTCTTAAACTAGAAGTAATCTGGTTTTTATGCATTTTCCATGTAGTCTAAAATTAAAAAAAAAATGCAGCTTTTGTAATCAGAAAAAGTAATTTTTATTATGTGGTTTTCCATGACTGTGGATAATAAATATTTATTATTTAGAGAGCAAAATTTAGAATATGTTATGTATGAATTTAGAATATGAAGAGTATATTCTAAATTCTGAGAAAAAAATTAACTTTAAAAGTAATAAAAGTATAAGAAAAGCACAGCCATCTTTCTCAAAGTATGTGTTGTAAGAAACATAGTCTTGATGCCTCTTATTTTTCTGGATATTCCTCTGACTCTATAAAAGTGAAATCTGCAATTCCTGATATATTATGCACATTGCAATAGTTCTATATGTGTTTTTTATTGTTCCATTGACCTTCTCATTGAATCAGATGGGGTGAGTTCATGTTGATAAAGAACTAAAAAATAAAATGTAAGCAAAGAGGTTATATGTCTTGTTTTCAAAGCTACAGGTTAAAGCAATGGTCAATAAACTATGGGCTCTGGGCCAAATGCAGCCCATCACCTGTTTTAGTATGACCCTGCCGGTGAAGAATGGTTTTTGCATTTTTGAATTGTTGAAAAAAAATTTTAAAGACAAATATTTTGTGAAATAAAATCCATGTGAAATTCAAATGTTAGTGTTTTCCATAAATAAAAATGTATGCAATATAGTCATACTCATTCATTTACACACTGTCAATGGCTGCTTTCACATCACAGTGGCAGAGTTGAAAGTTGCAACAGACCATATGGCCTACAAACTATTTACTACCTGGCCCTTGGTGGGCTTTTTTTTTTTTTAACCTATTAGATGATTATTACAAAGCACTGTGTGTATGAATTATCATATAAACACACCAATGAATATTGCTTTTATACATGTATAAGCTTTACCTTTTGATAAAGATTAAACTCACATGTAGGCATGAAGCCATTAAGAAATCTTATAATTTAGCCTGGCTGGCATGGCCCAGTGGTTGAGCAGCTACCTATGAACCTGGAGGTCACGGTTTGATTCCTGGTCAAGGCATATGCCCAGGTTGCAGGCTCGATCCACAGTGTGGGGAGTGCAGGAGGAAGCCAATCAATGATTCCCTCTCATCATTGATGTTTCTATCTCTCTATCCCTCTCCCTTCTTCTCTGAAATAAAAATAAATAAATAAATAAATAAATAAATAAATTTTTAAAAGAAATCTTACAATTTGGACAAAGCTGAGATCTGTAGATCTTACATCTGTGGTATAAATCACATCTATGATAAATCATGTTACTCAGGAATTAGTCTTGAAAAGTGAGTGATACATTTTCAAGGGGATCCTTCAAATAATAGAAATTCTTCAAGTATTTAGAAATGTCTGTTCCCAAAAGTCTAAGTGCTCATACTTAGTCAGCTAACAGTATTTGGGCAACACTATTCAGACGTGAAGCTAATAGGGAAAGAAAACTCACTTTATTTCATGGGAGCTGTGCTCTTTGAATGTCCAGTTATTTTTGGTGCAGTTTGGATTACAACAATTTTAAATGGCTCTGAGGACACTGGCCCAGGCAGGTTGAGTGACAGGCTATAAGTGATGCTCATTTGAATCCATGGCCCCACCTCTTTAATGTGAAAAAGTCTCTGCATTTAGAATAGTAACAATGAATTAGAGTAACTTGCCTGCCTCATTAACATGTGGTCTGATCTAGGTAAATCAATTTGGAGGATGTCAGTGTATTTAATCCTTCCCAAGGGTGAGCTGTGGCTTTTTCCAATTTGTTGACCTTACAGTCATGCCAGAAGAGTTTCCTCATCTCCTCTCCAGCCTGCCGTGGATACTAAGCGTTTCTGTGCTGAACCGGGGATGGGACTAAGATCCTTCACACTTATTCTGGTAAACAGGATGGACCAGTGCATGCAGCAATGCCGGGGAAGATGCAAGTGTTCTCTTTGCTGGTGTAGAATAATCCTCCTTATATGATTGCACTTCTAAAGGGTCAGCATCTGAGAAATTGCAAAATGTGGTTATGTCTTTAGGACAGAAATATTTGCAACTACACTATAATCTGAGAGGCCAACTGGATTTTTCAGAGTCTCTACAATACCCTGAGTTTGGTTCAGTGAGAATGCAATTAGCATGGGTGGCCACATCTCCAAATCAAAATCTTTCAGACTGTCATGCACATCTACTCAGCCTCAGCCCCTGTGAGAGGATGAATACATAATGCCTGTAATCACCAGTGGAGTGTGGCACTCTGGGATTTCATGTTTCCTTGGCTGACGGTGCCCCACCCACTTGCAAAGTGTTTACAAATCATGTTTTCTCAAATCAACGCTCCATGATATGTTCATAGGAATTCCATGGGGAGGGGGGGGGGGGGGAACCTGCGCTATGGACAAACAGTTTTGGGAAATGTTGAACTAAATAATATAAACAAATTTCTTTACTGTACTTTAATATGGTTATACCCATAAAGCAGCTCTAAGAAGACAATATTATATGCATTTCCCAAAATTATTTGTCCTGAAATATTTCATTTAATCAACAATCATATTGTCATGGTACAAAACTTAGAAAATGCTGAACTAAGAAGAACGATAAACTTTGTCTAACATGTCAGTGGAAATGACCTATACCAGTGATTTTTTTATTGAATTTATTGAGATGACATTGGTTAATAAAATTATACAGGTTTCAAGTGTACAACTCCATCATACATCCTCTGTATATTGCATTGTGTAATCCCAGTGATTTTCAACCAGTGTGCCCTGGTAGGCACCTTTGTGTGCCACAACAATTTTAAAAATATGCAATGACTGACTATTTAGTCAGGGGCACTGAACTCTTTTCCCTTACATTGTCAAATAAAAGAAAATGATAACAGCCAACACAACAATAACCATCTGGTGTGAATGAATCAAAATTATACCTACTTCTTGGTCAGATCTGCACAAAATATATTTTTTGGTATGCTGCAAAATTTCAGCAATTAGTTTATGTGTGCCATGAGATAAAAAAAAGGTTGAGAATCACTGACCTATACTAATAGAATCACAGAATGTCTGCAGTAGTAGAATGGACTAAAATATTAATGGTTTTCTAACTCAAAAAGTTCTCAAACCCTGAGCAGTTCTCAAGCCTGGGAGACATTATAGTTATTGCAAGTTTATGTGCCCATACATCTCATGCATGGACGTACTAAAATTTTTCAAAAGCATGTAAATTGCTCCTGTGACTAATAATGAAAAATTTTATAGGAGCTTCTTTGTTATCTATCAACCACAACACCATACCTCTTATGGGAGAATTTTGAGATATTTTTGCTGGGAAAAGTTCTCTTACTTGGAAAGGTTTAGAGCAGTGATGGCGAACGTTTTGAGCTCGGCGTGTCAGCATTTTGAAAAACCTTAACTTAAATCTGGTGCTGTGTCTCATATAGAAATTATTTGATATTTGCAACCATTGTAAAACAAAGATTTATATTTTTGATATTTATTTTATATATTTAAATGCCATTTAACAAAGAAAAATCAACCAAAAAAATGAGTTCAGCATAGGTCATAGGTTCACCATCACTGATTTAGAGCTTCCTTATTCTGTATACAAAGGGATTGACATGCGTATCATTATTATGTAATTAAAATGGTTCCATTCTCTTTGTGGTTGGACCAGAGATCTTTGAATTGTATTTTTAGAACAGTTGGGAGTATAATGGTCTGCAGAACTGGTCACTCCGCAGACAGATTGGGGTTTTAGCTGACCAAGGAACAAATTGTGAGTTGGTTCCTAGCTTCTCTGATGATAACGAGGGTTGTTGATGATAATGGAGTCGGATATTTCAGCAACCATGCAGACACCTGTGTCATTTGGACTGCTTGCACCAGAACAAGAAGCATAGGAAACCCTTGGATAGTTGAAGATTGTTTAAGACAGAGTCAATGATAGGTAGATGGATTAGAACACCATACCCATAAGCCATAAGCCAGTAGGGGTCAAATACAGGTCATGAAAAGAAGTGTATTTGCTATTGTGAATAGACAGAACAAACCACCTAACAAGCATGCATCAAGACATTTAAGTTAGCCCTAGCCAGTTTGGCTCAGTGGATAGAGGGTTGGCCTGTGCATTAGAAGGGCCCCAGGTTCGATTCTAGTCAAGGACACATGCCCAGGTTGTAGGTTCGAGCCCCAGGAGGCAGCCAATCAGTGATTCTCTCTCATCATTGATGTTTCTATCTCTCCCTCTCCCTTCCTCTCTGAAATAAAAAAAATATATATTTTTTTATTTTTATTTTTTTTAAATATATTTTATTGATTTTTTACAGAGAGGAAGGGAGAGAGATAGAGAGTTAGAAACATCGATGAGAGAGAAACATCGATCAGCTGCCTCCTGCACATCTCCTACTGGGGATATGCCCGCAACCCAGGTACATGCCCCTGACCGGAATCGAACCTGGGACCTTTCAGTCCGCAGGCCGACGCTCTATCCACTGAGCCAAACCGGTTTCGGCTAAAAATATATATTTTTTTAAAAAGAAAGGGGTTAAAAAAGAGATTTAGGTTAGATATTAAAAATTTAGCTCCTATTAGGATATTAAGAAGCCTCATGTTAATAAAGACAATAAAAGGGACAAAATGTACTTAGAAACACAAATCTATACTTAATCTGTTACTTCAGTAACAATTACCAGTTGTCTGTGTCATGCATTGAGGCTTCAAGGGTACAAAAGACACAGTCCTCTCTCAAGCTTATAAACTGGATGAAGAGCTAACAAAGGAGACATTCGCAGTGGAGTAAGACAAGTGCTAGAATAGATGTAAGTACAGGCTGCTCCATGTACATGAGAAAGAGTCTTCTCAATGATGAGATGAGGAGGAAGGATGGGAAATAAGGCAAGGCTTTTCAGAAAAAGCAACAGGCTAGCTAAGATCTGAAGGATGTATGGTGTCATCAAATAAGGTGACACTGACAGCAAAATTAGTTTAGAAAACTGAAAGTAGTTTAGAACAACTATAGGATGAGTGTGCTTGGGGTAGTAGGGGAGAGGAGATGGTATATGACAGGTACACCAGGTAAAGCTACTGGGTAAGCAGCAGTCATTAAGGATATGTTAAGATGAATTTTGTTGCAAAGGCAATGGGAAACTCTTAAAGGATTTCAAGCAGAGCAGTAACATGAACATAATGTCTTTCAAAAAGATCAACCTGACCATGAAAAGATTTTAGTTTGGTAGGTATTAGGGAGTCAGTTGGAGAGAGAACAATTAGAGATCAGCAGAAATAAAGATTATTTAGTGTAGTGATGATGGGGCTGGAGAGAAAAGAACAGGTTTCAGAGATAGAGGTAAACTTGACAGGACCTTATAGTGATTGATTAGATGTGGAAAGTGGGAGGCAAAGGTAGAATTAAAGACAGTACTCAGGTGTCTGTCTTGGGAACATGTGTGGATAGTACTGCCATTTACTGAGCCAGGCATGGGGAGAGAAAGAGCAGGTATTTCCTCTGGGGTGTGGTGTGGTTGGGCTAGATAATACATTCTGGTTATTTTTATCTTTAATTCTAAATTAAATTGGGTATAGTATATTTGAATACAGGATTCAGAGGTGGAGAAATTCTAACTATAAAAAGGCCCAGAGCATGACCTTGGCCATTAGTGGCTAGAATGGATGTGAAGGTTACTAGAATATAAGAGATTAAGAAGTGGATTGGCTAGGATAGGTTATTCTAAAGAATTTTCAAATCCTCCAAGATGATAGCAGAGCTTGGTGCAAAAATCCAATTAAGTAATTCAGGTTTAAAATCTTCAATAAATGAAGGGAGGTTATCATGAGGATAGAAGATAAGAGTGACAACAACCCAAGAGTGATATGGCCAAATACCATCGGTAGCCTAGAAGGCCCACAGATTTTCAGACAAGGGGAGAAGAAAATATTTGGGAAGTTGCATATTTTGGGGAGTGAAATACTTGGAATGTAAGATAAATAAAAATGTATTCTTGAGGAAATTTCAAGGGTACTGGTGTCCTCAGGAAAGATCATTTACTGTAAAAACCAGTAGTTAGTAGATGCATTTGGTGGAGAGCCCAAGAACACAGGGGAGTGTGTGTGCAACATAACAGAAAACCTAGAGAACTTAGTGGAAAGATTTGAAAAGGAGAAGATCAGTGAAAGGTTAGATCAGAGGAAGCACAGAACAGTTGTAGGATGAAAGTCTGGGGGAAATTGATGAACATAAGGGTGAGTCTTAGGCAATGACCAGGATCATAGAGAGGCAATGTTTGGTGCAGGGGATTAGTAGGTTCTTATAGCTGCTATCACAAATTAACACAAACTTAGGGGCTTAAAACAACACAAATGTATTACCTTATCATTCTAAAGGTCAGAAGTCTGAAAATGGAACTTCAGGGTTAAAATCTGTGTCAGCATGGCTGAGTTTCTTCTGGAAACTCCAGAGGACAATGTTTCTCGTTTCTCCCAGAATCCAGAGGTTTACCCCGCTTTCTTGACTTGTGGTCTCTTTACAGCAATGTCACTTTTACCTCTGCTTCCATCATCACACCTCCTCCTCTGCCTTCCTCTTTCTCTTATCAAGACCCCTGTGCTTATGTTGGATCCATTCAGTTAATTCAGGATATTTCACATCGCAACATATTAATCACATTTGTAAAATCTTTTTGCCATTTAACCTAACATAGTCACAGGTGGACATCTTGGGGAGGCAGACATCATTCTGCCTACCCCAGGGCCTGGTAAAGGGATGAAGAGAGCAGGAAATCACAGAAGAGACTTGGGTCTCTTAGCAGATACCAACCAAAAATTAAGCAAGCATGACCTGAGATGATTGTGATTCTGAGGGTGTTCTGACATAGATCATAGGTCGCTGATGAAAGAATCATGTGGATTTTAGATTCCCATCACAAATCAGAAATAGCAATGGTTTCCAAAACTTTTCTGAAGAGCCCGAACTGAGAGAATGAGTATTCAAAGCCGCTGGTAGCCACTGGAAGGTCTCCTTAAGAAAGTTTGAATATGAAATCCATTCATTGCATTTATTCATTCTTTTAACAAATACGTATTTAACCTATTGCTATAATCGGATCTGTAGAGAGTAAAAATAAGAAAGAGTAGTTTAAAAAAAAAACCTTAGCTAGTTGAGGAAAGGAATGAATAGCAGGGGTCCTCAAACTACAGCCCGCGGGCCACATGCAAATACAAATATTATATTTGCTCCTGTTTTGTTTTTGTTTTATTTTTTTTAATTTTTAATTTTTTTAAAATTAAATCTTTATTGTTCAGATTATTACATTTGTTCCTCTTTTTTCCCCCCATAACTCCCCTCCTCCCAGTTCCCGCCCCACCCTCCGCCCTCACTCCCCACCCACTGTCCTCATCCATAGGTGCACGATTTTTGTCCAGTCTCTTCCCGCACTCCCCACACTCCCTTCCCCCCGAGAATTGTCAGTCCACTCCCTTTCTATGCCCCTGATTCTATTATAATCACCAGTTCATTCTGTTCATCAGATTATTTATTCACTTGATTTTTAGATTCACTTGTTGATAGATGCATATTTGTTGTTCATAATTTATATCTTTACCTTTTTCTTCTTCTTCCTCTTCTTAAAGGATACCTTTCAGCATTTCATATAATACTAGTTTGGTGGTGATGAACTCCTTTAGCTTTTCCTTATCTGTGAAGCTCTTTATCTGACCTTCACTTCTGAATGATAGCTTTGCTGGATAAAGTAATCTTGGTTGTAGGTTCTTGGTATTCATCACTTTGAATATTTCTTGCCACTCCCTTCTGGCCTGCAAAGTTTCTGTTGAGAAATCAGCTGACAGTCATATGGGTATTCCCTTGTAGGTAACTGAGTTTCTTTCTCTTGCTGTTTTTAAGATTCTCTTTGTCTTTTGCTCTTGGCATTTTAATTATGATGTGTCTTGGTGTGGTCCTCTTTGGATTCCTTTTGTTTGGGGTTCTCTGTGCTTCCTGGACTTGTAAGTCTATTTCTTTCACCAGGTAGGGGAAGTTTTCTGTCATTATTTCTTCAAATAGGTTTTCAATATCTTACTCTCTCATATCTTCTGGCACCCCCATAATTCGGATGTTGGTACGCTTGAAGCTGTCCCAGAGGCTCCTTACACTATCTTCATATTTTTGGATTCTTTTTTCATTTTGCTTTTCCGGTTGGGTGTTTTTTGCTTCTTCGCATTTCAAATCTTTAACTTGATTCTTGCGGTCTTCTGGTCTGCTGTTGGGAGTCTGTATAATATTCTTTATTTCAGTCAGTGTGTGCTTAATCGGTCCTTTATCACAACATTGAGGGTCTCATTAGATTTCTTGAGGATCTCACTATATTTATCGGCGGTCTCACCAGTCTTTTCGAGGGCCTTACTAAATTTATCGGCGGCTTCTAGACAGTTCTTGAGAGATCTTAAAAGTGTGGTTTTGAGCTCTATATCCAGCATTTTGCCTTCCTCCATTTCTGTCCTGTTTCTTTGTCTCCGCATTTTTTATACTTTCTTGGTGCACCCCCTAGTGGTCTTTGTGTGCCGTCTTGTTGTAGTTAAGCCTTGATTGTTGTAGGTAACACTGGGGGGGATTTGACCTCCAAGCCAACTGGCTGTGAGAATCAGCTGTGTCTGCAGTGGGAGAACTTCTGTCCTGATCTCTAGGGAGGTGCTAATCTAGCCTTTGCCTGAGGCTAACCAGCAAATGCCTCTATACAGGGCTTGGGCAGGGCGGGTCCCAGGGGATCAACAGGGCGGCCTGAGTGAGCAGTTATGGCTGCTCTCAGTCCCATCCCCAGAGGCTCTGCCTCTCAGTGTCCCAGCGACAGCTGCAAGTACCTTGGAGAGAAAGCTGCCCTCGAGTTCCGACCGATGCCAGTCAGTTCCGTTTCTCCCGTTTGAGTCTAGGTCCCCATAGACTTGCCTGGAACTGGAGCCCCGAGCCTGAGACTCCCTGCCCCCTCAGCTGCCAGCCCGCTCCGCACGCACCTCCGCACCTTAGTATTTTACTTCCATACTGCGCCTCCTCTGAGTCTCGGTATGCTTTTCTCTTTCCTTCTAGTTGTAGAATTTCCAGTCAGCCAGCTTTCCTGTGGTTCTGGGTGATGTCCGTTCCATCTTTTAGTTGTATTATTGAAGCGGTTGTGCGTGGTAGCATTCTCCGGCGTTTACCTATGCCGCCATCTTGGTTTCTCCCCTGGAAAGCTGTGTTTTTTTTTACTTCAAAATAAGATATGTGCAGTGTGCATAGGAATTTGTTCATAGTTTTTTTTTAAACTATAGTCCGGCCCTCCAATGGTCTGAGGGACAGTGAACTGGCTCTCTGTTTAAAAAGTTTGAGGACCCCTGGAATAAAGAATGGAGTTATGCCAAGCCACAGTGGCTCAGTGGTTGAATGTCAACCTCTGAACCAGGAGGTCACAGTCCAATTCCAGGTCAGGGCTTGTGCCTAAGTTGCAGGCTTGGTCTCCAGTAGGGGGCATGCAGAAGACAGCTGGTCAGTGATTCTCATTATTGATGTTTCTATCTCTCTCCCCTTCTCCCTTCCTCTCTCTGAAGTCAATAAAAACATACTTTAAAAATACATTTCTCCACTTTATCCCAGTTAACTTTACTCTCCATGAAATAAAGACGTCTGTTCCATACTCCCACCCTTTAAAAAAAGTGACTTGGAATCTGTTGCAGGGACACTGAGCTTATGATAATAGTTTATCATTGAATCATTTCTTATCTCTCACCAGTCATTAATCACATTTGTCCCTTGAAAATTTCTTAAAAGTACATTCCTTTCTTCTAATTTTGTCTACCACCACATCAATCACATCCACTTAAACTGTACATCTTAATTTTTCTCATAAATGGAAAAATCAGTACAAAATTATTTGGGGAATAAATGCTGGGTTACACTTGGTATATACCGACCTTAAGAAAATGGTAAGATAGGAATATGGCACTAAGTTGGACAGGCAGATTTGAAAATATCTTCACAATAATAGTACTGAACTCTAAGATTTGGTAAATACTCTTAGGGTAAAAATTTGGAGAAATAAGAGCTGATGATCAAGAACTGAGGTTCTTACAGAAGAGAAAAATCAGAGAGGTGGGAGAGAACCAGGAGAAACGGGATGCACCATTCATTCAAAAAATTTTGTCCTAAGACTCAAATAAATAATCACCAGTGTGAGAGCTGCACAGACATAGAAACTATGGGCCAAATGACATTCCTTGGTTTTAATCAGAATAAATCATTGTAATCTTGAAAAAAAATTACTATGGCAGATCATTGAGGACCACGGGTAATAGAAAAAACTTTAGGTTCCTTGGGCACGGTGGTGTTATATGTAGAGACAAACTATGTGTTAGCTAAATCAGGATGCTGTAACAAAATACGACAGATTGCTTAGCCTGTAAACAACAGAAATTTATTTCTCACAGTTTGGAAAGCTGGAAGTCCAAGATTAATGTGCCACCATGTTCAGAGTCACAGGCTTCTTTTGGTGTCTTCACACGGTGGAAGTGGTGGGGGATCTCTGTGGTGTCTCTTTTATAAGAACACTGATCTCACTCATGAAGACTCCACCATCACTATCTAAGCACTTTCTAAAGACTCTGCCTCCTAATACCATTATCTTTGGGGGTTAATACTTCAACATGAATTTGGGGGTACCCAAACATTCAGACCATAGCAATCCCAGTTCACCACAGTCCATACTCTTTAGTTATTTAGTTATTTTTAAAAATAGAGTTATTTGTAAGATATGATTACACATGACATGGGATAGCAAGTAGTTAGAAGCCTGGGAGCTTCCTGTTTAAGTTAAAAGCATTTTAAGGGAATTTTCTATCTATCATCCCATTAGTCAGAAAGAACACTTGAAGAGGGCATTTTTTTTTTTAATAATAGAAAAAGAAGAAAAGAAATGGAAGTGTCTGGACCTATATCATAGTTTTAGGTTCAGAATGGAAAAGTGGAAGGATATTTCGGCCATAAGTTTCTTGTGAAAACCATCAGCAATGTTAACTCCAACATATTCTTGAGTCTCTTATGGAGAAATTTAGTTGTAATGTGCTTCTCATCACTGTGGTGGGAAGTTAAATTAGGAAGAGTATCATAGTGACAGAACTCAGGAGCCTGGTCTTGCTCTGATCTACTTGACACTTGGATCAAAGTATCTTACATAGAACTTGACATCTCAGGTTCAGACTTAGTTCAGTTTCAGGACTCACTGATGTTTTCCAAAAATTTGGGTTACTGCAGAAGATCAGGAATAAGGAGCTCTCACAGAAACTTTAATCAAAATATCCCCGTCACTACCGTTAGCATCAGTGAGAGTAGCTGATATGCAGCCTGCAGTGGAGGCCCTGAAGAACTAGCATGAAGCAAAGGAGAAGGATCACATGAAACAAGAAGCCTAATTTCTAGAGACAAGATGTTGAATAGGAAATTGTGACTCACTGAGTTGAAAGGTGCACAGAAGTTCTCAGGAAGATTCCGATACATCAGTAATGATAACCAGGCAAGTGGAAAGTGCGGATTACACAGGCCGGCCTGTTCAAGTTGGATGATATCCTTGAATGGACAGACACTTAGGTGTTACCAGGTTACAGACAGAGAACAAGCCTGAGTGAATTGCGCGTGAAATGGCCTATTTCATCTTATAAAATATAAACCCACTCTAGAGCCCATTCCTTCCTACTTCAACATTCACTGGTCTGTCATAATGTAATCAGGAGGGAGGGTAGGGAGAGAAGTTTTAAGTTTATATGAGTAAGAGTATTAGTTGAATAGTTGAATCTTAATTTTAGGATTTAAAATGCTATTTTTGAAAAAGTATGTTCATACATACTTATTTTACCCACACTTTCCCATCTTCTCCAGTTTCTCAGTGGTACCTGACATGAGAAACTACATAGCACTGTGGTTTAACACTTTTGCGTGGTTTGTAAATTCATCTCTTTTACTTACTAGCTTTAGAACTTTGTCACAAGTTACCCCAACTCTCTGTGCCTGAATTTATTTATTTATAAAATAACACAAATAATAGTGTCTACTTCAAGAGTTATTGTGAAGATTAAATGAGATAACAGAGGTAAAGTGCTTAGCACATTACATGGAATAAATAATCAAATGTTCAATAAATAGTTTTTATTATTAATTAGGTAATAAATAATAGAAAGAAAATTGAAACAGAAAATGAGCCTAAGCTCTAATTCCCAATGAATCTCTTCTAGCCTTTTGATGCCTATATTTTAAATGGGAATAATATCTATACCAATAGGTTTCCCAGGCTTGTTCTGTGAATAACTAGAATAATGAATATTTATACTTTGAAAAATATATTTAAGTGTAAGGTATGGAAAATAAATAAAGATTTACCCAAGATAGCTCTATTTGTACTTCCAAAAATAACATAAGGGCAAGTAAAATATAATGAAAAATATCATATTTAGTTAGTTGAAACCTTATCTAGCTGCCATCATTTACCCAATGGAATGGTTATTATTCTGCCAGAGATTTTCAAATCAGTTAAATGAATCTGTTTTAACTTAGTCTTGGATTTTTAACAAAAGCCTTGAAGTTGCATTTTATTTAATTGCCTATTGATAATATAATAAAGTCCAATGGATATTTTCAAATACCTACTATGTACTATGCATGATCTAGTGGTAAAAGTTAAATATGGAGAGTTAGGAACCTTGAATTGGACCTGTTGTAATAATTTGCCGTGACATTGACCTTATAATGTATGTGTTTCTGTCAAGTCATCTATTAAAAGACTATTATGATACTTTCTACTATGCAAAGGAACTATAAATTGGTTTGAATGTTAAGCTTTACTCGGGAAAAACACTATCTAAGCAAAAGCCTCACCATTGTGTCATTCTTGCATTTGGTGCCATGGTTAATAGATGCAAAGTACAAACCACTGAATTATGCATTCGCCAGTACAATTCTGCCCCAGAGCAAGGTACTGTTGGAAGCCAGCCCAGTGTAGGGAAGCAGAAAAAGTGCCTGGTTTTGAAAAACTGATGAGAAGAGGATATGATGAGAGATGACAAACAGACCCAGAGCAATACATTCTCAGGCTGTGTCCACTGCTACCTCCCTGTCATTGGTTAGGAGCCAATATTTTTACCAAACTGATTGATTAAGAATGTTAAGACAGGATCTCACAGGCTATGCACACAGACAAACCACTCCATGAAAAGATGTTCTGACTGAAGGTAAACAATCCAGGTGTGGGATAGAGAGCAAGATAGGGTTCAGAAGGTTGTTTACAAGTCTCTGCTTTATGAATAGAAGTCCCAACACATAAACACCACTTTATAGTTTATAAAGTCCTCTCACACACAATCACATTTAACTCTTATTACTCCCAAGACTCATAGCTCTTTGTATGTGCCCTCATCCTGAGCCACAGAGGACACAGGCACTGTTCCACTTGTTTTTTCAGGTTCACTCTGGTTTGGGTCCTTACCAAAAACTCCTATATGAGCTGCCGCTTTCCTCCACAGGCTGGACAGTATACCTCCGGACTCCAGCGGAGGTCATGGCCCTTCACTCTTGTTATCAGACAGGGTCATAGTATTGGAACATGAGCTATTCTAGGACTGCATTGTTGGCACCTTCAATTTACCTGTACATATACTTTCTCCTGCCCCTTTTCTTATATGCCGCAGGGCTATATAATCCTACTCGCCAAAGTCATCAGATTACCTTGCTCAACTGACCTTTTCATAGTGTCATAGAATCTGAGACTTGGAACGTCACTTAGTCAAGTCTTCTGCCTAGAGTAGAATCCCTTCTACAGCACCATTGACTGCGGCGATCGCTGATTTGCAAGGCAGCCAATTCCAGCAAATTGCTGTTCCCTAAGAGACCACAATAATACCTTATATCCCAGCTGTTCTTCTTACAGTGATTCTGGAGGCTTCTCCCACCGAGAGGAGCCTAGGGCTTCTCCACTTGAATTTGGACAGAGTCTGGTATTGCTCCAACCAACAGAGTGCAGCAGAGTGATGCTCTGGGACTTCTGAGGCCAGCTCACAAAAAGAGCTTCCAGCTGGGCCACTCTTCGGGATGTTTGTTCTGGGAAAGCTGTGAGGAATCCCAAACTTACCACACAGAGCAACCTCAGGGGGAACGCCACCTGGACAGAAAGTGAGGCCTCCAGCCAATATCCAGCATCACCTACCAGACATGTGAGTGAATGACACTTCCTATGATCCCAGTCCCAAGCCTTAGCTACCTATCTGATGCCAGTGGAGCAGAGATAAGCTACCTACTCTGTACTATGTCTCTGTAGTTCAGAGGGCTGCATATCAAGAAGACCTGAAACCAAGGAAACAAGCTTCTCACCAGGAATGAGTTATATGAGATCTTGGACTTCAAACTGATGCCTCAATGGGGTGAGACAGGGCTCAGAGAGAAGGCATGAGTATATTTTGCATGTGGGAGGATTTGAGTTGTTGTGGCCAGAAGGTAGATTATACAGATTGTATTTTCCTATATACAACAATATATCCATTCCATTTGATCACCTGTGACATCACATAATGTTGAGGCACCTTCCACTGAGAGGTGAGGTCTACTCCTCCCTTGAATCTAGGCAAGGGCTTGGGATTGCTTCGACCAGTAAGAGCAGACTAACCCTGCATTGGGGGCAGAGCCTTGTACTAGGGTAGAGTTCTGTATTGGAACAGAACCTTGCATTGTGGTAGAATTCTGTATGGGGGATACAGCCTGCATTAGGGGTAGAATCCTGAATCCAAGCACAGCTCTGAAATGAGGATACTGCTTTATATGACGATGAAGCTCTATATCAGGAGGCAAAACACAGAGTCCATTCTGCCCTGTACCCCTAGCTGGGAGACCTTGGGCCAGATGTCCAAATGTCAGGATCTTATGGGCCTCATCTGAAAAACTGACATGACAAATTTATTCACCTAAAAGAAAACACTCTTAAGATTAGGTTATATCCTGCTCTAGACTTTATGACTCAAAATTGCCACTGATTTATTTAAACTAGAGGCCCAGTGCACGGATTTGTGCACCAGTGGGGTCCCTTGGCATGGCCTGTGGGGATCAGCTGAAACCGGCAGTGCACAAAGTGGCAGGTGGCTGGGGAGGATCCCGAGCCCAGGCCAGGCACCGCACCGCTCCTGCTCATCCCAACCCTGCTGCGCCTGCCGCCACCACTCAGTAGGCTCGCTGCCGGTTCCCTGTGGTCTATGCACACCTGTCCTAGGGGGATACCGGCTCACCCATGACCAAGAAGCGGCCACCTGCTCATGCCCAGTCAGTCCCGATGCCAGTCTGGATCTCCATCCTGGTACGGATGGGGGAGGGGTGTGCAGGGGGAGTGTCCGTGGGAGCCCATTGGTCAATTGAGTGGCACTTCCACTGTGGGAGTGCACTGACCACCAGGGGGCAGCTCCTGCATTGAGTGTCTGCCCCCTGGTGGTCAGTACACATCATAGCTACGGGTCAAACGGTCAAACAGTCACTAAGACTTTTATATATATAGATACTGATTGTGACATGCCATTCTGATTAAACTTGAGATTTATTTCCAAACTAAAAGCTTCTGCTGAAAATGATGTTGAAAAAAATAGTAGCTATAGGACAAAAAACGTCATCACTCACCTTTTTGTGTCTTCTGAACCACCCCCTCACCAACCTCATCCATACTGTGTTCATATATACTCTCCAAATGAGATTATTTCTACATGATAACAGTAAATGTGATTCTTGCAGCACCTACAGAGAATATAGTGTATGTGTGTATATTTTCCTTTAAAAATAAAGTATTGGCAAAGTACAAGATTTACTCTCCTCTTTGGCAATTAGTTCTTGTGCTATAAAGGAAATACCCTAATTTTCCTGAGTTCCTGCAAATAAATCTTTTGCCAGCAAAGGCCTACATTCTCAAGTCCAAAGCAATATTCTCAAGAAACTAATTTTTCACTTGGAGATTTAAAGTGCGATGTCAGTTTGCCTACAATCCCTGATATGAGAGAAAGACAGGAGATGGGCACAGTGGTTTGTCAACAATGAAACAGAATGTTACCCCCTCTGAATACAACCTAGTTACCTAAATTCTGAAGCAAAACTACCAAACATCGTGGAATTACTGGGCTGTACAGAAAGGGCTTCTTCTGTTGCTCCTGAATGAGGGGTGTGGATAAGGATATGCTTTATCACATACTGAATTTACTCTCCAAACAAAAGAGATCTGCTTCTTGGGCTGTGTGGCTTGAGATTTACAAAGTGAAAGTGGCGCCCGCATTCCAGACAAGGCACTCACAGGTGAACTCCCCATCCCCGTGACCTGAACCTCTCTTCCTCTCCCATCTTTTTCACACCCTTAACCTTCTCTTCAAAAGACAGATCTTTAAGATTTCTTTTTTTTTTTTTCTAAATTGATCATTTCGATGTCAGGTCATTTTGGAACCAGTGATTAGTGAATATGATAAATTACCAGTCATGGGTTTGCTTTTGCAGGTTTGAAGTTTTGATGCATTAGTTATTTCCACCCAGGAAAATTATAACTCTGAACAGTATCAACTTCTCAATCTCCAGATGGAAAACTAGTTTGCTCAGAATATTGCTTTGTGCTAGGAAATGTAGATCTTTTATATTGACAAGATCAAAACTTGTAGCATTTTTGGCACCTGCTATCTTTTGAAATATTTTCAAGTATTTTCTCCTCAAACGATTTCACTGAGCCCAGAGATGTTTCTTAGAGTTGAAATCAGGTTGATTTTTACCATTCTGTATTTCATAAAAATGTCAAGGCATTGGCCAGAGGCGTGTGTCCCTTTGTCTGAGGTATGTGTATGATACAGGCTAATTTCTTCGAGGTTTGCTCCAAAATTGTTAGGTTTGCTTTCTCTTTGTCCTCATCTATTGTCCTCCCTCTGAAAGGGTCTTTGGACAATGGTGTTAACAATCCTCACGTAAAGCGAATGCCTAGATGTTTCTATTTGTAGGCTGCTGTTTACACAAATTTTTCAGTGTTTGTGATGATGGGGGTCCCTCCCTGGGAAGTGAGAATCTGGGGTGGGCTGGTCTACATGAATTCCTCTCTGGATTCACATTAGAAGCAGCGGGAGGATTTTCAGGGGAGAGAATTTCAGGACAGTGTACAGAATCAGAGCCGGGGGGTCGTGACCTTGCCTATTGATCCAGCCTCTCTAATTTCCACAGCTTGCTGAGGCTTGTTCTTCCAGGCTGCTGGTGTACATTAGAGCAGAAATCCATAACATGGCCATGTTCATCCAAGCACAGGAAGAAACTAAATTAAATGTTAAAAAACAATCTGAGGCTAGAGTTGGAGACAATTCATCATGATCCTAGACGCCAGGCAGGTGGGATGACCAAGGATTCCTCAGCCAATAGACCCCCCCAAGACCGAATATGGAAAGGCCGTGTTGCCTCATTTGTCAGGTATACAGCAGAGAGTCAGAAAATGCACGGAGGTCAGCTCTTTTGGTTGCAATATATTTTTCCTCAAAAATGAGATATTACACATTTGAAAAGTGTAACTGAAGTAAAGTAGCAGAAAGAATTGGGAGAAATAAATGGAATTTTTTATGAAATGCATATTTGGGGCATGTTTGGCAAATCCTCAGAGTCAATGACTGTGGCTTGTGTGCTGGCCTGAGCATTTTCATTGCACTGTTCCGGGCTGGCTGGTTAGGTCTCTATTGGAGGAGGGAGAATGTCTCGCCAGAGTCATGACCTTCCTTCCGGGTGACAGAGATTCAGAACAATAGCACCTCTGCCACCTCTCAATGAAGTCAGTGTGTTAAGGTAAAGGACGCCAGAAACCCTGATGTTCTAAAACATCTGGAGGATGCACTTCATTGTTCACTGATCATCTGGCTAGTTCACCTCAAATAGACGAGCTGAAGGCAGCACTGCTCAGGCGTATTGGACAATGCCGAAAACTGCCCTTTTCTGCTTCTGCAGTTGATCTCATTTATATTGGACATGGGCTCATGCCATTTATTTGCCATTTACTTATTGATTAATCTAAAATGTTTAACCTGAAGGAGGCATCACAAATGGCAGGTTGTTCAGCTGGGAGCTGCCTCAAATGCTGGGGTGCATTCCTCAGAAGCCATCACCCAGGTAAAACCCCTTTCTAATGAACAGCGCTGCGGCAGAGCAGGGCCCTGGTAGGAAGCTGGCCCCTGTGGGGGTGCTGGCAAGAATGCAGCAAGGGGGGTTTAAAGTTCGACATAATTGTAATAAATAACAATCACAACATTCCAGCGGAAACATTCAGGCAACCCTGGCACACGCAGCATCCTCTCGCTTATGGATAACAAAGAATGGTTCTGCAGTTGTGTTTTCGGCTAAAGTTTTGTTTGTATCCTAATATCTAACCGGGCTGCAACAGTAGATTTATTTATTTATTTATTTATTTTGAGGGAAGGAAGATAAGTACTAAAGGTGAAGTAGAGAGAGGCAGGTGAATCTGTTAGCAAACAGAGATGGAACTAGAATGTGGAAGCTAAAAGGGGCAGTAGAGAAACTGAGGCTCTGGGACAGTAAACACCTTGGCCCCAGACCCACGGAGGCCAGTGACAAAAAGCACCGTATTCTGCACTGTGGTGGTTCAGAACACGTGCTCTGTGATCAACAGTCAGTGTTTTGTTCTCTGTCTCCATCACCTAATTTACCTTTCTGATCAGTAAACTGGGGATAATAGTATTCTAATAGTGTCATGAGAATTAAATGTGATAAAATATGTCCTCAGAATGAATGGCTGTCAACCACTGAGCAAGCCTCAAATCCTTATTTTCCAGAGGAAAAAAATGAGTTACTTTGGAAATAAATTATATTTATTCAGTGAGTAAGAAAGAGTTGGGGTGTTGGTTTCAACTGGAACAAAGTGCAGCTACTGGACAAGGGCACCGCCATCTTGAATCCAGCCTCTTTGAGTCACAGCTTGTCTGTGAGAGAACCACTCACGGTGCAGCCCAAGTACTCCTTTAGCAGTACAAATTGTCCCAGAGCCTGTTCTTTGTAATTACGGGGCACAATGGAGCCCTTTTTTAAATGAAAAGGCAAACATTTTATTTTCTGAAGACCTTAGCTGTCAGGTGGCACAAGTATAATTTGAATTTTCAAAAGAAAATTTGGTGTTTGGTCAAACTAAACAGCCCCCGCCCCCACAAAAATGTTACCTGATGACCTCCATAGTGAAATAAGATGCTAGCATTTCTTCAAGTACACGAAGTTAATTTCTGTGGCCCAGTTTAACTCATTAAGTTCAGTAGGAAGTGGAAAGTAATTGGTAATGCAATTTGAATCACAAAGTTCTATCAGACCATGTACATGGCACCACAGATGTTGTTCTGTTTCATTGAGTCTATTTGATGCTATGCGGCGTAATTTAGTCTTAGAAAATAGAACAAGGCAAATTTTAAAAAGAAAGTTTCTCAGTCTTAGTGAAAAGGTGAAGCAGACTCCAACAGTCATTCATGGAATGAAGTCTTGCACCTCACCTCTGTCAGTTAAGCAGAAATCAAACCCCTCCCACAGAAAAAAATTTTCCTGGCCAAAAGTTAAGAGAAATGCACAAGAGCCCACCCTACATGGGAATAGGTGTGCTCCCAACCTGGATTTATCAGTAATGTCTTAAATGGGAGAGACTGACTACAAACTAGGTTAACTCCTTTGCTTCTGTTTCTCCACGATGCATAATCTGAAGATATGTACAAAGCAATTTATGAGGCCAACTATAGGGATTGAGGTATTTAAACTGGAACAGATGGGGCATACTACAACTACCATTCCCAGAATCCTATCTGATTGCCCAGGAGGAGGTATGGAGTAGAAAGTGTTACTTCAAAGAAGAAGAAGGCAATGTAAATATATGAATAGATACAATATGGAAAGTGATGCATGTGTATTTTCCAGGCTTTTACAAAATGCTTCAGATGTCATTCACAATGACACTTCTATTATTTCCATTACTCATATAATATATTCATTTCTGTGGGGTTTTTTAAGTAGAGAAGTAGTTTCAGTATTATATTTAATGCTTTGAAATGTTTTTATTTTGTATGTTTCCGTTTTCATGCTTTTTGTACTTATTCTGCATTCTATTCTATAAAAGTTCTATTTTCTCATATAAAATAGATTTTTGTATACTTTCTCTTTTTTAATGAATGTAATATTTCAATATAATTTCAGGCTTTCACACTTTTTTATTCTAAAATAAATGTAAAATTATTTCCTGTCATCTTCTAAAAATAATCTAATATGTATTTTGGAACTTTGATTATAAACTCTTTCTCTTCCTCTGAATGGGTAGTGGGTTAGCCTTGTTCATTTATATTCAAACAAGAAGAAAATGAACACAAACCAGATAAATGATATATACATATATGTTTGCTTTCATTTGGGGGATGGGAGCAGACTGTGACAATCAGATTGCATTGACTCAGTTCACACGTGGCCGATTCAGGATAAAAATTATGGACTACCTCAGATGCCATCGACAGCTCATCTGGATTTGAGAGAACAAGTGGGTCTCTGTGAGGAATGAAGTGACTATTGTAGACTCATAGCAATTATGAGGAATTAAAATAGAGAGAGCCCCTCTCGCTATGATTATTAATCAAAGGGAGAACTTCACATAAGATCACTGAGAAAAAGACTGTTTATCCTAAAGTGGCTCCTACCCTTTATCCCTACGCCCCTTTCCCCTTCACACTCAATGCCATTTCCTGATCATCACAACCAGGAAGACTCATTTTTTTTTGGAATTTAGGAAAGAAAACATCCTTTGGGGCTCACCTGAACATATCTACATGCAATGATTATTACTCCATTGATAATTTCCCAATAAAATAGGGTGTTTTTTTGATCATCATAAGGGCTGATTGATATTAAGGGTGAAGCAATCAATGGATTGATGTTATTTCAGGCACCTTAACAACGGAATTGGATCAACCACGCATGCATCCATAGCTAGCTCATTGACTGGCTGTTACTGTGGCCGATAAAACCAAGTCAGCTGGAAAAGAACTCTTTCAGTCTGGCCTTGTAGACAAACTTTAAGTCTTTAAGTGGAACCATTCAAAACGATTGGCCCTTTGAAGCAGCAACTGGCCTAGATCTAGAGGGATTATGACCACAACAAGAGGCCCTAGCACAGAGATTCAAGTCAAATAGAGCCCTCGCCCTTGCAAATACGCAATTGAAAGCTTACAAGGGCAGAACTAACTAAATCCATGGACATTTTAATACCCTTCTGGTGGATGATACTCAAGAGAGAGAATGATGCAGGGATGAGATACATCAATGAAGTAGCTATCAAACCAAGTTAATGGAAGAGATCTTCCTAAATGCCCAGGTCCAAACCTTGTCCTGCTGAGGAAGCAGCTTGTAAGGCCAACTATAGGGATTGAGCTATTTAAACTGGAACAGATGGGCCACACTACAACTACCATTCCCAGAATGCTACCTGATTGCCCAGGAGGAGGCAGGGAGTAGAAAGTGTGACTCTAGAGAAGAAGGAGATGTAAATATGTGAACAGATACAATAAGGAAAGTGGTGCACGTATATATGCCAGGCTTTTAAAAAATGCTTCACAATGACACTTCTATTATTTTCATTTTACAGATAAGGAAACTGAGGCAGAGATAGAGAGTTTAAGTAACTTGCCCAAGGTCAATTAGCTAGTAAGTTGCTATATTTGAGATAGTGATTATAACAGAAGTGGGGATCTCAATAAGACAAGGGTATTAGTGATCACCAGGGAGGACTTCCAGAAAGAGAGCAGAATCTCCAGATAAAATCACATGAAAACTCAAGCTAGATTCCAATGTCTTTTTAGTAAATTATCATTTTGCTACTTACCTACGACAGTGATGTAAAAAGAGGAGCTGCTGGTCCCTGCTCTAGCTGTGCAGATAAGGTCCTGAGTGTGAATTCTTAAGTAACCACTTTCCTGCCTACCCTGGACTTGGAGTGTCCCTTGAGCTGTGAATTCAGGCAGTAAGTATATTAATTTGGGCTCTGCCACTCATTTTTTAGAAGGTTTGTTCTTGGCTTCCATTTTAGCCCTAACAAATGAACCCTTTCTTCATAGGTTAGGGCTCAGATTAGACCAGGCCACTCACCATGCCTCCCTTACATGGGTGATTTCTGCCTTGGTGCTGAAATTCCTGCAAAGATGCCTCTGAAATACCCAAAAAGAGAGGTCAGTTTGATAGAAAGCAAGTCAGGCATGCAACAGCAAGTTGTCTCTGCATTCTTGGGTGTGCCTCTTCTCTAAACTTCCACCACCACCCATACCCCTGTGATCTCTTCAAGTCTACAAGACAGAGAGTCTCAGGCCGAGCCCTCTCAATGAGCTCCTGTGAGCTGCCCTCGTCCACAGGGATTTCTTTACCTTTTGGGGACCTAGGTTGACTTTCATCTCAGGGTCCTGCTTTACTCTGCATTGCAGTTGGCCACACCAGGGAATTTCTCACACTGCACTTTAGGAAACAAAAATTAGTTGGAGTGTGAAGTGTGCCTACTCAACGGTCTTCTCGCATAGCTCTTGTGTAAGTCCCCGCCCCCCCCCCCCCCTTCCTGTACTTCCATACAGTTTTGCTCCTCTTGAACTTCTCACTTAAATAAAATTTGTATTATAGTTACTTTTTCATGTGTCTCTCTCCTTGAAGAAAAACGTATATCTTACCTATCTTTATAATTTAATGAACACCTCATAATAAAATGCATTAATATAGTGCATTATATATTACATCCATTTTTTAAATTTAACTTAGGGAGACTCCATTGAAAAAGAAACTCTAACTTAAGAAAAAAAAGCCTTTTAAAAAGTACCTTTCAAATACCAACTGTCATAGCAAAAGACATTTTCACTTAAAATACGTAAATATACACTTAAAATTTTATATGCAAAATTGATATATAAAATTAAGAAAATGTCATGGAATCCTGAGGTTTTCCCCCTGACTTCCAAGAGACTTTACCCCCAGGGAGAGGAGCACCATCCAGGAGTGAAGGCAGCAGAGGGACGGGGTCTGTGGACTCCCAGGGGTGTGTCAGGTATAATAAAAACAATAGGAAGCAGTTGGACTTAGTTCAGTGCTTTCCAGACTCTTGCTCTCTGTGCATCACCTCCACAGTGTTTGCTACACTGTCACAAACTTCTTAGCATTATTATTAGCATTATTATTAAAGTAATATTTTTTCTTTTGACCTACTTACTTTTCCTTACTGAAAAATTTCTTACTTATTTTTCAAAAGGAAATGACATATCACAATTTTATTTCACTAATTATAGTTTTCCAATGTTCATTGTAATGACTATATATATAGCAGTGTTCCTTATTCTGTTAAAGTTAGCTCAGGTAACTCACTTTGGAAAACCCTGGCTTATTGCTAATGGGCTTGATCTTTGGAGTCAGACGGTCACGAGTTCCGTATTTCTCACTGAAATTTGTTCCTGGAAAGTTATTTAACATCTGTAGTTTAACACCTAGTTTTTCTCACCTGTAAAATGCAGGCACTAAAACTTGCTTCAAAGGATTGTTTGATGGACAAAGGAAGTGATTTATATAAGGCAACTTGCCACACTGCCCACCACATGAAAAGGCTTAAACAGGTGGCTGCTGAATCATTTTTGAATAATTTTCTCTGATTTGAGAGACTGGGAAAGGTGGCCTACTCCAGCCCGTGATAGCAACACATGGGGAGAGAGTCCAGGGATTAAGAATCCCTGAGCCCTCTTCAGGGTACTTAATGCTCCTCAGAATTTGAGTCTAAATTCTCAAATTTGGAAAAACTGAGTTAAACAAAGATAAGCATTTTTATAGGCCAGACATTTTCAAACCTTTAAGGCTAATATACACCAAAAATTAGTATGTAGAACTTTATTTCCCAACTAGAGGCCCTGTGCACAGATTAGTGCACATTGAAAGCAAATTAATGAGGAGAAATATTTTATAGGCTGGGGGAGGGACCGTCAGTGGTTGGCTCCACGACGTGTCTGGCCCATCTCGCCCAGTCCTGATCAGGGCCGACCAGGGCCAATAGGGACTGGGGAGGGACCAAGGGAGGGCTCCAGGGCATATATGGCCCATCTAGCCCAGTCCCCATCAGCTGTACCCCAGCAACAAGCTAACCTACCAGTCGGAGTGTCTACTCCCTGGTGGTCAATGTGCATCATAGCAACTGGTTGAACAGTCGAACGGGCAGTCAGACACTTAGCATATTAGGCTTTTATTATATAGGACTAGAGGCCCGGTGCATGGATTCATGCACTGGTGGGGTCCCTCAGTGTGGCCTGCGGGGATCGGGCCGAAACCAGTAGTTCAATGTCCCCTGAGGGATGTAGTAGTGCATGAAGTGGCAGGCAGCCAGGGAGGAGCCCGAGCCTGGTCCGGGTGCTGCACCACTTCCACTCATTCTGGCCCTTCTGCAACTAAAACCGCTGCCACTCCATAGGCTTGCTGCTGCTCCCTGCGGTCTCCATGCACCCGTCCTTGGGCAATAGTAGTGTGCCCATGACCGAGAAGCAGCCATGGGCTCGCACCCAGTCAGTCCTGATGCCGGTCCCGATGCTGGTCCTGGTCCCGGTCCAGATGGGGGAGGGGGAGGGGCACGCAGGGGGAGTGTCTGCAGGAGAGGCTCACACTGCCCCCGCAGCTGCACTTGCCAGCTGTGAGCCCTATGTCTGCTGCTCATTGATAAGCTGAGTGGTGCTCCCACTGTGGGAGCACACTGACCATCAGGGGGCAGCTCCTGCATTGAGCGTCTGCCCCCTGGTGGTGACTGCATGTTATAGATACCGGTCGAAAGGTCGAATGGTTACTTAGGCTTTTATATATATAGACTAGAAGCCCGATGCATGAAATTCATGCAAGAGTAGGACTTCCTTCCCCCAGCTGCCAGCACCAGCTTCCCTCTGGCACCCAGGACCTGGGCTTCCCTTATATCCCCGGCTTCGTCCAGAAGGACATCCAGTCTAATTAGCATATTACACTTTTACTATTGTAGATAAAAAACTGAAACCTCTATGAGACTAGATTGTGAAGAACACACTTGAGGAAACAGCACTCTAGACCAGATTCCTCCCGAGCCCAAGGTTTAACTGTTTTTTCTTTTTGATTCTCTGATTTTTTTTCAACCCTTCTTTTAATTCACTGATTTAATCCTTAACTTCCCCTAATCTTCTGTATATTCCTTCCAATGTGTTCTTTATTTGTGCTATGCCATTCTTTATATCTGTTTTTATATTTACTATATCTTTTCTCATGCTGTTGAGAATCTTTACCATTTATATTCTGAACTCTATATCAGATAAATTTATCTCCATTTCATTTATCTCTTCTTCTGGAGAATTCTCCAGTTCTTCCATTTAGGGGTTGTTTCTTTGTCTCCTCATTTTGGGTGCCTGTTTGGGTTTGTGACTATGTATTAAGTAGATCTGCTATGCCTCTCTCAAGATCTATTCAGTAAGTCCTCACTTAATGGTGTTGATAGGTTCTATGACATTAAGTGAAACAACATATAACAAAACCAATTTTACCATAGGCTAATTGATACAAGCAAAAGTTAAGTTCCCATAATTGTATAAATAAGAGTTTATTAATCGTATAAGTTCCTATGGCATCTCATCAATGTTATAATGAAATGATAATGAACAAACTGATGGTACTTGAGGACCTGTGTTATTTTTCATTAAGAACCCAACACAGTGCTTGACACATTTCACAAATATTTGTAGAGGGCATAAACAGAGGAACAAATAAGTGATGTGTACATGAACAAAACCTTTGCATATCTCACAACCTTGTCAAGAGCCAAAACCTTGATAAAATCCACACAAATGGGAAAGGCCTTTCTAGACTAAACTGAGAAGATTCTCCCGTCTCCCAAAAAAACTAATTCCCAAATCAGAGGCTACTTCTTAGAGATATTCCTGAAGGTGTTACATTCAAACCCAGGTGAGAAGCAAGCATGAAAAACACACCACTGACGAAAAGGGCAGCCCAAATCTCCAGCACAGGCAAGTGAAGGGCTATCAAAATGCTAGTAATAGGCTTGGGTTGGCCTCTTTACCAGGTAGCAAGTATTAAAATAATTCCCTTGTGAAAGCTCTGACATTGCCAAAGATTAAATCTGGCCTTGGTATCTTACACAAGTGTGGCTGTACTAAATAATGGGACAGACTTCAGGTGCTAACAGAAATCCTTTCTAAAAAAGATAGAAGCAGACAGCAGCCATTTTTAATATTTAGTAAACATTTTTTATTGAAGTTTAACACACATATAAGGATTTTTGGTGCATAAATTCCAAGGCTATAGCTTGGTTAGTTTTCACAGTGAACACACCCATGTAACCACCACCAAGATAAAGAAGTAGAACTTTATCAGCACCCTGGAGGCCTATGCCATTTTTTAGTGAATGGTTGCTGTTGTTGTTTTTGATAGAATTTGACCAGCTATGAAAATAAATTCATGTTTTGAATTGACTTCAACCGATTTCATTAAACTAGATTAGACATGTAGGTGTTAACTTTTTAGGGGTTAATTCAATGGTTCCTGCCTAAGATGTTACAGATTCTCTCCAAATGAATAAGTGACATAAAAAGAGGAGTAAATGAGGAATGCTGTCCAGGGTTTATTTCCTACGGGCTACAAGCAAACCAAATCCCTACCCTCTACATCATTGGTTCTCAGCTGTGGTCAGCAGACCACAGAGGGGGAGGGGGAAACAAACACTGTAGAAAAAATTGCTAAGTGGGGTACAATTTCTTCATTGCCATTACAGTACACCCATGCCATGTGATTGAGGTAAATCCTGAGACTTTCCTGAATCCTCAAACTTAGAATGACATTAACCAAGCGGACTCTTAACTAGTGGGTCAGTCATTAGCCAAATGACTCTACCAGGATGAGACTTCCAGGATGTCTCAGCATCATTATTATAATTGATCATATGTCAATGATCTTGAGAGTCTCCTGCAAATTGATGAAAATGATTAAAATGTACAAATCCTAAAGGTCATGAATGACAAAGGTAGATTACCTGTTTTAATTCAGATCTAGAGACTATCTAAAAACAGTTTTCTTTTATAATTAGCATTTACCTTGTATTCCCTAGAAACGTTTACCAGTATGTGCCTGTGCACTGTTGGGCATGTGAACCCAGAGAGTATGAGGGAAAGATGGAGAAGGAAGCAGGGAAGGGGATATTTCAGTTTAAGTCCGAGTTATTGCATCACCACCGCATACAGATTGCTTCATCTTAGAGGACCTTCTTAGAAATGCATCTTAGAAGTGCCTCCTTAGAGTGCAAAGGAGAAGGTGTTTATACATCCACTCCTACCTCCCATTTATCAGTGATTCACTAATGGGGTTGTACATAGGAAGTCAAATAAATGGGATCCTGTGGAAACCCACAAGGTAGCAGACCCAGGGCAAGAGACAAGATGTGCAGCATGAGTGTGAGACGAGGTGGTTTGAGCAAAGCTGGTGGGAGCCCTCAGAGCACTGATCCCTGCAGCAGTGGCTGGCAGAAGAGACAGGTAAGGCTGAGAAGACCTGAACTGCTTGAGTCTTCAGAACAACCACTCATCCTAGGATCAACTGTCTCTTTCCTGGCTGCCGGTTGAAATGCCAACACTAATCTCCATTCCCATTAAGTAGAAAGGCATCCTGTGTTCAAGAACCCGTTTCAGACACCAGAAATGAGGATCAGAGAGGAGCAGTCCAAAATATAAGGAAGAAGTCTACATTTATCCAAAGCCTTACAACGGAGTGTGGGGTTATGCTGTCCAGAATTCCTGTTTAACCCTCACGGGGCTTCTGATTATTCCTATCCAGCTGGGATACCTTGCATTTATATATGTATCTATCTCTTTTCCCTTTTGCAATAATTTATCATATATATATATATATATATATATATATATATATATATATATTAATTTCAGAGAGGAAGGGAGAGGCAGAAAGAGACAGAAACAACAATGATGAGAGAGAATCATAGATCAGTTGCCTCCTGCACATCCCTGACTTGGGATCGAGCCAGCAACTCAGGCATATTCCCTGACTGGGAATCAAACTCCCACCTCCTGGTTCATAGGTCAATGCTCAACCACTGAACCATACCGGGTGGGCTAATTTATCCCATTTTTAATGCTCTCTTTTGTATTGGAAATACTCTTCTCTCTGGGCACTATCCATGGGGTCCAAAAAGTTGCAACAGTAGCATTTTACAAGAAAGAAGCTGCCGTTTAGAATTTACATAATGTGGTTTTAACAGTAACTCCTTTTGGAATTGCTAAACAAACACGTACATTTTTAAATGCACAAGGTTCACCAACAAACCAGTGACTGAATTATGCCCCATAAAAATAGCAACTAGGCCCCAGAGAAACTACTTGCCAGGATTTCTTTGAAATTTGTCTCAGAGCAGAAAAAGCCCAGCAGCAAGCCTGGACGAGAGGACACACCCAGCTTAATTGGTAGCGTAAAAAATATTGATTACAGTTTGCTAACTTTCTTTATTCTCATAACACTCTTCCATTAAAGGAGGTGTGGGTGGTTGTTTTCAATGCCAACATTCTTTGAGGCAGCAAAATTGATCCATACCATCTGGATCAGTAAGATTTCATGAACCAGGGACTGTTCTGCCATAAGTCTTCCATCCCCAACTTTGCCGCCTGCAGGTTCAATCTAACCCACTATTCTATAAGCACATATAAATGTGCTCTCCCTCCATCTCCATGTCTCACTGAAGTGTGACCCATCTGCAACCACATACCTGCCAGGGCTTAGCCATCCATCCCTCGGGCCTATGGATAGATACCTTGACAATGGGTTTGTCCCCAATGTATTTGTTCCTTCTGCTCAGCAACAAGTGTCTCTGCCCCTTGAGTCATTTAAACAATAAGCCCCTTGAAGGCATAACCTGTATGTCTTTGTCTTGAGTCCCACCTCAAGCTCAATTCTTGATTCCTGATAGATGCTCAATAAATGTCTGTTGAACTGAATGGAACTATCTTGGGTGATCCCAAACCTGGGGACCCCCTATGTGCCCACAGTAATATACTGTGCTTGTGTCTCTACCCCTTTCCCTAGATGGAGCCTCTGAGTGAAGGAATAAAGTAAATAGGGATAGTGGCAAAGAGGGGCACTGAAGCAAAGCTCACCTCCAAGTCTTCTCCTAGGGTATTAGGCTGAAGAGGAAGTCAATTTGCAACTTATTTACAGTAACATTACAATTTACACTATTCTATTTCTTGGCCTGGGACCTTGCTATCCTGTCTCATTGATGTTTGAAAACTTTTTATCAAAAGATAGTTCAGGTTTCCATATCCAGCATCTCTTGACTCAAAAAAGAAAAGGTAAAGAAAAAAATGATTAAGAAGACACAAAGCAAGACCATTAGATAACTACCAGTCTGTAAGACCTTCCCCCACAGTGTCTCTCCAGATCTAATAAAAATCTCTAGAACTCAAAGGAAAGTCACTAAGAACTTGATGATCTACCTTGACAGAGGACAACCTCTTTGTTTTCAGCTGCCAGAAAGCATGTGGCCTCTAAGCAATTGTCAGAAGCTCTGGGTTCAAGCCTTATTTCCATCGTGTTCGAGCTGTGGGATCTTCAACCATTCAGTCTCGCTGGTCCTCAGGTACCTTGAGAATAAATGAGAATCTAGCCTGCCTGCCCTTCCTTCTTTCATGTCCACTGAACACATTTCATGATCCTTGCATATACCTCTTTTAGAGAACATGCCGCATTGCATCATGAGTATTTGATCAGAGGACTGGATCAGTCTGTCTGATTAGATTCCGAGAAGCAGAGACAAGTGTCCTTAGAAAAGACACAGCGTAAACATCCATGTGAAGACCGAGGCAGAGGTTGGATTTGCAGTCACAGCTAAGAAACACCTGCAGCCACCAGAAGCAGAAGAGGCAAGGAAAGATTCTCTAATAAAGCCTCCAGCAGAACAAAGCCCTGAAGACACCTTGATTTCAACTTCATTAAGAGAATTAATTTCCAGAACTGGGAGGGAGTACATTTCTATTGTTTTAAGCCACTAAGCTTGTGGTAATTTGTCTTGGCAGCCACAGGGACTGACATAGCCCCACACCTTCTAGAAGCACATGGCCCCACACCTTCTATAAGATTTGTCTCTGATCTGAGTTCCCTCAGCCCCAGGGACCCAGGGCCTCTAGAGTTCAGGGGCCTTGCCACCAGCACCTGGGGCCCCCGGAAGCCCATTTTCTCTGTCATGAACACAAGTGATCAAAGTTTCATTTCTTGTGTTCGACCACCGGCCTTGGAGAGACTTAGAAACTGATGGGGAATTCAGAGTAATGTGATTTGTCATCCAGGGAAGCGATTAGATGGGAAGTCACCGATTATTGGCTTGCTCAGCAGAGGTAAATGAAAAGTAATTGCTGGAAATAACACAAAAGCCCCCCAAAACAGAGAGGCTCTCATTTATGAGACACCAACTTCTGAGAAAACTCCTAATATGCAATTGCTTCTCTGAATATTACTAGAAAGGTCTGTATACTTTGTAATTTAAATCAGGCAAAGAAAAATCAAGTTACATGGATTTGTGTGACTGTTCTATTTTTTGACAGTCAACATAATCTAAATAGCTCATTAGTGGTCAGTTGATTCCCTCTACCCTTCAGTTTCCCCATCTGTAAAATGGGAAGAGCAACAGTTCTTATTTCAGAAGTTTTTGGTAAAAATAATCAATATAACTTTTATACGTGGTCAGCCCAGTAATAAGAACAAAGTATTCAATGATATTTATTATTATTATTATTATTATTATTATTATTATTACTAGAGGCCCGTTGCACAAAGAGATTCGTTCAATAGGCCTTCCTTCCCCTGGCTGCTGGCACGGGGTTTCCTACGGCACCCGGGACCCAGGCCTTTGGTCCGGCTGCAGCGGAGAAGCCAAGCCTCTTCAGTCTTCAGTCTTCAGTCTTCAGTCTTCACTCCAGCCAGAGCCTTCAGTCTTCGCTCTGTGCCTGCGTATGCAAATTAACCACCATCTTTTTGGGGTTAATTTGCATAGTCACTCTGGCTGGGCGTAGCAGAGTGACACCAATTTGCCTGTTTCTCTTCTATTAGTGTAGATTGTCATTGTCTACGTCAGAAGATAGTGAAGCAAAAAGAATTAAGTGGTTAAAGCTCATGCTGTGGAGTCAGGCAATCATGGATTTAAATGCATTCTCTGCACTGTAATCTTTTAAAAGAACACTAAGCCTTAATTTTTTCATCTATAAAATGGGGATAACAATAGTTTTCCATCCAAATCTCAGAGTTGTTAAGAATTAAAGCATTTATCATACTTGGCAAATAGTCATTCATGTTCCATCTTGTTTACTCTTCTGGGTTAAACTTCATTTATTCATTTCTTCAACAAATGTTTTAATGAGTACTTATGCTTTGCGTCAGACAAGCACTAGGGGTTCTGTAGTGAACAAGGTAGGAGCTTACCTCCAGGTGGGAGAGGCATTGGCTAATCCTGAAATAGATGGAGATGACCGCGTGTATAAGAAAACCATTGGAGATGGTGCTGTGTTTTCTCAGGAGGAATTCATTGACATGCCTGCTGGAGGTAGCTTATATAAACTAAATGAACCTCGATGTTGGTAGAACATTTAACACTTTTGTTGCCCAAAATGACATGATATATGAATGTGTTGTTTATAAGATAATGGAAGGTTTTACTTTAAAAACTATAAATTTGTAATGCACTAAGGTTGTGTGGTCTGGAAATGGCACATATTTCAAGATGTATTATGAATATCTTTGCTGCATCACATTATGATATCTCTAAATCCTCACTTTAAGGTCAGAGATCTGTAATTGAGGGCTTTGGCCACATGGCCCTCTCACACAGGCCCTCTACTCCTGTACCTACCCCTATGATGGAGCCTCAGTTTAAGGGATCTGAGGCCAAAGGATTTTCAGAAAGGGATATAGCTGCCTAAACAGCCCGTGACTCTGCAGCACTCACAACCAGGCTGTGGCCAGCCCTTCACACAGTGTGGAGCCCACAGGAGATGCTCACTAAATATTTTATGACTGAACAACTATTCACATATGACTGGATGTTGGCACACTTCCTTCCTATACAAAAGAACCATTTTATGGGATACATTTGACTTCACTATAGCAAAGAAGGGCAGAAAACATAATGAAACTCAGAAACTATAAACAGTTTGGATCTTCAGTTATATCTTTAAATTGCCAGTTTTCCAAATGCTGTTTTCTATCCATTTGCTGCTATAGTTTGAAGTGGAGAATGTGGTGAACTTTAAGCATCAATACATAACCAGATAATTCCATTTGGTGTCTGCTCCCATGAGACCTGGTGACTTAGACCCACAACTCCATGCTTCTCACCTTATAAGCAGAGTGTAGCTTTGAAAGAACATATGTTTCTCAGACCTGTGTTCTCATTTTCATGGTCTGGGAGAGGAGATGAAAAGATTCCAATATTCAATGTTGGATAATTTATAAGAATATCTCATCTCTGTTCTGAAACTCATTTATAGATGTTAAAAGTATCTTTATTAACTTGCTGTGTGACCTTGAGGAAGTCAGTTAACCTCTCTGGGATTCTTCATAAAGTCTAAGTTATATATAATTTATATAATTTGCCTTATAGTTTTCTCAAGCTTCCATAAGAAAAGCATTTAGCAAATGGATGATAAATTACAGGGGCAGACTCATTCTCTGGGGACTAAGAAATACAATGTGAAGGGTCCTCATTAAGAAAAGGAATTTAAGATGACTAGATACACGATTTTAGAAGGTGTCTATGCAAGTGAGAGTCCATGAATCTTAAGCTTCATGGGGAAAATGATATCAGATGGTCATTATAAGAATTATTAGCATAAACTATTTTGATCTCCTTGAAAGTTATAAGCTACAAGGGAGAATTTCTGACCATGCTACAGAAAGGAAAGTTGCCTTTCCTGTGAGGGTCTCGTTTGTGGGGAAGCACGGGACTTGGTTGGAAAGTCTGTAAGGAGGATTCTCTGAAAGGTTGGGGGTCTCTAGGGGGACCTTGACGAAGGCGGCAGCCCCTGCCATGACTTTTCCAAACAAGTCCGAGCCCCCAGGTGTTTTACTGGAATCTCTATGTTTAGTCTTTAAACACAACCTTGTAGAAGCATGTGCTTTCTCAAGGATATTTACTCTGCTGATAGTACCTAGAGCAGTGGTTCTCAACCTTCTTAATGCCGCGACCCTTTAATACAGTTCCTCATGTTGTGGTGACCCCCAATTTCATTGTTACAAATTGAACATAATTAAAGCATAGTGATTAATCACAAAAACAATATGTAATTATACATGTGTTTTTCAATGGTCTTAGGTGACCCCTGTGAAAGGGTCGTTCGACCCCCAAAGGGCTTGTGACCCACAGGTTGAGAACCGCTGGTCTAGAGGTTAATTTTAGTTCAAGCTGTTGCTACAATAAAAGCCTAAGGAGGCAGGTGAATGGGGCTGTTTGGATCCTATAGCCAAGCAGTCCCTTAGCCCTCTCTTTCACAGAAACTGTGTGTCAGAATAATCCATTCATCCATCACTCAGGGTCTGCTGGTCAGTCCTGATGCTACCTGAAGATCCCTTTTTACTCAAGCTGGTCTCCAGGCTTAGGTTCTTTCCTCTTTGGACAAGTCAAGCTGGAATGTTTTAGTGACTTGCTCTGGTTCAATCCAGTGCTTGTCTCTGGCATTCAATCCTAGAGACATTATGTTTTTTCTCTGCAAAACTGATGTAGGGGAGAATGATCCAGCAGGAACATAAGGCAGAACCCTCTACTCAAAAACTTGCAGTCTTGTTTTGGAGAAAACCCGGACACACATTAAATAAATAGAGAATGTGATGTTACATTATCATGGCAAACTGGCATGTTGCTTATCAAATTCTCACCCTCTTTTTGGAAAAGCTTAAATCAGTCTTATAGGGTGTCCTGACATCCCAGGCCCAGGCCTACAGACTCCTCCCCAATTCATATCACACCTATAGTTGAAAGCACTCATTTAACATTTCTTGTACCTTGTCCTGTAACAACTCTTATGTTGTTGTCTTACTATTTAATTGAGAGTGTGTGTGTGTGTGTGTGTGTGTGTGTGTGGTGTTGATGATGATGTCTCTTCAATAAGATGATCAAATCTTTGAGGGAAAGAAAGGACTGGGTTATTTGCTTCCATATATATGATCCCACAGGCCCTACTCTGTCCTGCCAAATGAGTGAATATGCATCATATGTTAAATAGAACATTCAAACTTAGCTCATAATGTGCCAAGGACTGTTGGAAAGAGAAAAGAGAGATGCTGGTCAGAGGAATTATAGGGGCTATCTGGAGGAAGTCAAGTTCAATCTTCCTGAACTTCATTTCTCAAAGTTAGCACATTTGTCCCCATCTATGCAGTTCATCAGTCCCACTTTTCAGCCTCATGTGCTGTTAGAACTTCTACAGAGAATCTGAGAGAAGCAGCAGGGTGATTTGCTAACCTGAAAAGAGAGGTTGTTCCAATGAGGGAATGATTACAGGAAAGTGGCAGAGGTAGAAATTGCAAGAAGATACGTTGCTACCTAGTTTTACGCTTTTTGGGAGAAATAGAGATAGGCCAGTGATCCAGGAGTCCTGAGACATGACAGGGTCTGGATAAGGGCAGTGTGGAGCCTATGGCTGTGGCTTAAGACGTTACCACAGCACTGGACAAAGATGAAAGGGCTGATTGTGGGAGAGTGGGGCTCCACTCAGAGCAACTGAAGCCACGGCCTCTACTCAAAGAACACTGCAGATGGGAGTGCAACTCTTTGTCCTTGAAGCTGAGCCAGCAATAATTCCTGTCACCACCAACAGGATCTCACCCCTCCAGACAGAGCAGTGGCCTGCTTATCCATGGGCCTGGCTGTGGATCACCTTTAAACATCTTGAAATCAGTACCAGGAATGCATTCCCACAGGCCTTCTCACCTTTTAGGGGCATTCTGACACCTCCTGAGACCCCTCTCCTCACCATCCAACCCATCTTAGTCTCTGAATCCTGTACCAATTGAAGTCCTAGCAGGGAAGCACAGCTCCCATAGCCTCTACCCTCTTTGACCAGTAAAGCAATGGAAGAAATAAAGGGCCACCAAGCCAGATAATTAGACTTAGACCAGCTGAATAATCAGCCCTGACAAACATAGCATGACAACTCCACAAGGTAAACCTTCCTATCCCAGCCCAAGATTGTCTATATTCCTCATATTTATAGGTAATAGGTAATATTATGCATCTCGGCATTGCTAAATATTTTGAGGTTTAGGCACATAGTAAGTACTCACCAAATCCTCACTGAAAAAATTTGGAGTAGGGTTCTATTAGCCTTTTCCCAACAATAAGACCCTAGGGGCTGTGGGAAAGATCCGACTTCCCAATGGGCTGATTTCTTTCTACCACTTCATGGGCTTCACCCCCGCAAGGGCAGAGCTGCACTTTAATGAAACCTCATTGGGCGCTAGGTAGGCTATCAGGGACGTTCATTTGCTGTATCTTCCCTTTCTGATTGTCTCTTCCAAAGGGACTGCTGGGGACTGCAAGAGAGGACTGTCTACAACCGATAAATGCAGTCGTCAAAGCCACTCATCCATTCTTAATGGACAGCCCGTTAATTTGAGGTCTAGGTCATGAATTTGAATGCTCTGCACTGAACACCTCTTCAGCAAGAAAACCTGGTTTTGCCTCAGGGTAAATGGTGATTCATTAATTGTAATTAAATTAGGCTGGTGGCTTAAACTAGATGTGACAAAATGAAAATCCCCATATAAAACCTGAGATGCATATCACTGGCCTTCTGTCAATAACATCCAGTTTTTGTCTAAGTGGATTTCAAGGGAACAAGATGCCTCTTCTTTAAGGCAAAACAAATAAACTGCTTCAGTTAAATAGGGAAATAAATAACTTCTGAGTGTTTCTCTATTTCTTATTCATTCGGGTCCTGGTACAAAAAACACCAAGGACTGATAATAGGGGATTAGAGTCTCCCTGTGCCACTGGGAGGAAACCAGCAGCATCCTAGGGTTGGCTCTTTCTGCGTGATCATGAAGCAGATCTACCCACATGACATCTGGTCTTGGGTACCATCTGAGTTCTCTTGGCACAACCAATATTGTTGCCTTTTGAGACAGTGGGTGAATGCACTGAATCCTTGGATGGAAGTCTGGATCCTGAGATCTTATTGCATCATATTCAGTTGCTCCGTGTTAATTTGGGGGCTCTTTGTTCTTGAATGTCCTCATTTGTGAAATGAGAGGTTTAGACAGGGTCCCTCTTTAGAGCAAAAGAAAGTTAAGCAGAAACTCAACCTGACGTGAGTAACATGAAGCTCCTCTTGTTGAACAGAGTGAAGCCTCACCCACTGACATGCACAGCCCTATCTCTGAGCCCTGAAGAGTCTCAGAGGAACCTGGGTGATGATGGAGCAGACTTTGGAACCTGTTCAGCCAGGTATTGTCTCAAATCTCTTCCAACTTCAAAGTTTGTGAAAAGTATACTTTCCATCACTCTATCAACTGAAATGAATTAATCTGAATAAAATGTGGGTATTATGTTATGCTTACTGAGGATGGAATAATAATTTAATGAGGAATAAATAATTATTTTAATGAGGTGTTGGAACTTTTGTTACATGCTACTTAGTCAACCTGACAATGCGGTTTGTTCTGCCAGGTAATACCAAAGGCTTCGTGCCCTGTGACTAGAAATCAGACCAGACCTTTTAGGAAAACCTCCAGTTTAGGGACCACAAACCCAAAAGCTTCTGGGGATCAGGCATGAAATATAAATGAGGGCCATATGGGGATTGTGGCAAACTGGACACTTCATGCATCATCTCAGGGCATAGCCACTGCTCAGCTCCAACTAATTGTGGCCACGGGAAGTCTGGGCTCAGCATAATCAATCTTCTTTCATTAAAAAAAACAGATATCCAAATAATCAAATGTTAAATAAAAACTAAGATCATAGTGTATCAGTCAGAGTTTGATCAGAGAATCAGGAACACTCTGAGTGGTAGGGATAAAGGATTTTGTTAACAGGGATTAGACCTTACGCAATCATGGATATCCTGTGTTCTGCATTTACAAGTAATGTGAAGTGTATAACATAGTACCCATAAGGCTCTTGCACCTGGTGTTGGGCAGAGGTTACTATAGGTCAGCTGTGATAGCAGCAGGGTGGGGGGAGGGGAGAAATGGACAGGGAGTAACAGCGTGCAAAGGCAGACTGGAATCCAAGACTGTCTCTTAGTTACTCTAATCTTGATGAGGTGGGTGACCTGCAGAAGCTGGCACCATCGTCTATGGGACTGAACTCACACCTGGCCCTGTAAGGTAAAGAGCTAGGTCAGGTGGGAGCTGCAGGCCTGGGTGCTGCCCCACACTAAGAACGTGAGCCAGTGTGTCGACAAACATATGTAAGGGCTGCCACAGTGCCTGACAGCTACCTGCAGGGCATAAAGGAGGCTGTTGCTTAACTTCACCTCCGCAATCTTATGTAAATATCTCCTATGGCCAACCCTAACCCAAAATCATACAGGAAAGAGAATTCTGGGAAATGCAGTTCAGCTTACCAAGTTAATAAAATATAAAGCCCCCACAGTCCACTCCTCATTAATGTGGCTTCCATACACACTTCTTTCATCAAACTTAACTTCCAAATAAAGACAACAGTAAAATCTCTTTTGCATTTAACATGATGCAACTATTCCTCCTCCAATCAAAACATGTTAACCCTCTCCACAAAAGAGAACAGAAAGTCATTTTACTCATATCTGGCCAATGTTCTTTCTTTTTCTGAGTCACATCCTTTTTTGATAGTCTACTTTACATAGTGGGCAATAAGGTTAACTACTATGGATACATCTTTTTTCCCCATTTTATTGAGATATAATTTACATATAATGTTGTATTAGTTTTAAATGTAAGCCACAGTGATTTGATTCATGTATACACTAGAGGCCTGGTGCACGAAATTCGTGCACGGGTAGGGTCCCTAGCATTGGCTGGCAATGAAGGCTCATCTGGGGCCTTTTGGCTGCTGGCCGGGCCCTTCCTTCGTTCTGTGCCAACCCCTGGTGGTCAGCGTATGTCATAGCAAGCAATTGAACTCCTGGTATCCTGGTCAAACTCCCAAGGGGACACTTTGCGTATTAGCCTTTTATATATGTAGATTATGGAATGATTACCACAAAAAGTTTAGCCAACAGGCAACATCTCACATAGTTACAATTTTTTTTTCTTGGGATGAGATTTGATTAACATATCTTTGTGTTAGAGAAATGTGAAAGGGGAAGACAAATTGGCTAAAATATATGCAAATGAATTTATATCAAAATAAGGAAGAAATGCTAATAACTATTCCAGTCTTTGTTTCTGCAACTTATCACATGGTTACACTGGTAGTTGTAACTACTTTCTCCTATTATTCATTCTATATTTCTCTGTCTTTGGCCAGCACTTCGGCTAGAGTTGTCCCTTGACTACAGGTGTTCCTTGTCTGGTGGAGTGACCTAAATCTTCATTCCTGAGGAGTGAGTGGTAGCAGTCCTGCCTGAAGTGAGTTGTCATAGTTTTCCATTGACTTATCACAGAGAGGTCTCAGGGAGGGATTCACAGTGTATGTTTTTAGCAGTTTAGTAAACTCCTTCCTCTAGGGGACCCCAAACTCCATTTCAGGGGCTCTGGGTCTGCACTCTGGCTCAGGTGCAGGGCTCGATGGGGCTGCAACTCTCTATTGTGGTGATTAAATATGACTTCTGGTCACTGGATCCAGACTGTTTCCTCTCATAAAAGTAAGTACACTGCTCATCTAATGCAATGCTAGACTTAGCATGGTCAATTAGCCAAAGTCAAAGATATCCTGTGTTCTGCATTTACAAGTAATGTAGCGGTGAAAACTCTGTGTATGCATCTTTGCATACCTGCATACCTGTGCAAGTACAGGATGCATTTTTAGACAGGAAGGCACAGAACATTTTCTTTTAGGCTTCTGGTTGCTGATCATTTGCTTATCTATTTGTTCATCTGTCTAAAAATCCATTCTTCTAGGGCTATGGTAATAATTAAAATAGTAATCATTTATTGCTATTTTTAGCATTTACTATTTGCTACATTCTTTCCCTAAAATATCTCATGTAATTCCTCAACCTTGGCAAGTGTTATGACTCCCATGTTACAGGTGAGACACGAGGAACAGAAGGCTAATAGTGTGTCCATGGTCACACAGCTAGTACGGGGCAGAGACTGGGTTTTTCAGAGTCCATGCTCTGCACATTCAGCTATGTTGCCTCTCACTCATTTGAGTCTAAAGATTGGAACAAAGGCCACCGAGGGCAGCATGTCAGGAACGGAAACTCTTCACCTCTTCCCAAGAGAGCCTGTAGTGGAACTTCAGCTTTTTGAGAGAGAGCAGTGATTCTTTTCCACGAATGGCCGTGGTACTCTGCATGTGCTCCATGCCCCATCCAAAATGAGGTGTGGAGGTGTCTTGACTTACTATGAGGATTTGGAGCCGGGGACCATGCATATGATGATTTATAAAAATCCTTTCTCTTTCTACACTGATGAAGGTGTGCCAAAGGTAAGTGATGAGGAATTCTAGTCTCAGTGGTTTGAAGAAAACTTTTGTGATTCACTGCTGTTGAAAGGTTCTCAGGGAGGAATGGAGTAGGAGGAGGTGGATGTACCATTGCTTGGTATTCAGAAGGTGCTGTGAATGGAAATTCTTTTCTTTAATCCTCACCAAAGGAAAGATATGGTTTTTTTGTGTGTGTGTGTGTTTTAAATATGTTTTATTGATTTTTCACAGAGAGGAAGGAAGAGAGATAGAGAGTTAGAAACATCGATGAGAGAGAAACATCGATCAGCTGCCTCCTGCACATCTCCCACTGGGGATGTGCCCACAACCCAGGCACATGCCCTTGACCGGAATTGAACTCGGGACCCTTCAGTCCGCAGACCGACGCTCTATCCACTGAGCCAAACCGGTTTTGGCAAAGAAAGATATGGTTTTTTATTAATTTTAGAGAGAGAGGAAGGAAGAGAGAGAGAGAGAGAGAGAGAGAGAGAGAGAGAGAGAGAGAGAAGAGGGAGAGAGAGAAAAGAGAAAGAAACATCAATGGGTTGCTTCCTGATCATGCCCCCAACTGAATATTGAACCTGAAACCTGGATATGTGTCCTGACAGGGAACAAACCTGCAACCTTTTGGTGTGTGGACAATGCTCCAACCAACTGAGACACTGGTCAGGGCTGATCAGAAATTCTCTGGGTAAGAGGGACTGTGAAAGAGATGAGAGAGGTAGCCCTGTCCGCTTAAATTTAGAGCATTAAGGACATTGGGAGATCTGGGTAAAAGTGCTGTTCTGAGTTGGACATGTGACATCAGCTACCTTGTGTCATTCAAGCTTTTATTGGTACTTCCTAGCCTAGCCCATAGGAGTTTTCTAAGGAACAAGGAGAAAATAGATCCAAAAAGACTTGGAGCCCTAACCGGTTTGGCTCAGTGGATAGACCGTCGGTCTGCGGACTGAAGGGTCCCAGGTTCTATTCCGGCCAAGGGCATGTACCTTGGTTGCAGGCACATCCCCAGTAGGAAGTGTGAAGGAGGCAGCTGATCGATGTTTCTCTCTCATCGATGTTTCTAACTCTCTATCCCTCTCCCTTCCTCTCTGTAAAAAAATCAATAAAATATATTAAAAAAAAAAGTCTTGGAAACCTTAAAATGCCCTGGAAATGTAAAGACCCGGGGAGGAAAGGCATAAAATATAAACATATCTGAAGAATTGTGTTGCAGAGGATCAGAAAGAACTGGGAATTGGGCTAGCACCCCTGAAATCCAGATGGTTATGGTTTTCTTTCTAAAATAATTATCTGATCATGCATGCTCAGTGTAAAGAAAGGGAAACTCTGATGGTCTTGCTCAGAGCAATGACTTCGTATTCTGTTTTGTTTTGGTCGCAAATATTTATTTAACTATTGAATTTTATTATAACTAGGATTTATTTTCATTTAGGGTTTGATTTCTTTTTTTAAAAAATATCTTTATTGTTAAAGGTATTACAGATGCCCCCCTTTTTTATCCCATTGGCCCCTTCACCCTACACCTACCCCTACCAGGCCTTCACCATACTATTGTCTGTGACCATGGGCTACACATATATGTATATAAGTTCCCTGGTTAATCTCTCCCCACTCACCACCCACCCTCACCTTCCCTCTGAGATTCATCAGTCTGTTCCATGTTTTTATGTCTCTGGATCTTTTTTGTTCATCAGTTTATTTGGTTTATTAGATTCCACATATGAGTGAGATTATGTGATACTTATCTTTCTCTGACTGGCTTATTTCACTTAGCATAGTACTCTCCAGGTCCCTCCATGCTACCTCAAAGGGTAATTGATCCTTCTTTTTTACAGCTGCATAGTATTCCATGGTGTAAATTTACCAAAGCTTTTTTATTCACTCACCTACTGATAGGCACTTGGACTGTTTCCAGATCTTAGCTATTGTAAATTGTGCTGCTATGAACATACGGGTGCATATATTCTTTCTGATTGGTGTTTCAGGTTTCTTGGGATATAGTCCTAGAAGTGGGATCACTGGGTCAAATAGGAGTTCCATTTTTAATTTTTTTAGGACATTCCATACTGTTCTCCACAGTGGCTGCACCAGTCTGCATTCCCAACAGCAGTGCACAAGGGTTCCTTTTTCTCCACATCCTCTCCAACCCTTGTCCTTTGTTGATTTGTTGATGATAGCCATTCTAACAGGTGTGAGATGGTACCGCATTGTCGTTTTGAGTTGCATTTCTCTGATGGTTAGTGACTTTGAGCATTTTTCATGTGTCTGTTGGCCTTCTGTATGTCCACTTTGGAGAAGTCTCTACTTAGGTCCTTTGCTTATTTATTTTTTGAACGGATTGTTTGTTTTCCTTTTGTTAAATTGAATGAGGTCCTTATATATTTTGGAAATTCACCCATTATCAGATGTATCAATGGGCTCCCTTTTCATTTTGTTGGTGGTTTCTTTTGCTGTGTAGAAGCTTTTTATTTTGATGTAGAAGTGACGTGTAGTCCCATTTGCTTATTTTCTCCTTATTTTCCCTTGTCTTAGGGGATGTATCCATAAATATATTGCTATGAGAGATGTCTAAAATTTTGCTGCCTATGGTTTCTTCTAGGTTTTTTTATGGGTTCATGACTTACATTTAAGTCTTTTATCCATTTTGAGTTTATTCTTGTGGTGTTCCAGTTTCTTCCTTCCTTTCTTTTTTTATTTTTATTTATTTATTTTGCATGTAGCAGACCAATTTTCCCAACACCATGTATTGAAGAGACTGTCTTTACTCCATTGTATGTTCTTGCCTCCTTTATCAATTATTAATTGAGTGTAATGGCTTGGGTTGATTTCTGGATTCTATGTTCTATTCCATTGATCTATATGCCTGTTTTTGTGCCATTACCAGGCTGTTTGGATTACAGTGGCTTTGTGGTATAACTGGATATCTGGTATTGTGATCCCTCCAACTTTGTTCTTTCTCAAGATATAGCAATGACTTTGAACGGAGCTCTGTTCACTGAGCCATCTTAGATTGCCTCCTAGTTGCAGTCATATCCCTCAGGAGTGAGGCTGCACCTCTCACACAGATGACCATTAATTCTCCCCTCTCCCCAAACAGACACGTTGGCCTTCCTGCTGAGAATACCAACTCTTACCCCCAGCTCCACATCTTCCTGTAGCGTAGACTGAAGCATTTGCAGAAAACCTACCTGAGCGACCTTTAATAATAGAGGGATAGTGGAGGTCAAAATGAAGTCATATCTCAGGACATCCAGTCATCCTGGATGTGAGTGGCAGCATCGGCATGCAGTCTGAGAGGGGCTGCAGGGCTGGGAATGGACTGACAGCCAGCTGACCATCCCAGATGCGTAGTGTCAGCTTGTTGCTGGACAGTGGCTGCCCGTGAGGGACTGTGTGTACAGTTTCCTGGCATCTAGGTGAGGCTGTGCAACTAATTTCCAGGAAAAGAACATGGTCAGAAATGATGTGTGTCCCTTTGTGGTCTGAGTGGATAAGAAGTAGATATGCTTTCTCCCTCCCCGCCCCCCCATCAGGAACTGGATAAAGCTTTGAGGCCCGAGGAAAAGCAGGAGCCACAGGCAGAAGAAGCCTGGGTCCCCTGAGTGACCATGTGGAGAAAAGCCACCTCCAAACAGAAACATCTTCCTGAACTTTTGCAGATGTGAGGAAAAGGTGTATTTTTTAAACCACTGAGATTGTGGATTGGTTTGCTGCAGCCTGGAGCTAATAGAGTCATTAACATACTTAGAAACTAAACCCTATAGGACCCCATGGAGTTCTCATTTTTGCCTCTGAGACAAATGAGTTCTGGAAACCTAAAGTCTAGCATAGGATTGCCAAGCCACGGAGAAATGGTAGGTGACTGCATTAAAAATCCCATTTTCCCGGTCAATACAGTGTCCTTTCTCTCGGGCCTCTGTTAGAATCTTGTTACCCTTCCCATGGTGCAAACAGCAGAGAGAGACCAGGTACCTCACACAGAAATGCCCCAAAGGAACTTGAACCTTCTGGTCACCAGGTCTAGCTGGGTATGACAGCATATGCCCTTGGCAGCCTGATTAATAGCCTGTCCTGCCCTGAAGGAGATGTGGGTGAAGGTCATCTTATTAAAACCCTCCCTTTCTCCAGATAAGCTGTCTGGGGCCCTATCTTTGGGTTTAGCTCATAAAAAGAGGAACAAACCACCACTGGTTTTATCATTAAATTTGGGTAAAAATTGAGCCTGGATGAATGAGTGTCAAGATGGGGAGGGGATAGCCCTAGCCAGTTTGGCTCAGTGGATAGAGCATCAGCCTACGGATTGAAGGGTCCCGGGTTTGATTCCGGTCAAGGGCACATGCCCCGGTTGTGGGCTTGATCTTCAGTGTGGGGGGTGCAGGAGGCAGCCGATCAATGATTCTCTCTCATCATTGATGTTTCTATCTCTCTCTCCCTCTCCCTTCATCTCTGAAATGAACAAAAATATATTTTTTAAAAAAAGATGGGGAGGGGATATAATGTTATTCCCCTCTAAGTTAATTTTGATTTTGAAAACTGTCCCTGCCGGGGAAAATGTGTGAGCCTCGTCTTCCTGGTTTCACTTCCAGCTCCTGCAGGGGGTCCAGAAGCGATCCATCTCCTTCCAGCTTCCTACCGGGACAGGCCTCTGCAGTGCATCTCAGAAAGCTGAGCACCAGCCCGTGAGAGCTGCGGCACCAGCACAGCTGCGTGGTCCCAGGTGTGCAGAGCGCCCTCTCCTCATAGCTGCCCAGGACACCCAGGGGAGAGCAGCTGCCTGCTTTTTCCTTGCTAATTTCTCCTCCATGCTGAGTGACATGGGGGAGAATAATTGCCTCTACTCTGAGCTCTGACATTCCCACGATCAAGCACCTGCTCCCCCACTGTTCTCCCCACAGGAAGACAATTTCTGCCACACTTGGAGGTTCCTTCACAGCAAACCTGCTGATTAGACAGACACACTTTAAAAGAAACAGTTGGGGGCCTGTGAACATGGCAGCTTTTTGGAAGCCTGGTCAGTATTTTTCCTGGTAAAATATAAACTGTGGTGGGAATTCACCAGAGTTGCGGGGCAGAGGGTAGGGTTCTCTGGAGTGCCTTGGCCCCCTTATATTATCCTAAAAGGTCCCAGTCCTGTCAGCAGAAAGAAGAAAGCCTAAGTCTAAGTGAGGAGGAAAACCAAGTCGAGGCCACGCAATGGCAGCATGCTGAATTTCTCAGAAGCTTTCTCCAAGCTTTTCAGTTCTTCTATTGCTACTAGAGGGCTGGGACTGACTGATTCTTTTTAAGGATGTGCATTTCATTCTAGATTGCAAGGTGTAATTCTGTAGCTGTTGCTAATCTTGGCAGGGCCAGGGGTCCAGCACAGAGTAGAGGGGCAGGGCAATCTAAGTCTCTAAGACTCCTCTCTAGAAGTAAACCAGCTCCTTAAGAAGCCATAGATAAGGAGTAGGTTAGCTCTTATTGCCTCCTTTTATCACCCCCAAAAGTGCCAACCATTAGGTCTTAATTAAGATTACCCATGTATTCCAATATTTTAAATTTTATGTCTATATTTCTTAATCATGCATGTAATAGACTTTCAGTGTAGAAACATCAGAGCAGACTATGATCAGCAGGTCAAAACTGGTCCTCTACCTTGTTTCACAAGTAAAGTTTTATTGGAACAAAGCCATGCCCATTTGTTTAGCATTGTCTGTGGCTGCTTTCACACTACTAGTTGAGTGTGGAGGAGAGTTGAATAGCTGTTCCTATATGGCCTGCAAAGCCTAAAATATTCACTACTTAGACATATACAAAAAAAGAAAAATAGCTAAAAAGAAAAATAAATCTCTCATAATCCCATTATCCAGATATAGCTAATGTTACCCATGACTCTATTCATAGAATAGAGTGAAAGCCACTCTTTAGAAACAGTATTTGGTACAGATGTTGAAACTGATGATGCTACACACACACCAAGAGGTTATAAAAGGTTGCTTATTTATATAATTGAGGCATTTTGGGGAGAGTAGTAGGAAAGAGCTCTGATTGGTCTGAAAATGACTTGACAGAGCAAGGGCGGAGATAGGCCCGGGGTTTATGATGGGTAGGAGCAGGGCCAAGGCGAGCATTTCCAAAGGAGAGCAGGAGATGATATGATCTGGTCGTCTGGTGGGAAAGGAACATGGGGATTTCTTCTTTCCCAGGTGTGGGCAGAAGAAGAGAGAGAGGTAAGGCTTTAAAAGCTCTTCACAGCCAAACATCAAAAGATGGAGTCAGATTCCTTATTTCAGCCCACATCCCCCGTCTCACTGCTCCTTTTAATTTACCCATCCCATTCCCCCCACCCCCTGGTTTCCAACTTCAAACAAATCATTTTACCCTAAGCTTCCATTTCTTCTGGGAAGAATTCAAGTCTCTTTCCACTACCAACCCCATGCGGGATGACTCCTCCCAGGATGAGAACGTTAAGAATGAGGATGTGGTCCAGCTGGTGTGGCTCAGTGGTTGAGCATTGACCTATGAACCAGGAGGTGATGGTTCGATTCCGGGTCAGGGCACATGCCCAGGTTGTGGGCTCAATCCCCAGTGCGGGCATACAGGAGGCAGCCAATCAATGATTCTCTCTCATCATTGATATATATATATATATATATATATATATATATATATATATATATATATATATATATTAAAAAAAAGAATAAGGATGTGGCCTGGGCCTCCATGAAGAGAAGGAGTGAGGAAAGGAGGAATACAACTTGGAATCTCTTGAAGAGTTAGCTATTCTGCTCCTCATGGTCCCCACACTCCAGCATTTTCTGATTTATCCCTTGAGATCCTGGTCCCCAAGAAGAGCAGCTTCAGGCCCTTGGGAAGAGTACTTTCTTTGCCTCTCCCTTCCCTTCAATTTATTTTTTCTCATTATGAGAGTTGAAGTATCTACAGGTGCAAAATTAGGATGATGGCCCAAAGCAAAGATGAAGAAGCTAGTCAGCTGGCTGAGGCTATATGTGTGCCTCTGGCCTGTGAGAAGGATGCCCTACAGACCCCACAGCAGGACCAGGGCATGGGGCACGCACAGTGGGGTCTGTGTTTAGAACCTCTGCTTACAATAGGGCTCCTTTGCCTGATGGTGTCTTCCTTAGGGGCCTCACCGAGGAGCATCTGCAGGTAGATGCAGCAGGCCCAGCTACCCTTCAGCCATGCTTTACCTGAGGCACACTTACCTGAAGGCTAGGAATGACTATCATACAAGCTCTGAGGCGGGGCAAGAGAGTGAAGATTAGAAAGGAAGGGGAAATAGAAGTCATTTATGGTGGTACTTTATATTCATTTCTTTTTATGGAACAATTTTTTTTAATGGAAATACACATACATAAAAGCAGAGAGAATACTACAATGAACCCCATGCACTCATTTTTCAGCTTCAACTGTGACTATTCAATATTACCTTACTAGAGGCCCGGTGCACTTAGGCCCACTCCCCACGGACATCCTGAGCGCTGCTGCAAAGGCAGGAGAGGATCCCGCCACCTCTGCTGGGCTAGCCAGCCATGAGCCTGGCTTCTGGCTGAGCAGCACTCCCCCTGTGGGAGAGCACTGACCACCAGGGGGCAGCTCCTGCATTGAATGCCTGCCCCCTGGTGGTCAGTGCACATCACTGCCACCGGTTGTTCTGCCATTCAGTCAATTTGCATAATAGCCTTTTATTATATAGGGTAATCCGTACCACAACCTTGAGAAATGGATAGTATGGCAGAGGCCACGGTGGACCTGGCTCTAAGTCCCACATGCTTCCAGTGTCCTGCGGCCTCAGGGAAGGCTTTGGAGAGGAGGAAGGACGAAGCTGAGCCAGAAATGTCCACAGTGAAGCAAGACGACAGCTCCAGGACTGAGATGGTAAGTCCAGACCCCCTGGCAAAGAGTAGGAGAGGGGTCTGGCAGAGACACTGGTTGTGACTCTCAGGACAAACCTTCTGGGCTTTACTGTTGGGATGTTTGAAAGACTTGCCCCACTGCCCCAGCCACCGTGAAGATACCCAATCCTGACAGGCATTCTCCAGGCCACTCCTATTGCACTGCTGCCGCTAAGTGGGTTGACCCTCCCTTTTAGAGGGAAGGACACATCAATATGTGCCTTGTTATAAAGTCCCAGCGTGGAGCCTTTCTCTGCTTCCTGCATGTATATGTAAGTGATGTCTCATCACCAGCATAATTTTATTTATTTATTTTTCTGCCACCAGATTGAACACCACTCAGCCATCTTTGAGGGGCCTGTGTTTGGGGCTTCCTGCTTTATTACTGAGTGCTTCCAAATAAGGAACAAGCTTCGGAAATGAGCCTTTGAATCTCCAAGAGGATGCTAAAGGACATCTTCAGCAATTTTAATAATAGCTTTGTACAGATGCCTACATGGTCTTGAAATGATGACATGTAAGACCCTACAGAGCTTTATTGCCTTGAGGAAGGAGCAGTAAAACGGGGGAGGATAGACATAAAATATACAGAAGAAGCAGCTGAAGAGCCCACTTCCATGTTTGCTTTATTAACCCATTAAATAAATGAAACATAAAATAAGCACATATATGTCTAGTTTTTTTTCAAGATATACATATCTTATACATACTTTACATATAATGTATATCTATTGTTTTGAAAAATTTGGCTGTATTTATATTTACAATAAGTATGTTTAAACTTTTAATGAATATGAAAAAACATGTACAACCAAACATTCTTTTAATCTCTAAATTTTGGGGTGAAATTGTGTGGATTGTGACTCCTGGGCCCACATTTAAAACCAAACAAAAACAATTATGAGAGGCAGTTTATTAAATGCATACAAAAATCCTATTCGTGATCTGCCAGCAACATTTAAATATTTTCAGTGCAGCTCAGTCAGTTTCCAATTAGAAAATCCACACGAATCTAGTCCAATTTGGAAATGTGAATTTTGAAGAAAAGTATGAATATCATTTCCAGAAAGTGAGAGCGATGTCCATGGTCATGTCCCAGGGAATCTAAGTTGTACGATGAAGATCGGTGTTTCTCCAGTGACAGGACTTTGGGCTTGCCATGGATGAGGCACGTGGGAAAGGGAAGTACAGCAGCAGGAGAAGGAAAGGTAGGTAATTTCAGCCCCAATGTTTTCTTCCCTCAGATTTTTACAGAACAGAAACGTGTGAGCTTCCAGCCTTGGTTTATTGCTCATCTCTTCACTCTAGTTCGAGAGGAGCTATATAGATAAAGGATAATGCTTTTTACGGCAAGATCTTGATGTTGCTGGGATATTTAGGAATTGTGTATGTCCTTCAAGGGCTCCTTTTTATATCCTCTAAGACTGAGAAGGAAGGATGACAGGCTGAGCAAAACTATATGAGCCAAAACGGTACACAGGAGACAACTTAGCATCAGGCTTACAGTTTGCTGGTGGGACGGAGAGACTTGAACAATCCATACCAGACAGAAAGCCACGTGGGACCAGCGTAAATGAGTTTCACTGCTGCTGCTCCAAAACTGGCTAAAAGCTGCAGTTTGAAAGAGATTGGGCCTTTTCTGCCCTGGCAGTTGGTAGTTGTATCTGGCAACACCAAACTTTCAAGTACGTCCAGGATGTTAAGGAGATGGTGGCACAGTGCCGGGTTACAGCATCCTTGAAGAAATGACCCCTAGGTGCCCTCCAGGGGGTGACCTCTTCCTTCATCTCTCCAGCAGCTGGCATCACATCCCCACTGGCTCAGTGTTGCTATGGCCTTGCCGTCACAACATAGCACAGTGGATATTGCACTAAGCACTAACAGTTGAATTCAAGTAGGTATCTGAAGTTATAATTCAACAATTCTTAGTAAATACTGGGTAGGGAAAGCAGGTATACAGTTGGGAGTATGCAAAACACAGTCCATGCTTGGATTATTAATGATTAATTATTGTATTATTTTCCCTACAAACAACTATAAGCCTACTTTTGCCCCACCCTGTGTACTGCTACTATCAAAAATCTAATGTAATGCTGTCTTACGGTGTAAATGTGTGTTATAAATTTTCATTTCCTTCTGGAAATAAAGACCCAATGTTTTTAGGCCTTCCATATTGAATGGGCCAATGTGGGAAATGGTAGAGTTCATAATAAATGTTTAAAAATGTTGAGTAATTACAGTAGAAGAATTAGCAAAAGACAAGAACAAGCAATGTGCGTGCATGCACACACACATACACACACACAAATAGAAATGGCTAATATGTTATATACAATGGTATCTAACCCTCATAGAAATCAAAGAAATGTACATCAAGAGAGTGAGGAAGTACAAAGGTTTCCTTATCAGATTGGCAAACATAAAAAAGAATAATACCAAGAGGTGTTAGGTATGGGAGGGAATAAATATTTTCTTTCTCTGGTGTTAGTACACACTGTATACAACTGGAGCACGATTTGAAAGTATGTATCAAAATCTAAATATACAAACTTTTTAACCTAATGAATTTCTCTCAGGAATTGATTTTATGGATGAAATCAGGCAAGTATGTTACGATACTTGTTTATAGAGACTCAACATAGCACTGCCTATATAACAAGATAATAGAAACAAGTTAAATGTTTATCAGTGGTGAGTGCTTAAATATATGGCATGAGCCAAACAGTAGAATACCAAGCAACCAACATAAAGTTACATTATGTAATTGATATGCAATGTATTGTTAAATTAAAAAGAAAAAGCTTTTTGTGAAGTGGAAGGTGCAGGGTAACACATTCACTTACTTTGTGGATGTAAGGATATGCACCATAAGTGTCTTATGCAGGCAAAGGGAAGGATCCTATGGATGTTCTCTTTGTCTTCTTTACAACTTTCTTAACTTCCTTGCTTGTTTGTTTCCTTCCGATTCATTTATTCACTAAATTAACTGAAGGCTACCAGGTACCAAGGACTTACTAGACAATGGGGTTATAGCAGTGCATGGACACCTCTGGATACAAATCCCTGTCTTTGTAACACTTGCATTTTATTGCAGGAAAGACAGGGAATGAAGACAGTAAATATAAACCCAATGGTATGTCAGAGTAAAAGACTTTGATAAAACAAAGAATGGAAAGGATGAGGCAGAGAGCTTATCCATCTGCTTCTGCAGTGGCCCTGGGCCTAGCACAGTGTGTGGTCCAGGGTAGGGCTCAATGCACTTGCTGAATGAATTTAAGAGGACTCCAGTCCAAGGCACTCTGGCCAGAGTACCAAGCTATTAACATGCTATAAGACCTTCATCCCTGGCTTCTCCCCTCTTGAGTATATGCAGATGATTTATCTTTCTTCAACCCACAAATTATTTTCTCCAAGACTTTCAGCTCATCTTGTGCCACACTTTTCCTTATTCAATCATATTCTAGGCTGGCCTCTTTGAGATTGACATATGATACTTGGAATAAACTTGATACTTTCTCATCTAGTTATTTCCCAATATTTTGTAAAAGGGATCATCTTTTTGCATAGCCGACCTCATTCCTTATATACCGATGTTTCATAATGCTACAATGTCTACTTACTTTGGAGAAGTATTATTAAGTCTCTCCACATATTTGCCACAAATAAAAACACATCTGGCACTTATAAATGTGTTCTCGCTGGGTGTTCTCCCTTATTTCCTTCTTTAGTTTGTTCGTATTTTTTTGAATTCTGCTCTTGTTAATTCTCTATGACTGTTTGTCTCAGGAAAAATTAAATTATAGAAAGAGGATGCAGCAAGTTAGGCAAAAGAAACAGTAAGTAATGAGCATCACATCATAAAAATAAAATTTAAGCTGTTAATAAAAATGTTCTCTTGTCCACAGAGCTGTGTCAAGAGCAATTTGGATCTTTCAGCATGACAAAACAGGACGTCCAGGACAAAGAAATGCATACATTCAGCAATTATCTCCTGCCTATCTACACAAACGAAATGGGTGAGGTCTTAATGACTCAGTTGCTGTGAGTGGCAGATGAGAAATTAGCACATCCACAGATTAATATCAGAAATGGTCAACTCAACTGGGTCATGATAAGCTTAAAGTATTGGCAACGGTCACAGCCGAATGCCTTTTTGAAGCAGATACACAGACATACAGGTCTGAAATTGCATAATACAGAGCATTTAAGGATATCCTCATAGGAAGGTGATTGTTTGAATATTTGAGCTTGCTGCCCAAACAAAAACAACACCACTTTTATCAGGTTCTACAGCCACACAGTCAAATAGTCTATCAACGGTTCTGGTTGATAACAATCACAGGTCTCCCTAGCGGACTCCAGAAGGTATAGCATATTCCCTCAAATTACCTAACGCTTCAAGGCTGTCACTGCTAATGGTTTTGAGTTTACTTATCCTGAGAAACTGCTTCTTCGTCAGTAAAATGGATGTATGGACATTGGCCATCAAATCAACTCTCAGAAATGATTTGTGAGCCAGAAGGGATTCTTACTGAATTCCCTGAGTTTCCAGATATAAAAAAAATATTTAAATAGCACATGGGCTGAGCTTCTCCATAGATTTTTGGCAAAGAAATAAGCTTCTGTGATGATGACAATAAACCTTTTCCTTCAGTCTCACAAAAGGACAAAAACATTGACTTATCCAATTATCTTATTTAATCCTCACCAGCCTATAAGAAAAGGTATTATCACAATTGTGCAAATATAATTCAGACTCAGAGACATCATAACTTGTTCAAGGTCACACAGCTCATAAATGGCAGTCAGAATTCAATCCCAGATTTAATTGACTGTACCTTATGCTTTTTTCCCAAAAGGACAAAGTTTCCTCTTCCTAGACTCCACTCAAAATGCATGTTTCTTTGAACTGTGCCATCTCCCCATACTCCTGTCACAAATTACAAGTAAGGTACCTCCATCAGTAGAATATGCGAGGCTACCTATTAGTTTGTTAGGTTATTAGCACAATTCCTAGCCTATCTCAGCATATGCACTTATCCATTTTTCCAGTCATGTATCTATTGCTTGTGCTTAAATATCTTATTAGAGTATAAGAGGTACAAAGACGGGCACCAAAACTAAACTTCAGATTGCACCGATCCTTCAAGAAGCATGGCAGTAACATGAAATGACTGGGACAATGGCCCCCGCCTTGGGGTTAGCTCTGCCTAGGACACAACATTAAATACATTCCATTCTGTTGTATGAGGTTCACTCAAACCAGCTCCAAACAAAGGAAAAGACTTGGCATTTGCAGAGAGAGTTCACAAGAAGCCGAGCAGGCTGAGCAAGTGCCCCTCTCTCTACGTGCTGCCTCCTTTTCCAGAGGATATGCTCGCATTTTGCATACAGATGGTAATGACTGCCCCAAGCATCTACACTAATAAAAGAGAAACATGGTAATTGGCGTACGACCGCTATCCTTCCCATTGGCTAATCAGGGCGATATGCAAATTAACTGTCAGCCAAGATGGCAGCCGGCAGCCAGGCAGCTTGAAACTAACATGAGGCTTGCTTGCCTCAGTGAGGGAGGATTGTTGGAGGAAACCAACGTTCCCCGCCTGCGGCTGCAGGCCTCTGAGCAGGCAGTTTAAGAAACATTGTAACAAATACTGCGGACTTCAGCCAGTAGATTCGCAACATTGTAAGCAAAGGCCAGAAACCTACTTTCAGCCGGAGGCCTAAGAGCTGGAGCCAAGCCTCAAGGTAAAGCTGGCCCAGAATAAAAAGAAAAAAAGGAGCGGTTGGGAACTTCAGTCACTCCCAGCCTGAAAACAGCCCTCAGCCCCTCACCCAGACTGGCCAGGCACCCCAGTGGGGACCCCCACCCTGATCCAGGACACCCTTCAGGGCAAACCAGCCAGCCCCACCCATGCACCAGGCCTCTACCCTATATAGTAAAAGGGTAATATGCTTCCCGGCACCGGGATCAGCGTGACAGGGGGCAGCGCCCAAACCCCCTGATCGCCCTGCTTCTCTGTGTGTGACAGGGGGTGGGGCCCCAACCCCCTGAGCAGCCCTGCTCTGTGCCTGATAAGGGGGAGCTCCCCAACCCCCCACCCCCACACACACACAGGCCCTGCTCTGTGTGTGACGGGGTAGAGCCATAACCTCCCCATTGGCCCTGCCCTGAGTGTGAGAGTGGCGGCACCCCAACCCCCTGATCGGCCCTGCTCTGTGGGTGATAGAGGGCGGTGCCCCAACCCCCTGATGGGCCCTGCTCTGTGTGTGACAGGGGGCAGTGCCCCAACCCCGATTGGCCCTGCTCTGTGCGTGACGGGGTGGCACCGCAACCTCCCCATCGACCCTGCCTTGAGTGTGACAGGGGGCAGTGCCCCAACCCCCCAATTGGCCCTACCCTGAGCGTGACTGAGGGTGGCATCACAACCTCCCAATCTTCCCTGCTCTGTGCATGATGGGGCAGCGCCCCAACTCCCCAATCGGCCCTGCTCTGAGCCCGACCAGGGGCTGCACCTAGGGATTGTGCCTGCCCTCTGCCAGCCGGGAGCAGGCCTAAGCTAGCAGGTCGTTATCTCCCGAGGGGTCCCAGACTGCAAGAGGGCACAGGCCGGGCTGAGGGACTCCCCCTTCCCCCCCGAGTGCACAAATTTTTGTGCACCGGGCCTCTAGTCTATATATATAAAAGGGTAATATGCAGAGTGTCCCCTTGGGAGTTCGACTGGGAGATGGGGAGTTCAATCGCTCACTACGATGTGCGCACTGACCACCAGAGGGCAGCACAGAAAATGGCGGGCGACCAGTGATGGTGGCGGCGGGGTGCTGAGGGAGCAAGTGAAGGAGGAGGTGGGGAGGCAAGGAGGTGGGGGGAACCACACAGTGGCAGTGAGGGAAGGAGGAGGCAGGGAACCTAATCAGCCCTGATCCAGGGACCCTACCTGTGCACAAATTTTGTGCACCGGGTCTCTAGTATCTCTAGTATCCCTATCTAGAACCCTATAGAACAGTGGTTCTCAACCTTGGCTGCACTTTAGAATCACCTGGGAATCATTTTAAAATCCTGATTTCTGGGCCTCATCCTCCAGAAATTCTGTTTCTTTGTTATGGGGTGGGGCCACAACATTAGTAACAAAGAAACAGAATTTCCGGAGGATGAGGCCCAGAGATCAGGATTTTAAAAAGATTCCCAGGTGATTCTAATGTGCAGCCAAGGTTGAGAACCACTGCTATAAAACCTTTTACCTCTAGCACCACCCCACTGCAACTTCTCTTTCTATCTCTCAGTTTAAATGATTGACCAGCTCATTTTTGAGCCCGGACACATAACCCCAGGTTACTGACTGGTGTATTACGCATGGGGCTGGGTTACAGGTCCATCCCTTGTCTTATGGGCTCCAGGGGGAGAGGGCGCATGTCTTCTGTTCCACCACCATTCTCTTTCTTCCTAAAAAAAGATGTGAGATGGGCAGACACCATGAACTCTGTTTAATGCACACATGTTCAAGTTCAGGCCTCCTCTTCGTGAGAAGGGCCACCTCCCCATCTCTTTTCCAAAGAGATAAAGATAGATGAGATCCTCTCAGTGAATTTCAGCCATTCTCAGTGAGAATGTGTATGGAGGAAATGGTGTCACTTCATGAAAAAATATATTAAAGTCATAGAACCCAAATATTAAAGTTACAAATTAAAGAGGTTTAGGAAGGAAATGACTGATACGCGACATCAGTTTTCAGCCTTGTTCTAACAAAAGAAATGTCTGGTTATACCCAGCAGTTCTCAACCCTTTGGTGGTCGAATGACCCTTTCACAGGGGTCGCCCAAGACCATCCTGCATATCAGATATTTACATTACAATTCATAACAGTAGCAACATTACAGTTATGAAGTAGCAACGAAAATAATTTTATGGTTGGGTCACAACATGAGGAATTGTATTTAAAGGGCCAGAAGGTTGAGAGCCACTGCGTTATACCTATACAGAACCACTCAACTGAGCACTGGGAAGGCGGTTTGAGTTGTTTGGTTGCTTTAGGCTGAGACTTGAGAAATGGTTCTGATTCCCACAGGTTGAATTTAGTTGGGAAAACGACAGAGGAAACTAGCTGCAATCCTAGGATTTGGGGTTATTTTAGCAACTAAATTTGATGAGCAATGCGATCATCTGTTAGTATCGGGGGACTTTTTAAAGAATCTGAATTGGTGCCCCCGCCCCCTAATACTTCACCCATTAATACTCTATCAATACAACAGTGGAGTGAAGGGGACTTAAAATACATTATTATAACCTAAAGTGCACATGTCTCACATCCTTTTCAATATTCACTGTGCAGTTCTATTACTGATTGTCTCTGACAGCAGGTGTAGTACAACTTTATGGGCAGTATTTTCATTTTATGAAGCTCTCCATCTGAAATATTAGAGAGTGGGGATTAGTGATTTCATAGACACAAGTTCTATCATTCGTAAATCTCTTATCTTAAAATTGAAAGCATTATCTTTAAATGCATTCTACAAATCTTTCATGGGAATAGAAGGTCGTTTATGAACTATATCTGAGATAACTGGAAGAAGTATACTTTATGAAATTTTTGGACCATTAACTCTAGATTTTGATTTTTCTTCATTTAAAAAAATGATGCCTTTGAATGTTTTGAGAGTGTGATGAGAAAATCAGCTACAGTGATTTTTCTCTTTGTGGTCACTGAGGTAGGTCACCAAGGTGATTGAAGTCTCCCAGCAGACTTTTAAATATTTGAAGCCGAAAATATTTAAGAGTATATCAAATGAGTAGTACTTTAATTTTTATTTATATTCTATTTTTGGTGTGGTTGTGATTATAACCTCACCAAGACGGGTGATCAGTAATGAATGTGTCCTGTTGGCAGATCCCTCCAGGGCTCTGATTCAATCTTTTGAGTTATGGGATGAGGACAAAATGAACTATTTTTCAAGCTTGTAAATATGTGACAAATGACAGTGCAAGAACTATTGATTCCAATCACAGTGATACTATGTTTCATAGTCAACACTGACTCTGGCTTTACAAATTACTTGCAAGTTGAACAGTAAACCCATGCACAACACGCTTCAACCTGGATCAATCATCAAGAATATTTGTGTCAGTATTCGCCTCCAATTTGAATACATTCCCCAGATGAAATGGAGTTTTTTCTATTTTTTGCATTAAAAAGGTGTTGCTGGATTTCTCCCCAATCTTAATAAAGAAAGAGGGAAGCAGAACCCTTATAAAATTGCTGGTGACTGTAGACACATTTATTAAATAGTCATAATCCAAATATAATTGAGAAATGCCTCTCAAGGAAATGAATTAAACTCCTCATTGTATTGCCTAGTTCAGCACTTGCATCTTATTCAAACATATGTATGTGTGTATGTAAATATATGTGTGTTTGAATATATATATATATATATATATATATATATATATATATATAGAGAGAGAGAGAGAGAGAGAGAGAGAGAGAGAGATAGGGGAGGGAGAGAGAGAGAGCTTTTTCAATAGATTAGAATTTGAGACACTGCAGTAGCCATTGTGTTCCTGTTTGGGGAAACTGGGTCTGGTCATTTTTGAAAAAAACCCTAACATGACCGGTATTTGTATATATAGACAGACCCTCCTCACTTAGATCATGAGCACTCCTGTATGTAAAGAAAACTTTTCCTAAAGGACCAGTACAGGAACCCAATAAAATATACTTTGGGGGGCAGAAGTCAATTTTGCAGTAATTGTGAGAAGGTGGCATCGGCCCTCCCCACCCCCATCCCATTGTGAGCTCCATTTTAAACTTGCCCTCAGGTTGTCGCGGTATATTTTATGCAGGACTGACCTTCGGAGAGGCTCTGCATGCTGATGTATTATTGACCTTCTTCCCCACTGCTTACTCAAACAGGCCATCTGGGTACCAGGACGGTGCAGGGAATATGTCCAACTTTCCAGATCAAGATAAAAATAAATAAAAACCAGGGTTGGGTGGGGTGGGGAGGGAAGGCTCTTAGCTTGTACTGTGGATTTGTTTATTCAGACATAATTGGCGTGGATCTGGCCCAGGCACAGTTTCATTCTTTGTGGAACTCGCTGGCCTCCTGGCCCCTCCCCGCATTGTTCATCTCCATCAACTGTGAGGAGCCACTAAGCCAGAAAGGAGGGCAGGGATGAGGCAGGGCCACCCCAGCCCCTCATTACATCATACTTCTGGGGAGGCTGGAATTAGCCAGGGTGTGTGGATGGCCACTGAGCCTTGTCAGACTGCATCTCGGCCCAGTGGGCTTGGGGAGGCCCGCTTCTCCCTCCCACCCTCCACTCTGCCCCAGGTGGGTGCTGGGGATCTGGAGCCTGGGGAGCCTGGTTACCCTTGTTAGGAGCTTGGCCGGCAGCCCTCAGCTCTCCCCAGTGGGGGCACAAAGAACCCAGCCTTGCCAAGACAGGCCAGTCACAGTCACAGCTTCCCCAGTGAAGTTTTCCAGGCTGGAACCCATGTTTAGCAGCTTTGCTTGGCTGATCAATGGCTTCCTTCCAATGGTGATATTGACTTCGGAAACCAGCTCAGAATGTCAGATTCAGTTCACACCGATCCGCTCTCCAGGACCCGAAGAGAATTGTGAGTTCTCCACAGCACAGAACGCTACCAATGGCAAGGGGCTTGGCTTCACCGCTCTTCATCATCAAAAGCTGCGTGTACTCTCATTTTCTGGTGGTTAGTGCTACTTATTTACAATTTAGATTAGGAGGATAAAGGTATTTTAAAGGAGGATACATCCATTTTAAGTATTTTATATTAAAATCGTGTTTTGGACAAAATATTCAGCAATATGTTTTGAGTAGCATGGAAATGCAGTAGGTGTCAGCCCAAAAGAAGCCACCTCTGCCCTGGGCGTTCTCTCCCCTGCTCCCACCCACTCCCTCTCCCTCCTCTGCTCTTCCCCTTTGTAGAGACCATTATAATATTTTTTACAATAGAATTTGTCCTTCACCTGTGTCTTGTTTTCTGAGAGCAAGAAGGGCTAGGGCCATGCTTAATTACCTGTGCCATGTCAGCCCTGTGCCTGGTACAAAGGATGAATTCAATAACTATTTGCCAGATGAATGACTAACCATAGTTAGTCTCTATTTAGAATTCAGAAACGTACCTGGCACTTTAGTTAAGCCTCACAATCACAGGAGGTAGGTATTCCTGTCATCCCCATTGCACATATTAGAAAATCGAGGCCTAGAGAGCTTAAGTAGTAACGAGAAAGGTGTGAGACAGGATTTGTACTCAGACAATCTGACCACAGAGCCTGAGTCTAGCTACACCACACAATGATGGTGGATGGATGCTCATCCCTCCCAGAGGCCTTCTTTGGCAGGGTAGCTTTTAAGACCTAGGGTCCCTCATCTTTTCCTCTGTCTTCTCTTTCTTTTGCTTTTCTAGCATCGAGTTGTCCTGAGTAATAGTGACGGCCTCTTTTCCTATGGGCACTGGCTTTAAGAGGCTTATGACCAGCATGAGGTGAAAGGAAGGGTGCTGTTCCCACCTGTGGTTGGTCAGCCTCGAGGAAATTAAACTCACAGCCATTGAGCGCCTCATTGATGGAACAGAGCATGTATGCGGCAGGGTTCTGGGTGGAAATCGGTCATCACCACCTAGATGTATGATCTCTCCAAACCTGGCTAGTGAGCAGAACTCCCTGGGGAGCTTCTTACCATCCAGAGTCAATAAATCAGATTTTTCAGTGATATAGCCCAGAAATCTGTGCTTTAAAAAATAATGAAAAACAAAAGCAAGACATGCTAATGATCAACCAGTTTAAGAACAACTGGAATGGATTCCACATCCATTCGGGAGACTCATCCAGAACAGGAGTAAATGTGCTCAGAGTGATAATAGATGCCTGATGGCACTTCCTGAACATATTCATTCATTCAACAGCATCAGGGAACACATGTTTACTGAGCACCTACTATGTGCTAGCACAGTACAGCCCTTACTCAAAGTACTTAAGGTAGACTACCTGTGACACTCCATATCCTAGGACTCTTGAATTGTGTCTCCTTTCATGTTAGAATGTGAAGACAATGAACCCATCCAGTTTAGAAAAAAGAAAATGTCAAACCAATTTCTTGGCAAAATCAAATAGCTCTTATGTCAATTATATGACAAACAAGTAATGTCTTTACTAAGTAATATTCAAAGAGGAAATAGAAATACTGTATCCTCTCAATGTGATTTAATAATAATAATCACCATTTATTAAACACCTACTTTGTGCTAGAGATTATTAGGCATATTCCAAAGATTAGGCATTTAATCTTCAGAATAATGTGGGGTCAGCCTGTCTTCAAAGCTCTTTGCAGTGTTGTTCTTCCTCTAGTCACAACATGTGGGCTTTAGTTTTACATGTTCCTCCTGATTCCAGATCCACCACTTAGTTGTCTTTTGATCTTGGCCAAGTCACCTAATTTTTTTGGAACCAGTTTTATCACCGTAAAAGTGGGAATTATACAACCTACTTTGCAGAGTTGTTACAAAATGAAACAATGTTTCTGAGGTGTCAAATAGCACTTGGTGCACACATGGGGTGCTCAGTCAACCTCAGTTCTTCCTTGTGCCTAACGCCTCTCTCTGGTCAGCTGGTGCCCACCCTGCAACTTCAATCAACCCAAATGGGAAGTAGAACTCAACTTCTCAGAGGTGACAGCTACACAGGCCACACATTTATACACACAGCAGGTGGGGGTTCTTGCCTCAGGTGACAGTGATACATACCAAATAAGGGGTGTTGGGGTAAAAACAAAGACACTGTGAACTTATGGCATGAAAGGTTCAGAGTAATAGTGAGGCTTGAAGACACAGTGGTTTCAGATACATAAAGAAGTCGGAGACAATACATTCTAGGTAAGGAAAGCATGTAATTCAAGGTATGCCTGGAGGTGAAGAAGCCCCGTATGCTCAGGGATCAGTGAGATGCCAGGGTGCAGAGCGTAGCATTTGTGCAGAGGTATAAGGAAACCGTAGGACCTGACAGGTCAGTGAACCAAATTATCAGTGGTCTAGCATGCTCATGCAAGTAAATGGGCGATAGGGAGCCACAGTTATTTGAGTGGTCAAAGAATATGGTAAAAGCTGTGTGTTGGAGAATATTATCTAGAAGTCACACACCAGACGGGATTGAGTGGGGGAAGCAGTGGTCAGTTTCAGGTAGTGGGTGTACCCATATTTAAAAGATCCTCTGCCAGATTCCTTCAGGCCTGACTTAACAATTTACTTCCAAGCCACCACTGAGGGGTCTGCATCCATCTACTCCCCACCGTTCATTCAAGCTGAACACGAGAAAGACCTCTGTCCTTCTCAAGGTTTCAGGACCATCTTCTACTCTTTCCCAATGAACTACATCCACATCTATCCAATTGTCATTTATACTGACAATGTCACTGATTCATTTAATTTTAATCATGTGCTTGGCAGCAGGCTTTGAACAGCTGTCATCTGCATGCTGCTGTCTGCATCCACACCGCCAAACCCCTCGTTCTGACCTGGGTTATTTCTCATCTGGCTGACTTCCTCCTCTTCTCTTCAGGCCTCTATTTGTCAGATATTCCTAACATCCCAGCTAATGTATAAAGCACACCAACTTAGAGTCATCTAGTCCAATGCTCTCAGTTTATTAAAATGGAAGCCGAGGCTCAGAGATGAAGCCACACAGGGTGGTAGATGAACTTTAAACCCAGGTCTTCTGATGCCTGTGGATGCTCTCACTGTACTATGCTGTCACCCTGTGTGATTGCAGGGTTTGATAACTCTATGAGCCAACAAAGCACAAAACCAGGACTGGAAGAGCTAGAAATGCAGAGTCTCAACATAAGAAACTAAAATATTTTATAATATATATAACATACTAGGAAGATACTCACGGACCTCCTTCCATTAGCGCCTAGGGTTATAGTCCACAGAATCTCCTGGACAGATTAGAGCAGAGGATGGGAAACTGCCACTTATGGGCCAACCAGCCAGCTGGCTGTTTTTGTAAATAAAGTTTTATTTGAACACATATTGCCTATGGCCACTCTTGAGCTACAATGGCAGAATTGAAGAGCGGTGACAGAGACTCTAGGAGCCACAAATTCTAATATTTACTATCAAGTCTTTTACAGGAAACATTTGCTGAGCACTGGATTCGAGAATTTTAGTTTTAGGCAAAGCTAAACTGAATTCCACATCTTGGGTGAAAGTTTTCTGGGGAAGCTGTCCAACATGGTATCTGGCTGGTCAGGAATATGTGGTCACAGCTAGTTGTGGTTCTTACCTCCACGCTCTTGGTCCCCATTTTTGAGCTCCTTAAATGCCAAGTTTTTTCTACCTCTGCAGCAGATGCCAGTAGATACAATTCCACCCGCCTGTGCCCATCACTGCCTGGTGGGCTCCAATAGGCCTCCCTGCCTCCAATCTAAAGTTTCCACGCTGCATCCGAGTGCTTTCAGTGCCCCACTGTGAGCTAACTCTCCAAGACACGCCCAGACAGGCCCTGTTCCTGTGAAGGCTGCTCCCCTCCAGCTGCACATCAGAATCTCGGATGCTTTCTAAAAGCACAAATGTCCAGATCTCACCTCCAAAGTAGTAAGTCTGGAAAATACATATTCCTTTGATGTCCCCTCTTTAGTGAGGGCTTCTCTGTTGATCCTATTTACAAGAGAATTCCCTATTCAATCCTATTACCCTGTTTTATTTTCTTAACTAGAGGCCTAGTACACAAAATTCGTGTACTGGTAGGGTCCCTGCTGGCCGGGGCCTCCCTCCCTTCCCCTGGCAGGCCCCACCCCCTGGTCAAACTGCCGGACAACTTGGGGTTGAGGGGACAATTTGCATACTATGCTTTTATTATACAGATAGCATTTCTCAAGATCCAACATATTAGAATTTGTTTATTTCTTTATTATCTATCTTGGCACCAAATAATACAAGCTTTGTGAGAGTATGGACTATATTCTGAGCACCAAGAACAGCATCTCACCCACAGTAGTGGCTCCAAACCTATTGTCCAATCCCTTTGGTCTTCCCTGATCTGGCAACAGCACCCTCCTGAGCTTACCTGTTCCGGTGCCCAGGTTCCCCTTACCACCCATTTAAATTGGTCCTAGTGCACCATGGCACATGGGTACTGCCATGCACCTCACCCTTATACCAGTTGCCTCCTCTGCCTGGAATGTCTTCCTCCTTCTGGATTGGTCTGGTGAGCTCATGATTGCTCTTTCACAAGCCACTTCAAAGACACCTCCTCTTCCCTGACATAGATAAGCAGAGGTGATCCCCTCACCTTTGAGTTCTACTACGGAGCATCCCATTGTTGGGTTATTTAATGCATGAGGAACATGGTCATTTATTTGTATTCCAGGCCTAATACTGTACTTGGAAATGCCAGACCACAAGTAAATGTTTTTTGAATAAATTATTAAATGGAAAGAATAAGGAGGAAAGGAAGCAAGGGATAAAGAAGAGGGAGGGAAGAAGGGAGGAAAGGGGAGAGAGAGAGAGAGAGAGAGAGAGAGAGAGAGAGAGAGAGAGAGAAAGAGAATGAAAAACCAATTTCTCCAGGCGTGTGAGGCCTGGGCTATGGTTCAGGTTGCATTGCTAACCCAGCCAGCTCTGTATTGAAGCTGTGAGGGTAGCCCCAGAGCATGATCTATTCTGTGATGCCCTCTGAAGACTCTACTGTTTGCTTCTACAAAGCAGTCTTGAAGATGCTGCCAAGAAAACAACAGCTGGGTCTTCCTAACCAGACAGACTTTGGGGTGATGTTTTAAAGCCCCTTTCCTTGGCCACCTTCTGGTCATACACTGGTTAGGGTGGTGAAGGAGAGCAGCAGAGAAAACTGCTCGTGGGGGCCAAATGGCCTCAAAAGAAACTGGCTTCAAGTGTTTTTACAAACCTCTGATTTTCTCCAGGGTGGGTCCCAGGTTGTCATCTGTGGCATTGAATGTTTCAAATGAATGGTTTACAATGCCCTTCAAATATGCTTAAGTGAGTGGCTAACACAGGAATATTCTCCTCAGGTGGGGAAGCAATGGAAATTGTGTTTATTTTTCCATAACAAAGCATTACCCCCTCCAGCAAAACTATATTTTCACTCAAATCAGGGATGCACACAGAGCAAAGTGAGACTTCTGTAGAGGAACTTGCTTGTATTCTGAAAGGCATTTTGCATATGGCTATTTCTGATGATATGCCTTTAAAAATAAAGCTCTCTTATGGGTGTGTTTCAGTAGTTAAAAGGGTGACATTTCTCCATATTAATGAAATAGAGTTAAGTTCCAATCAGATGAGCCTGACATAAATACTCAATTCTAAATGATAGAGTTTTTACACTTTCATTGAGGATAAAAAATCACTTCCCGATTAAGTAAGAAATTTTAGCTGCTTCTTAGAAGAACAGTTGGGAGGAAAGGAACATAAAATAAAGATGTATTGCAGAGGAGAGCAAAGCTATGCAAGGTTCACATTTTTCTTTAGTGCATATGACAGGGCTCCAGTGGGAAGCCCTCTGGGAAGTTAATTTACAACGGGGGAAACTAAGTTAATTGAACTTGCCCTGAGTCATTCTGCAAATTTGTGGTGGGAATGGGATTTGAACCCAGAGCCACTGAGTTATGACTCGGTTTCTCCTCTCAGAAGCGACCACATTATTGCAAAACTTGACATCAGCAAACCTGGCTGCTAACGTTGAATTCCACCACTGATTCTCCTGGGCCACAGCCCGCGGCAGCCCGGGGGCCATTAGGTTGTGCTACTAAGGGATCAGCAGTCATTCTCCTCTCAGAATGTACAGACACTACAGCCACTTATCTTTATAGTTTATTGTTTTAATGCTATGCTTTTTTTTCTTTTAGTTTAAAGGGGGAAACGTGCTCTATCAAGCATACCTAGATTTTTCTAAAGTAGGCCCACTAAATTTAGGATTTGTGGCAAGTCCACCCAAATTGAAGCTGAATTTTGTGCTGTTTCGAAGAAAATATGAACCAAGTAAATTAATAGCACAAGTAAAGGACATAATTAACTGAAATGGAATCATGTATTTTTAAGGATGTTGGCAGGGGATGGTTTGCAGTGAATACCTAAATGACAATAATAACAGCCCTATGCTAAGTGTCTGCTCCCAGCCCGGGAATCAGATACCATGACAGATTGTCTACTGTGGTCTTCACAGCAAGCCTATGAGATGATCCTGTTGTCTGGCTAAGAAAACTAAGAAAGAGATCATTTGACTTATTCAAGGTATCAATGCAGGAAAGAGGATTCAGACCCAGTTCTAACTGGCTTCAAAGCCTGTGTTCACACCCTCAGGTTAGATTGCAATAATTCCTGGTCCTCTGGGGGTCCTGGGTCTTATATGAATGTTATAAAAGGTGAGAAACAGACCACATTAAGAATGCTGCTTATGGCTTCAAAGAGGATTTTCAACTCAAGCATGCCTGTCCTACTGCCTATCTATAAATCTCTTCTTTTCTTTTCAGAAAAACGGGTCATCCATTGGAAGCCATTTTGTGAGCCATATATTTTTTTTAAATAACTATACTAGAAAGCAACACAATGTTTTGACTTACAAATAGGTTAATTCTGATTTTTTACTCATTCTTCCTTAGTTGGTATCAGTGACATTTTGTTGAATATAGATGGAGTTGAGCATATCCTTAATATTAATTGATAATTCACACAATAATGGGCAATCTCTTGGTTGTTCCATGAATGTTCTAATGCAAAGCTGGCAATGGGCCTGGTGGTTGGGGACAGTGACATGTTGGAGTCCAGACAGAGGCTGCACGCTGGAGGCTGAAGGCAGTGCCATGCGGAGCCTAGTCGGAGCCCGAAGAAAAGGAAAAGTCAATAATACCCTGTCTTTGTTTAAGATTTTGATATTTTCTTTATCATGATATTTTGCTTTAATTTTGATTGTTAAAATACTGTGTTAAGATATTATTTAACTTGGTTATTTTTGAGTTTGTGGGCATTCCCTTAAACTTAGCACCTGCCTCACTTATCTCACCCCTAGTCCAGCCCTTGATGAGAGGCTGGATATGGCTAGCAGAGTGTTTCTTAAGTGGGACATTTCCCATAAAAATCAGCGTTTCCAGCATTCCTTGTAAACGTAAATATCTGGCAACATTGGACTTGCATTTGCACATGGCAAAAGTGGCATCATCCAGGTGGCATCTGCCTCCATTGAGGGGTATCGCTGTCCTGTTCTCCACAGCCCCCCTCCAATTTCTGGCCAGTTCGTTACTGCCTGGCCCCCATAATATCTGAGTTGAGCCTTCTGAGGCTAGACCAAATGTAGACATGTTATCCTTGAACCTTCAGGAAATTTGTTCTGCCATTGCCCATAACGTTCCTTCAGGTTTACCGATGTGTCGCCCTTGACAAAGAATCACAGGATAAGATCACTGCCAGCAAAAGCGGGGGGGGGGGAAAAAACTCCATTGACCAGCATTGCAGCATCATAGATCACAGTGCTGAGCGTGCACTTCATGTTTCCCATGCAGAGCAAGCTTCTTTTTCCACATCAAGGCCTTAACAAATATTGTGTATCATCACTAAGATTTTTTGAGCACTTACAATACACCTAACTCTGCAACCTTATTATCCATCACAAGGATCACATGATATATGTTAATATCTCCATTTTACAGATACAAAAACTGAGTTACTAAGAGGTTAAGAAAATTGCTCAAGGATACCTAGTTGGTAAATAGAAGAACCTGAACTCAGACCCAGATGGATGACACCTAAAATACTACACTCTGTACCACTCAGTACCCCTGCCTCTCTGTGGCCTGCTGTTCTCTTTAATAACAGACACTTGCTTGCTAAATTTGCTAATTCCCCCTTGCTAGCAATGACTAGCATGTCACAAGCTCATGGAATCTGATACAAGTGCATATAACAGCTGCCTATGGTATTAAATTGACTGTAAGAGCCTATCTTCCTTGTTTTTGTGCCTGTTTTCATACCAGATTAATTTTTCAAAGGTTAATCACATGACACTTATTTTAATTATGCCTCTCTAGTCACGACAAATGACAGCGTTTGACTTCTTGTTGCCTTCCTTTGTATTGTGTGACCAATGAGATTATTAATAAATGCCTTTTTATTATGTAGTCATGCTGTCGATGCCCACAGGGCATGGGCTGGCCTCATGTATTTTATTCTGGGTGCAGTGTCAGCAGGGCCTTGTGGATTTGCTAATGAGCTAAATCCCGTTAGTCCACATGCCCCGGACTGCCAGAGATCTTTTAAATACATCATTGCTCTCTGAGACTCAGCTGGGTTCAGTGTGAGAGAGATTAACTTCTCATTCCAATTAGTGGAGAGTCATCCTGTTGGAGAGAGAGCTGCTCATGTAGCCCTGAACCCAGGACCCTCTGACTGATGACCAGTGACCAGTCAATACAGATGTGGACTTAGAAAAGGATGGCATCAAAAATAATTCTATTTATCATTATTATTATTATTATTATTATTATTATTATTTGTTTTGTGTGTTCCCTTAATAGGGTGGGCCCTTAGGAGATGGAGAAGCTAATATACTGACTTCCATCTAGTATGATGGAAAGCTAAAAAGAAAGGGAGTGGGCCATTTAAAATAAACTTAAAATTGGGTATATATCCTTGTCCAAATTCCTCCACCACTGAGCACTGGGTATAAATGCTATTTTCAATCCTATGTTTTATTTTTTTCCAGATAATAATGATACTAGATAAGCATCATTGGCACTCCCAGGCACTCTTCTGCTTGCGCTATGTGCATTAATTTAGCCCTCACCACCGCCTCTGGACAGAGGTACAATCACCCCCCAAGGCTGTGCTGCTCCAAACAAAGCCTGTGAGACGCCTCCGCTCACCGTGCATTTCTGCCTCTTCGCCCATCTTGTTCTTCCTGAGACGAAGCAACATTTCAGGCTGTGCATATTGCTAGACTGTGTTTTTCTTCAGAGAATACATGAGCAGGTGTTTATTTTTTTGTTTTGTTTTAAGTGAAATATTTTGGGGAATGAAAGTCAAGCCCAAATCAAGCCTCTACAAAGATACTGCAGATGTATGAAAAATAGGAAATTGCTACAGACACAGAGTAGCAAGAAAAAAATTTGCTTTTTCTCAAGTAAAGTTTCTTCAAGTAAAGGTTTGAAAAATGAAATTCAGCCTGGAAATGAACATCTTTCATTTAAGATTAAAAATTATTCAGAAAAATAAAATCTTAAACATGCTCAATAGTAAAAGAAACAAATGCTGCTTAAATTAAAATGATCTCACCGTTGTTCTATAGGCAGACCAGCACACTGGCTTATGTGAAGAGAACTCCAGAGATATTCCTGAATAGGCATGAATGTGCACACCCTAACCACAGTCCATCTAAAAATCAATGAGGTTTATATATATTACAAAACAACAACAACAACACTTGTTTTACAAGAGAATGTATTCTCTGTAAGCCAGATAAATCCAAAGAGTTATATTTGGGGAGTCTGAGTAATGTCCCACACTTAAAGATCAAATATCATAATCCTTGCTTGTTTTAACAGAAGGCAAAGGTAAAAAAGAATTCTTAATGTATAAATGCTTTCTGAAGCTAAAATTGTACACACACACACACACACACACGTAACAATGGCTTTAAAATGGCCTTCTTACTTAGAAGCAGCCAAAGGCAAGACTTGCTAGGGGAAAGGGTTTGAATGACCATGTACAATGTCCATAAATGTGTTTTGTCAAGAGTGTAATTGCTTCCTTATCCTTAATGTCTACCAGGGAGTCGGAGTGGGAGTTGGAGTGGTCGTCACTGGATGTGCAGCAGCGCAAACAGATTTTGATGGTTGTGCATTTGCATATATGTATGTGTATGGGGAGTGTGTGTGGAGTTGGTCTGCGTGATGGTTAAAGTGAGAAGGATACAGGCACAACCAACCAACAAAATTCCTGAGGATCCAAGTCTCACTTTTTACCATCTTATAACAATAGTCAAATTTCTTATAGCAACAAATCCCGTCTGTTTCCTGTATTTCTGAAATGGGACATGCTCATCATTTGGGTCTTAAGAAGCCTCCTTTCATTCTGTTTCTTTATTAAAAGCAGCCTCCAAAGGATTCACCAAGTAAGAGGTAAAACTGTCTCCTCTCTAAGGGTTGCCTCCCCCTCCCACTGCCCAGCCCACCCATGGGCTTCCCCTTCATGCTGCCCTGGGCCCCACGGGATTGATAGCCATCTCCAAGCTGCCTTAGGCTCAGTGCCCTGTGGGCCTCTGGAAGGCCAGGGTTGCATCTTACTCATCCATGTGTTTCTGAATGTAGGACACAGATGCTGCATGGCTAGTAACATGTTGCTAATGAAGAAAAATTCCAGTTAACTCCTAAAAATGTGTTTATTGAACACAGTAAAAAGGAAAGCAGAAATGTGTATGATATCCATTAGAGTGCATAACTTTATTTTTTAGATCAGGATAAATTTGTTTCCATTTGCAGATCAAAAAATCTTGCTAAACATCATGTTCCAATTAATTAATAAAAATATAATACAGCCCTGACCGGTTTGGCTCAGTGGATAGTCAGCCTGCGGACTGAAAGGTCCCAGGTTCGACTCCGGTCAAGGGCATGTACCTTGGTTGCGGGCACAAACCCAGTAGGGAGGTGTGCGGGAGGCAGCTGATCGATGTTTCTCTCTCATTGACGTTTCTAACTCTCTATCCCCCTCCCTTCCTCTCTGTAAAAAATCAATAAAATATATATTAAAAAAATACATATATAATATAAATAATTTTCCTGAAATGTGTTCAGGAAAAACACACACAAAAAAACTAATGCCAAGAGAGGTACCTCTGATGTCATAAAAATGGAGAGTCTAGTGCAGTTGATGGAAGTTTTAAGTTTCCAGGCTGCATCCTGGAGCAATGACATTCAGCCTGGAAACTGATGATGACAACTCAGGGCCTGGCCTTGAAGGTATAGAAACTTCAGGTTAGAGCCATCATGGGAATAACAGAGCTTTGAGAACTTGTGGTTTGCTGTCCTCAAATTCATATAACACCGATTTGTGGCTGAAATTTAATAGGCTAATCTACAATACAAAATCTCTTAAGTGTTTAATATGTTCCACACATTGTGCTACCGATTGGCCAAATGTTCCTAGAAATCTTTCTTTAGCAACCTCCTACTTTTTCCTTTTGAGTTTTATTTCTCTAGCTTGAAGTTTTCCCCTGTTCAAATAACTTCCTCTGAGAGAAAAAACAAGTCAGTAGTTGCAACTTGAGTAAAGATTCCAATGAGAAAGATGCTGAATGGAGGATATTGATGAAGCTGCAAAGGCTAACAATATTTTAAGTTCCTTTGCTTTGGGCTGCAATGATGACATCAGGTCAGTGTGGTAAGCCTGGTTAGTCACCTGATAAAATGTGATTAGAAAACAGCTCAGCTCACCACAATACCACCAATGCCACTTATCAACAGGGAAATGCAAATCACAACCACAGTGAAATGTCACCTTGCACCTGTCAAGATGGTTATTATTAAAAAACAAAAACAAGACAAGTATTGACAAGGCTGTGAGAAAATCAGAGCCACCGCACACTGTTGATGGGAATGCAGAATGGTGAAGCCACTGAAAACCAGTGTGGAGGGTTCTCAAAAAATTAAAAATGGACCTACCACATGATCCAGCAATCCCACTTCTGGATATTTAACCAAAAGAATTGAAATCAGGATCTTAAAGAAATATTAGCATTTCCACATTCACTGCAGAACTATGTATAATAGCCAAGATGTAGAAAGAGCCTAAAAGTTCACTGACAGATGAGTGGATGAAAAAAATGTGGCATATACAGACAATGGAATACTATCCAGCCTTTAAAAAGAAGGACATTCTTTAATATGTGCCAGCATGGATGAACCTGGAGGACATTATGTTAAGTGAAGTAAGCCAGTCACGGAAAGACAAATACTGTATGATTCTACTCATATGAGGTGTGTAATAATAGCCAAATTCATATAATCAAAGAGTGGAATGATGGTTGCCAGGAACGGGATTAGGGGGTGTGACTGAATAAAGAAATCTGAAAACAAATTAATAATAAAGCTTTGTAGATTAAAAAATCTTTCTTTTTTTACATTTTATTGATTTTTTACAGAGAGGAAGGGAGAGAGAGTTAGAAACATTGATCAGCTGCCTCCTGCACACTCCCTACTGGAGATGTGCCCACAACCAAGGTACAAGCCCTTGACCGGAATCGAACTTGGGACCCTTGAGTCCACAGGCCGACGCTCTATCCACTGAGCCAAACCGGTTAGGGCGATAAAAATCTTTCAAAACATGGCATCTATGGAGGAGAGAATAGTAAATTGTGTCCCTGGCTGTTAAAAAGGTTATGAGACACTGCTTGACATTATCCGTCATGTGAATCTGAGAGGAAATGATGGTTCTGAGTGCATGATGTGTGTGGGGGGGAAGGAAGGAAGTGCTGGTTAAATACTAAATCGAGAGGAAATCGAGAGCTCTTCCAGCCTCCCCTCCTTTACCCTGAGAGAGGTAGGGCTGCTGATCTGGGTTGTGTTCTGCAACCTGTTGCCTGAGGTTTTAGTGGGGAGTTCTAGGGCATAGTTACTAGGAGCGGGATTTTATGGGTGTGTGAGGTCAGAATCTGGAAGAAAGTGTAAGATCAGGTCTTAAGTTTATATAGAGCGAGAGAGAGCGAGAGCGAGAGAGAGAGTGAGAGAGAGAGAACCAAGTAATGAAGTCAAACAAGGCAGATAATAAAAGAAGTTTAAGTTAATCCTTGAAATAGCAGAGGTGACAATTCTGTTAGGGAAAATGGTACCAAAACACTATAGATCCTAAAAGCAATTTTCTTCAGTTTCCTGTATGAGCAAACCCTGAAAGGCCAAGCCAGAAACCTTAACTCAAAAGAGCCCTCCTCAGTCCGGGAAAGATAAGCTCCACATCCTGGGGACCCATTTGAGCAGCGGTGGACAAACCTACCAAGATGTGAGCCTTACCTCTGAATGGACAGCATTGCTCACTGAGATTTTGCTGAAATGATTGATTCATTTTGCTTGGGTTTCCAATGGCAATAATGAAATTAAAAAGACCACCCATAAAACAGTTATCATCATCTGATTCATTTTGTGACATGTGCTTACATTTGGTGGTAGTTTGGAAAAATAGCAGTGAAGTTAATGCCTCATTACTTAGAACCTCTAAGATTAGACTTTCCAACCTAAATTAAATCACAAAAATACACTTACAGCTAATTCACATATTAGAACAATTTCTATTAATCATAATTTGTGCATTTGGAGATTTGCATACACCTTGAATACTGCTCAAACCCCTGTCTCTCTAGCCATCCAATTTTCAGCAAATCCATCACAGCTGCAAAGCTAAAGTACAGGAAATACAGCTGGAAATTGCAGCGGAAAGGGTGACCCTAACTTAAACTGGAGACATTCCCTCAGCCATTGTGAGAAGGCCAGAATGAAGTGAAGTTTTCAGCTCTAAAGGCCCAAGATATTCAACTTAATTTTTCTGCAAATGAGAATATTAATACCTCCCCATGTACCTCTCAGGCTTGTTAATGCCAAGTAAGAACTGTCATGGTCTTGCACAATGTTGGAAAGTGCTTCAACATGGACTCTGAGAACAAAATCCTTCAGCTCCTTTCTGTCTCAGTGTTGTCTGAACGAATTCTAGCTACATTTGAGAGGGCCTGGTGACCAACACACAATGGCAGAGACTTTCAGATTAGAGACACAGAAACCCAGTCATTTTTCAGATTGCACTGAAAGGAAATATGACCTCCTGCAGACATCTATCTGAATTTCTCACCTAAAGACTGGACAGGTGCAAAAGTAAGTCTATGAAATAAGGCATCATGATAACGTTATTACAGGTAATTATTATAGGTAACATTATTACAGGAGTAGCCTTTACTCAGTGCTCACTATGGATATTTATTTAATTCTTCATACAGTCTAGGAGGTTAGTGTGGATATACCCATTTTCAAAATGAAGAAACAGAGGCTCAGAGAGGTGAAGTGACTTACCTAAGGTCACACAACGAATGAAATAGATAGTGGCAGTGCTGGGGTTTACCCTGTATCTTCCTGCCTTCAGAGTCAATGCTCTCAATTGTTGTGAAATATATCTCAGAGTGTGAAGTCAGCTCTTTCCAAGATTTTCTTCTCAACTTCAGAGTGCCTCAAGCTTTTACATCTATCTCTTTTACATATACATACACATGGCTACCTGAACTGGAAGACTATGCTATGCACTGAATATTTGTATGCCCCCAAATTCACATGTTGCAACCTAATCCCCAATGTGATAGTTTTGCAGGTGGGGCCTTTCAGAGGTAATTAGGTCAGGAGGGTGGAGTCCTCATGAATGGGATTAATGCCCTTATAAAGGAGGTTCCTCACCCCTAATTCCTCCTCGGCTCTTGCATGCAGCACCGGCATGAAGTCAGTCATGTACCGCATAGGCAAATATATATCAGAGGTTTCTCTATTAATAAATTATTTAGATAGTTTCAAGAGAAGACATTTAGTTTTTCTGTGTGTGTGTGTGTATTTTAAAAAGCCCAACAGAAAATGGCTGCATTAATATAACACAAATCCCCAATCACATTTTTATCTCACTTTTAAATATGAGCAAACAAGCTAAGCTCACAGATACTTGAGAAAACACCTTAGAATGTTAAAGAAAAAAAGTTAGAAACATGATCCCTGGAAAAATAATTTTGGGGGTGAGAGGAAACTTTACAAAAAAACCTAAAGTCAATACCCTTAGAGAAATATAAGAAGACAACGCATCCATGAATTGATATAAAAACAAAAATCAATCATCAGCTTCTAGAGGTATGTTAGAATGAATATTTTGAAAAGCTTTTCTTCTGTAAAACCCTAGATATGTAAACTATATTCACTTATACATTGTTGAACTCACTAAAAAGTGAGGGAAATTCCTAAAAGGGAGTGGAAACCAGAATAAGCGAATAGATTCAGAAACCATAATGTTAAGTGAGTAGAGGTACCCCAGATGGCAAATGCCATAAAAAAAACAAAAAAAAACCTAGGTCTCAGGAATTAATGTAATAAAAGGAATGGAAATTGTATCTTATAGTTGTGCAAAGTTGCTGCTGAATCTGAAAACTCCACATAAAGCTGTTACACTAACGGTGGTGCGGACTCAATGATGATAGCTAGATAAAAATTTGCCTGGCTCAAAGTGAGCCAATAAGGAAACCTGTGTTTACCACACTTCTAGATAGAAAAGAATAGCAATGATGATAATAACATTATCTCCTTAGAATTATTAACTATAGACAAGTTCTCAAATGAGTTTGAGACTCAAATTTCTACTGTGTTTAGTCATGAATACAGCATGCCAAGAAATTAAATAAGTGGTCTCAGTTTAATAATGCCCTTGATACTTGTAAAAAGCAAACACTGTTTTTTTTCCTTGAAGAATGTATTATAAACCCAGGCTCCTTGAGATATCAATTAAGTTCAGCCAAATATGGGCTTACAATAAAAATGCCATAAACATAAGAAAGTAAGCCACAATGGCTGAGAAGCAGCAGAACCAACCAACCACAAAACTTAGGCTTTCAAGAATCTCAGATATTGGAATGCTCAGACAGACTCTAAAATAATTGTGCATAATTTTTTAAGTTGGTCCAAACAATATTTGAATGGGGAGTACAATATATAAAAATGATCAATGACTTATAAATAATCACCTTAGTTTCTAAAAATGAAAAGTAGAATATTTAGGATTTATAACTCAATGAATACCTTAACAATGAGATTAGCATGGTGCTGAAATAATTGGACAGCCAGATGCAAAAAAAAAGAGGTAATTTAAATATGACATTATGCTCTTCATAAAAGTTAACTCTTAATAGTCCATAGACCTATATATAAAACACAAAAATATAAAACTCCTAAAATATAAGATAAAAGAAAATCTAGATGACCTTGAGTTTGGATATATCTAAAGACATGACTCATGAAAAAAAATTGATAAGCTAGACTTCATTAGAATTAAAAACATATATTCTGTCTATTTCCAGAAATCTCTGTCAAGACACAGTCAAGAGAATGATAAGAAAGCCACAGACTGGACATATGAAAAACGCAAATCTGATAAAGATATACAAATACTTCTTAAAACTCAACAATGAGAAAACAACCATTTGTAAAATGTTTAAAATATATGAACAAACACCTGACCAAAGAAGATATATACATAAAAAATAAGCACAAGCTGTATAGGGTTGTAGCCTAGGATCAATAGGCTATACAATACAGCTCAGGTCGCAGAGTAGGCTATACAATCTAGTTTGTGTAAGTAAGTGCTTTTTGTGACATTCACACAACACATCCCCTAACAATGCCGTTCTCCGAATGTATACCCGTTGTTAAGCAGCACATAGTTACTACTTTCATCATTTCCAGGAAAATAAAAAGACCTTAAACACATTAACTCCTAAACTTTCTATTTCTGACATGTATGTATTTTAATTATATATTAGACATAGATAGTGTGTCCTATACTCTTCGCTGTTTCCCTATCCATTTTTCCTCTCTTTGAATTTCAGTCTGGGTATTTTCTATTGCTCTACCTTCGATTTCACTAATGTATCTCCTTCTGTGTCTAATATCCTGTTAAACCTGTCTATTTAGTCTTTCATTTCAATTATATATTTTAGTACTAGGATTTCATTTGATTGATAGATATAGATATACATATATAGACAGGTTAAAGTTCTCTGGAGAATTTCTTTATTTTGCCATTTCCTTTTTTGACTTATTAATCAAATTATTTTAAGATCATATCTGATTTCTTTAATATCTCTATCATCTGTGAGTCTAATTCTACTATCTGTTATTTTCTCTCAAGCTTGGGTCATTTGACCATGTATTCTACTATACCTGCTCTTATTTTACTGAATAGCAGACAATGTATATGAAAACATTATAAAGATAATTTGAAGCTCTTGTTAGTGTTCTTTCTCCAGAGAAGATGTTTGCTTTTAGGGAGGCGGTAAAATAACAACAGAGACCTAGTCCATGATTGGGATTGAAATTCTTTGAAATTTGATTGTACTCTTGTCTTTCTGATGGTCTATTTCTGGTCCACCCTTACCAAAGTGTATCTTTCTAAGGATTTCTAAATGGAAGGGTGAAATTATTAACTGCACTCCTCCTCCTCAGCCCACCTTTACCCTAATTTGTATCCCCAGGACCACAATACTGACAAAATTGCATCTCAGCTTCCCAGACACTGAGCTATCACTTTTTGTTCTGCTTTATTCTCAGTCCCAAACCCATTACAAATCAGCAAATTCTTCAAAGGGAACAATATCTCACTTCATGGGCTTTTCTATTCTGTGAAATATTTTTCTCCTTAAATCCTGCCAGTCTTGGAAACTCTCTTGATGTTTTTGGTATTTTGTCCAATATTTCTCATTGTTATTGATAAGAAAGCTTGTTCAAAAAATCAAATTCAACCATCAGTGTGAGTCATTAAAATATATTTTTAATAAAACTGAAATAGATCATAAATTTATTCTGATACTCCCACTCAAATTCAGACACAGTATTTTTTTTTAAATATATTTTATTGATTTTTTACAGAGAGGAAGGGAGAGGGATAGAGAGTTAGAAACATCGATGAGAGAGAAACATTGATCAGCTGCCTCTTGCACACTCCCCACTGGGGATGTGCCTGCAACCAAGGTACATGCCCTTGACCGGAATCGAACCTGGGACCCTTGATTCCACAGGCTGACGCTCTATCCACTGAGCCAAACCAGTTAGGGCCAGACACAGTATTTTTATTACCCTCATTGATCTTACATCTATATCTCCTTTCTCCTGTGAAAAAATTATAGTTCTTAATGACACTAAAAAAATTATTTATTTGGTTTATTCTACTATAGTATACAGTGTATATAAAACAGTTGTATAATAAAAGTATCAATTAAAATATGATTACTAAAACAGTTTAAGAATTTTTAAAAGATTTGTTTTCACCTAATTGTGTTTTATAATTCTGGAAACTACTTACAAGATTCTAAAGTCAAATCCTTAAAGCAAGATATATTCCAAAAATTCTATCTTCTATTTCTGTCCCATCTTATTCTGCCCCTTCCCTATTTTTGATAATTTGTCTTTCCCTTGTTTTATAAAACATAATAAAATACATGTATATTTTTATAAATCCCTATATTAAATAAATGGTAACATCATACATCCACATTTTCACATTAATTTATTATAAAGATTATTCCATTGTAGTATATAATGAGAGTCTGCATTCATTTTAACAGCAGCATACTACTCCTTTGGTAATTTTCTCAATTGATTGCTTCCAATTTTATGTAGTTATCTAAATATTTAGTATTTTTATTATTTATTATTACTATTTAAGTATTTGTTAATTATTTCTTTTCTTCCGTTTACTTACTTTGATCTACTTTTTTTTAATTTAATTTCTTAACGTTTAATTTTGGAACATATTTTAAAGGGGCCTGAGACCTCAGGCAGACTGGAATGTTAGAGTGTATCCAGTACATAAGAACTTTCCTCATCTCCTCACTATATCCTCTGTAAAATTCCAATGTATACTTTCTTTATCAAAGCTGGGAGAACTACATTTATGAAAGGAGACCCATCATCTGTGAAGAGCTTTGCGGTGCTGTTCTCTGTGAGTGAGAAATGATAGTGGGAAAGGCTGCCATCAAACTTGAATTCAGCCAGGTTGCATTTATGGGTGGCAGAGGCCAAGTGGTGACACACCATCACCAAAGTCTATGTGAACATGGTTACTCTAAAGGGCAACAGAGTCAAAGCAATAATGAAAATTGTTTGAGCTACACAGATCAGTGCTGGCTTGCTGATTATGGTGTCCCTAGAATTGAAATAGATAAGCAAACAATTGAAGCCTTACTTGATTGGTGAAAGTGGGAAAGCTCTAAGTCTGGTAAACAGGAAGCCTGATTTAAATTCCTATAACAGAGTCACAAATTCTCAGGATTGGAGCAGTTCCCAGACCCAAAGCCCCTTGAATGAGGGAGTGGCTGGATCCCCTTGAGGAAATACCCTACTCTATCAACAATTTATACTGTATATCTTCCCCTTCAGTCTTCTCCAAAGGAGCTGTGGCCATTTACCAGACTGTACATTGTGGAAGGGGATTACTGGATAATAGCTCTGAATTGAAACTAATTCCTGGAGGCTCAAAATGCCAGTCTGAGAGACACCAGCCAGAGGAGGGGATTATGGAGGTCAGATGATCAGTGGAGTTTGGGCTCAGGTTCATAGTATTGTGGATACAGAGTGATCTATAGTGGTCCGCTGTGATCCACCTGCTTTTCACTGCCAGTACACAAATGTGTGTGCATGTGTGTGTGTTAGCTAGTTTGTGTCGTCAGTTGGTGAATGCATTCACACAAAGTACATTTTTTTAAAAAGAGTATGAACTAAAGCATATAATGCATGGTTATGATATAATGGGAAACATTAAATTTAGTAAAACATTCATGATTCCAAACATCTAATGATGAATTCTGTATTAGAAATGACCTGCATTTTTCACCTCCCCACCAGACCTCATGGCAATAGGAAGCATGCTGATTGATAGGCCCTCTCTTTCAGGGAGCAAAAGAAAAGCACTAGAAATCACAGTTTCAGAGCTTCACCCATATTTCACTGTCACAAAGATACTAAAATACGCCAAGGATAGGAAATGAGATTCTAACTCTTCAATGAAATATAATGTGAAAGATGAAACTTGCCCCTCCTCTTCAATAACTGTGCAGAACTACTGTGCCCAACCATAAGAGTGATTGTCAATGGCAATTTCCAAATCTGATGCTTATTTTAAGGCACTGTTTGAAAATGTACTTTTTTTGCATCCTCAAATTTTTCGCTCTATAATAATGAGAATGCCTGTGTCTCCTCATTTGCCCACAATGGTCCTACATGATGCCTATGTCCTGACATCTCATCCACCTTGAGCACTAACACTGTCAAAAGTATCACCGTCTGGGAGATAAACTAAACAATCACTCTATATAACTCAGGGGGAGCCTTTATCCATTTGAAGTTTCATGATTTTTTTTTTTTTGAAAAAGGGAAAATAAATATGGGAGTCATTGCTATGAGACTGACAAAAGATCAAATATCTTTTCAGTCAAATAAGATAAGGTTAAAAACCTACTCTTATCCTCATGTTTCTGAGCCCATAAAATGTGACAGAGGATAAGATTCTCACCCCCGTTGTCTGTAAGAGTGATTTCTTACTGCAAAAGATATACTTCCACCTCATGGTAAATTAGACAAAAAACAAATGCAAAAGTCTGGTTTTGCTCTCACTTTTACACCAGTTTGGCAATAAATTAATCCCATGCTTGGCCTTTTGGTAAGTTATCTTCAAGTCAGAAGAGCAAGGGCTCTTAAGTGCTGCAGAGTTGCTAGGGGTCTATGTTCAAGGTCTCCTTTGCACTAATGTGTTGTAGGTCTTAAAGTGACATTACAGAGCACCCATCACTGGCAGTGTCACAAACTCTCATAGATCAACATCTGGAGCCAAAGTAGTGACGGCAGACACTGCTGGTGGGAAGGGAGTCTCCAGATTCAGTCTAAAACACTTGTTAGCACAAATGAGACAGTTCATGAGATGGGGGCCTTCAAACTGGGAGTAGTTGAAAGGTGGTCATATCAAAGTTGGCTTTGTTTTCCTTCTATAACAACGTGTCCTCCTCCCTTTCCCCTTTCCCACTTACAGTCTGTGAAATTCCTTCCCATCCGTCAAGGCTCAGACAGAATGCTACCCATTCAGGAAGCCTTCTCCCCTTTTCTCATTTATGCCCCTGTCACATTTTATGCCTCCCTCCTAGCTCTTACCCTCTATTCCTAGAATGATACTTAGCTCCATGCACAACTGCTTCTCATAACCAATAAGTATAAGCACCTGGAGAACAGGAACATGTTCTGTTGAGTCATCTCAGCTACGAGAACGGTATCTGCTGTAACCATAAACATTTCATTTGATTGAATGATGTTCACTATCTGGTGCTCTCCCTTTGAATAATGTTTTCTTTCATTCTAAGTCAGTGGTTCTCAACCTTCCTAATGCCACGACCCTTTAATACAGTTCCTCATGTTGTGGTGACCCCCAACCATAAAATTATTTTCGTTACTACTTCATAACTGTAATTTTGCTACTGTTATGAATCATAATGTAAATATCTGATATGCAGGATGTATTTTCATTGTTACAAATTGAACATAATTAAAGCATAGTGATTAATCACAAAAACAACATGTAATTATATATGTGTTTTCTGATGGTCTTAGGTGACTCCTGTGAAAGGGTCATTCAACCCCGAAAGGGGTCACGACCCACAGGTTGAGAACCGCTGTTCTAAGTGGAACCAGTGTGCTCACAACTATGGAGCAGATACCAGCCTGCTTTTGAATTATTTGGAACAATTCTTTCCAGTGTCTAGTTGAGTGCTCAAGCTAAAGGCATGTCTTAATGTGTAGAGCAGCTACTCCTAGATTTTCTTTACAGTGTGTTATAGTCTTTCAAATATGATCCACAAGACCTCAGAAGTAGAGTCATTAGAAGGTAATATCCAGTGCATTTAAACATTGCTGTTAACACAATTATGTAACCCTTGATTTAGAGAGCATATGATACATGGCAAATAGAATGATCAGGCTCTGTTGCATTCACCACCTGAAGTAACCTATTTTTTTTTTTTTTGCTTTTTTCCACTATTGGTTATTATACCACAATAAACAGTACAATGCACTATTCTTAGGTATGTAACTGAATGAACATTAACATCTGAATACACTCATGTAACTATCATTCTGATCAAGAGGAAGAATATTTTCATTTTGTAGAAGGCTCCCTTATGTTCCTTCACAGTCAATAACCACTCTTCCCCTGGAAAAATAACTCTTCTGACTCGTATCGCCCCATAGATTAGTCTTGTCTTTCATTCATATGAATGAATTAACAGTATGTACTATTTTTTGCCAGGCCTCTTTCATTCAATGGTATGTCTGTGAGTAGCTGTAATATATATATACTAGAGGCCCGGTGCACAAAAACTTGTGCACTCAGGGGGAAGAGGGGGTCCCTCAGCCCGGCCTGTGCCCTCTCGCAGTCTGGGACTCCTCGGGAGATAATGACCTGCTGGCTTAGGCCTGCTCCCGGGTGGCAGAGGGCAGGCCCAATCCCTAGGTGCAGCCCCTGGTCAGGCTCAGAGCAGGGCCAATTGGGGAGTTGGGGCGCCGCCCCTGTCATGCACAGAGCAGGGCGGATCAGGAGGTTGTGATGCCACCCTCAGTCACGCTCAGGGTAGGGCTGATTGGGGGGTTGGGGCACCGCCCCCTGTCACACTCAAGGCAGGGTCGATGGGGAGGTTGCGGCGCCACCCCCTGACACACACAGAGCAGGGCCAATCAGGGGGTTGGGGCACTGCCCCCTGTCACGCACAGAGCAGGGCCAATCAGGGGGTTGGGGCGCTGCCCCCTGTCACGCACAGAGCAGGGCCCATCAGGGGGGTTGGGGCTCCATACCCTGTCACGCACAGAGCAGGGTCGATTAGGGGGTTGGGGAGCTCCCCCCCGTCATGCACAGAGGAGGGCCCATCAGGGGGTTGGGGAGCTCCCCATCACTCACAGAGTAGGGCCGATAGGGGAGTTGGGGCACAGCCCCCTGTCACACACAGAGCAGGGCAGATCAGGGGGTTAGGGTGCTGCACCCTGTCACACTCAGGGCAGGGCCGATGGGGAGGTTATGGCTCTACCCCGTCACACACAGAGCAGGGCCCGTGGGGGGGGGGGGAGGTTGGGGCGCCACACCCTGTCACACACAGAGCCGCAGGGCGATCAGGGGGTTGGGGAGCTCCCCCCTATCAGGCACAGAGCAGGGCTGATCAGGGGGTTGGGGCGCCTTCCCCTGTCACGAACAGAGCACGGCCAATAGGGAGGTTGTGGCCCCACCCCCGTCACACACAGAGCCGCAGGGTGATCAGGGGGTTTGGGCGCTGCCCCCTGTCACACTGATCCCGGTGCCGGGAGGCATATTACCCTTTTACTATACAGGATAGAGGCCTGGTGCATGTGTGGGGGCCAGCTGGTTTGCCCTGAAGGGTGTCCTGGATCAGGGTGGGGGTCCCCACTGGCCAGCCTGGGTGAGGGGATGATGGCTGTTTGCAGCTGGTCACATACCCTTCAGGGTGGGGGTCCCCACTGGGATGCCTGGCCAGTCTGGGTGAGGGGATGAGGGCTGTTTTCAGGCTGGTGGGTGACGGAAGCTCCCAACCGCTCCTTTTTTTTCATTTTTTTTAATTCTGGGCCAGCTTTAGCTCTGGCTCCAGCTCTTAGGCTTCCGCTGCTGAAAGTAGGTATCTGGTTTGTTTTTGTTCTATAATCGAAACTCTGTATCAACTCCAGCTCTGAGATCCCGGGCTCGCTGAAAGCTGGTTTCTGGGGTTTTGTTTAGCTTCTATATTCGTTACAATGTTTCTTAAACTGCAGGCTCAGAGGCCGGCAAGGCAGGCGGGGAACATTGGTTTCCTCCGTCACTGAAGCAAGCAAGCCTCATGTTCATTTCCAGCTGCCTGGCTGCCGGCCGCCATCTTGGCTGGCAGTTAATTTGCATATCGCCCTGATTAGCCAATGGGAAGGGTAGCGGTCGTATGCTAATTACCATGTTTCTCTTTTATTAGATAGGATATATATATATATATATATATACACACTTCCAAACAGTTTTACAAAGTAATTTTTACCTCTTTTCACTCCTTCTAGCAGTGTATGAAAGTTTCATTGTTCTCATCAAGTTGCTAACATTGTTATTGTCAACTCTTCTAATTCTCATGGGTAATACAGCTATCTCATTGTGGTTTAAGTTTATATTTCCATTATAATTAATGAAGTTGATCCATTTGCGTTTTTAAATTAGCTATCTGATACTCATTTTTGTGAACTGCCTAGTCAAAAAACAGAGAATTAACATTGAGGGGAAGGAGACTAGATCAGGGAGGAGGGAAAGGGAATTCATAAAAGAAGACAGATGGGAATGCTGATCACCTACCTCACTGCAAAAAATCAAATAAAAGCAAGTATCTGTCTGATTATTTAACTTAACTTGACTTTAGCAAAGACAAACATGTCTGACCACATTTACAAATACCTCCTGAAATAAAAAGATGTTAGAACGGTTGCTGATGTTTCATAATATCCCTGGATCCAAACAGATAGAGGAAAGAGAAGAAATTTTCCGGAAAAGCAGTGTGGGTAAGCTTTCAAAATAATGGATGAAGAGAGGTTGGGACAAACATGTTGCATGGGAGTTTGATGAGAGCAGATGAAGATGACTCTTCAGTGAACTATTACCTCCAAGGAACAAGTGGGTGTGGATACGGGGTCTAACTGTGCAGGGCTTTTCCTCAGCTTCTCCTCTCTGACCCAACAACGAGATGTCTATGCTAATTAAAAACTCACTGGATGTGATTCCTTACCAGTTATAACTGCCATTTCATAATTTTTAGGCTGGAAATTGGATGTGGCAATGGGAAGTAAAGAAATAAACAGTATAGACAAGCAAACTGCTTTCCTAATTACTGAAGGTGAGGAAAAAAAATCTGTTCTGGCCGAACAATAGGTTTGATTTCCAAGCATGAGCTACACAAAAAGAAGCCTGCCTGAAATACTGCTGTGTGTGTGTGTATATGTGTGTGTGTGTCCCTTATACAAACCTCTTTTTAGCCCTGACTTGCTCACAAGCTGCCTGAACTGCCTCTTCCAATTATATCTTCTCCCCCAGAGTTCCATTCCTTGTCTGAAGGCACTGATGGTTCCCTAGAGTCCAGCCACCTGTCTACTAAGATGGTCACTTCCCCAGGGTTCTGCCACCTCTCTGAGGTTAGTTAGTTGCTTTTCCAGTTTCACTCATGAATATGGACTTTTATGTTGGAGAAAATGTCCGGTTGTAATCATTATCTGCTTTTGTAGGATTGCTCATCTCCCATAAAAATGTAAAATGTCAAAGCCAATAAAACCTCATTACTCATCTGGTCCAAGCCCTTCATTTAGCAAAAGGAGAAACTGAGGCCCGGGGAGGTGAAACAAACTTCGGAAAAGGAGTGACAGAGCCACGACTGGAACCCATACCTCTGGGTCCCCAGGTCTCTGCTTTTACCCATCATGCCATGATTACATTTATTTCTCCCTTAAATTTCACTCACTCCTCCCAAGCCTCCCCGCAACAACTTGTTTGCAAAAAGTAATATGGACTGAAATAATCATTTTATGGTTTAGAGCCTGTGAGGCAAGTATGAATAAATCCAACCCAAGCCAGCAAGCCATGAAGTATATCTGACAATTTGCTTTCTAAGAATTTTAGTTCCTCTATGTGGCTGCAGAGACAACACTTCAAGACATTTGTGTTTTATGTTGAGTTCTTCTTTGAGTTTGCCTTAAATTTCTAGGCAGAACAGTGTTATTTTTGAATTCTGAATTGGGTAATAATAAAAATAGTGAAGTCTGAAGTACAGCAGGGCATAAAAGGTTTCTCTTCAAATCTGGAGATTTCAATCGGTGAAGGAACTCAACCCTTCTTTGTGATTTTAGGAATATATATATATATATATATATATATATATATATATACACACACATATGGCTATTATGCAAAGTGTCCCCTCAGGAGATCGACCAGGAGATCAGGAGTTCGATTGCTTGCTATGACGTGTGCTGACCACCAGGGGGCGGTGCAGAACAAAGGAAGGCAGCTGGAAGGCCCCCATCGGCCCTGATCGTTGGCCAGGCTTAGGGACTCTACTCGTGTATGAATTTTGTGCATCAGGCCTCTAGTTAACAATAAAATGCATGGAGATAGATGTCACCTGTTTTTATTTACTTATTGTTTACTTGCCCTAGTGTTAAAGTTTTTACAGGTAAGAAAAATATGGCTTAGGTCAGTGATTTCCAATAGGTGTGCCCCCCAACATTTTAAAGTATGTAATACATGCTATTTAGTCAGGGGCACTGACCTTTTCCCCCTTAGACTGTCAAATAAAATAATGATAACAGCCAACACAACAATATCTGTCCAGTGTGAATGAATCAAAATCATACCTATTTTTTGTCAGATCAGCAAAAAAATCTATAATAATAAAAGCATAATATGCTAATTAGACCGGATGTCCTTCCGGACGACCTTCCGGATGAAGCTACAGCGGCGAGGGCCGAGGCAGCCACCGTGGTGGCGGGGGCCAAGCCCCTTGCATGAATTTCGTGCATCGGGCCTCTAGTATAATATAAAAATATATTTTTTGATGTGACGCAGAACTTTAGTAATTAATTTATATGTGCCATGAGATGAAAAGGGTTGAAAATCATTGGAGTATAAGATGACTCAACTGGGAAAACATCTGCTGGCCTATTTATGAGTAATTACGCTGATAACCCCCTTAAACAAAGACAGGATGGACACACTGAGTTCTATAATGTCCAGGAATCCTGGGCCCACAGGTAAACAGTAGCATCATCCTTTGGCTGGAGTTTATTTCCCATCTGGATGCTCCCCAATAGTTCAGCACAGCTATTAAATTAGGGCTGTTGGAGGCTATTTCTTGAAATCTTTTGAAGATCTGTTCCATAGTGAACAAGGCAAATGCCATCTACAGCAGATCAGGCAATAGGCTACTATCTGTTCCTCAATTAAGTACAGAGTCCTCCCATTCCAGCTTCATAATTCATTTGAGAGCCAAAGGCACTCAAATAAAGGGACAAATAAACACCACTCCTTGCTTCTGAACAAAAATTTGAATGCATTCATTGGATTTCTTCACCACTATAAAAATGTGTTGGCCAATTACAAATGTCGTTTCTATTTTCAAGATTGATTATAGTTTAAAAATAAAGCAATTTCCCTCTCAAAGAATGAACAAATTATATAGACCCTGTTGGTTTTTTCCCCAATAATAGTTAGGAAAAAAATGAGAAAAAAAATGCTAAGAAGCAAAGATGGCCAGTATTGTGTTTTTTCTAAATATTGTTGTGATAGGCATAACTGATGTCTGGCATCCCGGGTGTGAAACTGCATTCTTGATGTTACATTAACACTTTCATCACATTTATCAGAGAGGCAATCTATCAGAGAAAGGCTCCTCTGTGCAATTCATCTTGATGGACATATGTGCAGCTTTGTGCATCACAGGTTCGATTGCCACATTTTTCTCCACTTAAGAACTGAGTCACTGGCATTTTAAATGTAAAACACAGTCTCTGTTATGGTATAGCCTGGTGGACAGGAAAGAGCATTGGGCTGGGAAATAGAATTTAAATCCTGGATTTGTTACTACGTGAATATTGAAAGTGATTCAAGTACTCTAAGCCTCAGGTTCCTCATCTATGAAATGTGGCTAAGAAAATCTTTGAGTATTAAATATGTATATGACAGTGCAATCTAAAGCCTAATGTCCTACAGAAAGGAAAGGTTAGTATTATTTTATTACTATTAGTTATTATTCCTAGCATAATTGATGTTCCTAGTGATTTGGATATTCAAGTTCCTACTTGCATAAGTGGAAACAATGAAGTTCCAAAGTCCATGGTGTTTGGGGAGTTGATAAGCAATACTCAGGGACAAATCCTCTGATCTTAACTTACAGTTTTTAAGAAGACAGACTGGGTTGGAAAAAGGGGAAAGTTTGAGGTCAGGAAATCAGCTGAAAGGCTGTTGGGGGTGATCCAGGAGATGGGTGGTGATGGTCTAAACTATGACAGTAGCAGTGGAGATGGGAATAACCGCAGATGGAGTAACGGAGTGGAAACTGGAATTGACAAAACTTGGAGTGAGGTATAGTATGCCCTCACTGACATAGGGAGGAGATGTAGAGGTGATAAGATGAGTTCAGTTTTTGACTTGTTGAGTTGGACAGGTCAGTGGTACATCCAAATGGAGATTCTAGCAGAGGACTACATATATGGGTCTGAATCTCAGAAGAGATGAGTTCATCTATCATAGTTGAAGCCAGGAAATTGGATAAGAGCATCCAAAGGTATGGAAGAGAGAAGAGGGCTCATGACAGACCATTAAGAAACTCCAATACTTAATGAATAAATGAAGAAAGAGATATCAGCAAAGATACTTAAAGATTAATCACCAGAGAGTTAAAGAAAGAACCAGGAAAATGTGGTACTATAGAAGACAAAGAATGAGAGAATTTCAAGAAGAAGGCAATAGTGACCATTGTCAAATGCTATTAAAGTACAAATAAGAATGGTACCCACTGAATTTAACAACCAAAAAAACACACAACACACTTGCAATTTTTAAAAATCAGCTTGATTTTTAAATGCATATTTTGATGAATTTTGACCAACATATACAGTCATGTAACCACCAGCACAATCATAATGAATAACAGTTCCATTAATCCAGAGTTTCCTCATGCCCCTTTAAGTCAGTCACCTCCCCTCACCCCTTGCCACAACTACCATAGATCTGCTTTCTGTCACTGTAGAATTTCCTAGAATTTCATTTAAATGGAATGATAATATTTATGACTGCTTCTTTATTTAGCATAATGCTTTTCAGATTCAACCATGTTGCTTTATCAGTTTATTATTTTTATTCTTGAGTAGAATTCAATTGTATGGATGTGCCACAACATATTTATACATTCACCACTTTTTGGATATTATGAATAAAGCCACTACACACATTCATGTACAAATTTTGGTGTGAATATATGTTTTCATCTCTCTTGAATATTAGGATTGGTATTGCTGGTCATCTGATAAGTCTGCAAGGTGTGGTTAAGTTTTAAGAAACTGCCAAATGGCAAAGTGGCTGTAACATTTTGTATTCTTATTTACAATGTATGAGCATTCTAGCAACTGCACATCCTTAGCAATACTTGCTATTGTCAGTCTTTTTAATAGTAGCCATTCTAGTGGGTATGTAGTGGTATTAGCTTTGGTTTTCATCTGCATTTCCCTAGTGACTAATAATGTTAAACATCGTCTCATATGCTTATTTTTTCATCTCTATATACTTTTGGTACAGTGTCTATTCAAATTTTTGCTCACCTTTTATTGGGTTGCTTGTCATTTTATTACAGGCTTTTTAACAAGTCCTTTCTATAGTTTGAATCAAGTCTTTTATCAGATATAGGTTTTGCAAATATTTTCTTTAAGTTAGTTGCTTGCCTTTTTATTTTATTAACTAGAGGCCTGGTGCACGAAATTCATGCGGGGGTGGGGGGTCCCCTCAGCCCAGCCTGCACCCTCTCCAATCCAGGACCCCTCGGGGGATGTCTGACTGCCGGTTTAGGCCCGATCCTGGGGATCCTAAACCAGCAGTTGGATATCCCTCTCACAATCCAGGACTGCTGGCTCCTAACTGCTCACCTGCCTGCATGCCTGATTGCCCCTAACTGGCCCCCCTGCCAACCTGATTACCCCAACCACCTCTGCCTGCTGACCTGGTCACCCCAACTGCCCCCCCTGCTGGCCTGGTCACCCCTAACTGCCCCCCCCGCCAGCATGGTCGCCCCTTACTGCCCCCCTGCCAGCCTGGTCACCCCCAATTGCACCCCTTTGCTGGCCTGGTCACCCCTCACTGCCCCCCCTGCCATCCTGGTTGCTCCACACAGCCTGCTGCTCAGTTGTTTGGTTGTCCCTCACTAACCCCCCTGCCGGCCTTGTCGCCCCACTCAGCCTGTTCAGTTGTCCTTTCATTTGTTTCGGATGTGATGGCCCCTGTTTCTTTATATATATGGTTATGTATTTTGAAGGGCAAAACTTTCCAATGCTTAAGAAGTACAATTTATTATTTTTTTCTGTTATGATCCATGCTTTTCGTGTCTTATCTAAGAAATAATTGCCTAATCCAAGGTCACAAACAAGTTCCTCTAAGTTTTCCTCTAGATGTTTTATAGTATTAGCTCTTACATTAGGCACATGATTCATTTAGAGTTAGTTTTTGTGTATAATTAATAGGTTCAAAATTATTTTTTTAAATATATATTTTATTGATTTTTTACAGAGAGGAAGGGAGAGGGATAGAGAGTTAGAAACATCAATGAGAGAGAAATATCGATCAGCTGCCTCCTGCACACTCCTTACTGGGTATGTGCCCGCAACCAAGGTACATGCCCTTGGCCAGAATTGAACCTGGGACCCTTGAGTCTGCAGGCCAACGCTCTATCCACTAAGCCAAACCGGTTAGGGCCAAAATTAATTTTTTGCATACATATATTCAACTGTATCAGCATCATTTTATAAAAATATAATCTTTACCCCTCATTGAATTGCCTTACCACCATTGTAAAAAATCAATTGACTATATATGTGTGAGTCTGCTTCTGGACTATTCAGTTTCAATGATCAGTATGATTAAGCTCATATCAATAGCATACCATTTTGATTGTTGAAGATTTTTTAGTAAATCTCCAAATCAGGAAGTGTAAATATTCCCACTGTTTTCTTATTCTTCAGATTTATTTTAGCTATTCTAGGTACATTGCATTTCTATATACATTTTAGAATCATCTTGTTAATTTCTGCAAAAGCCTGCTTAGATTTTGATTGGTATCATTTTGAAACTATAGATCCATTTGAGGAGAACTGACATATTTATAATAATTAGTATTCTAATCTATAAATAGAGTATATTTTGCCATTTATTTAGGTTTTCCTTGCTTTCTCTATGCAACATTCTAAAGTTTTCAGTGTATAAGTTTATTCACGTTTTGTTGAAGTTACCAAGTTGGCTATATATGTATGGGTCTACTTCTGAACTAAGATTATTATTTTTTATTCCTGAATAGCTTTAACTGTGTGGATGTACCACAATACATAGGGTAGGGCAAAAGTAGATTTATAATTTTTGTAATAATACAACAATTATACAAGAATAAATTCTGTGTTTTTGAATACACGCAACTTAAACCTACTTTTGCTTCACCCTGTACTTATAATTCACCACTGTTTGAATATGAATAAAGCCACTGCACTCCTTAAATAGTTCTTATTTTAATGCTATTATAAATATATTGCTTCTTATTTCAATTTCTAAGTTTCATTACTAATATATAGAAATATATTTGTATTGTTATATCCTATGACCTTGTATCATGTGTTGAACCATGACTCCCCTCAAAAAAAGATACGTTGGAGTTTTCTCTGTATTTCATTTTGGATAATTTCTATTGCTATGTTTTAAAGGTCATAAATTTCCCTTTGTTATGTCTAATTTTCTTGTTAACTCCCTATGTTTTCCTCTAGATCAATGATGGCGAACGTATGACACGCGTGTCAGAGGTGACATGAGAACTCATTTTTTTGGTTGATTTTTCTTTGTTAAATGGCATTTAAATATATAAAATAAATATCAAAATATAAGTCTTTGGTTTACTATGGTTGCAAATATCAAAAAATTTCTATATGTGACATGGCACCAGAGTTAAGTTAGGGTTTTTCAAAATGCTGACACGCCGAGCTCAAAAGGTTCGCCATCACTGCTCTAGATTATTTTTTGGTATAATATATTGTGGTTTTTATCTTTCAACATCCTATATGTGTCTTTTTAAGATCTTTAATATCTCTACTTAACATGTTCAGTCTTTCCTCTAGCTACTTCACTATATGAAATACAGTTGTAATAGCCATTTTATGTCTTGGAATATAATTTTATCATCTAAGCTATTTCTGGGATGGTTTTGTTTAATTTATCTCCCTATTATGGGTCATATTTTCCTTCTCCTTCACATACCTACTATTGTGTGATTGAAATGCAAACATTCTGATTTTAAATTTTTTTAAGTGCTAGATATGTTTGTATTGTTAGAAATATATATTTGAAATTTATTCTGGAATACAATGCAGTCTCTTGTAAAGTGCAGTATCTTAAGCTTTGTTAGGGTGAGCCAGAGAATTCAGTCGGGGACTAATTTTTCCTCCTGAGTGCTCTCACTAATGCCCCATGAGTTATGAAATCTTCTCCAGCTTGTGGAAATGGAATCAGGAACCACTGCTGCCCCATGTTCACTCTAAAGATTATTTTGTCCAATCTTTTCAGTTGGTTCTTTCCTAAGCCTCAGGTAGTTTTGTCACATGCACATGCCAATTGGTACTCAAATGAAAATTGAGGGGACACTCTTTAGATCTCAGAGCTCTTTCTCTGTAAAGCTCTCTCTTCTTTGGTATATTTTCTTATAACCTCTAGCCACCTTGGCCAACCTGGATTCCCAGCTTCCTCTTCTCAACTGAGAGAGACTGCTGAGCTCCTCCTGGATCCCCTCTCCTTGCACCTCAGCCTGGAAGCTATCTCGGGGAAATTAGCTGAGGAAAGCATACAGCTCACTTCATTTATTTTTTCCAACCATCAGGGATCTCTGTCCTTTGTTGCCTAATGTCTAATATCTTGAAAACCATTGTTTTGTTTTTTTTTTCAGATAGAAGAGTAAATTCAGTCTCTGTTATTTCATCATGTCCAGTCATAATTAAGTAGCAAATGAGTTGGGTTCAACATCAATATCAAATTGAAATTGCTTGCCCTGGCCAGTTTGAGTCAATGGTTAGAGCGTCAGCCTGTGCACCCAAGGGTAAGGTCGAGAGTTTGATTCCTGGTTAAGGGTATGTACCTCGGTTGCAGGTTCCCCAGCCCTGACGGGCACATGTGGGAGGTTACCAATTCATGTGTCTCTCTCACATCAATATTTCTCTTCTCTCTCTCTCTCTCTCTCTCTCTCTCTCTCTCTCTCTCTCTCTCTCTCTTCCCTTCCCTCCCCCCTACTCTCTAGAAATTAATGGGAAAATCTGCCTCCAGTTAGGACTTAAAAAAATGAAATTGCCCAGAATAATAGAAGGAAAGGAATGGGGTAAGAAGTTTGTATGTTAGGTGCCCCTGCTTTCAGTAAATAGGGGACAGTATTGGGGAGGTATAGAGAGTGGCTAAGCTGATTCACACATATCAAAGAGCAGGGGTTTTACTAGACAGTTCTGGCCTTACCTCCTAATGCTAGGCACTTTGGGTGGGAGAAAAAGCTGCCTCCCCTTTAGAGTCTGAGGGGAATAAAGTCCTCAAGGAGAAACCAGGTTTTTGATGGGAAAAGAAGTAAAAGGATTGTTCAGTGAAGAGGACAGAGGAGTGTGTTAATCAGACAACAAATTTCCTGGGATCAAGGTGGAAAGATCCGGTCAGAGGAAGATTGGCTGAAGAAGAAACCTGGGAGGTACTAGAGAAGATAAGTAGCCAGAGAACCTGGCCCTCAGGAATGTGGAACGTGGTGGGTATGACCGGCTCAAGGTTACTAACAGAGCGCACCCACCACATCTGAGGCATCATATGAATCATAAACATCCTGCAAAGACTGCCCTCTAAGTAGGTCTCAGGCTCAGATGAATAGAGTGAATTCAGTCTTTCTTCAAGGATCTGATTAATGGTATGAGTCCCAGTGAGAAGTCCTCAGTCTCTAGGGTACCAACATCTATGTAGTAGTGAGCAGCCTGCTCTGAAGGGGGAAGGTAAAGATCTGAGTGGTCACAGGTGACCAGGAGCAGAGAGAGAGAGAACAGTCCATTTAGTTGCTACAAGCTGGCAAGAAACTTGACTGAGCTACCAGGGAGCAAAGAGAAAAAGGAAAACATGCTCAAATGCAAATTTATTCATAAAAACTGCGTAAAAAAGTTATTTAAGACAAAATAACTGTTACCAATACTAAGACTGGATAGACGTATTTCTCATGTGTTTTCTCGGAAGGAAGTATGTGATGTCCAGGTATAGTCATGCATCACTTGGGGCTCTTTGTTAAATCATATCACAATGTTGTCTGATTACTTGTCCTCCATGTCATATATGTAAAAGGAAGTTCCTTCTAGTTATCAGAAGCAAAGAGGGCTCTTTCATGAAGCAGTGAGTTCTCTACGACAGCAGAATTTGCTATGAATGAGTTCCTCCATGTGTATACACATAGTCATATATAAACATAGTCAAATACATATATTTACAGAAAATTTCTTGCCTAAAACATTAGGAGGAAAAAACTTTAGCTATAATCATAGAAGCCATTTCAGTTCATCTTTAGAACAAGTAGAGAATACTGTGGATAAATGAATGAACAGGTTAAATGTAAGTCAATGACAATCAATTAGAATGAAAATATTATAGCTCATGTTAAAAGGAAAATGTGATTTACCATATTTTATCACTTTAAAAATGTGTGAACTTTTTTCATTTTAATATCTTAGAAATCAGACTGCCTCTTAAAATCGATGACGTCTCATAGGGGCTGTCAGCATGGCAGTGGTGTGGTTGAGATTGCTGTACCAATGGTTCTAAGTGTGTCTGACTCCTCCACCAGCAGCATCAGCATCACCTGGGGGAACCTGTTAGAAATGCAAATTCAGAGGCCCCACCCCAGTTAACAGAAGCAAAGAATCTGACTCAACAGTCTATGTTTTAACAAGTCCTCCAGGTGATTCTGACACACGCTCAAGTTTCAGGTCCACTGGCTTGCATGCTTAAAAGAACATACTAGTAAAAGCACTAACATCAAAATCTACAGAACAGATGCCAGAGCTTGGAAGAAAATCTAGGGGACAATAGTGAAGAATGCTTTAACTTCTAAGAACCAGACGGTTGTATGGTGGGGAAGATGGTAAATCAGACATGTTTCGCAATATTCCCAGAGCTGGGATAGCTCTACATAATTGCAAAGCCAGCCTAGGAACCTAGAACAAATGGTGTTTAGTTTATTTGAGGGATTTATAAAGAAATGCTACTTCTTCAATGCACTTGATGGCATGGAGGATGATATTGTGCAGAAAAGCGTAGTCACAGCTGATTGAGTAAAAAAGTTCAGAATAGTAAGACTCTAAATGTGAGGAAGTTAAAAAAATCTCAAATCCACTTTTTAAACAAGTTTTCTTTTCTTGTGTACCTATGGATGATAAGCTATAAAACTGTTAGTGGAGTTTAAGCTTTTTTAAAGAAGTCTAAAGTAAAAATTCTAAGTGGTAAGAAAACTTAATTGGCAGCCTTTTCCCTTTTTCAATATATATAAAATAATGGTGCCTCTCACAATCCATACATCTTAGTTTGATGAAATACAGCAAATTACAGAAATATTAACACCCTGTTTGTTAGGTACTTGTCATTGCCAAGCACACTATTTTTAGAAAAGGTACAAATTTTCTAAAACTGCAGCCTCTTGATTTGGTCAGTTTCACAGAGAAAGTGGCAGGGTCAGAGAAGAAGAAATGAAAATTTCTAGAGAAGCAAAACAAGTTTTCCAGGTCTCTAAATGCTCCTATTACTGAGACCACTACAAGTAGGTACAGCTTATTGGCCAAAAGTACGTTCTGAATTCTAGTCAACCTTAGTCCAAATCCTGGCCCTATCATTAGTTAGCTAGGAGGCTTTGGATAAATCATTGAACCTCTCAAAGACTCAATTTCCTCTCCTATAAAATGGGGATATTGCTCATAGGGTTGTAGGGATGATTGAGGTGGGTAATTCATATGAAGTGCTTGCAGAACACCCATAGCATAGTAAGTACTCATGGTTTGGAAACTAATATAATAATTGCTTGCAAGATGCAGTGTAACCTCACTTGTAGGCTGTTTTCAGGGCAGCTGCCCAAGGGGGCTCTACCCAAAAGAACAACAAAGGCAAGCCCTTGGTGGTGGGCATAACCACCTGAACCTGCACAGGAAGGGTCAACCAGCTTTATTCTAATGAAGAAAACTCTCCTCTCTGAGAAAAATTTCAAAACCTCCAGAAAGTCAGTCAGTTAAAGAGTCTTTCTAATCACATGCTACATTATCAAAATGAAAACACTTTTTCATTAGGGAAAAGCATTTCAGAGGTTATAATTCTTACTGATGGCAAGGATCTCTGAAGAAAATGACTTGTAGTCAGAGAAAGACATTTTAAGGCAAATGGTCTATCCTCGATTGAATCAACAAGGAAATTATTTTTCTTTCCTGAACCAATGTCCAGATCATCACACACACAAAAACTTGCATTGAGTCCTCAGAGAGCCTCTGCCTTGATAAATAATAGACACAGAAAGATCGGGAGAGCATCTGAAAGAAGTGATGTCACATGGGTTTAGGGTTTATTATTTTCCTCTGTAGCATGTTGATTGCTGACATAAGGTGAGGAGCTCAGAGTCGTGGGCTCTGATCTGAATGACAGGAAGCTTATATCCCTTTATCTAAACAATATCAGTCTCTTAAATATTTTGCTGCAGTTATTGATGCAGTTGACACTCTGAACTATAATTTGAAGTCTAGAATGTCTAAAAGAAATGTACTTAAGTAAGGTATGCTCATACACAATAGATAGATAGATGATAGATAGATAGATAGATAGATAGATAGATTCTCTATTTCTCTTTGTGAGTATTATGAGGTTTGTAGATTATCTGGGATGAATTCATACTTCAATATAATGTCCCCTAGTCTTAACATTTTCTGTCTTGCTTCCTCATTTTCTCTTGATTAATCCTATATAAGAAAAGGGTAATATGCAAATTGACCCTAACAGCAGAACCACTGGAAATGACTGGTCACTACGACATACACTGACCACCAGGGGGCAGATGCTCAATGCAGGAGCTGCCCTCTGGTGGTCAGTGTGCTCCCACAGGAGGAGCTCTGCTCAGCCACAAGCGGGCTGATGGCTGCCAGCACAGTGGTGGTGGCGGGAGCCTCTCCCGCCTCCTCAGCAGTGCTAAGGATGTCTGACTGCAGCTTAGGCCTGCCCCCCGCTGACAAGTGGACATCCTCCGAGGGCTCCTGGGCTGCCAGAGGGATGTCTGACTGCCATCTTAGGCCCGATCCCCCGGGGAGCAGGCCTAAGCCAGCAGGTGGTCATCCCCCAAGGGGTCCCAGACTGCGAGAGAGCACAGGCCGGGCTGAGGGACCTCCATGAGAGCACAAATTTTTGTGCACTGGGCCTCTAGTAATGAAATAATAGTCATTATGAAAAAAAATAATTTCACTAGAAATTTAAACCATGATGGAAAGTGTGCTCCCTGGAATGTTAATGTGTTACAAAGTCAAATACAGACATATTTAAGAGAGGTAGTGTTTTGGAATAACCATGCAATTGAAGATTAAGCCAATTAGGCTGCACTGCAGTGATGTTAAAGAGTGAGGTTAGTTTGCCAGTCTACAGTGAACTTCCCATGTGGGAAGTTCTTTCATGGAGTCTCTGTGGATCCAAGGTCTCACCTCAGCCTTTCAAGATCAAAGACTTGTTTTCATTTGTTCCATAGGTGACCATATACTCAGTGTCTGACTTGTATTAACCAAACTCATAAGTGGGTGATTTGTAAACCAAATGCCAAATTTCTTACAAAGTGAAAAATATTCCCAGTAACCAGAGCCCCTGTGCCAGTTCCCCACAGGGTCCCTATGTTCTGTACCCTAGAAACAAAATAATCAGAATGTTGTTTCTATGTTACGGAATCAGGGAAAGAATGGCATTGAGGTATTTTTACATCTTTTAATCCCTACAGTGCCTTGTCCAATACCAACATCTATTAAATTAAAGCTGTTATATTTCATCCAATACGTCTACCTAAGAAGGAGGCTGGGTGAAAGGGTGAAGGGATTAAGTAAAAAATAAAAAAGAACAACACCTCATAGATAGACAACAGTATGGTCATAACCAGAAGGAAATGGGGGAGGGAGGAGGCAGCAGAGGGTAAAGAGGGGATAAATGGTGATGGAAAAAGACATGACTTGGGGTGATGAATACAAAGTACAACATAGAGATGATGTATTATAGAACTGTACACCTTAAACCTATATGATTTTATTAACCAATGTAACCCCAATAAATTCAATTAAACATAAATAAATAAATGCAAATAAAAATAAAAAAGAATACACATTTCAGTGTCTTATGCACAGTTTCTTTAAAAGCTTTGGGTAATGATTGGATACATGTTAGTTTTGGGTTTTATCAGGCACACATCTACAAACTATCTTCCAATGAAGGTCACCTCTGCTTATATTCTTATCCATGTGTTCTATTTTTTTTTCTGGTTTTAGTTTCAAAACATAACCTTTTGGGGGCCTTGACTCAAATTTTGATTCAGATACACTCTATGATATTCTGACTATAGACTTTACAGAATCTTAGAATCAGATTTTCTCTTATTGAAAAGGACCAATGTTTTTCAGATTTAGTAACTTATATTTTTAATTTTTATTAAACATATTGGTTAATAATACATAAATTTCAGTTGTACAATTCTAGAATACATCATCTATATTGAATTATGTGCTCACCCTATTTTGAAGACCATTGCGTCCAACTTCTCATCTTAGGCTTGAATTCTCTGTGGCCTTTCTTTTTAAAAATTTTTTTATTGATTAAGTTGTTATATATGTGTCCTTATCCCCACATTATCCCCTATCCCTCCCCAATCATGCCCTCACCCCCCTGGTGTCTGCGTCCATTGGTTAGGCCTATATGTTTGCATATAAGTCCTTTGGTTGATCTTTCCCCCTTACCCCCACCCTCCCCTACCTTCCCTCTGAGGTTTGATGGTCTGATCGATGCTTCTCTGTCTCTGGATCTGTTTTTGTTCATCAGTTTATGTTGTTCATTATGTTCCACAAATGAGTGAGATCATGTGGTATTTATCTTTCTCTGACTGGCTTATTTCTCTGTGTCCTTTCAACCTTTGGGATTATTTGGAGATTATTTATTTATGCATACATATGGGAAAGTATCATTATGACCTGATCTTTCTGCTAAATATGAAATCCAACTAAGACATAACTCAGTGTAAGATTAATTGTGTGTGTGTGTGTGTGTGTTTCAAATGATACATTCACCATGAAGTTTCTTTCTCTTCAGTTGAATGAGAGAGAAACCATGGAATCATGGTTTTTTGGTGTGTGTGTTTTAGCTACCTATTTTAATATGTTTTCTATTTTTGGCAGCTGTTATAAAATGAAAGAGTCCTGCAGCCAAAATTATCTTCCTGAAATTAACTGCTTTTGATGGGAGAATGAACACTGAAGTTTGAACCAGCACTGACCCCCATCAGTCAAGCAGTCTGGTCAACTCATTAGGTCCTGAGGGAAGTTTGGATTAAGAATAAATAACACGCGTGTACCAGAAGACAAGTCTTGTGGCCAGTGAGGAGCTAAAGTGATCATTTGCAAACAGCACAGTCCTGGAGCTCCTAGCCCGAAGGGTCACCAAGGGACCGCGGAAACAGAACACATCAGTTCAAGGAAGAAGTGCTTAGATGTTGGGCATATGGATTATTTAGTGCTGCTTTGATTTTTTTAGATGGATGTACTGTTACAGAAGACAGAAGTGAATGCAGATGAAAATGCAGACAAAAATGTGTCAAAATCAGAAACTGATCGCTCAGTGGAGGGAAAAAAAAAAACAGAGGGTTTTAGGATGAGGAAATATAGCTCACTCACCTGCTCTCTCTCTCTTCTCTCAGTTCCCAAGAAAAGAAAGTACTCTGAAGAGACAAAAAGAGAATTCAGTCATATTTAACATATAGCTGACTCTTTGGCATACTAATATTTGTCATGGGAAAATATAAGTTACACAAAGTAGAAACATAAACTGACATTCAAGGGTGTGTTTCAAAATGATATATACATATTGGGCAACTTTCATGAACACGAGCAGTGCTAAGTACTGGAGTTATAAAAATAAGTATATCCTGATTGCTATCTTGCAGGAGATGATGGTTTAGTGGGGGAGGAAACATGATTACACAGTGATGGAATACACCAGAGAGCAGGATTAAGACAAAGGTGGTCTGCAAATCCAAGGCTAACTGACTTAGCTTGGATGGGACCTGAAAAGTGGGTTTGTGGAGGTTGTGTTGCTTCCTCCGCCATCTGCCCTTTTTTTAAAAAAATAAACATTATTCGTTAGAACAATTTTAGATTTACAGAAAACATTCAAAGATATATAAAGAGTTCCCACACATTCAGCACCCAGTTTTCCTTAACATCTTACATTAATCAGTACAATTAATTAGTACATTTGTTACAACTAATGAACTAATAGTGATATATTATTATTATTAAGTAAAGTCCATAATTTATTCAGATTTTCTTAGTTTTTCTGAGTGTCCTCTGCTGTTTCAGGATCCCATCAGGGAGACCACGTTACATTTACTTGTCATGTCTCCTCAGGTTCCTCCTGCCTCTGTGTTTCTCAGACTGTCCTTGCTTTTGATGACCTTGGAAGTGTTCAAGTACACCGGTCATTTATAAAATGTCCCTCTACTAGAATCTGTCCAATGTTTGTTTGTTTTTTAATGATGAGATTGGGGTTATGTGTCTTTGAGAGAGGGACCACAGTTAAAGTGCTGTTTTCATCACGTCATTTCAAGAGTACATGCAATCAACATAACTTGTCACTGTTCATGTTGACTTCTATCCCCTGATCACCTGGCTGAGGTACTGTTCCTCAGGTTTCTCCGCTGCAAGGCTGACCCCTGACTTCCAGCCCCTTTCCATTCTCTCCTCCTGGGAGGGTAGTCACTCTGCACAGCCCACACTTGAGGAACGGGGAGTTGAGCCTCCAGTCACCATTCTCTTTTATGCACCAGCAACACACAATGAGGTAAAGTGCACCACATATATCATTTATCACAGCTCCATGCCTCCTCTACCCCAAACTCTTTCTCTCATCTTTTTAGTTAGTGACACCTAAGTCAGTAATTAAACATACAAATTTTTAAAAAGTCACAGCATGGAAAGGATAGGGGGAAAGATAGAGAAGGAAAGAGAAGAATTTTATGAGAGTGATGTCTTTAGAGAAAACTGGGCTACAAGACCCAGATCCCCCATTACTCTCATCCCAGGGATGTGCGTGTAAGGTGTTGGGGAGGGACTGCCTTTCCTCTCACCTCATACCTGAGAAGAAGCTTCCATGAATGACTTAGAACTGCTCTCCCAGAGTTCATAAGGGCAAGGCGTGCGAAATGTGGGAATTGTTTCCTGAGGTGCAGATGTGGGGTGGTCTAAGTCTTATTCAAGGAGTCACATATCCATGGTGAGCTGGCTTCAGCAGGAAAAGACTAAACAGAGCAGCAGATCCCCAGGGGCTGAGGAAGGAGCCATCGGCCTGGAATAGCTGTGCATCTACAGGGTCAGGACACAGAGCCTGCTGTCTCTTTCCAAAGGGAGCCAGCTTCCATCACCTCCCTGGCCCAGAAGGTAAGACACCACCCAGCCAAGTACAAATCCTTCTACCCTGTACTTCTTCCCCTACCACACTCTTAGTCCCAGAGACAGGGAGCAGGATAGCACTGGCTAGAGCTGGGAATGAAGTAAGCATTGTGGGAAGCCCACCCTCTCGCCACCCGCTTCAGGTGCTCAGCCTGCCCCAGGTCCCAGTGCTGGCCTGGCAACCTGATTTTGGAGATTTTATCCTTACATGGTCTGGCCATCCGATTTTCTGATCTGAGTCAGTGTTTGTGATTTAAAGGGACTGCAGGTCTCTCTACTACCTTAGAGTGCACTGCAAAATGCAGGAACCTGCCCAGATTTCTTTTGGAGTCAGCACCAGGCTACTCACATTGAGTCAAGTGTAAGTAGAGCAGCGGGGGAAGAAAGCAGCGAACTTGTATTTTGATTAAATCAGAAGTTGTACTTCTTCAAATACTTTCACACACATATGTTTGGTTCTTGTCCATATTTGCCAAATAGGTTAAAGACTACTCAGTACCTAAACAAAATGGAATGCAAAAATGTCTCCATGGTGCTAAGCTTCTGTTTCATTTAGGAAGCCCATGGCTTAGTAGATGTTCTTACTGTATAAAATCCCTCCATATTCTGCTGATTAGGAAGATCATGGAACAGGACACATACTACTATTTTGTTATATCAGATGTCATTCTCTTAGGAAGTCTTCCCTGAGAGTCCCTCTACCCCTCCCCCACTCCAAGACGGGTCACAGTTTCTACTCAGTGTAGCCAAAGCACCTGGAATGTCCCCCTATCAAAGCTCCCATCCTACTGTATTGTAATTGTCTATTTTCTTGTCTGTCTTTCCTGCCAGCCTGGGAGTGCCTTGAGGGTAGAGGGCGTATTTTGTTCACTGATATATTGTGGCATAGAGCCTGACATAGAGTAAATGTGGTCAATCAATATTTATTTAAATTAAATATTACTAATTAACTCAATGTCAAATGAGGTATGGATGGGTGAACCAAATAATAATAAAATCTCCAAATGCAAATCATGGTTCCTGCACTGGGTCCAGTGGCAGCCTGAATACCGGAAGTGAGTGAGGAGAGGGTGACTTACCCTCCACATGTCCCCAAAGCTGACTAAATGTGATTCAAGGGGGAAAGAATGGGAACACAAATCTACTCTTTTTCCTGGGAAGCAAGGAGGTAGCTTATCAGAATCCTCTTCGAGCAAATTGACAGATGATGGATCAAGTATGATGAATATATTCTGCTAGAAGTCCCACAAAAGCCTTTTTCCCCTTTAGCTGCTCCTATATTTCTGAAGGGAAGTTGGCTAAAGCAACTTCTTTCTGTGCCTTTGAGCGGCTTTAATTGATGTGAGTCACTGACTGATTGATGAGGATGCAGCAATCAGTATCAATTGGAAGGCAGCTGAGGTAAGAAGATTAGCCATCCTGCAGTCTAGTTTGCCAGCCCCATATAGCTAGAGCCTGGACAATTGATCTTTGGTTCTTTAAATGACCAAACTGCAACCTATTCAAGATGCATATGGTTTCAAAGGCTCCCAAATGCCGATGTTGGACACTGCTAAAAGGGGAATAATGAGCCTAGCACCATTAAATTTGAAGTCAATTAGCGGAGTCAGGAGACTGACATTGTGTGTTTCTAAGAATAATTTGCATCCTTTGTATCTATAATAAAACCTTAGTGATTTTCCTATAGCTGGATCATTCCCTGAGGCATCACATTTGTGGCTCAGTGGAGTAGTGTGGGGTGACATGAGCAATATCACGTCAGTACTGCCCCCAGAGGTTCAATGCCATCCTTAATTTCACACCATTCAAGCTTCCAAGCTAAGGATTGCTTTCTCTGGACAAGCTTTCCTGGGGTATGTTTTCAGCATTATATTTCCATAGGAGGTGAAATATCATTTAAGGGAAAAAGTTCACATGGCCAAATAAACGTGGGAAATGCTGTATTAGATAAAGAGGTGCCTTGATTTCAGGACACTTTTTGAGTTAATGTGTAGCGTGCACTATGAATTATGTATCTGTATTAGAAATTTCTAAGGGAGGATTGATATGAAACAAACATTTCACCATGGACATTTGATCACAAACCAACCATCCGGTGGATTATTCTGAGAAACATACTTCAGGACATGCTGCCTCAGTGAAATACTCCAGGGATGGCTTTACATTTTGTCCCCTGATCCATATTGTGAAGGAGCTTACAAGGTTAATTTAGTTTTTAAAAGTGTGTTTTTCTAAATAAACTTATTATTTGAGAATAGTTTTAAATTTTAAAAAAAGTTACAAAGGTATTATGGAGTTCTCCCACAGCCCACAACCAGGTTCTCCTAATTTTAACATCATGCTTAGCTGTGATACATTTGCCACAACTAAGAAACCAACACTGGTTCATTACTATTAACTAAACTCCCCACAAGTTTTGGGGCCTTATATTTGTTCCTTAATTGCCTGTTTTTGCTATCCTACCCAGCACTCCATTAAGTCATCATGAATCTTTAGTCTCTGCTGTGTAGATTTCTCAGATTTTCCTTCTTTTTGATGATCTTAACAGTTTTGAGAAGGGTGGTTTTAAGTAGCAAGAGTGAATCAGGGAAGCTTAATGAAACCAGAAATGTTCTAGAGGGAAAAGGAATACAGAGAGCTGGAAAGGACAGAAAAATGCAAGATATAAAGGCAGGAGACAAGGTTTATTGATTCCTCAGTTTTACAAGATCAATCCCAACCACAAACTAATTTTGTGGAATATATGTATAAAAGAGATGAATGCAAATCACATTTTAAAAATTTATATCATTCATATATATCAAATTTTCCTAAAACTGCTTGGTGTAGTTCAAAAGAAAATATCAAAACAAAAGATAGAACTCAATAACATTTAGGACTAAGAAAGACAAAAGTGGCTTGAGATGACCAGCAGGAAGCAGTTTGAAGGTTACAAGTGCCAAAAGCTTTCCCATCATGAAGACAGCTCTTAGATTTAGTGTGTAGCTACCGAAGCACTACTAGTATCTTTTGTCCCCTCCTCTTTCTTCTCAGAAAGGGAAAGCTTTGAAAGAGGGAAACAGAAAAACTCTGAGAAGGATTGGCTCCTAGACTTGGCTCAAGGGAAGAGACACAATGGCTCCTAGTTACTATTTTTTCCTTCCCAAACCAAGAAAGTACATTTTCCCTGATACTGGCCAGACTGAACAGACCATGGGAAACTCATGTGTAACTAAGAGTAGAGAAACACGACCATCTATTGGGCCCAACATGATCACTGGCCACAGCAGCCCTGGTGAGCAGCATGAGCAGAGAGGCCATGTCCTGGTGGCCAGTGGCCACAGTCCAGTTTCTTAGGGCATACAATAGACTAAGATCTGGTGTGGATGAGGGAGCAAATATTATTACGGTTAGGGTGTAAGCTAAACTGCTATAACCAAGATAAAAAAATACAATTCCCCTTAAAAAATATAAATGATCTGTTTCTCATGTAATAGTCCAAAGCTGGGCAGACCATCAAGGGCTAGCAGTCAGCTCTACCAAGTTCAACACTGGGGCAGAGGCAGCTGTCCCAGTTTTTGCTATTTCCCTGCTATCAGGAAGAGGACAAAAAGCTAGGTAAAATCACAACCAATCATTTTATGAGCAAGATCTGAAAGGGGTACCCATCATATTTACCCAAATATCACCAGCCTGAACTTAGTCACATGGCCACAGGTAAACTTTTCAGTGTTTATTATTTTATATTTCCATTACATATTATATACAGAGTCAAGCAGAGAAAGACCTTGCCCACTTTTTCTCTATCTCATTTTCCAGTGCCATCCTTCTTTTTCATCATCTTAACTTTTTCTCTGTCCCCAATCTAGGTCTCCTCTGTCCAGCCTCTCAGATCTGATAGACTAGAAAGAGCACCAGATTAATATTTAGAATTTCTGAGTTCTGGCCTTGGCTTTGCCACATCCAATCAACATGTGTTTGAGCAAGTCATTTCACTGCTCAGAATTTTAGTTTCTCCACCTTTACTAGTAAAGTTGTGATGTTATCACAGTTCGTGACACAGACTTCCTAAGACTCTTGTACTTCCTCAGTGGTAGTAGTGAGAGGAGCATCTTTTGTTATCTATAATAATAAAAGTATAATATGCTAATTAGACTGGACAGCCAAATGAACTTCCGGACGTCATTTCAGATGTCCTTTTGGACAAAGCTGCAGCAGCGGGGGCCGAGGTAGAGGAGGTTAGGGGCAATCAGGCAGGCAGGTGAGTGGTTAGGGGTGATGAGTCAGGCAGGCAGGTGAGCGATTAGGAGCCAGCAGTCTGGATTGCGAGAGGGTGCAGGCTGGGGTGAGGACACCCCCCTCCCCCAAGTGCACAAATTTCATGCACCAGGCCTCTAGTCCATAATAAGCCCCTCTATCCATGCCTGAGCTTATATTAATCAGGTGACTCTTGAAGGATGGGGACCATTGATTAGAGAGTTGAAACTTTCAGTCCTACCACCAAACTTTCAGGAGATCGCCAATGGCCAGTGATTTCATCAATCATGCCTATACAATGAAACCTCCATGAACACCCTAAGGAGATTCAGGGGGCTTTCAGGTTAGTGATCACATGATAGTGCTGGGAGAATGGCATGCCTGAAGAGAACATGGGAGCTCCAAGAACCTTTCCACGTACCTGACCCTGATCATCTCTTCCATTGGCTGTTTTCAAGTTGTATTCTTTATAACAAACCAAAAATAGTAAGAGCTTTGCTGAGTTATGTAAATCATTCCAGCAAATTATGGAACCTGAGGAAGTTGGTGAGAAACCTCTGATTTATAGCAGGTCAGTCAGAAGTGCAGGTGACTTGTTCTCTCTCTCTCTCTCTCTCTCTCTCTCTCTCTCTCTCTCTCTCTCATTCTTTCTTGGTGCTTTTAAGCACCAACTACAACGGATAATTATTATTAATATGCTAACTGGTCTCCCCCTACTTTGGCTGATGAGGAACATGAACTCCTTCCTGAAGTGACCCACAAGTCATATAAGAAGAATAGTTCAGAGCTTCCACCAAAAGCAGGGGAGGTGAAAACAGAAATTCTCAGTGAAGGGACCTCTGCACCTGTGTGGCTCTCAAACACTCTTTGGCTCCATCCCATCATGCTACTTGGACAATGGCACCACTGAAGCCCAAACCTTGCTGCTGGAGCCACCACTAATCAGTCTCACAAAGCCTGTTCTCAGGGCTTCAGGGGCCTGGGCTCTCGTGAATTACGTGTCAGAGTAATTCATCTTCTTCATCCTGAAGCCCTGATATGTGGCCAACTGCCACCCAAGCCAAGAGCAATGGCACAGATTCATTGTTTAAGTGCACCTGGAAGCTGCCTTCTGAGTGAAGAGGTGCTAATCCAACCCCGATGGGTGCTCCTCAGAGAAGCAAGAGGTTCTTGAGGGCCGGGAACTAGTTGGGAATTTGTTGACTAATTCCTGCAGGGTTGACTAGCTACTAATAGAAATATCTCTTTATTTGGAGGAAGCTCGTATATTAAAGAGTCTCTCTTTATCCTGGGTCTTTTTACATTAATCGAGTCATAGAAGAATACTTGACATTAAAAAATCCCCAGCCATTAAGACAACTATCATTTTCCATAGCAATTGCTATTTTTGTTATTATTATGAAACTCAGATACAAGAAATAAAAAGAATACAGAAAAATTATTTCACTTCATAAATAGAAAGGGATATTTCCACTGATAATGTTTCAGATATTAGTTAATTTTATCCCTTTAAAATTAGAATAAAATAAAAATGAAATGATTATACTTATATTTTTTCTCTCTCAACATAATTTAATGTAATAATTTATTTATCTGTGTAGTTGATAACATACATAGTTAATGTACTTATTATGTAAAACCATTTCATTATGACCCAAACAGGGGTGATGTCTTTAAGTGGGGTGATTATTTGAGTTCTTGTGAAAGTTCTATTAATTTCTTTCTGGTACCAAATTTATTGCTGTCCGTTTTTAAAACCATAAGAAATAAGAAGGATTCTTATGGCATGAGATGGAAAAGATAGTATGCTCTGCAAGCAAATATTTTAACAAAATCTATTTCTACATGTGTCTACTGTTCATTTTTAGTTTATTTATTTTAGGCAGATATATTGATCAAAGTTGACAGAATCATTGTCATTGAAATGGTTCTAAATTTGGGGCTTGTCTGTGGTGTGTGTGTGTGTACATGTATGCATGGGAAGAAAGAGTTTTGTTTTCTGAGTCCTTTCCCCAACTATTCAATAACATCCTATATAATAAAAGGGTAATATGCTAATTGACCCTCACACCATCACAAAGATGGAAGCACCCACAGCCAATAAGGAGGGAATATGCTAATTAACTGTCCAACCCTTCAATACGGTGGTGCCCATAGCCAATAAGGAGTGAATATGCTAATTGACTGCCCCGCCTTCAAAGATGGCAGTGCCCACAGCCACAAGATGGTGGCGCCCAGTCCCCTCAGCCCCGCCAGGGCGGCAGGCGTGCGGCAAGGCCGGGCCCGCCTCCAGGTGGGCCCGGCCTTGCCGCGCTTGCCTCCGGAGTCCCCAAGTCCCCTCAGTCCCCCAGCTGCCCAGGGCTGGCCCGTGGCTCAGGTAACCAGGGCTGGCTGAGGCTTGCCCTGCTGGCAGTGGCGGCAGCAGAGGTGTAATGGGAGCATCGCCTTCCCCTGATCACTGTGTCTCCTCCCATCCCTGAGGGCTCCTGGACTGTGAGAGGAGGCAGGCCAGGTTGAGGGACTCCCCCCCCCCCCCCCCCCCGTGCATGAGTTTTTATGTACCGGGCCTCTAGGTTTATTATAAAAAAATAATGTTTAAAATACAGAGAAGCAAGCAAATCAAAGAAAAACAAATCATTGCAGTCTAATCAAAGTCCAGCTTCATAACATTTAAGCTGCTAAGACTGAAGGAAGAAGATAACTACAGTAGGAGTCCTACTCCTTAATCTAGATCAAGAATTAAATACTTTAAGACAACCCAAGGAAAACCAAATTCTACAAATGGTCATTTCAGGTAATTTATATTGAATAATGATAATTTTTATTTAGTAGAACTAAGTTATTTGTTATATTCACTAAGTGCCAGGCACTTTTGGGTATTACTTTATTTTATCTTCCCAGCCAGCCTATAATTAACGGCTTTATTCTCACCATTTAAGGTTGAGAGTACTGAGGTCTATAAAGGTTAAAGCAACTCGCCCTTGGTCTTTCTAGAAAGTGGGAAAAACATGATACAAACTTGGCACTCTGGTTACAGAGACCGTATTATCAACTATCACACTACTTACCTCTTTTCTAATTGAAGAGTTTAAAGATAATTCAACTTACTGCAAAATTCCATACCAAAATTATGAAGCAGAAACTCTATAGGCTGACAGTGCTCTTAGTTGATGTAATGCATGAAATCTTTTTCTCAGGTAACTGCTAAGACTTGCATTTGAAGTGACAAGAAGACAAGAAAGATACACACCCTATACCTGATTATACATCACCAAGGATGGTTTGGAATGACCTCATAGTATTCTATTCAGTTGGCTAGAGATGATGACATTGGGCCAATATCACATAACATTGGTTTCATTGATCATGGTATCATTATTATACCTGAAAATGCAGTGTTTATTCATGTAAGATGAATAGTCTAAAAAGTATGTCAAAGAGAATATATCTTATTTCCTCAATTCTAAGGTGCATTTTTTGTTCTCAATTTTACATTTCTGATTTGGTGGTTTATTTTATAACCATAGCCTACCTTTAGTTGGGATTTCCTCAAAACCTGTTATGAACCTGCTGGTTTGTAATCCAGGAAATATTGGGTTCTTTGGCTCCTCCACTCAGAGATTAGTCCCCAATGTGGCTCTTATTCAAAGGTGAGCCAATGTGGGTTCATTACGCAGTGTTGGGCAGTCATGAAGTGTTCCCAAGTTAAGACCCAAAAGCTGCTGTAGCAAACCATGTGTCCCTGTAAGTCATATTGCAGAACTGTCTACAGGTACTCAGAATGGCATACTTGATTACGAGCTTTGATTATCTGAACTTTACCTTCATAGCTATTTTTATATAAGACTAGAGGCCCTGTGCACAGATTCATGCACTGGTGGGGTCCCTCAGCTTGGCCTGCAAGGATTGGGCCAAAACTGGCAGTCCAATGCTGCCTGCTGCTCCTGCCTGCAGCTCCTGCTCATCCCGGCCCCGCTGTGCCTGCTGCCACTCTATAGGCTTGCTGCCGCTTCACTATGGTCTCCAGGCTGTGGTGGCCAGCCGTGAGCCCTGCATCTGGTGCTCATAGGTCAGCTGAGTGGCGCTCCCACTGTGAGAGTGCACTGACCACCAAGGGGCGGCTCCTTTGTTGAGAATATGCCCCCTGGTGGTCAGTGCGCCTCATAGTGACTGGTCAACTGGTCAAATGGTCAAACAATTGAATGGTCGCTTAGGCTTTTATATAGGTAGATAGATGGGTATTAAACTATAGTCAGTAACCTGAGAATTATGTACGAGTACAGTGTAACATTGCAATGTCACTGCTATGCCTAAGATTCCAAAATGTTTGCACCAATTGTAGTCTATTCCACATAGCAAACGCAGGTACTGCCAAGTATAGTAGATTCAAAACCAAAGTGGCTTACCAGTTTCTAAATAATCCCCTAGGAAGCAGTTTAGTCTAGACCATTATCTTGATAGTTCATAATTAGGTTCAATAATAAAGCTTGTTTTGCTGACCTGGGTCAGCTCGGCATGTCCACAGCATCTGGGCGCAATGACCTTGCTTTGAGAGGGTATTGTTAGAAAATCCATTATTATCATCACATACACTTCAGAGAAGTGGCTGTTTTGTGAATTGATGGTGTGATGTTGCCACTTCAGATAAAAGAGTCCATGAATTATTGACTTAATGAGTAAATGTTGCTTGATTTCACAACAAAGTCTTTACAGTTTCCGTGCTATTTACTGAACACATAACCGTAGCATATGAAGGACGCACAGGTAATCGGCTGTGCTGTGCACTTAGAAGCCACATTGGATCTGCAAGAGGCATGAACTCACAGAGGTGTCACTGTCCCTCTGGAAGGCATGGTGCTTGGGTCAGTGTGTCTCAGGCCAACTCATGGACAGTGATGAGATGGCTTTCTTCCCATCATCTTTGCCCTGTAGACACAGAGCAGTTAATTGCTTTTTCCTCTCCCTGAGAGTTCACTTAGGGTCCCAGGCAAGACCCTGGGATCAGGCCTGTGCAATCATCTAGGCAATGTGATATGGTCATGCTGAGTAGATGTTTAAAGAGAACCTGTTCCAGGAAATATGCCACTACCCTGATGCTCAGAGTGGGAAAACGAAGCAAAATCTTCTAATGTGATGGGAATTTTCCTCAGAGTATGCTGAATATGGGGAAGATTATGAAAACTCAGCACAATACAGTTAACAGGTTTTCCAGTGCAACCGGTGAGTGGATGATACACCAGGATTTAGAGGGCTATTCATAATTTCGGTTATGCTCTCATTCATCTATGCTTATTATCTGTTAAGAGATTTGTACACAGTATTTCATTCAATCTTCCTAATAAGTGTCATTTTTTTCCATTTTATAGATGAGGAAACTGAGTTCCAGAGAGAAGAAATAACGTGCTGTTATTTCTAGCTCCAGAACTGGCAGGAGAAGAGGTAGTACTCAGAGTGGGGTCTGGCAGACATCCAAGCCCACTGTAAATGCTCACTCCGTTCCTCAGTACTGCAGCCTCCTGACTGTCCTTCCTTCCATGCCCTTCATCTGGATGCTGTTTAACAGTCTACAAACCTCTTAGCCTATGGTGAGTAAATATCATCTGTTGTCCTCCAAGTAAAGTCTAAAGTCCACGATGTTCACGGTGGCTCACATTTTAGTCCTGCATGACTTTCCATCCTTATCTCCATTCATCTCTGTTGGTATATATTTACTCTAAGCTTCCCTGCACAAAATTTGCTCTTGCATTTTCAAGCTCTTGGCTCAGATATCCCCCTCCTGTCTCTATTGAAATTTGATCCAGTTTTCAAAACAGGCTCTTTTGTGGGTTTGTTTTCATGAAGTCTGTTCAGATCCCCCACCTCCATTAAAAATTATTTCCTATTCCTTTCTCCAAGTCCCATAACACTTTGCTGTGCCTACCTCACTTAGGGTATTTTATTACAGTCTGATTTGTGATAATTACTTGTGGACTTGTTTACAAGCTTTCTCTTGTGGGAACTGGGAGCCCTTTGAGGGCAGGAACTATATTTTACCTATCACTTTAACTCCAGAGTTTAGCAGCATTTTTAGAATTTCAGATACTCAATAAATATTTGTTATATGCTTAATTAAGTAAATATGTCATGAAGAAACAGCAGATGAAATGAGTTAAGTCATAGTACTTTATGAAACTAGTGAAAGGAATACTGTGAAAAAGTAGAACAAGTTACCTTTGTCCAGTTGTTTGTTTGTTTTTTGTCACAGGTTACCATGTTGTTTGCATGTTAGAATTGAGGTATGAAAAGAGAGAAAATAAACTGATCTAAAATAGATCCTCTGTTCCATCTCACTGGCCCTATTTTCTTTGCCTGGAGGGAGCTTTTAAACAAACTGGGGGAAATTCCTGTTCCGTCTTCTGCAAGTTGCCTAAACATGCCATAGTTTAGTTTCTTCATCTGCATAACAAGGGTATATTGCCTATTAATCATTATTTACCTCATTTATGGATACATTTTATGTCTGTTTGTGATTTTCCATTCACATCTTTGTATATAATGGGCTATTCTGTCTGCAAGCTCTTCCAGTGTTCGTCTACCATCTGTCCCCTTTCAATGTCCAAGGTCTGTCTGTTGAACAGTTCAGAGCAAGTCTAACCCTCTTCTACATAATACTTTTTGGGTGACAGAAATGCCCATTGTAGATGCACATATATAGTTTGTTTGAGGCATATACATGCCAACAGGCACTTGGAGCCACAGTAGGAACCATTTTAGGAACTTAGTGGAGAAGCCTGGTGCAAGGCTTCATCCTGATCGGCTGTCTTCTGCTATGGGAGTCAGTGTGGTGTAATGGCAAGAGGATAGATTTTCAAGGAGATGTTCCTGACTCCATTTCTGACTCTACTGCTGGATGTGGAACTATCACTCGATTTTCTTGAGTCTCATATTTAACCTACCTTAAAGAGGTGTTTGAAGATTGAAAAATATTAATGGAATACTACGCCGCTATAAAAAAGAAGGAACTTTTACCATTTGCAACAGCATGGATGGAACTGGAGAGCATTATGCTAAGTGAAATAAGCCAGTCAGAGAAAGATAAATATCACATGATCTCACTCATATGTGACATATAATGATCAACAGAATTTGATGAACAAGAATAAATCCAGAGACAAATGGCAGGGGAGAGTGGGGGAGTTTAGAGAGCAACCAAAGGACTTGTATGCATTCATATTAGCATAACCAATGGACACAGACACCGGTGTGGTAGGGGCTTGCCCGGGGTGGGAATGGCTTGGTGTGGGGTGGGGGGGGGGGGAAGGGAGGGGTCAAGAGGGGAAAAAGGAGACATATGTAAAACTTTAGACAATAAATAAATTAAAAATAAAATAAAAAGAAAAATATTAATAGATGCAGTGCCCAGCAAATGGAAGATATTCTGTCTTATCACTCAGTTTCCTATAACCCCTTTTCTTTCAATAAAATGACCAGAGGCTCCAGTTGAGGGAAAGTAGTATCAGTAATTGTTCTAATTTCCTAAGAGCATCAAACAGTTAAACAAAAGCAACCAATAAAATAACATCAAAGAGTTTTCACATATTCCAACAAATGGCTATTGCTGATACTTTAAATGTAAATGACTTTGCTTTGATTTTTATGATTTAATTTTATTTTCAAATTGAAAAACAACAATAAAGGTGACAATACTTTTAGCTCTGTCATCTGGTGGTTCTATGGAGTCAAAAGAAAAGCTGAAAGCTCGCTGTGATTCTTAAAATGTTGAAACCACTAATACAGAGGAATGGGAAACCAGAGAGGAAGGCCCACATTCCCCTACACCCTTTGCCTCCAGAGAGCAGAGCATGGGAGAGGGAAGGAAAGCAGGCTAATGGTCTGTGGGGAGTTTGTACCTCCTCAGGGGGACAGCCCAATATGGCCCTTTCCTTTCCCTAGGTCCTCCACTTCCTTCTATGTTATAGCCACTGACAGCCTCTGCCTTCAGCACCTCTGGGCATATTCTCCCAGTTGATGCACCAGGGAAATGTTTCTATCCACTGCTTATATCACATGAAGTTAGAAAACCTTTGTACTGAGTGGAACTCAAGAGGAAGACCATGAAATGTGGTTCAAGAAACAGACTCTTCACCCCTCAAGAGCCACCATGCATTGTCTACCTCAGCACCATTCTGTGGCTGCACCCACCCCACTCTCTCATTGCCAGTTCTTTCTTTGTATTTTTACCTCTGACTCACATGGGTTGTTCCAATTTCTTATACATTTTGATGCACATATGTCTGTAGCTAAGGTACATGAGAGACTGCTTTGGTCTCTCTCCTATGCTTGGTCGGGGTATCTATTTATCCTTTTTCTATCTGCGGCACAACTTATGGCCTATCCCAGGCTCCAAGATTGTCCTTCTTTCACCTTCTCTGCACCACAAAACCACTCTCAGAGGTCTAAACTTGCTCTTCCACTTCCTTCCTTGCTCCGTATCCCTTTGAATTTTAAGTTATGTGTCTCCTACCCCTGATGAAACTGAACCTTAAAGGCACACCACCTCAAAATTTCCTACGTGCCAGGGGTGCAGTGCCAATTTAGTGCTCAGTTGTAGCACTTACCTGACCCCTAGAGCTACCATCTAGTTAGCTTTTGAATTGTTGTCTTAAAATGTTTATTTTAACTATAGTCTTTGAGGTGTTTCTAATCTTTCAGGTTTCTTCAACTGCTTTTGGGAAGAAGACAGGGAGTAAATCCAAGTTACTAAAGTCACCAAGACCTATGGATCCTTAGCTTTTACCCATCTTAGGTCTTCTCTGATTTTGACACTGTTGATGGTCCTGACTCGTAGATATGCCCTCCTTTGACTCTGTCTGTCGCATGCTGTCTCCACCTCCTCTGCAGCCTCCTTTTTCTGCTCCCAAACAAACACATTTTCTGGCATTTGCTTTCCTCCTCTCCTGCCACCTTTTCCACTTGCTTCTACCCCCAACCTCATTCTATCTCCCTTGGTGGACCAATTACCGCCATGGTTTCAACTTGGGCTACAATGTCAATGACTCCAAAATCTTGGTATTAATCAAGACTCAAGCTACAGACCTGCATTGCCAGTAATCTCTTCAACAGTCCTTCTTAGAAATGTTATTGGTACCCCAGACTCAATAAAACTAACTTTATTTTTACCCATTTCCCTGTCTTCCATTTTGTTATTGACATAATCTGATCTTTAGTTCCCGGACTTAGAACCTCAAGCCTTCTTACATTCCTTGCTGTCCCTCACCCCACAATCGATCAATAGCCAGAACACCCTCCTCATTTGTCCCCTCATTTGTCCCCACTGCCTCTGTTCTTTATTAGTTCTTACCTGGAGAACTGCCACCATCTCCTGGTTGGCCTCCCTGCCCCTAGTCTTTCCCCACTCCAATATGCTTTCCACATGGTGCCAGAGTCACATTCTTTAAATAGTTCTCTGATCATATCACTCCCTGTTCTGATGCCTCTGATGTCTCCCTAGTGCCTACAGAAGCATGACCGGATAGATGACTAGCATGCCAGTCAAGACCCTCTGGATTTGGGCCAACGCCCATTTTGCTTCTTTCCCTGTTTCCCCTGCCTTCTGGTTCCAGAATGCTCCTTGTTTTCTCTCTTTCTTTCTTTCTCTCTCTCTCTCTCTCTCTCTCTCTCTCTCTCTCTCTCTCTCTCTCTCTCTCTCTCCTGATTCATGCCCTTCCCATCTCTGCGTCAAATGCTTCCCCACCTCAGAAGGCTTTCCCAATCTCTCTGGCCAGAATCCACCCTCCTCCTCTTTATTTTGCTAACATGTTGATATTTTTTGATACAGGACTTAGAGGGAACTCGTTTAAAAAAATAAAAAACAGTCCTATATGCTGGGCTAAGTGGTTTACATTCTGTCCTTTTTAATTCGCATAATAATTCTATGAAACCCATTTTACTAAAACCATGTTACAGATGGGGAAACTGAGGACGATAGAGATAAAGTAACTTGGACAAGGTTATGTGGGCAGTGAGGCAGTTTCCTTTAGACTGCCCTCTCCATACTCTTTTTCACTCTACCAGGTCACCTTTAAAGAATGACACTGCTTTGTCCCTGAGGACAACGAGCCACAGAAATCTAAGGGAACTGATATGACCATTTAGCAGTGACAAAGCAGCTCTGACTTTGGACTGTCCTAGTCCTAGTTCTTTACTTGGCTTTTCTCCTTTTAGACCCTCTTCTGATATCTGATTTCTGTTACCTTTTAAAAGTTTCATTATTATGCATAATGTATTCATTGAAGGGCAGCATTTCCTGTAATTTATGTCTCTTCATTTTACTACTCAGCAATTCCTTGGTATTTAACCTCATAAATTTCCAGTTATTGTCCTATATTTACACATTGCATCTGCCGGAGAAGTCTGTGCAATTTAATACTGTGTGGAATCCGAAGAGACACTTACAAAGAGGATGAGCCTGCAGTTTATGCCTCTCCTAAGGAGGTCGGATTGCTTACGACCAAAAGCCAGTCATCGCCCCTTTTCCCCTCTTGAATTTATCTTATTAAATAACAGACGTGCTGATTCCCCTGACTTCCCCAAATCATCCCAGCCCATTCCTGGGAGGCTGTCTGCATGCCTCAAAGTCCCTTCTTGGCGGTGATTGCTTTCTGCTGCTGTACCTTTCCATCAGCCTGCCTGACCGCCCCTCCCACCCTTTCTGAAAAGCCAAACAGCACTAAAACCTCACCTCATCTGTCTCCCAGCCCCCTTTATTCCTCTTATATTGTTCTGCTGTTGCCCTAAGGCCAAAAGATCTTTGGGGCAGTGGCCCTGTTTGGTGTTTGGCACAATTTCATTTACTGAACATCTCTATGTACATTTATGATGCCATATAACTAATAATAAAAACAGGACAGCCTAGGGCATTGTTTTTTATTGTCAGCTGCACGGCAGCAGTGGGGGATGGTAAGGTGAAGGACAGAGCCCGCAGGAAGGTCCAGGACTCGCCAATAGAGGCCAGCCCTGTGGAACCCGCTCTGCCGCTGATGGTGACAATGCTGCAGCCTCAGCCAGACCCTCTCACAACACAGACGAGGAGGGAGGGCTTTGTGTGCGGTAGGGGAGCTGCCTGGGTTGTGTACCCCGCTATTTTTCAAGTGGCAGGTGTGCCCATCTCCAGGTGCGTGCTAAATAGGCGACGGCAGAGCTCCCACTGTTCATCACTGCCTGTTGGGAAATTGATGCGGTCTCCTGGACGCCATCAGCTGTGCAGTAATCCATATTGATGGCTGGGCTTTCCAGCAGCCGTTTGTATGCCCTGCGTCCCTCGGTGACTGTCTGCTCTTTGTGGACATGGCCCGGGTGGTACAGGCCCCTGGATCCTGTGACTGTGACTTCAGTGTGTTGAAGAGACCATTACAGGGTTTCCATGAGGGCATTCTCAAGAGGCAGCATAGAATAACGGAAACAGCCCTGACTCTGAAACTATGTGGCCTGCTTTTGTATTTCTGGTCTGCCCTGTACTGTCTCTGTGGCCTTGGCTAAATCACTCAACCTCTCTGAGCTTTAGTTTTCCCTTCTGCTAGTAAGGAGAAGAGAATAACGCTCTACCTCACAAAAGTGTTTGAAAAACCCATGTAGTCTCTTAGTATATTAAAGAATATCTATACTCTACTTGCTAAAAAGTGCTACAGGAGAGGTCATGATTATTGATACTTTAGTCAATTATTTTATAAAGGAAAGAAAGGTGCAGAAGGAAATATCTATGCTACATATCTTACTACTGAAGTATAGCAAAGTGCGATAAATGTTGAAACCTGCACTAAAGAATGAAGGAAAAAGAAACTGCTCACTTCCATTCTAGATCGTTCCTGCTATTTCAGATGCTTTGGCCCATCTGGAACACTTGAACAGTGTACTATCAGCAGCATCTGCTACAGAAAGAGCGAGTGAACCCTCTCTAAGCTTACAATAGAAATCAGCGTTGAGTTTTACATCTATTCAGAGCATGTGGCTTGTAAACAGTTAAAGGGCTTGTTCTGTGGGGATCCATGGATTAAACACTGGAGTGCACATGGGTGGGATGTGCTGGAAAAATGACTTCTGTCCACCTGATTGGCACTGACGGTGGGAACATGTGGTCAGTTGGAAGCAGCCCTTGAACTTGCCAGTGTCAAAGGAGATGGAATCTATTTTACAAAATGTGCATCGCTGGACAACAGATTCATTTCGGGAGGGGTATTTAGTCACCGTGCCAGAGCAAAGACAAACTCCACAAAAAGGGGAGGGAGGGGACGGACCGCCTGGGGTGAGGGCCAGCTTGCATCCTCTTCAGAAACCGGTTGTAATGACCTCAGCTGCTTCAGCCGCACATGCTGTTTGCGAGGGCACCATTCCCAGCACCTTTCAATACAGCCTCCTCTTCAGCATATGCAAACCCTCCTGGGCACACTGAGCCTGCCACCTGGGGGTTGCTACAGAGGCGCTAACCGCTAACCGCTAACCGTTACCCCCCAGCCGCACTGCTGACTGCTGCCCTGGGCCCTGCAGCGGAGAGAGGTCAGCTTCCCTGATGTGGCCCCAGGCCCGAACTGACATTTTAGAAAGAGGTGGTTACTAAAGAAGATAGCAATGGTCTATTCCAGGGGAATATTTTCTTTCGTTCAACAAGAATATGCCATACAGTACTTTTTTGACTTGCCAACCTGCTTATTTTAACAAAGGGGGGACAAAACGTGAACGAGCACTTTAGCTGTCTACCTTTCTTAGAACTGAGAAATCCATCTGGCCTATAAACATGAGATCTTGAGGAGATGTTTCTTCAACTGCAGACAAACAAAGAGGCAGTGGCTGCTTCAGGGTTGCTGTTGCCTCTTCTTTGTCCATTTTGACTCCTAGTTTTTGGGTTTTGGAAGGTGTGCCTATCCACCGGCCCCCACACCTGGTATTTCAGGTTTCTTCAGTCATTAGCAGGAAGGAAGGGGACCAGGGCAGACACTGAGCCACCTATCTCTTTCTTCAGGTGTGGCATGTTGTAAATGGAAGAGGGCAATCAACAGGGCGATAAGGAAGGAGGAGAAGTGGCTGGGAGGGCCCCACTGCACGGTGAGGTCTGTTCACTGGCAGGACCCCGTGGACACTCCATCCCAGGGATGTGACTTATTCGCACTCCAGAGAGGGAAGCTGGAGGTTTGGTTTTTTTTGTTGTTGTTGTTGTTTTAATTAGCTCTCTATTAAGCAAAACAGTAACTATTTTCATACTGGCATCTGTAGAGTAAAAACACACATCTGTTTAACATCTGGAGTTATAGAAATCAAACCAAGGTATATATTAGCCACCAAATAAGAGACTGTGCTATATAATGAGGGAAGTCACAGATTGGGGGTCAGACAGACAGGGTTCCAATCCAGCCTTCCCACTAATTAGCTCTGTCTAATTGTATGCCAGTGTGCTTCTCTGGCCTCAGTTTCCTCATCTATACATCGGAATGAGAACTGCACTTGTCCTATAGGGTATATTGGGAGGACGACATGATCAGTCATGGTAAAGTATTTCACAAATGCATTAAGCAAGTGCTCAAAAATGTGAGTCCTCGCTAGTTTTTTTGTATGGAAACTGAGAGGCTAAAAGTTGGGAGAGAAATGGATCACTCTGTGAGAACCCTTAACGCCCCTTTAGGCTGTCCTGTCAGGCAGGCATATCTGCAATTTCTTTGAGGAAGAACCATGTCCTGAACTGTGAAGCTTCCCTCAGCATGAAGAGATGAAGTATAATCGAGTTGGATGAACATAACCTGCCAACATGTGAACATACTAAATATCACCACGGTGCATCTCCAGGGTTTGATCACATATTTTTTTTACTGGAACAGAATTCTAGAGCACACAGCCTCGTCTGCTCATTTTATGGAAATCTTGGGAGGGTTTAAGTGACTTGCCCAAGGTCACATATTGAGTTACTGGATTAAGTAATATTTCTCTTTTATTCTATTAAAGTAATTTCCCCAAACACTTGGTGGTAAACAAAATTGCCTCCTACTTCCCCTCTCTACTTGCGACATCTTGCTGACAGATTTGAGGTTCTTTTGGTGGCCCTAGCCCAGAATACTATCAATAACATAATCATAAGGAAAAACACTGGAATGGAAAAATAGGCATAAACATACTATTTATAAGTTACAATTTATGAGTTATATGTGTCCAGAAATATATGATACAACTTCCAGTGTGGTATGGAGGCAGTTTAAAAATATTGTAATGAAAACACTATAGGCTTTAGGGACAGAAAGGTAATTATTCAAGTTAGTTCTGCCACTTACTAGCTCTGTGTCCCAGGGCAAATGACCTAACATCTTCAAACCTTAGTTCCTTCATACCTACTGCATAGAGCTTTGTGAATTTTAGAGATATGTCTGTTACATACTAGATCTAAAATCGGATGCTGAAAAAATGCTAGTGATAATTCAAGTCAAAGCTTTCATTGAGATAACACTCTAATGAAAAACACCTACTTTGGACATTTTAAAAATATTAGAACAATTTACTGGCAACACAGAAATACTTTAGATGAGCCATCATAGACTTAGGAAATGAGGTCTGAGCTCAGACTATTATGCATGTATTGACTAGTTAAAGATATAAAATAGGGGTTGATTAAAACTGGATTTTCAAGTGCAATACACCAGATTTTTCCACCTTCCCCGAATTCAAAAATGTAAATGATAGATTTTTCCCCCCATTAGTGTTATTTCACTAGGAAACACTGGCTCTAATTACTGCAGACTTTAACTTTGCACATTAAAGCTCTCCCCATAATTTCATTTATATATGGCTCCCAATCACAGCCCCATGCTCACAAAGAGAAATGTCATTTACTTCCAATCTTGCTTGCAGCTGTCCTTCCCAAGCCCCTCTCCTCCCCCATCAGCATCAGGTCCCAGAGCCCAGGCTCTGACCATGAGGACTGTTGAATTGACTCCACACACCAAGTCTTGGCTGCAGGACCCTTGTGCAGATGAAGATGTCAAAAGGCAATCTGCAGCAAGAATGACAGTGTGATTAACCAGAATGAGGTCTAAGTCAGAAGTAGCACGGACCACTGGGAAATTAAGGCACCAATTTTCACCTTCAAGATCAGCTGTGATAGGGCGGTATATCCTAGCAACAGCAGAAGTCTTAACCTTGCCATCATAGCAAAAACTAATTTTGTGCTGTTATCTGTTCCAATATCTTTTAATCCAAAAAGTCTTTAAACAGAAAGTAGATACTCAAACATTTCTTTTCCTACATCTGCCTTTTACCTCTAATTGGGAAATCCTTAATTCAATGAATTAAAAGATTACTGAGTCTTAACACAAATTTCACTTGCTTTCATTCTCAACGTATCTGTGGGAAACCCCATTGGAGAGGCTGAGAGGGAGCGTAAGAGTTACCGTTCATGGAGAAAATGATACTCAAAATCACCCTGGTGTATCTTAAACCAAACATACCACACTTCAGTATCCGGCTGAACAGTGTTATAGCATGCCCGGTTACTGTGCTGATCCAGCTTTACCATAGGGCATTGTCACCTCTTAAAGCATAATTTCACATAAAGCGGCCACTCAATAAGGATGAAGGCTTTTCTGGCCCTTGACACAAGTGCTTTTAAAAGGCCTGGCTATGAAATATTTATATTTATAAAAATAAGAATCATAGACCTTTAGCTGCCAGATCTGTTCTTGAGACAAGATAAATCAGCAATTTCATACACAGTACCAAACTGTCAGAGCACACAATTTCTCTTTTGAAAAATAAGCAAAAATACAGTTGTTCTTCAATAAGCCTAATTCTCCAATTAAAGGTAAAATTGCCAGAAGTCAAAATTATTCTGCATGTCCCTATATTTTTGCATAGGAGGCCCCTACCCCAGTTCCCTAAGCTGCCTCAGGTACAGAGAAACCATCCCTGAAGCAGCCTGTTTTGCTCAGCCCCTCATGACAGTGCCCAGCAATCACCTGAGAGCTAAGCCATGTGCATGGCACCCAGTGATGGGAAGGAGCAGGATGCAGAGGAGGGAGAGCAGCCACGCCCAGAGAGGGAAGAGAAAAACCTGGGCCAAGTAGAGTGGGGGATTCTAAGGGAGAAGATAGTGCTAAGAAAGAACTGGAGTGAAACCATGCTGAATGCAGCCTGGATATTATAAAGCATGTGGACTAAGGGGAAGTGAATGGACTTGGAGGTCACCAGTGACCTGGAGGAGATCTCTTTCTTTGGCTGGATAGGGACAAAGTGCAGGAATGAGAAGGCTGGTGGTGAAAGAAAGGAAAAGAACCATGGTACCTCATCCAAGTATCTCAAACTCTACCCACTGGACAAAAGAGGGCCCCTTTGTGGTGTGATTTGGACAGCTGACCAAATGCCTGTCCTGAGGCCTAGCAAGATCCTTGATTCAGGAGAAGAGTGAGTCCTTATATTGATGGATGGAAAATACTCCCTTTTATAGAAATTCATTCTGGGACAGAATGATAATCAGTCTACAAGTCAACTACCATGCCAATTCCTGGAGAGGGAAAAAAAGGCAGAGAAACCCAGAGCAGGCAACAGGATGAAGGATCCATTCAATTTCCGGCAAAGGGTTAGATCCACTTGCAGTGGTTCTCAACCTTCCTAATGCTGCGTCCCTTTAATACAGTTCTTCATGTGGTGGTGACCCCCGACCATAAAATTATTTTCCTTGCTATTTCATAACTGTAATTTTGCTATTGTTATGAATCGTAATGTAAATATCTGATATGCAGAATATATTTTCAGGGGTCGCGACCCACAGGTTGAGAAACGCTAATTAAAGCATGCACACTGACTAGGGGAAGAGGCTTCTCCCACTGGCAAGTGGTGACTTGGATTGTGCACAGTAGTGGCTTTTATTCCTCTGGTCTTTATGGTACACATTTGCCTTGGTATTGACTAAGGGCCTGGCTCAGAGCTCTCTAGAAAGTCTTAAGATCTCACATAGGAATGCCAGAGCAAGTTTGCTGGTGTCTTCTATTTGCCGATGTTACTGTGGTGATTGTTGTTTTGACACGTGTGAAGCCGTGTCTTGAAAACCTGGAGCATGCCCAGCGGAACTCTTGTTTCCAGACCCATGATCTCAGTCTGTCACTCAACAAACCCATGTAGATCTCAGGTCTGAGGATCAACTTTTGCATTTCTCAGGCTGTCCACACTGCTGCTGAGCTGCTCTTGCTAAAGCTAAGCCTCTGCTGCCTGCCAAAGTCCACTGGCAGCTTCCCTGATCTCCCCTTCCCCATGGCTTCCTGACAGTGCTCAGAGCTGCACATCACAATATATTCTTCACTAAATACTTTCCTTCTCCTTGCCTCGCTCACAGCCTGTCAACCACTCACCTTCTTTCCTCCTTCTTCTGAGATGCAGTGTAGTGAATGTTACACACATGGCTTTGGGGACAGACCGCCTGGACTGAATCCCAGCTCTAATACTTACTAGCTGTTACTCAACCTCTCTGCCTTTTTCACACCACTCATTAAGAACAACATTCTGGCTAACTTTAATCAAACTTTTGGTGTCTTATTATTGGAAAGCATTAAGAAATATCATCAACAGAATAATCTCTCCTTAATACTTAATTTGATATGGCTGTGTGCCCTGTAATGACCAATACCACCAATTTTTTGAATTTACCAGTATTTCTAATCAATACTAATCAATAAGCTTCATCAATCTATTAGATTGGATTATCTGTTTGTTTTGTTGTTTTCTAGTTTATGTTTTTTGCAGTATACCAAATGCCTAGCAACGACATAGTTCTTTGGTATTTGGCAAGAGTGCTTTCACACACACTGTTTCCCTAGATCCTCAACAACTCTGTGATATAAAAATCATAGTAGGTGTTATTATCTGCATTTTTCTAATGATTAAACGCAGTTCAGAGGAAATCTTCTTGTCCCGAGGTCAAGTGCATAGCAAGTGGCAGTTGGCACAGCACACATTGCAATGGCTGTCACATTAAAATAACAGAGATTTCACTCTCACTTACAACTTGAATTGCCTGTGGACCTTACTAATCCTCTCAATGGTTTTGCAGCCAAGTTTGGTGCATTTTGATTCATTCCTTGGCAAGTTTCCAACAAGGATGGTAAACGTCAGTCCCTGTCAAAAGAATGTTTGGTTTGATGCAAAGTGAAGTGTGAGCACCTACAGGATGCAGTTAATTGATTCGTCAATGCCCGTATGTGTGACCAAGTGTGATGAAGTGTAAAGAAGTATGTGATGTGGATGTGGCAGAGCTGCCTGTCAGACAGAGAGGACTTTGACTAGCAGAAGACATGCCTCCTCAGCTACTGTCCAAATACCTGTCCCAAACCATCCTGCCTTGGCAACTTGAGGCCTTAGGAAAGGTGGCAAAGAGGCATGTGCTGTCTCCATGCACACCTGAGTAGGATGGACACATGTGACCACACTGGGGCTGGGAGGTGGATTTTCCAGGGGGAAAAGATCACCTACGACCTGTAGATAAGGACAGAGGTCATTTCTAGGATTAGGATTTTTTTTAAACTGAAACTGTACATCCTCACCAAAATCCATTTTTAAATTAAGAAACCTGCATCTAGAAAGCCATTAAGTCAGATATAAAATGTTCTCACCAAATAAGGCCACAGTGAAAAGCCTGGGTAGGATTAGAAAGGAAGAGTATAGCCAAGCAGCTGAGGTCAGAGGGTGACACAAGCATGACTGGAAGGAGCAATAGTTGTGCAAATGTTTGAGCAATATTTCCCATCATTCTTTGCACCCTTGCACATGTCTCTGGCTACCTGTAGCCTGCTTCCTCCTCTCTTCTAACCAATGGGAGGTTAGCAAGTCAGAGTATCATCAGCCTGTCCTGTGTACCATGACTTCTGCAGTTCAGTCTGTGCCTGAGAGTGGAAATGTAAGTAGCCCTGCTCCAAATCTCTCCCACATACTATATCTCTTTATGCCCTGGGTTTTGGCTGGTTGGGGTTTGCATTCCTCTGTAACTTTGATGCTCTGTAACCGTGGGAATTTGCAGGGGATATCCAGAAACAGAGCTGAGATAGAATGTGATGTGCAAGATGCTTACCAGGGATCAATGCCTATAGAAAAGAGGAAAGAAACAGATTGGACCAAGGAAAACATAGGACTGAGTGCACATCGGAGGTCAGACAAAGCCTTGGCCAAACCAGTGCTGATCTGTTGAGTAGATATGGCCCATCAGTGTGTCAGAGAGTCACCAATGTGTCCTGGCCACATGGGAGCCTCGTAGTCCTCAGCAAACTGGGACAAGTGGTCACCCTACCACTTGTTCTATGTTGGGCACCATGTCTCACTGAGTCTCAGGCCCCAAAGCTGAGGCAGACCTTGAAGGGGCTTCAGGAAGAGGCTGTCCGCTGAGCTCATGGTGGCAGTTCTTGTTACAATACAAGGGAGGTGTGAGCAGTGCATCTCTGGTTCCCCCACAGGGAGAAGGGATGCTATACTCCCTGTCCTGGAGGGCCTGTCTCTTACTTTCTCTCTCCCGTCTCTGGTCCACCTACTGGGTTTGAGAATAAGCTTGGCCTTTGAAGATATTCAGACCTGGACTTAAATTCCAGCCGGGCTGCTCATTGGGCTATTCATCCTCTGTAGCCTCCACTTTTCTTTTTCCTTGTGGGGTTATTGTAAAGCTTTAGTAAAATGATATATCTGTAGTATCAGCACAGGTCCTTGGTAGGGGTGACACAACATTATTTTGAGGGAAAGTCTCCCACCTTGGGAAAGTAAAGAGAAAACTGCCTCGATCAACTCCCACTCTGGTTAACCTCCGGCTTTGTCACACATGCCCTTTAATATCCTTTTCAAAGGTGCAGTCTCACCTTTACCTGCTCACTGGATCATTTCCACATCTGTGCAATCAAATGAAAGCAAGAGTGCCTGACAACCAAGAATTCTGAAATTCGCAGTGGCAACCAAAAGAGAATGGCTTTTACTTGAAGGCTGTCTGTTCTCATGAAAATCTGAGAGTCAAAGAGGCCCTGGGAGGCATCAACAGCCAGTGTTCAGTGAGGTCCCTGCAATTCTGAACTATGGGCAAGAAAAGGGTAATGCTGACGGAGCTTGAAAGAGTGCAGTGGAAGGCAAACAAATAAATGATTTAAGGTTTTGGAAGAAAGGCTTTTGAAGAAAGCTTGACCTTAACCTCTGGAGCTTAGAGCAAAGCTCCACTACGTGATGGTGGGTTGCAGTAGTAAATTGGTCTGGACAAAACACATAGAGAGTCATTATGAGAAGAGGAAACCCACCTCACCTTGTTGGGGCAATGACTGCTGATAAGACGCATCCTTAAAGGGTAGCCTGCTGGGAGAAATTGGCCTAAATTCAAGGACAATAGCCATCCTCATTAGGACCAGAAAGCCAGAGACTGTATTATGGGGTCCAGCTTACCAGGCTATTTCATGAGCTGCTTGTCTATAGCTGGTTGGCTCAGTTGAATAGAATAGGGAGTTAATGAGGTCAAGGGCAGGAGGCTGAATTCCTACAAAGACCAGTTAGCTTTAGACTTTTCCACCGCTATGGATTCCACCACTAAGATACTGGTATACCATAAACTTCACACATGTGTGTTTACTTTTACTGGTGTCTCCTCAAGTTAACTCTGAGAATTTCATTGAATTCTTAGTAAATATGGAGATACTTTTTTTTAGAGTCTCATCTAATGGTCTAGCCTAGCAGTAGGAAATTAATTTAATCATGCCTCTAGTCCTTCTGTTAATCAACAAATATTTGAATACTCCCTCTTTGGAGGTATTGTGCTAGGTGCTATAAATATCATGATAAATGAGGAAAAAAAAGGAAAACCTATCACTGGAGAAACAGGAAATTCGACAGAGGAAAGAGATGGAGGACCCAGGTTGATGTGAATGCAAGTCCTGAGATGACAACTGACAGTTGTGCAGCAGTCCTAGAAAAGAAAAACGATCTCTGATTGGGAATAAAAAGGACAGAAATGTGTAGCCAAGAAAAAAAATAAGCTGTTGGGATGACCAAAGAGTTTAAAAGTATAGAGCCCAGCCGGCCTGGCTCAGTGGTTGACCGTCGACCTGTGAACCAGGAGGTCACGGTTCAATACTGGTCAGAGCACATGCCGAGGTTGTGGGCTCAATCCTCAGTGTGGGGCGTGCAGGAGGCAGCCAATCAATGATCCTCTCTCATCACTGATGTTTCTCTCTCTCTTCCTCTCCCTTCCTCTCTGAAATCAAGAAAAAAATATATTTTTTAAAAGTATAGAAAAAAGATTTTCATTTCTATTGATAAATTGGGGGTGAATAAATAATACGTACACGGACAATTTTAAAAATAAAAAAATAATTAATAATTCACGAGAAAATAATAAATTGAATGGGATAAGAAATTAGATGATAGTATAAGAAACAGGTAAAAAAAAGTTGCATACAAGGAGCTGAAATTCAGAATGTGGAGTAGGGGGGGCAAAGCAATCCTCTTATTTTTATTATATTTCTAGTACTGCTATTTGATCATTTAAACTGTAAATTTATGACTTAGGAAATGATCTTAATTTTTTTAAATGCTATAAGTCTGATAGCAAAAGTCAGAAGGTTGTTAGATATACGACTTCAATGAAACACATAGTCTGTAACAGTGAAGACAGTTAACTTAAATGTTCATCAGTAGGGATTGGTTAAATAAATATCAGTACATCCATAAAATAAACTATTTCACAGCCTTTGAAAATAAAGGGTAGGTTGATGTGTATTGACATTAGAAGATCTCTCCATATATTTTTAAGTGAAATCAATTTGCAGAAAAGTATGTGTCAAAGTGTGCATGTATATGTGTGTGTGTGTGTGTGTGTTATGTGTACTTATATCTGTGCACGTGCTTGTACACACATAGGAAAATGTACAGGGGATACACAATAAACCGTTGACTGTGTCTACCTTTAGGAAGTGATTGAAGCAGGGTCTGAAGGACTTTCACTTTTTCTCTCCAAATACGTTTTGTCTGTATTTTTAATAGGTAAGTTCTACCTCTACTGTTAAAGATGAAATCCAGAAAGAAAGTATTTTTTAACTAAAATACTAACAGAGGAGGTGTTGGCTCAATCGCATCTGCTTTTAGGAGGCTCCCCAGTGGCAGTGTGAGGACAGGCAGGGTAACGGAGGAACAGAAGGCGCGCAGACCACCTGGAGGCAGCTGGTCCTGGCAGAGACTGAGGGGACCTGAAGCAGCACTCCAGTGGGGAGGATGACAAAGAGGAGCAACTGAGTTAGACAAGCTGTGGCTTAGGCTTTGCATTGGTTGCCCAGTAATGACGACGTATTTGATTGGATAGTCTGTGTTTTGTGGTAGAAAGAAATGGAGAGATGATCAGACCCAGAACTCCCCAAGCTGGGAACACCCTGTTTAAGCTCTTTGGGCAGCGGTTCTCAACCTGTGGGTCGCGATCCCTTTGGGGGTCGAATGACCCTTTCACAGGGGTCGCCTACCAGGGGTCCTCAAACTACGGCCCCGGGGCCACATGCGGCCACTGAAAACATTTGTCCGGCCTGCCGGGTGTTTTTGCCACCGCTGCCTGTTGCTTAGCAGCCGACTAGTTTTTTTTTTAGACTATAGTCCGGCCCTCCAACAGTCTGAGGGACAGTGAACTGACCCCCTGTTTAAAAAGTTTGAGGACCCCTGCCTAAGACCATCGGAAAACACATATATAATTACATATTGTTTTGTGATTAATCACTATGCTTTAATTATGTTCAATTTGTAACAATGAAATTGGGGGTCACCACAACATGAGGAACTGTATTAAAGGGTCACGGCATTAGGAGATTGAGAACCACTGTCTTAGGGTATCTCTGTCCAGAGACTAAGGAGAGTAAGTCTAGCCGCTGACCGAAGTTGCTAACAAGCTGACTCTGGTTACCACACACCAACAGGAAGCCTTTGTGGTCAGCAACTGCACAGCAGCCTGGTCATTTATGGACTTTTCTAGAACAGGCCTCCTTGGCCCCTTTTCTCTTGGTCAGCACCTTCTAAACTTCCCATACCTATGGTGAAAAGACGCAAAAAAAGGCAACACAACCTGGACTGTGGGTGTGTATGGAGGGGGGTCAGCATTTAAAACTTAAACTGGCTGTACCTGCTTTTGTGTCCTGAAGGTGCCTGGGGATAGAGGGGGCTGTAGAGGATGGGGGGACGAGGTGACAGACTCTATGTTGAAGGGGAATGTATGTCTATTCAGGTCTCTTCCCATTGCAGAGACAGGTAGAGGAGGAGGGGAGTTCCAGAGAATATGCCCCCTGGTTACAGAGAGACCCAGAGATGGGTTTGGGAGAAACCTGAATTGGTGAAAAGAACAAAAGGACAATAACCTGAATAAGAATATCTGCTCTTCAATTCTGTTTGCGTATCTGTCATTGAAACTGCCATCTTCTTCTCCAAATAGTCTGTTACCCACACAAAAGCTTTATGATTGTGGGTTTGGGGAGTGGGCATTATTAAATAGAACATATCTGGGAGAAAAAATATAAAATAATGACAGCGCATTCAAGATAGCAAGCCAATCCCTGAAGCTGGGGGTAGGTTAGTTTCATCTGAGGTTTAAAAGAGGGACAGCTCATTCGAACATTTAGGTCAAATGGTGACGAAGTTATTAAGGTCCCTGTAATATGCAGTCCCTAGAGTCAGCCCTCTGGAGCAGGGAGCTGAGCAGAAAAGGGAGGGAACATATCTAATGGCAGAGAATTCTCAGTACCCATGGGTATCCCACCTTCAAGAAGGGGCAGAGGAATGCGATTCTCACGTGTCCTGAAGGGGAGAAACTAAACATCTATTGAATAGCCAAAGTGAGATGATTCACTGACTGAGGAAATTTCTCTGTTTAGAAACCAGTGCAGAAACAATGGGCTTATGTGTGAATCAGGGGCTTTATTACAAAATCCTCCTTAACCAAACACTCTGCATTTTTCAATGCATGATTCAGTCCTCCGAAATGTCCTGTGAGGCCAGGTCCCCAGACCCTCATGGCTCTGTACCCTGAGTGCTGGGACAGTTTACCTTTTTGGATATATCTGAGAAATGGTAAACATAAGGAGCTTTCTTACATCTCTCACATTTATATAATGCTTTGAAGTTTGTTTATAAGCATTGTCTCTTAAAATAATCCCACAAGGTGAATGTTACTATGATCTTTTATATAGGAAAACTAGAGGCTCAGTGCATGAAATTTGTGCATGGGGGGGGGGTTCCCCAAGCCCAGCTTGCACCCTCTCCAATCTGGGATCCCTCGGGGGACGTCCGACTGCCAGCTTAACTGGCAGTGGGATATCCCTCTCACAATCCTGGGCCACTGGCTCCTAACCGCTCACCTGTGTGTCTGCCTGATCACCCCTAACCACCTCTGCCTGCCGGCCTGATAACCCCTCACTGCCCCCCTGCCAGCTTGGTCACTCCTAATTGCCCCCCTGCCAGCCTGATCACCCCCAAATGCCCCCCTGGGCCAGCCTGGTTGCCCCCAACTGCCCCCTGTGCTGGCCTGGTTACCCCACGCAGCCTGCTGCTCAGTCATTTGGTCGCCCCTCACTAACGCCCCTGCCAGCCTGGTAGCCCCACGTAGCCTGTTCAGTCATCCGTTCGGTTGCAATGGTCACTTAGGCTTTTATATAGATAGATGCCTCTGAGAGAAGTGAAATATCCACAGAGACAGAGTAATGTGGCAAGTTTCATGAGGTTTCACTGGAGCCAGATCTCATACCAGGCGGGCCACAGTGGCAGGACTATGAAGAACATAAGATCTGTTGACACCTAAGCCTTCCTGCCTGTGGCCATGGGAGCTGCTTTCCTTTTGAGATGGAAAAATTGGCACAAGCTGCAGAGCCTCAAACAGTGTTAATGCTAATAGGTTGCTGGAGCAACTGCCACCTGGGTGCTCTTGGATGACCTGCTGGGGTCTACTCAAGGTGGTCTTGGTGCCCTAGGCCTGTGTCCTCTGTAGGTCTTGTACCAGTTTGTTTAGATTTGGCCCTCATGGTGGGAGAGCTCCTGGGAGCCACTGATTCCCAAATATGAGTGTGGTGTTTGCTCTGGGAAAATGTCCCACCTGGATCCCCCAACCAACACTCTGGTCAGAAAAAAATATATGGGCAATATGAGTGCAACATTCAGCAATAGTGTGGAGCTGAGATCTAGAAGCAAACAGAGGATGCTTTTTTCTCTTCTCTTTTTTTTCAAATCTTGAGTGGACCCTAAACTGGGAACTCCTGGTTTCCTCTCTTATCAACTTTATTCACAGGCCAAAGAGTGCCAACAAAAACAAAGTCCGGCTGATGTGGCTCAGTGGTTGAACATCAACCTATGAACCAGGAGGTCTTAGTTCCATTCCCAGTCAAGGCAAATGCCCTGGCAGTGGGCTCGATCCCCAGTGTGGAGCATGTAGGAGACAGCGATCAATGATTCTCTCTCATCATTGATGTTTCTGTTTCTCTCTCCCTCTCCTTTCCTCTCTGAAATCAATAAAAATATTTAATTAAAAAAAAATAAAACAAAAACCAGCCCCTAAAGAAAGATTACATGGGTAGAAGAATTTCTCTTCTTGCTTTTATCAGGCTCTGAAGTCCTCCCATCCCTAAGGTGAATGAGAGGGGCGGACCACCAGGATGGAACTCAGCCCTGTTTTATAGATGGGACTCTAAACAAAGCTTAGGAGCCACAAGGGGCCATGCTGACAGGTCAGTTATCTGCAGAGCTGGGCCTCCACGCCGACTGCTTTGCCTAGAGACTGCTCAGCATGTTTGCCCCTCCAATGGTATGGGTGTGAACCTTGGATCTGCCTCTAGGATCCATGTGACCTTAGCAAATTTCTCATCCTCTCTCTGATTCAATTAAGGGGGAAAAGGGGAAATACATATAATAATCATGAACTTACACTCCAGGTAATATGCAGTAATCTCTCAGTAAGTGGTAACTACAATTGTTATTGTTTTGTTATTTTATTGCACAGAGAGCATTCCAACCCCACCCAAGTTTTCCAAAATAAAATTATTCTCCTTTCTGAAAGGTCTTCCACCACCCAAGAAAGCCTAGAGAGCCATAAGATGTTTACCATCAGCTGTTGTCCATGCCTGGCAGAAGACAAATCATTTCAGGATATACTAGCTGTCCCACAGCAGGCTCTGTGGCCAAGGGGAAGAGTCCAGGCTCTATTATGCACTACCTGTGTGAGCCTGGCAGGTTATCAAACCTCTCCAAGCCTTGTTTCCTCATCTATAAGCCAGAGATGATATGTAACCATAAGCACTTGTGTAGATTGGAAATAATATAGGAAAAGAGACATGTATGGCACCTGGCTCACAGTAGGATCTCAATAAATGGTAGCTAGTATTTTGATTCTTATTATTCCATCTCATCAATGGCTAATCCTGTAATTCATGACACAGAGGCACACATGCACACATACACACACACACACACACACACACGTACAGTTCCTCTCTCAAGTCCAGAACGTCCATGCTTTAGGTGTGACCTCCTTCTCTTGGCAGGAATTGGTCCAGATATTGATTATAAGAGAAATGGGGGATATGTGAAAGAACTGACATGAAAAAAGAAGAATAAACATATACCTAATAATCTCATTGTACTTTACAGTTTGTAAACCATAAATTTCACCGAAATTGTCTCAGGTCACATCTTAAGCAGTGATTTAAATCAGCACCTCAAAAACAAGTCTTTGAGAAGTTAAGTGACTTGCCTAATGTTGCCCATGTTTTTGGCAGAACTTGAGACCTGACAAGGATTCTCTCCTTGACCAAAGTCTAGACAGGTTCCTCTGAGCCTGACCAGACCCTGTTCTTTGGCATGTGCTCAGGAGTTCAGTTTTAGAAAGAATGCTGTTCAGTCAGTGTAGCTAGAATCCCCACCCTCAATATGCAACCAAATTCCTTATCTCCCACCATCCCCCAGGTGATGTCAAATGAAAAAACACTGTGTTCTGGGCCAGCAGCTCTCACTGCAGACCATGAGGAATTTTATGAACCTTCTCTCCTTGCCCTTTGGTCAATTTCTTTTATGATCCCAGATAGTTGGGCAGGGATTATTATTTGCATCAGAGGACTTCCATTCCAAGTATCAGCTTCGCCCAGTAAATCCTAAATAAAACCACAGTCTGAAAGCCTGATAAGTAAATAATAGAAGGCAGTCACCTGCTATGTTCTACTGTTATTTTTTACCTTTTTTTAAACTTCATTATAAAGCTGGTCTCATATACTGAATATATGAGACATTTAAAAAAAGAAACCAATAAAAATTGATTTCTAATCATTATACTATCTCCTGGACTATTGCTTTCTCTTGAAGTGAATTCAGATTAAGACTAATTTACATTGATTTTTTTTAATCTAAATTGCACATTCCTCTACATTCAAAACACAGGACCAAGTTTTATACTATTGTTAAAGCCTTTTGGAAAGCTTAAGTGAACACCATTTATGGGTGACCCCAGTCTGCACTAAGATCTTACTACTTTTAGTGCTTTATATCATTTGATGTGATGCCCTAGGAACTAGATGGTCCACTTTGCATAGGAATTACTTGCCTTCCCTCAACCCCCACACCACACAAAAACAAAAGATTAAGAGAGTTTTACGTGTCTGGTCAAGATTGAGGATGATAAATTCTTCATAGGCAAGTTCTGATGATTATCGTGGTGCATAGAAGAGTGTTCAGCACAAAATAATAAACACAATAAATACTAATAGTATTATTAATATGCACTAATGTAGAAAATTGAGACATAGTTAACCAAAGTTAATGAGTATCTGATATTACCACATTACATGTTTCTATCCTCATGTTCCCAGGTGAGTTTCCCTAGCATTTTAGAAATTCTCCCAATACCATCCATGTGCCTCCAGGAAAGGTGGCTCATCTCCAGAGACAGAGTGTGAGTCTAAACTAGAAGTTAACAAACTTTTTCTTAAAGGGCCAGATAGTAAACATTTTATTTATTTTTTATTTTTTTAATATTTTTATTGATTTCAGAGAGGAATGGAGAGGGAGAGAAAGATAGAAATATCAATGATGAGAGAGAATCATTGATCGGCTGCCTCCTGCACAGGGGATCCTACTGGGGATCGAACCCGCAACCTGGGCATGTGCCCTTGACCAGAATCAAACCTGGAACCTTTCAGTCTGCAGGCCGACGCTCTATCCACTGAGCCAAACCGGCTAGGGGGATAGTAAACATTTTAGATTCTGAGGCCAGGAGGCAAAATCAAAGGTTTTACTTAAATTCTTATATAACCACTTAAATAGATGAAAACCATCCTTACCTCTTAGGCCATCATTAAAAGGTGGCTGGGCCCCAACTGGTTTGGCTCAGTGGATAGAGTGTCGGCCTGCGGACTGAATGGTCTCAGGTTCAATTCCGGTCAAGGGCATGTACCTTGGTTGCGGGCACAACCCCAGTAGGAGGTGTGCAGGAAGCAGCCAATCGATGTTTCTAACTCTCTATCCCTCTCTCTTCCTCTCTGTAAAAATCAATAAGATATATTAATAAAATAAAATAAAAATAAAAAGTGGCTGGCTGTTTGGCCATAATTAAATGAAATGAATGGGAGAGGGTTCATGGGACAAGCCTGAAAGTGGCTCACATCACTTCCAACTCACATCTCACTGGAGAGGTTGTACTCAACTCATATGTACACACCCAGCAAGGGAGGCTAGAAGATGGAGTGTCTCTGGGCAGCCATATGCCAAATTAGAATTCAAATGCTTTGGAAATAGAGAAGAATGGAGTTGGTGGATAACCAGCAGCCTCTGCCACATTTATCTTAGTGTTGTCATCAGATCCCAAGCCACATCATCTGTACACCAAGAATCATAAAGTCCATAATAAAAACAGTCCCTTCAGCTCCCACTCTAGTCTCAGGGCTTATCTCCTCACATTGATTTTGAAGCTTGCTTTTAATCATTATTCCATTTGATTCTTGAACCCTGATGAGAAAGATTGGACAAATGTTATTAACTCAGTTTTAGAGATTAAAAAAAACACACAAGTCTTTGAGAGGTTAAGCGACTTGCCTAAGTTTATCCAAGTTTTTGGCAGAGCTGAGACCCAACAAGGACTCTCTTCTTAACCAAACTCCTCTGAGCCTGACCAGACCCAGTTCATTGGCATGCCCTCAGAGTTCAGTTTTAGAAAGAATGTTGTACAGTCAATATAGCTAGAATCCCCACCAAGGATATGCAACCAAATTTCTCATCCTCAACATCCCCCAGGTGATGTCTAATCACCCTGGCTTGACTTCAGCAAGAATCCTGCTAGACCTGTTTAGCCAGAATCCTCCAATACTTCCCTTGTTTCCTTAGTACCTTTCCATCTATTGACTCCTTCACCCTGTTCCTTGGCTATAAATGCCCGCTTTTCTTGTTGTATTCATAACTGAGCTTACTCTCTCCCTTACTGCAAATCCAACTGCAGTAGTCCTGAATTAAGTCTGCCTTACTGTTTCAAGAAGTGTCATGAATAACTTTTTTCATTAACAGTCCAGAATACAGATATCTTGCTTTAAAATGGGTATTTTTTTTTCCATTACAATATATAGACTAGCAAGAGTAACATACACTAGTCCTCACTTACACATTCTCATCTACCAATAGACCACATGTCAAAGGCAGGACAAAAATATCCAGCCAGAGAGGCATCCCCATAAAAGCTCTGGAGGTTGCTCTGTTCCCCCTGCAACCTCTCTGCCCTGCCCTGTGCAATGGAGGCATTTCCTGTGCTCCTTTGCTGTCTGGTTTCTAACTGGATTCAGCCAATGGGAGGCAGCTTAAGTGATCAAAGGCCATGGAGATTAGGAGATGAGGTATCTTCCCTGTTCCTTTCCTGCTTCTCTGGAAGTAGTTGGATCTGTTACCATTGTAATTATCTCATTTCTACTAATAATAGGAAAGGAGCAAAGGGAAGGCCAGACAGACATTATACTAGGAAGCATGGTCATCTGGTGGCTTCACTAGGAAAGTGAAGTATCATACTCCCCAGGGAACCACCTGTGCATTCCCTGCAAATTACTGGGGGAAGGGACTGGACAAAGGGGAGAGGGATGCATGCACAGTAAAGTCAGAGTGGCTTAGGGAAGGTGCCTGTCAGTCTAACCTGGAACAGAGATCACTCGCCAAAGGGGATAAGGTCATTGCAAGCCTTGAAATTTTGAAAATAAATAATCCCAAGCAAAGGAATTCTTGCTCTCTTGGCGCTCTTGGCTCTTGGTTTTCTTGTTCCTCTGGTTCTGCTCCTGTTTCCTTGTATTTGCCTGTATTCCTAAAAGCTACATGGCCCATGGCCATGCGAACCCACATGCAATGGATTGATGGACTGCAGCTGGAAACCAAGCTAAGCTAGCCTGATGCTGGATTGGAGGGCTGTGCTCCAACATAGAACAGAAACTCCGGGCAATGGCTTTCATTCTGAAAGCCCTGCTGAAGACACAGATGGACTTATTCCTTTGCAGGACAAAGGGAAGTGGAACCGTGGAAAGGCAGGAGTATATCATGTAATTAGATGCCTCTCATTCCCCTGCACGAGTTTCAGAAAATCCCTCTTCTCATGACATGGCAAGAAGCCCACCTCTCCCAGCAACAGACTGGGGACACAGAGAGCTCCCCACCAATAACACATCCTTCTATAACTGTCCTTTGCCAGGTAGCCCAGTTTTCTTGGCCCCAGCTCTCTCTGGGAGGCAGTCACACAATTTATTCTTTCCTCTTTAGTTCTAGTGATGATAACTGTTTCCACCCTTTCTATTCTCTGCTTGCCTCAACATTCCTTGATGGTTCTTTTAAATTTGCCTTAATCTTGCCTCCTTTGTAGATTAATGCTTCTTCATCTGAACTATCTGGGGTAAACTATTTCCTTCTAGGACCCTGAGTGATGTAGGAAACACGTGGGACATCATATTTCTAATTAAAGCAAGTGTGCCTGAGAGTCCTCCTCATCTCTGCAATGAGCAGGCCCTGTTCATATCCATCACAATAACATTTACTTCCCCAGTTTAGTGTGGAGACATCACCAGGGAAACTTGGCCCAGCCTGAGGTTGCAAAGCTGTCTTGTCTTGTTTTGTTTGTTTGTTTGTTTCCTTATTCCCCCTCTTTCTTTTGCAGATGCACATTTTGGTCAATGCTTTGTGGCTTGTGGTTCACCTGCTGGCGATGCAGTCAGCAGCAGTGGGGAGGTTAATCAATCCCTCTGAAAGCCCAGAGAACGCTGGGATGCTGTTTTATGCTGCTCAGAATTCCTGTCCAGTGCTACAGGTGCCCAAATTCTCACCAGAAAATATGCGGGATGACTATCCATTAAAAAAAGATTAATAATTGCAGGCTTTCACCACATCTAAGAGGCTCTTGGTAATATTAACAACAACAATATAATAGCAACCTTCACTGAGGATGTATTCTGTGCCAAGCCTGTTATCAGGACTTCACATGTATTTACTTATGTAATCTTCCTAAAGGAGAAAGGGACTATAACTTCAGAAAAAGAGATACAGCTTTTTATTCTGACTTCAGAATCAGAGAACACTGTGGTACAAGCGAGCTTACAGGTCCCTCGTAAAGGTAAATACCTTTCTTTCTACCGATAATGAGAGTGAAGTCCAGAGATATATGGTTTCTCCACAGCCGTTTTGCCAAATGGCAGCAGAGCCAAGTTACCACCCAAGATTCCAGTTTTTCTCCTTCAAACATATTAAACTTGTAAGTCAATGTGAAGCCATGAGTTATCACCTCAGGAATTCATAAGTCAGGTTGACACACAGTAAAGGAGAGGAGTCTCAGTAAAAGATATTCATGTGCTGGCTCTTTGCATATTAGCTGCATCTGTGGTTGCAGAGAAAATAGACACGGTAGGTAAGCCTTGGGCTCACAAAGTTCAGAGGCACTTCGGAGGGGCCAGATGGTTCTCTATCCCCAAGATGAAGGAGAGTCTCCCAGGACATACGGAGACTTCTGAGGAGGAACTTATCACCACCACTATTCTGGCCATGTGGAGGGGTTAAAATAAACTCTCTAGACAAGGCAAATTTCTTCCATAGCAGGCCAGATGGTAAATACTTTAGGCTCTCTGGGCCATATGGTCTCTGTTACTACCCAACTTTAATACCCCTCCAAGCTCCAGTTTGCTATATTTTTATTTAATTTAATAATAACTAGTCATTGTTTTAGGTGTTGGGGGTAGGATAAATTAGATGCTTTTTCAATATGTGACTTTTGTTTCTGGCAACACTGAAACCTAAATTCAGATAATTCCCTGCTAATACAGCACACTTAAAAATGCTGAATAAAAAAAATATATTTTTAAAGTAAAGCATGTCTGTGGTGATAGAAAGATAAGAGAATTTCTTGGAGATCAGAAAGGCTAATGCTGAAGTGCTAATCCACAGGGATGATTGTTGGAACCAGAATTTTCCCGGCAAAAATACATCCATTCTGGTGGCCTGTAGTCTGAGTGTTAATAGACCTCTCGAAGAAACAGAAGACAAAGTTTAGAGCTTGAGTGAAGAAGTTAGATAGAAGCCTCACCTAAAGCCAGGATCTTCATGAGGCAATACTCTCAGTGGGGAAAACAGAAAAAAAAAAATTATCATCACACAACAGAAGATGGTTGGAATACTGTCTAAAACTTTGTTCTAGATTATTTTTTTAAGATTTCCTCTGTAAACTGAATTCATGAAGGCCTAGGTGAAAAGATATACTACCTGTCTGGCCCTCAAAATATAAAAGTTTAGTTTAAATTATTTCTGGGAGCAAACTGGGAGAAGTACAAGTCTTTACACAGGAACACACTTTAAAATCAGGTGTCAAATAATTTTCACAGATAAAGTCTGTGGAAGACTAAACAATGGCCCATCAAAATGTTCATATTCTAATCCGCAACATGTGACTTTGCAGATATGATTAAGAGTTTTGATATGGGGAGATTACCAGAAGTTATGTAAGGGAGCCCTACATGTAATCACAGTGTCCTTATAAGAGGGAGACTTGTCACAGAGGAGAATGTGATGTAAAGACATTGCAGAGAGAGATCTGAATGTCACACTACTAGCCTTGGAGATGGAGGCAGGTGCCATGAATTGAGAAACGCAAGCAATGCAGTTCTAGAAGCTAAAATAGGCAAGGGAACAGATTAATTTTCAAAGCCTCTGGAGGAAGTGCAATCTTGCCAATATCTTGGTTTCAGTCCAATAAAACCCTTTCTGGACTTCTGACCTTCAGAACTGTAAGAGAATAAATCTGTGTTGTTTTAAGCTACCAAGTTTATACTAACTTATTACAGCAATGATAAAAAGTCCAAGAAATGTGAGCTCACAATTAAAAAAAATTACTACCACACAAGGCAATAAATTATCATGAGAAAGAATCTACAGAAGCAACATAGTACAAAATCAGAACAGCAAATACAGCAAATGTTGAACTTGACAGATGTAGCGTATTAAATATGACTGATTCATATGTTTGAAGACATAAAAGAGAGAAAAGTACTTCAAAGGAATGAAGCCATAAAAGTATGTCATGTAGATTTGAAAAACAAACAAACCAGAATTTCTAATATGAAAAGTACAGTAACTTAATTTAGAAACTTAATATATGTGCTCAACGAATTAGACACAGCTAAAGGAAAATGGGTAAAGTGGAAGATAGACAAGAGAAATTACCTAGATAGAATATAGCAAAGTGAAAAAAAGAGATGAAAATATAAGAGAGAAGTTGAGACATGAGGATAGAGTGAGCTGTTCCAATGTATGTCTAACTGGAATCCTAGAATAAGACAATAAAGAGAATGAAGAGGGGCAATAGAATATTCAGTAAGATAATGACTATACCTTATCCTGATATAATGAAAGATATAAAATCCTCAAATTTAGGAGTCTAATCAGATCCAAAGCAGAATTAATAAAAAATAATCCACACCTAGACACAGAGTAGTGGAACTACAGGATACCAGAGATAAAAATTAGCTCAGGGCAAATGGATTGGGGCAGATTACTTACAAAGAAAAATTGGTTAATAATTAACTTAGTAAAACAGAAATCCCAATTCAACTGTATCATATTTTCAAAAACTTAGAAAAAAGTTGCTTACAATTTATAATCTTGTGTGCAGCAAAATTATTTAAATGAAGGAAGGAATAACATTAACATACATTTTTATATAAAAAACAATTTTTACCTTTCATAAAAGTAAGTAAAAGAAATTCTAAAGGCAAAAGTAAGATGATACAAAAATCTGAGAAAAAAGAATGATCGGTAGATAAAATGCTGTATATATAGAAATTTGCAGGTCTAGAATGACAATAGCAAATAAATAAGCCAGTGAGGAGTGAGTTAAACTTGTTCACATTCCTTATGTTACTTGGGAGGAAAGTAAAGACATCAATAAATGTTAGACTTAGAAATATAAATATTAAACATTCTAGGGCAGTGGTTCTCAACCTTGGCTGCACATTAGAATCACCTGGGAATCTTTTTAAAATCCTGATTTCTGGGCCTCATCCTCCGGAAATTCTGTTTCTTTGTTATGGGGTAGGGCCACAACATTAGTAACAAAGAAACAGAATTTCTGGAGGATGAGGCCCAGAAATGAGGATTTTAAAAAGATTCCCAGGTAATTCTAATGTGCAGCCAAGGTTGAGAACCATTGTTCTAGGGGATGATTAAAATAATAAAAATAGAATTAAAACTTTCTAATTAATAGAAAAAATGTAGTGAGAGAAAAAATATCTTAATCTGAAAAAAATTTTTTTTTCAAGAAAAGAAGAATAAAATTCTAGAAAAGGCAGGGCCAAAGTAAAGTGTAAAAGATATTAGAAATGAATCAAAATATATCAATAATTACAAATATTGTAAATTGACTAAACTTGTAAGGCAAAAGACAAGGATTTTCAGAACAAATTTTTTAAATATACAAAATTCTGCATTATGTTATTTTCAAAAGATACATCGAAAACATTATGGCACAGAAAAGTTGAAAGTAAAGAAATGAAATAAGATAGCAGTAAAATTCTTACCCAATAGACATCTGAGTTATATCAGTATTAGAAAAAATTTATTGTAGTGTGAAGAAGCATTACTAGAGATAAAATCATCTCAGGTTAATTAAAGGTGCAGGTTATCAGGAAGATATAACAATTCTGAATTTTTATGTACCTAATAATATTGAGTCAAAAATACATAAAATTAAATGACAGAACTAAAATAAGAAATGTACACATCTACCAGCATACTGGGAGACTTTAACATACCTTTGCAAATAATAACTCAAGCAGGGAAAAATAAACCCAGTAGGGATATAGATATTAATCTCACAATTAACAAAACTGCACCCAGGTGCTTCATACTATACCACATATCCAAGCATGAATGGAGCATTTACTAAGATTGGTTGCATACCAAGCCATAAAGCAAACCTAAGTAAATTCTAAAGCATCAATATAGAGACCACATTTTCCAATCACAATAAGATTATATTCAATAATTAAGTGGTAATTAAATAAGACAATATTACTGCTCCCAACAGTGTTATACTCTAGAAGCCAAGATGTAGAAAAAAGCAACTAATTAGAATAAAAGACAGGTTATGTTCTAATAAAAATACAAAAGGCAATTTTGAGGAGATATGAAGGAACAACTGATACCAACTAGTGGGATCAGAAGCAATCTAATGGATGTGGTAACATCTGGACTGTACCTTAAATGATAAGAGTAACAACCTTCCAGGTAAGGGTACAAAATTAAAATTGAATGCCTAGAAGTTTGGGGATCATCATTAAGGTCAGTTTTTCTAAAGATTAATAACCTTTCTTTTGACATAGGCCTCTTTTTCAAATTTATTTTTAATGAATACAATAACATAAAATTACAATGAAAACCAAATACAGTGAAATACAATTATAAAAATACTAGAGGCCCAGTGCATGCACTGGGGGGGTGGGGGGGGGGCCTCAGCACGGCCTGCCCCCTCTCACAGTGTGGGACCCTCAGGGGCGGGAGTTGACCCGGCAAATGGGAAGGTGATGCCCATCACACCTCTGCTGCTGCCGCTGCCGGCAGCGCAAGCCTCAGCCGGCCCTGGTTACCTGAGCCTCAGGTGGCCCAGGGAGTCTGGGCAGCTGCCATCTGAGGCTTGCCTGTGTCTTGGGTGACCCTGGGCGGCTGGGCAGCCACCATCCGAGGCTTGCCTGTGCCTCAGGCCAGCCCTGGGCAATTGGGGGGCAGAAGGGACTGGGGGACTCCAGAAGCAGGCGCCCTAGTGGGGCTGAGGGGACTAGGTGCTGCCATCTTGTGGCTGTGGGCACTGCCATCTTTGAGGGCATGGCAGCAATTAGCATATCCCCTCCTTATTGGCTGTGGGCGCTGCCATCTTTGAGGGCATGACAGTCAATTAGCATATTCCCTCCTTATTGGCTGTGGGTACTGCCATCTTTGAGGGTGGAGCAGTCAATTAGCATATTCCCTCCTTATTGGCTGTGGGCGCCACCATCTTTGCAACAGTGTGAGGGTCAATTAGCATATTCCATCTTTATTAGATAGGATAATGTGTGTGATATTATAACCATATATGTGTAAGTTTAATAACAATCAGAATTTTAAAGTTATGATGAACTATAAACAATATATTTCAAGAGACCTGCAACTTTAATGTAATATAAAAATACCTGTAACTTTCATTGGTGATAAAAATTATAGCTGCTAATACTATAGTGCAGCTGTGGGCAAACTACGGCCCACGGGCCAGATCCGGCCCGTTTGAAATGAATAAAACTAAAAAAAAAAGACCGTACCCTTTTATGTAATGATGTTTACTTTGAATTTATATTAGTTCACACAAACACTCCATCCATGCTTTTGTTCCAGCCCTCTGGTCCAGTTTAAGAACCCATTGTGGCCCTCGAGTCAAAAAGTTTGCCCACCCCTGCTATAGTGACTGGTGCCCTGCACTCTTTATCAAAGGAAATACTAAACTTCACTTAAAAATTAGTGTAAATAAAGATCCCCTTTTCTCCCAAAATTTGATCTATAAAAAGTGTTATCTATACTAATAAAAAGGTAATATGCTAATTATACCGGGAGACCTTCCAGGAGACCTTCTGGACAAAGCCATGGTGGCAGAACCGAGGTAGAGGTGGTTAGAGACAATCAGGCTGGCAGGGGAGGGCAGTTGGGGCCAGCAGACCAGCAGAAGGGGCAATTGGGGGTGAGCAGGTCGGCTGGGGGGGGGCAGATGGGGGCAAGCAGGCCAGCGGGGGAGGAGAAGGGGGCAGCTGGGTGCAATCAGGCAGGCAGGCAGGTGAGCGGTTAGGAGCCAGCAGTCCCGGATTGTGAGAGGGATGTCCAACTGCCAGTTTAGGCCCGATCCCAAACTGGCAGTTGGACATCCTCCAAGGGGTCCCACATTGGAGAGCGTGCAGGCCGCGCTGAGGGACCGCTCCTCCCCCGGGCACAAATTTCATGCCCCGGGCCCCTAGTCCTATATAATAAAGAGCTAATATGCTAATTAGATTGGACAGAGGAAAGATCTTCCGGAACAACCTTCCGGAATGACCAGTGGGCGAGAGGTAGGGCCGCGAGACAGCTGGGGCTTCTGTGAGGGCCGAGTCCCTTGCATGAATTTCATGCATCGGGCCTCTAGTAGAAAATAAAATATAAGCTCTGATCATGAAGTACTTTAGGTGTTATATTATAAAAGAAATTTTAACTTTGTGTGTGTGTGTATGCGTGTGTCAGGGGAGGCACAATGGGTGTGATGTAGGTATTGACTAAACATTTAAAGTTTTGTGTTATTTTGTTGTGTTTTTCTTCTTCATTATTAAATTGTTAAGTGAGGCCAATGCTTTCTCCTCAACTCTAAATATTTTCAGAAATATTCTTTAAAAATACATACTCTTATATAGAGTGCAATAAAAATGACAAAGATAATTTTGGATTGGAGTTGCAAATATTTTTTAATTTCAAGCTGAAGGCTGAAAAGGTCCTAAAGTTCAAAGTATTTCTGTGATTCCTTTATTGCATACTACAGGCCTGATGCACAAAAATTCATGCAAGAGTAGGCCTTCCTTCCCCCGGCTGCTGGCACCAGCTTCCCTCCAGCACCTGAGACCTGGGCTTCCCTCCTCTGGCCACCAGCAGGCACCTGGGACCCGGGCTTCACTCCTCAGGCTGCAGGCAGGTACCTGGGATGCAGGCTGGCTTCCCTCGGGCTGCCCACAGGCACCTGGGACCTGGACTGGCTTCCCTCCAGCCCCGGCTTCATCAGGAAGGATATCTGGAATGATGTCTGGAAGACGTCCGGTCTAATTAGCATATTACCCTTTTATTATTATAGATTATAGCAAATGAACTGGTACCACTTTCAGAATATTACATTCAAGTCTTCATCTACCACCTCTTGTTTGCATAGCATGTCTGTTTTAGTTGCCTGACCTGTACATACCTCATTTTGATAATCTACCTTAGTCTATTTCTGTGCAATGAAAAACAGTCCAGTTCAGTATTCCACACTTCAATATTAATTTGTCTTTTCAGCTATTTCAACAGAGGATGTGTGTCCTCTGCTACAAGTTGGCTCAAATCCATCTGTCATTTTATTGACCGACTGGAAACAATGTCCAATGCATTCCAACTCACAGATTGAGTTTGCTTTAGCCACACATGAAACCAGGACACTGTTAGTGTCTGTTTTTTAAAAGAACATTCACAAAGACAGAGATTTGCCATATGAGAATAAATATACATCATAATAACTAGCATATGGAACAAGAAATAGGAGCTTTCAAAATTTCAAAGGTTAAGCAAATCACTCAAAATTACAATCATAAGTGGATGATGTATGCTTTTACTGTTGACCCAGGAACGTTCTCATGAATTTCCTTTTAATGCTGCTTTATAAAGGGCATTTTCCCAATATTTTTAGGAGAAGCACTGATCATTTTAAAATAGAATATCTGTTTACAACAAAGAAAAAAACCTGGGTACTTTGGAGAGAAAGAAGCAAATTATTTCCCAATATAAATTTTTCCTTTAATAAACACATTTATGAGACCAAGAGATAGGGTGAAAGATTTTTTAAATTTCCTTAAGGGCATGTGATCCTTAATGAAATTGTACACAGAAAAATCCAATATAAGTATAATTTTAGTTCCCCTTATGTGTGGTGCAGCTCATTGCATTATGAGAGAGGGTTGCTGTTATTTATTTTGTGATTTACATGGCCCCAAACAAATAAGAAACTGGCAAACAGTCATTCCATAAATGTGAAGTGGGCTGGACTAGTGGGATTTTTCTTAAATCCCTAACCAGGAGGAGTGTTGTGTTTTATTTATCAGGTGAAAGGAGAAGCCACTGACAGGACAAACAGAAAAGCCTCGTTGGAATTAGGCTCTGTTCTTCAGACTCTGTTTCCGAATGCCTCTTTCTCTAGGCAAGAAGCAAATTGTTCAGTATGACACCCAGGGTTGCTATGCCTACAAAAGCTACTAAACACCTTCTCTGTCACCCTGGGTAGTTAGTTTATTTAAAATGACATTATTTGCTAGATTCAAAAGAGGAAATAATTCTCAAAGTGAATCTCAGGACTTCTAAGAATAAAAGACTCTCCACCTCATCCTACATATATTAATATTCATTTTGGAAAATAGTGATTTTGAAAATCCATACTTCACAGACTGCTATATAGATTTTCAATTGCATTTCAATTTCAAATCCATTCCTGCATTTGCCAGACACACTGGTCTTAAAAATTGATTCTTTTTTGTTGCTGTTGTTAATTCAAAACTATGTGTATATATTTTTGAAAGTTATAATCACAAACAATATAAAGCATTAATTTTAAAACTGAAACAAATTAGATCATTGTTAAGAATATGAGCATAATTGAAGAGAGAAATACAAGGCAACCTTTGACAATTATCTTAAGAAATGAATAGAAAAATACCACATGATCTCACTCATTCATGGATAATAGAGACCATTATAAACTTTTGAACAATAATAGATACAGAGGCAGAGCTGCCTCAAACAGATTGTCAAACTGCAGCGGGAAGGCCGGGGAGGGTTGGGGGGCAGGAGAGAGGCGGGTAAGAGATCAACCGAAGGACTTGTATGCATGCATATAAGCATAACCAATGGACATAAGACACTGGAGGTAGGGGAGGCTAGGGGACTGTCAAGGGCGGGGGGAAAAAAAGGACACATATGTAGTACCCTTTGTAATACTTTAAGCAATTAAAAAAAAAGAAAAGAAAAAGAAACATTGAATCTATATATATATATATATAAAGAGTGTAGGGAAATGTTTTCTCTTAATAAACTTTCATGATTACTAATAGCAATTCAAAAAAAAAAAAAGAATATGAGCATAATTGAAGAGAGAAATACAAGGCAACCTTTGACAATTATCTTAAGAAATGAGTAGATTTCCAATCTTTAATTATTGGCTATAATTCATTTCTATTAAATTAAAATTTATTTTCATGCACAAATTAACTAGCAAATTTTATCTGTCATATAGATGGCTAATCTGGGTTCAAATCTTAGCTCTTCCTCTTTCTAGCTGCCTGACCTTGTAAATCAAAAGTACTCAGAAACAGTAAAATGAGGATAAAATTATCTTCCTCTAAAGTTTTGAGGATGAAATCAGATAATGAATGAGAACATGCTTTGTAAGCTATAAAGTGTTACTGAAAGATTAAGTATCGCCAGTGCTTTTTAAAGTACAAACTGAGATATCATTACTCATATTTGATATATTGTAAAATGTCTCTCAACCCTTTTGTCTTTCTGAACCTCTCCCCTCTCTGGATTGGCATGAAAACTTATTGTTTCTGCCAAATGAGTCTGGATGTGAACAGCCATTTATTTGAAGACATGTGTCAACATTACTTGCCAAAAAAAAGAAAAGTTACAGTACATGGTATTACAAAAATCACTGGGCATTGTTAGTATCTCAGTATTTAATACAGAAAATATTAAGTCAAATGTATGAAAATGACTTTTCTTATGGATCAGAAAAGGCAAAATTTTGGCAATTTCATTGAAATAAGAACAAAAAGATTTTAATTCTATAGGATACATTTCAATGAAATAAAGAATTATTAATTGTCTTGAAGGCACACGCACAACAAAAAACAAAAGACGAATAATCGTCATAGACTGAAACATCAACCATTAGTAACAATTTGCTTTTTCTCCCATTCAGTTGTTACGTGTTATAGTCGGAACTAGATTTTAGGTTCTTTTGACAATGCAGTTAGATAACCAGTTGCAGGATGACTGAAAGAGGACTGCTTAATAATATTGCCCTGATCTATTATAAGCCTTTTAACTTTTAAACAGCTTCTTATTCTGCTTATGAAACTAATAAATGCTTAGAAATTTGAAAAATACTTCAAGATATAAAGAAAAAAGAACTCAACCTCTGTTTAACCATCCAGCAATAAATAATGCAAACTTCCTGGTATATTTCATTTCAAATTTTTTCTCAACACTTATATTTGGGCATAATTGAAAGGAAATTGTGCATGTAATTTTGTACTCTTCCTTTTGAAACTTGGAAGTTGTATCATAGGTAGTTTACCAGTATGATGTTAATTCACTTTTGGTAAACGTAATTTTTATAGAGAAAGTAATATTATGTAGGTGTGTCATATCCTACTGAATCATTCCACAACTGTTAGACATAGAGTTGCATATCCAATATTTTAATGAACATTACTATACTTACTATTTTTCTTTTTCATATTTTTTCTTATGATGAAGTTTAATAGAAATTGAATTACTGAGTAAAAGAAAGGACTCTTTTCAATGTTCTTGATACATATTAGTACTTTCCCTAATTTATACTCTCACCAACAGCATTTGATAATACCTGTTCAAAATGAAATATTATCCCCTCAAAGTGCTATTAAATGTCTCACTTCTCTTTTTAAAACATATTCTTTTTTACTTTTAAATTGAGTTTTAGAGACAGAGGAAGAAAGAAGGAGAAAGAAACATCAATCGGTTGCCTCCCATATGCATCAGGGATCAAACTCACAAACAGGGTATGTGCCCTGACTGGGAATTGAACTGGAGACCTTTCGGTGAACAGAATGATGCTGAAGCAACTGAGCCACACTGGCCAGAGCTAAATGTCTCAGTTCTTACTGTGAGTGTCCACCTGTCAACTGTACCCAATACTATCTATCTATCTATCTATCTATCTATCTATCTATATAAAAAGCCAGTGTTTGTGATGACCAAATGACCGGTCACTATGAGATGATCCCTCCCTTCCTCAGCCTGGGACTGGCAAGTGGGGTGAACAGCTGACCTCTTGGTCCTTGCCCCCAGCCTGCAGGCTCCGATGGATCAGCGATGGTGAATGGGGGAATCAGGGTGGGTGGTGGGAGGACCAGGTTGGCTGTCAGGCCATTGGGATCACCAGCTCATCCCCGGCTGCTTGGGGGCTCGGGCCTGTAGGAAAGCAGGTGCCGGCGACTTCACCTACATGTGTGTGCGCCAGGCCAGCCACTGAGGGAACACGCTGCCTGCTTGGGGTCACTCATGCAGGTTGGATAGGTCGCAGGCACGCCCTGCAGCTTCCATCAGCACCTCAAACCCCAGCAGCAGTGGCAGCGGCAGCAGCAGTGGCGGCGCCCGCATGAGTGGCCCTGAGCGGGCAGCATGGTCCATCAGTGGCCGGCCCAGCACACGCGCATGGAGGTGAAGTCGCTGCGTCTTTCCTGCAGGCCTGAGCCCTCAAGCAGCCAGGGATGAGCTGGTGATCCCAACAACCTGACAGCCCAGCGGTGAAGGCGGTGTTTGGCCTGGGGACTGGCAAACAGGCAGAAGATGGCCCTGATCACAGGTGGCTCGGCCCTAGGAACCCTACCCACATGATTTCGGGCACTGGGCCTCTAGTAGATTATAAATATGTAGTTTGATTATTTTAATTCCTCAATAGAAACCTTTTTCCACACTGAAGAAACTGGTTTTGCCCTGGCTGGTTTGGTTCAGTGGATAGAGCACCAGCCTGCAGACTGAAAGGTCCCAGGTTTGATTCTGGTCAAGGACACATGCCTGGATTGTGGACTCAATCCCCAGTGGGGGGCATGCAGGAGGCAGTTGATCAATGATTCTCTCTCATCATTGATATTTCTCTCTCTCTCTCCCTCCCCCTTCCTCTCTGAAATCAATAAAACTATATTTAAAAAAGAAAATGGTTTCACTTTAATGATATTTGTGTTATTTTGACCCAAAAATATACTTTGACTCTGTCACTATAGTACCAATAAATTAATAGCAAATATTTTTTAGTTATCTATATGGTTATTTAATTTGCTCAACAAATAGTTACTAAGCACCTACTCAGATACTTGGAATCAGGTACTAGAATTTGAACATACAACAGTAGAAATTAGAGTTAATAAACAACTAAATAATTACAAAAAGTAATTTCAGATAAAAATTTCTAAGAATGAAATGTTTGTTATAGAGAGGGCTGGGAGGGTTACTACATTAGATGGCCTGGTCAGGGAAGGTTTCTCTGATGAGCTGACATTTGAGCAGGGATATACAAGTCTTTATAAGTCTCTAGCCTTATAAAGTTTAGTAAGAACCAAGTCCTTGAGGTTGGAATAAATGGACAACATGAAGAGGAAAATTTAAATTACTTAAATTCTTGTAATGTGAGAACCAAGATGATAGCTTGGAAGTTTAATGGAGCAGAATTTTGAGTCAAGACTGAACTGCAAAGGTTAAATTCCTAGTTTCATTGGGTATGGAATCTTTTTCATGTTAATTACATTCTAATGAGGAAAGCCACATGCAAATGAAGTAAACTAAAATTGGGCTAAGTAGCTATAGTGTGGGAAGGAGGTTGGGAAATGTTTATGCAGTATATAGAAGAGGAGATCTCAGCAAGATGGTCTTGAGTTGTAAATGAATGAGATCTGAATCCTGGAGACGGAGAGCTTGACTGTTTTGTTAACATGCTTAAGGTGAGTACAAGGGAACTGACTGTTTTCTAGAATCCACATTGGCTCATATGGTTGGCCTAGAGGATTTTGCTGCAAAGGAAAAAAACGTCAAAAGTTAATGAATTTTCAAGCTCATTTTTCTGGTAGTTTTATGAATGTGTGTAGGTTTCTAGCAAAGATGGCTGCATGTTATCATAAATGATTGACCTATTTATCATTGCCACTAAGGACACTCAAAGCCAGCCAAAGGTTTTTGATAGACAGATGGAGGAGTCAAAATGAGCAATAAATATATGATAATTATTGTCTGACCATAGAAAAAGGGAGTTGAATTATATTATCTCTATTGCTTTTCAACTAAAAATATTTTTCCCCTGCTGTGACAGCTTGTCCTTAAGATGGCCACCATTGATTTCTTCTCGTCCTATCTGCCCATGTAATTCCCCCATTAAAAGATAGAATCTATTTCCCTCCTGCTCCCTTCCTCTTGAACCTGGGCCTGCCTGAATGATTTGCTTGGTCAATAGAGTAGGATGAAAGTAAGGTTCTGGGACTACTGAGGCTAGGTCAGAAGAAGCCTTGCCATTTCTCCCTGGAATAATCATTCTGGAGCTACCATGTGAGAAGTCTGATTACCCTGAGACTGCCATGCTGTAAAAAGCACAAGTCACATGGAATGGCTCTGAAGGAAGAGACACCACATAGAGGAAGAGAAGAGAGGGAGTCCAAGGAGCACCGAGGCACCACACATATGACGTGATGAGGCCAAGCTGAAAGTAGGTCCTTAACCTGCTCTCCCAGCTGATGCCTCTGGTTCACAAATGAACCAGTTGAGCCCTTCCCAAATTCCTTACCCAGAAAATGATCGTTATTTTCAGAAACTATGTTTAGAGGTAGTTTGTCACCAGCAATAGGGAACCAGACCATCTAAATTGTCTAAATTAGACCCTCTAGTCAGCTACTAAGACTATAGAAACTTTAAATAAGGTAAGGCATCCTATATAATAAAAGGCTAATATGCAAATAGACCAAACAGTGGAATAACCAAACAACCGGTCACAATGACATTCGCTGACCACCAGGGAGCGTGTGTGGAATATGGCGGGCATTGGCTGCAGCGGCATGGTGGAGCAGGTGAGCGGGGGCACCAGACCAAGGCAGGGCGCCAGTCACTGTCATTGGAGCGAGCCTCTGATGGTTACTGAAAATTCTTTGCTCCTGCATGCAGCGATCCCACCCAGCACTCATACCTGCTGCTGGCACTGGCCCCACTCACACCCCCTACCAGCACCAGCCCCACTTGCACCTGCAGCCAGCGCCGGAGCCACCACTCTTACCTGCTGCCAGTGCCCAGTGCCGGTCCCGATCACTCGATGCCATCAGCGGGTGCGAGCAGAGGCTGCTGGCCCTGATCGCCCCTGAGGGCTTCTCCACCTCTCCCTGCTCCTGAGGGGCAATCAGGGCAGTAGCCGCCACTCACACCAGCTGATGGTGCCTGCCCCACTCGCACCTGCTGCTAGCACCAGCCCCAATCTCTCCGTGCCATCAGCAGGTTCAGGCGGGGCCAGCGCCATCAGCGCATGGGAGCAGTGGCAGCAGGAGTGGGGCTGCCAGCAGACAGGGGACCGGGGGTCATGGCAGGAGGGGCTGGGTGGGGGCACAGAGGATGGGCCGAGACCTGCCCCTGTGCCTACCGCAGCCTCGCGGCCCACAGTTCCTTTCAAGGCGCATGAATTCATGCACTGGGCCCCTAGTACATTTATAAAAGCAAATGTTTAGCCATGGCACATCTGCTTCCCAGGCAGTTTTGTTAGATAATTGTATAAATTTATGGGGGGGGGGGTGTCTCTTATTTAAGTCAACTAATATGGGTGTCTAATAATTGACTGAGAGAACTCCCTTTTCTTAAGGAGCAGTACAAAAAAACCTTAATAAAAGCAATAAGAAGGGTGGGCACCTTAGAAAATTTAGGAAAATTTCACAAAATAGGTGGCACATGATGATGATCATTGAAGGACTTCTTTTTCAAGAAAATATTAATAGTTTGTGAAAAAATACATTATTTTCTGGATCAATTAACCATTTATTCTTCTTATTCACTACTACAAGGAGCTTGAGTATACTTTGTTTAAATAATTATCTTTAAAGCACTGCTTTCCTGAGACAGGGGTGAATTATCTCAAAGAAATATTATCTTTCAGTTCCTTCTCCTGAGATGTTTCCAAAGTGCAAATACAAGAACCAAGAATACTGAACAGTATAAAGACGATATAGTATTAAATGTCCAGCTAATAGTGAATCATATGATTCAATTCAACAGAGAAGGCTCCACTAAGTCTGTAATAAAAAAGTAATGAGGTTTTATAACAAAACTTGAAAGCCCTCTCTGAAATGCAGATAGAAATCTTTTCAATACAAAGACAAGATTTACAATTGAACACTGACAACGCACAGTGTGAAAACCATAACTGATGAACTTTGAATATGCAACAATCTTTAGTTAACTACATTAATCAAAATGCACTGCAGTGCAATAACTGCATCTCATCATTATGCCTCTTTGCACTTTCAGTATGAAAGGAGAGCAGAGAGGGGGAAAGAAAGTGCAGTCCAATGGAAACACACACACACTCCCAGAGTTGAATCGGGAGCAATAGCATTTTCAAGCTGTAAAGAACCTGAAAAAAAAACAGAATTCACTTTCCTCATTTTACCATTGAGGAGGCAAGATGCTCAATAAGAGTTGCTCAAGGACACAGCAAAAGTTTGTACCAGAAATAAACTAAGAATCCATATTCTGACTCCAGACTCGCAATTAGGTTTCTTCCCCTATGGTTACATAAATTCCCACAATTAATCATTTTTATGGATATTTGTGTTTCTAGTAATGTGTAGTCAAAAAATAATATTTGGATTTATTTTAAATAAAGTCATTAGTCAAACATAATTGACTATCAATTAACAGAAGGAGAAGGAAAGCCAAGGCCAAGCTTTGTCCAGAATAAGGATGAGACATCTTATGTTCTAAAATACCAGGAGCGCTGCTTGTTTTTGTTCTGTCAGTCTTCCTAAAAACAAGTCAAATTCTATTGCACTCCTGCATTTTTTCAGGCTCTCTGTTAGGCATAAAAGGAGATTATTAAAAAAATGACTAAAATACAATCCCTGATCTCAAGGAGCAAAAAATCTAGTCCATAGCCTTTCTGTAAATATAAAGCTGTTAAAATAAAACAAACAAAAAGGAGGATCTTTGATTTGACCTTTTGTCTCCATTTGACCTATTCAAAAGCAGAGAGAAGGTATATCTTGGCTGGAAAAAAAGAAATTTTCAAACATCCTAAGTATAAAGACACTAATGTGGTTTGTCATGAATCTACACAGCAGCAGTTTAATGCTGGTTGAATCAAATCTAAAATCTATCTTTTAGTGGAACAAACTCTTGCAGATGTATATTTATTTTTTCATAGTTAGACATTGTACCACCCACAAAACCCTCTTTTTTCCCAAGCTAGCGCAGCCTGCCATTACAGTGTGGATGCGTGTTGGGTTACAAAGTCCTTTGGATTTAAAGGTCAATTAGTTTGGTTCCACTTTAATTAGAAGCCATCATAATAGTGCTGTGTGAGTAATACATAGAGGCATAAATATTGACATCAATTTTTGTCAGATATTCTGATATCATAAACATCATGTAAATCTAGGCACTAGCAATCAATTTGCACATAATAGACTAATTTTATTAGAACTGTATGACTGCACTGTTCCGTTTTTTGAGTCCCTCTCGTCTTGCTACATTAAATCATCGTTTTAAATCATGTCATAGTGTTCCTCGCAGCAAGCAATCAAAAACAGAAAATTTAAGTTTATTGGATCTTTGCCTAATTTAATGATTCTTTTTCCGAGTTGTGCTCTCTCTGAGCTCTGCAATGATGTTTTGGCCCTGTGCCTAGAAGCGTCTCCATGTTGCCCAGAGCTGGGTGAAGTACACACCAAAGCAACAGCAAGAAAAATTCCTGCTGTTTCTGGAATCTGGTGAGACTGCTAGTAAAACAATTTCTGTTCAGTTAGCCTGCTTGGTGGGGAAGCTCTCTGATTGCTGAAAAGGTGACCAAGAGACCAGCCAGTGTGGCTCAGTGGTTGTGCATCGACCTATGAACCAAGAGGGCACAGTTCAATTTCTGGTCAGGGCACATGCCCAGGTTGCCAGCTCAGTCACCAGTCGGAGATGTGCAGACGGCAGCCGATCAATGATTCTCTCTCATCATTGATGTTTATATCTCTCCCTTTCCCTTCCTCTCTGAAATAAAAAGAAAAAAATATATATATACTTTTTAAAAAAAGGTGACCAAGAGTCCCTGGGCCAGGAACATCAAGGGAGCCCTCTAGTCAGATGCTTCTCAAACTATGATCCACAGATATATCTGCAGGGGAGGGGTCCTTGAATTGCCTATGAAAATAATTTTGAATTTTTATTTCAAATTAATTTTTTTATTATTATCTACTATTTGTAATCTGTTTCTCTCTCCTAGGATTTAAGCATCATGAAGGCATTGATTTTGTCCATTAAGTTCTTGGATATATCCCCAATGCTGAGAACAGTTCTAGCACAAAGTAAGTACTTATTTGCTCAATGGAGTAATTAAGATAAGCAAATATTGAGTCAATTGGATGACCACCATATAATGGAGAGTGGTCCCAGAATTTTAGCAGCATTATTTGGGCTTATATTTATAATCATAGTGGGTCAAGAAATCAAGTCTAACTTTATGGCGGTATTTCTCAAACTGGGGTTCATGGGCTCCTGGATTCTATGCAATGATCCCAAGTGTCTATAAATTCTCAAGGGGGAGAGCCTCTGATCAGGCACAATTTTCTCACTTTCCTCAAAGTGGAGGAAACTGAGTGCCAAAGAAGGAATGTAACTTTTTCAAGGCCAGTCAGTTAGCAGTAGAGCCAGAATTAGCATCTGGGTTTCTTATTTCTTGGCCATGTGCTTTTCTCATTCCACTGCACTAATATCTCCTTATACTTCTTGATCTTCTGTTCTGAAAGTTCTAACCATAAAATCCAAAGCTCAAACCAATCATTTGAGTAAGAAAAAGAAATCATTTTATTGACAATGGTTGTTCCTTTTCTTGCTTTGCAATATGTTATTTTTTGATGATGTTGACTTAAAATATATTTAAACCTTGAAGCATTTGTAATTTGAATGAGTTTACTATCTTGGTTGCTTCTTAGTCTATTTTATCTTATCAAAATTATGAATGATCTGAGGACCTGAACCATGTTTTTACCATGTTATTTACCATCATCTAACTTCCAAAGGGTTTTCCACTTAGAATAAAATACAAATTGTACAAGGAACACGTTCTTGATATCAAGAATATAAACCAAATTGGACTTATGTCTGCCCCCCAAAATGGGAAAAACTCTCAGAAGCTGAGAATCACTGTTCCAATTACACCCCTCTCTAAATAATGATTTTTCTGCCTTTCTCTCAAACTTTCCTTTGACTCAGAAAATTGCCTCTTTCCATATGCAAGTCCTGGGATGTATATCTTACCACTTTCCTACAGAGAAACATAGCCTAGTGTGGTACACCAGGACTGAACAAAAACATTGCCTCAGAAAGTTATTAGATATTGTCTTCAGTTACCTTTTTTCTTGATATATATTTTTTTCATGTTTGAATATATTTTTATTATTGGTAGTATTATAGATATCTCCCATTTCCCCCCTTCCAGTTACCTTTTTCTATATACTCATATGAGTTAAAACAATTTATAGACTTATTAATTCAAAATTATAAAGTATGATTTAAGGAAATCATTGGTATGGTTTTTATCAAGATTTTGTAAAATACCCAGCCAGGGGCAGTGCTCCATTAGGAGAACTGTAGACTTTTTTTCACAGCAACATAGAGTCACTGAGTTAGAGCTGGAAGACATTGGGATTATCTGATCCAACCCAGTCAATAAGGAAACTGAGGCCCAGCAAAAGGAAATTATTTGCATAGAGACACCCAGCTAGTCAGTGTGGGACTGGGATGTGACAAAAGCTTCCAAACTCCCATTTCAATATTTCTTTTACTTTAATAACACACAAGGGATTCATATTCAACAAATATTCTGTAGTGCTTATTATAGTGCTTATGAAAAATTCCTGATATACAGCCAAAGATGTTTCAGAAGGAGTTGAAAATTCAGTCATGGTAGGTCAGAGGTCCCCTATAGGGCTTTTCCCCAAGCTCTCACTGAGGATATATACCAGTGATGGCGAACCTATGACACGCGTATCAGAGGTGACACGCGAACTCATTTTTTGGGTTGATTTTTCTTTGTTAATGGCATTTGATATAAAACAAATATCAAAAATATAAATCTTTGTTTTACTATGGTTGCAAATATCAAAAAAAATTTATATGTGACACGGCACCAGAGTTAAGTTAGGGTTTTTCAAAATGCTGACACGCCGAGCTCAAAGGGTTCGCCATCACTGATATATATCATTTAGTCCTCTTCCATAAGGTATTAACTATACCTTTAATGTGCTGACAATATCTTATTTTAAATTTCACTAAGCCATCATTGTATTTTCTGAAAAAGATGATGCTTTTACCAAAAACATAGTTCAGAAGCACAAGATCTCACTACCTCTGGTAGGTTTTCCATCTCAGGAATACGTCAGCCATGTTTCCTTATCTCCACTGTTGGCATTGACCTGGCTCCAGCTGATTCATCACTGACTCAGTCAGTTTGTCAGTCTAGCCACAGTTCCTAGGTTACAAGTTCTGGTCATCATGGTGGAGATGAGGTGGTAGAGGAGGCAATATCTTATTAATGAGTTTTTTAAAAAATTGTAGAAGTGTGGTGATAAAAATTTGAGCCATCATAAGTATGTTTCTATTTAAAGTAATGGGATTAACAGAAAAATGACTATGACAAAGATCATGCTTTCTTGGAGTTTACAATCTAGGCATATATAGAAACTGTGGTAGAAATGACAAGAGAGTTGGCAGTAAAGAATTTCAGGAGATTAGAGTAGGAGAAGACATATAATGGGAGTGGGGTAGGGTGGAATCAGGGATGATTTAACATCCAGAGCCATATCTAGATGCCATCAGAAATGGAGTTGATTTGGGCGTTGTTTCTGCCTCCACTCTGGCAGTAGCTAAGCACTTAGGGTGTATGAGCAGTAAGCCTTGAGAATTGGATTAATCATTTGGTGTTTGATTGCTTGCTTCACCATCACTGTGGAAATGGTGGCTCTGGGAAATATTATAGACTCAGCCTCAAAGTCCAAGTTGTAAACAGGCTTTTTGAAACTCTTGTGGAAAGTAAGCCTCTACTTTGTAAGTTCTTGCTTTGAAAGGGGCAACAGGCCACTTGGTCTTTGTTATACTCACAATAGTGCAAACAGTATAGATTTTTAACAGAAGTCAAAAACAGACTAACAAATATTTAAAAAGTAAAGCTGATTTGTACATTCTGCTGAACGTTCTTTACCTTACACATTCAATTGCTAATTCCCGCCAGGTATATTCCCAAGTCTTTCTTTGTCTAGTCCTCAATATCACTCTAACTCTGGAATAATTCTGCTCATTCTTCACACTGCAGTCACACAGAACTTCTAATTCTCTTGTTTAAGGGTCATCTGGCCTTGCTTAACATCCTACAGTGGGTCTTGTTGCCCATCAAATGAGTTCCAAGTTCCCAAACATGGCGTTCAAAACTTTTCTTTTCCCTAAAGCATTTACCCTTTCCCTTAAATACATCCAAACTCTAGCCAAGGTTTTCCTAATGTCAAGTTCATGTACCTATTCCTTTGTAAATGTTGTTCCCTATGCTTAGAATTTCCTTCCCTGGTAGGTACTTAGAGAATATCTAATCATTCTTCAAGACTCCTCTCTGTTATCACTGCCTCCATGAAGCAATTCACCACACAGATCTACTGCTCTGTTCTTATGAACATTAATTATTTACATACACCCGGGATAGTAGGCATTTCTTTTCATTGTAATATCTTGTTTACATGCCTGACTGTGACTTCATGGTGTGTGGGGACTCTCTTTTTCATCTTTGCATCCCATAGCACTCTTCAGTGTGCAGAATAAGTAAAAGTCAAGCATTTATTACATTAGTTGTCTTTATGCTCTGACTACAGATTTGTGTTTTTTTTCAAGTTGGCTGAGCTAAGACCTCTGGATATTAAATGAAATTCAAAACTGTCAGTGAGAAATCAAATCATTTTTATATGAGGATGATCACAATAGTGTAGGCAAAATAGAACATTTTATGTTAAAAACAAGTGACTGATCTTAATAACAGCTGGGCAAGTCAAAGGACAAAGTCCCTTGCTAGTTCCTTGGGAGCAGGGACTATTTTTTCATTCTTTCTTATCACATGCAGCATCTCGTAAAGTGTGAGACACAAAGTAAACCCTCAGTAAATTCTGTGGAAAGAATGAGTGGTTACAAACATGTGGATGCAACTCTATATTCTAAACTTGCTACTCATTGCCCCTTGCCTCAGACTATTACTTAAACTAGCTAATATAAAAATTAGTCAGCAATGTTGGTCAATCTCAACATTAGCTAGGATGATTAACCATTAAGAAGTGTCTCATTATCTTAGTATCATAGATCTCATGTACTTAAGATCTATCTGAATTAAATATCTGGAATATTTTAAGCTTAATTTTTCTCCATATAATTTTAGATCCAGCAAGTTGGTTGATTGACCATTTTGAGGTCAAGGATGCCAACATGAGCACCTCTGCAAATGCCTTTACAATACCCGACACATAGTAGGCCCTCAACAAATGTCTGCTGAAATGAAATAGCTAACCTACATTACCAAGGTACGGAATTTAGCTATAGTACTCACATACAGATACATACAAATATATAGCATTTTAAAAAACAGAGAAAGAACGTGTACCTGAAATAGAAATAATTTAAACTAAGCACAAAGAATGAAGATGTGCATTTTAATGGTTTGGGCAGCCAAGTCAAACAGTGGAAGAAACATGAGTTTGGGGATCAGCTAGACCAGAGTTTTATTTCTAGCTCTATGATTTAACTGTTCATTGCCCATGGGTAAAGATTTATGCCCCATTTTCCTCCCCTGGCAACACTGAGCTAATACCATCTTTTTAAGAGACAGTGGTCAAAATTAAATAACCTAATACATCTGAAAGCACCACTGCGCCTGATACAGACCTACCACTCTGTAATAGTTTATTATGGTGATGGCTGCTCAGCCTTTCTTCACCCTTTCTGCAGTAGCTGTTGCTGATGTCCTATTGGAGAATCATGACCCTTTTCATCAGTGGTTCTTTTTATTTTATTTTTTCCATCACCTTTTATCCCCTCTATGCCCTCTTCCACCTCTACCCACCCTATTCCCCTGCCTCTGCAATCACCACACTGTTGATCATGTCCATGAGTTATCACTTTTTTTTCTTTTTTGCTCAATTCCTCCAACCCTCCTGCTCCCACACACCAGAGTTATCTGACCACATGCTAAAGTTTAAGAACCACTGTTCAATCAAGCAAAATAGAGACAGACTCATAGATTGAGCAGCGGTTCTTAAACTTCAGCATGCAGCAGATGCATTGGCAGGGCTTGTTAAAACACGGTTGCTGGGCTCCTCCAGCAAAGCTTCTAATGCAGTAAGTATGGGGTGTGGCCGAGAATTTGCATTTCTAACAACTTCCCAGATGCTAACCTTGCTGCTGCTAATCCCAGGACCACATCTAGAGAATCACTGCTTCTGAGAACCACTGCTTTTTGCTTCTGCTATTTTGAGAAGTATAGCAAGAAAAAAAAGACATTTATGGGTTCTTGAATGTGGAAATCTCTGAGGCCATTCTGGGACTTGAATGTACAGAAACAATACTCTCGCTTACCTACACATGGAAAGACTGAAATCAGTTCATGTTTGCCAGTGGTTCTCAATGGAGAAGCCCTGAGCAACTACCAGATGGGCTGAGAGGCAACGACAAGGGAGAGGGCAAAAGGCAGGAATTTTCAAGCCTCCAGACCACCTGAGTACTACTATTTTGAAAAGTTCTCTTTTGCTAACTCTATTAGAAAAGAACGAACTACTTCAGAAATTATATGTATTGAATGTTCACTTATCTCTAATATTGTGCAACTTTATAACCAACATACACTGAGTGGCCAGATTATTATGACCACCTGATGTTTGTAGGCAAATTAGCTATAATTTCGCACTGAAGTTGCTAGAGGGCCAGACCATTATAAATAGGGAAGCAGGTTGTTTACCATGACAGTAGAAGCGATTTTTTTCTGAAGATATGGGTGAACAACGCGATTTAACAGCCTTTGAACATGGGATACACACACACACACACACACACACACACACACACACACACACTGAGTGGCCAGATTATTATGACCACCCCAGCAGTACTTCGTTGGGCCACATTTTGCCTTCAATACTGCGGCAATTCTTGGCATTGACTCCACGAGATGTTGAAAGGTGATGCGAGGAATCTGACACCATGCCTGATGAATAGCACTGTCCAGTTCTGTAAGATTTGATGGTTGTGGAACCAGCTGCCTGATGGCTCTTTTAACTTCATCCCACAAATGACTAGTTCCATTTTATATGTGAGGAAATTTGGGCATAGAATAGCTAAATGAGTTGCCCAGGCCACACTGATAAAATATAGAGAGCCACAATTTGAACCCAGGCAATCCTGCTCAACACCTTTGCACGTGGCCATACACTACCCAAAGCATTTGCACAGAGAGACACAATTAAGGAAGATGCATGGAGGTAAAAGATGACACATGAGATTGGTTCAAATTATTGCTTAGAAAGCCATCTTTATTTCTTCCTGTATCCCTGAGCTCAGTAGGTACTGGACACTTTCTGCTTCAGAAGTCAGCAGGTAGAGCCACACTGATTATGTGCACTGACTTCTGGTCTATTTGCACTAATTCCTTCAATACCCCACAGCACAGAGAGAGTGTGTCATAATAAATTGTCTTGATCCTGTGCATTAGTGCTGGCCACTCTCCCACAAACAATGTCAAAATCATAGGCAATTGGCACAGAGTCATTGTGACAATATGTAAATTACTTGTAAAGTGAACTTGATCTCATGTAATAAATGCTATTATTTATTGTTAATTTGCTAACAATATTTTAATACAGTAATTGAGGTCATGGAAGATGTGGGCTAAAGATGAAACCATATATAACTTGATTTTAAGCAAAATTGCATTACCCAGGTTTATGAAATATGCTAAGGAATTAAAAGGCAAATGCAATGCTTACATTTGGTATGAATAGATATGGAAACATAACTGTAGAAAGAGACATAATATGCTATAGGATTAGAAGAGAGGTTTAGAAGAAAAGATCAAAGGTCTCTGCTGTCTCTAAAATTGCTTGGTTCTAGGATCAGTGTCCCTGATCCACCTAGGTCTTTCCTCAATAAAACAAACAAACATCTCATTAAATTACATGGCCTAGTTTTTTGTTTGTTTGTTTGTTTTCTGGGGGAAATATATTTAGCATTAGAAATTTAAATGTAAATATTATATGAATTCAAGAAAAAATACATTTAAACCATGCACTGCCACATAATCATCTATTTTGTGCAAAACAATAAAAATGATGTACTTTTTGAACATGTGTACATCAAAACTAAAAGGTAATTTTTACTTTTTCCTTTACTGGCAACTTTGGATGCATTTTTAGGTTTTGGTTCCCAGCAGGCATTTTTTATAAATCTGGAAGCTGCACATCTGTCCAGCTTGGCAGCCTTCCACTTGTCTGTTATTTCCTTGACTCTATTCATGTATACTCTGATTCTTTCCAATTCTTGCTTTACCGGATGTTCCTTGGGATTAACCCCATGAGTTGCCAAACAAACCCAAAACATTGAATTTAGCATGTAAGCAGAAACTAAATCTACTTTTGCTTGTTCAAGTGGATCCAACTTCTGCAACAGCTCATTTCCAGAAATAGACATCATGGTCGCCAGCCTGTCATCCACAGCACCAATGGAATTCTGAAATGCTGATAAATACTCATGAATTTCTGCTGGCAGGTCTTTATTCATTTCTTCTTTGGCCATTATGACCAACTGTGTGCTCCCTGAGGGCCCTCTTCTGATTGCAGACTGCCGACTTCTTATATTCTTACTTGGAGAAGGTCTACATTACTAATTAGTAATCTGGGGCACCTCCTCTACTGCATGCTTTCATAATTAATCATCACATGTCATTTGTCTTTTCAAGAAAAGCCCTCCACCAATTGCCTGTGCAATCTTCTCTTTTGAATCCAGCTATCAGATCAAAATCAGGTTTAGCATCTGTGAAATTAACCCTCAAGAGTGAAATCAGTTTTTAATGATAAGGTCTCAGAAGTGTTCTGCAAGTATAAGGTATTAATTGGGTGCTGTAATTATTATGCAGCCACTTCCCACAGTGATGACCTTTGTGCTCCTCTACCTCTCCTTCATCTGCTCTATTTTATGGTCTGTCATTTTTGAGGGCTTAAAGCCTCTCTTCTTTTCTGGAACCTGAAACTCTGGTGTTCTTTCTTCCACCCAATTCTGCCTTCTGCAAGCTGGGCTAACCTTTCTCCAAACCCAGCATGCGCTGTAGAGAGAAAGCCGGCCTTGGCTGTGATTGGAGATAGTCACCATTCCTCCTCCCACATGCAGCCAAGCAAAACCATGATGTCTGACTCCCATTTAGCTTAGCCAATGTCCAGAGCAGGAAGATCTCCTGAAGGAAGCCACTCACCCGCAAAGACCTTAAAACAAGCCTCCTTTATGTTGTGCCCTTTGTTCAGAAGCCTAAAGTTCTGTGTTCTCTTTCTCACATCAAGTCATGAGTCCTCTTCATCCAAGGCCTGTAGTCTTGTTGAATAAAACCCATCCAATCACTACTCCCTCGGTTCTGTTTTTTTTCTCCATTCAGCTGTGTGTCGATGATCCCACTATTCTCTATGCCTCATCCTGCTCTCCCAAACAGGACTACCCATCCTGTTCATCACCCAGCCTTAGCCAGCGTTTCAGGCCAAGTTCAAATCCTTTGCAGTAGAGCTGTGGGCTCTACATTGGTTCCATATAGTTTGTTTCTTCTAGATTCAAATACCTGCTCAAAAGTTCTCTCTTCTAGAATTACTTCCTCCCTCTTCTGGGCTTTCAAAGCACTTTGCTTATTATTCTATGAAAAGACCAAATTGTACTACAAATATTGTTTACATATATCTGACTGTACAGCATATTCATAATAGCAGAATCTGTATTTTGTTCATTTTTATCATTTAAAAAGATGTAACAAAGCCTGATCTATAGTGGATGCCCAACAAACAATTGTTAAGTAAAATAATAAATAATTCTCCAAAATTCTCTCTGTATGTGTGTGTATATATATATAATTTGTGTACATGACCCTGTTATGCAAGTACAAGAGTTTATCTTGGGACTATACCTAAAAGTGGAATTGCTGGGTCATAGGTACATATAGATCAGTTTTAGGAGCTAATGGCAAACTGCTTTCCAAGATGGTTGTACCATATTTCACTCCCAGCAGCACTGTATGAACATTAATGTGAACCCATTTCCTAACACTTGGCATGTTGGCATGTGAATATTTTGCACACTACGTGAGTATAAAATGGAATCTCACCATGGATTTAATTTTCATTTCCCTGATAATAAATGATGCTAAACTTCTCTTCAAATATTTATTTATACTTTCGTCCATTTATCTGTTACTCATTTTGCTTATTCATTTGTTTTTTTACATCTTTTTCATACCAGTTTCTTGTAGTTATATACATTGGAAATATTTTCCCCACTTGTAACTCTCTTCATTTGTAACTACTGTTTTAGGGTTCATTTACTAAGATTAATTTTAATTTGGTCATTTTTATAAATATTTTATTTTGTATTCAACAGCTTTTGTGTTTTGTTTTAAAAAATATCTTTCTTATGCCCTTTTAAAAGGGCATAATATTGAAACTCAGAAAACCTGGGTTTGTGTCCATATTCTACCATTTATTTTCTGTGAGATCTTGGTCAAGTTATTTTATTTCTGTGCCCCCTCTAATTATTTTTTTTATTAACAGGTCATATTATGGTACCATATATAGATTGCCATAAGGATTAAGTGTGCACATGTGCTTTATACATAAAGTGTTATACTGTATGCATGTTAATTGTAATAATGGTTAACATTCATTTGTGTGTAACTAGGATGGCCTGGAATTTACAAAATGAAAAGAATACCAGAACAGGATTTAGAAAACCAGAGTTCTAGACCCATTTCAGCCATAACCTTTCTTAGACATGACTTTTAACCTTCATCAGCCTCAGATTATCCTACATTATAAAAGGCTAATATACAAATTATCTCCTCGGGAGTTTGACTGACCAGGAGTTTGACCGCTTGCTATGATTTGCAATGACCACCAGGGGGCAGCACGGAATGAAGGAAGGCCAGGGCCGGCAGCAGGGGGAAGGAAGGCCCTAATGGGCCCTGATCGCCGACTAGGTCTAGGGACCCTACCCATGCATGAATTTCGTGCACAGGGCCTCTAATGATCTATAGAATAGTTACAGTATCTGTCTCGCTGTGATGCTGTGAGCAAGTGGTGTTGCTTAATTAACAGGGCTGGGACTAGGGTCAGGTAAGTGAGGCACTCCCCTCAGGTGCAAAATTTAAAGAGACACCAAAAATATTATAATCAAGATAAATATTTGATATTTTTATAAATAATTTGATATTTTTAAAATATAAATTAGTACACAATTCTGGAATGAACCAGATATCAATTGTTTTCAGATATCAAAATTTTTAATTAAAATGTGATGTTATTTTTAGGAGGGGTATTTGTTTTCCAAATTTGAGAAACTATTACACAATTATCTATTACAGAATGGCCAGAGGTTGAACCAGAAATATGGGGGCAGGGGTGGGGAGATAATCATTTGCAGCTTTTAAGAGCCCTTGTGAGAGAGGCTCGATCTTTGCTCTTTTCAGCAACAGTGGCTGGTGGGGTGGCTGTTCAGCTGGCAGGTGACAGTTCTGAAGCCTTGGAAGCCCGTTTTCAGCTGATCGGCTATTTTCACTATTGATGAGTTACTCTCTGCATCACAGCTGACTGATCGCAGCCGGCTGCATTCCTTGGCCCTGTACCTCTTCCCTTGGAAGCTAATGCCAATAGCAAAGGTGCTGCTTTCCCTGTGGCTACTGAAGCCTCCCTCTGCTTTAGGAGAAGCAAGGACAGTAAAGGGGTTTTCTCACAGACACAGTGTGCTCCCAGCACATAATAAATAATAAACTGAAACTCAGCCAGCTGGTGACAGGATTGGCTGGTGATAGGGACAGTTTGAGGCTGAGGAGTGCTTTTAAAGCCTTATAAACACTGACCATCTTCCAGCTCTACATGCTTGGAAGGTCCCAATAAGTCATAGGCTGGATATAATTTCTCGCTTTGGAAGCACCTCATGATGAGATTTATCGAAGAGGCAGAAGAGACTTTCAGATCTTTAACACACATTCAGGGGTAGGCTGAAGAAGGATAAATGTACTGCATGTAATAGTCAGGCATACCCTCTGTTTTTACTGTTGTGAATATTGAATTCCAAATGGATTTAATCAAAATCAATAACAAAATGTACAGTAATGAAGTAATGTAAAATGCAGTAATGTATAGGCCAAGAGGTTGAATGGGGGATATATTAACAGAAAAGCAGCTTTACTAGAACAACTCATCTCTCTTGTAGAAGCTTTCTTCACCTAATATAAGAAAACTAGTGGCCCAGTGCACGAAATTCATGCATGGAGGGGTGGGGTCCCTTAGCCCAGTCTGTACCCTCTCCAATCTGGGACCCTCGGGGGATGTCTGACTGCCGGTTTAGGCCCGATCCTGCACCGGCAGTCAGACATCCCTCTCACAATCGGGGACCGCTGGCTCCTAACCACTCACCTGCCTGCCTGCCTGATTGCCTCTAACCACTCTGCCTGCTGGCCTGATCTCCCCCAACTTCCCCCTCTTCTGGCCTGATCACCCCTAACTTCCCCTCCCGATGGCCTGATCGCCCCCAACTGCCTCCTGCCAACCTGCTCACCCCCAACTTCCCCCCCTGCTGGCCTGCTCTCCCCCAACTGCCCCCTGCCAGCCTGCTTGCCCCAAATGCCCCCCCCCCCCCGCCGGCCTGCTCACCCCCAATTGCCCCCTCTGCCGGCCTGCTCACCCCCAATTGCCCCCTTCCCCCACCAACCTATCGCCCCTAACCACCTCTGCCTCGGCCCTGCCACCATGGCTTTGTCCAGAAGGTCTCCTGGTCTAATTAGCATATTACCCTTTTATTAGTATAGATAAGGAGAGGCAAAGCTCTAGAGGTGGGCCACATGGGTTCTTTACAGAACTTTTAAAAATTATCTTCTCAGCAAATTTAGTTTGACAGGCCCTGTCTGGGTGGCTCAGGTGGTTGGAGCATAGTTCTGTAGACCAAAAGGTTGTGGGTTTGATTCCCAAACAGAGCATATTCCTAGGTTTCAGGTTCAATTCCCAGTGGGGGTTCATACAAGGAGGCAACCAATGGACATTTCTCTCTCACATCGATGTTTCTCTGTGTCCCCCTCTTGTTTTCTCTCTCTCCCCCACTCCCTTCTCTCTCACCCTCCCTTCTCCTTTCTTTCTCTCCTCCACCTCTCTCGTCAATGGAAACATACCCTCCAGGGGAGGATAAAAAAATTTTAGTTTGACTGGATTGGGCTACAGCTAGAAAGACAAAATAAAGAAATCCATTTATAAGATCAGAAGGCTGACCTATGGGTAGATGGCCCAAACATTGTCCTTTCAGATTGGCTGGTAAAGGAAAATAAAAATGACTGGTTTTAAAATTATCATAATTATTTTCTAAAAGTTAAGTGATTCTAAAATGTTTTATATATACCTTTGGTGCATATGCATGCATCCTAAAGTTAAATGGCAAAGAGCACAATTGTTGAAAATTGTCTACTTATTAAATTTATATCCTAAGAGGTAAAAGAGGAAAATGTATTATATAGGATTGGTCAGAAAGGCCCAAGGTGATTTTTGAATAATCAATATTTTCCAATATATTCTATAGCCTTAAAACAGAGAAAAATAACTGATCCCGACATTCACTAGAAATCTGTTTTGGTTTTTTTTTTTGTTTTTTTTTAAGGAAGCTTAATAATTCACTGGGAAAGATTGTCTATAATACAAAGACTTCAAAGAGTATTTTACCAAGAAGGAATAGCACTTCCATTTTATAGGAAACCAAACTGAAGTCTGAGAATATTAAGAGGTCTCACTATAAATCGCTGGTTGAACTCTTTCACTCATTTATCATTTCTATTTCTTTCTTTACAATTTCAATTTATTTTTCCCTTCTCATATTTGGCTGTTACTCCTCTCAATTAACCTCTGTGTTACCATCTGCACTCCCTCATTTCCTTCCTCTTCTGTCTGTTTTCCCATTTCTTCCTCATCTGACTATGCTTCTACTCTCTCCAGAAGACTTAAAAGAGGATAAAAAAATAGAGGCAACAAAGAGGGGAAATCACCTACTTTTAATCATAGATGGAATAGCTGATTTAAGCCCAGGGGTACCATCTTTTGAATATGTCCTCTTAAAATGGATGAATGGATCAGGAAGAGGGAGGGAGGAAAGGAAGGAAAGAGGGAAGAAATTAAAGGGGGAGAAGGAAATAAATGAACTATCAATATTTGCTAGTCCTGCAATAATTAAGGTGAACTTCCATGTGCCAGTCCTGTGAAATGCCTGAGAGTTATTGGAGACAAACACTAACATACACAAACATTATTAGAGTCTGAGCAGCAGTAGCTGCTGCAGGGGTGGAATGACTCAGAATTCAGAAATCAGGCACATTCCGTGGATGGCCTAGTGGCATTTCCTACTCATCCTCAAGGGACTCCACCATGACTGGAATAATAGAAGTCAAACTTCAATCAGGCCCTTATTAGTTACTTTGCACACAGAATATGAAGTACCATTGTTGGTGGCAAACAACAGCTACTGCAGCTTAGAATTGGCAATGCCTTTTTTTACAAGCTATCTTTGACTGCTCAATATAAGGTTAGGAGCAGGTCATGTACGAGATTTTTTACCAAATTAATGCTATCAGGGGAATTACACTTAAATGGAATTCTTTCTATCTAAACAATTCCATCTAGTTTCATCACTGCTTTTTCTCTCCATCCCTCCCTAAATAAAATAATTCAGAGAAGTAGACATCTGGAATAATATATACAGAATCAAGTTATCAAACAAGCCAGATTTACTACCAGGCCTTATGCCCTCTCTCTAAGTCATTCAGGAAATGCAAGTCTCAAACAGCCAGTAATTTTTTTTGACAGGTTTCAAATAATCTTTGACATTCTGCTTCTTGGTGCACAATTTTCATTCAAATGACCAAAATTAAAATTTAAAGAGACCCTTCCATGGGGGAATCATTTCCTTCATCTATTTTTAATTTAAACAGCACATTGCTGTGTGTAAGAGAAGACTTCCTAAATCAGCCATCAGATACATGTAGGAATCTAAATCTAATCACTAAGTTTATTATTCCTTACTTAAAGACAAGAAGCTCTCCGTTATGGCATCTGTTTTTTGTTTGTTTGTTTTCAATTCTAACTACTCTCTGTATAGTATACCTGTAATAGTCTTATTGTCATCACTGTGCCAGTCCAATGAAAGAAAACTTCATTCCACTTATGTGTAGGCACACATAGCACATTGGATAAATGAAGGTGTTTTCAATAATTGAATTAGCAATGATTCTTTAGGCACCTTCATGCCCACATTTAATGTGTGTGTATGAGATGGGGCACTGGGGTTGGGGGAGAACATAAACGTAGACTTCAAAGTAACTCTAGTAAGCATAGTAAAAGGTGATGCCGAGTTGATAGAAGTGATGTTGAGTTGATAGAGGGCTCTGAATTCTAGAATAAGAGGTATTGGATTTTATCCACAAAATTATATTGAGTTATTATAGATTCTTAAGCAGAGAATTGATGAGGTAAAAGCGATGTTTCTGGAAGATAGGTCTATTGTAAATGCTTGGCAATTGTGGGGAGGGAAGGATAGGGAATAGGAGTTGGATGGGAAAGAAAAGAAAAACCAAAGACGTTTCTGATGCTTATTATGGCAATAATCTATAATAATCTACACTAATAAAAGAGAAAAATGGTAATTGGCGTACGACGATACCCTTTCCATTGGCTAATCAGGGCTATATGAAAATTAACTGCCAACTATGATTGACAGTTAACTGCCAACTAAGATTGGCAGTTAACTGCCAACAAGATGGCGGCTAATTTGCATATGTAGGCACAATGCAGGGAGGCGAAAGGGAAAGCAGGAAGAAGCCCCCTGCCACTGACAGTGATCTGAAACCCAGGGGGGAGCTAAGAGCTGGGGGGCAGGGCAAAGGCGGCCCTGGGGCCGCCTTTGCCCTGCCCCCCAGCCATGATCAGAGAATCAGGCGCCTTTGCCGCCCTGGCCAGTGATAGCAGGAAGTAGGGGTGGAGCCAGCGATGGGAGCTGGGCACGGTCGAAGCTGGCAGTCCCGGGAGCTAGGGGTCCCTTGCCTGGGCCTAAAGCGAAGCCCACGATCGCGGCGCCCCCCACTGCCACTGCAGGTCCCCGCTGCCCGGGCCGGACGCCTAGGCCAGAGGCGTTACGCCTGGGCAGGGGCGGAGCCTGCAACCGCGGGGAGCTGGGGGGTCCCCTGTCCAGGCCTGACACCTCTGCTGGAGGCCTCAGGCCTGGTCAAGGGGCCGATCCGGTGATTGGTGATCGGAGGGTGATGAGGGTCAACTCCTCTGGCCGAGGCATCAGGCCTGGGCGGGGGGCGGAGCTGGGGATTGGGGGGATATGATGGTCCCCTTGCCCAGGCCTGAAGCCTGGATCAGAGGCGTCAGGCTTGGGCAGGGGGTGGAGCAAGCTATCAGAGGGAGATGGGGGTCCCCTGCCCAGGCATGATTCCTGGGCCAGAGGCCTCAGGCCTGGGCGGGGGCCAGAGCCAGTGATCGGGGGGAGATGGGGGTCCCCTGTCCAAGCCTGACACCTCTGGCGGAGGCGTCAGGCCTGGGCAAGGGGCCAATCAGGTGATCAGAGGGTGATGGGGGTCTACGCCTCTGGCTGAGGCATCAGGCCTGGGCAAGGGGCAGAGCCAGCAATCGGAGGGGTATGGGGGTCCCCTGCCCAGGCCTGACGCCTGGGCCAGAGACATCAGGCCTGGGCTGGGGGCAGAACCAGTGATGGGGGGAAATGAGGGTCCCCTGCCCAGGCCTGACATCTCTGTCAGAGGCGTCAGGCCCGGGCAAGGGGCCGATCCTGCGATTGGAGGGTGATGGGGGTCAACGCCTGAGGGCTCCCAGTATGTGAGAGGGGGCAGGCTGGGCTGAGGGACACTCCCCCCCACACACCCAGTGCACGAATTTCGTGCACCGGGCCCCTAGTAAAAGCATAATATGCTAATTAAACCAGACATCCTTCCGGATGTCCTTTCGGAAAACCTTCTGGACAAAGCTGGGGCTATGAGGGAAGCTCGGGTCCCGGGTGCCAGAAGGGAAGCCGGTGCCAGCAGCCGAAAGAAGGAAGGCCTACTCTTGCATGAATTTCATGCATTGGGCCTCTAGTCCATAATCAGATCAAAAGGGCCCACTATAGACTAAATGTTTGTGCCCCCCTAAAATTCATGAGGCTCCCTGTGAGCTGTAATCCACTGGAAGGGAAAGAGGCATAAATCCCATGGATGATAAACAACTATTGTCAGAAATAAAACCATCCTCTTCTTTAACAATGAAGTGCTAAAGGAACTAAAGGACAACACAGTCCCTAACTCACCCACAGGTTTTGTCTTTAATGTTCATTTGTAAAGCAAGGGTTAGTTATCAGATAACTAGGTCCCCAGGACTGATCACAATCATAGGAAGGGGCATTGTTAAGGGTTGACTTGTGGCCCCTCCGCAAATTCATATGTTGAAGTCCTAACCACAGTACCTCAGAATGTAAAGTTATTTGAAAATAGGGTCACTGCAGATATAATTAATTAAGATGAGGTCATACTGGAGTAGGACGGGTCCTAATCTAATATGGCTGATGTCCTTATAAAAAAGAGAAATTCGGACACAGAGACACGCACTTAGGGAGAACACAAAGTGAAGATGGAGAGGTTAGATTGATACTTCTCTAAGCCCAGGAATGTCAAAGGTTGCCAGCAACCACCAGAAGCTAAGAGGTAGGCATGGAACAGATTCTTCCTCCAGTCCACAGAAGGAACCAACCTTGCTGATACCCTGATCTTGGATTTCTTGCCTTTGGAACTGTAAGATAATACATTTGTCTTGTTTAAACCACCCAGTTTGTGAAAACATTTGGACTATGTGAAGTGAAATAGTAATTGACAAAACTAAGCCCCTGCCCTCTAGGGGCTATTACCCTAGTTTAGGAAATAGACAATAAAACAAATGAATAAGTCAAGTAGTGGTATGTGCTTTGAAGAAAAACAAAGCAGGATAAAAGGGTTAAAAATGGGGGGGGGCGGGGGGAGAGAAGAAATGCTTCTCTGAGGAGGTGTCATTGAGTAGAGATCTAATGAGGTAAATTCTTGGATTTGGGCTCCAGGCTGAGGGAGCAGCAAAGGTCTTGAGACAGAAACTTGTTTGGCATGTTTTGAGAAACAGAAAGAATGCCAGAATGTCCACAGCAGAGTGAGCCAAGAGTGTAGAAATGAGGTCTGAGAGACAGAGGCGAGATCATATAGGCTTTGTTAAGATTTTGAATTTTATTCCAAGTGTGATGTCCTTTGGAGGGTAACGAGACGTTATTTAAGCATTAAAAGCTGGCTGCCATGGGAAGATTAAACTTCCATGGGAAGGAGGGTTAATGTGAAAGTTGGAAGATCCCTTTGGAGCCTTTACAGTTGTCCATGCTGAGATGTCATTGTCTTGGGCTAAGTTGGGAGCAAAAGTAGTCAAGACAGGATGTATTTTGACAGAATTGCTGACAGCACATGGTAGCTATACAGGCATTGGTCAGGGTAAAGCCTCTGCTGTGATGAGAATAATTTCCAACGTGAATTAGAAGATATCACTCTAAGTAGATTTCACAGCTCTAGAAAATAAACTATATAGCATAGCTGGGCATATAATGGCTGTAAATATTTTAAAATCCTTCAAGACACTGGCAAATATTTTCAAGTTGTAGGATCTCAACAGAAAGTGCATTTTAACAAGAAACATGTTTTCACCATTCCATCCTTCAAAATGTTTTCTGTGTTCCCACCCGGGGTGCTCTCCCTAGCGAGAGCCATTGGTGGAATCGTTTTCAAAGTGCTAGCCTTTCATCACAAGCCAAAATAAATCAAAAACTGTGGTCACAGCTTTTGCAAGGATTGGTTCAATTGTGAAAAAGAATACGTTTGATCTGTAGAGGCTCTCCAGGGAAAAAATGTTTTCAGTGAAAGGGCAGCATTTTATTTTCTAAAAACAAATGCTCCATCGTCCTTCATCCATAAAGGCTATCTCTGCACACCCAGAAATGAAGAAAAAAGTTTAAATACTTACCCAAGCTTGGCTGGTTTGGCTCAGTGGTTGAGCATCGACCTATGAACCAGGAGGTCGCAGTTTGATTCCCGGTCAGGGCAAATGCCCGGGTTGCGGGCTCGATCCCCAGTGTGGGGCATGCAGGAGGCAGCTGATCAATGATTCTCTCTCATCATTGATGTTTCTGTCTCTCTCTCCCTCTCCTTTCCTCTCTGAAATCAATAAAAATATATTTATAAATAACTAAATACCCAAGCCATGTGCACACAGGGAGGTGCTGAAAGCAGGGAGAAATAGCATTACTGAGATCACAAAGGGACGACTCTGCCTAAATTATTCTGATTAAATACCCAACTGGGGTAAGTGTCCAAGATTATTATTCTACTTTCATTTCAACTAAAAGGAGGAAGATCTTACTATTTGTATTCTCCTGAGATATGACAAGCCCTTTTCTTCAGACTCTGTTAAGACAGATTTCCCGGGGGGAGAGAAAATGGCGGAGGTTTAGACAGACGTGTCGGTGCCTTGTCCCGGAGCAGATAAGGGCGGGCAGCTGAAACGGGTAGCATACAGCCCGAATAAGCAGAGGAGATTCAGCTGAGACAGTCTGCAGCCAGGAAAGACAGAGAAATCCTAGATAAAGGGAACGGTTAGAGGCTGAGGCTGAAACCTCTCCAGGTGCGCCGGCACAGCCGCGGAGACCGTGCCATCTTGGGTGACTGTCACCGGCATCCAGAGACCAGCTACTAACCCAGCAACAACGGCTCTCAAGCAGCGCGACTACGTGAACTCAGAGGAACTCGGCTTCTCCCCACAGAAAGGTTAGACTTTCCCCAAAGGTGCGGTTTGCAGTTTAGGTTGGAGAGTGGAACGCGCGCAGGGGGGTGGGGGCTCTGCGCCCCACAAAGACCGTGGCCGTTGGAGCCAGCGTGACCCACGAGTGTGGAAGGGCACCCCCAGGGCTGCTGGCAGAAGGGAACGCTATAAATAAGCCCACAGTTGGACGGGACACAAACGGGCAGCCTCAGATTACGCCAGTTTGCCGGCTACTCGGTGCCAGGAGCCAGAGCGCGCGCAGAGACTTCGCGCAGATTTGGAAGGTGAAGCGTTGCGAGTACGCACAACTTCCCAGGCTCTTAAATCTGTGCGTTTGATTGTTGAACCCAGTGCAAGGGAATACCCAGTTGGGGTCAGTCACAGAGCTTGTAAGGGAAGGCTGTTTTGGGGGAGCCTGGGAAACAGAGCGGGGAGTGACTACTGGAAAACCAGCTCTGGGCGGAGGACATTCCCAGACCAGCTTCCGGTACAATAGAGAACACCTGGTCAGAGAGGTCCTATACCCTCGGAGGTCAATCCCGACGCACTGCCACCCAGAGGCAGAGCCATGAACTGACTCTTCTGTAAATACAGATAAGGGCTGTCTGGGAAACCAATGTAGCCTGCCTTAAAATCAGGACTGTGGCTTACAACACAGAGGAACAGTGTATCAGAGGAAAATTCAACATTCTCCTGAATACCTGGTGTGCCAAAAAGAGGAGCAGAAGATCTGAAGCACCTTCATTACAGCCCATTTTTTTTAATTATTTTTTTTTAATTATTGTTTCACCTTTTAACTAAGAAACCATTTATTTTCTTTTTTCATCACCTGATATTACCCTTTTAATTACTACATTTTTATTTTTAACCAGTATTATTACTGCTGCCATTTTACCATTTTTTTTTTAAGTGTCATTTTATTTTCTCTTTATTTTATTTTGGGACTAAGGTTCTCCATTCTATTTTCATCGTTCCTTTAGCATCATTTTCCTCTACCTCAATTGTGCTGCTGTGCTAAAACTCTCTTCCCCACTTTTCCCCTTTTGCTGTCCTGTTTCTCTTACCCTATTCCTGCTTTAGATTTTTCCTATTCTTCATACGCCCTGTCTAAATTTCACCCTACTTATATATCCCTTTTCCAATCACCTGCTCTAAATCCTTATCCACCTCTCCCTTATCTTTCTTCACTATCCAAATTTTTTATTCTCTCCTTTTCTCTATTGTTCTGTTGTTGCTTGCTCGATTGTTGAGTATATTGTGTTTTTTTTTTTTCTTTTCTTTTCTTTAAGGATTGTATGTGAGGTTGTTCTGCTTTTTCTTTTTCTTTTTCTGTCTCCCATTCCCCCTCCCCACCCCACCCCCGGCCAGTTATTTTTGTGCTTCTGCTTTCCCTTGCCTCACTTGATATTATTGGCTGTTTGTAGTTTGTATTCACTCCAGAGATCCGTTGCTGGAATTTGTTGGGATTAGTGGCGGTTCTATCGGAGTTTTCTCCTCATATGAATAGTCTCCTCCCCTCTTCTACTTCATTCTATTTTTCTTTTTTTTTCTTTTTCTTCTTTTTTTTTTTCCTCTTTTTTCTGTTTTTCTCTCTATCTTTTTCTCTTCTTTCTTCCTTACCCCCCAACTCTCTTAGCTTGGGTGGCCATCTTTATTTGGGGTTATTAATACCATAATTCATTTGTGTTCAGTGCCTGGTACGTTGTGCCTTGTTGTGTTGTATTTTGTGCCTTTAAATCAACGCAGCAGATCCAAGCAACAGCGGCCTCCTGATCTCCACACGCTCTGTCTGAGGAACAGCTGCTGTGGGTGAAGCCTCCCTCCACCAGCCAGAAGAGCCACAACAGCTGTGAACAGCACCCATCAGAAGACCCGCTAACAACAGAGGAGCAGCTGCTACCACAACCGCCCAAGGAGCAACCACAGCCCGAGGAGCCACTGCCACCTAGGGAGCAGCCACTGAACGACTCAATATCTATATACGTCAGTGAGATCAAACATGGGTAGACAAAGAAATCCCCAAAGGAAAGAAAAGGAGGACTCACCAGAAAAGCAGCTAAGTGATACAGAGGCATACAACATGACAGAAAAAGAATTCAGAATAAGGGTCCTAGAGTGCATACACCGGATGGAGGAAAAAATCGACAACTTATCCAAGAAGCAAGAAGAAACAGATGAAAAAATCGACAACTTAACTAAGACCCAAGAAGAAATGAAGTGCGATATAGCTGCAATAAAGAACACCATTGAAAGTATCAACAGTAGACTAGGAGAAGCGGAAGACCGAATTAGTGAATTAGAAGACAGGGAAGCAAAACACACCCAAACTGTACTTCAGTTGGAGAAAAAAATTAAAAGACAGGAGGAGAGCCTAAGGGAGCTTTGGGACAACATGAAACGAAACAACATACGAGTAATAGGGGTGCCAGAACAACAGAAAGAGGAACAAGGATTAGAAAACCTATTGGAAGAAATAATATCAGAAAACTTCCCTGAGGTGGGGAAGAAAAAAGTCACACAAGCCCAGAGAGTCCCAAGCAAGGTGAACCCAAAAAGACCCACACCAAGACACATCATAATTACCATGGCAAATGTTCAGGACAAAGAGAGAATCTTACAGGCTGCAAGAGAGAGACGGAAAGTTACATACAAGGGATCTCCCATTAGATTATCAAATGATTTCTCAACAGAAACACATCAGGCCAGAAAAGAATGGACGGAAATTTACAAAGTGATGCAAAGCAAAGGACTGAATCCAAGAATACTCTATCCAGCAAGGCTATCATTCAAAATTGAAGGGGAAATAAGAAGCTTCACAGACAAAAAAAGGCTAAGGGAGTTTATCACCACCAAGCCAGCAATGCAAGAAATGCTAAAGGGACTGGTGTAAAAAGAAGAAATAAAAATCCCAGAAAGAAAACAGCCACACACACAAAAAAAGAAATGGCTACAAACAAGTACCTTTCAATAATAACTTTAAATGTAAACGGGCTAAATGCTCCAACCAAAAGATATCGAGTGGCTGAATGGATAAAAAATCATGACCCATACATTTGCTGTCTACAAGAGACCCACCTCATTAGAAAGGACTCACACAGACTGAAAGTGAAGGGATGGAAAAATATCTTTCAGGCTAATGGAAAAGAAAAGAAAGCTGGGGTAGCAATACTTATATCGGACAAAATAGACCTCAAAGTGAAGGCCATAACAAGAGATACGGAAGGCCACTTCATAATACTAAAAGGATCAATACAACAAGAAGATATAACCCTGATAAACATATATGCACCCAATGCAGGAGCACCCAAATACATAAAAAATCTTCTGGAAGATATCAAAGGAGAGATCGACAACAATACAATCATAGTAGGGGACTTTAATACACCACTGTCATCACTGGATAAGTCCTCTAGACAAACAATCAGCAAAGATACAGCAATACTAAATGACTCACTAGATCAGATGGACTTAATAGACATCTTCAGAACACTTCACCCCAGTGCCACGGAATATACATTCTACTCAAGTGCTCATGACACATATTCAAAAATAGACCATATATTGGGTCACAAGCAAAGTATCCCCAAATTCAAGAAGATTGAAATCATAAAAAGCGTCTTCGCAGACCACGATGGCATAATATTAGAAATAAACTGCAATAAAAACAACCCAAAATACTCAAACACCTGGAAGCTGAATAGCATGCTATTAAATATTGATTGGGTTACCAATGAAATCAAAGAAGAAATTCAAAACATCCTGGAAACTAATGACAATGAAAACACAACAATCCAAAACCTATGGGACACAATGAAAGCAGTCCTGAGAGGGAAGTTTATAGCTCTACAGGCCTATCTCAAAAAACAAGAAAAAATGGTAGTAAATCAGCTAACTCTACAACTCAAAGAATTAGAAAGAGAGCAACAAGAAAACCCCAGAGTGAGCAGAAGGAAGGAGATAATAAAGATTAGAGCAGAAATAAATAACATAGAGACCAAAAAAATAATACAGAAAATCAATGAAACCAAGAGCTGGTTCTTCGAAAGGATAAACAAGATTGACAAACCTCTAGCCAGACTCACCAAGAAGCAAAGAGAGAGGACCCAAATAAACAAAATCAGAAATGAAAGAGGTGAAATAACAACAGACCCCACAGAAATACAAATGATTGTTAAAAAAATACTATGGACAGCTCTACTCCAGCAAACTAGACAACCTGGAGGAAATGGACAAATTCCTAGAAAAATACAACATTCCAAAACTCAATCAGGAAGAATCTAAAAATCTCAACAGGCCAATAACTATGGAAGAAATTGAAGCAGTCATCAAAAAGCTTCCAGCAAACAAAAGCCCAGGACCAGACGGCTTCACAGGGGAGTTTTACCAAACATTCAAGGAAGAACTAAAACCTATCCTCCTCAGACTACTACAAAAAATTCAAGAGGAAGGAACACTTCCAAGCTCATTCTATGAAGCCAGCATCACCCTAATACCAAAACCAGGTAAAGACAACACAATGAAAGAGAATTACAGGCCAATATCCCTCATGAACATAGATGCCAAAATCCTCAACAAAATCTTAGCAAATCGGATCCAGCAGTACATCAGAAAGATCATACACCATGACCAAGTAGGATTTATCCCAGGGATGCAAGGATGGTACAATATCCGCAAATCAATAAACGTGATACATCACATAAACAAATTGAAAGAAAAAAACCACATGGTCATATCAATTGATGCAGAAAAAGCATTTGACAAAATTCAACACCCATTTTTGATAAAAACTCTCAGCAAGGTGGGAGTAGGAGGATCATACCTCAACATAATAAAAGCCATATATGACAGGCCCACAGCCAACATCATTCTCAATGGACAAAAACTTACACCATTTCCCCTAAGAACAGGAACAAGACAGGGATGCCCCCTCTCACCACTCCTGTTCAACATAGTACTGGAAGTGTTAGCCATAGCAATTCGGCAAGAAGAAGAAATAAAAGGCATCCAAATTGGAAAAGAGGAAGTAAAACTGTCCTTATTTGCAGACGACATGATATTATACATACAAAACCCTAGAGACTCCATCAAAAAGCTACTAGACTTAATACATGAATTTGGCAATGTAGCAGGATACAAAATTAACCCCAAGAAATCTGAGGCATTTCTATACACCAATAGTGAACTTTCAGAAAGAGAGATTATAAAAACAATCCCGTTTACCATCGCACCAAAAAAACTAAGCTACCTAGGAATAAACTTAACTAAAGAGGTAAAAGACCTCTACTCAGAAAACTACAGGACGTTGAAAAAAGATATAGAGGAAGACATAAACAGATGGAAGAACATACCGTGTTCATGGATTGGTAGAATCAACATCATTAAAATGTCCATACTACCCAAAGCAATCTATAAATTCAATGCACTTCCCATTAAAATACCAACGGCATACTTCAGAGATCTAGAACGAACTCTCCAAAAATTCATCTGGAATAAAAAAAGACCCCGAATAGCTGCAGCAATCCTGAAAAAGAACAAAGTAGGTGGGATCTCAATACCAGATATCAAGTTGTATTACAAAGCCACTGTTCTCAAAACTGCCTGGTACTGGCACAAGAATAGGCATATAGATCAATGGAATAGAATAGAGAGCCCAGAAATCGGCCCGAACCAATATGCTCAATTAATATTTGACAAAGGAGGCAAGAACATACAATGGAGCCAAGATAGTCTCTTCAATAAATGGTGTTGGGAAAATTGGACAGATATATGCAAGAAAATGAAACTAGACCACCAACTTACACCATACACAAAAATAAACTCAAAATGGATAAAGGACTTAAATGTACGACAGGAAACCATAAAAATTCTAGAAGAATCCAAAGGCAACAAAATCTCAGACATATGCCGAAGCAATTTCTTCACTGATACAGCTCCTAGGGCACTTGAAACTAAAGAGAAAATGAACAAATGGGACTACATCAAAATAAAAAGCTTCTGCACAGCAAAAGAAACCATCAACAAAACAACGAGAAAACCCACTGTGTGGGAAAACATATTTGCCAATGTCATATCTGATAAGGGACTAATCTCCAAAATCTATAGGGAACTCATACAACTTAACAAAAGGAAGATAAACAATCCAATCAAAAAATGGGCAAAGGACCTAAATAGACACCTTTCAAAAGAGGACATTCAGAAAGCCAAGAGACATATGAAAACATGCTCAAAGTCACTAATCATCCGAGAGATGCAAATCAAAACAACAATGAGGTACCATCTCACACCTGTCAGACTGGCTATCATCAACAAATCAACAAACGACAAGTGCTGGAGAGGATGTGGAGAAAAAGGAACACTTGTGCACTGCTGGTGGGAATGCAGACTGGTGCAGCCACTATGGAAGACAGTATGGAGTTTCCTTAAAAAACTGAAAATGGAACTCCCATTTGACCCTGTGATCCCACTTCTAGGAATATATCCCAAGAAAACAGAAACACCAACCAGAAAAGATATATGCACCCCTATGTTCATAGCAGCACAATTCACCATAGCTAAGATCTGGAAACAGCCTAAGTGCCCATCAGTAGATGAATGGATTAGAAAACTGTGGTACATCTACACGATGGAATACTATGCTGCTCTAAAAAGGAAGGAACTCTTACCATTTGCAACGTCATGGATGGAACTGGAGAGCATTATGCTAAGTGAAATAAGCCAGTCAATGAAGGAAAAATACCACATGATCTCACTCATTCATGGATAATAGAGACCATTATAAACTTTTGAACAATAATAGATTCAGAGGCAGAGCTGCCTCAAACAGATTGTCAAACTGCAGTAGGAAGGCCGGGGAGGGTTGGGGGGCAGGAGGTAGGGGGGTAAGAGATCAACTAAAGGACTTGTATGCATGCGTATAAGCATAACCAATGGACATAAGACACTGGGGGATAGGGGAGGCTGGGGGACTGTCTAGGGCGGGGGGGATAAAATGGACACATATGTAATACCCTTTGTAATACTTTAAGCAATAAAAAAATTAAAAAAAAAAAAAAAGACAGATTTCCCAAGAGTTATGTTAAGTCAAAAATTGATAAATCTTCATAATTGTGAATCCTATATAATAAAAGGCTAATATGCAAACTGTTCCCTCAGGAATTCTACCACTCTCTATAACATGCGCTGACCACCAGGGGGTGGCATGGAATGAAAGAAGGCCCCAGCCAGCAGCTGGGGGAAGGAAGGTACTGATGGTCCCTGATCACCCGCCAGGCCTAGGGAACCTACACCTGCAAGAATTTTGTGCACCAGGCCTCTAGTATTAAATGAGCTTCTATAAAAAGCAACTGTCTCTTAAATGTCAACCCAGTACTTGTCCCATGTGGAAGGATGTTTTTCTTGATTAGATTTATAGCTTTTTTCAATACCTTAATCAATGCAGTCTCAATCAAATAACTCTAATCAACTTTGCTTCCTAATTTGATGAATTATACTAATAAACTCCAATTTTCACCAAGAAAATGTAGATTTACGGTCAATTCCTTTTCATTTGAATGAGACACTGCCACCATTTTCAAAATTATCTAATCTTGTTATTTTCAGAAGTTTTGACTAAGCTACATTTTCTGTTGGAAAGTACCCAAGATGCTAATAAATATTGCCAACTGACTAAATGCGAAATCAAACAAACCTCCCAAGTTGAGGTCAATTTATTTTGACCATTATTATTATGTCCCTACTATGTGCAACACACTATGGTAAGTACTATTGGCAATATAGTTCTTTGTTCATAGGCTCACAACTGGGAGGACTCCTAAGCTAGTATTTATCTAGAATGTTCCTAGATTGGTATTTGTCTTGAAAAGATACAAAGGTGTGAAGAAGCCAATTTGTAAGAAATTGAAGAACAAGGACCTTTGGAGTCATTCATCACAGTCTCCCCATTCAGGGAAATTTCTTAACCATGGAATTCTTCAATCCACTCTAAGGAATATAAGCATGAACACAGAGGAAAAAACACATTATTCAGTAACTCCAATTTTCTGATTTTCAACACTTTTAATGAAAAAAGCAATCCTATATAATAAAAGGCTAATATGCAAATTGACCCTAAAGGTGGAACCACCAGGATGACCGGTCAGGTCACTATGATGCACACTGACCACCAGGGGACAGATGCTCAATGCAGGAGCTGCCCCCTGGTGGTCAGTGCGCTCCCACAGGGGGAGCTCCACTCAGCCACAAGCCAGACTGATGGCTGCGAGCACAGCAGTGGTGGCGGGAGCCTCTCCTGCTTTCCTCAGCAGCACTAAGTATGTCCGACTGCTGGCTTAGACCTGCTCCCCCCAGCAGTCAGACATCCCCAAGGGGTCCTGGACTGCAAGAAGGCACAGGCTGGGGTGAGGAAAGCCCCCCCCCCCCCACCACAGTGCACTAATTTTCATGCACTGGGCCTCTAGTTTAAAAGTAAATGTCATGTATACAGTTATAGTGTTGGGCAGAGTCTTGAAAGTCCCTTAGTTCAATTCTCTTCTACAGATGAAGGAACTAAGGCTCAAAGAGGAAGCATGACTTTTCCTAGGTCATCCACCTCTTCGTGGCAGATCATGGATTGAATGTGGTTCTGTGAGTCTTATTCCCAAACACTCCTAATCTCAGAGACCCTAGTTAATGTGGATGTGAGAGAGAGGAAAAGCTGTGTGGAGCCTGATTAATCTGGGGAAAAGACCAACGGTACGGATATAGTAGGAGAAACACTTCAGCTGCCTGGGGACAACACCCACCTTTATCATCCACTCTGTTCACTTAACCTCATCTCTAAAATGGGATACCTACCTCATTATGAGGATGAAGTGATTGATATTTATGTATTTATTATATTTGCCTAGAACATAACTATGCATTTTAAAAATACAGTGCAATGATATAAATGCCCAATCTATCTGATATAAATCAGAATAATTAGAGAATATCTTGACTGAAAATAATCTCTTTTGTGTTTTTTATAGAAGCCAAATTTCAGAAAATTAGAAGATTCTGTTGAGGATTTGTAGTGCAGTTATCATATACTGTTCATTAAGATGTCAACTTCAGCTAAAAGTGGCATCATGCCATTCAGATGGGAGGCATCAGACACATTCATTTTTTAAAGAAAAACTAATAATCACTTTAGACTGGTATTTCCCACATTGGGATTTGTGGACCATCCATCTCCTAGGAATATAAAGAGGAGTTCAATGAACTGAAAATCTTCCATAGTCAATAATATTGGGAAGCACTAGGATAAACAAAATTTAATGTTTCTTTACTGCAGGACTTATAAAAGAGCCTATATACTATGTTAACGTGAACTGTAAATTCTATTTATGAATTTACATAAATAGAAGCAAATCACATTAAATATAAGTTAAAAGGAAAGCAGCTAAAGTGGGACTATGGTGTATAATACTTTAGATTATTAATAGTCTTTCAAAAGGTCATTCCTATAGGCCCTGAATCTGGTAGAGGTTTCAAAGTACAGTCTGTCTGAGCATTGACAGCTGTGCATCTCTGTTGGCATTTATACAGCTATTAAAATTAGGGTGTTTTTAAAGAATTAAATATATAGATATTCTCTTTCAGGAATGTACCTTCCATTCTTCGAGGGATGTTTGTTCTTATAAGTTTTCAATATTATTTTATTTTAAGCCATATTTAATTTTATCATTATATCAACTGAAAATAAAATGTGAAATTGGCAGCAGAATTTTAGGCAGTGATAGAATTCCCAAAGGATTCCAATGTCCTTTTAAAAACGAAATACAATAATGGAAAATAAACTGTAAAATACTAGCACTTCTCTTCCCCATCTCCTCTGTTTGTGTACTAAGTCAAGAGGTCCCACTGCCAATCATATTCTTGGAAAGAAATAGTGTGGAGATTGCTTCTGATGTCACCCATGCATTCATTAGCTCCCCTGTTTCTCTCATTTAATTTTGAGTTCAGTGTTAATTAATTTGACATATATGTCTACATAAAACATACACAGCTTTTCTCATTATAATATAGGTAAATTGTTGGTAATTTAGGAAAACTGGATAAACCATAAAATTACTCATTTACGTGAGATATAGATCAGACACTGGATAAAACAGGTATGGCCCACTTTCCAACAAAATCTGAAGCAATATATCTAACTTATATTTCCTTATTTTAAAACATAGCCAAAAAAAACCTTACTTGACATAAATATTTTTTTAAATTTAAATACATTTTTTAATGAACTCTCATTTCAGTGTTCCAATATGACTATAGAGAATTTCAAACCTTTTTTTTTCCTCCAAAGCACTGAAAATCAAACCTCCCATGCCCAGTTTCAAAGAAATATTTATGGCTGGATTTAAAATGTCTCAACAAAGGGCTTTAAAATGAAATCCCCACTGGAAAAAAACATCTACTGATATTACAGCATAAATACCATTATTATGATAATGAGAAAAGTATTAGATTTTCAAGAAAGACCAATACAGTAATAACCCATCTCTCTAAAAGAAATGTTGGGAGAGGTAAAGATAGGATAATTCCAAACTTAAATTTCAAGATAAAAAAATTAATTTCTCTATTAGTGTAAACAAAATGATTTGTCTTTTCATAACAGATCAAGTCAAAATGTGATGCATGTTATAGATCAGCCACCCCAGTATATGTGGCCATTCCTCCTCCTAATGTTCTCAGTATTATTACAATGCCTCTGGCTAGTTTCTTTTATTTTTTTCTTTTACTTATAAAAAGCAAACACTATTGTTTACATGTGGCAGATATTTTCCTCCAGAAATCTAGCACAAAGAAAACCTAGGATTTTTGTTAGACACATGAACATTTTTTAAAATGCCGTAAGGGGCCATTCCCTTAGGATACTAGGCCCAGGAATTTGTCCCTGACAGTCTCCCAGACAGGATAACATTGATTTTCATAATATAAACTTCCAAAAATATGATTTCTAATCTATGCATCAGAAATGTCCATAGAACAAGTTCCATTACTGACCTCCACAGTTATGTCCAATCACCTGAAAAACTACATATTCTCTTTATGTATATGCCATCTTAGGTCCACGAATTGACTACCACTGAATAGAGTAACACCCTTTTATGTGTCCACCATAACCTCTGTAAAGTTTCACGGGGCTGCTACAGTAGTGACACTCACAATTAAGCACTCAGTTCAAATGTTTCCTGACTTTGTGAACTTATATGCCTATACAGACTGACAGCATGTTGTTGTTTCTACCTTCAGAGTTCCCCCTTGTCCAGTCCTGTATTTTCCAAGATTATCTCTCACCTGGTTCCTCCACACACAGCCCTGACATACACACACACTCATGGTCCGCTGTGCAAGTTCCTTCCCTTCAGGACACAGAGGTAAGGCCAGTGGGCACAACTGCCATTTGCTCTTCCAGGTGCTAACAATCCCAGGTGCTTTACTTATTCTGCCATTTTATCCTCATGACAGTGATATGGAGTAAGAGTCAGTATTCTTAGTCCTGTTCACAAGTTGTGAAATGGACTTGAATACTTTGCCCAAGTCTCACAGCTGTAGGTGATAGAGCCAGAATTCGAACCCAGGCCAGCCGGACATCCAATCCCTCCGCAGGCAGGACCACTAATTTTAAAGAGTAGATCATTTAGAGTCTCCCTCCACAATCCCTCTTCTACTCTGCCTTCCCTTTCCTCCCTCTTCAGAGTGGCTTATGCAACCACTTTATTGAAGAGTCCCAATAACTTGTTACATGAACTTGTTTTTTTTAAATGTCAACGTTTCAATTGTGTGATATCAATGACCCCATTCTTTATTTGCTGTGGCTCCTTTGATGACACCTTAGCCCAATTCCACAATTATTCAGACCCTTTTAATTATTTAAATATAACCCAACAGTCTTGATCTTCACACTCATATCTAATTTAAAGCTCTAGTCTGTTGAGACTAGAACTGTGGCTCCAGGAGGTGGGAGGTAGAAGGAGGGAGGAGGGAAGAGGGAAACGCATTTGTTTCCAGGCCCATTCTCCCTCCCTGAGGCCCCACCCTGTGCTGGAGTGAGAAGGTATAGAGAAGAAACATTAATCTCTGATCCACTCTGGTTCACAGGCTGGGATTAGGCTGAGGCAAAGGTGGCATCAACCTGCACTTGCCCAGTGCTGAGAGGGAAGGCCTCCTTAAATTGGTGCTCTAGGCATCCCCCTTGTCTCATCCTAGTCCCAACCTTGCTTAGGATGTTTCCATCTGTCGGGAGACCTCTGCTCTATGCTGGTCTCCATTTACGGGGTGCTCATGATTGTCTACAGGCAAGGTCTGGCTTTGCCTGGGGCACTCTTTTTACTGAGGAGCAAGCATCACTCCCCCTGGGTCGCCATATTTCAATGACACCTTCTGGTCAGGTTTCCCTTCACTTAGCTTGCAACCCACCTGGGCAACCTATGACTCCTGTGTCTCACTTCCTCCTCTATGTTGAGCCTCAGGAACCACTGGGTTTTCTTATGTCCTCACCAAAGGCTAGAGAAAACCATGATGAGGCATGGGTTGGCCCCCCTTCCTAATAAATCCCTAAAACATAGTCCCATTATGGCCTGCTGATGTGGACTCCTTAAGGGGGGCTCACACCTCCCCAATGCTGTACACTGGGCTCTAGGTGAAAACCTGCAAACCTCAGGGAGCATATGTCCCCCAAACTCCCCCTCATTCTGTCAGAAGGTTGCTATCTCAGGGAATGGTTTTGCCTATGTTAATAAGGTTTCACAAGTACTTTCAAAAGCCAAGAAATATGATTTTTATAAACCTACAGTCAAGGTCCAAGCTCTCACAGCATTGCTGTCACTGAAGTCACCACCAAGTATGCAAAACCTTCCTGACTCTGCCAGCCTCCAACGCTGCAGTGAGAAATGCTAGATGCCCACGTCCTCACCTTGAGCTATTTTCCTGGCTGGGATATTTTTTCCCACCATCCTTGGAAGCACTAAGCTATTTCTGAACATTGGTTTCTTTTCTGATTGCTTACCAATCATTCTCCAGGTTCTCCATTTGCCCTAGAAACAGAATTACAGCTCACCTGAAAGTCAAGAGGCATGAGTGGGACCAATGCAAAGTAGCATCAGAGGTTCTCCGGAGCCACACACAGCACTGCCCACACTGGCTGGGAATCTCAGGCATGCATTTCCCAAAACCCCCAATATGACGTATGTGTGAGTGGTCTTGAGTTCTGACGTGATGGGGACCAGAATCAGAGACTGGCGGGGTCTCCTGGTTCAACCTCCTGACAGATAAGATGGATATCTAACTTCAGAGGCTTAGAGTGAAGGTATCAGGGAAAGGACTCAGCTTCCTAGGAAGTCTCTCTGCAAAAAGCAAAGTTTTGCTAACTGTGCTCCTCATAGCCCTGGGGACTAATGACAGGGTTAGGGAGAGAGAGGAAAATAGCTTCTTATGTTGTATATATTGGATTTGGGTGACAATTCAATATGAAAAAAAGATTCCAAGGTTTTAAAAATGAAAAGAGAATAGAGGTTTGCTTTGGGGAGGGGGGAAAGGTGGGGGACCCAAGTTCTAACTATGTCCTTCACTAGTCATTAATTCTGAGAAAATTATTTAATGCCTCCAGACACAGTTCCTCATTTTTAAAAAGGCCATAAGGGGCCATTCCCTTAGAACACTAGGAATTTGTTCCTGGAAGTCTGCCAGACAGTAGGATAATAAGGTTGATTTTCATATCAACTTTCAAAAATATTATTTCTAATCTATGCATCTGAAATGCCCATAAGAATGAGTTCCATTTCTAACCTCCATAGTTACTAGTATGTATCACAGCACTCCGAGTAATCTAACTCCAGCCTTGGTCCCTCCTCCCACCTCCCACCTGCAGGCCCCTTGCTCCTCCCCTTCCCTCACCCAGGAGAAGTGAGGGAGGGGGCCAGAGGAAGCCAGCAGAAAGAACCACAGACAAGCTAGATCTTACTATTACTACTCTTGGAGCCACAATGGACTCTGGTACTTTCTTAGGGCAGTATAAGTAATTTTGCATAAAATTTTCTGATAATTGGCTAAAATAGTATGGATCCCACAAAGCACCCCACCTCAGTCAAGTCAGTTATCTCAATTTTCTTTGGAAGTTTATTACCAAGTTGGATTTAGGGAATATGTTAACCTTCCTGGTGAGTATGGTTCTGGTTGGCATGTCTGTTTTCATGCTTCTCCAGAAGAGCTCACCTGGAAGGCCCCTCCGTGCCATACAAGGTGGTCAAATGAATGTGCAAACATGGAGACTGCAGAGTTCAGAGGAGGCCTGAACTGCAGGAAAAGAAACATGAGAGTTTTACGGAGGAGGTGAGGACTGAAAGTCTTAGTTTTGCAAGTTAAAACGGAAGAATAGCTCTGTCATTCAATTCAGTAGCAGAGAGTCTATAAATCTCAAATAATTTTTTCTACGTAGAAATGCATTATTTTCTTTACTGGCTTCTAAAACCCAGATCTAATTATGTGATTTCTATTTCTATAGTCTTTTTTTCATATCATTTAAAATTGTTCCTACTATGCCCAATATGTATGGTTCTTTGAATTTTAACTCATGACTGTTTTATGTTTTTCTAAGTCTTTTAATTGGCTCCCTGGCTTCTTAATAATTAATTAACATATTGCAAAATAGCAGGTATATGCTTTGATCACAGGATGGTTTAGCTACAAATATAACCCCCTAGCTAGAAATCTGTCTGGGCTCTGAAACCCTTTGCCACTTCCTCTGTAATTTTGTTTGGCAATTAGTACATCCCCCCTGTGTTATCAGGCCATAATTAGTATCCCCATGTCGTATCTCCCTGACTAGTCTGCATGTTCTCAAAGAATAAGATTCTGATTTGGTTCATAGATGTGCCCAGCAAGTAAAGGGTAGTTAATAAGGTGGATGGTTTGTTTGACAATCTGTTTGATTAGTTAGCTGACTGAATGGAAGGGAGGAAGGAAGAAAGGAGGAGAGGGAGGGAGAAAGGGAAGGAGGGAGGAAAATTTTTCTATTTTATCTGAATCTCCCTTCCCTACTCATCTTTGATCCTGTTATCAATTCTAAGGTATAGCTAAGCTCCATTTAATCAACTTTATATCTTCTCTTTTTCAAGAATTTCTTTTACTACTAAGAAACTAGGAAGTCAGCAAAATAACTTGAATAAAGCAATAATGACTTGAAGAACTGCTAATGTTGCCTTACTCAATAATTACAGAGCTCAACACAACTAAGATGTAAGACTTTGCTGTAATTTTCCTTCTAATAAACCATGCTTCCCACTGTTTCTCTTCCACCTATAAACCTGGAGAATAATCCTACAATTTTGGAGTCAGAAGATATTTTACATTTCCTAGTAATTTCACAGTTATTTTAAAAAATATATATTTTATTAATTTTTTACAGAGAGGAAGGGAGAGGGATAGAAAGTAAGAAACATCGATGAGAGAGAAACATCGATCAGCTGCCTCCTGCACACTCCCTACTGGGGATGTGCCCGAAACCAAGGTACATGCCCTTGACCAGAATCGAACCTGGGACCCTTGAGTCCATAGGCCGACGCTCTATGCACTGAGCCAAACCAGTCAGGGCCACAGTTAATTTTTAAATAACCTACATAAAATCTTTGCTGAATTCTCATTCTGTTTCAGTTTGATTACATCCAATGAAGAGAAACTTGCTACTTACCAAATGAACCTCATTACATTTTTTTCTACATGTACTTATTTTTAAGATTTTTATATTAAAGAAAAATACAGAAAATGAAAGGATCCCATCACATATAAGTATATAAAACATACATACGTATTTATATGTAATATATTTGTATGCATATGAATATATAAAAAAAGAATTTAAACAGCATAGAGCATATAACTATGGGACACATTATTTTTGTTTCTCATCATTTGCTAATAACACATAGATTATTTTCTGAACCTATTCCAAATGTAGAATCCCAGTTTTTTAAATTGATCTTAGAAAGGGAGGAAGGAGGAGAGAAACATTGATTATTTGCCTCCTGTAAACCTGCCCAACCAGGGATGAGACACGAATCCTAGGTATGTGTGTGTCCTGACCAGGAATCTAACCCATGACCTTCCATTACCCAGGACAATGTTCCAACCAACTGAGCCACACAGGCCAGGACTAAACTCCCATTTTTGATTGGGATTTTAAGATCGCCCCACTTTGGTTACATGCCCAGCTCTCACTGAGGTCTGTTAGAAAATTGATTGTGCCCCCACAAGAACTTCCCCTCTTCTAATCTGTTGACGGAAATAGATTCCCAGAAAATAGCACCAATGAAATCTTACCACCTTCAGTATTTAAATGGCCTAATTATGACCAATGAAATGCTGCTGCCTGTTCATTAGAGTAACCCACACCAGCAACCAGCACTATCTTCTACGTGGGTATGCTAAAGTCCCTTTAAAAAATAATAGATTTTATTCAACTCAATAAAGCATTATTTTCTTGTTCAAATGGGAAATGACAAACTTGTACCTCTCAAATCAACAAAATTTAATACTGAATTAGTTCTGATCTTTCAAGTGAGATACAAATAATTTCAGAAAGCAGTTCCCTTCTTTGGCTAGGATGAGGTGAAATAAATATGGACCCAGAGATATCTGAGATCCCATTCTTCTATTCGTGCTTACACATTCACCATCAGTGGTTCTTCCCACAGTCTTTGTCAACAAGGGAAGCAAACTATGTCTCCTCTCCTAGGGCTGTGCCTTTAAATCACTGATTTATGTTCTAGGCCCTGAAGGCAATGTTTTACATAGTGCAATGCTGGCCAGCAGCAGAGTCCCAGAAGGTGAGTGTATCATTTGAAAGGGTTTTAATGCATCAGGAAAGAAGCACTACCTCCTGGTAATCACATGATCAGCACACCTAAATGGACAGCCCCAGCCTGCATATTTAAACCTGCAGCCAGAGAGGCAGCTCTGTTTGCACAATGCTATCCCGTGGCAGAATTACACAGCTCGCCATGGCTGCAGCCAGATAATTATTATTGATTCGCTCTCAAACTGTCAATCAGGGGACAGCTTGGAGGCAGTCAGTGATGGACAGAAGGAGGATTGGACAGCCACCATCCAACAAGGAAACTTCATCTTGAAAATGAACTTAGATGAGATGGTGCCAGTGGATAAGAGTAATTGATGATTGTTTCAGAGCAGAGGAAGGGGAAGAAGGAAAGATTTTTTTAAAAATCCTCCTTGGCATTCATCTTAGTGTCCTTAGTAGGATGCATCCACAAAATGTAAAGTTTTGTATGGTTTTGTCCAAGAAATCTATCACTTTTAATATGCTATATCTTTAGTCATTTTAATTCTCAAAAAACATTCTCTGTACCTATTTCACCCTTTGACAAATATATGTTAAGCTCATATATTTGCAAAGCAGCTTCACCCTCAACCATTATAGGTAAACTATCAAATACCAGTTGACAGTTTGATAGATGGGTAAACTGAAGCATAGAACAGCTAAATGACTTGCCTAAACTCACAGAACTCATTAGAGGTTGAACTAGACACAGATCTCACATGTTTTGTCTCTTAAATTCTTATTCCTCCCCTAATATTTTATTCCTCGTCTTCAAATGGCTATTCTTCACTAAGCATTAGGTAAAACACTTTTAGTAGATTATCTCATTTAAAATTCACAACAGCAAGGTGGTTTGCATGAGCCCTTTTGTACAGATAGGAAGTGAAATTCATAGCAATTTCAGGACCTGTGTAAAGTCACTCAGGAGTCTCAGCTAGGATTTGAATCCCAGACTGCCTGGTGTCCTGCTGAAAGTAAAAGCAATGTGTCCGAGAATCAGAACTACTTCGGCGGCCACTCAGCAAGTAAACAAACAAACAAACGGGAAACACTAGATTTGAACAATAACACATTAAGCTGCAGTCTTATGTGTGGAGGGTTTCCTGACACCCTGCTCCAGCATCCAACACTCAGAAGCCATTAACGGGCAGTGTTCTGGGTGTGTGGTACTGGACCCTTCTATTTGTTCCTCTAAATGTCCAGTGTGTCAGCACCCCAGCCTGTGGAAGCCACTGGTCAAACTGATCCGGACAGAACTGAAAACGAGGCTTCGTGGCAAGTTCCTTGTGATTCTTCCTTTGTCTCTCTTCATTTGGAGCAAGACCTGGTGTTTGCTGATTGTCAGTGGCGTTGCTTTGCTAACGTCGTTTCCAGGCCTGGGGTGTGTCACCCTGGGGCACCTTCAATTTACTCAAGAAACCATCCCAAAATGCTTTTTTTAAAAGCATTGTTAAATTCAGAGAGTGTGTTTTGTTTTTTTTTATAATTCTTTATTGTTTCCTTTTTCCCCCATTGACCACCTCCAGCCCCTCCCCCCCCCAAACCCCAGGACCTCACTGTATTTTAAAAGTAGGAAAGTGCATCTAAAAATCAAGCAACAAAAGACACATTGAGTTAGGAAATCATTGATGAATATGTCAGTCATTATTTGAAAATGGAGAGCTTGATATTCTGAGAAGTTGGGCCAAGAAGAAAGCAAACTGCAGTCTATTCGTGCAGTTTAACCTCTCATGTATTAGAGTCTGGTTATCACCACCATTCACATGTTCAAACTTTGACCCTTCTTAAACTAGGAGTGAAAATGTGGTATGGAGGGTACAGAGAGCTCCCTCTCCAGCATATTCCCAAGGCTGAGTATAAATCAGAAGCTTCTCATTGCAAAGGTACTTTTCACTCATGATCACACACTGTGCCCAAACCCAGCATCCATGGTTGCTTTAGCTGTCATGTGATGCTCCATACATGTGTCCAACATTCTTAATCTTCTATCTCATTTGATCTACATAAAATTCTGAAAGCCATGTCAGATACTACTACTGGTATTTTACAGATGAGCAAATTGAGGATCCAAGACATTAAATTATCTAAGTTTTTGGACTGTTAGTTCCAGGCTGTATCACTATGTCTCACTGATGCAGTGCTTGTGTTTTGATTTTAATGTACTAGATCAGTGATGGCGAACCTATGACATGCGTGTCAGAGGTGACACGTGAACTCATTTTTTTGGTTGATTTTTCTTTGTTAAATTGCATTTAAATATATAAAATAAATATAAAAAATATAAGTCTTTGTTTTACTATAGTTGCAAATATCAAAAAATTTCTATTTGTGACACGGCACCAGAATCAAGTTAGGGTTTTTCAAAATGCTGACACGCCGAGCTCAAAAGGTTCGCCATCACTGTCCTAGATTCAGCCCCGGCCGGGTAGCTCATTTGGTTAGAGCATTGTCCTGATACAAGGCTGTTGGTTCAATCTCCAGTTAGGGCAAATACAAGAAACACCAACGAATGCACAGACAAGTGGGGCAAGAAATCTCTCTCTTTCTCTCTCCCTCTCTCTTTCTCTCTAATCAATAAATTAAAAAACAAAAAAAGACTAGGTCCATTTTGCATTCATGTAAGCATAGGACACTGGTAAGTATTACAGCAATCTCCTGGTATATGTCAGTAAAGTGCCTCATTCCTCCAAAATTAGTTTATTAGGATAATATGATAACCAATAGAAGTGTAAGTTTAAAAGAAAATGTATTTTTATAATGCCCAAAGATACCATACCTTGATCTAGGGTCCTGAATCCATGGTCTCATGTCTGAGTACAAGAGATGGCTGGGAAACAAAAGGCAACAAAAAATTCTAAAAGAGGTCTTTGCTTAAACCTCAAATATTAGACGTACTGGTCACTTTCTAGTTTTTCCTGTGGCATGTAGTGTCTACAGGTGGGTACCAGGCGCCCTTCCATGAGACATCTCTTCAAGCTCTCTGGAGTCCTGAGAAGACCCAGAGCCTGACTATGAGGTGGAATTAGCCCTGTTTGGGCTGAAGAAAATATCACCTTCAGTAGGTATTGGTGCTACTGATGCACTCGGACAGTGATGGATTTGTGGCGCCCTCACAATGGCCGTTTCCATCAAAGACCTGGGAAGAAGACATTGTCACTCAAGCGTGAGCATGGGAAATGGTGCATTCTAATGGGAATTAAGAAGACTGTTTGCAATCTTTTCTGAGGATGCCTAGAAATACTTAGGGGAGGAAAAGGGGAAGGGGCACTCAGAACGGAGCCTGGTTCAGGGTTTAGAATAATAATGTTTGTATTGTAGTTATAGTTATAGCTATATTACCCATACCCAGGCTAATGTGGCCTGGACAAAAAGAATGGGGGTCACATTAATATTTTAGATATTTATCAGAAATGTATGTTCTATTTTTTTTTAAGGAAAGATATATGGATTATTAGGGTCTGACAGAATTGACTTTCAATGCTAGCCCCACCATTGACTAATTCTGGATAGTTGAGCAAATAATAAAACCTGCCTTAATCTGTTTCCTTAGTGGATGTGGGATGTTGCTTACCATGTGGCGTTGTTGGGAACCTCTTTAATCTTAAAAGAAACTGTTTACAACAGAGGTAACCCTCACATGGGTATAGATTCTCCTTTTACTGATGCTATTTTGATGTTCTTGGAACAATAAACAAAATACTTTAAATATAAAATCTAATTTTTTATGTACTCTCTCACTAAACCTTTCACAATGCTCCTACAGCATCTCCTCCATCCATCCATCAAAAACACTTTCAGATGAAGTTCAGGTGGTCAGAGAGTTTAGACCTTTTTAGTCAATCAGTTTTGGCTGCTTTCTATCTTGCTTGCTGTCTTTTGTCTGTTCCTGCTCCCTGGGTGCTCGCTTTTAGGCACACTGGAAGGCTAATCATGAGAAGAGCAAGTAGCTGGTCTTCTAGAACCTTGGGACTGTCATCTTCCCCTCGGACCGTGGCCAGGCCAGACTCCGTGGAGCACGGAGTGTCAGGGGCAGCCAAGACTATCCCTGTCAACTTTCCCACCGCCAGGGATCCCGGAAGCATCTTCCCCTCCCCACCAATGCAGCGCTGTGCTCTCAGCAATGGCCCCACCACATGTTGCGCTAAAACGTTTTACTAAAAAAAAAGGATTCATATATTTTTAAACATGCATGAGCATATATTTTATATGGGCATGTAAAATATGTGTAAAGGTAAATCACACGTATGGGGGTACACATGGGAAATGCGGGGGACTCTGCTAAAGCACTGAATAAACAATTTGGGGGCAGGGGTTCATCCATTTTACTTAAACGTAAAACAAACATATCGTGAAGTAGAATAAAAATTTTATAAGCATTTTAAAGATAAAAGTGGAAACTTGACATTTCCTGGGAAGCTTTGGTCAGATGCCTGGGGTTCAAATTCACCCTCCTCTGCCTGGTGTCAGTGGGACTCTGACAAGCAGGGCACCTAGAGGCCCAGGGAGCTATGCTTACACGTGGCCAGGCTTTTATAAAACCCTCTGGTGTATTATAATTTCCCTCCCGGAGAGTAAATGTCCCAACTCACTAATGGCAGTGCAGAAACTTGAGAACTGGTCTTCAGTTAGTAGCTGCGGTTACAGCAAGCCAGGGTGGGATTTGCCATCTACTTCTGGGCTGTGCCAGGCCTGTTGAGCCACCTCCTACAAGCAACTGGGCAGACAGCCACCAGTACAAAAAGAGAAACCTGGAACTCCTCCATTCCAGTACATCTGACATTCAGTCACTTCCGTTTGAACAGTAGCCTTGCTTTGTGTGTTTATAAACTAAAAGTCTGAGTCAAGCCTGACCAGATAGTTTTTACTGATTGTATAATTTCACTATATGAGGCCTGAATTTCTCTAGACCTCAGCAGCCCATGAACTCAGGTAACAGAATCAGAATAAGAGTAGGAACCCAAGATTCTCTAGCTCTGGCTTTTAGACCTTGTTCATGTGAGACTTTCACCCCCTGTGAAGTCTGACCCTAGTATCTCTAAAAGTCCTCAGAGGTGCCTCAGGGGTGTTCGAGAATTAATCAGAATATCTATCAGAATCTCTTTCTGTCCCAGCCCACCACCAGTGTCCGTGGTGAGGGTCCCTGGAGAGCGTCCTGTTGCCGTCATTCCCACTGTGCCAAGTGCTCAGTATTAAGGATGGCGTTTCCTGTGCTTGCAGAGGCAACAACACTGGTGTATCTTGCATAGCAGTGGAGAGGCTGCCCTCGTGCCACTCAGACCCATATTACCATCCGGTATCAAAACGTTCCCAATGCCCCTACATCTGACTCTGTTCCCTGTGAAAATACCTTCTCAATTTCTCCATGTAGGTTCGTTCACCACAAGGCTCAGAGACCTAAGACCAGACAGCAAATCAATACTAAAGACAGGCCCCATGCAGTCCTGCCCCTCCTCATCGTCTCCCTTCTTCACCATGCAGCCCCACTCCTCCCTTGCATATCAGTTCACCCTGACTGAATACCTGAATTCCTTCTTTCGCTGTTTCATCCTATATTCATGGACATGCCTGCATCTTTAAAGCAGGCATCTTTTAAAGTCAACACAAACCCCAAGCCATATTGATGAGCCTTTCAGAGGTATGGAAATTAACCTCCAGTCACTGGTACATTCCGGGAGTTATGTTTACGAGGTACATAACTGGAACTGACCTACAAAGTACAAGGTGACTCGCTGTGTTGAATCCAGGTGAATTTGGCCTGTGGGGGTAATCCATGCCCAACCCTGTGACCAGCCCTAATGGCCTGATGCGACTGTCATCCCGTGAGCATAATGAACCAAGCATCCTGTTTTACAGGAACCAAGGTAAAAAGCACTTGCATTTGTTAAAATCCCTTCTAGGTCTTCAACTGAAATGTGATACAAAAGGACAAAGTGCTATTACATTAACCTACTTATGAAGTTACTTGCTGAGAGCAAGTTTTAGAGTATTTACGTTTGTTTAAAAGCCAAAAAGAGTGTTAGCTGCTCTACCACAGACTTGGAGGCTCCTATCTTTGCTTTGTTTACCCATTTCTAAATTTAAATGAAGGATTCCGTTATACACTTGAGCTTCTGGTCAATTCTGCATGGACAGACAGTGCAATGTAGAAAAGATACCAGAATTATGGTTGAGAAATATTAATACACAAAAATATTTTCTGTGATAGAAAAGATATGAAATGGTAAAAATAACATTTTAAAAAAATAAGTGGCTTCATTTAACAAGTTAAAACTGTGTAAGGTTCCTTGCGCTGGCCGGTGTGGCTCAGTTGAGCATGGTCCTTTGCCCTGGCCAGTGTGGCTCAGTTGAGCATGGTCCTTTGCCCTGGCCAGTGTGGCTCAGTTGAGCATGGTCCCATGCACCAAGAGGTCACTGGTTCGATTTCTGATCAGGGCACATGCCTGGGTTGTGGGCACGATCCCCAGTGGGGGTCGTATAGGAGGTGACCGATCTATGTTTCTCTCTCTCTCTCTCTCTCTCTGTCTCTCTCTCTCTCTCTCTCTCTCTCTCTCTCTCTCTCTCTCTCTCTCCTTCTCCCTTTCTCTCTTTCTCAAATCAATAAAACAATATTTTTTAAAAACTGTATAAGGTTCCATTAATAGAAGCCTCTACAAAAAGCATCTGGTAAATAATTCCTTATTCATAATAGGGAACAAAGAAATATGAGGTGCTTTAAATATTTTTATATTTCTTTCTCATTTCAACTTTGTATAAAACTCTACAATATTAAATTTTATCGCTGGAAAAACAAAGATCTAGAGATGCATGGCCTTTCTCTGAAGAAGTGAATAAAAAGAAGATTGAGGATTAGAATTCAGACACTGTTATTTCAAAGGGATAGGGCCAGGCCATAGAAGTCCAGTGCCTGTCAGACAGCATCTTCTCTTGTCAAACCAAGTCCTTTATCCACATACCTCACTTTTCAGGAGCCTACTAATTAGGAACTGCACCATCCAGAGCACAGGAGGCAAGTGGGTTGTGAGGGTGGGGGAGAAGCTTTGATAAACAAACACAGGTGGTATCAACCATCCCACTGTGAGAATTTCTCACATCCTAGCCCTGCAGTCAGGCTGCCTGGCTCTTAGCCCACCTACACATGTGAGACATTGGACAAGTTGGGCCACCCTTCTGAGCCTTGATGTTCTTATCTGTAAAATGGAGATAGTAATTTTTGTCCTTCATGAGACTACCAACAGGATTAAATGAGATCATATATACAAAGTGTTTAGAATACTGCCTAGTATGTAGTAAGTGCTCATAAGTGATGTTATGGTTTTTATTGTTATTGTTATTTATTACTCTAAATATTATTCTGCAAGCATAATTATTATGCTGTCTATGGACGGCAGATCAGAAGCCACAAATTATTCAAGTAGAAGAATATTCTACTAAAAGCCTAGGCATTGACAGTAGGACACAGCCATGGCCACCAGATTGAAACTGAGAGAAAAGGCAAAAAGACAATGAGAATAATACACAAGCATTCAAAAAAAACAAACCCATTATTCTGAATCCTCTTCATTTCAGGGGGAAAAATAGACAATATTTCAATAGTTTCTTGAAATATTTTATTAATAAATAGTTGCCATTCGAAATAAATTTAATGCACAGGACTTAGATTATGTTCAACTTATCCCAGGAGAAATTTCTTGTGGTGTAGCACTAGGAGATGTTTAACTTTCCTTAAAGATATGGTATATATTTTTTTTCTTTCTTGCTCAACAAACTGTTTTTGATATATGTGCAATGTAGAAAAGATACCAGAAGATTTCACTCCAAATGTTTTATTAAGTTAAATTCAGGAACTAAAGGGATATGCTAGTTGGAAAAATATTTTGCAATGAGGAATATTCCTTCTATGGAACAGCTTATTCCATAACTCTCCCAGAACAAGAAAGTACTACTAAATGCTATTCTCTTCCTAAACGAAGCAGCAGATTCATTCCACTACCACTGCCTCCAAAGTACAGTGGGGCCTTGACTTACGAGTGTCCTGACTAACGAGTTTTTTGAGATACCAGCTGTCTCTCAGCCGATTTTTTGCATTGAGTTGATAGAGTAATTTGAGTTAAGGAGCTCCTTAATGAGCTCGGTCTCTGAACGAATTAAACTCGTAAGTCAAGGCCCCACTGTAAAGGCGTCTCCACCTGTCTCCAATGGGGAAACAATGAGCAGCATTGAGCAGCAGGATAGTGCAGGTACCAATCTGGATGGGTTCTTACATCCCATGTCTTAGTTCTCACTGGCATTACACCCCAGTTAAGGATGCCCTCAGCTGACTGGCTGGTCATGGAAGATAGGAAATGTGTCGAGTCCCAACTCTAATTTCATTCAGGTCCCTGGTAAACCTCACCTGAGGAGAGTCCACTCCTCACTACCTATGTAAACTAGTGCCTCCACTCCCAGCCCATCTACTCCTCTTACACCACTTTTTTGTTCTCCCAGGCACTTAACACCTTTTAACATATTTACTGTTTTATTCCACTTTCTGTTAATCATCTGTCTCCTCCCATTAGGTAACTTCCACGAAGTCAGTGACTATCTGTTCTGCTTGTTGTTTTATGTCAGTGTCTGGTAAATAGTGAACACAGTAAATATTTGTTGGTTGAATGGATGAGTGAATGAAAACCCAAAATTTATTAGTCATGAAGGATTTTTTTCCCCTCTGCCACTTTATAAAGAAATGTTGAGATTTCTTCAAACTCATAACTTTAGGTCCCAAAAACAAAGTGTCTTATATCAATTAAACTATGAGATCAAACAGAGAAGCAGGAACATTACCTGTCTTGCCAAACATCACTCTCTTCCATCCTCTGGGGCCACACAGCCAGTCTTATCTCAATTCCTCTAAATTATTCCAAAATTTACATCCCCTGTCCTGGCCTCTTTCCCAATTATCAATCTGTCTGACTGAGGAGGTAGATCTGTATGGATATCCTATGTATACCAACTTTTCTAAAACCAAACTCTGATTTTTTCCCAAATCAATTCTTTGAGCATGTTATTACCCAGGATGGAGGCTTATTAACTCTATTCTACATGGATAGGGGTTGAGTTTTTAGGGTTTGGGGCATGGAACAGGCCCTAAGGGAATGAGATATCAGTCAAGCCACATTTAAATGGGATGAAAACGACAAATGAAGGAACAGAGAAGACATGGGTGTCAGAGCATCCTGTATGGGGTAGGCTGAGCTAGTCCCAACTCTAATTTCAAGGAAATGTTAAGGAAAACACAGGCAAGAAGGCAAAACCAAGGTCACCCAGCTCTCAATCTTGCCTGGAGCAGTGCAGCATTAAATGAACCAAGTCCCAGCTAGTGAAAACAAAGATCTCTTAAAGAGAGCAATTTGTGATACCATATGTTGGCAGCCGTTTTGTGCAACTGCTGTTGGTTCTCATTCGGCCCTCGATTTGTCTGACCTCCGGAAGCTGTGGCTCAGCAGTGCACAGTCACTTTGAGTATTTTGTTTGGAAAAGGTTTCTATTAATACACACCACAGCTTACCTAAAGAGAACCTCCGTGCTTGCCAAGGTTTCTCCACCACCTCCTGAATAACAGGCTGATAAAACCTGAGCCAAGGTGGGGCAAAAACTGCTAGTGGGCTACTCTGGCCTTGCTCATCCCCTTTCACCCATCAGGCAAGTGTTTAGTTCCAAATATTTGGCATTTTTGACTCAGCTTTCTGTCACATGGTTGAGTTAATGAACCATTTTGGACCTGGCTGGTGGATGGGTTGGTTGGAGTGTTGTCCATACACCAAGAGGTTGCTGGTTTGATTCTGGTCAGAGCACATACCTAGGTTGACAGTTAAATCCCTGGCCAGGGTGCTTACTGGAGGCAGTGGATCAATGTTTCTCTCTCTCTCTCTCTCTCTTCCTCCCTCCCTTCCTCCCTCCCTCCCTCCCTCCCTCCCTCCTCCCTTCCTTCCTCTCTCCCTCCCTCTTTTTCTAAAAAAAATCAATAAAAACATACACTTGGGTGAGGATTAATTTTTATTTTGTAGTTATATCTATTTGTTTCCCTTTTCAATTGCCAATATTCCTTTTTCTAACATTTTTACTATGCTAGGGTAACTTGCAAAAGAGGAACAGAGGTTCAATGTACTTCATTAAAAAACCTACCCTTAAATGCTTGACAGTTTCTTCTAAATAATCCTTGAGATTAATAAATTACACCTCTGACAGATCGTAGTGTTTGCAAAGCACTTTTTCATAGCTATCTCATTTAATAGTGGCAACAGCCCAAAGAGAAGGGTAATCACACCCTAACAGGTGAGGGACCTCACTCTCAGAGAAGGCCAGCAACTTGCCTAGAGCCACACCTGGGACTTGGACCACTTTCTGCCAGGTCAGACCTCACCGATGTGTGTTCCACCTCTGCAGCGCATTGCACTGTATACAGGGAATCACAAGCCAAAATCGTCATTCTTCCCAGTGTTTCACCAGCCCTGTCTTTTTCAGAGCCAAGAATAGAGGATCGTATTTCCTCCTGCTCACTCAGCCTTGCTTGTGCAGTGAACTCTTTTTGTTTATAAATCCCAAGCCAGCATTATGCATTTGCTCATTGTGCCTGTATTTATTGGGTGCCTACTATGTGCAAGGCATCAGTAGTGTGATGATAGGTGATATGAACCATTTATTAAATAATTATAGATGAGAGCATTATTTTTTTTAAACCATGCAGGATCCAGTGATCTATATTGTGTTCAAAGCAAAGTAAATCACAGAGATGCTGGCTCCAATTCTTTTTAAAAGTAGGCAGGGTATAAATAATAAATAGAATAAAAGCGTCACTGTGAAAATTTTATCAGAGGCCGTAAGTATAGAAGAGTTAAGAGGCTGGGCTTCAGTCCAGACCCTGCCACCGGCGGTGTGTGACCTTGGGTGAGTCACCTCACTTCCACGGGCCTCCTTTTCCTCCTTTCTCTGTAAAATACATGGACTGAGTGGGGTGGCTGTGAAAGTGCCTTTTCTCATTAGCAATTTCCTGGTCCTGAGACTGAAATATCACTCAGTGCAGCTGACCTTGATCCCTGAGGATCTCAGGGGCTGAGAGAAATACAGGGACTTGGTTACACTTGGGATCCTTAAAGGTAAAGCGCCATCAAGAGCAAATAGGCCATCCACTTGAACGGCAGTCAGCTGGCTTGTTATATAACTGATTTGGAAAAATTAATATAATAATAAGTGAACACTGGAGAAATTCCTAATATGGAACAGTCTCCTACAAATAATAAAAACCTAGGGGAAATTAAAAATCAATAGATAATAATGTATCAATATTGGTTTCCTAGTTGTGACAAATGTTTCATGGTAACATAAAATGTTAACAACTGGGGGGCAGGGTGCAGGGATATCTGGGACCCTATGTACTATCTTTGCAACTTTCCTGTACATTGAAAACTACTCCATAAACAAAGCAATAGGAATCCTCATGTGCATTTACCAAGCTGGAGATTTTTCTCTCTCCACACCCGTACAAAAAAGGTTAGTGGCAGACTGGAGATCAGCATTCCGCCTGTAAAGGCATCTTCTTCGTTTCTATTAAAGTCATATTCAAATCCTTCGAAATTTTGGGGGGCATCCTTATAAATTTAATCAGAAAGTTTAAGTAGGCTGCTTATCTATAATAATAAAAGCATAACATGCTAATTAGACCGATGACCTTCCAGACAAAGCGGGGCTTCGAGGGCGGAGGCAGCCACCAGGGTTGCCTCAGGTCAAGGCAAGCCACTGTGGCTGCGAGGGAAACCCTGTCCCAGGTGCCTGTGGCGCCGGAGAGAAGCCAGGCACCCGGGCCATAGGGAAGCTGGTGTGGGAGCCAGGGGAAGGAAGGCTTACTCTTGCATGAATTCCGTGCATCAGGTTCTAGTTTTATATGAATATCAGGAGAGAGAGAAGTGTAAGCTCTTCTCAGCAGTTGGAAACCCTATTCATAGAATTGGAAATAAACCTCCCAAACCAACTTAACTGATGGTGACATTTCCACACCCACCAATCTCTTTAACCAGCTCTTTAAAATAGAAAGTTAAGTCCCACTCCAAGGCCATAATAATCATGACAAGTTTACAAACTCATCCTTAAACGCTCCTCACTGTGTAAGACAAAGGGGCTGAGGAAGCGGGCTCTAACTTCCCTGGTGTTTGGCCATCTTTTGGGAGCAAAGCAAACATACACACACCCCAGACTCAGAAGGAAAAGTCAGTGGTATGAATAATTCCACAGTGTGTGTTAAAAAGCCATGTGGATTAAAGGAAAACGCCCTGCCATTTCTCTTCACTAACATTAGCGAAATTCTTACATAAGTTACATAGCATTGAAGCCTGCAAATCAGGCCTAATTTTATCTTTGAGGCATAGACTTCTGAAACATGCTCTCTTTGGTCCACACACTGCCTTTTGATATATTCTATTAGCTGGAAGCTCCAGCATCCTTTATTATGATTCCAGCAGCCTTAGCTCTCTGCTCACAAATAATTGATGCTCCCTTTGCACCAGGCTTAGTTTTCAACTGATAATCAGCGGGGTAATTGGCACCTTCACAGGATATCAGGATATTAGGAAGAAGGGGGGATCACACTTTGCAGATAGGAAGCAGACAGCAGAAGGTAACCAAATAACCATGCTCCTGCTAAGAGGCTAAAGTCTTCCAGACAAATTATATACTTGGCATTTTCTATAGTAAATATTTATATTTACCAACACACACTGTAAGAAAAAATTTGTCAGGTTGGGGGACTCGCTGGGTTTATTAAATCTAAAGTGTTGATATTACTATTTATTCAGTAACGTGCACAATTTGATACAACCTCTAGTAATACTTTGTATTAACAGCTTATATATTTTCCATACTCATTGCAACATAATTAATGATGCTGTCATACTGAATACATGGACATGAATTATTACCAAATTAGAATAGAATTCCTATAGAATTATGTGTAGTGCACTGTCACCACAAATACAATATTAATAAAGAATCTAGGTTAACCTGTACTTAATCCTTTTCCATCTAACCTTTTATTTTAACGAAACACATTTAAAAGCTCTGACTTTGCCATATTTTGAAGAAAGACTATTACATTTTAGGACAAAGAGATGTCAATGTGATTTTGACAGCAGCACTGGGCATCTATTTTTAAATTATCTGCTTCAAAATAAGCAGGTGTCCCCTAGGATAATAACTGGACAATAAGTGTATATGTGAGAGCAAGTCAGGAGGCTGGGGCACAGAAGCTCAGGTGTGCTGAGACACTCTATCCAGTCCCATCCCACTTCCTGCCCCAACCAAACCTAGCTATGGCCTCTACTGAAGATCAGGACTAAATAAAACTCAATCTCTAGAGTTAGGTCAAAGGCATAACGAGAGGGGAAATGTGAGGAGAAATATTCCAATAACACTTCCCACTCTCTCCCCCACATCACCAACACCAGTCTCCATGTGCTGCCTGCCACTCTCAGTGGGATACCACTCAGATTCTGCCATTGAAGGACCTGATCTAAGACCATGTCAGCCTCAGAAGAAGCCTCCATCTGACCCAGATCAAATCCAGATCTGCTGGTTCAATTACTAGTTGGCCAGTTACCTGGTCCTCTCACCACATCAACTCCTTCCATCCTTCCCAGCTGACTCCCTAAACCTGGCTTCTTCTGCCTCAGGCCTCAGGTCAATGTGCTTCTCCATTGACATTTGATATTTTGTTATATCTGAAGGGTTTGCTTAGACTTTTGACCCAACCATCAGCAACAACCCTGAGCTCACCCCCAGTCTCTTCTAGATCAACTGGGTTAGCAAATGGAACAACCTGGATGTCCCACTGAGCCAGGATAATGGACCTTGATAAAATAATCTATTCATTTCAGAGACTTCATTCTCCTGATTAGCCCAACTACACTGCCTTATGATCTAACTTCCACTTATTCCACAACCATGTATTGAGATCTTACTATGAGCCAAGGAATCAGAGAAGCAATTTGCTCCCAGACGTCCTCCCTCTCCATCTCCAGCTGTTCTCATTCTCCAGTGACACCTGCCAATCTGCCTATGTCAGTGGCTCTCAAACTTTTTGGTCTCAGGACCTTCTACTCTCTTAAAAATTATCAAAGATGCAAAGAGCATTTGTTTATATGCACTATGCCTTTTTATATTTACTGTATTAGAAAAAAATAAAATGTAAATATACTTATTACTTAAAGCCATGAACCCATTACATATTAACATAAATAATAATTGTCTATTAAAATATATATTTTCCACAACAAAACAATTATCAAAATAGGTGCCTTTGTTTTGCAATTTTGCAATACTCCTTCATGTCTGGCTTAATAGAAGACAGCTGGATTCTCATACCTGCTTCTGCATCCAATCTGGTCCACTATGTCATTCTGGTTGAAGTATATGAAGACGATCTGGCCTCACACAGATATGTACGTAGCTGAAGATAGGAATATTTGAGTAGCATTTAAGTCCTGGAAGTGAGAGGAGAGAACTGACTATAATGGAACACCTGGAGACTTTTGGGGGTTAATATAAATATTCTATATCCTATTTGCGGTATCAAATGCATACCTGACTATACATTTGCCAAAACTAATAGAACTACATATTGGAAAGGTTAAATTTTACTCTATGTAAATTTTATGCCTCATTAAACTAGACATTTAAATGCGTGACATTCCTTACTATCCACTGTGTGTCTTCTCAGAAAAGTCTATGAGTACTGGAAGGTTCTCAAGCTCATGGTGGTGGAGCTAAACTTTCCAAAACTCTAATATTTGCTTGAAAACTTTAATTTTATCTCATTGGTGACACATACTGCCAGCTTATCACATTTACATTTAAAATATTCAATTATTTTTCTTTAAACTCTGAAAGATTGGTCTCAAAACGATGCCACACCCGGCACCATAATGCTACTCAAAAATCTTCTGTTGCACATGACACAATAAGTAAATTATTAACATTGCTAGAGCCAGGTGAAGGATTGCTTTTGTCATACTTTTCCTTGATGAGACAGGCTCACTTCATTCATTTTGGAGATAATGTCTGATAAATACCAAAACCTGAAAGCCCGTAGTTTGTCTGCCCAGTCATTCTTTCAAGTAAAAATGATGTCCTATAACAACGGTGCCTAGATAAGCTCCCAACTCAAATAATCGTACAAGTGCTTTTCGTAAGACAACTGTAGTCAGAATGAAGCAGATGTGCTTTATGCATATGTCCAATATTATAATACAGAATATTATAAAGATGTATACTCAATAATTAAAACTTAATAAAGTTAATAATTTCACAGCTTTACCCAGGAAATTTTTAAGTGACTCTGGCTTTTTAAAAATTGCAAGTGCCTGGTAGGAATTACAATGACTACAAAAGACACTTTGGTGGTACTGCTTTCATGTCTGCTAAAACACCTGCAGTTTTACCCACCATTGCTTTGCACTATTAGTGTAAATGTCAACACAGTTGTTCCAAGATAAACCGTGAGATTAAAAAAAAAGTTACTCAATACTTTTGAATATTTCAGTACCACTTGTGTTTGTTGCCAAGGTTTCACATAAAAGAAGATCTTCTTTGATGATTCCTTGTTGCGGATGCCAGAGGGATACAAGCAAGCATATATTCACTCATTTATAAGGCAAAAGTACAAATCTTCAGATGAGATATTCATTCAATCTTTAAATACACACAGCTTGATTAGTCTCTCAGCTATTTCGTGTGCTTCTCTAGCCAATGCAATAAAATAATTTACCTATTAGATGCTTCTGTAAGTATTTTATTCCTAGTTTGAAAATAGTTTTGTTTTTAGAGATCTCATATCTATAGTAAAATACTCAATTAATTTTTTTAAACTCTGAAAGATTGATCCCAAAATATCACCACACTGACACCGTGATACTATTCAAAAATGTTCTATTGCATATGACACAATAAAATTAATGATGAACATCACCAAAGACAAAAGGAAGATAACTTTCATCATACTTTTTTTTCTTATTTACAGCTCTACCCAGAGTCCTCCCTTCTATGAGCAGTGAACTCTCTTTAGGCAGTTTCACCTTTTTCATCATCTTCATATAGATGGATTAGCTGGGGATTGAAAAAGCTATTCTTCTAATTTCCCATTTTTAGGCCAACAATTCACCTTAAATATAGATATAATTTATTTTAATTTTTAATTTCAAATATTATTAAATTCCCAGGTTTTTAGATAAAATTTAAAAGTTAAAAAATATTTTTATATTTACAATACTTGTATATATTTTTAAAATATTGCAGAACAAGGCAATAAAGTATATTTCTTACTATGTTTCCACACAGACAGAAGAAAATCATTATTTAATGGATGTTAGTGAAGCTACAGGTATATAGCAAATATAGCCTGCTATTAAGGATACAGAAGTATTGAAAATATACTGACATTTGTAAAAATGCTCATATTTTTACCCTAAACCTACTATCCTTAGAAAATTCTAGAAAACACAAAAATACCCAAGCACATATTCCATCAAAGCAATGTTGTTAGTGCACATCCGAATACCTGTGAAAGATAAGAGTGAAAACAGCAAATAGCATCTTAGCCCTATTATGAAAACAGTTCTGAGCTGGCAGATCCTCTGAAGGGTCTTGGAACCCACAGGGGTCCACAGACTACACTGAGAAATGCTAGCCTAGGTAACAATGGAGCCCTCCCGGAGAATGATCTGAGTCATTCCACTACAATTCTCTCCCTCCGATGACACTGAAGGAGGCTAGACTGCTGACAGACCTTGGACTGCTCCAGTTGTTTAAGAAACAGAAGAGGTACTCAAGCCGGTAGCAAAACCTCAAAACCTGAGGGGATAGGCAGCTAGTCAGCTAAGGTTAATGATGACAATGTTGCCATCCCATAGCTCAAGCTAGAAATCTCAGGTTCATTCTTGCATCCTTTCTCTCCTTCACCCCTACAGCAAATACAGGCCTCTGTCCTGGTCTGAGCTCTCATTATCTCTTGCTTGACTACTCCTTACAGCCTCATAAGAAAGTGCCCTGCCTCCTCCATCACCAGCACCACTGCTGCAGAGCCTCCCATACACTGCTTACTAGATGAAGGACAAAGGGAGCCCTTTAAGTCAGGCCCCATAGACTCCCCGCCATATTATCTGTTTCAACCACTCTAAAAGAGTTTCCTCATAATGCTGTTTTGCACCTCCAAGCTTATGCACATGCCCTTTTCCTTGAATTCCACTCATTCTTCAGGCTCAATTCAAATCAACTCCTTTATAAAGTCTTCCCCAATGTCAAAACCAGTACCTGTGCCCCCAACATGTAACAAGCAGCTTAATGACCACTTTCATCATACCAGATTGTCTTTACTAGTTCACATAACAATCTCCCCAGTCTTCCATCTAGAGCCACTCTAACTGGGCTTCTGCCTGGTGTACTAGTACACAGTAGGCATCTAATCCACATTTGTTGAAGGAATTCCATGAAAAAGCACTGAGTGCTCACCAGTGACCCACTGATTAATGTGGTAAGTTGAACTCTCCCATTCGGCTATCTTCCTACTGTCTCATATGATGCTTTGCTGCAATAGTGACACATGGTAAAGATGCCTGGAACATGACCTTGCCCCAGTGGCAAGAACAACGCCATCTCTTTCTAATGTGTGAGATCCTGGCATCCTATATAGGTAGTTCTCAAACAACTGTGTCTTGTTGATAATATATGGCCAGGCATTTGTCATGGGATATCTCAACTGATCATTGCAACACGCCTATGAAGGAGGTGTTATTAGCCCCATTTCATGGATGTGGAAACTTGCCCAAGACAAACCTGACATTCAAGCCAAGTACTTTCCAACATCAAAGCCCAACAATTCCACTTGGCTGCTTACACAAGAGGCTGGTTCATCCTCAAATCCTCAAATGTGGTTTCTCTAACTCCAAAAGGATTTTCTCCTTTTAGTCGTTTTTCACTGCTGATTAGGGAGGGTTTTGTTTGTTTCTGTTTAATGAACACTGAGGAGAACAGGGTGAGAAGAATCTACTGCCAGTCACTCTACTACAGAAGGGAGAGCTCAGTATTTGGAGCTCAAGTGCTCAGCTTCCGTTGTCGCCTTTGGCTAGTTCATGAGGGGAACAAATTAGCCCACCATTATGGTCATGAGCAGGACCTGCTTCTCAGAACTAGTATCATTTTTGCACTTAATTGCTGTTAAAATGTTCCTTAGAATTTTATGGGAAGGCTGTGTATGCACTTTAAATATTGTGATAGGTTTGCAAAAGGTGTAGCATTATACTTTACTAGTTTAGAATGAGGAGTGTCAATGGAAATAAAGGCTGTAACACTATACAACACCCTGTTCCCAACACAAGCACTCTTGTCTGTCCAGAGGATGGTGTTGCTCTATTTGTTTTCCAATCACATCTTGAATGAACTCAATGGACCACGAGGCATGATGGGAGAAATCCAGTTTCTGGCAATTACAGCCTATGTTCTGTTTAGAGGTAGTGAACATTTTCATTGTCTGTATTTATCTGGTCTTTAAAAGTACGGTCTAGAAATCTCAAGGCTCAAAAAATGCTTTTCATGACTTCATAAGAGGAACCCTAAGATAATTCTGGCTTTAAGCTATTAATGCAAGGGGAGACAGGGTCTTCTGGAACCTACTCGAGGAATAGAATCAGAACGTCGAGACCTTTCCCATGTCAACTGAATTTGCATGAGATAAGGGACTTAAGCACAAATCATCAATGGGATGAGAAAATATGTTCTAGGAATGGGCAAGATGAACTTACAAGTGCCAAAGTAAAAGAGTTCTAGAAATTTGTGTCTACCTTTCTTTGATTTGTAATTCATGTTTTTCATGACCTACTTTAAGTTGTTTTATTATACAACTTACCACCAAATAATATGTTTGGTTTTATATAAGAGTTATTTTTAATATGATTTTCTACAATAAAATTCTCCTGAGAATAACCACTGATGTCTGAATGACAAACACTATGACTAATATCACAGAATGTAACGTGTATGCTGAATGCTTGGGCCATAAATCATGTGTCAAGTTCTTATGCTAATTCTGAAAGATGTTCTTTTAAATTAAATATTAGCAATAAGACGAGTATGTTATATCTATTAAAATCATCCATTGGGGAGGGAGAACATTACTTCTAATTGCAATTTGATTCATTATGATGGGGCTTTTGTTTCACAGAAACAATGAGGACTTTTAAAAGAGCCTCCTTGAAAATTCAGTCAGAACAGTATCTGTCCTAATATTATTTCACATAAACTATTTTCAAAGAGTTTTCAATATAAACGGAAATTTCAATAAAATATGGAAACTATGTCATTTGGAGCATAAAAGTATAAAGTTATATGTATTAGAAAGATTTCAAATGGCAACCTAATATAACCAACTGGTTTTGGCTCAATTCTGGCATGAAACAGAAAAATCCAATTTATGTAACTAAATATTTCAAGTTTCATTTGAAACTTTTTAAAGATATGCTAACCACATTTTTTTTAGAAATATTACTGATTTTGTGCTTATAACAAATGTGAGTCACCCTTAACTCTTTCTATTTTATTATACGCAAGACATTCCTACAACAGCTAGGTGCTACACCTTTTTAAATCTTTTATATGCTGTTTTTGTTTTTTCCTTTGTAATATTTTTCAGGTTTTGGATAATAATCCATAGATTTCTTTTCTTGCCCACATTATTGTTCTTCTTTAGCCCTCTGGCTAAAGAAAATGGGATTCTATTAAATGGTTTAATCTAGCCCTATACCTCAGCAGTGATGATGTTTTTAAGATGTCACCAACCAAAGGGGCCAGGATGTCTCTTCCTCACTCACTTATCTCTCAGCCTTCATTTATGCTCTTCTGCCATTTCCCTCTCAGTTACTCACTTAAACTCTATCCAGTCTTAGCGCAGACCACAAGCTTGACCTCCTCCATGGGCCTCCCCTGACACTTCTGTCCCATATTCAATGTTTCCCTCTCAATACTCTTATTACTTATGGCTGGGACATCCTTTAGTTGATGTCTTTACTCTCTAGGCCAGGGGTGGGCAAACTTTTTGACTCGAGGGCCACAATGGGTTCTTAAACTGGACCGGAGGACCGGAACAAAAGCATGGATGGAGTGTTTGTGTGAACTAATATAAATTCAAAGTAAACATCATTACATAAAAGGGTACGGTCTTTTTTTTTTTTTTTTTTTTAGTTTTATTCATTTCAAACGGGCCGAATCCGGCCCGTGGGCCGTAGTTTGCCCACGGCTGCTCTAGGCCCTTCTATAAAATAGTCTAATGCAGCAAACAGTAGTGGAGACTTACCGTGTGATGAGCTCTGTGCTTGACATCATGAAAGGCATAAATAACAGTATTTGAACACCTACTATATGTCAAACACTGAATATAGCTCTCTCATTGATACTTTGAGAAGGTAACTAATACCCGCAAGGCACAAATGAAGAAACAGAGAATTAAAGGAGTTTAATAACCTGCTAAAATTTGCACATCTACTAAGGAAAATAGCCAGAACTTAAGTCCATATCAATCTGATTCCTTAACCCTTATTCCAGAAGTTACAGATACATGGTCCAAGAACTAAGTACATGAGCTTTGTTTAGCTGGCATGACGATTTAAAAAAAAGAAGAAGAAAAGATGGATAAGGTATGTACTTTCCAGTTCTCCAGAGCCCTCACTCCACCCTACTGTCCTGTACTCACATAGTAGGATACTCCTTTATGCTACCTGCATGGCTCCCATTTGCAGTTGACCTTGTTCCCCTGCTACTCCCTCCGATAGTCTATTTTGGGTCATGCTTACAATCTAGTAGGAAAGAAACGATAATATAAAATGGAAAAGAGATGTACAGATATTCTCAAGGAGATGAAGAATCTTCAGGGATACAGAATGGCATGAGTCTTGAAGAGTACGATTTTGGAAGGAAGAGCTTGGGAAGAATGTTCCAAGGGGAAGGAATGGGAACGAAAGGTCCACAGGATGAGAAGGGAAAGCAGTGTTGGACTTGGGAAGTAGGAGTTTGTTTTCACTCGAGAGGGAGGTTTGATTAAGGCAACAGCAGGTTGCCTTTGATTAAGACAGCTGAGGAGGCGAGTGGGGACTCGATCCTTGAAGACTTTGAATGCCTCAGTCAGCAGCATGGACTTTATTCTGTGAAAATTAATTTCTCTAAAGGTTTGTGAGGAGGAACATGTTGGGAACCAGGTAACAGTCTGGCAGGAATGAGCAGCAGCAATTATGTATAAGGAGAATTGTGGAGGGGTGGGGGGCAGAGAAACAAAGGATGAGGCCAGCTGTTACTTGTCTGGAATTGAGACACTAGAGCCAGGACCAGGGAAGAGCATGGAGAATGGTGCAGGGGAAAGGGGGTGGAGGGTGCTGAGAGGAAATGTGAGAGTCCCATAGCCTGGCTTGTTCCAGCTTTGTGTATGAAGCACTCCACATTTTTGCTAAAATGCCATCTTATCTAAGATGCCTTTCCTGACCACCTGATGTAACCTAGCCCTCCCATCCCATCCTCAGCCTCTCTATCACCCTGATGTTGCCTTATCTTTCTCCCTAGACTTCATCACCACTTGACATACTATATACTTATTTGCTTACTGCCTGGCTTCCCTGACAAGTTAAGCTTCAGACAGACAGGTTTTCTTGACTGTTTTATTCCCTGTAGTATTTCCAAAAGTGCTTGGCACATAGAAGTACTTAATAAATAGTTGTTAAATGAATCAATAAATGAGGTTTTCCTGAGGACATGGCATCTTCCTTCTCTTTGTAGATCATAAGCCCAAGAGCCAGGTTTCACAGTCCTGCACACATCACAGAACCATACTTACGTAGGCCCTGGTACTTCAAATGCTACAGCCTGACATCTACCTAACCTTCCAAGTGGATATGACACTCTTTTCTAAGCTGGGCTCTCTGCAAGTGTCCTCTTTATATGGTGCCTCTTTCCTGGCACAGCATGACCAAAGTACTTCCCCGCCTGGGTAGGTCCTCTTCATCACTTCCTTTGGGGAGACTTCCTTGATCCTTTCCCTGGACCCCTCCTTTGTGCTCCCATAGCACCTTGGCCTTCCTCCATAACAGCACTCATAGCATTGCACTGCCTGTTCACTTATCTGTATCTCCTCTTAAGAATATAAAACCTATGAGGTCAGAGACCACGATGATTTTGTTCACTGCTGTATCCCCTAGGGACACTGGAATCTCCTTTTAGTCCCTAGGTTTCCCTTATCTGCCTTCCTAATCTTCTAATAGCCCATGTCTGCGACCCTCTTTGGAGGACTAACTTTAAGTCAATGGAGCCGTTTTGCCTACACAGACCAAGAGCTGGAGTTTATATTCACCCTTCATCCAGAGGACACACCTTCCCCACTGACTAATGGGACTAGAGTACAGAAGCCCAGATCCCTTTGCCATTAGTTGAAACACATACTGGGGTATAACTTACACTCTGGGTTCTCCTGTGGTATCAGGCTAAACCTACCCTCTGCAAAACTTGACTGAAAAATCGCACCTTGCTTGGCTCCTTCCCCTTCGGTATTTCTACCCCTTCATTATAGGTTTCTTCTGGAAGCATTCCTTTATAAATCATTTCCAGGGAAATCCTTGTCTCAAGGTCTGCTCTAGCAAGCCTATCTAGACATTCCATTAAAAACTAATAAAGTTATGTGGAGTAAAGTGATATGGAATAAAATCCAATGAGTGTTCATAAAATTAATCAATCGCTAGTGAAAGAATCCAACAAGGTAGGTATATTTCTCCTCATTCTATAGATGAGAAAACTGAAGTTAAGAATAATTAAATATTTGCTCTAATCTAGACTTGGAAGGGTCAACTCCAGGCTAATCTATGGCCCCTGAACTGTACTTTTTGACAACTTTATGTCTGCCTCAGCCCTAATTCAATGGTTTGGGAAACAGAAGGGGAGTTGCCATACCCCTTGGGTCTCTTCTGGTACTTAATTCCCTCTTAGTGGTAGCTTCCCCTAGAATCAACATTTACTCTACAAGGAACCTTCACAGCCCTGGGAACATATACTGCTCCAACCTGATTTATCAGATGACATTTCTGGAGTTCAGTCTTGTTATCAACTATCAGGAAATATTCAAAGTGGCAAAGCCAAATTGAGATCTACTCTCTAACACAGCAGTAGGGGAAGAAAATTTGCAGAAGTGTTCCATGGTATCAGGCACTGCCAAGGAGAAGGAGATAAAAAGTAATAGCCTAATTTTCGTTGAGTGATTGCTCTCATAAAGTAAAAGAGAACTTGTCCTTACCAGGACATTAACCCTGCATTGCTCAGACAATTAAGGAAAGTCATAAATTAATCCATAATCACAACCTGAAAAGAAAATTTATCTTATCACAGAAGGTAAGAAAAGAAGAAAGCCATCTTGGAGAGGATGCTTCACCGGCTCTATTTTACAGGACAATCCTGCCTTTATCCTTACAGCTCTCTTTCTTTAGTCCCCATCACCCCATCTCACTTTTTTATTTTTTCTCTTCTTTCTCTGTTCACCTTCAACTTAGCCCCACCCCAATTCCTCAGATCTCAAGACTTAAAAACGTCACAAAATAGAACTGATGAAGCCACTCTAAAAGAATACTGCATCACATTAATATGAAAATTCCTTTTTTAAATGTGCCCTTTTCACTACAGACTATAAAGATCCTTCAGTGCTAGACAGAAATGAAACTTGGAAATTTAAATAATCATTAAATGCTTATGAGATTGTAGGGCATTACCTTTGATTTGATTTTCTTTATTATTGCTAACTGTAATATTTGAGCAATAGATACATATTTGGGAAGAGAGAAAAAGTGCTACAAAAGCGGAAGTGAGGAGGTGCTGATCTGTGCTAGGCACTATAAATATAATTTATTAAATCCTAATTATAAATCTGTAAAATAAGTACTTTATTCCCATTTTACAGATGTTGAAACTAAATGTAATGTCTTATTCTCTTTCAGAACCAGGATTTAGTGCCGGCTCTATTTGTCTCTACAAAGACCAAGAATTGGACTTTGAGATGAGCAATGACCAAGGATAAGAGATGGATAATGGACATAAAAGGCTTTAAAAACACTTAAATAAAGCTCCTGTTGTCCCATTGCCCTCTAGCAAATAATAATGTTGAAAGTAAGACTATTTCTGAATCTCTTTTGGCAGATGATGTTTTTCCAATGACAATCTTAAGGGGAAGCAAGTGAGGAGAATGGGACAAGAGAGTCACAGCATTAGGCATGAAGAAATACCTAATATTAACAGAAATGATTCTCCTTTATCCTTTTCCCCATCACTTAGACAGTCTGCATTCATTGCCTCAAGAGAGGGATGTCTTGGCAAGCCAGATTTTTGGTATTTGAGATTCAAAAGCCTAGGTCTTGAAAAATGACAAGAATTTGGATACATGGATAAGAAATTTAGGAGAATATGAGATAAGAGCAAAGCTTTTATTCCTAGACAGAATCCCATGGACTAGCAGGAGAGGAGAGGACAGAGGACAGGATGGGTTAGAGAAGATTTTGTGACCACACAGACAGGAGTGGGGTCAGTGTCTAGAGACTGCCATGTAGATGGCAGCATTGGCTTCCAACTTGCTGCCATGCCAACATCACCACTTCCAGGTGGTTCACTGACAACCTTGGCACTCCTGCTCCACAGAAGACACTATGCTTGAGAATGCACAATGCAGAAGACTTGGAGTCTGAGAAAGAACAAAATGAGAAACAGGGTTGGAGGCAGGGCAGGCTATGATCTGCATTGTTTCTCTCCATCACTCCATCTGGTCCCCTGGGGATCCTTAGAAAACAGAGATATGGAGCACCAGCAACATGCCCCAAAGCAAGCACTTGATACAGAAAGTTTTTCAGGAATAAAAGGAATTTGTGGAATTCCAACTACTTACAAGCAAAGTAGGATGACTTTATAAAAAGGGCAAAGTGACTTTAAAGTGTTTCTAGGTTCCTACATTCCCATAAAACTGCAGAAAGAAATTTTAGGGAAATTTTCAGTGGAGGCTTTGATATTAAATTTCTAAACTTAGTCAAAGTCTTCATAATTTTCTTTGATAAGATCCTAAAGTTTGAATTTGCCTGGATTGTATGTTATTTTTAAATAGTGGCCATCTCTTGCTTATAAGCATATTAAGAGTATTAATATGTCCCCTCATTTTTTTGACAAAATATCAAGTTAACAGGAAAGCTGAAAGAAGAAGAGAGCAATGTATACCCTTTCCTTATGCTTGTGTGGCCTAATAAAATAGCATACATATAATACTTCAAAAGATCATATAATGATCTTAAGATATGCCTGGCACATAGTGATGAATCATTACTTCTGCCATTTACATATACTGGTTGCCAAAAGTCTCTGCAGGTTATAAAATACATCATGATATGCACAGAAGGCATCGTAATGAAAACATGCTACCATGTTTCAAAAACTGATAGTTTACTTTTATAACAACATAAGCATAAAGTTACTCATTCCAGCATTAGTATAGCAGCAAAATATTGGAAATAACCTATACGCTTATCACTAGATTCTGGATAAATAAACTGTTGCTTCTACACAGCCATCCAAAAGGATGAGGAAGATCTCAATGAACTGGTATGTATAGATTATTAAATTAAAAAGCAAAGTGCAAAAGAGTGTATAAATAGTAAATACTTCTACATATGAAAAAAGAGAAAAAAAATATATATATACATATATATTCTTATTTTTTTCAAAAGGAAACACATCAGAAAATAATAAAAATAGTCCCTTTAGGGGTAAGTAGGAATAGAGTTAAAGGAATAGGGATGGGAAGGAGAGCTTTCTGATATAGGTTTTATTTTTGTGGGATGTTCTAAAAGAAAATTAGCCTTGACTCTTCAAAACTGTCAATAAAAAAAAAAATTTCTAGATTAAATGAGAATAAAGAAACATGAAAACTAAATGCAATGTATAATCTTTTATGGGCTCCTGTATCATATGTCTCTTTGTATATATAGTATATATCATATTTATATATTTATATAGCTAACCTATCTATCAAACATATATAGTACAGTGTCAACAACTGGTAACATAACAATTATAACATTTTAAAACCACTAACACACCATAGTTTTAATTTGCAATTCTCCTTTAATTTGCAAGTTTCTCTTTAAGCACAAGGTTGAATCTGTTTTGAGCCATTTGTATTTCCTTTGCTGTGAATTATCTGTTCATATTATTTGCCCATTTTTATTTTACTGATTCATATGAGGCATTTATATAGTAAGAAAATAATCCCTTTGTGATGTAAATTGTAGATATTTTCCTGTTTTTATTTTAACTTTTTTATGGTGTTTGGTTTCCCAGATAGATTTTCTTTTTAATGTACTATATAGTCAGTAATTATCAATCTTTTATTTTTGTTATGGTGTTCAGATTATGCTTACAAAGGACATCCTCACTCAAGGTCAACTCATGCTTTCTTCTAGTATTTTATGGTTTTATTTGATATATATAATTAAATATTTAAACCACCTGACATTTATATAAATTAAGTAGGAATAAAATTTAATTTTTCCAGATGACTACTGAATTGTTTCAACACGATGTGTTAAATAATTTATTTTCCCTATTGCAAATTCTTATATGTATTTGTGTCAATTTCCTATATATTATCTCCTTTAATCCTTAAAATAGTCTTGTAAGATAGGTATTGTTACAGATGAAGGTACTTGGGACAGGGAAACCTTGTATCTCAGAGTTTGGAAAACATGACAGCAATAGAACATGAATATAAAGACTTAAACATTTAAGACCAGGGCCAATGCATTTGTATTAGAGAAAAGCTTCATAAATTAATAAATTTAACAGTATTTATTATAGCTCTAGCCAAAAGAAATAATAAATGCAGTAAATGCCTTGTTAAAAAAAATACCTTGTTATTGGCTAAATTATTAGCGAGCAGTGACCCAAATTAACAAGGTAATAAGCTTGCCAACTTGCTGATGGGGCATTTTTTCAGAAGTCATCTGTGCCAGGTAAGCCTTCACGGCAAGGTAGGAAATGTATATACTTAGAAGGATAGGAAAAAATAGGGTTCTGACAATTGATCAGGGCTCAGAAAAGTGTGAGTTTTATTCTCTAGGCCTCCTCTAAGCCCTGCCACCTCCCACCCCCATTTGAGTAGATAGTAGAAAGAGACCTGCCCTCATTGGCTATGATGACCTGTGTTATAACTCTAAGGGAGATTTGGTCTTGGGATCCTCCACTACTTATTCTATCCAACTTCTTCTTTGCTTTAGACTCTCAGGCACCCAGGAAGTTGCCGATTATCCAAATTTCTTTGCTCCCTAAGAAATCGGTGTTCCTGACAATGTGGCCTGCAGCAGGATGGAGTCTAATTTCCTCAAGCAGCTAGCAAGCCAGAGGCTTTAGCTTTGCATGATAAACGAAAGGACTGCCAGGATTCTTCTGATTTTTATTTTCAGGGTTAATGTTGGGGGAAAGAGGATTCCACACTGACCACTGATCTGAACAGGTAAGGCCAGAAGTCATAGCCTTGATGTAAACCTGAATAAAAAGGCAACTGACACGTCTTTGGGGTGAGCAATAAAAAGAAAATACACTGGGACCCTTTAACTTATATTTTTAATAGAGCAGTGGTATGGGAAAAGTAACATAAATTCACATCGGGATACCCCAAAAAGCCCTACTTCTCAGAGTCTTCTTTGCTGACAACCAATCATTAAAATATGAAATCAAAAAGAATCTGCTCTGCTCCCCCAAAAGTTTAATGAAGAAGTGTATCCTAATAAGTCTGGAATAGGCTCAGATTCAAATCAGTCCATCAATCCATGAATCAATACTTATCAGAGACTCTGATAAAATATTGACTCAGATGAGATTCCCTTCAGAGAATAATTTGATGTTCTCATTTTCTCCTGGTTCAGTAATTTAGGAAAACGTGAGATGTGACTATAAAGTAATGATACTGATTCAACCTGTCACACAGGAAAATCAACCCTGTCATATATATAATTCTAGTTACTTACATAATTTGGGACCTTGTCACATATAAATTGGGGCACTTTGGGGGGAAAAATAAAAATTTTTGTTATGGGTTATATCTCAAGATAATATTGAGGATGATTGAATTTGCCATTCCTTTAAATTAATAGACTGGATTTGATTTTAGAGTTATGGGTTCAAGTGTTTGAGATATATCAAAGATTTCTATGGACAAGGAAGTGTGGTATGGTATGTACATGTGTGTGGGCATGCATCCGTGTGTGTGTGTGTGTGTGTGTGTGTGTGTATTTGCATATGTATATATTGGTATGAGGAAGATGCAGGAAGATAAAGAAAAGAGAGAACTCTTAAAAGGTCTTGCAATCTAATTCAACATGCAATAACTAATGGCCCCGCCACTCACAATTGTGTGAGTATGGCCAACTTTATAAATTTTTCTCTGCGTTTCCTCATCTATAAAGTGGGGAGAGTAACAGCACCTACCTCATATGCTTAGTGTCAGGATTAAATGAGACCATGCACCAAGCACAGCACTAAGCACAACCAATGTTAAACTTGATAATAATACCACAATAATGTTGCTAAGGGATGTTGTTGCTTTTTTTGCAATGACCACACTGCCTGATATCAGCTCCCAAAGAGTTTTTGTTTTGTATGGTTGTTTGTTTGTTTGGACTGGAAGAATCCTTGACTTTCAAAGTTCCTTGTTCAAAAATATTGTTTCACAGGGAAAGAAACTGGCCCATAAAAGTGATATAACTTGGACAATATCAGTGAGGAAGGGAAGCCTAGAATCCATTCTGCTAACTGCCTTATTTGCTTAATTATGGGGGAGAGGAAGAAATTTTACTCTTTACAATGAGTTGTTAAAAAAAAAAATCCATGAGTGAATACTGTCAAAGCAGTTTGAGGCACGTAAAGGGTAGACATTAAGTAAAGTCAGTCACCAGTCAACAGCATTTATTGATTTATTCCTGTGTGAAGAGCATTGTGCTCCGTACTGAATGGGAATTCTGTATTCTATTCAAGGCATAGAAGTTGACCTGGTATAGGTTGACCTGAATTTTTCTGTAAATGCTTTCTCCATCTAGTTGCTTAAGCAATTGTTAATCAAAAGACAGAACTCCATCCCTCGCACCCTTTACTCCTGCAACTTCCCCGGCACTCTCTGGTGTGCCCCGAATGTCGCGGCCCCTTTCACTCTGCTCACCACGTAGGCTGCTCCCTGACTTGAGAAAGACTTGATTCTGAAGTATAGGCTAAGAAACTATTCTCTACATTGCAAAGAAAACCTGTTTACTTACAAGAAAAATAAAGTTATCGTTTTCTTATGTAATGTCAGAAATTTATGAACCTTAAAACTTGAATATTTAATTGAATTTAATATTCTTAGATTGTATTCCTCCCTGGAAATGGTAGTAAAATCTCTAATAAACCTCCTGGTCCACAATATGAGAGCTGAAATGATTTTTGTCTATGCCTCTGTCTTTGCAAAAGGTCTCCTGTGTTATCAGACAGAGAAAATGGATTTGGCATTCTAGCCAAGCTCCAGGCACCCACACATCGCTGCAGCATGTGCACTTCAAAGAATACTGACCAGCAACTGAGAAAGGTCCTCCAGTATCCCCTGGCCAGCTTCCCGACGGGTGTTTTATAGTTTGCTTGGTCTTCACTCCCTACCCCTACCTCTCTTCTACGTAACATCTGAATGACTTTTGGAAACTTAGAGGAGAAATCTGAATAGTCTTATTTCCAGCAGATAGATTCCTTATTCTTGTTTATTTTTATTTATAGCATAAGTATGCTTTTGACAAAGGTGATGTGCAGGTATTTTTGTTGTCCATGCATATGTGTTTGTATCTGCCTGTATGGGGAGGGAGTGTCACCAAAGGAAGTGTAAGATATCTTGAGCTGTAAGAGAAGTAATAATTAAGAGGGAATTTCAAGGTGGGATTTTCTATCAACTGACTAAGTTTTATGAACAGTCAGGGACATTGAAACATCATGACAAGCAAACAGCCTCCTCTCAGTTCTATTTTTCAGCCCTACCTAAGTTATCTGACAGATAACTTATGGAATTTGATTGTTTAATCTCATCCAATGTTCTTAGATTTTTACCCAAGGTTGAATGTTGGAAGGAACAAGATTTTAAATTTTTGCTTATTAAGATAGCAGGCAGGGAAGTTCCCAATTCTGGACTTCTTAGGCCACCAGCAGCACAAGTAAATGGAAACAGAAATAGATAGCCCGACAGGTGTGGCTCAGTGGTTGAGCATCGACCTATGTACCAGGAGGTCCCCAGTCTGATCCTCAGTCAAGGCACATGCCCAGGTTGTGGGCTCGATCCCCAGTGTGGGGCATGAAGGAGGCAGCCAATCAATGATTCTCATCATTGATGTTTCTATCTCTCTGCCTCTCCCTTTCTATGAAATCAAACATATATAGATAGAGAGATGATAGATAGATAGATAGATAGATAGATAGATAGATAGATAGATAGAAACAGATACATATACATGAATAAATATATGTATATAAGTACAGTGGGGCCTTGACTTATGAGTGTCCCGACTAATGAGTTTTTTGAGATACCAGCTGTCTCTCGGCCGATTTTTTGCATTGAGTTGATAGAGTAATTTGAGTTAACGAGCTCCTTAATGAGCTCGGTCTCGGAACGAATTAAGCTCCTAAGTCAAGGCCCCACTGTAGATACATACATTATACATATACAGAAACAGACAAAACAGAAAATAATGAAATCAAATAGATTACTAGAAAGAGCAAAACATTTACACTTTTAAAAGTAAATACAAGAAAAAAACTCTCATTATTACCAACTATATTTATTCTAACAATATGTTTTATAGTTTTGTCTGTGGTTCCCCCTCCTCCAAAAGAAATATTATTCAGGAATTTATAATAAACAGAAGAGTGACAATTATACCAACAGAAGCAGCCTATAAACATACAAGTTTTGTATATTTTTAATTAAAATCTCACACTTTTTATTGTGCATTATTTAATTTTTGTATTAGAAATACTAGTTGCCTGAGAGCAGTTAGTATTTAAGCTGGTGGATGGGGAAATTCTCTTATTCCACCTGATCTCAGAAGTCTTCCTGGAAGAGGAGGGTTTTCTCATAAAATGCCTCAAAGCCAAGAACTCCAGGAAAAGACAGGGGGCTTTATTTAAACCAATCTGAACAAAGGGGAAAAAAAACTATTACTCTTCACTCATGTCTTTAAAAAATCTAGTCTGTAAGGATTTTTACTCTTCTCCATCATAAGAATGACATTTGTCTTATGACACATTTGCTGTTTATGCAATTATCTAAGGTAGCCGTGGGCAAACTCGGCCCGTGGGCCGGATCCAGCCCGTTTGAAATGAATAAAACTAAAAAAAAAAAAAAAAAAAAAGACCTTACCCTTTTATGTAATGATGTTTACTTTGAATTTATATTACTTCACACAAACACTCCATCCATGCTTTTGTTCCGGCCCTCCGGTCCAGTTTAAGAACCCATTGTGGCCCTCGAGTCAAAAAGTTTGCCCACCCCTGATCTAAGGCAATAAAATGAATATATATAAATATTCCTCACTGCACTCAATTTTTGGGCCTGAAATTGAGCAAGCAGCTTCACATGCTCCATTTTCCTGAGTTAGAAGTTTCAGAAACCCACCACACTGTGTTAATAAAATGGGACTCACATGCCTTAGGCTCTCCACAGCCATTTTATTCACTTAATTGTCTGGAATAGTCATCTTAGAAATCCAAATATGATAAGTAATATCCCACATTCTTTACTTTTAGCATTTATAAAGCTTCATCCAAATGTCTCCTTCCTCCACCCCTGCCCCAATGATTCAGTCACTTCATATTGTAATACTTCGGTGATTATTGATTTGGGGTTAAGGTTGGAGCTCAGTACAACTGTGTGAGCATCCGCTGCCTTCAATTTGACGGTATGCTGCGCCTGCCCACTCCATATTGACAGGCATCCTCTTACTTTCAGATTGCTGTTCGTTTGCTGATGAACCCGCAGGAGGGGGGTCATGACCTTTTCTCTTATCTGGACAGCTCTTAGCTTCACAAACATTTTTTTGCTGCAGGGTGTTATTAACAACAGGATGATAGAACAAAGAAATGAAGTGATGGGAAGCACATCAATGTATGAAATTTTCTTTATTAGGATACGCTTGAGGCCCAAGGGGAGGTCTAATTGTAAAGGTGTTACCTTTCTCCTTAGAATAACAAATTTTACACACACATGCCCACACACATACACATGTGCTCTAATGAGGTCATGATTTGAAAATTAAGAGTTATTCGTTTCCCTTGTTCACAGGAGTCTGCAACTCTGCGCTCACTGGAAACCAGTGTGTGTGTATACATATATATATATTAAATAGAATATATTTATAGAATATAGAATATATATTTAATATATATATATTAAATAGGAAGGAAAGCTAAAGTAATTAAATTTATTATACAGCAATCATGACTTAAGACAACATAATTAGATGGATCATGTTGACAATTAAAATTTAATGAGCTCATTTCTTCTATATTTGAAGGGTGTGTAGGCTCGACTTGTGAGATTATTTAGGGCAAAGGTGTCAGAAACACAGGCAAGTTATACTCAGTCTGGGTTTGAACCTTCCTTGCCTCACAAGCCTTATATCTGAATTTAAGGGCCCTTAAACTAAGAAATATCCAGACATTTTTAGATGAAACCCTATCTTTAGAGTCTAAATGACTTACTTTCTATTTTCTGTGTAGCTCTGAAGGAAAATTTTGAACCTAAATGTATGAAGAATATTTTAAATTGATATTCTACCTTTCCTTTGGGATGGAGTAAATTCTAACTGAAATTCCCACATCACGGGTTTCTTCTGGAGTTATTTAGCTTAGGCCAATATTCTCAATGATAAAAAGCTAAAATGAAGATATATGAATATCAGTAAGGAAAACTATGGAGCAAAAACCTATTAACAACATGGGGGCTGATAGTTGAAATCAGCACTGAGGTATTTGCAATATAAAATCTCTGGGACAACACTGATTATTCCAAACTGGTCATTTCTGTTGACTTTCTTTCCCCCTCTGAATAACTAATCCCTTCCTTGTTTTTATGTCATAAATCCTAATACAAATGTGTGATAATGTAAAAAAATCAACAAAATTCTGTTTAAAAAAGATCTTATTTATAAGTTATAGAGGTACAAAATACTATTTGAAAACATTAACTTCTTTTATTTGTTTCCCTTACATGAAAAATGTGCAATCAGATTGTTTTTTCCCTCACAACTTGTTAAGATAAAATCCCCTCTGGCTTGAAAACATACACATATCAAAAACACTTAAAAATAGAAACTTAAAATGGAAACACTATATAACCTTAACTCTAATGGGCCCAGCAGGACTTGGAAAATAAATATAAAGTAGTAAAAAAATCAAAATTTTAATTTCCAATGAGTAGTATTTTACATTTCTATATTGCATTTCATCTAAATATCTCAACTATTGCATAGCATTAAAGCATTAAATTTTGCACTTTTGTAGAAGATAATGTTGTTTCCTCTGGAATGAGTGTATCATCTTTGGAAACCACATGATAAGAGAAGAAGGATTCCCAGGGTGGTATTGGGCCTGAAGTCATGTCCCTGTAAGAATCCTCCCCTGGTCTCTGAAATAACATCCTCAACCATTGCCAAGGAACAATGGCATGGACAGAAATATAGGAATATAAAGCTAAAAGGATGAGCCAAATCACCATCCAAACTCACTTATTTGTTAACTTGTAACTGAAGAAAAGAACAGCTATTCCCTTCCATTCGGTTAACTAGAATTTTCTATTAGCCATCATCTACATATTTCTATTGCAGTTATGCCTGCTGCTTAAAAGTATGACCCTAAATCATAATACTGACACCTTTCTGAATCACTGAGGCAAAACCATATTACTTTCATCAGTGTGCCCACATATCATGAATTTCACTGCACTCACAATTCTTCCTGCATTTGTCAGTAATGAGATACATGGATACTTCTCATTCATCGGAGACTCTGATTAACCAAAACCTTCCAATCCTTTGATGCTAAATAAAGATATGACACAAACTGATTGAGATGAAAAAGAAGAATAATGAATCATAACCTGAGTGGATTAGGAAAACACTATTTTTCTCATGAATTATCTATTTTTTTCTATGGCCCGGTAGACCTACCTAAGGAAAGAAAACTTGAGGACTGAACCTTGTCAATAAAATGTAGTTCATGGAAAGTCCCTACAGCTACTCCAAATTAATCTATTGGCTATGACCCATCTAAGTTGAGCCCCTTTACCAACTGGATATGTTTAGGATTTTATTTTTATGACTATATCCTAGAAACAAACACAGGGAGGCTGCCAAAATGAGAAAACAAAGAAACATATCCCAAATGAAAGAACAGAACAAATCTCCGTAATAAGAACTAAACAAAATGAGACAAGCAATTTACTAGATGCAGAGTTCAAAACACTGGTTATAAAGCTGCTCAATTAACTTAGGGGAAGAATAGATGTACTTAAAGAGAAATTCAATAGCCTAAAAAAGGATATGAAAACCATTTTTTTGAAGATCAGAAATTAAGGATACACTAACTGAAATGAAGAATAATTTACAAGGAATCAACAGCAGAGTAGACGAAGTCAAGACTCAAAACAGTGATTTGGAATATAAAAAAGCAAAAAACACCCAATCAAAAGAGCAAAAAGAAAAAAAGATTCTAGCTCTGGCCAGGAGGTTCAGTTGGTTGGAACATGATCCTATACACCAAAAGGTTGAAGGTTCAATCCCTGGTCAGGGCACATACAGGAAACAACTGATTGATATTTTTCTCTCACACCAATGTTTCTCTCTCTCTGTGCCTCCTCTCTCTCCCTTCTTCTCTCTCTAAAAACAATAAACATAACCTTGGGTGAGGACTTGGAAGGAAGGAAGGAAGGAAGGAAGGAAGGAAGGAAGGAAGGAAGGAAGCGAGGGAGGGAGGGAGGGAGGGAGGGAGGAAGGAAGGAAGGAAGGAAGGAAGGAAGGAAGGAAGGAAGGAAGGAATTAAGGAAGGAAGGAAAGAAGGAAGAAAGGAAGGAAGAGAGAGAAAGAGAGAGAGAGAAAGAGAGGGGGGATGGAGAGAGGAGGAAATGAGGGGAAGGAAGGAAGGAAGAAACAAACAAACTAAAAACTGAGAATAATATAAGGAATGTCTGGGACAATGTCAAGCATGCCAACATTTGCATCATGGAGGTGCCAGAAGGAATGAGAAAAAGCAAGAAATTAAATACCTATTTGAAAAAATAATGACAGAAAACTTTCCTAACCTGGTGAAGAAAATAGGCATACAAGTTTCAGAAGCACAGAGAGTCCCAAGATGAACACAAAAAGGCCCACACCAAGACACATCAAATTTAAAATGCAAAAGATTAAAGACAAAAAGAGAATCTTAAAAGCAGCAAGAGAAAAGCAGTTAGTTACCTACAAGGGAGCTCCCATAAGATTGTCAGTTTATTTCTTTGCAGGCCAGAAGGGATTAGCAAGAAATATTCAAAGTAATGAAGAGCATGGACCAATAACCAAGATTACTCTACCCAGCAAAGTTATACTTTAGAATCAAAGGACATATAGGAGCTTTCCAGACTAGAAAAAGCTAAAGGAGTTCATCACCACCAAACCAGTATAACATGAAATGGTAAAGGGTTGTCTTTAAGAAGAAGGGAGAAAAAAATATCAACAATAAAATGGCAATAAATACCTTTCTATCAACAACTGAATCTAAAAAACAAAATAAACAAATAAGCAGAACATAAACAGAGTCACAGATACAGAGAACATTTTGACGGTTGCCAGATGGGTGAGGGGTTGGAGGGATGGCTGAAAAAGGTGAAGGAATTAAAAAGTACAAATTGGTAGTTACAAACTAGTCATGGGGATGTAAAGTACAGCATAGGAAATATACTCAATAATATTGTAATAACTATGACACGACTTATGGTGTCAGATTGTACTAGATTTTTCAGGATAATCATTTAGTAAGTTGTATAATGTCTAATCACTGAGGTATACATCTGAAACTAATATAATATTGTATGCCAACAATAATTGAAAAATAAAAAAGAATTTAAAATAAAATATCATAAATAAACAAGTAAATAAATAAATAAATAAATAAATAAAATTAAAAATCTGAAAATATTTAGCCTCGAGCCAATATAACCCAATCTCCTATAATTTTTATATCCATGTCCATGATACAGCACAATTATAATTAACATTTAAAATGATGAGACAAATGTACTATGAGACCTCAGTTATCAGTATTTCACCTCTAACATATTTCATGAGCCACCAAAATGGACATTTTGGCAAACTTTCCAACAGGAAATAAAATTAAAATAAATGTTTAACTTAACTGTTTACCAGAAGGCTATATCCTTCTGCTTAGTAAATTGAATTTTTATTGCATTTATGGACCAGTTCTTTTTCTTCAGAGATGAAAAGTCATTTTATATATTGAAGGAGAAAAGTGCCCTCAACCACTCCCCCTTCCCAGGGACCATGATACAATGTACCAATGTTGTTTTTATTCATAGAATTGGCAGCACAGCCCCAAGCCAGGCATGACGCTGTCATTTCCAAGATTTCTATTTTACTAACATTGGAATAAGGTAATGTGTCTTTTTCTGGCAGCCAATCAACCTCACTTCAGCTGAAAGCAGCTTTTAGAGAAATAGTAGAAACATTTGTTCAACATTTAACATTTATTGAGCACCTATTACATATAAACCTGATTATAGTTTGGGACTATTGGCATACACATAAATAACTATATGATACATATAGAAGTAAAGGCTACGCAAAGAAAAATATTACATGTGTTCAGAGAAGGGTGTAGGGTAGGTGTGACCATGAAAAGCTCATTGGAAGAAAGGCAGGTAAGAGCTTAGTCTTAAAGAGGCTGTATGTTACCTGGCCACATAAGATAGGTAGAGAGTTGGAAGTGAGGAGACAAAGGCCTAAGAATAAGGAAAGAGGTTTTTTGATACTGCCCCTTCCTACAATGAAGGGAGCAGTGAGTTCCAAAACTCACTGAACAATGAGGTCCTTGAACCCAGGAATTTAGCCTCAGGAAACTTTGTGCCATCAGAGCCTAACACAAAGTTGCTAAATAAATAAATACTAAATAAATAAATAATATATATGTATATGTATAGTATATATGTGAATAATATAATGAATAAATAAATGACCATTTTTTTTGTTAAAAAGATAAAAATAGATGCAAGTTCCATCGGTCTTTCAAAAGTCAAAGGAAACTAAGGTAGACCCAGCCCCAGCACTATGTAAGTTTCCATGAAGGGTCAGTGGAAGCTCCACACCCTCCTCCTCATCAATTCATTCTCAAAGGCTTGCCAGCCAAATGGGAGCTTTTCCCTGGGGATAATTCAGAGGCCAAGGGCCCCAGGGAAGTGGAGAAAAGAAGCAGCTATCTGGATAACACTCCACAGAAAGCACAGGGTGAGGATGAGGGCAAGGTCGGCCTGTTCTGGAAAACGGCCTGGCTCTAGAAATCCAACCTGTGTGAAACGAAGCACAGTGGAACGTTTAAGTCAGTTTCCAAGAACAAATCTATTTTTAGGTGACCCTTCCTTTTAGTAACAGACCCCCAAGTACTAGGAAGTACTGAAAATTCTTCACAACAAAATAAACATAGGTTTCTAAGGTTTATACTGTTTCACGGTGTTTTCTCTTTTGCTGATGAAACTCTCCATGTGGGCAGAAGAACCCTTAATCCTGTATCCAATGTATTCATGGGATGTGAGGGAGAATAATTAATGAAAATAAGTAAGAGCCTGGTTTGATATTTTGTTAATATAAGACCAGGAAATTTCTACCAATGTTCCCATTGTCAACCAAAAATGAATGAATGAATGAATGAATGAATGAATGAATGAATGAATAGGAGCCTTCTCTGCTAGGAAACCTCAATGTCTTGTCCTATACACATCTAAGTTCAGAGTGATCCAGCTCATTCACTCACATGGGCTAACCTCCAGCTCATATCAGCCTATATGACTTCCCACATTAGAGCACTCATACCAAAGGTATTTCCAGGGAGTTCTGGGCTGAAAGCTCTTGAACCATCTGGCAATTGGGTGACAGATTTCATGCAAATCAGATGCCATTTGAAACTCAGAAAAAGTATGGGCAATAAACCGTATCACAATATGGGACCTTGCATCCCACAGGCATCTTGGGTCAGGGTAAGCAAAGGATTTGAGGAGGGTTTGAATCCCCACAGACCAACGATCTACCATTCAGAAAAGTGTTCTCCCAACCAAAGTTAAGACATCTGGAAAGCAGGGTAGGGTGACAGAGCATGAACCTGGAGCCAAGTGTCTGTTAATCCTTGAGTTATAGCTCCTTGTAAATGGCTTTCTCAGTAGGATAATGACAAAGGAAATCAGCATGTACTACATGTTATGGGGGCTTTCCTGTGCTTTATTCTCTCTAAGCATCAGTTTTCCCATGCATAATACAAAGATAGCAATGCTTCCTCTGCTTATTTCTCAGAGAGCTTTTTAAATTATGAAAGAGATTTGCAAATATGAAAAGATTATAAATGTAGACTTTAGGGGATGCTTTTGTATATATGGCCTGACTAATGTGATGAAAACAAGAGTGACCTCCCAATAAATTCTAATTCATGCCTAGTCAAATGGAACCACAGAATCATTCCCACCATCCTCTTTCCCAATAGGGACCATAAAGGTGTAAAGAGGACAGACTGAAATCACATTATAGATATGTATATGTATTGAAAAGGGTGAATACAGGGTTGCAGAATGGCTTATGGCTATTTCCTTCCTTCCTTCCTTCCTTCCTTCCTTCCTTCCTTCCTTCCTTCCTTCCTTCCTTCCTTCCTTCCTTCTTTCCTTCCTTCCTTCCTCCCTTCCTCCCTTCCTCCCTTCCATCATCCTTTTTCTTTCAAGTAATCATGCCCATAACATGGAATGCCTAAGCCTAGCATACTCTCCTACTCTTAACTCCAATCCCACAGTAAACCTAAACTCTTATGGTGATGATAATAGTGGTACCCTTTAATGAGCACTTCCTTGTCCAGCCTGATACCAAGTACGTTATATACATTCTCTCGTTTACCCCTCACAACAATTCTGTCAATTAGTCACTGTTGTCCCCATTTTACAGATGAGGAAAAGGAGACAAAGAAAGATTAAGGAACTTGCCTAAGACCAGCGTACTATATGTCAGAGCAGGAATTTAAATCTAGGCAAGTGTGACTAAAAAAATCTGTGCTCTCATTCACCATGCCACCCTGCCTCCACGATTCCTGCTCTACCATCACATAGCTAAGCTTATGTTTCTATGTTGATAAAACTGCAACCCAAGTGCCAGGTAACCCACCATGCAGAGCTGTGGCCATAACTGACTGCATTAACTCTGCACACTGAATCCTGGGTCTTTCTTCAGGGCATCTAGGGCTGGCACCTGGATGGTGACTCCTAAAGCAGCACTGTGTCCTCATAGAGACAAAGAGCTTGTGCAGAGGGAGGGCAAGGGAGAAGCAGGTAGCCCCTCTATGTGCATTTCTATCAGGATCCCAGCCTTGACTCTGCACTCTAGCTACGCTGTTTCTTCCCTGTGCCTTCTGCATAGCATAGGGATTGCACAAGAGCTGTTCACACCCTCAGACCCAGAACCCAGAATCCCATTTGAGAAGAGACTGAAGAAATGGTTCAAGCCCATGGGAAACTGGAGAAACACTGGAGCAACTGAGATGACACATTCACTGGAAGCAACAGAGCCTGTTAGGGAAAGAGTATGGCTCATGCATGCTGGTCCTATCCATGCTCAGTCCAGGTTTCAGACGAGTTCCAAAACTTGCATCCCCTGCATTGTTGCCTTTCTAAACTTGTGCCTCGGATGGGTGCTTAATGTCTGACATGGACCTTATATTGGTCCTCCTGCTAAGGCAACACAATCCCTAGATTCCATATAACACTATACCGGAGAAAGATGGAGGCCAACCTCGGTCCCAACTTAACTCCTCTCTTTAGCTCTGTGTCATTTAACCTACCTGAGTCTGAGTTGCTTTGTCTAGGAAATGGGTATAATATTACCTACTATGGATTATTTTTGAAGTTTCTTAGTAATATTAAAGAAATTTTTATATAAGATATTATTATTGCTTGAAAGCTTAAAGACAGCTTTCAACAACTTTGTAGTTGACCCTTACTAAATGCTTAAATTCCAAGATATCATTGATTTCATATATATATATATATATATATATGTATATATATATATATATATATATATATATATATAATTCCAAGAATATGATACAGCCACACACATCCCAAATGATTATACCCATGCTTATATTTTGAGTCAAATTGAGCCAAACAAAAACCACATTAACCAAGAGGATTGTCTACTTGACTGACACGGGTCCTAAAAAGAAATCTCTTGCTTCTATGACATACTAAGTTTAAATAAATTTTCCCTAAGCATGTGACTCTCTAGAAATAGCCAAGAAATTGCAGCTTTTAAATCAATCTCAGAACACCTGTTTGGCATAGAAGCTTTTGATCGGAGACGTTGCCAGCCAGACAAGTTCAGAGAGGGTTTTCAGGGAAGAAGAGAGTGTGGCAAAGCCACAGAAGTTTAAGAGAGCAGGGTAGAGTTTTAACTGAAAAAGGTAAAGTGGCCAGTATTACTATCATTATTGTTGATAGAAAGACAAATTTCCACCATTGCATAGATAAGTGGTAAGTGGTTGCATGGATTTTCCAAAAATCCAAAATGGCCACATTATGACATTGAGCATCCCCCATCTCTATTCTTACCTTGACTTACATCCTTAGCCCTGCAGTAAAGAAACCCTGGGTGAATTCCCTGTCATCCCCACCCAGACAGAAATACAGGTCCCTCTCCTTCAATTGCTATCATCAGAGTAACTTTCACAAAACAAAAATAAGTTTTTCTCAGGCAGTCTTATAAACAAATACCTGCAGATGAATTGACCTCAAGGAAAAATGACTCCAAGGGTTGCCAATGGGAGAAGCTGCCTACCAGTGACCTGTGAATGGAGGATCAATTATCCATCAGTAATCAGGCACTGGGCCAGGAAAAATGAAAGAGGGCATAGGAGCACCACCATTTGGACCAATGTGGATGCTGATCTATGTGCCAGAAAGGGAGAGCCAGAATGGGGGGAGAGTTGCTCAACTTGGACAACAGGCCTGCCTTTGACTAAGATCAAATGGGAATTTGTATTGGTTATGAAGATGCCACAACATCAACTGAATTAACATTTTGTGGTCACAACCAATAGACATGACTTCCAAAACAAATATAGTCTGTCCTTTTGTCCAATTTGCATCTTTCAAGAATTCAATCATGTTATGTTGATTTGGCTGGCAAACTTTCAAACAAAAATGTTCAATACTGAGGTCAAAGACAGACTTTATAATTAGGCATAATCATGGAGAATGTCTGATCAAATCTGTTCCTTTTTATAAAGGAACTAGCCTAAAGCTCAGGTAGGTGGAGTGATTTTCCCAAAGTCACACAGCTTGTAAACAGAGCCAAGACTAATATGGGAACATTTGGTTTCAAAGTCCAGTGCCCTTTTCCTTACTCCCAGGTGGTTTCCTTGAGTCTTAGATCACAAGTTTAAAGAGGCAACCATGCTTTTTGGGGGACAGCCTTGCCCCCCACAAGGTGCCCTGTGAAATCCCACAGCACCAGGAGGCGAAGGATGAACCACAGAATATGCGTCCAAGCCTTAGGAGGAACACCAACCTGGACCACTGGGAGCCAGCATGCTTCATTTTCATTTCAAAATCACTCTCACAGCGTTTCTGTCATAAGTAAACGAAGAAAGGCTGGAGTACCTAGAGCTGCCTCAATCTGAAACTTCTGAAGCAAGTGGAGACACTTGCGAGTTCACCCTCAGACAGGGGACGCAGGCCAATTTGCGTGTGGATTTGCCTGTGGATTTGAACACAGACACATGCAGCCAGTTATAAATCAGCCACCGCTTCTTCCTGCCGTGTCACGCGCCAACGCCCAGGGGGCGCTCTCGACGTGCTCGGCAGCCCAGGAGCATTGCTGCTCCCAGCAGAACAACCAAAAATGATGGAGCGGGGTGTGTGTTTTGTTTGTTTGTTTTTTCCGTTTTTTAATTTACTTCAAAGTTTTAGGAGAAAGGAGAGACACAATCCCAAAGGGAGCTTACAAAACTGCCTTCCTACTGAGGCAGAGAAATATTTAAAATATATATAAGTTGATTACTTCCTTTCTGCCTTCCTACAAAAGCAAACCTTTTTTTTTTTTTTTTGTCAATCTGCCCTAAAAGTCGGGTATGTTTCTATCCTTTTCTATGGCATGTGGCAAGCTTTTATGATAACAAAGTAAGGTCGTCTCCTGATTAAAATGGCTGGTTGAAACGACCTGCTTTTATTCTTGCTACAACTTGCCCTGTAACATAATGACCAGCTTTAAATCCATCAAAGTGGAGTACAGAGTGCAATTGCAAAGGTTCAGGCATGGAAATCCAGTAAATTTTATCTGCTATTCAGCCAAGGGACGCTTCCAAGTAGAGCTCAGGCCTGCCTGTATAGACGATCAATTCCTCACTCCTAATCATTCACCTGGGCCAGGGACCTGCATCTACCTCCATCTCCAAGTCATTCCCAAAATGCTTTCCTGAGGACTGGGCAGGGTATGCAGGGGCTTCAACAAGCTTAAAATGAAGAAGAACTTAGTGATGCTGAAAATCGGCATTGCTGTGCCTTAGAACAAAAATATCACGACTTAAAAATAAGCACCCCCAATAATTGAAATTAATAGCTATTGTTGAGTGACTTGCAAATATCCAGGCAGAACTGGTAAGTGATTATAATTGCTAATACTAAAATGTGTGTGCGTACACATGTGTAGCCATATACAGATACATGTATCCTTCCACATCCGGGGATTTAGGGTTTTTTTACGTGTATGTTTGCATATGTGAACAATTCTGGGGGAAGATTATCTTGCACACAAAGAAAACGGCCCTGCCCCCATTGTGAAAGAAGCAGATCCCCTGAGATTAGGGAAGAAGGAATTGCTTATGGTCAGCAGAGGCGGGGAGAACAATGGAGACCCCAGCTAAAGGCACAGCAGCCGCAGCCTGCTAGGATGGGTGGGGGACTGACCACATGGCCATTGCAAACTGGATAGCATTGTCAGTGTCACCAGAAGTGACTAAAAAGAGCTCAAATTAGCAATTGTTATGATTAGCAGGTGGTTTAAGAGATAGGAGGCCCACGCAGTGACTCGGGCAGTGGGGGAGGGTGGGGTGGACATCAGAATGCATTTCAGCTTTTGCTAAAGCACAAAACAGAAAGGGTTAGGAGCAGTTTCCTACTTCAATATAAGAACTGCAGATTCCTTTAAGGAAAATGAGGGAGGTGTTTGAGATAGAAAGAAGTCCCCAAGAGAAGAAAATGAATATGTCCAGTTCCTTAAAAGAAATTTGTTATGATCTTTCACAATGATTGTAGATGAATTTAGGTAAAAATTGAAAATTAAATACTATCAAATCACAATATAAAGAAAAAAAGATACTCTAGATTTTGTAAAGCCACCTTAATTCAATTATCCCTATATAGTGCCTATTTTAAAAAGATGTTTTAGATCATTCAACAAAATAAATTATTTCTCTTAAATTAGCAGTTATTTATTTCCCGATCTCTCACAGAGTGTCTCACAAAACTGATGCTACTTACATAGTCACAAATCAGGTTTCTCAGGTCTTGACTCCACCTCATGAATCTCAGAACAAAAGCAAACATTGAACAGGCTGCTTTGTTATTTATTTTTCAGATTCTTTGGCTCTGTCAAAGTAGAACTGTCAGGAATGGATGGTCCATCCACTTCCCTTCTGGTCATCGCCCTCAGATGTAGTCCCTACGTGGGATTTGTGTTCAGGTAAATTTTTAGCCAAATGGCCAGGATTTCTCTTTTGCAGTTGCCAATAATCATAAGGTGTGTGTAATAGAGAATGAAGACATTTTCCCTAGGCATCTTTCAGTAGGTCTGCAGCTCAAGATGGCACTCGGCACTTTGGACAGAGAATCCAATTGCATCAAAGCTCACCCCAATACCTGCCTGGGGAAGAATTGGAGGATTAATTTGTGAGAGGTTACTTTAATGCGCAAACTCATACAACTTCATGGGACAAAAAAAGACCATTCCAGCTAGGGACCTAAGACTTAGAATCAATTCAAATTGGAGTCTGGCAGATTTGATGGATTTTACTGAAAATGTGAATGAGATTCCAATCTGGGTATAAAATGGAGAATGAGGCATTTTCTGGTAAAAAATCAGGGTATGAAAAAATCATACCAGATAAGGTGTTAATACACTATATTCAACTTTTTACAAAACCTAAATATACTAACAAAATTATCATGGCTCTCCCTCATTTTGTTCACAGAAGAATTGGCCAGTGTAAACCTATCTTTGGACTCAAATGATTCAGAGATAGGGCGTCCCAAGTGAAATCCCAGTAATTCAATGCCCATGATTTGGGACTCTTTCTTAGGTGTCCGAAGAAAGATTCTTGTTTTGTATTTTATGTAAATGCCCCTAAAACTAAAATAATTCATTATCTACAACAATAAAAGCGAAATATGCAAATTGACCAAATGACCAAACAGCAGAAAGACCGTCCAGACAACCACGCTATGACATGCGCTGGTGCCAGGCCAGCCAAAGCGGGTGCCATGCGATCAGTCGCCCTGCCATCACCCCACAATGGCCCTGCAGAGGGAGGCCCCGGCCCAGGCCACCCTCTGTGCAGCGATCGATCGCGGATCCAGGAGCCCTGGCTGGGTTGGCAGGGCCTCCCTTTGCTGGGCTATCGATCACGGAGTCCCGCAATTGACTGCCCCACAGAGGGAGGCTCAGGCCACTGGCCAGCAACGCTGTGGCGGGTGTGTGGGTCTGGCCAGTGATTGCCCCACAGAGAGAGGCCCAGGCCAGTCAAGTGATCACACCCCATGCCTGTTGCCTGCAGAGGGAGGCGACTGGTGAGGCAGGGGGGGGGGGGGGGGCAAGCAGTGACAGCGGTGGGGGCGGGGGCAGCTGCTGGCAGCAGGGGGAAGGAAAGCCCCAATAGGCCCTGATCACCGGCCAGGCCTAGGGACCCTACCCTCATACCGCACAATCAAAGACCCTGAACATTTCAGTAGGTTTTAGATCACTTACATAAACATGTGTAGCAGCCTGTCTTTTGCAGACAGGTATCTGGTCAGCCCAAATTCACTGAAGAATGACTTGGTTTCCTCCAGACCAATTCACTTCAGTCATGGTACAAGGAGAGTTAGGTAGCCAGCAACTACCGACTCTTATTCCCACCCTAAATTACCTTATTAGTAATGAAGAAAGGCCTGAAATAGTGAATTGGACCATGTAGTACCTGGTGCTGCCAGACCAAAAGGGGCTTTTTCTGCTGGGTTACTAGAGAATTGATGGGCATGGAGACTTGGCCTCAATGGTGCACTTGGTGTGAGGCTGATGTTTGTCCCTATCCTCTGTTGTATTGACTTCGATCCAAATGGTCAAACCTGAATAAGGCTTTTAAAACATGAAATAATAGGCTGCTTGTCTCCCACAGGAAACTAGACCATTCAGCCACAATTGGAACCATTTTCCAGCAAAGTTGATGCGTGTGTACCTCACCTGACTGAACAGAAATTAACCCCCATTCACAACGCTGACCCCACACAACCCACTCAAACTAATGCACTTGAACATACTTATTTTGATACGTTATTCACATATTGTTGCTATGCACTTATGTATTTAAGCTGTTGCATGGAGGCAACTAAGAGAGACCCAGTTATTTGTCCTTTTCATTAGCACTGTGTGGGTGAGAATGAAAGCAGTTCAGAGTGTCTCCGGATACTAAAATAAAGAGGAACATCATCTTAGATCTAATTATCCAAAATGTCAAAGTAAATAAGAAACATTTTAGAAGGGAAAGCCAAAATGCCTGGGGTTTTTGTTGCTGATTTAAATGCACACAAAGATGTTAGAAAAAGATGCAACTTTTAAAAAATGCTTCTTTTAAAAAATGCATCTACAAATGTTTGCAAATATAGCTACAGATTTGAAACATAACCTATATCCAAGAGTTATCTTAGTTCATTTTGCGTTTAGCATTGATGAACCCTAAGTAAAAGTATGCTTGTTTAAACAAATGACAAACTTTCCAGACTATATATTTCTATATTTAATAAACACATATTACTTTTATAAATACAGTTTTTAAATAAAATTATTATGTAGTTAGTTACAAATTAAGCAAATAAATACACTGAAAAGAATGATGTTGCTGTTACACTGTTAGTCATCCAAGCCCAACATTCAGGGATATAAACAGAATTATCCCAGCTTGACTTCCATGTTTGATCTATGCCACAGGAACTGCTCAGTACCATGGACAGAGACGGCACAAAATAAATGTTTAAGGAATGAATATGGCACTAACTTCAATTGGACACATATGAAGAGAGAATGCTGAAGTTCATGGCTAAGAAACACAATGTTAAAAATCTCTGATTTCCCAGGATTAGCTGTTTCTTACACTAAGGACATCTGCTTTCGTTAAGATTATAAGTCTATGGATGCTTTGTTGTATCATGTCCCCAGTCAAACACACACACACACACACACACACACAGTAAGTTTAAAATATATGCTATTTTAATCATAGCAAAGACTCATTTCAACATGCAGTCTTGAGAATAGTTCTAAAGGCAATAAAACAATTCATGGACTTGCTAAGGAGTTTTTCTTGCTATTAATGTTAGTTGATATTTGCTCTTCATACACATACAATGCACACATAATACAGCCATATACATATGTTAATAATCTCAAGGATAAATTTTTTACTTATGAAAAATCTTATGCCCAATTGCTGATATTTCCATATAAAAACATTGACTTCGCATTTATTCTTTCTATCAAATTAACAGCAAAATAATTTAACAGGTTTGTGGACATTGAAAAATGTTATGATTTATTTCAGATATAAAACCAAAAGACAATTTTAATTTATACTTTAATTGATCAAATATTATTAAATCCTACTTATAAGATAATTTACTAAACACTGGGAGGTCCAAAGATGAATTAAATAATGACCATTGCTTCCAAGGAACTCAGAATATAATGAAAAATAGGTAAGAGAAGGGAAGGGAAAGAAACAAGCATGTATTGAGTGCACGGTTATTTGTCAAATACCAAACTGTGAAGTTCACATACATTACATTATTTTGGTATATATTATTATGGCCATTTTTAAATATAAGAAAAGTGAGGTTCAGCAAGGTTAAGTACTCTTTCCAGATAGCTCAGCTAATAAGTTAGAGAATCACAATTCAGGATTTTTCTAATTCCAAACCCTATGCTCTTGTTCCTTTACTTAAGAGGGCGAGGTGAACAATTCTGAAGGGCAACATGCAAGAAGGTTCCACAAAGTGGGTGCCATTTCAGCCCGAACTATTTTACCAATGGTTTGCAAACAGTGCAAGACTATGCTTATTTCTCAGGATACTTGATATTTACAACATGTCAATGAACCCATGTTTGTAATTGGTCTCTTGATTTTTCTTGCTACAGGAAGGCATTTGTGACAAGGATAATCCGGAATAAGACACAATCCGCAAGTCTTTTGTGTTTACATGTTGGCAACAACTCCAACAGCATATACCTACTAATCATGTTAGCAAAGGCTATCAAAATGGGCTTGCAATCAGCAGCACAGAAAATTGATGACAGAAATTGGCCGAGGGCTGCTGAGTCACCTAATGACAGCAGCTTTAATTTAAAATATGTTGTGGGTAATAGACCAAGTGGATAATCCACTTGTGGATAATTGAGAGTATATATGTGCCCACATTTTAAGATCTAGGTATTTCATAAAGGTCCTATAACATAACATGTCATAAAATAATCTGTTCCCAATGCACTAGTATCCATTAAAATCAATAGGGTTTTGCAAGCCATGCATATGATAGATAGTACGAAATGTAATTAGTATTGGAAAATTGCTATAAAGTCTAAAGCTCTTTGTACTTAAATGACCAAGATGTATCCACTGGGGCTCCTTTTTTAGAGCAACTGAGTGAATAGAGTCTGAAGGATTAAATAATTGGTGCCATGTTGGTTTTTAAGCAAATAAAGTCCTATTGTTTCTGTGCACAGGAACACAAAATTTTATCACTGTAACAAAACATTACTTTGATGGCATTTTCAGAAATGAAGTGGAAATCAGGATTTAATAGTCCTCGGGTTGAAATTTTTGTATCCTAATCTGACCTGCTGGGAATAAATTATCTGAGGCTGACATCCCTTAGGCTAAGGGTTTATAATAGAAAACATCCCCCTCCCCTCCCCCCCCCCAAAAAAAGCCTTAAAAATGAAGCAATATCATGAGACACCATAATTTAGGTTCTCTGTTCTAAGCAGAAATTTTCACAATAAGGTAAACAAACACACATATGCTGGGTCCAAAAGATGCTTGGAGAGAGACAAGGAGAGAATAAACGCACTTTTTCTTTTTCTTTCTAACCTTATCTGTGCATTCCTGGGTCACACACGCATTGTGCTGACTCTGGATGAAAACACCCCTTTGATGGAGGATACATGCTGAAAGGGAGAATTCTGAATTATGTTCTCTAAATTATCCAAGGCTTGGAGAGCAAGTATTGATTTTGAAAATGACTGAGCCAGACCTCATACTGCAGAGCCCCCTCCACACTCCCTATGCCCCAAAGCACAACAAGAGATCTCAGGCGCTGTGCAGCCGCCACGAGGCCCTGGGCTGGCATTGTTTCAAAAAATCAGAAAGTCATCCATCAACCACAGAGTCATTGGAATAAGTACATGGTAGGGAAAGACACATTCTATCTGCTCACAGGCTCCGATTCAATGAGCTATGAGGAAAATTAGAATGATATTGGACCGATTAACTAATGCACTCTGGGAACCATGAACTGTTAAGATGTTTATTTTGCTGCCTCACATAAAAGAATGAGGAGTTTATCTGCATAGTTAAGCGTTCTGTTTGCTCCAGCAGTAAATAACTCGGAGCACCTCTGAGCCAGACCTCTTTTATGGAGGCAGATTGAGACCCAGAATTTGTTCTGTAATTGCTTCTATACTTTGCAAACAATTTAGGTACAACATGAAAGGCACTGTTGTTATGGGTGACTGTGTGTGTGTGTGTGTGCGTGTGTGTACATACATGTTCCCCTGCTTGTGTATGGTTCCCTTGGAACTATTACTAGACATTAATTCTATGGGGGAACTAAAGATGGAAATTATTCATTTCCATGCATTGAGAAAAATCAGTTTCATTTAGTCTGTAATTGTGATGAACATAATGAGTAAATCACAAATTAAATCAGATAATACTAGGCCTTTAAATGCTTCCAAGGGCATATTTTCCATGTCTAAAGAACTAACATGGTATAGTGGAGTAATATTTATGCTCATTCATACATGGCTGCATGTTTTAAGTGATATTTATTTAAGCAAGACACCATGTGGAGCAGGGCTTCTCAACCTCGGCACCACCGGCATTCTGGGCCATATAATTCTTTGTTGTGGGGACTGTCCTGTGCATTGCAGGATGCTTAGCAGCATCTCTGGCCTCTATCCATTGGATGCCAATAACATCCCCTTTCTGCAAAGTAGTGACAACCAAAACTGGCTCCAGACATTACCAATGTCTCCTAGGGAGCAAAATCATTTCCAATTGACAGCCACTGATTAAGATTTGTGTTATAATTTTTGAGGAAAATGTTTGAATTGTTCTCTGAATGAAAGTTACATGAGCAGAAGACCTCCAAATTCATCTGCGCCAACCCCTGAGCATATTATGCAAAATAAATATGATGGCTCAGAGAAGGTCCAAGAACTGCTAGGCTTTTCCCACATAGCTTCACCTCATAATGTACTTTTATAAAAGGCCTATTTCATCTCAAAATGGGATTTTCAAAGCTATTTGTAGTAGTGTTGAAATTGGGATAAGAAAAGTTATATGGGCTCTTTTGAGTCCCATGTTTTGTACAGTGATTTTGACAAAATAGTATAATTCCTTGGTTTGCTGTAGCTAAAAATATTACACTGGATTTTCTCTCATGGAAACTCTCCTATGTATTTTTTCCTTGGCCTCTTGAAGGATATGCAATTGAGTGATGGCACTGATTTCATTACCAATTCCTTCTGAAAAAGGGCAATTTTACCGGGTCAAGGTTGAAACAACAAGTCATGGGATAAGAAGAAACCTAATCTACCTCTAAATCGCTCTGTAACTTAGGAGTTATTATGTTGGAGACAGGTCTATGTAGAAGCAAAGTCAAGTCTAGAGTTGGCCCCTATCCAGTGAATTTGGGCTGTAGATTTAGCCAAAGAGGCAATTCACCACTCCCAGTCTCTTGCCAGAGTGGCAGGGGTGTAGGTGGTTTGAGTGATCTACACTAGACAATTTTTTGTTACTTGAAAGAGAAATTCAACTTGGATGATGTTTTATACACAATTTCTACTATTCTACACCAGTACTTTCTATGGTGTGGACACAGCCAAAGAGTTTGATTGAAAAGGAGTTTGGGGAAACTGGGTTGCACATAATGAAATAAGCTAAGAAGCTGCAGATTTTCTGAGTCTTTCATATGCCAATGTGCCTTGTGATCTTCAAGGACTACTTTCATTCTAGGGCTATATTTTAAGGGACTAGTTTTCCTCATAATGCATTTTGGGAATAATAATATGTACATATTAGTGCAAATGTCTGATATTACTTAATAAAGATAAAATCTAAAGCCCCTTTTTTCTGTGCCACCTCAGGACTTGGGCTTTGATTCCATCACTTTTAGGAGTTCTGGGAATGTGGTCGGCAGATTACTGGTTTACAGACAGCGACTGACTCGAGTATAGCCATAGAGAATGTGTACATAAGATCGGGAGGCACGATGATGCTCTGAGAACACAGGGTTGTCACCAGGCGACTTGAAATCCAGTCTTTGCTCTACCATATACTAATTCTGTGAACTTAAATAGGTCATTTGGACTTTGTGCTTCAGTTTCCTCATTTGCAAAGGAGGCATAAACATGGGTATTTGCATGTAAAAAAAACTTAATAAAATGCATTATTATAAAGAGCTAGTTGGCATTTATTGTTGTAGTTACATAAAAGTTAGCATTATAATCTCTGAGACACCATGCTTTTGGTTGAAATTAATGAAACCAAATTTAATGTAATTTAAGCAAAAAAAAATTTTAAGGAATTGATTAAAAATGATAATGGAGGTATGTCTCTTAGAAGCCAGAGTTAATGTATTAGTCAGGATCCCAACAGGAAAAAGACCTCCTCAATTTAGGATAACCCAAAGTGAGTTTATTATGAGAACTAATATAATGGTGTATGTGGAATATGGGGAGCTACAAGGCACAGGACAGGACCCTGACCTCACAGCAGCAGAGCTGTCACCAGAAGGGACAAGAGGAGGGAAGTTACCAGAGCCTGAGGGACAGAAAGTCATGCATATCTGGTTGCCTTTCTTTTGAGGGACAAAAAGAGCCTGAAGTGAGCCCTCATGAAGGGAGGGTGCAGGGAGAAAAATGTCCTAATCCTGCTTTCTACTCTCAGATCTCCCACTGGACCTTCCCCATTTGGAAATCAAGGGCACAGCCCTGTGAATGCAACAGAGCAACTCCTCTGAGGCAGAGAGGGGGGTGGAGAAGGGTGGGGAGTGGACCTGGAGGAGTAAGTGAAAGATGTCCAGCACAAAAAGGAAAGCAGTCAAGCCTGAGGAATGAATGCAAACTCAAGCCATTAGGAGAGGAAATGTATCTTTCCTAAAATAGTATTAATTACTGTGGTGTTTTTAACATATATCTGCAACAGTGTTCATTTTCTTTGGAATAGAGATAAAACTTAACTCCCCTCTGCTTAAGAAGGGGCTGGACTTAGTGACTTGCTTCTAATGAATAGAGAATGGAAATGGAAAATTAGTAACTTGGCAGTGGAGATACCTGGCAGACACCACCTTAGCTGCATGATCAATGTCATCATTACCTGTATATAGTTCACACACTTGTCATAGGTGAGACAACTGAGTTTCTAAGATTAACATTTCCTAACGTTTGTTCCCAGAAAACAGTTGCCTGGGATCTAATATGCTATCTTCAGGAACAGGACTCTGAGATGAAATTAATTTGGGAAACCTCAGATCAAACAAGTTAAATACCTATTTCTGTCCTGCAGGGCTCATTAGTACTGGCGTGCATTATAAATCTTGGGGTGGAGAGAAGGAATGAATATATAGGACCAAAAATTCTTATGTATATAGCACCTTCCAAAACTAAGGAAATGCTCAGAGACTCAAAAACTGGCAAAAAAACATGCTGTTTTTAAACACACACACATACACACACACACGCACACACACAAACACATCTGCATGAGCGTGAATACACTTACTGGTTTGTAGCGATCACCACTCACCCTCTCAGTGCCTTGATGATGCAGTAGATGTTCTCAGCCAGAGCAGCGGGGTAGCTTCTTCCTCCATTTCCCCCTCCACTCCTTCACAGGGGTCTACTTGTAGACAAGAGCAATGCCTGGGGAAACAACAGAGATTGGCTGAACCTACACTGGAATACTTGAGGCTCTCCTCCTTAAAGGACACCTGGGGCTCCCTAAAGTCACCCAAAGGAGCCCAGGCTCTGTGCATCTTTTAGGAACATTATCAATCAAGTTATACATATCCCAAAAGGATAAAAATAAGATGAAATGGCAACGTTACAAGAATCTGAGAAGCTTGAGAAAAATGAAAGAGAGACAACCAATGAATAAAGTTGTACCAGAAGAAGCAAAACTCATGAAACAGTTTAAGAGGTTAAAATATATGGTATAAATAATTTCAGAGAGATTAGAAACACTATAAAAAACATGAAGGAAAAAAGACAATTTGACTTTTGTTTAAACATACTTTCTAGGATAGAGAACTCAACATATGGGTTGGCAGCGTAACTCAAACCAGCAAAATAAAATTCAACCAATCCACTTGATAGAAAATGAGTATGTAAGGGGAAGCTGGAAAAAAAAAAAAAAACAGAAAAAGAAAATATGGAACCACATGGCCAAAATAAAAAGCAATCCTATCTAATAAAAGAGAAACATGGTAATTGGTGTACGACCGCTACCCTTCCCATTGGCTAATCAGCAAGACATGCAAATTAACTGCCAGCCAAGATGGCGGCCGGCAGCCAGGCAGCTTAAACTAAACATGAGGCTTGCTTGGTTCAGTGGCGGAGGACTGCAACGTTCCCCGCCTGCCTTGCCGGCCTCTGAGCTTGCAGTTTAAGAAACATTGTAACAAATATAGAAGCTAAACAAAACCCCAGAAACCAGCTTTCAACCGGCCGGGATCTCACAACTGGAGTTAATACAGAGTTTCGATTATAGAACCTAAACAAACCAGATACCTGCTTTCAGCAGCTGAAGCATCAGAGCTGGAGCCAGGCTAAAGCTGGCCCAGAATAAAAAAAGAAAAAGAAAAAAAGGAGCAGTTGGGAGCTTCAGTCCCAGCCTGAAAACAGCCCTCAGCCCCTCACCCAGACTGGCCAGGCACCCCAGTGGGGACCCCCACCCTGATCCAGCACACCCTTCAGGGCAAACCAGCCAGCCCCCACCATGCACCAGGCCTCTATTCTATATAGTAAACGGGTAATATGCCTCCCAGCACCGGCATCAGCAGAGCCGCGAAGCCTCCCAGCACCAGGATCAGTGTGACGGGGGACAGCGCCCAAACCCCCTGATCACACTGCAGCTCTGTGTGTGACAGGGGGTGGGGCCACAACCTCCCTATCAGCCCTGCTCTGTTCCTGACAGGGCAAAGCGCCCCAACCCCCTGATCAGCCCTGCTCTGTGCCTAATAGGGGGGAGCTCCCCAACCCCCTGATCACCCTGTGGCTCTGTGTGTGACAGGGTGCTGCGCCCCAACCCCCCCACCCCACGGACCCTGCTCTGTGTGTGATGGGGTAGAGCCATAACCTCCCCATCGGCCCTGCCCTGAGTGTGAGAGTGGTGGCGCCCCAACCCCCTGATTGGCCCTGCTCTGTGGGTGATAGAGGGCGGCGCCACAACCCCCTGATCCGACCTGCTCTGTGTGTGACAGGGGACGGTGCCCCAACTCCCCTATCGGCCCTACTCTGTGAGTGACAGAGGGGAGCTCCTCAACCCCCTGATCGGCCCTGCTCTATGCGTGACAGGGGGGAGCTCCCCAACGCCCTGGTCGGCCCTGCTCTGTGCGTGACAGGGGGCAGCGCCCCAACCCATGATTGGCCCTGCTCTGTGCGTGACAGGGGTTGGCGCCGCAAGCTCCCCATCGACCCTGCCTTGAGTGTGACAGGGGGCGGTGCCCCAACCCCCCAATCAGCCCTACCCTGAGCATGACTGAGGGTGGCATCGCAACCTCCCAATCCGCCCGGCTCTGTGCATGACAGCGGGCGGCGCCCCAACTCCCCAATTGGCCCTGTTCTGAGCCCGACCAGAGGCTGCACCTAGGGATTAGGCCTGCCCTCTGCCACCCGGGAGCAGGCCTAAGCCAGCAGGTTGTTATCTCCCAAGGGGTCCCAGACTGCGAGAGGGCACAGGCCAGGCTGAGGGGTCCCCTCCTCCTCCCCTGAGTGCACAAATTTTTGTGCACCGGGCCTCTAGTGTTTATTATAAAAGTAAATGATTTAGACTCACTAATAAAAAGTCAACATTTCATGAATATATACTGTCTATAAGAGGAATTTTAGCCGAAACCGGTTTGGCTCAGTGGATAGAGCGTCGGCCTGCGGACTGAAGGGTCCCAGGTTCAATTCTGGTCAGGGGCATGTACCTGGGTTGTGGGCACATCCCCAGTGGGAGATGTGCAGGAGGCAGCTGATCGATGTTTCTAACTCTCTGCCTCTCTCCCTTCCTCTCTGTGAAAAATCAATAAAAAAAATATATTTAAAAAAAAAAAGAGGAATTTTAAAACATACATGACAAAGAAAGTTGAAAATAAAATGATAAGTATTTAATTAACAAAATAGCTATTTTTATATCAGGGAAAATAGAGTTAATATGAAAAAATATCATAAGGAACAAAAATGATCATTTATAGGTTAAAGAAATAACAAAAATATGCCGAGACCGGTTTGGCTCAGTGGATAGAGCATCGGCCTGCGGACTGAGGGATCCCGGGTTCAATTCCGGTCAAGGGCGTGTACCTGGGTTGCGGGCACATCCCCAGGAGGAGATGTGCAGGAGGCAGCTTATCGATGTTTCTCTCTCATCGATGTTTCTAACTCTCTATCTCTCTCCCTTCCTCTCTGTAAAAAATCAATAAAATATATTTTTTTAAAAAATAACAAAAATATATAGTAATCATGTATAAATATATACTCAATAATGTAGCCTCAAAATAGATAAAATAATTGGTAGAATTACAGGGAGAAATAGATAAATTGCCCCTCATAGCAACTGATAAATCAAAGATTAAATAAAATAATAAGTAATTTTGATCTAAATATATAAACTTGATAGCCAATTGGCATAGAGAAAACTTTCATAACGAGCATATATAAAAATTCCCCCAAACTGATCATATAAAAAGTCACAAAGATAACGTCAATAAATTGTTGGGCATCAGATACAATGTGTTTTTCTACAATGCAAAAAAATAAAACGTTAATAAAAAAAATTACATCTTAATTTTTATGTCTATACATCTAAATATATATGGTTAAATAATATATAGGATAAAAAGGAAATGACCAGAGAAATTATGAAATGCATAAAAGGATTAATGCCAAAATGCATTGCATACAGTTAAAGCAGTACTATAGCCCTAACCAGTTTGGCTCAGTGGATAGAGCGTCAGCCTGCGGACTCAAGGGTCCCAGGTTCGGTTCCAGTCAAGGGCATGTACCTTGGTTGCGGGCACATACCCAGTGGGGAGTGTGCAGGAAGCAGCTGATCGATGTTTCTCTCTCATCAATCTTTCTAACTCTCTATCCCTCTCTCTTCCTCTCTGTAAAAAATCAATAAAATATATTTAAAAAAATAAAAAATAATAAAGCAGTACTATAAAGGACATTTAATCTTAATTATCCTAATACATAAAGAGTCAGGGTCCATCACGACCTAAACGACTGGATGGATGACCAAACAGCAGGCTAGGAACTTGGCCAGCGTGGCGGGAATCAATCATGGGTCCCCGCCACCAGTGGTGGGAGTCAGTCCTGAGTCCCAGCTGCCTGTGGCAGGCCTGTGGTGTGGTGGCAGGAGAGAGCTGTAGGCCCCAGCCACTGCGGCACAGCGGTGGCAGAAAGCTGTGGGAACAGAGCCATGCTACCATCAGACTGGCCCCTGGGTACCTCCCCCGACCCGCAGGCTCTGGGGAACCAGAGCTATGCTGCGATGGGACTGGACCCTACCTGAGGGTTCCCGATTGTGAGAGCATGCAGGCTGGGCTGAGAGACCCCCGCCCCCGCCCCATGCACAAATTTTCATGCACTGGGCCTCTAGTAGTTTATAGAAAGCTAGAACTAATAAAAATAAAACGAGATTTAATTTAAAAATTTAGTAAAAAACAGCAACAGAATCAATTCAGAAAAACAAGAATGAAATTAGCAAAAAAAAAAATTAAAATCATTGAAAAAAAACAACAATTAAACATTAAAGGTCATCAGGAAATCCCCAAATAATGGTTCATTGAAGAGACTAATAAAAGGGATAAGATGCAGACAAGATTGAGCTAGAAAAAAAATAGCAAGAAATCAAATAAACAATATTCAGAATTCTAAAAAAGGAAACAGAAGAATGTTATTAGCATGCTAGAAAATCTGACAACTGGGATTAAATGAATAAATTTCTATAAAATTATAAAATATTAACATTAATACAGGAAGACATAAAACACATGGAATTGCCAATAAGGAACCTAGAAATCAGCCTTGAGAAGCTTCCCTCCACTATAAAAAGTGATCTGAGAGATGATTTTATAAGCGTGGTGTAGAAAAGCAACTTTTGTTGATGATAGCCATTCTGACAGGTAGGAGATGGTACCGCACTGTTGTTTTGATTTGCATCTCTCGGATGATTAGTGACTTTGAGCATGTTTTCATATGTCTCTTGGCTTTCTGAATGTCCTCTTTTAAAAAGTGTCTATTTAGGGCCTCTGCCCATTTTTTTATTGGATTGTTTATCTTCCTTTTGTTAAGTTGTATGAGTTCCCTATAAATGTTGGAGATTAACAGATCAACAAAAGACAAGTGCTAGAGAGGATGCAGAGAAAAAGGAACACTCGTGCACTGCTGGTGGGAATGCAGACTGGTGAAGCCACTATGGAAGACAGTATGGAGTTTCCTCAAAAAGTTAAAGATGGAACTCCCATTTGACCCAGTGATCCCACTTCTAGGAATATATCCCAAGAAAACAGAAACACCAATCAGAAAGGATATATGCACCTCTATGTTCATAGCAGCACAATTTACCATAACTAAGATCTGGAAACAGCCTAAGTGCCCATCAGCAGATGAATGGATTAGAAAACTGTGGTAAATCTACACAACGGAATACTATGCTGCTGTAAAAAAGAAGGAATTCTTACCATTTGCAACAGCATGGATGGAACTGGAGAGCATTATGCTAAGTGAAATAAGCCAGTCAATGAAAGGAAAATACCACATGATCTCACTCATTTATGAATAATTAAGACCATTATAAACTGATGAACAAAAATAGATACAGAGGCAGAGCAGCATCGAACAGACTGTCAAACTACAGCAGGAAGGCCAGGAAGGTTGGGGGAGGGGGGTACGAGATCTACTGAAGGACTTGTATGCATGCATAGAAGCATAACCAATAGACACAAGACACTGGGGGTAGGGGAGACCGGAGGAAGGTCAAGGGGAGAAAAAAAAAGAGGAGACATATGTAATACTCTTTGTAATACTTTAAGCAATAAAACAAAATTAAAAAATAAAATAAAATAAAAATAAAAATTCAAAAAAAATAATACAAAAAAAAAAGAAAAGCAAGTTTTTATAGAAAAGAAAGAAAGGAGGTTATCTAAGTCATTTCAGGAATAATACCTTCATGCTATAACCAAAAAAGAGGCATAAGTATAAAGGGAAACAAATAAATAGACCAATTTCATTTATACAAATTCCTAAATAAAACATTAGTTAATTTAAACCAACAGTGTATTGTTTGTAACACATCAAGATTAAATATAACATTCTTTCTGAGTTCAATATCAAATATCTTTCAATTTACTACATTAATGACCCAAGAGAGAAAAATCATACTAATGCCTGCTATTGTAGTTACAGCTCAACAAACACTGCTAGTCCCTGGCCAATTCAATAATAGGAGGAAAAAAATAAATGATGCAGGATGGGAGGAAATATACAAAATCTTATATTGTAGATGATATAATTATTTACATAGAAAACCCAAGAAAATAATGATGCAAGATGAATATCCTATCTAATAAAAGAGAAACATGGTAATTAGTCATACCTCCACTACCCTTCCCATTGGCTAATCAGGGTGATATGCAAATTAACTGCCAGGCAAGATGGCGGCTGGCAGCCAGGCAGCTTGAAGGGAACATGAGGCCTGCTTGCTTCAGTGACAGAGGAAACCAATGTTCCCCGCTGGCTGCGGCCGGCCTCTGAGCTTGCAGTTTGAAACATTGTTACAAATATAGAAGCTAAACAAAACCCCAGAAACCTGCTTTCAGGCAGCCAGGATCTCAGAGCTGGAGTCGAAACAGTGTTTCGATTATAGAACCCAAACAAACCAGATACCTGCTTTCAGCAGCCAGAGGCCTCAGAGCTAAAGCTGGCAAGAATAAAAAAAGAAAAAAGAAAAAAAAGAGCGGTCGGGAGCTTCAGTCACCCGCCAGCCTGAAAACAGCCCTCATCCCCTCACCCAGGCTGGCCAGGCACCCCAGTGGGGACCCCCACCCTGATCCAGGACACCCTTCAGGGCAAACCAGCCGGCCCCCACACATGCACCAGGCCTCTATCCTATATAGTAAAAGGGTACTATGCCTCCCGGCACCGGGATCAGCGTGACAGGGGGCAGCGCCCAAACCCCCTGATCGCCCTGCGGCTCTGTGTGTGACAGGGGGTGGGGCCACAACCTCCCTATCAGCCCTGCTCTGTTCCTGACAGGGGAAGATGCCCCAACCCCCTGATCAGCCCTGCTCTGTGCCTGATAGGGGGGAGCTCCCCAAGCCCCTGATCGCCCTGCGGCTCTGTGTGTGACAGGGTGCGGCGCCCCAACCCCCCCTCCCCCCACGGGCCCTGCTCTATGTGTGATGGGGTAGAGCCATAACCTCCCCATCGGCCCTGCCCTGAGTGTGACAGGGTGCGGCACCCTAACCCTCTGATCCGCCCTGCTCTGTGTGTGACCGGGGGCGGTGCCCCAACTCCCCTATCGGCCCTATTCTGTGAGTGACAGGGGGAGCTCCCCAACCCCCTGATGGGCCCTCCTCTGTGCATGACAGCAGGGAGCTTCCCAACCCCCTGATCAACCTTGCTCTGTGCTTGACAGGTTACGGAGCCCCAACCCCCCTGATGGGCCCTGCTCTGTGCGTGACAGGGGGTAGCTCCCCAACCCCCTGATTGCCCTGCGGCTCTGTGTGTGACAGGGTGCAGTGCCCCAACCCCCTGATCGACCCTGCTCTGTGTGTGACAGGGTGCAGCGCCCCAACCGCCCACTCCCCCCACAGGCCCTGCTCTGTGTGTGACGGGGTAGAGCCATAACCTCCCCATCGACCCTGCCCTGAGTGTGACAGTGGCGGCGCCCCCACCCCCTGATCGGCCCTGCTCTGTGAGTGACAGGGGGGAGCTCCTCAACCCCCTGATGGGCCCTGCTCTGTGCGTGACAGGCGGGAGCTCCCAAACCCCCTCATTGGCCCTGCTCTGTGTATGACAGGGGGTGGCGCTGCAACCTACCCATCGACCCTGCCTTGAGTGTGACAGGGGGCGGTGCCCCAACCCCCCAATCGGCCCTACCCTGAGTGTGACTGAGGGTGGCATCACAACCTCCTGATCTGCCCTGCTCTGTGCATGACAGGGGGCGGCGCCCCAACTCCCCAATTGGCCCTGCTCTGAGCCCTACCAGGGGCTGCACCTAGGGATTGGGCCTGCCCTCTGCCACCCAGGACCAGGCCTAAGCCAGCAGGTTGTTATCTCCCGAGGGGTCCCAGACTGCGAGAGGGCACAGGCCGGGCTGAGGGACCCTTCCTCCCCCCCGAGTGCACAAATTTTTGTGCACCGAGCCTCTAGTCCTATATAATAAAAGCCTAATATGCAAATTGACCAGACGGTGGAATGACCAGTCGCTATGATGTGCACTGACTACCAGGGGGCAGACGCTCAACGCAGGAGCTGCCCCCAGCCTGCAGGCCCCAGCCAGCCAAGGCAGGTGCCAGCAGAGGGCCTCCCTGATCACCCCGCCAGTTGCCCCCACAGATTGGCTCTGATCACTGGCTAGGCTTTTGGACCTTACTGTGCACAATTTCGTGCACCAGGCATCTAGTAAAAAATAAAAACTTCCCTCTATACCAGCAATAATTAGAAAATGCAAAGGAAAATAAAGTAGCTATTATAGTAATTAATGTAAAAATTAATGTAACTAAAAAAGCATAAACCTTTATGATAAATGAAAATATGAGTAAAGGGAGAGATATATCGTATTAATGGATGAGATAATTTCACATTATAAAAGTATCAATTGTATCTAGATTCATTTAAAAATTTAATGTAATCCCAATTAATATTCTAAAAGAGCTTTGGAGGAATGTATACAAATAAAAATATCTAATATTTATATAGGAAAATAAAGATCTAGAAATAACTAATATTTTTAAAAGGAGAGCAAAAACATCATACTATCAGATATTAGAGCAAGTGCACATTAGTTATATCATAACAGTATTGTTGCAAGACAAAAAAATGTTGTCTTAAAAGACAAGCACACAATTGTCTCTGTGCATTTTCATTTGCAACACTATGCTCTCAGTCATACTCTTCATGCATTTGAAATATCTTCAGCTCCATGTCCACCTGACAAAATTCATATACATCAGGACCATGTGTAAATTCTTTCCTTTCCGTAGAAACATTTATATGAGGCCTGGGAAGAAAGAAATGCTCCCTTCTCTGAGGTCTCAAAATACCAAACCAATCTATTCTGTGATTACACTGACCCACAGGAATCCTACTGTTAGAATGAACTAAGACCAAGATTGTCTCACTAGAAAAATATGATTGTTCTTACTAGTAGTAAAATGAATGAGTCTATTCACCGAGTCCCATTGGCCAAAATGAATTTTGTATCCCTCTTAGTTTGCCTTAGATTTACAAATGCACATTTTCCCAACTATTTTCATATTTCTCCTCAGCATCTGTCCATATACACATTTACTTCACATACATCTCATCAGAAAACATACAATTGGGTGCTTTTTTTCACTATGTACATATCATAAAATTTTTTTATTTCTAATTATTTTTATTATTTTAATATCTCCAAAGTTCTTCATTGTGTTGACATATCATTATCACTTTTTAAAAATCTTTATATGTGATCATTTAGTTTAGAAAAGTAGCATTTTTTCCCTCTCTTTCCCCTCAAGCCCTATAATGATATATTCATACTAACCCTATGTAGACTAAAATAGGCAAGTTTTAAATAATCATGCTATTCTTTCACTAGCATTCATTGTTCCATGTCATAATTACTAGAACAAGGAATTAGGATAATCTATTCTTTGCCATTTTGATAAATTACATTTTCCATTGACGAACATGGCCAAATAACAAAGTCCCTTCACAGGAATTCAGTAACTCATGAAAAATTGGGACATGAATAACCCTACATGTCTTCACAGATCTGTAGTTTTAGTAAGAATTCCCTTGGAAAACACATTCCTCATCCATGGCTCTCTCCGGGGCCTTAACTTGGCCAAAATTATACTTCGTAATTCTCCAAATGGAGAAGATGGACCATTAGCCCTTTTACATTGGCTAAATTATCAATTACCAGCAGGTAAACAGCCTATCACTGCAAAACTGCTCCAAGCTTATTATGAGTGTCACTTGCAAAGGTGGAGCCCTTCAGAGAGAAATCTCTGTTTTATTAGCATAAAGAGGTCCAAAGAGCACTGGCCGGGGCCAGGAGGCCCTCCCTAGTCCCCAGGGATCACTGTTGATTTATGAGCTCCCACACATTCACCTATGACATCACAATTCATTCCTGTGTAAAATACTCTATTATTCCTTCACCCAAGTGTAAGGTCAGAAAATACCAAATGGAATACAATTTCTTAAACCAGATAGGGAGGATAAGTGTATAAAAAGTCTCAAAGCCAAAATGAATTAAGCTGAAAAACTAATCTGGAGTCAAGAAGTAACCAAATGAACAAAAGCAAGTAGAAAACACCAGCATGCATTTATAGTGCCAGTTCCCAGGTCCCTGGAGGTCAGGCCACAGGCATGGGCAGAGGCACTGAGCAGCTCAGTGAGGAGAAAAGAAACTCTTGAGAACAGAAACCCAAGGTGCTAAAGGTTGTTCCCCCATTTTGAAGCCAGATGACTTCATGCAAGTTACTTAACCACTTTGAACCTCATCTAAAATCTCTGAATGACTTCACAGAGTCATTGTGTGAATTAAACTAAAATATCTACCTCCTAGCACAGAGCAGACATTTATTTACACTGCCAGCTTGATGATCTACCCCATCAACATTGCTCTCATTACATTACACACATACTCTCTTCAGTTAAGCACCAGGTAAACCCTGCCAGCTTGGTCTTCTGTCTGGAAGACTTTTGTGCTCAAAGTACCTGTGTACATATCTTCTTCTATCCCTTTTATGTAGCCTTTAAAGCCTAGCTTTCTGAGTTTTGTCAGGATATACAATCAGTCCTTTATACCACCTATGTCTTTATGCTTTGGTATACACAAAGGGTTTGAATCAACCTCAGCAGTACTGTGCATGTTTGTTTGTTTAACTTTTTTATATTAACACTAGAGGCCCGGTGCACAAAATTCATGCATGGGGGGGGTCCCCTCAGCCCAGCCTGCACCCTCTCCAATCCGGGACCCCTCGGGGGATATCCATCCCTCTCACAATCCGGGAGTGCTGGCTCCTAACTGCTCACCTGCCTTACTGCCTGATCGCCCCCAACTGCCCCCCCACCAGCCCGGTTACCCCCAACTGTCCCCCTCTGCCAGCCTGGTTGCCCCTTACTGCCCCCCTCTGCTGACCTGGTCGCCCCATACAGCCTGCTGTTCAGTCGTTTGGTCATCCCTCACTAACCCCCCTGCCAGCCTGGTCGCCCCCCAAGCAGCCTGCTGTTCGGTCATCCGTCCTGTTGTTTCGGTCGTGACAGCCCCTGGCATGTTAGATATTAGGATAAATATATGTGTATGTGTGTGTGTATAATATAAATATATGTGTGTTGTTTTTTGTTTTTTGGGTGTTGTTTTGTGTGTGTGTGTGTGTGTGTGTGTGCATTTAACCTCTGTTAATTGTCGCACTTAGGAAGAAATACTATTTTGTGGGAAGCTAATAATTTTCTCTTTTTTGAAAGACAGGGTAAGAAAATTGAAAAGTGTTTGGAGTTAGTATTTCCTTTCCTTTCAGTTTCAATTTCAGGATGTAAGCATCATTGGTTTAGCTGTTGCCAGTGAGCCAATTTACGTGCTGCGTAGTGTTAGCAGTGAATTTGAGCAAGTGAAAGTTGTATATCCCCCACGCCATTCAAAATTCCTTGTGTAGAAGAGGGGAGAGAAATAGAATTGGAGGGGGGAGAGGTGAAACTTCTACTTCTTCATATGAAAGCCCTAATATTCCTCCTCTCTACTTCAAACTAACTTCTTCCCAGATCCCTACCCTCTCACCCACCACCCTTTCTCAGAGAAGAGCTCTTCCTTCTCCACATCACAATGAATGCTGCTCCCTGTCCCTTGACTCCATTTGCCCCCAGCTCTCATGTGACTATTTTTCTGGAAATTTTTACAGACGTTTGTGTACTAGATAGTAGATCCCTTCCAACCATGACATTCTGTGACTTCACAGTCTTGTGACTTCAATTATGCCTTCTCCAGCCAGCATCTTAAATCTCTTCCATGTCACTAACTCCTTTCTCTCTGATGTCCCCAAATTTGTGCCTTTAAATTGATAAAACTACTCAATTGATAAGGAGCACCCAGAGCTTAAGGCTCCCCAGCAAAGTTTACCTTGAATGAGACCTTATTGTTTTGATCATTTGATTTCCTTAGGCAGACAATTAAGGACCCAGTGGGCACTCACAGCATGCCAGAATGGTTCCCCCTGACCCTACTTCAAGGCCTACTTAGAGTAGTAAGAAAGACATTAAGCCTAATAATCCTTTAGACTGGTGAATATCCATGACCCCAACACCACACCCCTCACCCCCACTGTCACCTTTTCTCCATGGTTTTTAGTGGGGAAGAAGAGTGACAATTATACTTGCTTATTTTTTACTAATACCTTTCAAATCTGTCTCTTTCTCTGTAAAGACCTGTTAATTACAGATAGAAGACTTGCTTCTAGCTTCACCCCATCTATATGCCAACCCCCGGTACCAATAAATATGACTTCAGGTGCAGGAGTCCTTTTCTTAACAATGTTCCTGCCACAGAGCTTTAATCCTTGCCATTTCCCCTTTGCAATGCTCACCCTCAGATTAAATAACATTCAACCCCTCTCATTTTAACTCTCAGCTTTGGTTTCCTGGTTTTTCCCATTCCCAGTTTCCCTATGTGATCACCTTGTCCCCCCCTAGGTCATTCTAGAGCAGCCGTGGGGGGCAAACTACGGCCCGCGGGCCGGATCCGGCCCGTTTGAAATGAATAAAACTAAAAAAAAAAAAAAAAAAGACCGTACCCTTTTATGTAATGATGTTTACTTTGAATTTATATTAGTTCACACAAACACTCCATCCATGCTTTTGTTCCGGCCCTACGGCCCTCCAGTCCAGTTTAAGAACCCATTGTGGCCCTCGAGTCAAAAAGTTTGCCCACCCCTGTTCTAGAGTCTCAGTTTTGATTATTTGTTTTACTCCTATGATTCTGAGCTATCAGTCATTGCTTATAATTTTTCTCACACCTGTGCCTTTTATCCCCATTTCAACTGCCACCAGGATTGTGCCTCCTTGGGTGTGGAATACCTACCTACTCAACATCACTAACTCCAGGGGGTTTCTTTCCAAATATTCCTCCACATTTTTAAAACACTGCTCTGATTGTGTTATACTTCAGTTTAGATCCTTCAATGGCTCCCCACTGCCTACAGTAATAGTCCCCTGTGTGTGGCTCATGAAACATATAAATACAGGTTTTCTGAAGCAATAACTAAATTAATTTTTTTATAATTTCTAAGGCCAGGTGCTCTTGGTGAGTCAGAAAGCCCAAAAAAGGGCGGCAGTTATTAAGTAATGATTATAATTATGGGTTCGATTCTAAGCTCCACCACTGTGAATATCCAGGTAAGTTCATTTGCTTGTATGTGCCTCAGTTTTCTCATTTGCACAATGAAGATAATACCTATTTCACAATATAACTGTAAAAATAAAATTAACTATATAAAGCATTTTTGTATAGTGCCTGGTATAAAATAATGCTAAAAAACCTCACTAATTTAAACTATTTCCAGAAGTTCTGATAATCTTAGATCTATGTGGTTAGTGGTGACAGGTATAGAGTGGAGGTAACAACAATGTCTGGTCTCCAAGGTGATGTGATCAGACCTATTGAGGATCTTGCAAAGGACCAGAGCCCATCAGCCTGACCATCCAGAAGCTTCCCTGGCCCTAACTGGTTTGTTCCTCTGTACTGTTGGTCACCAGCCTATCCACAAGAAAGACAGGAGACCATCCTCCACTCACTCAATCCCACTATTTGCAACAACATGGATGGACCTAGAAGGTATTATATATATGAATTAAGTGAGATAAAGACAAATACCATATGATTTCACTAATATGTGGAATCTAAAGAATGAAATAAATGGAAAAAGAAGAGAAACAGACTCATAGATACAGAGAACAAACTGATGGTTTCTAGATGAAAGTGGGTTTGAGGGACTGGATGAAAGAGGTAAAGTGATTAAGAAGTACAAATTGGTAGTTACAAATAATCAAGGGATGCAAAGTACAGCATAAGAAATATAGTCAATAATATTGTAATAACTATGTATGCTGCCAGGTGGGTACTAGACTTATTGGGGAGATCACTTTGTAAATTATAGTATTGTCTAACCACTATGCTACACACCTGAAACTAATGTAAAATAATATTAAATGTCAACTTTAATTGAAAAATAAAAAATATATGTTGAATTAGCATCCAGGCGTGCCAATCATCCTAGATTTTTGCCTGCATGGAAAGGTCTATCTAGCTGTGTCCTAACATTGTCTCAGGCACTGCAATGGTTAGTTTATGTCTTTGTCTCCAATACACTGTGAGTTTCTCAAAGGTCCTGGCCAAGTTTTGCTCATCTTACTATCCCAGTCCAGTGCACAGTGTCTTGAATATCAAGAGAAAAGAGAGGGAACAGGAAGGGGGAAGAAAGAAGAAGGAAGAAGCAAGGTGGAAGATGGAGGAGAGAAAAACAATTTTTAGAGTACAAAATCAGATAAGGATTCTAATCCTTAGCTGTGTAAACATGGACAAGTGACTCAACTTCTCTAAACCTCAGTTAGCTCATCTGTGAAATGGGGGTAGGTTAATAATACCCATTTCAGGGCTATTGTAAGGTTTCAAAAAGATAAATATAGTGAAAGTCATAGATGCAATGTCTGGGGCATAGTAGGCAATTTGTAAACAATAACAATTACTAGTAGAAGTGAATAATTTTTTTTTTTGCAAAAAGAAATGAAGTCACTATTTATGTCATAATGGAGGTGAGAAGGTCTTACCCTGGGCCTCTCAAGTCTGTCTTCTGGTCTGGCCAGTCCTTTCTGGACCTTTGTCTTTGGAGAGCCACTTTGCCTACATAGCTTTCACTTAAATGGGGCTCTAAATCAAACTGTCTTCTGCCACCATTCTTCCCTGGGCTTCCGATTATAATCATGCTCCCTGCTATTAGTACAGGGATGTTTAAAACTCCTATAAAACAAGAGCTAATTGCTGATCTGCTTAATTAAAGTGAGCCTTTTGTTGTCACATTTACAAAGATAAATGAAATAATCAGCTCTGGACTAATGAGAGATAATTAGATTATGCAGCCCCAATAAATAAAGACCAAAATGCTCCCAATTGTTCCTGTATGTCACAAAGAAGAACCACAGTGAGTCTTAAAGAAGTATATGTTGGTGATGTTTTATTTTAACAATAATGAGTGACCATGGAATCCAGTTCCCCAATTCTATTGTATATTCAGATTTGCAACAATCAATATCGGTGATTTTCTTACTTGGCCCTACCAATACTTCAGACTAAATTCTATTTTTTTAAAAAATAGACAACAGATACAACTCTTGATATATCTGATCTAATCTATTAATGAAAGATATTTATTAATGTGGCAGAGATTCTACACCTTCCTCCATTGTCTCATAATAATTTATTCAATGACTTCACTAACACTATTGCATTAGGTATAAAAATAAAATATATCCAATATCACTGTGGCTGAAGGTAAGCAAGTCCATTTATTTCTGTGTGTCAAAAAACCTGAACTGCTCTAAGTCAGTTCCTGTGGCCTCACCTTAAAAGGTCAACCCTGCTCCCTACAGCACACACACACAGAGACAGATCTCAATCCCTATAGCCAATGCAGACCAAAGCTCTTTCACAGACAAATTGATTGATATGAAGGTGAAGATAAAATTTTTACTTTGCTCAGATAAAAAAATAAAGACTGATTGCCCAAGTCTGATAACATATCAAAAGGACAGTCTCTCCCCCCAAATGACAGTGATTACTATGTCTGGAAAAATACCTGCTACACCAGTAGTTTCCAAACTTTTGATTGATGAGCTAATATTTTATATATTTTTAAATATCTGTTAAATTTAGGGAAGAACATAGGGTTTCTAACTTTTTATTTTACCAATCAAGAATTATAAAAGAAAAATCTATTTTCTCAACCAATTTTACCATCAAAAATTAGAAAAAAAAATATGTATATAACCTTGGAATAAAGGCCTTTAAACGGAATGAAAATAGTCTGTTAAGGAAATGCACTATTGTCCTTATTTTCTCATTTTCCTGAACCAATAGAGGATGCACCTTGGTCAAGTGTTCTTCCAAAGATCAGAGTTTAGTAACCACAGAGCAAGGCTATTCTGTTCCCAGTATTGTAACACCTCCCTAAAGCCTAGCAGCTGATTTTTAAAGTCAATATTCTAAGTCATTTTACAGAATGAAAGGTTGGAAATAAGAATAAAGAAACCAAAGCCATCCAAATTCATGAGTCCTCAGCAGCCCTTCTGGTCTAGCAGGGAGCTGACCAGAGTTGTGACGTTTGATGAGCAGGGCCAACACCCACCAGAAGTCTCCTCCCACCCCCACCTTGAGCAGTGACTGCACACCCTCCTGGCAGAAAGGCCAAGTAGATTTTCTAAACTGGAAAATCTCAAATCCAGTCTGTTTTGTTTTGTTTTGTTTTGTTTTACAAAGCATTTCCTAATTTTTGCTCTATATAAATTACAGTTTTTTAGAAATAAGTCCTTTATAAAGAGGGGAGCTTGCGGTGGTCCAGGGGGAAACAGAACACTTGGCCTCATTTCCATTTCTATCTTCACTTGTGATCAGTCTCTGAGTCTTGGTCCCTCCTAACATGGAGATGATGCCTACCTCACAGGACACGTGAGACAATGATCAGACAAGCCAAGAGTTAGAACATAGCACCATGGGAATCTTCGATTCTTTCTGTTGGATCTGGAATCCAAATAATGTGTTCAGTGCTATGTTGAATCTTAAGACTTAAATGTAATGTCAACCTATGCAAAATTCTATACATAATTTGCTCACAGCCAGCGTTTAAATAAATTGGCCCTGTTTTCACTCTTGAAATAATATATTCCTGCTGTCCCTGGAAACCAAGGCATGGATACAGGAGAGAGCAGAGGGAGAGAAAGGCAGTCATAGATCAAGTGTCTCAAATGTCAATAAATGGCAAAGGAGAGTTATGGAGCACATAAGAGAAGGAGGAGGTTCAGAATATAGGGCTCAGGATGACCTCTGACCCCACTCAGAGAAGCCCAGTAATAAATCCAGAGGTGAGGGACATCTTTAGATATTGGAGCCATCCAGGAAAGCCATAGAGAATTTTCCAGCATCATAAACAGTTTGGAAACAAAAAGATCTAATTTGGGAAGACAGGACAATGGTGAAAAAGGAAAAAAAAAAATCCTTCATAAATTTTTGTTGCTATTTTTTGCCATTGTTGTTTTGTTGCCGTTGTTTTATATAAAAATTTTTATATCACTAGATAGGGCATTTGGAAAACCTCAATTGGACCTCTTCCTTAAGTCAGGAATCTGAGAGAATAAGACAGATTGTCCTTGCAGGGCCATGTTAAGCTGACTGCTGCCTCAAACATACTAACACCCAACCTAGGAGGCTTCATTCAAAACCACAGGACAGACTTGCTTTCGTACATGCCTGGACTCCACATCACCTGTATTGATCAGAAATAAGTGACGCTAGCTGCTATAGTAATCCCGAAATCTCAACTGCTTAACATAACAAAAGGACATGTCTCTTTCACGCCTAATCCGATGCAGGTCAGTCGGGTGGGTGTGGGAGCTTCATTTAATTAGTCAGGGATCCAGATTCTCCTTCAGTCTAGAACTCAGGATTCTCTGCTGGATGCTCTACGTTCAGGAAGAGGGAGAACAGGAACCATCTGGTAGAGTTTTAAAGGCCAGGCCTGGAATGATGCATGCCATACCCACCCGTATTTGATCAGGAGAATGCAGTCACACAGCCTCAGTCAAAGCAAGAGAGCAGGGAGCTTTCCTGTATGACCATGTGGCATCATCTCTGCTACGCATGACAGTCCAAAGAGAAAGGTCAGGAGAAGGGACAGAAAACATGGAAAAGCAGCCCCTGTGTGTAGGTATTGAGAGTATAGCACTTGATAATTAATTGGTTAATTACCTCTTATACGCAATCAAAAAGTAATCATTGAGAACCCACTGGATGTAGGGCACGGTGAAAGGCACTGACAGAGGAGACCATCTCCTCGTCGGGACAGAATATGGACATGCACATGACCTTTCTAAGCCTCAGTGTTCGAATCTGTAAAGGGCGACAGCATCATAGAACTTCTAGGGTCATTTTGAGATGTTACATGTGAAGCACATGGCATGTCACAGGTTTCTTCCTCCTCCTACTCCTTTTCTTTCTTCTTCATGTTCATCTTCTCCTCCTCTCCCCCTCCTTCATCATTGCTTTTCCTCCTCCTTCTCATCCTTATCACCATCATCACTACTACTACTACTATTATTATAAGACTAGAGGCCCGGTGCACATAAATTTGTGCACTGGGGGGGGGGGAGGGGGGGTCCCTCAGCCCGGCCTGTGCCCTCTCGCAGTCTGGGACCCCTCAGGAGATAACAACCTGCTAGCTTAGGCCTGCTCCCAGGTGGCAGAGGGCAGGCCTAATCCCTAGGTGCAGCCCCTGGTCGGGCTCAGAGCAGGGCTGATTGGGGAGTTGGGGCGCCACCCCCTGTCATGCACAGAGTAGGGTGGATGGGGAGGTTGCGATACCACCCTCAGTCACACTCAGGGTAGGGCCGATTGGGGGGTTGGGGCACCGCCCCCTGTCACACTCAAGGCAGGGTCGATGGGGAGGTTGCAGCGCCACCCCGTCATGCACAGAGCAGGGCCAATGAGGGGGTTGGGGAGCTCCCCCGTCACGCACAGAGCAGGGCCCATCAGGGAGTTGGGGTGCCGCCACTGTCATACTCAGGGCAGGGCCGATGGGGAGGTTATGGCTCTACCCCATCAAACACAGAGCAGGGCCCGTGGGGTGGGGAGGTTGGGGCGCAGCACCCTGTCATACTCAGAGCTACAGGGCGATCAGGGGGTTGAGGAGCTCCCTGCTATCAGGCACAGAGCAGGGCTAATCAGGGGGTTGGGGCGCTTTGCCCTGTCAGGAAGAGAGCAGGGCCAATAGGGATGTTGTGGCCCCGCCCCCTGTCACACGCAGAGCCGCAGGGCGATCAGGGGGTTTGGGCGTTGCCCCCTGTCATGCTGATCCCGGTGCCGGGAGGCCTCTCGGCTCCGCTGATGCCGGTGCTGGGAGGCATATTACCCGTTTACTATATAGAATAGAGGCCTGGTGCATGGGTGGGGGCTGGCTGGTTTGACCTGAAGGGTGTCCTGGATCAGGGTGGGGGTCCCCACTGGGGTGCCTGGCCAGTCTAGGTGTGAGGCTGAGGGCTGTTTTCAGGCTGGGACTGAAGCTCCAAACCGCTCCTTTTTTCTTTTTTTTTCTTTTTTTATTCTGGGTCAGCTTTAGCTCTGAGGCTTGGCTCCAGCTCTGAGGCCTCAGCTGCTGAAAGTAGGTATCTGGTTTGTTTAGGTTCTATAATCGAAACTCTGTATCAACTCCAGCTCTGAGATCCTGGCTCGCTGAAAGCAGGTTCCTGGGGTTTTGTTTAGCTTCTATATTTGTTACAATGTTCAATCTGCAGGCTCAGAGGCCTCCAGCGGCAGGTGGGGAACGCTGCAGTCCTCCGTCACGGAAGCAAGCAAGCCTCATGTTCAGTTTAAGCTGCCTGGCTGCCGGCCGCCATCTTGGCTGGCAGTTAATTTGCATATCGCCCTGATTAGCCAATGGGAAGGGTAGCGGTCGTACGCCAATTACCATGTTTCTCTTTTATTAGATAGGATAGAGGATGTGGGCAAAGTACCATAGGATTCAAAGGAAAAGGAAATTGCTCCCAATGGAGAAATGGAAAAACATTAGAAGATATTGATTTTTCAGGCAGAGCCTGAAAAGTAAATACAATTTTAATAGTTAGAGAGGGAGAGGAAGTGCTTTCCAGGTGAGAAGTCAGTAAGAGGAAAGACATCTGAGAAACACAAGGCAAGGCTCTTCCTGAGCACAGAGATGATGGAGATGATGATTAGGGGAGAGAGGAAGTAAGGGGCTTGCCAGAGGAAAAAGAGCAGCCAAAATATTTGAACACTAACCAGTTGGGTGGAAAATACCCTCTGCCTGGTAAATGATGTCCTAGGAGTTGTTCAAACTCTTTTTCAGAACCACCAACCTAGAACTGAAATAGTTTGGGGAATCAAAAATTCCTCTTAAGACAAGAGTAATGAGGACGGAGGAGAGTTTATAATGCACATGGAGGGGAAGAAGGACAAAGACTGTGGGGATGTACGAAGGAGGAATCAGAGACACACAGGAGAGAAAGGCAGGGCAAGTTAGAAGGGATTACAAATGGATTGGGAACTTCCTGCGAGGGTTGTTGCTGAGAACAGGAAACAATAGCTTGTATTTCAAGCCAGGCCCACATGGTTATAGATGTGTGTGAACCTGGACACATCTCATTACTTCTCTGAGCCTCAGCTTTCTCCTTTGTAAAATAGAAGCAATAACAATCTCAGAGGGTCATTATGGGGATTAAATTAAACTAGATAATTTGTATAGAACACTTAGCACAATGCCATTCAACCAATGTTAGCATTACCTTTACTATTATTACTGTTATTATTGCTTATTCTTATAAGCTCCAGATTCTAACCATTTATCAATAGACATTTTTTTAAAAGCTTTTTTAAAATTGATTTTAGAGAGAGAGGGGAAGGGAGAGAGAGAAACACTGATTTAGTGTTCCACTTATTTTATGCATTCATTGGTTGATTCTTGTATGTGCCCTGACCAGGGATCAAACCTACAACCTTGGCATATTGGAATGATGCTCTAACCAACTGATCTATCCTGCCAGGGATTATCCATAGATATTTGATAACATATGTGAATTACTGGATGCTCAAAGTATACGTATGGCTTTAAGTATAATGCTCAAATATGCTCATGATGATTAAGATGTTAGCTATAGAAATAATTATAACAAACAAGGCCTTTTGGTCTCCCAGTTTCTGGTTTAAAAGATTTCAATGTGGAAAATGGAATACATGTCACCAAATTTATGTATTAATTAAGGGAACTAGAGTCCTCAATTTGTAAATTAAAAAGTAAGCACTTTAACTGCAGAGGGAAGCTAACAGCATCTGAGATGTAAGCTCCAATGTCTAAAATTAAATTTATTTGTTGATTATGTAAAAGGTACACACTGAAAAGAAATGGCACTATGGTCATTATTCAAATGCACATTGAATCAAAGATCAACTATCTCAGCATAAATAGCAAAATAAAAATGCAAAGCACTGGAACTTACTAAGGCCCTTCCACTACAAGCTCTAAAGTGAAGATGAAGGCATTGACATTAAAATAGGAAAACATGATCACTTGTGGTCCCTTGAATCCTTTCTGATTAAGCAATTCTGTTTCCCACAGAGCCTCTTGTAGCTAAATATGCTGCAGGGAATGACATCAAATTTGAGATTGAAATTACTACAATAGAGGTGAAAATGTATCTCTGTGTTTGGGTTATCATAAGGCTTCAACAAGTACATATAACACCACTTTTACATATGAGGAAACTAAGGTTTGTGGAAGTAAAGTGACTTTCCTAAGCTCATGAAGCTATCATAGCATGCAAATTTCCACGCCTCTAATCTTTATGCCATAGCTTTCAGTCAACATTTTTATTTGAGGATAGCACAACAGACTCTCCCATTAAATATTGTGGCAATAGAAGAATACAGTCTTCTATTTGCCCTTTGAAAGAAGGTAACAGTATCTCCTTCCATAAATCTCATGTTTGTCCAAACTAACTCCAGTACATCATGGCTTCCAAATAAGACCTTCTCTATGGAATTATCAATTCCCTAGTCTCCCACACAGACCAAATTAACACTGCTCAGTGCTAGGGATATCATCTTCCTTTATGTTATTAAAACCCATAATTTTCTATCAATTAGAGACTGGTTACAAAAACAATCAATTCATATTTAACTCACTGAGTCCTCAACTAATCATTTCAATTTCATTTTAGAATCTCCCACTGCAAGTGATTTGCTCTATTTTGAAAATCACAACAGGTCTTCAGAAAAGCAAAACAACTAATAGGCTTCTTTATCTCTTCCTTTATCAGGAAATATGGTTTCCATTCTTAGCATTTGAAATTATTGAACACAAAACACAGAAAGTACAGCAATTACCACGTGAAGTTCAGTTACAAAGAAAGCTATTCCAGAGAAGTCTGTGGGTTTTATCCTAAGACTTTGGTTTTGTATGTAATTTGGATGATGTAGTCGCATCTACAGTACTATAGGGCCAATCCTATATATTAAAGAGGTAATATGCAAATTAACCCTCAAACCCTCATAAGATGGCTGCCTATGACCAGGCCAGTAGGGGGGTTAGTGAGGAACAACCAAATGCCTGAACAGCAGGCTGCATGGGGCAACCAGGCTGGTGGGGGGGCCGTGAGGGGCGACTGGGGGGGGCAGTTGGGGGTGACCAGGCCGGCACACAGAGGCAGTGAGGGGCGATCAGGATCGGGCCTAAATCAGCAGTCGGACATCCCCCAAGGGGTCCTGGATTGGAGAGGGTGCAGGCTGGGCTGAGGGGGACACCCCCCCCCCACTCCTGTGCACAGATTTCATGCACCGGGCCTCTAATTTTGATATAAAGTAAGAATATCCACCACCACTGAGGAAATTTTCAATATGCACACTTTCACTATGTTCACTTAAAATTAAACCTTATGATGTGGATAGCTTATTCTCATTTTCAAGAGAAGTTCCTGGAGGCCCAAGGAAGTTAAAGTGCCCAAGGGCAAGCCTTTATGAAGGGGCAGCTAGGGACTCTTGCCCAGTTCAGTCTGATTGTAAAGGCTCTGTTTTCACACTTGACCACTAATCTGTGTAGACAGGGACATCTGCAGACCTGTCCCTGCCTGAAACTCCAAAGTCAGTTCTTCTCCTGCTAGAAGCAGCCCATTGTCATAGAAGTCAATCACAAGCTTTTGAGCCAGATTGATATTGGCTCACACATCCACTCTGCCTCCTTATCCACTATGTGACCTGCGATGACGCACTTGACCTCTTTTTCTCCTTTTACAAAAAGAAATACATATTAGAGTCCTATATAATAAAAGCCTAATATGCTAAGTGTCCAGTTGTCCAGTCAGCCACTCAACCAATCAAAGCATAATATGCTAATGATATGCTAAGGCCGCTCAACTGCTCGCTATGATGTGCACTGACCACCAGGAAGCAGAAGACGCTCACACCAGTAGGTTAGCTTGCTGCTGGGGTCCAGCCTATCAGGACTGAGATGGGCCAGACATGCCCTGGACCCCTCCCTCAGTCCCTCCTCAGCCCAACTGTGCACTGGTGGGGTCCCTCGTCCTGGCCTGCGCCCTTTCGCAATCCGGGCTGAGGAGCCCCCCACCCCCCAAGTGCACGAATTTCATGGACTGGGCCTCTAGTATTCAAATAATATTATGAGGGTATTTTGGGGGGATACTTTGGCCAAAACACAGCTTTTGGGGAGGCCGTATCATATGGTGGTGATGCTCCAGATCACCTGGAATCAAATCACCTGGGTTTGAATTTTGACTCTACCCTTAACAGTCCTGTGACCTTGGACAAGTCACTTGATCCCTTAGATCCCTCATCTAAAAACGGGAATATTAATAACTAGAGGCCTGGTACATGAAAATTCATGCACTGGAGGGGGGGGGGGCATCCTTCAGCCCGACCTGCCCCCTCTCACAGTCCGGTTGCCCTCAGGGGCGGGAGGTGACCTGGTGATCAGGGGAAGGCGATGCCCCATCACACCTCTGCTGCTGCCACTGCCGGCAGCGCAAGCCTCAGCCATCCCTGGTTACCTGACCCTTGGGCGGCCCCGGGCGGCTGGGCAGCCACCATCCAAGGCTTGCCTGCACCTCAGGCCAGCTCTGGGCAGCTGAGGGGCTGAGGGGATTGGGGGACTCTGGAGGCAGGTGTGCAGAGCGACTGGGCCTGCCTGGGGGCAGGTCTGGCCTTGCTGCATGCCTGCCATCCCAGTGGGGCTGAGGGTACTGGGCACCACCATCTTGTGGCTGTGGGCACTATCTTTGAGGGCGTGGCAGTCAATTAGCATATTACCTCCTTATTGGCTATGGGTGTCACCATCTTTGAGGGTGGGTCAGTCAATTAGCATATCCCCTCCTTATTGGCTGTTGGCGCCTCCATCTTTACAACGGCTTGAGGGTCAATTAGCATATTCCCTCTTTATTAGATAGGATGCCTTCCTCATAGGATTAATGACATCAGTATAAATGCATTAAAAGATCAAAATACTTAGTGTAGTGGCTGCTACATAAGTGTTCAATATCCCACTATTATCACCGGTTTTTTCAGAAATTTTTGCTTTTGCCTTATATCAGAGCTTCCTGGCATGGCCTAAAATGCCTGCTTGTACTTCCCCCTAGAATATCTCCTGCTGAAAAACTACATGGGTATCTACCTCCATTGTGAGTCTGCCCTACTTCCCTGTCCTGGTCTATCTTCTGGTTTTCTCATCACTGCTCCACCCCTTGCCATAGTCTTAACCACACCAAGAAAACACAATCGGCCAGCTGTGACCTACTCTACCAAGAAGACCTCCATGAAGTCAAATGTTTTATTAAACTTGTTCACTCACTGTTCAAATATATTTCCCTGGAAGGACAAGTACACAACAAGAATGCGGGGAAAATACATCTTTAGTCTTGCTCATCTTCCCAGGTGCATTGCTCTTCACATCTGGGAGAGCTGAGGCTAAGTTCCTGTCTTCTCCACTGATAATAGTTTACATTCTTGTTTCTTTCCTTTTTATCTAAGCCATAACTCTCTCCCACAGTCTCCATTGTATGATGCCGTAAAGACACAACTCATGAACTTCCTCAACAGTCCTTCACAGAATTTTGAACACACAGTAGATAGTCAATAAATACTTAATTCATTGTAATGTTAAGCATATTTTCCATGAGAAATGTGGCTGCAAGTAGCATAGCATTGCTATGCTGCAAAATGCATTAAGGATTAAATAAAATAGTCTTGCCTGACCCTGTTATCATTATGCATATTTCCTTCTTATATTTTGTCAAGTCACCATAACTTCCATATTGATAAATCCAGTAGTCATCTTGATCTATTACTGGTATTTGACATAGTTAATTACCTTCTCCTCCTTGACACATTGTACTCATCTGGTTTTCAGAATACTACATTCTTTCTTTTCCTCCTATTAACTGGTACTCCTTCTCCCCAAACTTTTAATGTTGAAGTAACTGGTTCTTTTGTATTATTTATCCCCCCTTACTTCCTTATCAATATCGTCAAATCCCATTATTAACATACTATTTGCCAGCAACTACCAGACCTCTTCTGAATTCCAGACTCAGTTGATCAGCTGCCTACTAGTTCTAATAGATATTTCAAAACCAAATGTCTAAAAGCAAACTCTCCACCATAGTCAATGTTGACTGCATTCCCCTTTGCATCATTCTTGACTCCTCTTTTTCTCTCACACTCCATATCCAGTTTTTCAGAAAATTCTATGGACTTCACAGTAAATCCAGAATATGGTTACTTCTAATACCTCACTGTGGGAGCCACTATCATCTCTCCTGAATTACTCTAATAATCATCTAACTGCTTCTATTCTTGTCCCTACCAGTCTCTTCACAACACAGCAACTAGAAAAAGATCATGTCACTTTTCTGCTCCAAACCCTCTAATGACTCCCAATTTCACTCAGAGTAAAAATTGTCCTTAAAATGGCTTTCAAGATCCTGAATGACCTGGGCCCAATTACCTCTCTGATCTCATCCCCTACCACTTCCCCCTCATTTACTCTGCTATAGCCACACTGACCTCCTTGCTACCCTTCAAACACATCAGGCATGCTTCTACCTCAGGGCCTTTGTACTAGTTGTTCCCTCTGCCTGACATGTTCCTTGCCCAAATATCCACATACTCAACTTACTTCCACATCTCCCTCAAGTGTTTACACAATGTCACCTTCCAAATAAGGTTTACACTGCCCACTTCAGTATTCACATCACTTACCTTCTTCTAATATGCTATATATTTTCATTGGTTGTATTTAATATTTATAACCTGTGTCTATATAGTCTAAGCTCCATGCAGGCATATATATTTGTTAGTTTTGTTCACTGCTGCACCCCTAATGTCATTAATATTGCCTGGCATGTAGAAAGTTCTCAAGAAACATTTGCTGAGCTAACTGAATGAAATAATGTGGAAAATGCATTATCAATGCTTTGACTTATGAAAGGATTTTAGAATGTAACCCATAGGGTAAGTACCATTGGCAAGGTAGGTATCATTGAAACAGCTAGTGAAGGTTGAGAGGGGAGTATGAGTATTAACAAACAGATTTGAAAATCAACTGCCAGAAACTAGTCAATTTTCTCATTTTTCTGCAAAAGCAGAGCATTCCACCTATGATATAGACATTCTAAATATGACCCTGGGGAGCACTATATAAGACTGGTACTTGATTAACAGCATCAAATATATAGAATAAAGGGTGGGAACCAGAGTACATTTTTAAACATTTGCTCAAATATATACCCGATACAGAATTGCTTTCTTTGGTTTTCATTCCATATCATTAATCCTTTTAGATCCTTCTCTTTGATCACCTGGGAAAGCAGAGTGGCATAAAAGTTAAGAGAAAGGACGAGGGAGCCATATTGTGTGGGTTTAAATCTCCACTTCACTGCTTACTACTTTAGCTGTTACTAACCCTCTCTGTCCTTTTCACTGAAGGCATTCAAGTATAAAATATGGAATAAAAAATGTCTGACATGTGGTCCTCCAACCTGGTTTGTACAGTGCTAAGTTCATTACTTGAGGTGGTCTGCTGAGCATCCTCATGTGTAACAAAGATCTATACACCACAGTGAGCTAAAAATCTACCTAATATAGTTACTGCAGTTAAACAACAAAGTTAGCTCTGAGCTTCCAGAAGAAAACTAAAGGGAAAGAATAAAGGCTCTCATTATCTGATAAAAGAAAGTATACCACTTAATTAAGAGAAACAAACATTTTTTCCTAAAAGAGATTCTATGTGACTATTATATAAACAACATTGAATACTATAAATATTTTTCTGCAATTTAAAAAGGCATAGAAATGGTCTTTCTTTTTGATTTTTTTTTAATCCTCCCCCATGGACATGCTTTCATTGATTTTTAGAGAGAGAGGAAGGAAGAGAGAAACACTGATGTGAGAGAAACATTGATCAGTTGCCTCCCATAGGCACCCTGACTAGAAATTGAACCTAAAACCTTTTGGCATATGAGAGGACACTCCAACCAACTCTGCCAGGGCTCTTTTGGATTTTTAAAAAGTACATCCTCAGTCCTGGCCAGTGTTCCTCAGTGATTAGAGCGTTGACCTGCCCATCAAAGGGTCTCGGGTTCTATTCCCTGTCAAGGGCACATACCTGGTTTGCAGGTTCAATCCCAGCCCTGGTCAGGGCAAATGCAGGAAGCAGCCAGTTGATGTGCCTCTCTCACAATGATGTTTCTCTCTTTCTCTTTTTCCTCTCCCTCCCTCCCTTCTACTTGCTCTAAAAATCAATGGAAAATATATTCTCCAGTGAGGATTAATTAACAGAAATTAAAACTAAAAAATAAACAAATCTTCAAAGTAAAATCTAAGAGCAGAAACCAACTCTAGGCAGAAGCAATTGGTGAAAGGCAGAAGCCTATGGGATTGGAAGGAAGGTATGGGCATGGTTTGCCAGCAGGAGGGACAATCAATGTCCTAGGTGAGAGCTAGGTGGTGAATGCAGCAAGTGTAGTATCAGGAACAAAAAGGTGACCTCATCGAGGTCCCCACCCTACACAACCTGGAATCATGCTAACAACTAGATAATGCATAGAGTGGGAAGAGGAGGCATTTTCAGGAAAGGATCTTAAAACAATAATGGGAAGTTATATGTAATTCAAAACAGATTTGGGACTATTTCAATGATATTATTTGGTATTACAAGAAGTAAGTTTAGGAAGCTGTGTGATGTCAGGCTGAGCTGCAGGAAGCAAACCAAGCACAGAACCAACAGCCTGCACCTCCTGCTTCCAGGCCCCAGAAAATGTAGATCCAAGCAACAGCAGCCTCCTGAGCACCATACCCTCTGCTGAGGAACAGCAGCTGTACGTGAAGCCTCCCCCCACCAGCAAGAAGAGCCACCACAGCTGTGAACAGCACCCACCAGAGGAGCTGCTGCCAACTGAGGAGCAGCTGCTACCTCAACCACCTGAAGAACAACCACAGACCAAGGAGTCACTGCCACCCAGGGAGCAGCCATTGAACGACTCAACGTCTAGATATGTCAGTGAGCTCAAACATGGGTAGACAAAGAAACCCCCAAAAGAAAGAGAAGGAGGACTCTCCAGAAAAGCAGCTAAGTAATACAGAGGCATGCAACATGACAGAAAAAGAATTCAGAATAAGGGTCCTAGAGTGCATAAACCGGGTGGAGGAAAAAATCAACAACTTCTACAAGAAGCAAGAAGAAACAGATGAAAAAGTCAACTACCTATGCAAGAAGCAAGAAGAAACAGATGAAAAAATCGATAACATATGGAAGAAACTAGAAGAAACAGATGAAAAAATCAACAACTTAAGTAAGACCCAAGAAGAAATGAAGAGTGATATAGCTGCAATAAAAAACACCATTGAAAGTATCAACAGTAGACTAGGAGAAGCGGAGGACCAAATTAGTGAATTAGAAGACAAGGAAGCAAAACACACCCAAAATGTACTGCAATTGGAGAAAAAAATTAAAAGACAGGAGGAGAGCCTAAGGGAGCTTTGGGACAACATGAAACAAAACAACATACGAATAATAGGGGTGCCAGAACAACAGAAAGATGAACAAGGATTAGAAAACCTATTCGAAGAAATAATATCAGAAAACTTCCCTGAGGTGGGGAAGAAAAAAGTCACACAAGCCCAGAGAGTCCCAAACAAGGTGAACCCGAAAAGACCCACACCAAGACACATCATAATTACCATGGCAAATGTTCAGGACAAAGAGAGAATCTTACAGGCTGCAATAGAGAGACGGAAAGTTACATACAAGGGATCTCCCATTAGACTATCAAATGATTTCTCAACAGAAACACATCAGGCCAGAAAAGAATGGACGGAAATTTACAAAGTGATGCAAAGCAAAGGACTGAATCCAAGAATACTCTATCCAGCAAGGCTATCATTCAAACTTGAAGGGGAAATAAGAAGCTTCACAGACAAGAAGTAAGTTTAAATAAATGTGTGCTTCTGGGTGGCCACATTGATAAGATAATTCAGCTGTATCAAGATAATATCTGGGAAAATGGATAGAAATTATCAGACTAGGAATGTCTGGATGAGGGCTAACCAACCGGACTCATTTCCAAACACTCCCTGCTTCACCTAATGGTCCAAAAATAGTCACTGTCTCACCTCTGTGCTTCGTATGTATGTCCCGCTTTTTGAAATGACCCTCTCTTTTCCCCTTTTAGATCCATTCAACTCCTCACCCCTGCTCTGGATGTCACCTTCAGATGACCTTTCTTGCCTCCCTCACCTCAGGCTGCCAGGTGCCATTCCCCAGACATTTCTGTCACCATAACCAAGAGTACCTTCCACACTATTTCCTCTGGGTAACTTAGCAGCTACTCTAGGCCAAGTACCAAGACTTATTCAACTTGATTTCCTCAGCACAGCACTTGACACACAATAATCAACCATTAAATGTCAAAAGCAGGAAGAAAGAGAGTTTGGGGATAACGTCAGATGATTCATTCTTATAGAGTATCAGTGCATAACAGGGCCACTGAGGATAACATGACCATAGAAGGAGTGGTTATGAGGAAGAATAATAACAATGTTGGCATTTCACTTGGTAATGCAGGTATCATTGAAACAGGCAGTGAAGGTTGAGAGGGAAATGTAGGCACTAACAATACACATTTGAAAATCACCTGCTAGAAAGTAGTAGCTGAAACACTGAAAGATGAATTTTCCTTTCAATTGCACTCTAATGAGCAATTATCCTTTGACTAAGATCTTTCCATCTTTTTTCCCCTCCGTTGGGGACCATTACCACAGCATCAGGGTTAAATTTAAGCTTCTCAGCTTCATTTGAATAAGCTTCAAGGCCCTCCTTCAGACAATGCTACTCACCAACTCCAGGAAACTCATTGGTGACCCTCTGAACACATCTTGCCAATCACTTCCTGGGTGGTATTGCCACTTCCCTCCAATGAAATCCTTGAGGCATCCTTACTTTCAATGCCTTCTACCTCACACTTGGCTAATTATTTCAAGTCAAAAATACAAAAGGTTCTTCAAACCTAAGACCCCCATATTGCTTCGTGAATATGTGTCTACCCAATCAGAATGCAGATCCTTGGCTACACTGAGTCTAAGTATAATAGTTCTGCATATTGAAACAATTGATGTTTAGGATATTAGTGGGAAGGAGACAGATTATTGAAACCCTGAGGCAGTTTTCAGATCATTGCTTCTCTACCAAATATAAATTATCTCTCTTCTTCTAAAGCCAGCACTATCCACTTTTTTGCCTCCATCCTGGAAGCTTTAGGATGGTGATTGTATTCTTTCTCCCATATGACTCTAGCTCTGTTCTTATAATTATCTGCATCTTTCTTATGGCTTCAGCATCCACATAGATGACCCTGGATCACAGTTATTTGATCACTCCAATTTGAACAACCTTCAATTCTATGTCATTTAAGCTGCCAATGGGAAAGTTTAAATATCATCACTTAAACCTTCTAGCTAACCTGTTCATTTTAAAAACCTGAAATGCCACATGGTCACCCTCCCACCCCATCATCCAGCTTCCTCTCCCAATGAACCTGCTTCTCTCTCTCATCAGCCATCTCCAGCACAGCTCTTAGACTCTTTCCTTCTGTGTATAATGAGAGTGAAAGATTTGTATAGTGGTGCCTAGAAGATAAAAAGAGTTAATCAGGGAAAGTCCCAGCTCATGGTATGTGTTCTCTGAAGTAACCTTCTCCTTCTCTCTCCTTTCCTCTTTGAATAAAGATCTAATGCTTCCCAAAGCAGCCCTTATAACTGTGAGCTTCTTAGACTATTCTAGAAACTCTATCCTCTTTTTGAATCAAAATCTATCTCCCAAGGTTCCCACCCAGTGGTCCCTGTCCAGCTGTCTGGAATGCTAAGAATGAATGACTTTCTTCCCCCAGGTCAGTCTGCCTGCAATCCTCAGCCACTCCAGCGGCAATCCACATAGCCGCTGGAGTCTTTTCTTCTCCAGGCTGACCACCTTGACGCCTCCTGCCCTTTCAAACGCATATGCAGCAGCCATGTTAGTCTCCTGATATACTCCATTATCTCACCCACTAAGCAATAACTTCTGCCAGAACACCAGCCCCATTCAAAATTCCCAAAAACTATAATGTGAACACTTTCCTGGCTTGACAATTTTCCTTGTTCCAAAAATGCTTGAAAAATAACTCTTTTTTCACAACTTTATTCACAAATCAAACTCTACAAGGGAGGGAAAGGGGGGAAAGAAGCTAACTGCCAGGACTGCAGAAAGCACTAATGCCAAGTGAATGGGGATTTTTTTTAAAGAGTCTTGAATCCTGAGGGCTTGTCTTGTTCTTTTAACTAGAAAGTTTGAGTCTTGATCCATTAATCCAAAGCTAATAAATGTCTGGTGGCAATTTGCCAGTCTGAACTCACAAGTCCGAGCTTATTTATTATTAGGAAGTAGCGATCTCTATGGGGAAATGCTTGCAAACAGGATTAGCAGAGCAAGGGGAGGGCAAAGCCTTTGGTGAAAAATGTGCCCATTGCTAATCAATGGCCAACAGCTTCTTGCTGGAATGAGCTGCAAAAAGTAATTGTAGCTCAGTGATCTTTGCATTCATCATTTGCCAGAGCGAGGAATAGACTTTGTATACTGGCTGAGTCAGGATTTCCAAAACTTTTCCACCAAAGTGCCCCTCATAGCATTAACCAATAAGGTTGTGTCCCTAGGAGATTCATAAACAGAACCCCAAAGCCCAAAATGTTGTTGAAGTCTCCTGTTTGTTCTTTAATATTCATGCATATTCAGCATCTCTGTCCATACTATTTCCACATTGGTCTTAATATAAAAAGAAAAGGTTTCCCCATATCTTCATGTAATTCTGAGCCCACAGCCCACAGACCATGCCCCTGGAGCTGCATGCCCCTTATTTGAGAGAGGGAGCTGGGTCCCAATCCAAGAAAGGAGCCACACCCCCAGCAACCTGAAGGAGACCAGATTGTAGGTATCATGGCCACAGACCTGAATTTCTTATTCAGATCTATAAGTTAATTCATTCCAGGAGGAATTATAACAGAGAGGGTATAGCATTGTAATATCTCAGTATTGAAGACGGACAGCTTCACATTGATGTAACATGTGACTAGAGGCCACTTACCCCCTCCAAGCCCCAGTTTCCTCACCTGTATCTACTGCCTAATTTGTTCTAAGGACTAAATCAGATCATGTGTATCAAGTGCTTAGCACAACAGGTGCAATGGAAATATTTGTTATCATTATATTGGTGGTATTACCAACCAAAGGGTTCTACAAAACCTTGTCTTTGTGTGCTAAAGAGAAACCTGGAAGTAGACTCTGAAGACTGGGAATCAAGTTTTGATTTTGCCATTAGCTGGCAATGTGTTCTTAAGAGAATCATTTGAGCTGAACCCAGCCTTCCTCATCTGTGAAAATGGGAATGACACCTATTTATAGACCATCCAATGTCATTGTGAAGATCACATGAAATGACATATGCATGATGTATTTGAAAACATTTGATAAAATTATACACAGACATAAGCTAAAATTTATCTTCTCTTCTTTAAAGGTACACAGTGTTTACTATTTAAGGAGTTTTGGTGCATAGGAGAAACAAGGAAAAGATGTGAATAAAGCTATAATCTGAGCAATGGGGATGTCCTCTGCCAACTGCGAGCTTTTCTCCCTCCAAAGCAATGCATAACAAAAATAAGAAATGATAATATTGAGCCTTCCACATGCCAGCCAGTATGCTAAATGCTTTACCTACAATCTCGTTTAATCCACATAAACTATATATAATTATTATGCTCCATTGATAACTAAAGAATTAAAATTCAGAGAGGGTAAGAAACTTGCCCAGATTAATGAAGCTAGGATTGGAACCAAATCTTAACCATTATGCTTTATTATTCCACTAGTCCAGTGAAAAGAGCTTATTCTTGAATTCTCTCTTGAGGTCCTTGTACATTCCTGGCTGATTCTAGCTGCACTTGGCCAACCACCGGCTGAGGCTGTGACATCAGTCACTAGTGATGTCAGAGAAGGGGTGAGACTGAAGTTCTACACCTTCCCCATCCTTCTGAGGAGCCAGCAGGTCTGAAATACTGTGGGGTTGGAGTTATAATGTCTAAGATTTTAATTCCAGTTCTACTGCTTACCAAGTCTGTGACTCTGGGCATGTTACTTAACTTCTCTGAGGGTACAATAAACTTTATCATGCGTAAAGTGAAATATTATCACCTCTAGCTTGCAAAGATGGCTGGGAGGAATAGCAGATATTGTATAAAGTTTATAATACAAAGAAAGTGGCTCATAAATAGGAGCTATTATTATTATCATTTTTATAATAAGGTTTAAATATTTTATAAAGAAAATCAAGATAAGTTTTCAGATGTCACATTACATGAAATTTAAAATCTCGGGTATCCTTTTATATCTCTCCAAAGCATTAAGCAAGTATGAGCAACTATCCAATAATTTATGTCCATTCCCAAATGGTCTGAATCTAAAAGACTTTACATCTTTTTTCCTAATCAAAAACCACCCTGAAGTGCTTAAATTCTGATAGGGAGAAGAAATCCATATAGGTTAGCAGAGCAATCTCCTAGGAGCATTAAATGATTCTTGAATAATTTTCAAACCTAATTGTATTTGCATCTCCCACGGCTCTAAAGCCAAATCAAAATTCATTGACAAACAAGCAGAATCTTGCCAAGATCTCATGATTTATCATGTGAAATTTCATACACAGCACGTAACAAGGTAGCATGGGTTGAAGAGACATATGTTCAAAATTCCTCATGATTCGTCTTTTCCCTCAAGAAAAATTGTCCAGGGAGTCAATCACTGGACCTCCCGGATTTGAGTTGATAAGCCCCTAATAGGCAAGCATGGATTTGGTCAGGAAGAATCACCCCTTAAGTCCTGAAGATAAAAGGAAGGTGGTGGGTACCCCGGGTGGAGTACAGGAAGACATGCAGATTCTTGCTCCCCTAGGGGACAATAATCATGGCTGAATCCTGAAAATGAGGGGGAAAAGGACAAATTCAAGGAGGAACTGTAAAATGGCCCCACAGGGTTCCTCAACTGTTCCTCCATCTCTCACACATCCTACCACGATTGCACAACAGCTTCCTGGAAGAGCCAGAAGAGTGAGTGAGAGACTGGAGGGAGGAGCAGGGGGATTCAGATGGCTACACTCATATTACCCACAAGTCCCATGCCCAACGGTCCCACATAATTGAGGCCTCACACTTCCCTGAATGAGTAGGTTTTTATTGGTAAGACCAGCCAGTCAGCCAATTTAGCCAAAACAAGGACTAGACTGGTAATTCTCAAAGACCCAGACCCACTTACAAAAACCCACTGCTTCTAGAGAGGCATATAAGTAGAAGAGTTAAGATCTCAGATTCTAGAGCCAGGATCTTCTCTGCTAGGTTAACTAACAAGTTGTTTAACCTTTCTGTGCTTTAGTGTCTATATCTGAAAAGTGGAATTAATAATGATAGTACCTGTCTCACAGGGGTTGCGATGACAATTAGATGAGTAACCAGATGTAAAATAGTTATAACAAGGCCTGACACATAGTAGGTGCTCAATGCATGTTTTCTTATTCTAAACCAGGCACCCCTTTGTCATGTAATGACATAGCTTATTTACAGTTCACTGAATGTTTTCAGGTTCCCATTCAAATCTCATGACAACCCAGAGAGGCTCAAATAGAGAACTCCTGGCTCAGAAAACCTACATGGTTTATCCAATGCCATGAACCTAATAATTATCAGAGGGGATAACCTAAGGCAGTGGTCGGCAAACTGCAGCTCACGAGCCACATGCAGCTCTTTGGCCCCTTGAATGTGGCTCTTCCACAAAATACCATGTGCGGGCGCACATGTACAGTGTGATTGAAACTTCGTGGCCCATGCACAAAAGTCGGTATTTTGTGGAAGAGCCACACTGAATAGGCCAAAGAGCCGCATGTGGCTCATGAGCCACAGTTTGCCGACCACTGACCTAAGGGTTTGGGTTTCAAGGTTAGAGATCTTCTGTTTACATATCAATTACATAGCTTACTTATAGTTTTGGCTACAAAAATAAATTACATCAAAATGAACACTTTAAAATAAATCTTTATTGTGGAAAGTATTAGAGATGCCCCCTTTTGTTCCCCCACTTTCTTTTTTAACATTGCATCCACGTATCTATCTCAGCTGGGGATTACTCATTCCACGAGTGGGCTCCCGTATTCGCACTGGGGTCTTAGCACTCAGCTTGTGGGAGTGCCCTGTTAGGGCACAGGCCATTTCCAGGAACCAGATCCCGACCCTTTTCCATTTGTTCTCTTGAGTTTGAAGTACTCCACCATCATGTGGAATAGGACCAAAGCCAGCAGGCAAAAAAACCAAAAAAAAAAAAAAAACAGCTGTAGTGAAACTGGAGTTACCACTTAAAAACAAATAACTATTCTGGTCAGAATTTAGGTTCCTGGATTTCCATGTGTCAAGACAAGCGGCCCTGTAATAAGCTCTCTCCGCAAATAAAATTCTATCTGCACACCAATTAGATTGCACATATCCAAAAGGCAGACTAATCACACCTTTTAAAGTGGCCGATGATAGGATAATCTCGTAGCTGAAGAACCACTTAGGAACTCTGGGCCAGTTGGGGAATGCCACCCGGGCAGGTTGGGATTGCTCAGATTTGCAAATAGGACAGGTGAAAACAGAACCAGTGACAGCTGGTGGGTGATTATTCACAGATCCTCCTGATTCAGACAGGAGTACTGTCACATAAAAGGGAAGAATAGAAAAGGAGATGCCAAAAAAGCATTTGGTCCTTGAGTTCTCTGAAGAGGAACAGATGGACATAATCAATTACCTAAATAATTCAGAAGAGAGAAAAGGCTGCTTTCACCTGAATTATCCAGATAATTTTTAAGATCTAGTTTGAATGAGGGTTTCCTTTTCATCCAAATGAACTGCATGTATTTCCTGGTCCATCAAATAATTTACTTCTCCGTGAGCAGGCCTGGCTTACGAGACTACTATAACCAGGGGGATAACTGCTCCTGGTGATGTCCTTTCTCTTATGTTTGTACTTCAGGGGAGAATTGGTTTCAAGCCGAGTCCTTTTTTCTCCTTTGTGTAGTGGGAAGCTTTTCCTCTGGAAATGAACTGGGCTGGCTGGCCCTTTGATCCCATTGTGCGATTCTATCTCGTTCATCAAGCTTTGGCACCTGACCTGTTACAAGGGTATAGAAAATAGTACAATTTGAGCATTTCAAAGTGCCGGTTTTCTATTAAAAAACGGGGGGATGTATTTGAAAGCCACCTTTAGATCTACTTGCTTATCTGGGTTGCATTTTAACAAATTTTTTTGAAAGCATACCATTTATTCACCAAAATTGGAAAAAAATGAACAATGGTGAGTTTATACCCAAGCAAATATTACTTGAAACATACAAAATACAGCCACGACTGACAGAAAGAGAGCATCATCATATCGGGGTGGCATGTGAAAATAGCCCAGGCCTGAGCTTCGACACCTGCAATAGAGAGGCCCAAGCAGCTGGGTGAGAGCTCAGTGTTTTTTTCCAGCACAGAAGGTTGTAGCTGTTCCCCCTCCACTCCATCATGTGGGTAGATCAGAAGCGACACAGACATTCCCTGGCCAGAAACCTCTTGGCTCCATCTTCATCAGGGGCGATTGATCAGCTTTTACTGATTACAGGAAATGGCTGTTAACTGGGTGAATAAATAACACATCTGGAGGCAGAGGTTCTAAGATGAATCAGAGCCCCCTCCTGCCTGACTCTCCTGCATAGCTCAGTGGAGTGAGCGCCTTCTCCCCACAAGAGACATATCCTATGCCCTATCTTTTCATCAGAAACAGAGAGCCTTGTAATTTCGGGCAACATAAAATGTCAAACATCAAAAAAATAAAAAGGTCATATTTTTTGCAATAACTATGTTATGTGGCAAAGTGGAAGCAAAATCAACAAAGCCAAGGTGTTTGTCCTCCCCTGCTTTCGACTGAGATAAAATTCCACTCTTCGCTAAAAAATTATTTCTATTGTTTCCAATTAAATGCGATTTTAACTGTATTGATTCTCCTCATTGAAGTACACGTTAATGCTTTCCTTCATCATTTTTGTTGAACATTTTGAAACCTTCCCTTGTGGATTCTAACCCTGAGAAGAGTCTTCCTTAGTGACAACATCCCTGCTGGTGTTTAAACTTCCACAAAGCACTTGATGGAGACCAGCCCCACCCGTTGCTGTACTGAGAATTCATGCCCCAACTCACTGTTGCTAGTAACACTTTTGCTTCCATTTGCTTGTGCTTCTGATTCTAATTCAATATGCTTTCATTCAGTTTGTAGAGTGCCCCTTTTTAGCCTCTAGCTGCTGGATGACACCATCTGTGATTGCCAAGGAAATTAAATTAAATTAAGTTAAAATTCAATCAACAGAAGATTGTTGCTTCTATGACTCTACTAGGAACCTTGAGAGCCTAAGTGTCTAAATGCCTCTCTCTTAATACAGAAACAGGCCAGCTCTGCTATGGCAACATTGGCCCATGGCTGAAGGCTCCCCCAGAGCCAGGGGCCAGTGACTGACCCCTTCCGTCTCACCTCGCATGGCCTGCAGTGGCTCAGACAGATTGGTTTGCTTCTGCAGTCTTTGCTTGGTTTAGGGAAATTTTTGTTTCTTACCAAAAGGGCAGAAAACAAACAAAACCCTTTGGGTTTGTGCAAAAAAAAAAAAAAAAGATTGTTAATTTGCACTCTATACCAAAATAAATTCAAGATGGATTAAATGGTTTTATTTTACAAATAAAAATAAACCATAAAAATTGAATTTTTTTAAGAAAGCAGTGCATTGATCTTAAGAATTTCTAAGCATTAAAAACACCAAGAAAAGTATTAATAGAGTTAGAGCTAAATACACTAAATTTGAGAAAGTCATATCAATGATATCATAAACAAAATACAAGTACCAATAAAAAATAGAAAAAATGTAACATTTATGATAGGCATTATAACCTTAAGAGATATATAAACATACACATACATATACAAATGTGTATAGACACATAATAAAATAAATAAAAATACTCCATTTATGGCCAACGTATGTTAATAGAAATTAATAAATTAAAGAAATACAAATAAGCAACAATGCTTTCAAATTCACCTATTTTTCACACCCTAGCACATGCTCACACATTACAAAAACAATGAGAGACTACACAGCAAACTAACAAAGATTCAAAAATAATTATGTTAATTTGTGATGATGAAGTAACATAAAAACTTTCATACATTACTAGCAAACTGTAATATGCTACCATCTTCCTAATAGGGAATCTTAACATATTTAGGGAGAAATTTATCCCAAAGACAGAACCACCGATGCGCATAGAAATTTTTGTGGAAGAATGATTATAGCAGTTTTATTTATAATAAAAAATTTGGTAATAACCTAAATGCCAAACTGCTACAATAATTATATTAAATTAATTACAAAATATTATGCACTTTAAAAAATGTAATTATGTGAAGAAATATCTACCATTCATTACTACTACAAGCAGGATATAAAATTACATAGGTATATGTATGTAAGTATATTTTTATATATGTACATATTAATTCAGATTGTTTAAAATATTATATGAATACTTAAATATCATATGCTGTATTTAAAATATATGCATAAGTACATATATAATTGCAAAGATTGAAAAAAGGAAAAGAAAAACTTGACAAAATACAAACTGTAATTATCACCAAATGGTGAGAACATTTGTCCTTATATATTTTGTTTATCAAAAATGTCAAAAATAAAATAAGATGACTTTATAACTTAAAAATAAATATTGCTTTAAAAAAGGGGGCTTGCTTTTCCTGTCTCTCCCAAATGGTAGAAGTCTTGTTCCCTTGCTGTATAGGAAGGTATATTTCATTACCATTTCCCATAACCATGTTATAATTATCTTCTTAACCAGTTCGTAACAGGAAGTGCAAAGACTGGCAGTAAGGCGAAATACCAGTAAAAATTTCCCAAGGGGAAGAGCTAAGTGGTCGAGCCAGGAAGTGTGGTTTGCATTATCACATGTGGCTTCCCAGTCTGCCTCCCTCACCTCAGATCTCCATGGCCCTGCCCTTTATCCCCCACCAACACTGCCCTGGAGCAAATGTGTTCAGATTTGGAAAGGAGATACTGCCAACCCACTCCTTGTTCCTATGTCATCACTTGAACCTTCACTTCCCAAAACCTGAGGCTCCCACAGGTAAACCCCAGGCACAGCATTCGGAATGATGTGTGTTTGGGAAGTCCAAGAAGTGTTCGTTATTTTGAATTCTGGTCCCCCCAAATAGAGCACTGACATGCCACAAACCATTTGCTGAGCACTTACAATGTGCGGTTCCTCTGCTGAGTGTTTTACATGTATTCTCCTATTTTTATTCCTAAAACAACCCTGTAAGGTACGCATAAATATCCCCATTTTACAGATAAGCCACCATTTGAAACGTAGGAGGAAAAGTAACCTGACTATATAGTTTAGTCAGAATCTAAATTCAAGTCAATGCCAGTGCCTACGGATAAATCAGAGCACCATATTATCTCCAAATAAGTTAGAAAAACATGCTTTTAAAACCAACCTGGATTCAAGTTCTGCTACTGGATTTTGGTATTTAGAGGGGAGGCTCCGGAGCTCATTTATTTCCATCTTCCCTCCCTCACTTTTTCAGTAGATTGTTACTTGTCATTATTTGTGGCTTTATTTTCCCAACCACCCATTAAGCAAACTTTAGTATTAGAAACCCACATATTACTAGTAGATCCCCCAAAAGTAACTGAAAACTTTGTGTAGTTCAGGAAGATGTGTTGTTGTTATTCCTATTTTATGGATGCAGCCAAGGTATCCCAAGACATCTGAGGGAATCACATAGCTAAAAAGTAAGAACCCCAAACTCAAGTACCTTGCAACCTGTCCCTGAGAACCAGCAGGAAAAGCCAGCAGTGAAGAACTTTAATGCAACATTAAAGTTTTTCACTCCCAACAGTGAATGTTCCTGTCCCATAGATTGTTATCCCTAAGCCATTCAAAAATAACTTGGCCTCTCTGAATAAAGCTAGCTGTATTTTAGAAGGCTAACACTCTTTCGACATTCTCTCTTTTTCCATGGATTACGTCTCTGTGATAGTCGCTACATGCCAGGTATCGTTGTGAGTTCTTTATGTATATAGATTCATTTAGTGCTTTGAATAACCTATGAGTTAGGCACTATTATACCCATTTCACAGATAAGGAAACTCAGGTCAGGGCTTAAATAATAGGCCAAAGTGTCAGACCTGGGATTTGAACCCAGGCAGCCTGACAAGTCTATACTCCATGCCACTACACTGCATTCTCTATGCAAATACATGGAAACTAGACCGTATAAGGGCCAGAGCTTTTATTCTGGTATTATTTACAACACCACTGCTTAAAGATGTAGAAAATTTGGAGCAAATCCAGGGACACATAATGAAAATTATTAATGTTTGGAAAATGAAACATGTGAGGAAAGGTTAAGAGAAATGAAACTTCTCTTAGCCTTACAAAGAGAAGTATGAAGGGAAAGTTAATAGCTCTTCAAATGAATGAAGGATTATTATGGGGAGAATGGTAACCAGAATTTATTTCCACCCCACAAAGAGTATAATAGAAAACCAGCTTAAATCGCAGCAGGATGAAATTAAACCAACTATAAGGAAGAACTTCCATTATTAGCATTCTTACTATGGTGAACTTCAACTTAACCAGCCTTCCTATATTGCCAGTTCAAGCATTGATCCTAATGAGATGAAGGATTCCTTTTTGACACTCCAATGATTAAATGGTACTCAGGATAATATTAGTTTCAAATGTTTTGTTTTATTTCCCAATTATTTGACAATCAGGCACCCATACCAGGCTAATATGAAAATCCTCAAATGAGACTATACGACTAGTCACACTATATGATTCCCTGACCTGTCTTTAGAAGGAGGTTACATGAAGCAACAACCTAGAGTACATATGGCATCACTTTACCGAGATCCCTGTGAACAAAAGCAGACAACCATTTATCTGGGCATTTTTGATGGAGTCCAGGTCAGAAGCAGGGTGGTGAATTGCATTGACCTCTTGTGGTTCCTTCCTGCTTGGTGATTCTATAACCCCCTACATTTGGTCATCCATCCCAATAAAGCTTCACTGTTAGACCCCATGGTTTCTTCACAACTGAAAGAATCAAGTACAGACATGGTACAGGTCAGAACTGTTGATGGGTAAGATGAATTGGACTCCAAGCTAACTTGAAAGAATCTTACTGTGTCTCTAGTTCAAATTTCCTTGATGTTATCCTTGAATCACTTTGCATTAGAATTACCTCTAGCCTGGCCAGCATGGCTCAGTGGTTGGACATGGACCTATGAACCAGGAGGTCACTGTTCGATTCCGGTCAGGGCACATGCCCGGGTTGCAGGCTCAATCCCCAGTGTGGGGTATGCAGGAGGCAGCCAATAAATGTTTCTCTCTCATCATTGATGTTTCTATCTTTCCATATCGTTCCCTTCTTCTCTGAAATCAATAAAAATATATATTTTTTTAAAAACAGAATTAGCCCGCCCCTGCAGGGATCCGTGCTAGGACAGAACCCTGGTTTCTCTCAAACCCGGAATGTGGGGCCTGGGCCCACAGTTCACAGCTCCCTGTCCCGCTCTTCCCCAGGCTCTCCACCTGCTGCTGCTGCGGCCCCCGAGGAGCCAGGGCGGCCATGCCCTTGTGCCCAGTGTCCGTGAGGCTGCCACCGTCCATCCACTCCACCAGAACAACTGCTCCTTGACCCCGAGAACAGCCAGTTTGATGTTTACTACAAGCTTTACCAACAGGGACGCTTATGTCAACTGGGCAGTGAATTCTGTGAACTGGAAGTTTTTGCTGAAGTAGTGAGAGCTCTGGATAAAAGACATTTGCTTCATCATTGTTTCCAGGCTTTGCTGGATCGTGGTGTGAGAGTCGCTTCAGTTTTAGCCTACTCATTCAGCAGAAGGTGCTCATAAATAGTAGAATCAGATGCTGCAGTAAAGGAAAGAGCCATTCAGGCTGGCTTTGTTTTAGGTGGCTTTCTTTCCGATGCAGGTTGGTACAGTGATGCTGAGCATGTTTTTCTGTCCTGCCTTCAGTTATGTACTCTACACGATGAGATGTTTCATTGGTTTTGTGCAGAATGCTGTGTGAGTCAGAAGAAATAGCTCCCCAGAAGCCTAGCCTTTTCTCTTTGCTTACCTCTCTTTGAAACTAGTAAACAGGGACACATTCTGGACATCCTCCAACCCATATAAGATGGTCTGGGCAGAAAAACATTTTTAATTGTGCATATCGCTGCCCTGAATATACTTATGGATCTATGCTAAGGAGAGAGGGGAGGGGAATCCTGGATAGGTAGATATCAATCCAGGGCCTGTCCTGGCTGTCTTCAGAAATTAGAAATAGGAAATTAGAAAACTATCCAGACCAAGAAACAAAACTAATTATAATACCAGCTTATTCCTTGTATTTCTAGACATTTTGTTCTTGTGAATTTAAAATTTCAAAATAAAATTTGCTTCTACATACACAAAAAAAATAGAATAACCTCTAATACTATACTTGGTTACAATTAATTAGAATCTCTAAAGAGGGCCCCAAGAATCTGCATTTTAAGCACTTTTCCCCTATATTTTTAAAAATCTACATTAAGCTCTAAGAACCATTGAGATTCATGTCTAACACCTTCATCCTACAACTGAGGGAAAAGAAGCCTAAAGAAACTAATGTTTTACCACTTAGTTACTTCAAGAATCAAGAATGGAATCAAATGTCCAAACTACCAAGTTAACAAATGTCCCATCTACTTGGAAGCATTACAAATAGATTTTTAGAAAATGTCCTGTGGAATATGTACTTGGCATCAAAGCAGTGATAAAACTGGTTTGTCTCTCTGAGAAATTCCACTCTTTGTCATAGAGAAAAATACTAATGGTCTATCTCAGTGCTTGGCACTGCAAGTAACTGAATCTCATCTAAAAGTGACTTAAACTACAAAGAAATACATTATCTCATCCTAGAAGCAGTCCAGAGGTGCAGCAGGCTTCAGGGCCATTGATCCAGTGGTTCAATCCTGCCATCTGAAACCCCGTTCCATCATTTCTCCACTTCGGCATTCAGATCATTAGGCTAACTGTCACTTCTGTCTCTTAAGAGCAGAACTTTTTTTTGAGAAGGCCCAAGAAAGATTTTCCTTGCCTTTCATTGGCTCAAAGAAGTATAAGCTTATCCATTCCTCAACTGATTACTAGCAATGAGACTAAAAAATACTGTAATTAGCTGTAATAATCAGCTGATATGGAACGGAGGTAGGTGAGTCCCACATAATGTCCATATAATCTGACAAGCAAATGGCCAAAGAAGCTCTCACACCTTTCCCTAGAAAGGGTTGATCTCCACATTCAAGGGCCTTGCCCACACCAAGTACTTTCCCAAATACTAATGTGCAGAGAGCTATTTTCCACTTTCAGGGTGTGTTAACCAATTTTACCTTGGGACAAGGCCTTCCCGCCCTGTGCTTGCACCTACATTCATGACCATTGACTCAATGCTTTGGAAAGGGTAAGGTATGCTTTCTCATCCTTTATAATAAAAGCCTAATATGCAAATTGTCCCCTCAACTGGGAGTTCAACCACTCACTATGACATGTGCTGAAAACCAGGGGGTGGCACAGAACATGGTGGGCATCAGCAACCTGGTGCTGGCAGTGGACAGCAGTGCAGGCACTGCCGACCCTGATGGGCCGGGATGAGAGTGGGACCGCGCAAGATGGTGGAGCAGGTGAGCGGGCAGCGCCAGGCCAAGGCAGGTGCAAGTGGGGCTGATCACCCCACTGATCACCCCACAGAGGGCAACCAGCGTCCATTACAGAGAAAGGGCAAATAGCTATATTAAAATATTTCTTCTAATTATTTTCCTTTCAATGTGCACAAATCCGTGCACCAGGGCACTAGTAATAACATAAAACAAAACCCGTCATCCCTGTGAAATATCAAAGCTGAAAAGATATATCTGTCCCTTTAGAGACTGAGGTTTAAGTGCAAAAGGGTAAAGTATCCATGAAATAAAGAAAAGAGACAGGTTTCCAGTAATCCTGACTGTGTCTAGACAGGCGACATCTAAAAGCCATATTGGCCAGAACTGTTTTTGCCATCAATCTGCATGGCAATGGGGCCCAGAAGTATCAGTGACACCAGTGCCATTAGTACATAAGCAACGGAAGAGACAGGAGACAGCCCAGAGCACAGCTAGAGAGATCTTTCCAGCCCAATTATAGACAGGACTTCCGTATCATCAGAGTCCATTTTTCTATTTAATACTTTTCCCTGAAAAGGTAAAAACTAAAACCTAATATAAGGTGCTTGATGAAATGTCACTCAGCTGTGCTGAATAATTCATATTTGAGTTAATTCTTGGCATTCACAATAACAAAATGACAATATTCTTGTTGTTTTTTGCCTAATATAATTAGGTTTATATTTTAACCTAAACCTGCACACTATGCTTCTCCTACAAAACACAGGCATGTATCTTGCTATAAGGAAAACCACGTCTTTTTTAAATAATTCTATTTGTTAAGGAAAGGACAAAGGGCCTCCCTACAACTCAGGTTTTAAAAAGAGAAGTTAGTTTGAGTTTTGAAACAAACATTATAAATACTTCTTCTGGGTCAACTTTAGTGCTAGAAGTCAATGCTAATTAGCCAGAGTCAATGCTAATTAAAATGCATTGATAAAATAGAGAAGATAGAGAGAGGAATGACTAGTTAGTAATACTATGTTAACACTGCCATCATATGCAAATAGAAAGGTATATATAATAAGGGTTGATAGCAATGAAGAAGATCTAAGTTTTCCTCTGTTTTTCTATATCTAATATAAAATAGATGACTATGTGACTAAAAGATTATTTTGGAACTCAACTTATAGAAAAGGTCTTCAGCTAGGGCAGTCTTAATAATAAGAGGTCAATGCAGAGAAATTAAGTCTGCCACAGCAGCTCAGAGGAGGTGATGTCTAAGCTGGAATTTGAACAATGAATGAAACTTTGCCAGGCAGAGGGGAACAAAGAAAAAAGCATCCCCAAGAGAAGAAAGGGCAAGTGCAAGGCAGAGATGCATGCAGTCACCTGCTATATTCAGGTCAACACACCACTTCATGCCGCTGAGGTGAAAAAGGGGATGTGGGATCCTCGAAAACAGGAGTGGGCCCCAAATGTCAAGTGCTGTAGAGAAGCTGACATGGGACATGAACAGAACATTCCCCAGAATGTCTGTGACATGGAAGTCAACAGAGACCTTTCTCTGAACAGTATCAATAGTCAAGGCCAGGTTGGGTTTAGTAAATGGGACTGTGAGGTATAAATAGAATGAGTTCTGATAGGAAAAGGAAAGGTTGTCTAAAAACTCAAAACCATCATTGAACAAAAAGTAGGTTTTGTTCTGGTTTTGCCTAGAATGGGAGAACTTGATCACAGGTTAGTGTAAGGGAATGAGCAGAGAGAAAGAAGCTAAAGACACCATAGAAAATGGAGAGTGTTGACAGAGAAGCTAAGGTTCCAGATGAGACAGGAGGAACAAAACAGGGAGGATAACACCACCTTTGGGTCTAGCGAATGGAATCAGAGGAAAATAAGTTTGCAGACAAGGAGGAGACAAGAAATTAAAGAGTTCCTGATTAATTTCAAACTTCTCGAAAGTATAAACCAGGGCTATTTATTTATATTAAACACCATTATGTTCCATACATGATTTAAAGTAGCTTTATAGGGTCATCCATCTACTGAGAGGTATTAGTACAGGCACTGGAGAGGGGACAGAGCTGTTGAGGGAAGGGAAAGCACTGACAAGAAAAGAGAAGTAGTAGGGGATCTTGAGCCCAAAGGGTACTAGAAGTCATGAACTTGGACTGACACAAATATGTATCATTTGTGACTTTCCTGAATAGTAGTCAACAGATTGGCTGTGCAGCTAGACATGTGTAAGAAATGTGTCAAAAACAGAAGTGGAGAGAGATATAAAGGTACTGGTGAGAGAACAGTTACGATGAACAACAGCAATTTCAGGCTGGTGCAGAAAGAAAACAAGTCAAAAGAAAACTGACAAACTGAGAAGCTTGACAAATAGGTAGTGTTGGAGTAAAAGAGAAAGCAGGGAGGATGGAAGTTGCCATCAAAAAGAAGAATCAGCCAGAACCGGTTTGGCTCAGTGGATAGAGCGTCGGCCTGCGGACTCAAGGGTCCCGGGTTCGATTCCGGTCAAGGGCATGTATCTTGGTTGTGGGCACATCCCCAGTTGGGGGCGTGCAGGAGGCAGCTGATCGATGTTTCTCTCTCATCGATGTTTCGGGCTCTCTATCCTTCTCCCTTCCTCTCTGTAAAAAATCAATAAAATATATTTAAAAAAAATCATCAAACTTGAAATTTCACGCATCGAACAGTCTGCATGATGGGAAGGTGTTGCTGTGGATGAGAATTGTTAATGTGGAGCAGAAATGAAGGCCACTGGTGTTGAGGAGATCAAGGAATTGGAAAGAGGGTGCCAACTGCCTACATGATGGAAGACTTCACACAGTTCTTAATAGAAGTTGGAGCGAAGAAAAGTCTGCATGTCACAAGGGGGATGAGAAAGGGAGGAGAGCATATCAACAGCAATAGGGCATAGCCGGGAAGATAGCAAGCTCCACTGTGTGGGCTTCAAATCAGGGAGAATGTTCGGGGAAGGAAGAGAAATGGTATCAAAGAAGCCATGGAGAGTGAGAGACGCCGTGGACAGAGAGAAGCGCAGACTCATCTAGGACACATGACAAGTTGTGTCGCCAGATGAGAAACAAGTCATGGTTAGTGCCAGAAAGGAGGAGTGTTGTAAGATGAGGCTGACGTACTAGAGACACAATGGAAAATACAGAGAGGGAGATCTGGGTACAGCCAGGAATCAAGGAAGAAGATGCCCCAGAGAAATATGGAGGCAACAGACTGAGGGAAGATTAGTAATAGCATATATAAGATGTCCAAGAACTTGGAGTTGAATTGAATTAACTGATCTCAAGTTTTCCACTTTCTGGGTAATGCTATTAGGGGGCAAAACAAGCCAAGAGCCAGAGATGCAAGGCCCAGTTGCATCTTCTCCCCGCGTTAGCCCTGTACAGAAGCTTCCCAAGGGCCCCCAGTACTATCTGACCCAATGGCCTAGGCATCTAAATGTGCAATTTTATTAAGGTTAGCTGTTACCAGTAGTATCATGCAACTTTTTTTTTCTTCTGGCATGTTGGCAAATGTTCTGCTGAACTGTAGTTTATCTTTCCCAGCTTTAGTGTAGATGCTATAAAACTGTGATTGGTTTTACTGACCAGTTTAGTTAGGTTACAACCTGGCTAGTAGTTCTTCTGTTTTGTAATCTGGAAAGGAAATAAAGTTTAGACGCCAATTGCCCTTCTTCTGCTATGGTCAAATGACCCAGAGAAATCGGCCCACTAATATTCACATCTTACATGCAATGGCATCTAGGAATTTGGGCCACAATTCATTAGTTATTAGAACTGGTACTACAAGTACTTATCTAAATTTCCCTGTCAATACTAATGTAAATTTTAACTATTTTTGCCACTTGTGAACCAAATGTTTTCTATGGGTTTTCTTTCATTGCTTATGGTTAACCATCTCAATTACAATAAGACCAGATATTTATAGACTTCCTTCTTCTCTTTATTAATTTGATCTTTAATCCTTTAAACCTATCTGTCACAACTGTCATAGTAACCCAGAAAATATGTAATCTCCCCAACCCCATAAAATGCCTAGATGAACATTTATACCGTAATTATATTTATTCACGTGTATTCTTCCCAGCATATCCTCTGCCATGTACATATTTTGAAAAAATAAATCAAGAGCAAGGTTATTTTGCCTGGCCAGTGTAGCTCATTGGTTGAGCATCGATCGACCTATGAACCAGGAGGTCACAGTTCGATTCCCTGTCAGGGCACATGCCCAAGTTGCAGGCTCAATCCCCAGTAGACGGTGTGCAGGAGGCAGCTGATCAATGATTCTCTCTCATCATTGATGTTTCTATCTCTCTCTCCCTCTCCCTTTTTCTCTGATATCAATAAAAGTATATTTTTTTAAAAAGGAGAGAAAGGTTGTTTTCACATTTTCCACATACACAACTTTAATGGATTTTTCTGTCTGCTTGTTTGAATCTATAATCACTGCTGCCTGCAGAGGTGGGTCTATAATCACTGCTGCCTGCAGAGGTGGGTCTATGCACATAAACCTTATGCTCACTATAGACTAAGAGTTAAATTAAAGGGCCAGCCAGCATTTGCAGCTAGAAAGAAAGGAGCAAAACCCTATAAGGCCCCCTCTCCATTCATCTGTGTTCTTCATGAATACAATCTTCATGTAAAGTAAGGTCTCTCAACCTCAGCACTATTGATATTTGAGACTGAAAAAAATTTGGGGGTGGGGTGGGGGCAAGGGCTATCCTGTGCATTTCAGAATGTTTGGCAATATTGCTGGCCCCTACCCAGTGTCCTCTACTGGGGGATGTGTAAAGTGCCATGCCCCATAACCCCCAAGTTATAATAACCAAAGAGGTCTCCAAACATGGCCAAATGTCCCCTTAGAAGCAAATCTGGTGAAGAACACCATTTAAAACACCACCTTCCCTCACCACCACCCCCACTCTCTGGAAGAATTGCTAGGGTTGGTGGGAAAGAAACAGGGGAGGGAGGTGAGAAGGAGGGGAAAGGATCAAGAAGGGAAGAAGAGGGGGCAAGGCCAAGAAAAAAATAAAAGAGAGAAAGAAAACAAAACATGAGAAGAGAAAATAAAAAGAGTGATGGGGAAATGCTTAGGAGGAAATTTAGATCCTAAATCCAAGTATGAGATGTATTTGTCTACCTTCCTTAAAGCCTAATCCTAATTTCAAAGATGAGAATTTTATGGCAACATCCTTAAACTCTCCCCACTTAAAAAAAAAGACCTGAGTTGATAAAGTTGCATATACAAGGGAATTTGAGAAAGAAAATATGAATCAGATTCTGTTAGATTCATCAATCAGAAATCAACCAATCCCACTGAAAATATTCACTCCTGGGAGCTGACTAGCAATTGTTGGAAGAAGGCTGTAGTACAGAAGGCTTTGCTCATCTGAAACTACTATTTGTCGTTTGTATGTTTGCTTAGCTTTGTTTTCCAATCTTTATTTCAATATTCAGTTCTATGAATAAAATTTGAAACTTAGTTCATTGTTCTTAACTGAGGTTAGGACATGAGGCTGTGATGAGAGAAAACTGATAGCAATGGTATTTGGAAGCTGGACAATGGCTGGAGACAGCAATTGGTGAATCCCTTCAGGAGTTTAGATAAATGAATACTAACAAAGAAATCCAAACTGTCTACCCACTGCTTTAGCAAGTTCACTAATTAGCAGCATGTATATACTAGTGTGTTTTTCACACTTTAAAAAATATTTTTTCACTGATTTTTTAGAGAGAGAGGAAGAGAGAGGGAGAGAGAACCGTCAGCCAGTTGCCTCCTGCATGCACCTCAACCAGAGATCAAACCTGCAACCTGGGCATGTGCCCTGATGGGGAATCAAACCAGTGAACTTTCTGTGCATGGGACGACTCAACCAACTGAGCCACACTAGCCAGGGCAGCATGTATATAGTTTTTATGGGAATATCATTCCTATGCTTTAATAATATTGAGCTCCTGAAATATTTAAAACTATTCAAACTCAATTAAGGTATATTATCTGATGGCAAACAGGTAGAAATTATAAAATAAAGTAACCTGGTTTGAAATAAATAAGTGATTTAGATTGTTCATAAACAACTATAACTTAACTAAATTAGCACTAGGTATCTCTCCACATGACACTAGCCTGTTAGCCTACAGATACAAACAGGATTGCATTAATAATAATCCTATATGTCACTGGCCCTTGCTCCCAACGCATCACCAAGACCCAGCCTCCTGGAAAATGCTCCTAAGTTTGACCGGAATCCCAAGGGCTCTCCTAAGAATAGGTACAATGACTCAATCTATCATCCTAATCAGGCCTCTTCTGCTGGCAAGAGCCAATGCCCAGGGGGACCAAAGAACCACCGTGTTCTGAGGCTAGAGGGAAAGGATATCTGTTTATCTGGCTCCCTGTAGGCATTATGTTCTCTTGGAGAGAATTCAAAACATAGTTTTTTGAGACTCAAACAGGCCTTTTATAAAAATTTATCTTTATTGAAGGTTATTACATATGTCCCCTTTTTATCCCATTGACCCCCTCCACCCTGCATTCTCCCCAGGCCCTCAGCACACTATTGTCTGTGTCTATGGGTTATTCATGTATGCATGTAAATTATTTGGTTAATCTCTCCCCACCCACCCCGGACCCTTGTTTTCCCTCTGAGATTCATCAGTCTGTCCCATGCTTCTAAGTTCATCAGTTTATTTTGTTCATTAGATTCCATATATGAGTGAGATCATGTGATACTGTCTTTCTCTGAGTGGCTTATTTCACTTAGCAAAATACTCGCCAGGTCTCTCCATGATGTCTCTTACCCTTCTGTTTTTACAGCTGCATAGTATTTCATGTCAAACAGGCCTTTTAAATATCACCTATTGTCTTCTTCTCCAATAGGGCCCTGACTAAAAGACTGTGGATGACAATCACCACAATGTTTCCCCTCCCTCCAAATTCCACAACATGGTCAGGTACCACATGCTTGGCTCTTTCTTACCTTAAGAAAAGATCCCTCTCTGGTGGCTCGCTCTTCAGGTCCTCACGAAAACAGACCTTTAGCCACCCTTCCCTACCAGCCTGCCAAACATGTGCAAGGGCCAATCAAAAGCTTTGGAGCGTCTTCTCCTATCAGACAGACTGTGATGGACTACACTGACTGTGTTTCTTCTCAGGGAATCAGATGCCACCCACAGCCTTTGCTAAGAGGGCTGTAGATTACGCAGCGCCTTCCCAACCCAAGACAGTTTATTAGACCAAACGGAACCCCTGACCTGAAGAGGGGGCTTCCCAAGGTTGGTTAGCAACCTGTGCCTTAGAGCAGAAAGGAGAGCTGGGCCAATTAGATTGCTGTCTTGGAAACAAGTAGTGGCAGAACAGAAACCAACAAACATGCAATGGATTTATATCATTGGTATTAAATCCACTGACTTCTGCTGCCCTTGTCTTACCCTTGTGGAGGCCTGGGCATTAAATGAGCCTCTTGGTATCATTATAATCAAACTTCCTTTAAGTTGGCATCAGTTAGATAAGATTTATGCTCCTTGACACCAAATTCTGGTTAAAATAACTATATAGAAATACAATCTCCAAAATGCTTAATTTTGGCCTCTCATTAATACTACCTGGTTCATTCAGAGAAAATTAATATACTTTCTGAACACATTAGAGGCTGCCCTGAATGACATAATTATCAGTCATTTGGGAACATGACTGGCATAGGGCCTCTGAGCTCAGGAGCATAAGAGACAGAAGTAAAGCAAATGAGGAGCTCAGCTCTTGGCCATCTTTGCTTCTCTTCGAGATGTTCCAAGAAAAGTCCAGGCTGTACTGCTGTCCCTGGTAAAATGTTTGAAAAGCTGTACTTTATCAAGCCAATCTGTAAATATCATTAAATTTTAAAACCTGTGATTAAACTTTCTTAAGGCAAAAAGTCTGGGGGATGGTGCAATAGACCTCTCTCGCTTGTGATTGCTAATGATTTTATTAATCCATCTCCCCCCATTTTGGTAATTTTCCACATTGTGGATTATGCTCTTCCCAAGCAGAATCCAAAACTTGGATTTCAAGCCTCCCTTGCTTGTGACTAGCTCCCACCAAGCAGATTTTTCCAGTGAGACTTGAAAGAGAAAGGTGAATTCTATGAGACCACAGGCTCCTGGAAAGCATGGCCCTGGAGGGGTTGTGTTCATCTGCAGCCGTAGCAGAGGTTCTGCTGCTCAGGTGGTGGATGCATGAGTGACAGGGGGCAGCAGCAGTGGACTTTCTGCTGGAACAGGAATGATTGAGCATTCTTCCTGGCTGTGTGGCATCCACGCCTGGTTCTCTGACTGCCCCCCAAAATCTGTAAGCTGCCTGATACTGTGTAATAAATCCTTTTCTGCTTAATCGAACTTGAGGTGACTGCAATTGGAGCCTGTGATAGAAAGGCAGTGAGGAAAGCCTCTTCCACCCCGGCAAAGAAAGCTGCTCTATCAGGGCTGAGATGAACAACACAGAAAAAGAACGTCCGCAATGCCCGTGTGGGTCTGTTCATGAGTGGGTGGTTCATGAGCGGAAACAGAGAAGAACATTTTCAATGAAATGCAACAGAGTTTGCTATATGAAGTACACTTGCAGGGTCTCATCCTTCCCTCCTCTGCTCTCCTCTTCAAGCACTTGTTCTGTTGTCTTCACACTCACTTGCTATTTATGTGTCTGTCCCCTCACTAGACAATGAGCTCCTTAAGAGAAACCGTGCTTACCTTTTTTCTACTATGTTAGTGTCTGAGCACAGTATGTGGACTTAGTAGGTGCTCTAGCCATCCTTATTGGGTGTGTATGGTTTTTAGTTGCAAGATGCCCCCCCCCCCCGCTTCTCCTTTCTCAAATGATGGAATAGACAAGGGGGGGAAACTTCCCCCGATTCTTTTTACTTTAGGATATGACCTCAAAAAGTCTGTATGGGGTGAGATCGAATGTATCCCGCCTACCAGGATTCTTACTGACAGCTAGCACTGGCCCTGGTGGTTCTCCAATTTGTATTTATATCTACACACGCCTCTTCCATCAAAATATGCCATATGCAACTAAAAGATACTGAATCAAATATTAATGCCCAAGATGCCCATGCATTTTTGTAATGCCTTCAACTTTCTTTACAAAGGATTTTAATGCACTCTTGTAATTTTACTTCAGTACAGTGCAATCAGCAAATAGAGATTTCTCTCTGGGACCACAAAGACTTGTTAACTGCAGATTTACTATGCACATCCTAGTGAGGGAGAGAGCTGCTGTGTCAGACCCACAGAAACTATCTCATCTCTGAGATCTTAGCATGAGGAAACCATGGAGCATGAGAAAAACGTTTACTTGCCAGGCTCCTGGTAATTGTTTTTAAAACATGAATTCAAAGCATTTCTTCTGAAGTGCCCATGCCTTTTTCTCTGTTAAATTTCTACCTATTCAGTGAGGCTAAGCTTAAATGCTGCCTCCACAAACCCACGATTATGCAACCAGAATTAATTCCAGAGTACTTTGTTTCCATTTCACCTATCAAAAGCTCCTTTGTCTACTAATTATTTGTTTACATCTTATATCACCTACCAGATAAGCACCTTGAGGATGAGGACTAAATATTTTAAATCTTTGCATCCCAGAACATTGATGAAATATTTGTTAACTGGATAAATGGTAAACTTTGTCACTTCTACTACCAGGATTAGGATGAAGAGATCCTGGCAGTTTAGGGAAAACAATAGCTGAAATAGACCATTGTAGTTAGGAATGAACCACTTTTTAAAAACATTGTTTCCTGGAGGACAAAAATCTGATATATAAGACAACTTGTGTATGGATTAGGATTGACAAAGCACACTAAGTTAGAATCAGCTTGTGGTAACTTCAAATGCTGGGCCCCTAAAGGAAAGGTAAGGCCTCTTCTGACTTTTTCAATGACAACATACTCAGATTCATTGTTCTTCATATGCACTGCTACGCCCAGACAGAGGGAAAATATAGCAGGCTGCTGGGTGGAGCTGTTTCCCTTCTCTCACACTGGCCTGCTCTTCACTGCCCTGTGACTTCTTCCTGCAGAATTATAATTAACCCTCAGCAAAATGAGTCACCAGTATTTAGCAAGCAGTTCTATGGCACTGTCAGATTTCAACTTATGCCACCCAGAAATGTTCATCAAGTGTGAACACTTAATAAATAGGTAGGTACTCACTAAATGGTACCCTGGAGAACTGCGCTTATTTCTGCGGCTCTGGCTCGCTCTCTCTCTCTCTCTCTCTCTCTCTCTCTCTCACACACACACACACACACACACACACACACATACACACACACATACACACACACACACAGCCAGAGGATTTTTTTCAGTTATTAGCAAAGATTTTCATAGTAATTTAATGTTGGGGTATTTAGTTCCGGATCTATAAAAACAGCATTTCCTCCTGGGTTCCATGCCTACAATGCCAGCAAATTACCCCTGGGCAGAAAGTGCTTCTGTCTTAGATCCACTTTTCCCAAAGTGTTTTTGGGAATGTTAACAGGAAAATTGTGGAATGCAAATCCTGTGGTCAAAAGTTTGGAAAATACTGAATTTAACAAAATTAAATGACCTCACTGGGGGACTTCGCAGAGCCTTTCACATGAGACCATGTACTGTGAATCTCACAAGGATTTATCTTTGGAACTTGTGTTCTGAACACACATTTCGAGAAGTGCTACCTTATAATCGGACTGTTCTGAACTCCTTTCCTATCAAACTACCAATCATCTGTGATGGAGAAAGCACGAGTGAATGTCACTTTAGTGCTTTTCCTACAAATAATATCATAAAATATAATGAATCTCATTACAAACATTTGCAAAACAAACTTTCAATACTGTAAAAAGAAATACACTCCTAGGCATTACAAAATTATCTGACAACCATCAACTTTTGTTCATCATGCTTTACCTAGCCTTCTTCTTAGAGTGAATAATAATGATTATTACAGCTACTCTATAGGGAGTTTTTTAAATGTTCCAGGGATTGTGCTAAATGCAATTCTTTTTTTTTTAAAATATATTTTATTGATTTTTTACAGAGAGGAAGCGAGAGAGATAGAGAGTTAGAAACATCGATGATAGAGAAACATCGATCAGCTGCCTCCTGCACATCTCCTACTGGGGATATGCCCGCAACCCAGGTACATGCCCTTGACCAGAATCGAACCTGGGACCCCTCAGTCCGCAGGCTGATGCTCTATCGACTGAGCCAAACCGGTTTCGGCTAAATGCAATTCTTAATTTAATCCTTAAACCTTACAAATTGCGGGGAGATACAAGATTGCCGTGGAGTAGGTGGAAACTATACTCACCTCCTCCTAGGACCAAACTGGAATTACAACTATAATATAGAGCAATCAACCTGAATAACAGCTGAAGCCTAGCTAAATAGAAGTCTTATAACCAAGGATTTACAAAAGCCACATTAAGACTGAGAGGAAGGGCAGAGATGCCAAAATGGCTGACCTGTTTCCATGGGCAGTGGCTGAAATTCTGGAGGGATATCTCAGCTAAAAGTTTTCCCCCAAAAAGCATGGGGTCTCAACCCCATGCCAGGCTCCCCAGCCCAGAGCACCTGAACGAGGAAGAGGTGCCCACAGAACATCTGGCTGTGAAAAGCAGTGGGGATTCTGTCTGCCTGGGAGAGATGGGAGTCTCCACCCAGTTCCTACCACACCCAGGCCTTCAACACATTACTGTCTGAGTCCATGGGCTATGCATATATGCATATAAGCTCTTTGGTTAATATCTTCCCACATCCCCTACCCCCTTCCCTCTGAGATACCTCAGTCTGATCCACGCTTCCATGCCTCTGGAACTATTTTGTCCATCAGTTTATTTTGTTCATTAGATTCCACATATAAGTGAGATCATGTGACACTTGTCTTTCTCTGATTGGCTTATTTCTCTTAGCATAATACTCTCCAAGTCCCTCCATGCTGTCTCAAAGGGAAAGAGACCCTTCTTTTATACAACTGCATAGTACCCATTGTGTAAATGTAACACAGCTTTTTTATCCACTCATTTACTGATGGGCACTTGGGCTGTTTCCAGATCTTAGCTATTGTAAATTGCACTGCTATGAACACAGGGGTACATACATTCTTTCTGATTGGTGTTTCAGGTTTCTTAGGATATATTCCCAGAAGTGGGATATCTGGGTCAAATGGCAGGTCCATTTTTAATTTTTTGAGGAAACTCCATACTGTTTTCCACAGTGGCTGCACCAGTCTGCAATTCCACCAGCAGTGTACTAGGGTTCTCTTTTCTCCACATCCTGGCAAACCCTTGTTGTTTGTTGATTTATTGATGATAGCCATTCTGGCAGGTGTAAGGTGATACCTCATTGTCATTTTAACTTGCATTTCTCTGATGATTAGCGACTTTGAGCACTTTTTCATATGTCTCTTGGCCATCTGTATGTGTCCTCTTTGGAGAAGTGTCTACTTAGGTCCTTTGCCCATTTTTTAATTGGATTGTATGTCTTCCATTTATTGAGTTGTATGAGGTTCTTTATATATTTCAAAAATTAACCCCTTATTCGATGTATCATTTCTCAAATATGTTCTCCTATACAGTGAGTTCCCTTTGCATTTTGTTGATGGTTTCTTTCGCTATGCAGAAATGTTTATTTTGATGTAGTCCCCTTTGTTTATTTTTTCCTTTGTTTCTCTTGCCCTAGGAGATGTATCTGTGAAAATTCTGCTACATGAGAGGTGATGAAATTTATATAATTTTATTAAACAATGTCACCCCAATAAACTCAATAAAAATTTAAAAAAAGAAAAACCTTACAAGGTGGGAAGTATTACTAAGGAAACCTAGACTTACTAGTAGAGAGCTGAAGTAACTCACCGAGGTAAGAGGCAGAGCTGGGATTCCAGGCCAGGTCTCCAGGCCCCAGGGTTCATGCCACTTTGGGGGTGGGGGTCCTCATTATTATATAACTCTCTACATTAATGTGCTATTCTCCGAGGTTTCCATACCTTGGCTGACTCTATGTTCATGTAAACATTTTACCAACCAATGCCCTCCAAGAGGCTGAATTGTGATCCCTCCTTTGACTATCTTTTTAGGGCTAATGAGAGGGGAAGGTGCTAATGGCCCATTTCCCTCTCAGTCACTGCCTTTGGCTATTCTCATGGACTCCTTTAAGCACATCAGAATCAGAGAGGCTTCTTTCATAGAAAAACAGTCTGGAATTTAGTCACAAACTTTTCTTTTTAATTTTTTAATATTACAGTTTAAATTAAATATTATTTTGTATTAGTTTCAGATATACAGCATAGTGGTTAGACAATCATATACTTTGCAAAGTGTTCTCCCTGATATTTCCTAGTCACGTTTGAATGTTGTCTCTCCTACATTCTCTCATTTGGACAGCCCAGACAAAGTACTGTGTTCCTGATGTCAGATTCTCCCCTGTGCGCTCAGGTCTAGGCTTCTCTCCCTCTTCATCCAAACAGGTAAGTATTATTAGTACCCCACTTTTTTTGCAGGTTATTCTTTAATCAATAAGGCTGTGGGGTAGCCATGGCATCACCCTAATTTTAATGTGATGAAGCGAGGCACAGAAGTGAAATGCGAAAATTGAACTGGAATGCGTGGTGTTCCCCTGGGTAGGATGGCTTCCCAGGTTCTTGTCCAGGTGGAGGGGAAGAATGAAACCAGGGACAAAAGGTGATATAGGAAAAGATGGAAATTCATTGAGATACAAGCACAGGCTCCCATGTGGGGAGAGGGAGAGAGTCCCACTAAGTCCCTTTTTTCTACAGTTTATAAAGGCTGCAGTTCTTTGTATCTTGATATCCCCTCTGATTGGTCACTGTAGCAGCTTCAGAGCTCAAACCTCATGTGAGGTTCCCCTCTTCTTCTCCCTTATTGCTTTTCTATTCCCTTTGGCCTTCCTCTTCCCTCTTTGCATGAGGGGCTTCCTTCCCTTTATTCTGTGAATATATACCTTCTGGCAGCTCCCAGCTCTGCAACCCTGTGCTTTTCCCATGGACCCCTTAATTACTAAAATTTCCTAAACCTGCCTATTTTACCCCTAAAAACTCTTTTCAGGAGGACCCCCAAAGGTCCTGGCAGTGATAAATTCTCAGGCTGCTCAAGCAGGGAATCAGATATCCACAATGATGCCAGATCTGCCTCTTCTGTGTCCTCACAGTACTCTTGCTCATCTCCTATGTGGATTTTTGCAACTGCCTGACCCATTAAAAGGTTAGTCAAGACTGCAATACAAACTCTTTGAAATGCTCTACAAGAACAAAGTGACTTTAACCCAGTGCTGAATAAGAGCTTTAGATATGAAAGTTATAGCATAGGCTTTAAAGAGAGAGCTCGTTTATAAATCTTTGGGATTAAACCACTGTCTTGAGTTCCTCTTGGTCTTCCTGTCTCCTGATCCCAGCATCATAATTCCACTAGACCGTCTTTGGGGACTTCCAGACTTTGTGGCCCTCTAGTAGCCAGAGAGTAATAACATGGGGTTTCAACTCGTGGGTTCTCACATCTCCATCTGGCCGATACTTTCAGGGTCAAATATCTTGAGATCTGAGTGTACATATGTAGTGCTGAGACAAACACCTCTAAAGAATAAAACAAAAGACCTCAATGTGGGTGGGGATGGTATTTGCTCCTTCTCACAGGCATCATATTCAAGTGAAAACAGCATACACTTAGGAACAAAGCAAACATGGTTACTCCTAACCCAACTCTACCACATACTAGCTCTGTGAATTGGAGCCAATTATTTAACTTTTCTGAGTCTCAGATTCCTCACCTATGTTTGGCAATTAATATAGTCCTAAAAGTTTTAAGACTAAAATTAAATAATATCTAAAAAATTCCAATCATATTGCCTGCCACATAAGAGATAGATACTCAAACATACACATCCTTCCTGCCCCTCAGCTTCTTGATTATAAAGTAACTAGATAATAATAATGTTTTGTCTCAAAGGAAGCTTTGAGAAAATATTGTGGGAATATCTAAAACACAGTAAATATTTAACAATGATAAAAGTAATAATAGTAGCATCTACCATTGCCATCATTACTATATTATTACTATTATTATTATTACACTCACCCAAGGATGTTTTTCCTTGCTTCTAGATAGAGTAGAAGGGAGGAAAGGAGGGGAAGAGAGAGAGAGAAATATCAATGCAAAAGAGACACATCGATTGGTTGCTCAAGGATGTTTTCCACCCAGGTACATGCCCTTGAGCAGGAATCGAACCCAAGACCCTTCAATGTGCAGGTGGATGCTCCAACCACTGAGCAACACTGGCCAGGGCAACCTGTTATTGTTATTAAAACACATGTGAACAACCTGATGATATGATTCAATTCTGTCTGTGATACTTGTGTGTCCCCACATGTCTTTATGACCAATGGAGGGAATGGGCAGATAGGTGAAGAGACCGTGATTATCTCAACATTGCTTAAGTCTCAGGGGATTTTCCTTCCTTGAGTCAGTTCTACCCCAGCCTAATTTCTAATCAGGTAAATTGGAAAATCAGAATAAGGAATTTTTAAGCCTGATGACTGAAAATAAAAGCCTAGAGTATTTTCTTTGCTTTGCTTCTAGAGTTCATTAAGGATGAGAATGTTCAACCTAGACATGGAGGTTGCGACCCAGCTTCCCCTACCCACATTTCCTTAGGATAGTTCGGTCTTCTGTGGCTTACACAACCAACGGCCCTGGGGTCATGTGGCTTCTTGTAGGTCCCAATTCACTGTGCTTGATTTGATTCATCTGCTACATATGAGTGAGTTTATCTAGTCTCTGTCATACCCCATACATATGTACACGTAGTAAAAAATCAAAATTCATTTACATTGCTAATTTTAAAATTCATGCCACCTTTCTCTGGCATTTTAATTGACATTAGCACAATAAATGCATTTGCATAACCCATTCATGCTATGTGGGGGGGGGGGTAGATTTAGACTAAACTGTCACAAAAGAGTAAAATATTATCTTAAATGTACATTCACCTGAAAAAATCACCATTCTACCCATGAATTCTATCATCGTTAAACAATTCTTGTTTGTGCTAATGTCATTGTGCATCTTTCTGCATGTTGTCTCTGCAACAGAACTATATTCAGTACTCTCTTCTGGAGCTGAGATGAAAATGTAGCATTATTTTATCCAAGATTTTAAATGCCTAGAGATATTGATCCAGCCTGCTAGCCTGCTCAGAAGGATGCCCCACTTGCTGCATTGTGCTTAGAGACAATCTAATAAAAGCTTGCTGAATAATAAACAATGGGAGCTCACCAATTCTAAAAATTTAGATTGACAGGAATAATCCCCTCCCTGGAAAAGACAGACCAGCAGGCGCTTCCCATAAACCCATTATTGCCCACTCACCCATAAGCCAATAGAAGATGTTGGATTATTGGAACTCCGAGCTTTAAGAGAAATTGCTTTCCTAAATTTGACCTCCCACACTAAATATAAAATATGGTCCATCTATAATGAAGGGATTGCAGCCCAAACAGCCATCATCTCTCTGAGGCAGAGGTTAGAAGGTTGATGCACATTGGTTCCAAAGGGATGGGGATGAGGATGACCTTTTGCCTTGAAAATGGTCACTAGGAGCTGTAATGTGAGAGAAAGGGGTCAGGTATTAGCCAATAAAGAGTCTCAGAAGCTTCTGCCTTGTTAGATTCTTACATGGGGTGGGGTGGGGAAAGCCACAAAAGCAATATGAGCAAACAGCATCCATTCTTACAAACATGGGAATATAATACAGAGAGAATGTGAAACTGGATATACTTCAGATGCTGAATATGTTTCAAAGCCTTTCAAAATAAACAAGTATCTGTAGATAGAAGACAGAGGATTTGGAAAGGAAAACAACTTCTATTTACTTGTGACATAGTTTTGACCATTTGATTGGTGTATCGGTATTGCTCTTTGCTCACTACCTGCAGGCAAAGCAATTTCTTCCAGGCTGATTCTTAAAAAAAAAAAGAAAGAAACTATTTTAAAAAACACACTTTATAAAAATAATATATGTGCAATGACATGGATGAATTTAGAAGGTATTATGCTAAGTGAAATAAGTTATATGATTTCCCTCATATGTAGATTATAAAAGCAAATGAACAAACAAAACAAAAACAAGCTTACAAAAGCAGAGAAAAGATTATTGGTTAGCAGAGGGGAAGAGGATACAGGGAAGGTGAAATAAGTAAAGGAGGTAAACTGTATGGTGACGAACAGAAACTAGACTTTTGGTGGTGAGCATGATGTAGTATATATACAGATGTCAACACCTAATGTTATAAACCAACATTACTGCAATAAAAAATAAATTTTTAAAATACCATAAATAATCAAATAAAATGGGAAAAAAATAATATTTTATGGAGTTCAGTGAAATCCCCACTGTTCATGCCCTGAGTTTTGTTGAATTCTAACAAGAGTCTCTGACAGCAATGGAAGGGTGGCCCCAAAATGTTGGATGCTTTGTCAGCAGCAGCTTTTAGCAAAAAATAAAATAAAATAAAAATAAGGCTGCAGATCAAAGATTTCATCTGAGAGCTAAGTGCCCCATTGAAGGGAGGGCAACATTAAGCGGGGATCTGAACTGCATAGGCAGGAGTGGGGCACACCAGACTGATGGGAAGATGCACTGATGTATGCGTGCATTGATGCTGGAGCAGGTCAGAAGATAGTTCTAATAAACGCATAGGCACACACACACACTCATCAGCCTCATGGATGCAATTAGCAGGTTTCTGGCATATAGTTTCCAAATATAAGTGAGGGGAAATGAAGGTATCTGACTATAGATTATGACATGATTGGTATTTTGGGAAGGCAAGATTGACCTGATGAATTATGAAAAAATTGAATGTGATACTGACTGCTCTCCTTTATCTCAAATAAGTCTTTTCTACTCAGGTCTCCCTCTCAAGCCATCTCTTCAAGGCCAGTGTTTTTAGCAGATCCATTTTCAATGCATGGTAACCACATGGAAATTAAATTTTAAAGAAAAAAGAAACAATTAATAGGGATTTCAGATAGCAGTACGCTCATCAGCTTAGTATGAGAAAGAAAAATGACAGAGTAATAGTGCCACTAGCAATTCTTTAGTCATGTGATTTTTTTTTTTTTTTTGGACAGATCAATGATGGTTGCCAAGCAACATACACACACATACACACACACACACACACACGAAAAAGAAAAAGGGAGGGAAGCATTGTTATGTTTTGATAAAGATCTTTTTAAACGAAATTTGTGAATTCCATACTGATATTATCATTATACTTTTCAGCTGTATGTTACTATAAAGGAGGGTTAGCCTCACTTATTGAAAATAAATTTTTTGAACAATCGGCAACATGCAACATACACTTGGTAAATGAATAGTGAACTTTAAGAACAAGGGGTGAAAATTCATAGTTGCCATCATAGAATGTTTTATTAATGACAAGTCTGTGTTTATTAATGAGTTTATTGCTTTTGTGTCATACTTATGTCACCATCAAATATTAATGTTTTTTATATTATAATAATATCTATTGATATAACTAAAATTTGCTTCCCAGTAGGTGTCATCATAAATAATACTTCTGAAATAACAAAATCAATAACAAGAATATTAGGGGGGCTTTATAGTATGTCAATGAAATGAATTCCACTTAAATGCTACATGTAAAATAAACCAAGTAAATATACCAAGTTATAAATTTTTAATATATAAATATACAAATTATGGATATGGATCATATAATAGTCAAGAATAAGTTATCTGAAATAATAAAGACACTAAATAACTGAAAAGAGATTCTATAAATTCTCTGATTTAAAGTCAAGATCCTGTTCATTATTGGAAATTAATAAGCATCCATTTCTTTCAATGTGACAGAAGATCATGTAGACAAGAGGTAGACTAAGTGGTTCAAATAAATCCTAAATTCATTTACCCTTGGATAAAATGGCTGCTGTCCCTGCCTCCACTCCTCCTTTTACAATTGTAATCTCTTGTTCAGGAGCCATTTTTTTCAACCTTACATTGCACAGGATTGGATAGCGTCTGTGTGAGCAAGAGGCCTTCCCAGTGAATACCAAAGCAGCAAGGTTTGCAGGCTTCTGGATCCTAAGCGGAGGCAACTGCCAGGGCAGATGGGAGCTTGGCTGTACTGCCTGGAGATCAATAGAGGACTTCAGTCTAGTGCTGCACAGAGCTCCTAATAAACACAGAGGGATGTATGCTTCCTTAACCAAAGGAGAAACCCATGAATATTCAACAGGATACAAACCCACCTACATTCTGTTTAAGTATCAGAATACCTCTATCATTGATTTCTCTCATAGGCAAGGCTGATAAAGGAGGCAAAACAGAGAGCATGCTCTTCTCTTCACCTCTCGCTTAATGCACCATTGGGTTGCCCACAGAGGTCCTCAACTTGGTATGTCCTGCTGGAACTTTCTTGATTTGCTCATACTGGTGCTAATCTAAGGGCAGTCCCTCTGGGCCTGGCTATATCATGTGACAAAATCAAAGTGTATCACAGTGTAATGACTTTACATGTAAACCTCCAGAATCATACTCAACCATTCAAGAATCTGCCATCTTAACCAAGAGCATCCATAATGTTACTTTTGGGCCCCAATGATACCCCAGAGTCATGAGGCTTTGGGATCTTTCAAGTCCTACATCACAGACAACTGCCTGTGTTACTATGGGCAGAGAAGAGTTAACCATAACAGCATTCACTCAGGGGCTGTTTTAAGCCCTTCACACATATTTCACACAAGTTTGGGGCAAGACTGTGAACCCCAAGCAGTCAGGCTCCCAAGGCTAGACTCTCAACCACTAACCCTCCAATGGCCTCTTACGGACTGCCACAGGTAAGAGGCTCTGGGCTGATATATGCAGTTTCTAGCAGGGACCCAATTTTGATGCTCCTATAGTGTCTTTTACTTTTTATTTTGAGGACCGCCTAGTTCTGAGATTATTGATTTATACTACCTAAAGGAAATTTCTCACTCTGAGTGTTGTACAAGCCATAGTAAGAATCAGTTGGGAACATCTAAAACAATTCTCAGGGGCAATTCTATACATGTAAAGGTGGAAAGAGAGACCAAACTCCACGAGATGTAGACACAAGAGGTATTGTGCCACCGTCTCCTTGCTGGGCTCTGTAGTACTCTGGCCAAAGCTATAGGCAAGATCTCATTTGAGTTGGCTAGCTGCAGGGTCCCTGGGCCCCTAAGACTTTATAGTACCCAGACTGCCAGCTCTAACTGCAGGAAAGAACTAAGCTGCCACTGGCATTGCTCTGCCCGCTGTTTTCCATGTCCCTGGCCTTCGGTCTGTCTCCTCCAGCCTCCCACTTGGTGCTGGTCCCTGTCTTAACTCTCCGGGTTAACTCTGTATTAAGACGCTATACACTGGCTCTTCAAAGATCATCTCCCAGAGCCAGGTCTCAGGCCCACCATCTTCTCAGCAACTCCATTCTCCTGAGTATTTGATCACAAGCCTCCAGGAACTCTCATGAGAAGTCTCAGAGTTCTTCAGTGTCCCTGGTCTCACTGGCCAATCTGGCCTCATGACTATACTAGGCATCCCCTGACCATTATCACTCTGATAGGGTCTAGGGATTATGCCTCCATGTCCTGTAAGAAATACTAATTTTTGAACATGGCTTTTGAAAGACTGTCCTCAGTGAAACAGAATGTTTATTCCATGTGTTTATCTTATAGAAATGATTCTTAAATTTCAGTGAGCATTGGACTCACCTGAGGTACATGTTAAAATTACAGACCCAATTAATTACAGACCAATTAATAAATGGTGCTGAGATAATAATTGGATATTCACATGTAAAAGAATAAAACTAGCCAGTATCATAATACCACTCACAAAAATTAACTCAAAATGAACTAAAGACTTAAAATATAAGACCTAAACTATCCACCTTCTAGAAAATTCTGCCTTGAAATGATAAGGCCCAGGGATTTGTATCGTTAAAAAAACAGTGCACTAACTATACTTCCAGAAAGACTGCACTGTGGTTTTTCCTGGTTTCCACTTCAACACTTGCCCCTGACTAATGAATCTGTGTCCCTGGGCCCAGAACAGACTGAAAATACAAAACAAAACAAATTTTTAACTCTTCCTTGTTCTTAACATATTGCCTACTTCAATTGCCTTGGGAAACTAAGGCCAGAAAAAACAAGTGATTTGCTCAAGTTTTCAAAGTTAGTAGCAAATCTTAGAGGAGAACACATCTCCCATCTTCTAATAATTTCCTCTACCACATCTCACTTTCCTTCTCTGAAGTATTTTTTAAGACAATAAGTGGTGGGAATAATAAAACTAATATTTGACAAGGGATCCAAGAATACTCATGGAAAAAAAAATGACAGTCTCTTTAATAAATGGTGCTGAGATAATAATTGGATATTCACATGTAAAAGAATAAAACTAGCCAGTATCATAACACCACTCACAAAAATTAACTCAAAATGAACAAAAGACTTAAATATAAGACCTAAACTAAAATAATAAAATCTATATATTTGCATATAAAAAGATACCATTTATTAGAAAATCTATAAAAGGCTGTGCAGATTTTTCATAATTCAAAGAATCACAGCTTTTTTAGAAATATGGCACAGAAGTAACAAAGTGTTGATTTCATAGCTTAAAAACTAGCCATCTTGATATCCAATCCTAGTTTTATCTTGTGTAAAAGTTCTCTGAAAAAAAGAAATCCACTGGTGCCTCAGTTTCTTTATCTGTCATCAGCCCATAAAAACATGGTGCAATTAAAGATTATAATCAACATTCAAAAAATTCAAAATACAAACATATCCTCACCTTCAAAAATAAAATAAAAGGTATCCAGGAGAGGTAAATTGAAATGATTCTTTCCATTACAAAAAGATTTACTACAATTACCTGAAAAGCCTTTCCTAAAGTATCACCAATATGATTTATCTTATAGAAATTTTCCTTTAGAGCAACTATTCCTAAGATTGTATTTTACATTATGGAAAATTGGAAAGGAAAAGCATTTTCCTTGGCAATGTTAGCAACAAGAAAGGCACAGAGACTGTCATCATCTAAAATGTTAAGAGAATTCAAAAATTCACTTATTTCATTCATATCAAATAAGAAATGATCACTGTTTTCTATGAAGAAACCATACTGCTAGAAAATATGGTATTTGGCAAACTCAGCAATTAAAAGCCAACCAGGATCCAAATATGTTTAAGTTTAGTGAGTGAATGTGAAGGAGGAAAATGTGTGTTGAATTATTTTTATATGGAAGTTATGTAGTACCATACCAGAAAGACATAATCATTGCTTTAAAATTATGTGAAAACTAATATTTGACAAGGGATCCAAGAATACTCTATGGAAAAAAAGACAGTCTCTTCAATAAATGGTGCTGAGATAATTGGATATTCACATATATAAGAATGATACTTAACCCATATCATAACACCACTCACAAAAATTAATTCAAAATGGACTAAAGACATAAATATAAGACCTAAAACTATGACACTCCTAGAAGAAAACAAAAGAATAAAGCTTCTTGACATGGGTCTTAGTAATGAAATTTTTAATATGATAACTTAAAGCACAAGTAACAAAATTTAAAAAAATAAACAAATGTGACTACATCAGACAAAAAACCTTCTGCACGGCAAGAGAAACCATCAACAAAGTGAAAAGACAACCTACAGAACGGGAAAAAATGTTTTCATACTATATATATGATAAGGGGTTAATTATAGATATCATATATACATTGAGTGGCCAGATTATTATGACCACCTGATGTTTGTAGGCAAATTAGCTATAATTTCGCGCTGAAGTTGCTAGAGGGCCAGACCATTATAAATAGGGAAGCAGGTTGTTTACCACGACAGAAGTGATTTTTTTCTGAAGATATGGGTAAACAACGCGATTTAACAGCCTTTGAACGTGGGATATATTTGAACATGAGTGGCCAGATTATTATGACCACCTGATGTTTGTAGGCAAATTAGCCATACACTGCATCACATGGGATATGGAAGTCGAAGGCCAGTTCGAACACCTTTGCTGTCTGCAGTTACCAAGATAAAACGTCTCCAATTCGCACAGGAACACAGGATTGGACAGTCGAGCACTGGAAAAAAGTCATGTGGTCTGATGAATCACGTTTCCAGTTGCATCATGCAGATGGCAGAGTGAGAATTTGGCGGAAACAGCATGAAAGCATGCACCCCACATGCATGAATACAACCCTGCAAGCTGGTGGGGGCAATGTTATGGTTTGGGGCATGTTTTCCTGGCATGATTTGGGCCCTTGAATTTGTGTGGAGCAACGTCTGAATATCACAACATACCTAAGTATCATCGCTGATCAAGTTCATCCTATCATGTTGATGGCATATCCCAATGGAGATGGCTTCTTCCAACAAGACAATGCGCCGTGCCACGGTGCTCATATTGTGCAGGAGTGGTTTCAAGAACATGAGGAGACTTTACCTTGCTTAGGTGGCCCCCACAAACACCAGATCTCAATCCAATTGAGCATTTGTGGGACGAAGTTAAAAGAGTCATCAGGCAGCTGGTTCCACAACCATCAAATATCACAGAACTGGACAGTGCTATTCATCATGCATGGTGTCAGATTCCTCACATCACCTTTCAACATCTCGTGGAGTCAATGCCAAGAAGAATTGCCGCAGTACTAAGGCCAAAGGTGGCCAATGAAGTACTGACGGGGTGGTCATAATAATCTGGCCACTCACATTCAAATATATCCCGCGTTCAAAGGCTGTTAAATCACGTTGTTTACCCATATCTTCAGAAAAAAATCACTTCTATTGTTAGGATAAACAACCTGCTTCCCTATTTATAATGGTCTGGCCCTCTAGCAACTTCAGTGCGAAATTATAGCTAATTTGCCTACAAACATCAGGTGGTCATAATAATCTGGCCACTCAGTGTATGTGTGTGTGTGTGTGTGTGTGTGTGTGTATACATATATGCACATATATACATATGTATGAATATTATTCATCCATAAGAAAGGAAACCCTATTATTTGCAACAACATAGATGGACTTTGAAGGCATTATGCTAAGTGAAATAAATCAGACAAAGACATTAAATACTATATGATCTCACTTATATGTGGAATTCTACAAAAAAATAAAAAGAAATAATTCACAGACAAAGAGATCAGAAATGTAGTTATAAGAGGCAGAAGGTAAGACGAGGGGGAATGGAGAAAGGTGGGTAAAAATTACAAACTTCCATTTATAAGATAAATTAGTTCTAAAATGTACAACATGATGACTATAACTAACACTGATATATAATATATAGAAAAGTTGTTAAGAGAGTAAATTCTAAGAGTTTTCATCAAAAGGAGAAAATTGTTTTCCTGTTTCTTTTCTTTCTATTGTATCTATATGAGAAAATGGATGTTGGATGAACCTATTGTGGTTATCATTTCACAATATATGTAAATTAAACTATCATGCTATATGCTTTAAATGTATACAATGATGTGTATCAATTATTACTCAATAAAACTTAACCAATAAAAGAGAATTGTGTGACAAGAACTATATCCAGTGACTAAAGAAAAAGAGAGATCAATGCATTACTAAATAAAGAACTTTCTAGTTAACATGGCTCTCCATAGGAGATGCAGAAGGCACTATCCAGAAGGTTAGGATCTCCCAGTAGGTCTCAAAGCCTTCTTTAGCCGGTTGTTTAACAATCTCCTACACAACTCCTTGTTCAAATTCTTCCTCCATGACCTTCCTTCATCATCTCCCTTCCCATTTACCCATTTATCATTCAGCCCCCTAGAGATCTTAAAGTTTGGGGGAAATACCAGATTTTTATGGGAAGATTAAAAATCCTTGTGTAGGGCAATGCTCTCAGTTATAAGCAAAATAGATTTTGTTATTAAAAAGACAATTGCAATTATAAAGTTGCTTTGATAACATTACAAATCATGACAATTATATTTGCAGGGATTTTTATTTTACTGTTTCTTGACCCTAAAAAAACTTTAAGGAAATTAAGATTTATTTGGTCAAAACATATGACATTTACTTCATTACTCAGTGCACTAAATTCTGTCTAAATAAATCCCATACTGATCTGACTTTACCCATGAAAATCTGTACAGTGAACTCCTAGTTTATTATGCCTACTTGAAAAGGGTAATTTAATAAGGCATCAGTACAAATACTTAATTGTGCAATGGCTATCGACAATGCCTTTAAACAGTTGCATATTTGCCAGATTGAGCTAATGGAAGTAGAATTGCCACTTAATGTCTCAGCTTGCACTGGTGGAAAATAAATTGTATCTGACATTCCTTTGGCTTTTAAAGGACATACTTAGATAATATTTACAGTCAAATTGATCTATTGTTGCATTTATGTTTTCTTGGGTTAAAAAGGGGGATCAAATGGGTACTAAAGGACAATATTTCTTTGTATGTCCTCAGTTCGGAATGCTTTTGCACACACTTGCCTCATTTACTGGGTATCTAACCAAAGTCTAAATATCTGAATGGAGAGTGAACATTTTCAATCAGGCAAACAACTATTTTAGCTACACCTCAAAGACCAGATGTGTGGAAGGTCAGCTGGTCAGTCAGCTGGATTGTTCACTTTTCATGGAGGTCATGTAGTCAGAACTTGCTTCATTAAGCCACTGACACATTAAGTATTGCAGTACCTTCTTCTGTTGTGAGAAGGAAGAAGAAAGAGCTCGGAGAAGAGATCTAATATTTCAACATCCGTTCCTTGACAGGCAGTATGAAATTCAAAAACAGGCAAGTCTTATTATTGATGATGTCAAAAATCAGAAAAGTGTCTACACAAGAGGCTTTAGGTACACTGTGATGTCCCATTTCTAGATCAGGATACTGATTACATGAATGTGTTTTGAACTCTCATGGCCTCATAATTTAGTTTTAGTCTAACATTGAAGAGTTGAATCTATTTTTATTTCAGTCCTGTATTTGGGATCACTTTTCTCTAGAAGTCTATCCAACCTCCACCATGTCTTCAATGAAGAGAAAGAAGCTAGCAAATCTTTCTCTACACTATTCCAGACAGGAACAACCCTCACTCCTCTTACCCACTCATGTCCACAATAACAAAGGGAGAAATGTGAAATGTAAAGAGTCAGAGTCTATTCCTTTCAATAATTGTAAGAATACGTAAAATGCATACCTATAAGTGGGTGCGTTGCTCACATGGATTCACATTTTATATCCCCAATTAATTAGTAAAATTTTACTTAAAAAAAACCTGATTACCCTAGAGCAGTGGTCGGCAAACTGTGGCTCGGCAAATCGCAGCTCATGAGCCACATGCGGCTGTTTGGCCCCTTGAGTGTGGCTCTTCCACAAAATACCGACTTCTGCGCATGGGCCACGAAGTTTCAATCGCACTGTACGTGTGCGCCCGCATGTGGTATTTTGTGGAAGAGCCACACTCAAGGAGCCAAAGAGCCGCATGTGGCTCGTGAGCCGCAGTTTGCTGACCACAGCCCTAGAGTTAAAAGGCCATCTCAACAAAAAGCTTTGATAAGGTTATTTAAAACTTAATATTCTAGACAAAGAATAGCTCAACTATTCCAAGTAATATGGTAATGAATCGAATATCATCGTGGATTTAACTACCATATCTCTCCACAATCTTCAGAATGTTCTAGGGCCCCAGAGAGCTTACCTAACTCTGACAGATCTTATATAAAGCATGACACTGGACACCAAGTAATATCAAAGAAGACTCAGCAAAGTTAATTACTGTTCCTGACAAATCAACTCAAGCACCTGCTTAGTTTGATGGAGGATCTAAAGCCGTGGCCGGCAAACTGTGGCGCACGAGCCACATGCAGCTCTTTGGCCCCTTGAGTGTGGCTCTTCCTAAGCCTTAGGAGTATCCTAATCCTATCTAATAATAGAGAAACATGGTAATTATCCATAGCTCCACTACCCTTCCCATTGGCTAATCAGGGAGATATGCAAATTAACTGGCAACCAAGATGGCGGCCGGCAGCCAGGCAGCATAAAGCGAACAGGAGGCTTGCTTGCTTCAGTGACGGAGGAAGCCAGTGACATTCCCCGCCTGCCGCTGCCAGCCTCTGAGCTTGCAGTTTAAGAAACACTGTTACAAATATAGAAGCTAAACAAAACCCCAGAAACCTGCTTTCAGACAGCCGGGCTTCAGCCAGCAGGACCGCAACATTGTTTCAATTATAGAACAAACGCAGATCCCTGCTTTCAGCCAGCCCGGATCTCAGAGCTGGAGTGAGCAGGACTGCAACAGTGTTACAATTTAGAACCCAAATACACCAGATACCTGCTTTCAGCAGCCGAGGCCTCAGAGCTGGAGCCAAGCCTCAGAGCTAAAGCTGGCCCAGATTAAAAAAAACAGAAAAAAAGGACAGGCTGGGAGCTTCAGTAACCCGCCAGCCTAAAAACGACCCTCAGCCCCTCACCCAGACTGGCCAGGCACCCCAGTGGGGACCCCCACACTGAAGGGGGTGTGACCAGCTGCAATAGCCATCATCCTCTCATCCAGGCTGGCCAGGCACCCCAGTGGGGACCCGCACCCTGATCCAGGACACCCTTCAGGGCAAACCAGCTGGCCCCCACCTGTGCACCAGGCCTCTATCCTATATAGTAAAAGGGTAATATGCCTCCCAGCACCGGGATCAGCGGAGCAGCAAGGCCTCCCGGCACCGGGATCAGCGTGACAGAGGTCAGCGACCAAACCCCCTGATCACCCTGCAGCTCTGTGTGTGACAGGGGGCAGGCTACAACCTCCCTATCGGTCCTGCTCTGTTTGTGACAGGGGAAGGCGCCCCAACCCCCTACTCAGCCCTGCTCTGTGCCTAATAGGGGGTAGCTCCCCAACCCCCTGATCACCCTGCAGCTGTGTGTGTGACAGGGTGCGGCACCCCAACCCCCTGATCGGCCCTGCTCTGTGTGTGACAGGGGGCGATGCTCCAACTCCCCTATCGGCCCTACTCTGTGAGTGACAGGGGGGAGCTCCTCAACCCCCTGATCAGCCTTGCTCTGTGCCTGATAGGGGGTAGCTCCCCAACCCCCTGATGGCCCTGCAGCTGTGTGTGTGACAAGGTGCGGCGCCCCAATCCCCCGATCGGCCCTGCTCTGTGCATGACAGGGGGTGGCGCCACAACCTCCCTATCGACACTGCCTTGAGTGTGACAGGGGGCGGTGCCCCAACCCCCCAATCAGCCCTACCCTGAGCATGACTAGGGGTGGCATCGCAACCTCCTGATCCGCCCTGCTCAGTGCATGACAAGGGGCGGCGCCCCAACTCCCCAATCGGCCCTGCTCTGAGCCCGACCAGGGGCTGCACCTAGGGATTGGGCCTGCCGTCTGCCACCTGGGAGCGGGCCTAAGCCAGGAGGTCGATATCTCCCGAGGGGTCTCAGACTGTGAGAGGGCACAGGCCGGGCTGAGGGACCCCCCCTGGCCCCCGAGTGCACAAATTTTTGTGCACCGGGCCTCTAGTTAAGTTACTAACAATGTACCTACCTATATAGTTTAAGTTTAAAAAATTTGGCTCTCAAAAGAAATTTCAATCGTTGTACTGTTGATATTTGGCTCTGTTGACTAATGAGTTTGCCGACCACTGATCTAAAGCATTAGGTTCTCACGTACAGTTTCATTGACTTGTGTATAAAAAGTTGACATGGCCTACATTCATTCATTCTACAAATACTTTTTTAATACTAGCAATATGCCAACATGTACTGTACTAGACCCTGACTATACATTTTTAGTCAATTAGGACAAATCTTTTAGCAGCTAATTAAAAGCCCTTTACTGCTTATCCAATTTTATTTGGGGGACAATTTTTAGATAAATAGGCTCTTTCGTTTGCAAGATAATGGTACTCAAATACTTCAGAAAAAGACAGATTAACTCTAAAAACATGACATTGAGAACCAAGGTGGCTGAGTCATTCTTGCCATCTCTCGTTGGGAAAATAATCCTTTGCTTCTTCATAAATATGATACATTCCCCTCTCTGTTGGTCTGGCTCCTTCCCTTATTCATATTTCTTTCTCCCTCAAAAGTCTGGTGTGTGATCACTGTGCTACTTTGCACCATAACTTTGCTAAGGCTAGGAGCTACATTTCCCCGAATTCGCTTCCCTGTATGGGTGGGAGTTAGAGCTGGGAAAAAAAAAAGGAACTTTTATAAGATTTGGAAGGAAGAAGTGAAGTGGAAGCCATTGCTCTTGGAAACCCATCACAGTCAGACATTGTGCAGGGGTCCCTGTTGGAGCCAGCATATTCCTGACCTCTTCTGAAACATTCCTAACTCACCTTTCCAGCTGCTGGTCCTTCAGACCAACAGCAGTTGCAGTGTGCCCCACTATTAGGAAAGTGGCCGAGGACCCACAGCTTCCTCAGAGTGGCCTTTCCATAGAATTCTCCACAAACTTCCCCAACACAGCCCACGCTACAGCCAGACATGTGTTACTCTCTCTGAGTTCCCTACAAGCTTTAACTTGTCTGCCTTTACCGAGGCTTCAGCCTCAGGTGGGCTCCTTAGCGACCATTTCTCTGACTCTCCAACTTCCCCTTCCAGACTCACTTTCCCAGTTCTCCCATTCTTGTGTATGGACCAATTCCTATGATAGAGCCCTTATTTCTATAATATTTATGATAGTTCTGCCTCAATGTCCATGTATTCTGGATTACATATCCAAAAGAAAGAATTTTATTTGTCCAACTTATTTGTCATGTTGGTACTATAACTTCAAGACACAACCTCACCCCAGAGTCTCTGATTCAATACATTTATGACGTCTCAGTATTCTTTTTATTCTGCAGACATGATTCTGTCATACAACACTGTTGGAACAACTAATTTAAAAGTCACAAGAAAGAAAATGCAAAGTTAAGTCCAGGAAGATTGGACAATTTAACATATGTCCTCATGATTTAGAATATCTGCACAGTTTAATTTTAAAAAAGCAAAAACAAAACACTGCAAAGCCAGGTGGCAAACCTACATTGTGACTTTATAAATTCTAACAATAAATAATAATCATAATGGTAAGCCCCTTTAAGAATTGAGATCATAAAACCAAGATATCAGGCATTGGGAAACAAAAATAGATAAATTCAGACCCAGGCAACAAAAGAAAAAGCCAAACCAAGGTAAGCCAGGTGTGTTATGAGAAAGACAATTCATAATCATTGAAAAAGAGACAACCCAAACTGCTCTTAATTTCTCTTCCCCAAAGCTGCCCTAATGTCAAGGCTCATGGAAGAAGAATTAAGACAGTTTGAGTCCTCTAGTACAAGGAGGAACAGAGGACATTCCTGACCACTGGGAACAAAATGGATGGCCTTCCTTCAGAAAAAGAGGAAAACTAGCCTTGCCAGTGTTGCTCAGTTGGTTGTACATCATTCCATGCACTGGAAGGATGCTGGTTTGATTCCCAGTCAGGGCACATGCCCAGGTTGTGGGCTTGATCCCCAGTAGGGGATGTGAAGGAGGCAGCCGATCAATGTTTCTCTCTCATCGATATTTCTATCTCTCCCTCCTTTGCTCTGAAATCAATAAAAACACATTTAATTTTTTTAAAAAGTACCTAAGACGATATTCACTCTTTATAATGAAAAAATGATCACAGATAAATTTATACAAAGGAGTTTGCATTTTTTAAACTCTTTATGCAGTGATTCTAAGTGTATTTCTTTTCATTTTAAAATTAATATTTTTGTAGGAATATTAATGCAGGAAAAAAATGCAGATGAATGGATCGTGTGCTTTGGCCCTCCTTCTCCGTATTAATATCTTTTAGCTCAAGAATAAATGTCAATTCACCTGATGGCAGGTAACCACAGTGGGTATTTCACTCCAATAGAGGAAGACCTCCACCCATTATATAGTCAAAGTATGCAAGAGCTTAGCATACTTGACTTCATCTATATTCATTAATTTACACAATTATATGCCATTGATAATTGAAAGTGAAAATTATATTGTTTACATATCTCAAAGAAAAGTCTCTTTTCAATATTTCTTACCTTTATATTATATTATGTTTTTAGATAGACAGATAGAATACATTTTATCCTTAGTATGCTAAAGGGTATTTTTAAAATTTAATAATACTCCAGAAGAATCAAAGGTGCCAAGTGTTTACATAATTGAGTTGAACAACTATTATTAAATCAGTGGCAATGGTTACCTTTTTCATAGAAGGTAGTTTGGATAAACTGTAAAACTATTTCAAATTCCCATGGAGTCTCCACCAATAGTTAAACTTCCATTCTTATAACTAAGAAATGCCCGAGGGGATGATAACAATTTTCTTTTCCTCCTATTTTGTTAAGAACTAATAATAAAAAAATCACAAGTAGTAATGAAAATCTACAGAATGAGGTTCCATGTACACACTGTAAGAGGCATGGTTTATAAGGATCTTCTTATTCCAAATGGGGATTGTTCAAAGTGGTGGATTCTGTTGTACATCATATTGGTTCAGAGGTTTGGAGCAACAAAATTTCATCCTAATTCAGAAGATCAAAACATGAAATGAACAGGTCAGAAAAATCTGACGGGGTTAAGAAAGGCTAAAAGGAAACAGAGAAAGAAAAATACATGGTTTTACCTCGAGTTTATGCTGTTGAAATAAATAAGGGAGAACACTTATTCTGGAACATCCATTATTGTGGGCAATAAACACAATAAAGATTATTTAAATCAGTAACTGTTCAACCTTAAACTTTTAATTAGCCAACAGAACTAACTATCATGATCACAAATTTGCAGAGGGACTGATTCAAGAGCGCTTGAAGATCATTTACTTCATTCTGTTCTTCTTTTAACAAGATGAAACTGCAACCCAGGAAAGAGAATCAGTTCCCCAAGGTTGCCCAGCTACTGATGGACAGAGCTGAGTCTAAAACCCTAACCTCTGGACTAACATTCTTTATACTACACTCCAGGCTCTCTTCTGCAAAGAAAAACAACCAACAGTTATTGAGGAGATACTTTTTACCAACAATAACTCCCAGGGTTTTCCAGAGATTCACTCTTTTGATCCTCTCAACAATAGTAAGAGTTGAGGTCTGTTACTGTCCCCATTTCACCACTGGAGAAACTGAGGCTTTGGTTAAGTAATTTACCCAAAGATACATAACTATAGTGGCAGAGCTGAAATAACTATTGTTTGTGTACTCTAAAAATAAGTTGTGAACCCTAAATTATGAGTTTTATATACAGCTGAGCAGTTATTGAAAAATCAGCTTAACTTTCAAGAAAAGGTTGTCAGTTAAACATGATGTCTCATGTGTTGTCCATAATCGTCAAACCATAGGAGTAAAAAACACAAGAAGTGCACCTACCATATGTATAAATTAGGGCCTCCTATGTCCTATGTAACTCCTTCTCAAAGAGCTCAAATCTAGCAGTAACAGTAGAAAATTAGACAAGTTTATAAGGACTAAGTGTGGCACAAAACAACATGGGAGAATCTCTTAACAGACATAAAACTAAATTCTATGAGGATCAAATAAAAAAAGGAAACAATCCTAAGAGTATCTCCTAATCCTTAAGAGTTATTTTTATTTGTTTCATTTTGTATTTTTTAATATAATGACCTTTTAAAAAATGATGCCTGCTCATTATTTTTTTTTTAAATCAAGCCACTTTGGAAAACATTTTAAATTTTAAAAATCACCGTAAGTCTCACTACCAAGAAATATCCATTAATCATTAACCTTGAGTGAAAATCATTATAGCCATTAATATATAAATAGACAGAAAGATAGATAGATATGTGGAGAAACTGTACTTGATTTTAATCAAAGAAAGGAACTTGAAATGAAACCGAGGATATTGCTGTACTTTGGATAAATGTTTTTTCATCACTTTCTAAAGAATCTTCTATAGTTTTAAAGGTTTAGAACTATCATAGTTTATTTTTATTATGTTTCAACTTGACACAGTAGTTACTGATTTCTTGCAAGGTGAGGAAATAATCTCACCTACACTTGCTTTCACCTTCCATCTGCCTGACTCTCTAATTTGGGCTAGTTAATAATTTTACATTTTCCATAGTTTATAACACTGGCATCCTATTCAGCCACCATAACTTGCACACTTCTTTAATCATGGTTCTAACTTTTAACTGAATTCAAAACTCACTTCTTGGTTTTGCCATTATTTTGTCACTTTGAGGGTCTTGAATACATTAATTTTATGATATTTTATCAATAAGTTATTTTAGCCCTAACTCATTTGGCTCAGTGGATAGAGCGTCGGCCTGCGGACTGAAAGGTCCCAGGTTCAATTCCAGTCAAGGGCATGTACCTTGGTTGCAGGCACATCCCCCATAGGAGGTGTGCAGGAGGCAGCTGATCGATGTTTCTCTCTCATCGATGTTTCTAACAATCTATCCCTCTCCCTTCCTCCCTGTAAAAAATCAATAAAATATATTTAAAAAATAAAAATCATTAAAAAAAGTATTTTAAGTCAAAGAGTTTGTGGAGATTGGATTTTCTTCATTCATTTCTTGCTTTTACGGATGCAGGCACTTCTCAGGGTGATTCCAATGACTACCACCTCCCAGACCCAGAATCACATGTCAACTTCTCTCATCTACCCATAGTAAAAAATTTAAACTTTTACACTGAGGCATATTTTATTTAATCCACTTCAGCTGTATAATCCAGTGATATTATTTAGTAACTTGAGTGATGTAATCATCACCACAAATCAGTTTTAGAACATTTCTATCCCCCCCAATAAAAGCAGTTTATTCTTTTCTATTGCTGAGTAGTATTCCATTACAAGACTATTCCACATTTTCTTTATCCATTCACCAGCTGATGGACATTTAGGTTGTTTTCAATGTTGGGTTCTTATCCAGTAAGGCTGCTATGGATATTTGTGTGCAAGCTTTTGTCTGGACCTATACTTTCATTTCTTTTGAGTATATACTAAGAGTGGAATTGCTGGGCCATTGAGTTGTTTTTGTTTAACTTTTAAAGGAAATTACTGTTTCCAAGGTATATGCACCATTTGACATTCCCATTAATGATGTATGAGGGTTCCTATTTCACCAAATGTTCACTGACATTTGTTATTCTCTTCTTACTAGTACAACCATTCTAGTGGGTATAAATTATTTCCTTAATGAGTAATGATAAGCACATCTTCTTGTATTCATTCATTAGGCATTCATATACCTTCTTTGATGAAATGTCTGTTCATATCTTTTGCCCATTTTTTTTGTTTGGGTGGTTTGTCTTCTTATTGCTCAGTTCTGAGTTCTTTGTAAATTCTGGATACAAATTCTATTACTAGGTATTTATTTTGCAAATATTGTCTCCCAGTTTCTTGTCTGTCTCTTTATTTTCTTAACTAGAGGCTCAGTAAACGAAATTCATGCACTGGGGGGGGGGGGGGGAGGCGCATCCCTCAGCCCAGATTGAGAGAGGGCACAGGCAAGCCGAGGGACCCCACTGGTGCACGATTGGGGCCAGGGAAGGACTGCGGGAGGGCTCCAGGGAGTGTCTGGCCCATCTCGCTCAGTCCCAATCGGCCGGACCCCAGCAGCAAGCTCACTTACTGGTTGGAGCGTTTTCCCCCTGGTGGTCAGTGCACGTCATAGCGAGTGGTTGAGCAATCTTAGCATATCTTTAACATATTACGCTTTGATTGGTTGAATGGCCTACCAATGACCGGACACTTGGCATATTAGGCTTTTATTATATAGGATGGTATCTTTTGAAGAGCAAAAGTTTTTTAACTTAATGAGGTCCACTTTATCAATATTTTCTTTTTATTCACTGTACTTTTGGTGTTATATCTAAAATATCATTGCCTGATTTAAGGTGTCAAAGATTTTATTCTGTTTTCTTCTCAAAGTTTTGTTTAAGCTTTCGCTTTTAAGTCTACAATTCATTTTGAGTTAATTTTTGTGTAGGATATGAGCTGAGGGTCTAATTTATCTTTTCAGATATAGATATTCCATTGTCCCTGCACCATTTATTGAACTGACTACCCTTTCTCCAAAGAATTACCTTGGCACCTTTGTAAAATAAGAAAAATTAATTGATTGCAAATATAAAAGATTTCTAAACTTACAATCTGTTCCATTGATCCATAGCTATTCTTATCCTAGTGCCACACTGTCTTGATAATTATAGTTGCATAATAAGTTTTAAAATTGGAAAGTAATGCAATAGCATGGATGGAACTGGAGAGCATTATGCTAAGTGAAATAAGCCAGTCAGAGAAAGATAAACACCACATGATCTCACTCATTTGTGGAATATAATGAACAACATAAAGTGATGAACAAAAACAGATCCAGAGACAGAGAAACATCGATCAGACCATCAAACCTCAGAGGGAAGGTAGGGGAGGATGGGGGTAAAGGAGAGAGATCAACCAAAGGACTTATATGCAAGCATATAGGCCTAACCAATGGACACAGAAAATAGGGGGGTGAGGGCATGAATGGGGGGGGGACAGGGGGTAACGTGGGAATAAGGACACATATGTAATAACTTAATCAATAAAAAAACCAAAAACATTGCAGATATTGCCTCCATGAAGCCTACCACCTACATGGAGGCAGCTGCTGAGTCTTAAGTTCTACGATATTATTCCACTCCAACATTGAAACTTTTGTCCTAGTTTCATCCCTTTTCACTACTATAATAAACCAAAACCAACCTATGACAAATTGTTGCCATCTGGACACAAATAAAGAACTAAGCCCTCCAAAAAATAAAAAATAAAATAACATTGGAAAGTAAAAGCTCTACAAATTTATCCTTTTTCAAATTTGTTTTTGACTATTCTAGATGTTTTACTTTTTTATATAAACCTTAAAAATCTGCATCAATGGGATTAAGGATAAAACAGATTGGTTTTAAGTCATTCAAACTACCAAAAGTCTGATACATCTTTTTACATAACAATGAGGCTTATCTGCCTCATTGAATAGCTACTTTAAGGTAATTTTTGCTTCTTACTTAAAGTTTCCAGGCTTTCCCTTACTTCCAATGCTGGTATTGACACACATACCCCATTTTTAGATTTCTTCAGTCATTTCCATGGAAATTTGGAATTAGACGAGTTAAATTGACTCATATCTCCATTTTAAACAACTTGCTTTTTAATTATAATTTTACAAGAGTACGTGAATAAAGAAACAAATGACACTGATATTGATCTTATTTATAGGAACTACAGCCAAAAAATGTTGATTATAGTTATGCATTATGTAGCAATGCCTTTGCTTCAATCAAAAAAATGTCCAAATTCTACTTGAGGCAAATCATTTCCCTAAAGCAGGCTGTCCACTCACAGAGTCATGGTTGCTTAAAAGCAATATAGTCTAGGCCAACTCCAACTTTTATCCTTCTTTCAGGATATATGCTGGTGTCTAAAAGCAAGCCATTGAGTTGAACTGGTCAGCACCAGTGGGAACAGAAGCAGCTTTCTCTGAAGCCAAGCTAGGCTGCCTGGCAATATGCTCTAGTAAACTGTTCAGTTTGAACTGACCTGTTCTGTCATAAGGCAAGACGTTTCCAGCTCCTGTTTGCTGATCTGGTGAATTACTTTCATGTAAACAATAGAAACACCATAGAGAGATACTGCTGAACCTAGCCCCTTACAAACACAACCTGCCTACAACTACTGAGGTTGCTCAGCCAAGACTACAAAAATCATTTATGATGAGGGAAGACAAGAGAGAAAATTTACAAAGTAATTTAGGCTGAAAAAGAAAATGGCACAGCAAAAAGTATGGGAGAGATGAAGGACTAGGGTGGGAATGAAACTGGGGGGCAGCCACCACAGAGATCAGAAATGTCCTTGGAGAATCCCTTTTACTCCAATCAATCCTTCCAGTGCTTTCTCTAAAGGGCAAACTCACTTCTCTCCATGGAAGCCTAGAGCATCCTGGTGTTCATTTTAAAGCCAGTAAAAGTAAGCTGAAGATGTCACTTTTCAGTGGTTGAATTTTATCATCCCATTGCTGAGCCAGGCAAGTCCCATGGCATCACTCATGTACCTGCCTTCTCAAAGCATTTCAGTGTAGGTAATGAGGCCCACATCAACAGAATGGAAGATGGCCCAGAGCAGGAGCAAAGCAGGGGAACACTCTCGTCCTATGTAGATTTGCTCTCGTCCTTGGCTCAAATTGTATTTTCTGTTGTGTGATCAAGAAAGAAGACAGAAAAATCAGATGCTAATGCTCTTTGCTGGAGCCCAAGTCTGATCATTCAGGCATCAGCTCAGGTCCTGCAGATACTTACAAAACAGCACAGGATTCAGAGACAGAGCTCCCCAGGCCAAGGCCACTCTCTGCACTCTCTGTCTCTTTTGAGATATGTGTGGGATCCAGGAAGCTACTCAGGCCTTAAATAACCCATGAAGCCCACTGGTATTAAGGGTGTTGTGAGAGAGACACTAATTATTCATGACCATCACCCTATTTTAAAATTCCAACTGAAAGAAGATGTTTATAACTATAACTAGAGGCCCTGTGCATGAAATTCATGCACAGGGAGGTGGGGGGAGATGGGAGGGGAAGTCCCTCAGCCCGGCCTGCACCCTCTCACAATCCAGGACTGCTGGCTCCTAACCTCTGACCTTCCTGCCTGCCTGATTGACCCTAACCACTCTGCATGCTTGCCTCACCACCCCTAACCACTCGCCTGCCTGCCTGATCACCCCTAATCACTCTGCCTGCCTGCCTGATCACCCCTAACCACTTGCCTGCCTGCCTAATGCCCCTAACTGCTCGCCTGCCTGTCTGATCGCCCTTAATCACCTCTGCCTCGGCTCCCACCGCCATGGCTTCATCCAGAAGGACGTCCAGAATGACGTTCAGAAGGCCATCTGATCTAATTAGCATATAACACTTTTATTATTATAGATTCTCTAGAAAAGTGTAGAATAACTGGGTGAAAACACTGAATTTCAATGTGACTCGTTGTTATAACTGAACTTGGTGAACCAGGCAATGTATTCAGGTCATAATACTAGAAGCATATCACTGCACTTAGAAGAAATATTTTCCATGGACAGTGGAGTCTCATCATAAATGTATTTAACTTGAATTATATTGCATGAGTTAGGGAGATTGTTATTTAAATAACATTCTGTTATTGTGTTTTAAAAACATGCTCAGATTCGGAATGATAAGAGAGAAGTAAACCCACTATCCCCTCAGTTGAATAAGAGACAACAACCTGCAGCCCCCATACATTTTACATATACACACACCCCTCCCAGTTCCCAATCCCATATGGTGTGTGGATGATCTTAGGGCCATTCATTTAGGGAAAATTTTAATCACTCAGAATTGTCACCTCATGTGCACACTTTACACCTAAACTCATTGCAATAAGGTTTGAGTGATTACAAACGTGGCTCCACATAGCTTATTGCAAGGCATCAAACTTTCATGAGACTGCTAAGTACCTGGGGATCTTGTTCGAATTCAGGTTCTGCTTCAGTAGGTCTGGCATGGGGCCAGAGAGTCTGCATTTCTAACAAACTGGCAGGCGATGTCAATGTTGCTGAACCACACACCACATTTTGAGTACAAAGGCCTATTATATGGATTTAGATACACAACATTCAACACATTTCTTGAGCATCTACTACATGCCAAGCACCATGCTATTTGTCGATGATAGAAGATACTATTTCTTATTCTCAATGCTTTCACACTCAAGTTTGATATAAGTAAAACACTGCACAAAATAGAAATCTGCCCCCCAAAAAAGTGTGCCTTAAAATAGCCCTCTTGGGTATAGTGTCTTACCACTTAAAAAGCACTGTATTAAATTTTGTCCTATTTAATGCCTCAAACAGGATCTTGCCTTTCCCTACACTGTAGCATGTAACAGATGATTTTTTATGTTGGCATAGCTGCATGCATACTCCCAGTGATGAGGATTTCCTCATTGCCCCACTTCATGGATCACTGATTACTAAAAATTGATTAAATGAAACCTATTCAGTGACATACTAGCTGTATGCTCACATGTGTGTGAGAAGCATATAAAGCATATTCTGCTTTTGTTTTAATATAACCTATGTAGAGTAGTGGAAAGCCCACGAGGATACATCTCTTTTTCTAATATGAAGTCCTCTGCTGACTAGCTGTGTAACCACATGCAAGTTAGTTAACCTCTAAGGACCTCAATTTCCTCATCTTTAAGGAAGGACCTGGACCAGGCGACCTCTGAGGTCCTTTCCAGCTCTACAATCTATGAGTCTATGACCCGCCCACCTTGAATTTGCTATAATCTGTGTTTTAGATCCCAAAGATAGATCTTTTCAACACCATCAGCACAACGCACCTCCCCTCAAGCCTTAGCTATGCTGGTTCTCACAGCAAAGCTTTGAAATTCCCAAATACTGTAAGCTCAGGCGTGCCAGAGCCACTGGAGCTGCTACTTCACAATTCAAGAAGTCAGCTATTGACTCCTGGCAATCTATATCTGCATTAAAATGGGGAGTTTTGGATTAATGTGGAGCTGAAAGCCCGACTGAGGCTCTTTGCTGCCAGCCTGTCTCTGTAATTGCAGCATGGATTTCACCAACCACAAAGGGCAAAATGAATGTGATCATCCCTAGTAGTCAATAACCCATCGATTTTTTTCTTTTGACTCTATGATTCACACAAATATTGAAGCTCATTTTTTAAGCAATGAGGCTTATTAATCTACATTCTTCAAAACGAGTGGCCCCTTCAATGAGGTGACCTCAGAAGGTTACTTAATATGCAAGACATGAGTAGATTAGTCACATTAAATTTTGTTTAATTCTTTCTCACATACACACACACACACACACACACACACTCATGTCTTCACTCTTATTTAAAATTGGCATTCCACGTTGGCAGTGGAACTTTGTGCTCATTATCATGCTATTATGTGTCTGATTGTGGAGGAATTATTAGGATGGAAATGTTGGCAAAGCTCATTCTGGTCTGTGGTGGCTATTTTCTTGGTTGAGTGTTGTTTTTCACTCACCCCTATGGTTATAAACAGAATGTGTACAATAACACCTGTGGTTCCTAAAATGGAACAATGATCCAGGGCCATTTCTTCCCCAAATGGACGCTATTAATCTGCAGTAACAAATACATGTTAAGGTCGAGAGACAAAGGCAGCTCCAGCAGAGTTCAATTGTGATTGCTTCAAACCATACCAGTTCTTTTAATTTCCTGTGATGCATGATCCATTTTATGTTTCTTCTGGTTATTATATCTTCTGATATTTCTTTAGTCTATTATCTCCTTAATTTTGCTGGAAATTGAGACTCTGAATGGTTTGAAACCACATGTGTCAGATTTGTTTTTGTGTAGTTTGCTGTAAAATGCAGTGGTCTTCTCTCTTCCAATAGTTCTAGCTTTTGAAAATAATCAATAGTGATAAAAATTGGTCATCAAATCCCATCCGCTTTTTCTTCAGGTAAGCTTCCCAAATTTGGTTCCTACTCTCAATCCCAATTTTAGATTAGTTGTTTTGGTTTCAAGGAAAAGATATAATTTGGTTTACTTCAGACAAAGAGGCTTTGGTTTACTTCAGACATGTAGGAATTAAGATGATGAAAATCTTGACCATGGTAATTTGGCCACACAGCATGGCTCAAAGTGACAGAACTTGCTTGGGGAACTTGAGGTTCCTTCAGGATCCAGCATGACTCTAGTTACAAAGGTACCTTGCCATCAGGAACTTATTGATCACAGTCCAACTATTTCACCACAGAGTGATTTTGCTTTGCTCTATGTCCTTTCAACTTTCACTCTGGCTTCTGGCTATTTAATTCTTTCTCTATTTCTCAATTTCAAATACTCCAAGTCACAAATCTAATTGTTCAACCGCCCCTACTGGCCATGACTTTTGTGACAGATTATTCTATTGACCACTAGTCAAGTCTATAGACAGGCTATTCTTAGGTTAAGCACCCATTCTTTTTTGTTGACCACTTTATTGAGGTATGATTGACACATAAGAATTTTATATATTTAATGTACGCAACTTGATCTCCATAAGTATACATGTGTGAAACCATCACCACAATCTATAACAGAAACATACTCATCACCTCTAAAAGTGCCTCTCACGCTATTTATTTATTTATTTATTTATTTATTTATTTATTTATTATTAGTGTGTGTGTCTGTGTGATAAGAACACTTAATAAAATTCTACTCTAAGCAACTTTGTAAGTATCTAATACATTATTATTAGCAATAGGCACTGAACTGTACAGTAGCTCTCTAGGACTTTTTTATCTTTCATAATATTACCCCATTTCTCCCTCCCCCAATCCCTGAAAACCACCATTTCCTCTCTCTGCTTCTCTCAGTTTGACTATTTTAGATTCCTCTTATAAGCAGTATCATGTAGTTTTTGTACTTCTGTGACAGGCCTATTTCACTTAGCATAATGTCTTCTAGGTTCATCCATGTTGTTCCAAAAGTTAAGCATCCTTTCTTGATTCAACAGATAATAGTCTATGTCAACATGATTATTTATATGGAAGAGTATTGTAGCAAGAATCCCTTAAAGGGGAAATATAAGCAAGTCAGCATATTGAAGCTTGTCCTACCCATCAGGCCCATGATCTCTTGCTGAATTGAAACCTACATCAACTACCTAGACTTTTGCAATAATTACCTTACTAGGATCCCAGTGCCTAAAGTCTATCCCCAATTAATCTATTATCCATGGTGGTAATAACCTTCGGAAAATACCTAAACTCTCTGAACCTTATTATCTTTATCTATCTCATTTATTTAATGGGCATGATAGTTGAGAGTACTTGAGGATAGAATGCATGCAAAGTCTTAGCCATTTTTATCATTGTCCTATGAATATCTTATCCTGATTCTAAGAATTGTATTTGTTTATAAGAATGTCTCTCCCAGAGGAATGTGGACTCCTTTGTATCACAGATGAAGTCTTGTTGACCTCTTTAACCCCTAGTCTCTGGCCCAGAGCCTAGCACAATTATCAACTCAAAATATATTGAATGAATGAAAGTATCAGCTAAGTCCCAGAGAATGCCATAACAAGGCTAAGATGAAAAAATAAAACCCATGCTTCCTTTAAAAACCAACTTTTCTTAATCTTCTTTAAAACAAATAAATTTTACCTCTCCATGTAAAGTAGTTTAGAAATGAGAAAATTGGTTGTGTACCTATCTGTGCTAAGGAAATGGAATGAGACCCTTTATAAAGAGAAGACTCAGCTATAGGAAGTATCTCATGTCCCCTATATCATGGAATGCCAAACCCAGAGGGACCCCAGAAATGATATCCTCCAACCCTTTATTTTACTTTACTTATTTTATTTTGTAGAAGTTTAACCTTTTATTGTATTTTTTATTTAATTTATTGGGATAACATTGGTTAATAATATTATATGAGTTTTGAGAGTACAATTCTATAATATCTCAACTGTATATTGCACTATGTTCTCACAACCCAAAGTCTAGTTTCCCTCCAACACCATATATTTGCCTTCCTTTTCCCTCTTCATCCTCCCTCACCCTTCTTTCCTATTGGTAACCACCCTTCTGTGGTCTGTATCTATGAGTTTGTTTTGTTTGTTTGTCTGTTTGTTGCTTTCTGTTTTATATCCCACAAATGAGTGAAATCATATGGTTCTTGTTCTTTTCCATCTAACTTATTTCTCTTAGCATGATACTTTCAGGCTCCATCCATGTTGTTGCAATGGCAGTATTTCATCCTTTCTTACGGCTGGGTAGTGTTCCATTGTATGTATGTACCACAACTTCTTTATCCAATCATCCATTGAAGGACACTTAGGTTGTGTGCATGTCTTGGCTACTGTTTAACCCTTTACAGTCAAAAGGAAGACCATGAGGCCCAGATAGGTGACATGGCTCACATGACTTTACTCTCTATAAGGTTGTACTAAGAACATGCCTGAAAACAAAAGTCATGTGTATGGAGTCCCAAGGATGTACTTTACCAATGGCTGAGGCCTTTCCTGCCTCTAAGATGGCATTCATCCAATACTTACTCAACAAGTTTTAAAATGTCCTGAAACATTTCCAAACCAAATTTATCTCTACTGGTTTGGAAATATTTAAACATAATTCCACTCATATCCAATGAAGTAATGACACCACATTTTCCCTCTCAGAAAAAAAAGTGAGTCTGGAGTCAAAACAGGTTTCCTCCTCTATCACTGCCCAAAAGAAAGAAAACCTGTTTGAGTCGTGGCTCACCTGCCTTCTTTGGACTGTAGTTTCTGCCTCTGTAAAATGAGAGGGTTGGGCATGGTCACTGGTTTTGAAGGTAGGCTTCCCAGAGCCCTTGGGTTCCACAGGAATAGCACAGGGTCTATCTCAGGAGTGAGAAGCAGGAGGTCCGGTTAGGCCTTAGTCTTTCCCATCTATTTTTAGCATTTTGTTCATTTTTTAAATTTGGACATTTAAAAATCTCTAACTCATTTAAAATCAAATCTATCTCTACTTCTTTGGAAATGTTTTAATTATACAATTCTTGTCTGGGCCTTAAGTTTCATCTCTCAACAGAAATAGGGCCAGAGAATGGTTTCAATGATTCCAACTTCTAGATCATATATTGAAAATTCTCCTGTACCCAAAAAATATTTTAAAACTGCAACACTAAGTTATAAGAATTCTTCAAAGCCACAGAATTGGCCCACAACCCCTGAAAATCCCTGAATATGGATAATAATAAAAGTATTATTAAAAGTATATACAATACTGTAGTATTATCTATATGGTGCACAAAAATTTGTCAATATTTAAAACTCCACTTAACTGAAATTTTCTTTTTTTGTCTGCATGGAAAATTTTAACCAATTTGCTACTTTGTTCAATGTGATTCAACAAATTTGTTTTTTATCAAACTGTTTCTAGAGAGACACACTTTTGCTTCTAGCCCCAGAAAAAACTCACGGAATTTATAGAAGTTGATCCAGGACTCAAGGCTGTCTTCTCCCTTAAAATTCTCACCCCTTCACTAGGAAGTCATCAAAATAGTCAGATTTAGCTGGTATGCCACTTTGGTTCATTTATTCATTCAGAAACTCGAAAGAACTCTCTAGGTACAGAGTTGAAGAAGGCAAGGTTCTTGCTATATAAGCAGATAGGCACATAGATCACTAAAATATTATGGGATGAATACTAAGAGAGATATATTATACCAGAGACTAAGGGTAAAGGAAGCAGTATGACATAAGGAGAGAGTCAAAAAATAGGTCAAAGGAGACAACCATCTAAGACTTGAAGGTTGCATAGGAATTCACACATATGAGCAAGCCCTAGTGGGATCAGATGAGGAGGGAAGTTATTTCTACAGAAGAAAGGGGACTTAAAAGGAATTCCAGGCAAACAGATAACCTGTTCAGCATCATGAAAGAGTATAGTGTTTCCAGGGAATCTCATATAATTCAGAATGGTAGGCAGTAGCATCATGCCAGGTAATAAGGTGGAAACACATTCAAGAGCAGAAAAATGCAAATATTCCTTCCTGGCAGGGTTAGGAGAGAGGCTTTATGAGAAGACTAAGTGGAGAGAGGCAAGGAGGTGGGCTGGAGAATTTTATTCCACAGAGCAGGCAAAAACACGAGAGATATTCTTTAAAGATCGGTGATTCTGTATATCACAATAAAAGATGTCACTGTAAAGTGTGCAAGAATAAAAACCCAAACACAAGCAGGTCACTCTGGAATCAGGGTTGTGAATGACAGAAAGAAGTGCTGGGAATGAAGAAAAGGGCAGGGTAATGTCAAGTTGGCGAATAGAGATCATGAACTCTCTCCAGAAAAAAGACAGAGCTCGGAGTAGGTAACAAAATAACTCAAACTCTAAAATAAACTGACTATGCTCAGGGTGCATTGCCAGCTGCTATCAGACCTAATCAAATGCTTCTCGACCTGCCCTAGGAAACATCATGATCCCAGAAAGGACAAGGCAGACAAAAGCTGAAGATAACCAGCTAAGGAGGGGGGTTGAAGGGAAACAAACAGTACTGAAAAAATAATCACAGACACTAAAAAAACAGGGGGGGGGGGCAGAGAAAGAAGGGAAAAAGAGTCCACCCTATCTCCCATTCAATTCCTTACTTAGGCAGCAAAAGGTTAAGAAAATTTAATTGCAAGGGATAAGAGTGTCACAGGAAAGCAAAACATGATCCAAAAGGGAAACCCTTCTTGTTACCTTGCCATAGAAAGTGGTCACCTGCAGGTGTAAATTCAGAAATTAGACAAAGATCCCCTTCCCTGGCTACCCTGAGCAGCTGTCTGTCCCACATTACCTCCCCACGTCACCACCCCCAATAGAAAAACACTGCTGATTCCTGAAGTTCCTATAATTATCACTCTTCTGTTTGCTGAATTTAACAGCAACTTTTTTTTTGCCGGTTATAATATGATCATCCCAGGGGCGAGGGAATTGGAGGAAGGTGGTCAAAAGGTACAACTTCCAATTATAAGATAAATAATTACTAAAGATGTTATGTACAACCTGATGACTATAGTTAACACAGCTGCATGATATATAGGAAAGTTGTTAAGTAGTACACCCTAAGAGTTCTCAGTACAAGGAGAATTTTTTTCCTTTCTTTTGATTATATCTATATGAGATTATGGATGTTAACCAAACCAATTGTGGTTATCATTTCACAATATCTGAGAATCAAATCATTATGTTGTATAACTTAAACTTTCACAGTGATATATATCAATTATTTCTCAATAAAACTGGGCCAGGAAAATTTTTTAATGTGAACTTCCTGAAGGATGGAGGGTCACATACATTATCAGAAATAATGTATCTGCTTGTTTCTTAGGGTAAGTAGAGACAGATAGAAAGGAGTTTACAAGATCACATTCCTCACTGGACAGAAATGTTCCCTCCATAAGTGGGACAAACACTTCTATTCCAGTGAAGAAGAGCTCCTCCAAGGGAGGCTGCTAACTAAAGATGCAGTGCAAGCCATCATGGTTCGGCCTCAAGGTGCCCTTGGTCCTGTCTCTATGACAAGGACAACCAAGAACCCTCATATGAGCCAAACCTCTAGGTAGTGGATGAAGCCCCGCATATGCAAGACATTGGGCCAGGCAATGCTTGTGAGAGCAAAAAGGTGGATCTATGCTCTTCAAAAGTTTTGAATCTAGTTGTGAAGACAATCTAGTTGTGGAGGTCTTAAGGGATATCCACCAGCCATGTAGCTAGTGTTAGATGAGGGATAGAGAACTGAGATCCAGGATCAAAGCAGGGAGTAGTCATTTCCATCTAGAATAATGCCTCACTTCTCAAAGCTAGGGTAGCCTCAGCTTTAGGATTTATGGCCTTGGTTCAAGATCAGGAACTGAGCCGACGTAAAAGAAAAAGCTGGAAACCGGGGGGGGGGGGGGGCGCGGGGGGGGGAGGGCGGGGGGGGGGCATGGAGAAGAGATAGGCCATAGAAGGAAACATGGGCAATTATTTATTTTTTTTATTTTTTTTTAATTGCTTAAAGTATTACAAAGGATATTACATATGTGTCTTTTTTTTTTTCCCCTGCCCTTGACTATCCCCTGGCCTCCCCCACCCCCCAGCATCCCATGTCCATTGGTTATGCATATATGCATGCATACAAGTCCTTCGGTTGATCTCTTATACCCTTCCCTCCTGCCCCCCAACTTTCCCCGGCCTTCCTGCTGCAGTTTGACAATCTATTTGAGGCAGCTCTGCCTCTGTATCTATTATTGTTCAAAAGTTTAATGGTCTCTATTATCCATGAATGAGTGAGATCATGTGGTATTTTTCCTTCATTGACTGGCTTATTTCACTAAGTATAATGCTCTCCAGTTCCATCCATGCCATTGCAAATGGTAGGAGTTCCTTCTTTTTTACAGCAGCATAGTATTCCATCGTGTAGATGTACCACAGTTTTCTAATCCATTCATCTACTGATGGGCACTTAGGCTGTTTCCAGATCTTAGCTATGGTGAATTGTGCTGCTATGAACATATGGGTGCATATATCCTTTCTGATTGGTGTTTCTGTTTTCTTGGGATATATTCCTAGAAGTGGGATCACAGGGTCAAATGGGAGTTCCATTTGTAGTTTTTTGAGGAAACTCCATACTGTCTTCCATAGTGGCTGCACCAGTCTGCATTCCCACCAGCAGTGCACAAGTGTCCCTTTTTCTCCACATCCTCTCCAGCACTTGTTGTTTGTTGATTTGTTGATGATAGCCAGTCTGACAGGTGTGAGATGGTACCTCATTGTTGTTTTGATTTGCATCTCTCGGATGATTAGTGACTTTGAGCATGTTTTCATATGTCTCTTGGCTTTCTGAATGTCCTCTTTTGAAAGGTGTCTATTTAGGTCCTTTGCCCATTTTTTGATTGGATTGTTTATCTTCCTTTTGTTAAGTTGTATGAGTTCCCTATAAATTTTGGAGATTAGGCCCTTATCAGATATGACATTGGCAAATATGTTTTCCCACACAGTGGGTTTTCTCGTTGTTTTGTTGATGGTTTCTTTTGCTGTGCAGTAGCTTTTTATTTTGATGTAGTCCCATTTGTTCATTTTCTCTTTAGTTTCAAGTGCCCTAGGAGCTGTATCAGTGAAGAAATTGCTTCGGCATATGTCTGAGATTTTGTTGCCTTTGGATTCTTCTAGAATTTTTATGGTTTCCTGTTGTACATTTAAGTCCTTTATCCATTTTGAGTTTATTTTTGTGTATGGTGTAAGTTGGTGGTCTAGTTTCATTTTCTTGCATATATCTGTCCAATTTTCCCAACACCATTTATTGAAGAGACTATCCTGGCTCCATTGTATGTTCTTGCCTCCTTTGTCAAATATTAACTGAGCATATTGGTTCGGGCCGATTTCTGGGCTCTCTATTCTATTCCATTGATCTATTTGTCTGTTCTTGTGCCAGTACCAGGCAGTTTTGAGAACAGTGGCTTTGTAATACAGCTTGATATCTGGTATTGAGATCCCACCTACTTTGTTCTTTCTCAGGATTGCTGCAGCTATTCGGGGTCTTTTTTTATTCCAGATGAATTTTTGGAGAGTTCGTTCTAGATCTGTGAAGTATGCCGTTGGTATTTTAATGGGAAGTGCGTTGAATTTATAGATTGCTTTGGGTAGTATGGACATTTTAATGATGTTGATCCTACCAATCCATGAACACGGAATGTTCCTCCATTTGTTTATGTCTTCCTCTATCTCTTTTTTCAACGTCCTGTAGTTTTCTGAGTAGAGGTCTTTTACCTCTTTAGTTAAGTTTATTCCTAGGTAGCTTAATTTCTTTGGTGCGTTGGTAAATGGGATTGTTTTTGTAATCTCTCTTTCTGAAAGTTCACTATTGGTGTATAGAAATGCCTCAGATTTCTTGGGGTTAATTTTGTATCCTGCTACATTGCCAAATTCATGTATTAAGTCTAGTAGTTTTTTGATGGAGTCTCTAGGGTTTTCTAAGTATAATATCATGTCGTCTGCAAATAAGGACAGTTTTACTTCCTCTTTTCCAATTTGGATGCCTTTTATTTCTTCCTCTTGCCTAATTGCAATGGCTAACACTTCCAGTACTATGTTGAACAGGAGTGGTGAGAGCGGGCATCCCTGTCTTGTTCCTGTTCTTAGGGGAAATGGTGTTAGTTTTTGTCCATTGAGTATGATGTTGGCTGTGGGCCTGTCATATATGGCTTTTATTATGTTGAGGTATGATCCTTCTACTCCCACCTTGCTGAGAGTTTTTATCAAAAATGGGTGTTGGATTTTGTCAAACGCTTTTTCTGCATCAATTGATATGACCATGTGGTTTTTTTCTTTCAATTTGTTTACGTGATGTATCACGTTTATTGATTTGCGGATATTGTACCATCCTTGCATCCATGGGCAATTATTTCTGATCGTCTCTGAAACAATAATTTTCAAGTGTTCTTCCATCTTCTGCTGTAACAATTGTGGAATCACTAGTATAATTTGGGAGCCTTTCAGTGAAAACCTATTATATCATTTTTTTATCTTTATAATGGTTCCCTTTTATTTGTACTTGCTCTTTCATTTGGAGGTATGGATCAGTTATCCATCCTCTGCTTCTGTGAGTGAGACCAGAATATAGCATAAGCATTAAATTGCACCTAGTATCACAGTTAAATATAAATAACAATGAATTAATGAAAGGAAGAAAAAATTACAAGTTTGAGTGAGCAAGAATTTTGTATCGCTAAATGAACAGCCAGCCACTTAAACTACATTACTCTGCAGATTGAGGACTCCGCAAATTCTAACTCATGGTAGTTCATATGTTTCAGGCTTCATCTGATGATAGTCCTAAACACTATTTTTATATTGCTCATTGGTCATTGTTTATTGCTGACATAATGTAATTTCTATAAACAAGTTTCAAATAATGCACCATGCTCCATCATACTATACTGAAGTTTTCCAAGTGCCTTCCTCATCCATCATGTTGCTTCTATGGGGGGTGGGAGGGGAGCTCCCCACCAACATGGACTTCCCAGACCTGAATTCCCACATCATTACCTCAAGCCAAGTGGATCTCCAGACTGAAAGCCCTCTCCCACCCACTGGAGTTGAAGCTCCACAAATACTGGACCAGTATATTCCCAGGTACTAACTAAAACCCACTTCAAAAGCAGATTGCAAGACTACCTGCATTTCTCAGGCTCCTTGCTCTCCCACTGTAAGATCCTTGGAACTGGCGCATTGGGCTTCTCAGAAACTCCTGCTGCCACCCTAGAAACTCTTAGCATATAAACATCATTCCCTTTCTCTATCTCACAAATACACACACACACACACACACACACAGTGTATTATGAATCATCTAGGAGCAACTATTGATTTGCAGGTCAGAGGTGATACAGAACCCTAAGTCCGCAGCCTAAGGTCTCAATGGCCTGGTAATTGTGTACTCAGGAGCCAGAAAAATTTGCAGGTTTCTCCCCTTCTCAGCTTAGCTTTGGAAGTGTAACAACCACTGAGTTCAAAGGACACCCTGGCCTCTGAGGAATTGAGGGGTGCCGTTAGGAAGCTGATGACCTCGGCAGCTGTCAGAGCTGAAAATTGGCTGCCTTGAGCCTCTCGGCCAGCCCCCTTCACATCTGTGAAAGAAGCTGGTCACGCTTGATTCATTCCTCTTTGTCTTCGTGGATTTTAATCTTTCCTCCAAGCCTACGGGTGTTTATCAGGATATCAGAAGAAGGGAAGGAAAATATGATCTGTACTCCCTTGCTCACACATCTCACTCCCATACTCTACTATCGAACAGTCAGCCGAGGCTGCAGGCTGGAAGCAGGTACTTTCTATGGACTCAAACGGACTAACAGGAAAAAAAGCTGTTGCTCCTGATGACCAAGAATATTTCTAATCCAGAATGGAGAGCAGGTACAGCCTATTTTAAAGAGAATGCTTAGTTTCCCTGGGTAATTCGGAGCATGCTCTCTTTTCTTACCCCCTCTTTTTGCATCACCAGGACCCTGCCTCTCCTGTGTAAACCCTCAGTCCTCCCTTCACCTGAGTGGCCCAGGTGCGTCTGTTGAGCATTTTCTCACAACAGTTCCCAAAGCCCCACTTTTTCAATTTGTAAGCAGCTACGGAAAACTCACCTCTACCACAGTCTTCCCAGTTGGATTAGAAGCCTGATGGGGGAGGAGCCTGCCTCTGCCACTAGCTATGCCTCCTCCACCAGTCCCTCTGATGCCACCACCCAAAAAACTTAGAAGTGAAACCTAAAGACATTCCCAACCTTAAAGGCTCCTGCTCTGTGGCCAATTCTAAATAATGCATTTCCCATTGACTTCTATAAATTAAAGAAAAATCTCTACTGAGTCCTCACACCTAATATACATACCCTTTGCCTCATTTTAGTGTTTTATTTCTGTGGCCTTTTGAAATGCTGTTACTAACATGTTTTAATAAAATAAGACTATGACTAAAGCAGCTGCTAACATTTGCATTACATGATGTCCAGATGAATTCTGAACAGTTTAACAAAATAGTCTATGTCTATAAAGCTGCAAATGTGGATATACATAAATACCTGGATATTTTACCATGGGAAGCAATACATTCAGAGCATGGCTCATTTGGAGGTTTTGCCATCAGGGAGGCACCCTGACTGAACTCTGAACAGCTGCCCACCACAGTATTTGCTGCTGCTGAAATAACTTTGAATGACAAATAATCTTAATTATGATTAATCATCTCTTTGGCCTCAGAAAGAGCTCAGATTTGAAAATCCATCAAGATTCTACTGAAATGCAAAACTTAATATTTTTGCCATCATTGTCTACCAGACCCTGAAGAAATTTTCCAAGCTTTATTCTGTGATTTTAAAGCATCCTAAACATGGCCATTTTCCCCATAAATGAAAAGCTTATCTTTGCACGGTGAAAATTAAACAAAATAATAATTATCTGAGTGAAGCCAAGAACACAAACTGAATATCAAGTACAAAATGTTTAAAGGAGGTATCTCTTTTTAGATATCCAAAATTATATTTCTAATTTTCCTTTGTTATCCCTCCTTATAGAGACATTTAAGAAAATAATATTAAACAAAGCCATGTACTAAATTTGGCACCATGTGTGCTTTTAGAATTGAGAATCCATAACTCAGTGTTTGTTTTTTTAAAATACTATTGGCTTTTTCCACTACCCTGCCTTGTATCCCTGTAGGATAAAAACCTTGGCAAGCATCCTGAAATGGCCAGAGGGTAGGTGGCAGAATGTGCTCTGACCACTGAGATATTCTCATTGTTCACACATGGGCCACACCAAAGAGAGACTGACCTCTTTCCAACACTGACAAGTGAACATGAACAGCCCTGCAGACTTTGATTGGCGGTTCACTGGGTCTCTGACCTTGAATGACATTGCTGGCAGATTTTGATTAGCAGGCTGCACCACAGCAGACCACCTCCGGTACACATTCCCACACTCCAGAAATTAGCCCTTATCTTTTTAAAAAACATGGACTAAATATGAACCAAAATGTGACTGCAAGGCATCAAACACAGTCTGGAAAAAAAAAAAAAAAAGCATGGTTTTTAATTTATAGCCCTCAGATCCCACTGTAATTGACATATTCAGTAATGCAATTGGTTAGCCTATGGTTGTATCTCCATGAGGCCAAACATCAGAATTAGATAAGAAAAATTCAGGCAGTTATATACATATACTGTCTACAGGGCACTAAACATTCAGATACTTAGTCACCTCCACATGTTTCTTAACATGCAGGCAAAACACCTAGGTGACCAATCAAAGGTTTCCCTTTTCTCTGGGTGTCTAGGCATATGAAGGGAAGTCTCAACCTCAGCCAGCAGCCCTCATCCCGCATGTCCTTGGGCAAGACAGAGGCTGGTGACACCTTTCTCACTTCTGGTGAATGAAAATAGGCTGACTTTAACTCAGTACTCCACATATCACCCTAATTTTCCCCTAATAAATAAAAATGTGTTTTCTAATTAAAAACCATTGCTTTATTTTTTAAACAAAATCAAGATGCTCCAAAATTGATAACAAACTGTGAATATCCCATATTCCTGGTTAAAAAAGACATGTTTTATACCTTTGGTCAACCTGGGTTCCTCCAGACACTCCACTAAAACGTGAGTGAAAGAATCTATAAATTACAAGCCTCTGAATGCAAAAAAAAAAAAAAAAAAGAAGAAGAAGAAGAAGAGAGAGAGAGAAGTAAACAACAGCAAGTGAAGGGTAGCAAAAAAAAAAATTGGAATTAACAGAGTGGGAGGAATTAACAGAAGTAAAAAATTTTAACAACTAAATACCTGCAGAGAAGAATAAGAAATACAGTGGGGCCTTGACTTACAAGTGTCCCGACTAACGAGTTTTTCGAGATACGAGCCGTCTCTCGGCCTATTTTTTGCTTTGAGTTGCGAGCTAAAATTCGGGTTACGAGCCAACTTCAGATACCCCACCGCTAGTTGGTGCAGCGAACGTCACAGTGAACGCCTCAACATCAGCCCAGCATCATGTGTCTCATTCGTTCACTGTTGATTTGACATACGAGTAATGTGAGTTACGAGCTCCGTCACGGAACAAATTAAACTCGTAAGTCAAGGCCCCACTGTACAACAGTTCCCCCAACAGCATCTTGGGGAAGCTCAGGAATTGGAGACACCCAGTACCATCACATAAAGGGTAGGTGGGACTGAAAACAGGACAAGTGGACAAATATTGGTATATGAGGCATTCAGATTCCAGGTTCCCTTCCAAGCTGCCAAACAACCAGCCATCTCTTATGCCACTGAGAGGTTTATTCTCTGGAGAAACTGAACCAAAGAAAACCCAGACTTGTGACACAGGCAGGACAAGAGCACTGTAGTGAAACAGAGGAGAATAAGAAAAAGTCCTCATCCTAAAAGGTAAGCCTCTAGCCGCCTTCTATCACTCAACTGAAATACTGTGGTCAACCAGGTACAGACCTCCCTGTGACAGTCAGGCTCCTTGGGAAACAAATGCTGAAGGGAAGATTCATGTGCAGAAAGTGTATTAGAAGCGCTCAAGATCAACACCTGGGGGGGGGGGGGGCAGGAAGCATAACTGAACAGAGGAGGAAGTGGGAGAGCAAACAATGGTAACAAAGGACTCTGTCAATCCCATGGGGAGCTCTGGAGCTGAGATGGCCCTTCCAAGTTGTCCCATGTTAAAGTAAGGGGCCAGACCTACCCCACAGAAACCAATCACTGGATGGGGGCTGCTGTCTGCAGCTAAAACAGCGGTTCTCAACCTGTGGGTCGCAACCCCTTTTGCGATCGAACAACCCTTTCATAGGGGTCACCTTTTACCATCTTGTGTATCAGATATTTACATTACGATTCATAACAGTAGCAGCATTACAGTTATGAAGTAGCAAAGAAAATAATTTTATTGTTGGTTCACAACATGAGGAACTGTATTTAAAGGTCCAGAAGACTGAGAACCACTGAGCTAAAGGCAACTCAAGAAGAGGGACTCAGCTGAGCGTGGTCAATCAGAAACACCCTCAGCAAAGAAATGAATGATTTAGTTCTCAAGGCGGGGAGAAGGAGATCTGGAGGTGTAATTCAGGGATAAGTAGGATGCTGGCCCTGTCCTTTCAAACTCAACTTGTCAACAAGTCAGAATTAAAAATTTACTCTCAGGAAGACAGACTGGTGACTAAATTATAATACAATGAGCCACGTTCTCACCGAAGTTATGGGACAAAGGTTTAGTTCTATGAGTGGGGCAATGAAAGTGTGGAGGTTCTAGGTGGTTTTTTCAGGCTGGAGACATATAAGGGATATGGAAGGATGCCCTGCAATGTATCAGCTGGGATAGGCAGGGACAACTATGCCCGATACAAGGGAGAATATGAACCAAGGAATGGAAGTACAAAAAACTGAGTGAGTCCACTGGAGGTATGTAGTGGAACAGAAAGGGATGAGGAGATATGTCTGTAAGAAAGCCTTAATTGGAATTAATTTCTCTGTGCAATGGGAGCCACTGAAAGTTTTTGAGCAAGTAAAGAAACTGACAAATATTATGAGATGGAATAAGTTTTAGAAAGTCCAAAGAGGCTACTGACTCAGATATGCCTGTGTTTTAATTCTTATTCTGCTGTCTACCAGCTAGGAAACCTTGCACAGCTCACTTAACATCTCTAAACTTCAGTTTCTCAGTTGTAAAATATGGAATAATAATACCTGCTTTAAAGTATTTTGGGGGACAAATGAGAGAGATAACACAGGTGAAGTGCACGGTACTGCACCTAGCACAGAGGGAGTGCTCATTAAAGGAAATCTGGTCAGGAGTATGAGCAGCAGCAATAGCCAGGTGCTGTGGCAGGGATTAGCATGTAGGCAGGAGGAATGAGGGGAAAGAAGAAAGGTAACAAGGGGAGAAAAACTTCTAAGGAAGGAACAATAACAGTTGTTTTTGTTTTGTTTTGTTTTTTGTTTTTTTATGAAAAAAAAAAAATAGATGGATTCAATGATGCCTTCATGGTTTTGAGCCTGGGTGCCTGGAACAATGGTGACATCATTGCAAGAATTATGAACATCTAAAGGGTAGGAAATTTGTTATAATTTTGAGATGTTTGATTTTAATAAGGCTAAGAATTACTTGCTTGGTGGCAAGTTAGGGGTGGAGATAGAGCTGAAGATGTGTGAGGGATGAAGAGTGTCAAGGAACTCTCCACTTAGAGAGGAAGAACAGCAGTGAGTGACTTCAACTCTGAGGGTTATCCACTTTCAGAAATGAGAACAAAAATAAAGTGGGAGGACAGGAAGAAAAGCAGATAATACAGAATGTGATGATTAATTTTATATGTAAACTGCAGTAGGCCACAAGGTAGCCAGATATTTGGTCAAACATTATTCTGAGTAGGTTCCTGGATGAGATTAACATTGGAATCTGTAGACTAAGCAAAACAGATGGCCCTCTCTAATGTCATTCCCCTCAGCCAGTTAATTGAAGGTTTAAATTTAAAAGAAAAATACTGGCCAACCTGTAATAAGAGGGAAGTTCTCTTGCCTGACTGCCTTGAACTGCCTTCAGATCCAAATCAAAACATCACCTCTCAGCCTGGAACTATACCATCAGTTCTGAGTCTCCCACTTGCTAACTGCAAATCCTGGAATTTGACAAACTCCATAATCATGTGAGTCAATTCTTAATATCATGTGAGTCAATTATAAATGCATGTATAGCATATATATGAAACTAAATTATATAGACTGATAAATATAGACAGGCAGACAGATATAGGTAGGTAGATAGGTAGGTAGGTGATAGATAGATAGATAGATAGATAGATAGATAGATAGATAGAAATCCTATTGATTCTGTTTCTCTGTAGAACCCTGATACAAAGAATTAAGTTCCAAGAAGAAGAGAATTTCAATAAGAAACAGGTAAGTAAGTAATAAGTGTCCATACAGCTAAATGAAAATGAAGGTCCATAAGTAACCTTGGGTTTGGGTAATCTTGATATAAAAAGTTTTAACAGATCAAGAAACCTGGATTACTATATGGAAGGTTTATAAAGTCTCTAATTTTAGTCCATAAAATCTCATCAAATTTTTCAGATAATAGCTCAAATGAAGGTTACTAGTAAAAGTCAAAAATTACACTCAAAATTATCCTTGAAAGCACAAATATAGACAAATACATGAAAAATGGCATAACTGATGTCCATAGGCCTGCAACAGACATTACTCAGAACCAGGGATTTAGTCTTGGCAGGGATGGACTTGTTTGATGTATAAATTTCCTGTGACTGCTATAATAAATCACCTCAAATTTGATTAACAGAATTTATTCTCTCACAGTTTTGGAAGCCAAAATTCCAAAATCAGCTTTATTGGGCTCAGACCAAGATGTCTGCAGGGCCATTGTCCCTCCAGAGACTCTCAAATAAAATCTGTTTCCTCCCCTTTTCCAGCTTCTAGATCTGCATTGCTTGGCTCATGACCCCTTCCTCTGTCTTCAAAGCCTGTGCCTGCCCTAGCCCCTTCTTTCTCTGATTCTTCTCTCTGCGTCCTTTGCATGGCTTTATTTTTGTATGTGTTTGTGTCCAATCTTCCTTTCATAAGGACGCATGTCACTGTATGTAGGGACCACCTGGACAATCCAGGATAATCTCCCCATCTCAAAATCCTTTGTTTAATCATCTCCTCCAAGTCCTCCCCTCCCCCATATACTAGTAAGGTGATACTCACAGGTTCCAGAGATTAGGACATGGATATTCCTTAAGGGGTAGGGGGAAGAGGGGCATTGTTCAGCCTATCATGATTGGTAATCCAGGAACTGTGTCAAAATGTGCACTCTAGCAAGCCAGCTGGCTCATCACCCAGCCTAGTTTATAACTTCAAACATCCAAACTCAAGTACGTACTTGAAAGAGAAACACCCTAAAACCCAATCCTAAGCAAAACCAGGAAAAAAGGCAGGCATTTTAAAGAGAGAACCAGAGATAAGATCCCTTTAAAAAAGATAACTCACAGTTGTGGAAGGCCTGTCACTTAGCAAGAGCTGTGAGCCAATCAGATGCTCTGTCAAGAAGCAAACCAAGAGAAAACCTGCCTAATTGGATTGGCTGCCTTAATGGGCCAGAAGTCAACAAGTCAGAATGAAAAATATACTCAATTCAGCCACCTGGAATTGGCTGTAAAAAGGATGCAATAAAATAGGTCAATTTTCAGGAACTAGTAAGAGGGTCCACACCCAAATGGACTGAATACTTCTGTCTTTATACACGTTTGTCACCTTGAGACCATAGCCTTAAGCCACTCGAGTGGATGGTCTATCTTGGTTTTAAAGGGTTAAAAACTAGTAAGTGAATTTATTCATTTTAAACATCCTTCCCAAGTACTGCCAATCAACTAAATCTGTCATGAGTTTGACCAATCGTGCTAGTTCTCTCCCTGCTCAATGACATAGCTCATTCTTTTTAACATGTCAATACACTTTTAGTGCATGGTTTCATTAAAGTACATCTTCATGTGCCCTCTTCTCAGAATACCAACACACTGTGTGCACATCTGTTTTTATCTTCCTCCAACAGGGAAATTATCTTTGTAGTGGATTATATATTTGTGATTCAAATGGTCCACTCAGCCATAAAACGAACTGTTCATAGCACATTAAAATGGTTGTGGAAGAGGTGGAAATGGATACTTCTGAGAATGGCTTCATCCTCGGGGAACTTCTTTTGGTCCTGACCCCCCATCCCTAGTTTACTCTTTGAGAAAATACTTGCTGAGCCCTGTCATGCAAGCCTCTCTACACAAGTCCCTGCTCCTAAGACTCTTGCAGTAGAATGGAACAGGGGCAGGTAGAGATGGCCTCATACTTCCCAGATTCTGGATTTTTATTATATATTGGAGCTATATCAAGCCTAGTGGTCCTGTGTGCTGTAATAGTGTCCCCACAAAATCCATGTCTACTCAGAACATCAGAATGTGATCTTATTGGGAAATAGGGTCTTTGAAGGTATAATTAGTTAAGAATCTTGAGATGAAATTGTCCTAGATTTAATGTAGTCCCTAAATCAAATGACCTATTGATATCATTTTCTCCCTTGCTAATACAAGGTAAGAGCATATTCCTTTATCCATGACTTATAGTAAACATAGTTCCAAGATATTTTTCTAGTTCTCCATTAAGTTGACAGTTCATTCCTGTTTTAGTGGTGTTGATCTTATTCCTACAAGCCTTTGCTTTATGTCTTTCATTTTCCCCCCTAGCTGACATGTTAGCAGCATTCCCAAAAGAGTATCTGCTTGTAAGACCAGCATTTCTCTTACCTTTCTTTGGCCAATAGATCTTTCGGTCTATTAAAGCTAAAGATCATGTTTACAGAAAACTACCATTTGGACTGAATTGACCAAATACATGATATGGCATTTCCCTACACTCACAATTGATCATGTGTTTGAGTGAAGAGAACAAGCAGGTCAACTGTTTTGACATCAGTTTAATTCAATGCCTTCCCTTCCACATAAAACACAGCCTTGACTATCTAGCCAGGTTTAGATATTAAGGGTAAAAAACAAATGCCATTGGCTCATTACAAGCTTATATATTTGTTAACTCAGGGTGGTTAGCCAATTTGACCTCTCTTGGTCAGATCATGGGAGCAAATGGCTGTTACTGAGAGGTAGCAAGAAATGCCAACATTGGGAGCCAAATGGGGGCTGAGGGAAGAGATTCATTAGCTACACTGCAGGCAACGGCAAGAAATGGCCTTCGGCATTACTAGACCTCAAGCCCTGCTGGTCAAGGAAAAGCAAGAGGAACTCTAGCTCTCAAGCTGCACACAGAACCAGCCCAGATGTCAGAATGCCACCAACATGGTGTTAAGGGCAGATAAGAAAAAGAAAGAACAAAGACTTGTAGGAATAAGGCCAACCTTATCTAAACAAGAAAGTGTCTATAAGGTGATAGTAAGATCAGGTGCAGTTCAGACAGGAAATCAACAACAGGCATGAGTGAGGAAGAAGAAATTAAGAAAAATTAATTCCAACAGAGTACAAAATTCTCTGGAGTCCAAGACAGCAAATAGAATCAGGGAAGGGGATGGGAGTTTTAACATTTATGAAGGACATCCTAGGTGTCAGGCACTATGCCAAACACTTTCAATATATTATTAGTTCACTGGTCCATTTTACATTTGAGGCTCAGAGGAATTAAATGACTTGCCCTTATAAACGTAACTGATAAGCAAATCTAACCCAAGTCTGTCCATGTCCATAGCCCGTTTCAGTATTTCTCTAAGTATGGACTCAGGCAAACTGTGTCCAAGTCACCTGACATGCTTGTTAAAAACTCAGGCCCAGCACTCCTGAATCAGGTACTGTCTAGGTCAGCGGTCGCCAACCAGTGGTCTGAGGACCACTGGTGGTCTGTGAGGTCCAAAAGGTTGGCGACCGCTGGTCTAGGTGATTCTGTATACAATGACATTCTACAACCACTGTCCATCACAATGCTTCCTCTCTGAAGGAGGCCTGCCCCCTGGGCTTTAAGTACATTTGCTTTATGTTGAACGATGGTCTTAGTGGTGGCAGGACTGAGTCCACAGTAAGGGTGAAGTGCCCCAGCTATACAAAAGCAGGAACTCAAAATCCAGACTGATTATCCACAGAGCACGGTGAATCCAGCAGCCCCACTGGTCAGCAACCTCAGGTTTCACCCTAGAGCAGCCGTGGGCAAACTACGGCCCGTGGGCCGGATCCGGCCTGTTTGAAATGAATAAAACTAAAAAAAAAAAAAAAAAAAAAAATAGACCGTACCCTTCTATGTAATGATGTTTACTTTGAATTTATATTAGTTCACACAAACACTCCATCCATGCTTTTGTTCCGGCCCTCCGGTCCAGTTTAAGAACCCATTGTGGCCCTCGAGTCAAAAAGTTTGCCCACCCCTGCCCTAGAGCCTCCACACCCACTACCAAAAGGAAGCAACTAAGTAGCCATGACCACGTGGTCACAATTGTGGCAGCAATCAGGAGGCCAGCTGTGGCACTGGACCCAAAATCTCTGATATTGAGATTCAGTTCCCTCTTTCTTCCTCTGTGTAAAACTTGCCTGTTTCTTAACACTCCTTCACACCAGTTCAACTTCCTTATATATAATCATAGCATAGCTGACATTAACTGTAAACTTCCAGTGTGCCAGGTTCTGTTCTAGAATTTTTATATGTATTTATTCATGTGAGCTGACAAACACTTGAGAAATAGGTACAATTTCTGTCCACATTTTACTGATGAGGAAACTAAAACACTAAGCGATTAAGCAACTTGTCTAGGGTGACCCAGCTAGCAAGTGTAGAAGCCAAAATTCTAATCAAGAAAGAAGCCATACCTTTAGTCATGACACTTTTTTTCTCTAACAGTGGCTGTGGCACCACCATCCACATTCCTGGTGCTCATTAGGAAGGTTTAGGTGCCATCCTTGGACTCATATTAGGAGTTAAATGCTGCCCTGAGCATTTGTGTCTGAGCAGCTATGGTGGGGAGACAGGATCTCAGCAAATTTTATTCAGTTATATACGATTCTGCTGTTACATCGTAGATGAACATGATCTGAGACTTAAATGAGCAGAGTGGCCAAACCTCAGCAGATGCATGCCATCCTATTTTATTTACCATGTGTCCATAAAGCATCGTGAACTCTCCAAAAGGCCTAATTTGGGATCCTAGAATGAGAAGAAAAAGGAAAAAAAAAAACCTCTCCCTTGGAAACAGAGAAATCAATATGAATGTGGATCTTTCAAGAGTTCCTGGGCGCGCAGTGTGCGTGCACATGCACGCGCGCGCGCACACACACACACACACACACACACACACACAAAGGCGGCAGCAGTAGGACATGCTAGAGGATTGTCTCTAGTGGCTGAAGTGTCTACAACTGCCCAACAAGGTAAATCAAATCTGCTGCCAATACATTCTTCTGCTGTCCAGATAAAACGGCAGACTAAGCTGGTGAACTTTCACCCTTCACCCGCGCTCTTCAAGCCAAAGTACAGATTAAAAAAAATCAATAACCCCAATCGATGGGAAAATATTTTTAGTCTCTAACTGAACGATATGTTTTGACAAGGCCAAAGAGGAGCACAAAAGAATGGCAAAAGATAAAAGACAGAAAATTAGGAATTTGCTTTATTGGGGGAGGTGGAATCACCAATCACTTTCTTTTTCCCTTGCTGACATTCGTCTAAATTATCTCACAGCAAGGAAATAAAGTGTAAGGAGATGAATTTATAAAATGGCATGATTCACCGCCAAGCACCTAAAACCTATTATTGCTCCCATTTTCCGTTACTATTTCCAAGAAAGCAATCTAGAGAAATGCCTGTGTTCAGAACAGAGTCAGAGGCAGGAGCATTTCCCCACAGTGGACAGAGCAAACAATGGAACAGAGTCTCCCACCCCCTACCCCTACCTGGAGGTTCTATCCAATACTAACCACATCAGAAAGTGTTTAAAATACACCCGATTTGGCTCCATTTTCTCTCAAAATAACCACTGTTTTTCATAACCCAATACCCTGGAGGTTCTTTCATAACTGAGCAAATTAAACACATAATATAACCTTGTCTTCTGGCCCCTTAAGCAGTAATTTATTTTTTTACACAGAGCTAAGTCTGCTACATTTCCAAAAATAATTTCACATTTTTTTCTATATGGAATAAAAGTGATAAAGAAACATGAGACCCTGAATAACACAAACAGAAATTATCCAGCACTGGTTTGCTTTTTTGGTCTAAGAAAATTTTGAATATAGCGAATCATCTTGCCAATCGATTATCATTTTTAATTGTTAATAGCAGTAACAACAATTGGTGAATAGATTTATACATTCAAAAATCTATATAAATACAACGGACTGATAATTAGGCTAGTAGCTATTTTACTTATTAATGCATTTCCTTCTCTTCCCCCCCAATATTAATTCCCTGCCTGTTATTTGATAAGCCTTTGATGTGAATTTAATAACTATCATTTTGCTAAATTCCTAATTTGCCCCTCTACCATAAATTTAAATACACATTTCTTATATACCCATGCTGATGACTACATCTACATAAGAGCCAAATAAACTCACAAAAATAGGTCAATTAAGTATAAAAAGGTTGCCAAACCAATAGTTTGGCATCAGATATTTTGGTGGTCTAAGCATCCATTCAATAGCTATTTGATTAGCCAACTTTTGCACTGTTAGTAAGTTGCTTTTTTGTTGAGATTGACATAGACGCTATAAAGGCAATAATTCTGGCAGGATGAAAAGCTGTGGACAGTCCAATTCCCTGGGACTATTCCATGAGATCCTGTGACCCATCTTGAACACTTAGGTTCTATTTATGTTAGTGCTAAAACCCTTCAGACTGTTAATACCCTTACTTCACAGACTTTCCAGTATACTTTGATATGCTCACACTTTTGTAATATGAATGATGTATTTTTCTGTCTAGTAATAAAAACCATATAATACTTGCTTCTTTTTTCTGAGCATTTACTGTAACATGCTCTCTGTGATAAACATTTTGTTTTTTACAAATTTTATCTTATTTATCCTAACAACAAACGTACAACACAGGTACTATTATCCCCACATTATAAGAGAGTAAAAGTCTTAGGGAGATGAGATAATTGCTCAAAGCCACAACAGTTAAGTGGTAGAGCCAGGGCACAAACCCATTTCTGTCTGATTTGATATTTACACCACTAACTCATTCACCTAGATGGAATGGAGCTGATCAGATTAACTATCGGTAGTAGTTGGAATGATCAGAAAATTATACTTGATCAAGTCTTTAGTTCACAAATCATTCTGTCATACTCAGATGTGCATGAAAGGCACTTTTAATTTATTAAGTCCTCAGTTATAATACATTTATTAAGAATCTTTAATTCTGGGATATTTACATAGATACAGTTCATTAATAAATTCCCAACAGTTCCCCTTGTTAAGGAATACTGTAATAAAAAATCAATGTGCATAATAAGCACATTTTAAATACATTATGAGTACATCCTATGTGTAGTTCATAAGCAAGTGGTATGTCAAAACCCAGAGTATAATATTTATTACCTGTGAATATTCATTTCCTTCGAATCTTTTAGATAATTCTGCAGTATTGAACTGCCATATTTCACATATTTCCCCAAAATGGCTGTCAATAAAATGTCATGCTTCAGGTCACCCGTGTGTTTATTTTTTTTTTCCACAAAATGCCCACAGGACTTAGGACAATGTGCTTTCTCTTTTTAAAATTCCCTGGAAATAGTTACCATGGTGGTGATTGTTGAAGCACTACTGATTGAAATGAGTAGGTAATTATGATGTTGAAAGCTTTCAACATGCCCAGGAAAGTGTGATGACTACTTGAATTAGCTAACAAAACATGTCCAATTGCTGCCAAAATATCTGTCACAAATATCCATTATTTGTGGCTGAGAAGTTACCAACACTGTGAAAAACCAGAGTGACCTTTTATAGCTCTGACTAGATCATCTGTGACTCTATCATTTGCAAGTAAAATTCAGTGTACATGTGAATCCCAAAATGTTTTCCGAATGGAAAGACATGCAAGCCTCAGCGATTCCTTGGTCATTAAGATGTTCAAAATATTCTATTTTCAATGGAGATTAGCCTTTTTTAGCAAAATTTATTTAGCAAGCTCCTTTTCTCTTTTCCATAAACCCCAAAGCTTATTCTGATTAATGAAATAATACTAATAGTAATAAAGCTGTTAATATTGATTAAGCTTTGTACAGGCACTTTGCTAAGTGAGACTTTACATTTATTAACTCATTTAATTCTCACCAAAAACCTATCAGTTATCTATTATTATTCTCCCCATTTTAAAGATAACCTCTGAGATTAAGTAACTTCCCCAAAGACATGAAGCTAGTAAACCATGTAGCCAGAGTTCATTTATTTAACCATCACCAACCAGGCCCTGGGGCAGGCCCTCTTGGAGAGACATAATGAACAAGCAGACATAGCTCCTATTCTTGTGAAGGTTATGAGTTAGACTGAATCCCAAGTCTGACTTCAAAATCCATGCTTTTATACACTATACCAACCCATCCGCAGGTGCACATTGATGGCTCACCTTGTTGGGAAAGGCAGTCTTATGTATGTATGCAGCCTTTCTGGCCTAGAGCATTTCCTTACCAAGAGTTAAGGAGCCCTCAAAGCCTGTGCTGGACTTACCACCTCATTCAGGACTATCTTTCCCTGTTCAGGCTCAGTGTGCACCCCTTTGTTCTACTTAAGGGTGTGTCTCATATGGCACCTGGCCAACCCACTTCTGCAGGGAGGGGATGGGGTCTTTCTGCTGCAGCACGAGAGAGGTGTGTGCAGGCCAACAGCCCTGCGTCACCTACTGAGAGGGCTCCGCTGACCATGGGGGACCAACGCCCACTACTAAACCTGATCTTGCTGTCTCCTCTCTATGGGAGTAAAGTGTTGTTCCATCCATATTGTGTTTACTATGTTGTGTTTTCCTTGGCAACTCTCAAACCAAGATGCTGCAGAAGTGTTCAAACTTCCACTCCTGGTGATAGGCAAGAGATGCTACTTGCTCAACACACATCACTCAGGTACTTCATGTATGTTATTTCTCTCAACCCTCAAAACACCCCAGTGAGTGGCAGAACCAGGATCAGAATTCACAGGTAAATCATACAACTTCCTCAGTAGCAGTGTGGACTCCCTTTGGTATGGGAGCTCATCTAATGCTTTGTCATCTCTGTGCCTTCCCCTCCATTCCCACCACCTTCCCCCAAGAACTAATTACATGAAGCCAAAATTGTGGCAGGAACCTCCCCCCCCCCCCCCGCCCCCGGCTTCTCTCACACATGCTGGCTTCTTTTGTTCTTGAGGTCCTCAAGGGTCAGCTCAAGTTTTCTAAAATACCAGCTTAATCAAGTGATTGTCCCACCTCAGAAACCCTCACTGGATCCCCTCACAGTCTACCCAATGAATTCTCATTCCAGAGCCCGGCATTTGTAGCCCTTACCATGTGGATCCAGCTTATGCTCCATCCATATCACTCCTGCTCCTGAGCACGAACTGCCCCCTTGGGCACACTTTTTCTCTGATGTCACCTGCCTTGTTCACACATACACCATGCTCAGTACATACAGAAGCCAAGAAGTGCCTCTGCTCCCCTGGGTCTCCTGCCTGGAATATTACCCTCATTTCCAGAAGCAAACTCCAGTTCCTTTGTCCATGGGGCTCTCCTCCACCTTGACAGTCCATGCCCATCTTGTTTTCCTTTCACAAGGTAGTACCATATAGCTGACATTTATTCATTCAACACACACCTATCTGAATGCCCATTTTGTTCATCTAGGGCACAAGGGAAGACAAAAGCACAGCTAGAGGCTGTGCTTTTGTCACTTCATGTTCAAAAGACATGAAGAAATAAAAGTATATGCAATGCCAGGCCAGTATGAATTAATGGTTGAGTGTCAACCTATGAACCAGGAGGTCACGGTTCGATTCCTGGTCAGGACACATGCCCAGGTTGCAGACTCAATTCCCAATGTGGGGCGTGCAGGAGACAGCCAATCAATGATTTTCCCTCATCATTGATGTTTCTATCTCTCTCTCCTTCTCCTTTCCTCTCTGAAATCAATAGAAATGTATTTTTTAAAAGTATATATAAGGTAGAGAGGCATTGGGGCTGGAGTCACTATTGAATAGCTCAAACTGTAGCAGGGGCCAGTCAGGATCAGCTTCTTGACGAATCAATAGCAGTATCCAAGGCAGTACTATAAAAAGAATAGGACCAGACTCAAAGACTGACTTACATAAATAATTTATAGTTTCCTTATCAGTTCCATTGAGTTCATAAGGTTGTTTTGATATTTAAATATGATAGGAAAAAGATTTCATCAAAAACTCTGATGGCAAACTGAACTGCAATATTATTATGCATAGGTTTTGCCTCTCTAGTTAAATCCTAAATTCTTGAGAGGTAGAGACTGATACTAGAAGTTGATGCTCCAAGTCTAGCCTCTAGTCTATTTTTTTAAAACCTTCTAAAGCTTATTGCAGGACTGGAATAAAATCCAGATTTCTTTCCATAGCCTTAGGGCATTGGTACCTGTGTGGCCACTGCCAGGAATACATTACCCAGAGACCTCTGCATGGTGTGGTCTCATGGTCATCATGAAGTTTTCATGATGCAGGTCTCAGCTCAAACACTATCCCTTCGGAGATACCCCTTGGTTCCACCATCCCTCACTCCCTCTTTATTGCTTTGTTTTCTATCCGTAGCACCTGCCATTATCAGAAGTTATCCTACTAGAGTACAAGTTCCATCATCATCATCACTCCACTGTCTGGATCATAGCCTGGTAAAAGAAAGGTGTGCAGTATGTGTTGAATGAATGAGTCTCCGGTGCAATTATGAACAATCTGAACTGAATCAAATTTTATATTAAACCAATTTGACTGTGCTTAACCTATATACTCAGATGCCCCTCTTCCAGGCAGGACCCCGCTCCTTAGTAATCCTTGCCTCCAGGACTTTTGAAAAATCCCAAAATGCAGGAAGATAATGGTTTTTCCCTTCTATGGCAAAATCCTCACCTCATCAAAGTGATGATACACAGAACTTTTTAGGAAAACCATAGGAAAGAGAGACTTCCCTCCAGGAACAGTGCTAGGAGGGGAGAACAGAGGGCCACACCCTGTGAGGGAGCCTCCAAGCAAGGTAGCAAGATTTCAGTGGTCTTAAAGGTACATTTAAGGAGGTGAAACCATGAATATGTATACCCCAAACATGGCAGCAAAGCAGAGCCACCTGACGTCAAGGTCTTCCCTCCGAGGGTGGCAATGAGAATGGGCTGGATGTAAAAGACCCGTGCCCTCCTTTCTCGAACACCACATAGCTGTTATTTAGATAGGGGAGAGGTCCAGGTAATGATTAAGTCTGAATACCCCAGAAGCCTACCAAAATGAAGGTTCTGAGTCTGATTTTATTTATTTGAGTTCAGGAAAACTTAGAAGTGAACTTCTTTCACACCTGAAAGTGTGGACTGAGGCTCTGACCTGCTGCAAAGGCCTTGCCGATCAGTGTGGCCTGACCAGGCATGCCTCCAGCCTTCCTTTCATCTTTGCAAGGGAAAAACTCCCTGGAATAAGGTTCTTCAAATTGCTTTTTTCTAATGGAAAAGGAGACTTTATAGATACACACAGGGTACCACAAGCCTAGAATTCAGAAAACCTGAGTTTGAATCTGGAGTTATGTGGCCTTGGGCAACTCGCTAAACCTCTCCAAGCCCCAAATCAATAAGATTCCAGGGCTGTGCAGAAGATAAGAGAGTCATGTGTATAAAAATACTAGGTGAAATGAACAGTCCGAACATTAACACTTTCTTCCCATGAAGGAAAGAAAAAATCAAAAATAATTTCAATATTAATTTCTAGCTCTGACTATAAAACCAGTTCAGATGAGCCATCAAGCTATCCGTTTATCAGCGTGTATGTTCATTATCATGCAGGGAATGGAAGCTCCTTTTCCTCACCTCTGTAATTCTTACAATAACAAAGGCAACTTCAAACGAAGAAGCTGAGGCAAACCAGCTCCAAACTGCATTCCCTTTGCTCCCACTCTCATTACTTCTTTATATGCACAGTATTATGTAGGTTGGCCAACATCTGGGACATAAAAACCCTCAAGATTCAGTGAATTAACAATGCAGAAGCTTATTTCTTGATTATGTAATCATTCAGTGCAGGCCCAGGTGGGAGGAGGGTGGAGTGGATGGTGCTCTGCTCTATTCAGTCATTCAGGGACTCAGGGTTCCAGTGGTTCTGCCATCTTCAACTTGAGTTTACGAGCTACATGGCATTGGCTTCCAGTTGGCAGGCAAGAAGAGAGAGGGACTGGATAAGACAAATACTCGATTCTTGAATATCTCAACATGGAGAAAGAAAATAAAGCTGGGGGCCTCACACATCCTGATTTAAAATATATTAAAAAGCTACAGCAGTAAAAAAAAAAAAATAGTGTTAGGAAAATCAGATACCCACATGCAAAAGGATAAAGTTGGAACCTAATCTTAAACCAGATACAAAAATTAACTCAAAATGATTGAAGACCAAAACATAAAACTTTTAGAAGAAAACTTAGAAGGAAAGCTTCATGGGACCGGATTTGACAATTATTTCTTGGGTATGATACCAAAAGCATAGGCAATAAAAGCAAGAATAGGAATACATCAAACTTACATACTTCTGTGCAGAGAGGAAATAATCAACAGAATTAAAAGGCATCCTATAGAATAGGAGAAAATATCTGCAAACCATATTTATCTGATAAAGAGTTAATAGCAAGAATATATCAAGAATGCCCACAACTCAGCAACAAAAAGCAAATAGTACTCGAATACACGTTTTTCTAAGAAGATATAAAAAGGACTAAGAAGCATGAAAAGGATGCTCAACATCTCTAAGCACTAGAAAAATGTAAATCAAAACAACAATGAGATATCACCTCACACCCATCAGGATGGCCCTTAACACAAAACAAAACAGACAAACGGAAAATAAGTACTGGCAAGAATGCAAAGGAACTGGAAACCTTGTGCACTGTTTATAGGAATGTAAAATGGTGTGGCTACTATGAAACAGTATGAAGGTTCCTCAACAACTTAAAAATAAAATTACTATATGATTTAACAATCCATTTGTATATATCCAAAAGAATTTGAGACAGGATCTCAATGATATATGTGTACACCCATGTTTGTTGCAGTACTAGTCACAATACCCAAGGATGAAAGTAATCTAAATGCCCATTGACAAATGAACAGATAAAGAAAATGTGGTATCTCTATATATAAAAGGCTTATACGCTAAGTGTCCCTCCCTCCATCTGACTGGTCACTATGATGTGCACTGAGCACCAGGAGATAGACGCTCAATGCAGGAGCTGCTTAGCTGCAGTGACTTGGTAGCAGTGGTTCTCGGGTGATACACCCCGAAACCAGAGAGGAGGGAGCCCAATTCCTCGCGGGGCCACATGATTCCACCTTCAGCCATGGGTTATGTTGTTGCTGGGGCATTATCGGCCTCAAATCTACTGTACACTTGCGTTTGCATTCCACACCCTGTATGACAACAACTTTTCAGAGTGCCCTCTCGCACTCCGGGACCCCTCGGGAGGTGTTGGAGAGCCAGTTTGGGCCCAATTCCCACAGGCCAGGCCAAGGGACACCACCTGCCAGAGGGACCCCACTCACTCTACAGATACCTTTCAAGTCACGGCGCCACCGCAGGTGTGGCCAGCCAGGAAGGGACCACGGGAGGTTGGCTCCAGTGCATGTCCGGCCCGTCTTGCCCAGTCCCGCCCCACCAGCTACCTTCTAATTAATTTCCTTTCAATGTGCACGAATTTATGCACCGGGCCACTAGTATACATATAATGAAATATTATACAGCATTAAAAAATAAGTAAATACTGTCATTTGATGTAACATGGATGAATCTTAAGGACATATGCTAAGTGAAATAAACAAGTCACAAAAAGACAAAGACTGCATTATTCTTCTTAAATGAGGTATCTGAAATAGTCTAACTTTTAGGAACAGAAAATAGGAAGGTGGTTGTCAGGGGCTTGGAAGAGAGAAAAAAGGAGAGTTGTCAGTACAGAGTTTCACTTCTGCAAGATGAAGAAGTTCTAGAGATCTGCTGCACAACAAGGTGTATATTGTTACCACTACTTTACTGTACATTAAAAATGGTTAAGATATCCCTAGCCAGTTTGGCTCGGTGGGTAGAACCAAAGGGTCCCGGGTTCAATTCCTGTCAAGGGAACGTACCTCGGTTGCAGGCTCCTCCCTGGCCTGAGCCCTGGTCAGGGCACATGCAGGAGGCAACCAATCGATGTGTTTCTCTCACACTGATGTTCCTCTCTGTCTTTCCCTCTCTCTTCCACTCTCTCTAAAAATCAATGGGAAAATATCCTTGGGTGAGGATTAAAATAAAATGCTTAGGATGGAAAGAAAAAGGTGATGCATATGTATACTTACTGATATTGAGATGTTGATGATATATTATTACAGAAAGAAAGTTACAAAATAGAATATATAATATTATCCCATTTTTAGAAATATATATATATGCTGTATATATATGTACATGCATATGTATTTATAATACATATATTGCATACGTATGCTTATGTATTTGTATACATATGTGTATTTTACATTTATATATTTTATACATATCTTTATAATATATAATTTAATATATAAAGTATGTATAAATTATATAAATAGAGTATCAGCACACCCTGGCAGATTTCATATGTATCTAATCTGTCATTTTATTCCCAGTGCTCAGCATGTACATAGTTAGAAATACTTCATAAATAAATAAAAATATGTGCCATGAGAAACAATGGAAAGTTATATACCAAAATATTAACAATAGTCATCTCTGTGTTGCAATATTTTTTGGTATTTACTAATCAGTATTTCTAGAATATTTTCTAATAAACGGTATTGTTTGTACTGAAAAATTAAGGCAATAAGTGGAGAAGAAATGCTTTGAGTACATAGTGAAATGGTTAAATTTAGCCCAATTGCTTGAAAAAGTACTTAAACTTCCCTTTTTACTTGGGGGAGAGAAGGAGAGCCCTCAAGACACAAAGTACAATGATAAAAAAAAAAATATGTCTAAATGGTTAGGTCAGGAGAAAGCTTGAAGAAGAGGTGGACAGGTCTAGAAGAATATGTGCATTTTCAATGTGTGAACAATAAGGAAAATTCATTTCAAAGGGGAAACTAGACCAGTAATGGCATGAACACTGAACAATGGCATGAACACATGAGATGGGGTTTCAGTGATAATTAGTTAGAGGTAGACTTGGGCCTTTAAAGAAATGAGGTTAGAAAGAAAGGTATGAACTGATTGTAGGTGGAAGGTTAAATTTTGGATGTTGTTCTATATGTGGTAGAGAGCTAGTCCAATTGTGCTAGCAAAGGTATGGCATGGCCAAAGTACTGTTTTACAAAGATTTACTTGTCAACTACTTGTACATGGTCTCAAATTGGAAAGATTGGTTGAAAGTTTGAACAATATCCCAGGTTTGAGGTGATAGAGACCTGGACCAGGTAGGAGGAGAGAGGAGCAGAAATAGAGAGCAAAGACATGTAAGAAACAATGAAGAAAGAGTCATTCAGACTTAGAGATTGACTTTGGCAGCCAAGGATGTTGCAGGCTTGAGGGAAGCACTGTGTGCTCTCACTTTGTTTTTCCCCACTGACATAAAATCCGGTTAAAATAAACATCCAGAATATCTTTGAAGGTAATTTCAAAAGGAAGTCTGTGTAGGCCAAAAGGTCAGCCAAGGACTTTCGGGTTTGCGGGGAGAGAGAGATTTTTGTTTTCCAGGTTTTTTGGAGGACGTGCTGTGGAGACTTAAATCAGACAATGGGGAGCGGAAGAAAGAAAATGAAGAAGATGTGGAATGACTGATATGGATATCCCAGGAGAGCGGGGTATCCCAGAGTAAGGCGAAGAAAAGGGAAGACACCGCATCTCTGAGACTGAAAGATGAGAGGATGTGCTGAGGTAGAGAGAAGTGGGAACTGTGAGCTCACACACCATCAGATAATCTCTGGTTTTCCTGTAAAAGAGTTATGGGGTTGCTCACCATGCACAAAGGGAGTGAGGATTGAGCAGAAAAGTATGCATCTGAAACGTAAGTGTGAAAAAAATCTCAGAAAAACAGAAGATGAATAAAGCTGCAGACAGCGAGATTTGGCTGTGGGTCAGGTTCACAGGACTCAGCTGGAACCCAAGTCCCTTAGCAAGGAGGTTCTGAGGCTTGGAAATGCTTGACAAGCCAGTAGAAAATCATGGTAGGTTCAGAACACAGAGAGGGCTGTTGAGGCTGAGATAGATGGACAGAAGGGGACCCAAGGCTCAGGTGAGGAGGGAAAGGCTACAGATAAAAAGTCAGATCTGCTTTCAAACCTCAATCATAATCTTTGGTGATTTGGGATGAGAGTGTCTTATGCACAAGTCTTTGAGCAGAACTATGGGGGAAATGGGTCTTTGAGAAAATAGTAAAGAGACCCCCTCAAACTGGCTGGATATACTGAGGCAAGCAGTAGTCTCATCAGAAATGGAGACCCTCCAGGAGCCTCAATTTGAACCAACCAGTAAGCACATATATCAGTGCGATGCCAGAAGGATAAAAAATGTGGTAACCAGGAATATGTTTAAGCAAAACTGATATAAAGTGTTGGAGTAAAAGAAGGCACTTAGAATGACTTACTGGCAGAGAGCTGAGAAGGGGTCAAGCCAAAGATCTGAGCGTGCAGACTGACAGAGACTCGGGACAAGAGAATCCTATGTTTCGCCCATTATCCAAGAGCGGTCGTGGAAGGGACACATGAAACATGCAGTTCTCAGATCTCAGATTCATTAGATCTCAGATCTAATGATGGCCAAGGTTACACTAGATGTTATATTAAACTGAAATTAATATTATTATTAATGATAACAAGAGTTACCATCTCTTGAGGGCTATCTATTTGCCAGTATTTTTAAAGGTATCATTACATTAAATTGTCACAACAATCCATTTTCTGGGTAAGGAAACTGAGATATAGAAAAAGTAAAATTAACAATTATAAGATCACAATGATAATAACTGGAACGTCAGGACTTCAGCCCGAGCCTGAACGAGGCAGCAACAGGCTTCTCTGGGATGGTTGCAAGAAAGGATCACCAGCAAGCCAAGAGGCAAAGGTTTTCCAGATACTTATATGCAAATTCAGCAGCCTCCTGGCCCGGGGCATCTGCAACATGCAGGTTACCCATATACAGATCTAAAAGCAGTTTGTAAATCAGCTAAACTAAAAACAGAAATCAACCAAAAACTTGTGTTGGTAGAAGATCTCAAGCAACATACCCAGCATCAAAGACAGCCCACATGAAAAGAAGGCCATGTTTAAATGGCTTCCTAGACACACCAGCACACCCCACCAAGCCAGTGGGACACACTTTAGGGTAACTCCTTCTGTCACCCCTCTCAAGAGATCCTGGTGTAGATCTCCTAATAACATCATATCCTAGGGACTGTCAGGTCCCAGGTCACCACCTTTAATATTGGTTGTGACTGGGAGTCATTTGGCATGTGTGACACTTTGTATCATCTGGGAATGGAGGAAATCAGGAGGGACAGATATCAGTTCAAATGGCATTTTTCTAGAAGCTTCTGACATATGTGTACTCTCCACCTGTGTGTTGCATCTTCCTGCACCCCCTGACCAAAGTGGAGTAGTTGGTCCCAATTCACAGACCTCTTTGTAGCATTAGGACTTTAGGTAGAGGAGCAAGCTGACATTTAACACCAGTGAACAAATAATGAATATTGCTGGCCAACATCTGAACTTGAGTCAGTGTGTATCCATCTATATAGATAAAGAAGGTGAGTAGAGATGGGCAACTATAATGGGATGAAAAAAGGCAATAGGCTCTGACATAATTGTGTAAACCTTTGTATGGATCAGCTCTGTATTCAGTATGCATGGATCAAATATATACAATTATTTAAATAGTACTCTTTTTTTCTAAATTCAGTTAAAGAGCTTTATGAGGACAGAATTCTAGTCTGATTCTTCTTTCCCTCCCTTTCTATCAAGATTTCAGAGAGGAAGGGAGGGGGAGAGAAAGATAGAAACATCAATGATGAGAGAGAATCATCAATTGGCCGCCTCCTGCACCCCCCAGACTGGGGATCGAACCACAACCCAGGCATGTGCCCTGACTGGAAATTGAACCATGACCTCCAGGCTCATAGGTCAACGCTCAACCACTGAGCCACACTGGCAGGGCCTGTTAGTGCTTCTATCATCCATTTTTCTTTCTTTTTATAACCAGAAATTGAAGTGTGGTAGTTAAACTTCATGTCTGAATCACATACCACCTGATCGACCACAGTCTTTCTCCATAGCTCCAAGAGTTATTTGGACCAAGACTCGAGCCATCTTTTTTATGGCCATAGGAAGGAGCCCTGGGAAATAGCACTACCTAACTGTTTTCCAGATGACTGTCTCCACTCAGGTTATATAGCAACAACCAACAGCTCTGTGTTCTTTTGGAAATATCTGAATCACTCCTGGGAATGCTATTTCTAATTGACTTATCCTTCACATACATGGACTTTTTTTAAGGGATCATACTACTTCAGAGCCAAAAGCGCTCATATAAATTATCTATTCTGAAACCCTTATTCAACAGATGGGAAAGCAGAGGCCCAGGAAGACAAGGGTCTTTCCTGTGGTCAGACATCTGGTTGGTGACAGAACCAGGATGAAAAGCCCAGCCCATGTCCCCATTTTTCTTTACTCTAACTCCTTCTCCTCCTCAGTTCTCAACTTAAAGCCTTCCCTTACCTCCACCCCATCTAAATTAGATCCTACTCCTACTCGCCCTGATAGTGCTCTATGCCTTCATACATTTGTTTGTAAGGTTCTGTGTTGAATGTCTGTTATCCACCAGGCAATTCAATAATCAACAGTTTTCCAGGCACAGAATAGTCAATAAACATTTGTAGAGAAATGAGAGAATGAATGAATGAGTGAATAAACATTCTCCAATAAATTTTCCATTATACCATGCAGCCTTCATTTAATTATGTATCTAATATATCATTTTACTTTTTCTGACTATCCCAAAAAAGTGCATTTTCTGTCTATTCAGAAACATTTATTAAAAAACAAACTCACAGATTTAAAAAGAAAAAAAAAGTCTTTTAAAAAATAAGAGCTTTACCCTAACCGGTTTGGCTCAACAGACAGAGCATCGGCCTGCGGACTCAAGGGTCCCAGGTTCGATTCCGGTCAAGGGCAAGTACCTTGGTTGCGGGCACATACCCAGTAGGGAGTGTGCAGGAGGCAGCTGATCAATGTTTCTAACTCTCTATCCCTCTCCCTTCCTCTCTGTAAAAAATCAATAAAACATATATTAAAAAAAATAAGAGCTTCTAGATATATTAGAAACAGAAGTTTTATAAATTATTTTCAGGGACCCTTCATTCCTGTAGGGCTAGAACAAAGCTTTCTTTGATCTTCTTGCCCATTGTCTAGCACACAGTAGGATTGAAAAGTGGTAGAAATTTTAAAAACATTTATTGAATAAAAAATTTAAGAAATAAATAAGATACATACACTGTAAATATGGCCAGATATTGGTAAATTATCTAATTGGTAAATGCTAAGCTAAAATATTACCCAAAATTTGCTTTTACATTTTCTCCAGGATAAGCCATCGTGTCTTCTGGACAGGCCCACATTCTGAGAACTAAACAGGAGGTAGATGGCACAGTGTTTGAACCTAACGTGAGTACTTGGTCTTCATTATAAAAGGTTAGGAGCCCTGTGTCCTCAAAAGTGAGAATAAGTTGGGGTCACAGAGAGGACAAGGAATACACCATCCCCTGCCTGTCAAAGTAGCAGGGACTCCGAAGTGAGACTGTCGCTGCTCTATGTGGAAACCCAGCCATGCTGCAGCCCGCTGACCCAGGCACAGCTGAAGAAAAGCCACCAACTGCTCCAATAGGGCCCCCACACAGCATGAGGGCTGTAGTGGCCACCCCACATAGTCAGCTGGCCTGACCCAATTGCCCTTCAAACAGAAAGCACTTTTCTGAATTTCAGAGACCAGCTGCAGCCACCCCTGTGGCAGCCTTAGGTTAAGTCCACGAAAGCAAGGGTTAACATCCAGTGCTATGAAGAGAAAGCACCGCCTGTATTATGTTAAACCCCCTTTATATAAAAGGAGAAATCCAACTGTTGTGCAGAAAATCCCTACCCTTTCCAATCGATGCTTCCTACCACTAGGGCATCTAGTAATTTCTGATTCAGTCTCCTGTAGCCTTTACTTCAATGACGGCAAAGCAGGCCAGAAACAGACAGCAGCCAGGCTCCTCATGGCAAACTATCAGCCTCACCACGAGGTGTGAGTGTTGGGGGTGATGCACAAAGCAGAGGAGATGTCACCGTAGGTCACACTGGGACTGTTTTAAGCCTGGCCCAGGTCCTCAATCATAGACTCAGAGTTCAAAGGGCTGCTAGGCTGTTGGTCACTGATCTTATCTCAAGGTGATAGTCACCTCTGGCCTTTCAGTAGACAGCAAGCCTGCTGTCCATCCATCTTGGAGCAGCTTGACACTGGATTCTCTACCCATTTTACAGCCAGTGAACATTTCCTATTGATTTATTGATTAGTGTCTGCCTGTGGAGGGAGCTCGGAACAGACTCTGTGTACACTCACAGCCTCCCGCATGGATTTTTTTTTTCCTCCTTTCTTTTCTCTTTTTTATCAAGGCATGTTATCAGTCCAGGAAGCAGCAGGAATTAGAACATGCAGGAGCCCAATTTACCAGTGGTGAAAGTGCCTATCTCCCATTGGTCTACTTGTCTTTTCTTTCCTTTTCTCTTTTACCTTCATTTGGTCCCGTTCTGTCTGAAATACTGGTCCCTCACTCATTCTTGTTTTGTTACGCTGTCTTTTCTCTTACCATTATTTGAGATAATTCTTAAATCCAACACAGAACAAGCCCAGAGAAGAGGGTTAGGAGAACTAACATGCTCTTTTTCCCTGTTCCCTGTTTGCTGTCACATCCCATTACAGGTGAGCACTTTATTTTCAAAAACAATACTTCCTCCTCACCCTTGGCTTTTGAATAAGCAATATTCAATTGCTTTGAATCATTTATAATTTAATTGAGTCATTCTGATTGCATTGCTTTCTCTTCTGGAAAAACAATTCTTTTTCAACATACTCATCCCTCCTGGAATTTCATGAATGAGCATTCAGAAGCCATAAAATGTGGTCCTTATACTTTTTATTCAGCAGAGCAAGGTTAAGAAAGTGCCTATGAAGCAAATCCCTTTCTTTAAGGGAGAGACTGAAAGGACAAAATTCTTATAAACACACATCTGCCAGATATAAAGTGCAACAATACAAATCATTGGAACAATAGCTAGTGTGTGTTATAAGCAGACCACGAGGCTATGCTTAGCAGTAATTACTTCCAAGTCATCTCAGACCAGATCTACAAATCACACCTCTGGATCCCACCTTCTTTACTGCCTTTGGAGTTTTCAGTAGAGGGAATCATTTATCTCTTAGTAGCAATTAGATGAAAAGATGACTACAGTGTCTTATGAGTAAAATATTGCATTGATCTGGACACTGGATACCCAGGTCACATGTTATTCACAAATATATTTTCTAAAAAAAAAAAAATAATTTGTTTTGCTGGAAAAAAAATTGTTCTTACAAGAGCAAAATTTCCCAAGTAGACAAACTGGAAGGTAAGGCTGCTTCAAATGTCTGTTATCCAGTCTCAGTATTTTAAAAAATTTCTAAAGTTGTATGGAGTGGCTCTCAGTAACCCCATTTTAATCCTCCTCCCCCCCAAAAGCCTTCTCTTTCCACTTGGAGCTATCAGTTGTCCAAGAGACTTAATTGACCAATATAAGCTAGCCCCTATGCTTTCATCTGCTTATTTATTCACTTAACTATGGCACAGATTTTTTTAGTGTTTCTTAATTACTTGTACTTAACATTTTTTAAATTTACTTGAACTCAAGATTCCAGTGATAAACAATTAAAGTAAGGAAAAGCAATTAAAAACAAAATTAAAAATACAAATTAAAATACATTACCATTTTTATCTATCAATTAGCAAAAAAAGGTAATGGTAATTCATGATTGATGAAATACGGTAATATGACTACCCTGTAGGCAGTGTAAGTTAGTTTAAAAACCATTTTAAAAAATAATTGAGCAGCATATATCAATAGAATGAATATATCCTTTTAATCTAATCTATAGACATAATTCTAAATAATGAACAATATGCTTAAGGAGTTTCACATCAGTGGTTCATGAAAATAGTACCAAACAAAATAAAACAAAAAAATCTAAATTTTAAAAATATGAAATGATTAAGTTCTGTTATAGTCACTCAAGGTAATGAGCCATTATAAAGCATGGATGGTTATGAAGAATATATAACAAGGAGAAATTCCTCCACTCTAACTTTAAGTAGAAGGGACTATCAGATATTATCAACAATATCATTATGACTAAATGGACATAGAAAAAAATGTACTGGAAAGAAAGTTTCTAAAGGCCAGTAATAATGTCAGGTAGAAATTATGAGATTCTAATCATTTTGTTCTCTTACCCAAGTGTTTCTAGGAAAAAATAAACATAAAAATGTGAAAAAATGGAACAGTAACTTACTTTTGAAATCATTTGGGATGGTTCTCAAACATGTAATGAAATGTTTGCATTTTGATTTTCCTAACTGAGGAGTCACCAATGGAGCAGAGATAGGCATTGGGCTATTTGGAAAAATGGTTTTGAAACCAGCTTGACTTTTTTTCCCCCACAAGTGATAGAAAGTTTTTCAGAGGTGAACAGGAGAGTCAGCAAACCAACAATAAGACAGGAATAACTAGATATCTGGAGACTGTGTGGTGCAGTAGAAACAAAGACTTTAGGTCAATTGCTCTGGATTCTAGATCCCATACAATCATTAATCAACTAAAGGCCTGATGCAAGAAATTCGTGCAAGGGGCTAAGCCCTCACAGTCCTGGCTGCCTCATGGCCCTGCAGCCTCGCCCACTGGTCGTTTTGGAAGGTTGTTCCACCTTCCAGTCTAATTAGCATATCAGCTCTATTATATAGGACTAGTGGCCCAGTGCACAAAATTTGTGCACGGGGGTGGGGGGAGAGGGGCTTCCCTCAGCCCAGCCTGTACCCTCTCCAATCTGGGATCCCTTGTGGGAGGTCAGACATCCCTCTCGTAAACTGGGACCACTGGCTTCTAACCACTCATCTGCCTGCCTGCCTGATCGCCCCTAACTGCCTCTGCCTGCCTGCCTGACTGCCCCTAACCCCTTTGCCTGCCTACCTGATTGCCTCTACCCTCTGCCTGCCTGCCTGATTGCCTCTAACCTCTCTGCCTCCCTGCCTGATCACCCCTAACTGCCTCTGCCTGCCGGCCTGATTTCACCCCAACTGCTCTCCCCTGTTGGCCTGATCTTGCCCCCAACTGCCTCTGCCCGCCTGATCACCCCTAACTGCCCTCTCTCGCCGGCCTAAACTCACCCCCAACTGCCTACCCCTGCTGATCTGATCTCGCCCCCAAATGCCCTCCCCCACCACCCTGGTTACCCTCAACTGCACTCCCCTGCCGGCCTGATCTTGCCCCCAACAGCCCTCCCCTGCCAGCCTCATCACCCCTAGCTGCCCTCCCCTGCTGGCCTGTCTCACCCCCAACTGCCCTTCCCTGCCAGCCTGATCTTGCCCCCAAATGCCCTCCCATGCCGGCCTGATCTTGCTCCCAACTGCCCTCCCCTGCCGGCCTGATTGCCTCTAATTGCCTCTGCCCCAGTCCCCATCACCATGGCTTTGTCTAGAAGGAAGTCAGATGTCCGGAAGATGGCTGGTCAACCAGGTCTAATTAGCATATTACCCTTCTATCAATATAGATTAGGGGTGAGGGTAGATCACTGAACTTCTTTATACTTTAGTATATTTTTCATTCAAACAGATAAAATCACTTTTAATCATAATACTAAAAAGTATGATGGACCACTGGAAAACCAGGCAAAATACTTGACATCACTAAGTTCCAGTTCTCACTTCCCCTATAAAATAATAATTATTTGATTTTTTTTTTTTTACCCTTCTTCTGGTTGGACTGGCTAGTTTATAAAGTAGCCCTTCAGTTTCATCATCTAGAATGGTGCCAGTATAGATGTCACTCACCCCTGTGGCAGGATGACTGTCCCTGTTTCACTGCACACAGCCAGGCTGATGGCGAAGAGGCCTCCTGACAAGGGAGAGGATGACCAATGGCACAGGCCTTTAGGGGGGTGTGGCAGGAGGCCAGGCTGAGCCAATCCATTGACCTGCCTATATCTGAGAACAAACAAAAGTGAACTATAAGCCAGGTGTCCAGCAAGAGAACAAAGGTTGAAGCGAGGTATACCTTTAACAAGATTAAGTCAAAAGTTGGACAGAATTTTCTACCTGGATTCTCTTCTGATAGAGAGTCACTGTCAACAGATCCAAGCACCACATGAACATACTGTCAACAATAATGGCAGAAGTCTAAGTGACCATTCTCCTTGCCAATAACAAACACCAATGCTTTTTCCTAAACTACCCTAAGAATCCAGAGGGTAAGTCACTTGTAATAACTACAGAGGCAGGTCTTGAACTGCTTTCTTTATTGAACTAGCATTCATCAAGCTCCACAAGGTGCTAAGCAAAGATAATGCAAAATAGGATAGGTACCATCCTAGTCTCTGAGGGGTTTGCAGTCCACTGGAAATAATAACCAAATGCTGCACACTTAGCTTCCTATACAAGATCTGGTGCTTTTGATGCTGTGCAGGATTTAACCTCCCAGCAGCCCTGTGAGATCTTGCTGTGTAAAAATGTACCAATCCATGACTGGGCATAGGCTGCCAGAATGGGAAAAGCACAAGGAGAAAATGAGCACAGAATGTAGCAGGCTCACAAAGTTGAAAGAGTATGTAAGAATTAGAGAAGGTAAATCACCACAAGCTATTCTCTTGTGAAAGAAACACATTTGTATGTTTCCCACTACAGTGTACCCTGGAGTGCTAAGGAGAAGCAAAGACCCTTGGGACCCTCAGTTCAGAAAGGAGGGTGTCTATAATTCCTATAAGTACTTCCTTGCCCAGTTCCTGCAGCTGCACGGTTCCAGCAACATCAGTCCTTGTCTTGAGGTCCAGAGAGCCAGGAGTTGGTAAGTGGAAGCTCCAGGGAGGAACCCTGGAGCTGATCCACCCAGCTGCAAATTTGGTGCTTATTTTTCTTATCAAACAGTCCAGAGTTCACACACCAGGAAACTATTTTCACAGGAAGCAGGGAGCCCTCAGCCACTACCATTCTGTTCAAACAAACCCCCTATTCTATTGCCTCAATCTTTTTGCCCCAAGTATAACCTACGGAAAAAAATATAAATAGAAAAATGGGAGCCCACATCTTGCCTAAAGTCATTCAGCCAACCTACAAACTCTTTGTGATATGGGCCATCATAGATCTATGTCCCCATATGTATCCATGCATCCATTCACACAGGCAATTCTAGAGTGAGAGAGTGGCACACTTAGAAGTCACTTGCCTAGGCTGTGTGGTTGTAATTCTAAGCATTACCTGTATTAAGTGTAACCATAGTTTGCACTGCAAAGGAAATACAGTTGGGTGGGTACTTCTCCCCATATCTGTACTGTGCATATGAACTTGCAGACAGAAACAAACATAAATGTAGACACTAATGTTATCTTAAAATGATTTCACTAATGTTGGTATTGGTATTTTTCATTGATTAGAACCTACTTTTGACTTATTCATGGCTTAATGTTGTTTGTTAAAAAAATAAAGCAGGCTCCAAATCAGTCAACACACTTAGGGTGTGATAGTTGCAGCTTTCAGCATGTACTGATTACACAAGCTGACCATGATACAAAATCATTCATTCTTGCCTCCTTTCTGCCAGACTATTTCTGCACCCCCCCCCCATACCTCTGCCTCCCCCACCCTGTCCTGCCACTTGCTGATGCTATTTGCCAGGGAGTGAAGGTGTCTGTGAGCTCCGAAAATTGGATCACAGGGACAGTTCCATGCTGGCCCCAGTCATACTGAAGGCAAGACTGATCAATCAATACCCTGTGTGACACTTTCAGAATTCATTGAAAATGATGCCCTTTTCAAATGACACCCACATTTTATCGAAGGCAGCTTCAGTAGGGATAAAAAATACCACACCACAGTGTTTTTCTTCAACATATTTGGTTCCAGTAAACTTTGTTGGTTAGGACCAATGAATCTGGATCTCAAACCTTCCTGCTCTTATCTCCGAGCCTTTGAACAAGGAGATACAATGTTTAGGCAACAATGCAAACTGACATTTTCCTGAGTCCTGAAATCTCTCATACAGCATAGAAGATGGCTATGCATCTTTCAATGGAATGGGTCTTTGAAAATTCTAGGTGGGTTGTGGACTTCCAGCACACCAGTCCCATAGAGAAAACCAGTAGAAATTTTCTTCAAGAATTAAATCTTAAAACTGCCACGCTGCTGTTCTAAATATTTTTGAAGTGGGCTATTCCTTACCTCTCCCCTATGGTGCTAGGGGAGTAGAGGGAGGAGCCAGGGGGAGGAGACACAAAGGCAATAATTTGCTTTCTTTCCAATAAGTGTGCAGCTACCTAGGCCAGCCCAAAAGGTTAGCAGTGCTGCTTAATCAAACCAGATGGGAAACTCTGGCTTAATTGCTAAGTTCTAATGAGGTGACTGATAGTGTTGCCAGCACATCCTAAAATCAGGCAGCCCACCCAGGCCCCAGGAGTAGAGGTTCAAAGGGCATTAAGGGACTGGGGAACCAAAGAAATGATTCCCTGAAACTGGAGGACTCAGAAAGAAAGAGTAAGAGAAGAGAGCAGAAACAATTAGGATCCCAGCTGCCACATTTAAATAAAACCCACATACTAACAGTTAAGAGCAGAGATTCTCAACTTGATCTTGCATCAGGATCACCTAGAGCAGTGGTTCTCATGCCACAACCCTTTAATACAGTTCCTCATGTTGTGGCCGCCAATTTTATTGTTCCAAATTGAACATAATTAAAGTATAATGATTAATCACAAAAACAATATGTAATTATATATGTGTTTTCCGATGGTCTTAGGCGACTCCTGTGAAAGGGTCGTTCGACCCCCAAAGGGTCGTGACCCACAGGTTGAGAACCGCTGACCTAAAGGGTTTGTTCAAACACAGGATGCTGGCCCTACCCCCGCATGTTTGATTCAGTAGATCTCCATGGGGCCCTGGACTTTGCATTTCTAACAAGTTTCCATGTGATGCTGCTGCTGTTGCTCTTGGACCACATTTGGAGGACTACTAGTTTAGAGAACCTTTAACTTACCTACAAACCAAATAAATCCAGCTATGTAACTAGCACTAGAATTATTGTGTTTATTAGGGTAGGTATAATAAAGCATCTCTTTAATAAACCAAATTGCCCAAAAACGTTATAGAGGGTTTTTTTGTTTTTCACTTTTTTTTGTTTGTTTGTTTTTGTTTGTTCTGCCTGGTACTGTGAAAGAACAAAGGTGGACTGTGAATTTTCTTCACTGACAATAACAATGCTACAAACAAAGTCCTTGGCAGTTCAAGCTCCCTTTAAGGTTCAGGGAGCAATCACCAGGGCCTGAGTATCCAGGTCAACTGAGTTAGCCAGATGCTGGTCAGTCACAGGGCTTTGGGCTGTCACAATAAATGGGCAATCAATGGGCCAACCATTTCCATTGTTGAAATAAAACCTAATGGCTGACCATTCCAACATCTGGTTCTCATGAAATCCGAGTGAGCTATCTTTCAATGGCCAAATTCTAAATATGAAGCAATTTGAATGGTCTCTCAGCAATTTTCTCTCTTGGCCCGTCAGGTTCATTATCAAGATCTGCCCAAAGTTCCTAAATTAAAATAATTAAATAATATTCAACTTTCTAACAGTAGTTCAAGAAGAGTTCATGAGGAATCACTATCTTTGTTCAGGATATCAAATGGAGGCAAGTCCACAAGCACACAAATATGAGAACTAATAGAGCACTCCTCTCCAGCCATGAGCATCACTTCATACAGAATCCCAGTATCTGTGGATTCACTTCTGGGCTGCTTTGCAGCACATAAGAATTTCACTTTTCATTGTCTTGTATGAGATTTATGAGTCCCTCCAACTGGAGATAATTTTTTTTTAAAAGGGAAGTATAGGAAATAGGAAAAGACAGCAAAACACAAGCGAGAGTTTTTGCAATGTTTCTCTCCCTCTCTCGCAGGATGTTGAAAGAAGTAAAAACTGGCCTCAGAACTGCACTCCTGTGCCCTTGAAGGCAGGAAGCAGAGATATGAGCATGGGGCCTGGGCAGAGAGAGGCTCCAAGTATCTGTGCATTAGGGAGAGGAAAAGAGAAATACCTACTCAGAGAAAGGAAAGAGATTAAATAGAATTTTCCCCAAAACTTGGAGCTTACTTGTTTGTTATTTTTATCTCTCTCTTTTTTTCTTTCTATCTATCTTTAGCATCCAAACCATTCTGCATTTCTGAATAAGAATGATTTTTGGCCTGAGGTGAATAGCAACAACCCTAAACGTAAGCCATTACATGGGGAAAAGGCATTAAATATCTGAATAATGGGGAAGACACAAACAAAAGCTCTTCCCACATAAATGTTATAGGGGGTGGGAGGGAGAAGAGAAAAGAGATTAATTCATTTTTAAGTATTAAAAACAATGGTTGTTTTAAAATTCTAAATATCCTGGAGTAATCAAAGAAGGGCAAATAGAAATTAACTATGATGTAACTTTTATAACTAATAATGATTAATATCTCATTAGTGTTCTCTTTATTTAATGTATTAATTTTACTGCTTTATTTTCATCTCATTAAATAGTTAAAATAATGTGTGTGTGTGTGTGTGTGTGTGTGTGCGCGCGCGCGCGCGCACGCCATCCACTTCCTCAGTTCCACAACTCTTGCCTGTAAGATCATCTGATTCTCAACCATGTCTCAACCATGTATCCCCCCATCTGGGGGCAACTCCTACGTTGCACGTGCAAGTCAGTGAGCTCCACTGCATTACTGACACTATGCACAGCTCTGTTTGAGGCAGGAGTTGGAGGAACAGGGAAGGACAGGCAGATAGCAAGACAGTTTCTTTGACATTAAAGAGCTCACAATCTAGTGGTGGGAGCAGATGAACAAATACTAAATTGTAATATAAGTGGAAAATAGAGAAAGAGTGTCCAAAGTGTTTCAGGACCACTGTTTGTGTGAAACTTACAAGGAGGAAGGTTCTAGAAGTTTTCACAATGGAAAACACATTTAATCTGAACTTTGAAAACCACATAAGACTTTGCCATGATAGAAATTGGGTCCGAAGAAGGGAGTATTCTAGTTAAAGTCTGTGGCCTATTCAAGAAACCTCGCTGTATCAGTTGGAATTCACAACTACCATGAGTATTGTGGGAGTGAGGGATTTATATTAGGGATCAGACCTTACACAAAAAGGGAGGAGCAGGGGAGATGAAGCCTAGTAGGGGCAGCCAAGGGATCAGAGAAAAAGTCATTAGGCAGTTCACCTGGAGCACCTGCAGGAGAGGACAAACTAGAAATGCAAAAAAACCAATCCAGGCAACCACCAAAATGACCACAAAGGAGAGACATGTGGGGAAGACTACTTGCGGGGAGGCTACTGCCTCTTAAATAGCCAACACCTCTGCATGCCCACGGTCAAGAGTCTTGAGGCCACTATTGACCATTAGGGTAGCAACTGAGTAGATGAACTAAAAACACAATATGGAGAAGAGAAAGGACCAGCAGAATCTATAGGGTTCTGCATCTGACCATAACAAACTTCTGAAAGTAATGACTGCTGCTTCTTCCTACCTCCCCAAGTTCAAGTTCTTTTGAGCAACTCTAACTATGAACCATACAGAGAAAGAAATCATTTCTACTTGAACAGATCAGTGGAGCATAAACCCAAAGCACAATTGTAAGAAGGAAAACTGGAAAGAGTGTTTTAAGACCATAAAATGTGTCCTGTCCTGAGGAAACTGGGCAGTCATTAAAAGTTGTAACAGCAAATCACATATCTAATTTATCTTCATAAAGAATAACTTGAGTGGTTATCTGCCATATATCACAGATGGGGAATAGAGAAGAGATTATTTATGTCTCCCTGGGTTTACTCAAGTTACTTCTCTTCCCTGAATTGCAATTCTTGCACATGCAGTGAAAAATTTCCCTCCTCACAGATACCATTCAAACACTACCTCCTCTGTGAAGCTTTCCCTGACTTCCCACTCGGAATTCATTTCCCTCTATGGGTTACCAAAATACCCTGTACATTCTTCTATTGAAGCCCTTTTCATATTATGCTATACTTTTTTGTTTTTATGTTTCTTTTTATCCAGTTAACTATAAGGCCCTTGAGAAGAGGGACCATGTTTTATTCATTATTGTATACCCAAGATTGGGTTCATAGTAAGTAATCATGGGAGGAAAAAATGAATGAATGATAAATGAATGAATGAAACCCAGTGGACATTAATGCAATAGTCTAGGCTAAAGATCCAGAGGCTGAATTAGAAGAATGGCAATCGGGAGAGAGAGAGTGAAGAATATCCAACAAAATGGCTAAAATTTGGTACCAATTGATGGAATATGTAGAAGATAAGACATTAATAAATGCTATAAATGAAGTAAACAAAGTGTAAGGTTGTACAAGGGATCATGGTTAAGTTTTATCAAAGAGATGAAACTGTTACAACATTAAGGAAGCTGTATGTCCATAAAGTAAAATATACTTAAAGCAATATCTAACAAAATAGCCTGATTTATCATGTAGTCAGACAACTAAGAGAGGTTAATAGTATTATATATCAGAATTTTCCATAGGAAAACTTAATTTCTAAATTTCCAACTCTATTTTCATTTTGTTTCACTTAGTAGTTATCATCAAGCAACTTTAATGGAATCAAAAGAACTATAAAGACATAACTTCTAATGCAATTTTAGCATGAAGCATGTGACATTGTTGATTCATTACAGATTTTCAAAATGGCCCCACACTGAACTGAGCAAGCCAGAAAGCTCCTAATTATTTTTAATTAATTTATTTTTAATATGTTATTGATTTTTAGAGAGAGAGGAAGGGAAAGGGAGATATAGAAATATCAATGAGAGAGAAACAATTGGCTGCCTCCTGCATGCCCCCTACTGGGGATAGAGCTCACAACTTGGACATGTGCCCAGACCTGGAATCAAACCAGCAACCTCTTGGTGCATTAGATGACACTCAGCCTACTGAGCCACACCAGCCAGGCTGAGTAACATCATTTTTAATCTGGTGGCCTTGCTAAATCTGACCTGCTTTCACTGAGGAGGTCTCCTCCTTCAGTACAGCTAAGATACAACGAGTAGAATCCCAAAGCCACTCATGCTCCAGGAATGTGGTCATTAGAGTTATATCATCCGTCACCTTTGGGTGGTAATTAGAAAAAGGAAGTCAATAACAATAGTACATAACACTACTTTACTAAGATTTAAACAAGTTGTAATATTGTTGAACATGTATTGATGAGACCAAATGTGCCACAGGCTATTGAGCAGAAGGAGGGCTTAGATGGGAGGCTTTTCATTATTAATTTGATGGGGTGAGGTTTATAGATATCGCAGCATACATTTTCATTGTTATTTGAGACCTGGTCTCCCACAGCCATCAAATCTAATCAGCGTCTTGTGAGGTGACAACCAAGGTGGGGGAGGATGCCTCAGAGGTCTGGATCTGGGACTAGCAACCCCATGAAAAGAAAGGAGCCAAGTCTTGTTGGCTTTACCAGGCTCTTTCCAAAGTATAGAAAATACCCTAGGGAAGAAAAGAAAAAGAACCTGTGACCCTTGGTGAAAAGAATCTCTGAGCTGAAAAATCAAGAAGCCTAGGGTATCTTTGTTTGTTTGTTTGTTTGTTTGTTTTCTTTATTGATTAAGGTATTATATGTGTCCTTACCCGCCCCCTTTGGCTCCCCACACTCATGCCCTCACCCCACTGGTGTCTGGGTCCATTGGTTATGCTTATATGCATGTATACAAGTCCTTTGGTTGATTTCTCCTCCTTACCCCCAGCCTCCCCTACCTTCCCTCTGAGGTTTGATGGTCTGATCAATGCTTCTCTGCCTCTAGATCTGTTTTTGTCCATCAGTTTATGTTGTTCATTATATTCCACAAATGAGTGAGATCATGTGATAATTATGTTTCTCCGACTAGCTTATTTCACTTAGCTTAATGCTCTCCAGTTCCATCCATGCTGTTGCAAATGGTAAGAATGCCTTCTTTTTTACAGCAGCATAGTATTCCATTGTGTAGATGTACCACAGTTTTTTAATCACTCATCTTCTGATGGGCATTTGGGCTATTTCCAAATCTTAGCTATGGCGAATTGTGCTGCTATGAACATAGGGGTGCATTATCCTTTCTGATTGGTGTTTCTCGTTTCTTGGGATATATTCCTAGAAGTGGGATCACTGGATCAAATGGGAGTTCCATTTTTAGTTTTTTGAGGGAACGTCATACTGTTCTCCACAGTAGCTGCACCAATCTGCATTCGCACCAGAAGTGCATGAGGGTTCCTTTTTCTCTGCATTCTCTCCAGCACTTGTCATTTGTTGATTTATTGATATAGCCATTCTGACAGGTGTGAGATGGTACCTCATTGTCATTTTGATTTGCATCTCTCAGATGATTAGTGACTTTGAGCATGTTTTCGTATGTCTCTTGGCCTTCCTTATATCCTCTTTTGAAAAGTATCTATTTAGGTCCATTGCCCATTTTTTAATTGGGTTGTTTCTCTCCCTTTTGTTAAGTTGTATGAGTACCCTGTAAATGTCAAAGATTAAACCCTTCTTGGTGATAACATTGGCAAATATGTTCTCCCAAGCAGTGGGCTTTCTTGTTGTTTTGTTGATGGCTTATTGTGCTGTACAGAAGCTTTTTATTTTGATGTAGTCCCATTTGTTTATTTTCTCTTTAGTTTCCATTTAGTTTCCCTAGGTAAAGATATTGCTTCAGCATATGTCTGGAATTTTGCTGCCTGTGTATTCCTCTAAGATGTTTATGTTTTCCCATCTTATGTTTAAGTCCTTTATCCATTTTGAGTTTATTTTTGTGTATGGTGTAAGTTGGTGGTCTAGTTTCATTTTTTGCATGTATCTGTCCAATTTTCCTAACACCATTTATCAAAGAGACTGTCTTGACTCCATTGTATGCTCTTGCCTCCTTTGTCAAATATTAATTGAGCATAGTGGTTTGGGTCGATTTCTGAGTTCTTTATTCTATTCCATTGATCTATATGTCTGTTCTTATGCCAGTACCAGGCAATTTTGAGAAGAGTGGCTTTTAATATATCTTGATATCTGGTATTGAGTTTCCTCCTACTTTGTTTTTCTTTCTCAGGATTGCTGCAGCTATTTGGGGTCTTTTTTATTCCAGATGAATTTTGGAGAGTTCATTCTAGGTCTGTGAAATATGCTGTTGGTATTTTAAGGGGGAGTGCATTGAATCTATAGATTGCTTTGGGTAGAATGGACATTTTAATGATGTTGATTCTACCAACCCATGAACACAGTATGTTCTTCCATCTGTTTATGTCTTCCTCTATCTCTTTTTTCAGTGTCCTGTAGTTTTCCCAGTACAGGTCTTTTACCTCCTTAGTTAAGTTTATTCCTATGTATCTTAATCTTTTTGGTACAATGGTAAATGGGATTTTTTTTAGTCTCTCTTTCTGTAAGTTCACTATTGGTGTATAGAAATACCATAGATTGCTTGGCATTAATTTTGTATCCTGCTACATTGCCAAATTCATTTATTAAGTCTAATGATTTTTTGATGGAGTCTTTAGGGTTTTCTATGTACAGTATCATGTCATCTGCGAATAATGACAGTTTTACGTCTTCTTTTCTAATTTGGATACCTTTTATTTCTTCTTGTCTAACTGCTATGGCTAGTACTTCCAGAACTAAGTCAAACAAGAGTAGTGAAAGTGGGCATCCCTGTCTCATTCCTGGACTTAGGTGAAATCGTTTTAGTTTTTGCCCATTGAATATGATGTTGGCTGTAGAAGAAGCCTAGGTTATAGTTAATCTCTGCTAGTAACTAGTTCTGCATCCTCAGGAATGGGTCTAATGTCACTGTAGCTATCTGGGCTGGAGTTTCAGTAGCTGAGCCTACACTTTAGTCAGCATGTCCTCTCTAAAGTCAAGCCAGAGTCCTGGGGTAGATAGCACTTAGGAAGGAACTCACCAGTCTTTATACTGCCCTGTTACAACTGATGCACTCACCATCCAAGCCTGCATGGCTCCTAGAAGACAGCAACAGTGGGCTGGTGACTTCTAATACCTGCTGGTCCTAGGGCAACCATTCTTAAGGTCTGGCCCATCCATCACCCCAACCTCATTCATCAGAAGTAACAACGACTGCACTGAAAGGGATCACAGTGGTGTTCCTGACTCCATGGAACTCACCAAACACCACACCCTTCCTTGTCTCAGAAGAAATTATCTAAAGAAACCTCCTTTCTCTTTAGCTTGGACTACTTCTACCTCCCAAATTCAGTCATTCACCTCTATTGCCCTTACCCTCTGGAATAATCCAGAATAATTCATCTCAATGAGCTTACATTTCTGCAAACAAATTCCTTACTGGGTGTTGCCTGGAAACCTCTTCTTGCCACATGCACTCCCCTTCACAAAATTTCCACAGGCAGAAGATGCAAAAATGAGGTTGCCATCTTGTTACAGGGAAAGAAAAACTCCTTTCAGCAGTGAGAAAGAGGTTATTATCTCAGTATACTGTGTTATAGCTACTGCAACAATTCAAATATGAGATCTTCAGAGCTTGAAAATGAAAGGAGAGTGGCAACTGTAGAGAATATAAGGAGGTTGAATAAAAATAAATAGTGACTGGTTAGACGTGGAAGTATAGTGAAAAAAGAGAAACCAGAGTTGGCTGTAAGACTGAAGTTTGAGCAAAAGAAGGATAAACAAAAGAGAAACACAGAAAGGAAAATCATTTTTGGAGAAGACACAGTGTTTGGAGTTTGAAAATCCAAGAGGAAATTTCTCAGGGAGTGGAATGAGAGCTCTGGGATCAGTATCTAGTAGAGATGTTGAAAGGGGCCAGGAAAATGAAGGCCCTCACTGAGGCAGAGAATTAAGAGGAGAAAAAGCAGAAGACTACCTCTGATCCTTGAGCAACACTCACTTTTAGTGAACAGAAGAAACCATCAAAGGAGACAGAGAGGGAATAACTAAAAAAGGAAAAATAAGGTTAGGATAGTGCAAGGTCACAGGTAGCAGAGGCTGTGAGTAAAATGCATACAGAACCTAAGGATAGAAACTGAGCAAAGGTCAGCAAGTTTATTAATGAAAAGATGATTGATTAGTAGATAGCTTACTAATAATAGGTATCTATATAAATAAGACACCCTGAGGTACAGATATTACCAGGGACAGAGGCTGTCAAGATTCTGTTAGGGGCTACAATCTTCCCTAAAACCTTTTCCACAATTTCTAGCAAACTCACTACACAAAATATATCTATGTGCTACTTACAACCCATAAAATGTCCCTGGTCTGAAAAATATCTACATTCCAGAAGGCATGATTCAAAGGCAAATAGGCTAGGGATTCTTAAATATATTCCATTGGCTCAATATTATGGAGAATATTTACTTTCATTTCACATACCAGAAAACTCTAGGTATTAGATATAGCAGCTCTTAATATACAAACATTTTCCTCCAAGCTGTGTCAATGAAGATATTTCCCTCAATTTTCATATTATATTGAAGGAATAATGTAAGTCCTATTTATGGCACTACCCAGTGCTTGCCTAAACCCTGTGAAGGTTCACCCACAATGAAATCAATAGATGGAATATAGAATTCATCTCACAGATGAATGACGCCTAATGGACCCTAGATTTTAATTCTAAGACATGAGCCTAAACTGAAAAAAGCTAAAATAAAGAAAAAAACAGAAAAAGAAAAGGAAAGAAACAAAGAATAAGTTCTTCTACAAGTCAGAAACAAAGTGTACATATTTAGGCAAAGAAAAAATTATGCAATTTACAATGCCCTCATAACCTCTCTAGTGAACATGAATAAAACATTAACAGAAATTTCACAGATTAAATACTGAGGCGCTGGATGTTGCCACTCACCATAAATGAAAGCTTTTACCCTGACCAGTTATTTCCTTGCTAAAAGATTTGCAAAAGTCAGAACCATGATCAGAGAAAAATTAAAGAAGCCTCTTTTCCCTACCATTAGCCCCAAAAGAAAAGGAAAATGACAAATTTAGGTTATGCTGTACTTGCCTAACATCTGATCATTTAAAGGATTCTCATGGTTGCATGAATTTTTCAATTTCCCTCCAAATATCTGGCTGCATTTGGATGTAGGCTTGTATTTGGTCTCCAAGTTCTATTTTCATTAAAAATCAACTGTGTTGTTGCTAGCTATGGTATGGGGTCTGACATTCAGCAGTAGATGGCACTGGGCAGGCTCCAATCTGATATAAGTTGCAGAAAGCTGAAATGACCGGATCTTGGTGATGTTTTTAATCACAGTGGCCACAGTGGTTATTGCACACTCTTCTCCCATTCCCAATCCTGATTCTCCTCTACCCTCTCAGGCACTGGTCCAATTTGCTGAAATTGGAATTACCCAGCTCACACTTCCTGGCCCTCCACCCATCTTTGCACCTATCTATTCCTAAGAGATGGAGTCAGTCCTCAAACTTCTCCCCTGGCTCCTTACCCTCTGCTGCAAACATTCATTGGCTTTTCCCATTTTGTTCCTGGGGAAAGAAAGATGCTCCCTAATTTGAAGGAAGGCTTCATTTATCAATGCATTTTTCCATAGACCTCCCTTTCTTTTCTGTCAACCTTTTCTAACAAGTAAACTACAGTAGGAAGTAAGATAAATATGCACCCGGTAACAACAAAAAAATAGAAAAAAAATCACATTCACAAAATTAAGAAATATATATATTGAATATACAGAAAATTTAAACAAGAAAAATGTGCCTATAAAAAACATCACAATACTGATACACATAATTTTTTACTAAATGGACATGTGTTCTGGATGGGAAAACTGATTATCAAAAACGTCCCTGCCAAACCGGTTTGGCTCAGTGGATAGAGCGTCGGCCTGCGGACAGAAAGGTCCCAGGTTCGATTCCGGTCAAGGGCATGTACCTTGGTTGCGGGCACATCCCCAGTAGGAGGTGTGCAGGAGGCAGCTGGTCGATGTTTCTCTCTCATCGATGTTTCTAACTCTCTATCCCTCTCCCTTCCTCTCTGTAAAAAATCAATAAAATATATTTTTAAAAAAAGTCCCAAAAAATAATGGAATATAAATTGGAAACATTTTCCTGGAGTACGTTTTGTTTATGCCAATCAAGAACCTTAAACATTTGACCATTTTTTTGAGTCAACTATACCATTTCTGAGAATCTATCTGACAGAAGTACAGATCAAAATGCATGCACATTTTGTATGTTTGTTGTGTATGTTCATTTTTGTTTTATTTATGATAATTTAAAAAAAAACTGACCCAACTTAAAATTTCAATGAAAGATGATTAAGAGAATATATGGCACATCTAAACAATAAAATGTTTTCCACTATTAAAATTCAATGCAGGGCAAACATTTTAGTAGGAATGACCTCTGGGTAATAGATTTAAGATAACAATTTTTTTTCTATTCCTTTATACTTTTCTGTATTTTCCAACTTATCTAAATGAGCATGTTATTTCCAAAATATAAAGTTAAAGAATCAGAAAAAAAATTGAAAGGTGGGTGGGAAAAGCTCCTAAAAGAGTAGAATTTTGTGTTAGGTGTGTGGTTTGGGTATCAAGCTAATCTAGTTTCAAGTCCTAGTTCTGCCCTTTCTAGTTTTGTGACCTTGGTAAGACGCTTCACCCTCCGGATCTCAGTGCCTCCTCCCTGTTATCTGAGGATAACAGTACTAACCCACAGGGTTATTGAAATGATTAAATTATATCATTCAGACCCTGGCTGTATATAGTAAGTCCTCAAATTAGGCTGTGATAGCTACTAATTCCCTAATTGCCCAGCTACAGAAATAGTCTTTTCCCTGAAGGCTGAGTCCCCCTTCCCTCAGCCAAACTCCCACCATTTCCCTTCCTGAAAATACTCTCAGAAAGGGCAGGAAAAAAAAAAAAGGGCAGGAGAGCAGTCCCAATATTACCTTTATAGAAGGAAAAGGACTGATGCACTCCCCACACTTACGGGAGGTAGACTGCTGGGTTTGAGCAGCAGGTAGCAGAGGACTGAGAAGGCAAGTAGAGAGGCCTGAACTGTGTGTGTCACCACCATTTCACATGGATGCATGGGTGTGACCAGTCAAGGGAGAATCTATAGTCGGCCTGAACAGGAATCCAGATTGACTGTGGCTGAAACAGCATGGGCTGACACTCTCATTTTCCAAAGGGAAAATTGGTCCCCATTCACATGACATACCACACACTCCTTTCCACCTTCAGAGGGTTATACACACATTTTCTTCTGCTAGAAGGCACCCCCCTCCTTCTTACTCTCTATCAATGCCATCACCCTTTAGGGAGCAACTGCAGAATCACCTTCCTCCAGAGATCCTTCCCAGGCACCCAGTTCCCTGGAGTCCCACTTTTCCCCCTCCTGACTCACATCCTGCTCTTGCCTGCTAATGAGCTATTCCTTATGACCTTGTGTCATCTTGCAAGGTCACAAAGAGTGGTCTTCCCTGTCTTCACCATGTGACCCACAAAACAGATGTTTGAAAAGACTGTGAATGAATAAATAATTTCCTGTTCAGGTTTGGATTAATGAAATCTGTCCATGGGTAACTACCCTTTTCTTTAATTCCACAGTGACAAGAGAATACAGGAGTAAGTCACTTCTCCATTTTTCATTCCAACAAAGAACCAGGACGCTGGTGCAGGTACACTGCTCCTTCTTTTTGTGACCTACAGCCCTGCAGGGTCTGCCTTGAATCACAGACAACTGCATGGGTTTTTAGTTTTGAATCTGCAGTACATACAGTCTCATCTCTCAGCAACCAGATATTGATCTCTGTCTCACTGAGTCTACACAAACTGGATTGCCTGAATTCAAGGCTTGTTTTTTTAAGGAATAAATTCAGTAAATTAAATGGAGTGATGTGTGTTTTTTTCTTACACTATGCCAAATAGCAAGTTTGACTCTTTTTATCTAGTTTTTCTAGTGACACAAAAATCTACAATGCAGAATGGGTGTGAGGAAGCCATTATTCATGCCTCATCAGAAATGAGCCAAAGTTATAATTTTGCCAATTTCACCACAGCTGTATTTGTGCCTAAAGCAAGCCCTACCATCAGGTGTACATATAACAAAAGAAGAGTTTATGAGGACAAAGGCCGATCCAGTGCTGGTTCACAGATCAGCAACAGGACATCACAGATGTTGCCTCCATGGTGAGCCAGTCATAAAGGCTGCAAATATTTAGTGAGCACCTCATGATGTGCCAGATGCAGGAGCAAGATGGATGTGTACCTGTCCTCAGAAACTTCCAGGCTGGTGGGAAAGACAGACCTTTATCTGGTCACTATGGCTGTGATGGCAGGACCCTAAAGGAGTAAAAAGTTCTGTAAACACCCAGGTAGGCCCAGCCTAGCCTGCAGAGCAGTCCTTAAGAACCTATCATTTGATTCCAAGATGGCGGCCAGGAGGATGGCAGTGAGGGAGAGAGTGTGAGTGAGGGAGCAAAAGGGGAGTTTGTGAACATGTGGTGTGTGTGTGTTTGTGTGTGTGTGTGTGTGTCTGAGGAACAGCTAGATCTCACAGGACCTTCGAAGGCTAGTGGACCAGGCTTGCATAGCCAGGCAGCCTCTGCTACTGCTGTAATCTCTCCCAGAGCACCCACCGGCTCTGCCGCAGAGGCCGTGCCATCTTGAAGGAGAGAGCTGCTGTGACTGGGAGTCCAGCCTCACCTCCACCCAGGGTGTTCTCAGACACCACCCAGGATCCTACAGCCACTCTGGCCAGGGACCTGCTGCCTCGGCTGCCAACCCACGGACACCAGGACTCCAGCCTCACCAGCTGAAGGCTTCTGTGAGTTCTGGAGGGTGTTCCCCTCCTGACAGCCAGATGCTTTAACCCCGGGCACTGCAACCACATGAGCAAAAAGCCAAGCCTTATGCAGCAGCCCCAGGTTCTGTGACCGCTCCAGCAGTCATGTGAGCAGCCACCTCCCACAACTACACAAGGAGCAGCTGCCCCGCAATCCCCTGCCCCCAAAAGCAGCCACCACCCGCAACCATGCTGGGAACAGTAGCCCTGCAACTGTGAGGAGCAGCCACCACCTGTGAACACGCGAGGAGCAGCAGCCCCGCAAGCAACAGCTGCCACCCATGACTGTAGGAGGAGCAGTCGCCCCATGACCACATAAGGAGTGGCCACTCCACAAGCAGCCACTGCGACCACCTCAGGAGCAGCTGCCCAGTGACCATCCTAGGAGCAGCCACCGCCCATGACCACCTGAGGAGCAGCAGCCGCCCATGAGCACACAACCCACCACCCAGCCCACTGCTGCAGCCACAGGCCTCATGCGACATGACACCTAGATCCTTTGGTGAGAGCAAAAATGGGAGACAGAAAAACAACCCCCAAGGAAAGAAAAGGATGAAGCGGCAGAAAAAGGAACTAAATGAAACAGAGGCATGCAATATGTCACAGAAAGAATTCAGAATAAGGGTTATATAGTTTATAAACTGGATTTCCAACAACTTATGTAAGAATCAGGGGGAAATAAAAAGTGATAGAGCTACAATAAAAAATAATATGGAAGCTTTCAATAGTAGACTAGAAGAAGCGCAGGACCAAATTAGCGAATTAGAAGACAGGGAAGCAAAACACACCCAATCTGAACTGCAATTGGAGGGGGAAAAAATCAAAAGACAGGAAGAAAGCCTGAGAGAGCTTTGGGACAACATGAAACGAAGCAACATGCATATAATAGGAGTGCCAGAATGACAAGAAGAGGAGCAAGGGTTAGAAAACCTATTTGAATAAATAATGTCAGAAAACTTCCCTGATGTGGGGAAGAATAAAGTCACACAAGCACAGAGAGTTCCAAACAAGATGAACCCAAAAAGACCCACACCAAGACACATCATAATGTTCAAGACAAAGATGGCAAATGTTCAGCAAATATATGATGGCAAATGTTCAGGACAAAGAGAGAATCTTAAAGGCTACAAGAGAAAGACAGAGATTTGCGGTCACTCAGAGCGCAGTCGCCGTTCTCTCTCCGCCCACAGCTTACTTCACCGCCCTTGACAATGCAGATCTTCATGAAGACCTTGACTGGCAAAACCATCACCCTCAAGGTGGAGCCCAGTGACACCATCAAGAATGTCAAGGCCAAGATCCAAGACAAAGAGGGCATCTCCCCTGACCAGCAGCGGGTGATCTTCACCAGCAAGCAGCTGAAAGATGGGCGCAACCTGTCCAACTACAAAATCCAGAAGGAGTCCACTCTGCACCTGGTCCTGCGCTTGAGAGGGGGTGTCTAAGTTAATCCCTTTTAAGCTTTCAACCAATTTAAATTGCACTTTTCTTTCAAAAAGTTGTTGCATTCCCCCCCCCCCCAAAGAAAGAGAGAGAGAGACAGAAAGTTACCTACAAGGGATTTCCCATTAGTTTATCAAATGCTTTCTCAACAGAAACACATCAGACCAGAAAGGAATGGAAAGAAGTATACAAAGTGACGCAAAGCAAGGGACTGAATCCAAGAATACTCTATCCAGCAAGGCTATCATTCAAAACTGAAGGGGAAATAAGGAGCTTCACAGACAAAAAAAGGCTAAGAAAGTTTATCACTACCAAGCCAGCAATGCAAGAAATGCTAAAGGGACTGGTGTAAAATGAGGGGGGGGAGGGGGAGGGAAGAATAAACACAGGCACAAAAAATAAAAATGGCTGCAAACAAGTACCTAGCAATAATAACTTTAAACATAAATGGCCTAAATGCTCCAATCAAAAGATATCAGGTGGCTGAATGGATAAGAAAACATGATCTATATATATGCTGTCTATAAGAGACCCACCTCGGAACAAGGGACTCACACAGACCGAAAATAAAAGGATGGAAAAATATCTTTCAGACAAATGGAAATGAAAAAAAAAGCTGGGGTAGCAATAATTACATCTGACAAAATAGACCTCAAAGTGAAGGCCATAACAAGAGATAAGGAAAGCCACTTCATAATACTAAGGGGATCAATACAACAAGAGGATATAACTCTGGTAAACATATATGCACCCAATGCAGGAGCACCCAAATACACAAAAATACTTCTGGAAGATATCAAGGGACAGATCGACAGCAATATGATCATAGTAGGGGACTTTAATACCCCACTGACATCACTGGATAAATCCTCTAGACAAAATAAATAAATAAATAAATAAATAAATAAATAAATAAATAAATCAGCAAAGAAACAGTAATCCTAAATGACTCAGATGGACTTAACTGACATCTTCAGAACATTTCACCCCAAAGCTACAGAATATACATTCTTCTCAAGTGCACATGGGACATTTTCAAAAATAGACCACATATTGGGTCACAGGCAAAGTATCTCCAAATTCAAGGAGATTGAAATCATATCAAACATCTTCTCAGACCACAATGCCAACATATTAGAAATCAACTACAATAAAAACAATCAAAAAATTCAAACACTTGGAGTAGCATGCTATTAAACAATGATTGGGTTACCAAAGAGATCAAAGAATAAGTTAAAAACATCCTGGAAATAAATGACAATGAAAACACAATAATCCAAAACCTATGGGGTACAGTGAAAGCAGTCCTGAGAGGGAAGTTCATAGTATTCCAGGCTTAGGTCAAAAAACAAGAACAACTAGTAATAAATTATCTAACTCTAAAACTTAAAGAATTAGAAAGAGAGCAATAAGAAAAGCCCAGAGTGAGCAGAAGGAAGGAGATAAGAAAGATCAGAGCAGAAATAAATGACATAGAGACCGAAAAAACAATACAAAAGATCAATGAAACCAAAAGCTGGTTCTTTGAAAAGAAAAACAAGATTGCTGAACCTCCAGCCAGGCTCACCAAGAAGCAAAGAGACAGGACCCAAATAAACAAAATCAGAAATGAAAGAGGCAAAATAATAGACCCCCCACAGAAATACAAGATATTGTAAAAAAAAAAAAAAAAGAGGTGAAACTGTCATTATTCACAGAAAACATGATATTGCACATAGAAAACCATAAAGACTCCATCAAAAAACTATTAGAACTAATAAATAAATTCGGCAACGTAGCAGGATACAAAATTAACACCCAGAAATCTATGGCATTTTTATACACCAATAATGAACTCAAAGAAAGAGAAACTAAAAAAAAAACAATCCCACCTACCATTGCAACAAAAAAATTAAAATACCTAGGAATAAATTTAACCATGGAGGTAAAGGACCTGTACTCAGAAAATTACAGAATGCTGATAAAGGAGATATAGAGGAAGACATAAACAAATAGAAGAATATACCGTGTTCATGGATTAGTAGAATCATCACTGCCAACAGCATACTTCAAAGACCTAGAACACGCTCTCCAAAAGTTCACCTGGAATAAAAAATAAAATAAAATACAAAGACCCTGAATAGCTGTAGCAATCTTGAGAAAGAAGAACGAAGTTGGAGGGATCACAATACCAGATATCAAGCTATACTACAAAGCCACTATTCTCAAAACGTCCTGGTTCTGACACAAGAACAGATATATAGACCAATGGAACAGAACAGAGAATCCAAAGATCGACCCAAGCCATTATGCTCAATTAATATTTGACAAAGGAGGCAAGAGCATACAATGGAGTCAAGACAGTCTCTTCAATAAATGGTGTTGGGAAAACTAAACAGATACATGCAAAAAAAATGAAACTAGACCACCCACTTACACCATACACAAAAATAAACTCAAATGGATAAAGGACTTAAATGTAAGATGGGTAATCATAAAAATCCTAGAAGAATCCATAGGCAGCAAAATAGCACACATCTGTCGCAGCAATATCTTTACCAATTCAGCTCCTAGGGCAATGGAAACTAAGGAGAAAATAAACAAATGGGACTGCATCAAAATAAAAAGCTTCTGCACAGCAAAAAAAACACCCTATCAACAAACAATAAAAAAGCCCACTGCATGGGAGAACATATTTGCCAGTGTTATCTCCAATAAGGGTTTAATCTCCAAAATTTATAGGGAACTCATACAACTTAAAAAATGGAAGATAAACAATCCAATCAAAAAATGGGCAAAGGACCTAAATAGACACTTTTCAAAAGAAGACATACAGAAGGAAAAGAGACATGAAAATATGCTCACAGTCACTAATCATCCAAGAGATGCAAATCAAAACAACCATCTCACACCTGTCAAAATGGCTGTCATCAACAAATCAACACACAAGTGCTGGAGAGGATGTGGAGAAAAAGGAACCCTTGTGCACTGCTGTTGGGAATGCAGACTGTGGGTTCAACCACTGAGGGTGGTGCAACCACTGTGGGAAAAGAGTATTAACTTCCTCAAAAAATTCAAATTGGAATTCCCATTCTCACTTCTAGGAATATATCCCAAGAAACCAGAAACACCAATCAGAAAGTATATATTCACCCCTATGTTCATAGCAGCACCATTTACAATAGCTAAGATTTGGAAACAGCCTAAGTGCCCATCATCAGATAAGTGGATTAGAAAACTGTGGTACATCTACACAATGGAAATACACTGCTGTAAAAAAGAAGGAATTTTTACCATTTGCAACAGCATGGATGGAACTGGAGAGCATTATGCAAGCGAAATAAGCCAGTCAGAGAAAGATAAATATCACATGCTCTCACTCATTTGTGGAATATAATGAACAACATAAACTGATGAGCAAATATAGCACCAGAGACATAAAGCATTGAACAGACTGTTCAACCTATGAGGGAAGGCGGAGGGAGGGGGTAAGAGATCAACCAAAGGACTTGTATGCATGCATATGAGCATAACCAATGAGCACAGACAGGGGTGGGGGTGTGAGAGCACGTGCTGGGGGGTGGGGGCGGCTGGGGAGAGGCAAATGGGGGGCAAAGGAGACGTATGTAATACTTTAAACAATAAAGAATTTAAATTTAAAAAAAATAACCTATCTTTTAAACAGAGTCCTGAAGGATAAGTAGAAGTCATCTAGGTTAACTGGGGCCAGAAGGTGGGTGGGGCTTCAAAGGGAGAAAGATCATTCCAGGCAGAAGAGGCAGCATGAACCTGGGATAAAAGCAAGCATGGCCTGTTTGAGAAACTGAGCAATGTCCTCAATGGCCAAATGGTACAAAAACAAGGAGGAACCCATAAGGGTTGAGACTGGGAAATAATTAATTCTGAGCCTACAAGGCCAGATAAGGGTTCTAAACTTTCTACATGCAAGGAGAAGTACCTTGGGAGCTTTCAGTTTGGTTCCTTTGGCTGCAATAAGAAGATGTGTTTGGTAAGGGGAAGGTAAAATCAGGGAGATGACTTAGGGTGCTGAGTCTGTAGCCCAAGCATGAGATGGTGGTAGCCTGGGGGGCATGGTGACAATGGGCATGGAGAAGAGAGGGCAGATTTTTGGAAGAGTTCCCAAACAGAGGCAGTCCTCAAATAACATTGCTGCTTTCTTTTATTGAGTCAACCTCACAACTCATCCCCCTCGGCCTCTTATATCCCACCATCCACTCATATCCTGGGAATATATATGAAAGTGGGGAGACCAGGTGGCCTTCCCTTGAGCCATGAGCAATTTTACTTATATATCACATTTATAATATCAATTGAAAAGAGATCCTCTGCCATTAAACATGCATATTCCCACTTCCATATCCAATTAATCACAGGAGAGACCCTTGGTTTTACAAAAGGAAAGAGACCAGTTTCAGCACAGCCACTAGCAACCAGAAATGAGCCTGAAAACTAAGTCCTCCATCTCTTCCCAGACCAGGGTCCTGTCCACACGGCCTCCAAAGAGAAGATGGTGATCAGCGTCATGCTGCTCTGAGGTGAGAGGCTACCTGTCCTTCCCCTCCGCTTCTATAAGGCTCCGACCACTTCAGGACTAAAATGGACATCATGGATTCTTAAGAGGATTTTTTTAAAAAAGAAACAAGTAATATGTTTCCTCCTCTATTGTGCATTTTCCCTAGAAGCCCTCTATAAAAGGTTTTTATTATCCAAGGCAGCCTTTGAGATGTCACTCCAGCCCTAAATGTATTTGCATTAAGGTGCAGCTTATTTCTTGCATCTCCCAGAACCTTGCCCTCTTGCTATTAGTACATTCACAACCCCTCACACTCACAACAGAACAAGAGAAGTCAGAGTAGATGAAAGGAACCAGATCCATTTGCTCCTAACCAGGCCCCTTAAGAGCCTCTTAGAGGATCCCAGGTTACAAATATGTTCATCTTTTCCATTCACAAATACCTTTTGAAGGCAAAGATGTGTCTATAAAATGGGACAAGAATAAAGTCTATTGTTCCCTTCTAGAAGCCTTTCTTCAAAATGTTTTTACCCACTAACCACAAGACTGGCTTTCGATGTATACCATTTTTTCACAGATGTATTTTAAACATATACCTGTCTCTCTGGGATTCTGGGTTTCTGAGGCAATCAACATACTGAAAGGTGTGACACAGGGAAAGAATTTGATACTCTTGTTCTGAGGAAGAGAGAGAGAAACCAGGGCTTTATTATAAACCAGAAGAATTGCATGTACTTTAACAGAAACTTTGTATTGACTTCAAAACCTTTACAGGGATAATTTCTGCTTTCCATAACATCTATAGCATCTAGCTTTCCACTCAATATTGGTGACACAAGACAGAGGAAGGCCACATGTGATGGGTTCCATTATGCATCAGTTGCAGCCATGGAAATTCAAGAAAGACCCCCAACTTACCCCTTATCTTGAGAGTTTTAGACGTTATGTTGCTGACACTGTGCTGTGGCTAAAGGGTGAAAATAAAGATATTCTATAACCTTGGCTGTGAGACTTGAACATGGCTGGATTAGTTTCTCACATCACAACTCATTTTTCCATGAGCCCTGGTGCCTGGATGCAAACTAATTTTTTTTTTAATTTTTCTCAAGAACCTTTTTTTTTTCATTTTTACAATGGAGTGATGATGAAAAAATACATTAAACATGAGGATGAAAATCCTAATCTAAATTATCCTTCCAGTCATTCTAGTTGAAATACTCTATGAAACAGAATATTCCTCATGAAAAACATCTTTATGAGAAACATAAAATAGATTCCGGGAAAATTATTGTTTCTAGGGGATTTGACTTTTGTCTTGGTCATGCAGAGAGTGCTGCTCAGTGGTTAAGCCCTAGCTACTTTTGGGTCAGGCCAACCTGGGCTCCATTTCTACTTTGTCATTTACAACTATGAGGACTTTGCAAGTTGCTTAACGTTTAATTTCGGGGCAAGAAGAGGGTTGTGTAAACTGGGAATAATAACTACTTTATATGATTACTAGGCTTAAGATAATATGCAAAAGAGCTTAGCATTGTGCCTGACAGATGTATTATTTATATTCATCTTAACTATTATTATATTTACTCGAGGTCTGGTGCACAAAATTCATGCATTGGGGGGTGGGAGGGTGGCCCTCAGCCCAGTCTGCACCTTCTCCAATCTGGGACCCCCTGTGGAATCAGGCCTAAACCAGCAGTCAGACATCCTTCTCACAATCCGGGACTGCTGGCTCCTAACCACTCACCTGCCTGCCTGTTTACCTGATTGCCCCTAACTGCTTCTTCCTGCCAGCCTGATGGCCCCTAACTGCTCCCCTGTCAGCCTGATCGCCCCCAACTGCCCTCCCCTGATGGCCTGATTGCCCCCAACTGCCCTCCCCTGCTGCAACCCACCTCCTACGCCGGGCCCCGCCTCCCCTGTGCACACGGCCACCTTGTGACAGCCATCTTGTGATGGCCATCTTGTGACGACATTAGGGCATGATGCATGAGGGCATGACAACCACCTAGGCTATTATTACTATAGATTATACTTAATTTCAGTACAAGGCATAATCTTCATATTCTTTTAGGCTAGTAGGATGAAATGTCAAGCTATAACGATTATGTTCATAATCCAGTTTTAAAGAAACCAATTTTTATGACACCCTCTTAGTAAGTGAAGGAAATATTTTTAATTCAAACCAAAAATATTATTTTAATCAAATTTCAAAATCATATTTTACTTAAGTTACCCAAATAATGGCTTCAGTTATCCACATTCCATTGCAAGAGACTTTGGATGTGTCAATGAACTGCTGCTCTAAACTATTATTTTCTAAAATCAATCTATTTGGACAAATTTTGGCAAAGCCATAATAAGACTTCTAAGAGTCCTGAGGGAATAACCAAGTAATTTCAGGGCAGAAATTATCTATACTTTTATACACTACAGTTTCTTTATCTATTCATCCATCAATGTACACTCAGGTTGTTTCCATATCTCATTACAAGAAAAAAATTTTTTTAACTATGTATGGTGATGAATGTTAACTAGATTTATTGTGGTGATCAATTTGAAATATATACAAATATCAAATCACTATGTTATACCCCTAAAACTAATTAAATGTTATATGTCAATTTTACTTTAATTTTAAAAAGACACTATAAAAATCAAGTTTGAGAAAAAGGAACCCTCGTGTACTGCTGGTGGGAATGCAGACTGGTGCAGCCACTGTGGAGAACAGTATGGCTTCCTCAAAAAGTTAAAAATGGCCCTAACCGGTTTGGCCCAGTGGATAGAGCGTCAGTCTGCGGACTCAAGGGTCCCAGGTTCAATTCCAGTCATAGAGCATGTACCTTGGTTGCGGGCACATGCCCAGTGGGAGGTGTGCAGGAGGCAGCTGATCGATGTTTCTCTCTCATCAATGATTGATTTTATTAAAATCAATAAAATATATTTTAAAAAATAAAAATCATCATTCTCCCCTTTAAAAAAAAACAGTTAAAAATGGAACTCCCATTTGATCCTGTGATCCCACTTCTAGGACTATATCCCAAGAAACCAGAAACACCGATCAGAAAGGATATATGCATCCCTATGTGCATAGCAGCACAATTTACAATAGCTAAGACTTGGAAACAACCTAAGTGCCATCAGCAGATGAGTGGATTAAAAACCTGTGGTACATCTACACAATGGAATACTACACCACTATAAAAAAGAAGGAACTTTTATCATTTGCAACAGCATGAACGGAACTGGAGAGCAATATGCTAAGCGAGATAAGCCAGTCAGAGAAAGATAAATATCACATGATCTCACTCATATGTGGGATATAATGATTAACATAAACTGATGAACAAAAATAGATCCAGAGAAAAATGGCAGGGGAGGTGGGGAGGGGAGGGGTTAGAGATCAACCAAAGGACTTGCATGCATGCATATAAGCATAACCAATGGACACAGACACTGGGACGGTGGGGGCTTGCCCTCAGTGGTGGGAATGGCTGGGGAGAGGGGGGTCAATTGGGGAAAAAGGGAACATATGTAAAGCTTTAGACAATAAAAAAAAATCTATTGCTTTTTTCTAAAAAGTTATTGAGGATATTATTTATCTATTTAACCACTATGTGATTCCAATATGTAGATAAGGATGAGAACTATCTTTGAGATAGCGTAAGAAAACTTTACTTCTGGGTATATATCCAAAGAAATCCAAAACACTAATTTGAAATTGTATATACACCCCTATGTTCATTGCAGTGTTGCTTACAATAGCCAAGATATAAAAGCAAACCAAGTGCCTATCAATAGACAAGTGGATAAAAAGTTGCAGAACATATACACAATGGAATATTACTTGCCCATAAAAACAAATGAAATCTTACCATTTGCGACAGCATTGATGGACATAAAGGGTATCATGCTGAGTGAAATAAGTCAGCCAGAGAAAGACAAATACCATAGGATTTCACATATATGTGGTATCTAAAGAACAAAAACAAACAAAATAGAAACAGACAGATAAAGAGAACATACTGATAGTTGTCAGAAGAGAAGAGGTTTGGGGGGGGGCGGGTGAAAAATGTGAAGGGATTAAGAAGTAGAAATTGGTAGTTATAAAACAGTCACGGGGAGGTAAAGTACAGCAGAGGGAATATAGTCAATAATATTTTAAAAATTATGTATGGTGCCAGGTGGTTACTAGAAATATCTGGGGGGAACACTCTGAAAGTATATGATTGTCTAACCCAGGGGTCCTCAAACTATGGCCCGCGGGCCACATGCTAATACAAATATTGTATTTGTTCCCGTTTCTTTTTTTACTTCAAAATAAGATATGTGCAGTGTGCATAGGAATTTGTTCATAGTTTTTTTTAAAAACTATAGTCCGGCCCTCCATTGGTCTAAGGGACAGTGAACTGGCCCCCTGTTTAAAAAGTTTGAGGACCCCCCTGGTCTAACCACTATGCTGTACACCTGAAACTAATACAAAATAATACTGAACGTAAACTGCTATTGAAAAATAAAATCTTTTTTAAAGAAGAAGGTTTTTAATCATAAATGATAATTCAGGTGACAGAGAATAAAATGTTTTCAGTCACAAATGATAACTCGGGTTATACAGGAAGAAGTATTTCAGTCATACATGGAAAAGAAAACAAGCTTTGTTTCCCCCAAGGAACAAGTATGTTCTGCCCTCTCCACTCTTAATACTTCCTTCCTATGGGCAATGTCAGCATGTTACTAAGCAGGTTTCTCTTTACATTGGCTGCCAGGAAGCTTCAACTTCAATGAGCAAGTATATTTACTTATAATTATACTAGAGGCTCAGTGCATGAAATTTGTGCACTCAGTGGCGGGGGGGGGGGGGGGGGTTCAGCCCGACCTGTCCAGTCCAGAAGCCCTCAAGGGATGCCTGACTGATGGCTTAGCGCTGCCACGAAGGCAGAAGAGACTCCCGCCACCACTACTGCACTCTCCAGCCATGAGCCCAGCTTCTGGCTGCGTGGCGCTCCCCCTATGGGAGTGCACTAACCACCAGGGGCAGCTCCTACATTGAGCATCTGCCCTCTGGTGGTCAGTGTGCATCATAGTAACCAGTCATTCTGCCGTTTGATCGATTTGCATACTAGCCTTTTATTATATAGGATGATCTGCATGTTTGTGACCTAGCTTTCACTTACCCTTTATTTCTATTGCCTTTATATTTGGGGTAACCCTAATTTTTAATTACATTTTATTGTAAGACTTTTATAAGTCACATCAAATCTAACAGTGAAGTAAAAAGTAAGAAAGTCAGAAAGAAATGGAAAATTAATCACTATCAAACACCGTTAGTGTAAAAGGCAAGTGTTATGAGCTTATATGAACAGAAGATTAGTCATTCTGGTTCTCCGCAGCCTGTCCACATATGTCCTGGATTCATCACTAACAAGCTCTGTGACCTTAAGCAAAATATTTAACCTCTCTGTGCACATTTTCCTCAACTATATAATGGGCTTAATAATAGTACTCTTCTCATAGCATTGTTGTGAAAGTCAAGTGAGTTGATTCTGTAAAACAATGCCTGTCAATAACAGGTATTCTGTTAGCTACTGTTGTTATCAAGAACAAAAAAGAAGACATCATTATTGGTACAAAGAATCTCAGTGTCTAGTAAGATAAGTGCCTACACACAGACAGGAAAAATAGTGCAAAGGATGGTTTCATTGTTACTGTGTTTGACAACCAGCTCATTCAAAAATCATACTCTGCCCTTTTATTTACATTCCTGTCACTTTCTATATGTAATGTAGAGCCAAGAGAATTTTCTTCCTTAAATTCCAATCTACAAACATGGGGAAGTTAATATTTCATTGACATTTAATCTAATTGCCCATTTGTGATAGCAATGATTATAGTACTTTGTCCCTGACATTTATGTTGCCTGAACATCACATGGCTTAAACTGGCCCACAAGCCATAACTGTCTTCAATTGCTGTCTGTCTTTAACTTTTCTGGATTGAGAACAAAATTTCAGCACCAGAGTACATACTCTTTCACATGCAAACAAACCCAAACACACAAGCACATGTGTATACACAAAGGAGGTATGTGGGTACCATAACTGAACCCATCCCTGCCCAGTCAATCGGCTATTATTTTTCATCATTTCAATTGATTGTGCAGCAGTCAACTGGACTGATCATGTGGTTATCCAGCCTGGTCATTAAAACAGCTGTGATAATCAAATCAGCTGGCAGACAGTCAACTTTGTTCATCTAGAGATGGCAGTAGTCTCCCATGTCAAAAAATTTTGCAACCCTGAGATAGACTTTATTATTGTAGACAGCATTCCTTTTTCAGGCCATTAAATAACTGGGATCCAATTATCAAGTTCACTTAAAGCATCACTTTTTGAAACAAGCACATAAACTGCAATCAAAACTTGGAATGCAGTGCTCACTTTGGCAGCACATATACTAAAATTGGAATGATACAGAGAAGATTAGCATAACCCCTGCACAAGGATGACATGCAAATTCATGAAGCATTCCATATTAAAAAAAACAACAACAACAAAAAAAAACCCTTCGAATGTATGTGCTACATCTACCGAGATCCTCCTGTTAAATAGTAGGAAAGGGGTGCCACAGAGACAACAAGGCTTTTTGGCTCCGGTATAAAGGGCTGGATTCTTATGGTGCTGTATTTCCCAATTTGTAATTCCAAAGTCTGAGCAGTGCCCATGTCTAGTTAGCTACATCTTCGTGTCCTGTATGGTGGTGGGTGCAGCTGGACAGAAGCAGGCTGCTGGTTCAGTATGATTGTGTGGCCCAGCCTGAAAAGCCTCCTGGGACCATCAGTGTTCTGCAAATTATAGTCGGCCTGGCCTGAAGGTCAGCAGCCATCCCCCAGCAGGCACTGGCCGTCCCAGCCCACTGCCCTTGAGAAATTGGTGTGCTGCAAAACATATTTGCTCAGATACGGAGAGAAAGCGATTCTTCACCTAATTATATCCATTTGGCTCTGAACAGATAGATCAGGTCTCTTTGTGGGGAAACAAAGCAAGAAGGGAAGGGACGTTTATGTTTACTTGCTTGTTAAATCTCTCCAAAATTTTGTAGGGAAGCTGTGTGTAGCTAAAATTAGATCATGAATGTTTATGCTTTGTGAATTGAACACACTATATAAATGAGGGAATGGAAAAGTGAGAAAAGGATAGAAAGAGAGAGGTGGGGCAACAGTATGCCCCCCACCGCAGGGCTGTCTTACAGAAATGGCCACAGTGAATCCCTATCTACAAATAGCTCCCGGCACAAATGCCTTCTCTCTAACCTGTCAAAATAACAGTCATTCTCCATCACTGAAATGCCTTTCGGAGTGCTGCTATTCAATCTTTCTCAGCTCTATGCATTGTCTTGACTCATTTGCAAAGAGAGCTGAGTGTAAGCCAGCATTTCACATATAAGCTATTTTGCCAACTTAGGGTTAAATCAGTACACAGAGAAGCCCAACTGGAATGGTCTGAAAGTACCCACACAGCAGCTTGGGAACCACATAATACGGGTGCACCAGCCCAATGGGGCAGAGCCAATTGACCTCAAGTCTATTTGGGCAAAATTGTACAGTAGGTAATATTTTCTTTGGCCCAGGAGGTTACCAGAGCTTTTACCCGCTATCTTCCTTCTTAGCTGATGTCCAAAACGAGTTCCCTTATTCTTTATCTATTCCGTACCCATCTTCATCCTTACTAACCTAATTTTGTCCTCTTAGACCATTCATTCACACTAAGATATATGACTGTTCTCTTGGGTTCAGCTGTATTTTAATTGGGGTCAACATAAAAGAGATGAAACTCTGGGTGGAATTTCAGTCCTTGTTCAGAGAAGGACTTAGGGCCATGCAAACCTTTCTGACTGACATTCCTGAACATCCCACCCTGCTGCAGGTCGCCACAGTCTCTGTTCCGTAGCGGACCCCAGAATCATCCCTTGTGGCTAAAGCTTTTTCTGCACAGCCATGCAGAGGGCTGACTTGGAAATTATCTTGAGCACAATGCTTGGTCCAGGAGCTCTGTGAAAGCATGGCCCTGGAGCAATCAGGCAGGTAAAATAGTTGGGAATGAGAGCCAACTTCCAGCCCAACTCTACCACATTCATCTGAAAAATGAGGATGTTCATTGTCATCTTGACCACACAGCACCTTGCACAAAGGCAGCTGGAGCCTATCTAAGAAAGCCTTTGAACCCCTCAGATTAAAGGGATTGTATACTTTAAGAACAAAAGGATTCAAAGCCCTACTGTACAGTTTAAAACATTATTACTATCCTAGCTTCTGGTCTCTTAAGAGAGAGCCACTGCTTTTCTAGTTATTTTATCTTAATTTGCAAACAGTCCTAGCTGAATTGTTCATTTATTTTAAAAACATGCCATTAGTTACAAGGTTAAGATTCAAATGGGCAGGGGAGAAGAAAAAGAAGCAAGGCAGTAAGAAGAGAAATGGACACCTAGATCTTTAGTAAGAGCCTTGTTTGCAAAGCATGCATTTCATTCCATCTGAAGGTAAAAACAAACAGATGTGGGGAATGGTCTCTTCACTTTCAGCTTTGTGGCATCCCAAGGTCTAGGGTCTGTCCAACTCTCCTGTCCTGGCTTAGGCTGAACAGCTTTGGGGTTCTGTTCTGGAGGCACTGGCTCTGTGAGACTACCATGTGGAATGCCCTATTCTTAGGGAGGCCATTATAGATCCCCAAACTGGAAGTTTGTCTTGGAGGTTCATGAATTTAGCCTTAAGGAAAAAAAATGTGATTCAAACAACAAGTCATAGTTATATTCAGCTCAGAAAACTTCTGGCTAAGAAAGGAAGAAGGTAAGATGTAAAAAGGACAAACTTTTTACAGTGTCATGTACATCAGCAATATACTTAGTTGAAGCATACTAACCAATCTTCTCCATCATGTTCTATTGGCGGATTCATTCTTAACTCAATCCAAAATTGTATTCAATTCTTAAAAAGAAAGAAGAAAAAAATAACAAGACTGACTTTTTTGATTCTGTCATTAACTGTGGTAAAGGGTGGTTTTTCAGCCCCTAGATGGCTAAGGGCACTTCATAATAGAATCCAGCGCCTTTCACCCCTAAATCACTGATTTGAATCCAACCCAGGTCACTACTGACAGAATGTTATTACCTCTAGGTTCTGTCTAGTGGCCCATGTGGAATGAGTTGATGGTCTCTGTCCTGTTCTATGTGGGTAGTTGCCCACATCACCTCGTTGTCAGTTTCAAACGAGAAGCCAAGGAGTTAATGGATGTGGCACCAGAGCCCCCCTTGCCCTGGGAGGTGGTGCCCTCCAGGTCGGAGTGGAGGGCACTGCCTGCAATGTGTGAAGCCAGGCCCCGATCTCCCTCATCACTTTCTGGGACATCAATCCATCTCATTGTTCCATAATAACCTTTGCCAGGGACAAAGAATAAAAGGCATGGCTGGGGTTTTATCCAGGATTTATTTCCATGTTTCCTGGCATGGAAGACTCCCAGTCGTGAATGCCACCCACTTATGTATATCAACTTTCAATTCACCATCCTAATTAGAAAAACAGGAATTTGTAATACCAATGCCATATGAATATTTAGTTTTCAAATAAAATGTTATTGTATTATGTTTTTCTATTTGCTTTGATGTAATAGATTTTGCTACAGAACAACAACAACAAAAAAGATTTAAACTCAACCAGAGCCACAGACACAGCACAGGAATTTCTATTCACGAGGACAAAGGCACGCATGTTGAGAAAGAATGACCATACATAATCCATACTCTAGGACTGTATACCCTTTAGAGATCATGTCATTCAACCCCCTCTTTTTCAATGAGTAAACTGACACCCACATTGGCAGTGTCTTGTTCCAGGTCACACCATGAGACAATAACATGACTAAGATTGATGAGGAAGCCCCAGACCTGTGCTGCAGTGCTCTTGCACAGAAGCATTTCATTTCGTTTCCTTAGCAGGTGTTCGCTGAGCACTTCCTGTGAGCCAGGCACTCTGCTACATCCTGTGGTGGTGGCAGTGGTAGCCGTGGTCATGGAAGTGGGGCTTGGGGACAAGAAAGAAACTCTCCCAGCTCAGCATCTAGCACAGAGCCTGAGATGTCAATAAACAAGAATAGACGTATGAACAAAAGTTTACATATGAGGGTTATTTTCTGATAGGTTTTACAAGAGACATCCAGAGACAAATATTTAAGTAAATGTCATTTATTTTAGAAGTGATGCCAGGAAGTAATGACGAAAGAGAGGGGAAGTAAGAGAGGGAAGAAAAAGAATGTCATACAGAGTGTGCTAGTTAGCAGGTTGCTCCTGAGGGCATGAGGCTCAATCCCACAGGGTACTTGTGAGAGACAGCGAGAACAAGCCTCAGGGTTGTCCCGCAAGAGGTAAGGAAGTGGGATATCTATCCACCAACGTCCACCCATCACAAACAGGGCATTCACTCCCCAGCAGCTCCCACATGCTACTACAGTCACAGATGACCCTCAATAGTGGGTCGTAGGAGCTGGCAACAGGAAACCTTGAAACTGTGAGTGTTGAAGGGGTGTGAGTGGGACAGCAACAGCTTCTGCTGTAAGGGTTTATGATCTTATTAAGAATATATCTAAAATTTAGAAGACAGTCAGTAATACATAAGAAAGGAAATACAACATGGGGAGTGATTGCTGTGTGTGCTCAATACAGGGCAGGTCTGGGAGAAGGTGCTACTACCTATGCAAAGGCCTGGCTCGCAGCACTGTCTGTTCCCTGGCCACCCATTCCCAGCCAGCAATGCAACGTGCTCCACACCCCTCACCTCTTCACCTCTCTGCTCGGCCTCTTCCTTCAGCTATATGCTCCATAATGGCTCCTCTGCAGAATTTCTTCCTTCAAACGCCTTTGTCTGATCCCTAAGATCCTCCTCTTTTAGCCCTCACCAAAGCAGCTTCCTCCATCATATTGTTTCACTCTCAGAGCCTCCAGAACTGGAGTTCTCCCTCACGTTTCATCCTCCAAATATCTTCCTATTTTCCCCTCACCTCCCCAAAATCTATGGTAATAAATAGGAATTTGTTTCTGAATAACAACAGATAGCAGTTGCTCAAGGGATTTACTGAATAAATGAATCACCACATTACTAAGTCAAGCTGCCAGAAGTGCTCAGGGAAGAACAGGCCAGACACTGAACTGAGAATTTCATAGCAACTTTCAGTCCAATTCCTGAAGAAAATTAGACAGATCCCCACAACTCTCAGGAATCAGCTGAGTTCCAATGATGTTTGCCTTTAAAACCAGAGAAAAGCCCCCTTGGAATTCTCGTGCCCAAGCACTGTGCAATTCCCAGAACCTTCGCTCAGCTCCAATTTCCCTCAAAGAAACTGTCTCAGTAATGTACACAGACTTAAGTGCATAGTTGCACAGACATTGAAATAAGGTGAAGGGAGGGAAATCTGTCTCAGAAGATGTCAGGGGGAATGAGGAATAATCTTCCATTTCCCTCTTGGGCAAACTATAAATATTTTGGAGGGGAAAGTTCATACAGAAATGGTTATAAGAATTTTTTTAATTATCTTTTCTTTGAGGGAAGCTGCCTAATAGCTAAGAAGTGCCTTTTGTATGCAAAGAGCTAGCTGGGTGCTTTCTACAGTATCTCATTTAATCCTAATAAAATCTTATGAATAATAATAAGTGGCAATATTTATTGAGGCAATATTCTAAGCACTATACTAACAACAATATATTGTCTTGCTCAAGCCTCACAACACCTTATTTTTATCCCCATTTTACTCATGGATAAACTGTGGCTTTGAAATACTCTATAATCTGCCCAAAGTCATGCAGCTCACTTGGAACCACTGGATCTGGAATCACACACTGTCATAGGCGCACTCCAATGGTTTCTCACCCACGATCTTCCAGATATGGTGGCTTCACTATCATGAGGTAATGGGGCACATGGTTACCCTTAAGAATGTTAATTTCAAAAAATTTTGGGACACATTCCAAAAACCTAGCTCCTATATTTATCCATGGATCTTGCATCCATGAATATCCAAGGCTTTGAGACTGTACATACAGGAGGGTCCACATCTGCTCTTCACAGTCACTTTTGCAATCCCACTAGCACCAAAAATATGTGAGAGGAAATAATGTCCTCCACTTCTGCAAATCACAACCTCCTGCTGGAGGCAGGCTGAGGTCTGCAGATTTAGGAGTAGCCTTACACCTAGTTTCCAATACTGGGCCCAACTCAGCAGAGACTGGGAAATGAGAGCAGCACAAGAAGGCCCAAGATGCAGCACACACATTTTATGAGAGACATACTTATCTGAGAGACAGGCAGTGAAGCCTGTTTTGTATTGACCCCCAAGAAAGCCCTGACTGCAATCTGTAGAGCTTAGTAATACAAATGCCAAAAGGTAAGAGGGTAGCGAACAACTTAAGAGTGTTCCAAACAGGCATTGTTGCATTAAAAACTCAAAAACAAAGCTTCTGGATCCTTACTAATCTCTTGGCCTCAACCACCATAGTCATCACCAGCCCAGAACCCTAGTCATTTAAACCATTCTCTGGTTTATTATTTAATGCAAACCCCAAGTTACAATTTGGCTGGATTCACAGAGGCCTCAAGAAGTGGTTTAGAACTTGCATTTCCTGGGGATGCAAAATTGTTAAGAGTAAGGGTTCCCCAGGCAACCTGTGAAAGCCACCTGAGCTCATCTTGTATTATGCTTCCATTTTGGATGATGACAACCCGCCTCCCACTGACTCCTTCCCTAAAGCAGAGCAGCACTGTAGAGATGTAGGGGTGGTGCTGTGGTTAGGAGCCCCATGGGATAACACCCCATGGAGATACGACCCTGGATTGAGGGTTCACCAGCAGGTCCATTGGTGACAACTCCTGCAGAGCAAATGCTAGAAGCAGAGCGGGGTGTGGAAGCAACTGCCCAAGGCACAGGGTGGGGAGGTACCTGAGTAGCCGTAGGAAGAGGTAGGTCTGAATCAGGAAACACATCATGGAAGCTGGGTGACTTCAACTCTCATCCACAAAGTATGGGCAATGACTAATACATCTCATCTATAGGCTAGTGTGAGGATTTAATGAGGAAGTGTAGTTGAAAGTCTCGTGGCATGTGGCACTTGGTATACACCAAACACACATGGATTAAGAGCATATTTAAATTGTAAAAGAAACTTTATATTATAATTAAACATAATACCTTAGATTTACACATTTCTCATTTCATAAAGCAATTTTGAGTATCTGAATTCCAATCCTTGCCACAGTCCTAAGGATGAGCATTTATATTGGTTCTGTTTTGCAAATGAGGGAACAGAGGCTCAAGACAATTCAATGGCTTGCTCACAGTCACACACAAAGTGCTAGATGAGGCCCTGGACCCAGAGAACTCTAACTCTATAGGGAAGTTGGTCATAGACTTCTTGGCTCACTGTACTTAGTGTCTGGAAACAGTGATATGAAACCTCTCAGGTCAAAGCAAAAATGGCAGGGGCAGTTAGTCACCTTCCTCCCAAGTTCCAAATATTTGCCTTGTCCATTGTCAATATTTGAAATGTCCATTGATTCCTATAGAAAAAATAGAAGTAAGAATAATGATGGAGTAAAACAAAGAGATCTGCTAGAACCTGGCCCTGTGGTTCCATTTTTCATTTACCCCAATTCCCTACAACTGGCTCTGACATTCCCCTCACTGGTCGCCTATTTGTTCCCCGGGGCAACCCTACTAGTTATCAAAGCACCAATACCCCTTCCTTCTATTTTCCATGAAGCTAAAGCTTCAGAAAAGGGGCTGTTGGCTAATCCCACCCCTCCCCACTTTCTGGAAGTCAGCAAAGCTTGCCAGATTTCTCCAAGAACAAATTCCCACCTTTACTTTTTCCAGTGTTTTTCTGGTCATGTCACAGGGCAGGCATGGTCAGGGAGGTAGGTCAGGTATGAGCATGGCCCTCGGTCATCATTCCAGTCTACACCACACAGCTCAGCCACTGCCTCCAGTTGTGTGCGCACTTTAAAGCCAAGACTCTATCTGTTTGACCTTTCTTTTGCCATCAGCCTCTGACCATTAGCAGGCCTAGTCATTCGTTTCCAAAGGAGGGGAGCAGGAACCCCTTTTGTCTGTTTGCTTTATCAAACCACAGTCACAAGAAGTTTACTCAGAACAAAGGTGTTCTCTGTGCCCTTCACCTGGCACATGGCCCTGACCAGAAGAAATGCATTTAATGGCGAAGAAGAAACAGAGCCAAACGGTGTAGCCCCCACATACACCCCATGCCCCTTCCCTTTGCAGCTCTTTGCCACAGCTGTCCTGCGATGACTGACAACATACACAAAAGGGGGGGCTGTATTTCTGGGGCTAAACATTAAGACAAAGACAGCCAGAGCTACTTAATTCTTTGAATGAGACAAACATAAATGGCACGTGGATGTGCAATAAGGTGTAAAAGAGGAAGTGAGATGCATTAGAACCAAGAGTGCATAATGTATTATCAACAGCTCTGTGGCTTTGATGGGCGAAGGCTTTTATACAGACTCTATATTGATAGGTATTTCAACCAGCAGTAAAAAACCGTTCTTGACATTCATCTATAGGGAAAAATATCCATGTACTCTTGGCTGTAGGACCAATTAGTCTGTGAAAGCAGCGGGGAGGGGGACAGAATATAAATGCAGGATGCATCCGCACTTGATTACTCTAATGAAATGTCCATTGATTCCTATAGATTAATGTGAGAAGAACAGCAGCTGCAGAGTGGCTAACACCTCTAGGTCAGCAGCTGTGTGTGGGGGTGGGGGTGGGGGCAGTTGTGCATGTGTGTGAACACCCCCACTAGACTGATGCCATGGAGAAGAGAGAAAAGAAGGGGTGTGTACGTGTGTGTGTGTGTGTGTGTGTGTGTCGAGGTGAGACTGTGCTGAACAGAATCAAGGAAAGGAAGGGTCTGACTCTTACAGATCAAGGTATGTCCGTGTCTGCCTATGGACAATAGGAATTCCACTCCAACACTTGCCAGGGCCTGGACTGAGCGCTCCATTTCCCATTTCTTGTCCTACTCACACACACATTTGACTTTGCTATAAGCGGGACAGAGTGCTTACAGGTCACCTAGTTTGGTTCAATTGATTTCAGATAGCCTTTAACCACCCTGAGCAAAATGTGAAGTTCACAGATGGCTCTCTGCCCACTCACTGGTGCCCACCCTCCCCCTTCCCATCCCAAAGCTGACACTGGCTTGTCCAACCCAGTACTGTGCCTCGGATAAATGTGCCAAATTAAGTCACTCCCAAGCTTAGAGGATCCACCCCACCCCCATGTAATTCCCCATGTAATTACTGGGGAACTATTCTAGCCCTCCTCGAGCTGGCATCAACTTAAATTCTCCATCTCAAGAGAAAGAATACTTAAATGATGTTCATTCATTGCCAAGTAAACAGTTCTACCATGGCTACGAGAGCCTACTTTAGAAAATGCTATCTACGCAGGCCCATAGCAGAAGGTCTGAGGTCTGCCTGGGGTTTTAGCTAATCTCTCCTGGTAATATGCACAAAACTCATCTACATAAAAATGTTTGCTCCATGTGGTTCTCGGTAATTTCTACTTGTTAAAAGGAAGGAAAGTCTGGGACGCAGGAGAACCCTGTGTATGCAAGCACCTAGTGGAGCTCTGAGGAGCACTGAGTCCGCTGCCACTGCCCCAGAAAGGAGCAAGGCTTGTGGGATGCTCTCTGAGCCTCTGCAGAACAGCAAAGACAGGAAAGCCAGTGAGAAGAAGAGGCTCTGGAAATATTTTCACACCAGAGAGGGACTTCTGCCCCAGCAGGAGAATTCAACACCCAACAACCATGAATCCCACCTAAGCCCCATGCAAAGGAACGGCAGTCTCAGTGTTCAAAGCCATGTCCGTCTTACTCGCTCAGAGGACGCTCCTGGCTAATCAGAACCTGCTGGTCACTCTGAGTTCTGTTTCTCAGAATCACTGCTGTACAAGGCCAAAAAGAAAGGGGCCCTCCACTGAAGAGTCGAGAAAATGGATGACAGGACGAAACACATTAATAGCACTGTTAGGTATTTAACATGGCAAGAAAACCCCACACACTTTACCACAAAATACATACAATCAGCATCCATGTATTTTCTCCATTCATTATCATTAACATGATTTTAGATATAGTTAGAAACAGAACCTCTAACTGGAATTTTATGGAGATATATCCAAAAAAAAAAACACCCTAATATACAAATCGACCGAACAGCAGAACAACCTGGAGGAACAGCCAGCTGAACGACAGTCACTATGACACGCACTGACCACCAGACTGCATTGAGCATCTGCCCCACCCCCCACCCCCCGAGAGGGAGGTGACTGGTGGCAGCGATCAGGGGTGGGGCCAGCCAGTGGGCAGTGCTAGGCCTCCAACCAAGGCAGGTGCCAGCAGGGGTCCCCCCTATCGCCCCACCCACCAGTTGCCCCACAGATGGCCCTGATCACCGGCCAGACCTAGGGACCCTACCCTATATATTGGGAACAGTCTCTTAGATTTAAAATTTAAAACCTGTCAAGGCTGCTCTAACACTGAAAAAACAGGATAATGCAGCGATGACATGCATGGACTCTGGCTTGCACATTTTGTGGTCAGCCCTGATTCTGACACTTATAACTGTGTGACAAAGCCAATTACTTAACTTCTCTCTGCTTCAGTTTTTCCACCCATTAGATGGGAAAATGGTACTATTGCCTCAGAAGGATCATGTTATGTAATACTTTTTATAATCAGGCCAAAAAAAAATGTAGCTGCCCATACAACAGCAAGATGCCTTTCACCTGTATGAAAAGTATGGTCACTGGTGCATCATGCAGTGTCCCGGATTGTGAGGGGGATGTCCAACTGCTGGTTTAGGCCTGACATCCCCCAAGGGGTCCCAGATTGCAAGAGGATGCAGGCCAGGCTGAGGGAAACACCCCACCAAGCACAAATTTCGTGCACCAGGCCTCTTGTGTACACACACACACACACACACACACACACACACACACACTGATACTGACTATAATGGGACAAAAATTCTCTGTGCATCAAATCTGATTAGATAGGTGGGTAGGTAAGTAGCTAGCTACAGGCCTAATTTTAAATGTAAATAGTCATATTCTCCTGATTGCTCTCCAGCTAAGATAAGGCTTTCCAGTTTTCCAAGTCTCCTTCTCCTGTCGGCACCATATAAGTCTGTGTTTTAAGGAATATAGGCCCAGTGTTCTTTTTTTATTGAGAATCTGCAGAACTCTAACTGGTAGTTCAATAAATTGTATTACATCCCCCTTGCACTGAATGCCCTACACGCTTTGGCTTTCCATGTGTAATTGCAAGCTGTTATTAGCCCTGAGCTGTGTCCGTTACTGGCCACACTCTTGCTGAGCGGTCAATTTTTTCCCCTGCCATTTCCTTTGCTCACACCATGCTGACCACGTTGGCCAGAGGCAGCCTGAGGTTTATAGTGCAGCATTGATTTTTCTTTTCTCTCAATACTGACAGAATCATAGATCCAAGGCAAATAAAGAAATGCATTCTGGGGTGATGAAATGTCTTTCATTCAGGCTGGATTGAATCAAAGCCCATCACAGAAATGTAGGGGCTCTGAAATGCTAGGGAAGCTCATGCCTCAAATTGTGGAAAAATAAATTTTATGTGTTATCCCCTTTCCTTTGGATTTGTAAATCACTGGGGACTCAGATGGTCCAGCCAGTGACCAACTTGTGCAATGGGGCCATTGTAAACAAAGAGTGACTGTTAACCACCTTCATTAATTGAGGCATTGCTTGTAATTCTGTTTGAAAGATAGTCATTTATTAGCTTAAGTAACACCCACAGTCTCCTAAAGAACTGTCTACTGTAAAAATATTGACTGAGGCTCAGCCTTTGCTAAGAAATGCAAGATAGCAATTCACACAAACTTGTGAAATTCAAGCACATTCCCTGTTACTGAGGGGTAGCAGTGACTGACTGCAGTAAATTGAGGAAATCTTCACTCAAATGACTCAAGTTGACACTTGGTGAAATGTAAATATGACCTCCACTAATTAATTTGGTGATATTCATACCTTGTTTATAGACATTAATCCAAGTTTGATCGTTAGCACACACAAGAGTCCATGTTCACAGAGACAGTGGATATTTAATGGGAAAACTCCTGGAGTGAGAAGTCAGAAGACCCGGATTTCCATCCTCACTCTTCCAATAACAACAAACCTTTAGCCCTGAACACATGACTAACACCTCTCTCAGTCTTTCTTTCTCATCTGCAGAATAGAGATGGTAATATCTACCCCGAGTGGTTTTGATGGTTCAGTGGGATAATGTATGCAAAGTATCTCATCGAGAACCAAGCACATGTCGATCACTGTATAACATGAGTGGCTGAGCACTTACCTACTATATGGAAGCATCAAGATAGGCACTACGGATACAGCAGCAAGTTTCTGCCTTCATGGAAACTAACGCCTGATGCACAGTGCATGAGGAGAAGTGCACAAAATGACTGCTACATCTTGATAATTACCATTAGTTGTAGTAGTAGGTTTTAGAAGTGGAAGGCTTTCACTACATGAACTTAGGTCCTTTCTAAATCTCAGACTCTTTAATCCATGATCAATAATAACTATCTGTGTGTATATATTAGTATGTGTATTCCATTATATGTGTAATTAGTATGCAGTAGAGGTTTGCACTTAAGCAGATCTGTCTGCCAAACAGCTCCTTTTCCATGTTCAAGTTTGGGACCATTCAAAAGTCATGTGTATATTTATTTGTTTTCAAATAAGCCTAATTCTAAAAAATAATTTTAAATAGTAGATCATTTTAAATGCCATGAAACATCCTAGAATGTCCAAAAAATAACTCACACTGCTATTTGTCTGAAACAGTAAATCTAAGTCCCCTGAGCCTAAAAATATTACAAAGTATAGCCAATAAGTTTGATTTATTATAGGTACATGGAGGTACCAAGTAGTACAAAGACATCTTTGATTTCTGCTGATCTTAAAGACTAAACACCTCTCTACCTCTATAACATCTAAGTTTATGGAGAGGAGAAGCCTTCTGTTATTTTGCATTCATTCCAGGCACATAATAGGTGCTTAATGAATGTCAGTCAATCAATCAATCAGTGTCCCAATCAGTCAGACAGTCAGCTCTGCCTCAGGTTCTTCCATAAGCAAACTGCAAAAGCAGGTTTTCCTTTGTCGATATAGCTAAGAGCCAGGGAGTCGTGACACATTTTGGTTCACAGTGCTCAGGATAACTATCTTGAAATTCAAAGTCTATTACCTGCAACTATTCTCTATAGTTTCCCGAGCTTCAGAAGACACGAATATAGAAACCCATAGGAGACGAGGAGCTCAGCAAGTCAGAAATGCCTCAATCTTGTCCCTGTACTGGAGTGGAGACGGAAGCAAGGCTTTTCATTTTTGTTTCTCACTGATCCTCTGTATTTCAAATTGTCCTCTAGGAAGGATATCCTCTTCATTTTGTTTTATTGTTTTATTTTTAGTTTTAGTTTTTTAAATATATTTTATTGATTTTTTTACAGAGAGGAAGGGAGAGGGATAGAGAGTTCGAAACATCAATGAGAGAGAAACATCGATGAGAGAGAAACATTGATCAGCTGCCTCTTGCACACCCCCTCCTGAGGATGTGCCTGCAACCAAGGTACATGCCCTTGACCAGAATCAAACCTGGGACCCTTCAATCCGCAGGCCGACGCTCTATCCACTGAGCCAAACTGGTAGGGCTTGTTTTATTTTAAAATCTCAAGAGAATATCTCTTTCAATGTTTATTGACACCTAAGTTTGTTTTGAATGCCCCTTACCATTTTCCGCATTTGGGCTGCAGTGAGTCACCTTTTTGAACATCTGTTTGATTTTTGAGATATGACATAATTCCAATGGCCAAGCCATAATTATAAGCTTAAACAGCAATACTTATAAAATGCTAACACATATAAAATGCACTCCTGCTGTTTTTTCAAATAAGGATCAATTTGTAAAAGCCATTACTCACATTAGGAACATATGTCAATTTAGATTGTTCTTTATTCCAGAGTCTACTATTCTTAGGTAATTTATGCAAAGTGGATATTATAATTACTCAGGGCTGGACATACTCTACTGACTTCTACCTTTGGCTCTGAGAAATGTGCATTCAACAAGCATTTTCTAAATATCCAGGACATATCAGACACAGGGTATCTGCCTTCCTGAGGGAAACAAAAGCAAGCAAATGGTCAAGACTCAGCCGACAGGGGCCATGATGGAGGACATGCCTATGCCGCAGAGTCCAGAGGATGGTTTGCATCTGGAGTAAGGGGCATGGGCCAGAAAATGCTTCCCACGCACTTCTGGGATGAATTTTGCAGGAAGCATAAGACTAGAGCAAAGTAAGTTGAAGCCAAGAGGAAATTTGTTCTTAAATTTCCAGAGGGGCACCTCTTGTGCTCACCTCCTGGGTTGCCCATGAGCTACTCAGAGGAACATCTACACATGTTACAGTGCTGGGAGGGGAAACCTTCCAGGCCCAGGAAGAGGTGAGGTGGGAGGTGAGAACAAAAGCCACACACTTATAATTTCTCCCCAGCTCCTTGCAGCATGAATCTGAGTGGTTCCCTCCAATACATGCACTTGGGGAGGTCAACTACCCACAGGTCAGAATCTCAGGGTTCTAAACCCCTATAAGTTTTCTACATGCATTCAACCCCACTCAGTAGGCTCCTGGAATTTTGACCTTGGCCTGATGGGGTATCTGGAAGAATAAAATACATCAGTGATGGTTCAGGGTGACTAGGCTCGAGTCTGACACAGGAAAGTTCAGCCTCGGCCTTAGTGGCTGTAAATGGGAATGGGATGAGCTAGGAGATGAGGCAGAGGAGATAAAGTCTGCTTTGGTGAAAAGAGAGAGGCAGAGCTAGATTCAGCCTAAGGCCATGAGGACAAAGAAAATTCACCCTGAAAACCCGGCCAGTCCATTCCCAGGAGGTGGTCTGACGGTGCACGATTATCATTCACCTTAATTCAAATCAATTCTGATTTGCAAGAACATCAGCTGTTTGAAGAGATAGATGACCTCACCAATACAGTTTTGCTTATCTTTTTCAATGACTAAATTAGTAAATTTAACAACAAAAAACTTTTTTTGGTGAGGAAAAATGTTTACATGGAATTATGTAAATAAAAAAGGGGTATTAGAAATGTTGTGTGTGCATGTGTGTGGCCAGACATACAGATTTGGCACTTCATGACTTACAGAAGACTTCAAGTCATCTAAAGAATGAATCATGCCAGGCATAGTAAGTACCAAAATGTGATACATTAAAAGTGAATAAAGGATTATTGTCAATAATACTACATTTCTTTTTTTTTTCCTTCAGGCACTAAAGATTATATTGTGGTAAGAATGAGGAGAATGCTATTCTCTGTCCAATCTTGCCTTAAATAACAATATTGCAGAAAAGATTAAAACTCAGCCCTGGCTGGTTTGGCTCAGAGGATAGAGCGTCAGCCTGTGGACTGGAGGGTCCCAGGTTCGATTCGGGTCAAGGGCACATGCCTGGGTTGTGGGCTTGATCCCCAGTGGAGGACGTGCAGGAGGCAGCCAATCAATGATCCTCTCTCGTCATTGATGTTTCTATCTCTCTCTCCCTCTCCCTTCCTCTCTGAAATCAATACAGAGATATTTAAAAATAAATAAATAAATAAAATAAAACTCATAGTTTGACTGTTTACATAAAAATATAAACATTTTTGTTTTTAATATGTAGCTTCTGGAGCTGTTGGAGCCAGGAGTGGGTAATTTTACATATTTACTTCTGATATGTCTTATCCTCCTTATAAGAAGAATTGCCTTTCTCCTATAGAATTTTGGTGGTCCAATAGCCTTCTCATTTTATATTCTCTCTGTCTTTTCCAATCCAAGCTGGCAGTTTTTCTGCTGGCATAAAATTCTTAAAAACCTTGTGGGTTTCCTATGTGTGTCATACAAGTAAATCTACTCAATAATACTGTATTTCTAAAACAGTAAATATTTTGGAGTAAGATAGATGTAATTTTTTTCATTTATAGTATTATTCTGGTATTGGTTACTTTTAGAAACCTTCAGGATAAGAATTGCCCAGATGCTACCCAGCTTTCAGAAGGGGAAGCACACCCTTGTAGGGGTGAATTTTATATGAATGTTAACAGGTTCCATCCTCTCTCTAGGATCTATAGAGATCATTTAAGAGAAGAGCATATGGCACAGAAACCAAGATGGCAACATAGGTAAACACTGGTACTCATTGCCTCCCACAACCACGTCAAAATTACAACTAAAATACAGAGCAACCATCATTCATAAATGCCTGAAAACTGGCTGAATGGAAGTCCTACAACTAGAGAAGTAAAGAAAAAAGTACATCTAGATTGGTAGGAGGGGCGAAGGCATGGAACGGACTGGTCTGACACCCACACGTGGCATTTTTTTAAATCAGAAGAGGTATCTCCACTGCAGAGGCCTCCCATGAGAAGCAAAGGGTCCCAGCCCCACACCAGACCCCAAGCTCAGAGTTCCAGAGCTGGGAAGAGAAGTCCTCATAACTTCTGGCTGTAAATACTAGCAGGGACTGTGGCTGGGTGACATGGAAGCAATTCCTCTTAAAGGGCCAGTGCACTGACTTACATAGTCCCGCTCCCTCTGAGCTCCAGCAATGGGCAGCAACTTTGGGGAATTCAGGGACATATGGGGAGGAACTGGATTTTCTGACATCAGGGGAGGAACTTGGGGCGTTTTTGTCCCAGACAGGGGTGCTCACAGGTGTCATTGTTATTGTGCTGGGACCTCCCTTGCCACAGAGCTGACTGGCAGACATATATGGGTTTCCATTATCCTGGCTCACACTGTTTGGTCCACCCTGGTGTTTCTCTGAGACCCTACCCCATCCAATTTGCAGCTCCACCCAAGCTGTTTGCAGGGGCTTTTCCATATGAATGGCCTGTCCTGGCTCAGGCTTCAGACATTCCTAACATCTCTCAAACAAGCAGCAGCTGTTGTCACCCTTACCTATCAATAAGAAACCCCAGACCTGGCACTATGGCCAGCCTGCCTTGCTTCACAGCTTGGCCTCACCTGGGCACTTCCAAGCCCAATACAAGTATCAGTCATCTGCAGATCACTCTTCAGCTCTTGTCAGGTGGCCTCAAACAGTGGCTGACTTTTCACTTCCAAGGGAGTTCCTCTTAAAGGGCCGGCACACAAACTTACACAGAGGCCTCAGAGCAGCTTTAGACCATACCAGATTACACCTCTACACGTCCACAAGTGACACACTCAAGGGGCAGATTCAGTGAGCACCAAAGCCCCCACTGCTCCATAGGAGTATTTCCTGCACAACAGCTCTTCCACTGTAGTCACAGCTGGTCCTCACAGCCAATTGGCCTGGAGGTCAATTCCTCCCAGTGACGCCAACAGCAATCAAAGCTCAACTACAACACAGGGGTGCACCTAGAGTGCCCAGATCAGGTGATTGGAAAGACTGAATCAATGGGCCCTTCAGGACACCTACTACACAAGGCCACTCTACCAATTTCAGGAGACATAGCGGCTCTGCCTAATACACAGAAACAAACAAAGGGAAGGAACCAAAATGTGGAGATAAAGAAACATGTCATAAATGAAAGAATAGAAGAAATCTCCAGAAAAAGAACTAAATGAAATGGAAGCAAGCAAACTACGGATATAGAGTTCAAAACAATGGTTATAAGGTTGCTCAAGGATCTTAATGAGAGCTTCAAGGGACTTAGTGAGACTTTCAAGGATCTTAGTGAGAATTTCAAAGACATAAAAAAGATCCAGTAAGAAATTTATAATACATTAACTAAAATAAGGAATAATTTACGAAACCAAGATGGCGGCATAGGTAAACACCGGAATTTGCCGCCTCGAGCAACCACTTCAAAAATACAACTAAAATATGGAACGGACATCACCTAGAGCCACAGGAAGGCTGGCTGAGTGGAAGTTCTACAACTAGGAGGAAAGAGAAAAACATACCGAGACTCAGAGGAGGTGCAGTGCTGAAGTAAAATACTAAGGTGCGGAGTGCATGCGCAGCGGGCTGGCGGCTGAGGGCATGGTTGTCGTTTTCAATAGGGAGGGAGTCTCAGGCTCTGAGCTCCAGTTCCAGGCGAGTCTCTAGGGACCCAGACTCATTTGGGAGAAGCGGGACTGTCTGGCATCACTCAGAACCCTAGGGCAGCTTTTTCTCTGTGGGGCTTGCAGCAATTACTGGGACATTGAGAAGCAGAGACTCTGAAGGCAAGACTGAGAGCAGCCATAACTGCTAGCCCCACCCTGTTGATCCCGTGGGACCCGCCTCGCCCAAGCCCTGCAGGGAGACTTTTGCTGGATAGCCTCAGGCAAAGGCTAGATTAGCACCTCCCTAGAGATCCAGGAGCCAGGAAGCCCAGAGGTCAGAGTGGGACCATCCAGTTTGCAGCTCCATGGAACCATAAAAGACACACTCAGCGGGCAGACTCAGTGAGCACCAAAGCCCCATCGAAGCAAGTCTAGCCCCAGAGGGGTGTCTCCAGCACAGAAGTTCTCCCACTGCAGACACAGCTGATTCTCGCAGCCAATTGGCCTGGAGGTCAAACTACAACAATCAAGGCTTAATTACAACAAGACTGTGCACAAAGCCCACAAGGGGGTGCACCAAGAGTGTCTACCTCAGGTAATTGGGACACTTAGCACAGAAAGGCACTCTATTGACACAGCGAAGCATAAAAAATGCCAAGACAAAGAAACAGGACACAAACGACAGAATTGGAGGAAAGCAAACTGCTGGATATAGAGTTCAAAACCACACTTTTAAGGTCTTTAAAGAACTGTCTAGAAGCCGCCGATAAATTTAATAAGGCCCTTGAAAAGACTGGTGAGACCACCGATAAATGTAGTGAGATCTTCAAGAAGACTGGTGAAACCCTCGATGTTGTGATAAAGAACCAACTAGAAATTAAGCATACACTGACTGAAATAAAGAATATTATACAGACTCCCAACAGCAGACCAGAGGAGAGCAAGAATCAAGTCAAAGATTTGAAATACGAAGAAGCAAAAAACACCCAACTGGAAAAGCAAAAGGAAAAAAGAATCCGAAAATACGAAGATAGTGTAAGGAGCCTCTGGGACAGCTTCAAGCGTACCACCATCAGAATTATAGGGGTGCCAGAAGAAGAGAGAGAGCAAGATATTGAAAACCTATTTGAAGAAATAATGACAGAAAATTTCCCCTACTGGTGAAAGAAATAGACTTACAAGTCCAGGAAGTGCAGAGAACCCCAAACAAAAGGAATCCAAAGAGGACCACACCAAGACACATCATAATTAAAATGCCAAGAGCAAAAGACAAAGAGAGAATCTTAAAAGCAGCAAGAGAAAGAAACTCAGTTACCTACAAGGGAATACCCATACGACTGTCAGCGGATTTCTCAACAGAAACTTTGCAGGCCAGAAGGGAGTGGCAAGAAATATTCAAAGTGATGAATACCAAGAACCTACAACCAAGAATACTTTATCCAGCAAAGCTATCATTCAGAATTGAAGGCCAGATAAAGAGCTTCACAGATAAGAAAAAGCTAAAGGAGTTCATCACCACCAAACCAGTATTATATGAAATGCTGAAAGGTATCCTTTAAGAAGCGGAAGAAGAAAAAGGTAAAGATACAAATTATGAACAACAAATATACATCTATCAACAAGTGAATCTAAAAATCAAGTGAATAAATAATCTGATGAACAGTATGAACTGGTGATTGTAATAGAATCAGGGACATAGAAAGGAAATGGACTGACTATTCTTGGGGGGGGGAAGGTTATGGGGGTGAGGGAAGAGATTGGACAATAATCGTGCACCTATGGATGAGGACAGTGGGTGGGGATTGAGGGCAGAGGGTGGGGTGGGAACTGGGTGGAGGGGAGTTATGGTGGGAAAAAAGAGTAACTATGTAATAATCTGAACAATAAAGATTTAATTGAAAAAAAAAGAATAATTTACAGGGATCAACAGTAGGGTGGAAGATTCTGAGAATCAAATCAACAATTTGGAATATAAGGAAGCAAAAAACACCCAATCAGAACAGAAAAAAAAAAGAATCCAAAAATATGAAGATAAGGAGCATCTGGGACAACTTCAAGTGTACCCACATTCGCATTATGGGGGTGCCAGAAGGAAAAGAGAGAGAGCAAGATATTGAAAATCTATTTGAAGAAATAATGACAGTAAACTTCCCCTACCTGGTGAAAGAAATAGATTTACAAGTCAGGAAGTACAGAGAGTCCCAAACAAGAGGAACCCAAAGAGGCCCATACCAAGACACATCATAGTTAAAATGCCAAGGGTTAAAAACAAAGAGAGAATCTTAAAAGTAGCAAGAAAAAAGCAGCTAGTTACCTGCAGGGAGTGCCCATATGACTATCAGCTGATTTCTCAACAAATACTTTGCAGGCCAGAAGGGAGTGACAAGAAATATTCAAAGCTGAATAGCAAGGACCTACAACCAAGATTACTCTACCTAGCAGAGCTATTATTTGGAATTTGAAGGTCAAATAAAGAGCTTCACAGACAAGAAAAAGCTAAAGGAGGTCATCACTACCAAACCAGTATTACATAAAATGTTGAAGGGTATTCTTTAAGAAGAAGAAGAGGAGGAGGAAGAAAAGGGGGAAAACAATAAAAAACATTAAGAATAAATACATATATATCAACAATTGAATCTAAAAATCAAAATAAACAAACAAGGAATCTAATGAACAAAATAGAACCAGAGGCATGGAAACATGAAACAGACTAATGAATCTCAGAGGGAAGGGGGAAGGTGGGAGGTGGGAAAAGATTAACCAAAGATCTTATGTGCATATATGCATTACCTATGGACATAGACAATAGGGTGATGAAGGCCTGGGGTGGGGCAGAAATCAGGTGGATAGGGCCAATGGGGGCAAAAGGGAAGGCATCTGTAATAATCTCAACAGTAAACATTTAATAACAATAGTAATAATAATTCATTATTTTTTCCACTAGCAAAAAGAGAGAGTGAGTGAGAGAGAGAGCAAGCAGAGCATATGGTGCCTCCCCCTAGAATCAAAAATTCCACATACAATTGAAACCAGGCCTTGAAGGACAGACCAGTATGGAAATAATATATACACTAGTATACCCCAACACCTAGAACAGTTCCTGGCACATCAGAGCTACTCAATAAATATCTGTTGAATGAATGAGTGAGTGAACCTGTGAATGAATGAACAAAAGCCTTGTTTCTGATAAATTCATACATCACCAACATAGCACATTGAACAGCACCCTCCAGACTCATGTGATGTTTTCTCTACCTAGAACACACTTTTCCCAGATTTCCACCCAGTTGACTAATCTTTATGAGTCAACTACCAATTATCTCCTAAGAGTGGCCCTCCCTGACCACAGTATTAAGAAAAAATATATATATACATATACATATGTATATATTACCATCCCATTAGCAGTCACCAGCTATCTCCTTCTCTTATATTATCTTCCTCAGAGAAATTACTACTCTCATAAAATACATTATTCTAATGTATTAGTTTTCCATGGCTACAAGTCTTAGTGACATAAAACAACAAATTCATTATCTTACAATTCTGCAGTTCAGAAGTCCAACGTGGGTCTCACTGGCTAAAATCAATTTGTCAGCAGGGCCACATTTCTTCCTGGAGACTCTAGGGGAGAATCCAATTTCTTTCCATTTTCAGCTTCTAGAGCCCAGCCACGTCAAATGGAGCATAGCCCTTCCTCCGGCTTCAAAGCCAGCAGCACTGCATCTCTAACCAGTAGTCCAGAGTCACATCTCCCTCTCATCACAGAAACTTTTAATAATCTCTGCAATTAGATTGGGTGCACCTGAATATAATCTAGTGACATCTCCCATCTCAAAGTCCTTAATTTAATCACACTTGTGAAATCTCTTTTGCTTATGTATGTAAGACAACATATTCACAGATTCTAGCAACTAGGATGTGAACATCTAGGAAGGGGCATTATTCTGCCTAGTATACGTGACACAAATTTATTTTTTCTTGTTTCTTGTTTCACTCTCACAGGCTATAAGCTCCATGACAGCCAGGACTTTGCTATTTCTGCAGCACCCAGGACATTACCCCACACATGTTAGGCACTTAGTACATACTTGTCAATGAACGAATAAATGAATGTCCCCCTGTATATGGAACAAGTGGTTTGGTCTGATCTTTTGCCACCCTACCGCCCAGTTTTTATCCTGCTGTAAAGTACTTATGAGCCATTTAATCATCCTATATGTATTTGTAACAATGCCATCATTACTCAGAATTCTCCAAGAGCTAAAATGGGGCAAGGGCTTTTTTTAATGCCTCCCATCTATTTATTCCCAATGAAAAAGCAGTTGTTGAGTTTATCAAAAATCAAACTTTATTAGAATCCCCAATCCTTTGCAAGTTCTTGCTTCAGAGAGTGAGACTGGTTTAAGCAAGATCATGTGTACATTGTGAGAGATAGACTTACATCTATCACCCTATCTTTCCTATTAAGGACTTTATGTGATTTGGTTCAAAGGAAGACAGACTAGTAACTGCAGTATGGTATCATATAAAGGATATCAAAGTCAAAGAAGCCTCAGTTTGAGTCCTGGTTCCACCACTTTCTAATTGCATACTTCTGGACAATCTCCATAATTACCTGACTCTGCATTGTCATCCACAAAAGTTACTCTCAAAGGGCTGTCATCAGGGAGTAGGTGAGAAGATAGATATCAAACACGTGTGTGACACACACAGGCACTTGGTAAATATCAGTTCCTTTTCTTTCCTCCTGTCCTGAAAGGTTAGAGGATGAGAGAAGGGAAGCTGAGAACAAGTAGAAAAGAGAACAGACAATTGGGTAGGACTGAGAAATCAGAGCCTGCTGGCAACAAAGGCTGCTGTTTCAGATAGGAAGAAAATAAGTACCTGGATATTACCCAAAGAGAACATGTGAGGTTTCTCTCAATGTGTGTGTGTGTGTGTGTGTGTGTGTGTGTGTGTGTGCGCGCGCATTGGGGGGCGGGGAGGGGGAGGGAGGTGTAACTTCAGCCTGGCATTCAAGTCTTCCATCAACTAACCTTCCCTAATTTTCTTAATTCCACTGAAAACTATGTGCTTATATTCCCTCCCAAAGGAGAATTCAGGACAATCATTCATCAGGACAAATGAAGCACTGAAATGATTCAGTGTTCATTGAAAGACTCATTGAATAAGACTGCACATGGATAGTTATTTCAGATGAACTATTATTTTGGTGTCACTCCTTCTCTACCATGTGTGACATCTCCCCTGTTTGGAATATCCTATTTTCTCCTCTTCATCTCAATCTTATCCCTCTTTCAAGTCCCAGCTCAAATTCTCCTATTAAGTCTTTCCTGATCACCTCCAGCCTTATATGATCTTTTCAATTTCCAATCCTTTAGCATTTATTATCTCTAATACCGATTCCCAAACCTAGTAGATCATCAAAATCCCCTGGGTACGGATAGGCAAAATTGTACTATGGTAACAAAAACTCCAACATCACAATGGCTTAACACAACAAATTTCTATTTATTGCTGATGCAAAGCCCACTGCAGGTTTGGGAAATTTTTTAGTGCCATTTGTTTCATACAGTGATTTGGAGAACTAGGCTAATAAAAACTCCACTATCCTGTACCTGAACTTCCTGAAATATATGGTCTCCTTGATTGATACAACACTGGAAGAGAATGCTAGAAGTTCTATTGCTGGTAATTAAATGCTTTATCCTGGAAGTCATATATTTTACTTCCACCTCAACTTTCTGACTATTCAGCCACCCAACTAGAAGGGGCTAGGGAAGTATAATCTTGCAAAGTGTCAAGGAGAAGAAAACAGGTCATTGATGAGTCTCTTCCATACCTTAAAAATAAATAAATAAATCTCACAGATACAGTCAACAGTATGGTGATTACCAGAGGGAAAGGGGATGAGGAAGGTGGGAGAGGGTGAAAGGGGGATAAATGGTAATGAAAGAGACTTGACTTGGAGTGGTGAACACACAATACAACATAGAGATGATGTATTATAGAATTCTACAACTGTAACGTAATAATTTTATTAACCAATGTCACCACAATAAAAAAAATTTAAATTCAACAAAACAAAAATGAAACTAAAAATATAGAATCCCAGGAGCATACCACAGACCTGTCAAATCCAAACTTCTAGAAGTGGGTCCCAAAAATCTCACTTTAAGAGCCAACTTTGAGAACCCTTCATTCATACTACTCATTCTGACCTGTCATTTACTTCCCAGTATTTTATTCTTTCCATGTTCATATATACAAGGTCCTTGAAGGCAAGTACTATATCTTTATTTAACTCAGGAAATGTGTATTAGTCATGGTGACAGAACCTGAACAACTGTCTGGCATGAGTACTTGCCACATTTCTGCCACTGGGTAAGTCACTAGTAAAAATGTTTTTGTTTTTAATTGAGATATAATTACATATACCATACAATTCACTTTTAAAGTCTACAGTTCAATGGTTTTTAGTATATCCACAAGGATGTGCAACCATCACCACTATGTAATTTCAGAACATTTTCACAACCACAAAAACAAACTCCATACTTGTTGGCCGTGATTCCCAATTCTTTACCCCCACCCTTAGCCTGTGGCAATCACTAATCTATCTACTTTCTGTCTCTATGGATTTGCTTATTCTGGTACTTCATGTAAATGGAATCATACAATCTGTGGCATTTTGTGTCTGTATTCTTTCATATAGAATAATGTTTTCAAAGTTTAAGCATGCATCAGTAATTCATTCCCTTTTATTGATAAATATTTTTCCATTGGATGTATATACCATATTTGTTTATCCATTCACCCATTGAGGTTGTTGGGTTGTTTCCACTTTTAGGCTATTATGTATAATGCTGCTATAAACATGCATGTACCAGTTTTTGTGTGAACATATGTTTTCAACTCTCTTGGGTATATCCCTAGGAGTAGAATTGCTGGGTCATATGGCAACTCAATGTTTCACAGAATTTTTTATCTGTAAATGTGGTGAGTAGTCCCCTGACCTGTGAATTACAGAAGTATATGAGGATTAAGTATGAAAGTATTTTGTAAATCCAAAAATACTAATAAACTCTAGGTATCATCATTATACTTCAAATGCACTGTGCACAATTGCTTACACACAGCAGATGCTCCATAAACATGTGTGTGCTGATTGATTTGTGTAATTAACAAACCAGGAGGAAAAAAAATAGATCATTAAGTGGTATTAAATCCTGAATATTGTCGCAAGCAAGGAGAAGCAAGTTACTCAATGAAAACCATGAGTCTTCATTTGATTTCTTTTCCTGAAGCAGAACAATGAATGTGTTCTCAAATAACATAAAATTGACCTGATGTCTTTAAAGGGTTTCCATGCTGGCAATCTGTTTCTTCAGCTGGACTCTGGAGTGAACTGCTTGTGCATGCAACAGCGGTGTCCATCAGGCACGTGTGGCATTTGGGAAAAGTGTTCTACCCCAGTTCCTTTGAAGAAGTGCTCTGCCAAGACTTTTTTTTTTTCAGATGTTAACGTGGAATCACACCCTTCCCCAACAACTCTAAAGAGAAAACAACATTTTTTCAATAAACTGCAAATTGGCATCCATTTATAGCAGACATGTCACTACCATTTCAGCAGTGTGTTCATTCAGGTGTTCTGTCTGAATTGAGACTTTTAGGTACTAATAATAATTAACTACTTTCTTAGCAATGAAAAAAGTATTAAATGCCTATTTACTTAATGGTCCCCTAGGGTGTCTTTGTTTTGAATGGGATAAAAAAAATCTTAGCTGCAAAATAAGCAGGTGATTCTAATCAATAAAGCCAGAGGACTATATTGATTACAAGAACTCCATTCTTTAGTCATTAACCCTGTGAATTCTCTACTGAAGCCGGGTAGTACTGTTTCTACCTGTTAGAAATAGAAAGGCTCACTGAGAAACGACTCTCATTTCACTTTCATGGTTTCCACTCGGCCTACAGGGTCCATTTGGGGGAGTCCATTCCTTGGGCTGCACCTGTAGGCAGATGATTTTCATGACCCTCTCTCAGTAGGGAGTGTGCTTGGAAGTATTTAGTGGTTTTCCCCACTGGTGGTGATAGATCTAATGATAAAGTATTAATCTATCATTGGAATTTCTTCTGCAGAAGCAGGAACTTTCCTCTCCTCTTTGGAGAATGCAACATTTTCGCATTTCAAAGAGAATGTAAGGATGAGACATGGCATTGATTTTATTTTTTTTCTTTATTGATTAAAGTATTACATATGTGTCTTTATCCCCCCCATTGGGCATTGATTTTATTAGTGAGAAACAGCAGTTAATGTGATCCAAGAAGGTACCATAGGCTAAATGAGGCCGAATCCGCCAATCTGGCTTGAATTGCAAAGTTTAGCTTCACAGGTATGTGTTGCAATTGAACAGAACATAGTTTCCAATCACTGCTTTTCTCTGAAGTCCCATAGCACCTTATAACAAGAGGTGACACACCACAGACATGCCCCACCAAGAATCAGCAGTTGTGGGTTCAATCCTGACTGTCCCACTGAACCAGCAAAGTTATCTCATCCTTCAGGGCCTGGTTATTCAGCTTTAAAATGATAGAATTTGGACCAGATCTCTGCTTCTCAAGTTTTAACAAGAATATTAATCACCTGGGGATCTGGTTAAAATGAAGATTCTGATTCGGTGGGTCTCAAGTAGAGCTTGAGATTCTAGCCAGGTGAATATGAAGCTGCTGGCCCATGGACATAATTTGAGAAGCGGAGACCAGATGAAGCATGTCAAACATACAGCCCGCCGGCTACGAGTTTGACATGCTTGGACCAGATGATACCTGAGTTTACTTCACTCCAACACTATAGCTCTATGGTCCATGCGTTTCTAATGGCATCAATATATTGCTGTCTTGTGCTATGGATATTTATGAAATCCCTAATTAAACTTACAGCTCCATGATGGCAAAATAGTTGTTCCTTGAACTCTGTATCTTCTCTGTATGCCATAGGCTACACTATGTTTGGCATACTATAGGTGCTCAATAAATATTTGCTAATAAATGAATGCATTAGGACAGTGGTCGACAAACTCATTAGTCAACAGAGCTAAATATCAACAGTACAATGACTGAAATTTCTTTTGAGGGCCAAATTTTTTAAACTTAAACTATATAGGTAGGTACATTGTTATTAACTTAATTAGGGTACTCTTAAGCTGGCCTTTGCTAAAAACATCCTCAATCTGATTGAAGTACGTTCACTGAGGTCGACCCCTTCCAACTCTCCCAGCCACGCTTGTTTTGTATACTTGTTTCGTCTATCTCCTTTTGTTCATCCTCTCTATATATCCAAACCATCTCAACATACCTTTCTCAATCCTCGACACTACATCTTCTTTCACTCCACAACATTCCCTAAGATTAACTTAATAAACTTTACTTTTGTCACCCGCGCACGATTTGTGGACGCAACTAGCACTAACCACTGCACAATGAGACTGCTGACTGACTGGCGCTGCGTATCCCGCGGCCCGCCTTCACTGTGTCTCCCATCACCCGTACGACTGTCACCCCCCCCCCACTTCTTCTAACGCCACTTCTTCAAAATAGACTTGCCCAGGCCAAAAACTGACTTCTGTGCATGGGCCATGAAGTTTCAATCGCTCTGTACGTGCACACCCGCATGTGGTATTTTGTGGAAGAGCAACATTCAAGGGGCCAAAGAGCCGCATGTGGCTCACGAGCCGCGGTTTGCAGACCACTGCATTAGGAGATCTGATAAGATTTGCTTATTCTTTTTCAAGAACACTCCATTTAATTCAGAGAGCTAGAAGGATGGTTTGAGATAATCCAATCCAGCAGTCTCGTTTTATCCAGAATTCTAAGACTGAAATTACTCGGGACTGCATAGTTAGCTAATGCAGAGAATATAAAAAAATTAAACTCCAATTGAACTGTAACATGTAAAACTATCTTGCTTCTACACAAAAGAAGTTGGCAAAGAGGTTTAGGGAAGAAGTTGAGGTCAAAAAATGAGGTTGATAAGGAACTGTTTATATTCTTGGTTCCCTCCGGATTAAGGGAGAAGCCTAGAAAATATTTAGGTTGACAAATGGTTAGTACAGTTCATTAGCTTCTGGATATGACTAAATTGCCAGGCTGCTGACATGTGGCCTCAACCAAGTGACAATCTTCCCATCCTTCAATACCTTTTTTGCTCCTTTTCATCTCAGGTAGATGGATGTGGTACTCATCTACTTTTTGATAAAGGAAATTTACTAAATCCCCATGCTATTGGACATAAAAATTACTGCTACAGTGAAAACTGTAATAATTATATTGTTGCTCATTCAACAACATTTACAGAAGTATGGAGCATATAAAAAGGAGCTTACATTAAACTAGAGCCATAGCTAGGGCAGATCATAGATAACTTGTTTGTTTGTTTGTTTGTTTTTTCATAGAGGGGAGTCGAGGCAGGGTTTTAAGCATGGGAGCATTGTGCTTAGATCTGAACTCTCGGGAGAGAACTCCAGCAGAATGGATGTCATGAACATAAGGCAGGAGGCTGTGAGTTCAAATAGGAGACTGCTGCAGAAACTCTTCTGAGAAATATGAGAACCTGAGCTCAGATAATGCTAGTCTGGATAAAAAAAAAAAAAAAAAAAAGGAATTTCATAGAAGATTTGAGGCTCTCCCCTGTGAAAACATAGCAAGATGTTGGGGGGGGGGGAAGGTTTTAAAAATCCAGACCGGAAACAAAATGCAAATAACGGTAGGAAAAGACCAAGGATGGGAAATGGATACCAATGGATATGCAAGGTATAAGGATCTACATAGTTGTTATGGGTTCACTATCAAATTTGACTCTCCTGGAAACCAAAGGGAAAGTAGAGACATGGGTAGCTCTTATTGTCCAAATAGGCCAAAAACATAAAATACTTAAAACAGCTCTTTAAAAGAAACAGAGCCTTTCTAGCACTCAGCAAGAAGAAATAATATTTTTCACATGAGATTTCATAGAGACACTTAAGGATGTAGTCACAATGTTCACAACAGCATCATTAGGATAAAATGTAGGAGTGACTTCAATTAGGGCATTTCTGGTAGAGGGCCTCAATGAATTTAATGCATAAAAAGCATAGAGAAACCTTGTCAAAGTAATGGTATATCAACAGTTACAAAGGAAAAGATACGATCCAGTGGACTCACCTCAGATATCTTAACTAAGTGGCTGCTATTTCTTGATTACAGCTTCCACTCAAATTCCTGACAATGAATCTTAATCATTTTTTTGTTGTTTTTGTTGTTGACCTTCTCTAACCACTTGACAATGGTCCATTATGAAATCCCAATTGCTTAACCAATTTTGCTCTCATGATTAGTCCACTTCCAGGGGGTGGTAAGCAATTACCTGTTTTAGTTTAAACAGGGATTCACCTGGTTTAAAGCAACACAGGAGTATTTACAGCTCTTTTTCAAGGCATCTGAGATCTTTTTTCTATTTAGAAAAGCAGATGTGAGGCCCAGGTTCCTTGATGTCAAAGCCACCTTAGCTCTGTTTTCTTGGGGGGTCTTTAGAAAAGTTATCTTTTAAGTCCCCAATAGGAACATTGATTATCACAGATCCTTGTAATCATTTTCTACTTAATTGAGGAAAGAGGAAGAGGAGAAGGGGAAAGGAAAAGAGAAAAAGAAAAACAGGAGAAAGAAGAAAAGGAAGAGGGGAAGAAAAAGAAAAAGGGGAGGAAGAAGAAAATGGACTAGAAGGAGATAAATGTGTGGAAAGTATTTTAAACGTAAAGTTCACATGGGAAATCAAAGCACCTCAAAGGCAAGAGTAAGGAGGAGCTATTTTCTTCAAGGAAAGGTGCTTGGCCAAGCTTCCCTGAAAAGGAGAAAATGGACATCTTTTAGAGATATTCAGCCATAAATGTAATACTACTGATTTCTCCATGATCTGACTAGTTTTAGCTTACAGATGTGGCTATTCACATGACCATTTTATCCTTCAACCCAACTCATCGCTCTGTTACAACATGGCTCTGGGCCTGAAGCTAACTGTTCATCCATGAACAGTGGCATCTTGTAAACACCATCAAAGAGCAAATCAATTCACAAAGCTGGTGTCTTAGATCTACCAATCAACCTCACCCACCTGCCCATATAAACTCATGCTAAAAGTTTATAATGCTTCCTTTTAATTTCTGTATGCCACTGAAAATGCCTTCTTCCCCTAATATTTAGTGGCTCCCTGTGGAGTATCTGAGTTCATTTATCCAAACAGTAGCAGGTATTAAACAAGGAGGGAAGATTAGCTCTGATGCAACCACAAGAATGTGAGCTCACCATTCTGCTAACTGTTCAACCCTCAGTGCCTAGAAAACAATATCTGGTACTCGGTAGACCTTCCATAAATATAGGTTTAATCAATGAACAAGTGTTGGCAATAAACACTATCTCTGACTTTGAAGGGTTCTGCTTCTATCAAAAAGAATTTAGAGGTCTTCTAGTCTTTCCTGAGGCTTAGAAAATGTTGATAATGATGATAATATAAATAATAATAATAATAATAATAATAATAAATATTCGCTGAGTACAGCAAAGTTAAGTGACTTCCCTGAAGTCAAACAGTGAAACCGCAACAAAGCCAAAGCCACCCCAACTCCTAACTCCTAAATCTCTGTCCTCTCCACTGCCTCACACAATCCCCAGGCAAGCCCATGTCCAGGTTCTTAGCTTGACCAGGAGGCTCACGAAGCTGACTGATCTCAAAGATCTCAAAAGGAAATGGGTAGAAAGTCCAAATTTGATTCTAGACCCTGTGCATCATGAAGGGGAGGGGTGGAAAAATCCATGGAAAAGGTTGTCCCTAAGGAATAGAAGTACTGTCCTGAACTGCCCCCTCCCGGGGGGGGGAAGTCCGAGAATAATCCCCCCATGCTTGTTTAGCACTTTAACATTTTTATAGTACTTTTGTAGCCATCATTTCATTAACTGTCACAAACTAGTATCTTGCTGGCCAAATCTAGTCCATAGACAGGCTTTGTGTTGGCGGACAGATTGCTACACTGATCCCTATTAGGGACTTAACACTTATTTCCAAAAAAACTGCAAAGTAAAAAGCCATTAAGTAAAAAATAATCATGCATTAGAATAGAAAAAAAAGTCTGATTGTCCCATCCCAAATGAAGATACCCAAACTATTTCTCAGGTTTAAAAAAGGAAGGTATAGCAGCTGAACAATGAAAACAAGTATATAGGTAATAACGTGAAAGTAAATAAATACAGTTTGCACATAAAATATAATGTGAATGTGATGAAAGTTTATTATAGTCATTTTTCCTTCTTTCTGCATCATTTTCTTCATCAATTTTTCAACCTTTTGGGGGCTCATGGTTATTTTGCACTTAAATTGCACTTGAAAATAAAGTTATAACACAGGAAAACACCCTCTGGGCAAAATAAAAGCTAAGCAAGAAAACACTTCAAAATGTGAAACCAGCTCATACATGCAATTGCTGGAGAGTCACAGGAAGGTGCTAACACTTCATCCCTAGCACTTGGCATTTGCACACAAGGCAAAACATTTTAAGTGCATCCAAACATGGTATGCAACTCAAATTTACTCCATCTGATACTCTCTGACTAGAAACTGCTGTGTTGTATACATTGGTAAGCAAATTTTGCCTAAAACCATATGTGAAAATATCACTTTTATACTGCATTTATTTAGTGTGTATATAGGTTAAAAAGTCATACACACACCAAGAAAGGGAAGAGCCCAAAATGTAGTATAATTTTTCAAAAACCATTAGAATGAAAAGGCTTTAGCTGAGCAATTGTGATATATATTTTAAAATTAGAATTAGTTGAAGAATTTTTTTTCTTTTTAACTGAATTTATTAGAGTGACATTGGTTAATAAAATGATATAGGTTTCAAGTATACAATTCTATAATATATCATCTGTATATTGTATTGTGTGTCCACCACCCAAAGTCAAGTCTTCTTCCATCACCATACACTTGACCCTCTTTACCCTTTACTAAACCCCAAAGCTCCTTCCTTCTGATAACCACCATACTGTTGTCTGTATCTATGAGTTTATGTTTGTTTTTCTTATTGTTTGCTTGCTGCTTTTACCTTTATATCCCACATATGCATGAAATCATAAGGTTCTTGAATTTTTTGTCTGACTTATTTCACTTAACATGATATTCTCAAGGTTCATCCATGTTATTGCAAATAGCAGCATTTCATCTTTTCTTATGGCTGAGTAATATTCCATTGTATATATGTACCACATCTTCTTTATCCAAACATCTATGGAAGGACACTTCAGTTGTCTGCATATCTTGGCAACTATGAATAATGCTGCAGTGAACATAAGGGTGCATATATCTTTGTAAATACATGTTTCCAAGATTTTTTTATAGGTACCCAGAAGAGGAGATGCTGGGTCATATGGTAAGTAACTCTATTCTTAATTTTTGGAAGACTCTCCATACTGTTTTCTACACTGGCTGTACCAGTTTACATTCCCACCAGCAGTGAATGAGGGTTCCTTTTTCTCCACAACCTATCCAATACTTATTATCTGTCATATTGATAATTGATAACATGTGTGAGATGGTACCTCATTGTAGTTTTGATTTGCATTTCCCTAACAGCTAGTGAAGTTGAACATCTTTTCATATATCTGTTGACCATTTACATGTCTTCTTAGAAGAAGTGTCTGTTCAGGTCCTCTGGATTATTGTTTCGAGAGCCTTTCTCCAAAGGCTTTCTTATTATCTTCTGCCCTCTGCGTATAATTTCAACTCTGAAAAGAGAGTCAGGAAGGATAAGATGTTCTGAATATTTAGAACATGCCAAAGTCCACATATGATACCTGGGTTTCTCTCCAAATTGGCTGTTAGAGCAAACTTTGTTCCCTGTGGTGGTTTAGCTGTACTCTCAGTTTGCTGATCAATACACACATGTAAATATGTGTCTGAGTGTTAGGATCCTTTGCATTTTAGAGAAAAGACATGAGATCTTAGCAATGTGTCTGATCCAATTATAGGAGCCCACAGAAAAGCACAAAAAGGTTCAAAGAAGCCCACAGTGGGAGGGCAGTCCAGAATAACTTTATTGGTGGTCTTGAAGAGCTGGGCTGATACACCTCAATGAGCCATTAAAGGAGGAAGGGGAAAGAAAGGTGATAAAGACGCATCTTAGTCCCAAATGTACTCATCACAAAAAGCCTGCATTTTCCATATGGACAAAGCCCAACTGCTGTTCATTTTAAAATAGTGATAAGAGCTATTGAAGCAGACAGGACCCATACCTGGAACACCATTAACAAAAACTCTTAGCCAGAGGTGGGCAAGGGCTTCTGACCACACATCTATCTTTTCAACTAAATGCGTATGCTCAGGAAGCAATTCTGTCTAAGGGTTATCTTTTAAAAAAAATGTACACAGATACATGGCACACAAAAAAATGTCTACCTATACAGCAAAGACCACCTACAAAATACAGCCCATTTTCAGAGAAACTGGCCATTCTGCCAATCTGAGTAGGACCTTTCCAAGCATGAATAAATATTTTATTCATGATGCAAATAAAAACAACAAGGTAATATTATAGTACTTTCACTGCATTAAAGAATCAACAAGTTCTTTTAATTAAGTTAATTCTTATGTATAAAGTATTCAGTAGCTGACTTAATTAAATAAATAAGATTTTTACAAAGTTAGATTTTGACTTTGCAGTCACTGCTCTCTCTTTTGTAGGCTTCTGAGAATGTCAAGTAAGAGGCGTTGTTTCTCATCTGTCTCTCCTCTTCCAACGTAGGACTCCAAAAGTTTATCCAAGGCCACATGTCAAATAATTACACATGGGCTGACTTAAAGACCTAAGATCCTTCAGAACAACACACACAGTCAATAAGAGCATCAAAGAAGTCCATGCTAGAGGTCCCTTTGGGCTAACAAATAAAGCAAAATACCATAGGATGAGGGGCTTATAAACAACAGAAATTTATTTCTCACAGCTCTGCAGGCTGGGAAGTCAAGACCATGATGTCAACTGATTAAGTATCTGGTGAGAGCCTGCTTCCTGGCTCATAGACAGTTGTCTTTTTGCTGTGCCTTTACATGGTGGAAGGGGTGAGGGAGCTCTCTGGTGTCTCTTTTATAAGAACACTATACTCCTTCATGAGGATTTTACCTTCATGAGCTAATCACCTCCTAAATGTCCCACCACCAAATAACATCACCTTGGGGATTGGTTTCAACATATGGATTTGGGGAGACACAAAAATTTAGTCTGTAACAGAAGAAAATTAGAATCAGGATTAAGGATGCCTGAGTTCAGATCTCAGATGCTTCCTGACCTTAAGCAAGTCATCTGTTCCAATAAAACCAATGAGTTGGACTGGGGTCTCTTCCAGGACTTTATGGAGTAGGACAATTAGAGCTACAATCACCCTAACCGGTATGGCTCAGTGGATAGAGTCAGACTGCGGACTGAAAGGGCCCAGGTTTGATTCCGGTCAAGGGCATGTACCTTGGTTGCGGGCACATCCCCAGTGGGAGGTGTGCAGGAGGCAGCTGATCGATGTTTCTCTCTCATCGATGTTTCTAACTCTCTATCCCTCTTCCTTCCTCTCTGTAAAAAATCAATAAAATATATTTAAGAAAAAGAAAAAAAATAAAGGAGCTACAATCAATGTTGCGGTGGGAAAAGGGGCATATAGAATTAGCAGCAGGTTTGTAACATAGATACAAAAGGTAAAGAAAAGCAGAAGAGGTAGTAACTAATTCTGACTCGAGAACAGGAAGGGACTGGGAAGATCTGAGCTTCAGTGACAGGGTGTCCAGGGTCATCAAAGAAATGGGGCATCATGTTCTCTCTATTATGGAAGGTCTCTTTAAATATGTCCAAGAGATTAGAACTACTTCATTAAAGGTGCCTGAAGGTTATATTTGGAACTAGTATTCATTTCATGGTCTTGAGTCTATTCTAAGGCTTGATTAGATTATTGATTTTTTTCACTCTTGACAGAGCCCCAATTCCTGTTTAGAACCCTGTCTCAAACTCAAAGATACAGCCTCAGAAGCTGAGCTTCTAAAAATGAAGACAAAACCATCCCTTATAAACTGGCCTCAGCACTAGGATCAACACCGCAACAGTTCTAGGACTCCCAGGTTTTACTTATTAACACCCAGCCCAGGACAGCTGTGCTTAGCCCTCCAACAGGGGCACAAAAGGATCTCAGCAGACCCTTGGATCCTGACTGTCTTCATTTACATTCTTACTGATAAACACTGAGTGCCCACTATGTAGAAAACACTGTAAAGATGAAAAACATTAAGAATCTATTGCTTTTCTCAAGGAGTTATAATCCACTGGGAAAGATATTAAATTGAAGCTGAAATGTCTTATGATTGAGGCACAAAATGCTACGATACCACAAGCACTGTGGTTCCTTGTAAAAGGATTGGGTGGGCTCTCAAGAGGGGCTGCATTCTCACTAATCTAACTGAGCCACTTACTGGTCCTCCTCTCCCCTTAGCCTACCTGGAGCCCTGCTGACTTTATCTTTGAGATCAAGATACTGCTTGACCTTAGACTATCCTTAGACCTAGCAGGTAACACCTGTTTCATTAATTGCCCAAGACAGTGTTTGGGATTCTGACCAACTGGACAACCTTGTGACATTATTAAATTGCCCACAGCCCTTGGAGAAGGGGAATGGTCCTAGCATCTCATTAAATTACCAACTTGGAATACCAGGAAAAGCTTGCCAGAGGAGGTGGACTTTAAGCTAGCTCTTGAAAAAATAAATATAATTTTAATGACTGTTTATATACCTCTGTTGGATGTCAAAGAAAAAGAGAGAAAGGGGGCATTCTAAGCAAAATAAGATGGTAAGAATAAAAGTACAAAAGAGGCATAACCCAATGCCAGTGAAGAATACATAGGTGGATACACCGAGTTTCAGGAGGCTTCTGAGGCCCTTTCTCAAATGGGGATATTCATATGTAATAGGAATATAAACACAAATATTATGTGTAAATAAAACAAAAACTTGTGAATTAATTTAATTACCTAAGGAATTGGGATGTATCACACAATGCTGTGATCTTAAAGATTTACAGTTTGTTAAAATAAATTTGAGTGATAGAACTCTTGACTTCTTATGTTTATAATGGAAAACTATTGATTAAACTACCCTTGAATAATATCCTCCTATTATCATATGTGAAGACCAAATCTAACTGATGAGTGACAGAATGAGCCCAAGAAAGCACCAGAAACTAGACTGGTGTAAATCTCAAGAAGAGACCCTTGTTAGGTTTTATGGATGGAGGCAAAAGGGAGAATAAGAATGCCAGCACCTACCGTCCAGCAATCCTAATGAGGCCCGTCAAGCCGCACTGTCTGCAGCCTTAACTCCCAGCTCAGTCAGTCTGGGTGGGCTGGAATGGTTGAGTACACTGCAGCTCCCACCCCACCCAAGGCTTCCTCAAGAGCTTTACAACCACTTAGTCAGCCACATGGCCTGACAGCTATGGAAGCTTAAAACTGGGTGATTCTCTACTAGAACCAAGCAGAGGATAAGAAGAGAGGACATATTTGGGGCAGTTCCTTCTCCTTTGTAGCTCCTTCAGGTATGAATGGCACAGAAATGAAATAACTTCCTCTTTACAAACTTGTTTTCCATCCTGCTTTTATTTGTTTCCATTCCCTTTAAGCTTTCCCTGGGGCCTCAATTCTTCTCCATCAGTCATGCAGCTTGGTGTGCAGTGTATGAGGAAAATTGTTAGGAGTGGCATTTGCTGCTTGACATTTTCTACCAGAATGATTTTTTAAGGCACAAAAAAAATTTACAATAAAAACAAAGGTAAAATCATTCATCTTCTGCAGATGCTGCTGGTATATGAAGACTAAGGCTTATCTGACATTCAACTTTGCTTTCAGTGACCTCTACCCCTAAAATTAACTGTGCAGAGGGCTTAACCCAACAATAATTCTACAATAGTCTGTTCAATGCCACTCATCCATATTCAAAGACGAACACATGCCAAAGGCCAAGCAGAGTGCATGCCAGCAGCATTTAAATTTAAGGTTTCTAATGCCAAACTCTATGAAACAGATGTACCCTTCTATTAATGTTAAATTTAGGCTTGATTGAATTATTTTGCATTCCCTGAACCCATACAAAGTTATTCATTTAATTCAACAAATATTTAAGTACTGCTGTACATCAGGCACTGTGCTAGATGCTTGGAATATGGCAGTTCACAAGAGAAATAAAACTGTGTTTTTATAAAAGTTTACTCCAGTGGAGTAGACTACACAATAGGGTAAGGGAGAAAGGAAAGAAGAATGATCAATTAAATAAAGAAAAATAAATAGAGTAACAGGGTGATGGGAATTAGGAGCTGCTATTTTAAATAAGATGATCAAGAAATACTCTGATAAGAAAATAGTTGAACCAAGCCCTAAATGAAGTGAGGAAGCAAGCTATGCAGATACCTGAGGGCACAGCACAGCAGAAAGAGGAGATTGTCCATACATAGGTAGTAAATGGTACACTTAGGATGTGCAATAAATAATAAGAGACCATTGTGCTGAAACACAGCAAGCAAGGGCAGTATTGTAAGAGTCAAAGTTGGAGTAGTAAGATCTGAAGGATAGTTGCCCCTACATCAGGTAGGGCCTTGTAAACCATTGTCAAACCCCAGGTTTTATTCTGAGGAAGCCATTTCATAGTTTTGAGCAAACACCTGTGTTTTTAGTCTTGTGTTTTTGAAGGATGCTGTGTAGAAAGCAGAGTGTCAGGGGGGCAACTAGCCTCAGCAGTAATTTTTCCCATCTCCCAGGGAAGCAGACACAAGCAGGGAGCCTCTTGCCTCCCTTTGCTCTCACCCCAAAGACATTTCTCTCTTTGTTTCATAAAAAAGTTCTAAAATATTCACTATTCAGCTATAAAGAAGCATTTGTTCTCTTAATACACTTCTCCCTTGAAGATATTTTTCAGGGGTAAGTGAGAAAAGTCACAATTCGGAATCTTAGGTAAGGTTAGTGCTGCCAACAGACAAGTACCACCACATTCCTATCTTTCTCCAGTTACCTAGGCCAGTGGTCAGCAAACTCATTAGTCAACAGAGCCAAATATCAACAGTACAACGATTGAAATTTCTTTTGAGAGCCAAATTTTTTAAACTTTAACTATATAGATAGGTACATTGTTATTAACTTAATTAGGGTACTCCTAAGGCTTAGGAAGAGCCACACTCAAGGGGCCAAAGAGCCACATGTGGCTCGCGAGCTGCAGTTTGCCGACCACGGACCTAGGCCATAACTGGCCCCACCTCTTTAGATACAGCCGAAATTACACTAGGTGCTACTCTGTTCATGTGTAAAGTGTGGTCCCCATTCCAAGTAAGTTTCTTGAAGGGGAAAGTTAAGAAAGAACCTTTAAATCAGAAAACTTCTTTCTGGTCCTAACTCTGCCACCAGCTCACTCTGCATCTTTGGGAAAGTCTTAGTGTTCTCATGTGAAAATAAGGAGATCAGGCCCATCCATCAGTTCATTCATTCCACCCACATTTATGAGCAAGTAAGTTTCAGGGTCCAGACCCCTGTCCAAAGTGCTGCAAATAAAACGATAAATAAGGTCTGGTCATGGCTCTCAAGAGCTTGCAATAAATTGGGAGAGGTGGCTCTGATAATTTCATATAATATGATATGATAATTACAACAGAAGAGATGAGAACAAAAGCTTTAGAAGGTGCAAAAAGAGGAAGCTATGCCTAAGTATTTTTAGGGCTTTAATACTCTATGACCTCTAAATTGATTCTAGAGAGTCTGCCACTCAATAGCCTTAGGAAAGCCCAACCCTAGATAGTAATATGCCAACTTTGGCTCACTGAAGGCAGTTCTTAAATAAAGAGCTAACTTTAATCTTAGCAGCTAACATAAAAAGAGTCATCAAGAAAATTAGACCTTCCTGCTAAATTTAGAAAAACTAGCACTCATCCCAATTTAAAAATAGACATCTGAAAAATTATTATCTGAACATTGGTAAAGTGCCCCAAGGTGGCTGCCCTGGGGGGCATGTGAACCTTGGCATAGCATCCTGAAGAGAGGGCAGCACCTTTGGGCGGGGGAAGAGTGTGCTTTGCACCAATGGCTCCTCCATCTGACTATCACCAATCCCTGGAACCACACCTTGACAATTTCTTTCACTAGCTCCCTAATTGATGTGAAACACAGAGGGACTCTGACCCAGGAAGCATTCTTCATTAACCCAAATATCCACTCTCAAAGAATGTCTACAGCAGTCAGTGCATGCTCATCTTTATACAAGATATGTAAAATTCTCCCTGTCCCTCAGAAAGCTAGCTAAATTTGACTGGACATCCATCTCTGAGCTCCTGACATTCTAAAGCACCCCTATGGCTTGAGGGAACAATCAGGACTTTCTACCCAAGCATTGCTTTGTCTCTGTCTATCAGCAGCAGTACATGCTGCCTCAGTTCCCACTTTTAGTTTATTATAGTGCAACTCTCACCCATAGATAACTTTTCACAAAGGCAGTTTACACACACACACACACAAAATATTCACTCAAACCCAAGCATTTGGTGAATTAATCTGACAAAAGATTTTGGAGTAGAATCAGAGGAAGAGTTGATGTCCGAGAATGTACAGCCTCCAGCCAGTCCATTAGAGCCTCCACCCTGCTTTTCCCTTTCTCTTTCTCTATTATCTTCCCAGACAACAGACAGGATATCCCCCTCTTCTCATGCAGACCGGGCAAGCCCACCTTCAGGGCCCCTCTGGGAGTCTCTTCAGTACCTCAAGCTTCCATCAAAGCGTTTCTCTCAAATAAATAACGCACCTTCCCTAAGAAGAATGCTCGTTAATGAAATGTTCTCCTTCTGTTCCATAAAGAAATATGCAAATAAGAAATATGCAAATAAGCAGGTAAATGTCATCAAGACCAATATTATTTGAAAACTACAACAGAAAGGACTATATGGAAATTCTTAAAGTTTAACTAATAACTAGGTATACCTAGTCTCAAGTATTTTAAGTCATTTAACATAACTTTGTTCTTTGAACAAATGTGGACTAAATGTCAATTATGTGCCAAGCACTATTTTAAGTTATGATACTTTTTAAAAGTATACTTAACTACCAGTCCCTCCTTCACTGAACTCTGTATTTACTAAAGGAAGATTAATAATGGGGAATGATATCATGTCCAAGATATCATTAAGTGCTATAAAGTAAATAAATCTTAATCAAACTTTGCTAAGGAGCTTGTATAACCCACTTAAGTGTGGGCATGCAAAGGATCAACAGGAATCCACCAGCAAGAAATGCCTAAACAACTATGAGAAGCTATGCCATGCACACTTGTTTTTCGTCTTAAAGTCAAGAAAATCTATAAAACTTCTCTCCCACGCATTTAGTGAATTAAGAGATCCACCAACAACTGTTGCTCACTTTGAAGAAAAGTCACTCTCACATTTACATTTAGCATATTACATATGACTTATATTACACATTACATTTACAGTTAGCAATTAGCACATAAATCTCTTGGAGTCTAGGAAAGCAGTTTTTAAGCCTGTGTGGCACAAGCCAAAAGTCTGTCCCTTAAAGACTAAACTTGGAGTAATTAGCAATGTAGACACTGAGTGTCCTTCTTTGTTGTTATGCTAGTTCTGATGTAAGAATTGACAGTCCAACAAGAACCAGGGAGTGGCTAAGGTCATCTGGATCAGGACAAGGCTAGGGTCAGCCTGAGACATTAAGATACATAAACAGAAGAACAAAAACTAAACAGTAATTCCCTGGATACTCCTGTCTAAAAACTCTGCCATTAAATACCCTGGTAAGATGTTTGAATTATCACCAAACCACAAAGGTTCCACCTGTGTTTGGTATTTCGTGTACAATGGATGTGCACTTAGAGCAGAAGCCTTCTCACCATTATAATAACCCCATAGTTGGTTAGCTAATTGAAAGAAGTGGTTAGGGCTCTGGCCAGTGTGGATCAATTGGTTGGAGCATCGTCCCTTGCACTGAAGGGTTGCAAATTCAATTCCCAGTCAGAGCACATGCCCGAGTTGCCAGTCGAGGCACGTGTGGGCAGCAACTGATTGAGGTTTCTCTCTCTCCCTTCCTGTCTCTCTGAAAATCAATAAAAAAAAAAATATCCTCAGGTGAGGATTTTAAAAAATTAAGAAGGAGCCGAAACCAGTTTGGCTCAGTGGATGGAGCGTCGGCCTGCGGACTGAGGGGTCCCGGGTTCGATTCCGGTCAAGGGCATGTACCTGGGTTGCGGGCACATCCCCGGTGGGAGATGTGCAGGGGGCAGCTGATGGATGTTTCTCTCTCATCGATGTTTCTGACTCTCTATCTCTCTCCCTTCCTCTCTGTAAAAAATCAATAAAATATATTTAAAAAAAAAAATTAGGAAGGAAATAAAAAATAGTGACAAGTTCATCCCTTAAATCTTGTTATTTAATCTTAAGACATATGTGTATATTTATTTGTTAATCTTTTGAAGTAGGTCCAGGGCTTGAGTGTGGTCCCCTGATTTGGGGTTCTACAGTAGTACTTGCGTACACTACATCATTATGCCTCAACTGCAACTTGCAGTTTCCATTTCTTTAAAGTAGAATGATAACCTAAAGGCACTTACAAAGCATCAGGTGTGTATATTTTTCTATTGATTTCAATTATTTACAGTCATCTCATTCACACCCATACAACCGCAAAGTTTTAGAGATTTGATTTTATCAAGTTTCTCCAAAGCACTCAGATTAGTTTTAGTAGAAACAATTCTCTTTCATTTTTATATTCACACTTCATCAATTAAGTAAGATTCATATACTATTTAATTAAATTATGTAATTACAGTAACAAATAGAAGCGGCCTAAACAGGTTTGGGACAAACACAACCAGTAAGCATCAACTTGCCTGGTGGGGGTGTCTTAAATGCCAGCCTATCAGCTGTAGGAGTTCATGTGCTTTGGACTCAGCCAGTACATCCTCCAGAGGGATTAGGGAAGCCAGTTAAATGTAAGTTGGATAAGAGAGATTCTAAGGTATATGCATGTGTATGTACAAATACTAGTATATTGGAAGTCAAAATAGTACCTCCTTTATGAGAGCTCCACCCCAATGCCTTCTACTCAGAAAGAACGCTCCTTCTCCACTAAACTTCACACACGCATAGGAAAAGGTCATAGGATATTCCTGTGTCCCCTTACTATAACTCCTAAATATTTGTCTAAATAAAATAGAGAGGTAAGAAATGCAATGAGATTAACTTGTTGAAGGAGCAGTAGCAAGGCCACCTTTCAGCTCAGTGGAATGAGACAGCCCATAATTCCCTCCTATCCCAAAATATCACCTCCACAAATATTAAAATCATTTACATCCACATTTATTGATTGCAGTTTGGAGTAAGACAAAGAAAGGGCCAATTTGCTCTACAAATAAAGTAACCAGGTTTTTCTTTTCTAATTTTCTGGAGCATCCTAAGAAATGGGAGGACTGAGGGTCCTGGACCTGGGAAAAGAGGAGGTAAGGGGCCTGGAATGAAAAGTTACCAAGCAGCAGGCAAGGAAGGAAAGGAAAGATGACCAAAGAGAGGCGCCCAGGCATGCAGAAGACTGGAAAACCTCAGGTCACTTATGCTGACCATGTTTATTTAACATTTTTAAAGTATTTTATATCCCTAAAGAGTTTGCACTGCTCATTTGCTTAGTAAACCCTTTATATTTATATTTTTAATTGATTTCAGAGAGGAAGGGAGAAGGAGAGAGAGAGACAGAAACATCAATGATGAGAAAGCGTCATTGATGGGCTGCCTCCTGCATGCCCTTCACTAGGGATCGAGCCCACAACCTGGGCATGTGCCCTGACCAGGAATTGAACTGTGACCTCCTGGTTCATAGGTCAAAGCTCAGCCACTAAGCCATGCCGCCCAGGCAGTATTTAACCTATTTACTTGTCTCCTCAGATTCCTCAAAACCATACTTGTAATATCTCCTGTTGGTGCTTTGGACACAGTGCTTCTGTTTCCTGGTTGGAGTAACATGTGCTTAACAAAAAACAGAAGCTTCAGGACACAAAACGCTGGATGGGGGCAGCCCAGCAGAGCAAAAGTGGAAGCATAAAGAGATAGAAATGGCTTGGGATAGCCATAGAAACATGGGGCACTGTTCCCATCACCATAAGCAGACTATGTCATCAAGAAGCTTACAGTCTTAGCAAGGAAAGTGTATGTGGCCACACGAAATATTAACATAAGAAGAGATCATGTACGAATGTGAATGGCAAGTCACTTGCTTGATGGAAACTGCATATGAAACAGATGGCAGTACTGACTGTAAAGTATTTAAAATGTTAGAAAAGAGAATATATGTTTTTATCTCATTGTACCCTTATCAGAAACTATTGTTTGCATCTAGAAAAAAACAACAGCACTAAAAAGGCAGAACACTTTCTTAGAAGCTGTCCCCACCATGTGACCTCTATGAGTGGCATGATGTGCATGGATACTTTCTACTGTCACAAATATGGACACATTTTCCACAGATTTTCTCGATCTAAAAGTTTAGTTTACCAGTATATGAAATGGACTTAAACAAAGAAACTGAGCGTCTTGTCAATAGACAAGTGTCCCGATGTGTATGGATGGAGAATGTGCCGCTCCCTGGGCCAAGAAGCACGTGGTCATTACTCACCTTCCTCAGATCCTGTGATGCATGTTCTGATGGGAGGCACAGCTCCTTTGTCACTGTCCACTCTCTCTGCAGTGGCCCACAGTGGCCCTCTCCATGCTGCCATAGCTGCAGTGCCCGGCAGGACAGAGAGACATAGAACATGGAGATGCATGGAGCCTGCCTGGGCCCAGGTCAATCCAGCCTCGTGAGTCCCAGAAAGACACCTGAAAATATCTATGGAACTGAATAGTTCCCAAGCTTTACAAATTTCTAAAAAGATAACATTTAAACATTGTATTTGGCACAAATGTATTAACCAAGAATAAAATGAGAGAGCCAAAGGAAGTTTCCAGTACAGGTCCTTGGGTAAGTGTGCCCACTCCATCGTTGTCACACACTGCAAGCAATTACTACTTACTGCAGGAAAGGAAAATGGTTTTCTCAAACCATTTTTCCCCCGCCCATCTGCTGTCAGAAAGGTCATTATGATAGAGGACGTGTCTACAGAATTGCACAGAACAAAAAAAAAAAAAAAAAAAAAAAAAACACCTGGCTTTACTACCAAAAGGCAACAGTGCATCCACATAACAGAATATGAGGTCCCTGTTGGCCATCCCAGTAGCGTGCCTTAGGTTATTATTATACACGCGACTGTAAGAAGGAATGTGAGATAAACCGTGCAGGCATGTGCTGTGTCCTTCCCATGCATCCACACACATTTGATTTTAAATGAAAAGGTCTTAAAGTCATGTTTTAGCACACATTTCTCTATATCCTTCATAGTCCTGGTTTTGAACTTTACCTTCATTCAGCATGCTGTGTTTATCATTCTGAAAAGGTAAGGGATATGGAACTGGCAATAACACTAAGTCACTTGGAGCGTGCATGGTAAGTTACAGAAAAAACAAAGGTTCTGGTTTATTATGCTGAAGCTATGAATACAAAATATGGCCAGCAGTCACCTTGCTTTATTCTTCTTTTAACAACTTACTAACAGTGTGTAAATAAGAAAGTGAACTTTGATTTCTCCATCAGAGCTCTCTGAAATGGATACTAGAGAGTACTTAACATTGTGACCAGAAATATTGAAATTGGACAGCTAAGAGGTTAAAGGTCTCAAATTTATACATCAAGGTGTTTGTTCCTGTCATCATCCCAGCAGCTTGCTCAGAATAACCCCTTTTGCTTACTGAACCTTTGAGGAACAGAGAACATTAAGTAATACATCTTGGCAGATGTCCTGGGATTCTACTCCCACCAGGAAGCAAGCCATCCAAAGCTCACTAAAGAATTCTGAGCACATATAAAAGGCATCCAGGCAACCTTGGTATTTAACTATATTGGACCAAAAAAATTTCCTATTGTTTGGGCCCCCATTTTAAATATGTTAGCCTAAAATCCTAGACTTTGTGCTTGGTTTTCTGTATACATCTCATCTGATACTTTCTTCTGCTAAAATTATATTAGCTGATAACAGAAAATGGCCACTTGAACGCTTCCTGAAAAGGCAGGAATACTGTCTCACTTGGGCAAAATTTATCTTCAGCACAAATGCTCATTTTCATTTCACGGCTCATTTCAGGACCTACCTCCCATTTCTGGTAACATCCCATCTTCCACCGTGCCCCCCTCTCCATGCACCCAGACTGCCCTGTCCTCCCCCTGCCCACTCAAACTAGCCAGCTGACCAGAACCCACGTTGTTGATATTGAGAAGACCTTTGGTCTGCCTCAAAATATGGACTCTTCAAGTGTATAAATCCTATAGCCAATTTGCAAAATCCATAGCAGTAATTTCTTCAAATAGAATAGTAATAAACTCTAACAAGAGTTATCATTAAAGAAACAAGGAGGCAATTTTCATAATATCTCACATGTGTTAAGTATATATCTGGTCTTCCACATGTATTAACTCATTTAATCTTCAAAACAATCCCATTAGACTTATGCCTTTTATTCCTTCTCCCTTTTTTATAGAAAACAACAAAATGGCAAAGGTTTTTTTAAGCTGCTTTAAGATAAAGATTCTGGGTCATCTGCTAGGCCCCCCCACCAGAGAGGGATGTAACTTGTTCTTGCTGCAAAATGCACAGTTACTCAGTGTCCTGAGTCTTCAAGATCATTTGCAAGTCGTTGAAGCTTAAAATGGTAAATCCTGGAACACCAGTTCTGCCACCAACCCACTTTTAATAGAATTTACTTCATTAACAAGTTAATGCATCATCCCTGCCAGGAATCTCTGTCATCTAATAACATTTAAACCAGAGGAATTTATAGCCAAAGACTGAACATTAGGCATCACCTTTCTAAAAAGGAAAAAAAAAAGAGAGTTTTCTGTGTCCTTTCAAATTCTGCTGGACCAAGTAACCATTCCTCCTCCTATGTACAAGGCCTTACCTGACTGAAGTAACACAGAACAGGCAGGCCAGACTAGACACTGCTGGACCCCTGCTTCCAGACTTCTTCAGGAAAAAAAAGGATATTAAAACCATGTTAAACGGTTAGAAAATAAAACAATTACTTTTCACGCATAGGTGATATTTGGGAATTGCCCCATTAATGCTGTGCTGATAAGAAAAATTTTGAAATATTCCTTTTGAACTTGAGCCTGCAGCAGAATGATCTGGAGGAACTGTTAAAACACAGTTTATTAAAATCACAGTTTCTGATTCTGCATATCTAACAAGTTCCCAAGTAACACTAACGCTGCTGGTCCAGGGACCACACCTTGAGAACCAATGCTTCTTGCCAGGGCAGAGAAAGAATGTGCTGGGTTTCCCTGGGTGTTTTGGAATGAATGGGGGAGGTAATAGATTTATTTCTAACAGAGGTTCCCAGGGTAGCACTAACTTCAAATATGTATTGAGCTCTTACAATGTGCAAAACACTATGCTAGGCATTGAGGGAAACGTGATGAAGGAAACAGACATCAGTGTGTCGTGCTCAGGGAGGTGAGCAGGTGAGGCTGAGATCTGCGGAATGAATGGGAGTCAGCCAGCCACGTGCCCTTGGAGCCAGCTTCCCACTGGGAAAGGGTGACTGACTGACAGTGCAGTCAGACTGGATGAGCCTCACCAGGGAGGCTGAGCTGGAAGAATCAGTGCACACAGGGATGTACACACACACAGACACACACACACACACACATGTGTGCATGCACACCCCTCAAAATATGCACAGAACAGAGGAGATAGATGGAAATGATCCCTGTGGGTAAGCCTAGACCAAAGGTGGTCAGTATATTTCCCTCCAAAGAAATTGATATTGATATGATCTCCCCCAAACCTAAGCAGAAGCCTAGAATAAAAGGATGGGGGGAAAAACGCTACAAATAAATAGCTATTTTATGTGTCTGCCATGAAACACTGCATAAAAGAGAAAAGGGAGAAAAATCTATTTTATACCTCAAATCTAAAGGGTTTAAATTCCCTTCAAGTTTTCATATCAGGACCTGAACTTGATGTTTTATATGTGTAGCTCACTCTTTATAGCTCTCTGATAGAATAAATGTGAGGTGGGGGGAACAGCCAGAGGAGTTACCACATTGCCCCTTCCTCATATTTTGTGAAAATTATCTTTTCTAAGACTCACCAAAGCCTCAAACTCTGCATGATTTACTAGGAAGGCTTTAGAAGCCAAAGCTTTTGTAGACCATTCAGCCATGGCATACGGGCTCAAGTTTTTCTTAGCTCATCTACAGGTACTAGATTTATCACCCTTCATGGTCATAAAAACATAGCTATTCTATGTGACGTTTTGAATGATCTGGGATCACTCTTTTGTCCCCATTAAGTCCTCTAAAGATTAAGTAAATTTGCACAAACTGTTTGGCAGCCATAAAACCTATTTCCTAGTTCCCATCTAAAAGATAGTTAATAAGCTAATTGATATCTTAACATCAGTTGTTCCAAATTTCTGCAATAGAAGCCCATCTTCTAGGTCTCGGCATCCCTTTCCAAAAAGGTACATTCTCTGGTGATGCCCACACATCACAGCTTCTTTGGGTAACACTTTTTTCCCTCAAGCCTTAAAACATGTGATTAAGGCACCAACAGTATCATTTAAGCAGCTTGGAAGCCAGTTCTCACTAGTGAATATGAAATTCCTTGGGTCAATGAAGCCCTCTTGCTTCCCTGGCAGATAGAGTAAGAAAAGATGCCTCCCCACCCCCCACAACTCCATCCCCAGCTACCAATGAATCTCTAACTACTGATTTGTTTCTTCTTTCAGTCTGGCATAAACAAAAAGGCCTGCAGCCCCCTTCCATGGCCACCTGAGCTCACCAACAACCATGCAAAGGCAGCAATTTTTCATTATTGATAAAATGTAATGTCATAATGTCATGGTCTTTCAGGTCATCATCTTGGTAAGCCAGAAATGGCATTATCATGTTTAATAATGATAACAAATGGCCATAATGTTTGCATATAATTTTCATTGGCTCCCTCAGAATTCTAATTCAACCACATCAACAGATGGAATTCAATAGTAACTTTCCATATCTACTTTCTTAGATCTGCTCGAGACTAACAGTAAAATCTGCAGGAATCATAGCTCATTAAAGGTACAAGGGCCATTTCCTCCTTTGACTAAATGTTTTACTTTTAGAAAGAAGAATTTTTCAGCATGTATTTGTACTACTGAATTTGGGCATGTGAATGCATTAAATACATCTACTCGCTATTCATTCATGAACTCTCACTAACCCCTTTCTATCCTGTTCATGCCTGTGCTTCTCTAATCTGTCTAGTGATTTTTGAGTGCTGTGTTCTGCCTGTTTCACAGTAATCATAGAACACTAATTGGCCTAAATGATAAGAATCATTCATGGGGCACTCATTTCCATATATTAGCCTTCTGACTCCCCTTTTCCCTGAGAAAATGGAAATATTTCATTGTCTAAGACAGAAGTAAAACCAGCATTCTTTAGGAAGCCTTTTATTATTCATTGACAACAGACAGTAACAAACAGTAGAACTAGAACACTTCATTACTAAATAAACTAAATCTAAAATACATTTGGGAGATCTCAATAAATATTTAATAACTCTTTTAGCACTTCATGAAGGAGGAAGGGAAGAAGGAGAGGAGGTAAATTACCATTCACTGAGCTCTGTGCAAGGATATGCTTACATGTACCACCTCATCTTATTTTCACAGAATCCCTGCAAAATAAGAATCATTCTCCAATTTAACATAAGAGGAAACTGAAGCTCAGGAAGATTATACAGCTAATGAGTCACTCAGATTTAACAGCTCTAACTCCAAAACCTACTCAGACTTAACACTCAGATTTAGCAGTTCTAACTTCAAAACCTGAGAATGTTCCATTGCACAAAACTCCCAAAGCAACTATTCCACTACAGAAGAATCAACTTTCCCAGCCAGCCCCAAATAAAATCATCATACATTCATAGAACTAAAAGATGTGAGTATATTTCCATTGCAGAAACTCTTTAACTTGCCATTAATACATCTATTTAGACTGTTATTGGTACCACATTCTTAGAGCAGGCACATCTTAATTGCATTAATAGCTTCAGTGCATCTGTGTGATTCCTCATTGATGTCCTTTCCACATTACTCAGTAGATTTCAGTATTGTCACTGGAAATGGGGCCAAATTAGGTAGTTTCATCAGATTTGTAGATCAGGAACCCTTTAGCTGACACAATAAAAACCATGTAAAAGAGCATATAATGGTGTTGGTATGAGAGCTTCCCAAGCCTGCTCCAGTCAATCAGAGGAGGCACCCATTACTTCTTCCACTTAAAATAATGAACATTTCTAAAGACTTTACAACTCACAGAGCACTATCCATTATATTATTGTATTTATTCTCTCAGCAACCCCATGTTCAGGTAAGGAAACAGAGTACTTGATTTCTCCAAGTTCACAGAGACACCAAGTGGCAAACATAAGATCCAAACAAAGGTCTTCTGGCTCAACTGGCCATACTCTTTCCAGTCTATCAAGGCCTTTAGAGTATTTAGGACAAGTGATTTCCAAAAGCAATGCACCAATATTCAGGGAAACAGCAGCCTTCCCTCTGAGGGGCAAGTCAGGCAAATCACAAAACAACTGAAGGCTCTGGAAATGGAATGTGAGAGTGTAGAGCAGGGGTGGGCAAACTTTTTGACTCGAGGGCCACAATGGGCTCTTAAACTGGACCGGAGGGCCGGGACAAAAGCATGGATGGAGTGTTTGTGTGAACTAATATAAATTCAAAGTAGACATCATTACATAAAAGGGTACGGTCTTTTTTTTTTTTAGTTTTATTCATTTCAAACGGGCCGGATCCGGCCCGCGGGCCGTAGTTTGCCCACCCCTGGTGTAGAGGAAGGACTTCCAGAGAGTGAGGTTTAACAAGCCACTCTGTCCAATAAATCATAAGTACATGTTGGAGGGGGAAAGGCTTCCCTTCATTCTTCTTCATTCAGTCAACAGTTCCTAAGGGCTTCCTCTTAGTTCATTCATTTGTTCATTCATTCAATATACATTACTGAGCACCCCATCTCGACCAACATTATGTCAAACACTGAGTATACAACAATGAATGAGATACACATGGATCTCCTTTCACGGAGCTCACATTTGTGCAGAATAGTTAAACAACTAATGTCACAACCATTACTATAACTGAAGACCAGTTGGAATGTGGGGTGTTTCAGGAGGATTTGACTAATCCCAAGTAGTTAAAGAAGACATCTTAAGGATGAGACATTTAAACTGAGATTTGAAGCATGAGTTAGTAAAGAATCTCAAGGCAAAACATTAGGGAACCAAGGGAATTTTCCATTCTTGCCCCCACCCATTAGACTCCTTCCTGTTTGGTTTCCCTTGCTTTGTTAGCCAAATGCTATGGCTACCATAATGGTCACTAGCTGAATCTTAATTCAGCACTTACCTGATGTAACACACTGACAATTTGGACACTTTGTGTGTGTGTAACTTTGACAGGACAGAGATGGCCTGACTTAAAGCAAAGTAAAAATTTTGAAAAGGCTTTTGGGACTTGGTAAACCAAATCTCATGGAAGTCTGTACTCTTAGTGTCCATACAGGTACCAAATGTAACTATTTTCCCATATTTGGTTGTAGACACTAGAGGAAAAGGATCCAGCCATCCAAGTTGATCTTAGTTCTAGAAAGTAAACTGGAACCTTTCCTTAGGTTAAGTTGGAAGTAGACAAATGCTTTATTTAGAATTAAGTAGCCATTGTGCAGGATTTCTGACACTGCCTAACCTGAAAGAAAAAGGCATTGTATCAGTCAGTCATATCCAATAATGCTGTGTGACAGACCGCCTTAAAACTCAGTGACAGTCGGCAATAAACGTTTATTTCTCGGTCATGAATCAGTGGCTCGGCTGCAGTTTGGCTGGTCTAAGGTAGACTCTACTGCAGGTTGGGTTCCCATCTGTTCCACATGCGCCTCACCCTCTGGGACCTCTCAGACATGTTATTCTCATAGCAAAAATAGCAAAAGCCAGCACAAGGAGGCAAGCACAACTCCAAAAGAACATCTTATGGCTTTTCTTTAAACCTTGGTCAAAGTAAATCATATAACCAGGCCCAAAATCAAAGTGTAGGGAAGTACACTCCACCTACCATGAGGCCAAAACAAGTGATATGGCCAAACCCAGCATCAACGGGATTGGAAAGCACACTCCTCGGGGGTACACTCCTGGTGGGTGGAGGGGAGTGGAGCAGAGAGAATATTTTCTTAACTATAACCTTATTAACTACAGGAATGTTATTCACATTTTACAGATAAGAAAACTGAGGTCATTTGCCCAAAGTGCAAAGCTAGAATTTAAATCCAAACCTATATTTTTCCAACATTCACATTTTTTTTTACTTATGTGCTACCTCCAGGTAAAATATGAGGAAACCTTATCATACAAAATGGGCCTTCAAAAATATATATTCACCCATTATTCTTTTTTTAATTTTGTTTTATTTTAGAGATAGGAAGGGGGAGAGAAAGAAACAGTGATGTGAGAGAGAAACATCAGTCAGTTGCCTCCCATATGCACCCCGACCAGAGACTGAACCCTCACAACCTAGATATATGCCCACACTGGAACTTAATCTGCCACCTTTGAGTGTACTAGACAATGCTCCAACCAACTGAGCCACACTGGCCAGGGCTCACCCATTATTTTTCGTTTTCATAACAAATAAAAACAAATAAAATTGGTAAAATGAAGGTAGTGAGGGAGATAAAAGGGAGGGAAGCTGTGAATATTCATCATTTACTATTTTTCCTTTTTTTCACTGTCACTGTAGCCTTGTTCTTGGTCTGACTCAGCCCCAATATCCTCCTACCTGCACAGGCATCTGCTGAACCCCTTCCTCTGGGCCACCCTATAAATAATCTGATTTCCCTCACATTCTCCCCAACTGTCTGAACATGTTCTGCCTCACCCTCTCAGGAAGAGAATACTTTTGTTAACTTTTGATATACGAAGTCTACTGTTGCAAGGATTCCTCATAGTGCAATGCAGTGTTGTCTGGGGTTCTTCTTCTTCTTTTTTTTTTTTTTATTTTCATTTTTATTAAATTTACTAGAGGCCCAGTGCACGAAATTTATGCACTGGTAGGGTCCCTAGTGGCTGCCAGCTGCCGGCTGCCGGCTGGGTACTCCCTTCCCTGGGCTGCCTGCTGCTGCCGCTTGCCAGAGCCTCCCTCCCTTCCCCCAGCTGGCCCTGCCCCCTAGTCGAACTCCCGGACAACTCCTGGTCTAGGGGACAATTTGCATACTATGCTTTTATTATATAGGATTGGGATGACATTGGTTAATATGATCATACAGGTTTCAGGTGTGAGTTTCTATGTTACAAGATCAGTATATTGCCCTGTGTGCCCACCACCCACAGTCAAATCTCCTCCCATCACCATTTATTAGGTCCCCCTTCCCCTTGGGGTTATTTTTTTTTCTTTATTGATTAATGTATTACATATGTATCCTTATCCCCCCCCCCATTTCCCCCCACCCCAGGGTTATTCTTAAAAGAATTTCCCTGGAGACAAGGATGTGCTCCATAGGAATAAATCTCTATTGGTTAGAGATTAGGGTCTACAAGCCAAGATATACACCTGAGACACCATCAGCCATAGTTCCTCCAGTGAAAAGCAACTCATTTGCATGCCATAGGAGAGGATTTTTTTCTGTCATAGAAACAAGGTCACCCAAATAAACAGTAGGATCACTGACCTCTGTGATGTGACCATGGAGAGACACCTAAAGTGCTCTGCCCTCATAATCTAATGCCATTAGAATGTTTCTGAGCATAGACATGCCCTGAAATGTGGTTGGGGGATTATCAATGGATATATATTTTATCCTTGTTCTCCCTAGCTCCCTTCTACCATAGGTAAGTGGGAATTGATGGAATCAAATAGACAGTAAGTAGGCTGGCAATTTATTTATTTATTTATTTTTGTTAGTCCTCACCCGAGGATATTTTTTCCAGTGATTTTTAGAGAGAGTGGAATGGAGGGGGAAAGACAGAGACAGGGAAACATCAATGTGAGAAAGATACATTGACAGTTTGCCTCCCTCATGTGCCCTGACCAGGGCCAGGGATCGAGCCTGTATGTGCCCTTGACTGGAATCAAACCTGTGACCGTTCAGTCTGAGGGCCAATGCTCTAAACATTGAGCAACCAGCCAGGGTCTGACAATTTATTTTTATTTTTTTTTCATCATAACTAAAATCCAAACGTTTATTTTATTTTTTTATTTTAATTGTTTTATTGCTTAAAGTATTACAAAGAGTATTACATATGTCTCCCTTTTTTCCCGCCCTTGACAATCCCCTGGCCACCCCTACCCCCAAGTGTCTTATGTCCATTGGTTATGCTTATATGCATGCATACAAGTCCTTCGGTTGATCTATTACCACCCCCCTCCCACCCCCCAACCCTCCCCAGCCTTCCGGCTGTAGTTTGACTGTCTGTTCGAGGCTGCTGTGCCTCTGTATCTGTTTTTGTTCTTAAGTTTATAATGGTCTTTATTATCCATAAATGAGTGAGATCATGTGGTATTTTTCTTTCATTGACTGGCTTATTTCACTTAGCATAATGCTCTCCAGCTCCATCCATGCTGTTGCAAATGGTAAGAATTCCTTCTTTTTTACAGCAGCATAGTATTCCATTGTGTAGATGTACCACAGTTTTCTAATCCTTTCATCTACTGATGGGCACTTAGGCTGTTTCCAGAACTTACCTATGGTGAATTGTGCTGCTATGAACATAGGGGTGCATATATCCTTTCTGATTGGTGTTTCTGTTTTCTTGGGATATATTCCTAGAAGTGGGATCACTGGGTCAAATGGGAGTTCCATGGCAATTTATTTTTAATAAAATAAAATCAACTCCTTATACTCATCTCTTTCCCCATGCATTCCTTTATACTGTTAAGATAAAATACAACTTACATAGATATGTAAACACTAGAGGTCTGGTGCACAAATTCATGCACCGGTGAGGTCCTTCAGCCTGGCCTGCGGGATCCGGCGAACTGGCTCTCCAGTATCCCTTGAGGGGTCCTGGATTGTGAGAAGGCAGAGGCCAGGCTGAGGGAACCCACCGGAGCATGATCGGGGCCAGGGAAAGATGCAAGAGGTTGGCCAGCAGGGGAGGGACCACAGGAGGGCTCCAGAACATGTCTGGCCCATCTTGCTCAGTCCCAATCAGCCGGACCCCAGCAGCAAGCTAACCTACTGGTCAGAGCGTCTACCCCCTGGTGGTCAGTGCACATCATAGCGAGCAGTTGAGTGGCCTTAGATTATCATTAGAATATTATGCTTTGATTGGTTGAATGGCCGACTGGTTGACCGGACACTTAGCATATTAGGCTTTTATTATATAGGATACGACTTAAACAGCAAAAAATGTAAAATTAATAATAAAGCAATAAAAAGAAAATATGGATGAATATGGATACTTATCTAATCTATATAAGGGAAGGAATATTAAATCATAAAAAGGAAGGAAGGTGGAAAGAAGTGAGGGAAGGAAGAAAGGAAGGAAGGAGGGAGAGAGGGATGGAGGGAGAGAGGGATGGAGGGAGGGAGGGAGGGAAGGAAGGAAGGAAGGAAGGAAGAAAGGAAGGAAGGAAAGGAGGATTTTTATTTTATAAAATATGAAACTATAACTATTATTTGCATCAGTGATGAAAAAGGTTTAATATTTCATATATATATGTATATATATATATATATAATTCCTTATATATAAGGAATTCTTGTAAATCGATAAGAAAAATATGAGCACCCTGTAGGAAATAATAAAATTATGAACAGCCAATGAGCAAAAAAGAAAACAAAAGATCATGAATAAACATATGAAAAAAATCTCTAACCTCACCAATAATCAAGGAAGCACAAATAAAAGAAAGATGATTATTTTCTACCTATTAAATTTGCAGGTTTTTTTAATATGTTTTTAATGATTTCAGAGAGAGGAAGGGAAAAGAAGAAAGAGACAGAAATATCAATGAGAGAGAATCACCCATCAACTGTCTCCTACACACCCCCAACTGAGGATCGAGCCCACAACCCAGGCATGTGCCCTGATAGGAAATGAGGCTCGACCTCCTGGGTTCCTGGGTCAATGCTCAACCACTGAGCCATACCGGTCGGGCTGCAAAGTTCTTTTTAATCATCATACTCAATGTTTATAAGGATGCAGAAAAATAAACACATTTATATAATGCTGCTGGAAAACTGGTGTCACCTTTCTGGAGAGCAATTTGTCAATTTATGCATATTCTTATTTTTTATATAATAATTTCATCCTTAGTATTTATCCTAAGGAAATAATCAGAAATTTACACAAATATTTATTTGGAGTGATGTTTGTCCTCTTTAGGATTTTTTATATTGGACACCCTCCAAATGCTTAACAATAAAGAAAGGCTAAGTAAATGGTGACAGTCACACAGAAAATACTACGCAAGCTCTGACGTTATTTAATTGTGGCAGATTGTACTTCCCCAAAACTAACTGCAACAATATTTCTAGTCACATGTACTCTTCTAGAGCCCTGCTGTGACAGACTGAATAATGGCCCCCCGCCAAAGATTTCCATGTCCTGCCCTAGCCAGTTTGACTCGGTGGATAGAGCATTGGCCCATGAAGGGCCCCTGGTATAATTCTGGTCAAGGGCACATACCTCATTTGCAGGCTCAATCCCTGGCCTGGATCTGGGTGTGTGCGGGAGGCAACCAATTGATGTGTCTCTCTCTCACATCCATGTTTCTCTCTGTGTGCCTTTCCCCCTCCCTTCCACTCTCTCTCAAAAAAAAAAAAAAAAAAAAAGGAAAAATATCTTTGGATGAGAATTAACAAAAACAAAAAAGATGTCCTAATCACTGGTACTTGTGAATATATTACCTTCCATGGTAAAAGGAACTGTGCAGATGTGATTAAACTAAGGATCTTGATGGGGAGATTACCCTGGATTTATACAGCTGAGCCCAGTGAAATCACAAGGGCGCCTGTAAGAGGGAGAAAGAAGGACCAGAATCGAAAGTAGAAACTGTAATAATGAGCACAGAGGGTCATAGTCAGAGAGTGATTTGAAGATGCTAGGCTGCTTTCCTAAAAGATGAAGGAAGGGGCCATAAGCCAAGGAATGAAGGCATCCTCTTGAAGCTGGAAAAGGAAAGGAATTGGAATCTCCCTCTAGAGCAGCGGTTCTCAACCTCACCCTGTTTTTGCTGTTGCCCACTTACGAGTACCCGACGTATTAAAGGGTCCTGGCATTAGGAAGGTTGAGAACCACTGTCCTAGAGCCTTCTTAAGAATGCAGCCCTGCAGACACCTTGATTTTGGCCCAGTGACTCCCATTTCAGACTTCTGACCTCCAAAACTATAAGAAAATAAATCTGTGTTGTTTTGAATTTGTGACACAGGTGGTAGGAAATGCAGACCATTCAATGGATCTCTGTGTCAAGAGGAGAGCTGGTTGTGGGCTTTGGGGACTGTGTTACTGCCGTGGTGAACAGCACATGGCAGAGGAAAGCTGTGAGACTTCCCAGACTAGGTCATGAAGGTGAGTTGGCTTCAGCCCGGCCGTTCTCCACGGGCATGCACTTGTGGAGCCCTGAGCTGTCATGTAAGGAGCTTGGCTACCCTTAAGCCACCATGCTGGAGAGACCACATTAGAGACTAAAAGAAATGTCCAAGAAACCCAGCTGTTCCAGCCTCCAGCACTTTGAGTCTTTCCAGCCCAGGCACCAGACATGTGAACAAGCAAAGCTCAGCTAGATAATTAGCCCAATCCACCACCAGAGGACAAGTGCAGAAAAGATCCTGAGCCAGAATGACTTAGCCAAGCCCAGTCAATTCCTAGACCCATGAACAAAAGGAAATAAGTATTCTGGTGTTTTATGTCATAAGTTTTGAAATAGTTTATTATGCATCCATAAGTAACTAATACATGAACGATAAACAGAAATGTTCAAATATAATATTAAGTAACAAAGTAGTCTATAGGCTAAATGTGTGTGTGTATATATACAGAAAAAACTTTGAGTCACCAAAATATACTGCATATAATGGTTACCTCTGTGTGCTGGTGAGGAAATTAATGTCTTCTTTATATTTTTCTACATTTTTCAATCTATACAATAAAGATGCATTACTTTTATAATCAGGGAAAATATTTTTAATTAGATGCTATACTTGTAAATTTAGTATCAATGTAGAAAACATATGAGTGCATCCTGTGTGGGAATACATGCACACAGGCATGTATGTGCATACTGAAGATAAAATAAAGAGAACAGAAGAGGTCACTTGGTTAATCTAAGTAAGGACATGAACCTTTATAAACTACTTTTATTCCTCCATTTTCTACAGCAGAAATGACAGCAAGTACCTTATAATATGGGATCAAATACCTAATTCTTTTAGCCACTCCCAACTTTAATTGCTGATGCAACTGGGTTTGAATTCACATCTGTGACTCAGGTAAAAGATTATCGATAGCTTCTCCAAGGAACAAAGTAAGCCATCCCTCTGCAAATCACCCCTTTCTCTGGCCATAGTGCCTAAAATTCACCCTGTTTTTGCTGTTGTTCATCGGTACTTTTGAAAGATGGTCACCTGGAGAAGAGTCAGGAATAAGATGAGAGAATGGAAAGGAATGGAAAGGAGATGAAGTTTCATGGTCCCAAGTTCTATTGCATCCCATTTAATTATCATGATAACACTAGGGGTGGAATTAACAGCCCCCCTTTTGTTGGTTAATCCTCAACTGAGGATAGTTTTTCCATTGATTTTTAGAGAGAGTGGGGGGAGGGGAGAGATTGAGAGAGAGAAAGAGAGCAAGAGAGAGGGAGAGAAACATCGATGTGAGACACATCAATTGGTTACCTCCTGCACTTGCCCCCACTGGAGCCAGCTATCAAACCTGCAACCCAAGTACCGTGCCCTTGACCAGGAATCAAACTCCCAAAGCTTCAGTGTGAAGGCTGACTCTCTAACCACTGAGCACCACCGGCCAGGGCAGCAGTCCCTTTTACAGATGAGAACATTTAAGCTCAGAAAGACTAAGTGATTTACCCAAGTCAAAGAGCTAATAAGTGGCAGAGGTGAACTCTAACACAAAGTTTCTTATGGTAAGACTGCACTTATTTTCCTTTGCCTCAGTTTCCAAGTTCCTAACTTCAGAGTTGTAGTGTGAATTCAGTTTTTGAATATACATATCGTATCATATGGAACAATGCTGACCACTTGAGAACTCCCTATTATCAGTGTTGGCTGCCATTTTAACTGCATGAATCAAGTCACATCAGAAAGCACAAACAAGACTGGAACCCATAATTGTCAGTGTCCTCATTTCAGAAATCTCACCTTTTGGGGGCAGCAACCTACCCAGCAATGGTTGTTTTTCCATGAAAATTACACCCAAATCTGGAGCCCACAAAGTAGCAACCTAGAGACCCACGCCAAACATACATTTTCCTTGCTCTTTTTCAAACTGCACAATGGCTCTCACACTCTCCAAGGGCTATCATTAAAAGGCAGCCGCTCTCTGGATGTGTCGATTCCAGTGGCACTGACAAGTGAGGATGGGAGGCAGGGGCCTCCTCCCACACAAACCCGCTACTGCTATAAAATAAATGAGGATGGAAATGGTGCTGGGATCTGCCTTCTAAATGCACTGAAAACCGAGGTTCCTGTCTTGGCATTTCCTAAAAGGCCTCTTGAGCTTTCCTTGGCAAGCCTTGAGATTGAGGGTACTTTGAGCTGTTTAAGCCTTCCTCTTCTAACAGGGGTCAAAGGGCTGGAAAGATCTTCTCAAAAGGATAGAGAAGGAATCATTAAAAGGGAGGAGAAGGAAAGTGACAGAAGGTCAGCCTTTTTTTTTTTTGCCAATGAGTGCGTCCCTCAGGGTAAGGCTCAGGGGCTGTGTGTTACACACAGACACCTAGCTTCCTGAAACCGGCAGCAATTCGACTCACACTCCCCTGAACAAGAGGCCCAGAGGAAGCTCAAAGGAACAGCCTGCAGAGGGAGTGGAGATGAAAATAGACACAATAGAAATCTGATTGTGATAAGTAAATTTCACTGATCACATTCACTTAAAACAAGAATTGTGTTTCAATAAGCCAGAGAGGACAAATGCTTGAAATCTTCGTGTATCTTGAGTCTGCCATAAAGCTTATTTCCTTATATCAACTATAAATTTACCCTAAAAATACCACTTACCACATCCCATGAAGCTTTCTCTAAGGACTGGTTGGGGATTAAAATTCACCTTTACATGCGAGACAAGCACACAAATGGTGAGGGTTTTCACTGACTTCTATTCAACAAGCAATAAACTGCATTTGCACCCACACACCTATTCCTGACACCCCATCTGGTAACATTTCCACGTTTCAGAGAAAAAAAAATCAATAGCAATAATCCATGAGGGACTCATAGGGTGGGTATTTTTTTATCACACTGCCATTTAAAGAAAAAAAAATTTCTATCTACTTACAGTCAAAGAACCTTCTTTTTGTGTGTTCACATGGAAATCTAGACATTATTTTTAGGGATAGAGGGGTTAGGAGGAAAAGGGAAATGAGTCAATTAAAACAAATGTGAGAAAATCTAACACGTTTTTTAAACAATACTAGTTGTATTTGAACAATCCAAATGATAATCAATGTACAAGTTGAAAAAAATCCCCAATCAACCCGCAGCATTGAAAATTACATTTAGGAAAGGAAGGCTAAAATGCATGCTGATGCAACTTCTCAGAGAGGAAAGTCATCCTCCTTTCAACCCGAGGTACAGGGAGAAGACACCATGCCTGAACCCTGGAATGTAGAACTATGTCATTGCCAGTTCTCTGTGTGAGAAGGAAATATGATTCTTTGTTGCTGCTCTTATTTATTGCAGACCTTGTCTGGAATCTGGTATTGAAGCCCTGCTTGATGAGTTGCCGCCTTGAACTTTCCCACTGATCAATGCCGGTGCGGCTGCTGCATGAAAGAATAGCTTTCCTGAGGAGCCACTGTCACAGGAAACCTAGCAAGCTTTTTAAAATGTGGGCCAGTCTTGTATGCTTAAGCTTCGAAACATGCCCCACCCTGCCCCCCACCCCCCAAAAAAATAGCGAATGGTGACTGACCATTTGAAAATTGGAATGTTACAACAGCGAGAGGTAAGGTCAAAAGCAGAAATCCTCCTTTCTGCAAAATGATCAGACACCACGGGATGAAAACGTGCAGGAAAAAGGAAGGCTAATATGAAGCAAGGGGACAGGAATCATATTTCTTCTCAGCGGGGTGACAAATAAAAAGTTGCCTTTATTTTTCTGTGCAAATAAACTTTACTTTAGGAATTGTGGTAGCAGGTTGGTCTCCCATAAAATAGGTTTTATCTGCTGTGGTGACAACTTAAGGTGGGGAGGGGTTACTGGCAGGGTAGTTGCCATCTTTTCCATTATTTTTGTCAATATTTTTGTTATTTTGTGGCGAGATTGCAGGCGAAGTCTAGACAAATGCTCTTAAGAATGAGGGCCAAGAGAAAGGGTTTAATCCAATTCTCTGGCAGTTCAAGTATAAAGCATGTGTCCCTGGGGGTGGGGGGTGCAGAGGACCAGGATGGAATCTTCAAACACATCCAAGTTGGTCTCTGAGTAAAACCCCAGCCTGTCCATACGTTCTATATTTTAGGAGCTTCCCTAAATGGGATACCCACAGAAAAAGCATCCACTGAGAAGAAAGAAACCTTGAGAAAAAAGCACAAGCATCAGTAGCTGTTGGAAGCCATTTCCTTCTGGAGAGTCCCAAGCAACAACCAAAGCCACGAGAAATCAGACAAACTATGAACCTCTGTCTAGCTTAAGAAATGAAATAAGAATGAGATCTGAGGTTCAGTAAGTTTAACCAAGCTACCTTCACCCACTATCCATTCTCCTGGGCTTTTCATGTGTAATAAATATTTTAAATAATCACTAATCCTATTGTGAGTTACTTATATCCTTCCTTTAATCTCTTTTACCTCCTCCTAAACAGCTGTGGGCAAACTACGGCCCGCAGGCCAGATCCGGCTGTTTGAAATGAAAAAAACTAAAAAAAATTAAAAAAAAAGACCATACGCTTTTATGTAATGATGTTTACTTTGAATTTATATTAGTTCACACAAACACTCCATCCATGCTTTTGTTCCGGCCCTCCGGTCCAGTTTAAGAACCCATTGTGGCCCTTGAGTCAAAAAGTTTGCCCACCCCTGGTCTAGACTCTAAGCTGAAGAACTATCAAAAAGGAAAAAAGAAATAACTTCAAAAATTAAACTGTTTAGAAGTGAGCTTCCTCCCAACTAAAGATAACTGCCCAATGCACAAATCATTTAGCAAATCACAATAATTTGGTGGTCTTAATTTTTTTTAATTAAATCTTTATTGTTCAGATTATTACATTTGTTCCTCTTTTTTCCCCCATTACTCCCCTCCTCCCAGTTCCGACCCTACCCTCCGCCCTCACTCCCCACCTACTGTCCTCATCCATAGGTGCATGATTTTTGTCCAGTCTATTCCCGCATCTCCCTCACCCCTTTTCCCCCCAAGAATAGTCAGTCCATTCCCTTTCTATGTCCCTGATTCTATTATAATCACCAGTTCATTCTGTTCATCAGATTATTTATTCACTTGATTCTTAGATTCACTTGTTGATAGATGCATATTTGTTGTTCATAATTTGTATCTTTACCTTTTTCTTCTTCTTCCTCTTCTTAAAGGATACCTTTCAGCATTTCATATAATCCTGGTTTGGTGGTGATGAACTCCTTTAGCTTTTCCTTATCTGTGAAGCTCTTTATCTGACCTTCAATTCTGAATGATAGCTTTGCTGGATAAAGTAATCTTGGTTGTAGGTTCTTGGTATTCATCACTTTGAATATTTCTTGCCACTCCCTTCTGGCCTGCAAAGTTTCTGTTGAGAAATCAGCTGACAGTCGTATGGGTATTCCCTTGTAGGTAACTGAGTTTCTTTCTCTTGCTGCTTTTAGGATTCTCTCTTTGTCTTTTGCTCTTGGCATTTTAATTATGATGTGTCTTGGTGTGGTCCTCTTTGGATTCCTTTTGTTTGGGGTTCTCTGCACTTCCTGGACTTATAAGTCTATTTCTTTCACCAGGTAGGGGAAGTTTTCTGTCATTATTTCTTCAAATAGTTTTTCAATATCTTGCTCTCTCTCATCTTCTGGCACCCCTATAATTCTGATGTTGGTACGCTTGAAGCTGTCCCAGAGGTTCCTTACACTATCTTCGTATTTTTGGATTCTTTTTTCATTTTGCTTTTCCGGTTGGGTGTTTTTTGCTTCTTCGCATTTCCAATCTTTGACTTGATTCTTGCTCTCCTCTGGTCTGCTGTTGGGAGTCTGTATAATATTCTTTATTTCAGTCAGTGTATGCTTAATTTCTAATTGGTCCTTTATCACAACATCGAGGGTCTCATTAGATTTCTTGTACATCTCATTAAGTTTATCGGCAGTCTCTAGAAGACTCTTGAAAGACCTCAAAAGTGTGGTTTTGAATTCTATATCCAGCAGCCTGCTTTCCTCCAGTTCTGTCATTTGTGTCCTGTTTCTTTGTCTTGGCATTTTTTATGCTTCGCTGTGTCGATAGAGTGGCTTTCTGGCTAAGTGTCCCAATTACCTGAGGTAGACACTCTTGGTGCACCCCCTTGTGGTCTTTGTGTGCAGTCTTGTTGTAGTTAAGCCTTAATTGTTGTAGGTAACACTGGGAGGTTTTTGACCTCCAGGCCAACTGGCTGTGAGAATCAGCTGTGTCTGCAGTGGGAGAACTTCTGTCCTGATCTCTAGGGAGGTGCTAATCTAGCCTTTGCCTGAAGCTATCCCGGAAATGCCTCTGTGCAGAGCCTGGGCAGGGCAGGTCCTAGGGGGTCAACAGGGCGGGCGGAACGAGCAGTTATGGGTGCTCTCAGTCCCGTCCCCAGAGGCTCTGCCTCTCAGTGTCCCAACAACCGCTGCAAACCTTGGAGAGAAAGCTGCCCTCGAGTTCCAACCGATGCCAGACAGTCCCGCTTCTCCCATTTGAGTCTGGGTCCCTAGAGACTCGCCCAGAAATGGAGCTCAGAGCCTGAGACTCCCTCCCAATTGAAACAGACAACCATGCCCTCAGCCACCAGCCCGCTCTGCGCGCACCTCCACACCTTAGTATTTCACTTCCACACTGCGCCTCCTCTGAGTCTCGGTATGCTTTTCTCTTTCCTTCTAGTTGTGGAATTTCCACTCAGCCAGCCTTCCTGTGGTTCTGGGTGATGTCCGTTCTGTCTTTTAGTTGTATATTTGAAGTGGTTGTGCGAGGCAGCAATCTACGGTGTTTACCTATGCTGCCATCTTGGTTTCCTCTGGTCTTAATTTTTAATACTAAATTGTGTCCCTATTACCTTCATGGACTTATAGCTTGTAGCTTCGAGGAATGGATGATAATGACTCCATAAGTCTGGGCTAAATTTAAAACTGATGCTGGTGGCTTATAGTCTGAACATTATGTGAGTTTGTTCCTGCGCCAAAGAATCATTAAAACATGGAGCTTAACCAAAGTGACTTCCAGAGGTCACACAGCCATCCCTCTATTCAGAAGTGCAAAACCCACTTCACTTCACTGAGCAACTTGGCATTTCTGAAAACAGAAAGCATTACACTGCAGCTAAATATCTTCAGCACATATTGAAAAGATAAATAGAAATTGTGCTCTTTAAGAAATAAATTAGAAAAAAAAAGAAATTAGCATATATATAAATTAAGCTTTTTCACATTCAATTCTTTATTTCAACTAGAGGCCTGGTATAGGAATTCATGCACCAGTGGGGTCCCTCAGCCTGGCCTGCGGGATCGGGTAAAAACTGGCTCTCTAACATCTCCTGAGGGGTCCAGAATTGCAAGAGGGCACAGTCCAGGCCGAGGGACCCCACCAGTGCACAATCGGGGCCGGGGAGGGACTGCGAGAGGTTGGCCAACCAGGGAGGGACTGCGGGAGGGCTCCAGGGTCTTGCTCAGTCCCGATCAGCCGGACCCCAGCAGCAAGCTAACCTACAGGTCAGAGTGTCTGCCCCCTGGTGGTCAGTGCACGTCATAGTATTGAGTGGCCTTAGCATATCATTAGCATATTACGCTTTGGTTGGTTGAACAAATGACCAGACAACCGGACACTTAGCATATTAGGCTTTTATTATATAGGATATAATTATTATATTTTTCTGGTCATTCTTCTCTTATCATTTGTCAAATCCATAAAGCAATCAAACTTGCTACAGGTTTAGTATAGTATCACCTCAGTGAGAAAGCTGAGTGCCTAACATAGTATTTGGCACACAGCACATGATCACTAAATAAGTGATAAAGACCATGACAACTGGCAGTCTATTCAAGGTCAACTTTTGAGGATAATTTCCTGTTCTCCTTATTTGAATTAATAAAGAACTCCCACATTAAGTTGACTATGAGTCCATAAAACCTCTCTACAAGTAAATTAAAAGCTTTCAAGCAGTTATCATGATTTGAATTTTGTTTTGCAGCTACATTCAGCAGCCTGTCCCTAAGAAGCTTATCCTCCACTTGAATCTCCATTCCATACCTTGTGCAAGGCCACAATGTTGCGTAACTCCAGGGGTACCATAACCATCATGAAGTATGTAGTTACACTATGAAGTTGCTCAACTCTCTTAGAGATGTTCAATGTGAAACCTCACAGCTGTACACAATAGCTTATTACAGTTCAGGAACCATTTTAGCAAAACAAATCAACCTTTCTGTGAGAAGGGCCAAGTTGCATTTTCTTGAACCACTTGGGCAGGAATAAAGACATTGTTACAGGTAAAATTCCTAATAGACATGGAAAAGAGAAATTTTTTTTTAATCTTTAATTTCTTTATTGGTTAAGGTATTACAAATATGTCCTCATGCCCCCATTAACCCCCAACCTCCCCTCCCCCACTCATGTTCTCATCCCCTGTTGTCTATGTCCATTGGTTTGGCTTATATGCATGCATACAAGTCCTTTGGTTGATCTCTTCCCCTTACCCCCTCCCTCCCCTACTTTCCCTCTGGGGATTGATAGTCTGATCGCTGTTTCTCTGTCTTTAGATGTGTCTCTGTTCATCAGTCTATGTTGTTCTCTATATTCCACAAATGAGTGAGATCATGTGGTATTTATCTTTCTCTGACTGGCTAATTTCACTTAGCATAATGCTCTCCAGTTCCATCCATGCTGTTGCAAAAGGGAAGAGTTCCTTCTTTTTTACTGCAGCATAGTATTCCATTGTGTAGATGTACCACAGTTTTCTAATCCACTCATCTATTGATGGGCACTTAGGCTGTTTCCAAATCTTAGCTATGGTGCATTGTGCTATGAACACAGGGGTGCATATATCCTTTCTGATTGGTGTTTCTCGTTTCTTGGGATATATTCCTAGAAGTGGGATCACTGGGTCAAATGGGAGTTCCATTTTTAGTTTTTTAAGGAAATTCCATACTGTTCTCCACAGTGGCTGCAGGAGTCTGCATTCCCACCAGCAATGCAGAAGGGTTCCTTTTTCTCCACATCCTCTCCAACACTTGCTGTTTGTTGATTTGTTGATGATAGCCATTCTGGCAGGTGTGAGATGATACCATATTGTTGTTTTGATTTGCATCCCTCGTATGATTAGTGACTTTGAGCATGTTTTCATATGTCTTTTGGCCTTCTGTATGTCCTCTTTCAAAAAGTGTCTATCTAGGTCCGTTGCCCATTTTTTGATTGGATTGTTTATCTTCCTATTGTTAAGCTGCAGGAGTTCCCTGTAAATATTGGAGATTAAACCCTTATCGGTGATATCATTGGCAAATATGTTCTTCCATGCAGTGGGCTTTCTTGTTGTTTTGTTGATGGTTTCCTTTGCTGTGCAAAAGCTTTTTATTTTGATGCAGTCCCATTTGTTTATTTTCTCTTTAGTTTCCATTGCCCTAGGAGCAGTATCAGAGAAGAAATTCCTTCGGCATATGTTTGCGATTTTGCTGCCTGTGGATTCCTCTAGTATTTTTATGGTTTCCTATATTACGTTTAAGTATTTTATCCATTTTATTTTTGTGTATGGTGTGAGTTGGTGGTCTAGTTTCATCTTTTTGCATGTATCTGTCCAATTTTCCCAACACCATTTATTGAAGGGACTGTCTTGACTCCATTGTATGCTCTTGCCTCCTTTGTTGAATATTAATTGGGCATAGTGGTTTGGGTCGATTTCTGGGTTCTCTATTCTATTCCATTGATCTATATGTCTGTTCTTTGCCAGTACCATGCTGTTTTAAGAACAGTGGCTTTGTAATACATCCTGATATCTGGTATTGAGATCCCACCTACTTTGTTGTTCTTTCTCAGGATTGCTGTAGCTATTCAACGTCTTTTTTTATTCCAGATGAATTTTTGAAGCGTTCGTTCTAGATCTGTGAAATATGCCATTGAAAATTTAATGGGGATTGCATTGAATCTATAGATTGCTTTGGGTAATATGGACATTTGATGACGTTGATTCTACCAATCCATGAACACGGTATGTTCTTCCATCAGTTTATGTCTTCCTCTAACTCTTTTTTCAGTGTACTGTAGTTTTTTGCATATGAGTCTTTTACCTCCTTTGTTAAATTTATTCCTAGGTATCTTAATTTTTTTGGTGCAATGGTAAATGGGATTGCTTTTTTAGTCTCACTTTCTGTAAGTTCATTATTGGTGTAAAAAAAATGCCATAGATTTCTTGGAGTTAATTTTGTATCCTGCTACATTGCCAAATCCATATATTAAATCTAATAATTTTTTGATGGAGTCTTTAGGGTTCTGTATGTATAGTATCATGTCGTCTGCAAATAAGGACAGTTTTACTTCTTCTTTTCCAATTTGGATGCCTTTTATTTCTTCTTCTTGTCTGATCACAACGGCTAGTACTTCCAGTACTATGTTGAACAGGAGTGGTGAGAGGGGGCATCCCTGTCGTTCCTGCTTTTGGAGGAAATGCTTTTAGTTTTTGCCCATTGATTATGATTTTGGCTGTGGGTTTGTCACATATGGCTTTTATTATGTTGAGGTATGATCCTTCTATTCCTACCTTGCTGAGAGTTTTTATCAAGAAAGGGTGTTGGATTTTGTCAAATGCTTTTTCTGCATCAATTGATATGACTATGTGGTTTTTATCTCTCAAATAGTTTATGTGATGTATTACGTTTATTGCTTTGCGGATATTGTACCATCCTTGCATCCCTGGGATAAATACTACTTGGTCATGGTGTATGATCTTTCTGATGTACTGCTGGATCCGATTTTCTAGGATTTTGTTGAGGATTTTGGCATCTATGTTCATGAGGTATCCCTGTAATTGGGATAAATGGCCTGTAATTCTCTTTCATTGTGTTGTCTTTATCTGGTTTTGTTATTAGAGTGATGCTGGCTTCATAGAATGAGCTTGGAAGTGTTCCTTCCTCTTGAATTTTTTGGAATAGTCTGAGGAGGATAGGTTTTAGTTCTTCCCTGAATGTTTGGTAAAACACCCCTGTGAAGCTGTGTGGCCCTGGGCTTTTGTTTGCTGGAAGCTTTTTGATTACTGCTTCAATTTCTTCCATAGTTACTGGCCTATTGAGATTTTTAGATTCTTCCTGATTAAGTTTTGGAAGGTTGTATTTTTCTAGGAATGTGTCCATTTCCTCCAGGTTGTCTAGTTTGTTGCAGTAGAGTTGTTCATAGTATTTTTTAACAATCCTTTGTATTTCTGTGGGTTCTGTTGTTATTTCTCCTCTTTTGATTCTGATTTTGTTTATTTGGGTCCTCTCTCTTTGTTTCTTGGTGAGCCTGGCTAGAGGTTCATCAATCTTGTTTATCCTTTCAAAGAACCAGCTCTTGGTTTTGTTGATCTTTTGCATTTTTTTTTTTTTGGTCTCTATGTCATTTATCTCCGCTCTGATCTGTATTATTTCTTTCCTTCTGCTTACACTGGGCTTTTCTTGTTGCTCTCTTTCTAACTCTTTGAGTTGTAGGGTTAGGTAATTTATTATCATTGTTTCTTGTTTTTTGCAGTAGGCTTGTAGAGCTATGAACTTCCTTCTCAAGAATGCTTTTGCTGTATCCCATAGGTTTTGGACTGTTGTGTTTTCATTGTCGTTTGTTGCCATGATGTTTTTTATTTCTCCTTTGATCTCTTTGGTAGCCCAGTCATTGTTTAGTAGCATGCTATTTAGTCTCCATGTGTTTGATATTTTTGGATTGTTTTTATTTCCAGTTTTACGCCATTGTGATCTGAGAAGATGCTTGATATGAATTCTATCTTCTTGAATTTGAAGAGACTTTGCCTGTGACCCAATATATGGTCTACCTTTAAAAATGATCCATGTGCACTTGAGAAGAATGTATATTCTGTGGCTTTGGGGTGAAATGTTCTGAAGATGTCAATTAATTCCATCTGATCTAGTGAGTCATTTAGGATTGATGTTTCTTTGCTGATTTTTTGTTTAGAGGATTTGTCCAATGGTGATATTGGGGTGTTAAAGTCCCCTACCCAGATTGTATTGCTGTCAATCTCTCCCTTCATCCCCTCCAGAAGTTTTCTTATGTATTTGGGTATTCCTATATTGGGTGCGTGTATGTTTACCAGAGTTATTTCTTCTTTTTGGATTGCTCCCTTTAGTATTATGAAGTGGCCTTACTTATCTCTTTTTATGTCCTTCACTTTGAGATCTAATTTGTCAGATATAAGTATTGCTACCCCACCTTTTTTTCATTTCCATTTGCCTGAAGAACTTTTTTCCATCCCTTCACCATCAGTCTGTGTGCGTTTTTTCTGAGGTGGGTTTCCTGTAGACAGCAGATATATGGGTCATGTTTTCTTATCCATTCAGTTACCCTATGTCTTTTTATTGGGGCATTTAATCCATTTACATTTAAAGTTATTATTGATAGAAACTTGTTTGTCGCCATTTTTATTCTTTACCCCTGTGTTCCTTCTTCGTTTCCTATTTTTTCTTTTTACAGCAGACCCTTTAGCATTTCTTGCATTGCTGGTTTGGTGGTAATAAATTTCCGTAGTCCTTTTTTGTCTGTGAAGCTCCTGATTTCACCCTCAATTTTGATTGATAGCCTTGCTGGGTACAGTATTCTTCGATCAGACCCTTCCTTTGCATGACTTTGTATATTTCATTCCATTCCCTTCTTGCCTGATGCATTTCTGTTGAGAAATCAGTCACTAGTCTTATGGGGGATCCTTTGTAGGTAACTTTTTGTCTCTCTCTGGCTGCTTTTAACATTCTTGCTTGTCATTAGTGTTTGCCAATTTAATTATAATGTGCCTTGGCATCAGTCTTTTGGGGTTCATTTTGTTTCGGACTCTGTGATCTTCTTGGATATTTGTGAGCTTTTTCTTCCCTATATCAGAGAAGTTTTCTGTCATTTTTTCAAACAGATTTTCTATTGCTTGCTCAGTTTCCTCTCCTTCTGGCAACCCTATTATGCAGATGTTGTTTCGTTTTGTGTTGTCCCAAAGTTCTCTTAGGCTCTCCTCCTGCTTTTTAATTTTTTTTTCTAAAAGCTGCTCTACTTGGGTATTTTTTCCTACCCTGTCTTCTAGCTCACTGATGTGGTCCTCTGCTTCTTCTAGTCTACTGTTGATGCTTTCTATGGGGTTCTTTATAGCAGTGATGTCATTTTTCATTTCTTCTTGGTTCTTCTTCATTTCCTCTTGGTTCTTACAAATATTGTTGAATTTGTCTTCCATTCTTTTCATCCACCTTATGACCATTTCTCTGAATTCTTTCTCTGACAGGTTGCTTGCCTCCATTGCCTCCATTTCGTTTACTTCCTTTTCTTGTGATGCCTGTTTTTCTTTCATAAGAGGGCTGTTTCTTTGTCTCCCCATGGTCTCTCTTCTCCAGGTGTTTGGCTATGTAGTTCTCTCTCTGCTGCGTTGATTTAAAGGCACAAACTACAACACAACAAGGCACAAAACACAAGGCACTGAACACAAATGTATTCATGATACTAATAACCCCAAATAAAGGTGACCACCAGGTCAAAGAGAATTAGGGGATAAGGAAGAAAGAAGAAAGAAAGAAAAAAGAGGAAAAAAAAAGAAAGAGGAGTGCAAAAATGAAATTGGGAAAAGGAAAAAAAAAGTAAGAGAGAAAAGAAAGAGAATGAAATAGAAGAGGGGAAGAAACTATTTATATGGGGATAAAACTCCAATAGAACAGCCACTAATCCCAACAAATTCCAGCAACAGAATGCAAACTACAAAACAACAATTGATATCAAGTGAGGCAAGGGAAAACAGGAGCAAAAATAAATAAATAAAAATAACTGGAAAAGAAAAAACAAAACAAAACAGAAAAATAGAAAGAAAAAGCAAAACAATCTCACAAACAAGCATTAAAAAAAACCAATATACTGAACAATCAAGCAAACAACAACCAAATGACAGAGAGAAAAAAATATTTGGATAGTGAAGAAAGAGAAGAGAGAGGTGTATTTGGATTAAGAGCAGGGGATTGGAAATTAGATATATAAGCAGGATGAAATTTTAACAGGGGGTAAAAAGAAGGAATAGGGAAAATCTAAAGCAGGAACAGGGTCAGAGAAACAGGACAACACAAGGGGAAAAGTGAGGAATAGAGTTTTGGTGTAAAGGTAAAGTTGAGGTAGAGTAAAATGATACTAAAAATAAGATGAGAATAGAATGTAGAACACTAATCCCAAAATAAGATAAAGAGAAAATATAATGACACTTTACAAAAAAGGTAAAATGGTAGTAGTAACAATACTGGTTAAAAATAAAAATGTAGTAATTAAAAAAGTAAAATCAGGTGATGAAAAAGAAAAAAACAATTAGTTTCTTAAGTAAAAGGTGAAAAAAATAAAATAAAATAAATAAAAATGTGCAGCAGTGAAGGACCTTCAGTTCCTCTACTCTTCTGTTTGACACGCCTTAGTCCTGTCAGATATTCAGGAGAGTGTTGAAGTTCCCTGCGATACACTGTTCCTCGGTGTTGTAAACCACAGTCCTGATTTTAAAGCAGGCCGTATTTGTTTCCCAGACTGTCTTTATTTGTGTTTATAGAAGAGTCAGTTTGTGGTTCAGCCCTTGGGTGGCAGTGTTTCTGGATTGACCTCCGAGGCTACAAGTCTTCTCTAGCCAGTATTTTGGGAGAGTCGACTGCCACAGAGCTGTTTCTTTGACTGTTACTCCCCACTCCGATTCCCAGGTTCCACAGAAACAACTTTCCCCTGCAGTCTCCGTGAGTGACCCCAATTGGGCGATCCTATGTACCGGGTTTAATAATCAAACGCAAAGATTTAAGAGGGAGAGAGAAGGGGGAAAAACGGGCCTGAGGAAGGGCACGAGCTCTCGCAACCCTCCAGCATCCAGCTCTGTGCACAGTCTCTTCCGCACATCCTCTCTCCCCTGGCACTAAGCAGCTGGCACACTGGCAAAATTCGAGGCTGCCTTTTTGCATCCAGTCCAGCTATGGGCTTATTTTTAGTGTTCCTTTCTGCCAGCAGCCCTGTGAGACCCCTTCCGCACTCACGGATCACGCTGGCCCCAACGGCCGCGGACTTTGTGGGGCGCAGACTACCCCCGCGCGCGTTCCTCTCTCCAACCTCAATTGCAAACTGCACCTTTATATAGGCGAAATCTGACCTTTCCGTGAGGAGGGGCAGGGCTCCTCTGAGTCCACGTTTTCACGCTGCTTTATATCCAGTGTTTCTGGGTTAGTAGCCAATTCCTGGATGCCGTGGTTGCAGGGTCTCTGGATGTATACGCTTCCAAAAACAGCCACTCAAGATGGCGCAGACTCCGTGGCTGAGCTGGCTGCTCAAAAAGGTTTCAGCCGCAGTCTCCAACAGTCCCCTTTCTCGGGGAGTCCTCTGCCTTTCCCGGCTGCAAACTGTCTCCCAGCTGAATTTCCTCTGCCTATTCGGGCTAGATGTTAGTCGTTTCAGCTGCTCACCCTATCTGCTCCAGGACAAGGCACGGGACACGTCCATCTATACCGCCGCCATTTTCTCTCTCCTTTTTTCAAAAAGTGAAATTATTGCTCCCTGAAGAAAATCCCAGAAAATCTCAAAGATGTAATAAAAGCCACAAATCTGGATCCCTACTAGTTGGAGCTCCAAAATCTACTCATGGTTTTACTATTCTGTCTAGGGAACCCTCTGCTGAAACCTTAGTCCCAGCAGCAGCACTTCTCTGATCCTGAAAAATACAATATGATGCTTCCTCAACGCCCAAAGAGCTTGCCCTGTTGTTGGAAAACACTCCAAGCAAACAGCTTTCACTTTTCCCTTTAGTTTCACTCTATCACTTAGTCACATGCAAATTCTATTTATTTCCTCGTGTGTGCTTCTACCATCAACACTAGTTAATTTATAAGTTTTCATTTTCCAAGTTCTTTAATTGCCAATTGTAATTGTCTTAAAGCAGCAACACTTTTGTTAAACCACACTCTAGAGCAGTGATGGCAAACCTTTTGAGCTCAGCGTGTCAGTATTTTGAAAAACCCTAACTTAACTTTGGTGCCGTATCACATATAGAAATTTTTTGATATTTGCAACCATAGTAAAACAAAGACTTACATTTTCGTTATTTATTTCATATATTTAAATGCCATTTAACAAAGAAAAATCAACCAAAAAAATGAGTTCACGTGTCACCTCTGACAAGCGTGTCATAGGTTCGCCATCACTGCTCTAGAGCATCATGATTGCCAATTGCATTAGGTGTCAGTTTCTTCTGAATGCCTAGTTTAGGCACCATGTTCTAACTATAAAATTAGACCAATAGGAAAGTTTTGATTTTTTAGAAACCCTATATTTAGATATGGTGACCATTTGTTGCTACCTAAGTTCAAGTTTGTTCTTAAAAGTCATTTTATGCCGAAACCGGTTTGGCTCAGTGGATAGAGCGTCGGCCTGCGGACTGAGGGGTCCCAGGTTCGATTCCGGTCAAGGGCATGTACCTGGGCTGCGGGCACATCCCCAGTGGGAGATGTGCAGGAGGCGGCTGATCGATGTTTCTCTCCCATCGATGTTTCTAACTCTCTATCTCTCTCCCTTCCTCTCTGTAAAAAATCAATAAAAATAAATAAATAAATAAATAAAGTCATTTTATATTCAAATGTCTCACTGAACTTCCTAAACATATTAGCATTACTTAAGTGTGAAGCTGACCATCCCTGAGAGGTTATTTAGTCCGGTAACTTGACCTCCCTCAAATAAATATCCTAAATATATGAGATTTCTTTTTTTTAAGATTTTATTGATTTCAGAGAGGAAGGGAGATGGAGAGAGAGAGATAGAAACATCAATGATGTGAGAGAGTCATTGATCGGCTGCCTCTTGCATGCCCCACACTGAGGCTCGAGCCTGCAACCCGGGCATGTGCTCTGACTAGGAATTGAACCATCATCTCCTGGTTCACAGGTCGACAATCACTGAGCAAAGCCGGCCAGGCAAATAAATATATAAGATTCCATTGCTTTTCAATGAGGAGAGATTACTCTAGAAGTGATGACATTGAGTAAAAGGTACTGCTTCCATTGACTGGAAAGGGAGCTGAGGAGAGATAGGTTATGGAAGAGAAAAAAAATCCAAGATGATTAGACTTTTAAAAGTGGAAGAAATGTGAACATGTCTGAATTGGGAGAAAAAAACCAAGAGAGGTGGAGAAATTGTAGGCACAGGAGAGGATAATTACTACAGTGTATCCCTGAGTAGGTGGCAGGGGACAGAGCCCAGGAAATTGTGGAGGGATTAGCTGTCACAAAAGGAGAAATACTTTCTCTGGTGACTGTTATGTGCATGAAGAAACTGAAAGATTTCCAAAAAGCTTATATCTGTTTCCTCTGACTGCAATATTATCTCAGGTCAAAGCAAGTAAAATGGAGAAAATTCTTGGGTGAAAATTCTTGGGCTTAACTTACCTCTAGATAACATTTAGATCTTTGTACTGAATCTTGCTTTACTCTAACCAGCAGAGCATGTTTCCTTCTTCCACTATTACTTTAGTATTCATTTGAAAATATTTTTACTTAATTGCTCATAACATATCAAAAAAAAAAAACTCTTTTGTTTTGTTAATCCTCACCCGAGGATATTTTTCCATTGATTTTTAGAGATGGTGGAAGGGATGGGGAGAGACAGAGAGAAAAATAACGATGTGAGGGAGACACATCAATTGGATGCCTCCTGCACATGCCCGACCAGGGCCAGGATCAAACCTGCAACAAGGTATGTGACCTTGACTGGAATAGAACCCAGGACCCTTAAATCCACAGGACCAAAACTCTATCTGCTGAGCCAAACCAGCTAGGGCTCAAAAAAAAGATTTATGTTCTCTATTTCTAAGATTTTCTTAACAGAAATCTGAAATCCATTACTATTTTTAATTGCTGTACATTCCAGACAGATACAAGTATTTTTTGCTTAAGTAGAAAGATTGCAGATGATTTAAAGCAGTAACCACATCTCTATGATTTCTAAAACCCTTAAACCAGAACAAAACCAGAACTTCAGAATAGTCTCTGTCACTGTCCTGAAATTGCTCCCTTGAAAGTCACTATTCACTTATTTCTTGTCAAACCCAAGTCTTTTTCTCTTGATCTCTTGCCAGATATGTCACTTTTAAATTCAACTCTAGAAGCATTACTCAAGCATCGATGGTGTACAAGTCTAAGTAAGTCAATGGTAAGAGGCAGTCAATAAGACACAGCCCAAAGCTTCAAGTCATTTACAAAATAAAATGACAACACATACACACATAAATACACACATGCACATACATACCACTAACTATAATGTAATGTATTAAGTGCTACACAAAGAGTATAAACCAAAGCCTTGGGGAACCAAGGAGAGAACAACTAAGTCTGCCTAAAGAAGATGGATCCTCCTGAGCCTTGAAATACAAATAGGAATCTGAAATATCAGTTGTTGTGCAGCCATCACAGTGCTGTCTCCTTCACCAGCAACTCCTCTCTCCACTCTGCTCCAACCCCAAGTCTTTCCTCAGTTCTTCATTCTTCTCCATACATACTTTCTCCCTATCAGCTTATCACTTCTCATTGCTTTTAACTATCAACTTTGATGATGATGATGATAATGATGATACCATCTCAGCCTCCCCCGTGGTCTTTCCCTCTGCACAGGACATTTCTACTTATAAGATGCTCCATTACCCAGGACTCAACAGTCTCAGAACTGACCTCACTCTCTTGGTCATGGTCTTCTTCCTGGGTTAACAGCCTTCTAAGATCACTGAAGTCCACATCTTCCTATACCTGCACAGTTTAAATGTTTACTATACTGCCTGCAGCTCACAGACTCACCAGCTCACATCATTCCTCTCCAACTACACTGGAAATATAGCTAAGAACTATATCTATCACTTCTCCAGATAAACTTTTCTCTCCCTTCATCCCTACTCTTCCCATTTCCTTAAGGTCTAATCAAAGAAAGAAGACATATACAGTCAGAGCTCTCCCTTGGCCATCCTGCGCTCAACAATTAGACGCAAAACTAAAATCTGTCTCACAATCCTTCCAACATCGCATTTCAGGCAACTACTACCAGTCCAATGGAAATGGCTCCCAGATTAAAATCTATTACCTAATAACATAATAGACACAGACTTGCTTTTAATTCATACTGGTTGATTGGTTGAATTTTGGCCTTCTTAACAAGGTGGCCACGTAATACTTAAAAGCAATATTATAAGGAGTGTAAGTAACCACATTAGGTGAACATAAAGGAGTAGGTTTGAACTTTCATTGGTAATACTTGCTAAATTCCAGCTTCCACTTAAGATGTAGAAAGCTGGAAAAAAAACTTTTACAATATGGGAAATCCAGATAATATTTAAAATCATACATTTTTGTAACCCAAACAAGAGCAGAAAATACAAGTAACCTGAAATCTAAGGAAAAACAAATGGCCCTCTGATTTGACTCAGTGGATAGAGCATTGGCCTGTGGACTGAAGGGTCTTGGGTTCAATTCCAGTCAAGGGCACATGCCCAGGTTGTGGGCTTGATCCTCAGTGGGGTAGCCGATCAATGATTCTTTCTCATCATTGATGGCGACCAAACAAGCAGGTAAGGAAAATTCCATCTCTCTCTCCCTCTCCCTTCCTCTCTGAAATCAATAAATATATATTTAAAAAAGACAAATGCCTCCCCCAAAGAACAGGATACAAACACTAATTTACCTGGGATAGACAATGGCTACCAGACAAGCAGATAAGGAAAATTCAGCTAAAAATGTTAACCAATTGCTAAAGGCTGAGAGTGGGCCGGCATGAGATCACAGAACCTCTGGAAGACACAGACACAGAGAAATCCACACCCATTCACAGATCTCACAGGAAAGACAGGGGTAACATGAGAAAAAAACAAAACAAAACACCCTCAATGGTATAAGCCTGGAAGGAGGAAAAGTTGCCATCACAGGAAAGGCACAAAGTCCTACCAATAGTTTTTTCCAAAGGAAATAAAAACTCTAAGCTGTTGGGGAAAGGGCAACAAGCCTAGTCACCCTCAGAGCATAGGTGAAGACCTATTGTGGCTGGGAGAGAATGAGGGGGGGAAAACCTTGAGAGAGAGAGAGAGAGAGAGAGAGAGAGAGAGAGAGAGAGAGAGAAAAGAAACATGACAGTCCCAAACCATTAGAGATACCTAACATTGGGAAGGGACAGGTTACTGAGAAAACCCCACCATCAAGACTTAGGACACAAAGCCTGTCAAAGACTAAAGCCAAACCATGAAAACAGATTCTTCATCCCACCTCTCCAACACTGGGTTGGCAAGAATTGAGCAAGCAAAACCAGAGAAACAAGAGCCTGAGAAATTCTCTGAAGTGCAGGCTCACTGGATGACCTACAGCTGATGATGGAACAAAACAATGGGGGGACGGGGCGCGCACTTGAGCCCGGCTGGTGGTGCTCAGTGGTTGAGCATCAACCCATAAACCAGGAAGTCACAGTTTGATTCCTGGTCAGGGCACATGCCCAGGTTGCAGGCTCAATCCCCAGTGGGGAGCATGCACGATGCAGCCAATCAAATGATTCACTCTCATCACTGAAGTTTCTATCTCTTCCTCTGCCTTCCTCTCTCTGATCAATAAAAAAATATATTTAAAAAAAATTTTAAAACATTGGGGGGAAATCTCTAGAAGCCTAGCCCCAGTCTAAACACAAGTTCATGCCAGAGGAACTTGAAGCCTTATGGTGCACTGAAAGTAAACACAGCACAACAAAACATGATCAAATCCAGACTAGAATCTCTCTCTCCTCTCTCTCTCTCTCTCTCTCTCTCTCTCTCTCTCTCTCACACACACACACACACACACACACACACACACACACAACGCAAACCTGGGTTAGAAAAAAAAGAGATATGCCTATTTTAGGCATACATATATTTTCTTTAGCCTCCAATGTCCTACACAAGATGTCCAGATATCAACCAAAAATTACAAGACAATAAATAAGCAAGGAAAAAACAATACAGTGTTCAGAGAAAAAGCAACCAAGGGAACCAGATTCAGATATGTCCCAGATGTTGGGATTATCAGACAAAGAATTTAAAATAATTCTGATTAATATGTTAAAAGCTCAAATGTAAGTGGTTGAAAAATATATAAACAGATGGGAAATTCAGCAGAAAGACAAGTACTAACCAATATTCCTTATTGAACACAGAATACAAAATCCTAACAACATTCTAGAAAATTGGATCTAGCAATATATAAAAAGAGCACATCATGACCAAGTTGGATTTATCTCAGGAAATGTGATGCTAATTCAATATTTGAAAATCAGTTTATATAGTTTACCATATCAACAGATTAAAGAATAAAACCATATGTCATATCAATTGTTGCTGAAAAATCCTTTGAAAAAATATAACATTCATTTCTAATGGGAAAAGAAAAAAACACTCAGAAAAATAGGAATGTAGGAGAACATCCACAACTTGACGAAAAGCACCTACAAAAAAAAAATTAAAGCTAACGTCATAGTTAATAATGAATGACTAAATGTTTTTCCTCAAAATTGAGAATAAAGTAAGGTTGTCAATTCTCTCCACTCATATTCAACATCAATCTGGAGGCTCTAGCCACTGCAATAAAATCGTAAAAAGCAATTACAACATGCACATTATAAAAAGAAATAAAACTCTCTACTCATAGGTGACATGATTGTCTGTGAAAATCTCAAGGAATCTGACAAAAAAGCTACTACAACTTCACTACATAGCATTAGAATGGCCAAAATCTGGAAGACTAACAGAAAATGCTCATGAATATGTGGAACAAGAGCAACTCTCATTCATTTCTTATGGAGATGCAAAATGGTACAGTCACTTTGGAAGACAATTTGGCAGTTTCTTACAAAATTAAACATACGCTATCATACAATCCAACAATCGTGCTTCTTGGCTTTTACTCAAAGGAGTTGAAAACTTATGTCCATGTAAAACCTGCACATAAAGGTTAATAACAGCTCTACTTATAATAACCAAAACTTGGAAGCAACAAGATGTCCTTCAGTAGGTGAATTGATAAATAAGATGTGGAACATCCAAACAATGGAATATCATTCAACACTAAAAAGAAATGAGCTATCGCAGCATGAAAATACATGGAGGAACCCTAAATACATATTACCAAGTGAAAGAAGCCAACCTGAAAAGGCTCCATACTATGTGATTCCAACTATGTAATATTTTGGAAAGGGCAAAACTATGATGATAGTAAAAAAAAAAAAAAAAAAAATCAGTGGTTGTCAGGATTTGGGGAAAGGAGGAGATGAGTATTCAGAGCACAGAAGATTTTAAGACAGTATGATATATAATGGTGGATACATGTCATTATACATTTGTCCAAACCCACAGAATATACAACACCAACAGTAAACCTTAATGTAAACTATGGAGTTTGGGTGATAATGATATGTCAAAATAGGTTCTTCAATTATAACAAATGTACTTCTCTGGTGGAGGATGTTGATAATGGAGAAGGCTATGCATGTATGGGAGGGAGCAAGGGTTATATGAGAAATCTCTGTACCTACCTCTCAATTTTGCTATGAATCTAAAACTGCTCTAAAAAATAAAGTCTATTTTCTTAAAAAGCAACTAGAGCTGTGATTGGTTTGGCTCAGTGGATAGAGCGTCGGCCTGTGGACTGAAAGGTCCCAGGTTCGATTCCAGTCAAGGGCATGTACCTTGGTTGCGGGCACATCCCCACTGGGGAGTGTGCAGGAGGCAGCTGATCGATGTTTCTCTCTCATCGATGCTTTTAAACCTCTATTCCTCTCCCTTCCTCTCTGTAAAAAATCAATAAAATATATTTAAAAAAAAAAAGCAACTAGAACTAGTAAGTGAGTGGGGCAAGATTAATACACAAAAATATCAATTGTATCCTATCTAATAAAAGACAGAAAGGGTAATTGACCGTACCTTCGCTATGCTTCCCATTGGATAATCAGGGCAATATGCAAATTAACTGCCAACTAAGATGGCGGTTAACCACCAACAAAGATGGCGGCTAATTTGCATACTGCAGGCAGGATGGGACAGCACCATCCTGCGTGCCCCGCGGCCATCTGGGCCTGCTATCTGCAACCCGGGCAGCAGGGGTCCCGTATGCAACCTGACCCAGGGCTGGTGGGCAGGACCACGGTGATCCACCACCGGCCACGCCCCCAACCACCCTCCCGTGGGGGTCCGGGGCTGGTGGGAGCGACCACACCAATCTGCCACGGGCCACAGCCACAACCGGCCCTCCCGTGGGGATCCGGGGCTGGCGGGCGCTACCGCACCGATCCGTTACTGGCCATACCCACAACCAGCCCTCCCTCGGGGATCCAGGGATGGTGGGAGGGACCGCACCAATCTGCTACCGGCTACACCCACAACTGGCCCTCCATCAGGGATCTGGGGCTGCCAGGAGCAACCACACGGATCCGCCACCGGCCATACCCACAACCAGCCCTCCGGTGTTCGACCCAGGCAGCCAGGACAGCGTGGCTCCTCTGTCATCCCAGCTTCCTCATGACAGCTGTGGAAACTGACAGCAGGAAGGAGGAAGTCCCAGTCCCACAGAATCATCCAGAATCAGCCGTTAGTCACACAGCTCTCAGTGTCCTGATAGGCAAGACTCTCATTCACCTGTATCTCAGACCGTGTCAGTAGACAGGTAGGACTATGTCCAAAAAAAAAACGGTTGATACAAGATAGCTCTGCAGCCGAAAGGTGCTGGCATTATCAACAGAAAATGTCTGCAGAGCAACATGCATCTGATCTTGAAAGAAGGCGGCATCTGCCACAGAATGTATCTGAAGAGCTGCTACTGGAAAAACGTCGCTCTGAAGCTGAAAAACAGAGGCATCTTCGACAGAAAATGTCTAAAGACAAACATGCCTTTGAAGTTGAAAGAAGGCGGTGGCGACGACAGAATATGTCTAGAGAACAGTCAACAAGTACTACCAGTACCGGTAGGAACTGCCTTCTCAGCGAAAATGGAGTACATGAGGATGCAATTCTCGAACATAGTTGTGGTGGAATGACTGTTCAATGTGAATTTTGCCTATCCCTAAATTTCTCGGATGAAAAACCATCCGATGGGAAATTTACTCGATGTTGTAGCAAAGGGAAAGTCTGTCCAAATGATATACATTTTCCAAATTACCCGGCATATTTAAAAAGATTAATGACAAACGAAGATTCTGACAGTAAAAATTTTATGGAAAATATTCTATCCATAAATAGTTCTTTCGCTTTTGCTTCCATGGGTGCTAATATTGCATCATCATCAGGATATGGGCCATACTGTTTTAGAATACACAGACAAGTTAATCACCGTACTGGAACTTTACACCCTTCAGATGGTGTTTCTCGGAAGTTTGCTCAACTCTTTATTTTGGATACAGCCGAAGCTACAAGTAAAAGATTAGCAATGCCAGAAAACCAGGGCTGCTCAGAAAGACTCATGATCAACATCAACAACCTCATGAATGAAATCAATGAATTAACAAAATTGTACAAGATGCTACATGAAGTAGAAAAGGAAGCCCAATCTGAAGCAGCAGCAAAAGGTATTGCTCCCACAGAGGTAACAATGGCAATTAAATATGATCATAACAGTGATCTGGGTAGATATAATTCTCCCCGTGTAACTGAAGTTGCTGTCATATTCAGAAACAAAGATGGAGAACCTCCTTTTGAAAGGGACTTGCTCATTCATTGTAAACCAGATCCTAATAATCCAAGTGCCACTAAAATGAAACAAATCAGTATCCTGTTTTCTACATTAGATGAAATGACATATCCTATTCTTTCTCCACATGGTGAAAAAGGCTGGGGAACAGATATTGCATTAAGACTCAGAGACAACAGTGTAGTCGACAATAATACTAGACAAAATGTAAGGACACGAGAGTCACCCAAATGCAGTATTATGGATTTCATCTCTCTGTAAGGGACACGTTCAATCCTATTATAAATGCAGGAAAATTAACTCAACAGTTTATTGTGGATTCGTATTCAAAAATGGAGGCCAATCGGATAAATTTCATTAAAGCAAACCAATCTAAGTTGAGAGTTGAAAAATATAGTGGTTTGATGGATTAGCTTAAATCTAGATCTGAAAATGACAATGTGCCAATTGGTAAAATGATAATACTTCCATCATCTTTTGAGGATAGTCCCAGAAATATGCAGCAGTGATATCAGGATGCTATGGCAATTGTAAAGAAGTATGGCAAGCCCGATTTATTCATAACCATGACATGCAACCCCAATGGGCAGATATTACAAACAATTTACAACGCTGGCAAAAAGTTGAAAACAGACCTGACTTGGAAGCCAGAGTTTTTAATATTAAGCTGAACGCTCTTTTAAATGATATATGTAAATTCCATTTACTTGGCAAAGTAATAACTAAGATTCATGTCATTGAATTTCAGAAACACGGACTGCCTCATGCTCACATATTATTGATATTAGATAATGAGTCCAAATTACGTTCAGAAGATGACATTGACCATATAGTTAAGGCAGAAATTCCAGATGAGAACCAGTGTCCTCAACTTTTTCAAATTGTAAAATCAAATATGGTACATAAACCATGTGGAATGCAAAATCGAAGTAGTCCATGTATGGAAAATGGAAAATGTTCAAAGGGATATCCAAAAGAATTTCAAAATGCGGCCATTGGAAATATTGATGGATATACCAAATACAAACGAAGATCTGGTAGCACCATTTCTATTGGAAATAAAATTGTCGAGGGAAACCAAGATGGCGGCATAGGTAAACACCGGAGATTGCTGCCTCGCACAACCACTTCAAGAATACAACTAAAAGACAGAACGGGCATCATCCAGAACCACAGGAAGGCTGGATGAGTGGAAATACTACAACTAGAAGGAAAGAGAAAAGCATACCGATACTCAGAGGAGCTGCGGTGCGGAAGTTAAGTGCACAGGTACGGAGGCGGACGCGGAAAGGGCTGGCGGCTGAGGACATGGTTGGCTTTTTCAATCAAGAGGGAGTCTCAAGCTCCCTACTGCTCTGAACTCAAGTTCCGGGAGGATCTCTGGGGACCCTGACTGATACGGGGAGAGGCTAGACTGTCTGGCATCGTTCGCATCTCGAGGGCGGCTTTCTCTCAGAGGTGCTTGCAGCGATTACCCAGACACTGAGACTCTTAGGGAAGGACTGACAATCAGCCATAGCTGTTTGCTCCGCCCTATTGATTCCCTGGCACCCCGCCCTGCCCAAGCTGTGCACAGAGGCTTTTGCAAGCTGAAAATTACCTAACAAACTTGCATCTGGCCCAAGGCCCCAGGGCAACTTGCATTCCTTCACAGCTGAGCTCCAGCTGAATAGCCTCAGGCAAAGGCTAGATTAGCACCTCCTGAAAGATCCAGGAGCCAGTATACCAGGTGGTCAGAGTGACTCAGTGAGCACCAAAGCCCCACTGAAGCAAGTCTTGCCCCACAGGGGTGTCTCCAGCACAGAAGTTCTCCCACTGCAGACACAGCTGATTCTCACTGCCAATTGGTCAATTCCTCCCAGTGATACCTACAACAATCAAGGCTTAACTACAACAGGACTGTGCACAGAGCCCACAAGGGGGTGCACCAAGAGAGTCCACCTCAGGTAACTGGGGAGGCTGAGCCACTGGGCCCTATGACACCTAGCACAGAAAGCCACTCCATCAACACAGGGAAGCACAAAAAATGCGGAGACAAAGAAATAGGACACAAATGACAGAAATGGAGGAAAGCAAATGACTGGATATAGAGTTCAAAACCACACTTGTAAGGTTTTTCAAGAACTGTCTAGAAGCCGCCGATAAATTTAGTAAGACCCTCAAAGAGACGGGTGAGACCGCCGATAAATGTAGTGAGATCCTCAAGAAATCTAGTCAGTCCCTCAATGTTATGATAAAGGACCAACTGGAAATTAAGCATACACTGACTGAAATGAAGGATATTATACAGACTCCCAACAGCAGACTAGAGGATTGCAAGAATCAAGTCAAAGATTTGAAATACGAAGAAGCAAAAAACACCCAACTGGAAAAGCAAAATGAAAAAAGAATCCAAAAATACGAAGATAGTGTAAGGAGCCTCTGGGACAGCTTCAAGTGTACCAACATCAGAATTATAGGGGTGCCAGAAGAAGAGAGAGAGCAAGATATTGAAAACCTATTTGAAGAAATAATGACAGAAAACTTCACCTACCTGGTGAAAGAAATAGACTTACAAGTCCAGGAAGTGCAGAGAACCCCAAACAAAAGGAATCCAAAGAGGACCACACCAAGACACATCATAATTAAAATGCCAAGAGCAAAAGACAAAGAGAGAATCTTAAAATCAGGAAGAGAAAGAAAGTCAGTTGCCTAAAAGGGAGTACCCATACAACTGTCAGCTGATTTCTCAACAGAAACTTTGCACACCAGAAGGGAGTGGCAAGAAATATTCAAAGTGATGAATACCAAGAACCTACAACCAAGAATACTTTATCCAGCAAAGTTATCATTCAGATAACTTTGAAGGTCAGATAACGAGCTTCACAGATAAGAAAAAGCTAAAAGAGTTCATCACCACCAAACCAGTATTATATGAAATGCTGAAAGGTATCCTTTAAGAAGCGGAAGAAGAAAAAGGTAAAGATACAAATTATGAACAACAAATACACGTCTATCAACAAGTGAATCTAAAAATCAGGTGAATAATCTGATGAACAGAATGAGCTGGTGATTATAATAGAATCAGGGGCATAGAAAGGGAGTGGACTGACTATTCTTGGGGGGGAAGGGGTGAGGGGGGATGCGGGAAGAGACTGGACAAAAACCGTGCATCTATGGATGAGGACAGTGGGTGGGGAGTGAGGGTGGAGGGTGGGGTGGGAACTGGGTGGAGGGGAGTTATGGGGGGAAAAAAGAGGAACAAATGTAATAATCTGAACAATAAAGATTTAATTTAAAAAAAAATAAAATTGTCGATAATACTTGGATTGTCCCTTATAACCCGTATTTGTGCCTCAAGTATAACTGTCATATAAATGATGAAGTCTGTGCATCAATTTGAAGTGTCAAATATCTATTTAAATACATCTATAAAGGGCATGACTGTGCAAATATTCAAATTTCTGAAAAAAATATTATCAATCATGACGAAGTACAGGATTTCATTGACTCCAGGTATGTGAGCGCTCCTGAGGCTATTTGGAGACTTTTCAGAATGCGAATGCATGACCAATCTCATGCAATCACAAGATTAGCTGTTCATTTGCCAAATGATCAGAATTTATATTTTCATGCAGATGATTTTGCTGAAGTTTTAGATAGGGCTAAAAGGCATAACTCGACTTTGATAGCTTGGTTCTTACTGAATAGAGAAGACTCTGATGCACGTAATTATTATTATGGGGAGATCCCACAGCATTATGTGTTTAATAATTCTTTGTGGACAAAACGCCGAAAGGGTGGGAGTAAAGTATTAGGTAGACTGTTCACTGTGAGCTTTAGAGAACCAGAACGATATTACCTTAGACTTTTGCTTCTGCATGTAAAAGGTGCGGTAAGTGTTGAGGATCTGCGAACTATAGGAGGTGTAACTTATGATACATTTCATGAAGCTGCTAAACACCAGGGATTATTACTTGATGACACTATCTGGAAAGATACAATTGATGATGCAATCATCCTTAATATGCCCAAACAACTACGGCAACTTTTTGCATATATATGTGTGTTTGGATATCCTTCTGCTGCAGACAAATTATGGGATGAGAATAAATCTCATTTTATTGAAGATTTCTGTTGGAAATTACACTGAAGAGAAGATGCCTGTGTAAACTGTAAAACGCATGCCCTTAACGAAATTCAGGAGGTATTCACATTGCATGGAATGAAATGTTCACATTTCAAACTTCCAGACTATCCTTTATTAATGAATGCAAATACATGTGATCAATTGTACGAGCAACAAAGGGCAGAGGTTTTGATAAATTCTCTGAATGATGAACAGTTGGCAGCCTTTCAGACTATAACTTCAGCCATCAAAGATCAAACTGTATACCCCAAATGCTTTTTCTTGGATGGTCCAGGTGGTAGTGGAAAAATATATCTGTATAAAGTTTTAACACATTATATTAGAGGTCGTGGTGGTACTGTTTTACCCACAGCGTCTACAGGAATTACTGCAAATTTACTTCTTGGTGGAAGAACCTTTCATTCCCAATATAAATTACCAATCCCATTAAATGAAACTTCAATTTCTAGACTCGATATAAAGAGCGAAGTTGCTAAAATCATTAAAAAGGTCCAACTTCTTATTATTGATGAATGCACCATGGCATCCAGTCATGCCATAAACGCCATCGATAGATTACTAAGAGAAATTATGAATTTGGATGTTGCATTTGGTGGGAAAGTTCTCCTTCTCAGAGGGGATTTTCAACAATGTCTCAGTATTGTACCGCATGCTATGTGATCAGGCATAGTACAAACGAGTTTAAAGTACTGCAATGTTTGGGGATGTTTCAGAAAGTTGTCTCTTACCACAAATATGAGATCAGAGGATTCTGCTTATAGTGAATGGTTAGTAAAACTTGGGGATGGAAAACTTGATAGCAGTTTTCATTTAGGAATGGATATTATTGAAATCCCCCATGAAATGATTTGTAATGGATCTATTATTGAAGCCACCTTTGGAAATAGTATATCTATAGATAATATTTTAAAAATATCTAAACGTGCAATTCTTTGTCCAAAAAATGAGCATGTTCAAAACTTAAATGAAGAAATTTTGAATGTACTTGATGGAGAGTTTCACACATATTTGAGTGATGATTCCATTGACTCAACAGATGATGCTGAAAAGGAAAATTTTCCCATCGAATTTCTTAATAGTATTACTCCTTCGGGAATGCCGTGTCATAAATTAAAATTGAAAGTGGGTGCAATCATCATGCTATTGAGAAATCTCAATAATAAATGGGGTCTTTGTAATGGTACCAGATTTATTATCAAAAGATTATGACCTAACATTATCTAAGCTAAAGTATTAACAGGATCTGCAGAGGGAGAGGTTGTTCTGATTCCAAGAATTGATTTGTCCCCATCTGACACTGGTCTCCTATTTAAATTAATTTGACGACAGTTTCCTGTGATGCCAGCATTTGCAATGACTATTAATAAATCACAAAGACAAACTCTAGACAAAGTGGGAATATTCCTACCTGAACCCGTTTACGCACATGGTCAATTATATGTTGCTTTCTCTCGAGTTTGAAGAGCGTGTGATGTTAAAGTTGTAAATACTTTATCCCAAGGGAAATTAGTCAAGCACTCTGAAAGTGTTTTTACTCTTAATATGGTATACAGGGAGATATTAGAATAAGTTTAATCACTTTATCAGTCATTATTTGCATCAGTGTTGTTTTTATATCATGAGTTTGTTGTTGTTATATCATTTTATTATTGTTTATTTATTAATAAAATTATGTATTATTTTCATATACATTGTACTCATTTCCTTTTATCTCTCACACTTTTATTATAGAGAAAGGGCAAATAGCAATATTAAAATATTTCCTCTAATTAATTCCCTTTCAATGTGCACGAATTTTGTGCACCAGGCCACTAGTTTCTATATAACAGCAATGAGCCACTGGAAATTGAAATTTAAAACATAATGCCATTTAAAATGGCACACAAACTATGAAATACTATATCATAAACCTAAAAAATTTGTGCAAGATCTGTACAACAAAAACTAGTGAACATTGATGAAAGAAACAAAAAGAAACCAAATAAATGGGGAGATATATAGTGTGGATTGAAAATCTCAATACTGTTAAGATGTTAATTCTCCTCAAACTGATCTGAAGATTTAACTTAAGTCCAGTTAAAATTCCAGCAGTATGCTTTGTAAAAATTGACCAGCTGATTCTAAAATTTAAGTAAAAAGCCACAGGAACTAGAATGCACTAAATAATTTTGAAAATAATCATAATAGAAAACTCACACTATCTGATATACCATCAATCGAAAGAGTATGGTACTGGCAGAGGGATAAACATATGGGTCAATGGGATAGAACAGAGAATCTACATACTACATATGAGCAATTGATTATGAACAAAGGTGCAAAGGTAATCCAGTGGAAAAAAATACAGGCTTTTTGACAAATGATGCTGGACCATTTGAATGCCCATAAGCAAAAATATAAACTTCAACTTCCACTCATATCACACACAAAAATTAACTCAAAATAAAACAGACATAAATGTGAAACCTAAAACTTCCAAAAGAAAACAAAGGAGAAAATTTTTGTGACATTTGTTAGGCAAAGATTTCTTAAATACAACAGCCAAAAGATTATCCATAAAAGAAAAAGATTGATAAATTGAACATCTAAAACGTCAGTAATTTTGGCTCTTCAAAAGACACTGTGACAAGAATGAAAGATACTAGTAAGCCACAGACTTGGAAAAGGTACTTACAAATCTCATATCTGATATATGACTTTTATACAGAAAATATTAAACGGTTTCAAAACTTAATGATAAGAAAACAAAAACACAAAAAATGAGTAAAAGACTTAAACACCACTTTACCAAAGATGATATATGGGTGGCAAATAAACACATTAAAAGATGGTCAACATTATTAGTCATTAGCAAATTAAATCACAATGAAATGCCATTACATGGCTATCATTTATCAATCCCCAGAAGGAAAGTAGGGGAGGGCGGGGGTAAGGGGAAGAGATAAACCAAAGGACTTGTATACATGTATATAAGCCAAACCAATAGACATGGACAACAGGGGGATGGGAGCATGAGTGTGCGGGGCCGGGGGGGGGGGATTAATGGGGGGGATGAGGACACATTTGTAATACCTTAACTAATAAAAAAATAAAAATAAATTTAATTTATAATGCCAAATGCTGGTAAGGATTTAAAATAACTACAACCCTTATACATTCCTGATGCAAATACAAAATGGTGTAACCATTTTGGAAAACAGTTTCCTAGTTTCTTATAAAGTTAAATATACCTTATTGGATAGCACAGCAATCTCACTGCATTTCATTTACCCTGGTTAAATGAAAACATATGTTCATACAAAAGCCTGTACTTGAATGGTTATAACAGCTTTGTTCATAATCTCCAAAAACTGAAAATTCTACTTCAGAATGAATAGACAGACTGATATATCATCCTATATAATAAAAGGCTAATATGCAAATTGTTCCCTCAACCAGGAGTTCACCAGGGGGTGAAGCTGGCCAGTCAACCGCCTGCAGCCCCTCCCCCCAGCCAGCCCTGCCCCCAATCGGCCCTGATCGGCCCTGATTGGGGTGGGCTGGCCGGGCCCCACCCATGCATGAATTCATGCACCAGGCTTCTAGTACAATAGAATACTCCACAACAAAAAGGAAAGAACTACTGATACACTCAGCAACATGAGTGAATCTCAGATGCAATATGCTAAATGAAAGAAATCTACATATTGTATTTCATTTATATGACAGTCTCAAAAAGGCAAAACCATAAGGGCACAGAAGAGATCAGTGATTATGAGGCTGTGGGGGCAGGAAGAGAGTTTGACTATAAAGAAGAATAGGGAATTTTTTTGAATGTCAGGACTGGTTTATATCTTGATTGTGGGAGTGGTCACATGACTTATACATTAGTCAAAACTTGTTGAACTATACACTTAAAAAGGGAAAATTTTGTTGTTTGTAAATTATCTATATATATGAAAGCCTAAGGGATCATTACGACCAACGGACCGGTTGACCAGTCTCTATGATGCACACTGACCACTAGGGGGCAGACGCTCAACGCAGAAGCTTCCCCCTGGTGGTCAGTGCACTCCCACAGCCAACCTCCCTGTCCCACCCCCACCCCATAGGCCATGATCGCTGGCCAAGCCCGAGGGACCCCACTGGTGCACGAATTCATGCACCAGGCCTCTAGTCCTATATAATAAAAGGCTAATTTGCAAATAGACCAAATGGTAGAAAAACTGGAACAACCAAACATCTGAACAACCGGTCAATATGACGTGCACTGACCACCAGGGGGCGTGTGCGAAACATGCCATGCTTTGGCCACAGGGGGATGGTGGAGCAGGTGAGTGGGGGCACCAGACCAAGGCTGGTCACCAGTCGCCGTCATTGGGGCGAGCCTCTGGTGGTTACTGAAAATTCTTTGCTTCCACCCAGCACTCATACCTGCTGCCAGTGCCAGCCCTACTCGCACACACTGCTGGTGCCGGAGCAACTGCTCGCACCCACTGCCAGCGCTGGCCCCACTTGCACCCGCAGCCAGCGCCGAAGCTGCCATTCACACCTGCTGCCGGTGCCCAGCACCAGTCCCAATCACTCAGAGCCATCAGCAGGTGTGAGCGGCAGCTGCCAGCCAATCACCCCTGAGGGTTTCTCCACCACCCCCTGCTCCTGAGGGGCAATCGGGGTGGCAGCAGCCGCCACTCACATCCACTGCTGGCACTGGCCCCAACTGCTACATGCAGGTGTGAGCGGGGCCAGCACTGTCAGCGCATGGGAGCGGTGGGAGCAGGGCTGCCCCAGCAGACAGGGGACCAAAGGCCACGGTAAGAGGACCGGCAGGGGTGCAGAGGATGGGCCAAGACCCACCCACCCCTGTTCCTACCACAGCCTCGCAGCCCACAGTTCCTTTCAAGGTGCATGAATTCATGCACTGGGCCCCTAGTAACTTAATAAAAAAGTGAGCTGGGGAAAATGTATGTTTGAGGTTATAGATAAGAAATTCCTACAACATTCTCTGTTGGATACAACTGCACACATAGATAGCTCCCAAACAATCTACAATGAATTTATATTTAAGGTCCTTATACCCATATCATGCTTTTTGAGGACACACAAGGCCAGGAAGACCCTTACAACTAGTATGAAAAAAAGGAGAGGTTGAGGTATCCAACTCTGCCTCTATGTCTAGTAGGAATAGAAAGAGGGAGGGAGGGATAGACAGAGGGAGGAAGGGAAGGACTGGTATATGCATAACTGACATAGTATGTCTGTAGACAAACTTCTTGGCCATTAAAGCATCTAAGAAGTGCATACTACCCTTAAAGTTTACTCAACATCATACCCACTAAAATCCATGTTAGTTTTGGTAATCCTTAAATTTACTAATCCAAACAAATAATCATGTCAGTGAGGGATTTATTCTAGGCAGGTAAGGTACCATGTTAGGGTCAATAAACATGAAGACATGCATAATGCATTCTTTGTAACCTAAGTTATTCTAAATGGGGAATCCTGAAAGCTCATTAGCAAATTTCAAAAAGTAGCCCAAGTCATATTTATTTGCTTCATCAATTGGAGATGAGGACAAATAGTTCTTATGCCAAGGAGACTTTATATTCCTAATTCCCGCTTGCTGCTCTCATAATTTATCGAGAGCCATAAAGCTTTGCTGGTCTACAAATTTCACATACAGCACTTATGCCTATGTCTTGAGACCATTTATTAAAACCCCACAAGCAAATGGCACTGTGAAACAAGTCAGTCACTATTCTTGCACTGAAGAGATTATGATCTCAATAGACTGCATTTACATGGACAAACAGTGCACAATGGTACAATGGGCAACTGCAACTAATAATTTAATTAAATTACTAATTCAATATCTCCTGTATGTAGAGGTATTATGTGACACATACTGGCGTATAGTTTAGCAGCCTCGATAGATTCAGAAGGCTTTGTCAACACTATGCAAGAATCTCCCTGTTGAGTGGACCAGATTGTTAGGTACTAGATAAAGAAGGCAGCAAGGGAGCTGAGAGTGGAATGAATTGAGGGATCAAGGGAAGAAGGAGAAATTATGCAGACAAGCCTATCTAGTAGAGGTAATTATCTAAAAGACATTTTATTCTGAAGATGAGAAATTGTTAATAGTTTTTGGATCAAGTCAATAGAGTTGATCACCATCATGTGATTAAGATGGTGCCAGAGGAAAATTACTTTGCAAGAGTGTGTTTGACAGGTAATAAAGGGTAAGGGCCAGAGGCAAGGAGATCAGTCTGTAGATCAGACAGAATAGATGGAGGCAGAGCTCTAGAGAAATAGCAGATGGAGCAGAGGATGGCAAGAAGTGAAGGTGTAGAGATCTGCTGTACAACATAGTACCTAGAGTTAACAGTAGTCTATTGTGCACTTTGGAACATGTTAAGAGAATAGAGCTCATGTTTAGTGTTCTTACCAACACATACAAACATACATACACACACACACACACGCACACAAACACAACTTTTTGGAATTGGTGGATATGTTTAGCACCTTGGTTATATTGAGAATATCAAAGGTGTATGCATATGTCTAATCTCATCAAAATGTATATATTAAATATGTGCAATTTTTGGTATATGAATTATTATATCTTGATAAAGCTAAAAAAGAACTATTTATATATTAAGAATAAAAAATAAGGTAAAAAAGTAAAGGGATTGGGGGGGGAAGGAGACTTACATAATACTTTAAATAATAAAGAATTTTTAAAAAGGGTAAAGAAAAAGGAAAGAGTGATTACAACTTAGCATAATGTCCTCCTGTTAGCTCCGTCTGCTCTTCCCTTATGTGCAAACCCATCGTAGCAGAGGCTGATGTATCCCTAAGGGATTTGGTGCAATTTTTTGTCGTTCTGATTGAAATGTGTGCTGCCTGGTCCCTATAGTTTAATTTAGAACAATTAAGGTTCAGGGTACATGAGCTGGCAAAGCACATTACAAACAATGGCTGCAGAATAAACTGCAAATCAATCCACACTAAATCACCCTGAAAATCCCTGCCAGTGCTGTAAAGCCATCCTGATTCCAGCCCTTCCTTCTCCCCGCTCCATCTTCACTGCAATAAGAAAGTTGTCATTGTTCAGGTTTGTAATGATTTTGCAGAAGCATTCATCCTTCCAGACATAAAACTTCACAATCTTGGGCTGGGGTCAGGGACAGATAGGAAAAGGATGCTGGGGGGGGGGGGGGCAGGGTAGTTGTTCAGTTCATTACTATTTTGCCCCACAAATGGGGAATATGTTTTCTGTTTCCCAGCTCTGATATTGACACTTTATGGAAACATGTCACCACACCAGGCTGACTTACTTTATAGGAGATATTTGGTCTTTTGTTCATCAACTTATTTCATTTGACTACTGAGTCATTTGACTTCTTCCTCATTCCTCCACATACATCTGTCCCATAAAGCTACATGGTCAGAGAGAATGAGCTGCCCAGATTAAAAAAAATCTTCTTCAGCTACAACCTACAAACATCCTAAGGACCCCCCTTCAGCATCCTTTATCATTGTGTAAGTGGAGGAGCACTAGGATAAGGAGCTCAGCCTGTTGTTCCAGGCAGGGACAATGCAAGGCTGGCACTGACCATGTTTCCCAATTCATCCACATTGCACAACATCAAAATTTCAAATGTGCAGATCCTTCCATCTAGCAATTCTGCTGGAAGCTGATCCACCCTTGCTGCTTGATGCAGTCGCTGCAGGGATGTTTCAAGGGACCTGGCATATATGGCATATTGTTCTTAATATGTTTGCTCCCACTCTTAATGCTATGTGTTTCAAACAAGACCACCTCTCTGAGAAAGGTTGTTTCCCCAGGTGAGGATTTTTATCAGTAAAACCCCTTTACTAAGTGCCAGGCGGGTAGTTAATCACTTTAACTACGAACAATCACGCTTAAACTATATAATCTTTACTTAGAATAACCTCCTTCAGTTACTTCCTTGTAGCTTAATAGAACAATAGAGTAACTTTGGTATGGAGATAAGAAATGCCCTAACCTTTGGAATAGAATGGATAGGATTAAGATCAAATAGTATAAATACAGATGTAAAAGGACAATAAAGAGAGGAACCTGGCTAGGAGGAACCTGGCTAGGAGGAACCTCGCCATGATGATCACCTGAAGGCTGCCTCCATGTCTTTCCTTCCTTGCCGACTCCGTCCACACCATGGGGAACCCCTGGCCCTGCTGGGGCTGGACCCCAACACAATTCCACTCTTAACGTTTTAGAACTATTTTCCCAACAAGGCAAAGATGTGAATGTGAATATTTCTTGAAGTATTGTATAGTATAGTTTGTGAAAAAATGGTAACCAATGTAAATTTCCATCGAGAGAGAAATAGATAAAATGCATGATGTAATCATGTGATAAAAGCTATGCAAACCTTAAAAAGAAATGTATACTAATAGGAACTAATTCAGAAAAATTTCCTAAGATACAGCTAAATTTAAAAATGAATTGTAGAACAGATTGAAAGTATGAAGCCATTTTTATAAAATACATATGTTAGTATATGTATTTTTTAAATCAGTGAAAATAGAAACCAACTCCTTAACAATAGTTACCTCTGGGGATGAAATATCAGGAGACTTTTTTTCTTCATATATTTTTGTATTATTTAATTTTTATAAGAAGCATATAATACTTTTCTAATCAGCAAATATATATATATATAAATATATATGTAGGAAAGCATGATGTAAACAATGGAATTATCTCCTCTTTTGCCTCATTTTTCTATCCATTCAACAGAGAGTTAGTAAAAGCCTGTTGATCTATTCAATGCCACTATAGTAGGTTCTGATAATACAAAAACAAGCCTTCATAGAGGTTAGAACAGCCGTGGGCAAACTACCGCCCACGGGCCGAATCCGGCCCGTTTGAAATGAATAAAACTAAAAAAAAAAAAGACCGTACTCTTTTATGTAATGATGTTTACTTTGAATTTATATTAGTTCACACAAACACTCCATCCATGCTTTTGTTCCGGCCCTCCGGTCCAGTTTAAGAACCCATTGTGGCCCTCGAGTCAAAAAGTTTGCCCACCCCTGGGTTAGAACCTAGTGATAGGAAACACCACTCCTCTGAACACCTTCATTACAGCCCATAATCTTGGCTTGACTTCCCAACCAACCAAGGTAAAAAATCAAATAATGACACAGATTAATTCAAGTTCTTTGTTTTCCCCAAAATCAGTTATTATGGATAGACATAAGGGTGATAGCTGTCATTCTATAACTAGCGGCTGGTTACCTGAGATCTCTCCAGGCTCTGAATGTTCAAGTCTTCTTGGGGCTTACTAATAACAGAACTACAATCATGAGCATTTTTATTCAGCACATACTGTGTCAGACACTGTGCCGAACTCTTTTTTCTTATTATCTCATGTCACCCTCTTAACGACCTTATGAAATACTTACCATGACATATATTATCTTTTTTTTTTACAGGTATGACAGCAGAGATCTGCCAAGGTCATCCAGCTACTACAGAGAGTCAGGATTGCATACAGCCTAAATCTTTAGACCCTTCAGTAGTGCTGGGCAGATAGTAGGTGCTCACACCAGAAGTAGTCACTGCAATAGCCGGTAGTTCGAGTAACATTTGCTAAGCTGTCAGCCTATGAAAGGAAACTGATGAAGCAAGGGAAAAACAAAACACAATTATGAGATTTGGAAAGTCCATGCCAGTAACCTGTCAAACTCATGATTTATGAAAAGCGTTAATGAAGTATAAACAATTCCAGGTGGGTCATTCAATCAAGCTCTTGATGGTTAGCTTTCACTGTTTGGAATCTGGGTAGCTACCAAATAGAATACTAATTCCTTATGGGAGAAAACTTCAGATTGAATTATGCTGTAATTATGAACTCAGGAAGGGGGATGGCATATAAGCATGTCTGTTATTGAGTGCATGTGTTGGCTATGAAACCAGGTCCTCTCACATAAGCCACCACGGAATGCAGGATGCTCTGGATTCAAGTCCAAGCTTTGACTACAGAATTTGAGCTGTGAACCCATCTAACCTTCAGTTTCCTCCCCAGCCAGTGAGGATACTGAAGCTGCCCACCTCATGGGACAGTGTATGGAAGCCAGGGCAACAAGCAATACTCACTAGGCTTCCACCTCTTAACCCTTCAGGCTCACCTTCCAACACAATTTCATCCAATGGATAATCTTCTAGCACAGGGGTGGGCAAACTTTTTGACTGGAGGGCCACAATGGGTTCTTAAACTGGACGGGAGGGCCAGAACAAAAGCATGGGTGGAGTGTTTGTGTGAACTAATATAAATTCAAAGTAAACATCATTACATAAAAGGGTACGGTCTTTTTTTTTTTTTTTTTTTAGTTTTATTCATTTCAAACAGCCGGATCCGGCCCGCGGGCCGTAGTTTGCCCACGGCTGTTCTAGCATCTAGAGCAGCGGTTCTCAACCTGTGGGTCGCGACCATCGGAAAACACATATAGCATATCAGTTATTTACATTACGATTCATAACAGTAGCAAAATTACAGTTATGAAGTAGCAACGAAAATAATTTTATGGTTGGGGGTCACTACAACATGAGGAACTGTATTAAAGGGTCGTGGCATTAGGAAAGTTGAGAACCACTGATCTAGAGTATGCTAGAAATGGGGCTTCAAAATAAAGTTGAAAAAACACACCTCCACCCAAAGTAGTTCAAAATCTGCTCAGGGAGCTCAACTCTGGGAGAGAGTCTACATATAATTTCCCAGATAGTACATTTTTAGCATGCCACTTCCTTCTTAAGAATAGTTAAAGGTTAGATCAAATATAAAGCCAACCTACCACCTTCTAGCCCTTCTTGATCTTTCCTCTTTTATAAAACTCTCCAGTTCACAGATGTCTTTCCCTAACTCTGGATGACTTCAGTACCAGTACTAAAAATCTGTTTTAGGTTTCAGAGTTTTTTCTCAACCTCATGCTGGGCACACAATTGGCCCTTAAAGATATTTTAATCAAATTAATAAAATATAAACAAGGAAAAGGGGGAATTATTAAAATATTCTTCCTATTCTCATAATGAAGTTAGGCTCCTTTTTATTACTAAGTTGCTAATTTCTCATATACTCCTGGCGTGTTTAAAACTGAACAGGTCCTCCGAAATCATCTAATTCAATCCCTTATTTTCCAGATGAGCAAACTGCCATCCAGAGAGAGAAAATTAGCTTTGGATTACAAATCTATTCAGTTATTTATTTGGTAAATATTTATTGGACAGCTAGTACATACCAGCACTATTCTAGGCCATGAGGAAATTGACAAAATCCCTAACCTCATGGAATTTACATTGTAATAGGAGAGAAAGAAAATAAGCAAGTAAACAAATTAATATATGCTATAATTTCAAGTAGAGGTAAGTGCAATGAAGAATACAGGGAATAAAGAGATGGTGGGGTTGGCATGTTACTTTAGATAATATTTCAAAAAAAGGGAGCAGCAAGTACAAAGGTCCTGAGGCAAGAATGAACTTAGTACACTTAAGAGACTGAGAGAAGACTGGTGTCATTGGAACATAGTGAATGAAGAGTAAGAGAGTTTAAAGAAGCAGAAAGGGACCATACTTTCAGGGCCAGGTAAGCTGTGACAGACTTTGGGTTTCAATCTAAGTGTGATAAGAAGCCATTTGCAGAATCTTAAGTACAGGAGTGCCATGATTTTATTATAATTTTAAAGGATCATTCACTGTAGAGCAATAGGAACTCATTCATTGCTATATGGGGATGAAAATGGCACAGCTACTTCATAAGACAGTTTGACAGTTTCCTATAAAACTACTTTATTGTACGATCCAGCAATTCTGCTCCTTGGTATTTACCCAAAGGTATTGAAAACTTATGTACACACAAAAACCTGAACATGAATGTTTATAAAAGCTTTATTCATAATGGCCAAAACTTAAAAGCAACCAAGATGTCCTTCAGTAGAATAAAGAAACTGTGGCACATTCAACACTAAAAGGAAATGAGCTATCAAGCCAGGAAGAGACAGGGAGAAAACCTAAATGCATATTACAAGAGAAAGAAGCCCATCTGAAAAGGCTGCATACTGTATGATTCCAACTACATGACATTCTGGAAAAGGCAAAATGATGGAGAGAGTAAAAACATCAGTGGCTTCCAGGGGTTGGGGAGAAAGAAGGATGAATAAGCAGAGCTTGGAGGATATTTAGGACATTGAAACTACTCTGTATGACACTATAATGGTAGATACATATCTTTATATATTTGTCCAAACTCATAGAATGTACAACGCCAAGAATAAACCCTAATGTACTACTCTAGTGCAGGATGTTGATAATGGGGAAGACTATGCATGTATGAGAGCAGGGGGTGTATGGAAAATCTCTGCACCTTTCTCTCAATTTTGCTGTGAACTTGAAACTGCCCTAAAAAATAACAAAGTCTATTTCTTTCTTTTTTTTTAAATATATTCTATTGATTTTTTACAGAGAGGAAGGGAGAGAGATAGAGAGTTAGAAACATCGATGGGAGAGAAACATCGATCAGCCGCCTCCTGCACATCTCCCACTGGGGATGTGCCTGCAGCCCAGGTACATGCCCTTGACCGGAATCGAACCTGGGACCCCTCAGTCCGCAGGCCGACGCTCTATCCACTGAGCCAAACCGGTTTTGGCAGCAAAGTCTATTTCTTTAAAAAAGATTATTCTGGCAACTGTATGGAAAAAAAATAGAGATCAATGACAGCAGAATTAAGGAAATCAGTGAGGTGGCTACTGCTAGTCTAGATAAGAGATGAAGGAAGCCAGTACTAAGATGGTGGTAGGGGAGGTGGTGAGACAGAGTCAGAATTGAAGTATATTTTGAAGATATAGCTGACAGGCTTATTGATGGACTGGACATGAAATGTGAAGGAAAAACAGATCTTTGACCTGATGATGCTGAGAACAGATTGAGGAAGAAACAGATTTGGAGTGAAATAAAAGTCTCTGCTCTGCACACTTTAAATCTAAAATGTTGTGTTAGACACCTGGATGGAAATGTTTAGCAGTGGTTAAATATAAATATCTAAGCTTTAAAAAACTCTTGGGGGTAGAGATATAAAATTTGGAATCACCAGCTTCTAACAGCATCAAAAGCCATGGGACTAGATAAGGCGACTAATGAGATTAAACAGTAAAGCGAAGAGATGCGAACTGACCACTGTCCTCAGGAGCACACCAACATTTAGAATCCAACGACAAAATATTAATGAGAAATCACTTACCAACATGGAAGCAGAAGGGATTTAAAGAGGCAGACAAGAACTCAGATCCTCACCAGCCAGAATCCTAAACCAGGAACACATAATCTTGAACCAGAATCCTGAAACCAGAATCTCTGTTCCTTTCTTCTCGATATCAGGAGGGGGCACAGATACACATGCATGAGCCTGCTCAGAGTTGAGGTAAGTTGACTGTGCTTATATGATCTTGGTGTAGCCTCCTGCTCAAGATGAAAGAAAGCTCTTAACTACAACAGCAGACAGCTGCCTAAACACTCATGGCAAATACCTAGTATAAGATCATGGGTACTGGACAGAGCAGGGTAAAGAACTCATTAGGTGGAGAATAGGCAATGCCTTAGCCTGGGAAACTTGTCCTTCCACAACCGAAATGGATCAAATCATGAAATGCTGTGGGTCAAACACTGTACTGAGTATATTAGGGCAGCTGCGTAGATACATACAATAAATCCCAGATCTTCAAAGAGATGACAGTCAAATGGGCTTGAGGAGAAAGTGGCTAAAGCTGAACCCTAATCCTGAAATGTGGAGCAAGAAGTCTCACCCCACATTACCAGCACCCTCACCTTCCTGGAGTTCGCTATGAAAAATGAGTTGGGTTTTCCATGGTGTATATGCTAAAAGGCCTCTTGGAGGTGTGTGCCTGACAAAGTCCTGGAGCATGCCCCTATCTCCACCATCTGCTTCTGACAGTCCTGCCTCCTGATATAAAGAGTATACAGAAGCATGCCAATCAAATTTGTCTTGACAGCAGATAGGATAAAGAAGTTTGAGAAAAGACCATTCCAGTAAGAAATGGGAGTGATTTTCACAACTGTTTGATTAGCACCCTTCAAGAACACAGCATTTCAAGACCCTCTATCCTTTTAACAGGGCTTGGGTTCTGCTCCTCATTTTTCTGACCTAAAGGAGGTTCTATTGTTGATTTTTTAAATTAATAGTATTACATTACGCATTATTGCATCTGCATAGGACAAATACCTACGTTGTGTACTTTCACTCTCCAACCCGTCACCTGGGGCAGGCATCACTAGTCAATCATGATACACTTCTCTTCTGTATCAGGATGCAACCTCAGAATCCTTTTCATCACAATACTGCAAGCAGCACTATTAATCAAAATAACCATGTGAGGTGACACCTATTTCACATCTCTGGGATAGTAGTTAGCAGTAAAGCATTTAGAATTGTTCACAATTCTGAATCCTGGTTCTATCAGGTTCTATCAGCAGTTTCACTGCTCATTAGCTGTTTAACTTAGAACACATTAACACGTCTCTCTAAACTGTTCTTCAGAGGAAAAGCCTATGTTCCTACAAGAACTTAGGATGAGCAAACACATTTGGATTGAGAGGAGTCAGGCAAGGTTTTCTTGACGAGGGAGTGCTTGAGCTGAGATACGGGCAGGATGGGAGCACCGTCACCACAGAGAGGAGCATGCTGCATGAGAGAAGGTCTCTGAGGGCAGAGGACAAAGGTCAAGGAATCATCAGGCAAGTACCAGACTACAAAAGGCTTTTAGAACATATTAAGTTTTGTCATTATCCAAAATGCCATGTTTGACCATACAAAAGATAAAGCAGAGTGAAGGTAAAATCAATTTATAATATGGAGGGCATTTCCACTGTCTCTCTGATGGCGATACATACCATAGGAAGACATGGATTGAGATGAGAAGACCAATTACAAGGTGGCTGCCATACAGAGAGGAAAATTGTAGTAACTCAGATTAGAAATGCAGCTTTTAAGACTGGGAAAAGTAGAGAAAACTCAGAGATCTATGAAGGCTTAAATTAAGAAAGATGTAGTGATGCATTTAGGGAGAGGCCAGGGGTTTGGGTGGTAGCATTAACTAAGACAGCGAACATCAAAGAAGAACAGGTATGTTTTTGGTCTGGTTTTGTATTTTTGTGAGAAAATATTTGCAGATCCAAGTAAAAGTATTAAGTATGCAGATGGACACATAAAATCAGTCTTGCTGGCATATTTAATCAATGCATGAACTTTCACATAATCCCAAAGGTATCCTCCAGAAGATCATGGATTGAAGAAAGAACCAGCTGATTCTCCCAGCCCAGCCTGGACATAAACACTCACAGCAGAGCCATCTACCCAAATGCCTACGTACACTAAGAATACTTATCCTTGCTGCTCTTGCCCAGAGTCTGAATGCTGAGAAACTGGATCCTAGAAGGAGATGTGAGGAGCATCCAGTGCCACTTCTTGGCCATGTGGAGATGTGTCAGAATGAGCCAGTGAGAGAGGGTACTGACCACATTTTACAGATTTGAAAACTGAGCCACATCAAATTGAAATGATGTGAAATTGTCCACAGTTATAACGGGAGTTATTTGCAAGACAGGGACCTATATCCACATACAAACTTTCAGCATTTCCAATTTTTCAAAAGTTTCTAAATCCCTAATTATGAGAATAAGTACATGGAAGAGATACCAACAAATCAATGAATTTAACTCCTGTCCAGATTTCTAGTTTCACTCATTCATTCAACAAACATGTACTGGGTGTCATTCTAAGTGTCAAACACAGTGACAAAGAGAAGGGTTGGTGTAAACTCAGGTCTTAGTTAATCCAAGGACTAGGTAAAATGTCTGACTGTATGGGTGAAATACAGAGTTTTGAAATTTCATTCATATTTGTGGAAATTCAAAAACATTTTCCAGCTTTCTAAAGTAGTCCAAAGCTCCACAAGAATTCACTTTCATCAAATGATTTGCCTTCATGATGTCAGAGTATAAAAGCTCTAGTAGCCACAAGGATTTGATTTTTACACAGGGAAAGAGCACACAAAAGGTATGATGCCTACCTACTCTCTGAAATGAACATGTTTCTTCATGTGGGATCAGAAAGATTGTGTTCCACAAGTAACAATGGCCCTGTCTCCTGAGGGTCATACATTTAGTTCAGTGAGGCCTCTGAAAGTTCAGATCTCTATCAGAAACAGCCAGACAAATTCAAGCCCCTTTGATATCTGGTTATCAGTATGAAAACAGGACTTCTGGCGCTAGATACTGCTGATGAACCACAGTGGGCAAGGAGTCTTTATTGCAATTCTGCCTGGAGTCAGCTTTAAAAAGCTGAATAAAAGAGAAGAGCAAAGGAAAAGATTAGCTGGGGCTTTCCAACCCTTAAACTTGCCATTATAGTTTGGGTTTTGCACAAACTTCAGGCTCCTTGTTCTGTTTACCCACTATGAAGGATTACTTACCTACCATCATTTAAGTTGTGACTAAATGTCACAATTTACAAGGTTTGGGGGTGGGGGGGGTTGGATTTTGCTTGTTTATTTTTAATCTTCATCTGAGGACATGCTTAGAGAGAAGGAAAGAGAGAAAGAGAGACAGACAGACAGACATGGATTGGTTGCCTTCCGTACATGCCCCAACCAGGAGTCCAGGGATCGAACCCATAACCTGGGTATGTGCCCTGACCAGGAATCAAAGCAAAAACCTTTCGGTGCACAGGACAACACTCAACCAACTGAACCACTCTGGCCAAGGCTATAGGTATTTTTAACCTTCTTGCTATACATGAATAATCTATACAAATGTGGGACTGAAATTCATGTTAGATTATATAAAATGGATTTTGCAATCATAAAAATTAAAATTATGAGGACTAGACGGCAACATGAAAATGCTGATAAAATATTAATAAAAGAATGTAAACTATCACAAATGTTCTGATTATGACTTGTAAAATGGGTTTGTTTTAATATATTTTTATTTATTTCAGAGAGGAAGGCAGAGATAGAAACATCAATGCTGAGAGAGAATCATTGACCAGCTGCCTCTGCACACCCCACTGGGGATTGAGCCTGCAACCTGGACATATGCCCTGACCAGAAATCGAACTATGACCTCCTGGTTCATAGGTCGACACTCAACCACTGAGCCACACCCGTCAGGCATGAAAACAGGTTTGCATTCAGTAAGATGAGATATGTAAATGGTATATTGCTGGCAGTAAACAATAAAGTATTAAGATGAAAGGATTAAGGAATAGCAGTGGAGAAGGAACATGTTTCAGTTTTCTATAGTGTAGTTTATTTGGGGAGGGGAGGATAATTAGTTTCTTGACAGGGTGTGAACCCAAGGTGACATAGTGAAATAGTCCCCACAGTAAGCCAGTGATAGAGTGGAATGCTTTTACTTTTTCCCTTTGTCTGTGTGATTGTAATCATTACCTGTCCAATTTTAGTTAGGAAAAAAAAGCAGAAGACACTTATTTAAAACTTAAGTCTTGGTGAAAATTTCACATTCTTTGGTCCACGTACACAAGGAGGACCTGTGGAGTGTTTTTTTAACCTGGATTCAAATGCTCATCTAGCCATTTCCTTCAAATCCTTGCTTGTTAAGTGGGAAGAAGGAGAAGGAAGGAATATTTGCTGAGTGCTTACTATGTATCAAGCTCGGGGCTTGGCAATTTTTCATACATCATTTCATCTAATCTTCACATCAGCCCATGAGACAAGTATTAGTCTTCAGTTTATGGGTGATACACTGAGGCTTCAAGACATAAATAATGTGCTACAGTCAGACAGCTAGGAAGTGGCCAAGCCAGCATCCAAACTGAGAACTGTCTGTCTCGAATCTGCTCCTTTCTCTCTCTGCATATAACCTCCTTGGGATTGAATTAGTTTATAGGGCAGGCTCACAGTGGGGACTGATAAATATCTGTTGAATCAGAGCCTCCCTATTACCATTAAAACCCTATGAGATCCCACTCTAGTTTCTTCAACTACCTTGACCAACCCAGGAAGGAGAGGTTTCCCCCTTGCCACTGGGTGAGCCTCTGCCTTCCAGTCCCATGGAAGACAGACACCCATGTGCTTCCGAAGGGTAGCAGGAGGCCTCTCTGCACCTGGGCAGAACACAGCTTGAGGGGTGTAGGTGTCTGAGTCAGGGCAGCCCTGGGCATCGCAGCTTCCCCAGGTTGCAGGTCCTGAGCATTCCCCAAGCCCATCTGTGTGCTGACACACAGCATCGAGTGAGAAGTTCTGCCCAGTTAGAGCAGAAAGAGGACTTGGGGAGGGAAGGCAGAGGGAACACTGGGGGAGTGGAGCGGGGCTGTCAAAGGGCTCCCTCTTTCTCTCCATTCTAGCCTCTTCAGCCACAGGCTTTCCACAATCCCAAGGGACAGGGCCCCCAGGTTCTGGTCCCTTTTTAAAACTGACTCCTAATTCCAATGCAGCATTGCTCTACAGAAAGCACATAAAGGTATTTATTTTCCTAGATCCACCATCATTGCATCAATACAACTAGCCTTTCCTTTCTCCTTTTGTTCACCGTGAGGTGAGGTAATTTCCCTTTTTAATATGACCAAGACTATTTTTTTCCCTTCAAATGCAAGAAAAGAGTACTAACATTAACAACCCCAAACGGTTCCAGAATATAGTCTTTTCACTGGCTTTTTTGCATTACAATACATTTAAAGGCTCAGATAGAGAGCTGAATTAAAGATAGACACTTCCCTAGTATTTTGAAATCTTTATGAGTTACAATCCTTTTGATGCAAAGGGCTTCTTTTTTAACCATGATGTCTTTTATGTGGATAGTTAAAAAAAAAAAAAATGTTCACGGTAACAAATGCACAAGGAAAAAAAAAGGTTAGAGGGAAAAAATGGAAATCCTGTTTGTGTCCATAGGTGAATTGTTGCTGTGAGGCGGCTGCAATTTGACTTTGTACAAAAAGGGTCACCGAACAGAAGGTCAGGCAGCTGGCCATTTCCATCTCAAAGATGCTATCAAAAGGCCAAGAGGCAGTTCACCCAGCAGCCCTTCAGCAAACAAGATTTTCTCCTCTCTCATTTATGATTTTTTTTTCCAAAATAGTTTAGTGAGAAAGGTCCCTGATTCATTTCTCCTAGAACACAAGTGGCTTGTGTGAGGTTTGGGGAGGACTTGTTTAAGGAATTGGAAGAGTTTTGAGTAATGAGGAACCATTTGGTGGCCACTTATCAAAGGTTTTGCAGCAAGGTAATAAATCACAGCAGAGCCCCTTCATTCCTGGCTGAGACAAGTGGGGAAAGGTAACTCTGTTATTAGGAATTATGGCTTGTCACGTCTGCAATGAGAGAAATCGGTTTTTGCAAACACCTCGCTTATTAATTAAAAGCCCCTTGCAAAAACTATAGGAGAAAGGTGCAACATTTGGGAAGATTATGATTTTAACTGAGTTTGAGGTCTTAGTAGTTAGATCTGATCTAGTAGCTATTTGCCAGGCAAAATTATGCTGGGAGAGCTAGAAATTACAAACCCTAAATTTCATGGGTTCCTATGATGTAAACACAGCAAAAATACAAGAGTGGTCACCCAGCCCAATATTGTTCACTGTTGAAATTTTTGTGGATGTTCCTAAGAGCAGATCTCCGGTCACTATAGAAGAAAAAAGTAATGGTTAACACTAAAAGCACCACTCTTGGGCTTGCCTGTCATGGAGACCCAGGATAGGGTCTCCATGGACCAATGCTAAGAGAGTCTTGGCCCATTGTGATCAGAACTACCAGCCTGAGGCCAATCCAGAGAACAAGCCAGCCCTAGCAGTGCCAAAGGTCAACACCAGGGAAGTCCCATCCATCCACTGATCCTAGAAATGCACAAGAAAGCTAAGGAAAGGTCAGGAGCTGCATAAATGCAGGAATAGGGTGACACAAAGAGCAAGGGTGAATGAAAAATACAAGGCCCAAGATAATTACTATAAAAAGGGTGTTTAGTGAAGCAGGGCTTTGTCGTAAGAGGAGCGATGGTATCTAGCAAGGCCTCAAGCTATAGGCCAGGTCAGATATGGTACCGGTACCAGCTGTAATGTTCCCCCAAGCTTCTTTAAGAAGCCCTCATTCTTTTGCCTTCAACCTTTTTCTCTGTAAAATATACAAATGGTTTCCCAACTGGTCCTTTTACCCCCACGACAGCATGAGCCTTGATTGACCCATCCCTGATGTCCACGTCATTAAGGGCACAGAGCAGCCATGGAAATCTCACAGAGGTTGAGGTGGGGGTCTGGAAACAAACTCCTGGAAGAGTATGCCTACAATTTCTTTGCTGCTTTGGCCATGCTTGTGAGCTCTGTGCCCAATTATAAAAATAATTCTAATCCTCTTGAAGAATAAATGAAAAAGTTTAATGAATAACTGTTCTATTTTAAAGAATTACTTAATACTATGAAGGAAAAGTATGATTGCCCCCAAATAGTCTAGCAGTTTTAATTGAGTGCTACCTAAAATATAATAAAATGAATGAATTTACCTTTTCTTATCATTTCATCTTTCAAAATAACCCTTATTTAACATATTTTACACTTACAAGGGCAAAAAGGAAGCCTCTTGCCCTTCACATTTTTCCAGAAAATTTCTGTCTGCAATGCTTAGGAGAAATGTCTGCTGGCAGGAAGGAGGGGTAGGGAGAGAAAAGGAAGGACGAGAGGGAGGGAGGGAAAGGGGAAGGAAGAAGAAATGGAGAAAAAGAGAGGAAAGAAGGAAGGGAGGAAGAAGGAGGGAAGGAGGGAGGGAGGGACAAATACAATACTGCACTGGCTGCTGCTTCAAGAAGCAATCACTGGCATCTGTCAGAACTCCCACTAAATGAGGGTCTGTCTTATCATGTGTTTGCTCTGCTCCTATACACCTAATTGTGTGGCCTTGACTATGATGGAATTTGTTCCTTAAGGAAACATGAGCCTCGGTGCTTTAATAGGAAGGTATCTTCTGAAGTAATAAATGACCCAGAGGTTGGATTTGGCAGCAGGGGAGACTACTTCCTACCATCTCCCCAGAGGTGTCAGGAGTAGCTTCGATCATTAAAGAGACAGAAAGGAATTTGGAAGGAATATGGCATGAGTGGAAAGGACAGGAAGAAACGTGTGAGATGGTGTCATGGAAGAGAGAACAGATCTTGCTGAAGTCTCTGCCTGTAACAACTAAGCTTTTATCTGTTTGGAACAATACACTTTGAATAGTGACCTGCATCTCTCTCTTAGTCGCTGGGCAAATTCATTAATAAGAACCTTTAAGAGGCCTGCCTAGTAATTCCCCAGTGGTGGCTGGTGGGTTTCTAGAATAAGAGAGACTAAATCCAGACTCACAGTGAGGTCACTGCCCTCAATGTCTCTCTACCCTCCTTCTGCAAGTAGTTTCTCTGCAAGTGCAAGTGGGGTTGCACTTCCAGCCCCACACCCTACTGTCTCCACTGCAGAGTCCCTTCAAACCCCAGAGAAGGTCTGAATCCCCAGGGAGGTTCCCATGGCCAGCCCTCTGCATAAGCCTCCATGCAAAGAGGAAGCAGCAGAGGCAAAGAGTGCACACATGTCCATGGGCAAATGTTCACATACCCACTGAATACAGAAGGTCATCCTATGAAATTCCTGGAGAGAGGAAAGGACACCGGCATCCAAGAGAATGTGGCCAGAGTAATCTGACCAAAATTCACCCGCTAGGCATGAGGACAATTGAAGAGTTTATAATGGCCTATAATAATAATGCCTTCCTTTTCATCCACCTGCTTTCTTTGTTCACATAGAATAAAAATCCTGTCAGTTGTTATTATCCCTCCCATTTAACCTCTGAGAGAGATGAGACTCAGGTTAAATGGCTGCTCTAAACTAGTGAATGGCAGAGCCAGGACAGATACTCTGACCCCCTAACTCCAAATCCAGCCATCCCAGAGCCAGGAATGGTCTGCTTGAGGAGTGTGGAAAGCTCTTTCAATCTAAACAATAAATCCCTAATCGAACTGAGCCAGTGCTGGGAATTCCCAGTGTTTGATGCCCTTGGGACTAAAGAATAGCATCACCAGTGTCTTTGGATGCAGCAAACCAGCAGTGTTTCTTAGACGTGACTGAGGTGATGGACGAGACAAGAGGAACACAGAACCAGCATCTTATGCCCACAAGTCCTGGTGGGTAGAGGGCTGCCAGGAGGAGTCAGGACTATCAGGAAGTAGCTGGAAGGTCCCTGGTACCAGGTAAAGAAATAGGAATAAAAAGGAAAGAAAAATAGAGACTGTCTACTCACAGAAAGGAGCCACCAGCAATCATAGGGTGGCTACAAGAGACAAGCAATTTGCCTCTCCTCCAGGTAAGCCTGTTGCAGGCACTGGCTGGAAAGAGGAGAGGAGACTGCCCAGGGGTTCAACTTGGGCTCATGCCCTGGCCTCACCCACATCCCCTCCCAAGCCCTCTGGACCTAAATCTAAAGATCTCAGATAATGCTTTTACCCTGGGTTATTTGAAAACCAAGTTACTGTGCCAGGCACTGTGCATGTGTTTATTTAATCCTCCCAACAGCCCTGTAAGAGAGGCATGATTATCCCCATTTACAAGTGAGAAAACTGAGGCTCAGAAATTAAGTAACTTGTCCAAGACCCCAAAGCTAGTAAAGCAGCAAAGACAAAATCTGAACAATCTGGCACAGATTATGCTCTTTCCACCACACCAAACGGCTTCAGTAAGTTCTATGGAATTATTTCAAGAAATAAATTAAACAGTGGTAATAAAACTCTGGAGAAACCCACGGCGCTCTGCAAATACCAGCTCTCTGTGTGCCTGTGTGAACAATCATTGTACACGGGCAAGTATTCAGATCTCCGGTCCCTTGTACAGAACAGCCACGTGAATTAGTGTCTCTCCACAAAGCAAACATCTGTACCTTACACAATTCCCCTGTGAACCCATCAACACCATGGCCATTAAATGTGGTCCCAGATGAAGTATGAGCATGCTGGTCAAAAAGGGATATTCACAAGCTGAAAGCACTTTATGATTATCAAGGGACAAAAAATGAATTAAAATCACACCCTGCTAAGTACCACAGAAGTATTTTCAAATTAGCATCGTTGCCGCTATCTCCCCAGTCCCTGTCATGTGGGTTGTACCTGCTGACATGCCCCTCAGGAAAACTAATATGTTCAAATCAGACCTGAGACAGCTGATTACAGTTTATTTTACATGCCAATGACAACAGAAGCAGACCCGCTTTGTCAATGGGAAAAAAATGCTGTGGGCTCTCTCCCAATCCTAATGAAATGTGTGCCATTTCTGTGATTTACAAATTTCCACCAAGGCTGAGACCAGAATAAAACAAGTGAGCCATCTAGAGCGCAAAATTTAAGAAAGAACTCATTCTCTGGGTCATGCAAGTGCAGACCCTGTACTTGCATGTTGCTGAGAGTGAGCACCACCTAAAAACTTGCATGGCAGGCACCATTCAAATTGTCTAGCACCAGCACCTAACAGGAGCAAATTTTTCCTTTTATCTATTGCCATTTTTAAATTCTTGAAAAGGTGAGATGATAGTGGAGGAGCAGATCAGCGGTTGCCTGGGACTGAGGGTCAGAGGAAGGGACTGACTACAAAGAGGCAGGGGAAAACTTTTTAGGATATTGGACCTGTTCTGTGTCTTGATGTGATTGAGATTCATCAAACTATACATATGGAACTACCAAATTTTATTACATGTAAAGTACATTTCAATAGAGATGGAAAATGCCATTTTTCACAATAGAACAGCATAACTTAAGAATGTCAGTGAAAATCTTTCTGTTACACAGAGATGGAAATATTAGGTCTGCCAAAATATCTCAATAACAGGGTACTTCATCAGAATATGTCAATATTTCATGGTATAAATCACCACCTGTCAGCTGCCTGAGGTAGAACTGTGGAACACTGAACATGCCCAGAGTGTATGCTTCTCCATCACATCCTCCAGGAGCATTAGTTAACCCATTAGAAGTCAAAGGCAATAGCACTCTCAAGTGGACTCTCAGTAGGCAAGTCTGGTACATAGAGAAAGAAGGCAAGGGTTTTGAGCCAACATGGAACTCCGCTGTTCCATAGCCCAAACATGTGGTATTACCAGAGCCTTATTCTAAGTCCATTTCCATATTTACTTGGCAAATTAGAAATGTGAGGCCCAGATGTTTTTGCCTTGCCCATTTGATTTACCAGGGGACAGCCTGGTGGCACCAAAAAAATCCCCTGGGAATCTATAAGGTTGAAGACAACAAAGACTGATAGTAGAAGAAATTTCTCTTGCTCTGTTACCCCTAAGGGTAAAGTATCTAGAACTGTGTAGATAAAACCATTGCTCCACTCTTTTTAAAGATCTGCTTAGATGCCCCCATCTCAGAGGCATTCAGAAGTGCCTGGAAAGAGGAGGTCCATGAAGATACCTGCATACCCCTTTGGGGATCCTACACAGCAACGCTGAGAGGAAGAGATAGATAAAGTCCCAGGCTTGGCACTCAGACTCCTGATTGAAACCTCAGGCTGGCAGTAGAAAGAAAAAAAAAAACAATAGACTACTTATGTCTCTCACTCAACAAACTTCCAAGTCTCAAATTCAAGAAATACAGCATTGTTATTTCAATTCATTAATTCTTTGTCAAAAAAAGTCTGATAGGAAACTGGATCTGGGAACTAGAATGAACACCTCAGTAATATATGCCTCCCCTGAGCTGGATTTCAATAGAGCTCGAAAATAATGCCATTTTTATCGGTCCACATCACTTCCTGAATGGTCATCAAGAAACCCTAATTCGGTGAGAACAAATCCAAACTTGTTCAAAATTGTGAGCATTATTACTCACAATTCTACCCCTCACCTGGACCCCTAGACTAGAGATTAACAATAGGTAGCCAGTCACCCAAGCCCCAATCTGAGAAGACACCTGGAATCCTCTCTCCTCCTCAACCACCATCATATTCAATTATTCACCAAATACCATCAATTCTGTCACATAGATATCTCCTAAATCCATGTCCTTCTCTCTTCATTGCTACAAATAACACTTTTCCTGACAACTCTTAATTGTTTTTCCACTTCCAGTGGGATGATTCTGTTTCATCTTCTAGAGCAGTGGTTCTCAACCTTCTGGCCCTTTAAATACAGTTCCTCATGTTGTGACCCAACCATAAAATTATTTTCGTTGCTACTTCATAACTGTAATGTTGCTACTGTTATGAATCATAATGCAAATATCTGATATGCAGGATGGTCTTAGGTGACCCCTGTGAAAGGGTCGTTCGACCACCAAAGGGGTCGCAACCCACAGGTTGAGAACCGCTGCTCTAGAGCTAATGCTGTTGGAGCCCCACCCAGGTCCCTTTACTGACTGATGCACTCATCCCCCAGAGGCTGCAGTCTTAGGCTGCTAACAGCTCACACCTACACCCTTCTCTGGAAGACAGCCAATAGAGCCATTTTACCTGGAGATACCTAAGACACCATTCTTCCTTTGGGGGTAGGGGGTTCACAGGACAACCTCTGTAGTTCATGCTCCAAAGCCTTCCCTCCCATATCAAGCTAGATTCTTCTTGAAACTACATCTTTGTCCAGCTTCTTCCTTTGCCCTGTTTCACTTCCCTCACTCTCTTACATTTTTCCTCTGAGAGCACCCTTCAGTAAATCACTTATACAAGAATCCCCAACTCATGCTCTGCTTCTAGGGAATCTGATCTTAAGAAATCCTTCATACTGACACAGAATAACTTATTTTCAAAGATATAGTTGATCATGGAAATCCTCAGCATACATCTTTAAAATTTATACCTCATTATGTACAATACCACGTGCAGGCACGCATGTACAGTGCGACTGAAACTTCGTGGCCCATGCGCAGAAGTCGGTATTTTGTGGAAGAGCCACACTCAAGGGGCCAAAGAGCCGCATGTGGCTCTCAAGCCACGGTTTGCCGAGCCATAGTTTGCCGACCACTGCAAGTCCAGACACTTCTCCCACCTGTCCCCTGTCCCAAGTTGCCCACTCCAACCAGGCCTTCTACCCTTCTCATCTACTAAACTAGTTTACTTCCCTCAAAAGCCATGCTGTTTCACACCTCTATACAAGCTCATGTTCTTCCCTTTGCCCAAAACTCATTTCACCATCTTGTCTAAGCTCCTGTTCATACATTAAGACTCAGCTTAAACATCACATCATCCTTTAACTTTTCCTGAGCCTTCCCACCCTCTTAGGCAGAGTCAGATACCCCATCCTTCATAGTTAAGTGGTATTGTTACCACATTTGCCCTGTTGTATTGTATTTCCATGTTATCATCAAGATAATGCAGTGCAATGTTACTGTGAGTTTTATCAGGACAGGGACTATGTCTTAGACATCCTTGTATTCCCATGCCTAACAGTGCCAGCACAGAATAGGTACTCAACAAAAATTTATTAAAGACATGTACAACCAAGCCATATTCCATTCTCTAGCCCTGGGAATGTTTTTTCCTTTTGTTTCCATTGTTTCCAAAACAATGGTATGGGCTCACTGTTCCACCTTATCTTGCTTTCTGCAAAGTTCAGTCTGCACTGTGGCTTCCCTCCCCAGGTATTTCTGGGGTGTCTGAGAGATCCATTTGTACCCCAGGAGTCACCTTAGCTGCCACTTGTCAGTTGTAGATCTGGAATACTACTCTAGGCTTCTCTGAGGTTCACTGCTTGGCATAACCAGCTTCTCCAGGTCACCTGAGAACTCTCAGTACCAATTCTTCCCAAATGAGGACACTGACTCTTCCTTGATTTTCCAACACATACTAGTAATTTTAGGCAAGCTGTGTGCTCAGCACTTTTACTGAAAGCTTAAGGGTACCAGAGAGGAGTTACAATACAAGGAAAACCCACAGAACTTGGTGTGAGTAATCACTGCTCCCAGAGCCCATGGAGTCATGCCTCTGAAGGCATCTCTCTCCTAGTCCCCTAGTACACATGCCACCATGTTTCCAAGCCAGCCTACTACCTCCATGGACAGAAGCTTTCCACCTAGAAACCAACACCTGACACCCCCTTCACTCCAGCTGGGGGAGGTACTCTCTCCTTTGTCTCTCTGTCAGTATCAAAACAATCATGCAGAGATTCAACTGTCACAATAAACAACACTTTAAATCATTTTGAGTTTAGCTCCCTCCTCATACTCTCAAACTGTCCTTTCCAAGCAGGATCTGCACTTTGCCTTTGCATTACCAAAGGCATAGTAAAATGTCAGAGTCCCGCCCTAACCAGTTTGGCTCAGTGGATAGAGCGTCGGCCTGCGGACTCAAGGGTCCCAGGTTCGATTCCTGTCAGGGGCATCCTGTCAGGTTGTGGGCACATCCCCAGTGGGAGGCATGTAGGAGGCAGCTGATTGATGTTTCTCTCTCATCAATGTTTCTAGCTCTCTATCCTTCTCCCTTCCTCTCTGTAAAAAATCAATAAAATATATTAAAAAATAAAAATAAAATAAAATGTCAGAGTCCCCAGATCAAAAGAAAAAGAGAGAGGACAGTCTTCCCACCTTTCACAATATAAAATCTCTACCTCTGAAAAACAGAAAACTGCTATTATCTTTGAAATAAAGTTTCACTAACCATCAAGCTTTCACAGGCACTGTATTCTAAACTCACAGTATTGCCCTACTGAAATGAATACATAAATAAATGGATGAAAGAGTAAACCAAAAGTATTCATGTTAAAGTAGTTAAGTAAGGCTTTAGGAAAAGGACTCGCAAGAGGGATCACCTAAACCTACAGAGAAGGAGGGGACTCATTCCAGGGAAGAACCACAGAGCAAAGGTCAGAGTCCAGCAAAAGGAAACTTCATGACACTTTCTAGAAAACTGGGAGATTCATGTATCAATTAGAAGTGGTCAAACTGGAAGGTGAGTAAGATCCCTTCCAGTGCTGATATCTACTCCTTCTATAAAGAAGTGATTTGTATATTTAAAATGATAGGCGATGGCAAATCTTTCAAGGTTTTTGCTGTGGTCTTATATCACTTTGTGGGTTGCTAACTTTTGGTAGAAATAGTTGCGCTGAACCTATCTTCATACTAGAAAAAAAGATGGAGGCAGGGGACTGCAAAAATATTAAGAGTGCCTCTTGATCAGTGGGTTCTCAACCTTCCTAATGCCGCAACCCTTTAATGAAGTTCCTCATGTTGTGGTGACCCCCAACCATAAAATTATTTTCGTTGCTACTTCATAACTGTAATTTTGCTACTGTTATGAATCGTAATGTAAATATCTGATATGCAGGATGTATTTTCATTGTTACAAATTGAACATAATTAAAGCATAGTGATTAATCAAAAAAACAATATGTAATTATATATGTGTTTTCCAATGGTCTTAGGCGACCCCTGTGAAAGGGTCATTCGACCCCCAAAGGGCTCGCGACCCACAGGTTGAGAACCACTGCTCTTGATGGTGAAATTATAGATGAGTTGTTGTTGCTGCTGCTGCTGCTGCTGCTTCTTTATATATTTCTGTATGTCCCCGATTTCTTGCAAGAAGCATTTACCATCTTACGATAAATCTGAAGAAAAGCATTGCTATAATATCCATAATTTTTCAAACAAACTCTAAGAAATATCCTGGGTAACAATTAAATTAAAAGGAAATAATCTTCATTGAGCAAACTTAGTCCCCTCTAATGGCACATTTACTAAGAAGCTAATTCAGCCACTAACACATTACCTCTCAAAAACTGCAGAGAAGAGCAATGACCAAGTCAGCATTAAAATCCAAAGAGTTGTATCTCTTTGGTCTATTCCCAAGCCACCTATCTTGATGAGAGCACAGAGGCATAAATATTCCTTTGGAAAAATCTTAGCAAGAACCAGAGACAAGCAGGACGGCATGGAGGATTTCACTTCATCCCAGAAACACATCTTCTAGGAGCTAAATCAGGAAAGAAGTGGTATCTGTGTGCAAAGAGCACATAACCTCATCTGTGCGCTATTTACTGAGGGTACCTAGAAAAAAAATTGGATTGGAGCATCCAAACAATTGAAGCTCACACTAAAGGAGGAATAAAAGCATTTAAAGCGATATGCTTCTCAGAAAGAAAGGTACAGAGTTAGAATGTGGCCTGGCCCAGGGGGTGAAAGAAATCCTTCATGGACTTGGGAATTATCATTAAGATTAATGCCAACTCACACAGAGGGCATGAGGTATCATTTGGAAGATGGAAGCATCAACAGGAAATACCTGAATGAGCCTAAAAGATGACAAAACAATGTCTGGAAACAAGAAGACAATGGAGGGGCCATGTGATCATTCAAAGTGAACACGTGGAGAAGGCAAAGGTCAGTGGTGAGATGGGAAGAGCTGTCAGTGGGACAAGCCAGATGAAGGATGAAGTGAGCGTAGGGGCAGAGGGAAAAGAATATCAAATGAAGAGGTCACCATACCATGTGCTACCTTCTTTACGAAGGGACTCAGTCACCTGGCCAACAATTCTTCAAAATAGAGAAGAAATTATCTGCCAGTTTTGAGCTCTGTAACTGTAATAATTCTTAGCTAAGGTCTTAGCTTTTGACTGAGAACTCCAGCTCAGCATGCTTCAATACAGATACTAAAAGAATTTTTGAAATAAAATAAATCAGTAAATTTTTGAAATAAAATAACTCATGACATATTTCTGAGTCTTAAACCAAAAAGGAATAGCAAACATTCATGAAAACATTAGCTTAGGAAACATAGGTTAGCAATCTAAAGGGTTTTCTAGGTCAGAAAAGGGGTCACACCAGAATTTGGGCTTGGTCACTATGGAATTGCCCAATCCTGGGAATCCAATCCAATGTAAAATCCCTGAAAAGTATTCTAAGGAAATTTCGATTCTACAGAGATGGCTGAAAAAGAGTTCTGCAAATGGAAGACAGGAAGCAAAGGGAGAACTCATACAATTTTTTATTGCCCCCAGGGAAGAGAGAGGAGGAGGATTCGTCCTGGGATACTGAGAAGGCTGGACTTAACCAAAGATAAAATAAAGCCATACCACAGCTCAAGAGAGGCTCACAAGACAAGTGTATTTTTCTTTTACTTGATTTTATACTCTCAAATAACACCTGTGATAAATTCGCACTAAAGTGGGATCTATTCATTATGTATCACACATGGACTAACATACATAAAAGAAGTTACATATATAATATACACTGAAGAAGCAGGAATGACATCTGGCCCATAATTGGTACTAAATAGGTAGCATATAGTCATTCACTTATTTATTCACTTATTCAATATTTATTGACTGTGTACTCTATGCAAGGTATTGTCCTAAACAATGAGAATTTCGTGTTAAAGAGAAAAGACAAAGCCCTCATGAAGCTTATTTTCCAATGGGAGAAAAAAATAGATAGATAGATAGATAGATAGATAGATAGATAGATAGACAGACATATCTATATTATAAAAACCCAGTGGCCCTAATACCGTAACGACTAAAGATCAGTCACCAGGAGGCTGTGTGCACGGTGAGGCGCGTGCAGGTGGGCAGGGGCTTGACTCTGGGTCCCGTGGCGCAGCGGGACGTGGGACGCCGGGAAGTCCCACAGTGCGGCGGGGTCTGGGGTCCCGGGTCTCCTGCAATTTCCCATGGGTCTGAGTCTCGCGCAATTTCATGTGCGGGTCACTAGTAAATACGTAAAATACATAGGCAGAGAGCAATAAGTGCTATAAAGAAAAAGAAGCAGATAAAGGAGATGAAGAGTGACTAAGGGTTTCTTTAGATAGGGCAGTCAGGGCAGTCTGAGATGTCATTCAAGCAGAGACCTGGATGAAGTGAGGAAGACAGACATATGGCTATCCAAGAGAGTTTCATGCAGAAAGAGGACAAAATGCAAGGTCCTAAGCTAAGGACAAGCCAGGCAGAAAGGCTGGATCAGAGTGAAGGAGGATAGAAGGAGTGAGAAATGGGGCTGGAGAGAAATGTAAAGGCCAGAAAGGACTTTGGATGGTATTCCAAAAGTTGAGAAAGCTACTGGAGGGTCATAAACAGGAGAGTCACATGATTTGACTTTCATTTTAAAATAATCACTCTGATAGTTTATAGAGAGTGGTCCATGGGGGTTGGAGAGCAAGAGTAGAAGCAGGGAGAAAGCTGGATCAAGGAGTGAGGAGATGATGACAGCTTGTAGGGACAAAACAGAAAGTGATCTGCCCTTTCCCCAAAGAAGTTTCCCCAAATGTATTTTGGCCAAATTGAATACATGATTTCCAGAATGTTAATAGTCAAGTTTCTACTTAGAATGTTAGTATTTTCATTGTACTCACACATATACTTAAACTACATCTACAAAATCAATCTAGAAATATAAATATTTCATTTGTCAGTCTCACGTTACATAATTTTACTTGAACTCATCACAAGTGCGTTTGACATCAGTGTCTTTTAGAGCCGCTTTCGGGGTCACTTCACACAAATTTCCAAAGCATAGTGTCTCCACTTCCTTTTAGGCCTGTTTTGAATCCATGTATAGTGCTGTATCTGAATATCTAATCTCAAGCCACAAGTAGCCATTGACAAGGATTGTGATTTTAAAGCAGCACTTTCATTATAATGTAGGTTTCTTGAAGGCAGGGATATTATTCTGTTAACTTCTGTATCCCCCTGTGTCTAGAGCAGGAATCAGCAAATATGGCCTGGGAGCCAAATTTGTGAATAAAGGTTTTATAAATGAGTTTTATTGGCACACCTCTGCCTACTTATTTGCATACTGTCTGTGACTATTTTGCTCTATAATGGCTGAACTGTTCTGACAGATTGTATCACTTGGAAAACCTAAAATATTTACTATTTGGACCTTTACAGAAGTTTGCTGGCCTCTGCTCTAAGGCGTTGTCTAACACATAGTAGGCACTCAACAAAGACTAGCTGACTATAAGGCAACTTTTATTATCCAAAGGATAATTTAGAGGAAGGAAAAAATAAAACGAAACCTCATATTCCGCAACATTTGTTGAATTCGTCCTCAAGCATCCTCCACACTGGCCCCTTCTAGTGGTTCTTTTCAAGCACTAAGTGCCATAAAAAAATAAAAAAAAAAGAAGCGCCTTTCTGTCTAATTCTTAAGGGAGCTTTTTCTGAGACAGCTCTCCTTCCCTCCACATCATAAGTAACTCGAAAGACAGCACTTCTCTCTTCTGTGCCTCCATTTTCCACAACTTGAAAACAGACTGTTTGCGGAACTCGTGGGTCAAGTGTGTTCAGAGAAAAGGTACTGCAGTAGAAGTGTTTGACTTTTGTATCTGGGAAAGCACAGTACAGGAGTGTGGGAAGTCCACATGCACATGCATGGGTGGAAGTGATGGCCAGAGCAGGAGCAGGTGGAGAGTGAAACCTGTGGGAAAAGTGCACCTTTTGAAAAGGGACTTCTTTCTTCCATGTGTTCAAGCCACTCTTATGAGAGCATGCTTTGAAGGGGTCCTGGAACTATGTAACATTCTATGGTTTAAAAAAAATGTACAAAATTGTCTGATCTTTGTAGGCAGGCTCTCTCAGAAAAGAGTCCTCCACCACCACCACCACCGCACCCTCCCCCCCCGGCCCCGCCCGCCCGTGGAAGTACTTTGGAAAGGTTTGCATGTAGCTCAATCCAGCCAAGGCTCTTTCAGCAGCAGCACCCTAGATATACAATCACCTGGAAGAACTCCAAGATAGAAAACTGACAGAGTGGTGATTGCTTTACTTCCTTTTATACAGCCAAGTGGAAATTAACCTCCCTCTAGTCGTAGGAGGCAGAAGCCTATACTTTTTCTCAGAGTAAGGGCTCAAAAATGTTATTTTACTCCTCTCCCTTTTGCCTCTGCCACCTCAAAAGGAGCAGAGAAGAGCTCTGAGAGGAGTTGAACCCTTTAAAAGATTTTAGCAGCAATTTGTACAAAAGGACATTCTAGAAGCAATTTTTTGTAGCCTGAAATACCCTTTGGGGCAGCAAAGAGAAGCTGTGAGGGCTTCTGCAGTCAGGCCTGAAACCCTGGACTCAAGGACCTCTCTGGGAGCATCGGCCCCATGACAGTTTTCAGAATGAGTGAGCAAGAAGCCTTCTATTACACCCATGCTGGTAACTGAGTCCCGCTTTCTTCATTAAACACAACCGCATGATGGCACTGAAAGAATGAACTCAGGATAAATGTGAGAGCACCTATGGCAAATAGGTCACCTTACTATAAAGCAGACCCATGAGAGATGCAGGTTAAATATTGAGAGGCAGGAGAAACACCACTAGGCAAGTGAGGAAGTGTGACCAAGAAAGGAAGGAAGTAATAAAAGGGTCAGATGTCAAGCCAGATACCACTGTGGGCAACTGGGGCTTATTCTCATGGAAAAACTCTGGAGCACAGTAAAAAACAAGAGCCTCTGGTTTATCCCACCCAAGAGACAAGGAAGCTGGGCTCAGCGATTGACTGGCAGTGCTGGGGCGGTATTAATTCACCCAGCACTCAACCCTGGGCAAAGAGATGCCGATGCTGGCAGCTGGAAGGGATGAAGCACCTTAACATGATGAGTTCCAATGGATATGGGTGGTGCCCCACAACACCTGCTATAAACCTTTTATCTTTCCTTGCCCACGTGCCACTCCTTCAGATACTTGGAAACCGAAGTTGCCTGGGATGGTGTCATGACATCTGCCACATATACAGGGCCCATGATCTTGTGAATTGATGTCCTCTATCTGGGGAAATCCCCACATTGTGACTCCAAAGTCCCCAGAGTAGAATGCAAATGCCCAGCCTCCCTTGCAGCTGGGACACTGGCCTGAGGTTTAGGCTTTGCCAATCAGGCACATGAAGGTGACACTGTGTTTTGAAAGTGTGCAATGTAAGAGACAGGCTGAGTAGGATATTCCTTGTTCCTGGGGAAAGGAGTGGCAGAAATAAAAATAAATGATAAAGGACACAGTATGATACAGTGTATTATTTTGTAAAAGCCTAAAGAAACCCAAAGGGGCCATTTGGTCTCCCTCTTCTTCATAGAGTTATGTATAAACCATCTCAAATAAGAAACTAGTTTTCAAGTCTCTTGGGAGAAAATTCTGCACAACCCAAAGAAGCATATCATTCCAGGAACCTACAACACCCAATTCCGGAAAGTTGTACCTTCATACTCAAGGAGATACATGACCTTTGCATAGTCATTTAAAAGAAAATGTACTTAAATCACCCATTTTTCTCATTGAATTTACCTGTAGTGGTTTTGATTATATTATACACTAGAGGCCCGGTGCATGAAATTCATGCATGAGTCGGGTCCCTAGGCCTGGCTGGCAATCAGGGCTGATCAGGGCCTCCTGGTTGCTGGCCAGGGCCTTCCTTCATTCCGCGCAAACCCCTGTTGGTCAGCACACATTCTAGAGAGAAATCGAATTCCCAGTCTCTCAGTCAAACTCCCAAGGAGATGCTTTGCATATTAGCCTTTATATATATATAGATGGAGCTGCCAACTGACAAACATTATGAAATCATCACCTTCATTTTTCCCAGTTCAATGTCTTGAAGAGAGACAAAGATGTCAATATTTAACATAATCGAAAACTGTTTCCATATCACAGGGGCTTGAAAAGCACTTGTTTTTCACAAAGAAAGCTTACTTTCAATTCCCCCTCTACTCCCAAGTCTTTTGAAGCCAAAGGAGAAACTCAGGAACACTTCCTCAAATCTCTGCCTCAGAAGTCCATATGATTAAATGGTGGTGAAAAAAATAAAATACAAAATAAAAAAAATTTTAAAAGTCAATCCAAGGAAGTCCCAATAAAATGAATTGTTTTCCCCTTGTGAAAATGACAGTCCCGTTTCAGGGCCATACATTTATTCTCCTTCAGCTCTTTAAGAACATCCCTCTCTAATGTTGGGACTTAATGACAAGAGCTATAATGAACATTACATTTCTGTCGGTAGTTTTCAAAAATCATATGGGGGATGGGCCACTGGGTCTCAGTAGTACTGCATTAACATCTTACCTTAATGTTTTACTCATTGACCTTAAAATTCTTCAAAATTTATATTTTCCTTTAAAATTACTACAAATATTACAAACCCTATATAATAAAAGGCTAATATGCAAATTGACCAATGGCAGAACAACTGGTTGCTATGATGCACACTGACCACCAGGGGGCAGACGATCAACACAAAAGCTGCCCCTGGTGGTCAGTGCACTCCTGGAAAGCAGTCCTAAGCCAGCAGGTGGACATCCCCTGAGGGGTCCTGGTCTGCGAGAGGATGCAGGCTGGGCTGAAGACCCCCCACCCCCCAGTGCACGAATTCTGTGCATCAGGCCTCTAGTATAACAACAGCATGATGCTTCATGAACAAGTCAGGTTATGCTGCATAGGGAACAAAATCTGGAATCAGAAAAGCCTAGACTCCAAGGAAGGACCCTCCCCTAATTATAACCTGATTTTCCATAGTTTTTAACTATGGACCTTGGACAAGTCACTTAAAATCTGTCAGACTTAGTTTCTTCATATGTATATGGAAACATAATACCTACCACATAGGATTATTCTGAGGATTAAATGAGGTAGTATATAAAATAAGTAAACTATGCCTGGCATATAATAAAAATTCAGTAGACAGTAGCAGTTGTTTTTCCTGTTCTTAATTTAACTGTGCATCTTTACATCTGTACATGATTATTTTCAAACAAACTATTTATATATTTCAATGTGAATAAGATATTATCTCCTGGTTTCAAAATTTCACCAAGTTTTACATATCTCATTTTCTTTGATCTGAGCTGTTGCCATCGTTTTATCAAACTCATGTGTTGATGACTGACTCCTCCACAAACCTTCTGACTGTTGCCAAAGTTCTTTTTTCCAATGATGTGATGAGCACACCATATTTTAATGTGCCAAAGTAGATTCTCATTGTCCTGTGGATTCAATTCAAGCTCTTTATCACTTGAAACACTATTTCAGTCTCACTCCTGCAGTCATTCTCCCATTCCCCCACTGTATCAAGTCCAGGAGCCTTAAATTTTGTTTCTCACACTTTCTTGCTTAACAAATTATACACAGAGGAAGTAAAGCTGTAGAATCCTTAGTGATACCAGTGCCCCAAAGTAAGGGCCACCAAATGCCCCCATCCCAGATCTAGGTAGTACCATAACTAATACCACTATGCTTTTAAAAATTGTTCCTTAACACTCATTCCAATTTCAAAGTTTTCTACTGGATACTTCAGCTCAAACTCAACTCTTCTTGCTCCATTGAATTCTTTGAGCTCATATTATAATCCCTTAGGTTGCAAGCTACTTAAAGGCAGAGAGAATATTTTGTTCATGGCAGTAACCTATCCCCTACTCCTACCCACAGTACATACACGCACACTCCTATAAAATTGCTTTGGCGCATTGTCCTTTTTTTAAAAGCTTGTTTGCATCTTTTCTTTAATCCTCACCTGAGGACATGCTTATTAATTTTAGAGAGAGGGGAGAGGAGAGAGAGAAACATCAATCAGTTGCCTTCCTGTTTGCACCCCAACCGGGGATTGAACCCGCAACATAGGTATGTGTCCTGACCAGGAAACAAACACAAAACATTCAGTGTACAGGACAATGCTCCAACCAACTAAGCCACCTGATCAGGGCTGTCTGCATTTTTTTAAATATATTTTATTGATTTTTTTCAGATTAAATGTCCTTTATAGTACTGCTTTATTATTTTTTATTTTTTTAAAAATATATTTTATTGATTTTTTACAGAGAGGAAGGGAGAGGGATAGAGATTTAGAAATATTGATGAGAGAGAAACATTGATCAGCTGCCTCCTGCACACTCCCCACTGGGGATGTGCCCGCAACCAAGGTACATGCCCTTGACCGGAATAGAACCTGGGACCCTTGAGTCTGCAGGCTGACGCTCTATCCACTGAGCCAAACTGGTTAGGGCTGCATATCTTTTTTAAAGTTGTGTTCTGCTCTTTGCTGTCAAAACACAGTGGATTATTTTGTGCTGAATCCTTTCCTCCCTTTGAGCTCAGAATATAAAAAGTGGCCAGTAAAAAAATCTTAGAAGATGTATTTTCAGAACCAGAGGCAACTATACCTTAAACACCACCCTGAGGAGGGGCACCCAACCTGGGTCCACAGAGCTCACAGTTGTCTACAGAGACTGAGGCAAACATTCTGGGAGGACTTTACTGGTTTGCAGAGAGTTTCAAAGTAACAAGATAGTTGATATAGGAAGAACTTCAGAGGTCATAGTGCACAACCTCTTCAATTGATATGTGAAGAAACAGGATAAGCAGGGAGAAAGTAACTGGTTGACAGTCATCCAGAAGTTCTGCCTGAGAAGGGACTGGAGCCCCTAGCCTCGCTCCACTTGAGTCCACTCTACATACATGGCCTGAGGTGGTCAAACCACTCTTGGCGGTGTCTAGAAAGCCCATCTATCCTCTTCAGGGACACTGGGAATTCCAAGACTGAACCTGGCATCAGTCTTTCCCAAGCATTTCTGGGTGACAGCAGAGATAGTGACCTCAGTGACAGGTCCCTGAGCACTCCCTCGGCATCCCATATTCTGTCCACCCCACAATCAATCCTTTCTAACCCTTCATTTATCACGCCAGAACTTGAGAGTAAAGCCAGAGGAGAGAAGGCCACCATTACTGCGTGTCCTCCACACCACTCATCTTGTACATAATCTCTGGGTAATGATTCCTCTTGCCAGAAGCCCAGCTCCCAAAATAGTCTGGTGCATTGGCGGAAGTCCAGGAGCTAATAGGGACGGCAGCATTGTGTCTTATGATGCGTTTTAACTGAGCTAATTTAGAATTTACCTGACCAAGAGGACCATAAAATGTACTCCTCAAGATGAGATTGTTAATTACCACAGGATGACTCCCCTTTGTTTGGTGGTTGGTGGCTGGGAGAGAGCTAGAGGGGAAAGGCTGGTTTCCAGAAATAATCTTTCCCTCCTCACCAAATAGGAATTAAGTGTGGGAAAGGGCAAAGGGGATGATGGAGAGATTCACCCACAGGAACTAAATAGGGTTATAATTAGTTTGTGTGTTTGCAGGTATCATCTTTCACCTTCTGCCCTGGGAGGAGGCAGTGGGTAAGCTCAGAATCCTTTGTGTCTCTCGGAGAAGAGCACTGAGATCCTTGGGGTGTTAGAGGGAGGGCTGGAAGCGAGACAGACTGCTAGGAGCGAGGCAAGTGAACTCTCTGTGATGCAGAGAGACATCGCTGCAATGACCCCCTGAATATAACACTGTTTACTGACAGCAGCTCCCCAAAGCTATTACAGAGCCGCCTGAGAGCATCCTAATTAGTGAGGGTTGTCAGCACGCCCATTATAATCCCCAGCTGAGTGTGCTAAGTGTTTACCTCAGCCACTTCAAGTCACAGCCTCTGAAAATAGCCTTGAGTGGCCAGTCTCACTTGTTTTTACCCGCTGACTTATTCTCACCATCTCCATGCTTCATATGCATCTCAAAGATATATTCAAGTAGAGCAGTCCCCTATTAAAGGAGATTCTCACAGCTGTCTCATAGCTGAGATGTCTATCACTTTACAAAAACCTTCTAAGCACTCTCCTTCCAAAGGGTTCCAAGATATGAGTTATAAGACAGATTCAAAGCATGTTCTTCCACCGTCGTGTTCCCTGTTTTTTCTCAACTGGCTCCGGACACTAAGTCCTGACCTTACCACAGTGGACCTAAGGAAGCAGGAGTTTGTGCCTGCTCTCTGCTGTATTTGATTGTAGTCCTGGACATAAATCAGTCGAGGACTGTGCTCTGTGACTTCACCCTAAGCATGCTCTCCTTAATATCTGTTAATTCATGAAACCCATGTGGAATTTGGACTGTGGTAGATATTTAATCTTATTGTAATGCCATAAACCTTTACATGACATGATCAGCCTTGATGTATAGACTAGCCTGATTAAAAGTAATGGGTTTCCTGCATTTTGAATCGAGTGTTCTGAAGAACAGGAATGAATCTCAAATGGGATGATATATGTGTAAAAACATGATTCATGTGGACACAGTCTTGTAAGCACTGCCTCCCTTCTCCGCCAGCCCTGCTTCACAGCCACAATTGTCAGGAGAATTCCAGGGTGAAAAGCTGAGGAAGGGGAAGCCTTATACTCTTGAAGGCCAGTCAATACCCTGGGTAAGTATATCAAATATCAGGCTTTTCCTTGGGCAGTGCAGAGCTATTCTAAGCTTAAGTCTGACACCAAAACCAGTGGTTTGTGAAACAAGGGAAGTCCAAAAGGTACTAATAGAGGCCATATTGAATCCTTTTTGATATCCAAGTAAAATTAACATTAATTAACTATTAGTAATAGTCACATTCCGTGTCATTTCAATTCACAGAGCCATATCCAACGTTTCAAGAAATTTAGTATCATTTTTTAACTTTGTATTATGGAGATTGTCAAACATATATAAAGGAAGAGAGAATAATTTAATGAACCCCATGTATGCCCAGCTTCAACACTATCAACTCCTAGAAAATCTTATTTTACCTCAATTCACCATCATCACCTCTACCCACTCACACATCCCTAGATTATTTTAAAGCTAAAGTCAAACTATTTCAAGATTTTTAAACATTCTTTTACCTGCCTTAGAGAGCCCATTCTGGGATGGATTGCCATCTCCAGTTAGGAAATTGGGCCTACCCCTACTGCACTCTTACACCCCTATCATCCTCCACAAGCCCCATCTGATGACAGCCACCAGAGATCTCCTCACAGGGCTATCTTCAAACACACTATGAAACCCATCAATGGTCCAGAATTCAAGGAAGTGACTGGGTGCCAAAAGTAAGAACAATGCCAGATGAATATTAAAGCCTGAGGGGCAACACTATCCATGGCCTGAGGCTGGCCTCCATGAGCCAGCACAGGACAGCATTTCCAAGTCACTAAGATAACAACATCAAGTGCTCTATTTATCAAAGAACTGAAAACAAGAAAGCATCATCCTTGCTCTAGAAAAGCTCAGTTGCCTGTGTCCATGGGTTATGCATATCTTATCTAATAAAAGAGAAACATGCAAATTGACCATACCTCTGCTACACTCACAAGCCACTCAGGAACGAGTATGCAAATAAACCCAACCAAGATGGCGGTGGCCACGGAGCTGGAGCGAACAGGCTTGGGTTGCCCCTGGAGACGGAGGAAGCAAACTTCCCGCCTGCCCTCGCAGGCTGTGGACTCCACTCAAGGCTACAAAGTTTCAATTACAGAAGATAAATAAATCCTAGATACCTGCTTCCAGCTGCTGTGGCCTCCACTCAAGGAGGGTCTGGAAGTCTGGGTTGCCCGGGGCCATGGCCAGCCTGCAAACAGCCATCAGCCCCTCACCCAGGCTGACCACACCCTCATGGGGTGAGGGTCCCCGCTGGAGGGCTTGGCCAGCCTACAAACAGCCATCAGACCCTCACCAAGGCTGGCCAGGCACCCCAGCGGGACCCCCCAACCTGAAGGGGGTGTGGACAGCCTGAACATGGCCCTCAGCCCCTCACTCAGGCTGGCCAGGCACCCCAGTGGGGACCCCTACCCTGAAGGGGGTGTGGCCAGCCTGCAAACAGCCATCAACCCCTCATCCAGGCTGGCCACACCCTCATGGAGTGAGGGTCCCCGCTGGGGGGCTTGTATGCATATAAGTTCTTTGGCTAATCTCTCCCTGCCCCCCTTCCCTCTGAGAATCCTCAGTCTGTTGCATGAGGGGACAGGAATGGGGAGGAGGAGGTCAGTGGGAGGAAAGAGGGGAAACATCTGTAAAACTTTCAACAACAAAGATAAAATTTTTTAAAAAGAAAAGATCAGTAGCCTTAAAAACAACAATAAACACACGTGGTTTGTGAACAAGTATAACTTTCATTCTACAGAAATGCATATGGAAACTGATATGGAAATAAACCCCCAAAATTTTTTTAAATAGAGCTTGTAATGTGATACCAAAATCAGACTCTCATGCTCTCACCACTATTTATATATTACATATTAATCTTTCTGAAATCACATTAGGAAGAGATACAAGGGGAAAAAAACAGCTGCAACTCCTGGAAAGCTATTTAATTTACTCCTAGAGTGTGTAAGAGCTTGAGGGTGTTGACAAATGTACAAAAGAAATACCTCAGGCAGTAATGACCAATGGAAAGTTTAAGGACCTGAAAATATTTTAAAATCAGCAAGCCCCTGATCTTGGCACATTCGCAGCTATTACTATACAAAAATGATCTTCTTGGAAGGCACGGAAAAGTCAGAGACATTCTCCACAGTGAAGCAAACAAGTATGATTAACAAGATGAGCCTGTACTAAAATTCTAATGTCCCCCATCAGAGCAATGGTAAATCAAGCCATGAATGAGCAAATATACATTTTTAGATGACATGAGAAATACACATCAAAGAGAATGTGTGTCAGCAGAATAGCTAACTTGGAAAGAAGAGACACATTTGAGATACTTGTTAGTAGGAAGAGAAAAAAAAAAGACCTTCTTAATCAGCCTTTGTCAATCACTGCCCGAAACACAAGGAGAATGGCAACACCAGTAACCAGGCCTTGTCAGAGAGGAAGGCAGAGCTAGGAGCCCCAAGAGTTAAAACCCTGTTTACTATGTCTGGAGGTGGTGCAATCTATATACCAATCACTGAAGTCATTTGAGGCTTGCCTGTTGCTGACAAATGTAGATGGACAGATATGTAAAGATGATGCGTCATGAACTACAACTGATGAATTTCCTGCAGAAGCCCCTGTACTCACATCAGAAGTGTCAAGAGGTGACAGAGCTACATCACACCAAGTCTGGCAGTTTAATTTGGTGTCGGCTATTAGTGTTGACTCTCAGCGCTATTGCCATTCAGTGTTTCTGCTGGCAAGGTGACACAGCCTCAGAGATTGCTAAATTTCTTTGTGGAGTGAAAGAGAGGTTGCCTGGTTTTCTCAGTAATTCCTTGCTGAACAATGGGGATTGCAGAGGTGCAAAGGGAAGAAATGGGGGGAAATTAACTTGTTTCACAGAGCTTCTCTAAAACTTCCCTTGTATAATTTTAGGTAAGAATCTGATGATTTTGTTTGAGTAAAAAGCTAATGTCTGGGGCAAAGGATGATTTATGTTGAAGGTTTGGCTCGGCTGAATTAGAAGCTACTGAGTGCACTGTCATTACGGAAGTAATCTCCCTACATTGGTCTTAGTGAAACCATCACATTCACTCAAGAAGGAGGGCTTGGTGAGTTGGTCGGACCTCTGGATGTCACCCAAATTGTCCGGTGTACTTCTCCTGGATCCATACTTGTGGGAGAAGCAGGTTTTGGCAGTGTGTCCAAGGACACATCAACCTTCCTTGGTTACCCTTTATCCAGAGAAAAGAAAAAGGGTCTGTAGCCTATATCCTTCCCCTATACCACGCCACTACTGGCAGGGGGGAGAAGGCATGTGATGCATCTGGCCAGGGAGGCCCTAGCAGCTCCACACTGAATAAGGGAAGCCTGACATTCATTCAAGAGAATTTGGTCAAAGGCTAGATGGATGTCCCAGTCCTCACATCTGGAGGCCACACAAAGGTGATAAAGATCACCAGTTCCTAGGATACACCCTTCCAGAACCATCTCTGAAGGTTGTGAAGAAGTTGAAGGAACCATGGAGAGAAAGTTACAGTCATTAGTAGTAAAATAATTTGTAGCAACAAGAAAAACATAGCTCAAAGTTTAAACAGCTTGTCTAATTTATTAAGTTAGGATTAGAGTAGGGCAAAGAGGAAACACTGCAAGAACTCTGTATTATAAGAACAAGAGCAGAATGCAGTGCTTCTTACCACCTGCCCTGCCATACTGAACAATAGCCTGCTCACAATACTGCTTTTTTTTTTTTTTTTTCATGGAATGCCACACCAGTCTGTGGCTTTTACTCCCATAACTCATGATAGCCTCGGTTCATTCCATGGTTTCCTGAAGCCACTCCCACACACTGGTTCTGAGCTCTTCCAATACTCCAACTTCCACCCACATTCTTCTCCTTTATAGAAGAAAGCTGCATATTCTAGGAGAATTTCACCTAATGCCATGGAGCTGACAACTCCAAAACCATCACAATAGCATAACCTAGACCAGGGGTCCTCAAACTACGGCCCGCGGGCCACATGCAAATACAAATATTGTATTTGTTCCCGTTTTGTTTTTTTACTTCAAAATAAGATATATGCAGTGTGCACAGGAATTTGTTCATAGTTTTTTTTTTAACTATAATCCGGCCCTCCAACAGTCTGAGGGACAGTGAACTGGCCCCCTGTTTAAAAAGTTTGAGGACCCCTGACCTAGACTTTCTGAGCTGGAAGACTTGGGTAAATTTCTAAGAAGAAAATACAAAGGTCTGTCCAAGGAATTCTATATTGACAAGGAATGTCTGGGATAACTGAGCATTTTAAAAGAACATCTTCAGGATGACATTGTAACTTAAAAGCCCATAGAAACAACAAACTCACAATTATAGTGTTCTTATGGGGGGCTTTTATCCCTGTGAAAATTTCTCCAGTTGAAGGACCCTAGCATTAATATCCTAAGGGTCCTATGTCCTTGATTTCTGACACCACCTCCCTTCCATAAACATCTTTATAAGGATCATCTAAGGCAGTGGTTCTCAACCTTCCTAATGCCGTGACTCTTTCATACAGTTCCTCATGTTGTGGTGACCCCCAACCATAAAATTATTTTCGTTGCGACTTCATAACTGTAATTTTGCTACTGTTATGAATTGTAATGTAAATATCTGATATGCAGGATATATTTTCATTGTTACAAATTGAACATAATTAAAGCATAGTGATTAGTCACAAAAACAATATGTAATTATATATGTGTTTTCTGATGGTCTTAGGCGACCCCTGTGAAAGGGTCGTTCGACCCCCCCCCCAAAGGGGTCACGACCCACAGGTTGAGAACCGCTCATCTAAGGAATATTGGGCTATATACCTAGATAGAATGTACAGAGCAAGGTCAGTGAGAGTCTCTGCCCCAAGCTGGTCACTCACCTGGCATACTGTGTCCATGTGTGGAAGCCACGCTTCACAAGGAGTATTGACCAGTGGGGTGCATTCACAGGAAAGCAGCTGGGGCCATAAGGAGTCCATAATACCACCGTGAGTGGTTGAAGGTCATTGGTCAAAGAGGGCGATTAAGTACAGTCTTCAGTCAGTAGGAGAGTTACCATGTGAAAGTTAAGAGATGTTCATAAAAAAAAAAAAATAAAGCAACGCCTTTCTGCAATACCCACAGAGGCATGCTTACAGCACTGTTCAGGTTTCCCCTCGTAATTTAAAGGGAAATTTTCACAATGTTCGCAGCCGTTGACTCCCTGCAAATTAAGGAGGAGGGTGTCCTCCAATTCTTTGCAACAGAAACCCACTTAGGTGGCACCAACTTTGACTTCCACAAAAAACAGTTCACTTACAAAAGGAAGAGTGATGGCATCTACATCAATAATCTGAAGAGAACCTTCCGCAGGCAGCCCGTGCCACGGTTACCGCTGAAAACCCCGCTGATGACAGGGTCCTATCCTCCAGGAAGACCAGCCAGCCAGTTGTGCCGAAGCTATTGCTGCGCGAGAACCACTCCTATTGCAGGCCCGGTGGTTCCTGGAAGCTTCCAGAAGCAGGTCCAAGCAGCTTTCCAGGCGCCGCGGCCTTCGTGGCTGCTGCTCCTAGGTGGCCACCAGCCCCTCACAGAGGCGTCTTTCATTGCCTGCCTACCCAAGCTGTGTAACCGAGTCTGCTCCGGCCGTGCGGACATCACCAACCGGAGCAGCAACAACAAGGGCGCTCCGTCGCGGGGTCTGAAGCGGTGCATGCGGCGGCCAATGTTCTGCGCCTGTGCGGGCCGCTCTCGCGAGAACACCCACGGGAGGTCCTGGCGAATCTCTCGGCCGTGGGAATCCGGAAGAGACTGAAAAGGAAGAGCAGGCCACGGCCTGAAAGGCTGTGACCAAGGGGACATTTCAGCACGAGGGAGGGACGGCTCCGGCTCCCAAGTTTACTGCTACTCCACTGAGGCCATAGCGGGTCGGAGGCGCCAGGGTTCCCCACGGAACACGGAGCCCGGGCCTGTCCCTGAGGACTGGTCCTCGCCCCCTCCACAGGGGCCGCCAACCCGGCAGGAACAGCCTCGGTGCTCTTTAGTCTTCCACAGTCTCTGACACAGAAAAGGGAAGTACGGTTGGTGGAAAAATAAGCCGTTTGCAAAAATGAAAAGTCAATCCACAGAGCCAGACCCGAGCAGTGGGGATTCCGGAAGACAAAATCTGGAGGGAGGAAGGTGTCTCCGCGGCCCTCCTGCGTTGGAAGGCGCCCAGCGGCCGGAAGCTGCGAGTTGCCTGCACTGGGAGGCGGGGTGCTGGGGCGATCTGCGCATCACGCGTGGAGTTGAGTAAATGAGCGCTCAGGTCCCTTCCCACTCTCCTGTTCCGAGGTCCCGGAATCTTCTCGCTGAAACCGTAATGCACTGCACAAGAATGAAGGAACTTCAGACATTGCATGCCCTGACCATGGGCGAGGGATGAACTGCTGCGGTCAAGGAGGTAGGAAAGCTTGAGGTAAGGAGAATACCCCCGGCGGCCACTTGTGCCGCCTCTCCAGGCCTCCTGGCGTTCGTTCTCCCTGTAGTTTCAGAAAGGCTTCACGTCAGAAGGTCCGCTGGTTGAGGAAGGTCCGCTTCCTTCAGTCTGGCTGGATTTGGCTGTTTGGTTGTTTTTCTCGGATATAGAAACAATATCTGCCTTGGAGGGGTTTGAGAGTGTGAGGGTCTGGCACATAGAAAAGCAGCCATTTCTATCCTGTTTCCTCTGTTTTAAAAAAGGAGTCTCAAAGACAACTTGGTTGAATGCTTTTATTCTGAGACTCAGAAAGGTCAACTCGGTATCCCAGGGTTAAACTGATCATTACTATCAGAGCTGGGCCTTGAGCATGCGTCACCTTGGCCCCCTGTCCAGTGGTCTTTCTTCCACCAAAAACCATTTTTATCCACTAGGGGTACAAATACCGGTTTCTCCAACAAATCAATGGCATGGAAAGTGAGTTGATTAAAAGATTTAAGAGAATCAACTAAATGCATTGGTTGGAACTTGTTTGAATTTTCACTGGGGGAAAAAACACAACTAAAAAGACATTTTGGAGACAGTAAGCAAAACTGAATATAAACTAGGTATTAGGTAATATTATTTATTGGAATTTTATGGATGTATTAATGGCATCAGGTATATATAACTTTTTTTAAGTTATTGGTTTGAATGCATTAGTTTGAAGTGTTAACAAGTTACAAAACATATCTTGAATTTCCTTAAAAAATACTCCAAAAAAAAGGGGCTTGGGGGTAGTCATGAATGAAATAAGATTGGCAAGTGTTATCAACAGAAGGACTTGTATACATGTATATAAGCCAAACCAATGGGCATGGACAACGGGGGAATGGGAGCATGAGTTTGTGTGTGGCGGGGAGGTTGGGGGTTAATAAAGGGGGGGATGAGGACACATTTGTAATACCTTAACTAATAATAATAAAAAAAAAAAAAGATTGGCAAGTGTTGGTAATTGTTGAAGCCAATGGGTACATGAGGGCTTATTAAGCTACTTACTCTCGGACCTTTGTTTATACTAAAAAAAAGTGTTCATTTCTTAAAGAAAACATACTAATCCACCTTAAGGCTAAGGAGGTTGAAAATATAACCTTTCTCCTATCTCCTGTGAAGCAGCTCTGGGGGTGGAGAGGTACCCTGGAGAGGACAGGTCCTTCACTCACCACCACCACCACCCCAAATCTCCTCACTGAAGATACCAGGTGGGGAGCAGACCAGGAAATCACACTGTGCTTCATGCATATTTATCCATACATCTTTTAATAGCAAACTGGAAACTTTCCAGCAAAATAGGCCTGTGTTGTGTTTTCCTTTGTTAAAATTTGTAAAATTAAAAAGCCCTTACACTCTGCCCATGTACAATATCCTGTTTAATCAGATACAGTGTTAGAGCTCATCAGTAGTTTATAGGGCTCATCAGTAGTTTATTCATGTTACCAATTCTTACCCTCCCTTGGTGTTGTATCTTCCTCTACACACACACACACACACCATGAACCATTAACTGTGCAGGCACTCAGTTTGTTTGCATATTAATCACAAGGAAGGAAACCTACCCTTAGATCCAAATGGAAACTTGCTTACAATATGCTTTCAGAGTGTGGTTTGGCTTTGAGCTTCAGCTCTTTCCCTGTTAATTTTCTCAAGGGACTTGAGTAAGTTGGGCTTCTATAATTAAAGAAATTGTGTATTTGTGGGAACATTTGAAATAACTTTGAACTTTTGAATCTACTTACCATTGGAGTCTCAATCTAATAGCTTATAATAATGAATCCAAGGGCATTCACAGGCCTCTACCCAGTGACTTAATGAAATAGATTAGAGATGGAAGAGAGCAGAGGAGGGGGGAAAAATCCATCAGCACAGTCTTGGGAAATTGCTTTAAATGATCAGGACTACATAAATTACTTTCAATCCAAAAAAAATTTACCTGATTCCATCACATTAGCTCCTGCCTGGTCTTAACATCCCTGCCTCCTTTTACTGCTGTTATCTCTCGTCCGTAATTTCTCAACATCAGTGATGCTGTCAGCCATCACAGAGATTCCTTAAAAAGTCAGAAATTTAACAAATATTATTGTGGCCAATGTTATTGTAGGAGAAACAGGAAAAGAAGCATGACCCTCTGTACCAAGGTTTGGGTTACTTGAAAAAAACATGGAGACCTGAAGACATGGGATTTGCTTTGTTTAATCAGATACAGTGTTAGAGCTCATCAGTAGTTTATTCATGTTACCAGTTCTCACCCTCCCATTACTAAAGCATTCATTAGTAATTGCAAAGTAACGTACCTTCAGCAACCTTATGCCCCTGGAATGCATACCCTATGTGGGTAGGAGTAGGGATCATATCTCCCCCCTTCTTTATGTCTCCCACAGAGCTCAGCACAGTGCTTCTCACCTCGAAGAAACAATAGTGATTAATAGACCTAGAAATGGAGAGTTTTTCCTAGCAGGCTTGCACCAGGCACAAGACTCACTGTTGCTAGTACATATGGAAATCAATCCTATTCAAAACTATATATAAATGCAATGATTTGTAGCCTTAATGTTTCATTGATATGAAACTAAAGCATTGATATTTCCAATCTGAAGAAATAAAGGTATTTTAATCCCACTAATCTTTCAGTTGAAGATAGTATATTAGAATAGAGCAGAGTTTCAGGAGAACCAAGATGGCGGCATAGGTTAACGCCGGAGTTTGCTGCTTTGAACAACTACTTCAAAAGTGAAACTAAAAGACGGAGGGACATCACCCAGAACCACTGGAACGCTGGCGGAGTGGAAGTCCTACAACTAGGAGGAAAGAGAAACGCATACGGACACTCAGAGGAGGCGCAGTGCTGAAGTCAAATTCTGAGGTGCAGAGTGCGCGGAGCGGGCTGGCAGCGGAGGGCGCGGTTGGCGTTTTCAATCGGGAGGGAGTCGCAGACTCTGAGCTCCAGATACAGGCGAGTCTTTAGGGACCCAGACTCAAACGGGAGAAGCGGGACTTTCTGGCTTCGGTCAGAGCGAGTGCAGCTTTCTCTCCGAGGTTTGCAGCCCTTGCTGGGACTCAGAGAGGCAGAGCCCCTGGGGACAGGACTGAGAGCCGCCATAACTGCTCTCTCTGGCCCACCCTGTTGATCCTGTGCGACCCGCCCCGCCCAAGCCCTGCACCAAGGCATTTGCCAATAGCCTCAGGCAAACGCCAGATTAGCACCTCCCTAGAGGACAGAAGTTCTCTCACTGCAGACACAGCTGATTCTCATAGCCACTTGGCCTGGAGGTCAAACCCTCCCTGGAATTAGCTACAACAATCAAAATTTAACTATAAAACCACGAACAAAGACCACTAGGGGGTGCATCAAGGAAGCATAACAAAATGTGGAGACAAAGAAACAGGACAAAATTGTCAATGGAAGATATAGAGTTCAGAACCACACTTTTAAGGTCTCTCAAGAACTGTTTAGAAGCCGCCGATAAACTTAATGAGATCTACAAGAAAACTAATGAGACCCTCGATGTTATATTGGGGAACCAACTAGAAATTAAGCATACACTGACTGAAATAAAGAATATTATACAGACTCCCGACAGCAGAACAGAGGAGTGCAAGAATCAAGTCAATGATTTGAAATGCGAGGAAGCAAAAAACACCCAACCGGAAAAGCAAAATGAAAAAAGAATCCAAAAATGCGAGGATAGTGTAAGGAGCCTCTGGGACAGCTTCAAGCGTACCAACATCAGAATTATAGGGGTGCCAGAAGATGAGAGAGATCAAGATATTGAAAACCTATTTGAAGAAATAATGACAGAAAACTTCCCTCACCTGGTGAAAGAAATGGACTTACAGGTCCAAGAAGCGCGGAGAACCCCAAACAAAAGGAATCCAAAGAGGACCACACCAAGACACATCATAATTAAAATGCCAAGAGCAAAAGATAAAGAGAGAATCTTAAAAACAGCAAGAGAAAGAAACTCAGTTACCTACAAGGGAATACCCATACGACTGTCAGCTGATTTCTCAACAGAAACTTTGCAGGCCAGAAGGGAGTGGCAAGAAATATTCAAAGTGATGAACACCAAGAATCTACAACCAAGATTACTTTATCCAGCAAAGCTATCATTCAGAATTGAAGGTCAGATAAAGAGCTTCACAGATAAGGAAAAGCTAAAGGAGTTCATCACCACCAAACCAGGATTATATGAAATGCTGAAAGGTATCCTTTAAGAAGAGGAAGAGGAAGAAAAAGGTAAAGATACAAATTATGAACAACAAATATGCATCTATCAACAAGTGAATCTAAGAATCAAGTGAATAAATAATCCGATGAACAGAATGAACTGTTGATTATAATAGAATCAGGGACATAGAAAGGGAATGGACTGACTATTCTTGGGGGGGGAAAGGGGTGTGGGAGATGCGGGAAGAGACTGGACAAAAATCGTGCACCTATGGATGAGGACAGTGGGTGGGGAGTGAGGGCGGAGGGTGGGGCGGGAACTGGGAGGAGGGGAGTTATGGGGGGGGAAAAAGAGGAACAAATGTAATAATCTGAACAATAAAGATTTAATTAAAAACAAAAAAAAAACAAAACAAAACAAAAAGAATAGAGCAGAGACTTTTACTCAAGAGATAGCTCCTCTAGTCTCATTCCAATAGTTATAGCAAGGCTCCATCACTATATATTTGACTCCCTTGCTAGGAGAGAATTGTAATGAGTGACTGGTTCACACAATTGGCCTAGGGAACCAGACTCATTCATTGAATCAAAGAAAAAGGATGTCAAGTAAGAAAGAGAAAGTCAAAGAATAACTCTCTGGGTTCATTTTATTTTTCTTTCCTTTATTAGGGCCACGAGCATATTTCTTGGAAATGAGGTAACACTCAGAAGGTCTACCTGAGTGTTCAAGTGACTTCAGGTGGATCTGCAGCATTTTTTTTTTTTCGTGGAGGCTTTGGGAAGCCATTTCTGTTTATTGTCTATTTTAATGCATACATATTAAGAATGATAATTTAAATATTTACCAGAGGAAAAATGAAAGGGGTAAATTCTTGATAAAAAATTGGCCTATACATGACGTTAAAAATTCCTTTGAGTATTGAATTTTGCAGGACTTTTGTGTAACCCAAATGTTCTATATCCCACAGCCTGTGACTATAAATAGGGGCCAAATTCTATCCTGACGCTCAACTTCAGACATCATAATTCCCTACTGTCTTGATCATAGGAAATTATTTTATCTCAGATTCAGTATTCTTCCTTCCCAGGGATTTTTAGGGATCAAGGTGCTTCCCACGTGTCAAAACGTCCTGTTAGTTGTAGGCACCACAGAGCATTTCCTCTGTCCTTCCTCTCCTGGTTGCCGTAGGCCCACAGCTGCTGCCCACACTGCTTCCAGGAGAAGCCTTATCACTACCACTGTCCTAAAAAAGCCACGAGCCATTCCCAGCATGCTATCTTTAGGTGCTGCCCAATTTGCAGTCATTGGTATTACTATTAGATTTGACTTGGATTTCATGCAGAGATGAGGTAAATGCCTTCCTCCCCATCCTGGATCACATTTTTCATGGCACAACTGCTATTTGGAAGCACCAAGAGCTTCTTCCCACAAATGGAGATATCTTACCATGTTGAAGTTGGAAAATTGCCCTATGAGAAATGGTAACCAGTTTTTGCTTTCTAGGTTAGGAGCTTTTTCTTAGACTTCAGAGAGGCCGGATCTGCAGCATTTTGAGCACTGACTATGTACAAATCCTTCAACTGTGATTGAAGAACCCATTGCAGACCTGCCCAATGAGGGCTTTGCCTGAGAAGCTATTGTCTCATTGAGAAGACTTACAACAGAAGAGGCATTTTTCAAACTAAAGGAAAAGCAGCATAAAAACTAGTGGAAAATAATAAAATGCAAATGAAATTCCCAGGGACCAGGGAGAGTTGGATTAAAGCCACAATTAAATCAACATAGGCAATAATAAATAATTCCTTCCATTTGTATAACACTCCACAGTTTTCTAAACATTCACACCCACTCCCTCTTTTAATTTTCAAACAATTTTATGAGGTAGGCTTTATCTTCACCAATTTCTCAGTGAGAAAACTGAGTCCCATGTAGTTGATGTGATCTGTCCAAGGTCCCTGAGCTAGTAAGTGGCAGAGCTGAGCAGAAAATAATTCAGGGCTCTAATCTGCTGACTTCTGGCCATTGGTGTTTCCACTTCACCACATTATCCACTCAACACTATATATCTGTGCAGAGGTTTACTTTACAAAGTCTTTTCACAGGTATTTTATCATTTGGTCCTCTCGGCAGCCCAGGGAGAGAGGCAGAGCATAAATTCCACAGGAGAGCAAACTAAGATCTTGGAGAGTTTTCCCGCCTCAAGTTACCCAAGCAGCCACTGCTCATGCATCCTAACTCCCAGCACAGGGACCATTCCTTTACACCTCACTGGGATTTAACCACAGGGGTGAGCAGGAGAAAGGACAGATGCCAACCAGGCATGTACTTTCATTTCTTCCTGGATCTGTACTTGTCAGGTAGCATTTAAACCTTGAGAGGCCTGAGATAAATATCATCCTGTTCTCTCTGCAGCTTCCTTGCTTTTCAGAGCATCAAGAATGGTGAGGGCTCCTCACATCCCCAAATCACCCTACATCCCTTTGCTTGGATCAAGGCATTGGAGTTGGATGGTGAATTTAAATCATGTCCCCAGTTCCCAGCGCTAAGCTGTCTAGCCTGTCAACGGAACTGCCACAGCCTTCCGTATTTTGCATGCCCTCTGTGCAGGAGACTGAGAGAAAGATAACCCCAGGGTGAGCAGGAGAACCACTTTGGGAAATGTATTCCCGCAGCACCTGGGAAGGAGCGGGCTAATTGGCTCCAGAGGCAGCAGTGGCAGCATGGGCAGGTAGGATTGCTCGGTTCGTTATTGACTGGTGCAGTCACTCATTGGGAAACCATGTTCATTAGCTGTGTGTAAAGTTGTATTAGAGGGGAGATGCTGGGTTCTGTGCTGAATGACTGAGCATGCAGTGCACACCTGATGGGAGGTGCATTATGTAAAAGCGCCTCTGAGAGTAATCGAGTTACTTCAGTGGATGTGTTGAGTGTATCTGAGTGGGTGCTGCTATGAGAATGCAAGATCAGGAGGCGTTGAAATGTGAAAGGCCACTCTACCTCAAATGAAGTAAGCCCTCAGCCTTTTGATACCCATTCTCTACATCTCTCTGTAGTTATTAAGGGGTCTTCCCACTTACCCTGTGCTAACTCTTCAGGTTCCAGTGGCAAAGGTGGGTAAGCAAGCTCCCAGGATCTGTTTGTCTAGCACAGCAGAGGAAGGTAGAGAAGCCAGCTCTTCTTCCTTCAAATCTTTCTTAGTCTTTTCTGTGACATGAGAAAGCTAATTGGCTAATCCCTAGGCTTTAAAAGATTCAAAGGAATAAAAAAAAATTTTTTTAACTAGACCAATGGTGCTGCTCACGTCAAAAGTAGCAAAGAAGTCACTGTACTTGCCCCACGCCTCCCCACCACCACCTTTGGAGGCATAGAAAGGAAAGTCTTGTTTAACATGGATCTTGTGCTAAGCTCAAACGAGTATAACAACCCCCACATCTCCATCATTATGGTTCCATAAAGTATTGGTCATCAATCCCCTTCCTTTCTCTCGAGTTCACTGCCCTCAGAATCCCCATCCTCTTTTCTTAACCACAGCTTTTCAGTGAGATAGAGACATTCACACAAAAGCAATTCTCTGACTCTACCCCCCCCCCCCCCGCCACCACCACCACCACCTCCACCATCTATTCTGCAGGACCTACAGACCCCTTCAGTTCCTCCCAAATCACCCAATAATCCCTAGAGGCATTTCCTAGGTGCTCCAAAACCAAATTTCTGGGCTACCAATGTCCCCTATCCCTATCACACTTACAGGGTTATATGAGGTATCTCCCATCAGAGCTGGCACCAAAAGTAGCAACTGTGTGCCTCCTGAAGCCTAGGATTCTGGATCCTTCATCCAAATAGAACACAGTTGGTCTACACTTCCCACTCTAGTCCTGCAAATATTCTAGGGAGAACACAGTTGCAGCTCACACAAGGACCCAGCCCACTTTCCATGGCTCACAACCACCTACACAATGCAGCCCAGATTCTTCAGCATGGCATTCAAAGCCCATGTCACTCTTCTTCCACCCCCTCATACTCATCTCCTTACCTACCCACCCCAGCCTACTTGCCTTTCACTAGACATATTTTAAATACCCCCTGCCACGGGCCTTTACACTCAAGTTTTCCTGAAACTGACCTTCCCTTCCCTCCACTCACTGCTGCTTTTTGAAATCCAGCCTGTCAACCAGCAAAACCCAGCTCAACACAGTGGCTTTCCTCCTCTCCTGAAGACCAGTTTACATCACAGTCCCTCCCTAAAGAGTGAGCTCTGAAGGGCAGGGACCACATCATATTTATCTAAATCCCTATTATCAGTAACATAGTGCTTTGCACATAGTGGGTGATCAATAAGAGATCATTGAATGGAAGAGGTCATAGGCATCTAAAAATGATTCTAGGGAAAAATAAATCATTTACACTTAATTATTAAATCATTTATCCATTTTGTTTCTTTCACATGAAAGTGCTCTGGTGGAATAGGAACCAGAACTGACAAGGTTTGATGGACAAGTTTATGATTGGGAAATGCCTAAAGCATGGTCCATGGGACACCCACATGTAAGGTCCTTACAACCAGTGGGAATCATAAGAAATGGAATAAATGGAGAAATGGAGTGACAGGAAAGAGACAGTCAAAATAAAGGACTCTCTTAGGTCTGACCACAACACCAACAACGCATGACAATTGATATTCTCCAACTTGTTTATTTCAACTTTCTTTCATAGATCTAAGAGAATTGGGGATCATCAAATATTAGAATTATATTTTATAGTCAGAAATGGAGGCTCAGATTGCTAAAATGGCTTTCCCAAAGTCACACAGCCAATTAGTGGCAACTTCAGAACTAAAACCCAGTTCTCAGTTCACGTGCATATTTTTTTACTAATATTACAATCTTTTCTTCCCATCTTTTTTAATTTTTTCAATTTTTTAAAATATATTTTATTGATTTTTTTACAGAAAGGAAGAGAGAGGGACAGAGAGTCAGAAACATCGATGAGAGAAAAACGCCCATCAGCTGCCTCCTGCACACCCCCCACTGGGGATGTGCCCGCAACCAAGGTACATGCCCTTGACCAGAATCAAACCCGGGACCCTTGAGTCCACAGGCCGACGCTCTATCCACTGAGCCAAACCGGCTAGGGCTTCCCATATTTTTTTAAAATATATTTTTAATGACTTTAGAGAGAATAAGGGAGAGGGGTAGAGAGATAGAAACATCAATGAAAGAGAAACATCGATCGGTTGCCTCCTGCATGCCCCCACCCTCTGACACACACACACACACACACACCCTGGGGAATGAGCCCACAACCTGGGCATGTGATGTGCTTTGAACGGGAATCAAACTGTGACCTCCTGGTTCAGGGGCCAATACTCAACCACTGAGGCACACTGGCCTAGCTCTTCCCATCTTTTTATCATTTATTTTCATAAGATAAATGAGAATTACATGAAAGGATGAGGAAGTAGCATGAGGAGGCAAAGAAAGAGACACTAAAAAGGAATATGCATTCATAAATCTTTGTCCTATATCCAGTGGTCCCTGAACATAAGCAATAGAGGACTTTTGTAAATTCCCTTATTTTCATGAAAAGGGACAAGAAGACATGGAATTCACAAGTGACTGGGTGTCCAGATTCTGAATGCCAGGCTCCCCTGCTACATACAAGCCCTTAGCCCTCCTTGCTGGAATCTGGGTGGGCCAAGCATGAAAGTGGGAGGACAGATTCTTGACATTATTGTCTTTAGCACCTGTCCCCAATCCTGCCAACTTTGCTCTCTGATTTATTAGCACAAACCCAGCACTCTACAGTTATAATTACTGCATTGAGAGTGTTTTTCCTGTCTTTAGGCTGCAGAGGTTTAAGCAGCACATAAACTCTTCTGACACTGAATTATATCCTACAAAACCAAAACTCTATACTCTGCAAAACCAGCCTGACAGCTGGATGATCTGATGGGCTGCAGATGTGGGGTGATGCTCACCAGCAACTGTCATGTGAATGGTGGCAGTAATCATGTTTAACATACAGTACACAATTTACAGTGAGGAAGGCAATCTCATAGATCTTTCTTGATCACCTTGATATGAACTATTTCCTAAGATTTAAAGTAAATCTATACTAATAAAAGGGTTATATGCTAATTAGACCAGATAGACTGGACATATTCCGGACATCATTCCAGACGTCCTTCCTGACAAAGCCAGGGCCCAGGCGAGGTCACCCAGGGTCCCGCGTGCCTGCCCGGGTGAAGTCGCCTGAGTCCTGGGTGCCTGAGGCCAGCCAGAGAGAGGGAAGCCTGGGTCCTGGGTGTGGGGGGCCAAGGCAGAGGTGGTTAAGGGCAACCAGGCAGTCAGGCAAGCAGTTAGAGGCATCAGGCAGGTAGGCAGAGTGGTTAGGGGCGATCAGGCAGGCAGGTAAGCAGTTAGGAGCCAGCAGTCCCAGATTGCGAGAGGGATGCCTGACTGCCGATTTAGGCCCTATCCCTGCAAGATCCCTGTGGGATCGGGCCTAAACCAGCAGTCGGACATACCCCGAGGGGTGACAGAGTACGAGAGGGTGCAGGCCGGGCTGAGGGACACCCTCCCTTCCCATGCATGAATTTTGTGCACTGGGCCTCTAGTAAATAAATAAACTAAAATATACCTCCAGATTCTCACCCCTGATTTTTTTGTGATGTACTAGTATAAAACAGACAAAAGAGATGAGTTAGACATCATGTTTCTGAATGAAAGAAAGGTCAGAGAAATACAGCCTTAAGCATGGGTCCCTCAAGCTCATTCTTTTACCACCCCTTTTTATCACTTTTAAAACCCCAAATGGACTAATAGCTTCTACTCAGTCTCTGGACCCCTCCAGGACTCTGAGAAGGCCTTGAGGTGTAGTGACTTAGGACTCATCCCATCTCTGCCATGGATTTGCTGAGCCATAATGAAAAATCTCTGTGCCTTGATCATCATGACTAAAATAGAGATAACAGCCTTCCTGTATTAGTCTGCTAAGGCTACTATAACAAAATACCTCAGACTGGGTGGCTTAAACAACATTTTTTTCCCTTCACAGTTCTGGAGGCTACAAGTCTGAGACTAAGGTGTCAGCAAGGTTGGTTTCATTCTGACACCTCTCCCCCTGTGTCCTCTGTGTGTGTTTGCTTGCACATCCCTCTCTGTCCAAATTTCCTTTTCTTATGAGGGCACCAGTCAGATTGGATTAGGACCTACCCCAACAGCCTCATTTTAACTTAACCCCCTCTTTAAAGACCTTATCTCTGCATATGATTACATTCTGAGATTCTGGGGGTTAGGACTAAAATAAATGTGGGAGAGGGAGGACACAATTCATCCCATCACATGCCCACTGTGATGTGATGGTAAGAATCAAATGCAATAATGAACAAAGTAGCTTACATAGGGTCTTTACACAGTAAATGCAACTAAATTTCATTTATTTCTATTATCTCCTTTTGTAGTATAATTTTGTGCTTTAAATAAAACTCAGTGATCATCATGTTTATTCCCCATTTAAAAAGTTTACAATGTCATTGAAAGCTTTTGGCCAGAATAAAGTTCTAAACCACCTTCACATCATTTACAAAACTTTTTAGAACCTGTGTTTGACCTATCTTTCCTACCTGTCACTCCTTCACAAACCTGATGCTCTGTTATTCCATTGGTTCTCCAGACATGCTGGCTCCATCAGACACATAGATACCTCTTCCCTCCACTACACAGTTGGTGAACTCCTACACATCCTTCAAGACCCACACTAAATTTCACTTCTTTTTTTTTTCTTTCTAACTCTCACCCTAGGATATGTTTTTATTGATTTTAGAGAGAGAGAAAAGAAATAAAGAAACATTGATGTGAGAGAAAAATATTGATCATTTGCAAACCCAAGACCCTTTGGTGCATGGGAGGATGCTCCAACCAACTGAGCCACAACAGCCAGGGCTAAATTTCACTTCTTTTGTGAAATCTTTCTCCTAGCCCTAGCCGCTTTGGCTCAGTGGATAGAGCATTGGCCTACAAACTGAAAGGTCCCAGGTTCAATTCTGGTCAAGGGCACATGCCCGGTTGTGGGCTCGATCCCCAGTGGGGGACTTGCAGGAAGCAGCCGATCCATGATTCTCTCTCATCATGGATGTTTCTATCTGTCTCTCCCTCTTCCTTCCTCTCTGAAATCAATAAAAAAATATATTTTAAAAAAATCTTTCTCCTAACCCTGGATCAAAGTCAGTTTCTCTTATAGTTTTGCAACTAAGTCACTTTGCATATAAATTTATAATAACATGTATTGCTTTGTATTTTAACTATTTGTATGACCGCTGTGGCTTATTTACCCTTTTACACGTAGTAGGTTAAATTAGAAAGGCAATATTCTTTACTCATTCTATCAATTCTAATCTCATCCAGAAATGCTCTCACAGACACACCCAGAAATAATGTTTGAGTAAATATCTGGGCATCCCATGTTCCAGTCAAGGTGACACATAAAATTAACCATCACACACAATATTTCCCAAAATGTCTCCTACTTCAAAACGCCTCCCTAAAACAGTGTTTCTAAGGCACTGATGATCCGTGGGTAACCTGCCTCAGAATCGCCTGAGCTGTTCTCTTAGCGATTCTTATTCAGAGGTCTGGGTGGGACTCAGGCATGAATCACAACTTTCAGGATCACACACCTAACCCTGTGGCTAGATCTCAGCATTACTGAAAGTGGGACTCCTCCTGCTTTGACATCATGCATTCTGGTCCCCAAAAACTGAACTGAATCTAAACAAGTCTCAAATCTAAGTGGCTATCCATGAATGAAAAATAGTGGTAAATTAATTAAAGTTCACTATAAAAATACTATCAGCCAAATACAGAATGTAGTACATTCTACAGAATGCATAATTTGGTTCTTCAGCAAATCAAGGGTATTTTTTTAATTAGTGGAGACTGTCATAGATTAAAAGACACTTAAGAAATATAAAATTCATTGCAATGTATAATGTATAGAAACCACCTCTAAAGGACATTTAGGAGATAATCAGGAGAATATGAATATGGATTGAGTACTAGCTAATGTTAGGAAATTATTGATAATTTTATTCTGTGTGATAAGGGCATTGTGAATGCACAGAAGGGATGTCATCTGGCAGAGATGCATATTGAAGTATATGCAGATGAAATTATATGATGACTGAGATTTTCTTTAAATTACTCCATTAAAAATAGAAGAGATAGATAGAATAATGTTCTCAAGATATTGATAACTGTTGAAAGTGAATGTTAAGGAAATAGCTTTTGTATACAATTTTCTTGACTGTTGTATTGTATTTCAAATTTTACATGATAAAAATAAGAGAAAAGGAAAAAGCACCCCAGGTGATTATATGCATCCTAAATTTCTCCTTTCCAAATAATGCTAGGGCAAATGTGTCATAAGAAAGCAGAAATCAACTCAAAATTTCAGAACCTTCTAACAATTGGACATACATGACTCTGGGAGTGTTCAGAGGAAGGTCAGGGATAAAGAAAGCTGCAGAGGGCCTTTCTGCCTTATTTTGGAGGCTAGGCAATGACCCATCCAGCCAACAGCTTGTGCCCTCCAATGCAGTTCCTCTCACCACTCCTGGCCACCCTGATCCCTAAGGAGCATAAAGGTTGCCAACTTCCAACCACTTGTCCCACTCACTACTGTCCATATTACAGAACCTCTAATCCCCAGCCCAGAATATGACCAGGACTCTTGGTATCTTTGGTATGACTTACCAACTACTTTAAACTTTTAAAGTGGCTTGTGCCAAACAAAGGCAATGGATCATTCACCTGAGCATCTCTCCAGCTGGCAATTTAAAAATATTTGACAGGCCCTAGCTGGTTTGGCTTAGTGGATAGAGTGTCAGCCTGCAGATCCAGGGGTCCCGGGTTAGATTCTGGTCAAGGGCACATACCTCGGTTGCAAGTTCCTCCACGGCCCAGGCCCTGGTCAGGGTGCCTGAAGGAGGCAACCAATCGATGTGTTTCTCTCACATTTATATTTCTCTCTTTCTTTCCCTCTCTCTTCCATTCTCTATAAAAATCAATGGAGACCTCGCCAGTTTAGCTCAGTGTATAGAGCATCAGCCTTCAGACTGAAGGGTCCCAGGTTCGATTCCGGCTAAAGGTACATGCCTAGGTTGTGGGCTCGATCCCCGGTGGGGGGCGTGCAGGAGGCAGCCAATCAGTGATTCTCTCTTGTCATTGATGTTTCTATCTCTCTAACCCTCTCCTTTCCTTTCTGAAATCAATAAAAATATATTTTTTAAAAAAGAAAAAAAATCAAGGGAAAATATCTCGGGTGAAGATTAAAAAATAATAATAATAAAACTTTAAAATAAATAAAATAGAATATTTGACAGGTCTTGCAAATAGCCACTTGCTCAGGTCAAGAAACTATTTATTAGGGTCACATAGAAAATGATATTAATTTCACTTACTGTGCTACATGCGTGTATTTGTCCCTGGAGGGCAAGGAGAGGTCTAGATTTGTTTTCTGGTTTGTTTGGGGGGTTTTTTTTGGGGTTTTTTTGTCTTTAAGAAAAAGAGAAAGCTATTATGGGCTAAGAGGAATCTATAATTTTTTAAGTATGCTATTTTAAGAATATGTTCAATTTGAATTTGAAAAAACCGTGTGTTTATTGTCTAGGGAAGTTCCCCATTTCCTAACAGAGAACCACTTGGAATTGTGAGAAATCCCAAATAATGAAGAAAAACAAATAATGTCCATATGTCACTGTAGAGTTCATGCCGGAGACAAGCTAATAAAGTTGGCTTGCAAAGTGTCATTTATACTTTGCTCTTAAGGTTATCTGGAGCATTTTTTTCCTTTCCCCCACCCCCTTTAAAGATTTTCTAGTACTTCTCCTTGTACAAAAATCACCTTTGCAAGTAGTGGCACAATTGAACATAGAATTCAGCTCCCAGAATTTCACACACACAGTCATTCAATGGCTTTTTCAATCAGCCATGTCCATGATATCTGCACAGCAAGGGGTGCCACCCCACAATTATTTTTCTTCTGCAAATTAATGGTATTGCATGACTCTGTTAAGATAAGTGTGTTTGACTTTTCTATTAAGTTGTATTATCCCAAGTGGGTTGTCAGATTGTCCTAATTAGGAATTCAAAACTTCAAGTTCTTCAGGGAATCCTATATAATAAAAGCCTAATATGCTAAGTGTCCGGTCGGCCAGTCAGCTGTTCAGTCAATCAAAGTGTAATATGCTAATGATAGGTTAAAGCAGCTCAACTGCTCGCTATGACATGCACTGACCACCAGGAGGAAGACAGTCGACTAGTCAATCAATCACTATGACGTGCACTGACCAGCAGGAGGCAGATGCTCGGACCAGTAGGTTAGCTTGCTGCTGGGATCTGGCTAATTGGGACTGAGCAAGATAAGCCAGGCCAGACATGCCCTGGAGCCCTCTCTCAGTCCCTCCCCAGCCGAGATTGTGCACTGGTGGGGTCCCTCGGCCTGGCCTGCACCCTCTTGCAATCCAAGACACCTCAGGGAATGTTGGAGAGCTGGTTTTGGCCCGATCCCGAAGGCCAGGCCGAGGGACCCGACGTGTGTGAATTCGTGCACCAGGCTGCTAGTAGATTTAGAATGGCTAATGATAATACAAAGCTGCCAACTCTTATTCATAAGAAAAATTAGCTCTGTGATGTCTCAGGAATTCATCTCTTCCTTTCTTCTCCCACAATACTTGCTTTAATGCAGGCCCTCCCTGCATCTGGCCTATAGAAAAGACTTCCCTCCTCCATCTCCACTGATTCCTCTCTTCCCCTCTGATCCCCTCTCCTCCCCTCTCCCCTCCTCTTACCTCCTCTCCTCTCTTCTCCTTATCTCTCCTCTCCTCTCCAAGCCACATCCTACAATTACCAGGCCCTTTCTATTCCTCCCTGCCTGGATGTCCTTATCCCATATCTGTGCCTTGTTAGAGATCCACCAATTATTTAAGGCCTGGTTAAATCTTCAAAGTCTAGAAAACTTCTCACATCTCCCCCAAATAGAATTTATTCCTCCTATGTTCATTCTTTGAACTCTGCATGCACCTCTTACAGCACACCTACAGCCTATTTTTTTTTATAATTACCCAAGTTATATACCTTCTCCTCTACTAGAACATGAGCTCTGGGAGACAGATGCTTGTCATGTTCATCTTTGCTTCCCAGGCAACACCTATCACCTGGTAGGTACTCCATACATTTTGGGGTTACAGTGAAATGTTAGGCAGCCATTCAAAACAGATTTGAAACTATGAACAAGATATAGCTTAAGTAAAAAGCAAAGGCAGAACAGTATTTATACCATGCTGTCATTTATCCTATCTAATAAAAGAGAAGCATGGTAATTGGCGTACGACCGCTACCCTTCCCATTGGCTAATCAGGGCGATATGCAAATTAACTGTCAGCCAAGATGGCGGCCGGCAGCCAGGCAGCTTGAAACTAACATGAGGCTTGCTTGCTTCAGTGACGGAGGAAACCAACGTTCCCTGCCTGCCTTGCAGGCCTCTGAGCCTGCAGTTTGAAACATTTTAACAAATATAGAAGCTAAAAAAAAAACAGAAACCAGCTTTCAGCAAGCTGGGATCTCAGAGCTGGAGTTATACATTGTTTCGAACCGAAACAAACCAGATACCTACTTTCAGCAGCGGAGGCCTAAGAGCTGGAGCCTCAGAGCTAAAGCTGGCCCAGAATTAAAAAAAAAAAAAAAGAAAAAGAAAAAAAGGAGCAGTTGGGAGCTTCCGTCACCCGCCAGCCTGAAAACAGCCCTCAGCCCCTCACCCAGACTGGCCAGGCACCCCAGTGGGGACCCCCACCCTGAAGGGTGTGTGACCAGCTGCAAACAGCCATCATCCCCTCACCCAGGCTGGCCAAGCACCCCAGTGGGGACCCCCACCCTGAATGGTGTGTGACCAGCTGCAAACAGCCATCATCCCCTCACCCAGGCTGGCCAGGCACCCCAGTGGGGACCCCCACCCTGATCCAGGACACCCTTCAGGGCAAACCAGCCAGCCCCACCCATGCACCAGGCCTCTACCCTATATAGTAAAAGGCTAATATGCCTCCCAACACCGGGATCAGCGGAGCCGAGAGGCCTCCCGGCACCAGCATGACTGGGGCAGCGCCCAAACCCCTGATTGCCCTGCAGCTCTGTGTGTGACAGGGGGTGGGGCCACAACCTCCCTATCTGCCCTGCTCTTTTTGTGACAGCGGAAGGCGCCCCAACCTCCTGATCAGCCCTGCTCTGTGCCTGATACAGGAGAGCTCCCCAACCTCTGATCGCCCTGTGGCTCTGTGTGTGACAGGGTGCGGCGCCCCAACCCCCTGATCGGCCCTGCTCTGTGTGTGAAAGGGTGCGGCGCCCCAACCCGCCACCCCCCCACGGGCCCTGCTCTGTGTGTGACAGGGTAGAGCCATAACCTCCCATCGGCCCTGCCCTGAGTGTGAGAGTGGCGGCGCCCCAACCCCCTGATCCGACCTGCTCTGTGTGTGACAGGGAGCGGTGCCCCAATTCCCCTATCGGCCCTACTCTCTGAGTGACAGCGGGGAGCTCCTCAACCCCCTGATGGGCCCTGCTCTGTGCATGACAGGGGGGAGCTCCCCAACCCCCTGATGGGCCCTGCTCTGTGCGTGACAGGGGGGAGCTCCCCAACCCCCTGATTGACCCTGCTCCATGCGTGACAGGGAGCAGCGCCCCAACCCCCGGATTGGCCCTGCTCTGTGCGTGACAGGGGGTGGCGCCGCAACCTCCCCATCGACCCTGCCTTGAGTGTGACAGGGGGCGGTGCCCCAACCCCCCAATCGGCCCTACCCTGAGCGTGACTGGGGGTGGCATCGCAACCTCCCGATCCACCCTGCTCTGTGCAAGACAGGAGGCGGCGCCCCAACACCCCAATCAGCCCTGCTCTGAACCCAACCAGGGGCTGCACCTAGGGATTGGGCCTACCCTCTGCCACCTGGGAGCAGGCCTAAGCCAGCAGGGTGTTATCTCCCGAGGGGTCCCAGACTGCGAGAGGGCATAGGCCAGGCTGAGGGACCCCCCCCCCTTCCCCCCGAGTGCACAAATTTTTGTGCACCGGGCCTCTAGTCCTATATAATAAAAGCCTAATATGCAAATTGCCCGAACAATGGAATGACTGGTCGTTATGACAGGTACTGAACACCAAGGGGCAGATGAGCTGCCCCCAGCCCACAGGCCCCAACCGGTGGCAACAGGGAGTGGGGACAGTGAGTGGGTGGTGCCAGGCCAGCAAAGGCGGGTGCCAGCATGGGCCCCCATCACCCCACTGGTTGCTCCACAGATCATCCCTGATCTCCAGCCAGGCCTAGGGATCCTACCCATGCACGAATTTCATGCACTGGACCTCTGGTTTAAAATAAAATTAGATATGCATAGAGATATTGATTGATTGATCTCAGATGGTATATCTTTCACAGGATACACACACACACACACACACACACACAAAACCTTCTGATAATATTGGTTGCCACTGCAAAGGCCACAGATACATAAGTTATTGATGGTACAGAGCCTTACTTTCTCTGTGGGCCATTTTATACTATTTGAATTTTATAACCATTGCATATACCTTGTGCATATATTACCCACATTACCTATTCAAAGATAATTCAATTAAATTGAAAGTAATAAAATAAATGTTTGATTTTTATTGAAGCTAAACTGAATCGCCCTGAAATTAATAATAGGACTGGCTGGAGTAGTCAAATTACCCACTCCCAATGAGTTCAGCATTCAGAAAGAGAATTTTATTTCTCTAATTATATGGTGATTCAAGGCCAAGTTGAATTCATTAGTTTTAGTAATGGTAATAATAATGAATATGCTTATAAAACTAATAGATCAGACACAATTTTTTATATTGAGAAATCTTATCCAAGAGTGTTTAAATTCTATTCGCTTAGATAATCAGTTTACAATATGAGCTCTTAGCAATCTCCCCCCACCCCAGGATTATTATTGGAAAGTGTTGCCAAATAGCAAAAGCAGAAACATTGCAATAAATATGTCATTAAACCTTATACTTACATAAATGATATTGGTAAATCCTTTCTGGAAATGCATGCATAGGAAGAGTAAAAACTGTCCTTAGAGTTCAAGGTATAGCTTTCTCAAGATAATAGCTTAAGAAAGTCCTCTCTGTGAAGAACTGAAACATGGTATTTGTAACTAACAGATTCCCAGACTGGGCTGTGTGTGACCAGGTTCACACAGGTCTGTGGAGAAGGTCATTCCGATTCTAGTTTCCTCCAGACAGAAGAATTCACTCTATCATACCAACTCAAAATACCATGATTCCCTCTTTAGCTATTTCTATTTCCTTCCTTCCCTCATAACCTATTAGCAAATACATGAACATTCAAAAAAGATCAAATAAAAGAAACGCTTCTACAGTGTGCAAGGATTGCCAGGTGCCTCCTTCAACCTCCCTGGTGAAAAGACCCTGCTCTGGACCCCAGGGTTTCATTGCTTTCATCATTAGCTTAGCCTCTGGAGCTACAAATGTTACATGTGACTATTAAATTATCCTGCCATCTCTAAGGTCCCTTTTTAAAGAGTCACCTATGATGTATAAGCAGCACTGAAATCCCACTCCTGGAGGCTCTCAGTGGAATGTTGGGGGCAGAACAGAGACCCAGGTGGCAGCAGCAGATCCTAGGGGAGGCTAAGCAGGGGCAGGGCCAAAGAAGTACTACTTATTATTAACACATTAGCCCTGCAGGGCACTGTGCCAGTTTTAATAAGCAACCAATCTGGCAACCAACATGCTCATCTATTAAAGATATAGAAACTCTGAAAAAATATCTGCCTATACTCTTAACACCTTATTTCCAGCAGTGCCTGGAATAACACTTTTATAATGGTAAATTCTCAGGCACTGGTAGTCACTATAGTTATCTTAGGTATTATTGCTGATAATAGAATAACTTATTATTTTCCACAACAAGTGTGGTTACTACTAAGTTATACTACCATAGAGTTTGTGCTAATAATAACAAACTATCATAATATATTTTGTGCACCATTAGATCCCGAGATTAGCCTGGGATATGGGAGGTGCCTAATATTTGTTGAATATAATTGAGTATTATACACAACATTTATACTAATAAAAGGGTAATATGCTAATTAGACCAGGTAGACCGGATGCCATTCCAGACATCTTTCCTGACAAACATGGCCAGCCTGCAAACCACCCATGGCCCCTTGCCCAGGCCAGCCCTGCCCCCCAACAGGGACCCCCATCCTGATCTGGGGCCCCCTTCAGGGCAGCCCCCACCCGTGCACCAGGTCTCTATCCTATATAATAAATTGACATGCAAATTGACCCTAATGGCAGAATGACCACTGGACCAGTCACTATGAGGCTCACTGACCACCTCTTGGTCCCTTCCCCAGCCAACAGTCTCTGATCGCCTGATGGCCACTGGTGGCAGAGGCAGAGCCAGTGAGCAGGCAGGAACAGCCTACCTCTCGGTCACTTCCCCAGGTCGTCAGGTACAAATCACCTGATGGTTAACGGGGAACCGGGGGTGGGTGGCAGTGGGGAGCAGGGCCAGCTGTAGGCAGCTGGGGAAGATGGCCCTGATCTCAGGCCAGACATAGGGACTGTACCCGCACACAAATTTCGTGTGCCAGGCCTCTAGTGATAGATAATATACTATCTTATTTCCAAGAAAAATAAAGACTTGATTTCTTGCAAAGTGATTTCTGGCCCTGACCAATGTGACTCAGTGATTAAAGCATCAGCCCACATACCAAAGGGTCAGGAGTTTGATTCCCAGTCAAGGTCATATACCTGGGTTGCAGCTTCAATCCCTGGCCCCTGTAGGGGTGCATGCAGGAGGCAACCAATTGATGTGTCTCTCTCACATCCATGTTTCTCTTTCTCTCCCTCTCCTTTCTACTCTCTGAAAAGCAATGGAAAAATATCCTCAGGTGAGGATTAACAACAATAAAAGAAGTGATTTCTGACTCCTGTGTGTTTTTATCTGCAGAGATGGGCCACACCAGAAGAAAGATACTGAGGAGAGGAAGGGGGCCTGCTGGGCAGGTTAGTAGTGGCTCACCTGCCCCTTCATGCAGGCAGTCCTCCCTGAAAAAGCAGGAGGAGCAGTCCTCTCCTTTACACCAGAAACTACAACATTTAAGCCTCTGATCCTTCTCTTGAGTGCCCATCCTTCTCTGTCCTCTGGCCCAGGACAGGCTCTAAATTGCTTATAGAAAGTATTTGGAACCACTTTCCCCAGAATCAGGAAAAGACATTTGCAATACCTTTCAAATTCCAGGTTCAAATTGCATACTGCTAGTTGGCAAGAATATTGGTACAAGCCTTTTGAAGAGCAATTTGGCAATGTACATAGCAAGAACTCTAGAATCATGCATATCATTTGGCCCAATAATTCACCTCTGGAAAGCCAACCTAAGTAAATCATCCAAAATACATAAAATGCTTTCTAGTCAAATTCATTCAGAGCCTCATTTATAACAGTGAAAATGTGGGTGCAACCTGAATTTCTAATAATAGCAAAATGTTTTATTTCACTCACATGTTGGAACATAATATGGTCTCTAAAAATTATTTATGAAGAGCATGCATCAAGAGGAAATACTGACCGGAGTTTGCTGCTTTGAACAACTACTTCAAAAGTGAAACCAAAAAACAGAAGGGACATCACCCAGAACCACAGGAACGCTGGCTGAGTGGAAGTCCTAAAACTAGGAGGAAAGAGAAACGCATACGGACACTCAGAGGAGGCACAGTGCTGAAGTCAAATTCCCTGAGGTGCGGAGTGCGCGGAGCGGGCTGGCAGCGGAGGGCGTGGTTGGCGTTTTCAATCGGGAGGGAGTCGCAGACTCTGAGCTCCAGATACAGGCGAGTCTTTAGGGACCCAGACTCAAACGGGAGAAGCGGGACTGTCTGGCTTCGGTCAGAGCGAGTGCAGCTTTCTCTCCGAGGTTTGCAGCCCTTGCTGGGACTCAGAGAGGCAGAGCCCCTGGGGACAGGACTGAGAGCCGCCATAACTGCTCTCTCTGGCCCACCCTGTTGATCCTGTGCAACCCGCCCCGCCCAAGCCCTGCACAGAGGCATTTGCCTGATAGCCTCAGGCAAAGGCTAGATTAGCACCTCCCTAGAGGACAGAAGTTCTCTCACTGCAGACACAGCTGATTCTCATAGCCACTTGGCCTGGAGGTCAAACCCTCCCTGGTATTAGCTACAACAATCAAGGTTTATAAGACTGCGCACAAAGACCACTAGGGGGTGCACCAAGGAAGCATAACAAAATGCGGAGACAAAGAAACAGGACAAAATTGTCAATGGAAGATATAGAGTTCAGAACCACACTTTTAAGGTCTCTCAAGAACTGTTTAGAAGCCGCCGATAAACTTAATGAGATCTACAAGAAAACTAATGAGACCCTCGATCTTATATTGGGGACCCACCTAGAAATTAAGCATACACGGACTGAAATAACGAATATTATACAGACTCCCAACAGCAGACCAGAGGAGCGCAAGAATCAAGTCAATGATTTGAAATGCGAGGAAGCAAAAAACACCCAACCGGAAAAGCAAAATGAAAAAAGAATCCAAAAATGTGAGGATAGTGTAAGGAGCCTCTGGGACAGCTTCAAGCGTACCAACATCAGAATTATAGGGGTGCCAGAAGATGAGAGAGAGCAAGATATTGAAAACCTATTTGAAGAAATAATGACAGAAAACTTCCCCCACCTGGTGAAAGAAATGGACTTACAGGTCCAAGAAGCGCGGAGAACCCCAAACAAAAGGAATCCAAAGAGGACCACACCAAGACACATCATAATTAAAATGCCAAGAGCAAAAGATAAAGAGAGAATCTTAAAAACAGCAAGAGAAAGAAACTCAGTTACCTACAAGGGAATACCCATATGACTGTCAGCGGATTTCTCAACAGAAACTTTGCAGGCCAGAAGGGAGTGGCAAGAAATATTCAAAGTGATGAATACCAAGAACCTACAACCAAGATTACTTTATCCAGCAAAGCTATCATTCAGAATTGAAGGTCAGATAAAGTGCTTCACAGATAAGGAAAAGCTAAAGGAGTTCATCACCACCAAACCAGGATTATATGAAATGCTGAAAGGTATCCTTTAAGAAGAGGAAGAGGAAGAAAAAGGTAAAGATACAAATTATGAACAACAAATATGCATCTATCAACAAGTGAATCTAAGAATCAAGTGAATAAATAATCTGATGAACAGAATGAACTGGTGATTATAATAGAATCAGGGACATAGAAAGGGAATGGACTGACTATTCTTGCGGGGGGAAAGGGTGGGGGAAATGCGGGAAGAGACTGGACAAAAATCGTGCACCTATGGATGAGGACAGTGGGTGGGGAGTGAGGGCGGAGGGTGGGGTGGGAACTGGGAGGAGGGTAGTTATGGGGGGGGGGGGAAGAGGAACAAATGTAATAATCTGAACAATAAAGATTTAATTAAAAAAAAGAGGAAATACTTATATTTTGATTATAAGTGGAAAAATATACAAAAATATGTGCATATAGGATGATATAAGAATCTATGCATAAAAATAGGGACTCAATTTCTCTAGGGGAAATGCAAATAAAAATTACAATGAGCCTGGCCAGAATGGCTCAGTGGTTGCGCATCAACCTATGAACCAGGAGGTCACACTCTCTCCCCCCTCCCTTCCTCTCTAAAATCAATAAAAATAATTTTTAATTACAGTGAGATACCATTTCACCCCATCAGATGAGCAGAATTTAAAGTCTAATACCAAATGTTGGTGAAGCTGTAGAATAATGGAAAGTGTTGCCCTAAGTGTTGATATCTAGTAAAATTGAAGAATTTCATCTTGGGTATATTTCTAAGAGAAATTTTCTACATGTACATAAAGACACAACCATTAAAAAGTTTACTGTTTATAAAAAAATGAACTATGAAAACAACTTATAATTATTAATTTCTATTCATAAGAGAATGGATGAATAAATGGTAGTCAAGTGACACAAAGAAATACTATATATACAGCAATGAAAATAGAGGAACTAGAGCTACATCAACATAGCTAACTCACAAACCTAATATTATGTGCCAAATGCCATGCATATAAAAATAATTATGTAAATTTTAAAAACATGTAAAATAATATTTTACATTACTCGATGGATGCATATAGATAAAAGATGCATCCATCAGGGGAAGAAACATGACAGGAAAAAGGCACAGAGAGAGCCTCGATAGTACAAATGCATATTTTCTTTCTTTAAGCAGGATGTTACATAACTGGATGTTAGCTGTATTATTTCTTATACTGTGTGGTATATCTTAAATATTTTATAACAATTGAAATCTAATGAACAAAATAAACTGATGAACAAAATAGATCCATACACATAGAAGATGGAACAAACTGAAGACTCTCAGAGGGAAGGTGGGATTGAAGATGGGGAGATTAACTGGGGAATTTATACACATCGCCCATGGGCACAGATAATAGTGTGGTAAAGGTCTGGGAGTGGTGGGTGTGGGATGGGGGCCAATAGGGAGGAAAAGGGGGAGATATCTCTAATACTTTCAGCAATAAAGATAATTTTTTAAAATATGATAAATGAATATATGGCACAAAAGAGAAGGGCATTAACTATATCCAAATCATACAATGGCTACCTCTCTGTGTTGGGTTCACTTTCCACTATTTTCTAAGCAAGTATAACCTGTCACAAATAAGGAGGCACACGTCAGAGCCAGGAACTGTAGAGATAATGGGCATATAGGAGAGAGTGACCAAATGATGATAAGAGGGCATTCTTTGTAGATCCCAGCTGTTGAGTCTTTCTTCTAAGTAAGCCCTGTGCTCAGTTAGCTCAAATTCACGGGGCCTAGAACACCGCAGCCATTTACTGCAGCTCCCATGAGCTCAGTTAGTGGGTTAAATATATATTTACTATAGACAGCCTACAATGTACTTGGCATAGTAGAGAAACATTGTATGGTCTCTTCCCTGTGCCTATCCACCCTAGACTAAAGGCCCAGTACTAGTCGCTACCAACTAACCCAGGTGCCTTTCAAAACATATCATAGAGTGATATGAGGTGGTGCATCTGAGATAGAACCTAATGAATCAAGATGTACTTGACTCCACCTGGAGATGTAGTACATGTAAAGATGCACAAAGGGCTCCACCTCATATCACTCTACTCTGGGCTCTTTTGCAAACCAAATATAAAGCTCTGGTGCACCAGCTGTTCATCTCCATTGTCATGCATGTTTAGATTTCATCAGTTCTTCTCAACTGCTGCTTGTCAGTTAGGAGCTTACAGAGAGCTCTGAAAATAGCCAGAGAGCCTTTGAAGGACAGAAAGAAATAATAAAGAGTGTACTTCCAAACTTGCTTGAAAACTAACTCCCTTATCAATTTGAACAAGGATTTATGCGGTGCTTACCATGTGTCAGGTACAGTTCTTAGCACTCCACAGATATTACCATGTTTAGTCCTAACAATCCTATGAGGTGGGCTTGATTAATATTCTATGATATGGATGAGGAAACTGAGGCACAAGATCACATAGCTGCCAAATAATGGAGCCAAGAATCAGACCTACACCTCCAGGGTCCTGAATCCAAGCTAGTCATCAGTGCTGCTGCTGCATGCACACAAACTGTGGGGAATAGGAATAAAACTCCATGTTCTGTCAACAGCTAGAAAGAAATCAATCTCCATGTCCCGTTGTTCATACTGAGGCGTCATTGCTTCTTAGAAGTCCAGAGTTTGCCAACCTGCACCCAATAATATGGCCTGTCCTCACTTCCTATGGGGTGACCAAAGATCATGAGCCTTTCCTGTCCTAAAACCATTACTCACCCCTCCCGGGACCCAGACCCCACCACTCCACCAATCACCAACATTTGTTCAAGTGGTTTATTTGGGGGGAAGTTTGGGCAAGAAGACCAGTTCTCAGTTCAGGGGTTTCCAGGCAATCCCAGAGGAGGAAGGGACTTTTGCTGTGAGATGAAAGTGCTTAATGAAGACAGCTTTTAAGTTGAAAGTCAAAATAGCAACAAAATACCTATCTTTGAATTTTTGCCAAAATAGCAAGTTTTATTACTGAATATACACACATTTTTTATGATGGGTGGGAAACAAGCATTCTCATACACTGTTAGGTTAATCAAAAGTTTTGAGTAGGGAAGGACATTTTGGTAAAACTATGTGTGTTTTTTAATTTTTAATATGCACACTCTAACCCATAAATTCCACTGCTAGTAATACACACACAGCATACACACAAGCACACACACACACACAGCTGTAGTGCTGCTTGCAATAGCAAACACAAATCAGAAAAAAACTAAATTTCCATTATTTAGTTATAATTAAATAAATACAGCCTATCTACATAATGAAATACTTCAAAACCCTGACCCCAAAAAGAAAATTAGGTAGATCAGGTTGAAGTGAAATGAAAATATGTTTAAAATACATTGTCAAACAAAGACTCACAGGAGTAGGTGTAGTATGCTCCATTTGTGTAAATGTTTTTAAAGCATATGCCTTCATACATAGGAGGAATTCAGAATTGTACAAAAGACCACATGAGAAATTGTTGACAGTGATTCCTAGTGGTGAGGAGTATGTAGAGTTTTATTTTTCATTACATACCTATTTGTTTTGAATTTTTAATATATGTAAATATTAGCTTTACTGTTTTCATTTAAAATATATTTCTCTGATTTGTTTAGAAATAAGTAGCTATAATTACATTTTTCAAATACATATGTAGATATATATTTACAAGTACATATGCACATATGTAATGTATGCATATTTACATATGTGTATGTTAAATATCCATGTACATATTATATATTTTGTTACATATATTGTATATTTTATATTATTTCTATTTTAGTATATATTATTTCATATATCATATATTTTACTATTTTTAAATATTATTTACATGTATATTTAAACATAGACACACTGGATATAGAGACATACAAATATTTTTAAAATTCATTTTATTAAAAATATTCTTAGATGTGTCAAAAAAAATGCCCAAAGACAGACTTTTCACTAAGTGAAATAAAGATAAAGCAACATTAATGCTGCTTTCCTGTTATTTTTTGAGTATCAGACAAAATGAATTCCTGCTAAGAAGTATTAGATGGGGAAAAGATGGTCATTTTATATTACTAAAGAATAAAATTCACAATATTTGACAAAGGAGGCAAGAACATACAATGGAGCCAAGATAGTCTCTTCAATAAATGGTGTTGGGAAAATTGGACAGATATATGCAAGAAAATGAAACTAGACCACCAACTTACACCATACACAAAAATAAACTCAAAATGGATAAAGGACTTAAATGTACGACAGGAAACCATAAAAATTCTAGAAGAATCCAAAGGCAACAAAATCTCAGACATATGCCGAAGCAATTTCTTCACTGATACAGCTCCTAGGGCACTTGAAACTAAAGAGAAAATGAACAAATGGGACTACATCAAAATAAAAAGCTTCTGCACAGCAAAAGAAACCATCAACAAAACAACGAGAAAACCCACTGTGTGGGAAAACATATTTGCCAATGTCATATCTGATAAGGGCCTAATCTCCAAAATTTATAGGGAACTCATACAACTCAACAAAAGGAAGATAAACAATCCAATCAAAAAATGGGCAAAGGACCTAAATAGACACCTTTCAAAAGAGGACATTCAGAAAGCCAAGAGACATATGAAAACATGCTCAAAGTTACTAATCATCCGAGAGATGCAAATCCAAACAACAATGAGGTACCATCTCACACCTGTCAGACTGGCTATCATCAACAAATCAACAAACGACAAGTGCTGGAGAGGATGTGGAGAAAAAGAAACACTCGTGCACTGCTGATGGGAATGCAGACTGGTGCAGCCACTATGGACGACAGTATGGAGTTTCCTCTAAAAACTGAAAATGGAACTCCCATTTGGCCCTGTGATCCCACTTCTAGGAATATATCCCAAGAAACCAGAAACACCAATCAGAAAGGATATATGCACCCCTATGTTCATAGCAGCACAATTCACCATAGCTAAGATCTGGAAACAGCCTAAGTGCCCATCAGTAGATGAATGGATTAGAAAACGGTGGTACATCTACACGATGGAATACTATGCTGCTCTAAAAAGGAAGGAACTCTTACCATTTGCAACGTCATGGATGGAACTGGAGAGCATTATGCTAAGTGAAATAAGCCAGTCAATGAAGGAAAAATACCACATGATCTCACTCATTCATGGATAATAGAGACCATTATAAACTTTTGAACAATAATAGATACAGAGGCAGAGCTGCCTCAAACAGATTGTCAAACTGCAGCGGGAAGGCCGGGGAGGGTTGGGGGGCAGGATGGAGGGGGGTAAGAGATCAACCGAAGGACTTGTATGCATGCATATAAGCATAACCAATGGACATAAGACACTGGGGGGTAGGGGAGGCTAGGGGACTGTCAAGGGCGAGGGGAAAAAAAGGACACATATGTAATACCCTTTGTAATACTTTAAGCAATAAAAAAAGAAAGGAAAGGAAAAAAATAGAATTCACAATAGAAATATTATATCAATTTTTATGTTCTGAACATTATTTCATTGAAATAAGGCCCATAATGGTTAGCAGTATAGAAGGAATGACCAACACTTCATAAACATATTTGTCTCCAAGGAGATAAGGGGCAAGAGGGGTAAGAGCACTTGCTCGGTTTTTTTGTTAATTTTATTTTATATTGATTAGAGAATCTGACCAATATGATGAATAAGGCTAACATAATAGGTATCAAACGTTGCACCCCATAGAAAATAGAGCTCTATTTTTTCTTTTTGAAAGTCTATTTTTTTATTGATTACATTATTACACAGATGTACCCCTTTTTCCCCCTTTTGCCCACCTCCACCCAGCCCCTGCCACCCCTCGCCTGGCCTTCACCACACTGTTGTCTTTGTCCATGGCTATGTATATAGAGACATACAAATACTTAACTGCATTATTGTGGATATTAAATTATCCTGGCTTTAAAAACTTGAAAATATAATTCTATTTCTTTTTTAATATATTTTTATTGATTTCAGAGAGAAAGAGAGAGGGAGAGAGAGAGAGATAGAAACATCAATGATGAGAGCATGCCCGTCACAGGAAGATCGAACCTGCAACCAGTCATGTGCCCTTAAACGGAATCAAACCCAGGACCTTTCAGGCTGACGCTCACTGAGCCAAACCAACTAGGGCTATAATTCTATTTTTTAAACATTCTTTCCACTTCCCTTCTTTCTACCTTTATACATTTTATTTGAATGATAAAATGTTTCTAGTGGATAATATAAAACACAATCCAACTATTACAAATTTCAAGTAAATAGTCTAAATTAATCTCATCTTAGAATGTTTCCTTTGTGACCTTACAAGATGTCTATTATTATGGAAGGCTCTTGAAGAATATGAGCATTCAAAACAATAATTGATTACCAAGTGGGAGATCTGTCATAGGAAAAGAGAGAATATTTAGGCAAGAAGGTGAAAAACTGAAAGGAAAAGCTAAACAAGAAAACATTTCTGTGTCTGTTAAGAAGATTCATGAGAAGTAAATGTGATTACAAGGGAAGGGGTATTTCTTTGTAACTGAAACTTGGCAGGAAGGACATTAAGATATGACAGAGTTTAAATAGACTGGATTTGGAAAGGTAAAATTATAAAACTGTAAGAAACTCCAAGAGATTTCCCAGGGTCTTGAAAAGAACAGGAGTTATTTGATAATACAAAAATACCAAAAACATGTGAGGCAAAATTAAATATAAAAATATAAATCTATACCCTGCATAGCTCGGTAAAAGCAATCTTAGCTAAAAGTGGACAAATCAAATGCTTGTCTATTGTATTTCCAAAAATCTCTTGGAATAGGGATCATATGCTTATGCACAAACATATACCCAGAGTGGAGTGACCAATCATTCCAATTTGCCTGGGACTAATGGAATTCCTGGGATGCAGGACTTTCAGTGCCAAAATCAAGACAGTCCCAGGCAAACTAGAAACAAATTGATCACCCTAACACAGAGATAGACAAACATAAAATACAGATAATGAATATAAGATACCCTTTCATACAGGTCTCTGAATATGTTGTGGACCATTACCAAAAAAAATTAAGATATTGCTGTGGCTCCTACTATTTTTTTCCACTGGATATAATAGTATTTTATTTCTCTCTTAATTTTTGGCCCAGAGGTTGGCAGAAGATTTGAGGCATGCTAGCTGAGGGTGCACCTACCATCTTCAATAACTGGCATCCATTTCTTGATATAAAGTGGCTTGTCCAGTTGTCACTATTTCCTAGCAAGCAGGAAGGAGGAAAGATGAAAGTTAATAAGCTTTTTAAAATTTTTTTCCAAGATGTTACCTGTGTGTGGCACATATTCCTTTTATTCTCAATCTGAGTCTGTGGCCACTTAGCCACAAGGGCAGCTGCAAGGTGCTTCATATTAGGGTTCACTTGGCTCAAAATTAAAGGGAGGGGTGAGTTGTTAGCAAATGGGCAAATGGAGACTAAGGGATAGTTTCTTTTCCTCTGGGTTCTCAGTATTAATGCATATCATTTCTTTAACACTTTTCTCCAAAAAGACAACACAAAGTTGCATTCTGTACAAAGTCTACCATTTTGGGTAATATGCAGTACTCTTCATTGAGTCTGGATATTAGTCTTCAAGATCTGGTGACGTATTCTTTATTTTTAAGATTAAGATTTTATTTTTTAGAGCAGTTTTAGGTTCACAGCAAAATTGAGAAGAAGATTTCCCATATACTCTCTGTCCCCACACAAGCACAGAATCCCTCATTATCAACATCCCCAACCAGGGGATAGAGATATATTTGCTACAACTGATGAACCTACACTGATGCATCATCATCCAAAATTCATAATTTATATTAGGGCTCACTCTTAGTGGTACACATTCTATGGGCATGGACAAATGTATGACATATATCCACCACTATAGTATCATACGTAGTAGTGTCACTGCCCTAAACACTCTCTATACTTTGCCTTGTCATCTTTTCCTCCCCCTAGCCCCCAGTCTTTTTATTGTCTCCACAGTTTTGCCTTTTCCAGTATGTCATCTAGTTGTAACCATACAGTATGTAGCCTTTTTAAATTGACTTCTTTCACTTGGTAATATGCATTTAAGTTTCTCCCATGTTTTTCCATGAATAATGTTTCATTGTCTAGATGTACCACATTTTACTTATCCATTCACCTACTGAAACACATCTTGCTTTCTTCCAAATTTTGGCCATTATGAATAAAGCTGTTATAAACATCTGTGTGCAGGTTTTTGTGTGGATGTAAGTTTTCAACTCCTGCCCTGACCGGTTTGGCTCAGTGGATAGAGTGTCGGCCTGCGGACTGAAGGTTCCTGGGTTCAATTCCGGTCAAGGGCATGTACCTTGGTTGTGGGCACATCCCCAGAAGGGAGTGTGCAGGAAGCAGCTGAATCGATGTTTCTCTCTCGATGTTTCTAACTACCCCTCTCCTTCTCCCTTCCTCTCTGTAAAAAATCAATAAAATATATTTAAAAAAAGAAAAGCTTTCAACTCCTTTAGGTAAATATCAAGGAGCAAAATTGCTGGATCATATGATAAGAGTGTATTTGATTTTGTAAGAAACTGTCAAACTGTCTTCCAAAGTGGCTGTACCATTTTTCATTCCCACCAGCAATGAATGAGAGTTCCTGTTTCTCCACACCTTCGCCAGCATTTGTTTTTGTCAGTGTTCTAGATTTTGATTATTTTTAATGAGTGTGTAATGTTACTTCATTGTTACTTTAATTTGCATTTCCCTAGTGACTTATGATGTGGAGTGTATTTTAATATGTTTATTTTCTATTTATATATCTTCTTTGACATTGCCATTTACAGAGCAGAAGTTTTTAATGAAACTCAGCATATCAATCATTTCTTTCATGAATCATGCCTTTGGTGTTATATCTAAAAAAGCATCACGACATGCAAGGTCATCTAGGTTTTTGCTTATGTCATCTTCTAGGAGTCTTACAGTTTTTTTGCTTCACATTTAGGTTGATGATCCAATTTTGAGTTAATTTTTGTAAAGGATATGTCTGAATTCATTTTTTTTTTTTTGCATGTGGATATCCAGTTCTTCCAGTACCATTTGTTAAAAAGACTGTCTTTGCTCCATTGTAATTTTTTTTTTTTTTGCTTCTTTGCTTCTTTAGACTTCTTTGAGTCTATTTATGGGGTCTATTTCTGGACTCTGTTCCAGTGAACTATTTGTCATTTTTTTCACTAATATCACACTGTCTTTATAGTAGGTCTTGAAGTCAAGTACTGTAAATCCTCCAATTTTGTTATTTTCCTTCAATATTATGTTTGCTATTCTGAGTCTTGTGCCTCTCAATATAAACTTTAGAATCAGTTTGCCATTACCCACAAAATAACTCTGGGATTTTGATTGGGAATTGCATTACCTCTATAGATCAATTTGGGAAGAACTCATACCTTAACAATATTGAATCATTCTATCCATGAACATGGAATATCTCTTCATTCATTTAGGGCAGCGGTTCTCAACCTGTGGGTTGCGACCCCTTTGGCGGTTAAATGACCTTTCACAGGGGTCGCCTAAGACCATCCTGCATATCAGATATTTACATTACGATTCATAACAGTAGCAACATTACAGTTATGAAGTAGCAACAAAAATAATTTTATGGTTGGATCACAACATGAGGAACTGTATTTAAAGGGCCAGAAGGTTGAGAACCACTGATTTAGGGTTTTATTTCATTCATCAGAGTAGTTTTTCTGCTATAGGTCTTATCCATATATTATTATAATTATATCTAAGTATTTCATTGGGATAGGGCTCCAGTTACTTTAAGAAAAGCAATATACATTCAACTCAACCACTATTTAAGCCACTTTATATTCTGTTCCTTGAAGTAAAATGGCATGGTTAGTGAAATTCTGCATACTCTGCACCTAGAAGAAAACTCTAAGATGCCAGTGAAGGTTATTACAGTTAAATTAATTTAAGATCTGTTTCCCTCCAAGATGATAACAGGGTAGAGCCATTTAATTCCATTCTGTTAAACAAGCAATTTCTGGGATACGAGAATTATCAGAGTTCATTCACCTATTCAACAAATATTTACTGATCATTTAGTTTGTGCTACATTGTTAATATAATGCAACCAAAAAAAAATGTAGGAGTGTCTGAAGCCTTTTCTCTAACCCCACCCTGCCAAAGAAAATACAGTGCTATATTTTTCAGCCCAATTTCTCCTCCTCCCCATTCCATAAGAGGAAAGATTGATCTTTACTAGTACATAGTAAAGATTTGGGAAGTAAAGTGGGAGAGAAGAGCAGCACCAAACAAAACCTAGGAGGAGATTTGAACTGAGCTGTGGAACAAAATGCCCTATAGCAGCTGGGGATTATGAAGGAAGTGGGTGGGAAAGAAAAGATTTTAAGAAATATTTCAGTGGACTATTAAAATGTATATGAATCTCTCCACATTTTTGCAAAATACAAGTAAAGTATTCGAGCTATCCCGAAATGGCTTGTGGTTACTGAGGGTGTTTGTCAGACTCCAAGAACGAGCCACATATGTGCTTGTTGCGTAAGGATTACATAAGAAACAAATACAATGTGATTCTTAGGGAAAATAGAGAAACTGAGTTGTGGATCTTTATTACCAGAGATTAAAATTTTCCCATATGAAGACCTTGTACCCACTTAAGCGTTCACCTCCATGAGTTTGACAATATCCTCTGCCAAATTATTTCCGTGTTGTAAACAATGTGATCAAATAAAGCAAGTATTCCTTGTTTGCATTTTATTGCTGGTTTATATAAAAGACATTCATTCTATCAGATGATTGAAATCGAAATGTTCTTCAGACCACTGTGGACACGTGTTTTGGGAGATTAGCTCATCAATTTAAGTACCAAGCCACAAGTACACAGGCATTTCAAATAAATGATTTCTACTCAAATCCAGGGGATGAAGAGAATGAAAATAAGATGATTTGGCTTAGTTAAAATGTAAACTGTGGGCTTTACTGATTTTGTATTGAATTGTCAAATTTTGTGAGAACAATAGACAACAAAAACATTAGCAAAACGTTAGCAATATAATGGTGTTTAGAACCACAGCTCACTTCAGATCTCCTAGGTTTTGTTAGATGCTGCTCCTCTCTTCCACCCTACTTCCCAAATCTTTACTATGTGGAACAATCTATCCTCTTTTGGAATGTTTCCTTCTAGGTGCAGGGTATGCAGAATTTCTAATTAGCAATATAATGGTGTTTAGAGCTGGAAAATATGTGCTACAATGTTTTAAAAAATTATTTACACTTCTTCACACCAGCAAATTAAATACTACATTGGAGAAAGGCAAATATACTCAAATTTTCTACACCATTTGTAATTGTAAGCATTGGAGAAAGGCAAATATGCTCAAATTTTCTACAGCATTTGTAATTGTAAGCATAAGAACTTAATATCTGCATAGATTCAAAGATGTTCAGGAAAAAAATAGAGATGTAGAGGTTGTTTGGTACAAATCCTTCATTTTACAAAGGAAAAATTCAAGTCCAGAAGAATTAATCTACTTTTTTAAAGCCACACAACTCCAGTAGTTAAACCCAGGTCTTTTGATTCAAAATCTATGCCTCAACATAATATGCTATAGCTCTAACAATACTTGCAATATATTTTTCTAAATGATTATCTTCATTTTCCTAAGGTTTTTTAATATAAAGGTAATTTCTTCATGATGGATATTGTTTTTAAGCGACAGAAAAGATGGACATATCAAATGAAAGTGCATTTTGTCAAAAATATTTTAGCAGTACAGAGGGGCCTTGACTTACGAGTGTCCCGACTAACGAGTTTTTGAGATACGAGCCATCTCTCGGCCGATTTTTTGCTTTGAGTTGCGAGCTAAAATTCGGGTTACGAGCCAGCTTCAGATACCCCACCGCTAGTTGGCGCAGCAAACGTCACAGTGAACACCACAACATCAGCCCAGCATCACGTGTCTCACTCGTTCACTTTATGATTTGGCATACGAGTAATTTGAGTTACGAGCTTCGTCACGGAACGAATTAAACTCGTAAGTCAAGGCCCCACTATATCTAGGAAGACCAACTGATCAAGTGTTGACAGAGGTCTAAAAAGAAATTAAATCTTAAGAGGATCTGATAACATGTAAAAAAATTATAAAGTTAGAATAAGGAAAGCTTTTTGGAAATGCTATAAATCCAAAAGGCAAAATGAAAAAGACAGATGAATTTGATTACATAAAAATGTAAAAAGACTAATAGTGAAATACTACCTTTTACATATCAGACTAATAAACACCATTAAGTTTAAAGAAATACATGTTGGAAAGAATATAGGACAACATATTGTGAACCTTCGGTGGGGGGGGGGAGGAGGAACACTTACTAAAAAGGGCTCCTAGTGGGGCTAACTATGCTCAAATTTTTTTTAAAAAAAAAAAAAAGAAGACGAAAAAGAAAAAAAACAGAGCCTAGCAGCTATTTCTGCACGGGGGCCTCTCAGGTGAACTGCACTTCATGGAAAAGTCTACTCTGAACTGCCTGCCTTTGCAATGAGCTCAAGCCTGTATTTCCACTATCTGAGCCAGACCTTATAAAGGTTTCCTGGAATCCTATTTCAACCAATTGGATAAGGCTCCCCCATCCAATCAGAGCTCTCACCAATCAGAGTGGCTCTATTCTGACCAGTCAAAACAGTGTCTGTTGGAACAAGGAAACTGCAAGGATTTGGAACACACATTTGCATGAGGACAGACCAATCAGGGGCTGGGGCAGAGCCTTCTGACCATATAAGTAAGCTCCCTTCTGGCTCCAGAAGTGCACTTTCTATTTCCATTAAAGGCTGAAGACTGCTCCGTGGCAGAGCTGAAACACCTAAGCTGTCGCTCCCCAGCAGAGTAGAGCTAAGATGTCTCTCCAGAGCAGAGTGGAGCACATGCTTGAGCAGAGAGGCAGACCATCTGGAGTGGAGCCGAGGAGAGCTGCCTAGTTGAAGAGGGACCTGCCCCTAGGGCCACCTCAGAGCCTTGCTGTTTACACAGCCACTCTGTAGCACTATTGAGCAGTTTGCACTGAATAAAATTTTCTTCTTCACAACACCCCAAATTGGGGATTCCTGTTGAAGTTGAATTAGTGCCAATGACCATCAACCATCAGTTGACAATATTCAGTCATCATTGGTAGAAATATAAACTGAAACAACTTCTTTTCAGTCAAAATTGGAAATATTTCAAATTAAATATTTTTTAACACTTAATACAACAAAACTTTTAACTTTGTAAAGAGCATCCACAGTAAACCTACAGTTAATATCATACTTAATGTTGAAGTACTAAATCCTTTTGCTCTAAGACCAAAACAAGGCAAAATACAACAGTTTATTCGTGTTATTATTTACTAATTATCGTATTATTTTCCATACAAACAAATGTATACCTACCTTTGCCCTACCCTGTATATACAATGGAATATTATTCAGTCATGAGGAAGTAGGAAATCTTGCTGTCTCTAACAACTTGGATGGCTCTTGAAGGCATTATGATAAATGAAATAAACCAGACAGAAAAAGACAAATCCTGTATAGTATCACATATATATGGAATCTTGGAGGAACAGAGAGTAGGAAGGTTGCCAGGGGCTGGGAATGGGAGAAATAGGGAGAAGCTGGCAAAAGTGCACAAACTTTCAGCTATAAAATGAATAAGGTCTTAGGCTCTAATGTATAAAATGGTGACTATAGTTGATAACATTGTGATATATAATTGCAATTTGCTAAGAGAATTTAAATGTCCTCACTAAAATATATATATATATATATATATATATATATATATATATATATATGAATAAACTAGAGGCCCGGTGCACAAAATTCATGCACAGGTAGAGTCCTTAGCCTGGCTGGTGATCAGGGCCAATCGGGGCCTTCCGGCTGCCAGCCAGCACCTCCCTTCTCCGGCTGCCAGCTGCCAGCCAGGGCCTTCCTTCATTCTGCACCACCCCTTGGTGGTCAGCGCACTTCATAGCGAGCGATCGAACTCCTGGTCGAACTCCAAGGTGACACTTTGCATATTAGGTTTATATATATATATATATATATATATATAGAGAGAGAGAGAGAGAGAGAGAGAGAGAGAGAGAGAGAGAGAGAGAGATGTGTGTGGGTGGTGATGAATGTGTCAACTAGATGGAAGGATCCTTTCACAATGTATACATATATCAAATCATCACAATGTGTACTTTATTTTTTTAATATATTTTTATTGATTTCAGAGAGAAAGGGAGAGAGAGATAGAAACATCAATGATGAGAGGGAATCATTGATTGACTGCCTTCTGCATGCCTCCTACTGGGGATCGAGCCTGCAACCCTGGCATGTGTCCTTGGCCGGAATCGAACCTGGGACCCTTCAGTCTGCAGACTGATGCTCTATCCACTGAGTCAAACCAGCCAGGGCCACAATGTGTACTTTAAATGCCTTATAATTTTGTGAAATTATAATTTTGTGAAGCTATAATTTCACATTGAGGCCTCCACTAGAGGCCCAGTGCATAAAATTCATGCACTGGTGGGGGGGGGGGGGAGTTGTCCCTAGGCCCAGCCTGCACCCTCTCCAATCTGGGACCCCTCAGGGGATGTCCGACTACCCATTTAGGCCCGATCCCTGTGGGCAAAAGATGGCTGCCACAAGATGACTGGCAGGGGAAGGCAGTTTTGCTCAGTGGATAGAGCATCGGCCTGTGGACTCAAGGGTTCCATGAGGAAAGGGGCTCCCTCCTGTCAGGGTTTGGGGTGCAGGAGAATGGGGTTCCTGGCTGGCAGGCCACTGACAGCAAGCTATCCAACAGTGGATTCTGTGAGGAATGGGGCTCCCTACTTTCTACTGTCAGGGTCTGGTTTGAAGGTCAGCCATGCCCCCTGTTGGGCCAGACCCAGAGTTCTACCACGCCATGGCCTCCACCTCAGCAACCCAGGACTGACTGCTGCTGGGCGCTCCTAGTGTTCTGAGGGTGGGTTCTTCCCTCAGGCCACATGGAAAACAGCTGGGGAGGGCACAGCCCTTGGCAAAACAACCCAGGATTCAGTGGGTCCACACTCTGAGGGCGGGTTCCTGCCTCAAACCCCACCCTCACCGGAAACAGCTCCAGGAAACAGCTCGGGGGAGGGTGCAGCCGTTGCCAAGACAACCCCTGCAGGACTGACTTCCTTCCACTTGGTCAAGGCAGTTCAGGTTGTGACGAACACCACCCATGGTTTTTATATAAGTAGATGGTCGGGCCCTCTAGCAACTTCAGTGTGAAATTATAGCTAATTTGCCTACAAACGTCAGATGGTCATAGTAATCTGGCCACTCAGTGTACAGGTTTATATCATTTCCTATGCACTTCCTATCAAAATCCCAGCAAGATCTTGTAAGTAAAGACAAGCTTATCTAAAATTTATATGGAAAAACATATATAAAACATATATAAAAAATATATAAAACAGTCTTGACAAAGAACAGTAACATGGGAGGAACTATTCCACCCAACATTAAGACTCCTCATATGGCTACAATAATCAAAACAATATGGCATTAGCTGAGGGATAGACACATGGATCAAAGAAATAGAATAAATAGCTCAGAAATAGACCTAAACAAAATATGACCAACTGTTGTTTTTTTATGTCTATATTTGGCATATTTAACTCTGTTTTTTATTTAATTTTGTTTTTAGAGAGAGTGGAAGGGAAGGCGAGAGAGAGAGAGAGAGAGAGAGAGAGAGAAACATCAATACGAGAGAGACACACCTTAATTGCCTCCCACCTTCAGGAATCGAACCTGCCACCCAGGTATGACCTTTCAGTCCTCGGGCCAATGCTCTAACCACTGAACACTGGCCAGAGCTGATTCACTCTGTTTTTATTGTTTCCAGACACAGTATTTGCAGTGACTATGAGTTTTAAATTTCTAAAATACAATGAGGGAGGAAAATATATTTCAAGAAATAAATTCAGCATTTTCATGCTTCAGTATTTGTTTTAGGAGCTTTAGATCAAGTGAGCCATAAGACACTGGCCATTATAATGTGTAACTGGGCACCATGCTCTGTCATAACAATAAAAGTCAGTAGTTTGAAGCCAAATGCTCCAGTGCTAAAATAAAAACAACAACATAAAAAGGCATATGAACACAGACTTCTACAGATTTGGGGATTTTGCTATTTTTATCAATAAATCTGAATGGAATAGTGTATATCCCAACAGGGAAAAAAAATGCTGTAAGTTTCAAAGGAGACAGGAATAGATAAACTCAAGCACAAGAGAAGCCTTTAATTACATGTCTTGTCATTCAGGACAAGGTCATTCAGGACAGCCTCTAACTAACCAATGCTTCTTTGTTTTTGTTTTTTTCAGTGGATGCAAAATAGTCTCCATCACTTTAAGCCCCACCTGGATGCAGGCCTGCCTCAAGAACCAGCCCATGTCAACCTGGGTAAGTAGACATTTGTGTAGCATGGTTCTAGAAGAGCATTGCTCAAACCAATCAGAACTGATACCCCCTTTAATTTACAAATATTTTGTTATATCTCCTTTACTATTCTAAAGCAAAATTAATTAATAATATAACATACTAGCACACACATTTGATAAGGCTCCAATAGTGATGTAAATAAGAAAAAAATTGAAGCAATTCATCATTTAAAAATAAACATCTCAAAATGTAAATGTCAAGCATATGTTCACTAAAGACCTAAGAAAGTAATTGAAAGCTTACAACTATCAATAATGAATAAGTTTGGAGTAAGAAATATAAGAAAATCCAAAGCCATTTCATATGATAGAGAAAAATAAGAGGACATATGAATAGGAGGGCATAGAATAAAAACTAACGTTAGGATAAATAACAGGAAATCAAAATGTACCTGTATGCCATAAGACAAAAAGGGAACTGACCAATATGTCTTGACAAGTTACAAATGGTCAAAGTGAAGAAAATGAGGAAATTGCTATGATATTTTTTGGATTGATTAATAATATCAGTACACCCCTGCCAGGATAGCCAGATTTTAGAATCTCCTTTCTTTTTTTAAAAAGAAAAATATATTTTTATTAATTTCAGAGAGGAAGGGAGAGGAAGAGAGAGAGATAGAAATATCAATGATGAGAGAGAATAATTGATCATCTGCCTCCTGCACGTCCCACACAGGGGATTGAGTCACCCAAGTGCCCTGACTGGGAATTGAACTGTGACCTCCTGGTCCATTGGTCGAGGCTCAACCACTGAGCCAGGCTGGTGGGGCTAGAATCTCCTTTCAAAGTCTGTGCAGGTTTTATCACTCAGAAATACATTCAGCTTCTAGTAACACATCTGAAATAAACTTTACTTAAATATGATAAAGGCCTTTTTCTCTTTTATTAAAAAAAAAAAATCCAAAGGTACACACTTAAGTGCTGACATCATGGCACCATCATCATCAGGAACCAGGCTCCTTCTACCTTTATGCTTGCTACACCATCTTTAAAACATAGCTTTTCTCCTGAAAATTCCCTCATAGTTACAAGATGATCACTGCAGCTTCAACCATCGAGTCCATGATCCTGACATCAGGAAAAATAAATGGGCAAGGACCAAAGGTTGTACATCCCAACTGATTCAGCCTTCTTTAAAGTACTTTTCTGGAACTCTCACCACAACACACCTGCTTACCTCTCTTAGACCACTACCCTTCCTGCAAGAGAGATTGGGAGATATAGTTGCATGTCTGTATTGCAACACCAAAAATATAGCAACTTAATTACTAAGGAAGAAGGAGTGGAATTTGAGGGGAGATTAAGAGATGTCTAAAGGTGAATTTTTCAGAAAATATAGTATGTGGATTGCTGTATAAGATAGTGCAGGTTTAAGACACTGTCAAAAAGAGACTGAAGCTCCACTTCATTCTTGAAGGCTTTTTGAGTTCCTTTGTGTTTTGTTTGAATATGATTAACTCACACGGCCACTGAAGACAAGTCCAGGGACAATGGTTGTCCACCCAAAACATGCAAATCAACACAAAACAAGAACATAGTCAAAGGCAAAGCTAATGGGGTACTTTATTGTAATAGGAGGGAAAATTAGCCAAAAGTAATCATGAACAGAAAAAAAATCACACTATTCTCCTCAGATAAATTTGATACTATGATTCCTCTGTGATTGAATTAAAAATTGAGATTTGGAAAATCATTTAATGAATTAGGGCTTATATACACCAAGCATATCAAATTTGCGGCCCTCGGGCTGCATGCAGCCCACAACGAATATTTTTGTGGCTGAGCCAATATAACAGTATGTAAGAAACGTTTTAATAAAAATTTCGTAACTTAATTTTTACAACATCCTGTTATACATAATTATTAATAATTACAACATTCGCTAATGACTGATTACTATATCGTGTTGCATTCATTTCCTTTATGCACCTTACGTGCAGATGCACCATTTCTTTCCAGTAATACTAGCAGCGAATATTTTAGCAGCCCATTGCCACATCATTAGTCTTGGACTGACTTGTTTGGTGTGTGCAACAGGAAATATTTCACTTTCAGAGAACAAGAAAAATAGGTTTATTTGCATTATACTTATTAATTTGTGCTAATTAATTCAGTGTCTGGTAAGTTAATGTTCAAGAAAAAATAATAATTTTTATTAAAATGTTCTATTATTTTATGTTAATGATTACTCATTTATTTCAGCCCTTTGTATTCAGCATGTCCCTATCAAAATAAACCTACGTTTCTATGAAAATTGAAGCTTTTGTTTTTTTGCGGCCCACATAAACTTAAACCTTGTTTATTTGGCCCGTGTTAGCCTTTGTGTTTGACATGCTTGGTATACACCAATAGTATGAATACCAGTTTTATTTTTGCTTGCTGTTTTTCTCGTTTTTATACTGGCCTTCCTGTCTCCAATCTCCTCATTCTACCACCAGTTAATTTTCCTAAGCAATAAATCTGATCATCTCACTCAACTGCTTAAAAACTTCTATTACTTCCCTGTTGAGTAAATAATAAAATCCAAACCTAACTTGGCAACAAAAGCCCTTCACAGGCCCTAGCTGACTTTCTTCTTGAGCTGTATACCTTCACACCTGCTATGTTGAACATTCAGACTGTAATACCTTTGCACATATTATTCACTGTCTTTGCCTCTATGTTCTTCCCTCATCCTAATCTTTGTCCGCCCACTCCTATCTACCCTGAGTTTGAGGGGTTGCCTCCTTGGGTAAAGCTTTCAGTGACAAACTCCCTGCCCTGGGCAGCTACCCACACTCTCACAGCTTTCTTCAGATCTCTGAAACAGCATCTAAATATCTGTCACTTTCCTCAGATTAGGAACAGGGACCACTTTTTATTTCCTCTTAACTCCAGTGCCCAGCAAGGTCCCTGACACACAGTGGGCAGTAGATGGCTAAGCAAACATGAAGTTTTTCATGCTGTAAATCACTTTCCACCATGTTTCTAAGAGCTTCAGGGCAACTTCTCATAGCTTAACGCCAAGAGGCCCATTGCCCTCATTCAGGAGGACCAAGAAATAGAAAAATCAGAGTTTAAGACCACACCAAGCATTTCCATAGAACAAGTTGGTATCTTTAAGAGGTAACACTCTAGGATACATCCCTAGGAACCGTTTGTCAAAAATATGCCCCACGGATGTCTCAAAACAAAATGATGAGAGCAAGGGGTGCAAAAATGTTTCCCTTTCTATTCCATGGATCATCACAAATTACAGAGAGAGAATGAGAGAGGAAGAGCAGAGCAAACTGCTGGCATCTGCCCAGACCTCCTCCTACTCCCTGCTACTTGGGAAGTCATCCAACCAATTCTTTGCCTTTTGCATTAATCTTGCTATCTGAGTCTTTCCGGTGCTAACCAAAAATAGAAAGGAAAATTTGGTTTGCCCCAAAAATCAAAATGATGTGACTTTACTAGGATCTTTACTTTTATCTAGATAAACATCTATCTTGTCAATGTTAATGCTTTTATTACAGTAAGTAGTATTTATGTTGTGCTTGCAAATAAGAATAATTCAGGGTTCCTACTGTCTCTAACCAGCAACATCCAACAAGTCAGTTTTTTTCCTCAAATTCTTTGAAAATATTCTCAGAATAAGATGACTTATCTTTTCAGTGTTTTAAATTTAAATTATCTGGAGTTTATTTTCCTTTCTTCTGCTTTTACTCTAATGTTTAGTATCTGCAGATTCTAGCCCCAGAGTTAGATCAGCCTGGAGTATTTCCAATTTCTTGAACTCTCAGTTCTGGCCTGATTCCTGACCCCCTGGGAAATATAATGCTGCTTCTGGAATCTTTCTAAACCACACAAGGACTGTTGTATAAGGACATTTCAGTGATCTGAGTTTAAGACTCAGAGCTTTTGAAAGTCAGTTCCAGCATCTGTTCTTACATTGCCTCTTGGTCAGGGTTTAGGCTCCCAGTTTCTCCCCACTTCTAAGAATTGATGAGAAAATAACATTTGCAAATATAATGCTAAATTATAACAAGATAATTTTATAGAAACTATATATTATATATATATATATATATATATATATATATATATATCCTATATAACAAAGAGCTAATATGATAATTAGACCAGATGGCTGAACCACCTTCCAGAATGACCAGTGGGCGGGGGGCCACAGGGCCACAAGTCAGCCAAGGCTGCGAGGGCCAAGCCCCTTGCATGAATTTTGTGCATCGGGCCTCTAATATATATATGGGGAAAGGAGGGTTAATGAATATTTGGCAGTCATTTGGGACCTAACCCAATATTAACTGAGTATATGCCAAGCAATTTCACATATATTCTCCCATTTAATCTTTAATGTAACCCTGTGGCATCGACATTAATTATAGCCACATTCAAAGAGAAAACTGAAGCTCTAAGGGGTTAATCCATTCCAAGGATCCCACTGATAGTGAGTGCCACAGAATTTGAACTGAGATCCTTTGACTCCTGGTTCAGAATTCTTTTCCCTGCACCACTCTGTTGGAAAGATTGGTACATTCCATGGTTGGAAATTTGTCACCCATTATTTATGAATCACTTTTTAAAAATAATTCTTGCGAAAATATATTTTATTCTACTACAATCCCAAAAGATAACCTTGTCTAGAGAAATGGAACTGAGAGGCTACCCCTATTCTTAGGACAGCCTCACTTGAGCAAGAACTGAAAAGGTGGAATTTGTAGAGACTGCCTAGGCTCCTTTACAACTAGGAATAAACCCCTATCTAATGCAGACTACTCAATGCCCCCTCCTTTTGGACTAAATGGGGCCCTTTTACAGAGGAAGCTGCTAATATGGCATCAAGCTATTAATGGGAAAAGCATTTACTTTAGATTAAGAACAGTGTAAAGTAGAGAGGGGGCTCTCTATGACTGGCTATTAGGGATGTTAATTAAATATTTATAATGTCTAAATTAGCATAGTGAAAGCTCAATTCATCAATTTGTTCTGGTCTGTTTGTGAGGGGGAAAAATAACTCCAAATGCCCCTGAAGAAAGATGCTTATGTGAGTCAATAGGAAGATGACTGAACAATTTATTATGATTGTGGTAAACTTTTTATTTTGATTTTATTTAAAGGTACTTGTTGCAGCACCTTACTTTAAAGATCATTTACCACAGTCAATATACTAGAGGTCTATGCATTATTCATTGTTATCCAATGAAAAATTTGCTAAGGTGCTTCAATTCTGAATGTCTGATTGATTCATTGATTTGATAGTTACTTCCAAGAGGTAGCGACTAGGTTTAACGTTGAAAACTGGGGCTGGAAGCCAGAAGCCCTGGGCCCTTCTATTACTCACTAGCCTGCTGAAGGACCTAGTTGTCCATGCCTTGAAACGATATCTTGCTGTCAAGCTTCATGGTTAATAATTGAGAAGAATAGTTGGATCTTCTACTGAAAACTGCTGTGTGACTGCTTCCCCCTCTGTGTAGTATATGGAAGCCAAAACTACTGCCACCTAAATGTCCACAGCCTGTGGATGCTCAAAGAATGTATTTTATGAATTCCATTAGTTAAGAAAAATATGTTACCTCATTTTATTATGGGAAAATCTCAGAAGGGAAAGACTAACTATCCAACCTATTTTCAACTGTAGATGAGGCTGGCTGCAATGGAGACTTTTCATCACCAACACTTTTAATGGAGTTGTCTGGAGCTGGATACTCATCTCTTCTCATACACATTTGGGCAAATAAACTTAATTATGGGAGGAAAATCTGGAATTTTTTACAAACCCACTCTTCCCACATTGGCCCATTAGTTTCACAATCATATTTAATAATGTACTCTTCCCCAAAACTAAAAATGTTTTAAATAAAGCTTTTGGTAGATGGGAAGAGCTCAACCAAAGAACTTGTATGCATATATGCATAAACCATGGAAAGACATTAGGATGGTGAAGACCTGGGGGTGGGAGTGGGCTAGAAGAGGTCATGGGGGGTGGGGGAGGGCATGTTATACTTTCAACAATAAAGATTTTTTTAAAATATAAAAATAAAACTTTTGCCCTGACCATATTGCTCAGTGGTTGAAGTATCAGCCATCCACTGAAGGGTCATGGGTTCAATTTCTGGTCAAGGGTTGATACCTGGGTTGCAGGTTTGATCAGGCCTGGTCAGTCACCTATGGGAAGCAATCAATTAATGTGTCCCTGTAATATCTCTCTTCTCTCTCTCTCTCTCTCTCTCTCTCTCTCTCTCTCTCTCTCTCGCTCTTTCTCCCCATTCCTTCCTCCCTTCCATTATCTCTAAACATCAATGGGAAAAATATCCTAGGCTGAGGATTAACAAAAACAAAAAATAACAATAAAAATAAAACTTTTTAAAGACCTTTTTGTTTGGGCTGTAGTTAACTGTTCTTCTTCTCTTGTACGTTTTCTCCTACAGAGAAGTGACCAGAAATATAGTTTTATCCCTCATTATATGGGTACATCTGATCTCCCTTCTCTATCTTTCCTCCTTCCCTAGAGGGAGGGCTGGTAAGAAAGGGTTAAAGGTTCTCTGGTCAAAATGACCCAACAGAAGGAGCCCAGCCCTGAGCTGAAATCTAAGTGCTAATGACCGCTGCCCTTCACCCCGCTGCTGTCCACCGGCCAGACCTGCGGCCGGGCGGGGGCCGGGACTGGGAGAGGGCACAATGTTCTGCATTTAACATTTGAACTTCTCCTATCCGAGGCAGCAGGCCGTTTTGTCCTGGGGTCGCTGACCCTGGCTCCCCCATCAGCTGCCCTGAAACCTTAATTGAATGACAGATGGTCATCTTCGGGGGGCGCCAGAAGCTGCGGGCTGCCCGCCGCGCGGGGGCTGCGGCCCCAGGCCCCAGCGGTCCTGCCCCTGCTCTGCCAGCGAGGGGCGGCGGCGGGGTCTGGGGGCCTCCGCCACTCGCGCAGCCCGCACTGCGAGAGGAAACCAGGTCCCAGCGCCTCTGCCAGCCTCCGGGTCCAGCGTCCGACGCAGGCCTGTGGCTCCGTGTCCCCTGGGCATCCACGAGCCCAGACCGGCCTCGGGCCCTGGTAGGCGGCTGAAGACGGACAAAGCTGCTCGCCTTCTACACCGGAAGGTCCAGGTTCCAGCACCCTCGGCCCGAGCGTCGAAGTCTGAGGCCTGCACGGCCCCAATTTGCCCATCCCCGCTGCACGTAGCCTTCCCCGATAGCCAAGAGCGCCTTCGCGGGAGCGCCATTCCCGGCGGGAAGCCTCGGGAGCATCGTGGTCCCCAGGCTAATGCACGCACAAAAACAGCCCACTGTGGGGAGACTTCTGGAGGGTAAAAGGCGCCCCAAAAGGCGCCCGGAGGCATCGCTGCCTCAGCCGCCCGCCAGCACTCTAGCGTCCTATTCTTTAAAATAAAAGCTGCGAGCCCTACAATTACTGGGATTACAGAGAGCGGGTATTGATCTGCAGCCCGCATTGTAGAATCATCAAGCAGGCGGGCGAAGGCAGACATCGCCGCCCCCGCCCTTCGCCGCAGCCTGGTCCTGCAAAGCGCTAAAAAAAAACCGTTTCTAAATGTTTGATTTCAGACGCACCACCAGCACCTGCTGCAAAGAATGACACACACCCCGCCCGAGCGGCCGTACCTCCTCCCCTCCGCCCGTGGGCCTCAGGCCCGAGGCAGCTACACCGCCACCTTCAACCGTGTGTGTGTGTGTGTGTGTGTGTGTGTGTGTGTGTGTGTGTGTGTTTTCCTTTTTTTAATTACTGGGGGGGAATATACACATAAGCAAAAGAAAAAAAGAAAAGCCTCCCGGGCAGGCGCGAGCGGGGGTGAGGAGGGAGGCGAAGGCGGTAATGCAACCCTAATGCACAGATAGCTGACATCAACTTCCGTCAGGCAGCTCCTAGAGATCGAACCTTTCGATTGTAACTGGGACAATTTGCATAGTGATTCCCTTTCAGAGCCTTCCCGGGTCCATAACAAGCCCAGGCAGCTATTCAAATGCAAGTTGCAACCCCAAATGCAAGGCTGGCCTGACCAAAAAGAGCCGTCCGGCGCCGGCGCAGGGGCAAAGCGAGACCCACGCTCCGGCTCTCGTCTTTCTCTTTCTCCTTTCTTCCCTCTTTTTCTTCTCTCGTTCCTGATTTAGCCGGGAGCTGTTTATTTATGGCTGCAAATGTGTGCGAGCAAGAGAGAGGGAGAATTGATCTTTGCTTGGACTTAAAGATGGAGCCGAAGGCGCTGAAGGGAACTTGGGTTTGTGCGTCTGGCTCAGACCCTGGGCGCCGAAGGGGGCTGCTTGGCACAGAGCCCGAGATCGTTCTTCCCTTCGCCCCTCACCTCGCGACCTTGCCGGAATCCGCGGGCCCCGGAGGGGCCTGGCTGACCCACCTGCCCCGGGCTGCGGAGAAAGGCTTCAAGGAGGGGGCCATCCTGTCCCTGTCTTTAAAATGAGCGCAATAAAAGGTATCACCCGCGACGTGTGCGGATTACTTTTTCTTACTGTGCCTTGAGCGTGGGGGGTCGTCGGGGGCTACAGGTTAGGGGGGAAGGCAGCATTAGGGCTTTTGAAATTAGGGTCCCCGTTTGTGGTTTATTTCTCATTTGAAATTATGCAGTTTGACTCTCTTTTTCCCTCCCTCCTAGGGGGCAAGTCCTCAAACGGAAACCTGACCGCTTGTCACGGAAGCAACTTGCCATGAAATCTGCTAATGCGCTGCGACTCGCCCACTGGGGTAAGCCAGTCTCACAGGCGCAGGCCGGGCGTGGGGGAGGTGGTCAGCCAGGGCAGGGGCCCCACCAGCCCGGCCACGCTGGTCCACTGCTGAGCTTGTTCCACGCAAACGGGGAGGGAGCAGAGGGCGGAGGGCAGCAGCGGCGTCACAGCCGGAGAGCCAAGCGGGGGCGCCACCCTCCCAGCCTGCCATCCCAGCCAGGGCCACTAACAGATCCTCCTGTCGAGTTTAAAGTAGCAAATGAGGGCAGGGAGGAGGCCTCCCAAACAGGGTGTAAATATCCCGGTGCGCCCAGCGCAGCGGCCGGTAAGGGGACGAATCCGCGGTTTGTGGGTGTGTGCGCGGCTCTCCCGCTAACGCAGCTGTGCGGCTGCAGACACACACCTGTGTTCGTGCGAGTTGTACCAGTGGAGCCGGCCACACTCCCTCACCCGGGGAAATCCCCAAATTGGAACTTGTCTACACTTTCCTGGGCTGGTTCCCGCTCTCTAAATCTCCCAGGTTGCTGGCTGTCTCTCCGGATCCGCCCAAACATGCTAAAGATGACCACAGTCCACTGTCCTTGCAGCACTGACCCTTATCAGTGGCAGAACCAGATCCTTTGGTCAGACTGCCATAAAGCAGCGGATAAATGCGTGGCTTTTTTTTTTAAGTGGTGAGAAAATGTAGGCTTCTTACGCCTACAGAAATATCCAAACATATTTCCCAATGTTCTTTGCTTATTTGGTTCAGTGCTGGGAGCTATCTGGCTGTAAGCTATTTCGCTGCTCCTGTTTTATGCAGAGCACTAGGGATATCTTCTCATTTTTTAAAGTCTTGGTATCAAAAATATATATATGTATAGAATGCTTCTCCGGTGGTTTCACAATAGGTTTCTTAGGGACCAGATCGGTAGGGGAGTGTTTGGGGATTGAATGATGAGGAAAGCAGTACAAATAAACCCAATAGAAAAATAATAATTGAACAGACTAAATGACTATGAAAGAAGATGAGAGAATTAACTAATCTGGAAAGAGCACGTTTAAGGTCTGAATTTTCTAACGTAATTGCCAAACATAACAGATGAAAAGGAATTAAATCTGTTTCTTTGCCTGTGTTTGCACAACCAAAGAGCAGGGGCCCTCCGGCGTGTCTCATTCTAGTGTACATGTAGAGGCATTCAAAGGACAAGTCAGCTTTAGGATGCTTCCCTACTCTTTTTGGTAAACTGTAACCAACTAGATGACCTTTAGTTCTGATAAAAAAAAAACAATTTAAAATTTACTTATGGCTGTAGGGAAAAAAAGAAAAAAAGAAAAACCCTGATAGTTAAATTATCACTGGTTTCTAATGGGTTAATGTTGATGTAAATAACCTACTTGCCTTTGAGCAGGGAGGAAGGCAGGTAGAGGCCCGGTGGCAAGAAGCTTCAGTCCTGTAGTGACAGAGCTTTGTGGATTTGAGGGGGCACGGGAGGCTCTAAACCTAGCTTTGGGTTTGTTGCATTCCTCTTGCTCTTAAAACAGTAACTCAAGATGTAAGTAAAAGTGTTTTCATTTTTTATTGATCCTGCTAACATCTTTCATTATCCAGCATGTAGCCACAGCAAATTATTGCTCATTTGATACCGAGAGTTCTATTGACCATCACATTCATTCGAGAGAGAATTCTAACTACTTGGCTGCTCTGTAGTCCGTCAGAGCTGAGGCTGAGGCTGAGGATATTCTCAGCTAAAAACAAAACAAATTGAGCCCTCTGCCTCCAGGAATTGATGGAGATGTGTTCATTACATTGGGCCACGTGAACATGCATAGAAATCTGCTTTTTACTCTGCTGGCCTTGCCCCCATTCACGTGAAAGGTCGACCCCTTTGGAAGAGATCAGCCTACTTGGAGAGCTGAGCTTCGTTTGTCTCTTGTAGATTGCTTCTGGCAACTTCTTTCTAGCTCTGGCCTGGGAATGGGCAACAGAAATGATAACCACACCAGTTTGATAACCACACCACGTCATTTCTGTAATGATACTTACAGAAATCATTAAACACACCCCCCCAATCTCAAATAACCACAAATGATTTTATACTCAACATAATTTCCTAAATTAACCTACCCCTCACCCGAGATCCCCGTCATCAGAGAGGGCTACATAGAGGAGGCGGGAGCTCTGAGATCTGCTTCTGTTCTCTCTTGGGTGGGCGCTGGCAGGTCAGCGGAAAATGGGCGACTCCCCACCCAGCCAACAGCAGTGCTGGGAAGAGGCCGGCTTAGGAAGGCCTGACCTTTGACCCTCGGACTGTCTGCTTGGGGCGAAAGGCTGGAGAGGGAGGCCGGTAGGGGGAAGAGGCGGATTGGAGAGGTAAGGAGAGGCCGGGTTTGTCCCCTAGAAAGCTGGTGGCTGGATCTGCCTTTATGCAGAAAGGAGCCTGAGCTGCCCCCTCCCAGAAGCGGGGCCACAGGCTGCCTTCCTCCACCCCAAGGCGACCTCCTCAAGCCTGCCTGCCCGGCGCCGCGCCCTCGCCGCCTCCCGTTGGCGTCCGGGAAAGTTGCACCGACATGAGGGTGCTCTGGCCTGTCCCCACAAAGACGTCGAGCAGAGCAGAAAGTGGGGGGCTGAGCTGGCGGGGCTGGACCCGTGGCGTGGAGGCCTGTCAGATTCCCAAGTAATAGGGGCATCCCCGTCCGCTTCTCCTGAAGTCCTCGGCCCAAGAGAAGGCGTTGGAGGAGCCGCGCCCCGGGGACTCCGTGGAGGAGGTGGTTTGTTTGGATTCATTTTCGCAACCACCGGGAGATCAGCCCCCTCCGGTCCAGAATAAAAGGAGGACCCATTAATGTCTTTAACAAACGAGTCTGAGGCGCGTGAACCGGCAAAATTGCGCTGGTTCCAAACGGGAAGGCGCACGTATGGGTTCCGAGGGGCCCGTCTTGCTGGTTATTTCCCTAATGACACGCGTGAAGCTATTCGCGCTCTCTCGTGGGCCGCGCTCCGTGAACCCTCGAGCGTGTGGGAGCTACTTTGTTCTAGAACAAGGCGGGGAACGGACAGGCGCGTGTTCCGCGTTCTCTGGGCTCTCGCCGAAGAGCAGCAGCGGAGATAGAGCATAGATTCTCACTCGGCTTTGGGGGGTGAAAGGGTAGGGAGGGTAGTTTAAGATGAGATTCACACGGTGCCTGTTTTTTGGTTTTCCTTTTTGTTTTTAACATAGATAAATAACCCCGGCGTTGGTGTAACCAGCGCGTGTCCCTATACAGCCTTATCCCCCCGCATGCGGCTCGCCGCCCGTCACAATTGGAGAATCCAGCCCCGGAGGTTTCGGAACCCCTTGGTCCCGGTCAAGCAACCCGACACAAGCTCGAACGAGGCAGTGCTTCGTAGAATCGAAGATCCAGGGTGGCTGAATGGGGGTCTAGGAGGCCACACCTGCGTGAGCCAGGAAGGCAACCACTAATGCAGAGTCATCCTGAGAATTACCTTTGAGAACAAGACCTGTGGCCTGGGTTTAAGTTAAAGAAGGGGCTAGGGACAGACTGCCTGCATTTCTTTGGAACGCAGCAGAACTGAGACCCACTCAGCTGGACTGGCATGGCTGAAGACTGGAGATTAGGAAATGTGTTCTACAACACACAACAGCACGCATCTCCTCCCATGGTGGGACGAACTGGGCGGTAGCGGGGGCAGCGAGTGGCCACTGCTTTCCAGCCGCCCTTTCCTCCTCCAGGTTTTGCCAGGCAAATGAAACCAGCAGAACTCGATAGTAAATTATTTTGTTCAGCCTTCTGTCTTTTTATGAAAATAAAAGGCAACACTTTGTCATTTTTAATCATATAAACAGACAATAAACCTAATTTCGATATTGATTTTTTTCCCCGGAATCAAGTGATTTTGTACAGTGTCCGTTGTGCTGCCTTTCGGAGGAAGGGCCTTTGCTGGTACATTGTGTGGCTTTATGGCTGTGTCTACATCGGCGCGCATCTGACACACGTACTGTGGTTGATTGTAGACTTTGAAGCTGCGTAGCTGACAGGGGACTCTTGCCGGGTGGCAGGAAATTTTATTTTTGTCTACTTGTCTAGATAATGGTTTCAACTGGGCCACCTCTGGTGCCCTAGAATAGATGTAAGGCTCGGCAGGTGCTTTTAGGAACTATGGCCTCAGCGATTCACTTTGTTTAATTTTTTTTTCAGAATAGAGTCAAATAAAAATAAGCCAACTCATAAATCTTGGTGATGTTGGGGAGGGGGGTCTGATGGGGAGCCTTAGCAAGAGGAGGACACTCTCCTGGTTTCCCCGAACCTGAGCCCCAGGCTCCAGAAAGGGGCCAGACCCTGAGCCATGGGACACCCACCCCTGCAAAGGCCCAACGGAGTAGTGTTGGTTGCAGTGAAAGGGCCGAGGCACCAGTGCTCCCTCCACATTCTGGTGTTCATCTGCCTCTTTCCTTTCTCAAAAATAAAATTATTTTATATCAATGCCAAATGGAGTTTGCACTTTTCATGTGATAAATCTCAAGGAGGAGAGAGGTCGGCTAGGCCTCCACCTACCTATAGAAGGAAGAGAAGGAGGGAGGGAATGGGGGAGGAGAAGTTGGGGAGGGGGAGGGAAGAGGTGGAGAGGAAGAAAGGGGGGAGGAAAAGAGAAAAAGAAAATAAGAAAGGAGAGGTGGGAAGAACAAATGGAAGGAAGGAGGAAAAGAAAAGGGAAAGGAGAAGTGAAAAGAATGATGAAAGAGACTAAGGAAAAGGAGGAAAAGCAGATTTTAATGACGAAAATATATAATATTACCCATCCTTCGGAGGAAAACTGTGATTGGTTGCCCTGGTAAACTACTTGGGCCTTGTACTGCAGCTGCAGGTGCCTTCTCGTCCCCCTGAAATTCAGACCAAATGACAGTCCTAAGCATAGATAAAAAGCCCCCCAACTTCCTACTCCAATCCAAAAGACTAGACTCGTGACCTGACCTGGAAGTCCCGCGGGCTCCCACCCGCTAACCTAGCATCACCTTGCCTAACTCCTGGCCTCCTAGGGCCCAGGGCCCCGGCTGGGGGAGGGGATCAGGCTGCTCAGCGCCTGGCGGTGACCCTGGGGCTCTGACCTTTCCCGCTATCCTCTAGGGTCACTATTTAACCTTTTGTTCCTCCACCCTACTCCCCCGCCACTCAGTGGCCCTGGGCAAGTGAGAAAAGGAGAGTGGGTCGATATTTGAGACCATCAGGGGAGAGGCGGCGCCTAGGCTGAATTACACGTGGGTGCAGCCCAAACCAGCGCGCTCATTTTCTCCGCAGGCGAGGAAACTGAGTCTCAAGGATCCCACACTTGCCAGGCGCTGGCAGGCAAAGCCCAGTTAAACCCCGGTAAAGTCCTAACTAAGGCGCGAAGGAGAAAAGTGGGCATCTTTCCTAGTTTTTCTGTCCTGTTTAGAGCAGTTTTTCTTCATCCAAAACCCCACCTCCAAAAACCAGCTACCCGTTTACATTTTGGGGATCCCGAGAGTCTGGGCCAGATGGGTGGGAGGCGACAGTGCAGAGCCAGATCTGTGCCCCACTCAAGCCCCGAGCATTTGACTCCTCTCGGGAGCGGGTGCCAAGAGCATTCGCGAAGAGATCGAGCCAAAGGCTGCAGGGACCGTTGACGGACTTACTCCTCTGCGCAGCAAGGACTAGCCTCCAGCCTGCCCCTTCCACCAACTTCCAAAAGCCCCACCACGTCGCCCCCAGAAGGGCTCTCCCGCAGGGGACTGGGGAAGGCGGCGGCAAACCGGAGGCTGCCTAGGCGGGGGGAGCGCCCCCGCTACCTACCCTCTCCCCCTCCCCCCCCCCCCCCCAGCTCCCAGCCGCTTGGGGTTTTCGTGGTCTCCCCAGCTGGAGCCAGGGCTGCCAGGAGCCGAGCGTTAGGTTCAAATGCATCAAGGCTCTGAAGTCATTTATCCGGTTTCATAAATAATTTTCTTATTACACTTAAGCCCGTGTCCTGCCCCCTTCCCGTTTTTATTGCGGGGTTTCAGCGGCAAAAAGTTTCTAAGTCGGGTGGGCCCTTGTTTTCCTTTTTCCATCATTAACATCATTAATATAAGCTATCAATAACCCTGTCGTTCGAAGCCGAGTTTCACGGTATTGATCCACGCGGCTATTCATCTCTGCCATGCAAGACACGGAATAATTTTCGCATTACAGTAGCTTGGATTTGCTTTTAATTCATATTTAAAGCTGCAACCGGCTCAGTGGAGCGCTCTGCGAAAGACTAGAGGCGCCTAATTAATAATAAGTTAGAAACGAAGGAAGGCACCAGCGAATAAATAATTAATACAGACATCTATGTCTCTTTGAATATTGCTCCTTTAAAAATTTAGACTTACCAGGACCATACTGTAAGTCTGCAATTTATATTGCGGGGATGATTTAAGAAAGCTATTTTTTTTCCTTGAAATACAATACTAAATTATTTACAATGTTTTGCAAACCTAACTTCCTTCATTAGCCAGCCCCTCTGGTTTGTTTTTTCCAGGTGGAAAACACCAATTTTAAAAAAAAATAATAAGAGGAATCATAATAAATTCCCTACAAGAACTGCGGGCTGCAATTTAGCTTCAGGCGGCTGAGGTGAGGAGGATTGGCAGGGAGGGCAAGTGTGGGTTCTCCAGTTCTGGGGGGGTGGGGAGCTGGGGGCTGCCACAAGGGGGGGTTCTGTTGGAGAAGGAAAACAAAATCCAAAGTCACTGAGCAGTGACTTTGGGCACCCCCTGGTGCATAAAGGGACAGAATTTAAGGTAAACCCTTGGGATCCCCAAAGGGCCTTGGGGAGAGAGGAGGCTTGGATTTTGAGGGTTCCAGGTTCCCCCCAATGGCAAAAAAAAAAAAAAAATCAAGATTTTTAGAGAAGGCTATTGAAAGTCAGGACTAAATTCCAGGCTAGCCAGGAGCTACCAGTGGGCTAGGAGAAATAACAAAATTCAAGTGGGTAGAAGTGACTGAAAATCTGACAAGGTTTTTGTATGAGAGAGACTAGGATTTGTTTGCAATATTGTTAGCAATATTGATTTTTTGTTACTTTGGATTAATGTGTGTTAAACAGGAAAATACAGACGTTAGTCAAGTACATTGTAATCATCTATTGTTGAGAGAAAGTCTCTCGGGTGAGTGCCTGAGACCTGGGACTGGGAGGCAGTTCTAGGGGCCTTTGAGACCCTCTAGGCTCGGGTTGGGGCCTCGGAGCTCCCAGTATCTGGCAGTGGTGAAGAAGGGTGGGCTCCGCCTCCAGCTCATTCTTTCTCCCCGACTTTAGAATTAAAGCCGGTATTTCTCCAACCCACTACCCAGATGTGTCAGGCTCGGCCTCTCTGCTGGGTTCAAAGGAGTGGAGGTGTTCTTGGCCAAAATTCTCACTGCGCCCACCCATCATCCCCACAGCCTCCCAGCCCTGCTTCCAGGTCTCTTGGGTCTGAAGGCCATCCCTACAACCCGCTCAGGGCTCCCACATCCCAGCCCTGGTGGCGGGAGACCCTGAGGGTGCACAGCTAGCGCCTCTACACAAATACATGCACACGCGTAGACGTGCACCCCACCGCCTGACGAAAGGCACGAGGTGAAGGAGACACAGGAGCATCTATCTATTCATGAGCTCCTGGGGCCCTCCCGACCCCTAGACCTTGGGCGCTGGCCCTGGCCCAGAGGTAACACGCATCCCTCAAACATCGTCTCCAGGGACTCCACCTTCCGCAGCACGGACTCCTCGCCCAGGCTTCGGGGATTGGGGGCCAAGGCCACGCTCAGCTCTTCATCTCAGCCCCAGGCGGCGCCCCAGGTCGCCACATATGTGGGGCAAGACCCTCTGAGGCCCGCAGCCCCGCCGCGCTGAGCGGAGCGGCACCGGCCACCTAGGTCTTGGATGGTTCCGGCGGGTGTGAGAGGGTGAGCATCAGAGCTCGAGGGTGAGGGTCCCGGGGAAAAGGCTTCTGGGCGCTCGAGGGCTCCGTCGTCCTGCGCAGGGACGGCGCTGGGGCCAAAGGGCAGGCAGGCCCGCTCGCCCAGAGCCCCACGGGGCCCACGCGGAGGCTGTCAGCCACGCGAGTGAAGGGCGTGAAGGGATGAAGAGGCCGAGGCAGGCACCGCGGACAGGGCAGGATGGGCAAGAAAAGAAGGGGAAATGCGCAAAGTGTAAAGCGGAAAGGAAAGACGGAAGGAAGGGAAGAGGAGGCGAGGCCCGGAGGAAACAAAGGCCAGGGGCGCAGGCCTGGGGGGAGGCGCAGGCAAGGGCTGGGGCGCCCAGAACACCGGCGTTTCATTTTTAAATCATCTAGGTGTCTGCGTGTCAAATAAAGACAAGGGCGGTAACGATTATTCTGTTAAATCTATGGTACTTGACTGCGCAAACACTAATTGATTAGACACCAAAATGATTTGTTTAAAGAGTTTTCCTTCCCAAGTGCAGCTGCTCTCGTCATCCTGTGAGGCTGTGGAGGAGTTTGCCGAGTGGGCCGCGCGCCTCGGGGCCGCAGGGCGCCAATGGGCCCCGGGGTGGGGTGGGCTGTGCAACTGGTCCACCCCTGGCCGCGGCCGCCACCGCCGGAGGCTCCTGGCGGGGCTGCAACCGTGACTTGCGTCCTTCCTACAAGGCCCGGGATGGTGCATCTGGAGACCATCTTGAGCCAAGCCGACTTTGGTCTCCCACCGCCCTCGTTTCTCTGAGTTTTCCCACTTCGGAGTAGAACTGCACCAGCGAGAGGGCCCCTTGCCCCTTGCCCTGTCCTCCTAGTCCCGAACCCTGGCACTCTACCCTTGCACCTCCTACTCTAGATTCTAGGCACCCGGAGAGGATCCTGAACCACCGCCTCAAACCCGGAAAATCCGTCACTAAGTCCACCCCCGGTAGTCCGGACAGATCTCCTTTGAAATGTACTTCAACGATATAAAGATCAAAGAAAGAAAAATCCACTGCAAGTTTGATAAGAGAAAGGGCAACTGCCCCAGAATCCAACTGGCTGAGGAAAGCAGCGCGGGGTTCTGCAGCCCGAGCATCACCAGGGAGCCTTGGACCCCTCCACAATATTAGGACACTCCTTCTCCCTTCAGGGCACTGGGCCTGAGGCCTTGAAAAGTCCTCATTGGAACTGGGGACCACAAGAACAGATTTAAACCCAAGAGAGCCACTTCTCTTCAGCCCAAGAGATGAAGTAACTGGAGATGCTGGCAAGGGGTCTGAGGTCCTGGCACCGCTCTCCTGGCCACCCTCCGCATCTCCCAGAATCCCAGGGTCAGCTGGAGATGGCACCAGCTGGGGAGAGCCCTTCACCAGAGCACCTTCTCTTTGGATTTGGAGAGGGTAGGTAGGCGATAGAACAAAGTGCCTACCTTTAGTGCAAAAACACAGAGTATGAAATATACATATTGTCATGAGCAAAACCCTTAATTTAGGTTAAAAAGGGAAAAAACTGAACAAATGAATTAAAAACTATATGCTAATAGAAGATCAAAGATTAATGAAGAGGGCTAAAATAATTGGTTACTCTTTCCTTGGCCCCCAGAGAGTACAGAGAAGTCATTGATTAATTTTTTAAATGGTTTTCAATGGGAATCACCAGACCACCCCCTTCTGAATTTCTTGGTGTTCTATTCTAAGCCAACAGCAATTTTCTGAATTAAATTTCTCCAGAGGCGGGAGGAAGACAAGAGAGCCTGGCAGAAAGCACCACCAAATCCTTCACCCCATAGTTATCAAGTTGTGGCCAGTATACTGTTGCCAGACACCGAAGAAATGGTTCCTCGCCAGGAGTTTAATTCTAGACTTGCTTCAAGCATCAGAAACACTGGTGAGTTACCTTCTGAAACTCTGGCCAAGGAGCCAGCCGCTTCCTGGAACTTGGCTGGGCGAGGGGGAGGTGTGGGGGGGAGATCTGCCCTGACACCCAGCCTTGCTGTTTATGTGGTCAACAAATGGGAAGTAAACATTCAATGTCTTAGAGGAGCTCTCAAAACATTTCTTTGGAATGGCCCAGAAAACTGGGACGAGGCCATATGTTAGCTCTCTATTACTCACAAAGAAAACTAAAGCAGGAGCTCTGAAGCTGAAGGAAGTTTTCAGAACAGCTTGTGTGGCCAGCATTTGGAGGAATGGACTTATTTTCATTCTCTTATCTAAGTTTAATGGGGTCACCTGGTAAGCTCTAGCCCATCCAGCATGGGTAAGATTTTACCTGCCCAATCACCACCACCACCACCACCACCACCACCCCGATATTTATAAAATAAGCAGTCTGGAATCCTGGTTTCCACACTGAAAATATTACCAGCAACAAGCATCTAGTCTAGTCAATAGTCTTATTTCCCTTTTTCTTAAATATATACATGTATGTAATTTTGTGATAATGATTGACATTATTTTTTAAGTCCCCTGCAGCTACTCAAAATCTAACCAGTTGCCAATAAGCCCTCCCCTCGAACTTCTTGACTGTCATAAAGAATTGTGCAGCATACTGTAATACACTGATCAACCAAGTAGTTTCAAGGAACTTCTCCTTGGGTTTGAATTGTTTCATTCCCCCACAGTGCACCTGATGGGTGCCAGGCATTTTGCTGAGCACTGGAAGGGGGAAGGGAAAAGAGAGACAACATGACAAAAAGCTATCTCAGCAGTTGGCAATCTGTTTAGTGCCTGCCTCTCTCTCTCTCTCTCTCTCTCTCTCTCTCTCTCTCTCTCTCTCTCTCTCCTCATTTTAATCTGGCCTAAGGGAAGCCACCCCTTTCCTTAATAGAGGAAAAATTTCCAAAAAAAATCAAATAAGGATAAAATGTTTCTGAGAAATCACTGTAATTCAGTCAACTATAGGAAAACCATGGTTAAATATAATAGCATGAATAGCCAAGAAAGATTAGGGAGATTTTCAAACCAAAGCAAGTCCTGCACACATATTAACTCAACATAGATAATGCTTGTCTAGATCTTTTCTTTGACTTCTCCTTTAGGAACCAACACCGAGCCAGCCCCCCTTTTCACAAAGGGAATAGAGGAGTTTTGCTCACCTGATCCCAGCACTCTTCAGGTAGCCTCTCTAGGCCCTAGAGTCTAGGCAGGGGTGGGCAAACTTTCTGACTCGAGGGCCACAATGGGTTCTTAACCTGGACCGGAGGGCCGGAACAAAAGCATGGATGGAGTGTTTGTGTGAACTAATATAAATTCAAAGTAAACATCATTACATAAAAGGGTACAGTCTCTTTTTTTTTTAGTTTTATTCATTTCAAACTGGCCGGATCCGGCCGCGGGCCATAGTTTGCCCACGGCTGGTCTAGGGGCTCAGCCAGAGCTCCCTGTGAAGAAGGGTTTCCAGGATCAAGTCCCTAATTAGATACACAAAGAAAAAAACCATGAACAATTTGTGCACTTGGTGGTATTTACTTCTTTCTTTTAACAAACTGCCTTTTGGGAAAAGACTTGTCATATGGACAAGTCAGTAATTTCCAAGGGATTAAAATATGGGGGTATGGGGAGACAATAGTTTAGCTCAAAAGCTGCCTGCTACGTTAACCCATTGTCTGGTTTCATATGAGACCCACACATTCTATGCTATGACAAAAAAAAGAACAGAAACAATAAGGAAACAAGAATGCAGCTTCCCACTAACATATTGTGATCCACTAGGCAGAAAATATACTTTATGCTTGTTTCTCTGGATTGATGTAGATAAAAGTTTAAATAGAGTAATTTTGTTTTCTGAGTTTCTTTATGTCAGTGTATTTTCCCCAAAGATCTTTTTTCTCTCTGGGGGCCTTAAATTCCTAAATGTTCACTGGGCAAGTAGATGCTAAATCCATTGAAGTAGATTCCCAATTCCAAGGCCTCCATAGGCAGTGTTTGGACAAGATAGGAGTGTCTCTGGTGACCAAATCAGCCAGATTAACCAATTCCAGGACATGACCACTTTCAAGGAAGTCGGGCTGACTGACTGTACCCACCAGTCTTAACCTACCTGGATCATGATGTCCTGGTGGTGGCAGGAACCTAGGCAAAGAGATGGACCTGCTCATGCCTTAGCTGGTGGGAATTTCCCCCAAGGGTGGTCCTGCCCAAGCTTTTGCCTAGCCTAGGCCCTAGGGGAACCAGTCACCTCTGCTACTTCCATCCCAGCCCTGATGTCTCCTGGGATCTGGGAGCATTTTCAGTAGAAACACCTCTGGTGGGCTCTGACCGGGTATCCCAGCAAAGGGAAGTACAATTTGAGTTTGGACCAGTGCAGGCCACACACACTTTATTCCATATCCGGGCCCAGATACCCAGGCTTTGAGAGGCAGGCTCCCATTGTGACCACCTTTCGCCCGGGGCTGAGGCTTGGCGCTGACCCGGTCGTAACTGCCAAGAGCCTGACAATGGGCACATCTGTCCTTTCTCTGAGGGATGAAAGCACCTAAGCGGACACGGCTCTGCCTTTTGTTGCAGATTTTTTTTTTCTTTCCTTTGTAAATGAAAGAAAGCCGCGGCATGTGGCGGCCGGGTGTACATCCCACACTGGGGGCCGCCCCACGCGTCCCCACCAGGCCCAAGGACCACGTTCGATTCCAGATTGGAGCGTGATTGTGAGAAGCGGACAATTACGCCCGAAGCTGAATTGATTTTCAAATCTGGAGGCTTCTCACGCGGACGCCGGGAAGAGGGCGTCCCTGCGGGCCAAGCAGAGACCGGAGCGCCTGGTCCACCCTGCGGGGATCAGTCCTTCCCGCGAGCAGTGGCTTCTGGGCGCTTTACCAGGAGGGCCAAGGGGAAGTCACAGGAACGGGCTGGGCCACCAGCACCCAGAAGTTAACCTGGGAACCCAGCAGGGCACTCCCGCCCCAACACACACACACACACACACACACACACACACACACACGACTTCGGAAGCAGAGGCGCCGACTTAATTGTCAGCGGGGCCAGAGGAGGAACCAGCCGGCAGGAGACAGCCAGGTATGGGCCGGGCTGGGACTCTTGGCACCGAGCGCTCCTCTCCCACATCGTGGAGAAGGACAGAGGGGTGGGCAGAGGAGTATCAAGAAGGTCCGAGCTTTCTGGGTCAGCAGCCACACAGCTGACCGAAGCCTTTAAGCTATTTGTTCCCTGCGGACGGGTAAAACGTGGACTCCCCGAATCCCTCCGGAAAGTAAAGCTTAGTGGGCCAGGGTGGTGGGAGTGGTGGCAGCCTCAGCATCCCGGGCAAACTGCGCCGGGGGCAGCAGCTGGAGAGAGCGCGCCGACGGCTCTTCAGCGCACCACCCGGGAGGAAAACCCAGCCAGAGCAGCCAGGGGCTGGGAGGACAGCGCCCCCCGCCCCCCAGCCTGGGAGCCGAGAGGGACGCGAGTCCCCCGGGGTTGTGGTGGCGGCCCCAGGTCGCTCTGTGTCCTGGGCCTTCCCACGTGCGCGCCGCAAATCCGGCCACTCGGCGCCACCGGTGAGGCGCAGGACCCCCTCCTCCATTTGTACGGGGACATCACGGGCCGCGCGCGCGGGGGCCCAGGGGGCGGGGCCGAGCCGCGCGCCTGCGCGCTGCGCCCAGCGGGCGTGAGGGCGGGCCGCGGCGGCGGCGGCGGCGGCGGCGGCAGCGGCGGCAGCACCGCGGCCACAGAGTCTGCAACAGTAACCCAGCCATGGCTCGAGCTGGCCAGCGGCGCGGGCAGGCAGCAGCCGCGGAAGGCGCGCGGGCTGCGTCAGGGGAGCCGGGGACCTCACAATTCTAAGAAAGAGAGGGGCGAGAGGGGGCCAGGGGCGAGGAGGCTGGGGACACAGCGCTCAGCCAACGGTGAGGATCCTTTTTGAAAATTAATATTAAAAAAAGAGAGAGAACGCAGAGGAAAAGGTGGGGGCAAGCGGGAAGGCGATTCATACAGAGAGGCAGGCAGAGCCCCACAGTGAGAGGAAAAGGAAGGAAGCAAGGAAGGCCACAGTCGCCGGCAGCCGATGTGAAGACCGGACTCCGTGCGCCCTTCGCCGCCTCTGCCCGGCCTCATCGATGTTGTGTCCGCCGCCCGCTCGCCCGGATCACGATGAATGCGCAGCTGACCATGGAGGCGATCGGCGAGCTGCACGGGGTGAGCCATGAACCAGTGCCCGCCCCTACCGACCTGCTGGGTGGCAGTCCCCACGCGCGAAGCTCCGTGGCGCACCGCGGTAGCCACCTGCCCCCCGCGCACCCACGCTCCATGGGCATGGCGTCCCTGCTGGACGGCGGCGGCGGCGGCGGCGGCGAATACCACCACCACCACCGGGCCCCTGAGCACAGCCTGGCCGGCCCCCTTCACCCCACGATGACCATGGCCTGCGAGACTCCCCCAGGTATGAGCATGCCCACCACCTACACCACCTTGACTCCCCTGCAGCCGCTGCCGCCCATCTCCACCGTCTCGGACAAGTTTCCCCACCATCACCACCACCACCACCACCATCACCACCACCACCCGCACCACCACCAGCGCCTGGCGGGCAACGTGAGCGGTAGCTTCACGCTCATGCGGGACGAGCGAGGGCTGGCCTCCATGAATAACCTCTATACCCCCTACCACAAGGACGTGGCTGGCATGGGCCAGAGCCTCTCGCCCCTCTCTGGTTCCGGTCTGGGCAGCATCCACAACTCCCAGCAAGGGCTCCCCCACTATGCTCACCCTGGCGCCGCCATGCCCACCGACAAGATGCTCACCCCCAACGGCTTCGAAGCCCACCACCCGGCCATGCTCGGTCGTCACGGGGAGCAGCACCTCACGCCCACCTCGGCCGGCATGGTTCCCATCAACGGCCTCCCCCCGCACCACCCCCACGCCCACCTGAACGCCCAGGGCCACGGGCAGCTCCTGGGCACAGCCCGGGAGCCCAACCCTTCCGTGACCGGTGCGCAGGTCAGCAATGGGAGTAATTCAGGACAAATGGAAGAGATCAATACCAAAGAGGTGGCACAGCGCATCACCACCGAGCTCAAGCGCTACAGCATCCCACAGGCCATCTTCGCTCAGAGGGTGCTCTGCCGCTCCCAGGGGACCCTCTCGGACCTGCTGCGCAACCCCAAACCCTGGAGCAAACTCAAGTCTGGCCGGGAGACGTTCCGGAGGATGTGGAAGTGGCTGCAGGAGCCGGAGTTCCAGCGCATGTCTGCGCTCCGCTTAGCAGGTGAGCGCGTCAAGGAGTTGTGCGCGCGGAATAGAAGGGAGGGGACGCCTAGGAACCGAAGGAGGGCGGGAAGAAGAGAGGACTGGGGCTCACCACCCCTCCTCCTTGCCCCGGGATGGTGTCCTTGGGCCTGGAAGAGCCGGTACGGGGCTCCGGGCAGCAGACCGCCTCCTCCAGGACGTGGTGCGTTGGGCTGTGGGAGGCCCTGAGGGCTGAGTGCTGCGGTCTCTGCGACTGCGGGGCGCGTTTGTGCTGGGAGACCGCGCGGGCAGCCCGCACTGCCCGAGGCGGAGAACCCTCCCCTCACCTGGGGAGACGCCGTCTGTGCGGCGCTTCTCGGTTGGACACTTGGGCTGGAGCTGCCTGCCAATGTTGATCTGAACTCGCTGCGGTAACCCCCCGTCCCGCACTAACTCTATAGGGGCGGGAGGGGCCCGCAGTCAGAGTTGGGGCAGAAGGTTCTACAGCCGCGAGGAGGTGGGTGTAAGCGGACTTGCAGCGGGCTGTGGAAGGAAGAGGGAGACGGGCGGTGCGGAGGTCCTGGTCCGCCCGGAGACAGCCTGCCCTGCTTCCTCGCTTAGGACTTCTCATTTTCATGGTATTCCTTTGCATGATGTTTCATCTAAATCCCAATGCAGGGAAGGGCGGGGGTGTGGAAATGGCCCCCGAGTCTGCGAGCAAGGGTCTCCCGGACCCGAAACCCCGAAGCGTCTCGGAGTTTTGCGGGAAGGGCTCTGGCGGCGCTGCACGGACCCGGTGCCTACCTCCCCTCACCTCTTTCGACCAAGGTGAGGAGGAGGCTCCAGGGGCGGACTAGCCCAGGGACAGCTGAGCCCAGGCTGAAGGCACCGAGGGTTTCCTGCGGATTCTGCGACCTCCGAGGGCGGAGGACACGAGGGGAAGTGGAGCCGCGGGTAGCCTTGGGCGGACTCGGTTTGATGAGACCCGGGCTGAGCTGAGTAACTCCTGGGTTCATCCCCCCACAACCCCCACCCCCAGCCCCAATTTTAGCCCCGGCGCCATGGCCTGAGTCCTGGCGAAGAGAAAGGTAAAAGCCGGTATGCGGGTTTGTTAATTAACTGATCGTTCTCCATTAATCCGTCCCTGGAGAACGAGAGACAGTCAATCCGCTCAGAGCCGGGGGCACTGAGCAGTTTCACAGACTAAAATCAAAGCCAGAGGCCAGAGCCCCCCTCCCCCACCTCGTGCGGGCCAATGAGAAGCTAGAGGGAGGCAGGTGCTGGCGTGCCCGCGAGCTCGCGACTCCGGCCGGGAGGCGACGCACAGCAATCTGCGGGTCTGGGCGCTTCTGGCCTGCCCTCCCGAGCGACCCGCTGGTTGAGCCTCAGCCCCGCGCTCCTGCGCTCCAAGCAAAGACCCCACGCAGGGAAGACAGGGGTGGGGAGACAGGAAGGGAGAGGTTGACAGGGTGCCCTCTAGGCTCCCGCGATTCCGCTCGCTAGCCTCGTGTGCTGCCGCCGTATCGCCCTCCCCCGCCCCTCCACTGCCCCTGCGGCTGACTGCGACCGGAGAGCCGCTGAAGTTCCAGGGAGGGTGGAGAAACGGCTGCCCCACTCCCCGGCCGCTCCACTAATGCGGGTGCCTAAGGTGATCAGTGCCTTTTCACACGCCTGCGCCAGACTCCAGCCGGGCTTCGGGACCTTTTTCCCGGGCAGTACCCGCACAGGCCGGCGGAGGGGGAGGTGGGGGTGGAGGGTTGGTGGAAAAGGAGGGCTGCCCCCGGGGAACCCGTCCCCCACCCGCCACCCCGTGAAGGCGCTTGCTCGGGACTTCAATGACCCTTCCTCCTCATTGCCTCCTGTTGCCGCCTGGAAGGACAGACTCTCGGGTTTTGTTCAGAGACGATCCCCGAGCCCTGGAAACCTGGTCTTGGGCCCTGTCCTGCGTGAGCGCCCTCTGATCTCCATGCCTGAGCGCCCCAGTGCTGTTGAGGGGAAGTCGGAATACTGCGACCCGCACATGGGAGGCGCGGGCAGCGTGCTGGCTGAGGCTCATGGAGCCGAGGAGGCTATCGAGTGGGCGCCTGCCTGGTATCCAGCAGCCTGTGCCATGTCATTCTCTGCCCCAGGCATGTGGTCTTTTTTTTTGGGGGGGGGGCAGGGGGGTTGCCGGGGAGGTTGGAGACTCTGGTAGGACACACGTTTGAACCCCTAATCCCAAAGGGCTTCCGCATCCTAAGACCCGGATGGAGGGATGGAGCGTTGACCCTTTCATTTCCCTTTCTTTAGCTTAATTAACGGGGTGGGGAGGGCTGGGATACGGTCTGGTGCGGAGGAAACCGGGAATACCATGTTGCTGCAAAAACCAGGATCTACTTTTAAGTCACTGAAGGACTATGAGGCGTTCTGTTAGCATTGTTATTTATAAAAAACAAAAGCGAGGCCGCTTCCTGAACCCTCTCAGTAATCTCGACTGGGCTTTGCAGGAGACATAGAATGGATTTCAGGGCATGTTGGTTGCAGCTGTGCAACACTGCTGCCTCCTCCCCACCAGCACTTCCCAGGCACCCGGAAGCTCCTTGCAGCTGTGCTCGCTCTTGCACTCAAAGACCCGTCAACCTAGTCCCCACCCCATGCGAGGCTGGGCCCACCGTGGTCGGTTCCATCCGTGGCGGCGGGAGAGTGGTTTCTCTGTGCCCCTCCCTGTACCCTAGGCTCCCCGCAGTTTGCTGAGAGTCAAGCCCTCCACACGTGGCTACGTGTTTGGGGAGGTGCCTTCTCCTTAGGAAATTACATCTGCTGGTGGAAGACGGGAGGGAGACAGGAGGAAATTCTCACCAAATTAACTACCTTTTAAAAATCAATATATGTTCCCTCAATGCAATACTTGCTGCTGCCCCATTAAAGTGCAGCACAACCAGATTCGCGCCGCTTCTCGTCCCAGGTGGGGGTGGGAGGTCTTGGCTGTGCGGGTGGGTGTGTGCCCCGCCTCTGACGCGGGCGCCTATTAAGATGCGAGGAGATTAGTTTCCAATTAAAGATTCCAGAAGGCGTCCACCACACTAGGGGAGCTGCCAGCGCAGGAAGAGGCTGCAAAGTGCACCCGCCAGCTGGCGCAGCACCCGGGACCTGGGAGGTGAGGCCTGCAGGCCCAGGATTCGGGCAGGGGTGTGTGCTGGGCAACTCGGACCCTTTGGTACCTGGAGGCAAGGAAACCTCCAAATGCCAGGGAGCCGGCTGGGTCTCTGGAACCGGACTGCGCCCCCTTCCTGTTCAGAATTTGTTCCAGAGTGACTTAAAAAAGGGCCTGGGGAGGAGGAGGGGGATCTGGCCCGGAGGTGGCCATGAGAAAGTCTGGCCAGGGCCAACCTGGACTGTGTTTGCCGTAAGTGGCCTTGCGGCCTGGTTGATTGATAACAGGCCCCTGCGCAAGTTCATTTGCTTTTTGTTAATATTTATCCCCGCGGGTGACATTTCAACTGTCCCCTTGCTTCCTGGGGCCACGGGAGCTAAACAGGAGAGCCTGGGGCCAAGGTGCTGGCTCTGGGAACCCCACTTCCCCAATCCTCAAAGACTCCCGCTGGCCGGAGCCCGGAGAACAGCCGGGACTGGGTGTGGGGACGCTGGAGCTGGGAGAGCCCCTGAGTCACAGAGTGGGAAGAGAAGGCGCCAAGTGAATTGGTTCCCTCACGCCCCAGGTCTCCCGCGCAGTGCAGCTGCTCGCAGCAAGCTGCGGCTGGAACAAAGGGCTGGCGGGGTGCGGCCGGTGGCGGCTGGGCTCGAATCCTGTGAGGAGTGCCTCTTCCGAAGGCCTGGGAGGGCCTCCTCCCAGAGTGGCTGGGGACTGGGCCAGTAGTCAGAGGGCGATTACCCCCACCCTACCCCCAGGCCCAATGATGGCTGGAGACCCCACACACACCAGCTCAGCAGGAAACCAAAAGGCCTCGCTCTTGGGGACAGTTAGCAGAAGGTTCTACGTGAGCCTTTCTTGCAGCCCATGTCTGAACCCTCGAGGATATGAGACAAAAGTTTCGCCTTGCTGTCCCCACCAGGGAGCACAAACACCCCGGTGAGGAGAGAAAGGAGGGAGGGGTTAGGAAGTGTGCATGTGGTTTGACTAGGGTGGGGGGGGAGACCTGCTCTGGGGGCTTGAGGAGGCCTGACGGTTATTGTGTGGCGACTCAGGTGTCAACTTATCGAGGATGGCAACCTGAGATAAGTAAACACCTCGGCCCGTTCAAAGGGTGACCGACTGTCCTGCCAGCGGTGCAGCCCCGAGCCCCTTGGAATCGCCAGGGGGGTGATGGGTTTGGCCTGAGCGACCCGCCCGGCCCAGGGCTGCTGTGGTCACTAGAGACCCAACCCTGCCGTCGCTGCTTTGCAACCGGCAATTGGGACGGACTGTGCCATCCCATCGCAGGTTGTGTTTGTAGCCTCAGAGAGACTGAAAACCCAGGGCGCGACTTTATCTTCAAGGGTCCAGCCGTGGGCGCGCTCCCTGTGGGCTCGCCTTCCCTGGGTAGCGGCCGGCTGTGCTGCGATAGCTGCGAGCGCCCCCTGCGGGCGGCGGGCCTGGCGCCCAGCAATCCTCCGTGGTTCAACCTGCTACGGAGCTGTCCCAGGGATTTCACAAACGGTAACTATTTTGAGAGGAAGAGGATGTGGAGGAGGAAGAAAAGGATAGCTAGTGAATCTGTCTTGGTCCCCAACAATGCTTTAATATTACCCCAGTGATGACACAACATTGCCATCCCATCCCCCAAAGTACACACCAACTCTAACCTATCCAAACAAGATGCGAGTCTGGATTTTCTGGCCGAATGATACTTTTGCGGGCATGTTTTTATTTGAGGAGCTCAGGGCCAGAGCAGAGAAGGTGACTCTGTGTCTGAAGAAGGAGGTTGGGGCTGAGGGCTGTAGGACCTGGAGGGCGGGCTAGCGGTTCCTTTGTTTTATTGTTTCCCCTTCCAGCTAACGGATGGAAGTTGGGAGGCTGCTCGGAGGCCTTGAGCTTGGAGGTCTTTGTTTGGTCCCTTGTTGAGTGGGTGAAAGGGCGTCCGCAGGCCCACCGGCTGGGAGCCTTGGTGCAGCGTCAGGACCCTGGACAGGGCCCTGCCTGCGTGCAGCCTGGTAGATCCAGTTTCTTGTCGCCCCTGGAAGGTGGCAGGGATGTCTTTGAAGAGATAGAGTGAGAAAAGGAAAACTAACAGCTAATATTCAGACCTTTGTGAGAGATCGTAAGAGCCCGCCAGAAATATACACCACCACAATCAAGTAATCGGAAAGATCAAACCTATTCTCGTCGATCCGGTGGTTGATCTTTACCTCCCTCTCTAGCAGCTTTCTGTGTGCGTCTGAGAGCACACCTGCTTATAAAATCGGAATTCGAGTCCCTATGGGTGTGACAGGGGTTGGATCATTAAGCTAAAACGTTCAATTCAGTCCCTTTGATCCATGCTGAGGAAAATCTATAGTCATCTCTAATCTATGAGGTCTTTAAAGAGGTGGTTACACGGGCTGTTTTGATGTCATCATTTCCACATTTGTGGTGAATTCAGCTAATCAAACAGACACTGCTACCCAAAGTTCTCAAAAGAAACAGTTCTTACAAAGTATATCGGTAAAATTTATTGTTGATTTCCGTGAAGGAAAGAAAATCCTGAAATCCGATGAAGGTAGGTAATTAGCAGGGAGGTTCTTGGTGTCTTGCTCCTCAGAATCCATAGTTAGAAGACTTGCCCTTCAAGTGACAGTGCTCAGTGGTGTTTGGTAAACTCCACATATTAGAATAAACACCAACTTAATGTTTAAATTAACCAAGAAGCCTTGTTGGATTGGGTGAGAAATGACTAGTTTCACTGCAGATCCTGTTAAAACAGTAGAATTTCCACTCTTTTGGTAAAATTGAAAAATCCCCTAGGGTAGCAACAGAAAGAGGGTCTTAATGAAATCATGGTAATTAGAGGGTAGATTTCTTATAATTCTGGATGAAAGCATTCAACAAGTATTCATTAAATACAATTTCATTATGTATCTATTTGAATAAGAAGAATAAACACATTTGGGAGGAGAAGAGCTATATTATTTCCACATGGAAAGAGTTCAGTAACAAGAAAAAGACTTATTTGTAATGTGAATAAATTTAGTGAACAATTATAAATTCCTGTCTCCTATCAATATATTTGTATAGGTTTTTACTTTCAACATGTGTATGTTAATACTAATGAAGCTTTATTTCCTCCTGAAATGATAGGATTGGGTTAGATAACCAGTCACAAGACAATCTGATTATTTTGATATGAACAAAGATTTGTGTTTTATCACAGTGTCTTGCTATAAAGTGATCACATTATATTTCCCCCAGGAGATATTATATTATCATAAAGTTGGAACAAATTATCTTCTAGAAATTTTCTTCTAATTTAGGTGAGACAATTTGATAACACAACAGCTGAATAGAACCAGACCCTGAAGTACAACCCATCAGATTTTCATGGCAATTGATAAGGAAGGTTATGTCTGCTGTGCACTTTCTGTTTGCCAGATACATGCTAGGCACAGAGATGTTCTCATTGAATATTCATTGTCTATGCCAGTGGCTCCCAAATTGTGCTAAGTATTGGAATCGCTTAGTGATCTTTAAAAAAAGTGATTCCTGGCTACAACCTTAGATAGTCTGTTTTAATTGCTATAGGGCAGCCGCGGGCAAGCTACGGCCCTCGGGCCGGATCCGGCCCGTTTGAAATGAATAAAACTAAAAAAAAAAAAGACCGTACCCTTTTATGTAATGATGTTTACTTTGAATTTTTATTAGTTCACACAAACACTCCATCCATGCTTTTGTTCCGGCCCTCCAGTCCAGTTTAAGAACCCATTGTGGCCCTCTAGTCAAAAAGTTTGCCCACCCCTGCTATAGGGCATGATCTGGGCATTGGGATTGTTAAGAGTTTGAGGTGATTTCAATGTGCAGCAAAATTTGGGGTCCACTAGTTTCTGTGCTAGCTACCACACTTACCCTGTTTCTCCGTACGATGAGATTAAATAACTTACCTGAGGTAGCACAGCTGGAAATCACTGATGCATGGAACTCAGGCTTCCCAGCCATGGCCCAGAACCCTCTTACCCTCCTCCTTGTGCCTCTATTACTAGTACAGGTCTTCCAGGTCAATGGGCCTCGAGTGCAGAAATGTCTGATTCTCTGTCACAAACACCCAATCTAGAAAGCCTCTGCATAATAAAGGTCTTGAAGTTAAAGGGTGCGTCTTCTCTCTGGGACTCTGAATGAGAGTTACTTATGGAAACTGAGTATTTCCTTTTTACTCGGGACTTACCAGAGAGACTTTCTGTTGCTCTCTTTTGAAGAAGCAGCCAGAGGGAATGGAAGGCAGCAGCAGAGCTAGAGGTGGAACCCAAGTCTCCCTGCCCGTTTGTTCACTTAAACAATTATTGATGGGCAAGACCCATCTCATCAGATGTGTTCTGTGGGTAGGACTGGCCCATGGGGACCCGTGCCTGGAGGAGGGCCCAGATGCCCAAACCTCCCATACTTTCAGGCATTGGTCTTCTGATCTGCACTTGCACAGCAATTACATTTCTTGGCTTCACATCAACGCCAGCCTTGCTGTCCCAAAGCTTGCCTATTATTCATAGTTTGGGACTCTGCTCTAAAAAAATAATGAATTGACTAAAACTCTGTATATATGTTGGCAATCATCCAGAGGGCAACTTAGAGTTCCCATCAACTACTGTGTGTTTCCAGTTATCCATGTGTTTCTCATCTCCCTTTGCATATGCCATAGGGCGGGCACTCAGAACCGAGTTGCTGAAATCACTGCTTTCGTTTTCACATCTGGTGAGGAGCGCATAGTCCCAACGAGGGATTATCAAAGGAACACAATAAACTATGTGCTTTTCTCTTTCTTTCCTGTGGTCTTCTAAAACAGCTCAGTGGGGGAAACCAAATAAATAAACCAGCGGAGCGCGCCACCTAGTGGCCCCCGTGCTCACTTCAGGTAAAGTGCGTGAGAGGAGTGGCTAACGCGATTCAAGTATTGATGGAGTCACAAAAATCGTTCATTAAGGCAATTTAATCTTTGCTATTAAATGTCCCTTCAATTCATTTGGGGTAATTAAGATGCAGTTAAAGTGATTAAATTCTAATTACTTATGCTAGACAAAGACATATTTGTCACACTAATGCGGTTAACTAAGGACTCAGAAAGAAAGTTAACATTTACTTCAAATGATGCAACTGGAAAAATCAGTTCCTCTTTTCATCATTAATCTAGTGAGCTGGGTGATTATGTAATGGCACTACAAGCTCATTAAATAGGGGAAGTGCTGATTAAAATGACTGCGAAGAGGAAACCTGAACCAGGAGTACCTCCGCACCGTTTGCTCAGCATTCCTCGCAAAGTTACTTGGCGTTCTTTCCCACCCCACAGCAATAAACAGCTCCTGAGTTTTTTCCTGATGCTAAAAGAGGGATGGGCTCACAGAAATCTTTTATTGTCAGCCTATAGACATTGTTAAACCAGAAGATATGTTAAAATAGTAAATAAATTCTTGGGGTAGGGATGAGTAAGGGAAGTGTGTCTGTCTGCATTGGAGGGTGGGTCCTTCCTGAGTTAAAATGTCCACTGCAGGCTTCCGAACCACATTCCCTCACACAAACACCCTTGCTAGTAAGCAGTCCTTCTCCCCCTCCCTAGTTCCACTTTACTGCCTTTGATGCCTGGAGACAGATTCCTTTGCACGGGATCACGCTCTGTTTAATTATTAGGTGCACTCAGCTGCAAATTGGTTCCTCTTCAGTGTTTTTCTACATTCACTTGTAAAGCCATGTGAGATGAGACTATAAGCCGTCAAGTTACTGAGACTATTTTGCCATAATCTGCACATAGTTCCCAGCCTCTTGCCATAGCTTAATTATGGGTGCTCAGAAGTGTGGGGTGAATTGAAACTTATTAAATTTGAAGCTTGCCTTCCTTACAAAACGGCTTCTTAAGGCAGTGCCTAGCATTTCCCTGGTGTGGAGGTGGGGGTGGGGGTGGGGGTGGGGGTGGTGTGGGGGGAGGTGATCCAGAAACAAAAATGGTCAGTCAGAAAATTGGGGATTCTTTTCTCCAGGAGATGGGTGTCTTTCAACACTGTTAAATTTGCATATTGAAAACCATAATTGTGGAGATCGCCTTTATCTCATTGAAATTCAGTATTACCCTGTTGACTTCGTAAGCAAAGAAGCTAATGTTATCAAATGTATCAGTCAATTAAGTCAAACCACCACCTTTTAAAAATAAATGGGAAGTTATTTGAATATTTAGAGTCATTATTAATTTAATAGAACATGTTATGCCCCCTTAGATTACTAAAACAAACAAACATTTTTAAACCCTGGAGTAAAAATCAAGAGCCCTAGAGACAGGTTCTTGCACTAATTAGCTCTGAGAACTTGTCAAGTCTTTGAACCTTTCTGGGCCTCAGTCCCCTTAAATGTAGAATGAAGGATTTGGCCTTAGGGTGCTTCCAGGTCTCACATTCTATGATCGATTACCTTCTATGGTGACTGCACATCCACAGCAAAGTCTGTTTTCTCAGTTCAGTGCTCTGTCCCAAAGTCAGGATTCAGCAGGATGTAAGGCCCAGGGGCCATCTGTTGGGCAGAGTCTCAGGACCAGGCTCTCCTGTCAGATGGCCAGGAGGAAACAGTCCATCCAGTCAGGAGAGCTGCCTTCTAGCACAAAAATGCTGCAGTTTGAGACTGCAGTTCCTGTGTCCTAATAGTACAAGCTGTTGGCAAGGCTATGGATCACCAGGAAGTCATACACTGCTGGTGAGAATGTAAATTGGCACTGTTACTTCCAAAGATAGTTGTGACATTATCTTATAAACCTGAACCTACTCCTATCCAGAAATTCCAACTCTTTGGTATATACTCAAAATAAATTTACAGGTGTTCCTGGAAATGCGTGCAAAACTGTTATCAACATTGTTCATTAGAAGAAAAGAAGAAAAAAAAAAACAGCCCAAATGTTCACTGATAAGGAATGCATAAATAAATTGTGATGGCCCTGGCTGGATGGCTCAGTTGGTTAGAGCATCATCCCATGCATCATTGTTAGTTCAATCCCCAATCAGGGCACATACCCAGGTTCAAACCTCCGTCCGGGGGAGTACAGGAAGGCAACTGATTGATGTTTCTCTCTCACATCAATGTTTTTCTCTTCCTCTCTCTAAAATCAATAAACATATCTTTGGGTGAGGAAAATAAATAAACAAACAAAGATGTCACAAGATATTTAAATAAATAGATAAATAAAATAAAAAATAAATTGTGATGTATTTATATAATATAGTAGTATCCTGTGATGAAAATGAATGAGCCACAGCTATACACAACAGCATAGTTGAGTCTTAAGAACAATGTTGCTTAAAAAAACAACAACAACAAGATGTAGAAGATCATACCAGAACAATACCATTTTTACAAACATCAAAAGCAAGCAATGCCAAATAATTATTGTTGGCAGATACATAAGTATTGTTTTAAAAATAACAAATGAATAATGAATACAAATTCAGGAGCGTGGTTACATCTGGTAGGAGAAAGCCAGGTGATCGGAGGAGAGAACACCCTTGTAGGTTCACATGGCAGCTGATGTTCTAGTTCTTTTGTTGAGTGCTGCCGTCACAGATATTTATTTTGTTATTATGCTTCCTATCTTAAGTATATGATGCATATTGTTTTGTAGGCAATACAATAGGTTACTTAATTTTAACATTGGGGGGCAGAAAGATTGTTTTTGTCTGATTCCCCAAACCAAACAAACCCCATAATTATATTTGGCCTATTTAGTACAAATTGAAAGAGGAAATGTCATTAGATATGGAAAGAGGGGACATTCTTTATTCATCTGAGCAGCTGTTATAGCAGCACTGTGCTTAGTCCTGGGGATAGTGTGTACAGCGGACTAGTCCCTTGCAACTCACAGTCTAGTGGGGAAGAGAGATAAGTCACTATCCATATCCTTCTTCTTGGTCGTTTGTGCTGAGAAGAGGTTCAGGGGACGATGAAGTGACATTTTTGGAGATCTGGAAGATGAGTAGGACTTGGATCAGAAACCAAGCAAGAGGCTTCCAGGCAGAGGGAACAATAGCATGTGCGGAAGCCCTGGCCGGAAATCCCTTTGCAGGTTTCTTGGATCTGGATTATCACTGATCTGGAGGCCTGTTCCTTTCCTGGCACAGCTGAGTGGCACAATCCCCTTCCGACGATAACAGAAGCCTTCTCTGAGGCCGTGGTTTTCAACGGTGGTCAGGGGTGAGCAGAGGTTTTCATATTTCTAGGGGAGCAAATCCGATTGGTGGAAGAGAGGTCAGGGAGAATACATGTTGGTTAAAAAGCCTCCCACATGATCCTGATATAACTCCAAGTTGAGAATTAGAATATTGACATTGGGAATTTAAGAGAAAATGGCTTTTTAAAAATATATATATTTTTATTGATTTCGGAGAGAAAGGAAGAGGGAGAGAGAGAAAGAAACATCAATGATGAGAGAGAATCATTGATCGGCTGCCTCCTGCATGCCCCACACTGGGGATGGAGGCAGCCCCACACTGGGGATCGAGCCCACAACCCAGGCATGTGCCCTTGACCAAAATCGAACCTGGGACCTTTCAGTTTGCAGGCTGGTGCTCTATCCACTGAGCCAAACTGGCTAGGGTGAGAAAATGATTTTTATTTTTGCCCCTTTATCATTTATTTTACCCTTTTTCTAAAATAACCTATCATTCCATAGCTTAAATACAGGGATGGGCAAAAGCAGGTTTACAGTTGTTCATAGGGAAAATAATACCATAGTTAAATAATAAAACAAGAATAAACTCTTATCCTTTTTATTATTTATTAATTATGGTAAACCTACTTTTGCCCCACCCTATAAAATATTATTATTACATAATACATAATGTTATTTATCATTATATAATATTTCACTTCTTTTTATCTCTTTTGAGATAAAAATTTACTCAAAAATTCAAGATTCCTGTAGGAATAATTGTTTCCATACTCTCCTCAATCTGAAAAATTATCACTGTTCTTTTGGTCCTCCTCCCAGTGAAAGTGTGGCTCCCACACAACAGCACTGGCCTTCTCAGGGAGCACTGGCCTTCTCAGGGAGCTTGCAGAGAAGTGCAGACTCTCGGGTTCCATCCCAGACCTACTGAATCTGAATCTGCATCTTGACAAGATCCCCAGGAGATTCATGTGCAAATTCAAGTCTGAGATGCTCCATGGAGGGTCTTATCACATCATCCAAAAGTTCTGTTTTCCTTCACTCACCAAAGCATTGACTGGGTGCCTCCTATGGGCCTGGCCTTGGGTGCCTTCTATGTGCTGGAACTTGGGATAAGTGCTGGAGCTGAAAAGAGGAACAATGTGTCAAATCCTGAAGGAGATGGCAGGGAGGATGTCGGTTAATAAATCCTTACAGTGTCTCTGATGAATGCTCTGATCCTGGTAGGAATCAAGTTCTGTGGGAGCAGGTAAGGAAAGTGGAAAGAAGGCTGAAAAAGCGACTACAAAGAACCCAGTGTATCTGTGTGGCCTAAAGGATTCGGGCCTATAAGAGTAGGAGCTAAACGAAGTTGTTTTTCTTGTGGAATGAAGTTTTGAGACTTGTTCTTTTGAAAACAAGCTTGAGTAGGAGATAATGGGAGAAGAGGCAGTAGCAGGGGACTAGCTATGAGGGTCTGATTATATGTCATTGTCAACACAAGTGGAGAAAATGGGTGGGCAGAACTTGAGGGACATTTCCAAAGTAAAATCCAGAAGACATTGTGGAGAGTGAAAAAGGAAGAGGAACCGACCCCTGTGGTTCTTTCTTGGGTAGCTGGGTGCTTGGGTATACCTTTAGCCATTGAATGGCTGTGGGAATGTAAATATAAAGTTATAACATTTCAGAATAGTCCACACTCTCAATCTGTCACCTCTGCACAGATTTGATATGTAAATTCAATTAGCTATGCCTCACCAGAATCTGTTACTTAATGATGTTAGTATGATGCTCATGAGGTAGATTGTGGGCTCAGCCCTTGAGGTCTGGTTTTCACTGCCCAGTGTTGGTGGGCAGCGATGGACCCTCTGATTCTAGCCAACAGTCAGCTGTTGGGCACACACTAACCACGAAGAACCAGGGTAAAGGTTAGTCCCAATCCATTCCTGCTGGTAGAGAAACAGAAGTAGTCCCCAGTAACTGTGGGTCAGGAGTCTTCTGTCTATAAATGAAGACAACAGGAGAGAAGATATAAGCACAGACATGTTGGAAGGACAGACAAGTGTTGGCAAGTCTTGGTTTTCATCACTTTCAGATCACTTTGGGATGGCCCAAAGTCAAGCATCTTCTCATACAAAAGAAAATTTTGCTTTATTCCAGTTGTTTTCATGATTGCTCACAAACCTCAATTTTTTAAAATTATTTTTAATTAATAGATATTTATTTTTGAGTACCTGCTATGGGCACATCATTTTTTAAGAGTTAAACAGGGTGGGGGAAAAAAGGAGACATATGTAATACCCTTTGTAATACTTTAAGCAATTAAAAAGAAAAAAGTTAAACAGCATAAAAAGGTATACAGAGGGGAAAAAACCTGTTTCTCCAAACCAATTACCTAGTTATGCAGTACCCCTTCCCTAGAAACAATTCCTGTTAGCATTTTCTTGTGTATTCTTCGGAGACAGGGCTTTTCAAGTGTGTGTGTGCGTGCATATTTAAAAAAAATAATCAAGGACCTCTTCCATCTCCCAGACAATAACACTCTGGGGGAAATAGTGAATGCCTCTTGCTTCCTCTTGCAAAATTCTGCTCTTTTGACTGACAGTTGTCTTCCTGGAAATATATATACATGCCTGACAAAGTGCTACCCACTGCTATTAACTGAGCATTGAAATTAAAGGATTCACACAGGGTGAACAGCCTTCTGGATATGCTGAAAATGGTCTCAGGTGTTTCAATGGCTGTCCCCTTAATCCAGCTCTTTTATGAATGTCAACTCAATATACCAAAGTGGTCCAAAACGTAAGCTTATAAAAATACTAGAGGCCTAGTGCACGAATTCATGCACCAGTGGTGTCCCACTGCCTGGCCTGTGGGATCGCCAAAACTGGCTCTCTAACATCCCCCAAGGGGTCCCGGATTGCGAGAGGGTGCAGGCCAGGCTGAGGGACCCCACCAGTGCACGATCAGGGCCAGGGAGGGACACGAGAGGTTGGCCAGCCAGGGAGGGACCACGGTAGGGCTCCAGGGTGTGTCTGCCCATCTTGCTCAGTCCTGATCAGCCAGACCCCAGCAGCAAGCTATCCTATTGGTCAGAGGTCTGCCCCCTGGTGATCAGTGCATGTCAGTGAGCAGTTGAGTGGCCTTAGCATATCATTCGCACATTACGCTTTGATTGGTTGAACAATTAATCACTTAGCATATTAGGCTCTTATTATATAGGATAGTCTATCTACCACCAGCCTCTCTATTTTAAAGTAATGCAATACCCAGACACAACTACTATGCCACTTTAGGGCCTTCAACACAAGGGTGAAGGCTTTTTTCCAATGAGTGAATGATTGTAGTATGTATATATAATGTTGGATCCTGCTTTTATCTGACATAGCCCTACTAATTTTTTTTTACCATATTTGCATACTTACCATGTCCAACATCTTGTATCTTATTTTTAAATTTTACTTCAATGCTTTCTAAAAAGTAACTTATTCTTGTAACAGTATAATATACTAATCAAGAAAAAAGAAGATAAGCCCTAGCAGGTTTGGCTCAGTGGATAGAGCATTGGCCTGCGGACTGAAGGGTCCCAGGTTCGATTTCAGTCATGGGCACATGCCCAGGTTGTGGGCTCAATTCCCTAATGATCTCTCATCATTGATGTTTCTATCTCTCTCTCTCTTCCTCTCTAAAATCAATAAAAATATATTTTTTTAAAAAGAAAACAAGAAACACTCATAACACCCCCACACAGAGATACCTGCCTTTTGTTGTGAATATCCTTCTAATCTTTCTTCAATGAGATGATGCATACATATTTTTTTGTAACATTTTAAATTTAAAAATTCCATGTTATTAAATTTATGGTAGAATATTTGAAAATACATAAAAGAATAATGGAGCTCCTGGCTAGTTTGGCTCAGTGGTTAGAGCATTGGCCTGAAGACTGAAGGGTCAGAGTCATGGGCAAGGGTCCGAGCCTCGGTTGCAGGCTTGATCCCTGGCCCTGACCGGGCCAATGCAGGAGGCAACCAGCTGATGTGTCTCTCACATCGATGTTTCTCTCTCCTCTCTCTCTCTCCCCTTCCGTCCCACTTTCTCTAAAAAAGGAAGACGAAGAAGAATGGAGACGATAAAAATCCCTGATAATTCCACCATCCCTGCCCACTCCCAAATACCTCATAAGTAGCATCCATTAATTCAGCATATATGTAGAGATAGAGTTTCACAATTTGGAAGACAGCAGAGTGCTCCACGTCAGAAAGCCTACCCATTTTCTGTTTTACAGCTATGCTATATTTTAATCAGTCCCTTATTTGGGGGCACTTAGGTTGGCCCATAAATTGATTGGGTAAACATAAATTTGTATGACTCTATAGTATTTTAGTATCATGATTTACACAACCTCTCCAACAACTTTCCCCATCATTGGAGATTTCAGGATTTGGGTTTTGTTTTGTTTTTGCTCTTACTAATGTCAGCAACATTATACATAAAACTTTACTGAAATATTACTTTCCTCTTTGAAAGCTATTTTTTCTCTAATTATTGAAGTAATACTTGCTCAGTGTAGAACTTTGGAAGATATGAAACATTATAGACAGAATCAAATCATTTACAATTTCATAACCCAAAGATCAAGCCTGCTTATATGTTGGTTTGTTTCCTTCCAGCTTTTAAAAAGTACATAAATAAAATACATTTTTAAATTTTCACAAAATTGAGCTCATGGAGAATTTACAACTGAACATATCTTGATGTCATTAAGATTAAAAATTTTTTTAATTGATTTAGAAAGAGAGAGAGGAAGGGAGAGAGAAACATCGGTGTGTTTTTCCACTTATTTATGCAGTCATTGGTTGACTCTTGTATGTGCCCTGATGGGAATCAAACACACAACCGTCATGTATCAGGATGATGCTCTAACCAACTGAGCTACCCAGCCAGGTCAATGTCATTAAATATTATTCAAAAACATGATTTTAAATAATTTTATTTGGAAATTATTTCACAGTTTTCAGTGGTATAAAAATAAAATAGTAAAAGAACATCCATATATTCTTTGACCAATTGTTAACATTTTGCCCTACTTGCTTTATCATTGGCTTGTTCACATTCTCTCTCTCTCTCTCTCTCTCTCTCTCTCTCTCTCTCTTTCTGTCTCTCTCTTTCTGAATTTCTATATGCACCAGTGGAGGGTAAATTATATCTTGAGTGTATTTCCAAGGGTAGGGGCATTCCCTTCCATATCCGTAGCCACTGTTTACCTTTGTCAGTGGATCCAGTAAAGTCTTCCATGGCATTGTTATCCTCCCGTCAAATATTAGTTTGTCATAGATCTTCTTTTTTCTTTAATCTGAAACATTTCCACAGATTTTCTTTACCTTTTATAGTGTTGACATGTTTGAAGAATATAATCTCCACTTTTTAGAAAAGATACTTCTCGTTTTGTGTTTATCTGATGTTTCCTCAGTTAGACTGAGATGATTCTTGCCCAGAAAGCTGCATGGTGAGGTGTGTCCTTCCCCAGGGATCTCATTTGGAGGCCCATGAAGTCTGTCTGTTCCTTACTTACTGGAGAGTTCATTTTGATCATCCAGTCACGGTGTTGTCTGCTTTCTCCACTGTATAATCACTGGGGCTTTTCCCCCCGTCCCTTACAACTAATAAGCAGTCTTTGGGGATACTCTTTAAAACCATGCAAATCTCCTCCTCATCATCAAAATTCCCCATTGGTTTAGCAACTATTGATTCTTGCCTGATCTAATCGTTATCACAAAGGTTTCAAAATGATTTTCCATCTCCAATACTCCTGCCCATTTAACAGTCAGCTCTCATCTTTGTACTGTGAGCAAGAGTCCCTTCCTTCTCATTTACATATGCATTTATTATTGGTGTAGACCAGCCGTGGGCAAACTATGGCCCGCGGGCCGGATCCGGCCTGTTTGAAATGAATAAAACTAAAAAAAAAAAAAAAAGACCGTACCCTTTTATGTAATGATGTTTACTTTGAATTTATATTAGTTCACACAAACACTCCATCCATGCTTTTGTTCCGGCCCTCCGGTCCAGTTTAAGAACCCATTGTGGCCCTCGAGTCAAAAAGTTTGCCCAACCCTGGGTAGACTCATGCACTCCTTTCCCCCTCAGTGGTTTATAATTCATTACTATACTTCACTATTTCAGCGCTCAAGTTGTCCCGGATTTAATCTCGCTCCTGTGTTTTTCCAACTTTTTTTTTTTTTTTTTTTTTTTTTACTTTCTGTCATTATAACAAGACATTTCAAGTTCATCTGTTGCCCCAACCCTAGAATTTGCCCCTTTGATGAGCCCTGGTTTATTTTGGTGGAGTATGGTATTGGAGACAAGATCAGGACAACTAGGTGTGTTCAGGGCTTCTAGTGTGACTTTGTTTTTTGGCCCTCTCAGACAAATCAGGAAAAATAAGCATGCATATGTACACACACACACAAATGTTCATACACACTGATACATACATACTGCACATGTGCACATAAATATGCTTATGCGTGCATTTTATTTTTTTTAATTCTTTATGTTTTTATTGATTTTAGAGAAGAAGGGAGAGGGAGAGAGAGATAGAAATATCAATGATGAGAGAATCATTGATCGGCTGCCTCCTGCATGCCTCCTACTGGGGATTGAGCCCACAACCTGCTCATATGCCCTTGACCGGAATCGAACCTGAGGCCCTTCAGTCTGCAGACGGACGCTCTATCCACTGAGTCAAACTGGCTAGGGCTTATGCAGGTACAGTATTTTAAAAATCATGAGTTCGCACCAGTACCTCCACATTCCATTGCTATATATCCCCATAGGATTTTTTTCTTGCCTTCCCACATTCCATATTTATATGTCGCTTCCTCCATAGTGAGAATCTGGCACCCAATAACATTTCTCTCTCTCTCTCTCTCTCTCTCTCTCTCTCTCTCTCTCTCTCTCTGTTATAACATGCATTTACTCATTTACTCAATTAAATAATACATCTAAAATACTTTCAAAATTGCTTAGCCCATACCCATAAAACAAACAAACCTGCTGAAATATTTTTAGATAGGACTCATCTGCATTCTTCCCACACATATACATCCAGGCCTCACTTGGGGCCTTGTTAGAACTCCTACCAACTCAGAGACTCTGGCATAGAACCCAGGAATCTGTTTTCACAAGCTCTTGAAGTGATTCTAATGCAGGCTAAAGTTTGAGAAGCACAGCCTGGAATATGCAGCATGGCTTTATGATATAGATATATGCGTCTACCCATGTGCCCACGTATTATTACGTAACATGATACTTTCAACATATTCGAAATGTAACACACAAAACAGGGCCAGTGCAGACTGATAAGGGGTTCTGTTGTCACAGCATGGGTGCAAAGGTGCAGCTGGGAAAGTAAACAGACCCTCCAGTCTTTGTTTCTCCTCCAGGTACCAGCCGAGAGGAAGGGGGAAGGGGTGGAAGTGCCCTTGCTGGGGTCGGGGTGCTCTCCCGTTCCACAGCCCCCACACCTCCCTGTAGACACGTACAGCAAACTGAAGATGGAGGAAGCCCTGTTAGTGTTGAAAACCTCACAGGGTGAAAATCTGACCCTTTCCCCTTGTTCTCACCCAACTTCCTCTCTCCTCAGAATCAGAACAAAACTCTCGCCTCCAGCACTGAACCCCATGGACTGTCCATGACAGTCACTGGAGCTGCATTTGACAGTGACCGTTTCATTGTGGAGAGAGGGCGGAGAGCTACCTGGACCTTCCCCAACTCCAGCAAGCAGCCTTTCCTAGGCCTGAAATCAGAGCCATTACCTGGTTCTCCTTTCAGAGTAGATGCCCTGGCCATGCCTAAAATTCTGATTCAATCCATCTGCATTTCTGACAAGTGTGGGGTGTGATTCTTTGGATCTTGGCAAGTTTTGAACTATTAGCCTAAGAGCAAATGGCTCTCCGACTTTATCGGCCTCTAAATTCCCTGGGCGGGAAGCTGGTTAAAGTGTGTGTTGGGGAATCCCACGCTCCGAGAGTCTAATTTAGTGGCGATGGGAAGGCGTTCTGTGTATTTTGAACACTCTGGACGCTGGTTACTCAGAGGAGGGTGCTGGACCAGCAGCTGGGCAACACCTGGGAGCGCCACCCAGACCTGCTGAATCAGAATCTTCATCTTAACAAGCTCCCCAAGGGGTTCCAGTTTTTGAAAGTTCAAGTTGGAGAAGCACTGATTTAGAGTTGAGGTTCTCAGCTTTGGATATGTGTTTGGATCACTTGGGGAGCTTTCAAAAGTCTCAGGGGTTTCCAATTCATAGACACGGATGAGAACTGTGTGGGTCCCTCCAGCCTCTCCCACTGCAGAATTCAGGCCAGCTGTGAAGTCTGGGGGCAGGAATGACACCCTCACCAATTCAAAAACTCCAATGACATGACAGTCACTAGAAGAAGAAGAAACAAATGGTATGTAATTTCATCTTATCTATAAAGCAGTCTTTACCCATGTCCTTCATCCCTTAAACTTGAATTTCCGCAAAACTATTTCCCTGGGGGTCATCTTGTTAATTTATTGTATGGTTTCCACCACACAGACTCTGTGTGGTTATTTGCTAACATTATCCATAAATTTTATCAATTCTGTATTTGACTAAGGTGTATATGGACCAATCACCACCCAGCGTTTAGCAAGGACAGACACAGAAAGCATCCCCCTGCCTCCTGGGACCCAGTGACCCCAGACCTGGGCACCTCATCCAGGAGGGGCTGGTTGCCCTATCCCAAGCTCGTTTAAATGTCCCAGCTCAAATTCAGCCCCTCGGAACCTTCAGCTTTCTTTCTTTTTTAAAAAGTATATTTTATTGATTTTTTACAGAGAGGAAGGGAGAGGGATAAAGAGTTAGAAACATCAATGAGAGAGAAACATCGATCAGCTGCCTCCTACATACCCCCTACTGGGGATGTGTCCCCAACCAAGGTACATGCCCTTGACTGGAATCGGACCTGGGACCCTTCAGTCCTCAGGCTGACGCTCTATCCACTGAGCCAAACCGGTTAGGGCCCTTCAGCTTTCTTTACAAGGTCTCAGCCCCTTTCACTGCCTTGTCAATAATAATTCAGAAATATCCCCCAGAGTGCCATCAAAAATATCTTCAAAATAATTATCCAAAATAATAAGAATTAAGGAAAACGTGTACTTCATTCTATGTACACAATTTCAAAAGATAAAGACTTGTATCTTGGGTGTCTCCATTTTGTATGGGGCCACATCCAGTCTATTTATGCAGCAAGGATGCTGAATATGCCAAAGAAATAATCCATGGCATACTCTTATGGATCTTATGATCCTGTGAGAGAGATGGGTAGGTAAGTAATAATTATCCAGGGGGCTCTATGAGCACAGGAGAGAGCAGCTGTGGACGGGAAAGGAGAGAGGAGGCTTAGCAGAAAATGAGATGCTTAAGCTGGGTCTTGATTACATAGGGAACTTCTTACGTGGAAAAGAAAGAGAAGGAAGGACATCTTGGTGGGGGGAAACAACTTGTGCAAAGGAATGGGGCCGTGAAAGTTCACGTGTATTAAGGACTGACTTCTGAGTGGTGTGGATCAGTGGGGTAGTGGCTGGGCAGCAGTGGGAAATGAGATGGGAAAGGTGGTTGGAGTCAGTGACAAGATCCTTGAAGATCATGGTTTTCCTCTCAAGGGCTGTCCTCTCAAGTTCCTGGGAGACCCTTGTAAGGCTAGTTGTGTAATACATGTCACTGGGGGAATAGCATTTACAATTGGACTCTACAGACAACTTTCCAGAAATGCAAACCACTAATCTGCAATTACTTGTGGAAAATGTCTGCTGACAGTGCAAAATCAAAATTGTAGGTTATTTTGGAAGGAATTCCATTTTATAACTTTTAATTGCTGTGAAAATCATAAGATATTCTACACAGCTATTAATTAAAGGAATTGGATCATGAAACTAAGACTTATAATTCATCGTAGGCTTATATGAGAAAATAGTGCATAATAAGCATGTAATTCATCAGGTGTGTCATTTGTTTTGTCTTCTAGAATCAACATCATAACTAGGGCATCAATATCATATATTTCTGATTATTGGGGTCCAAACTGTTGAGGGGCTCTTCAAGATGAGGGATACTGATGTAATAAAATTCCAATGGATCAGGCATTAACTAGAGTTTAGGAATTTAAAGATCAGAATTTCTGCCCTAGCTGGTTTGGATGAGTGGATAGAACTTCAGCCCATGGACTGAAGGGTCCCAGTTCTGATCTGAGCAAGGGAATGTGCCTCAGTTGCAGGTTTAATCCCTGGCACTGGTCGGGGGGCATGTGGAAGGCAACCAATCGATGTGTCTCTCTCACATCAATGTTTCTCTCTGTCTCTCCCCCTCCCTTATACTCTTTCTAAAAATCAATGAAAAACTATCCTTGGGTGAGGACAACAACAATAAAATATCAGAATTTCTGAGCTAATCTTTCAGAAAAGTCACATGACCTTTTATTACTGACTAGACAAGCAGGTGCAAGACAGCAGCTTCTCTTCCCACTGGTTCCTTTGAAGCTGCAGTACAGGGAAAGAGCTTTGTGGAGGGAAGGGTCAGGTGGTGAGTGTCCCTTCCTGTAAGCATCAAAAAGCTTGAACCTGTGCTGCAGAGAATGTATGCATGCGAGCATGAATGGCCAGCAAGACAACAATACAAGTATCATAGGAGTATGAAAATGCATTCATTCGTTGAGGAGTCCCAGCTCACCTATCTGTCTCAGGTGTAGCCTGTACACAGAACAAAAGAGAAGACAGCCCTGGTCAATGTGGCCCGCTGGTTGGAGTATAGGCCGGAGCACTGAAAGGCCGCAGGTTCCTTTCCTGATCAAGGGCATGTACCTACCTGGGTTGCAGGTTCTATCCTTGGTCCTGGTCTGACTGCTTTCAGGAGGCAACCAATCAATGTGTCTCTCATCTCTCTCTCTCTCTCTCTCTCTCTCTCTCTCTCTCTCTCTCTCTCTCTCTCCCCCGCCCTCCCTTCCCTCCCTCTTGTTCTCCCTCCCTTGCACTCTATCTAAAAATCAATAGAAAAAATATCCTCAGGTGAGGATTAACAAAACAAAAGAGAAAGAAGACAAAGTTTGTGAGAACTAAGATAGTCTGGAATCACATGAAAAGGGCTGTTTGAGGGGCCACGCAAAGTGAAAGCTGATACGGCAAGTCCTCCAATAAAGTAGTTTCACTATAATGTTGATGAGATGCTAGGAACGTAACTCCTATTTATAGCATTAGACTATGGTAAAATTGGCTTCATTATAAGTCGTTTCACTTAAAGTCAGAGAACCTGTGGATGAAGTTAAGTGAGGACTTATGTATGATTTTCTGATTTTCCCCCAACTTGTGCTGAGGAATATCTGGGCCACACCTGGTCTCCTCCAACACCATCCCTAGGCCCCACCCACACTGCCTCTAATCCCAGCTCCACCACTTACTGTCAGGGTCACCTTGGACCAGTCTCTTCATCTCTGAGCCTCATTTGTAAACTAGAGATAATGATGGTTCGGACCTCCCATCGTTGCTGTGAGGCTCTGGAAGATACTAACACATGTGGGCTTAGCACAGGGGAAGCAGCCGTAAGTTTTAGTTGATCGTGTTCCACCGTCCCAGGCCCGGCAGCCTCTGCCCTTCTGTGACCATAGGTTCCAATGGATTCCCCTCTCCAGGGCTACAGCTATGGAGCTTTACCTGGAGAAGAGAGGTTGATGGAATTACGTTATTTGCTGACTCTAGAACAGCCGTGGGCAAACTACGGCCCACGGGCCAGATCCGGCCTGTTTGAAATGAATAAAACTAAAAAAAAAAAAAAAAAAAGACCGTACCCTTTTATGTAATGATGTTTACTTTGAATTTATATTAGTTCACACAAACACTCCATCCGTGCTTTTGTTCCGGCCCTCCGGTCCAGTTTAAGAACCCATTGTGGCCCTCGAGTCAAAAAGTTTGCCCACCCCTGCTCTAGAAGGACTCCAGGCAGCAGATGCATGGGGAAGCAGGACTGTCCTGGACAGCTAGCTCTGCTAAAAAAGCAAATAGGTGGCCCGGCTGGTATGGCTCAGCGATTGAGCGTCAACCTGTGAACCAGGAGGTCACTGATTCGATTCCTGGTCAGGGCACATGCCCAGGTTGCAGGCTGTCATCATTGATGTTTTTGTCCCTCTCTCCTTCTCCCTTCCTCTCTCTGAAATCAATAAAAACACATTGGTGGGAGGGAGGGATCAAATAGCTGGAGTGGTAACAGGTTTGGGTGACTTTTCCCACCTGAATTTGATGGAGCAGACATGTCCCAGCTTTAGCCTGCTGCCCCCCACCTTTCCTTTTCCTGTGGGTCAGCAGTTCCTTCAGCTTCCTCCCAAAGCCGATATCCACGTGGAGACAGCTGTCTCCTGCTGCTCTTCTGTCCTACGGAAACTGGGCTCACTCCCATCCCTTTCCCAGGCCAGCGTGAGTGAGCTGTCCCCTAGACTTCCGTCTCAGCTTCGCGCAGCCCGCTTTCCGGGATGGGCAACTGCAGAGACGCAGGTCTGGCTGACAAGCAGCCTGTGCCTGCAGGCCGCCTGCTTCCGCTCTGCACACCGTGGCTGCGGGTTCCCTGGACGCCCTGCACCTGCTGCTCCTGCCCTTCCCCCACCCTGCGCAGTTTGCATGACGCATCCACCATGCTGACATGTGCCTCCAGGGCACAATAGGTTTGGAGGTCCCCCACTAACCAGCTGTGTTCCCAGAGGCAAGTGACCTGCCCTCTCTGATGCGGTTTCTTCATCTATAGAAACAGAAATAACACCCATTTCTACCTCACTTGAGGGGTAGGTTTAACAGAGGGGTTTTAAGTAAAGCAAGATTCAGGGATGGGTTACTGTGCTCATTTCCTGACTGCGAATGCCTGCTCTTTTCGGGTTTTGGTAGGCCTTTCGTGTGCATGCCCAGAAGTGTTTCCGTGGGTGCTTTGGCCGCCCACAAACTCACAGACATGAGCAAAGCAAGCATGCGGCCAGCAGGCGGCGTTGGCTTCGTCTCCTCTGCTGGCATCTCAGCCTCCAGACAATCTGCACAAGCGTCTGCTTCCCGTGCAGGGGCCGTCCTCGCCATATCCGTTAGTCTTGCTGGAGTTGCTTTTCAAATTGTTCATTGTGCTGTGCCCTCTGAATTGGCCACTGAATAGCTGCCTCATTCCTGAAACTATTAGGAGCCCCATCTTATAAAATTATGCCCCGGACAGCAGAATAACTCAGGGTAGATCCGATAGCATTATGACCCTGGCGTCCGCGCTCTAATCCTGCAGCTGTCCCGGCCCGCCCTCTGGCTCTGTGTCCCCCACAGGGTGGGCACTGGCCTGGGAGATGGGCTCAGGGGCAGACCGGCTTCCGCTGCTCCCCCTTTACGTTTCTTTTGATCCCTAACTGATTTACTGAAATCTGTCTTATTTGCATGCTTGCTCCTGCATATATATTGTCTTATAGAGTTTACTTTGAAAAGCAGCTTCAAGGGAGGGTCTTTGGGGGCTCAACAGACATGCCATTCATTTGGCTCCATTTCCATCTTATTCTATCAGATACCACAGCTTCCTAGATGCGTGCCGACCACTGATTGTCCCTTGTCTGGGTGTGTATCCACACCCCCTCTCCAAACCACACGTCTCCCATCCCTCCCTCGTGTAACTAACATAATCTAGAGTTCTCTAAAGGACCTTTATAAATTATGTCTAAGAATAACTTGGGAGTTATTTACAGAGTCCAATTTCCTGTTTATACTGTTTACTAAGCACAGGGGTCTTGTCCCCCTTTTGGCCTCATCTGAAGGTGCACTGCCCCCAAGGCCTCTGTGCCCAGTCCCACCCCACCTCTGCCCACCAGGAGGGAGATAGAGTCAGTGGTACCTGGATCATCTGACAAAAGAGGGGCATGGACTGGAAGGGTGGCCCCGCCATCCCTAGAATGGATCGTGCACCCCTCTGACTTCAGGGGCCCACTTAGGACACAGAAACCAATAGTCCTGGGGAGTCTGTACCACCTGCTACTTCCCTTGGGGTTGGAAGTGTTTACACACATCTGGTCATAGAGCTGCAGCCCCTGGGAGGGGTTGTAAGTTATTTAGTCCAATCCCTTCATTATACAAGGAAGGAAGCTGGATTCTATTTGCTTCAGGGGTTTAATCTAGTCAGTCAGCTAATTAATGACCGAGCCAGAGCCCAGAGTTTCTGACAACCAGTGCAGAAGCGTCCTCCCTCAGAGACCAGGAGTGTGGAGAACGCTCCAACCACACCTCGACCCTCAGTGCACTTGTAGTGATTGCACTCAGAAGCATCACAGCTCCACTGCCCCAGGAAGACAGCTGCCCTCTGAGCCATGGCTCCATCCTCTGAGGCAGCAAGTGCAGGGGCAAATAAATAAGTTGTCCTACAATTTTAATAAAGAAGTAGAAACTCGGTAAACATACAAATTAACTATTGTTTAGTGGCTCGGAGTCCTAGGCAGGCAAATGCTTAACTGTCCGCAGGGTCTGTGGGAGTGGACTTGTAAACGTCTTCATCTATGAAGCTCAAAGATTGAGAAAGTGAAAGTGCTGTGAGGAATGTGAGTGTATGTGTATCACCTGCATGCAGATGGGTGTGGATCTGCATTCTCTGCAGCACTGGCTGATGTCCCTGCAGAGCCAGTGCCTGCTGTCTTCGAGAAGCCGTAAGGATGGAGACCATGCAGCAGAAAAGTAAACATTGTGGGTAAATATTCTAAAGACAGACTACAGTTACCTTGGAAAAAATTTTAAATCCTCACCCGAGGATATGTTTATTGATTTTAGAGAGAGGACGGGAGAGAGAAACATGGGTCGGTTGCCTACTGTATGTGCCTGACCAGGGGTTGAACCCGCAACCTAGGTATGTGCCCTGATCAGGAATGGAATCCATAACTAACTGAGCCACCTGGTCAGGGCTACCTTGGAAACTTTTTAATAGACTTTGGAAACCAGGAGACACTGCAACCATCCATTCATCGACTCACAGGGCTTTCATGCTGGCAGGGGACCTAGAGCACTGCCTGTTCATTTAAAGGATGCCAAGAAAGAGACCAAGTGATGCGTCCAAGTTCATTCCACAGGCTGGAGACAAAGCAAAGGTCCCAGCCGGCTGTGTCAATTCAATAGGTAAACTTGCACCTTGACTAAAGAAGGAAGAGAGCACCTTGCCGGTGTGGCTTGAGCATCCACCCATGCACCAAGAGGTCCCTGGTTCCATTCTCAGCCAGGGCACATGCCTGGGCTGTGTGCTTGATTCCCCACGAGGGTGCAGGAGGCAGCTGATCATCAATGTTTCTATCTCTCCCTCTTCCTTCCTTTCTAAAAATCAATAAAAATATTTTTTTTAAAAAAAGAGGGAAGAAAGTATCAGAAAATTAATTTGCAAACAACTAGATTACTCCTCAAGGGTTTAGAGTTTTAATAATTACTTCAACATATGTTATCTTGTTTAATGCTTATTATAATCCTGTGAGGAACGAAGGCCATTCCCTCTGTTTGCAGCTGAGTGAACTAACGCTCACAGAAGATGAAGGACTTGCCCAATATCACTCATCTATCAGTACCTACAGAGCTGGGACTTGAGCTTGTGTGCTCTCAGTCAAGGTTCATATGGGAAGTTGTATTATAAATCTATCTGGCTTTATAAATGTCTTCCAGGCCGATATGTCTGTGCCCACATATTCCTGGACAAGTTCTTGGCAGACTTTTGTATAGCTTGATCAGCACTTTAGATGTTGTAAAGTCTTTTATGTCATTTAATTGGAGAAATGGATAGAAGTTGGTTACACAAACACTTGGCTGAGAGCTGAGTCTAGGATGTTATTGTATGCCATCTATACTAATAAAAGGGTAATATGCTAATGAGACCAGGTAGACCAGACGTCTTCCGGACGTCCTTCCAGACAAAGCCGTGGCAGCTGCGAGGGCTGAGAAGGCCTGGCAGCTGCGGCAGCTGTGAGGGCCCAGAAGGGCCAGTGGCTGGCAGTGGCAGCAGCAGCAGGGTGATGGGGCGACGCCTTCCCCTGATCAGACTGGTTGCCTCCCACAGAGGGAGGCCAGACTGTGGCTTAGGCCCACTTCCCATGGGAAGTGGTCCTAAGCTGTCAGTAGGACATCCCCTGAGGGCTGCTGGACTGTGAGAGGGGGCAGGCCAAGCTGAGGGACCAACCCCCCCCATAAGTGCACGAGTTTTCGTGCACCAGGCATCTAGTGCTTTTTAAAATGTGTTCTAAGGCCAGGCTTCATATGTTCTATCTAGTGAAGGACTAGTTTGTTTCTAATTTCCATCTGTCCTGGACCAATAATTTTGATAATACAATAAAAATGTATTACTAGAACAATGATCACATACTTGAATGTTGCAGTAATGTCAAACTGCTACAAAACTTTCTAATTGCTATTTCTCAGTTTTCTGTACTGACTTTGCTTCAGGTTAGTAACAGTTCCAAAACCAGCAGGGGGTCTGCCAACCACATGCTGAGAAACACTGCTCTCAGCAACGCCATTCATTCCTGAGAGGAATTCTCTGAATAAAGAGTTCCTTAGTCAAATAAGTTTGAGAAACTCCATAAACTAGAAAGTATCAGTGCACATTAGCATACTGAAGATTCTGAGAAGTCCTACATTAAAGAGCTTGTTTAATCATCAATTACTTAAGCCTTTCCCAAACTCACTGACCTCAAAACTCATTGTTCATGAAATGAAATACCTTTCCACATCCTGCAGAATTCTTATTTCATGAAATACCCTTGGGTCTGTCTTGCCAACTATGGATAACGCCCAGACCCCAGGTATGCCTGAAATGAAAGCCTTTGTCCTTTGCGCTCACCCTCATGTGTTTCCTTTTAAACATTTAAAAAATATATATTTTTATTGATTTCAGAGAGAAAGGGAGAAGGAGAGATAAACATCAATGATGAGAGAATCATTGATCGGCTGCCTCTGGCATACCCCCCACTGGTGATCGAACCTGCAACTCGGGCATGTGTCTTGACTGAGAATCAAACAGGGACCTCCTGGTTCATAGGTTGATGCTCAACCACTGAGCAACACTTGCCGGGCTCATGTGTTACCTTCTTTTTAAAGTTTAAAATCTTTATTGTTTCAAGTATTACATACGTCTCCTTCCCCCGCCGCCCCCCCCCCATTGACCTCTCCTCGTCTGCTCCCACCCCCTAGCACATGCCCTCACTCCCCTACTGTCTTTGTCCATGGGTTATGCTTATATGCATGCATACAAGTCATTTGGTTGATCTCTTAGTCCCCCACCCCCACCCCCACCCCACCTTCCCTCTGTGGTTTGACAGTCTGTTCAATGCTCCTATGTCTCTGGATCTATTTTTGTTCATCAGTTTATGTTGTCCATTTATTCCACAAATGAGTGAGATCATGCGATATATGTGATATTTATCTTTCTCCAACTGGCTTATTGTGCTTAGCATAATGCTCTCCAGCTCCATCCATGCTGTTGCAAATGGTAAGAGTTCTGTCTTCTTTCTTTTTTACAGCAGCGTAGTATTCCATTGTGTAGATGCACCACAGTTTTCTAATCCACTCATCTGCTGATGGGCACTTAGGCTGTTTCCAGATCTTAGCTATTGTAAATTGTGCTGCAATGAACATAGGAATGCATATATCCTTTCTGATTGGTGTTTCTGGTTTCTTGGGATATATTCCTAGAAGTGGGATTACTGGGTCAAATGGGAGTTCCATTTTTAATTTTTTGAGGAAACTCCATACTGTTTTCCACAATGGCTGCATCAGTCTGCATTCCCACCAGCAGTGCACGAGGGTTCCTTTTTCTCCAAATCCTTGCCAGAACTTGTCGTTTGTTGATTTGTTGATGATAGCCAGTCTGACAGGTGTGAGATGGTACCTCATTGTTGTTTTGATTTGCATCTCTGGATGATTAGTGACTTTGAGCATGTTTTCATATGTCTCTTGGCCTTCTGTATGCCCTCTTTTGAAAAGTGTCTATTTAAGTCCTTTGCCCATTTTTGATTGGATTGTTTATCTTCCTTTTGTTAAGTTATATGGGTTCCCTATAAATTTTGGGGATTAAATCCTTATCAGATGTAACATTGGCAAGTATGTTCTCCCATACAGTGGGCTCTCTTATTGTTTTGTTCATGGTTGCATGTGTTACCTTAAAAAAATTCTTTATACTCTTTTGTTTATAGTGCACATAGTCATACTCTGCCTTCTACCAACTTCCATGCCTACTTCTGCTTCCCACAGAGGACTTGCTGTGGGTGATGTCACCCATAAAGAAGGTCACAGGAACCTGTCTGAGACAGCTCCCACCACACTTTGCCACTGCATCTTGAAAATATATTTGCTTGCCCACCTTCACAAAGGTGACTCATACTACTCTTCAGTATTACACAAACAAGAGGAATCCTCGTCCTGTAAATCCAGCTCTATAGGAAATGCTTGTCTATTTTTCATCAAAACTCTATACCCACACAGTGTAACTTTCCCCTAAAACACATGTTGTTCCCTAAGCAGCAGTACCTCTTGTCATGTTCCACTCACACTTCCTCCTCTCTCTCTCTCTCTCTCTCTCTCTCTCTCTCTCTCTCTCTCTCTCTCTCTCCCGAGTTAGTGGTTTCCACCTTATAATAGGTAGTTTTCTATGGAAATTCCAAATCATTGCTCTCATTCATATTCTCTTAACAGTCCTAACAACTATAGTTCTGTAAAGCTTCTAGAAGTATGATTTTATTTCTGAGGGTAATTCCTCCTAGACTCCTTACTGAGATCACACAGGGACTCTTAACAAGCTTTTTTTTTTTTTTTTTTTTTTTTTTTTGCCTTTGAAATTGTCTTTATTTTCAATCATTCCTTTACAACCATCCACCCGAGGATTAACTCCCACAGATGCACCTCGAGCCCAAATCCCCAACTCCTCCCCAAGCAAACCAGATGCATGTTTCTGATAGGACACTTTGCCTTTGAGGTCCCATGAACTCCCCAACCTTTGTCCCTGCAATCCTGTACCCGGGCTGGGTCCCTCCCTTTCCACATTCACACTGAGCATGAGCATGAAACGTGAGTGGCCCTGCATACTGCACCCCAGTCCAAGGTTTCAGGTTCCAGGGGCCCAGAAGGAAGCCCTTGTCAGGTGCACCTGGTGAGCAGGGTCACTACAGGGGCACATCATGGGCTCCATGTCATGAAAATGCCACGTCATAAAAGTCCCCAGAGCTAAAGTACTTGGTGTCAAGACGGATGGTCCTGGGTTGTCCTAACTCCCTCAGTATCCCCGTGAGCTCAGCCTGGATCAGGACAACTCTCCCCTGGTCCACAGTCTCGTGGGTCCTGTAACACTCCAGGGGGACGGGGTACCGCTCATGCTCTAAACTGCGCAGCCCGGCTGTGTGGCGCAGCAGCTGCGTTATGGTGGCCACGGAGAGGGGGTTCTCAGTGATGGTGAAGTCCCTGAGCTGGTGACAGCGGCTCAGGACAGGCAGGATGGCCTCGACTTGGGAGTCCACCATCGCACAGTTATCCAGGCACAGGTCCTGGAGGGTGGGTGCCACTGCCTCCAGCAGAGCTCGGAGGGGCTCAGGACTAAAATCAGTGAGGTTGGCGCCATAGAGACGCAGGAACTTCAGCTGCCTGAGGTTCGGGCACTGGAACAGGTGTGTCAGGTCTGATTGCGTCAGCTGCCAGCAATCCCATATGGAGAGTTTGTCCAAGGGGGTCTGCAGGCACCTGAGCATCTGGTCCAGACGGTCTTGGAGGAAGGAGGGAGAGTCCAAGTAGAGCTTCTTGAGGTGCTGCAGCCTCTGCATCTGAGAGAGGAATTGGGAAAAGTATCCTTGCTCCTCCTGCTCCTCCCTTTCCCTCTCCTCTTCCTCCTCCCACTCCTGCTCCTCCCTCTCCCACTCCTCTTCGTCCTTCCACTGCTGCTCCTTTTCCTCACTCTCCCACAGATATTCCTCCTCCAAGGCCTGCTTCTTTTCCTTCTGTTCCTCTTGCTCCTCCTCCTCCTGCACTTCCTCCTCCTCCTCCATTTCCTCCTCCTCATTCTCCCCCTCAGCTAACACCTTGATGTGGCAGAGAGCGAGACTCTGCAGGTTACTCATCTGACCCAGGTAGCGAGCAAATGTCCCCAGGGTGGGCAGGTCCCCGGTGCAGCCCACTTCTACCTCCTGGATGCAGTCCAGCCGCACCCTATCCAGGACCTTCCTGGCCCTCTGGAAGGGCAATTCCAAAAAACTCAGCGTCTTGCAGCACAGGTGTACCGACCCTTTTCTCTGCTGGGCCCATTGGATGATGTACATGAAAAACTTCACCCTGGCCATTTCACTGAAGTCAAGGTTTAGGAAGACCTCCAAGGGAGCCAAGGGGTGCTCCATGTTGGGGCTGGAGCAGTGCACAGCCACTGGTCCTGTCCTCGAGCACTTCCAGGTGCTGTGTCCACACCACATTCTCCAGGGGTTGACATCCATGTTCCTTAAATCCAGCACCCGCAGTTTCCACCTCCTGGGGCGATCCTCTTGGGCAAGCAGAGCGTCAAGCCCCTCCAACACTGCTTTTAAGACCATGACTGGAGGCAGCCTCATCAGGCTCCCCAGAGGGAGGACAGGGAAGGGCCAGGCTTGCACCAAAACCTTCAGGGGCTTCCGCATTCTCCTCTGGCAGGCCTGAATGAACAGTGGCGGCAAGAGCTCAGCAGGCAGGTACTCCAGAGCTGCGATGGCTGAGGCCTGGTCCCTCAGCAGGCTCTCTCCTGCCAGCCACAGGAGTGTGGGCGGGGTCCGGATGCTCATCTTCAAGGTGCTCAGAAAAAAATCCTGCAGAAATGTCTGCTGTGACCGAGTTGGCTGGGGCTCAGATCTCAGACCTGGTGGAGAAGCACAGCGCTGACTGCAGAGCTGGAGGACTCTGAATTTCTCCTCTGGTGCCTGAGGTTTTTATACACCTTCTCAAATGCTAACAGCCAATCAGAAACCTCAGTCTCCACCCCTTTATTCTAAAGGGATTATTGCCTCTCTCCAGATTAATGGATTGAGAGAAAGTTAGGGAGGGCCAAGGTTGAAGCCTGGCTCGTGGATTCCTTTCACAGACACTGACTGAGGGTGACTGATGGCCCCTAGTTGTCAACAAGCTTTAGTCCACTCTCTATTCTACCAATATCTCTGCTTTCTTGTTCAGTGACTCCAACTTCCACACGGAGTTCTTTCCAGGTATACCACATGCATTTAGTCACAGGCACCCCCTCCAGTACTCACATGGTACTGAGCTCCCCTTAGAGCCAGGCACTATGCTAGGAGGCCCTGGAATACAGAACAAGTCAGCCAGGCTCTCTGCTCTGGGGGAATTTTACTCCCAGGTGTTTTTTGTTTGTTATTGTTGTTTTTTTTTTATTTCAGAGAGGAAGGGAGAGGGAGAGCGAGATAGAAACATCAATGATGAGAGAGGATCACTGATGGACTGCCTCCTGCACGCCCCCCACCGGGGATCGAGCCCACAACCTCGGCATGTGCCCTTGACTGGAATCGAACCCAGGACCTTTCAGTCCACAGGCCGACACTCTATCCACTGAGCCAAACCAGCGAGGGCTACTCCCAGGTTCTAATATTGTGATGTCTGCAAGGCTTGAGAGCTCAAGGCAGGAACTTCCAAACTGTTTCCCCAACAGCAGTGTTGTGTGAGACATTAATAAACAGTCCCCACCAAAAAGGATTCTGGTTAAGAAAATTTGGGAAACAGAATTACACGTGCTAACACGTATTAGGAATTTTGAGGAGGTTTTTGTAAGTGTACTTGACCTGCAAACCATCTTTCCAAGGAAGTCCTGTTTGAGATATTCCTCTGATGCCCTTGGAGAAATGCTGGCTCAGGAGTAGCTTTAGCCTGCTCAGTCCTTCCAAGTGCAAGGACCACATAGAAGTCATTCAAGCATACCTCCTGGTTAGGTGGGAAATGGATATCTATGTGATTTCCCTTCACTCTACCTTTTGAATGATAAGTAAGCTGAGTCTGCACCCAACACTCAGGTATTTACTTTTCCCCAGGTGTGTGTCGTATGTAATTTACCATCTCAGTCTGTATTCCTAGCCCAGACCTCTCCCCTTAGCTACACGCCACATATATCCTCCTGTCCTCCGGACTACCACCTAGTGGAGATCTTTAACAAAAGGTCCAGCAAGCACTTCAAATTTGTCCCACTCAGAAGTTATTACTGCCTTTGTAAAATGCATTTCCCCATCTGCATTGCCTAATGGCCTCCTTACTACCATCCAACCAAAAACCTAGAAGGTGTTCTAAACACCATCCACCCAGCCAAGCTGTCATTAAGTCCTCTTGATTCCTTCTACCTTCCAAGAGGCTCTTGGATTTACTCCCTATATTGCATCCTCAGCTGCATTATATAATTTGGGTTCCTCACTACAATGGGCCTCTAATGGCTTCCATCTTAGGCTAGGTTTCCTGGGGAAAAGATCTGGTTTTCTGCAACGTGCATGCAGGAAGGCTATCGGAGAGAGCTATGGGGAATCGCCCCTGTGGGGGTTGGGGGTGGCAGATGTAAGACCAAGCAGAGGGAGAAATTGAATGTCAGTGTGGTTACAAGAGGAGCCTCATCAGTCCTGCAGGGTGCTCTGGGACTGGGTGACCCCTCACAGTTGTCCCGACTTGATACAAGGGGCTGAGGTTGTATGACCTTAAACCAACACGTTTCCACTCTTTTCAACCTCTACCATCCACACCAACCCTTTTTCCTCGACCCCACCCCAAGGTGGCATAACCTTTGGCCAAGGGCATTTCCAAGAATGGACCTCAGCTAAGAGCCGCCAGCCACCAACTCGCCCAGAGGGTGGAAGATTGAGTGCCTTAGCTCTGAGGGGGTTGAGGCGGCATACCACAGCATCCCTATCCCTAATCTTGCTGCTTTTCAACCCCCTGTGACACTACTGGAGGAGTTTTACTAAACCCAAATTTAATCACACTACACCCTTACTCATAACCTTCCAGTAGCTCCTCCTTACCTACAAGATAATTCAGTTCTGATCTCTGTCTACCTGTGAAGCCTTGTCTTCCACACTTTCCTCCTGCGTGCACTCTTGCCCCACGAATACCAGTCTCCTAATACTCATCAGTCCTTCTCGGATGCTGCTGTCCCTGCTGAGTATGAGTTTGTCCCACTTCTCTTGCTAGCAAACTCCTATTCATCCTTTAGGGCCCAGTACACGCACCCCCTCCTCTGTGATGCCTTCCTTAATATCCTCAAGCAGAGGTAATCTCCTGTATACCTTTTTCTGCTCTTGCAGTTATTAGCTTATGTGACTGACCTCCTTAAGAGCAAAGCCTGTGTTACCTTCACTTTTGAATGTGAGTGAATCAGCCATGTGCATCAGTATTGTATAAAGCTGTGTCTACATGGGCTGACTCAGACTAACTAGAACTGTTGGTCTAGGCAGCTGTTTTTGCAGGGACTTAATCTAGTTGTCCAAGGAGGGCTGTAGGCTGTAGGGGAGGGTCTCTGGGAAATTCAGCTGGCTTGGTATATATAGCTCTATGCAGTTAATAAATACTTCCCATTGTGTTGATGCCGTTCTCTCATGTTGGGAAAGGGATGTAGCCAGTGACCTACGGCGTATGTCATGAAAGGTACCATGTGGCCTTACTTGCCCCCAAATCTATCTTTTATGAGTGAGATCTCCCCTCATGTTCAGTCTGAAATTTTTACCCTGTTGTTTTCTCACTAGGTCAGTGGTTCCTTTAGGGGGGTGAATGCACTCGAAGGCATGGGCAGGCTGATGCATCTGTAGAAGAGAATTCCTATGTCTCTTTATTTTTATTTTACCTTTTTCAAATTTCCTATATTTCATATATGCCTTATAATGCACATAACATAGTAGTACACATGTATATATACATGCATATAATTTATAAACAAATAGTATTAGGGAGTCTACACTCAAATCATTGTTTTACTAAGTAGCATATGATTTTAAAAAAAAATACTTGGATATCCCTAGATTGGACTCCAAAGACTGGAAGCTTCTTCAGCTTTCACCCAGTAGCTTTCCAGCTGATCTGATTGCTGAGCTAATCTGTGCTAATGTGCACTTAAGGTCTTAGGGCAGCGATTCTCAACCTGTGGGTCGCGACCCCTTTGGCGGTAGAACGACCCTTTCACAGGGGTCACCTAAGACCATCCTGCATATCAGATATTTACATTATGATTCATAACAGTAGCAACATTGCAGTATGAAGTAGCAACGAAAATAATTTTATGGTTGGGTCACAACATGAGGAACTGTATTTAAAGGGCCAGAAGGTTGAGAACCGCTGTCTTAGGGGAACTCTGAAATCTGGGATCTGGAGCAGTTAGGAACGAACGGTAGGGACAGGCAGAGGAGCAGGGCTACCTGGGGAGAGCACAGAGGCTGCATCTAGTCAGAGATGGTGAGCCATCTCGTAAGGAATTGAGAACCTAGACTACAAAGAGCCAGGAGGTGGAGCGGGAGACGGCAATAGGCCGGGCAGCCAGCTGCAGGGCTGAGGGGATATGAAAGGGCAACAGTCCCAACCTCCACGAGGAAGATGCCCACCTGGCTCTCAGTGCGGCTGGAGTTCATATCAGAGTACAGCAAGCCAGACACCACATTGCCTTTATAATTAGTCAAAGCGTGGGTATACATATTTTTGGAACACCCTATATACTATTTCCTATATCCTTACCACAACCCAGCCATCTCTAGGTATTCTTATATCCATTTTGCAGATGGTGATAAAAAATTCAAACAATAAGTTTGTTTAGCCCAAACCCTATATTCTACAGATGAGGACTTCGAGGCCCAGGTAGGGTTAACTGATTTGCCACAGATAAAATGCAGATACTGTCAAAGCCTCAAAGCCAGGACTGCCAGAGCTCCACCTCCTCCTAATTCTCCATCGTTTCGTTACACTTCCCTGCCAGCCCACCATGGTGCTAAAATCAGAGGTCAGCAGGCAGAAAGCAGGCGAGTGGAATGGCTCACACATCTTCTTGGCTGCGCCTGTCCACTCCGGCTCTTCCCAGGCAGTTTGTTCTAACGGCCTCTATGTTTCTTTGCAGCGTGCAAAAGAAAAGAGCAAGAGCACGGGAAGGATAGAGGCAACACCCCCAAAAAGCCCAGGCTGGTCTTCACAGACGTCCAGCGTCGAACTCTACACGCAATATTCAAGGAAAACAAGCGTCCATCCAAAGAATTGCAGATCACCATTTCCCAGCAGCTGGGGTTGGAGCTGAGCACCGTCAGCAACTTCTTCATGAACGCGCGGAGGAGGAGCCTGGACAAGTGGCAGGACGAGGGCAGCTCCAATTCAGGCAACTCATCTTCATCAAGCACTTGTACCAAAGCATGAAGGAATAACCACAAACTAAAACCTCGGTGGAAAAGCTTTAAATAAAAGAAATTTTTAAAAGACAAGGACCTCAACATAGCAGGTTTATACTTAGAAATATTTGAAGAAGGAAAAAAAAAAGTGTTATTTATAGTCCAAAGAAACCAAAGACTTAGCTCACCTGCATTCTGACTTTGTTCGGAGACACACACTTCAGCGGGGCGACGACTTGGCAAGAAAAGTTATGAGCAGGAAAACACCACTGGGTCTCACACCTTCGATCCACGATCCTTCTCGCTGCGCTTGGCTGTTTCGTGGTTTGGAGCAGTGATTTTGAGCCATTGAGTGGACATCTTTTAAGATCAGACTTTCTCACCTGTCCCACCGCGCCACAAAGGTGTATGGTGTCTCAGTACTGCGTGTGGGTGCGTGCACTATACACACACACACACCACCACCACCACCACCACCACCACCACCACCACTACCAGTGGTCAGGGACATAGGCAGGGCGGGCCTTCAGGAAGGGTTGTGCTGTAGGAGAGCAACCACCAGTGTGGGGTTGTCTGAGTTCATTGGATTAGGATGTGATGTTGCTCGTCTAGCCTATTGTTTGAACCTGCCAGGCCCACAACCTAAATGCAGATTCAAACCCAGCAAGGAAAATTTGAATGACACCTAAACTCGTGCATTCTCTTTGTTTGTTAAGGACTGTTCAGATATTTTTTAAGAAATGAAATAAGAGTCCATCCATTTTAAAAAAAAATCACCTAGGTACCAAAGAACACACTTAATATTATAGTGCAGGTATTTTATTGCAATGATTTTAATAACCAAAGCTATTTTTACACAAGATACTATGTAAAGTTATACATATGAACTGATCTAGCTGTAATACACATGCCACGTAGAATCATGACTATTATTTATGACTCTTAAAGCATTTGAAATATTTGTTTTCAGAACTGGCAAGAAAGAATGTCGCTCCAGGGAAGCAATTGCTACCATAATAGAGAGTTTGATGCAGGATGCATGTACGCCCAGGTGGCACACTCCCTTTCGGGATCCATAAATGTCACTTAGGTAGACATATGACATGATTCCAGAATCTGTTTATAGCTGGGAAAACCTGGGGATTCTGCCAAAGTAGGATCCCATTTATAAACTAGAAAACTAAGTTCACACAGGGCAGGTAACTAAATTAGAAAATTTGTTTAAAGTAATGCTTTTCGGTAAAAAGACTATGGAATTAAAGGACTCCATACTTAGATTAATTTGACAAATTTGCTTCATGCCTTTGACACCAAATACCTTTTAAAAATATTTTATAAACACTCAAAGAGAGCTGACCGATTTTATTATTAAAATGAACTATCTAATATTTGAATAATTCTAACAATACAATCAAACTTATTTTATTGCTAATCTCAAACATTTTATGACTTGGACATGAATAAAAATAGCAGGTCCAACCAAGAAACAGTGGGATGTAGAAAAAGCCAGAGTCTTCAGCTGTTTACTTCCTTCAGCATAGCCTCCGGAGCATACCACATTCTTTCCTGCTATTGCATTAAGCTGGAAATTTTATAACATAGATTCCACTCTCTAACAGGGACATATAAAAACTAGACCTGAACCTCCAAATATAAACATTTAAATTCCTATTTTCCCAAATCACTTAACCAGGCCTATAGAAATCAAGGCAAAAAGGAAAAAACAAAAAAACACAAAAAAAGCAAAAGATAATACAGTTGTACTAGTAGTACCCAAGTGAATCATTTGCTTTCCCCACCGTCCCCAAATTCTCTCTGAATTCCATTGAATTATCACTCATATAAGTGGATGTCTTTTGTACTATTGGGTAAAGAACTACATAGCCTTGGTCAATTAGCACATCTAACTAGGAATATAAAATTAAATGTTATCTCAACTATAAGGTGTTTATTGAGAGTCATTAAAATGCTTTAAAAAATTAAACCATCTTGTCTAGGTCTAGAAGAGGCAGACACCTGGAGAGAGGAGGCCACACCAGCCAGCCACCTGTCTCCTTCGTGTCTGCTGGAGGAGGAAAGGAAGCCGGCACATACTCCCCCTTTCATGAAAGGACGTATTTGCCTGGACGCATGTTGTCCATTTTCTTTCTCTCGCCCCAAATTCCAGCTTAAAATTTCCCTTCTAAACATGGCACAATTACAATACAGCTATTAAAAGATACCATTTAAATGGCCACCCTCCAAGATTTGCTAAAAATTTAATCTTGTTAATGACGTAAACTAAAAGGAAAAAAACTGATTAACATTTTCTCTTTCCAGGAATAGAGGGGACAATGGGTACAGCTACATAATATACTTATAATTTAGGAGGGAGGAAAACCTTATTTATTTAAAACCTGAGAAGTTTAAAATCAGGGAAATTAAAGCTGTGTCTCCACCCAATCTTACCAAAGTCAATGCCCCAGGAAAAACAAAAGTAGAATTCAGCTGATCACTTTTTTTTTGCTTTGATTTTACTACATGACCCTGCCCAGTTAATCTAACTGCATTTTAAGTGTTCAACCAATTCTTTTGGTACTGTGTAGACACAATCTCAAAGAATATTACTGCATTTTTAATATTCTCACCATGCTTTTTTTGAAAAATAACCAGTGATTCTATTTGCTAACACCAAAGATAATTTTCATACCAGCATTGAATGTGCACCCATTATGCAATTTCAGGGCCTAGAGATGTATTTTCTCACAAACAGATGCACAAATCCAAGCCTGAAAAGCAATGTTTTACTTGACTGTTTAAGCATCTTCACAACCTCTGCTTCTGAGAAATCACAATGGACAAACTCAGCTTCTCACAAGCAATACACGTATCCCATCAAGTAGGACTGCTTCTGTTCTGCTCCTGACTTGCCACAGAGAGAGGAAATGCTTCCGTTCCTGTCTCACTAATTTACGGCTCAGGTTCTAAACCCAACATAACCAAGGTCACATGCTTTTGTTCACCCATCATTTCCCGGCCCCTGAACAAAATTCACCTAAAAACACATCTCACTCTTTCATTTGTATGTATATTTATTCCAAAACTGCACTTCAAATAACACATTTTGGGTTTTGTTTTTTTTCTTCTTCACAGAATGGAAATTAGACTGGTTTTGGCCATAAACCATTTATGTCCTCTCATGACCAAATGCTTCCCTGAAAGGGAGCCAAGAGAAAGAGTGGGAGGTCTGGACACCCCAAAAGCCCAGACTTCGGTAAATGTTCAGGTAAAAGAATTCTGGGTGCCAAGAACTGAGTGTTCCGGTCCCTGGATGCAGCTGGAATAGGCCCCCAAAACCAAAGAAAATGTGTGGGGAAGTTCTAACTGAACATGTCACTCACTCTGCCTCCTTCCCCCAAAAAAGTATAATTAATTTTCCAGGAACAAAAGTAAAAGCACTATGCTATGTTTGGACTTATTCTCCACTCCCCCCATCCCCCCCCCCCCACACACACACACACTTTGCTACCCCAGGTGAATGACCCATCTTTGCAGGTTAAATCCAAACTTTACTATACCAAAGAGTCCTAGGACATTTTCACATGAGCTATAAAGGCATTTTCCCTCAAAAAGATCCTCCCTTCTTTGTACATAAAGGATGAAAACTATGCATTTAGCAAACAAAGAGAAAGCACTTCTCCCTTTCCTATTAACCTGTTTAGGGTGCATTCAAACATCAGAAGCCGTTTTGAGATGCGACTGGCCTTCTGGATTATTCTTGTGGTGTGGTTAGCTTTTACAGTGCATTTGGTAACTATTTCCTAAATAGGAAGGACAAAGAAGCAGAAGGTAAGAAATAGCTACTTCCACGTGTAAAAAAAAGAAAAAAAAAAGAAAGAAAAGAAAAAAAGAAAAAAAAAGTGTAAAGATCTACTATTTATAGTGTGAACCAAAGACGCTACCTCACTCGATTTCCATTGGTGATTTTAATCACATTGATATGATACCAAAGAATACCAAAGATATTTTCATGCACGGCCTCCGTCTGCAGAGGGAACTCCACCCCGACCCTTCTCCCTTCTCCTGGCCCCTCTCACTCTTCACTCAGTGTGTAAACTTGTCTTCATTCTTAATAATAATGATACCACAACAATGACAACATTAGGAAACACTACTCTTATGACTGCTAGTTCTACTTGTAAATCTCTAGGCAAACATGTTGCAAACTTTGTAAACTCCTAGGACGAGTGCCTTGCTTGAACCAAAGTGTTAAACCGCTGTTGACCTCTCTCACCTTATACTCTTTGAATACCTCAGCCTCTTAGAAAGGCCACTAATGGAAAGAAAAGGAAAAAAAAAAAGGAATAATTATTCACCGTGGTGCTTTTTCCGTGCAACCATGCAATGAAACTTTCTTTGATACCAAAGGATGACTTTTTCCCCCAATTTCTTGCTGAGAAACCAAAGCTCCTCCTCCTCGTTCCCTCTTGAGGTCCCCCCGCCTCACCGAGTCCCTTCACCAGGCAGGCCGTGCATCACTTTTACCAATTCCTCCAAATACCTCATAGTAATAACGTTTTAGGGTTACGTTGTATAGAGAGTCTATGTGATAAGGCAGAACTTACTAGTTTGATAATTGTTAAGGTTACTTTGAAAAAAACACACAACTTTATAATTCTTATTTATTTTGTAGTTTGTATGTTTGGGATGTCCGCCCCCTCCTTGCTTCGGTTTGGGGTTGATTTTCTTGGCAGAACTGCTCTGTTGCTCAAGGAAGACTTAATTTCTGGATATGTTCCCCGCGTGGGTTAAGGGTTGTGTAAAAACTGCAAGAATGGAATAAGAAATGCTTTTCATTTTGATGGTTACTTATAAAGTTTTGTGTTTCGTAGTAAATTTGTTTCCACAGGGTAAAAAAAACACATATATATATAAATATATATATATAATCTCTTTTTTGTGAAACTGGTTTCTATTTTCTCTATAATGTGCTGTGATTTTTTTTAATTTAAGTACATTTTATATGAGCTTATTTAATCACTGCTTTAATTTATGACTGTGTAGTTTTTAAAATGTATATAGTAGAATCCAAACGGCCAAAGCTTTTATGTTACAATCTTTTTGTTCTTGATGCTAAGATGAGCTGAAGGCGAGAGCTTCTCTTCACTGCAGGGTGTAGCTTTAGCTTTTCTTAGCAGGCACCTCAGTGTGTGTTGTGAACACTGCCAGGCCCCCCCTCAGAAAACGTGTACATGCCAAAGGGAGAGTTTCAAGGTCGTCCTTTTTGTCACTTAGAAAGAAGAAAGGCATTATTCGTGTTCTTCCTTTAACTTATGAAATTTTTTTTAAAAGAAAAGATTACCTTGCAGGTTAGACCTGAAATTCCAAAGAATTTAAGACTTGTTTAATGTTCCAAAGCACTGGCATTTGTGAGATACTTTGCTTTTTGCTTTTTTTTTTTTTTTTTTTTTGCCGTTCGCACGGGTCTGAGAAGTAGAGTGTAAAAACTCAAAGAGACAAGCTAACTTGAATTTGGAAATCCTCGTCAGTTTCACCAAGTTTCTGAATTGCCTCAAGGCAGGGGCAGGGCATGAACACAGTTCCTTTGGCAGAGCTGAGAGGAGTATACAGTGGCTTCACACCCTTACAGAGAAAGTCCAGGCTGAGGGCAGCGGACCTGGCTCCTGCCCATCTGCCCTGACTCATGAAAGAAGCAAAACATGATTGCTCGGCCCCAATTACTAGTCCAGTTTAAGGAAAATATTTCACAGTTGCATATTCCAACCCCACATCTGTTTCTTGGAATCTGCTACTCACAATTCCTAACCAATTCTCAAATGTCAGAGAACCCTGGCGAATGTACCCCAGGCCTACTTGAGTTTGTCTCTTTTCACTCTTCATCCTGCCACTAGTTTTCATTTCCACACACTAGAGGTGGCCCCGGCCTCAGACCCCCTTCACCTGGGCTGTTCAGATACTTGGCCCCAATTTAATGTAGATCAGCACACGCAGACTTCTCAGCCGATCCGCAGCATCCTCAGCAGACCCCGTGCTATTTTGCTGAAGTAAGAGTTGCTTCAGCTACATGGCACACATCCATAGATGTAAATACTTTTCCTCTCAATACAAGAAATTTACATTCTTTTCTTTTGCAGGGGTGTTTGGGGTGGGGAAGGAAAGGGAGGGCTTAGATTTTGGGTCAAATGTTACACTTTCTTAGAAGCATTTTTGTACTCGTTATGTATTTTAATAGGGCAATACGTCTGCTCTGAGTCGCAGGACCATTCAGTGCTCTGTTGGTCAGCATTGACTAATCATGTGTGTTTCATGCAAACGCTGTGCAGTGAGTTACAGAAAGCCAGGAGAGTGGTGGCGGGAGAAGACCTGGACCCTCAGCGGTGAAACGCTGAACAGAGTGGTATGCACAAGGTCATGTTTCCTGTTTCTGTGTTAGTCTCGATTTTTTGGTGGATGTTCTGCATTTATTACATAATCATTGTGGGCTCATTTTAGATATGCCTTTGGAACCACGTGATGAGTATTTTTTAACAAAATAAACTTTAAAACATTGTCTTCCACTTGCTTCGGTGATCGTCTTCATATCTCCCTGTGTGTTCTCATCCCTTCTGAAGTCAGCCCACCTGTCACTCCCTGAGATCGTCCCTTAACCCTCTTCTCTTTTCAGTACACCTTTGACTTTAGCTATTGTTTAAGTGTGACTCATTTTCCCTGTTCAAGTTAGCTTGATGGTTTATTATGTAAGGAGGGTGCCTAAGACAATCATCAGGTAAAAAAAAAATAAAATAAAATAAAATAAAAATAAATGGAAAAAAAAAAAAAGGTCAATAGAGTAGAAAATCTTCCAAGAGCAGAGGGAGTTCTTCCTTAGCAACGGGGAGGGAGGGAGGGAGAAAAAGTAAATAAATAATTAAATTAATTTAACAACCTAACCACGAGGGGCTTAGATTTTTTATAAAAAAACAAATGTTGCTGTCATTTTCTTTGTCAATTAGAAAGCAGTGGTAGTTTCTACGTTGCATCTACATTTCAGATGAAATGATTATTGTACCCAGTTATGGTTGTTTGCTAATATTTTGTCTCTCTCTTTCTCTCTGTCCAATGCTTCTTCTGTATTTTTGTGTGTAGCAACAAAAAGTGTAATGCATTAGGCGTTATTCTGGTTTGTTTATGAGTATTTCCTGTACTGCATTAAGGTTCCTTTCTTTTTTTTTTTTTAAGCTTCGCTACTGTTCTCACTTTATGCCGTGCAATATCATCTGCTGTGTTTGCTAAGCAAAAAAAGAAAAAAGAAAAAAAGAAAAAAAGCAAGTGATGATGCCATCATGCTTTTCAGTGTTAAAATGTTTCAGCATTTATGTAGTCACCAAAATGTAGTAAATAAAATGTTGGATTTTCCAGCACTTTAAATTTAGACAATTCTTGTCTTCTTTTGTTTTATTCTCTTTGTAAACCTCAGGAATGACTAATGGACTTTCTTCGGAGGAAGGGTGAAGCTGAGAGGACAACATGCTTGCAAACTAAAGCCAGGACCATGTTTTAAAGAGAGATTACTAGTAACTGCCTGGCCAGCATGGCTCAGTAGTTGAGCATCTACCTATGAACCAGGAGGTCACAGTTTGATTCCCGGTTGGGGCACATGCCTGGGTTGCAGACTCGATCCCCAGTGTGGGGCGTGCAGGAGGTGGCTGATCAATGATTCTCTCTCCCTCTCTGAAGTCAATAAAAATATTTTTTAAATAAATAAATAAAGATTAAGGGGGCAGGAGAAGAAGAAGGTGTTCTCTAGCGGAACAGGAGGAAGTTTTCAAATGGAAGTGTGGTGTTCTGTTTGTAGATGGTAGCCATTTATATTAGCCTGATTGACTCTCAGAAGAAAGAAAATGATTATTAGAGAAGATAACCGTAAGAAGTCCGCTCCAGTAAAATAATGTGTTTGTGTGTGGGGGCGGGTGTCTGCCTGTCAGCCTGTCTTAGGCGATGGGGTGTGGAGGTGTTCCAGGCAGCCAGAACACCGGGAAAGGGTTATCGGAGGGCCCCCGCGTCAGAGGGGGAGGGCTGTCCCTCCCTCGGTTCTTGTCTTCGCCTATGAATGAATTCAAATGAGTGACTCCAGATGATGGCGTTGTGATAAAGTGAATTTCTCAAGAAAGTAAAGCATGTTATAGAGCATTGGCCTGTGCACCGAAGGGTGGTGGGTTCAATTCCTGGTCAAGGGCATGTACCTGGGTTGCAGGTTCCATCCCGGTCCTGGTTGGGGCTCAGGCACATTGATCTATGAACCAAGAGGTCAGAGTTGATTCCTGGTCAGGGCACATGCTCAGGTTGTGGACTTGATCCCCAGTGCGGGGCGTGCAGGAGGCAGCTGATCAATGATTCTCTCTCATCATTGATGTTTCTATCTTTCACTCCCTCTCCCTTTCTCTCTGAAATCAATAAAAAAATATTTTAAAAAAAATAAAAATATATTTTAAAAAAGAAAGTAAAGCATGCAAATTTATTAAAGAAGCAAGGCAAACAAACCTATCACCCGACATAAAGCGAGGATCTGCTCACTCAGCTAATCTGAGGAGCGTGTGGGGTGGGGGGTTTCTACCTTATATACTTTTCTGTCTGTAGATTTTTAAATTCCTCTGCTGAATATCTTGGTGCAGATTAATTTTCAAGGTCCTCCTTTTACTTTGTCGTGGCCTTCCCAGGATTTGTGAGGAGCACCTGGCAATGTTATCTTGCCAAACCCCAAGACTGCTGGCTTCTCTGGTTAGGGAGTGAAATAAAACTGCCCTTTTTTCCTTTCCTCTTTCCCCCCTCTTTTCCTGCATTCTCTCCTTAGCAAGGCTTTTCTAACCATTTGTTCTCCAGGGTCCTTGGTGTGGGGAAGATAATGGCTTGGTATTACAAACCAGCTGCAAGTTGTCCAAACTGCTTGGCTTTGTTTAGTTTTCTTGTCTCACTTTCCCTATTCCTCCTGCCCCGGAATTTTCCTAGCTTCTTGCTATCCTGTAACAGGGGGGCTGGGAAATTAGACCTTCCTCTATTTAGTAAAGCGCAGTGATTGGTCAAGAGGCCTGGCTTCAGGAAGGGAGAAAGGAGGCTTGGAATTCCCGATGTGCTGATGGCTAGCTGTGTAACCTACCAGAGGGATGTTCTGCCCCAAGCAGGATTAATACCTACGTTATCTCACTCGGCCATAGACACCTTGCTCCTCTATCGTTCTGTTCTCTCCGGATATGGTCAGTTTCATGTGTCAACCAGGCTGGTCTCTAGTCCCCAGTTATTCAACCGAACACTAACCTAGGTGTTGTGATGGTGTTCTGTGCATGTTATTATTGTTCATAATTAGTTGACTTTAAGGAAAGGCAATTATCCCTCACAGGTGCATAAAGATGTTCCGATTCCCAGAAATACATCAGAGCTCATCAAAGTTCTTTATGGGTGTCTCCTTCCCAGCTTTGCCTTTTAAGATTTTTGGTGAGTTTCTTGTTTTCCCCCACTGTGGCCAGTGTCTCAGGCAGCTGCAGATTAAGCAATTGTTACTGGTTGTTCTTGATGAATTCTCCAGAGACAAGAAGGTTTTGGGAATTGAGCAAGCTCTGAGTTAGGTTAAATTAAAAAAAAAAAAAAAGAAAGAAAGAAAGAAAAAAGAGCACTGTGAGTGGAGGTTTTGAGGGAACCTCCAGATGGATCAAATAATAATTCTGAGCCCTAGCCCGTTTTCTCAGTGTGTCAGCCCATGGACTGAAGGGTCTTGGGTTCAATTCCTGTCAAGGGCACATACCTTGGTTGCAGATTCAATCCTGTGCCAAGGTCAGGGTGTGTGTGGGAGGCAACCAATCAGATGTGTCTCTCTCACATCGATGTTTCTCTCTGTCTCTCCACCCTTCCACTCTCTCTAATAAAATAAAATAATAATAATAACAATAATAATAATTCTGAGAACAGTGTTTTGGGAGAACTCTAATCCCATCTGTTGGTGTTCACTCTGATTCCAGGGCTGTTCCTTTTCAAGGTACCACAGAACCAAGAAGGGACACAGCTGGGACTAGCACTGATGAAAATAGCATGAAGCTAGCTGTATCACTAAGATTCAGCTATTTTTTCTTAAATAACATTCCTCAGCATGTTGCAAGCCTGTGGTTAATTCCAGAGTTCGGCAAACGTTGGTTTTGATGACTTTGCCCATATTGCCATTGCTTTTACGTAGGAGTGGCTTTTTGGAGGTCCTTCCTCTGCCAGCCGCTCTGCCCTAAAGCTGAAGCCGCAGAGCTGAGGGCCAGGAGCCGTCTCAGGAAGGCAGCCACAACCACAGCGCTGCCCTCTCAGGAGCCGTCTCAGGAAGGCAGCCACAACCACAGCGCTGCCCTCTCAGGAGCCGTCTCAGGAAGGCAGCCACAACCACAGCGCTGCCCTCTCAGGAGCCGTCTCAGGAAGGCAGCCACAACCACAGCGCTGCCCTCTCAGGAGCCGTCTCAGGAAGGCAGCCACAACCACAGCGCTGCCCTCTCAGGAGCCGTCTCAGGAAGGCAGCCACAACCACAGCGCTGCCCTCTCAGGAGCCGTCTCAGGAAGGCAGCGACAACCACAGCGCTGCCCTCTCAGGAGCCGTCTCAGGAAGGCAGCGACAACCACACGGCTGGCCGTGCTAACAGCCTTTAGAACTCCTAAGTTTTTCCGACCTTTGTAGCTTCTCCGTGGTTATTTTTATCGTGCCACGTCTGTTTCTCCACAGGGTAAAATACAAAGGTCCTGAGGGCCGGGACTGGGCACAGTGATCTGTGATCAGGAAGAGGGTTCACATGCCCTCTTCTGAGCTCACACATGGAGAGCATCCTGGGATGGTATCTGGGATCCCTGAGAAAGCCAACCGACATGTCCACTCTGCAATTGTCTTTAGGTCAGTTTACTGGAGATGTAAAATAGATAGTTGCAAACATGAAATAGGAAGGCGTGGTGATGGGCAGATATTTTGTAAGGAATAATCTCAGAGGGTATGTGCTGTGGAGTATAATGAACAAAATAGAGCCAGAGACACAGAAGCATAGAACAGACTTCAGAATCTCAGAGAGAAGGTAGGGGAGGGTGGGTGGGTGGGAAGAGATCAACCAAAGGACTTGTATGCATATATGCCTAACCCATGGACACAGACAATAGGGTGTTGAAGGCCTGGGGTGGGGGGCGAGGGCAGAGTAGAAGGGGTCAATGAGGGAAAGAGGGGACATATGTAATGCTTTTAATGATAAAGATTTAATTAAAAAGAAACAACAAACACAAAATGGAATCCCTTTTGTTAAGTCCTACCAAGACTTAATCCCTAACCTCATTGCAGTTTCAGCCTCTCCCAGGAGTGGAATTTTAAGCCAACCAGTTTACAGCAGCGGTTCTCAACCTGTGGGTCGCGAGCCCTTTGGGGGTCGAACGACCCTTTCACAGGGTTCGCCTAAGACCATCGGAAAACACATATATACTTACATATTGTTTTTGTGATTAATCACTATGCTTTAATTAAGTTCAATTTGTAACAATGAAAATACATCCTGCATATCAGATATTTACATTATGATTCATAACAGTAGCAAAATTACAGTTATGAAGTAGCAACGAAAATAATTTTATGGTTGGGGGTCGCCACAACATGAGGAACTGTATGAAAGGGTCGCGGCATTAGGAAGGTTGAGAACCACTGGTCTACAGTTTCCTGGTCAGCACTAGCAAGGTAATCCGCCCGATAAAAGCCCTGCCCTCCCCTTAGGAAAGCTGTCTTTGCCTGAAATAATCCACTCATCCTAAAAATGCAAGGTTGGTTTAATATCTGAATGTCATTTAATGTAAAATACCATGTTAATACAATAAGGAACAAAATCCACATTATCATCATAAAAAATGTAGGAAAAACATTTGACAAAGATCAGTATTTTTTCATGATAAAAACTCTCAACAAACTAGAAATAGAAGGGAACTTCCTCCATGTGATAAAAACACATCTATAAAAAGTTCGCAGTTAAAAAGAGGACATACGTAATACTTCCAACAATAAAGATTTAAAGAATAAAGTTCAGAGCTAACATCTGGCAGTTCCTCAAAAAGTTAGCCATGAACTACCATTTGATCCAGCAATACTACTTGTAGGTGTATAACCAAAATAACTAAAGACATATGCTAATACAAAAACCTGCATGCAAATGTTTATAGCATCATTGGTTATTATAGCCAAAAAGTGGGAACAAGTCAAATCTTCATTAACTAGTTAATGGATAAACAAAATGTGGTATGTCCATATACAGGGCTATTACTCAGGTATAAAAAGAATTGACACATGCTACAACATGAATGAACCTTAATGAATTATGCTAAGTGTCCAGCCAGTGTGGTTCAGTGCTTGAGCATCAACCTATGAACGAGGAGGTCATGGTTCGATTCGCAATCAGGGCACACACCTGGTTACAGGCTTGATCCCTTGTGGGGGCGTGCAGAAGGCAGTCTTATCATTGACTAGAGGCCCGGTGCATGAAATTCATGCATGGGGCGGGGAGGGGGGGTGGTCCCTCAGCCCAGCCTGCACCCTCTCGAAATCCAGGACCCCTGCGGGATTGGGCCTAAACCGGCAGTCCGACATCCTTCTCGCAATCCAGGACCACTGGCTCCTAACCGCTGGCCTGCCTGCCTGCCTGATTGCCCCTAACCACTCTGCATGCCTGCTTATTGCCTCTAATCGCCTTTGTCTTGGCCCTCGACGTCTGGAATGATGTCTGGAAGGTCGTTCGGCTGTCCGGTCTAATTAGCATATTACGCTTCGATAGAGACAAGGCAATATGAGATCCTGGACCAGATCCTGGACAAGAAAAAGGCCATTAGTGGGAAAACGGTCAAAATTCAAATAAGTGTGTAGAATAGAAGAAGCTCGGATCAGATACTTTGTACTGTTTGTAGTGTATTGTATCAATGTTAACTTCCTGGTTTCAATAATTGCACTATGATTATGTAGGATGTTAATATTAGGGGGGCTGGGCAAAGGGTAAATGGAACTCCCTACTATTTGTACAACTTTTCTGTCTAAAATTATTTCAACATAAAAATGTTTTAAATCTTTGATTTAAACAACTACGTTCAGATTCATTTTTCCCTGAAAGTACAGGTGTGGACCCCTTCTTTGCTTCGTAGGTTGGTTGCTAACAGAGTAATGTGTAAAGAAGCAATACAGCAGGTTGTCTTAGAAACCTGTTTTAACATTTTCCATAGCACAGCTCCTTAGTTATATATACCTAGACCAGTAGATGGCAGCACTTGACCAGTTTCTCATCAGAACAACCCAGGAAGACAAACAGCTGAGATTGAACAGTGGGAGGGAGGTAAAACAATGACACTTCCCCAACTACAGGGAGATGCCATTTTTATGGGCACTTAAGTGATGAAGCATGGAGGAAAGAACTTGTAAACAGTGATGTAAGGCTTTTAGGCAAATTGTCCACCCCTCCCTGTCCCCACCCTAGCCTGGGGCGTCAGGAAGGAGCGTGAGGCGTCACCTCCCTGAGATGCTGATGCCCCACAGTTACAGAACAACAAAGGTGACCTGCAAATTTCTACATTTCAAAGAATGAATTACAAAGAAACAATAAATCATTAATCGTATAAGAACGTCAATAATTTTTAAGTAAGACTATTGCCAATGTTTGGTTGTTGGTGGTTTTTTCATAGAATTGTAGGCCTAGAAGGAATGCCACTCAATTCTTTTTCTCCTCTGTCTTCTCTCTCAAATCCCAGAACTGCTCCCATCAAAGTCTAAGACCCGAGTTATCTCAGCTCTCTTTAGGAGTTGCTGGGTCCCAGGTGGGGGCAAGAGACTTGTTTAACATACCACAATCATCACGTGCCAGAGGTAGGATTTAAAACCAGATTTTGGAGAGTCCAGTCCTCCCTCAACTCCTTCCACAGAGCTTAAGCCCATCTAAGCTCCTGCCTTTTATCTGTGAAGGACCGGGCTCAAAGGGGCAGGAATCCAGGTTGATTTCTGGCGTGGGCACCAAGGTTCACCTGATGGATTGAGTTGCAGTAACTAAGCTGAGCCTTCCCTGCAATGGTTAAGACTAGAAAACATGTGTATTAATAATGTGCTATATTCTGATTTTCCTAGACTGAGAACTTTTGTCCCTCATTCTACAACCCCACCCAGCGAACCCTTTCTTTTCCCCATGGAAGTGGGAGGATATGATCATGGAATGTAAAACCCCAAGCTTCCTGCTGCTCCTGCCGCTTCTCCCAGAGTGACCTCAATCGCTAGGCCTGAAACCAAACAAACAAAAAAATCTATTTAAAGATACCCTTTCTGCCACTCCTAATCCATAGCCTTCTGCTAATGGACAGATGGGCATGGTGGTGCCAGCTCAGAGAGCTCCCCACCAGTATTAAAATACTCAGTTAACAGCCCTCGCCTGGCCTCCCGAAACTCCCCCACCCCCACCCTCACAGCTCAATCTGCAAAGCAGCAGGCTGGAAGGCTGTGTGCAAGGACATGGCCTTCAGAACCAGCCAGGAGCAGCAGGGAACCCGGGGGCCTAGGCTTGAGAGATATTAGAACTGACAGGGATGCGCTTAGAGAATCAGTTCCAACAGGAGCTGTTCTTGAGTGTCTGGTCCAGGCCCAGGTTGGGGCCACTGAGGGAAGCCATCACTGTGGGAGTCTTAGGAAGCGGGAGGGCCCAGATCATAGGTGGTTCTTCTCAATGGTCCCTCCTGAGAAACGACTCCTTAGAATGTAGATGCTCGGGCGTGCTTCTGAAGTCTGGATGCTGGAGCGGACCCTAAGGCCCACGTGACTCACACCCGCCTTCTCTCCCAACCTGAGTGCATGCGCTTCACTCTGACCCACAGTGTGCTGAGGCCCAGGGCACAGGTCGCAGTGCTGGGGGCAGTCCGTGTGTATTGCTTTGGAGCTTCTTGCCACCTCCGCAGCTGAATGTGGCAGGATGTGGGTGAGCGGGCTCGACTACGGTGATGCAAAACTCCGTGGCTTTAGATAACACATGGCCCGAGTGCTGACAGTGCAAAACGTAAGACTGGAACTCAATACCCACACAGGCAGCTCCAGAAAGGCAGCCATACAGGGCTGCAAACATTTTGAGTCACTGTTATCTCCTCCCTACACCCCGCTCGCTCCCCAGTTGTCAATGATGACGCTTGCTTTTAACCACAATGAAAATGAAAGCATAGCACAGCCCTAAGACCCTGCCCTGAGTTTGTAAACCTTCTTTTTAAGGACTCAAAAAGTTCTCGGGGATGGGGAAGGGGAGAGTTGGCTGTTTATTTTTTAGCTTCCGTGTACATCTTTTTGTTGTTGTTAGTTCTCACCAGAGGATATTTTTTCCATTGATTGGTTGCCTCTGGCATGCACCCTGACCAGGGCTGGGGATCAAATCAGCACCCCAGGTACGTGCCCTTGACCAGGAATCGAACCCAATACCCTTCGGTGCCCAGGCTGATACTTTAACCACTGAGCCACGCCAGCCAAGGCTTCAATGTACATCTTTTTAAAATAAGGATTTAGGGGTTTATTTTAGTCAAAGTAACATTTCACATTTAACCAAGATAAATTATATAATTATATTCTTAAAAAAAAAAGAATATATATATATATATATATCCCTAGCTGGTTTGGCTCAGTGGATAGAGTGTCGGCCTATGGACTGAAGGGTCTCGGGTTCAATTCCTGTCAAGGGCACATGCCTGGGTTGCGCGGGCTGGATTCCCAGTAGAGCGCGTGCAGGAGGCAGCCTATCAATGATTCTCTCTCATTGATGTTTCTATCTCTTTGAAATCAATAGAGAGGAAGGGAGAGGGGGAGAGAGATAGAACCGGGGACCCTTCAGTCTGTAGGCCGACGCTCTACCCACTGAGCCAAACCAGCTTGGGCTAATTATATTCTTTAATATATATAATTCCCAGTTAAAATTCAAATTCTCCCAAATTGTCCATTCCCTGGCCAATTTGGCTCAGTGGATAGAGCATCAGCCTGCAAACCGAAGGGTCCCGGGTTTGATTCTGGCTAAGGGCACGTACCTAGGTTGCAGGCTCCTCCCCGGCCCGGGGGCCCTGGTCAGGGCTTGTGCAGGAGGCAACTAATTGATGTGTTTCTCTCACATCGGTGTTTCTCTCTGTCTTGCCCTCTCTCTGAAAATCAATTACAAAAAAAAAAAATATATCCTTGGGTGAGGATTAAAAAAAGAAATGTCCGTTATAGTTGGTTTGTCTAAAATAGGATCTAGGGATCGGGCTGGAAGAGATTAATGGGGAGAAAAGGAGGACCTATGTAATGCTTCCAACAATAAAGATTAATAATAATAATAATAATAATAGTAACTAAAATAGGATCTCATAGCAGATCCATACATTGTATCTGTTTTTTATATCCCTATCATCTCTTACTCTACAACAGTGACTTTTTTTCATGCTATTGACTCCCTGTAGACATGGGTCAGTTGACCTGTAAAATGCGTGGGTGTGTCTGACTGCTATTTCCAGATGTGGTTTAGCTTGTTTCTCTATCCCTTAAATTCCCTATAACCTAGAATTAGGTCTAAAAGTTAGATTCAACCCTGGCTGGTGTGGCTCAGTTGGTTGGGCATCCTCTCATGCACCAAAAGGTTGCTGGTTTGATTCCCAGTCAGGGCACATACCCAGGTTTTGGGCTCCTTCCCCAGTAGGGAGCATGCAGGAGGCAGCCAATCAATGTTTCCCTCTCACATCAATGTTGTCCTCTCTCTCCCTTTCCCTTCCTCTCTCTCTAAAATCAATAAAAACATATTTTTAAATAAATAAATAAAAGTTAGGTGCAGGCCAAACATTTTTAATGTGCCAGAATTCTCAGTATATTTTATAAAATGGAGAAAGTATCCCACAGAAAAGCTAAATGAGATAAATGACAATGACCTACACTACATAAAATATCACACATGTATCAACTGGTACTGCTCAATTAGATCACATTTATCTTAACCTCATGAAACACAAAATCTACTTATATGCTGATCACATGCACGGGAGGCACCTTAAATTCTATCTTTAGACTCTCATAAGTCACAAACATGTGGTCTGAAGGGGCTTGGAAAAAAGTGGGCATAAAAGAAATCAGAATATTAAAACTTCTACAGGAAACACCCCTGTTTCCTCTTAGGAAATGGATCTATTTCCATTTTTTGACTCACAACCCTACCCTGGCCCTGCTGGTTCTGGTCTGAGTCCAATCCATTTACTTCCCACTTGTTCTGTCTGGTCCCTACCTCGGCCCTGCCCCATGGTGACAAATCAAGAGTAGCAACAACAAATTCAGATGGAAGAAGGTTGGACCTTTGAAGTTCTACCATGCTTTCAAAGTTTATATAAGAGCTTCAAATTTTAAAACTTTACCCCAATATCTAACTATTTTACCATGTTTTATTGAATAAATAATTTGTTTTATGAGCTTGAGTCTTACTCAAAGAAGCCACCATAAGTGGTTTTGGCCATTTCTTCTGTTCAAGGAAATGTAGAGTATTGGGACCATTCTTGGATCAGTCAGTGTTGCCCTCTGTATGGCGATCATGCAACCCTGGGCAGGGGCCCAGAGGATGAGCTGAGTTACCCTCTGTGTCAATCACTCTGTAAAAGGCCAGTTAGCACAGTTGGTTGGAGAGTCCTCCCGATGTGCCAGGGTTGCAGGTTCCATGCCTGGTCAGGGCACCATTTTAAAAAAAAACGAAAAGAAAAGCGCTGGGCTGATGTGGCTCAGTTGGTCGGGCATCGTCCCATGCCGGTTCCATTCCGGTTTCTGGTTCGATTCTGGTCAAGGCACATGCCCAGGCTCAATCCCTGTTGGGGGAGTTGTGCAGGAGACGGCTGATTGATGGTCAGTCTCACATGGATGTTTCTCTCTCTCTCCCTCTCCCTTCCTCTCTTTCTAAATGATCAATTAAAATTACATATAGAAAGAAAACTAGAAAGAAAAAAGAAAAGTAGGGGGAAAGGTTGGGGTGGAGGTAGGGGAGCAAGGAGCCACAACTGTTTCCTCACATGTAGGTAAAAAACAAAGGAGGAGCCCTAACCGGTTTGGCTCAGTGAATGGAGCATCAGCCTGCAGACTGAAGGATCCCAGGTTCGATTCCGGTCAAGGGCATATACTGCTCTCATCAGTGTTTCTAACTCTCTATCTCTCTCCCTTCCTCTCTGTAAAAAAATCAATAAATTTTTTTTTTTTAAAAGAGGGGACCATATGGGGACATCTACCTGACAGATGCCACAATATGTATGGGATATTTCTGGAGGGATATGTAAGTTTGTTGTTGCTGCTGTTTAATACAATGATCTATAATGTTACCCTTCTTGGGAAGCTATGCCCTTTCACATGTCTTCAGCTAAAGGCATCTGTCAGTGAGAGAATTTCAGGTGTCTGGCTATCAGGGTAGGGAAGACATTTTACCCAAGAAAGCTTTTCCCAAGTCTTCTGAAATCGTATGACAGCTCAAGACTCCCCGTCGCGCTTCTGGGGAAGCCTGCGGTGGGCTGCAGCAGGACGCCCTGGCCAAGCAGGCATGGCGTGTGGCCTTACCGCCCTCTCCACAGTGGAGCCCTGCTCTCCCCAGCCAGAACAGAGAGAGGTATTTTTAACCCTGGTGTTGGCTTACACAGAGCTTCAGGTATTCTCTGGGGTGTACTCTGAGACAGGAAAGCTGAGATCTGACGCTTAGACTCATTTGCCCTACCTCAATGTGCTGGTTTTATGCACCTTGGAGGATTGGACTCTAAAAGCTGTAATAAGTGAACACTATTATACTTCTCTAGAAACCCTTCGGATATCATCTTTCTTTAGTTTCTGACACAGAAGTGCAGTGCAGGCATGGGCAGCCAACCCCACTGCCTACCTACGCCCCTGGGGAAGAGGATAGAACAGCGACTCTCAACCTTCTTCATCTGTGGCACACATAAACTCATTACTAAAATTCTGTGGCACACCAAAAAATATATTTTTTGCCAATCTGACAAAAAAAAAAGTAGGTATAATTTTGATTCATTCTCATCAGATGGCTATTGTTGTGTTGGCTGTTGTCATTTATTTATTTATTCATTTTTTGACAACCTAAGGGGAAGGAGGTCAGTGCCCCGGACTAAATAGTTAGGTATTTACGGGTCTTAAAAATTCTTTTGGCACACTGGTTGAAAATCGCTGGGACAGAAAAATGACCTCGGTATCACCTGCCTCAACTAGACCAGGAAGAGAAACCAGATGCGGGGCTATTACAAAAGAACTAGAATTACAGGTAGGTTATATAGGTCCTCTTCAGAAGGTGGTGTGCATTAGTCAGGAGACCTAATGGCACATGCATGACACAAATGAAGTCAACAGGAAATTGATCATGTTGCCTAGGAGACAGGACAGACGTTGAAGTCTGTGTGCTACACAGAAAGATTCTTAGGAGATTGGGGGAAATCATGGATTTTATTTTATGTATTTTTTATCACCAAAGGGTAGAATGAAGGAATACTGACTTACAGATCTGTTAACAAAAGAGGGATATGGGCATTTCATTTAAGTAAATGTATATCCTGCAAGGCACCAGGGACACAGAGCTGGGCTGGAAAGTAACCAGTATGGCCCCATTGGGGAGATCGTCCCTTCCCTTAAGAGATAAGAAGGCAAACATAATCAGGCAGTGAATTTGTTTCAAAAAAGAAACACAATAGGAAGATAAGTCTATAGAGATATCAAAAATTCTGATTATGAGAATATGTAATTCTTTCTTTCTTTTGTTTGTTTGTTAATTCTTACTAGAGGATACTTTTTCCATTGCTTTTTAGAGAGAGTGGAAGGGAGGGAGAGATGGAGGGAGAAGGAGAGAGAAAAGGAGAGAAACATCAGTTGAGAGAGACACATCGTCTGGCTGCCTCCCTCACATGCCCCGACTGGGGATAGGGATCAAACCCGAAACCCAGCCCGGTAGGTGCCCTTGACCAGGAATCAAACCTGTGACCCTTCGGTGCGCAGGACAACACTCTAGTCCAGCCGTGGGCAAACTACGGCCTGAAATGAATAAAACTAAAAAAAAAAGACCGTACCCTTTTATGTAATGATGTTTACTTTGAATTTATATTAGTTCACACAAACACTCCATCCATGCTTTTGTTCTGGCCCTCCAGTCCAGTTTAAGAACCCATTGTGGCCCTGAGTCAAAAAGTGTGCCCACCCCTGCTCTAGCCGCTTAGCAACACCAGCCAGGGCAAGGCTATGTAATTCTTAAATTCCATGGCCCTTCATGAAATAGAGCCCACTGAAGACTATAAATCACCCTCAGCCCAAGCTTTAGGGTTCACACTGGTGTAAGCATAAGCTTGTTCCTCACAGTCTCTCCTCGCAGTAAACGAAGACCTGGCTCCTCCTCTTGTACCACTGACACAGAACGTTGCTGGTGCAAGGCAGGATGGGGTAATGCGTAGTTTATAGCTGTCTGTCTTGTTCCAGATTCCAAACGCCTCAAGGCAGGGAAGGAGGGGGCCCCCGTCCAGCTGTGTGAGTCAGCTCACACAGGTAGCCTTGGGACCGCACTCCCTCACACCTCACCCCTCCTGCCCAAATGTTCGTCCCTCTTCTTCAAACTCTAAAGTAACTCTGACCATGGGCTCTCTAACTCTTCCATCTTTATTGTTTACTTAATTCATTCTCATTTCTTTAGCCATATCAAATGACATGATGGAAGAAATCAGAAGTCTCGATAATTTTCAAAGTCAGCATTCATTTACAGACCAAGCCCCCACATTGAAAGTGACTCCGTGTAGTTTTGGTCTAACGTCCATTGCCACACAGACTGAACTAAACAGTCGTGGTTCTTCGGTCTTGCTTCTTCCTGGAAGAAGAACCTGGAAATCATTGCCAAATAGACTGTGTGAGTCACAGCAGGTGACTGTGTTTTCCTTTCTGGTGCGGGGCAGGGCGAGATAAATTTAGTTTCATTATTTTTGTTGTTTCTCAGGAAGAACAGGGCTTGCAAAATAAACTGGGATGGCGGCTCTGATTCATTTCAGTCTCCGTGTCCTTCAGGGGTGTTTCTGGGCCAAGAATGGAAGGTCTCTTCATGAACTCCTCCCAGGCTCTCTGTGAATCAGGCCTCAGACGTGATCTTCGTGTTGTTAAGACATATCTGGACCACTCACTGCCCACAGCCACGCGGCCTGCTCGGTGCGGTACTGACAGCTGACGGCGGGAGCCCCTTTTTTCATTTCATACGCACTCGCTTCGCAGACACGGAGTCCGCACCTGTGCGTGGAGGATTGCCTTCTGCGCTGTGGGAGAGCACGGTGTAAGATTTGGCTTCTGTTTTCAAGAAAACACTAACTCTGAGGTAGCTGGATGGCAATAAATAATGTACGTGTAAACGCAGAGTTTACGGAGAGGAAAGGATACCCTGGGAGATGACTCAGGAAGATGCGGGAAGGAAGCGGAGTGAAATGGGTAAGACAAACAGCAGTAGAATTGGAGGCACTTTGGAAGCACTCTGAACAGATGCCCCAACAGAACCACTGGACTAGATCGTCAATGAAACTTGCTGCCCTGTGCATCGGTGAGCTCTCAGGAAGGGAAATTTCCCCGAGGAAGAGATTAAAATATGAGGTGGAACCAGGATGGTGAAAGAAGCACACAGGAGGAAAGCGGCAGGTGCCCAGGGCCAGTCCTGGCGAACAGCACGATAGAGCCTGTATGGGTTCGCTAGGGCTGCCATGACAAAATATCCCAGACTAGGCGCGTTGATGACAGATTTATTTTCTCACAACTCTAGAGGCTAGAAGTCCGAGGTCAAGGTGCCAGCAGGGTTGGGTTCCTCTGAGGCCTCTCTCCTCAGCCGGCAGATCCTCTCCCTCCATCTCCTCCTCACCTGGTCATCCCTGTGCTCAAGCCTCCCTGGCCTCTTCCTTTTATAAGAACACGGGTCATGGTGGGTTAGGGCCCCACCCTAACAGTCTCCTTTTAACTGGATCGCCTCTTTAAAAAACCTTGTCATCTAATAGGCTACATTCTCAGGTACTGGGCATTGGGACTGGAACATATGAATTAGGGGGTGGACACAACTCAGCCCGTAAGACAGCCTAAACCCTGGGTTCAGCAGCAACGTGAGGGAGTGAACCTTCGTCTCCAGGTTAAGCCAAGGACCCTGGAAGGGGCCCAGAGTTTCCAGTAGGGAGTGCCCCCTGTTTGCAAATGAAAATTTCCTCTGAAGGAAAGCAAGCCCAGTTTAGGCTCTGGGGGTGTGACAGAGTGAAATGCCTGGTCTCTCTTGGACTCCTGGTTCAGCCTGCTTTGTTCCCTTGGCCTTCAGGCTAATACCTTCTGGCTTAGTCTTCCATAAGGACGTGCTAATCATTAGAGGAATTCTGCTTGCAACCTGAATTTTACAAAAAAGCCCCCACCCCATTGCCCCTTCCCCTGAACATAAAAGAGGCCTGAACTTTGTACCTTGTTAAGATGAATTTGAGGTACCACTAAGGCTCTGTCTACGTCTTCTCAGGTGGTGTCTTCTCCATCAATAAACCTTTCCTTACTCCAAACTGATGTTTTGAGTTTTGGTCTTTTAACGCAGTGGGCTCAAGGGCTTTGGACCTGTAACAAAGGTTCCTGCAAATTAAAATCAAACAAATAGACTGTATGTTTAGCAACACTATTCTCCAAAAATAAGAATAAATGCAGATGTTTTCTGATAAATTAAACTGAATTGGCCACCAGTAAGTTCACACTAAGGAACTTCTAAAGGATATGGTTTTCGTTTGCTTTCCCTTAAAAGTATACCCTGATTAGTCCTGGGCCAAAGTGGGAGCTAGGGGTGCATTTGACTCTATATTTGGCCCTTCGCATCCATGGATCAAAAACAGTATATGCAATCCGGATTTGGGAAGCTGTGGCTGGGAAATTGCAGACGGGAATGTGGAAATACTGTGTTCAATCTGCTGGTGGTCGAATCTATGGATAGGATGGGCCGACTGCATTGATTGAAAGAAATTTGCATGTGAGGGACCCTGCAGTCCCAACCCCAGTAGTTCCAGGATGAACAGTAGTTTATTTGAGAAGTAATTTCAGGAAGCACTGGTGGGGTCCTGGGGAAGTGAGAGAGGAAAGGACGGGATGCCAGGAAAGGCACCTAACCAAGAAAGCCACCGCCATAGGCAACCGGAGCTTCATCCCGCTAAGGAGCCCACTGGGGCCAGGGCAGAAAATGTCTCAGTTTTCCTGCCTGAAAGGCAAGACAGCTGGGTATCCCCCAATTCCCTTCAGCTGCTCCCAGGAGGCATTCCTCCCCTGACATTTCGTGCCTGCACCTGGCAGGAGCAAGGGGCTGGGCAGCCATCAGAGAACTCAGGTCGAGTTGCAGGTGCTGAGGCGGAGGTTGGCTGGCTGAGCTTGGAAACGGTAACTGCTGCTGGGACATGGAAGGCCCCTGGCAAAGTCTGCCACCGTGTATCGCAGGAAACCTGCAAAACGACTGTGGAAAGGGAAGGTCTGGTGTACCAAAAGCAATAATGATTCAATAGATTGGTCACACACACAAAAATACATTGGCCACTACGTAGGTGCATCTACACAAGCATTGTTAGCACAAAAATATAGTGTTAGTGCCCTGCCAGTGTGGCTCGGTGGTTGAACCAGGAGGTCATGGTTCGATTCCCAGTCAGGGCACATGCCTGACTTGTGGGCTTGATCCCCAGTGGGGGATGTGCAAGAGGCAGCTGATCAATGATTCTCTCTCATCATTGATGTTTCTATCTCTCTCCGTCTCCCTTTCTCTCTGAAATCAGTAAAAATATTTTTTTAAAAAAGAAAAGTGTAATGTTAATATCTAATTTGTAGTCCAACACAAATCAAAACAGAACATAACTATACTATTGGATACTAGCATATTTTAAATCAGTGTCTGCACCACTATTATGGGGAAGAAATTAAAAGTTAGGAACCATATGACCGTTCAGATTGGTGGAAGGAAGATATAGCTATGCCACCTAGGTTACCTGATGGAAGAGAAGCTCGGAGGGGAGCATGGAGGAGCACAGGCTTCCAGAAATGGCCAGCTGGATTGGAGGGGAGGAGCTGTGGTGGGAATGGCTGGAGAGGTATGGCAAGGCGGGGAGGAGATGCTGGCGAAAAACCTTGAAGACAACATTTTATCCTAGAGGCCAGGGAGTTCCAATATTTTTGTCCAGTTTTATTGAGAATAATTAGCGGACATTACTGTATAAGTTGAAGGCATACAGCATGATAGTCTGACTTACATATATTGTGAAATGATAACCAAAATAGATTTGGTTAACATCCATCATCTCATATAGACACAATAAAAAGAAAAGAAAAAAAATGCTCTCTGTGTGATGAGAACTCTTAGCCCAATTTTTAAAATTACACATCTCATCTTGCAGGCTTCTTCCTGGGCCAGGCCCTGGTCAGGGCTCGTGCAGGAGGCAACCAATCAATGTTTTTCTCTCACACCTATATTTCTGTCTTTCCCTCTCTCTTCCACTCTCTCTAAAAAATCAATGGGAAAATATCCTTGAGTAAGGATTTAAAAAAATTACACACCTCATCCATTAATACTTTGCGTTTGTACCCTTATGTGTAATACTTGTACTATACTACTAATATGTACAGTATAAAACATATACTCAAAAAGGATTTTTAAAGTGAGATTGATTAGTTATAATGAGCATTTTAATATTTGTCCTTCCTAAAGACAATATTAATAATTTAAGTGTGAGGATTAAGCTTGACTATGATTCATTATTTTGGAAATCTTGACTTACAGAAGATGGGTATATTTTGACATTGGGTGTTAGTGGCTGTCATGGCCGATAAAAGATACTTCACCAAAGTAAAGCAGACCCAAAGGAAGAAGTGCACTTATAAAACATGATAATTTTTATTTTGTCAGTCCCACGTACCCATTATGCAAGCATTTTTGTTGAAATTCATCTAGGAAATTTCCACGTTCTCTGATTTCAATCAGTGGTAATAGCATAATAATCAGAAGGGGCTAATTTACACTTTTTAAAACAAATAAGTCCAACCCGTTGTAATTCTTCATCAGAATAATTTTTAAACAAATTAGAAAATTATGTTTCTGCGTTGTTCCAGCAGGCCCTGCTAGGAGGCCACTGCAGCTACGAAGATTAGGACCTCCAGTCAAGAGGTGGATGGAGAAAGGAGGGGTCGCAGGACACTTTTGGCAGAACGTGGTAACGGCCTATGCGAGAAGGAGAAGGCTAGGATTTTAAGTTCCTGGGTTACTCAGTTTTTTCAGGTTGCAAGATGCAAAAATATATTCAAAAATACCTCTATGAATGCGAGATTATTATAAGGATCCATGCAAACCTAGAGGTGACAGGGAACCATCTTCGTAATTGCATTGCTGGCTCCGTGAAAATGTCCCTGATGCCGTTTCAAGACACCATGTGGCTCTGGCAACCCAGTTTAACTCAGGGCTTGACTATAATCCCCATCCTTGGCTGAGTCTGTGATTCGGTTCCTCGCATCCTGCTCTTCTCTGTTTTTTTTTTTCTCCTCACGACTCCTGCTTAATCACGGTTTCTACTGCTTCATGACTCCTCTGCTGCTTTTTCTGTGTCTCAACCCCAATTCACTCATTCAGCATCCCCTCTCTGCCTCACATTAAAAGTCTCAGAGGGAGAGAGTCTAACTGGTCCAGGCAGCACATTGTTGGCCAAAGGTCTCGCGTGAGGACAGTCCACTCACTGGCCAGACTTTACGTGGCTGCCTTTGGAGCACGTGTTCATGTGGTGGGTCATGTCTCCATGGCACAAATTAGAGCAACCTATGTACGAGGAACTCTTCTGAATGGACTGTGAGCTTAAAAACAACTTGAACCTTGAACAAGTGAGCTGGGTAATGAGCAGGTTGCCTAATAGAATCTGTCCATTGTCGTCGGGGAGATAGGAAGAGGGGCTATTCTGAATGTGGCTTATTTTACAACCAAGGCCAGTGACACGCACGCACGTATTTCACTTACTACCTAAAGCTTTACTTTGGTTATTAATGTAGGAAATTATACCTTAAAAGTTATTATTATACCACCAGCAGAAGGATTATAAGATGCCAAGTGGTTAAGATCACAGGCTTTAGAACTAGACACCCTGTGGTCATGCCCCAGCACTCTCTTTTACTGGCTGTATGACCTTGGGCAAATCACTTAACTGGTCTGTGTCGCAGTGTCCTCACCTGTAAAATGAGCATGATACAGACCCATCTCATTGGGTTGTTATGAGAATTAAATAGTTAATACGCTTACATTGCTTAGAACAATGCCTGGCATGAAATTAGCACTATATGAATGTTTGCTGTTTTACTTTCAACCATGAGTTAAACTCCAACTATATATTAACATTCATGCATTATATCTCCCACTTTAGTCCCTCTGATTTAAGTTTTTGAATTATTTTCTCGTGCAGTCTTGGCTTTCTAATAAGATTTATACTTTCATCTGTATAAAATAAATATTTTCTGACTCAGAATTTTAAAATGGCTTTCTTTGTTTTTGTTTTACAGCCAATTCTTGGAAATAATTCTTATCAAAATAAATATTCTTTTTATCTCCCCTGCTCTTATGTTTGTTTTAGGATGTTATTTTGTCATAGTTTTATTGATTTCCCTCTGGAGAAGGTCAATTTCCCAGGAACATTTGATGTCATTATTCAGAGATGAAGTAGGTGTTACAAGTTTATTAAAAATGATCCACAAGAGTGATTCAGAAACCAGGGTACATTGATATTTTTTGCCTCAGTAATCTTGCTGGTCTGCTTACATGCTTGAATTTGAATGCTGGTTTAAATTAATCTTTTGTAAATGATCAATAGTTGGTAGGGTTTGCTCCAAGTATTGTAACTGCAATATTGCACTATATTTACAGATGTAACAAAACAAGTCTTCGTGATGTCATTATATTTGAGATTTCATACCCTAAATGTGGAATATAAATCTACTCTTTCTAGACTGATGAAAATACAAAGAAAATCATTTTTCTTGCTGATTTTTGTTTTGTTTTTAGGTAGGAATATTAATCCCTTACTATCTTTTGAATAATCCTGTGATGCACAAATGTAACAAAATATGTGCCAGCACTTTGAAAAATTCTTAGTACTATTCAAATGCATGGCATTATTATGATTGCTCTGATCGTTGCCATGGTTATTATTAATATGATAATATTATATCAGGGATCCTGGTACTCAGAGAAGTCTGCCCAGAGAAGGAAGTATCAGAAAATCTGACCCAGCGTTGGAAGATGTGAGGGATTCTGAGGAGCAGGAACAGCCCAGGCCTGGGGGGACAGGGGAGAACAGAGCAGCGGCAAGGATGGATGTGTGGAGAATATGAGGTACAGTCCCACCCATGTGGCTCAGTGGTTGAGCATTGACCTATGAACCAGGAGGTTCACAGTTCAATTCCCGGGCCGGGGTTGCGGGCTCAATCCCCAGTAGGGGGCGTGCAGGAGGCAGCCGATCAATGACTCTCTCTCGTCAGTGGTGTTTCTTCTCTCTCTCTCCCTCTCCCTTCCTCTCTGAAATCAATGATATATGTATATATATTTAAAAAGAATATAAGGTGTGTGATGTCCTTGGCTGAGCAGAGGGGTTGCCAGGGGAGGAAGAAAACACATTTATATGGATAAGGAGACTGACCCAGCGCAGATCCCACCATCAAGGTACCACCTGTGCATGCGTCCTGCAGCTAGAAAGGAAGAAGCTGGCGTTTCCTCTTTTTTTTTTATATAAAGTCTGTGCTTTTTATTGGATGAAGCTGGAGGAGTAGGCGGCCGATGCTGCGCAGGCAGGGCTTCACCGGCTCGTGGGCGATGGAGAACTCGCCCAGGTAGTGGCCAGTCGTCTCGGGCTTGATTCCACCTGGTTAAGGTCTTGCCACTGATCACGCCCACCATCTCCCGCAGGATGACCATGTCCCTGTCCCGCAGGTGCGTCTTCACCACGGGGGCTGCTCCATGGGCGGCTGCTCCTTGGCCGTGCGAGGCCCATCAGCGTCCAGTGCTGCTTCCCCCGCAGGCGCGGGCCCGGGTTCAGCGGCCACTGCCTGGCGCACCAGCTGCTCCCAGGACGCGGAACCGCTGGTGGAGATCCACGCGTGACCCGTGAGCTTGAGGGAAGTCGCTTTTTCTGCTCCATGTCTGCCATCTCGTCGGTTCTTCGAAGGATGTGTTTGAGTGTGGACCTATAACCAGGAGGTCACGGTTGGAGTCATGGTCCGGCAGCCAGGGTTGCGGGCGCCATCCCTAAGCAGGCGGCAGCCAGTGGATAATTCTCTCATCACTGATGTTTCTCTTTCTCCCTCTCCCTTCCTCTCTGAAATCAAAAATATATTTACAAAAAACAAACAAACAAAAGACTAGTGTTTGCTTAGAAAAAGCCAGCTGAGCAGTTCAGATGTCCAGAGAATCACAGTTGAGCCATGAACAACACGGGTTAGAATGCGCAGGCCCACTTACAGGATTCCTTTTTTTCAATAAATGCATTCTGCCCGTCTTATCCGTAGGTTTTGCATCTGTGGATTCAACCAACCACAGATCGAAAGCAGTATTTTCACATTCCCAGTTGTGGATTCCCAACCACAAATGAAAAATACTGTTTTGGATCCGTGGTTGGTTGAATCTGAGGATAGAAAGGAGCCAACTGTAGAGACAAAAGTTATTCACGGATTTTGGGTCGCGCAGAGGTGGCGTGGGGGTGGGGGTAGGCGCCACTGACCACCCCCTACCCCCACACCCCCTCACTCCGCATTGATCCAAGGTCAACTGTAAGGTGTCTCGTTCTGCTACACTTCCCTAGCACGGCCCCATTATTCCCAGTGAAAATATTCTTTTCCTGTGACTTTTTTAAAAACATATTTTTATTCATTTCAGAGAGGAAGGGAAAGGGAGAGAGAGAATCATCAATGATGAGAATCATTGGTCAGCTGCCTCCTGCAAGCCTTACACTGGAGACTGAGCCGGAAACCCAGGCCAGGGAATCAAATTATGACCTCCTGGTTCATAGGTCGACACTCAACCACTGAGCCACCCTGGCCTGGCTCCTGGGACTTTTAGGCTGGAGACAACAAAGTGCCCTGAAACCGCTGGCTGAATTGAACCCACACTCCCTTGCATTATCTCCTCTCATCACGCTACTGTTGCTCCCCGTTCCTTTAAGTTACCAGTGACCTCATTCTGTGCCAATCACTGGTCCCTTCTTTGTCTTCATCTTTCTTGACCTCCGCTGAAGCTGTGCCTGGCCCACTCGCAACACGTTTTCACAGAAGGCTGTACTGTCCGCCCCGCGCTGGGAACAACGCCATCCCCGATTCCCGGGCAGTCAGCTTCAGAATTCTGCCTGAAATTTAAACCACTGGGATATTTATACCTGTAAACCCACGTATTCTCTTAAAATACAAATGCATCCCAGGTGGCTAAAGAGGGCTAAGGTTCACGCTTTGTTGTTAATTATTTTAATTAATTTGTCTTTCTGCTGCTGTCTACCTATAAATGGCAGTTGAAGGAATGAAGACATGCTTGTTTTGACAAGTTGAGGTGGAGGAAAGGTCACCTGTGGGAGGAGGGACCCAGGCGGGAGGCTTTGGTCAAGTGAAGAGCAGGGTGAGCGAGGACACCAGACATAAACCAATTTTCAAACTTTGTCAGAACTCAATGTTGCCCTTGCACATATCTAGGTTTCCCCTTCAAGCTTCTCACCGCACTCTGGGCTTTTCTCCCCCTGACAGACTCAGAAGGGAGGCACCTTTCATTCCTTGGGGCAGCTTCAAATCGAAATAAATATAAATTACTCTCTTCCCTCCAGACAAGTCCTGGGGGGGGGGGGGGCGGGGGCGGGCGGGGGATCTCAGGAGGGAATCCTCGGTTCCTTCCCAGGACTGATCTCGGAGTTTCAGTTGCAAATGCTCAAACTGAAAATTACACCTGCCTTCCCCTGCTCGCCCACCAAGAACAAGAGGGCGTGAATGTTACCCAGCTCTGCTCTGATGAAAACATGGGCTCATCAAAAAAATATCACTTCCAGGACCCACCCGTTCTGGAATGTTCCCTTGCGAGGATAAGACAACTAAGGAACACTTCTCCCCTTATTCTCATGTTCCATCATTGGCCCCTAAAATAGTTACTTCTGCCCACATTTTGTCCTCTTAGAGTAGCAAGAAAGCTGCTCCCAGCTCTGCCCTTTAGGGAGGGGTGGCTGATATGACCAGGCAGATGGGGGTAAAGGTCGCACTGCCTGCTAGCTCTCTCTGGCTACGACCTGCCGGTACATGCCGGTGCAGCAAGCAGAGCTGGGAGGGGACTCGGTGCCTGCCATCTGGAGTGGGGCTTCTCTCAGAATCCCACAGGGACTGAGGGTTTTTGCTGCAGAGGCAGGTCAAGTGTGCTCTGCAGAGCAGCTCTCTCCATCCACAGGTAGAACTGAAGATCCCACCTTGGCCACAGGGGCAAGCCGTGTCCTCTGATCCAGCCTTACCATTAATAAAGAGGTGGTTTAATTCCCATGAGTCTTGTATGCCCATTTTTCAACTAATTCAGAGCCAGAAGGGAGGAGCATGTGGTTGACCAGCATCCCTAAGATGTCAACAATAGCTTGAGAAAAATTGCTTAGCAAAGAATTCTACTCCTGCCCAGCAGGCATGGCTCAGTGGTTGAGTGTCGACCTATGAACCAGGAGGTCACAGTTCTATTCCTGGTCAGTGCATATGACCAGGTTGCGGGCTCAATTTCCAGTGTGGGGCATGCAGGAGGCAGCTAATCAATGATTGTCTCTCATAATTGATGTTTCTATCTCTCTCTCCCTTTCCCTACCTCTCTGAAATCAGTAAAAATATATGCTTTTAAAAAAGAATTCTACTCCCTTGCTTCTCAGTGTCCTCTGAAGAACAAGAATCAATTCTGATATATTTTCTTAGAGATCTTGCCCTACCCTCACCTCCACCCCTAGCCGTCACCTACCCGAGCCCCATTTGAGACCTGGAGTTTGTCAGATATATTCTGTGGGTTAGCGAACAGCTAAAGTTGAAGACGAGGACCCAGCCACTCACAAATTACATCCTTTTATTTTTTATGCCTTTTCAGTGTCCCTCGGGCTCTGGTTTGGGGCACACTGTGGATTACCAGGGTATTTGGAATTCTCTAAGGAAAACAAGGTACCCTTAAATGTATGGTTTTCCTGCACAGTTATTGGTATTAAGATAAAGAATAGAACATTTTTAAAATTGTTACTATTTATTTTAAAAAAAACATTGTGGGAACACTGTAATCTATTACTTCTCAGTGGGACCTTTCATAAGACTAAATATTTTTATCTTTCAAGCAACCATTTGATGTGTTACTTTTAAATAAAGATACATTTTTGTTTCTCAAGAGGGTTTAAACAATAACTCTAGAATTCAATTACAGTACTACATTGTCAGAGTTAACTGACACAAACCATTATTGCAATGTCCCATAAAAAACAATGAAATAAGAAACTAAACATTGTTTTTATGTCTGGAATGTTGGCTGACTGGCTGTCATGGCCATATTGATTGGAATAATTATATTCCATCTATATAATTTTCACCTACGATTGAGCTGGATTGGCCTATAACAGGAAAAATCATGTATCAGACATTTGAGGACTCAGGCTTAGACAATCTCACCCCATTCCACTCTAGAAGTGGGCTTTCAAAATTAGTGGCAAAGCAATTTCAATAGCCCCATTTTGCAGCCGATTAAATTCTTAGCCATAAAGGCTACAGAATGAAGTTTTATTTGAATGGCTTGAGGTAACAGAATATTTAAATAGAAATCACACATTTTCCTATCAGGTATCGCTGTTAATACACATTTCTACCGGTAAGCAAAGTGTTCTTATATCTGATGCTTGGAGCAAATGCCTAAATAGCTGCATTATCCTGAACATATATGAATGGGGGACAATTCTGTTTGAAAATATTTGAGAAACGGTGTTGCTCAGTCATGAAAAACCATACGTGCTACAGAAATCTGAAATTTCCTATGTCAGAGGCTTACCCCGACCCTACCAATAACCGAGGACTGAAAATTCGGCATCTTCTGTTGTCTCCTTTCTTTTTTGTTCCCCGCATGTTGATCACACACAATCTTCCCTGTGTGGCCTTCCCAACTGCTATCACCTTTTCATTCCTTTGGTCATAGTCTTGTCGCCACCCTTCACTGGGGCTTTTGCAAGAGACTTCTAACTGCAGCCCTGTTCTCCGCCCAGGTGAGGGGCCTCCCTGGCCCTCCTCTGGCTGAGCCCTTCCCCACAAAAGATACTGCAGAGCGGAGGGACATGCCACTGGGAGTCCAAGCCCTGACTTTCACACTGCTACCGGAATACTACTGTTCAGACTCTGGAATTTCTTGTCCAAATAGTGCTGAGCCTGCTTCCAGAGACTGTGCAGGCTTCTTCCTGGGGTCCATCCTCCCAGCAGTCACTGTTAGGTCCCTGCATCTAGGGTAGCCTAGCCCAGCAGGCATGGCTCAGTGGTTGAGTGTCGACCTATGAACCAGGATGTCAGGGTTCGATTCCCAGTCAAGGCCCATGCCTGGTTGCAGCCAATCAATGATTCTCTCATCATTGATATTTCTCTCTCTCCCTCCCTCTCCCTCTCCCTGCCTCTCTGAAATCAATTTTAAAAATTAAAAAATTTAAGGGTGGCCTAGGGAGGCTGTTTGCAGAGGGTATGGATGAGTAGTCTGGATGGGGAGGCCTTCACAGGGCTAGATGGTGGTAGGGGAAAGGAAGGGAGTGGGCCCCGGGGCAGGGGATGGCAGCCGGGCTCAACTCGCTCTGTGAAGCCACATTTTTATATGAATTTCTGAAAATTTTAAATTTAAACCTGACTCTCCAGGTTGTTTCGAAGGGAGGAGGATAAAACATATTTTATTTAGCAATTGGTCGGCTTTATTTACAACTTTAAAATATTTAGACGTCTGGTGTGTGGGCTTCTGTTGGTACTCTTGCCTGAGCCCTGCTCGTGTTAGCAGAAGGCCTGCCTACCCGGCCTCCCTACGCCCAGAATTTCTCAAGGTGAACAGGAGCTCCTCCAGCTCATAAGCACAAGGAGGAGACATCAGTGGTATCTTAGGTTTTATCTCTAAGGATCTTTGGAAACGTGTTTGAGGTTTTGCCTTCAATTATTCATTTTGTGTCATTTACAACGAGTTAAAAATAAAAAGCAAGCAGCTTGTTTAAATGACTAACTGCATTGGTGAGTCCATCAACATCTCCAGCCAATCAAACTGTTAAGATGTCCAGAGTCACATTTCCATGAACTGAGAGCTACATACTAGCAGAGAGCAAGCAAACCAATCAACGCCCACGTTTGCAGAAGCCTCCCTACAGTACCTCACCTCATTTGACCCTTTTAATTACCCCTGAAAGGCAGCTAGGGAGCAAGCTGATTCCCGTGCATAGACAAGAAAACAGGCTTGGAGAGTTTGAATGAGTTAGTAAGTTGCCTAAAATTATACAGCTAATAAATGGCAGAGTCTCCTAAGGCCTGATTTCAACTTCTTGCTTCTAAGGGGTATAGAATCCAAACTTACTCTAAGACACACAGATGCTCTGTTTGTGCTAGGAAAGTACTAGTATATTTGGCTTCCAGTTCTGATTTGCCGCTGACTAAGGTTTCTTGGGGAAGGTGTCCCACAGAGGTTCGCCTCAGTTTCCATCTTCAAGATAAAGGAGTCGAAGTAGATCATCGCTAAGGTTTCTTCCAGCTCTGTGGTTCTTTTACAGTCTATACCCCAGATTGCTTTTCACATCTGTGAAAGCGGCCCTGAAACCCAGGCAACATTGGCTGTGTTACATTAATGAGTCTTTATCAAATGGCCCCAGGTGTCCTCCATCCCTCCCCCCCCCCCCCCCCTGCCGGTTAATCAGATCAACTGGCATCAGTTTATTCAGAAGTTAAAAATAAACTTTGGGGACAAAATGGCAAACCAACAGTACATATTTTGTTGCTATTTCCAGACATTTTTAGGGACAAGACCACAGGGCAGTATTTTCCACAGAAAAGCAGTTCCAAGGTATATTAATAGAATCTCCTTGAAAAGGGAGTTTTTGGTCACTGGGTTAAACAATGTCAAACAGGTATTTCTTGTGTGTGGAGATCTTAAATACTTATATCTTCCAGGAGGAAGATTGATTATCTTCAAGAACTAGTGCTCAGAACATAGTTTGGAAAACACAATTAAAAAGTGTCGCCCTAACTGGTTTAGCTCAGTGGATAGAGCGTCAGCCTGTGGTCTAAAGGGTCCCAGGTTTGATTCCGGTCAAGGGCATGTACCTTGGTTGTGGGCACATCCCCAGTAGGGGGTGTGCAGGAGGCAGCTGATCGATGTTTCTCTCTCATTGATGTTTCTGACTCTCTATCCCTCTCCCTTCCTCTCTGTAAAAAAACAATAATATATATATATATTTTTTAAAAAGTGTCTTGGCCAGACGACGTGGCTCAGTAGTTGAGGGTCGACCTATAAACCAGGAGGTCACAGTTCGATTCCGGGTCAGGGCACATGCCCCGGCTGTGGGCTCCATCCCCAGGAGGGGGCATGCAGGAGGCAGTCAGTCAATGATTCTCTACCATCAATGATGTTCCTACCTCTCTCTCTCTTTCTTCTTCTCTGAAATCAATAAATATATATTAAATAAAAAAAAAAAGAATACACCTATCTACATGGCAGTTCTTCATACTCTTCCCCTAGGGCTGTGGTCGGCAAACCGCGGCTCACGAGCCACATGCGGCTCTTTGGCCCCTTGAGTGTGGCTCTTCCACAAAATACCGACTTCTGCGCATGGGCCACGAAGTTTCAATCGCACTGTATGTGGTATTTTGTGGAAGAGCCACACTCAAGGGGCCAAAGAGCCGCATGTGGCTAGCGAGCCGCGGTTTGCCGAGCCGCAGTTTGCCGACCACTGCCTTAGGAGGTGATATACTTACAATACCCAATCAAATCTGCCATGGTAACTAATGGAATGATGTTGGTTGTTTTATTTTTTTCTCCAAGGTATTTTTAATGTTGTTTGTTTTAAAAGTGCCAGAAGTAGCCCTGGCTGGTTTTGCTCAGTGGTTAAAGCATCAGCCCATAGACTGAAGGGTCATGGGTTTGATTCCCAGTCAAGGGCACATATCTCAGTTGCAGGTCCCCAACCCTGGTTGGGACAAGTGTGGGAGGCAACCAATTGATGTGTCTCTCTTATATGTTTCTCTCTCCCCCACCTCCCTTCCTCCCTTCCACTCTCTCCAAAAATCAGTGGAAAAAATATCCTCCTGTGAGGATTAAAATGATAATAATAATAAATAAATAAAAGTTCCAAAAGTGGTCTTTTGAAAATGAATTCTGGATTGGGTGTAATCCACAGAAGGAAATGTTCTTATAATTTAACTAGAGGCCTGGTGCACAAAATTCGTGCACTCGGGGGTGGGGGTGGGGGTCCCTCAGCCCCGCCTGTGCCCTCTCAAATCCAGGAGCCCCATGATCAATGGTCTCAAAGAAATAGGCTCTGCCCATCCAGCCAGGGCTCCGTGATGGATCACCCCTGCAGAGGGAGGCGCTGCCCACCTGCTGCAGCCCACCAGTCAGTGGCCTGGGCTTCCCACTTTGGAGCGATTGTGGAGCCCCCTGATTGATCGATCGCCCCCCCCCCCCCCCCGGCTGATGGCCTGGGCCTCCCGCTGCAGGGAGATCATGGGGTGATGGCCAGGCCCCCGGCCAATTACATTGTACCTGCCTTGGCTGGCCTGGTGCCAGTGGGTGTCATAGCATGGTGGTCTGGAAGATCTTCTGGACAGTCGTTCTGCTGTTCAGTCGTTTGGTCGATTTGCTTATTATGCTTTTATTATTATGAATAGTTACACTCTTCAATTTTTTTTTTATCCCAAAACAGCTTTACTCAACATGTTTTATCAAATTTAACTCCTAAAATTTTTTGCTATTTTAAAAATAGTTTTTTATTGATTTCAGAGAGGAAGGGAGAGGGAGAGAGATAGAAACATCAATGATGAGAGAGAATCGGCAGCCTCTGGCACACCACTTATTGGAGATCGAGCTCCACAACCCAGGCATGTTCCCTGACCTGGAATCAAACCCTGACCTGGTTCATAGGTTGGTGCTCAACCACTGAGCCATGCCAGCCAGGCATTAACTATTTTTGAAAGTCAAATCTACCACTGTGGCAGATTGTATTTTCCAAAGGTGCCTACAAGAATCTCATTCCCCATTCTCTTCTTACAATGAGACCTAGAGTCAGATCATGAAAGTGTCAGGCACCTCCACCTTGCCTGGGTGGGACACTCTTTCTTGGGATCCAGCTACCATGCTGTGAGGACGTCCAAACAGGCCTGTGTGGAGACGACACTGAGATGCCATGTGTAGCTGAGCCGCGCCAACAGCACCATCAACTTCCAGACCTATGAATGATGGGGTCTCTATCTGACTCCAACCTTCAGCCATCAAATACCCCAGCTGAGGACCCGGAATCAGAGCAGAGACAATTGTCTCCTCCCTGCTCTGTCAGAATTCCTAACCCACAGAATCTATGAGCATAATAAAATGATTATTTTATTTCATTTTTTTAATTAGCAGATTATGCTTTTATTATTATAGATTATTGAGACACAGACCTTAAGTGCACAGTTCAATCAACTTTGACAAGAGAACATACCCATGGAACTGTCACTCCTATCAAGATACAGAACATTTTTGTCATCCCAGAAAGTTCCCTTGTACCCTTTCCTAGTAAACCCCACCTCCAGACCCTTACCCCTACAACCATTGATGGGATTTTGCCTGTTTTATAATTTCCTACAAAAAATTTGCCCCTTTTCATGTTTGACTTCTTTTTCTTTTAATTAAATCTTTATTGTTCAGATTAATACAGTTGTTCCTCTTTTTTCCCCCCATAGCTCCCCTCCACCTGGTTCCCACCCCACCCTCTGCCCTTAACCGCCCCCCCCAATCCTCATCCATAGGTATATGATTTTTGTCCAGTCTCTTCCCGCACTCCCCACACCCCTTTCCCCCTCAAGAAGAGTCAGTCCACTCCCTTTCAATGCCCCTGATTCTATTATATTCACCAGTTTATTCTGTTCATCAGATTATTTATTCACTTGATTTTTAGATTCACTAGATGTGTATTTGTTGTTCATAATTTGTATCTTTACCTTTTTCTTCTTCTTCCTCTTCTTAAAGGATACCTTTCAGCATTTTATATAATGCTGGTTTGGTGGTGATGAACTCCTTTAGTTTTTTCTTATCTGTAAAGCTCTTTATCTGACCTTCAATTCTGAATGATAGCTTTGCTGGATAAAGTAATTTTGGTTATAGGTTCTTGGTATTCATCACTTTGAATATTTCTTGCCACTCCCTTCTGGCCTGCATAGTTTCTGTTGAGAAATCAGCTGACAGTCATATGGGGAATCCCTTGTAGGTAACTGACTTTCTTTCTCTTGCTGCTTTTAAGATTCTCTCTTTGCCTTTTGCTCTTGGCATTTTAATTATGATGTGTCTTGGTGTGGTCCTCTTTGGATTCCTTTTGTTTGGGGTTCTCTGTGCTTCCTGGACTTGTAAGTCTATTTTTTTCATCAGGTAGGGGAAGTTTTCTGTCATTATTTCTTCAAATAGGTTTTCAATATCTTGCTCTCTCTCTTCTTCTGGCACCCCCATAATTTGTATGTTGGTACGCTTGAAGTTGTCCCAGAGGCTCCTTACACTATCTTCATATTTTTGGATTCTTTTTTCTTTTTGTTTTTCCGGTTGGGTGTTTTTTTGCTTCTTGGTATTTCAAATCTTTGACTTGATTCTTGTGATCCACTAGTCTGCTGCTGGAACTCTGTATAGTATTCTTTATTTCAGTCAGTGTGTGCTTAATTTCCAGTTGGTTCTTTTTCATAACCTCGAGGATCTCACTACACTTCTTGAGGGTCTCACAAAATTTATCGGCAGTTTCTAGAAAATTCTTGAAAAACCTTATAAGTATGGTTTTGAACTCTATATCCAGTAGTTTGCTTTCCTCCATTTCTGTCATTTGTGACCTGTTTCTTTGTCTCTGCATTTTTTTATGCTTCCCTGTGTTGATAGAGTGGCTTTCTGTGTTAGGTGTCCTATAGGGCCCAGTGGCTCAGCCTCCCCAATTACCTGAGGTGGACACTCTTGGTTCACCCCTTTGTGGGCTGTGTGCAGTCTTGTTGTAGTTAAGCCTTGATTGTTGTAGGTATCATGGGAGGAATTGACCTCCTGGCCAATTGGCTATGAGAATCAGCTGTGTCTATAGTGGGAGAACTTCTGTGCTGGAGACACCCTTCTGGGGCAAGACTTACTTCAGTGGGGCTTTGGTGCTCACTGAGTCTGCCCCCTGAGTGGGTCCCTTATGGATCTGAGGAGTTGTAATCTGGATGGTCCCACTCTGACCACTGGGTACACTGGCTCTTTGATCTCTAAGGAGGTGCTAATTTAGCCTCTGCCTGAGGCTACCCAGCAGGAACTATGGAGAGATCTTCAGATTCCTCTTCTTTGTTTGGGTTTTGGAGGTGCCCAGATGAGGCCCAGCTGTGAAGCAATGCAAGCTGCTGTGGGGCCTTGGGCCTTCTTTTGGAAGTTCTGGGTCTCTCTGACCCAGCTGCAGTTTGTGAGGTAATTTTCAGATTGCAAAGGGCCAGGCCTTTCATATGCAAAAGCCTCTGCACACAGCTTGGGTGGGGCGAGGTCTCAGGGGATCAACAGGGCGGAGCAAGCAGCTATGGCTAATCCTCAGTCCTACCCTAAGAGGTCCCACATCTCAGTGTCCTGTGGTAATCGCTGCAAGCACTTCTGAGAGAAAGCCACCCTTGAGTTCCGACCAATGCCAGACAGTCCAGTTTCTCCCTGTATGAGTCTGGGTCCCCAGAGACTCGCCCGGAACTGGAGTTCAGAGTAATCGGGAACTTGAGACTTCCTCCCGATTGAAAAAGACAACCATGTCCTCAGTTTCCAGCCCTTTCCACGTGTGCCTCTGTACCTCTGCAATTTACTTCCGCACCTCCTCTGAGTCTCAGGGTGCTTTTCTCTTTCCTTCTAGTTGTAGAATTTCCACTCAGCCAGCCTTCCTGTGATTCTGGATGATGTCCGTTTTGTCTTTTAGTTGTATTTTTGAAGTGGTTGTGCGAGGCAGCAATTTCCAATGTTTACCTATACCACCATCTTGGTTTCTCCCTAAAATGATTATTTTATGTCCCTAAGTTTCAGGGTGCTTTGTTAGGCAGTAAGTACTAGTAACTAAACAACCACCAAAGGATAAAACAAATAATTTTGAAAAAAATTTTAAGTGCCAAAAATGTTTTATGAATCCTTAAAAGTTGAGGTGTATAATCCTAGACTCTTGGACTTTTTTGTATTGAATATTTCTGGATTTGGCACCCAAATCGCCATTTTAGCATTTGAGTTTCCCCAAATTATAGTTTATTTGTTTAACAACAATTTTCCAAGGATTTCAGAATCCTATCAATTTCTCAGCATGTCCAATGTCTAGAAGCTGGGCTCACGGAACCAAATGCCTTCAGGGGCCTGACAGGTAAGAGAAATGAGTCAAGTAGAGATGTAGGGGCTTGGGGAAAATTAGAAGGTTCCAACAACATTACTGGCGTGTGACTTCTCTTAGATGAAAGCGACCTGGTCCCACCTTCTCTTTTGAAACCTCACAGGAAGCCCTATTGACCTGCTGCAATCCCTGCCTCTTGCCAGACCTCTTTACAAGCTCCAAAGGACACTCAGAGCCCTCGGACATCCCCCATCCATTCTTTGGATGTTGAAACATGGGTTCAAAAGTTCTTCTCAACCTCACCGAGCCTGCTGACTATGCTGGTGCCATAGGACGGTCTTGATTAGACTCCTCAGCAGAAAATTAGTCCGAGAACTGGAAACTCGGTCATTTGCCCCATGGGATCCTATCACATTTTCAGGAATAAAATGCTTTTATCAATTCATGAATGTGGCCTAGAGTCCTGAGAATTCTGAGCTCCGTGGCTGACAGCTCACCTCCTAGTATGTATGTTCAAAGCAATCTGTGAACAAACAAGCAATTTCTTATTTGCTTATTGCTTTTTAAAGACACATTTTTTAATTAATTAATTAATCAGTATTTTAATGGTTGTCTTCCTTTCTAGTCTGTAAGCCTCTCCTTAGGGGAACCTCTTCCTATCTTTTTATTTTTATTTATTGATTTGAGAGAGAGATTTGTAGTTCCACTTATTTATGCATTGCCTCTTCCTATCTTGTTTACAGTTGTATCTCTTGCACTCAGCACAGTGCCTGGTACACACCAAGTACACAATAATATTTAGTCAGTGAATGAATGTCCCATTCATTTGGTTAATGCACACACATTAGACACCACTTATGTGTCAGGTGTTAATATTGGAGGTAGGTATAATGGTATCAGCAAGTCTCACAGGCCCAAATCTGCTGTCATGGCACTTACAGTTTAATGAGGGGAGGGGACTGGAGAAATACCCAAATAAACAAATATACTCAATAATTTCAGGTAGTGCCAATAAAAGAAATAAAAAAGTAGAAATAGCCCTAGCTAGTTTGGCTCTGCAGATAGAGCTTCGGCCTGTGGACTGAAGGGTCCTAGGGTTGATTCTGATCAAGGGCATGTACCTAGGTTGCAGGCTCAATCTCTGGCCCTGGTCAGGACGCATGCATAAGACAACCAATTGATGTGTCTCACATCAATGTTTCTCTCTCTGTGCCTCTCCTCCTCCCTTCAACTCTAAAAATCAGTGGAAAAATACCATCGGGTGAAGATTAACAACAGCAACAACAAAGAAAAAGACAAACAAAAAATAGACACCCCCCCCCCCAAAAAAATAATAATAATTTCAGGTAGTACTAATAGCTCTGAAGAAAACAAAACAGTGTCCTTTGTTACTGTACTCTTACAACCCATAAACAATCTTTGAGGTTTAAGTCAGGGGAAACTCTTAGAAAGACTGTTCCTGGATGAACTGACTAATGAATGTTGGGGAGCCAGATGTTTATGTAAAGGAGAGAGCAATAGCAGTGAGATGAATGTCCCAGTTGTAGAAATAGCCCATGCAAAGGTCCAGAGGCAGAACTGGCTTATTTAAGGGATATGGCACATGTAGAACACAGTGCAATTGGGGCATAGAGGGAGAGGGTCGCATGGTAGCGCATAAAGTTGAGCTGTTGGCGGGCCAGAGCAGGGAAGGCCTTGCAGGCCGTGAGAGAGACTGATTCCAGGAGGTGCGGTGCAGAGCAAAAGGAGCCCGTCGGCCCAGGCCTGTCTCTCATGGACCTAAAATAACATAAACACACCTACAACAGGAACAGAAACTCAACTAGTTACAGCTGCAGCCTTCCAGGTGCTCACTCTTACACCAGGCCTCTGAGCTTCAGGACACCTGACCCACTGCTGCCTTTCTTTAGGACCAGCTGCCAGCAATGCTGCACGCCAGGGACTGGTCAGCAACTCACTGGCCCAAGGAATTCTGAGTCCTCGTGGGGCAGATGGCAGCCTGGTTCAACATCATTATCACTGTAACAATAAAAACGCCCGAGCTGCTTTACTGTAATTTAGATGAATCAGACTGCAGTGTTGGAAACCAGGCCTTAACCAAACTATTCGGGGTTAGTCAGTCTGTGACAGTCCAGCGACTCCCTCCAGCAAACCAGGCGTCCTCTCCTCTCTCTCTCAAGAGCTCGGTTGGTGCTTCCCCTCCCACACACTTAATCCTCTGCAGTTGAAGCTGCAATCTTCCGTGGCCGGAAACACTTCTGGTCCCTTTGGGCAAGACCTGGTTGGTATGTGTCTGGAGAGGGGCGGGGGGAGCGGGGGGAGATGGGAAGGGAGGTTGGGGTAAGGAGATAAAAGATGGGAAAGGGGTATATGAGGAGTACGTGGTGGGGGTGAAGAGGTTGAAGAGACTAGGCAAGATGAGGAACTCAAATAGCTTTGTAATCGGATGAGCTAAGAGAGTTATCTGGAGTATTCAAGGGGGACAAATAGAATTTGGGTGCAATCTTGGCAGGGGGGAAAGGAGCCTATACACGTTTTATGGTAAAAGGTCAACATGAAAATAATCCATAACTTGTTGTTTTGTAACCAGCAGCTTGGTCCTTTAAGAGAGAGGGCAGAACTCGAGCTTTGGGGCAAAGTTCCACAAATGCAGTTGACTGTTGAACAACAGCGGTTTGAACTGTGGGGGTCCACTTATGTGCAGATAAATACGTACAGTTCTGTACATGTATTTTCCTTTCTTTTCTTTTTAAAATTAGGAATGATGTCTTTTTTTAAAAAATATATTTTTATTGACTTCAGAGAGGAAGGGAGAAGGAGAGAGAGAGATAGAAACATCAATGATGAGAGAGAATCATTGATTGGCTGCCTCCCTTGCACCCCACACTGGGGATTGAGCCCGCAACCCAAGCATGTGCCCTGACCAGGAATCGAACTGTGACCTCCTGGTTCATAGGTCAATGCTCAACTACTGAGCCATGCCAGCAGGGCCCTTGTGATTTTCTTAGCATTTTTCTTCAGCTTACTTTATGGTAAGAATACGGAATATAATACATAGAACATACAAAATATGAGTTAATCAACTCTCTTACTGGTAAGGCTTCCAGTTGAACAGTAGGTTTTGGGGCAAGTCAAAATTATATGTGAATTTTCATCAGGGTAGGGGGGCGTCAGCATCCCTAATCCCCGCATTGTTCAAGAGTCAACTGTACATGGACTATTTTATGTGAACTTCTCCTTCAAGAATAACCACTCTACCAAATAAAGGCCAAAGATTTTGCAATGATACGTGATCAGCCAGATCCATGCAGGTTAATAAGTACTGGGGGAAAGGCCAGTGAACATGCCAAATGTGAAACTTCAAAATAATCAATTGCAGGTTTGGGAACTAAAAGGGAATTTAGACATCCTCTAACCTAGAGAGGGCCACACTGACCCACTTACCTGGATGTGCTTTGCTTGCAGGCGGGGCATGCTATCTCCATTGGCCCAGTCCTCACCACTCCCTAGCGCTCGCCTCACGGCAGCCAGCCACACAGAATTGGGTTACTTTGTTACGCCCGCCCTGGAGGACTTGAGGCTGGGACCCCTGATCAACCAAGAAACCTCATTTTACCAGGGAGGAAGGGGAAGACTCCCATAATATGTCAATGAAACAATTAGCTGTCTGTAAATATTGGGTAATATTGGGGTGAGTGGCCTAGGGGTTAAAGTAAGAGGCTCAAGGAGAATTTGTTCACACCAACTGGAATAGAAAAAAATTTACACCAGCTTTTAAATCGGTGCTGTATTCTTTCTTTCCTAAAGCAATTTAACAGAAATTCTCTCTTCAGTCCCAACAATTTGTGAGGGAATATAACTATTCCCACATTACAGATTGAGAAACGGAGGCAAAGAAAGTGCCTTAATTTCCATCTATACCTTGATTTTTAAAAATTCTCCCAAACCTGAGCGCTGTTATAAAGTCGGTCTGGTAAGCAGAGTTCGTAAGTCGTGGGAGCAGGAGGGTTTGTGTCCTGCAGTTTGATAGCAATGATCTCAAGCGGCTCACCTGGAATCCCAGGATTAGCTTTCTAGCAAATTATAAAGGTAGTAAGGGTCTCTCCTTCCCTTCTTTTATAAATTTAATTTTTACTGTTTTTCCCCCCCTTTTCTCTTTTTCTCCCCTCTTTATAACTCAAGGATTTTTTTCTCTTCCTTTTCTTAGTGCCTCCCTTTTCCAAAATGAGGAAATCTATTCCTAGTTTTTTCTTAGTCCTTTCCCATTGTGACTTGTACTGATTAGTTAGCTGGTTACACTTCAGCATGAATGCATTTCCAGGTGCCATACTCTGACAGTTATTTACATCTGAAGACATTATCACAAATGAAAGGCTGCTTTCTGTTTAAAGGATTAAGACTCAAGTGAGGAGTTAATTTGAGGTGGGGAGTGGGGATCGGTCAGCATCGGCCTTTATGGTCAAGGCCGGTAAGTGCACTTGAGTCACCTTTTAGAACCCGAAAGAAAGCCCTCTTTCTCCCTCCCCTCCCTTCACTGAGGAAGAGGGGCGCTGGAGCATGAGGGAGAGGAGAGGTTCTGGAAGGGTCGCTGTTCTGGCTGTAGAGTCACAGCCCCCCACGCTGCTGAGAGCTGGTTGACCCCAGCTTCACTCAGAGGGATTGACCTTCCTTCATTTTGTTCATTTTTCACTTTTTCCTGTTAAAAAGAAACAACAGACCCAAAATGGAGTCACTTGTGGTAAGCCCCACTAAGACCTCAATCCTAACCTAATTGCAGTTTCAACCACTCCCAGGCGTGGAATTTTAAACCAATTAGTCTGGAATTTCCTGGTCTGTTCTAGTGAGGTCATCTGCCTGATAAGATCTCCTGCCTTCACCTAAGGAAGCTGTGCTTGCCTGAATAAGTCATTCCTTCAACCCTCCTGTCCAGCCGTCTCTGGCTATGAAGGCCTTCTATTTCATACAGCTCCTCCGCACCTTTCTGTTTTGTTGCATGGGATACTGCTTGGCTCATGAACCGTTCAATAAAGCCAATTAGATCTTTAAATCTACTCAGTTGAAATTTTCTTCTTTAATAGTTCTATTTACTACTATTCTTATTTTTCACTGTGTTTTTCCCTGGGTAACTCCCCTCTTTTCTTGAAGTTCCAGAAAATATCCCTAGGTCCCCTTTGGTTCTACTGTTTGGTATGTTTTCTATGGCAAAGAGGTAGAGCAGTGTGGATTTGGGTTTAGGGTTTTCCTGGTTTTATCCTCTTTGGACAAGCAAAACTGCCTTCAGGGGCTCCAATGTGAAAGGCAAATGAGTTTAACGGTATCATTTTATGACATTTCTTACAAACGGACTTTTATTAAACTTTTATTTACGGAAATATTGTAAGAGTAGTACAGAGAGCGTCTGCACACCCTGTACGCAGAGTCACCACCTTTCCAACCTTTGCCACATTTGCTTTATCATTCTCTCTCTTCTTTACCTTTCCCCCCCCCCCGCCCCCACCATTTTACTTTTTAAAAAAACCATTTGAGAGTAGGTGCTCCTTCAGTGTGTATTTCCTAAAAACAAAGATATTCTATTACATAACCACAAAAAATTAACAAACTCAAAAATTTAATACTGATAAAATAGCTTTATATCATCTACAGTCTATATTCCAATTTTGTCAATTGTCCAAGCAACATTTTCCCCGACTGTAGGAGATGATATCACGTGTCTTTAGCCTCCCGTGATCTGGAATAGCTCCTCAGTCTGTCTTTGTCTTTCATGACCTTGACATTTTGAAGAATGTAGGCCAATCATTTTATATGTTCTTCATTGGTTTATGTAGTAGTTTCTCATAATTAGATTCAGATTATGCACCTCTGGCTGGATTATTACATATGTTTTGTTCTCCCAGACTATCACATCTGGAGACACATGTAAAAACATTCAAACCTGTAAAGAATTTTTGTAAGTTTATTTGGTAAGCCAAACTGTTGACAATTGCTGGGAACAGAATCTGAATGGATTGGGATAATGCTCCGGAGAATGGCGTTTTTTCACCTAGTTTTATACATTACAATCAAAAGAGGAGGCGTAGGTGGGTTACATGAAATCCATTGGTGAAAGATTAGAGAGGCGGGAGAAAGCAAAGTGAGGAAACCTCTGGGATTGGATAAAGAGTAAAATGATAGACACATACTTCTTTTACTTAGGTGGGTACAGGATAGATAAGTCAACAAGTAGCATGATAACAATAACAATGAAGGAATTTGTGGTATCTCTCCTGGTGCACAGGGCATTTGGTTGTGGCCTGAGGGATCCCAAAAAAGAGAAGTTACAAGTAACCCTGACATTTCAAGGATATGTTACCGTGGATGCAAAAAGACAATAGGATCCCTTAAGTAAGGTAAGATTGACCTTGTCAGGGAAGATACTGGCCTAGGACGTGACTGCCCACCATAACTGCTTTTAGTTGAAGTTTTCATTTCAGACCGTCCTCGTGGTTACTTTAGGTCTTAGATTCACCACTTTTCAACATTTGCCACACTTGCTCTGTGCATGACAGGGGGGAGTTCCCCAACCCCCTTATCAGCCCTGTTCTGTGTGTGACAGAGGTGGTGCCACAACCCCCTGATCCACCCTGCTCTGTGCATGACAGGGGGCGGTGCCTCAACTCCCCAATTGGCCCTGCTCTGAGCCCGACCAGGGGCTGCACCTAGGGATTGGGCCTGCCCTCTGCCACCCGGGAGCAGGCCTAAGCCAGCAGGTCATTATCTCCCGAGGGGTCCCAGACTGCGAGAGGGCACAGGCCGGGCTGAGGGACCACCCCCCCCCCCAAGTGCACAAATTTTTGTGCACCGGGCCTCTAGTTTATATACAGTAGGCGGCAAGAATAAGACACCCCTAGAACTTTGGGTCATAGTGACCCTCTGAAGGCTAATGTGGGGCCATTGATATCACATTCTAAGGACAGGCACAGATTGACTGGAGAGGAGATAAGACTGGAGAGGAAGACATGCATCCACAGATCCTTAAAGGCCCATTTACCACCATGCACTTTGGATATTTTTCTGAGACAAAGGGAACCCACCTACTTTATGGGTGAATCACTCCAGCTGTTGGAGAGTGGAACTGGGGGTGGAGAAGACCTCAGAGGCAAGAAGACTATTTAGGAGACTGTATTAAAGGCAGAGGAAAGAGTTATGGGGATGATGGGGATGGTTGCACAATGTGAATATAGTTAGTACAATTAAATACATTGTACTAAACTGAACTGTACAGTTAAAAATGGTTAAGATGGTGAATTTTTATGATGTGTATTTTATTGTAATAAAGAGAAGAAAACCACCTAATTGTACACTTTGAAAGAATGAATTGATTATATGGTATGTGAATGTCAATGAAGCTGTAAAAAAACAAAAATGGCATAGAAAGGAAGACTCCTCCTTACAACAGCTGTCATTTGATAAATGCAGTGGCAGTGATGGTATAATAGGAAAGTTACAATTTTGCAACCATCATGGAAAAGAATGACTTGAACAAGAATGAGTGCTAAATCAAGAAGGAAAACTTTGATGAGGAGCAGGTTATTTAGATGGCCTCATTATCTTTCCAAGGAGTGCTTATTGGTTGTAAGTGTACGGTAATGAACATACAGTGAAAAAATGAACAATGACTGGGTGGTTAAAACTGACATCACCCAATAGAGGTGTGGATGAAAGGAGCCACAGGAAGTAGACAGGACAGAGATGTTAGATAACTCCAGAGTAATCATATTGCAATATATATTTTTTCATTTTTATTGCAATATATTGTTTTGTTTTGTTTTGTTTTTAATCCTCACCTGAGGATATGTTTTCCATTAATTTTTTTTTTTTTTTTTTTTTTAGAAAGAGTGAAAGGGAGAGGGAGAGACAGAGAGAAATACCAATGTGAGAGAGACACATCAGTTGGTTGCCTCCCACATGCCCCCAACCAGAGCTGGGAGCCTGCAACCAAGGTACGCACCATTGACCAGAACCCTTCAGTCTGCAGGCCTATGCTCTATGCACTGAGCCAAACGGGCTAGGGCAATTGCAATATATTAAATATATCACATCAACACATTGTACACCTTAAACTTACACAATGTTATATGTCAATTTTATCATAATAAAAAGAAACTTTATTTATTTATTTTTAATATATTTTATTGATTTCAGAGAGGAAGGGAGAGGGAGAGACAGACAGAAACATCAATGATGAGAGAGAATCATCGACCAGGGATCGAGCCCGCAACCTGGGCATGTGCCATTGACCAGAATCGAACCCGGGACCCTTTGGTCCGCGCAGGCCGATACTCTATCCACTGAGCCAAACCAGCTAGGGCAATAAAAAGAAACTTTTAAAAAAACCACATCTATTGATGGTTAGGAGGCCAACATTGTCACCCTGTTCAATGAATTCTGAGCCATTGGCTTACCCCAGGTTGTTATTGGTCCAAGGCAGAGGCACGCTTGTGTGAACATGGTACATTTATGCTTTCAAAATACTTCTATTTTCATTCTTCTTTTTACTCATCCAAGAATAACTTTCTTATTTTTTCCACTGGATCAACTGGTGGTTTGTTTTGGACTATATTAAAACCATTTTCCAAATGGTTTTGCCATGGTTTGAGTTTCCCAAAACACTACCACTTCTGCAGAATTGACCAACTTTATTTTTACTTAGCAATAACATACATATAGTGAGGTGCATAAAGTGCACTAATCTTAAGCATAGAGTTTAAATTAATCTTAAGCGTAGAGTTTGTACACACACACACACACACACACACACACACACACACACCTGAATAACCACCATTAAGATAAAACTATAATCTTTTCTGCATCCCATGAGACTCCCTTGTGCACTTTTCAATCTGTTCCCTGAGGGAGTAATCTCTTTCCTGACTTCCAGAAACAACTTTTAGTTTTGCTTGTTCTTAAGCTTTATATAAATGGAATCATATATTAGAACTCTTTTGTTTCTGGCTTCTTTCATATAATATATAGTATCTGTGAGATTTCTCCGTTTTTTTTGCTAAAGCCAATTATTTCTTCTTTTAATTGATGGGTAGTGTTTCATTATATAAATGTATCACAATTTATATGATTGTTGATGAACAATTGGGTCGTTTCATCTTTTGGGTACTATGAATAAAGCTTCTATGAATAGAATGTACAACTGAGAGAACATATGCACTCTTTTTTCTTGGAGATAAAGAATCACATTGTTGTATAATGAAGCAAATGCATATTTAACCTTAGTAGAAACAATGGTTTTCCAAAGAGATTGTGTCATTTTGCACCCCCATCCCCACCCACAATACATGAGTTCTACAACCTTGAAAACACTTGATATTGTCAGTCTTTTAAATCTCAGACTTTCTGGAATGGGAACAGTGGTCTCTCGTTGTGGTTTTAATTTGTGTTTCCCTGATGAGTCATATAAAGCCCTGGCGAGCTTGACTTCAGATGTTTACTGACCATTCGGCTATCTTCTTTTTCCAAGTTCCTTTTCATGTCTTTTGTCCAGTTTTTTACTGGACTGGTTATCTTTTCTTTATTGATTTGTAGAGTCTTTTTTAATGGTGATTCATAGGATTTTGAAAATAATACAGGCAATACAATCAGCTCTAAACAGATTAGATATGGTTAGAAAAGGACTTTTAATCTTTTCTGGTCATGAATCCCTTTGGAAGACTAGTAAGTACCTAAGAATAATCATTTTAAATGTAAGTTAAGATACAGCCCTGGCTGGTTTGGCTCAGTGGATAGAGCGTCGGCCTGTGGACTGAAGGATCCCGGGTTTGATTCTGTTCAAGGGCACAGGCTCAGGTTGCGGGCTGGACCCCCAGTGGGGGGTGTGCAGGAGGCAGCTGATCAATTATTCTCTCTCATCATTGATGTTTCTCTCTCTCTCTCTCTCTCTCTCTCTCTCCTTCCTCTCTGAAATCAATGCAAATATACTTTAAAAAGAAAAAAAGAAAGGGCCTTAAATTGTGTTCAGTGGCCTTGGTTAAAAAAAAAAAAAAAGCAACACAGAACTTAAAAGGAATCCAATAACGTTGAAAATACAAAATATTTCTTAATTATGACATTTGCTCAATTATTAGCGCATTTTAAAAAAGATGTAGTGGCAGGTTTAATAATTATAGTAATTTCAAAGTAATAATGAGTGTAAATGATGTCTTAAGATATATGTTTCAACTATGATGTGATATGAAAATATCTATAATTTCTGTTGGTGACAGTCACAGGTTCTGCTAATACTATGGTTGTTGCTGACATCCATAACTAAAGGAAATATTAAATTTCAGTGAGATGTTAATGAAGATAAAAATGCATTTTTTTTTCTCATTAAGGCCACAGACCCAGTGAAGTCCATGTAGGCATCCCTAATTAGGATTCCCTGTGATTGCCTGGCTGGTATGGCTCAGTGTTGAGCATTGGCCTATAAACCAGGAGGTCATGGTTCGATTCCTGGTCAGGGCACATGCCTGGGTTGTGGGCTTGATCCTCAGTGTAGGGCATGCAGGAAGCAGCCAATCAATGATTCTTTCTCATCAGTAATGTTTCTCTCTCTCTCCCTTTCCCTTCCTCTCTGAAATCAATAAAAACATATTTTAAAAATAAAGATTGCCTGTGATTAGAAGGATACCTAGCTGTTAGGATAGACTAAAAGGGACAAAGGAGGCAGGGAGGCCATTTCAGTGGGCCAGATCAACCTGAGTAGAGGCTGTGGTCTGGGGTGGAGGACAGTCCTGGAATTTGAAACTAGAATGGAGGTGTGTGCAGGTGGGAAAATGGCTGGGGGCAGGGAGAAAGGAATGACTAGGTAAGAGGGGTGATGGCAGTCCCAGCCACAGTAGCTCTTACCTGGATTGCAATAGCAGCTACTAACTGGCTAGTAGTATCTGTTCTTGCCCCACTATAGTCTAATTGCAACAGAGTAGTCAGAGTGGACTTTTAAAACATAAGCAAGATTACATAATGCCTCTGCTCAAGGCCCTGCAATTTGGCCCCTTTGGGGCAAAGTCCCTACAAATGACCTCAATACCCCTGTGATTGGACCTGCATCTTCTCTCTGACCTCATCTCCTATTGTCTCCCTCTCCAGCCCCTCCTTCCCCCATTCACTGTGCTCCAGATACACTTGCTCTTCTCAAACATACAAGACAATGTTTCTGCCTTGGGCCTTCGCACTGACTCCCCTCAATCTGGAGAAGCAACAGCCACATGCTAACTTCCTTAACTCCGTCAAGTCTTTGCTTAAACCTCTTCAAGTCTTTGCTCCCTTAATCTTCAAATCACAAAAATAAGGTATACCCTGACAACCCTATTTAAAATAGCCTCTCCTCAAAATAAATAAATAAATAAAATAGCCTCTCCTCGGGTTCTACTTACTCTGCTCATTTTTTTCCCCTGCCTTTTATATACCATTTAACTTAATTTATTGTCTATCTCTTCTCTCTAGAATGTAAGCCCCATGAGGACAGGGATCTTTGTTTTTGTTACTATAGTTCCAGACATCAATTACAGTGACTGGCACATAACAGGTGCTCAATAGATATTGTATGAATGAATAGTGGATGGTGATGCATCTCCAAAAAAGAAAAGGCAGGAGAGGAGTGGAAGCTTTCAGAGAATAAGGAGAATGTCATTGATTTAATATACAGAGGAAGGATCTGTGGGTCATCCTGGGGGGTGCAGACAGCTGGGTGATCTGGAATCAAGGGGAAAGGATGAGCCTGGCCAGCATGTGGTTGAGCATCGACCTGTGAACTAAGAGGTCATGATTCAATTCCCAGTCAGAGCACATGCCTGGGTTGCAGGCTCAATCCCCAGTAGGGGGCGTGCAGGAGGCAGCCGATCTCTCATCATTGATGATTCTCTCCCTCTCCCTTCCTCTCTGAAATCAATAAAAACAATTTTTTTAAAGGGGGGAAAGGATGATTGGTACAAAATTGGAGATTTGGAAACTAATTAGCATGTGGGAGATAGTTGAACCTTGGACTTGTTCCGAGAGTACCTGTAGACAAACGAAAGAAGAAAACTGATGAATTTTGGGGAAAACTAACATTTAAAACATAGTCAGAAAAGAGGTGACAGTTTTTTCTATTGTTCTTTATTTCTTTTGCTATCAGAGAACAAAGTAATTACTAAGCTTACAAGTAGAAAAGTATGCGGATCCAGGGAAATCGGTGAGACAAATATATTTTTAAATTAGATTTTAAAACCATGTAATGAGTTTTTCTAATTGTGCCAACAGTGCTGTTGTACAACAGTGGGGTTCTGTGTGTGTTACAAATGATTTGTGTCAGTGTTGTTTTCTAGCTGACTTAATACAAAGGCACCAGGTCAAATTTCCATCTACGGCTTTTTGAGTCTCAAAGGAGAAATGGCAATTATCGGTTTTAATTCTAAGCAATTATATATTAAAATGTATTCAGTGGAGGTTTAAGTGTGGAACACAAAATAAAAACACACACACACAATAAGCTGATTTGAAAATTTGCAAAATTCTAAATTGGTAATTTAGCGAACTCACTTAAACAAAAGAAAGGAGGTCTATGTGTGAGAAAGAAGAGAACAGTTTAAATAGTGCAGGCTCTCCTATCTGCCATTTCCCTCAACTAGTATCTTTTCTATGTGAGCCTGAGAAGCAAGGCATAAAGGGGTGACTCCATTAATTGGGAATAGTTCCCACATACTCTTAGTGTAAGCATTTTCACTGTGTTAAGTGTAATTCTAGTGTTTCATATAAACTTTTATAATCAACTTGTCAATTCCATTAAAATTTTCTAAAAAAGAATTTCTTTGGAGCGCAGTCAACACACAATATAATATACAGATGATATATTATAGAATTGTATACCTGAAACCTTTCTAATTTTATTGACAAATGTCTTCCCTTCCCTGGAAAATTCAATTAAAAAATTTCTTTGGAGATTTTGATTGACGCTGTATTAAATTTATAGCTTGAGAAAGCTTATAGTTAAAACATCAGCTGAAACCAGTTTGGCTCAGTGGACAGAGCGTCAGCTTGCAGACTGAAAGGTCCCAGGTTCGATTCCAGTCAAGGGCATGTACCTGGGTTGCGGGCACATCCCCAGTAGGAGATGTGCAGGAGGCAGCTGATCGATGTTCCTCTCTCATCGATGTTTCTAACTATCTATCTCTCTCCCTTCCTCTCTGTAAAAAATCAATAAAATATATAAAAAAAAAAATCAAGTCTTCCTATCCATGAACATAGTCTGTCTTTCCAGTTATTTAAAGCTTCTTTTATGTTATTGTTTTTTCCTGAAAGTCTTTAATTAGTTTTATTTCTAAGTGAAGTAATGATTTTGTTGTTGCTATTGTGAATAAGATCTGTTTTCCCTACCATTTTTGACCTGTTTATTATTGAAGTATTAGAAGCTAATAATTTTTCAAGTGTTGATCATATAGTTAACTTTTGTACTGAATTCCCTTATTAGTTCTACTAGTTTAACCATCACTTCTGTAATGGTTTTGTCTCAGCCTTTCTACTTACTTATGTCTTACGTCTATTGTCCTATGTTAGTGTGTCAGCAAAAATCTCAACTATAATAGCAAATTGTAGTGGTGGAAAAGGTATTCTTATATTCCTGACTTGCAAGGGAATGGGTGCTTTTAATGTTTCGCTATTAAGGTTTGATGCTGCTATAAGGTTGTGGAAATTGTCTGTAAAGAATTCTTTTCTCCTTACTCTCTGAGGCATTTTAATAGGAATGGTATTAAATGTTGTCAAATGTATTTTTCAGCATAAGATGATCATTTGGCTTCTACTTCCTTTAACCAGATAGTATGGTGATTTGTTTTAATAGACTTCACAACATTGAAGTACTCCTCTATTCTTAGAATAAACTTTCTTGGTCACAATGTAATATTTCTTAAATAAACTGCCAGATCCTCTGCTAATACTTACTGTATTGGGGATTTTTGCTTCGATGTTCATAAATTAAATTTAGTTATTGTAGTTTTTTTGGGGGGGGGTAGGGGGGTGGGAGTACTTTCCATTTTGTTTTGTTATCAGGATCATGTTGGTCTCAGAATGAAAATGGAAGCTTTTTATCCTTTTCTTTGCTCTGGGCAGTTTACTTAATAAAGGAATTATCTGTTCTTTTACAGTTTGTTAAAATTCTTTCATAAACTCTTCTGGTATCTTTTTAAAAAAAATTATTTTAATAACTAGAGGCCCGGTGCATAAAATTCTTGCAGGGCAGGGAGTCCCTCAGCCTGGCCTGCACCTTCTCCAATCTGGGAAACCCTCAGGGGATGTCTGAATGCCCATTTAGGCCTGATCCCACAGGCAGTCAGACACCCCTCTCACAATCCGGGACCGCTGGCTCCTAAATGCTTGCCTGCCTGCCTGCCTGATCACGCCCAACTGTCCTCCCCTGCCAGCCTGATCGCCTCCAACTGCCCTCCCCTCCTGGCCTGATTACCCCCAACTGCCCTCCCCTGCTGGCCTGATCACCCCCAACTGCCCTCCCTTGCTGGCCTGATGGCCCCCTAACTGCTTGCTCCCCCATGCCGGCCTGATCTCCAGCCTGATCTCACCCCTAACTGCTTGCTCCCCAATGGCCTGATTGCCCTTAATCGCCTCTGCCTCAGCCCCTGCCACCATGGCTTTGTCTGGAAGGAAGTCGGACATCCGGAAGATGTCCAGTCTACCCGGTCTAATTAGCATATATTACCCTTTTATTAGTATAGATTCTTTATTGTTGAAAGTATTAAATATGTCCCCTTTTTTCCACCATTGTGGCCCCTTCAGCCCCCCCCCCCCCTCTCGCCACAGGCCCTCACCACCCCATTGTCTGTGTCCATGGGCCATGCATATATGCATGCAAGGTCCTTGGTTGATTACCTCCCACCCACCCACCCTTCCCCGCCTTCCCTCTGAGATTCCACACTCTGTTCCACGCTTCCATGTTTCTGGATTAACTCTGTTCATCAGTTTATTTTGTTAATTGGATTCTACATACGAGTGAGATCATGTGATACTTTTCTTGCTCTGACTCATTTCACTTAGCATGATACTCTCCAGGTCTCTCCATGCTGTCTCAAAGAATAAGATATTCTTCTTTTTTATTGCTGCAGAGTATTCCATGGTATAAATGTACCACAGCTTTTTTATCCACTCATCTACTGATGGGTATTTGGGCTGTTTCCAGATCTTAGCTATTATAAATTGTGCTGCTATGAACATAGGGTTGCATATATCCTTTCTGATTGGTGTTTCGGGTTTCTTAGGATATATTCCTAGAAGTGGGATCACTGGGTCAAATGGTAGTTCCATATTTAATTTTTGAGGAAACTCCATACTGTTTTCCATAATGGCTGCATCAGTTTGCATTCCCACCAGCAGTGTATTAGGGTTCCCTTTTCTCACATCCTCACCAGCACTTGTCATTTGTTGATTTGTTGATGGTAGCCATTCTGACAAGCGTGAGGTGATACCTCATTCTCATTTTAATTTGCATCTTTCTGATGACCAGTGACTGAGCATTTTTTCGTATGTCTCTTGGCCTTCTGTATGTCCACGTTGGAGAAGTGTCTTGGTCCTTTGCCCATTTTTTAATTGGATTGTTTGTCTTCCTTTTGTTAAGTTGTATGGGTTCCTTATATATTTTGGATATTAACCCTTTATCAATGTATCATTGCCAAATATGTTCTTCCATACAGTGGTCTCCCTTTTCGTTTTGTTGTGCAGAAGCTTTTTATTTTGATGTAGTCCCATTTGTTTATTTTCTCCTTAGTTTCCTTTGTCCTAGAAGATGTATTGGTAAACATATTGCTATGAGAGATGTCTGAGATTTTGCTGCCTATGGTGTCTTCTAGGATTTTTATGGGTTTCACGACTTACATTTAAGTCTTTTATCCATTTTGAGTTTATTTTTGTGTTTGGTGTAAGTTGGTGGTCTAGTTTCATTTTTTTGCATGTATTTGTCCAATTTTTCCAGCACCATTTATTGAAGAGACAGTCTTTACTCCATTGTATGCTCTTGCCGCCTTTGTCAAATATTAATGAGCGTAATGGGTTGGGTCAACTTCTGGGGTCTCTGTTCTGTTCCATGGATCTCTATGCCTGTTCTTGGGCCAGTACCAGGTTGTTTTGATTACGGTGGCTTTGTAGTATAATTTGAAATCTGGTTTTGTGATTCTTCCAACTTTGTTTTTCTTTCTCAAGATTGCTGCAACTATTGGGCTCTTTTTTGATTCCATATAAATTTTTGGTACATTTGTTCTAGGTCTGTGAAATATGCTGTTGGTATTTTAATAGGGATTGCATGGAATCTGTAGATTGCCTTGGGTAGTAAGGGCATTTTAATGATGTTGATTCTACCAATCTATGAACAATGGGCCTGGTATTTTTGAAGAGTAGATCTTTTACAAACTTTTCTGTTTTTTAGATGATGGTTGTTCTAGTCAGATTCTCTATTCTTGGCTCCATTTTATGGTTTATATTTTTTTATGAGATTATCCCCTTTGTTATAATTCTCATATTTGTATAAAATTATATAAGTAATATTTTTTTGTAATTAAAATTATTTTCTGCAGCTATAGTTACATCATCTTTCTAATTTCTAATGTTGTCTGTGTTCTCTGCTTAGAGAGCTTCAGACATTTAAACTGCAACCTATTGAGCTGAACACAAGAGATCATTTGGGTTTTTTTGTGTTGTTGTTTTTTTCCTCACCTGAGAATATTTTTTCCATTGATTTTTTTTTTTAAGAGAGAGAGAGAGAGAAAGAGAGAGAGAGAGAGAGAGAGAGAGAGAGAGAGAGAGAGGAAGGGAGGGGGAGAGACAGAGAGAGAGAAAATCGATGTGAGAGGGACACATCAATTGGTTGCCATCCCTACCCCCTCACCCCCAATGTGCCCCAACCAGAGCTGATGATCAAGCCTATAACCATGTACATGCCCTTTGAACCCAAGAGCCTTCACTCTTTGGGCCAAAGCTCCAACCACTGAGCCAAACCAGCTAGGGTAAGAGATAATTTCTATAGCAGTACTATTGCAACCAGACTAAGTTTAATACAGCAAATAGAAATTTAGGTGTTTAGGGATTTGGGTATTTGGGAGGAAAGCCTGAGAAACACTGAATGGTAGAATATGAGGAAGAACATTTCAGTCCCTTGATGATCTAAATAAAACAGCTGGAGAGTCTGAGGAACTGAACAGCTGAACAGTGTTTCCCCACCTCTCTACTCTCACAGGAACCTCTTATCTACAGTGGGACAGACATTCACTCTTAATTTTAGTTGGTCTAAGAAATATAGCATTAAAAATTTTTACTTGACTATTGAGTTACCAGCAGAATGCATCAATGTCAATTTTTTGACATTTCAATTTCACCAAGCGCCAGATTCCATCTTCTCCATTTTCCTTCAATCTAGTTTAATGAATCGCCTATATCTTTATTTTCGGCCTTGTTATCTTGGGCAAACCATGTCATTAATTTTTAGTTTTTCATTTACTTAGAATGAAGAAAAATGTTCAGCCTTCTTACTCCAGGACTCACTTTCCTTACAGGAGGCGCACTCCCACTGTTGGAAAACGCTGGCATATGAACGCCATCTCTTCATTTCTCCACCACTGATTTGTGCGAGCCACACCTTGTTACTCTGCTCCTGGCTCTTCTCAGGAACCAGGTTCCAGCTAATAGTTTATAGTTTGTTAATCCTCTTATTTGCTCTGTCTCGGATGTGGCAAATCTTAGAAAGCTCTGCACGAAACTGGGCTCTGATACAGATGTGGGTATCACTAAAGTACTAACACGTGAGTTTTAATGCTATACCCTCATCAATGTAATATATTTGGAAAACCATGAATATTTAAAACAAACGAAAACAAATGTAGAGCACAAGCTCCTGAGACATATTAAGTGTAGGTTTGACATGTTAAGGCCCAAGTAACCTCAGTATTCCAGACTAGACCACAGCACCACACAGGCAGGGGTCATGTCAGTCGCGTTCACTGACAAATTCCTAATGCCAGTACATGTCTGGCACAGAGCAGGTGGTCAGTGCATATTGTTGACTGAATAATTAATTGACCTATAGAAGCAATCTAATTAAATAATGTATCTTAACATTTTTACTCGTGATTTGAAAGCAACGTAAAATTGTGTTAGATGCTTCCAAGTTTCAAGTATCATAAATGCTCAGGTTGCCTTTGTTCTAGAGCAGCGGTTCTCAACCTGTGGGTCGCGACCCCTTTGGCGGTCGAACGACCCTTTCACAGGGGTCGCCTAAGACCATCCTGCATATCAGATATTTACATTACGATTCATAACAGTAGCAACTTTGCAGTTATGAAGTAGCAACGAAAATAATTTTATGGTTGGGTCACAACATGAGGAACTGTACTTAAAGGGCCAGGAGGTTGAGAACCACTGTTCTAGAGGTATATTGGAAGGATTTATGGAGCTGTAAAAGGAAGACAAAAACATCTCACCAGCTACACAATTAGGCTTTGCAGATAAATGGACCATCATTCCCACCTCCAGCAGCCTAACTGCAGCTCTTGGTTTAAGAGATGGATTGCCAGTCTATAGAGGGGAGCCTTTAGGTCAGGTATTGAACCTTGGCCAGGGAAGTAGGGTCACATGGCAAAAAGGAGGCTACTAGTGAGGCAGGTACTCTGAGGCACTTTGCCTGGCTTAGTACTACCTTACTAATAAAAGCAAGAACCAGGTCTGTCCTATATCAATAGTTAGCCACCCAAACAGCTCTACTGGTTTTATTTTATATTCTTGTTGCCACAGTGTTTGCTGTGCGAATTTCATTTGCTAGACAAGCCATCAATATCCAGTCATGTTTCCTGTCATTATAATGGCATATCCTGAGAAAGAGCCAGAAATGAGCCATGATTTATTGAGAGGAAAATTTCATGTATTATAGCATACTGAAGAGAAATTTCATACATGGGCAATTACGAATAAGAGCTGGAGAGGGCATTTTTACAAAATCTTTTTTATATGTGACATTCCTATAAATCAGAAAATATTTCCGAAGCACATTACTCTCTGAAAAACAGTTTTGTTTTGTTTTTTTGAGATCTCTGCATGTTGGATTTAGCTGGAAAACTTCATGAAATCATGGATAATGGTCTTTCTGGGATATACTACAAATGATGTTGAATTCCTGTAATATGTGCTCAGGGAGAATCTATTGACTATTCTCTGAATTATGCCATGCTGGCCTGGTGTGAAGTAGTGATCTGATTCAGAGCATTGGTACACTCAATTTCCCAACTGTGGGTTGTTTTCTGATACACAGTGAATTCAATTGGGCCCAGGCTGCCGCTGTTCATTTGTAAAAACGGTTTCAGAATTGTTCCCTCTCTTATAGGTGACATGATTACCAAATCAAAGGAATGTTTCTCAGTCCTTACCTCATTTGACTTGTCCACAACAGCCGACATTGCTGAGCACCTTTCCTTCCTGTATTCCATATCTTCATCTGCTCCCAAGGAGTAACCACCATTTGTGCTGATGGTTTCTGCCTAATATATATCTGAACGGACCTCATCCCCAAGCTAGAGTGTAGAATCTTTCTCTGCTTTCAGAATGTCTGTCAGGGGTGGGGAGCCTTTTTTCTTCCAAGGGCCATTTGGATCTTTATAGCATTATTCGAGAGCCATACAAAATTATCAGCTTAAAAATTAGCCTGCTCTATTTGGTCAAACATTTAATTAACTCACCCCTAATATCTTGGCAGGGCCGACCAAATGATTTTGTGGGCCTTATACAGCCCGCGGGCTGGACGTTTCCCTCCCCTGACTCTAGATGCTTACAGGTTTTTCAAACTTACTGTGTCTAAAACTAAATACCTTATATCCTGTTCTCCACCCTTATTCCAGCCCTGGGTGGCCTATATGATCTTTTTCTTGTATTTGCTACCTACAAGTACATGGTGATCCACAACTATTCCAAGCCAGGGTAGGGTGGAGTGGTGGGGCAGGAATGTTTCTCTTTGCCTACAGGCAATCACCACCCAAATTCTATCAATTCTACCTCCCAAACCTCTCTCCAGTCTGTTTTCCCTATTTCATCCTACTCCATTGCTATAGTTCAGATCTGCATATTTTGGGGGTTGAATCATTGGAATAGCTTCTTTGCCACCCTCTCCCACCATCCTCTTTTCTTTTTCTTTTTAAAAAATGTATTTTTATTGATTTCAGCGAGGAAAGGAGAAGGAGAGATATAAACATCAATGATGAGAGAAAATCATTGATCAGCTGCCTCCTGCACACCCCATACTGGGGATCCAGCTCACAACCCAAGCATGTGCCCTTGACCGGAATTGAACCGGGGACCCTTCAGTCCACAGGCCAATGTTCAATCCACTGAGCCAAACCAGCTGGGACTCCCACCATCCTCTTTTCATCTCCATCTTCCACTTTGCTCCTAAAGCCATCTTTCTGAAATAATCTAATCATTTATTTATTCAAATCCTTTAGAGTTTTCTGGCACCCACAAGATAAAACCCCAGTTCACTAAGATGGCTGAATTGGTTTGTTATTGCTGCAATATTTCTGCATAACAAACCATTCCCAAACACAGTGACTTAAAGCTACAAGTGATACCCATGGCTGTATGGGTTGTCTGTCGTGGTTCTGCTCATCAAAACTGGGTTAATCTGTGGGTCAGCTGAGGTGGCTATTGTTCCAGGGACCAGCAGGTTAGCCTAGGCATCTACTTGGTTTTCATGCTAATCCCTGAGGCACAAGAGAGCAGACAGCCTGGACCTCCTAAGGTCTAGCTCAAAACCATCACTTCTGTTCACTCAAGCAAGTCATGAGGCTCAACCAGGAGCTGGGAAATATAGTCAGATCTGTTACTGGGAGGGACTGCAAGTTACATGGGAAAGGCATAGATATGGGGAGGGATAAAGAACTGGGGCCAATGGCAAAAAATAAAATAAAAAATAGGTAGGTAAAGAAAAGAAAAAACCTCTGCTAATGCGGTATACGTTGTATCTATCACTTGCGTTTAACTTCCTTGAATCTGACCTTCTAATACAGCACCTTGAATAAAATATGTTCTGTCATGCCTCGGGGACATGCTGTTTCATTGGTGAGGAACAACCTTCCCATCTCCACCCCAGCCCATTTGCCTGTCTGATGACCTCTTCATGCTTCTGAAACGTAGCCAGTATAGTGTGGGGCAAAAGCAGGTATACTGCTGTGAGTACGCAAAGCAGAGTTTATTCGTGTATTATTATTTATTAATTATTGTGTTATTTTCCATATAAACAACTGAAAGCCCGCTTTTGCCTCATGCTGTGCATTCTCTTTTCCTTCTTTGGCAACTCTCCGTTCTAGAGAGAAGTAACCTTTTTCTTCTTTGTGTCACCTGTTTTCTTTAGGCTTTTTTTTTTCTTTGTCAAACTAAATTATAGTTCTTTAGTTACATGGCTATGTCCTTTTAGATTAATGGAAATTTTTGAGGGTTAGGAGTTGGTTTTTTTGTCTCAGTCTCTCTAGGGCCCAGCAAAGTATTTGGCATGCAAAGTTCAACAAATGCTGAATTGAATTAAACTTATGTTAGACAGAAATGACATTTTGGAAATAAGACCAATTACATTGAGTTGCAAGTACAGAATTTTCCTGTACAATTTGGAATAAGAAGGTAGTTAATGTTCTGTTCTCTATGAAGCAGATACACCCACAAAGCAAATAAAAGAATCACTTCTAGAATTCTCTTTAGGCTACATGGAGTTTTGGGGTTTTGCTAGACGCAGCAGAAATTTGATTTATTTAAAAGTATTCCATCCCTGGCCAGTGTGGCTCAGTTGGTTGAGCATTGTCCCATGCACCAAAAGATTGCCCATTCGATTCCAGGTCAGGGCACATGTGGGTTGAAGATTTGATCCCTAATTGGAGGATATGTGAGAGGCAGCCAATTGATTGGTGTTTCTCTCTCACAATTATGCTTCTCTCTCCCTCTTCCTCTAAAATCAGTAAAAATACATTTAAATAATAAATAAAAATATTGCAGATTACTTTATCATGCTCTACCTAGTATGTGTGAAGATTTTAGTTTCAATTACGAACATTCCCATTTGTGAAACGGAGTTGAGGACTTCCTGCATTATTTCTGTGTAATCTTACAAATCATTGATTTCTTTCTTTAAAACCTAAGATCAGTGGTTCTCAACCTTCCTAATGCCACGACCCTTCAATACAGTTCCTCATGTTGTGGTGACCCCCAACCATAAAATTATTTTCATTGCTACTTCATAACTGTAATTTTGCTACTGTTATGAATCGTAATGTAAATATCTGATATGCAGGATGTATTTTCATTGTTACAAATTGAACATAATTAAAGCATAGTGATTAATCACAAAAACAATATGTAATTATATATGTGTTTACCGATGGTCTTAGGCGACTCCTGTGAAAGGGTTGTTAGACCCCCAAAGGGGTCACGACCCACAGGTTGCAAACTGCTGCCTAAGATAATAGCACAATAACCTAAGAAAAGATCCTTTGTTTTTGTTTTGTTTTTAATCCCCACCCGGGAATATTTTTCCATTGATTTTTAGAGAGAGTGGAAGGGAGGAAGGAGAGGGAAAGAGAAAGAGAGAGAAACATTGACGCGAGAGAGACACATCAATTGGTTGCCTCCTGCACATGCCCCAACTTGGGCTGGGCATCAAACCTGCAACTGAGGTGCATGCCTTTGACCAGGAATATGAACCCACAACCATTTGGTGCTCTGGCCAATGCTCTAACCATTAAGAAAAGCCAGCCAGGGCAGAAAAGATGCTTGTTATAAACATTTTTGAAGGATAAAACTCAAGTTTTTCCCGCTGAAATATCTGATCATTTAGTTTGGCATATACATTTTTAAAATCACTGCTGTTGTTTTTTATCTACTTTTCAAGACAAAATGGTATGGATTCTTTTCCTTCTTTTTTACTATGTAAAACACTATATAGAATTCTCATTAGGATGCAATGAACTGATATATTCTGATGAAAAGATTTAAAAGCTCAATAACTTGATTTATAATAGGCTTAATGTCTCTATTAGATCATGGAGAGTTTAACTGTTTAGTGAAATCCACATATCACTGCCTCTGAAAACAGCTCAGTGTATGAGTAAGATGGTTCTGAGTGTGAATCTCTCTAACAGGCAAGAAGAAAAAAATAATTTCTTTTTTTTTTTTCATTGATTTTAGGGAGAGAGAGAGAGAGAGAGAGAGAGAGAGAAACATCGATTTGTTGTTCCACTTATTTATGCATTCATTGTTGATTCTTATATGTGCCTGACCAGGAATGTAACCCACAACCTTGGTGTATTGAGATGACTATCTAACCAACTGAGCTACCCAGCCAGGGCAGTGCTTGCTACTCAGGAAATGTGAGCTGCTATTATTAACTAAACTAGGGGCTTAGTTTAGTTAATTCGTGCACCTTGAAAGGAACTGTGGGCCTCCAGGCTGTGGTGGGCATAGGGATGGGTCTTGGCCCATCCTCCACACCTCTGCCCGGCCTCTCCCGCTGTGGCCCCCGGTCCCCTGCCTGCGGGCAGCCCCACTTCCACCGTCATCGCTCCAACACGCTGACTGCGCTGACTGCGTTGGCTCTGCTCGCACTGCTGACAGTGCAGAGTGATTGGGGATGGCACCAGCAGCGGGTGTGAGCAGCAGCTGCCCTGACCTCCCTCAGGAGCAGGGAGAGATGGAGAAGCCCTCAGGGGCGATCAGAGCTGGCAGCTGCTGCTCGCATCCACTGACAGCTCCGAGTGATTGGCCGACACTGGGCGCTAGCCGTGGGTGCGAGCGGGGCCGGGACCAGCAGTAGGTGCAAGCGCCTGGTGGGACCATAGCCCATGGCAGCAAAGAATTTTCAGTAACCACCAGAGGCTTGCCCCAATGACAGCAACCAGCACCCCGCCTTGGTCTGGCACCCCCGCTCACCTGCTCCATCATCCACCACGGCCGATGACCACCATGTTCCACACTCTGCCACCTGCTGCCAACGTCCATCATGTTCCGCGTGCCCCCTGGTGATCAGCACACATCATAGCGACCGGTTGTTCGGTTCTGCTGTTCGGTCTATTTGCATATTAGGGTTTTATATATAGGTGACTTTTTGCTGTTGGAGTTGACATATAATAAATCAGAGCCATTCTGTTTAGAACTTGTATCTCAAAGCCTAAGTTTATATAAACCAATTTACATTGTAAATGTACAACCATTTTCATTGTTTCTGACCCTTAGTGCCCCTATTTGAAAACTTTTAAATAATTTAACCTACTTCATAATGTTGTGATGGAAATTAAAATGAGTCTATTTATGCCCAGTTGGTGTGGCTCTGTGGTTGAGCATTAACCTATGAACCAGGAGGTCACAGTTCAATTCCTGGTCAGGGCACATACCCAAGTGGTGAGCTCTATGCCCAGTGTGGGGCATGTAGGAGGCAGCTGATCAACGATTCTCTCATTCCATTGATATTTCTATCTCTCTCCCTCTCTCTTCCTCTCTGAAATCAATGAAAATATATTTAGAATAAAATAAAATATGTCCATTTAGGAAGCAGGCTCCTTCCACTTATTAACGGTAGCTTTGGGAAAGTTACTCACCTATCTGAGCCTTCGTTTCCTAATTCACAAGATGAGAGAGTGATATTATGATCAAGTGTATAATATATGTAAAATGCTGAGCCCATTTACTGTCATAAAAATGAACAATTATTATTATTTTTACAAATATTTTTTATTGATTTCAGAGAGGAAGGGAGAAAGAGATAGAAATATCAATGGTATGAACGAATTATTGATCGGCTGCCTCCTATACGCCCCACACTGGGGATCCAGCCTGCAACCCAGGAATCGAACTGTGACTTCCTGGTTCATAGGTTGATGCTCAACCACTGAGCCATGCCAGCCGGGCTGAACAATTATTATTAATTTTTTTTATTGATTTAAGAGAGAGAGGGGCGGGGGGAGAAAGAAAAGGAGAATTTGTTGTTCCACTTACTTATGCATTTATTGGTTGATTCTTTCTGTGCCCCGACTGGGGATGGAACACGCAGCCTTGGCCTAGTGAGATGATGTTCAAACCAACTGAGCTACCCTGCGAGGCTCTTGATGGCTCAGAGACCTCCAGCAGCTCAGCAAACCTTCAAATAAAAGGTTTCCATGGCTTGAAGTTAACAGGCTTTTGTACTTTTCTAAGTACTACTGTCACTTATGCAGGCAGGAACCAATAAGAATCATTTTTCACTTCCTTATACTTGTGGTTACAAAAGTTACACAAACAGGAGCTTCAAAAAAGGACCAACCAGCCAGGAAGGTGGAGGGTTGTTTATAGTATCTCAGCAATGACTACATGACTTTTTCTCTTTAGAAAAACATGAACTGCAATGAATTTAAGTGAACTGCTGGAAACAATTTAGCTACGGGAAGGATAGCTGGTCTTTCAACTTGTTGCTTCAAGAACTAAAAGTACACAATTTGATATTTTTTTACTTATACATTTCAGTTAATTGTACTATTTATTTTGTTATTGTTTTTAAAAATCCTCACCCAAGGATATGTTTGTTGATTTTAGAGAGAGAGGAGAGGGGAGGGGGTGGAGAGAGAGAAAGAGAGAGAGAGAAACATTAATGTGAAAGAGAAACATCGATCAGTTGCCTCCTATACTGCCTTGACCAGGGATTGAATCCACCACCTTTTTGGTGTACACACAGCATGTCAAACTTGCGGCCCACAATGAATATTTTTGTGGCCCAGCCAATATAATGGTATGTAAGAAACATTTTAATAAAAATTCTGTAACTTAATTTTTACAATATCCTGTTATACATAATGTGTGTGTGTGTGTATATATATGGCTAATATGCTAAGTGTCCGACCGTCTGACTGGTCGCTATGACACGAACTGACCACTAGGGGGCAGACACTCAACGCAGGAGCACGTGCCATTTACAGAGAAGCAACACCATGGACCTGGCACCCACAAAGTAACACTTGGTTTCCCCCAAGTGGGACACAGGCCCTGCTACCACCCCAGAGCAATAGCCCACCAAATCACAGCCAACGCTGCTGAGACCCCATGGCGCAAAATGCAGCCCACAGCCCAGCCCAGCCTGGAAACAGTTGCTGTGGGCACTGGGTAAAGATGTCACATAGCAACGCCCAGCTTCCTCTCCCTAGTGACTAGCCTCCTTGGAGTTTCTTCAGCCCAGGAATATGACTTGCTTTATAGCCAGGTGGAAACATTTTACACTTTAACCAAATGTCTGTGAAGCGTTTTCCTGTGCCGCATCTCACTTGATCCTCACAGAAGTCCTGGAGTAGGTAGATAGGAGACTTGGTGGAATCCTATTTTCTTCTCATTAGCTGGAAAACGGAGATTTAGAAAGCTTAGAAACTTGACCCTACTAAAAAAATGTAAGAAATGGTGGACCTTGAAAATGACTTCAGGTTTTCTCACTGCACAGAATATAGTCAAACACTGCTGCAGTTAAATATTTTACCCTTTGTTCTCCCTGTATGATCTACAATAATAATCTGCTATTTTGATATTTACTGCTATGTTGCTGACAAATACCTGAAAGAGAAGTTGGGGTGCTTCACTGGGCTGGAAAAGTTTAGCTAAATCAGAAAGCAGGTCTAATTAAGCAAGCTTATTCTATATATACTAGAGGCCCAGTGCATGAAATTTGTGCATGGGGGGTGGGGTCCCTCAGCCCAGCCTGTACCCTCTCCAATCCAGGACTCCTCAGGGGATGTCTGATGGCCTCTCGCAATCCGGGACTGCTGGCTCCTAACTGCTCACCTGCCTGCCTGCCTGATTGCCCCTAACCACCTCTGCCTGCCTGATCGCCCCTAACTGCTCCCCTGCTGGCCTGATCGCCCCTAACCACTTCTGCCTCACCCCGCACCCGGGACCTGGGCTTCCCTCCCTTTGGCTGGCCGCAGGCACCCAGGACCCAGGCTGGCTTTGCCGGGGTTGGCCACAGCTACAGGCGCCCAGGACCACAGGGCGGGTGGCTTGTCCCTCTCCCAGGCCACAGCCACAGGCACTGGCACCTGGGACCATGGGGCAGGCGGCTTGTCCCTCTCCCAGGCCACAGCCTGGCTGGGCCCCATTCCTCTCTCGCAAGCTCATTTGTGCCCGGCTGATCCCCATTCCTCTCTCCCCAGTGTTGAGTGTCTGAGCAGTTACGGCATGATGGCATGAAGACATGATGACCATTTGCATATTAGCTCTTTATTATATAGGTTACATAAAAGGCTAAGTTGACTCGTGCATGTGTGATACATATAAAGCTCTCCCTGGCACCAATCGCACGTGTGTGTTTCTATCATGAATTTAGTTGACACTTTCATTATAGAGAAAGGGCCAATATCGATATGAAGATATTTCTTCTAATGAATTTCCTTTCAATGTGCATGAATCTGTGCACCGGGCCACTAATTATTAATAACAAACTACAACATCCACTAATGGCTGATTACTATAATCGTGTTGCATTCATTTCCCTTACACGCCTTACACACAGGTGCACCATTTCTCTTCACTAATACTAGCAGTGAATATTTTAGCAGCCAATTGTCACATCATTAGTCTGGGACTGGCTTGTTTAGTGTGCACAACAGGAAATATTTCACTATTGGAGAACACGAAAAATAGGTTTATTTGCATTATGCTTATTAATTTGCACAGTTATTCAGTGTCTGGTAAATTAATGTTCAAGAAAAAATATTAATTTTTATTAAAATGTTTTATTATTTTATGTTAACGACTACCCATTTATTTCAGCCCTTTGTACTCAGCATGTCTCTATTGAAATAAACCTACATTCTATGAAAATTGAAGCTTTTTTTTTTTTGTGGCCCACATAAACTTAAACCTTGTTTATTTGGCCCATGTTAGCCTTTGAGTTTGACATGTTTGGTGTTCAGGATGACTGTCCAACCAACTGAGCCACCTGGAGGGGGCATTAACTGTAATATTTCTTCTTTTTTTTAGAATTTTAAAAATATATATATTTTATTGATTTCAGAGAGGAAGGGAGAGGGAGAGAGAGATAGAAATATCAGTAATGGGAGAGAATCATTGATCGGCTGCCTCGTGCACGACCCACACTGGGGATTAAGCCTGCAATGTGGGCATTTGCCAGATCGGGAATTGAACAATGACCTCTTGGTTCACAGGTCAATGCTCAGCCACTGAAGCACACCAGCTGGGCCTATTTATTATTTACTTCTACAACACTTTGTGATAAACAGATCTACTAGTCACCATATTCAAAATTTCATTTGATGATTTTCAATCACTTATTCATTATTGTTCTTAGCTATAGGTCACAAGGTTGCTCCTCCGTGACACTTGAGAGATTTTCTTCACATTTGCAACTGATTTATTGTAATTTTTACAGAATTAAAGACCTCTGTGTTTGGTGACCACTCAGAACCTGGAACATTTAGAAAACTTGCAATATCAACAACACAACAGGCCAAAAAAAATTACAACAATATTCTTTGCCAGAGTTCTATATTAGTTTCCAAGGGCCAGAGGAACAAAAGACAACAAACTTGGATGGCTGAAAACAACTGAAATTTATTCTTTGTTCTGAAGGAGAAAAGAACAAAGTGAAGGTATGAGCAGGGCCATCTCCCTCTGACATCGCTGGGGGGAATCCATACTGGCCTCTTACTAGATGCGGGGGCTCCCAGAAATCTTTTGTATTCTTTGGTTTGCAGCTGCATCATTCCAATCTCTGCTGCCTTGTCACATGGCCATCTTCTCTGGGTCTCTCTGTCTTCATCTCTCTCTCACTTTATAAGGTTCCTAGTAATTGGATTGAGCATCCATCCCTATGCAGCCTAACTTCATCTTAACTTTGTTACATCTGCAAAGACCCTATTTCCAAATCAGGTCACATTGACAGGTACAGGGGTTAGGATTTCAACATATTATTTGGGGGGGGGGGCACAACTCAACCCACGACACATTCCTACTATAACGAGACAACACCAAAAGTGCAATTAAAATGTATTCTTCACATATAAAGTTTGTATCACACACTGTTTTCCCAATTCTTTTTTTTTTTTAAAGAAAGACTGCCATGTGCAGCACCTCATTTGGATGTGTCTGGAGTCTTGGACCTTGAGAGCTTGTTTGGAGGTTCTAGCAGGGGAGCGCAGCTACTCGTATACCCTTGACCAAAGACGGGTCCTCTCCTCTGGGGGAAGGTCGTCCTCTTTGACCTTAGGGAGGGACGCACATGGATCTGTGAGGGAAGAGGGAGATACCCGCCTCGCCAGCCAGATCAGCCGAATCAACCCTGGTGATTATTGGGGTGACAGATGTCGCAGCCAAATCGCCCTCACATCCTGTTTTCCCAATTCTTAAGCTTTATCCCACTAGGGAGAAATGTCAGTTGATATCAGGGTACAGTTTATGGGTATGTGCAAGAAAATTTCATTGGTCATTATAAAGGTTGACATGTATTGAGCTCCTGCTCTGTGCCAGGTCCTTTACCTGGTGCTAGAGATAACAAGAGAAAAAAAAGGCACCAGTCCCTGCTTGGATGGAGCTCATTATCATAGCCTGGACTGGTGCCATGACCTTGGCTATGGTAACAGCCTTGGAATAATAAAGTGAGCACACCAGCTATTTTAATCACCTTGGTAAGGGAACTTATAGAGCCCTCTATTAACTACACAGCTTTGTTAAATACTGCCCATTTCAACCAAACCTGTAAAAGTTGAGGGGATTACCTTCTTGCTGAAGATGAGTTAACATTTTTGAAGGTAGCTGCGCATAAATTGTTGGGACACCAGGGGAAAGCAAAATGGAGAACAAAACAGATGGGAAAAAGGGTACGGTCCTGCCATTTTTTTTGACTTTCTGGCGTTGCCTACCCTCACCCCTGACCAAGTATGAACCAGAGATGTTTGTTTTGCTTGGGTGCCCCAAGATGCAAACCCACTTATTGCCAACATTTAGAGTTGCTATTGTTGTTAGGTTCTTACTTCTAAATACTCTAGACAGGTTTTATGCAAACACAGGATTGGTTTAGGACTAGAAAGGAAAGAGATTATTTATTGTCAGAGTCCAAGCACCTCATTTTTGTAGATGAAAGAAGGCTGAAGAATATGACTTGGCCAAGGCCAGGCAACTACAGTAGTGAGTCCCGGAAGCTCCATGAGAACAGGCACCCTGTTTTTGGTGACCTTTGTATTCACAGAGATTAGCATGTGCCTCGCAAACAGTGAGTGTTCAGTAAATATGTGCTGAGTGAACAAAATAGTAACTTGAATAATGAATGAATGAGTCAAAAATATAGCTCTTTCGAATACTTTTTCCAATGCCATAATGATCTCCAATTTCTAACAGACCTAAGACTCTCAATAAAAAGTTTCAAGGTAAAAAAAAAAAAAAAAAGTTTCAAGGTAGTCTAACGAATGCTTAGACAACATCATTTAGTCACATGCTGTTAACTTAATTATTTAAAAGAGAATTTGTTAGTTTGTGTTCCAGATTATCCAATATTTACAGCTTTTGCTCTTAATATTTTTTTCTGATCTTTATACCTCTTGAAAATTAAGCAGAGAAAAAGGAACTAAATCACAGATCTTGCTGGCTTGTTTACCCAGTAAGCCTTTTACAATAGTTGTTATCTGGTCCCAGCTGTTGTGCTAAATTTAGGATTTTGGATTATCTGTAACTGTTCTTTCTGTCTCCCATTACCAAGGTTAATTGAGAAGTGATTGTAGAACAAGTGAAACTTCAGTTCATAAAAGAAACTACATAATACACTATTCAATAATATCAGAGCCAAATTCACTGAGAGTTAACATTTGTAGCCATTATATAGATTAAAGAACTGTTACCATTGGTCAGAAGTTTCATCTTCATCAGAACATTTCCTTGAAAACAAAATGTTACCTTCCTGTATGTCCTGTCCTGTTTTTTCTTTCTTTCTCTCTCAAATCAATAAGAGAGAGAGAGAGAGAGAGAGAGAGAGAGAGAGAGAGAGAGAAAGAGAGAGAGAGATGAAGGGAGAGAGAGAAAAAAACATCAATTTGTTGTTCCACTTATGCATGCATTCATTGGTGGATTCTTGAATGTGCCCTGACTGGAATGGACCCACAACCTTGGTTGTATAGTGATGATGCTCTAACCAACTGAGCTACCTGGCCAAGGTTGTTTTGCTCTGTTTTTTAAAATATGTTTTTATTGATTTTTAGAGAGAGAAGAAGGGAGAGAGATAGAAACATTGATGAGAGAGAAACATCATCGGTCAGCTGCCTCCTGTGCGCGCACACCCTCTCCCTTCTACTGGGGACCAAGCCCGCAACCTGGGTATGGGCCCTGACCAGGAATTGAACCGGTGACCTCTTGGTTCACGGGTCCACGCTCAACCACTGAGCCACACCAGCCGGGCTGCCTTGCTTTTGTATGTGTGTTTGTTTGCTGGTTTTTTTTAAATCCTCACTTGAGGAAATATTTTTATTGACTTTAGAGAGAGGAAGGGAGGGAGAAACATCTATCCGTTGCCTCCCAAAGAGGCCCCAACTGAGAATCTAACCTGAAACTGAGGTATGTGCCCTGACCAGAATCTATCCAGAAACTTTTTGTTGTACAGGTCAACACTCCAACCTACTGAACCACCTGGCCAGGACTGCCCTGTTTTGATTAGATATAATCTTAGAGTTAAGGCTGATAATTGCAGTTGTGAATGTAATTTTACAGTACATATCAACACATCTAGAACATATTACTAATTTTTCATAAAAGAAATTTCATGTATTTGATAGATCTGAGGCAAAAAAATGCAATTTCCAATTTCATACTTCCCAATAACTTTTCTGAAGTAAAAGTAATACATACTCACTGAAAAACCTTGGAAACCACAGAAGAGTACAAAGACAAAAGTAAATCACCTGTAGACCTTCCCTGTTGTGATTCTTGTATGCAAAATTATTTCAAAAAAAATCTTTTCCTAATGAAACCAAAGAGCATGGCAAATTTCGTACTTCTCCTTGCCTCTGTTTTGAGCTCACAACCCCATATGTACTTTGCCTATTCACTGAGTAGCTAATAGCTTCAGTACTTGCTAGGATTGCTTTTTTAAATTACAGCAGATCCTTGTCATCTGTTTGTGTTTGCGTGATGACACAACATCCCAACCGAAATGTCATGTCACATTGTTACAGCAAACAAGAAAATTACAGCTCCCCAACAATAACATGGTGTCAATAGTGCCCTCCTGGCATGAGTCAGTGTCTTAGATGTTATACAAGTTATTTTTAGCAGTCAGTGCCTCCGGAGCTTGGGTTCCGAATCCTGCACAAATCTCCAAGGATTGGGGGAAATCTAGAGTCCGAGGGGTTTGTCCTTAAACTTCCGAATCCCTGATGCGCACGGCTGCCCACTCTCCTGTCCTGACCACATTAGCCGCGGGGTCCACCGTGCGCTGCAATCCACTTGGTGCGCAGACAGAACTCTGCGCCAGCCTCGCGTGTGGAGGAGGCGGCGGCGAAGGAGGAGACTAAAATTATCCTCCACGTCTGGGGCAGGCCCTCGGATGACATCTCCCCAGTCACCCTGTGTTCTAATAGCGCAGCTCAGATTCCTGGTCCCAGACGCGCTGCAGCTGGCTCCGAGCTCAGAGTTCAGACGGAGGCGACCGCCGCCGGAGCGCCTCGAGCCGCTCCGGCCTCCCGGGCTCCGCCGGCCGCTCGCAGCCGGCACCCCCGCGCCCTCCCAGCCTCGGGGCACCTGCACCCACACCCCAGCCCCTTCACCCAGCGCCCCGGGGCGCGCGGGGCGTTGCCATAACAACTGGGCGCCAGCGGAGGCCGCCGGGGAGGAAGTGACGAGCGGTGGGTTGGCTGTTGTTGGGACACGTGACCCGGGCAGTGTTTTGACAGGGCAAACAGCAGAGAAAGAACTGGGCGAGCAGGGGGGACCGGGAGCGGGGCGCCGGAGCAGAGGCAGGCGGAGAGCTGGCCGAGGCGCGGGGCAGGCGGGCCGGCGGGGGGCCGCAGGGCTCGGGCGCGCGTCGGCGGGGCGAGGGGCTGAGTGCGGGGAGCAGCGAGGCGGCCGCCGAGGCGGGGGTGCATGGCCACAGGGGCGCCGGGCAGCCACGTCCGACTGGTCCTCTCGGGCCCCCATGGTCCCCTAACGCAGCGCGGGGGGCCTCAGCGCGCCGCTCTCCGCTCCCGCCGGCCCCGCGCCTGTCCGAGCCTCCCGTCTCCGGGGGGAGTGTGATGCGAGTCGCCGCGAGCGGCTGAGAAGTGCCAAGAGGAGGGATCGGGACCGCAGAGAGCGAGTTGGGCAGCTGAGGTCGGCCGGGGGAGCCGGGAAAACAACTCCCCGGTGGGGAGAGGGGCTGGCGGGGCCGAGGGAGGGGCGGCCGCGCGGGACGGCTGCGCAGAGCGGGGCGAGCGCCCAGCCGTGAACCTGCCCGGGCGACCTCGGGCTCCGCCGCGCAGAGCCTGGGTGGGCGGGGGGACCCCGGACAGCCCGCTGAGTGCGCTTGGGACGGGGGGCGGGGCGCGGGGAGGTGACTCGCTGAGCTTTCTGGCCCCGGTATTGTGTAAACTTGGCCGGGGCGGCGCAGGAAGGCTAGCCTGCGGGGAATGACACAGGTGAGGCGGCTGGAGCGCTCGGGAGGCGCCAGGGGCGGTGTGCAGAGTTTCCTGCGCCCAGGCACCAGGTCGGAGGATTCCTATTCCAGCCCCTGCGGAGGTGCCACTGTTCCCAGCGGCGTGGGTTTTTTTTGTTGTTTTTTGTTTACAAAGGGGTTATTTAGCTTGTGTTGCTTGAGTCTTTTTTTTTTTTTCTCCCCCTTGCCAGTACCTCCAGGTTATAAATAGATCTTCCTTTTGGTTCAGAGACACTGTGTCAAGGAAGGACACTTTGGCCTGGAGAGCACCGGGCAGGGAAGAGGGCTGCTGGGTCCGGAGGAGTTGGGGGAGGCGGTGCAGAAAGAGTTTTGATTTTTTTCAAACCTGCCGATGGTGCTGTCACCGCAGTTAGTGCCAGGAAGAGGCCTAAGTGTTAACAGTAGTTTTCTTGCAAGTTCTGAGTGTTAGAGCAGGACCTGATCAATTTTATTGTGGTCTCTTTTAGCATTTTGCTAACAGCAGGAGCCACAGAATCTGCGGCGAGCCTGTTGAAAGAACCCACACGTGTATTTCACAGCACCCTGGGTGGACATTGGATGTGAAAATGAAGCCAGACCGAGGTAAATAACTTATTTAAGTAGGCTTTTCACCCCCATGCCCCATTTTAGAAGCGTTAACCTCATTCTATGGGAGGACCAACCTTTTGTGTATTACATATGATTGCTTATTTCTTTACAGATTCCAGCTGGGAAGGTAGAGAAGGGGGCATGGAAGGGACAGTTAGGATCTAGATGGGAGGATGCAGTCTTCAAAACTGAAGTAATTTCAAGAGAAGTTCTGTTGTAACTCAAAATGAGATTGTCAAGCACAGCATTTGTAACTGTTGCCACAATACTTGGTATCATTTTAGAGTTACATTACTCATTTGAGGTAAAGTCAGCCTAACTTCAGTTTTAAAGAGGTTTACAGACTTTTTCAACTTAAGAATGTGAACTTGATCTGTTGAGGAAAATTTAGTGTAAGACTGAGTTGACAAATACTATTTTATTATTTGTGTCGCTTTCATTAGCTGGTTTTTGTGCTTAGGCAAACTCTAAAACTTTGCAAGGTACTCCAGGGCCTTATTCAATATATCAATATATGAACAGCTAGGGCAATTGAAATCCCTAATGATAAGTAAATGTATCATTTCCTTTTCACGCCTGTATTTTCAGGACTTATGAGAATAATGTATACACTGTTTTTTAAGGACTTCAGAGGAACTGAAAACTCATCAGTTTTCTTTTGATTAATGGCATGGACCAAGATGAGATTTAAATATAGTAGTAGTTAGGAGTGAAGGCTTTCAGTCAGATGGGGATTTGATTCCAAAAGAGATGGTAAGAAGATGATTATTGTATTTGGTAGGGAGTTGGACTAGATGACAAAGTTCCTTCCAAATCTGAGAATTTAGGTGTGGAAATGTTAATTTATCCTCATATGAATTAGAGGCTCATTTTAAAAAAAGAGATGTATTAAACTGGTTATTTTTCCATATTTTTTCCCAAAGTGATTTAGAGAGAGAAATTTTCTTTTCTAGTCATCGGAGCTAGTGTGTTTTTTTTAAATGCACTAGAAGTGGAGAAAGCCATACTTAACTTAGTGGCTTAAGTTAGTTTAAACAGTTAGGCTGTTTCTTAAAATCAGCTAGTTATCCATGGAGTATTAGTGAGTATATTGCTACTAAGCAGATTGTTTGTGTAGAATCCCAGGTTTCTTTCGACTTTTAGATTACATCAGTGACTTTGGAAAAATGGCACCAAGGTCACTAACTGCATCTCAGAAAAAACAAGTGCCCTAGCTGGTTTGGCTCAGTGGATAGAGCGTCGGCCTGTGGACTGAAGGGTCCCGGGTTTGGATCCAGTCAAGGGCACATGCCTGGGTTGTGGGCTCGATCCCCAGTAGGGAACAAGCAGGAGGCAGCCAATCAATGATTCTCTCTCATCATTGATGTTTCTATCTCTCTCTCCCTCTCCCTTCCTCTTTGAAATAAATAAAATATATATATATTTTTTTACAAAAAAGAAAAAACAAGCAAGTAAAATCAAAGTTGCTGTTTGTTTGGGGGGTTTTCATTGTTGTTAAAAGTTGCTTTTAAAGGTTGTAAAAAGTTCAAAAATATTTGCACACAATCTCTGTTTTTGCCAAAATTAGTACTAAACATAATAAAATGTTAGTTGTATACTAGTATAGATTATTAGGGAAAATAAATAAATTTATTCATCAAGACTCCTGAAGAAGTAATTTTTTCCTCTCTAAAATTGTATCTTTCTTTAGCATTATGGTGTAAAAATGATGGGATTGCAAGTTTGGTACTGTAATTATATTTCACAATAATTACTTGAGTCTTTAGGCCCAGGGCTCATTTCTTTTGACTAGAACCCAGAGTAAGTAATGTCTTTTACTTTGCAAAGTAGTATAGAAATACTGAAATAAACTTTTCACAAAGAAAACTTACGTCAGATTGTGCAATGTGGCTTGTGTTTACTGTTCTATTTCTATTTTTAAAAATTGCTGTCACAACCCATTGAATTGATTTCTTGACCTGCATTTGGAAAGGCACAGTCATGGGCAACACTTACCTAGCTGACAGTGATACTTCATTGTTTTCTACATTGGTGTCTAAGAAACTGTTCTATGTGAGCAAATTTTCTGGATAATTGAAAGTTTACTCTTTAAGTGCCAAAAATATTTTCGATTGTAATCATGATATGTGGACAGACCTCTAAAATAGTAATGCTTCTTTGCCCTTTAATAAGAAGATCGATAGAATCAATGTAGTTTAATCTTTAATAGTAAATGGGGCATTGTTATGAATTTCAACTTTGAACTCTGTCATAACCTAGAAATGCCCTAAAGAGAGTTTTAAGTTTATAAGATTTTTTTTGCCTCTAGCTTAAACCACTTCTGCAGATTTTTGTGTTTTAGATTTGATTTTTAAATTCTCATGCTGTCAACAGTTTTCATTGCTAATATGCATATGCTTATTCTTGCCTCCACTTAATTTCATGGCTTTAGATCTCTGGGCTAGAGAGCTAAATAACCATCAGACTTAACGTTGAGTTCTCTATAAAATGAGAGTAAATAGGGGAACCCTTGGGTATTCATTCAGAATCTGAGTCAAGTGTATGAATTCTAGTGTGGAAACATCGAGACATTTGCTTAGGGAGATACAGCTGTGCTTCAGAGAGTTTCTAAAAACTATGCCTGCATGATCGGGTGTGATGGTTGGCTAGTTGAAAAGTTATTTTAAGTGAGGAATTATAAAAAATAATACCCCCTCGCCCTAACTGGTTTGGCTCAGTGGATAGAGCGTCGGCCTGCGGACTGAAAGGTCCCAGGTTCGATTCTGGTCAGGGGCATGTACCTTGGTTGCGGGCACATCCCCAGGGGGAGGTGTGCAGGAGGCGGCTGATCGGTGTTTCTCTCTCATCATGTTTCTAACTTTCTATCCCTCTTCCTTCCTCTCTGTAAAAAATCAATAAAATATATTTTAAAAAAAATAACACCCTTAATTATTCACCTCTATCTTTTAGGATCTGACCCTTTTAGGGAGTAAAATGGGGCCCATTTTTCAGAGATAATCTCTTTTTTTTTGTATAAAGCACACCATATGAACATCTGGTTTCGATTTTTTTAAAGTTTTTTTAATTGATTTTTTAAAATATTTTTTTATTGATTTCAGAGAGGAAGGGAGAAGGAGAGAGAGAGAGAGAGAAACATCAATGATGGGAATCATTGATCAGCTGCCTTCTGCATGCTCCTACTGGGGATCAAGCCTGCAAGCCCATATGTGCCCTGACCTGGAATGGAATCATGGCTTCCTGGTTCGTTCATAGGTTGATGCCTAAACACTGAGACATGCCGGCCGGGCTAATTTTGATTTTTTAACATGGAATAAGACTTTACAGAGCAATCTGAAGGAAGAATCTTTTAAATTTTAAAAAGTTTTAATTATTTTTAATGTTTCACAATTTTATAGGTGTCTTATAGGAATTTGTTTTGAGGGAGAAGGGAGTATATGCTCACCAAAATTATATTCATCAAAATATGCTCCAAAGCATTCAACATAGTTTTCACTGAAATAACTTTTTTTTTTGCACTCATTTCATTGGTCTATATAATATGTTAAATAAATTAATTTTGATTGGCATAAACAGATTTGGGAACAAACACCAGATACTAAACATACAACTCTACTAGTACAAGTAAAAGCCGCAGGCAACTAGAAAGTACAATAAGTCCTCACTTAATGTCATGGATATGTTCTTGGAAATGGCAACTTAAAGTAAAACAATGTGTAACAAAACCAGTAGCCCAGCCGGTGTGGCTAGATGGTTGGGTGTTGACCTATGAACCAGGAGATCACAGTTCCATTCCTGGTCAAGGCACATACCGGGGTTCCACCTGGGTTCCGGCCTTGATCCCCCAGTGCGGGGCGTGTAGGAGGCAGCCAATCAATGATTCTCTCTCATCCTTGATGTTTCTCCCTCTCTCTTTTCCTCTCTGAAATCAATATATATATATATATATATATATATATATATATATATATATATATATATAAAAAATAAATAAATATATTTTAAAAACACCAATATTACCATAGGCTAATTGATAATAAACAAACGTTAAGTTCCGGTGGCATAGTTCTAGTCACAGAAACATCACCAGACTTTTAAATAAAGACCCAAAACACTTCTATTAAACATTGAAATAAATGTGAGCTATACATATATTTAAGAAGATTAATAAAAACAAAGAAGATAAAAAAAAATTAAAACAACAAGGCAGATAATTGTTTTCCAACCCACTTATTCCAGCTCAGGGTCACAGGTGGCTGGATCCTTTCCCAGCAGCTCAGGGCAGGAGGCGGGAACCACCCTGGACAGGATGCCCTTCCATTGCAGGATGCATCACACACACACCCATACTCAGTCTAGGACCATTTAGACACCCCATTCACCTCACATGCACATCTTTGGGCAGTGGGAGGAAACCCACCCAGACATGGGAGGACGTGTTAATTCCACACAGACAGTGCCCACTCTCCCACCCCTTAACCCCCCTCCCCTGTCTAAAAATCAGTTATTTTTTCGTCAACATTATAATGAAACAACATTAACAATGATATCTAAAAACGTGTTGTACCCTATTAGCTATTAGTGTCTTTTAGTTTGCTTTTATGGGGTGAGGGGGGGTAGCATTGGTCAATCTTGCTAGTAGGTTAAGTGAAAGTCAGGAGAGCTTCTACCATACTTTCTGATAATCAAGATGTTACTGTTTAATGCAGTGGTTACATTTCATTACAGCCAATAATATTTACCATTATCGCAGGTAAATACTTAAACAAAATTTTTTTAAAGCATTTACATAGCATTACTTGGGCAATGCTGCCAAAGATGGCTCTTTCATGTTATTAGCATAGGCTTTGGAATTATTTGTATTTGTATCCTTGTTACATTACTTGCTAGCTACGTAATCTTCGTCAAATTACTTAATCCCTGAGAGTTTCAGATTCTTTGTAAAATGGGGAGAATTCAAACTTCTCATAGTTGTTACAGTGAAATATGACAGCATTTGGTACAGAGAAATAAATTAAATGATAACCTCGATCATGTTAAACAAGACATTACAGATGCTTCTATGTTGGTCAGTTATAAAATATGCTCAACTGAGTTAAGGAAATAATCAGATGTGCAATAACCTAACACCATTTTGTTTTGTTTTAAATTCATAGTGTTCAACCTGCTAAGGCTCAAGCAGATTTAATCGGCTTTTAATGTATAGTTATCTGAGAAAACATAAAAACGACAAAAGGATGCTTGCCATAGGTGTGATTTATTCTTTATATCGTGATTTGTTGTTACAATGATAGTTTAATCGCTCTATGTAAGAGGTGACCTGAGTGGACCAAGCTTCCTAGGAATAGCGTTTGCAAGGTTGATCACTGGGCAGCTGGGAAGGTGAAATGACATACTCCACCTTGTCCTCTGTGCCAAGCTTGGACCTGGTCCTAGACATGTATGGAATATGTCCAGTGTTTCAAGAGAAGCCTAACGTGTGATCTTCATGTAGAAGTAATTAAAGCATTAGGTTATGTTATGCTATAACTGTATGGTATTTCTAATTATATTTATTTTTAAATGAGTGGTGTTTTTTCCCTATAAAAACTTATTTCAATATAATGTGGACTATAACCTTACCTTTTTATTTCTAATGTTCCCAAAGTTTCAAAGTCTTAAGCTTATGGTATTGTACAATAATCTAAGTAGAAACAGTATCTTTTTAATTTAAACTATAAATATCAATTTGCTATGCTTTATGTTTTAATTAGAACCAGTTTTTTTCATTAGCCATTTCTAAGAGTGTTATCTGAGCTTATGAACTGTTATGAAAGATGAAGCCCTATAAAGTCTAGTAGATCTTGGATAAATAATTTAAACATACTGTGTTTCAACTCATATTTGAACACATCATGGGCCATCTATGATTCTTAAGTTGAAGCTTTTGGTGCAAAACCTGTTCCACAAGCAAAATACCAAACAATTTTACTTTTTTGAGGTTAAAACTGAAAGGAGCGCTGCCTTAGTTTATAAAAGAGGCCCAAGAAAATTCCCTCTCCCATTCCACTGTCTGAGGTTTTAGTGAAAAGACTGCCATCAATGAGGAAGCCAAATCTGCTAGTGCCTTGATCTTAGATTTCCCAGCCTCTAGAACTGTAAGAAATAAACTTCTGTTGTTTCTAAACCACCTAATGTTTTTTATTTTTTTTTAATTTATTTTATTTTTTATTGAATTTATTGTGGTGACATTGGTTAATAAAATTATGTAAGTTTCAAGTGTGTGATTCGAGAATACATCATCTGTATATTATATTGTGTGTTCACCACCCAAAGTCAAGTCCCCTTCCATCACCATTTATCCCCTTTACCCTTTTCTATCCTTCCCCCCCTTTCCCTCTAGTAATCACCATAGTATTGTCTGTATTTATTTGGGTTTTTTGTTTGTTTTTTAAATTGATTTTAGAGAGAGGAAGGGGGAGAGAGAGAGAGAGAAAGAGAGAAACATCAGTGTGAAAGAGGAACATCAATCCGTTGCCTCCTGCATGCTCTCCGACTAGTACCTTCCCTGGGTATGTACTCTGATCAGAATAAAACCTGCCATCTTTTGGTGCATCAACCAAATGAGCCACACTGGCCATTTTTTTTTCCTTCTTAATCCCTTTACCTTTTTCACCCAGCCCCACAACTCCCCTTCCCCTCGGACAGCTATCAGTCTGTTCTCTATCTATGAGTCTGTTTCTATTTTGTTCTTCAGTTTATTTTGTGCAGTAGATTCCATATATGAGTGAAATCATATGGTACTTGTCTTTCTCTGACTGGCTCACTTCACTTAGCATACTGCTCTCCAGGTCCATCCATGCTGTCACAAAAGGGTAAGATTTCCTTCTTTTTTTTTCCACGACTAAGTAGTGTTTCATTGTGTAAATGTACCACAGCTTTTTTATCCACTCATCCATTGATAGACACTTGGGCTGCTTCCAGATCTTGGCTATTGTAAATAATGCTGCAGTGGACACAGGGGTGCGTATATCCTTTCAAATTAGCGTTTTGGGTTTCTTCAGATATATTCCCAGAAGTGGAATCACTGGGTCATAAGGCAGTTTCATTTTTAATTTTTTGAAGATATATTTTCTGTCCACAGTGGCTGCACCAGTCTGCATTCCCACCAACAATGCATGAGGATTCATGTTCTCAGCATCCTTACCAACATTTGTTTGTTGATTTATTTTGACAGCCATTCTGGTTTTAAACTGCATCTCTCTGATGATTAGTGACATTGATCATCTTTTCATATGTCTGTTAGCCATCTGTATGTCCTCTTTGGAGAAGTGTCTATTCAGCCGCCTAGTTTACGATACTTTGTTATAGCAGCCCAAATGGACTTTCTGATTATATTACTAATTTAGCTTTAGCCTTAGTAGTGCAGTGGCTTATGAACTTACCTATCGTTTAATGCAACCCTGTTACCCTCAAACAGTCCCTTCCTGGGCAACTGAACTAGGAGGAAAGAAGTGGTAAGGATTAGGAAAAAAAAACAGCAAGGGAATTAGCTGCATTGCTTACTTGCTAAGAATAGTTCATTGTTAGCCAGTGTAAATCAAGCAATACAAATGATAGATGTTGATAGAAAAGAAGTGTTGACTAGATTAAATAGAGTAGCCTTTTGCTGACTTCCCAGGTGGAGATGTGGTGGTTATATTGATAATAACAGCTAAAACTGTCCATACTATGTGCCGGGCACTGTTCCAATTAGTTTGCATATGTAACTTATTTAATCCTCACAGTTTCTCAAGGAAGTAGGTAGATGTTATTGTCATCTTGATAAATGAACCGAGTCACAGAAGGTTTAGTAACTTACCCTTTGATAAACAGCTAATAAGAAGGTTGGCCCAGATTTGATGTAAGCTCCAATACATGCTCTTAGCCCTCTGATTGGGAGCAGAAAATTTTGTTAAAATATTACAAAATATTGGGACCAAATTGGTTTAAAAATAGGCTTGAGGAAAACTCAAACTGCTTTGGTAAATATTATGGTCTTGTAAAGCTCCTTATTTTCTGTTTTACCGCTTCTTCCTCCTTACAGTGGGAGAAGTAAGAGTACTTTTTCTTTGGGTTATTTTGAGGATTAAATAAATTAACGTATGTAATGTGCTTAGAATAGTGGCTGGCATATGGTAAACATTCAAGGGTGAACTGCTATTATTGGACGTTTTCTAAATTAAGAAGTCAATCGTGTAGGAAAGCAGGGGAGGACAAAAGAAAGGCGTTGAGCTATGCGTGCTTTGCATATGCACTGTAATCTCATATCAAAACCTGTCTGCTATTGATCTGTCATCTATTTACATTGATGGGTCTTGACATATCAGTAGTTGTCAAATAATTGTTGGTTTGATACAACTTCTGAAATTCAGATACTGAAGGGATTGACATAGAGGTTCCTTGTGTTGTGTTTTTGCCTGCCATTTGAGGCTAAGGATGTTAAAAAGTAAGGGAATATTAAACTTAGCATAACTTAATACCGATATTTCTTGTAATAAAAAAGTCAAAATTGTAGTGCCTGAAAATAGTATTTTTCTCGGTAGGTAAGTGAAAGTCAAGTTGTCAGTGGTTATTTCTGTCTTTGCTTAAATGGGTGAAAACTCAGAATAATTTCTTTTTAAAAAAATATATTTTTATTGATTTCAGAGAGGAAGGAGAGAGAGAGAGAGAGAGAGAGATAGAAACGTCAATGATAAGAGAGAAACATTAATCGGCTGCCTCCACACATCCCACACTGGGGATTGAGCCCGCAATGACTGGGAATCAAACCCTGACCTCCTGGTTCATAGGTTGACACTCAACCACTGAGCCATGCATGTCAGCCAGCCTCGGAATAGTTTCTTGATTATGTCAGACTTTCTTACTGAACTGAAATAGGATGGACTGGGTAAAAATGGCAGTAGCTAGTAAAAATATTAGACAGTAGTCCAGGTTTAATACCAAAGACACCTAGCAATAATCTGAGTTGCGTTTCCTCATATTTTCTGTCCATATAAAAGATACTCATCCTGTAAAATTACAAGAAGGCCTTTTGCATCTCTTCCCCTTGTTCACTAGGCCTAGCTCTACTGGCTACCTTTTAGGTTTTTGATGACTTTTCAGGGCCATATATACACTATTCCTTCTGCCTAAAAGCCTTTCTCTCCAGTCATCACATTGGTAACCCTTTGTTATTCTGCTGATCTTGGCTTAAATGTCATTTTTCAGAAAGGCTTTTTCTGACTACTCTATCTAGTGTGCTCAATTAATGTAAGATGCTATCATTACTTATTAAATTAGGTGTCCTTTGTTCTGTGTCTCAGCAGTCTTGTTTGTTTTCTTCATAGCATTTACCACATCTTGTAACTTTTTTCCCTTTGTTGATTGTCTGTCTCCAGACCAGACTTTTAAGTTCTATGAGGCTGGGACCTTGTCTGTTTTTCACATCTGTATTCCCCCCTCACCTAGCAGGTAGCCTTATGCATGTGGATGCGTTGTGGGCGCTTAGGAGTTGCTTGATATGTATTTGTTCATATTGTTGCTTCAGAGCTTCAGGTGAGATAATGTGTCAGAGAACTCTGTAAGATGTGAAGTGCTGTATATATGTTGACTACCTTACCTATGGGCAGGAATGTTTTTATAGATGAGCAGAGGGCAGACGCTTCCAAGTCCTGCCACCTACATCTTAGATGGGGTCCTCTGTCTAAAAATACCCATTCACACAGTGCCTAATTTTCATTATTTTTAAAGGTTTCCTTTGTTGTCCTAACATTATACCAACTAGAAATTCATTTAGATTAATAAATGTATATTTTAGTTACACATATTTGAGGACTATTGAAGGTTATACTTTGATATAAAATTAGCTCAAAGGAGTCCTTTTTAGTAGCATGCTGTAATGCAGGAAGAGTTTAGGCTTTACAGTCAGACTTAGAAATTCTAACTTCAGCACTTACCAGCTAGATGACCTTGAGGAAATTATATAGCCTGTCTGAACTTCAGTTCTTTTATTTTTCCCCATTGATCTTTAGAGAGAGAGTGGAAGGGAAAGGGATGGAGAGAGAGAGAGAGACATTGCTGTGAGAGAGACACATAGACTGGTTGCCTCCTGCACGTGCCCCGACCAGGGCTGGGAATCGAACCCGCAACCTGGACCAACACTCTAACCACTGAGCACCTGGCCAGGGCTTCAGTTCTTTTTGTTCTAACACCATCAACCTTAAGGATTGTGGGAGAGACTGAGAACCCATGGTTTAACACCTAGAATATACGTCGCGCAGGGTAGGGTTTTACTTCCAAGGATACACAACTGAGAAAATGAGTCTTTCTTTTTGTTTCTTCTTTTCTGCTTCTTCTTTTTTTCTAACTGAAAAGCATACAATTTATTTAGCCTTTATAAGGAAATGAAGATCTAATGAAATGGGTAAACCAGACTGTTTTTATACTAGGTTTGAGGAAGGTTGGCAAGTTGTGGGGAAGTGTGATAGGTATAAGCTAAGGGTAGTAAACTGGGGAAAACTTAGCAAGACCAGTTTATTCAGTTTCCTCTGGGTAGAAGGAGGTTACCGCTCATGTGAGGGTCTTATGGCCTGCTTCAGGGGGGATGGAGGTTGCCACAGACTCATTCTTGTACCTGCCAGAGAAAATGACTGCTTCAATGCTCTGTTGGGAAGGCTGGTCAAAACAAGCATAAGAGATCAACAGACACTGTTGTGTCCCTCTGAAACATATTCTGCAATATATAACCAGAGGCACAGAAAACCAGGATTTTCCCTAGCTGGCTTGGCTCTGTGGATAGAGGTTGGCCTGCAGACTGAAGGGTCTCAGGTTCAGTTCCAGTCTAGGGCATATGCCCAGGTTGCGGGCTCAATCCGCATAGGGGGCATGCAGAAGGCAGCTGATCCATGACTCTCTCTCATCATGGATGTTTCTATCTCTCTCTCCTTCTCCCTTCCTCTCTGAAATCAATATAAAACCCAGCATTAGACCTCTGGAATGTGCATGCTACGGGGAGGGAAAGTAGGTAATTGGAGCACACCAACTATTTCTGGGCAATAACGTGCTGTAATGAGCACTGAGAGCAGCACTAGGGCAGAGAGATTGGGGCGGGGTGGACTCCAGAAGGAGGTTGATGGAAAATATTAGAGCAGTGAGAGAGTGCCCAAAATTGCTTTTTCCTTTATTTCAGAATATTAGCTAGGATTGATTCAGGGCTTGGAGCATGGCCCTTCAGCTTCTGTGACTTAGGATTTAGGCTTTTTCCATAATGGCCGTTATAGGTTCAGAAAGTTTGGTAGACTAGTCTAGGAATCTAATCATAACTCACATTATTTATAACTAATAATATTAATTCTAAGTATGACCATTGTTTACTTAAAAACATCTTTTTGGGAGCACAACCAATTTGTAGTTGGGAATTAACATTTTAAATTAATATGGAATTTCCTTTTTTTTAATTTTCCCACTTATCAAACGTATATATTGTTGAATGGAATTAAAACCTGGTATCAATATCTGAAATCAAGCCATTTAAAACTTTTATCTTGAAAATTTTTTTACATTTTTTTTAACCTAATCACCAATTTTCTTTTGTGAAGAGATATCATGGTTTGTCACATGATAATGGGTCATTTCTACTTAAATTTATAAGAGGAAGAGAATGTGTAACTTTAGGACTTACTATTGGCAAATTGCCTTTTGGCTTTTGAGGTTTGGTTTTAAAAGTAACTTTAGGTTAAAGCTCCATATCATATTTAGTACACTTGATAAAAGGATACTGAGACACAAGAAATTCTCATTTATTCATTTTACAAAAGAATTAGCCATAAGAATTTTTTTAAGCTTCCCAACTTTGTTTGCTCCATAATTTAATTTACATCTAATTTTTTAAAATTGCAAACCCACAGAAAAGTTGGAATCCCACAAGTAACATCCAAATACCTTTACATAGATTGATTGATAACATTTTACTGCTTTTGTTTTATCTCTTACTTGATAAGTAGGTAGATGGGCAGATTAGCTGGGCAGCGATAAGGATTTCTTATGTTTTTTATTTTTTGTTTTTATAATTTGAGAGTATGTTGCAGACATCATGACACTTCAATCCCGTGTACACTGAGCTTGCTGGCATCAGCACATGAAGCTGATTTTGTAAATTTCTTCCCAACTCTGACATCAAGTTGGTTCCTGATGTCTGCTATGTGGCAGTATTTACTATCCCATGGAACTTGACACTGCAACAAATCAGGGTTTTTCCCTCTGAAGCCAGCTGTTAAACGTTTATCATCACACCATGCAGGTATCTCCTAACAGTAAGGACTTTCTCCTACAGTCCTGCAACTCAGTTATCACCGTCAAGAGATCTAGCACTGATGCAACACCAGTACCCAATACGCAGTTTACATTCACATTTCCCTAGTCATCCCAATGTCCTCTTCAGTCACATTGCCTTTTAAGGAAGTAAGTTGCTTCCTATTACAGAAATGGAGTTAGGCTCTTGTTGGGCAACATTTAGAAAGGTTTTAGGGTACGCTGTGAGAGCTTAAGGTAGAAGTAAAAGTACTTCCTTCAGCAAAAAAACAAAAACAAAAACAATTAGGCCATGTAAATTTGATAATTAAGAGTTTAGCAGTTTTCCCCTTACGCTATGTAACTTTTTAATAGATTACTTGGACAAAGTGGATTTAAGAGAAAAAGTATGGATGAAATTTCAATATTCTTTTGAATTGAGAGAATTGTATTTTTAATCCAGCACTTCAGGCTAAGACCTCAGTCCTTAGTACTCCAGGGTTCCCTGCACTTGCCTTTTGGGCACATTGATCTCGCTGCTCATCAGTCACCACAAACACATGGACGAGGTGGGGCCTTTGCATTTGCTGTCCTCTTTTGGAATACAAGTCTCATGACTGCGTCCTTTATTTCATTTGACTTTCTGCCAGGTTGTCACCTCTGCAAAGAAGCCTTCCCTGATCATCCTGTCAAAAAAGAGTGTAGCTCTTCTCTCTTTACTCTGCATTCCTCTTCTTTAGGCTCCTTCTCACTGCTTAACCTGATGCTCCGTATTTGTTTATTTGCTCTTTCCCCTCCCCAATAAGAAAGGAAGCTTCATGAGGACAGGAACTCAGTGACATTTGCTCACTGGTGTTTCCCCATGTGTGGGCTGGTGCCTAGGAGTCAGTAGCTGCTCAACAAACATTGTTAAATGAACGTTTGCATGCATTCTAGCATCTTTGCGGTACAGCATAAAGTTATTATGCCTGGAAATATTGTACATTCTTTTTCTGTTCTTTGTTGATTTTGTAACATAAGGAATTGATTCTCTAGTCTTGGTTTTTGTTTCTAGATGGGTGTATTTATGCCCACTTTTCAAGGTTATTTGAGGATCAAATGAGATAACTACACAAACATAATGCAACACAGCCCTGGCCGGTGTGGTTCAGTGGTTGGAGTGTTGGCCCATGCACCAAAGGGTGCTGGGTTCAAATCCTGGTCAGAGGCACATACCTGAGTTGCAGGTTCAATTTCAGCCCAGTTGGGTCATGTGCGGGAGGCAACCAATCATTGCCTCTCACTCGCATTAATGTTTCTCTCTCTCTCTTCTCCTTCTCCTCTTTCCAGTCTCTTAAAAAAATCAGTGGGGAAAATATCCTCAGGTGAGGATTAACAACAAAACGTAATGCAAGGCATTTGATAACTGAATAAATGGTTAGAATAATGTCTACTATCAAGTTCATAGGGAATTATTAATTACAGTGGGGTGATTGATTTCCGGGCAGAGGCAGCAGCTGGATTAAGCCTAAAAGGCAGTTATGATTTGGATAGATGAAAATTTATAGAGATTGAGAGGAAAGGCCTGGAAGAGAGGGCATTCTGAACAATTAAGACGTTCAAGGGATAGCATGTAAACTAATTCACATTGGAGGGGTTGTTTCTCTGTTTTCCCTTTGCTACCATTCTCTGTAATATATGAGAGATTAGTGTTTCCTTTTATGAAAATCTTGGGAATATTAACGTAGCATATAACACCATAGCTGTTGCTTTATGATACTCTTTTGTCAGAGTCATAAATTGCACTATTTATTATAAAGTATTCATGTGTTATAATAAATACAGGGGAGGAAAACAGGATGAAGTTGGAGATTCCTTCCCTCATTCCCGATAATTGCTAGCAAAAACGTAACAAACTCTGGGATTAGCGGCTCTTGTGCCTTCCAAGCTTACATGTGTTATGAGAGCAAGGAGATCCCCACAATACTGATAAACTTGCCTAGCTGTATTAAGGAGAGAATGAACTCATATCTTCTCTCTTACCCAGTCAGATAAATACTTTCACACCAAAGCTTCAAGACACAAAAGTTTTTGGCTCTAGGAGAGGTTTGTTCAGTGTATTGTAGTAGGAAGAGCACAACGCAGGAAGTTTTCAGTCCATCATTTATAACTCCTTTCTTACAAATTGTTTCCCTGGGGATGTGTATTCTCCTTTTTCAGTTGGTATACTCGCTATTCAAGGAACAAGCCTGTGTCTTTGAGGAAGTGAATTTGGATCTTTGTAATTATGTGTTGACTGAATACTGGCTCGGGGGCATATTATTAGTCCAGCACATAACAGCCCTAGCCTGTGCTTTTTCCTGCAGCTTATCTTGCGGAGTTCAGGTACCTGCCAGGGGATTCTGAATGGCTAGCAATGGAAAAAAATAAATAAAAATCCTAGGTTACATGGTGGTACCGATTAAATCCCATCCCGAAGAGCTCAAGATATGAAAATGCTTTTATTATTCTGAAACTTCTCTCAAAATCATGCAATTGCTAGAAATCAGAGTAGGAAAGGTCCTCAGAGGTTGTCTCTTTCATTTTTACAGTTGAGAAAACATGAAGCCCAGAGAAAAGGCGGAATCTGTCCAACTACAGAAATAAAACTCAAATTTCCTGTAGGCCGGTTGAATATTTTCTGTACTGCTTTACCTCTAGCAAGAGCACAGAGCACATTGCCTGTAGGCTCTGGCAGCACACAATGACGTAGTGGTCATCCAGCCTTCCTCAAGAAACTTGAAAGAAACAAAGTCTAGGTGGTTATATGTTAACACTGTTCTCCAGTTAATGTCTAGGACGCGCCGGAAATAAAATGATGAGTGAGGACTAACACGGCCTCTGGCCTCTGGCACTTGTAGCCAAATATGGTCTTTCCTGACTTTTTTTTCCAGAGTCAACAGACAGATCAGGACTGGAAGTTTCCATGTGCTGTTTGGAAGAGGCACAGGAGGGGAGTAGGAGAAGTAACCCAAGAGGAAAAGAGTATCAGGGGGCCTGCGCAGACTTGTAGAACTCCTGCATTCCACTCTCCTTTTCTATTTGTGGTGGTCTCACACGGTTTTGGTTTGAGTGTGTGTGTGTGTGTGTGTGTGTGTGTGTGTGTGTGTGTTCTGTTCTGTTTTGAGAAGGAGGAATGGAAATTTATTAGCCAGTGCAGGTTTCAAATGAGGTGCTCCCTTCCTGAGGCTTCCTCGATTTTCCCCTCTAGGCAATGCAGCTGAAACCTTCCTGGTCTAAAAGGTTAGAAACTACTTGAGACATTCAAATCACAAGTACTTCCCACTGACCTGCTGGGTGAAATGACTGAAACCGAAATTGTGTTGAAAATGGAGAGCTATGATGGATTGGCTGTAGCATTTGTATGAGGAAAAAGAAAACTCCTGTCTCCCTCTACACAAAAAGGTCTACTCAATAGGTACATTCCTTTGGAGTCTACACATCTGTGGCCCTGGAAGTGTAGTTAAGAAAGGTTTGTAGAACTCAGTTATAGCAGCCTGTGAGGTGTGTGAGTTCTGGTTGCAAATGTCTAGCAACTACTTCTTTATCAAACTCTATTTAATAAAATAAAAATACCAACCTTGAATATATGCTTCCAAAGCCCATGTTGGTTGAATGTGATAAAGTAGAACAAGTACCTATTGGGGGACATTGTAGGGGATGGTGGTAATAGAGACAGTATCACATGGAGCAGTGGCTTTACACTTTTTTGCCTGCCACCCTGGCTGTTGTGGCTCAGTTGGTTAGAGTGTCGTCCTGAGCACCAAAGGGTCTCGGGTTCGATTCCTGGTCAAGGCTCCATCCCCAGTAGGGGGCACGCAGGAGGTGGCTAATCAATGTTTCTCTCTCACGTTGATGTTTTTTTCCCTCTCTCTCTCTTCGTCTCCCTTCCTCTTTCTCTAGAATCAATGAAAAACATATCCTTGGGGAAGGATTTAAAAAATTATTTTTTGACTGCCCACAATTACAAAAAAATTGATGTTGCTGCCCCATAACAGCACTCTCTCCCAAAATAATAGTCTTAACTCAATCTTGCTCATGCAATGGTGGCATGTCTTTTTCCTATTTTATTTAAAAAGGAAATAATAGTCCCAACACTAAGTTAATTTCATAGCACATTTAATCCTACAGATTATTTTAGTATTTAGAACTAGAAAGACCTGGGTTTAAGTCCCGGTTTTGTCACCTCTGCATACCTAACTTCTCTGGGCTTCATTTCCTCACTGGTTAAAATTGAGATAATAATGCCACTTATTTTATAGTTTTTTTTAATAATGACATAACCTGAGTAAAGTAGTTGTGCCAGACAGTTAATAAACACATAACCAGTGGCTATTTCTCTCTCCAAAGTTTGTTAGCTTAGCAGTGGTTGGCAAACTGCGGCTCACAAGTTCTGCGCATGGGCCACGAAGTTTCAATCGCACTGTACATGCGCACCCGCACGTGGTATTTTGTAGAAGAGCCACACTCAAGGGGCCAAAGAGCCGCATGTGGCTCACGAGCCGCAGTTTGCCGACCACTGGCTTAGAGGATGGGGAGTGAAATAATGTTGAATCTTCTTCAGAGGGAAACTAATTCAGTTGTAGGTATGTATGTTGGAGTTTTAGGTGTTATAGGTAGCCAGAAGAGTTTAGTCATATCATTTAGAAACAAGACTATATGAAATAGTCTGAGATTAGCAAATTTTAAAAATGCAAGCAATTATGCAGAGTATTAAAATTTCAGGGACTTAATGATTGAGTCTTTTTTTTTTTTATTCAGAAAGGAAGGGAGAGGGAGGGAGAGAGAGAGAAACATTAAAGATGAGAGAGAATCATTGATTGTCTGCCTCCTGCAACCTGGGCGTGTGCCCTGACCAGGAATTGAACCGAGACCTCCTGGTTCATAGGTTGCCACTCAGCCACTGAGCCACGCCAGCCAGGCTAATTGAGTCTTTCTTAAAGCTACATGAGGTTTACTTAATTCTACACAACTGGTTTACTTTTTCAGATTTCTGCTAAAATTCTCCAAGATTTAAAATGCCGAATTTGTCATGTGTATGAATGACTATTGGCATAATTTGTAGAGGTTATGAGATCTATCAGTAACAGGTAGTTGTGGGGAAAAAAATGACACAAGACTTGGAATTGACAGGTAAACCCACCAGCTGCCTTAAGCTCTTCATCTACAAAATATTCTTTTCTTTTTTTAAAAAAATTCTCACCCAAGGATATTTATTCCATTGATTTTAAGACAGAGTGAAAGGGAGGAAGAGAGAGATACATCGACATGAGAGGGACGCATCAATTAGTTGCCTCCTGCACTTTAGTTGACTTCTGCATGTGCCCTGACCAGGGCGCGGGATTGGACCCACAACTGAGGTACATGCCCTTGACCAGGAATCGAATCTGTGACTTTTCAGTCCCCAGGTTGACACTCTGACCCAGTGGTTCTCAACCTTCTGGCCCCTTAAATACAGTTCCTCATGTTGTGACCCAACCATAAAATTATTTTCGTTGCTACTTCATAACTGTAATGTTGCTACTGTTAGGAATCGTAATGTAAATATCTGATATGCAGGATGGTTTTAGGCGACCCCTGTGAAAGGGTCGTTCGACCGCCAAAGGGGTCGTGACCCACAGGTTGAGAACCACTGCGAGTCTAACCACTGAGAAACTGGTCAGGGCTCTAAAAAGTCTTATTTCACAAACTTACAATGGTCTAATGTACAGGTAAATGTAATATACATTATCTCCATGGGAATACTTTTAGTAAAACATTTTTTTAAATCAAAATAAAAATATTCATGATTGGTTCTAGATTATGAGTCAATCAAACATACCATTTTTTACTAGCAGGAGATTAACAATATCCCAGAACATGTCTTTAAATGAGTATGGGTATAGGTAAAGGGAAACCCATGTGCATCTTGACACACATTTTTTTTTTTTTTGGCACACATTTTATATAATAGTGGTGATATTAATTTATAAAGACTAAGTATGTAGGCAATTAGAAGTGAATTCTTATACCTGATCTTGACTTGTGTGTGTACAAGATATTATTAGACAGAGTGTTTGTCCAGTAGCTTAGATTATAAATAACCCCTGTTCTAGCTCATTTTAAACAATGTAGTATGAACAATGCCAAAAAACAGGCTAGAACATTTTCTTCTCTCCAAGATCTTAGATTTTGTAAACAGGGCTCTGCTCCTGGAACTAATCTAGGTCATTATAACCCAAATCTTTTGAAAGATGAGAACCCCAATTAAGACTCTTAGGTACTTTTTAATATTTAAAAATGAAGAAGTGTTTTAGCTCTTAGAAACACAGTATTCTTGGACTCTGTTTGGCCACTTGGTTTATTTGTGCCATGCCATAATGAATACAAATCACTGAGTAATTTCAGCAATAACGATTGCTAGGAATCTCCATGGGAGTGGAAATTAATGTACTTTATTATGGCTTAATTTATCCCAATACTGACCTAACGCCATAACATTTTGTTTTTGAATAAAAAGTGATTTTTTAAAAAAATAAAGTAATTTTTTAAAAAAGTGATTTAATGAGAAAAACAATAAATTTCCCTAATTTCCAAAATTGGTAACAATGTTAAATTTTAGCTGTTGTTTAGTCTTTCTTGCAAATTAGCTATTCAGCTGTGAAATGTGTTGTTAAATGTGACATATTTAAGAAGCTTTAAAAATATCAGTGTCATTAACATCTTTCTTTGGTAGTCAAGATTTAAATTTCATCCCCATTGTTGTTAATATGGGGTACTGCTAATGTATTGCCCTTTATTTGTTGGAGTGGGTGTGAATACTACGTGTGTGTGTACACACAGGCACAGTCACATTTATTAACATCCTGTAGACCTGTTGTTTGCATAGGAAAAGAGGAAACCTAAATTGCTTGAGAGCCAAGTACTCAGCTAGATGGTTTATACCTCTTAGAGAAATCATTATTCCCACTTTATAGATGAAGAAATAGATTCAGAGAGGTTAAATAATTTCTTATTGATTGATTTTTAGAGACAGAAGAAGGCGGGGGGCGGGGGGGAGAGAGATTTGTTGTTCCCACTTATTTGTGTATTCATTGGTTGATTCTTGTATATGCCCTGACCAAGGATCAAACCCAAAACCTTGGTGTATCAGGATGATGCTCTAACCAACTGAGCTATCAGGCTAGGGCTTTGGTTAAATAATTTGATAGCACAGCTTGTTAAGTGGAAAGAACTTGAGCCCTAGACTATCTTCTCCATTATGACCTACTACTTGAAGGGATCATTTCCAGTAATGAGTTGTATTTTGTACAAACATGTTTATATTTCTATCCCCTAGAAGACCACCAGGGATGACAGTAATCCTATTGGTATAGCACTTTGCTGTTTTCAAATAACTTTATCCTATCTTATTTGATCCTTACAACATATCAACATTGTGGGCAAAAAAACAACAAAATACTGACGTAAAATTTGAGCAATTTCAGAGAAGTGCTTAAGATCACAAGGCTGATGAGAGATAGAGTTTAGATTAGAACCCAGATCTGTGGTTCCTGGTCTCGTGCCCTTTTCTACTCCCTTTACCTTGTCTGGATTAGGTATGTGACCTCTGAGCATAAAATACTGAAGTTTTACAGACTGAATCTTTTATTGTGTCATGTAGTGATCACAGGACAGCTACAGTCTGGCTCCCCTATTTAGCAGTCCCGTTTTCCTGTAGTATTATATGACAGTTTTGAGGTGTAATGGGCTGTAGTGTTGGTCATTGAATAAGTAATAATTGGGAAATGTTGACTTGAGATTTCTACATTTAAGCTTTATTTTTGTGTGAGGCCACATTTGCCTTATGGAAATGTATATAAGAAAGAAATTGTTAGGAAAGGATAGTAGTGGTTAAGAGCATGCACATTAGATTTTGGAAGACCTACATTTGATTCCTGGATTTGCCCACTCGGTTCTGGTTACTTGGGCAAGGAATAAGACAGTAGTAGCTACCACAGGGTCTGAGAATGGATAGTAGAGAGATTAGTACCATACCTGGCCAATAGGCCTTACACATACAATAGTTATTTAATCATTACCTTTGATGGTCTTTTTTTTTTATAGCAATATTTATTTTTGTTTAGGAAGTATCTAATCTAGAATGATTATCTCTAAAGTATCTTAAAAGTAGATAGTTTTCAATTACTTGTCTCTAAAAGAGAGCATACATGACATGAAACAACTGATATTTTAAATTATTCCATTTTGTATTTGAAATATGTAGTTTAAAAAAACTCATAAAAGATCTGCTTCCCTATTTATTCCATTACATTACGATAATATGAGTAATTTATATTTCTTGAGCTGATTGTTTGGAGAACACAGTTATGACCATGTTAGGTGGGGTACAGGGGATGTATGGGGTTTTTTCATGGCTGGGGGTGGAGAAATAAGAATCTGGGACTAGTATTTAGTATAGAATTTCATATTATTCAGATTCCTAACTCGTAGGCTCTTGAGATCTACAAAGTAGATAATGTGCCGATATGTTATAGCACATTCATTTAGAACTTTGTATGTACCAAGATGAACAAACAAGGGAAAAGCAAGCATTTTTCAGGATTACATAAAGTGTCATTTTGAAATTTATTGGAAAACTGGCAGCACATTGCAAGCATTTCACTAAATAAACCTCTTGGTTGGTTTTTACTTTTAAAGATGGCATGTCTCTTAGAGTGCATGTTATTCACTTATAAGTATGTTTCTGATGAAATTTAATATTTTTTCTGGAAATTCTCTTTGTATATGCTGCTAACCAATAGTTTTAGATTGTAGATATAGGATTTCATTAGCCTTTAATTTAAAAGTTTATGGATTATAACTCGAAATATTCCAAAACAATTTAGAGATTATATATTCCTTTTTTGAAAGATATAGGAAGAGGTTAATTTTGAATTATAAAGTTATTCATCCAAAAATTTTATTTCCTTTGTCTTCTAGTTGTATTTCGTAAGTAAACAGACCTTTAGAGCTGATTTTCTTATTTGAACACTGTGAATAATGATGCTTGTTCTATTTACCTCCCATAGTTGCAAAACCAAATCAAATAGTATCCTATATAATTAAAGGCTAATATACAGATGGTCATGACACCCTAACGTCCTAAGGACCGATCAGCAGGAGGCTGCATGTGTGGCAGGCGCGGGTGGGTGGGGCTGGGTGTGCGGTGAGGCTGGGGGATGTGAGGCTGTGTCCCCCACCTGGCAGGGCTTGATGGGGGTGGGGCCAGCCAGGTCTGGGTCTCACCCAGTGGGGGTGGGGCCAGCTGGGTCTGGGTCTTGTGCAATCTCTGACACTTCTATTATAGAGAAAGACCAAATAGCAATATTAAAATATTTCCTCTAATTAATTCCCTTTTAATGTGCATGAATTTTGTGCACTGGGCCACTAGTATGTATATAAATCAGGCATGGTGTTAGGTAAGCAATAATGTAGACAAAGCACTTACAGTGTAGTGGAGGAGAATTTTATTAAACCAGTCACTTTGCAAATAATTATTTCACATTGTATGAGCTAAGTACTAAGAAAAAAGTACAGGGAACCTGACTCGTCTTGGATCTAGATTGAAAACTACCTGGGGAAGAGAATTTAAGCTGAGACATCAATTGCAGGCATTGTGGAAGACCACTCCTAGTGGAATAGGAATAGTATTTGCAAAGAAGCTTAAGGGTCCTTAGTAAGTAAAAGTCCAGTCTGGCTGGCAGTAAGCACCCTTTAGCCTTCACCATAGCCCTGTGAGTTAACTCTATTTTACAGATAAGAAAACTGAAGCTTAGAATGGTTCAGTAATCTATAGAGGGTCTTGCTGTTTGTAAATGGCAGATTCATGTTTTGAACCCAGTTTGGCTGGCCTAACTCCAAAATCCTTATTCTGTCTGCTGTGCCATTTCTTTTTCTGAGTCACTTACCTCATAGGCTTATTGTTCTCCCAAAACCCATCTTCCCTCTTGTTATCTCTCAGAGGGCTTTCTAACTCTCCCTATGGCTAATTGTGGAGCCAATGATCGGGTGCTTGCTTTATGCTAAGGTAACAATGGGGCTTAACTCCTGCAGGTTATACACTGTCTACTCTTACTTCTATGCTATAGAACAGCGATTTTCAACCTTTTTCATCTCATGGCACATAAACTATTTACTAAAATTCTATGGCACACCAAAAAATATATTTTCTACCGATCTGACAAAAAAAAAAGATATAATTTTGATTCATTTACACCAGACAGCTATTGTTTTGGTTGTTGTGTGTGTGTGTGTGTGGGGGGGGGGGGGCGTTATTTGACAAACTAAGGGAAAAAGAGGTCAGTGTCCCTGACTAAATAGTCAGGTATTGCATGTTTTAAAATTCTTGTGGCATGCTGGTTGAAAATCACTCCAGAACTCCAGGGATCCTAGAAGCTTTTGTTGGGGTAGGAACCTTGCGGATTCTGGGGCTCATAGGCAACTGCAGTGTTGTTTGTGGCCTCCCCTTTAAAAATAGCCTCGTGGTGCTCATGGGGTACTTCATGGAGCCAACATTTCCATCAGCCTCTGCTCCCCACCCCCAAGACACTCCAGATAAACAGAGATCTGAGTAATAGCAGTGTGCTTCTGCCGTAGCCTCTGCCGACTCCCACAAACCTGCCTGCATAAAAGTCCTCACGCCGCCACTCATAAGGCACTTTATTGGAAGCATGCAAGTAAAAAGGGTCCCATTGCTTTAAAGGTTTGAAAAACACTATCCTAGTTTATGTGATGTTCTGGGGAAGTGTTTCCTAAATGAGGTGGTTTTGTTTTTCCTCCTGATCCTTCATATCTGCTTATCTCCTACTACCTGCAATAACTCCCCCAGACATCTTTGTCAGTTGGGGAGGGATTTTGTTGTTAAAGCTTGTAGAGATAGTGCAGACTCTAGTAGACTGAACCTCAGTACTTGAAACCTGAAAAAAAAAAAAAAAACCCTCCTGTGCCTTTATATTTCAGATACTTTCATGATAGAGAAAAATAAATGAATTCAGGCTAAATGTCATTGTTGTTTTATGTAAGAAGAGATGTTTTGTTAATTTATTTTTTCTGTGTTTTTTTTTTCAGTGTTATCTTTTTATTGAATTTATTGGGGGCGACATTGGTTTCGGGGGTACAATTAGACAATACCTTGCATTGGGTCTTCACTGCCAAGAAGAGATGTTTTAAAGCCAATATCTAGTTAAATCTTTTATTGTTGCCAGAGTTTACTGAGTAACTGATTATTTTTCCGTTTTCAATATTTTTCTAACCAATCTGTTAACCTCCGATTCCCTCGCCCGCTTGAAAGGCACTGCATGCATTTGAAGGGGGGCTGTTTCGGGCCCTCATCCATTTTCATTGACTGGGTGTGCTTTTCTAAGAACTGTGAAGTTTATGGGAAAGCAGTTCCTCGTCCTAGGTACAGACGGAGGTCGATGCTTTCTTTTCATTGTAAATGTTTGCATCTCCGTGGTTTCAAGGGGGTTTCACTTGGTAGAACCTGATTTACTTGAAACTCAAAGTAATAAATCCATTCCCCCACCACCACCCCCTTTGTCCTCACTTTTCTGTGCAACACGGACTGCAATGTTTGCCTCCCACACGCCTCTCTGTAAAAGCACCCAGAGGCGCACACGGCAGGGGCTCGTGCTAGGATCCTCCGTCATTGCCGCTCCGCTGCGCCTGGCTTGCAAGTTGCCTCGCCACAGCCGAGCTGGTGAGAGGAGCAGAGACAGCAGCGCAGCGCTGCCAAGTAGACAGGAAGCCGTAGTGGACCCGGCGAGCGGGCAGCACGCCCCGCGTCCAATCAGCGGTGAGTGCTGTTGCTATGTGCGCCCTCGCTCTGCTGCCTTTGTGAGCGGCCGTGGAGGGAGAGGGAGTCAGCGCCCACCACTGAGCGTGTGTTCTAACCACTGCCGACATCTGGATCCCTCAGGTCCTGGCTGTCTAGCCGTGGACAGCCAGAAGGCAACTTCTTTCATGCGAGGATTCCAGTATGGTTTTCAGTGGAAACAAAGGGCCTCACAGAGAAGGTGTGTAATGGAGTGTTTTTTAACGGCATTATTTTTAAAGCTTCCCATTTTCTGTAGCTGTTTACCAGGTGTGGTGTGTGCTTTGCATGGATGTGTAATAAATAGGTGGAGAAAAATGATCTTACTCTGAAAAGCATTGAACTTGGGGAATTTTATTTAGCTTCCTATAGCCTGTTTTCTTTGAACAGCATTGCTGTAGAGATGATTAAAATGCTGATCTGAACAATGAGTAGGAAGAAAAGGAACCAAAATACAATGGGCTCACTCTAATGGGGCGTGAAATAAGATAAACATGAGAATGCGAGGAAGAGAACAGGGTTAGCCAGAACCACGAACTGTATCTGAGGGCAGGAGGTAAAAATAAACGCTGTTGAGGAGAATGTATTTGCAATAAGTTACATGTTTTTAACTACAATCTGTTGTTTATGAATTTGACAGACTGTCAGAATTTAGGTTAGTGAGAATTTGACATAGTTTAAGGAATTGAAGGATTTCTGAAGAAGCTACCTTCAATTGTACAATTTCCTAATTATTTGATCTGTTGACTAATTCTGTGCAGTTCAGATAAAGGATAGTAGTATCATCCAACAGCAGAGTCAGTGTTGTGTTCTATTAAATGTCCATCTAGAAAATTGAAAAATAAAGGATTTTGAACACAGCATATCATAAATGGTTAAGATTGTATTTTAAAATTAAAGTAGACCTCTTAATTCCATATCTGACTTAGTAAATACTAGTAGAATATAGTAGTGTCTTATCTAATTAAAGCTCACTAATTCAATATTTGCAGTACTTGAACACAATATGTGTTACAGTTTGGTTTTATGGAAAAACCAGTTTATCCAACTGATTATAAGAAAGTTTTAAAATACCCTAGATAAACAAGTGTTTTTCCATGTTCTCAAATACTGTGAAATCATAGAGTTTACATAGTTGATTTAGCTAATGATTCCTTTAAGTTAATTAAAGCAGAGAAGACTAATTAGCATATTACCCATTTATGAACAGTTTTCTTTTGCTCATTCAGTTTCACCTGGTTGTGTAAGTAGCTCCTTTTTAATTAGTGATTTATGTCTGATGAATAAAATTAGTATAATATAAATTCAAAGTTAACATTCAAGCTTTATTTCTTATCTCTACAAATATATTTTGGAATCAGATTGGTTTTGACGGTGGTGTTCTTTCCAAGAAGTACCTGTCATTAGGAAGGCTTCGCAATCAGCGTTAGCATTATTTGATAAGTGATGAGAGTTATTATTTCTTTTCTTTGAAAAGAACTCAAAATATATCTCATGCTTGTGTGCCCATTACTGATCATTTTAATGATGCATATCTAATACTTATATTAAGTTAAAGACTTCAAATAGTAGATGCAAATATACAAAATAAATTGTCCTTAAACATTAAAGGAGTGTTTCTCACATGAACTGGCATGTTGCTGAAATTTAAGAGACTCCGGCATGTCTCAGTTTTTCCAGTTGTTAGGTGTAGTCCTAAGCTTGAACTTTATAGGAGTTATAAAAATTAGAACAAAATGAAGAAAGCTATTATATTCTTTGGACTCAGTGGCCTCCACAATATAAAGCACTCATTTGCAGAAGAGGAGCTGTGAGGGGGTAAGGGCTGGGAGGCAGAGTTATGTTGAGAGGATTAAATAATGACTAACCATATGGAGGTCACTCTAGTCATTTCCGTTTTTTGAGCTATCATTCTCCTCACAATTACTTTTTTAAAAAAATTATAGAACCACAAATACCAACGCTTTGCTTGAATCGGTTTGCTGCCCTTTTCCCTTGGTTTATTTCTTAAGAATTAATAGGCTTCCAAGAGCAGGCTGATTTTATTCATATATTGCAAAAGATAAAGGAACATGATATTGGCAAGAAAATGGAGCCTATTGCTGCGTCACACAAAAGCTATGTCTTTGTGTTGCAGGAGAAACAGTCCTGGAAGAATCCCAGGTTTTGTGTTTTTTTCTGTTTGTTTTCTTTCTTTCTTTTTAAATATGTTGTTACTGATATCATGGAGAGTAAGGGAGAGGGAGAGAGAGAGAGAGAGAGAAACACTGATGTAAGAGGAAAACATTGATCAGCTGCCTCCTGCATGCCCCCTACTGGGAATTGAGTCTGAAACCTAGGCATGTGCCCTGAATGGAATCGAACCATGACTTCCTTGTTCATGGGCCGATGCTCAACCACTGACCCATTCAGGCTGGGTGGAAAAATCCCAGATTTTATTCCTGGGCTCAGCCCCTAAACATTTATTTTGTTTTGTTAATCCGAACCTGAGGATATTTTTTCCCTTGATTTTTAGAAAGATTAGAAGGGAAGGGGAGGGACAAACATTGATGTGAGAAACATCGATGTGAAAAACACATCAATTGGTTGCCTCTTTCATGTGCCCCGACCTGGACCAGGGATGGAGCCTGCAACTGAGGCATGTGCCCTTGAGTGGAATCCAACCTGAGACCCTTCAGTCTGCAGGCTGACACTCTAACCATTGAGCAAACTGGCTAGGGCTTTTAAAAATTTTATTTTAAATTCTTTTTTTTCCAATATATTTTTATTGATTTCAGAGAGAAGGGAGAGGGAGAGATACAAACATCAATGATGAGTGAGAATCATTGATCAGCTGTCTCCTGCATGTCCCCCACCGGGGATTGAGCCAGCAACCCTGGCATACGCCCATGACTGGAATCAAACCCGGGACCCTTTACTCCACAGGCTGACGCTCTATCCATGAGCCAAACCAGCTAGGGCTATTTAAATTCTTTATTGTTGAAGGTATTGTACAATGTCTCCTTTTCCTCCCATTGACCTCTCTCAGCCTGCTCCCCCCCCGCTTTCTCCCCCCCCCCCCACCGCAAACACACACACAGGCCCTCACCCCCCTACTGTCTGTGTCTGTTGGTTATGCCTATATGCATGCATACCAGTCCCTTGGATGTTCTCTTACCCCCCGTCCCCCCCACCCCCCTGCCCAGTTTCCCCTCCCCTGCCTTCCCTCTGAGATTTGATGGTCTGGTCAATGCTTCTATGTGTCTGGATCTATTTTTTGTACATCAGTTTATATTGTTCATTACATTCCACAAATGAGTGAGAGCATGTGATACTTATCTTTCTCCGAATGGCTTATTTCACATAGCATAATACTCCCCAATTCCATCCAGGCTGTTGCAAATGGTAAGAGTTCTTTCTTTTTTACAGCATCATAGTATTCCATTGCATAGATGTAACACAATTGTTGTTTTTTTCATTTTTGTTTTTTTAATAAATCTTTATTGTTGAAGGTATTACATATGGCCTCCCCCCCCCCCCCCATTGACTCCCTCCAGCCTGCCCTCGCCACCCACCCCAGGTCTTCAGCTACCTATTGTCTGTGTCTGTGGGTTATGCATATATGCATACAAGGTCTTTGCTTCATTACTGCCCACCCACCCACCCTTCCCTGTCTTCCCTCTGAGATTCCACACTCTGTTCCATGCTTCCATGTTTCTGGATCCACTCTGTTCATCAGTTTATTTTGTTACTTAGATTCCACATATGAGTGAGATCATGTGATACTTATCTTTTTCTGACTGACTTATTTCACTTGTCATAATATTCTCCAGGTCCCTCCATGCTGTCTCAAAGTGTAAGAGATTCTTCTTTTTTACTGCTGCATAGTATTCCATGCTATAAATGTACCACAGCTTTTTTATCCACTCATTGGACTGTTTCTAGATCTTAGCTATTGTAAACTGTGCTGCTATGAACATAGGGGTGCATACATTCTTTCTGGTTGCTGTTTCGAGATTCTTAGGATATATTCCTAGAAGTGGGATCACTGGGTAAAATGGCAGTTCCATTTTTAATTTTTTGAGGAAATTCCATACTGTTCTCCACAGTGGTTGCACCAGTCTGCATTCTCACCAGCAATGCAGGAGGGTTCCTTTTTCTCCACATCCTCGCCAGCACTTGTTGTTTGTTGATTTGTTGATGATAGCCATTCTGACAGGTGTGAGATGGTTCCTCATTGTCGTTTGATTTGCATCTCTGATGATTAGTGACTTTGAGCATGTTTTCATATGTCTCTTGGCCTTCTGTATGTCTACTTTCGAAAAGTGTCTTTTTCCCCCCAGTAAATGAAAGTTCCTGTTCAATATCAAAACTTCAGATTAATAACAGATGTTTATAATTTGATTAAATGTAGTAGCATTGCTAGAGTATTTCAAGTCTCAGAGTTTATTGTTTAACAATAGAAATTTGTCTTATTCTATGTCAAATCTTTAAATCTAAATCAGTTACACTTTTGTGTACATAGAAGTAAAAAAATATTGCAGTTCTCAAAAATAGTGATTTTTTAAAAGACCTTTAAATTTTATTTTTCAATTACAGTTTACATTCAATATTATTTTGTATTAGTTCCAACATAGTGGTCACACAACCATATACTTTACAAAGTGTTCCTCCTGATACTTCCAGTACCCACCTGCCACCATACATAGTTATTAAAATATTATTGACTATATTCTCTGTGCTGTATTTTACATCCCTGTGACTACTAGTATTTTGTAACTACCAATCTGTACTTCTCAATCCCAGTCCCTCAACCCCCACTCCTCTCTGGCAGCCATTTGTCTTTTCTCTGTGTCTATGAGTCCGTTTCAAAAAATAGTGAATTTCTTTTTTTTGTCTTGGCCACTTGATAAAGCATAGCAAATAGAAATGCTCACATTTATCAGATTCAGTGACTGCTATAATTGATTGATTTTATTTTAAATAAATTCTTTATTTTGAAATCACCAGGCAATATTATGTAAGTAGTATCTCATATACAGTTCTTCAAAAAATTCTCTAATTTAAAACCTCAGGTTGGGAAGGGATAACAATCGGAGTTTTTCTTTTTCTCGACAAATATGTGAAATCTCTTTTTAAATCATTCCTATTTCAAGTATTGCCCAAATGTTTGATTCCTATATGTATACTTTAAAAAAAGTTTAATGTACTTTGTTGCTTTTTCTTTAATCCTCATCTGAGGATGTTTTACTGGAGAGAGAGAGAGAGAGAAAGAGAGAGAGAGAGAATGAGAGAAACATGTTTTTTAATTGGCTTCAGAGAGAGGAAGGAAGGGGGAGAGAGAGAAACATCGATTGGTTGCCTCCTGCATGCACTTTGGGGATCGAACCTGAAACCTAAGTATAATACGCTGACTGGGAATCTAACCGGCAACCTCTAGGTGCACAGGATGATGCTCCAGCCAGCTGAGCCACACCAGCCAGGGCCTGTATGCATGCTCTAAGTGCTGTGTGACACATGTGTCTTTGACCTTCCTTGAAGAAATTCCTAGTTATTCATATTCTGATTCCAAAAAAATGATTTGATTATCATAGTCAGCTGGGCAGGGAATTTTAATTTTTACAACTTTTGTCAGGCCTTTTCACATGGCAACAGTGCTAGTGCATAAACTGCATTGATTTTGCGAAAGGATAGTAAATCTTTTTTATTCCTTTTACTTTCAGATGTTACACTATCTAAAGTCAAAGACCCAAGTTTTATTATTTATTTATTATTTTTTAAAATATATTTTTATTGATTAGAGAGAGGGAGAGAGAGATAGAAACATCAATGCTGAGAGACAATCATTGATTGGCTGCCTCCTGCATGCCCCCTACTGAGGACCAAGCCCACAACTCCTGCATGTGCCCTGACAGGGAATCCAACCGTGACTTCCTGGTTCATAGGTCGATGCTCAACCACTGAGCCATGTCAGTTGGGCCTGAGTTTTAAAAATATAGTTGTTTGCAGTATTGCTTGAATTTGATTATATAATTTTTTGTGGTGCAGCCAAGTTAAAAGTGGTTGCATGCAGGCTATTAATTGAGAAACTGGAAGTATCTTCTTGTTCTTTCTTCACTGGTCTCCTTAGTTTTTTTCATTCAAAAACTTCTGAACATCAAAATATTTGAATTATAAGGTTTACGATAATCCCAGGGACATTAAAGTAATAAATTATAGTAAGTAGTCAAGATAGGGAAGAAAAATAAGGCTCATAAGTAATTGGGCCTCAGATTTTGCTGAAGCGTCTTGTCATACAGAGTATGAAAGGGAAACTACCAGTCAGTTTTCTATTGTTTAACACTTTATTGCTAATTTGGCCATTAAAATTTAAGTTGGCTTCCATTTTCTTAATATTTAGACATTTTGGGCTCAGGTTTGGGATAGCTTGTCCTATCCTGCATGATTGATTATTATTTTGCTGTGTGATGCTGTGCATGGTTTCTCCTCTTTGAGCCTTAGTTTCCCCACCTGTAGAAAGAGGTCTTAGGGTAATTGTGGAGTTTAAATTGAAAGAAAGTATGAAAACTACTTACATTAGTGACACAGAGTTAAGACTCAATAAAAATATGAGATTTTATTATAGTAAACTTTCCTTTAAAATTATTCTACATTTTTCCCTGGCCGGCTTGGCTCAGTGGATAGAGCGTCAGCCTGCGGACTGAAGGGTCCCAGGTTCGATTGCGGCCAAGGGCACATGCCTGGGTTTCGGCTCCATCCCCAGTGGGGGGTGTGCAGGAGGCAGCCGATCAATGATTCTCTCTCATCATTGATGTTTCTATCCCTCTCTCCTTCTCTCTTCCTCTCTGAAATCAATAAAGAAATATATTTTTAAAAAATTATTCTACATTTTAAAATTCTGAGAATTTTCAGTATAGTTTTTTTTAGACTTTCCCCCTGAGCTTTTTATATGCAAGTATACTTTTCTAAGGTAGGAACTTCATGATCATGGAAATATGGGGATTTATTTATTTTATTTTTTTAATATATTTTTTATTGATTTCAGAGAGGAAGGGAGAGAGAGAAACATCAATGATGAGAGAGAATCATTGATTGACTGCCTCCTGCACGCCCCCTACTGGGGGTTGACTCCACAACCCGGGCAGGTGCCCTTGACCAAAATTGAACCTGGTAACCTTCAGTTGGCAGGCCGATGCTCTATCCACTGAGCCAAACCAGCTAGGGCGAAATATGGGATTTAGAAGAAAGAAGAGGGTTTGAAGGGAAGTACATGACTAAGTTTTTGAAGAAAGATAGTAGTCCATAATAGTAAGAGAAAGTAAAACAGGAAGATAAATAAAGAAAAAAGGCAGAAAGAAAGCATTTGTGATCTTTGATGTTATTTTTGGGTGTGTGTGTGTGTGTGTGTGTGTGTGTGTGTGTGTGTGTACACGCGCCTGTGCACATGCACACGAAAGCCCACAGATGCTGAACTGCCTGACTAGAGTTGCTAAGTCCACTGAGGATTTTTTTACTGGGAAGTAGCTTGTTTCTGACTTTTCTTTTGAATTCCTCAGTGAGGACTGGGCTAAGGGTGACCTTGTATTTGCCACCTATATTGACAACAAGGGGCAAGCCAGCTGCCTGGGAGCCAAAAATTAAATATCATCACATACATACCTGTATTGAAATATAAGACCTTCAAGAATAATAATCTTGTGGTGTAGGGCTAAATTTTTAACTCAAACTTCTAAGCCAAAATGTTCAGGAAATGCTTTTATTTGTCATTTGAATAAGTGTGCAAAATTTCAACTCTCCGCAGAATTTTCATTGCTTTGATCAGTCATAATTTTATGTTATTTTGGGAAAGAGGTTTAATCTGGGTTCCAATTCTGGTTTTCCTATTTTCTTTTTAAATGTGTTTTTATTGATTTTTAGAGAGAGAGGAAGGGAGAGGGATTGAGAAATAGAAACACTGATGAGAGAGAAACATTATTGATCAGCTGCCTCCTGCACACTCCCTACTGGGGATGGAGCCTGCACCCTGGGCATGTGCCCTGAGCGGTAATCAAACCCGCAACCTTTTGATTTATGGGTTGATGCTCAACCACTGAGCCACACCGGCCAGGCCTGGTTTTCCTATTTTTATTAAGCACTAAGATTTTGTGAGTCCTGCATTAACGTATATTATTTAGCCACCCAATTAGCTGAAGATACAGGTTAGCTTATTGAGAATTAGAGAACTAACAGATGTAAAGAAAAGACAATCTCTTCCATGTGGGCGCTATTTTATCACTGTCAATGCGTTCAGTAGCACTGCCCAAGGCTTCTGCAAAGAGACTGTTTTGCAGTTGACATAAAGGGTCAGAGAACTCTTTTAGAAATAAGTACCCTAGTTTTACCTGATTGCATTGCATTAGTGTATTTGCATTGGGTAACGCATACTTACCTTAAATTAAAAAATTCAAACAGAAAAGAACAGAAGCTGTGACTATGTTAGTGTTTCTCAGGTTGCTGTACTGATCCTTTTGAGAATCTGCTGAACTGTCTGTCTATCCCCTTGCTCGAAAAAAAAAGCATCATAATTTTGTGAAAAACAGCCAGAGGTTCATAAATCCTTTGATTAAACATGGGTTCAATCAGAGAATAAAGGCATTAATTTTTAAAAACAGGCTTAAAGCAGACTGGAAAAGGACTTCAGGATATGTATGCAAGCACAGTGTTAAGTATTGAGCATGGGGCACTGTTTTGTAGCTTCTAGGGAGATGATACGGTAGTACTCTCGCAGATAGGTTTGCCGAGGAGTGTAGCCCACATTCCTGCACTGCTTCCTGTATTCTGGATGAGCTTTTGATAGAGAACCTAGCACAAAAGGACCAGGCTGGAATGCAGTGTTCAGGTGCCCAGGACTTGCGTGCCGTCTCTGACTATTGGAGGAGACCAAGGAGACACTCCTTTGGCCGTGGGCTACATCCTGGAATCACTTCCAGAAATCATTCTGCACTAGAGGTGACGGGTCCAATGCTGCGGATGCCATGTCGCTCCATCTTTGTGGAGAGAACTGAGCAGAACTGATCTTGCTGTGTGCTCAAGTTTCTCAACTCCTAATTAAGAACAACTATGCCATCCACTTTTTTTTTTTTAAAGGAGTTTTAGGTTTCTTGCATACAAATACACACTCAGTGGAAAATGTGAATGTTGAGAGTGCGTAGAAGTAGGCAGGGGTCTGTGTGGTAGAGGGAAGGAGGTTGAAAGGACAGAGTGTATTTTTGGGGGCCAGTCTATGTTGTAACCATATTCCCACGAGGTGAAAATGTAAGACTACATTAGGTTAAGCTTGAGGATAATTTTGGAAAGTTATGTGCCAGTTATCTGGGATTAGTAACCGTGGAACAAAACAAAACACTAGAATAGTGGGTTGTTGCTTTTTTAGCACAGGGTTGCCTTCTGAGTGTATAGCTAAATCTAGAACTTGTGGTTTTGAGAGAGGATTTTGTTTCCTTCTGTGACAATATTTTCTCAGCGTTTTGTCCCATGGTTCTTTCTGCATGGGGTGTGGAGTGGTAAGACCATATAATTAGGAGTAGTCCCCCAAAGGACAGTGAAAAGGACAATATTTCCTACTTGAGGATTTTTAAGCCCCAAAACAGTGATGAATTAGGTCTAATGCAGTGGTTCTCAACCTTGGCTGCACATTAGAATCACCTGGGAATCTTTTTAAAATCCTGATTTCTGGGCCTCATCCTCCGGAAATTCTGTTTCTTTGTTATGGGGTGGGGGCCACGACATTAGTAACAAAGAAACAGAATTTCCGGAGGATGAGGCCCAGAAATCAGGATTTTAAAAAGATTCCCAGGTGATTCTAATGTGCAGCCAAGGTTGAGAACCACTGGTCTAATGGTTTACACAGAGCACAGAACAATGAAATTAAATAGGGTTAGTGCAGGTAAGTGTAGCTCTTCAGTTTGTGCCCATGCATCTATGATGGCGTGGCTAGGGGCCTAATTCCAACAGCCTTGAAGGAGGCAAAACAAATGGATACTGGTGCATTTCCTCAATAACACTGACTAGTTCTAATTCTCTCACTTTAAATATCAGGTCCTCTGGGAGCTCTCTGTGCCGTCCAGGATTGGTTTTCTGCCTGTGCCTTCCCATAGCTCCCTGGTCTTCCCCTGCTGCCATTTATCGCATCACACGAGTGAGGGTGATCTATGCTCTCTCCACACCACGGCCTGTGAGGCGAAGGCAGCTTGTCCTCCCAGGGCCTCCGGAGAAGAGCTGAACTTCGGGGACAGTCGTTGACCGGTAGATAGTTCTCTTTCTACTCTGATATTCTAGCCAACCTTTAGAATTACTTAACAATCAGTTCTCTTTCTAGAGCTTGAGTGGCCCCTAGTGCCTGACACAAGCGCTCAGTAGGTATTGTGGTGAATTTTCTCTATAATCCCATAAAAGGCTGTGGAGGCCCAGAAATCAGTTTGGAAATTAGAACTCAGAAAGTGCTCTCTTCTTTTTTATTTTTGACAACTTAAATATTTTTGCCGTGGGCTAGAGATTTGGTGATTACCTAATGCAATTTTATTATTTTAAGAACAAATGTTTCCTTGTCCCATTTAAGAGACGCCTATTGATAAAGGGCATCATATCAACTCACAAAACTATTTCAGTACAAAAGAGAGAGTGGGAACTAGACCCCTCTTGATTTAAACTAAGACCTGCTTTAGAAGCAACGAAAGTTCAGGAAATTAGGTGTAGTGCATTGTTTTATGTGATGCATTTGTAGAATTTTATTTCCAACTTTGACTTTTTAAATGTGAAAAAAGCCGAAACCGGTTTGGCTCAGTGGATAGAGCATCGGCTTGCGGACTGAAAGGTCCCAGGTTCGATTCCGGTCAAGGGCATGTACCTGGGTTGCGGGCACATCCCCAGTAGGAGATGTGCAGGAGGCAGCTGATCGATGTTTCTCTCTCATCAATGTTTCTAACTCTTTATCTCTCTCCCTTCCTCTCTGTAAAGAATCAATAAAATATATTAAAAAAATAAATTAATTAAAAAAAGATAAATAAATGTGAAAAAAAATTAGAAACAGTTGGCAAATAAAATATCAAATCCAAAAGAAGAATAAAATGATAATTATCTGCAAAAGTAACAGCAAGGATTTATCACTTTAATCAGAAATAGGCGTGGCTCAGTGGTTGAGCATTGACCTATGAACCAGGAGGCCATGGTTCGAATCCCCGTCAGGGCACATGTCCAGGTTGTGGGCTCGATCCTCCCCCGCCCCCAGTATGGGGTGTGCAGGAGGCAGCCAATCAATGATCCTCTCTCATCATTGATGTTTCTATCTCTCTCTCCCTCTCCCTTCCTTTCTGAAATCAATAAAAATATTTTTTTTTAAAGAAAGAAGCTGAAATAGGAAGAAAACCACATATGATGGAACATTGACCGTTGATTATTTTAACATGTGTTCAAGTGCTGGTTCATGCCACGCCTGTGCTGGGCAGCAGGAGCAGCTTGTTCTTATGGAGCTTAATGGGTTAGAGGAGAGATGCAAACACTGATTTAATTTTATTTGTGCTAAGTTTAAGGAAGGAAGAACATAAGTTGCAATGAGCTCTTCTCCTAAGAGAAATAAAAAGCCATGGAAGAGTGTAATGGGACTGGATGAGCTGGGATTAGACCTAATGAAGAATTTTATGTTTAAGCTGAAATAGGGATCATCTCATCATTTCATACCCTATTTTTAATCTGTAGAACTTTAATCAAGTGGCAAAGTTAAAATTTTAACTCCATAAAAGTAGAAATTCTGTTACAGAATGTAATGAAAAAAGTTCCCATGCACAAGAGCAACAAACAAATCTAATTTTGAATGAACTTAATAGAAATATTTAGGACCTTTATTAAGAAAATATTAAAAATTCTATCAACGAATGTTTTAAAAGGCTTGTATAAATGGAGAGAAATGCAGTCTTTTGAAAGTTAGATGAAGTGATTTTTTAGTCATTAGCTATAATTTTAGGAAATCATTAATAAATTACTGAAGACCAGAAAAGCAGGTAAGAAGAGTGTTAAGAGAGTTGGGAGTGCTCTCCTGATACACAAAATGATGTCACCTCCTTACCGCAACATTTTTCCATGGTGTGGCTTTAAGAACATTGACATAATTGGAGCGAAGGATTACAGCAGCTGAGGTGGGGTCATGTGGCCTGCCAGGAAGGGGTCCTGGGAACAGCAGGAATTTATGATTCAGTGGAATACTACAGGGGGTGGGGACCTTGAGATGGCTCTAGGAGAGAAGGAGTAGATCAGTTTAGCCAGAGCATTGGATGCATAAAGGAGAGTAATGAGAGATGATGTGAAAAAGGACCCTATCTACCCTTTTTCACCTCTTCTCTCATTACTGCCCCTCATGCATCCAGTGCTCCAGCCAAACTGAAAATGGTGAGGGATCAGGTGTGGGAAGTTGTTTAAAGAAGCAGTCAGACTTTAACCATTGATGGCTTATTGGGAACAAGAGAAAGGAAGGAGGCATAGAAGATTGTAACATTTTGAGCCACAAAAATAAAAATAGCTGTGGTTGGGACAAATTTCGTACTGTGATCAGCACCCCACCCTGATTATTTTTAGTTTGTAGTAGGCTAGATATACCCCCGTCGGTCTGTGATTGTGGCAAAAGTGGTACTAACAATAAATGGGATTGTATTACTTTATAACTCTCAAAATTGGCACTCATAGAATCAGATGCTTAAATTGAAGGACCATCTAGTTTCACACACCTTCATTTTACAGGTGAGTTTGCTGAGTGAGGGTCACCATGTAACTGACCTTTCCCAAGGTCGTGAGGCTAGTTTATTATTAAAGCAGATTGGCACATTTATTTTCTAAACAGCTGATTTTAGAATAATACAACAATAAATACTTGCTTGAGCGTAATAACTATACTCAATTGACTATAATTGGGTTTGTGAATTGGCTGAACTAAAACCAGTTTAATCTGGTTCTAGGAAATATTCTATACTTGGCTGACTGAAGTTGATAATGACCACAGAGTCATCCAATAAAACATTCATTAAAAGCATTGCTTAAGCATTAAATCCCCATGCTTGATCATTATCTTTATCAAAGGATACTGCCTTTGGCAGAGGACCATTTGAAAGGGGAAATAGAACAATATGAAACTGCCTTGGAGGAAAAACATGCCATGGAGCAAAAAGTATTGTTTTTGTTTTCACCAACCTTATAGGGAGGTAGTATCTTTACAATAACCACTTACAATTAAACTGCAACTTTCCATTCTGAATAATTGATCTCCCCACATTTGTGCAGAGGTTAATGAATGGATGCACTTGAACAAACAAATGCTTACAAGGGTGGCATTGTCTGTCTTCTTCAAGCGGTTGAGCCACTGAAGGAACCAGTGGGTATTCTTTCTCAGTGCTATTGCATCATCTCATTTTCTTTTTGGCAAGCTATCATTCTCATAGCCTTCTGGTCCATTGCCCCCCTCTTTTTTTAGAATTGGCAGTTTTCCACTTTTGTGGAACATGGTCTCTACCCTCCCCATCATTGCTCCTTCAAATGATAGATTAGCTTCTCAGGCTGATTGAGGTGGGAGCAGAGGGCAGGGTGGGGAAGGACTTTGGGTTACTTCTATAATTAGTGGTAAAATATGAACACTTTCTTGCTAAGATCAGAAAGAAGGTATTTAGTCTAGCCACTTCTATGCCACATTGTATACCAAGCCATTGCAGTAAGTAAAAGAAAAAATAAGCATTAAAACTGGAAAGAAAGAAGTAAAATTATTGGCAGTGACATGATTATTTACATAGGAAATTCCAACGTATAAGATACAGAAATTAATGAGCTAGTCTCTGTCCTCAAGGAACTCACTCACTGGATTTTTAGCTTTAATACCAATAGGATAATAAGAAATATCTGCCGGAGGGAGGAAGGGATGTTTTGTTTATGCCTCTATTAAATGAGTTTTAAACTGGTTCTTAAAAAGTAAAGGTTGGGGCCTTAAATTGTAAACAGTGGGAACCATTAAGGAGATTTAAGACAACATAATCACATCATATTTTTAAATATAATTCTAACAAGGGATATGGGAATGTATGGGAAGGATCAGAGACTAGATGCATAGAGACCAATCACAGAGCTATTTTAACTATCCACATAAGAGACGGCCTTCGTAGTATTGGCACAGGTTATGGAACGAGGAAAAAAGTGGCTAGCTCTACTTAGGAAGTACAATATATAGGACTCAATTGCCAAGTTTTTGGCTTAGGCAGTTGAGCATGGATAATATTAGACTATACAGGTTGGGGCAAAAGTAGGTTTACAATTTTGAGTATGTGAAACAGAATTACTTCTTGTATTATTTTCCATACAGACAACTGTAAACCTACTTTTGCTCAACCCTGTATAGAGAACTCAAGAGGCAGAGCAAATTTCGGGTTGGAGGTGCATGTCTAGTAAGGGGGAGTAGGTTATAATATTGGGCTTAGTGAATTCTACATGTATTTATCATTGTTTTTGTTTTTCTTTTCCCTTTATTCCCCACTCTTTTCTCTCTCTAATTTTCTCCCCTTACCCCCTACCTTGACTTTATTAAGTAGCTATGACAAATTACAAAAGGTGTTTTTTTTTTCTTTTGAGTAAGACTAATTTAATGATTCAATTGACATATCTCACTCTGATCCTCACAACAATTTTCCAGTATGGCTGGACAGTCATTATAATTGCTAGGGATTCCTGGTACTACTCAACTACTCCCCGTTTCTCCCTCTGAGTTCCAACTGGAACTACGTATACACATGATTGATAACCAAATAAGAAATGAACTCTTACTTTATTAACCCCATAATCTCCCAAGTGCAAGGCTTCTAGAAACCCATTTATGCCCGGTATTTTTCACTCCCTCTTTTATTAATTGAAAACATCTAGGCTCTAGGCACAGGCTGCAGCATGCCTTTTCCAGAAATCTGGAGCTAAGTACAAGACTGCTTCCTCTCAGTTTCAGGAATGACCGGAAATAGGGAGCCACATTCCTGACTTTTAGCTTTGTTGTATTGGTCAGCTTGGGCTGCCATAACAAAATACCAGACTGGAGGCTTAATCAACAGAAATTCATTTTCTCACAGTTATGGAGGCTGGGAAGTCCATGACCAGACTGACAGCTGATTTGGTTTTTGGTAAAGGTTCTCTTGCTGGCCTGCCGGCCGAGGCCTTCTTGCTGTGGGCTCATAGGGCTTTTCCAGGGTGCGTGTGCCTGGAGAGAGAGGGAGAGGGTTCCCTTCTGCTTCCTATAAGGCCACCAGTTCTATAGAATTAAAATGACCTTATTTAGTCCTAATTACCTCCTGAAAGCTGTTATCTCCAAATACAGCTGCTTTGGGGGCTAGGGTTTCAACATGAATTTTAGGGCAACACTATTCAGTCCGTAGCACTTGGTAACCTCACTTCAGAGTAAATGGATGGTCCAGTGACTATTAAAAATCACACCAGTCATTTAGTTTCCAAATATTTAGAGATTTTCCAGATATCCTTCTCTTACTGACTTATAATTTAATTCCACTGTGGTTGGAGAACACACTTTGGATGATTTAAATCCTTTAAACGTATTGAGACTTGTTTTATGGCCCAGAATATGGTCTGTCTTGTTAAATGTTTTGTGTGTGCCTATTAAAGATCTGCACTCTGCTTTTGTTGAGTAAAGTGTTCTGTAAATGCTTGTTAGGTCAGGTTGATGGAACTGTTCGTTTTTATATTCTCACTGAAATTCCGTTTCTTGTTCTATTGACTATTGAAAAGGGCAGTGTGTTGAAATCTCCAAATAAAATTGCGGGTCATCTGTTTCTCCTTACAGTTCTATCAGTTTTTACTTTATACGTTTTGAAGCTATTTTATTAGGTGCAAAAACGTTTAGGGCTATTATGCTCTTTGGATGGATTGGCCTCATTACCATTATGAAATGGCCATCATTATCACTCACAACATCATGTGCTTTGTCCAGAGTCTATTTCATCTGATATTAATACAACTACTTCAGCTTTATTTCTTTTACTTAAAACTGGAGGCCCAGTGCACGAATTCGTGCACAGGTGGGGTCCCTCTGGGTGGCCTGCAGGGATCAGGCCGAAACCCACAGTCCAGTGCCTCCCGTAGCTTCTACCTGCCGCTCCCACTCATCCCGGCCCCACTGTGCCTGTTGCGGGCTCACACCCAATCAGTCACGATTGGGAGAGGCTCAAGCTGCCACAGCAGCTCTTTCCAGCCATGAGCCTTCGTCTGGCGCCCTTCCAAGGGGCGTGGCCTGTGGGATCGGACTGAAACCGGCTCTCCAACATCCCCCGTAGGGGTCCTGGATTGCAAGAGGGTGCAGGCCAGGCTGAGGTACCCCACCGGTGCACGATCAGGCTGGGGAGGGACTGCAGGAGGGCTCCAGGGGTGTCTGGCCCATCTCTCTCAGTTCCAATCAGCCGGACCCCAGCAGCAAGCTAACCTACCGGTCAGAGCATCTGCCCCCTGGTGGTCAGTGCACATCATTGCGAGCAGTTGAGCAGCCTTAGCATATCATTAGCATATTATGCTTTGGTTGTTCAGTTGTTCTGCCGTTCAGTCTATTTGCATATTACCCTTTATTATATAGGATATTTTTTAAAGATATATCTGTATTGATATCAGAGAGAGGAAGGTAGAGGGAGAGACAGATAAAAACATCAGTGATGAGAGAAAATCATCCATTGGCTGCCTCCTGTACACCCCTACTAGGGATTGAGCCCACAACCCAAGCATGTGCCCTGACTGGAAATTAAGCCGTGACCCTGGATCACAGGTCGATGCTGAACCACTGAGCCACACCGGCTGGGCTCCAGCTTTTTTTGATTAATGCTAACATGTTATATCTTTCCAATCTTCATCTTTCAACTAATTTATGTCTATATTTAAAGTGGGTTTTGTTTAGGTGGTATGTAATTGTGTCTTGCTTTTTAATCTATTCTGATAATCTCTGCTTTTAATTAGACCATTCACATTGAAGGTTATTATTGCTATGGATGGTATCTTACCATTTCCTTTCTATTTGTCCTATCTGGTCTTTGTTCCTTTTTCAGTTTTGCAGCATTTTTAGTTAAAATAATTTTAATGGAAGATATGTAAATACTAATCATAAATGCCATATTTCTTAGTCATGTAAGCTTTTAATCTATTTATAATATAATCACCCAAGCCATTTAAATGGCATAAAATATATGCCTTTTGAAAAGTTTTGCTATAATCTACAATAGTATTTTTAAAACTATATAGCATTGTATTTTTTATTACAGTAGTAAATATTGATGGTAAACAAATTCTAATTGGTAGAAAATTGTTGTTTTATATTAGGCAGTATTTGTGAAGGTGGGAGAGGGTGAGTACTTATACTATTACTTGGCTGTAAGTAACGTAGAGAACATAGGAACTCAGTGTGGCTTGATTCTGAGTACAAAAGGACTGTCATAGCTCATGTCAAAGGAGTGCCTTCTAGGCTTCTAGAATTCTCTTAGGTTCTCTTAAAATTTTGTATATACAGGAGAGCAAATGTAGGTTTTCAGCTGTTTGTATGAAAAAAGAATACAATAATTAATAAATAATAATACTAGAATACACTGTTTCGTGTACTCAAAATTATAAACCTACTTATAAAATTTGCAAAACACTAGTCTGGGCCTGATAGAATGCCTACAAAATGAGCAGCAGTGTTAGAAAAATTTAACAAACATTTCAGAGCATTGAAAATCATTGAAATTCCCAATTCCCACATGTCCAGTCACTAAGCCTGTTTTTCTTTCATTCATTTCTATTGGTTATACTAGTGCTAATTATTCATGATAGAGAATTTGTGATTAGGGGATTAGCAAAGGCTTCTTCTATAGTTTCTGTGAGATTTAGTGTGATGAAATTTACAAGACCGCAAAATTACCTGCTTTCAGCATTTTAGAGGAGAAATTATCAGATGACAGAACTAGCTTTCAAATTGGAATTAAGAAAATGAATTCTCTTGAGACACTATTGACTAAAGTCCAGGAACATACATAATATCATTTTAGTGGGGTCTGTGTGTCGAGGGGAGGGGTTAACATATTTATTAAAATATCAGTGTGAATAACTTAAATTATTTTTTTTAAAAAACATAGTAAAATAGAAGTTAAAAGAACTTCCTGTACATTGTCTGATGTTTTGACCACCTGCAGCCTGCCATGGGTTATAGGGCTAATGACCTGAGTTTACCTGTCCTGTAACATCTGCATTCTTCACAGTTGGTCATGCTTACATATAGATCTGAAGTAAATATGTAAGTGCTAAAGTCTTTTAATTAGCTGTATAACTACACGTAAGCATACATTCATTTTGTTTATGTATTCATTGGCTCTCCTATATGCCAGGCACTGTCCTAGGCACTGGTAAATAGAACGATGAATAGGCTCCTGCACACCTACAGTTTTCAGTCTAATTAGAGACAAACAGCCTAAATTACAGTTGTGTGATACCTGGAGTGGGAACACATGAAGGTTATGAGAGAATTTCTCTTTGCACCTGCTTCCCGCTGGACTTGAAGTTTCACTGAAATCCGGGACTAAAAAGAAGTTTGAAAAGTTTTCAACATCTCCACTGGAAAATATTCACTTTGTAACAGTGTATTCTTTAACTCCTTTTAATGCCTTTAACTCCTGCTTCCCTCTTTGGTGTTTTCTAACTCATTCACAACTCTTCTCTTGCAACCTTCAATGTGTCAGGTTTAATTTGGGTGCCCATGGCATATCAGAATCCATACTAGATACAATAGATATTGAGGAAACATACCTGAGGTGGGTAAGCACCTGTGCCTCAGTGGCAAAAAATAAGGCCCAGACCGGATATCCGAGCAGAGAGAGAAAGCATTCTGGCAAGAATGCGGACTAGTAGCCATGCAGTCTGGAGGTCCAGTTAGGATTCACAAGGATTGGGAATTAGACACCAAGATGTTTTATACTAGAAGCAGAATTGACGTTCAGAGGCCGGCTAACTGATACAGGTGAGCAGCAAGAATGACCTGGATACCAAGTCAACAAATACCTAAGGCTGATTTTCCACCCATGATTCCTCCCTGGGTCAGAATTGGAATTGCACTAGTAGGGTGAAAGAATTTAGGTAGGCAGACTAGATGAGATTTGGAAATAAGTCCTCAAATGTCTAACATTTTACATACACAGGAGATCTGGTTTAAGGCCTCATGTTATTATCATTGCTGTGTGTGTCTGAGCAATCTCTTTACCTCTCTGAAGTCCAATTTCCTCACTATAAGTTACTAAAAATGCATGCTCTTGAAGGTTCCTTTTAGTTCTGTAATTCCTGAATTTCTACAAAAGCCAAGTCTCAGCCTTTTTTTTTTTTTTTTAAATCTTACTCCGGCCTTTTTGCTCACAAAAGCGGTTCAGTTTTCTTTGATGATAAAGGGACCAAGCTTGGTTTTAATTAACTCTAAGTGCTTTTATGCACAAAACAGAACTTTGAAATGCTTTATTTATAAGCAGATGTAATTGTACAGTTTTTCCAAGCATTCTGAGGATAATGTTTCTAAGTGGGATATCCTCTTGCTGTTTCTGGAACCATATGTGATCTAGGCCTTTTCCATAATATCTAAACTGAGAGGGCTTTAAACAGGCAAGACAGACAGAAAGAAAAGAATAGCTATTTAAATTCTTTTACTACCAGGAATTCTTGAAAATATGTCTGTCTAGGTTGCTTTCTAGAATCTATGCCCTGAGTTGGTAGGGTGGACTCTTGAGTAACTTTTGTGTGAAATGAAAAATATGAGCTTCTGTAATTGAGAATTAAGAACTTTCCCTTAGAGAAGGTTTTCCAATTACTAATAATGTGTGTGACCTTGGGCAAATGATTTTACAAATTTTTCCTCATCTGAAAGTAAGAGAAAGACACCACATCATTGCATTTATTCTTATTTTAAATATAACAAACACTTATGTGGTGCTCATAGGTGCCAGGCAATATCCTAAAAATTTTATAAATAATAACTCAATCCTTGTAACTACCTTCTGAAGGTTGATACTTATTATCCCCCATTTAATACATTAAAAAAACTGAGGCAAAGAGAGGTTGTATAACTTGTACAAAGCTGAACAACTGGCAAGTAGCAGAACTGATTGCATGAGCTCACAGTTCATGCTCTTAACTGTTACTCTATGCTACATCATGAGAATTAAACTGAAGAAGCACCGATGAAACCCTTCACAACTCAAAATGATGGTGATCATCTTTGTTTAAATTGAATGTTTGGATTATGTGACAATTAAAATTTAGAGCCAGTTTTCACAGAGCTAGATTATTATTAAAAGCATGCATATGACTTAGATTTTCAGATGGCACCTCAGAACATTGCAATGCTTTAATCATAATTTTCACTTCAGCGGTTATTGTATAATGTCAATGTACAGCAGAAATATTTGGTTGAATTCAAACAAACCACATGCATGTCCAGAAAGTTGCTTTTAAAAGTCAGTCTGTAATACATCTGTGTGCAGATCACTTTGCTTTTTTCATAATAGAGTGCTAAGTATTTTTTAAAATTCAATTTATTTTTTTGTTGCTTAACAAAAAAAATAAAGAATATTTTTGTATTTGAAGATACTATTCTGTACGTGAAAATATTTATGTGCAACAAATATTCATAAAATAATAGTGCACATTTAAAATTGCTCTTTTGTTCACAGCCATAGCCACTATTTTTTGCACTTGTCACTAAAGTCAACATTGGATTTTACTCTCTGCTTAAGGACTTCTCATGGTATATAAGTCAAGAAGTGAAGAAACCTGGATTCTAGCTTGCAATAGACAGCTTTGAACACGAAAATTAATGTCTTTGTACCTTATTTTCTTCATCTAGAATTAAGGGAGATGAGGCTACATGATTTCTAAGATCCTTTTCTCAGTCAAAACAGAAACACACTACATATAACTCTGAGATTGAAACATAAGATTAGAAACCAAAAATATTTCAATGTATGTAGAATTTAACTCCTATGCATCTATGAAATATTAAGAACATTATTTTAAAGAAAAGGGTGGGAGCTTGTAAGCATGCTGAGTTTTTCCTGAAGTGATGGTTGATTTGCACTGACCTGTCCTTTCCGTTTTCACGGTCACTTGCGATCAGTGCCCCAAGTTTGCAAGAAGGTTGGCTGCAGTTAGCAGTACAGTCTGTCCATGGGACAGAGTGCAGCTTACCCACACGGTGGTGAAATTCATGACCTTAAGGCTGTGCGCCAGCACCGTGAAGTAACCCTTGATAGCCTAGATTGCTTACGTGAGTTCTGGGGAGGAGTGCGAAGTAAGTGAAAGATCAGTGTGGAAATGGGTTTGGAAAGAAGTCTTTTGTGAAAAAAACAGGGAGTCAGGAAAGCTCTTCAGAAAGCTCCTAATTGGTGGAAAGGAGAGGAGGAAGGCGTGTCTAATAGCTAAAAAAGAGTAAGCAATGGTACCAGGTGGGAAATGAGTAGAGTGTCATGTAGGGAACATTTGGACTGGAACAGAGGGAGCATGTAGGGAGCAGTAAAAGATGAGATGAGGAAGCAAAGGGGGAGACCACTGAGACTTCGAAAGTGGAGTCTTAAGCGGGGTCACCTGTGATTAATTCCAAGCCGCACCACCGTTCACACCTGAATCTGTCAGTGTTCTGTGTGGTGGCCCTGGCCCTCATGTCAGGCTTAAGAGTTTACATTGGATTCAGTAGCTAGGAGGCTGTTGTATTAATTCAGGTTGTGAGGCAATAAGAGCCTAACTAGGTAACTGTCTTGAGGTTAAAAAGGAAGTATTGAAGTCCAAGACAACTTTAAAAAACACATTAGTAAGATTTGGTGAATGGATTTCATGGCCATAGGGAGGCTCTCCTGCCCCTATCCCATAGACTTAGAAGGGAACGTCTTTTTTTTCTATTTTAGGGTTTGGCAACAAATTTGTAAGAATGATGATATTGCATATTTAATACTTATCTTGCTTTTATAGAAAGGGCTATTGTGATACATGAATGGCCATTGTGTTCAAAGAATACTAGGGAAAGTAGGCTTTTGTGTCTATACCCTTCAGAATAATTGACGATTCACAATAATTGACAATAATTGACATCTCTCCAAGCTTCCATCATCACCATCTACTGAGATCACTGTTGTCAAGGTCACCAATGACTTCCTTATTGTCAAATCCAGTGGCCTCTTCTTTGTTTATATTTTGTTAAACCTCACCAGTGTTTGATTCCGTTAACCACACCCTCCTTGAAAAATTTTTTTTTCTTGTGTCTTTCAAGATACCGTATTTGACAGCTGCTTGTAGTGGTTCATCATCTACCCAATTGGTTCTTGTTGGAGGGCCCCAGGCTCTATTAGGAGTTTCCTACGTATTCCTCTGGGTAACTCTTGACTCTTAACACTTTCCAAATGCTAATGATTCCCAAAACTATACCCCAACCCTTCACAACTACAGTGACCTCCTAACTAGTATATCTACCTACTTTGAACCTTTTTCCTGTTTTATTGTCAACACTGCAGGCCCGATGCACAAAATTCGTGCAAGGGGCTCGGCCCTCAGAGCCCTGGCTTCGTCTGGAAGGTCATTTGGCTGTCCGGTCTAATTAGCATATTACGATTTTATTATTATAGATAGCAACCAGGGTGATGGTTTTAAAATGTAAGCCAGATCATACCATTTCTCTAGTTAAAACCCTTCAGTGGCTTCCCGTGGCATTTGGGATAAAATCTAAACCCCTTGTAGCTTCAATACCCTATCCAATCCAGTCCCTGGCCACCATTCTAAACTTCATGTCCTCCCACTTTCCCTCTCTCCCACTGCCGTTCCAGCCGCTCTCAACCTCCTTTGAGTTCCAGACACGTTACCCATTCATTCTCACCTTACACCCTCTGCTTAGAATACTCTCTCCCCTATTTTTCAAAAGGCTAGCTTCTTGTTCAAATCTCAGCTTAAATATTATCTGCTCAGAAAAGCCTCCCCTGAATACTCAGTATACAGCATTCATACATCACTCTCACATCACCCTTTTGACAATGATGGCACAGCACTTAGCACCATCTGATTTTTTCTTATTAATTTGTTTTTCTCTGCTCCCACTAGAATGTAAGCTCCAATTCTCAGTATCTAGGAAAGTGCCTGCCACAGTAGGTGTATGATGAATATTTGTTGAATAAATGAAGTCTTCATACCTACTACATACTTGTTAAGTCAACTGAAACTTTGAGCATAACCTCTTCTGCTAATTCTTAACACCTATCCTCAGATCCATCCATATATGTTTCTCATCAATATGAGAGTCTAGCTTTCACCTAAATTTTTTTAAAAAATTATTCTTAAGCCTTGGCCAGTATGACTCGGTTGGAGCATGATCCTGTATACCAAAAGGTCATGGGTTCAGTTCCCTGTCAGGGCACATACCTAGGTTGTGGGTTGGATCCCCAGTTGGGACACATATAAGAGGCAACCAATTGGTGTTTCTCTCTCTCAAATCAATAAACGTATCTTGGTGAGAGTTTTTTTTAAGTTTATATTTACAAAGAGAGTAAAAGAAGTGTTTCTTTTACTCTCTTTGTAGACTGCTAAGTTCCAGTTTTTAACACTAGAACCTGTATGCTTCCCAATTCCCCATGTATGCCTTCATAAATTCATATATATATATATATATATATATATATATATATATATATATATTATAATAGAACATATCCACTTGTATTTACTTGCTTTTCAATCATTTTAAATCCTTGAGGGGTACAGCGTTACACGGATTCTGTGTCTAATGGCCTTAGCAAGAAGGTTGCTTTGGAATTTGACATAAACAATGCCACTGTTTCCATGAGCACGAGTTACCTTTCCCCAGGTTACACTGGTTTTGTTTGGTTTGCCACCAAGAGTCACTGTGTTGTTCTTTGCCTTGTACACATAAGCACATCTCTTGCCTAGATAGAATTCAGTTTCATCTCAAGCATAAACACCTTCAGTTGTTTTTATTTTATTTTATTCTTTACACTATTAAAGATGTCCCCATCCCCCCACGCCCCACTTTGCCCACCTCCACCCAGCCCTTGCCCCCTGCCCCTTCCCTCTGGCCAACACCACATTTTTGTCTGTGTCTATGGGTCATGCATATATGTTCTTTGGTTAATCCCTTCATCTAGTACCCCCTCGCCTCTGACAGCTGTGGGTCTATTTCATATATCCTATTCATGCCTCTGTTCCTATTTTGTTCATCAGTTTATTTTGTTCATTAGTCTCCACATATAAGTGAGATCATATGGTATTTGTCTTTCTCTGACTGGCTTATTTCTAAACACCTTCAGTTTTAAGAAGAGCTATGTGCTCCTCCTGGTTCCAGAGACCCCACTTATAGCCTGCAAAAATGGCCTTGGACCTCAGCCTTCCACACATTTGTTGTTTTACAAGCCCTGTTCCCAGCAGGCTTCCACAAGCTCCAAGAGGAAAGAGGAAAGAGGAAGGTCACAAATTCCTATGTTAAGTAACCAAACATAGTGGGGGTTCTACAAAACAACAACTAATTAATTAAAGTACATGACACTAGGTAATGCTTTTATTTATGTGTCACTTTTCCATTAATAGGCCTTATCATTTATCTAATCCTAGTCAGAGAATAGTAATTTATTTCAAATTTAGTTTATGGCCCTTGAGGATGTGACTCGGTTGGAACATTGTCCCATACACCCAAAGGTTTCAGGTTCTGTTCCCCGTCAGGGCGCATGTCAATGTTTCTCACATCAATGTTTCTCTCTCTCTAAAACCAATTAATAATAATAATAATAACAATAAAATGCAGTTTATGTTTGTGTGTTTGCTTTATAGGACTGATAATAGTTTGTTAGTATGTATATCTTTCAGTGCATGTATGCCTATGTATACCACGAACACATAATCAACATTCTTATGAAACATTGTGTTTTTGCTTACACTGTAGATATCTTGTCAAAAGCAGATTTATTTTAGATATGTGTCACAGTATATTGAGCCAGTCCCATATTATTGGACATTTACGTTTATTCCATTTTTTTAAACTGGTATAAACATTTTAAATCCCTTCAATGACACCCCTGACAATTGTTTATTAGTCTGTCCTTGAACCCTATGATGAAGAATGTACTTCCCAAGTGAGTGGATTTGTCTGTGGATCCACTCTGATTGTTCACAGTTTTTCCAGTGGCCAAATTGTTCACCTTTTTTTGTTGGACAGAAAAGATAGCAAACTTTAAGAATATGGGTAAACTCCAGAGCCAGGCGAGCATGTCACTAAAAAGCAGCAAGTCCAGACACGGCTCTCAGCCAGACTGTGGTGTAAGCACAGTCCTCATGGAGGTCTTGGAGGAAGACGGGCTCCGAACGATGTTGTTATTGATTACTTTCCAATCCCCAATGACCTGTCTCTCATAGCCTGTGGAACATGATAAAATTCTTTGTTTTCTTCAATGTTAATAGTTTCCAAATCATTTATCTCTTGTAAAATGTGTAACTAGTAGGTAAGCCTCGCCACATTTGTCTAGATTTGAAACACTTTGTTTTTCTAAAGGTAAATTGTTTTTAGGGGTCCTGAAATCATAACTTATTTCTGGAGTAAGTTATGTTGTGTTTGTCTTTAATATCATCAAAATATCAAGTTATATCTGTTGAGCTTTCTTTAGCATGACATGATATTTCTCAGTTGCTATTCATATTCTTTACTACAGTAAACTCTGCTCCCTCGTATTTTAGAGGTTGGCATTATCAAATTTAAACTGTGCAACTTTTCTAATGACTAATGATTAATATTCTCATTAATTAAAATTCAGACACCCATAAATTTTTCCTGACAAATTTCTAAAGGTTGTCATCACACAGTCACATGCACGTAGGTAGTATTTTATGTGTTTCATAATACCATTGTATAGTTCATACTGTTCCTTGCAATGCTTATGTAACAGTTACATAGCTAACTAATAGATAACTGCTGTCATCTTTAATCTTTGTTTCAAATATTTCATATAAATATTCACTACTTTGGCTAAGTTCAATAAGTCATTCAAAGGATTTCAGATCATGGTTTTGGAGTTTACTATCTGAGGAGATAATGACCAAAATAACCCAATTTTGTCAAATGTTGTATTATTCAAAAGTGCTTTTTTATAATAATGCAGTTTTTATTGCTTTAAATGTGATAATTCCTAATGTATAAGTAAGCCATTCCTGCTAGTGCTTTGGAGATGAATTATAGTTTTGCAGGCATAAGGATAATGAGGGAGAGGGTCCTGTTAGCCCAAAAGACAACAAAAACACTCTCTCATACTCCCCTTTACACGTGCCCTCCCCCTCCTACCTAATCTCTCAGCAGTAGAAATACTATACTTTTTTTTTTTTTAAGTAGCACATAAATATGAGACATTAGTTAGGTTGTGGGCCACCCTTAGTAGCTGACAGCTGGGCACCACTCAGCATTCCATAGATCAGGAGCCACTGCTCTGCCACAGTTCTTAGCTCCCCAGAATTATACCACAAACTGAGGAAGGGACCAGGATGAGCCCAGAGAGCTAACATGCCATGTAGCCCAAGGTAAGGCTGAACTGGCCTTGAAAACCTGCAGAACCAGCAGAGCAAGAGACTAAATGGAGTCCTTTTTACGTCTTTTGCTCCCCTCTGAAGGACACCATGATTTACCTTAGTGAGTCCCAGGAGAACACAGGAAACGCCTGATTTATGTATGACCTCATTGGGCCCTGGGGGAGAGTTGAAAGTAGAGACCTCTTCGCTCCCCTCCCCCCCCCCATTGGAACATTATTATAAACTAGAGGCACAGTGTATGAAATTAGTGCATGGGTAGGGTCCCTAGGCCTGGCTCGCAATCAGGGCCAATCAGATTCCCACCCCTCTGCCTCCTCTTTCCTTTGCTCCCTCAGTGCCCCACCACCAACACTGGTTGCCTGCCATGTTCTGCACCTCCCCCTGGTGGCCAGCGCATGTCATAGTGAGCAATCAAACTCCCATTCTCCTGGTTGAACTCCCAAGGGGACACTTGCATATTAGCCTTTTATATATATAGATTAGGGTACTATTCCTGGAAACTAATTCTATACCATAAATATTCCAAAAATGTATTATTAAAATATATGTTGAATAGATATTATTTTCATTTATAATTTTACAAACATAATATTAAAGTATATGAAAACAAAATTTATACCCAGAGTGAATGAAGACATGTATGGGGTGGTTAAGAATCTAGATTCTAGAGCCAGACTGTATAGGTTCAAATTCCATCTTTGCGGCTTTTTAGCTCAGTGATCTTACACAGATGCTTCTTTAACCTCTCTGTGCTTCAGCTGTCATAAAAGGGTGGTAATTGTTCTCACCTTCTAGAGCTGATCTGAAGACTAAAGGAGTTCATGTGTAGAAAGTACTTAAAACTGGTAGTGCCTTGACAGTGTCACTAATTGTTAGCTCTTATTGTAGGTGTTATAAGTGGTCAATTTAAGGAAACTTTCTAAATGGTCTTAAAATACCAGTTCAATCAAGTTGGCCTTCAAGGCTCCTTCTTTTCCTGGTGAGCCTGCGTGAGTAGGCGTTCTCCAGGCTCCCTTTCCAAGGCTGCTCAGGTCCATCTCCAGTCCTGCCATTTCCACATTTTCCACTCAGGTTGCACTTTTTCTTTCATGGTTCTGCTCAACAACTACCTCTTTTGCAAAATTTTACCACGATCTGAACTTCTTTGGAATATATTAAAAGTTGCAGTCTTCTCTTTGTCTTTAATATAATCTCTGAATTATAAGCCCTTGTAGATTAAGAGCTATGTAAAATATAGCACTCTGTCCACCTGGGACCTAACACAGTGTAGCAGGCACATACTTAATATATATGTTGCTTAATTGGATTGCACAACAAACTGAATTTTGTGTGTGCACATGTGTGTACATGTGCATGCATGTTCAACCTGTGTAGCAAGATAGAAATTTTGAAAGTAATCTGTTTTTTAAAATTAGAGCACTTGTAAGAAATTGAAAAATTACTGAAAATAAGTGAAAATACCTGCAGGTTAGATTGGTTGGAACTGCGTAGTAACCAAAAAATATCACAATTTATGTCTAGCAATTCAGGCCTGTACCGCCTGCTGGATAATTATAGCATTTCTCCCCCTGAAACTGCTACTACCGCCTAGGAAAGGCAGAGAAGATCCCTGTGGCTACAAGTGTCCGCATCACAGAGTTAGGGCTTCGGAAATAAGGCACTAGTTAAGGAAGGAAGAAGGGAGAAGAGGGGAAGAGGCATGCATCTGGATCTGCATATTTTCCTGATCTATAATAATAAAAGGGTAATGTGCTAATTAGACTGGACATCCTTCCGGGTATCCTTCCTTCCGAACAAAGCCGCAGCAGGCAGGTGCTGAGGCAGAGATGGCAGAGGCTCTGGCCGTGGCGGCGGGGGCTGGAGCCAAGGCCCTTGCACGAATTTCGTGCATCAGGCCTCTAGTATTTAATAATAGTAATAAAACATCTTAGCCTAAAAGGTGACACAATAAAACACTTTAACCTTTGGCTAGTGTTGAAGGGTTTTGTGTGAAAACTCTTATACTTGACATCCAAAAACATAATTATCTTTAGGATTAAAAATGGCATTCCTAAATCTTTGGTATTTTAACTGAAGTTTGCATAAAACCAGTTTTATGCCATAATTTTTACCAGCTTTGTCTTAACTGGAATTTTGAATTACGCATCATCTCCTGACTCTGTGTACCTTGTGAATCAGGAGTTTAATTGCCTCATTTTTATTCTCTTTTCATTCCTTGTTGATGAATACACTTGAGTATGGAATGTGACAGTTATTTTAGACATAAAAGATGAGTTCTTATCAAGAGAGTTCATTAAAGCAAGGGCTTTTTTCTTTCTCTCTTTTTTTAAATACCAGATACCCTAGATGAATATTTTGAATACGATGCAGAGGAGTTCTTGGTCTCCTTGGCCTTGTTAATAACAGAAGGACGAACACCTGAATGTTCTGTAAAAGGTCGTTCAGAAAGTTTCCATTGCCCTCCAGCACAGTCCTGTTACCCAGTAACCACCAAACATGAATGCAGTGACAAGCTGGCCCAGGTAAGAATTGTGTGTTGAGTGCTTTTTATTTATCTTTTATATAAACTACACAGGTTCTGTCATCACTTTTGTTACACTGCAGGTATAGTGCCCACATTTAAATATAAAATCGGTCACAGCCGCAACGAACAAATCCTAATCCTGGACCATAGCCAACAACCTTGGCTCTTAAACCAGCTTGGGAGGCACTGGGTGGTTTTGCTGATCGGCAGGCAGGTGGGCAGCCCATTTCAGACCTGCCTTCTCACACACCAGGTTTAACATTCTATTTGCTGCTGATTCAGCTTTCTTTCTCTTAGAGTCTCAGCCCTGGCGCATCGACTTTATGTTCTTATTTATTTAGTGGACTGATGTTAATAATTATTTTCTCCACATTAACCAAATTTCTATATTTCTTTTTTTTTAAATGGGTGGATGCATTTTGCTATCATATTAATGTTTTGGGATAAAATACGGTTAAAATATTTATTTTGGTAAGTACTAATTTGCCGTAAGGATTTTTTCCCCCAGTTAGTTTCTTAAATGTAGTCCAAAAATTTTAACTGGTATATATTGTATAAACTTAATCTTGTATATATTGAGCATTTAATGAAAATGAGTATTTAATATTTTGGTCTTCGCTTCCTCTGTAATGATGATGTAATTAACAAACTAGGCAATGCTAGGCCACCTCAAGAAAGAGCAAAGATGTCCCTCCCCACCAGAAAATTTGCGTCATAAATGTTGTTCAAAACTAACCCTTGAGCTTTAGAGCTCACTAGTGTGAAATCATTATTTAGTGAGGAAACCTAAATAGGCAAATCTAAGTGAGTTCTACAATTGATGACTCATTTCTCATACAGATATGTACTTTACAATTATAATTTTCAAAGTAAAATATACACTTGTGGGGTTTACGGAGACCTTTGGCTTATATTCTTTTTCTCGAAGTGTCGCCAAGCCAGACGAACCAGGTCTGAGGTCGCGCTGCTGTGGAAGAACAGCCTTCCGATCATGGTGGAGGTGATGCTGCTGCCAGACTGCTGCTACAGCGATGAGGGGCCCACCACAGACGGTGTGGACCTCAACGACCCTGCAATTAAGCAAGACGCATTATTACTAGAAAGATGGGTGTTGGAGCCGGTTCCTCGACAGTAAGTTGTACAACTGAGTTTCAAGTTGTCCTTGGTAAATCAGGTTTCCCACAACTTTTTGTATAATATTGTAATAATATATACTTTTTCAGAATCCCTCTATTTATGTAGTAAAATTTAGTACAGATATAACTGTAGATACTTAGTACGGTTATAACTTTAAGTGACAACCGGTAAATCTACTGCTATGCTCTTGAAAGCAGACATCCTGAGGGGTATGTTTGTTTCAGCTTCTCTCTATCAAAAACTCAGTTATTTTGTACTTACTTGCTGACATTTAGATGATGCTTTTTTTTTTTTAACTTCCCTTAGGAGTGGCGATCGATTTATTGAAGAGAAGACCCTTCTATTGGCTGTCCGCTCATTTGTGTTTTTTTCTCAGTTAAGTGCTTGGCTGAGTGTTTCTCATGGTGCTATTCCACGAAATATTCTTTACAGGTATGTGTAGGCACAAAAAGAGCAGTGTGTATTCAACTGCATTGGTTAGTTCTTGAATGATATTTTACCTTTTCAGTATTTTATTTCTTTCGTTTCTAAATATAAGTGGATAAAATTTACTGGCATTTTTCTCAAAACAAGTTACAGAAATGTTGATATGAATCAGTATGAGTTTTGTTTCTCAGGTTATATTTGATGTGGAATAGTTTGCAGAGAACTTTTATGCTTGATTTAGAGAACCAACAGTGAGCTTAGTGCTGCCATTATAAATAAAGTAGAAAAACATTCAGGGCTGCTGAATTTCCGTAATGGCAGGCTTTCTTAATTTTTGCCATTTTGATAACTATAAACATACAAACTGCTGAACAACTATCTATAATTGTCTCTTTAGGTAGGTGGCCATGAGATAAGCATCTCTTAATCACCTTGCACAATAGAATTAGCTGAATCCAATTATTTAGTGGTAAATACAAAGTCCTTTTATTCTTTCTGCTCTGACAGGTAATTTTAAATTATAATATTCTTGAGCTTTAATGCTTGCGTGGTCGGTCTAGTGCTCTTAAAAAGAAGATCATCTCTACTAGTATGTGAAGCATAATCTATACTTCTTTTGTTGGTTTTGTCAGAATGACATGCATGGCAAAGTAGCTAAAAGCAAAACCTCAGTCATAATTAATGCAAACAAAGATAAGTATATGACTGTTTAAAATTTTAAAAAATAATATACAGTAATGATTTTCATAACCCATGAAGTCCATATTTTTCTGTGTGATTCTAGAATCAGTGCTGCTGATGTCGACCTGCAGTGGAATTTTTCACAGACTCCAATTGAACATGTGTTTCCTGTTCCCAATGTTTCTCACAATGTGGCCTTGAAAGTCAGCGTTCAGTCCTTGCCCAGACAATCTAATTACCCAGTTTTGACGTGTAGTATTCATACTAATATTGGCCTTTATGAGAAAGGAATTCAAGAACATGAACTTAAAGCCCATCAGCACCACAATTCTAATGAAGCAGAACAGTGTAGTACAAACAGTTCACAGCGTGTGTGTAGCAAGCAGACTTGGACCGTGGCACCTGAAAGTGTATTACATGCAAAAAGTGGCACCCCTCCAGAATACACTGCAGCTGTCAAAAATGGCAAACTGTATCCAGGCCCTGGCAGTAAATCTGACTATGGAACTTGTCAAGCCAATATTGTGGGCTTCAGTGGTACAGGAGATAAAAAGTCACATGAAACATCAGTGAGGACTTTAAAATCATTTTCAATGATTGATTCCAGTGTCCCCAGTCGCCAGAGTTCCTGGCAGTCAGTTGGTGAGACTAATTCTTTAGTATGCTCTTTAATTCAGGATCGACAAGAAGTTATTGCAAGAATTGCTCAGCATTTGATCCATTGTGATCCAAGCAGTTCACATGTTTCTGGACCTGTGTTTAATACTCAAGAGTCTAGTTCAGTTAATTCAAAACTTTTCCGGGTTTCACAAGAAAATGAAAATGTGAGAAAATGTAAAGAGACTTTGTCCATTTCTTTCGGTAGTCCAGAGCTTACCTCCTCAGAAGACAGCAGTGAGAGGAAGATCCGAGTAAAACCAGAAATTCCTCGAAGTGAAACTTGTACTGCTAATGGTCTTTATTCTCATCGGTCTGTCGGGGAGACTAACCCTTTAATAGGCTCATTACTCCAGGAGCGGCAAGATGTGATTGCAAGGATTGCTCAGCACTTGGAGCACATGGATCCAGCAGCATCACGTATACCCCGGCAATCGTTCAACGCTCATGACTCTACTTTGGTTCCTTCTAAAGTGTTTAGGAGTTCATATGAAGACAAAAATTTGTTGAAGAAAAACAAGGATGATGCCTCTGTTTCCATTTCTAATACAAAATGTTCCTTATTAGAAGACTGCAATGAAGGGGAAAGCTTAATACCTACTAAATCTCTTAGTTCTTTTAAATGCAATAGTAAAGTCAAGTCCTCTTCGAAACCTCAAATGAGAAGAAATCTGTATCAGGACAATCCTAGTGAAGGCATCCAAAGTACATTTCAGGGGATACAGAACAAAGCCACTAGTTTATCGGCTCCCTCAAATATGTCCCATTGCAAAGAAGATAAGTTAGTTTTGACAATCAGGTTGGAAAATACACTTTCTGAGTGTCAATTTAAGGAGCAAGAAATTAGCAATGGAATTGATAAACGGTATTCAAATGGCCATGGTGTTGACAAACAAATTGGCACAAATAAGAATAAGGAAAAAATAATTCAAAATGAAAATTGTAGCCCAGAATCTTTTAACAATCACCAATTTGATAAGCCCAAAAATAATGACTCAAAAATAGAAGTTACTACATTGGAAATGTCTGGATATTTGAACAAACGTGAGAACAAGTGCTCAAATAAAGACTCAAAAAGGCCTACAACATATGAGCAAAATATGCAACTTAATAGTATAGAAAATTATCTCAATAAGGATAAGGAAGATTTCAAATGCAGAAGACAAGACCAATTAAAAAATGAACAGGATAAGAAAGAAGATCCAACTGATGAAAAATTTCAAAACTGTCCTCAGAGAAAGAGTGTAAATGGCTGTTTGTCTACATGTGAACAACTGAAAAATACAGAGGTGTTGGTAAGTAATATCTAATATTTCAAATATAATTCTTAAACATCTGTTTTGGTGTGGATTTTCTTTACAGGAGGTCTAGTTATAAGGCACAAGGTGCCCGTTATCTATAGAACATATAAGTTGATGTAATGATCCTGCTACAGAACTAGTATTAATATCATTGCAAATAACCCACTCACTGAAGAGCAAATGCTAGGTACATTCTTTCTGTTGCCCCTTTTTTGTTTATTTCAATATTATGAACCATTGCTGGAGAGTAAATAGGAGTCATAAATAAAATTTATTTTAACTTATTGTTGATCAGTTGTTCTGTCAGTGTACAGACCTGCAACCTTGGCTTATTGGGACGATGCTCTAAGCAGCTGAGCTACCCGGCCAAGGTTATGTTCTGTTATTAACTCCAGTTTACAAATGAGAACCCAAGACCTGGAAAGGTTAAGTTAATTTGCCCAACATCGCAAAGCTAGTAAATGGTAGAGTTAGAACCCAAATTAGTCTTTTCTGATTTTTATTCGTGTGTTTTTATGAAATTTTGATCTTTGGGTATAAACTTACCTAGATTCTTAAGAATTAGCCTATTTCCTGTATCACTTCAAAAACATGGTACTGTGACTGTATTAGATATATTTTAAAATTTATGTTTATTATATTGCTGTATCATTCCCCACCAACTTACATCCTCTGAGAATGCCTCTTGATATTTACATAGGTTTATATTTTAGAATATTATGCTATTTTTCCTACCTCCGAGTAGTTTTTTCACAAATAAACAGAATCAAATATTACCTTACTAGATGCTAGAATCCGAGTATTTATAAATATGACCATATGTTGATAAGGTATTTGAACATACTTTCTTTAGAATACTTTCTTTGAGTTTATTTAGCATCTTAGAAAAAGCTTAGACATTGTTTTCTGATTAAAGTGTGTGTGTGTAAAGATACGGATATATAGATCATTAACTTCACCACCAAGGATGTAATACCTCAATACATAGTAGAAATAAGTCTAACATTAAAAAAATCACCATCGAAATCTAATTCTTTTCCTAGCAGAAAACTATACCACTGAAACATTCAACTGTCTGGCGGAAACATAATTTTCATTCCTTGGATGGAACCGTAACCAGAGCCTTTCACCCTCGGACTGGCTTGCCTCTTCTTTCAAGTCCTGTAAGTATTTTCCTTTGATCTCATATTTAGAAATTGCAAATATCTGAAACGTTTGCCAGTCATTTATCAGCAGCACTCTGGTGTGAACAGCAGTATAGACTCCATTCAATACGGTGCACTGAGCTGATACAGGAAGACCTCCTCCTCCTTCCCAAACACAGAAATCCTGGATCAGACAGCACAACTTGTAAATGCATAATATAGTGTAGCAGCAAGAAAGGTACACCTCTGAGTACTAACTTGGGCAAATTACGGCCCTCTCGGATATCTGAACTGAAGATAGTGCTAGGGTTTAATGGCCTTCGTGGCATAGGAGTCAAGGCGGCAAATCTGCTCCAGTCATAGCTGGGTCCTGAAAACCAAACTCCTCACAAAACTAGAAACAGGGGTGACCTACCCTTCTAGAACTGGGAGAGGAGGGGAAAATAACCTGTTTATTTAAGGGTGCAACAGGGAGGTGTATAGTGGGTGGGAAAATAATCCTCCAAAAGAATTTTGACTTAAACCTAAGCCACTCAGGGTAGTTCTGAATTTGTGCTGTCTGTGAGGTTCAGAAACATCTAGCTAAGAAATAACCATAGACTAAATTGAAGCCTGTAAAATCCATTGAGTCCTAGCAGAAGAAACACGAAACTATTCCACATCTATACCCCATGGCACCAAGGATTTATTTTCCTGGAAAATAACTCTTGCTCAAGATTATCTCAGAGGAAAAGCACTACAAAGCACCTTAAAAGAATTAGAAGGAGCAAGAAATGGGGGAATTCACATTTAGGAATCCTGCTATCAGAGCAACCTGAAAAGAGAGTTAAAAGTAATTGTTTAAAATATTCTAAGATATAAAGGATGATGAAGACGGGGGTTAAGATGAAAGAGCATGTGGATTTGAAAGAGAACTAAACACATTATAAATATGAAAAACTGTTATAATTGAAGTATACACAGGTGTACATACACATACAGGTGCATTAAACAGTGGACTAGAATGAGCTGAATGGAGATTTAGTGAATGGATTAGACAGATATTAAGAAAGCACTTAGGGGAAAAAACATAAAAGAAAGCACTTAGAATGATGCACAGAAAGGAAGAGAACGGTGAAATATGACAGTGATGGAGGATAAAATGAGATGCTCAATATAAGTCTCGTAGAAATTCTAAAAGGAGGACTAGATAAAATAAGGAAAATGCAGTATTAGAAGAAATAAAGATAGATGCTTTTTTAGAATCGAAGAATGAGAGTTTAGTTGGAAAATTTCACATTAAGTGCTGACTCCAAAAAATTGCATGGTGTACTTACACAACTCTCAAAAATATTGAGGTTGGCCCTGCCGGGTTGGCTCAGTGGATAGAGTGTCGGCCTGTGGACCGAAGTCCCTGGTTGATTCCAGTCAAGGGCACATGCCTGGGTTGCGGGCTCGATCCCCAGTAGGGGATGTGCACAAGGCAGCCACTCAATATTCTCATCATTGATGTTTCTATCTCTCACTCCCTCTCCCTTCCTCTCTGAAATCAATAAAGTATATTTGAAAATAATGTGTTTGATAAGATTGTGCACATTTAAAAAATATTGAAGTTGTTTAGATTTTCAGTGTCATCTGTTTCTTTATAGTCACTAATTAGACTGATCACTTAGATACTTGTATATACTTACTATTAATTCTAGAAATATCTGTCTAACTTGCACATTGTACATAATTTTACTTTTAATTTACACTTGGGTCTTTCATTTTTAGAATATTTTGATCTAGGTAGTAGTTTGTGTTAAATGGAATCTGGCATACAATGGTGCTTCAAACTGCAGAGTGTAGTATTTTTCAAATCTATTGGCTATGGAGCCCCAGGGTTCTTGGAAATGTGCAGCGTGGTGGCGATGGGCAAAGGAGCAACACAGCTGGCCCCACCCCAGGCTCCCATCGCCATTTAATTATTCTTTTCCTTTTTATCTTAAACCTATAAATCTTTTATTTCTGCTCCCAAAATACAGAAGTATGTAAAGTAAAAACATCTTATAATTATATTGGGATTCCATGTAGGATTTGGTTTTAGAAAAAACTGGTTCTGCTTCTTAAAAAATAATAAAAACCTAGTAAAAGTGCTTTTATTAATCCCATTTTTCCCATATTAGTTAATAAAATAAGAACATAAAAACAATCTATACTAATAAAAGGGTAATATGCTATTAGACCAGATGTCTCCCGGACATCATTCAGGACGTCCTTCCTGATGAAGCCGGGGCCAGAGGGAAGCCAACCCGGGTCCCGGGTGCCTGTCGGTGGCTCAAGGGAAGGCAGACTGGGTCCCGGGTGCCTGCTGGTGGCTGTAGGAGGGAAGCCTGGGTCCTGGGTGCTGGAGGGAAGCTGGTGCTGGCAGCTGGGGGAAGGAACGCCTATTCTTACATGAATTTTCATGCATCAGGCCTCTAGTATATAATAAAGAACATGATCTTAAGTAAGCTGTTTTGGGAGAAAGTTTATTATTTTTAAGATACAGTTAGCTTTCATTTGTTAAGTATTGTCAATTCAAGAAAAAATTATAGTCTTTTTTTTTTTTAAATTTCACAAATGATTACTTTGACCGTAGGTTCCTCAAAGAAAGACACAATCAGGCTGCTTTGATCTGGATTCTTCATTACCGCATCTGAAAAGCTTATCATCTAGAAGGTATTTACCTTAAAATTCATTTGTGTATATGAAATAGTATTACACAAAATTCTGACCTTTTACAATTAATAATGTTGGCTCTAAAAATCACAAATTTAACAGAAATCTTTTTCAATTGGTTATCATTTTCAACGTGATGTCACACATGCAGTTATTAAGGGTGAGTTAGGGAGAAATTAATACTACATAAACAAATCTTTAGCATTGGTTTTAACATTTAAGTGGGTTTGTATATTTCCAGTCATTCACCTCCTCTTTTGCCTTACACTCATTTGCAAAAAGCCTCAGCATTTGTTCCAAGTTGACATATAATACTGTCATTCTTTAGTCAGATAATTTTGCCTTTGTATTTTCATTTTTCACTGAAAACAAAAACTGATATAGGAGACTGCATTATTATATATCTCCAGCAGATGCCACTACGTGATATGTTATAAATTCCACCATGAAAACTTCCAGGATGTTATATATATTCTTTATAAAATATTATAGCAATGATTATAAAATCTAATCAAGAATGTTAAGCTAGATATTTAACATCTTAAAATTTGGTAAAATTAATTTTTATTATGGTAGTGTAAGTAAAATTAATCATATTATCTTAATTTAATGCAAAAGTAAATTAGAAAATATTTTGGTTAATATGTCCATTTGCTTTTTTTTTTTTAGTCCTCGGCCCTGTTTAAACATTGAAGGCAACCCAGAAATTCATGAAAAACCATTTCTGAGTTCTAGTGCTCCACCTATAACAAGTCTTAGTCTCCTAGGAAATTTTGAGGTAATGTGTTTTTTTTAAACTATTTTAGAGTTGAAGTTTCTTAAGCTAGATCCAGGGTATAATTTATGTCATTTGTTTATGAAAGGGAAATAAATAAATGGGTTGTATTTTTCCAAAGCCTGGAAATCACCTTTCTTTCCCTTTTTCTTTTTTTCCCTTTCCCCTCTTCCCTTTCCTTTTCAGGAGAAGTGGATTTGAGAGAATTGTTAGCTGTGACATCTTAGAATTGGGTAGCTTGTAGAGGAGACAGAGGACTTAGATGCGATCAGGTTGGATCGAGGTGTCTGTGACTCTAGCTGCAGGATAGACTTGACTCACCTTCTTACCTGGTGCACTTGGCTCTGGGACCCAGGAAGGATGATGGTGAACTGATAGCAGCCCCTTCATGACCAATGAGGTTGGCTTTTAAAATCAAATGGTTCTTTGTACTATATTTGCAATTTCTCTGTAAACCTAAATCTGTTCTTAAAACATGAAGTTTTTTTTAAATCAAATGGTTAAAGGTCTCTGGTACATGTGCTGCTTTATTTAGTATGGATATTTCTACTTGGGACCAAGTGTATTATTATGGATTTAGTTGTTATTAATTAGAAAACCACCTTCAACATGAACCTGTTAATTACATTTTAAAAGTTACTTTAATTGATGAATTTTTATGGGAAAATAGCTTAAGATTTGTATTTTTAATTTAAATAGCTTATCAGTTATGGTGCTTTGATATATTAACAGTATTGCTTTATTCAAGATCATTTTTTAATATTGAGGCTATCTTTCAAACTTTTAGTAGCAACAGAAACTATGTTTCATGGTAAGTTGATCAATCTTTTTTCCATGTCACTGCCCAAGGCATCAGTTCAGAGATATTGATCTCAATATTCTTCTTTGTCATCAATTTAAAATTATATAAGGTCATTGTAAGGCTCAGGTCCTCTGCAATCTTTGTACAGTAATCCAAGAACATTTATGAGAGGGAAAAGAGATTTTTGATATGTGAAAACCTTAAGAAAGAGAAGATGGTTAAAAGGTCAGTGAACTGATCTTCTCACACGATTCTATGCAGATAATGCATACATTTTCACGTAACTTAAGTAGAAAAACAGAGAAGTTCTGAAACTGTCCAACTCATAGGTCCTCTTTAATTTATAATGAATTAGGTGCTCTCTCCAATAAATCACTGATGATATATAGATAGATATAGATTATTTTATTTATGTATTTATTTATTTATTTTTGCTTAGTGCACTTGACTGTGGCAATTTTAAAAAGAGGGAGAGGATAGACAAATTACTGAACTGGCACATTGGTCTTGTTTCATGAAACAGGGCAAAGCCTTACCCTGCAAAGTTGTTGAGGGGAATCTGGATGTTTTTATATTATTTGTGGGGCTTTAGGTGGAGTCTAGAAACACATTGACCCAAAGTAATACCCAAGTAGAAAACTGTGTATTTATTTCTGAGGCTAGTTTCTTTTTCTTGCTATAAGGGGTTAATATCCAAAATATATAAGAACTCATACAACTCTATAGCAAAAAAAATTTTTGATTAAAGTTTTCTACTCCAGCCCTACCTGGTTTGGCTCAGTGGATAGAGCATTGGGCCTGCGGACTGAGGGTGGTGGTGGTCAGGGGTTTCTTTTACTGACCATTATTAGTTATCCATATTGTCCTGTGCATCAAGAGTTGATTCCTTTTTATTGCTATTATATGATATAGCACAGTATGTTTATTGATTCACCTAATTGTAGACATTTGGGCCATTTCCAGTTTTCGGCTATTTCAGATAAAGCTGCTGTAAATATTCATGTTTCTGTGCTAACATAAATTTTCATTTTGCTTGGGTAACTACCTAGGAATGGAATGTCTAGATAATATGGTAGGTGTATGTTTAACTTTTAAAGAAACTGCCAAACTGTTTTGCAAAGTAGCTATACCATTTTTAATTCCCACCGGCAATGTATGACAATTCTAGTTCTTCCACATCCTTGCCAATGTTTGCAATGGTCAGGTTTTTTTGTTATTGTTGCTTTTTAAACATCCAAGGCTGTGTTTAAATGAGTTTCCTTAAGGCCAAACTGTATGTTCTACATTTGTGTTCCATGAAATTCTCTTATATCCTTTTACTTTATTTTTAAATTACAGTTCACATTCAATATTATTCTGTCTTAGTTGCAGGTGCACAGCATAGTGGTTAGACAGTCACATTCTTTACAAAGTGTTCCTCCCAATATTTCCAGTACCCACATGACACCATACATGGTTATTACAATGTTATTGACTACATTTCCTAGGCGAACCTATGACACGCGTGCCAGAGGTGACACGCGAACTCATTTTTTTGGTTGATTTTTCTTTGTTAAATGGCATTTAAATATATAAAATAAATATCAAAAATATACATCTTTGTTTTACTATGGTTGCAAATATCAAAAAATTTCTATATGTGACCCGGCACCAGAGTTAAGTTAGGGTTTTTCAAAATGCTGACACGCCGAGCTCAAAAGGTTCGCCATCACTGTCCTAGGCTGTCTGTTACCTGCCCATGACTCTTTTGTAGCTACCATTTGTACTTCTTAATCCCTTCACCTTTTCCATCCATCCCCCAACTCCCCTCTCCTCTGGCAGCTATCAGTCTGTGCTCTGTATCTATGAGTCTATTTATTTTGTTTGTTCATTAATTTTGTTCTTTAGATTCCACATGTAAGTGAAATCATATGGGTATTTCAACGGTCAGTCTTTTTATTTTAGCCATTCTAGTGTGTGTGTAGTGCTTTTGTACTGTAGGTTTTGTTGTTTTTAGAGAGAGTGGAAAGGAGGGAGAGGGGCTCTGTGAGGATTAACAAAATTTCTGATATCATACCTACTCTGGTAGAGTTTTGATTTGTTTATTTACAGAAATAAGAATAACATTGAACAATTAGGTCTAACGGTGAAATTCAAGGATAGTTCAGCATGGGTTGGAATAGTGAGAGGAGGCAAACTTGATAGCATGGTAGAAGATTGATGGGAGAGGGGTTAATTTCAGGTCAGGTGAACATTAGAAATGAGGGCATGGCAATGGTAGCAGCCACTTTTCTCATGCCAGAAGGCATAGTAATGTATTTCTTTAAATAGAAGGCAAAATGAATGTGTTGTGTTAACTTTTAAAATTTATATCTTAAGAATTATTTTGTCTTCTAGGAATCCGTCTTGAACTATCGCCTAGATCCTCTCGGCATTCTTGATGGTTTTACGGCCGAGGTAGGGGCCAGTGGTGTCTTCTGCCCCACACATTTGCTGCTTCCGGTAGAAGTGTCATTCTACAGTGTCTCCGATGACAATGCTCCCTCTCCTTACATGGCAAGTATTTTTTAAATTGCCTTTTTCTGCTAAACTTTACCAACTTAATGACAGATGTCTTTAAGTTTAAAGAGATTGAGGACTGCTTTGGTGCGATGGTTGAAAATATAAAGTATTTCCTAAGAGAAAATTGAAGGCTGAATAGAGACTAATTAATATACTAACCAACATGTTACCTCACAACTTCTTTCTGAGCTAGCTCCAATAATAGATATCTTCTTTTGCATTTGACAGTGGTGCTGACATTTTACTTGTTTCTGTGTGATTTGAAAAAAAAAGATAAAAATTTGATTAGTGACACTATCATTCCATGTCTTGCTGGGTTCACACAAATTCTCAAGTGCTTACTGTGCACACTGCTCCCACAAGGGTTGCCTTCACATGTGATCCTCATCTCAGTAGAGTTTAGTGGGAGGCACGGTAACCTAAGGCTTCTGCAGGGCCCTTTTACCCACTTTGTCCTGTTTGGTTCGTCTTTGGACCATTTTATTCTAATCCTAAGGTCTTTTAGAATATTAGTTATTCTGACTGACTGCTAATGTTTTATTGGAGAGTAAGATAGCTCGGGGGAATTAGAGCAGAGTATTGAGCCTTCCAGTCCTGTGATTTTCATCTTTTCCGTTTTTTATTCCAGTGCATTGAGCACTGCAGAAGCCTTCAACTGCAGAAATGATACCAAGTCCTGGAGTATAATTAGTATCAGCCATTTTCCAAAACACAGAGAGCGAGAAGCAATGCAAGTCCATATAAGTTTACAGAGATGGTGTCAAATAGGGAGTCAGAGCTGGGTTTTCAGTTCAGTCTTCCTTTGAGAAATATATATCTATATATCTATATGTGTATATGTCTATATATCTATATCTATATCTATATATCTATATCTATATCTGTATCTATATCTATATATTGCCATAGGCATAGAAATATACAGCTCTGGTCTTGCCCCTCTAATGTCCTCACTACCACCTGGCTCCATTGCTTCCTCTCCCCCATCTTTTAGATTTTCAAGGACATTAATAATAGTGTATTTTGTTATTAATAAAAGTTGTGGAAAGGGAATTCTACATAATCAAGAAACAACAGAGGAAGGGAAGTTTTACTTTTTTTTAGAAGCCTAAATATAGCCTACTCACTATTGGCTCAGTGACGCTTTATTCCATTCTAAGTGTGAAAATTTTAGTCAAGATCCTGATCCACGTTTCATACTTCAATAGAAAAAGCATACTGGTGTCTGCCCACTTATTCAGTTTTCTTTTCCCAATAATATTTACACTTGCGGGTCATAACCATAATGATGCACAGCATTGGTTATTATGAAAAGTGAGGCCCACTCCTTGACAAACCTACCCGTTATCCCATAAGCCACCTGTTAGTCATTTACTACAGAAACAGGTATCCACTTTTCCAGTATAATTTTGAAAAAAAATAACTCGTAATTTGGGTTAATTAATATAATGGAATGCCATTGAAATAAGGTCAATATTAGGATAGAGAACCAAGATGGCGGCATAGGTTAATGCCGGAGTTTGCTGCTTTGAACAACTACTTCAAAAGTGAAACTAAAAGACGGAAGGGACATCACCCAGAACCACAGGAACGCTGGCTGAGTGGAAGTCCTACAACTAGGAGGAAAGAGAAACGCATACGGACACTCAGAGGAGGCGCAGTGCTGAAGTCAAATTCTGAGGTGCAGAGCGGGCTGGCGGCGGAGGGCGCGGTTGGCGTTTTCAATCGGGAGGGAGTCGCAGATTCTGAGCTCCAGATACAGGCGAGTCTTTAGGGACCCAGACTCAAACGGGAGAAGCGGGACTGTCTGGCTTCGGTCAGAGCGAGTGCAGCTTTCTCTCCGAGGTTTGCAGCCATTGCTGGGACTCAGAGAGGCAGAGCCTCTGGGGACAGGACTGAGAGCCGCCATCACTGCTCTCTCAGGCCCACCCTATTGATCCTGTGCAACCCGCCCCGCCCAAGCCCTGCACGGAGGCATTTGCCAATAGCCTCAGGCAAAGGCTAGATTAGCACCTCCCTAGAGGACAGAAGTTCTCTCACTGCAGACACAGCTGATTCTCATAGCCACTTGGCCTGGAGGTCAAACCCTCCCTGGTATTAGCTACAACAATCAAGGTTTATAAGACTGCGCACAAAGACCACTAGGGGGTGCACCAAGGAAGCATAACAAAATGCGGAGACAAAGAAACAGGACAAAATTGTCAATGGAAGATCTAGAGTTCAGAACCACACTTTTAAGGTCTCTCAAGAACTGTTTAGAAGCCGCCGATAAACTTAATGAGATCTACAAGAAAACTAATGAGACCCTCGATCTTATATTGGGGACCCACCTAGAAATTAAGCATACACGGACTGAAATAACGAATATTATACAGACTCCCGACAGCAGACCAGAGGAGCGCAAGAATCAAGTCAATGATTTGAAATGCGAGGAAGCAAAAAACACCCAACCGGAAAAGCAAAATGAAAAAAGAATCCAAAAAATGCGAGGATAGTGTAAGGAGCCTCTGGGACAGCTTCAAGCGTACCAACATCCGAATTATAGGGGTGCCAGAAGATGAGAGAGAGCAAGATATTGAAAGCCTATTTGAAGAAATAATGACAGAAAACTTCCCCCACCTGGTGAAAGAAATGGACTTACAGGTCCAAGAAGCGCGGAGAACCCCAAACAAAAGGAATCCAAAGAGGACCACACCAAGACACATCATCATTAAAATGCCAAGAGCAAAAGATAAAGAGAGAATCTTAAAAACAGCAAGAGAAAGAAACTCAGTTACCTACAAGGGAGTACCCATACGACTGTCAGCTGATTTCTCAACAGAAACTTTGCAGGCCAGAAGGGAATGGCAAGAAATATTCAAAGTGATGAATACCAAGAACCTACAACCAAGATTACTTTATCCAGCAAAGCTATCATTCAGAATTGAAGGTCAGATAAAGAGCTTCACAGATAAGGAAAAGCTAAAGGAGTTCATCACCACCAAACCAGGATTATATGAAATGCTGAAAGGTATCCTTTAAGAAGAGGAAGAGGAAGAAAAAGGTAAAGATACAAATTATGAACAACAAATATGCATCTATCAACAAGTGAATCTAAGAATCAAGTGAATAAATAATCTGATGAACAGAATGAACTGGTGATTATAATAGAATCAGGGACATAGAAAGGGAATGGACTGGCTATTCTTGGGGGGGAAAGGGGTGTGGGAGATGCGGGAAGAGACTGGACAAAAATCGTGCACCTATGGATGAGGACAGTGGGTGGGGAGTGAGGGCGGAGGGTGGGGCGGGAACTGGGAGGAGGGGAGTTATGGGGGGGAAAAAGAGGAACAAATGTAATAATCTGAACAATAAAGATTTAATTAAAAAAAAAGAATAGCTACACTAATAAAAGAGAAACATGCAAAAAAAAATATTAGGATAAAAGTGCATAATACTGGAATGCTTACAGTATTATAATATAACCGTGACAATGTCCATGTTGCTTTACCAGGACATCAAGAAATCTCTTCGGTTTAGCATATTCTACTGAATATACATAGTGACAGAGAATTGAACGATAAGGTCGAAAATACTGTAATCTGTCATTGGGTCACAGAGTCCTGATAACCATTAGGATGGCAGGGGAATAAGATAAAAGAGTGAATTCGCTAAACATTAGCTCACATAAATATATTTGAGTGAAATTCATGAGCAAGAGGTCATTTGAACTATGCTTTAAAAAAGCACAACAGCATTAATCCTTGGCCTTGGTTGACATTTAAAAAATGAAGGATTAAGAGATAAAGGATTGAGATTTCTGTCTTTAAAAAGTACACACAAATGATTACAGATCTTGAGAGTTTAAATCAGGTTACTGAGTTAGTCTATTCTTAAAGAATTCTGATTTGCTTTTTTTCTGATAATATCCTTCAATAAACTTTCCATTGTGTAATTTTTTTGTCAGATTACTCATTAGAAATGGGTTCCCTTTGCAGCAAATGATGCAGTCCAAATCTTAGACCACAGATCTTTCCTACTATAAATTAATAAAATTATTGTTCTTCAGGGAATTGGTAATTCCATCTGTTTTCAAAGTACTGATTATGTTTTGATAAGATAATACATATAACAGATCAGCAGAGTTGAGACTCCAAACTCCTATTTGTTACTCTAATAATAACCTTGGGACCTCACATTACAAATTACACAAATGACTCACAAAGATAAATGTTTGGCCCAGAAATTTCTGCCTTTACGGTATAGAAGTGGTACTGGACTTTTCAATAAGTAATTCCTTAAAAATTAACTCAAAGCTATGTAATATCTCTCTCCAATTGGGTGTCAGTGGTAAAAATGTTCTTCGAGTGTTGTATAATATTACAACTTTTCACAGTTTAAAAACTACTGCTTAGTGGAACCAAGCAGAAAGGTCTAGAGTAGGTGTGCCAGTACCAAATTCAAGTTATAACCTGTATTATCATCATATTAACAGGGTCATATGTTATTTTCTCCTATTTGTAAGTAACCAAATTAAGATAAACTTCTTTCTGTTTTACTTAGATTTGTATATTTTCTATTAAACAATAATTTGAGAATAAGTTTTTGTATAAGATTTGACCTAGTTCATTTATCTTAACCTTTCTATTCCATCCTAAAATGCCAGAAGTACAGCAACTTTTTCTTCATAGAAATATTGATATGCTGACCAATTAAATAATAACTTAAATAATAATAGAATTTCAAATCATTTCTCCATTTCTTTCTAATTCCTAATTTGCCAACGCCATACTGGCTTAGAAATTGCGAAGTGTTGCCCTAGCCAGTGTGGCTCAGTTGGTTGGGCATCATCTTATGCACCAAAAGGTTGCCATTCGATTCGCAGTCAGGGCACGGGCCCTGGTTGTGGCTGGATCTCTGGTGGGGTGAGTGGAGGAGGAAGCCTATCAATGTTTCTCTCTCTCTCCCTCTCCATCTGCCTCAAAAGAAATCACCGAAAAATCTTGTTAAAAAAAGAAAAGAAATTGTAAAGTGTTGCTTTAAACCTGAAAGTTTTGGTTGTTTTTTTTTTTTTTAAATTCTATTTTCTCGACATGCTTCTCCCTCCCGGAAGCATGCCTGTGCCTTTCCCTTCCCCCATTCTTTCCTCTTAGGCATGTATCTCCTAAAATCTAAGGGTTCCTACAAGACTTGGAACCAGGGGAGCAATGGGCAACGACTGCTCGTCTCAGGCTAACCCCCTGAACCTGTCTCCAAGGTCCTCTTTGTTGCTTCTTCTATTCTAAGCCCTTCCTTGTTTCACTGTCCCCCATCTTTAATAAACTTACTCTCAAAATGAAAAAATAACCTATATTATTTCTTTACAAATTGATTTTGTTACTGTTACCATGTTCTGGAAACTATTATAATTGTGTTAAAGGAAATAAATATAGGCTTGATTAGTAGTTTTTGAGTTACCAGTTTCCCTTTACTTATTTAAGGTAGGGTGGCACGGAAGAACAGTAATGTGTTACCTGTAGCAATGTGATTGTAAAGGTGGCTATATTCATATATTTTCTCCCGTTTTCCCCTAGAACTAGGAAGAAGATGCTATAGCATTTTTCATATAGAGCAGATTGTAAGAGAGAACATGTTTAAAGCTTCATTGCTGTTTTGGTTAGGGATACAATTTGTTGATACTCTTGTTTTCATGTTTCAAATGGCCATATATAAATCACATTTGTCAAGAGCCACGTTTCTTCTCAGTGCCCATTTTCACAAACATTTCCCAATATTAACATGCTAACTTAACAGTCCGATGTCAAGTGCTGTTCACTTAGGGTTGTGATATTTCCGTAGTGGAGTCTGCTTTTTCCTTTTACCTTGTCCACTCCTTTTTACTCTCCCCTCCCCCGCCCCCACCTTGGCCTGTCTTTCAAACACACGGATGTTGCCTGATGGGACAGTCCTGTTTTATATTCAGTTTTACATAAGGTTGGCGTATTTTGATGTGCACAACATAAAAAGATAGGATATAAAATGGAGAGAATGCAATTATTCTACTTAACTACTCAAAACTGTTAGCCCAGTGAAAACAAATGAATTAGCATTCTTCTCTTAAAGCCATCTGAGAATTAAGTATCACAATCACTGCCTGTCATTTGGTTATCCTGGTTATCTGGACATTTTCACACATTCAGTCAGAGCTTCCCTTGTATTAATTGGTACTTCTTTCCCATTTGAGGACTGCTGCAATGATTAGAACATCCTTCTCAGGAAACTTCATTATATAGCACAGCAGTGCTTTTCATACATGAATGTGTGCATGATATCATCTGGGAAATCTGGTTAAAATGCAGAGTTGATTTGGTAGGTCTAGGGCAGTGATGGTGAACCTTTTGAGCTCTGCATGTCAGCATTTTGAAAAACCCTAACTTAACTCTTGTGCCATGTCACATATAGAAATTTTTTGATATTTGCAACCATAGTAAAACAAAGATTTATATTTTTGATATTTATTTTATATATTTAAATGCCATTTAACAAAGAAAAATCAACCAAAAAAATGAGTTCGCGTGTCACCTCTGACATGTGTATCATAGGTTTGCCATCACTGGTCTAGGGAGAAGCCAGTAATTCTGCATTTGTAACAAGTCCATAGGTGATAAAGATAATGCTGGTCTGTCTCTAATCCATATGACTAAAGAACTGAGTGCATTTTTGGCCAAGACTTAGATCCTTCCATATTCCTGACTTTTTATATGTCCAAAGATCAATAAATTATTTTGCTTCATTTCCCTCTTCCCACATGATACAAGGGTATAATCCTATATCCCCTCCCTTTATCCTTTTTAGTTAAGGAACTTCTTACTTTTGTACCCTATATCTTAATAGAAATGTCAAACAGTATGGTGTTATGTAACTGTTATTTACTTGGTATATTTGTTATCCTATATAATAAAAGGGTAATATGCAAATTGACCCTAACGGCAGAACAACCAGAACAACCGCTGGACCAGTCACTATGAGGCGCACTGACCACCTCAGTCCCTTTCCCCAGCTGGCAGGCTCTAATCACCTGATGGTGAATGGTGATCCAGGGTTGAGTGGCAGGGGACGTGGACGGCACCAGGCCAAGGCCCCCACCCCACCGGTGGCCCCACACACAGAGGGTAGAGGCAGGGCTGGTGATTGGGTGGGAACAGCTGACCTCTCGGTCCTTTCCCCGGCCATCAGGCACTGATCAACCGATGGCGAATTGGGAACTGGGGGTGGCGGCAGGGGACGGGGCCGGCTGTGGGAAACCGGGGAAGATGGCCCTGATCACAGGCCAGGCCTACGGACTGTACCCGTGCACTAATTTCGTGCGCCAGACGTCTAGTTTATTATATATTTGATGTTACATATTATTTGTTGCAACATCTGCAAGAAGAACAGTAAATTGTTTTCATACCAGTGGTACTCTCACTATTTTATACTACAGAATTACCTGTTAATGCAATGTGAATTTTTTTCCATACAAATAGAATTCTGAAATTTTAGTAATTACATTATTTATTATTATTATTTTAGTCTTTTGTATACATATGCATCAATTTATACTCAATTTGTCTTCTTTTATTTCAAGGGTGTGATTACTTTAGAGTCCCTTGGTAAAAGGGGTTATCGAGTACCTCCTTCAGGAACAATACAAGTGGTATGTGTTTTATAGCCTACAATTGCAATAATCATTCTCTCACATACATGTAGAACTTAGCCCTTTCTCCTGCTACTGCTGCTGCAACGACCTTGGTAAGTAACAGTGGGCTGCAGCTTTGTTTGGAGTTTCCCTGCTCTGCCCCAGGAGTGACCCTTTGGGGGCCTCCATAAAAGGAAAGCATTAATAAGCTAATCAAGGTGAATGCATTAAAAAAATAGTATACGGCAGTTCACATAACTTCAATAGGGCTATTCTAATATAATCAGAAGCTAGCGTTACCAGTGCCTTCTATTTAAAATAGTAAGCCAGACTGAGATCAACCTATTCCAAAGGAGACCCCAAATATTAGACCCCAGGAAAACTTAGGGAATAAAGTTACATATCCCTAGGGTAATAATTCCTACATTGATCTAATGAGAATGTAGTCTGGCAGATGTCGGGGCAGAGAAGGCATATTTCCTTTCGGTCTAGGTGTTGATCTAGTTTGGGTCGGGGAGAACTGTTCCGGCCCAGAGCAGTCCTTCCGCATCCTTGGTCTGAGGTTCTCGTAAGAGTAATTAGATAATTAGATGTCAAGGCCACCCTGCCACTGAGTGCATCTCCAAGTCAGACCCGAGATCATCTTGAAAGCCCCGGAGTCTATTTATTACAGAGTTGGCCCTTGCAGACTAAAAGGAGTCTCTCTGATATTTGTCAATTATACCTCAATAAAGCTAAAATTTAAAAAAGAAAAAAAAAAAGAGCCTAGTGAGTTCCTCACACTTAGGATCTGGTGTAATTCAACAAGCCTTTTTTATGACCTTTGGCTTCGGTGGGATTGGTGCTCACCAGACCACTTTTACTCATCACCCTTGTTCCACTACAGCCAAGGAGTCTACCTTTGTTTATTGCATATCACACAGGAATTAAACAGGACTATGCAATATGTATGTGTGTGTAGATATTGCAATATTGAGGAAGAATCATTGCATATTCAAGTAAGATGTTTATGTTGAATGGAAATCTTGAACTAAAAGAATGATACTCTGTTCTCTTGCCTCTGGCTGTGTAGAGCATATGCAAGTGTGAGTCACTGGAAAGCTAGCTGTCAGTTGTCAAAATAATGAGGCATAAACACAAAGGCAGCACAGTCGCCTCTTGTTTGAGGACTGCCAACTTCAATGGTTAATTTTAAATGTGAAATTTAGGTATATCTTTAATTTCTTACATAGTTTGATTATATATAAACACGGTTTGAACTCCTGGCTTGCTAGTTGTGTGGTTTGTTGAATGTATTCGCCTTAAATCTTAAGACTCACTAGATTTTTAAAAATTGGATCATAATATTGATATATTTCTCATTTCGATTCAGTGAGTGATGTCCAGTGCCACGGATGAGCTTCAGAAAGCGTGGGCACCAAGTTACCTACTGATGTGTTGGTAATTTGGTTAAAGTCAGATCAGCAGCTTGGGATTTTGTTTATGAATCAGCATTTTAAAAAATAATATTCCTTTGATTATTCATAGTCAAGTGTCAATTGAATTTAATTCAGTCTTCACCAAGGATACATATTTTGGTCTATTTATGATATTGATGATTTTAAAAAGTGTTACTGCAGTTTTTAAAATGAATCCAACTATGAGAACATGAAGTTTTATTTAGCTTACTTGATAACTAATAATAATGAACTTTATTCTCTAAATTTGGAAGCATTTCAAATAAGAAAAAGTCTCTTTTTTGAGAACATATTTTAAATTTTATAATAAATATATGTACCTAAAACACCGAAATGTCTACCTTTATCAAGCTTTAATTTTTTAAAAAAATTCTATTTATTCACTATGAAAATAGGAGGAAAATTAAAATTGTATTTTGGGAAATTTGCAGTTGGTACACTGTAATGAAACTAATGTTTGAAATAAATGAGCTGGATTATTTTAACCCATTGAGGACATATTTTGCATAATCTAGTGGAGTAATTTATTAAAATTTGAATTAGGAGTAAAAGTTATGTATTATCTATTAAAATAAAATTTGTGACAAATTTTTTATTTGCTTTAGTATTTTATATTGTTAAATAATATAAATTGAACCATTTTTTAAAAAATTGAATATCAGTTCATAAACTTCTGAAATTTTATTAGCTCTAGTCTCCAAAACTGAATTATATTCACTAGCATTAATTTATTACTTAAAATCTTTTTTATTATTGGCATAACCATTTTGAGTCAAATCAACAAATCACTGTTTTTAAAAAAGAATTTCTGTATTGTTTCTTCAGACCTTATTTAATCCCAATAAGACTGTGGTGAAGATGTTTGTTGTGATATATGACTTACGAGATATGCCAGCCAATCATCAGACATTCCTACGACAAAGGACTTTTTCTGTACCAGTTAAACAAGAAATGAAGAGAAGTGTTAATAAAGAGAACATCCGTCATACAGAAGAACGGTTATTACGCTACCTCATACATCTGAGGTAATATTTAAAATGAAAACAAAAAAATGTTACTTTAGAAGAACAACTCTGAAATTTTTAGTTTATTTTAAAAGCTGTCACTCTAATTAGACCAGTGCCCCTTGGGATTTGCTTACCTTGGAAACTTTGATGATATGCCAGGATGCAGAAAACACATGGCACATCATCTTGCAGTCCTTATTACTTCCTGAATGGGAGGCGTTTTCATTTCTAGCTGTCTGCAAAATGTTTTATAACAAAACAAATGCTGATAAATCTGGGACAGTGAGACACCTTTTCTAAACCAACACAGTCCAATCCTATATAATAAAGGCCTAATATGCCAAGTGTCCAACCGTTCAACCATTGACCAGTGGCTATGACGTGCACTGATCACCAGGGAGCAGACGCTCCAACTGGTAGGTTAGCTTGCTGTTGGGGCCTGGCTGATCGGGACTGGGTGAGACTGGCCAGACACACCCTGGAGCCCTCCCATGATCCCTCCCCTGCCCAGTCGTGCACTGGTGGGGTCCCTAGGCCTGGCCTGCTCCCTCTTGCAATCCGGGACCCCTCGGGGGATGTTAGCCATTTTCAGCCCGATCCCCACAGGCCAGGCCACGGGATCCCACCAGTGCACTGGGACTCTAGCAGAGTTATAATGAGCCATATATGCAGTTATATATTTTCTAATAGCTACATTAAAAAAATTAAGAAAAAGGAAAGATTAATATATTTCATTTAATCCAATATATCCAAATATTATAATTTGAGTAATCACTATACCCAGTAAGTATTATGACTGAGATATTTTATATTCTCTATTATTTACTATTAAAAATATAAATAATACTGAAGTATTTACATTCTTCATTTATACTGAATACTTAAAATCAAGTATGTATTAACAGTAACAGCACAATGCAGTTCACTATTTCAAGTGTGCAGTTAGCCACATCTGGGTAGGGGCCGTTGTATTCAACAGGGAAGTTCTTAACCTTCATTCATTCATTCCATGAATATGTGCTAGGCATGCTTCTAGGCACTGGAAACAGTTGTGACAAATCTCTGTTCTCATTGAACTTATATTCTAGTGATTCCATTAGAAATATATTTTCCTCTCACAGCTAGAGGTTGTGAGAAAGCACTGTTTGCCCTTGAGGTCCAGGTTGCCAGCATCCTAGAGTACGGCTTTCAGACCTGAAATCCTAGTATAGTTCTCAGGATTAATGAGCAAGTCTATTGGTTAAGAGAGAGCTCAATAGCCTTTTGCCTGTAACTTTATTCCTGTTATTTTTTCTGATGCCATTCATACCAAGTCCTCAATCATATCAGTGACAGAAATTCATCTTCGTTTAACTTTTATTCCAAGAGCCCTATTCATCAGGAGAAGGCATCTTTCATCCAGGGCCCAGGCAGAGAACCTCTTTAATCTGTTACTGATGGTGACCACTCACTATCTTTCAATAAATTTGCCTTGTGGTGAGCTAGTGTGAATAAGGAGTCAGCTGTACACTTAAGTCCCACACTTGAAAATATCTGTTAAGTTAATTAGTCACCCCCCCCCCACCCCCCATGACACTGCTTAATTGGTACTCTTATCTTGGGGTCTTTTGCCTGGTGTTCCGCGCAATCTAAGGAGATGTTAAACCAGCACAATGTGTTTAAACCCAACCTGACACGCCCTGACCTGAGCTTCATGGGAAATGTGCAAATTGTGGGAATGAAAAACATACCAGAACAGACTTGGAAGACTTTTAAAAAGAGAAATGGTATAAAATAGCAGACCATACGAATAGCTCCCAGCCCGGTCTAGGGAAAGAGTCAACTCTCTTTAAACTTCCATTTGAAACCATTTCTCTTGAAGTGTTAACAACCATACCAACATTTACTAAAATAAAATTCAACTACCCCAGCTTTTATAATCCCTACATAATGATTAGATACTTTAAATGCTGTAAAGAAACCTCTTTGCAAAGTGTGATACAGTTCCCAAAGCTCACCATGTTCTCCTTCAGACTGAAATAATGAAAACCTTCACAGAGAGGAAAAGAGACGGTCAAAGAGGTCTGCTTTAAAATATATTGCTGACCGCCAGATTATTCTGCTAATTTAGGAATAAAACCACAAATCCAGAGAGTATTTCTGCTTTTCAAAGGGAAAACCAGAGAAGTTAGCACTAAAAGCTGCGTTTGACTATCTGCCAGATAAGTTTATATGATTAAAGATTCTAGTGCCTTGTGTTATGCTATAAATATGAATTAGCAGGAGATAGAAACTGTTCCGTATGCAGTTTTGGTAACCATTTTCATTTCACTGATAACTTTTTAAATGATTTTTAATGATTAGCCTTTATTTAGGTAGCCACTACTAATGGTAGCAGTCCTTTCTCATCCCATGACTGTCCTCAAAACTTGGTTATTTTATCTGAAGACTTTTTAAGTATGGGGTCAATATGAATGTACTCAAAATTGTGGGAGGATAAGTTGTGTGAAATGGATCAATCTGTGTGGCTAGGAGATGCCTGAGCTGCAAAGCCCAAATGTAGTATAATTGGCTGATGTGAACTGAAACGACACTGTAGGTGAGAAAGGTGCATGGGCTGGAGTGTGAGGGCTGAAAGGCAGGAGTAAGTGTGCCAGATTTGCAGCAGGAGGCATCTCTGGCATTGTATGAGGGAAAGGGGAGTAGGGAATAGTAAGAGAGGCACTTAAATAGCAGCACAGGCTTTGGCAATATAAGACAATATCTTGTTAAAAAGTTACTATTGATAACGTGGCAAGACTAATTCTTCTTACCTTTAAAATTTAATTATTCAGGTTTTTTCTATGTTTTGTTTTGCTTTAAAGACTCATTCCCTAAATGATGCACCCTTTTGTTTGTGTGGGTTTTTTTAGGTTCCAGAGTTCTAAATCTGGAAAGATCTACCTCCATAGAGATGTCCGGCTCCTGTTCTCTAGAAAGTCGATGGAAGTTGATAGCGGTGCTGCATACGAACTCAAATCTTACACTGAATCGCCAACAAACCCCCAGTTTTCACCAAGATGTTGATAAGAAGTGACAATTTAAAGTATCTGCTCAGTACGCCAGTTTGAAAGTAAAAATTAGCGTAGAACGGAGTGTACCAAATTAACAACCAGGAGAGTGGATCCTCTCCTGTTATCCTGGACCAGTTTTCATTAAAGGATTCCTGGAATGAGATCCACATATTCCAAGTAGACTGGAAACACTCATGTCCTAAGCCTTTTTGTACTGTTGAAACCACTTCATGGGACATGTTGCAATAGCAAAACCCCCGTTAGATTAGTGTTTACACATTTTACTTCTCAGTTATTTAATATTTAACGTTTTCCTTAATACTCAAGTGATGTTTGTCTCTAGTGTTCTAATGTAGCACAAATCCTATGTAAAATCATACTATGTATTTTTGACGTTAATGTTGAAATCTAAAATATATGCACAAGTCTTTAATTTTGTGTGATGTGTTTTAAGTATTATTCATTTAAGTTACTGAAAACTTAATGAAATGAGAATGAAATGTTGAGCTTCTTTAAGATTAACGCACTATGCAAGCATGTGTAGTTTTTATATCCCCCAGGTTCAGTTTTTAAAACACCCCTTCCACGTTGCTGTCTCACACGGTAGTCCTTTAACATTCTGTATTGGCAGTGTAGTGCAGACTAAGCTGCACATTCCCTTTGCAAGTTCAGATTATCATGCCCATTCATATTCCTCCTAGAATCCCTTATCCTCAAAACAGTTCTATTTTTCCTTAATCACTACTACAGAGCCTTTGCATTAAATTGCTGCCCCATGCTAGATAACTTTTGAAAATGGTTAAAAGAGTATGTACTTTGAAAACAAATTAGTATTTATATTGTAAATATATGTAAAAAACAAAGAACCGTGTATTTGGCTTTTATTTTTAGCTGAGACATATATGTGATTGAGTGCATTTCTGATAGCCATCAGATCCTTTCCATTCTAACTTTACAGCTGACAAGAGGAGACGGGGAGATGTCTTAAGCCTTGTCCCAACTTACTTTCTTATTCAGGGACACAATGAAAGACATTTGGCAACTGGGAAAACCACGGAACAAGGGAATTTGAATCCATCACAAGGCTTATCTCCGTTCCCCTTAGAAAGAAGAGTGGTCTTACTTTATTTTATTTTAAATATATATTTTTATTGATTTCAGAGAGGAAGGGAGAGGGAGATAGAGACATCAATGATGAGAAAGAATCATTGATAGGTTGCCTCCTACATGCTCCCTACTGGGGAATCCAGCCTTCATCCCAGGCATGTGCCCTGACTGGGAATCGAACTGTGACCTCCTGGTTCATAGGTCCATGCTCAACCACTGAGCCACTCTGGCCGGGAAAGAAGAGTGGTTTTAGATGTTTGTGTATGGACAGTGGGCAACAGCATATCACACAACAAGGCACAAATACTGGGACAAAGCTGCCAGAGTGGGTTAGAAAATAGGTACCACTTAAGTATGCCAGACCCAAGAGTTCTGGGAGTCTAGAACCTGGTGAGCATTCTGGAATTTGAGAGACTAGAAGGTCTTTAGTTTGGAAACCGGCTAATGGGCAGACTCTTCAAGAGAATCTAGACAGGTGATGAGTGTGGGTTGGCCAGCAAGAAGCCTCTTATAAATTTATTTTAAAATACCAGAAGAGAAAGGGCTGTTTGTATTTTATAAAAGTAAGAACACAATGTTTTCATGGCACACATTTATAAAGACTTATCTCAATCATCAGGCTGGATGGAAATAACATAAGATTGGGACCCAAAAGGTTTGGATTGTAATCCTACCTCTCATGGGACTGACTCCAAGAATCCTCTGACCCTTCTGTGTCTGTGTGATTGAGAAGATGGGGTGATATTTCTAGTACATGGCTTTCCACCTTTCTGGGCATATTTCAAAAAATTTTCAAGAAGATGATTGAAGCATCTGGGCGCATCTTGTGCTCTTCCTGACAAGCTTGTGCAAGGGAAATGTGCTCACATTTTGTTGCTCTACTTCTTAGGGTCTTCTTTGCCCATGCTGTTCTTCCCAGTGAGGAGTGGTCCCCCAGGACTGTCTGCTCTCACTTGTCCTGGTACTAGATCTACCTTAATGGTTCTTTTCCACCCTTTGGCTATAAGGGGAGATTTTGCTGCACTTTCTGCATCACTCCTCTTTGTATTCTCAGATTATGTCAGTCGATTGAGTGTTGGCATGCAGGTAAAGACACCAGCAGACAACCCACAGTGCTACTACCTATGGTAGATAATAGAGATTTCCTCATTTCAGGTTCACTTGGCAGTTTTACAGACTAACAAAATGGGTCATAACTAATACTTACCTTTAAAAAGGAACTCCAGAATTTCTTACTAGAAGAGAATGGAAAATATTAATAAGTTATGCAGTGGGGATTGGCTGGGAGGCACTCACCAGGAAAATCCCTCCTCCTGCCACTTCCCCCACCATCTGTCATTCCCACAGGGTTAAAGAAAGGAAACAATTTCTCCTTCAAAAACTTCATCCTTGGGATCTCCACTCTTCCTTAAATTGTTTTGTGAATGAAGCAGTGATTCTTTTTAAAATTTCAATTTAAAAACTTAATACATGTTTACTATAAAACTTTTCATCTATAATAATAAAAGCATAATATGCTAATGTTACCGGATGTCCTTCAGGAGGACCTTCCAGATGAAGCCAGGGCTTCAAGGGAAGCCCGGGTCCGGGTGCCTGCTGGCGGCCAGAGGGAAGCCAGTGCTGGCAGCCGGAGGAAGGCCTACTCTTGCACGAATTTTGTGCATTGGGTCTCTAATCCTATCTAATAAAAGAGAAACATGGTAATTAGTTGTACCTCCGCTACCCTTCCCATTGGCTAATCAGGGTGATGTGCAAATTAACTGCCAGCCAAGATGGCGGCCGGCAGCCAGGCAGCTTGAAGCGAACATGAGGCTTGCTTGCTTCAGTGACGGAGGACTCCAACGTTCCCCGCCTGCCGCTGCCGGCCTCTGAGCTTGCAGTTTGAAACATTGTTACAAATATAGAAGCTAAACAAAACCTCAGAAACCTGCTTTCAGCCAGCCGGGATCTCAGAGCTGGAGTTGGAACAGTGTTTCGATTATAGGACCCAAACAAACCAGATACCTGCTTTCAGCAGCCAAGGCCTAAGAGCTGGAGCCAAGCCTCAGAGCTAAAGCTGGCCCAGAATAAAAAAGAAAAAAAGCGGTTGGGAGCTTCAGTCACCCGCCAGCCTGGAAACAGCCCTCAGCCCCTCACCCAGACTGGCCAGGCACCCCAGTGGGGACCCCCACCCTGAAGGGTGTGTGACCAGCTGCAAACAGCCATCATCCCCTCATCCAGGCTGGCCAGGCACCCCAGTGGGGACCCTCACCCTGATCCAGGACACCCTTCAGGGCAAACCAGCCGGCCCCCACCCGTGCACCAGGCCTCTATCCTATATAGTAAAAGGGTAATATGCCTCCCAGCACCAGGATCAGCAGAGCCGCGAGGCCTCCCAGCACCGGGATCAGCGTGACAGGGGGCAGCGCCCAAACCCCCTGATCGCCCTGTGGCTCTGTGTGTGACAGGGGGCGGGGCCACAACCTCCCTATCGGCCCTGCTCTGTTCGTGACAGGGGAAGGCACCCCAACCCCCTGATCTGCCCTGCTCTGTGCCTGATAGGGGGGAGCTCCCCAACCCCCTGACGCCCTGTGGCTCTGTGTGTGACAGGGGGCGGGGCCACAACCTCCCTATCGGCCCTGCTCTGTTCGTGACAGGGGAAGGCACCCCAACCCCCTGATCAGCCCTGCTCTGTGCCTGATAGGGGGGAGCTCCCCAACCCCCTGATCGCCCTGTGGCTCTGTGTGTGACAGGGTGCGGCGCCCCAACCCCCTGATCGGCCCTGGTCTGTGTGTGACAGGGTGCGGCGCCCCAACCCCCCCCCCCCCCCCACAGGCCCTGCTCTGTGTGTGATGGGGTAGAGCCATAACCTCCTGATCGGCCCTGCCCTGAGTGTGACAGTGGCAGCACCCCAACCCCCTGATCCGCCCTGCTCTGTGTGTGACAGGGGCAGTGCCCCAACTCCCCTATCGGCCCTACTCTGTGCGTGACAGGGGGGAGCTCCCCAAACCCTTGATCAATCCTGCTCTGTGCGTGACAGGGTGTGGCGCCGCAACCTCCCCATCAACCCTGCCTTGAGTGTGACAGGGGGCGGTGCCCCAACCCCCCAATTGGCCCTACCCTGAGTGTGACTAGGGGTGGCATTGCAACCTCCCAATCCGCCCTGCTCTGTGCATGACAGGGGGCGGCGCCCCAACTCCCCAATCAGCCCTGCTCTGAGCCCAACCAGGGGCTGCACCTAGGGATTGGGCCTGCCCTTTGCCACCCGGGAGCAGGCCTAAGCCAGCAGGTCGTTATCTCCCGAGGGGTCCCAGACTGCGAGAGGGCACAGGCCGGGCCGAGGGACCCTCCCTCCCGCCGAGTGCACAAATTTTTATGCACCGGACCTCTAGTACTATATAATTATATAAACAAAATGTGAAAGTCCCTCCCTCTGCCTTCTAGCTATCACTGTTCAGAGATGGTCACTGTTAAAATTTAGGTATATGACTCCATAAGGTCTACTAGACTTCAGAACAAACACAGTATCAGTCTAGATGAGAAACAGGCTTTCCATCACGGTAGGAACTCACCCTTAATCCCTAAGAATATTGGAGCCAGCCCATTCTACTCCACCTTGAATTATCTGTCAGAAATATTTGTCTTACACTTGGACACTGTGGGTAGAAGAAGAAAACATGAATGCCCACTATGCGCCAGGCACTGTAAGCAATTTATAATTATTTAATACTGACAGTCATACTTTAGAGACAGTGCGGATATATTCTAGTGAGAGAAAAGGAGCTTGAAGAGCTTGCCCAAGATCTCCCAATAAGCAGAAGAGCCTGGATGCAAACTACGTTAAAGCTCCCCCCCACCCCACCCCCCGACTCTACTACACTGCATTTTGCATTTTTGTCTTTTTACTTATAATTATGGCCTGGCATTAAAATATACTTTTCATCAATATTCTTGGAAATAAAGTTTATAATTTGCTTTGTGATAGGTGAGATATATAATAAGACAATGCCCATTCATCATTGGGGGGGGGGGGGTGAGTTTTAAAAAGACTTTAGGAAGGAATATCCTAAAGCAACTCAGATGCCATTCAACTTAGTTTACTGTCAGGAGACATGCCAATGTAGTTGAGGAAAGTTTTAGAAACACATTGTGACAAATACTTTATGAGACTTTAAAGGTTTAAAGCTTTAAAAATCTCTTCCAAACCCCACTGCTCATCGTTCTTTTTAATTCATTCAACATTTTCCTGTTCTCCCCTTTCCAATTCATATAAAGGTCTGCCTCTCACTAAATCCCTAGAGAGGTGGCATCCTCCACTTTCTCGGTTCTACTTCCAACACTTACCTTGTTGAAACAAGTCTTTCTACAGTTTTCTGACCTGCTTATTTAGGTAAGTTTCCCCAGGCTTTGCTCACAGAAGTCACCATTTATCCTCAGGGGTTTTGGCATACTGTATCTCACTTGGATTCCGAGTTGATCTTCTAGTCTCTTCCTATATATTCCTCTCATTAAAATCGTGTTCTGTTCTTGGTATTTGCAATATCAGCAATGATGCAGGTGGACTTTCCTCTCTCAGAAGTTTGAGGAATGGATGGGTAGGACATGATCTCATCTCCTTTACTCAAATTTCTACCAACCAAACCTCAAAAGGACCCCTGATCTTTTTAAAGGCGTTTATACACACCTACCAAGTACTCAGCCTGAAAAATCTTTTGTGCATGTACACATCAGAATCACCAGGGGGAGCTTTGGTTAAACATCAATTCTTGGACCTGGCCCCAGACTTAATGAGAATCTCTGTTCATAAGGTTTCTCAGTGATTCTAATCCCAGTGGCTAATTTAGTCAATTAAATTTAAATAAAAATTAAAATTCAGTTCCTCAGTTGCATTATATCTCAAATGATCAGTAGTCATATGTAGCTATTGACTACCGTATTGGATAGCTCAGATATAGAATATTCCCATCATCACAGAAAGTTCTCTTGGACAGCACTGATCTAGAATATAGAGATGACAACTGAAGCTATGAGGGTGCAGCCATCACCTGGAGAGTGAAAAACAAGAAGAGAAAGGGTTCCCAGAACAGAATTGTTAGAATGTTTTCTATTAAGAGGCAAGTAGAGACTCAACAAAAGAGAAAGAATGGCCAGATTCTGTCAGGGGAGTGACATAATCTTAATGACTTTTATATTAAACACATTAGCTATAGGTCCAGAATAGGATGGAGGCTGGAATAACAGTGGAGGCAGCACACTATTTTGTCTTTCTTTTTTTTATTTCGTTTTTTAACATTTAAGTATTGGGCTTTATTCAGTGCTTTTTCTGAATCTATTAAAATGCTTCATATAGTTCTTCTCCTTTAATTAATTAGAAAATTGCATAAAATACATATTAATGTTAACCATCCCAGCATACATGAATAAACCACATTAGTTGACACACACAAAAAAGAAGGAATGGCCAGAGAATAGGAGAGTGGAATCCTAGAAGTCAAGAGAAGAAATTTTAAAGGAACAGGATGTTGATGATCAGTGTGCAATTTTAAACATTAAGGTTGATGGTTGATAATATAGAGGGGTTTTACTTGGAGAAGCCCCCGATCGCCAGGTCACTTCCTGCCCCTGAGGGCTCCTGGACTGTGAGGGGGGCAGGCTGGGCTGAGGGACCGCTCTCCAGTGCATGAATTTTCATGCACCGGGCCTCTAATTTATTAATAAAAATACAATTGTTAGATGCTTCAATTAGCCTAACTAGTACATTCTCTTTTCTCCCTCTAGTTCTGCATAAAAGGAAGGCAATTTAAATATCGATCAGCTGCCTCCTGCATGCATCCTACTGGGAATCGAGCCCACAAACCTGGCATGTGCCCTGACTGAGAATCAAACTGGTGGCCTCTTAGTTCATGAATCAATGGTCAACAACTGAGCCACGCTGGCTGGGCAAGGAAGGAAATTTTTAGTAGGTTACTTTGTGAATATGGAATGAGAATACTTATTTGATCTTACAAAGTTTCTCAGCTGATACACCTTATGGTGTTGGCTGCTGGTGAAGTCAGACTGGACCTTGGTTCAGCAACCTCAGTTCTCGAGTTCTAGCTAAGAAAGAATTCACAGTCAAGATTCATGCTATAAGACAGTGACGGCGAACCTATGACACGCATGTCAGAGGTGACACACGAACTCAATTTTTTGGTTGATTTTTATTTGTTAAATGGCATTTAAATATATAAAATAAATATCAAAAATATGTCTTTGTTTTACTATGGTTGCAAATATCAAAAAATTTCTATATGTGACACGGCACCAGAGTTAAGTTAGGGTTTTTCAAAATGCTGACAGGCCGAGCTCAAAAGGTTCACCATCACTGCTAATAAGAGAAAGTTTTTTTAGAAGTCACGGATGTAGAAGAAGTGAGCAGAAGAAGAAATAGCCTCAGGAAACAAGTTACAGAGGGGAAAAAAGGAGCTCTTGGAGCTTAGGAGAGAGAAGGGTAAAGGCAATGCACCTGGGGGGGGGAAGGGGGGGGACACAGGCAGGGGAGGGGAAAGGATATGCTCTTGAGAGGGAGATCCCTTTTAAGCAGCGGTTCTCAACCTGTGGGTCGCGACCCCTTTGGGGGTCAAACGACCCTTTCACAGGGGTCGCCTAAGACCATCGGAAAACATATATATAATAACATATTGTTTTTATGATTAATCACTATGCTTCAATTATGTTCAATTTGTAACAATGAAAATACATCCTGCATATCAGATATTTACATTATGACTCATAACAGTAGCAACATTACAGTTATGAAGTAGCAACGAAAATAATTTTATGGTTGGGGGGTCACCACAACATGAGGAACTGTATTAAAGGGTCGTGACATTAGGAAGGTTGAGAACTACTGCTTTTAAGGGTAACTTTTAGGGCGCTTGTCTCTAGTGATTGGTCCGCACAGGGGGTGTGGCGGTGGGGAAGTGTTGGGGGAATCATTAGTCATCACAGCTGGTCCCAAGGTCAGCCATAGCATCGCTTGTCTGGTTTTGCTGTTCTTCTAGGCTTGGCGCTGAAGCACAACTGAGGTCTAAATGTATCTGATGTGGGTCAGAACCTCATCGTCCTGGAGGTTTAATGTTTAAGAGCTATTCTTTGCACCCCCCCCCCCCCTTGTTCATTTAAGGGACTAGCAACATGACAGGGGAGGAAAGGTCAGGAGACCGTCTGAACCCCGCATGGCCAGCAATATGAAAGGTCAAGGGGGTCTAAATTGAACACCCAGTGATATGCTAGGGCAAGAAAGGTTACTCTGGAGAGGAGGTCCTTGTTTTCCCAGCTTTGCCTGTTGCTAGGCCCCCTGGGGCTTTCTGCCCAGTGACCTGTGCCTGGCCTGTCATCCTTGCTCTGCTCATGTCTGTCTGTTTACTACAAAGGAAGGAATGTCCTTGTCAGAGTTGGCCTCTCGAACCCTTCCCAAACCTCTTCCTTTTTTTGAACAAAAAGGAACCACATACTAAACCTGACAAGCTCCGGGAAGTCCTGCATGACAGCTTTACAAACTCAGAGACCTAAAGTAACCACATAGGATGGTCTGAAATGAAAACTTTTTTAAATCCCCACCCGAGGATACTTATTCCATTGATTTTTACAGAGTGGGAGGGAGGAAGGAGGGGTAGAGAAACATTGCTGTGAGAGACACATCGATTGGTTGCCTCCCGAACACGCCCGGACCAGGGCCAGGGATTGGACTGCAACCAAGGTATGTGACCTTGACTGAGAATTGAACCCGAGACCCTTCAGTACATGGGCCGATGCTCTAACCACTGAGACACCAGCCAGGGCTGAAATGAAAACTTTACAAATAAAAGCTGTTTATGGTATCTTTTTGCACCTACCGCAACATACCTTTGGAATGGGTGGGTAACTTCCCTTTTTCCAGACCTCTCAGGACACAACCAATGCACCAGGGCAGAGACCACAAATCCTCTCATTGTTATTGTTATCGTGTTAATTGTTGACTGTTAACTATCCTATACCCACCTATATAAAAGAAGTATGTATCTACCATTTTACTTTTCACCCAATCCCAGAGGGTTTCTCTCTTTGCTTTCTCCTGCCTCCCTAATCTAATGGATGTCATGTAACCCACTTATGTCTTCTCTTTTGACTGTAATGTATAAAATAAGATGCAATACTTCCATTCTCTGGACCATTTTCTCAATCCGTTGAGATTTTGCTTCCCAGCAATTGTTTATAGTTTGGCTCAAATAAACTCCCCAAATCCTCTACAGGTTTGAATTTTGTTTGTTAATCCTCAACCGAGGATATTTTTCCATTGATTTTTGTTGTTGTTGTTGCCTCCCCACAATGTGCCCAGACCCGGGTGGACCGGGATTGATACTGCAACTGGGGATCCTGCAACCGAGATATGTGCCCTTGATCTGAATGGAACCTGAAGCCCTTCAGTATGTGGGCTGACGCTCTATCCACTGAGCCAAACTGGCTAGGGTTCTCTACAGGTTTGAATGTTTCTTACATTGACACTTTCCTCCAAAGGAGTGCAGTGTAACTCTTGTTTTTTAAGTTGCAATCCCAGTACAATTCATCCTGAGATTCTACCCAGGACAGCCTGGTTGAGTTTTGATGGTTTCCAAATGCCCACAGAATTGCAGCCATCTGTTGCTTTTCACTAGTTTAACTCTTAGGAGAAAATCTCATTGCCAGGTGTCTGAGAAACACTTCATTGGAAACCGTATTGCCAGTAGCTATCAGATGGCAAGTAGCCTGAGGATTTGCCCTAGCCCTTTTGGCTCAGTGGATAGAGTGTCTGCCTGTGGACTGAGGGTCCTTTTTCAGTTCTGGTCATGTCCCGGTCTGCCCCAGGAGGCAGCCAATCAATGATTCTCTCTCATCATTGATGTTTCTCTCTCTCACTCTCCCTTCCTTTCTGAAATCAATAAAAATATATTTAAATAATAATAAAGATGTAAAGCCAAATGACTTGGCAGTCAACACATTGGGGACGGATCACGAGAATTCTCACTTCATATTCCACAGTGTTTTACAAAGTATCATACTTTAAAAAGATATTAGCTTGTAAGACATGTAATAAATAACTTCAAAATGCAGTGGGTATTTAATTTTAAAGCGTGCCTTTAACATTTATGTAAAACGTTGTTTGTACTCGTTCAATAGAAACTTATTTGGCCACTGGGTAAAGCTAGCAATAAAACAACTGGTCCTGGTCCGCAATGTGTTAAGAAAGCCATGGGCGGGGTTTGGCTGCAGCAGTTTCAGTAAAGTCATGGGCATGGGACCCCCCAGTTAGACAAATGAAGAGAAGTTGAATTCCTTAGTCAGATATTTATTGAATGTTTAAGAAATGCTGGGCTCTGGGCTGAAATGAAAGCAAATATGGCCCTAACCGGTTTGGCTCAGTGGATAGAGCGTCAGCCTTCGCACTCAAGGGTCCCAGGTTCGATTCAGGTCAAGGGCATGCACCTTGGTTTCGGGCACATCCCCAGTAGGGAGTGTGCAGCAGGCAGCTGATCGATGTTTCTCTCTCATCAATGTTTCTAACTCTCTATCCCTCTCCCTTTCTCTCAGTAAAAAATCAATAAAATATATATTTTTAAAAAGCAAATATGTACGAGGTTCCTGCCCTGATGTGGCTTATCTGAGCAGAAAAGTTGACATTAATAAGGGAATAACAATGACTGTCTAACAGTGTGCGTTGTTGAACTACCCAGAGAGGTGGTAGTGTTCACTGAAGTAAGAGGTGGATCTGACCCGGTGTAGGGCTAGGACGCTTTCCCGAGGCAAGAACGGCGGCTGGGGCGTGAGAGGCCAACAGGTGAAGGCAGATTAAGGAGATGAAGCAGAAGGGGAGCGCCTTGTGCGGGGCAGCAGCACCGAGGCCCGGGCGCCCCGAAGGAAACCTGCACGGCTGCGCGGCTACACGGCTGCACGGCTGCACGGCTGCACGGTGGCTGCACGGTGGCTGCACGGCTGCGCGGCTGCGCGGCTACACGGTGGCTGCACGGCTGCAGAGCCCAGAGCGAAGAGGAGAAGGGACCGGGTGGGGCTAGGGAGGTGGAAATAGGCCAGGAAAGGCGGGGAGAGTCGGCTCCACCTACAAACTCCAAGTCCCAGAAAGCACCGGGCAGACGGATGTGAGCGAGGCGCGAGCCGCGACCCTTGAACGGGGAGAGGAAGTGCTCGGGCATCGCGAGCCGAGCGGCGGGGCCAGGTGGGCTGGGGCGCGGCGGGCGCGGCGGGCGCGGGCGGTGGCGGGCGCGGGGCTCGGGAGGGGGTCGCCGAGCGCCCGCCGCTCTGTGTCGTCATAAGGTGCCGGCCACTTTCGCGGGCGGAGGCGGGGGCGGCCGGGCGGGCGCTCGGAGAGCGGGGCGGGCGGGCCTGCGGCGGCCGGCGGCCTCGGCCACCGGTAATTGCATCTTTTCCCGGCGTCTCGTCTGCAGAGAGAGCAGTATGTCCGCGGAAGTCCCCGAGGCAGCCTCCGCGGAGGAGCAGAAGGTGAGCGCACGGGGCCGGGGGCCGGGGGCGCAGCGGGCTGTGCCGAGGCGCCTGGGCCGCGAAGGCGGGACACTCCCTGATCCACTGCCCGCAGCTGGTCGGGTCCTGAGCGCCAACGTGCCGGGAGTTTGAACGTTCGCCACGCCTTTCCTCAGTAGGCAGAGCCCAGGCTCGGTTCCGAGGCGTGGAACCCACATTTCCCGTGGCTTCCCCCGGCCTCGGAAGTTTCGTGTTGCCCTTGGAGAGCGGCTGCCCTGCTGTGTAGTCTGCGCGCCCATGCCCGAGGCGGCGCCGGTTTGGGCGGCCACGGGTGGAATTTCAGGGCCAGCCCCTGGTGGCCACGGAGTCTTGGTCAGTGACTCCACTCGTTGGGCGTCAGTCTCCGAGTCTGTAAAGTGAACACTAGGGCTTGCTCCATACGATAGTTTGCAGGGTCAGAGGACGGATAACTTATGGTGTGGAATGCCGTATGTGTTCACAAACGCGAGCCGGTGATCATTGCACATGGTCATCGACTAAAAACCGAAAGGTTGGAATTAAAATTTACCAATTTAGTTGATAAGGTTTTTCATGGGAACATAGGAATATTTTGTAAACTCACTTGTAATATCTTTGTTATGTAGGGAAGTATGCCATGGATCGTTATGATCCACATGACGAATATACAGGCTCTAGATTTTATCTAGGCTAGTGCTTGCCCCTCCCGCCATAATTCTGCTGCCCTGCCCTCCTGGTACTTGGGGCTGGTCTACAAACGTCCATGATACGTTGTTTCCTAAATTGTTCATGAAGCGTTACCATCATTTTCTTTAAAAAAAAATTCAATCTGCATTCTCATAAATAGGACTTGTTTTAACCCTTGGACTTTGTAAGGGGCATCTAAACCCATTCCATGTGTTCTTAACTACGTTAACTTTTTCTGAGTTGGATGGTTCTGTTGTAACATTACTTGTAAAGTAACTGGAGCAAAACAAAACACCTATAGCATAAATAATAGGCCAAATTACTGCATTATTTGGAAATATTCCAATGAAACTGTGTTGGATATTTCTCACTTTGTAAAAAAAAAAAAAAGGACTTTGGGGGCAAAAAAATATATAGGTTAAAGAGTAAAATTTTTACAGGCTTGTCTGATGTACAGTAGTATGCTTGTCATTTTCTTTTGAGATTTGCTAGTATGTTGCCAGAGTGTAAAGTGCTGATTTCTCCAGTATAAATGCTTTAAGTTGGAACAGCCTACTACTATGTTTCAGCAATGTTAAGGATATCTTCAATATCTTCTCTTCATGAGTGTCTACATTAAAAAGTTGTTTCAGGTCCTTTGGTTGTAGGCTTGTTGTCATTAATACCAAAGAGTGTTAGTAATATAATGTCCCTTGAATTAAGAATTGGCTGTAGATGTTGAGTGCCTGTAACATGGATACCATTCCTAAACATGAGGAAAATGTGCAGAGTCACTTCTGTGTTCCTATGGGCCAAGTCACCTGTTTTTTTTCTGTTTGGAAGAATAGTTAGATGACCTAAAACATTGGATTATTGTCTGTGTACCCAATTGACCTTTCAATTAAAGTCAAAGTGTTCCACTAAAATACCTTTATAATTTCGTGGTACTTTAGCCTCTGAAAAATTAAGGCAAAGAGATGAGTACTGCATGGAGTAAGAGCTAGATCACTATTTCTCTACCTGAGTAGTCTGAGTACCCTTTTTAAGAGAAAAAAAACAGAACTATTTCTTATTGGAATATTAAATATACTCAAGCATAAAAAGAAGTTTAAATACATATCTTTTATACCACTCTAAAACTAAAATTAAATACAAACAAAACCAGTCTATTATTTCAGAGTCACATGGAGTTTTGGTGAGAATTTCCAATGTATCGAGAATATGGTAGCAATTGTTAAAGTTCAGGAGCTTTTTGAGTGTGGCAAGTTAACACTTCCAAGACCATATGATGACTCAGTTCTCCTCATAACAAGTAAGTTGTGTGGTTATTTAACTGTAGAGTCATAGATACATTATTTAAGTTGTAATTCAACTCTGTTCTTTTCTCATCTTGGACAATAGGAGTAATACTGCTGAGTCTGTGGTCATAAATGAAAGCCCAGAGAAGGAAGTCACATAGCTCTACTTAGATATGAAATGGCAATTTAGATACCCCAGAATATGCTTGTAGATAATCTCTCAGATTATCACTGACGTGGAAACAAAACATTAAACAAGTTTTAGCAGAGGCGTCATGGACTTATTATCCGTGATCTCCACTTTGAATACTACTAAGCTCAGACAGACATGCTCTTTGGTCATGGGGGTGAGGAGGTATGTGGAGACTTAAATACATAATTGTGTTTTTATTGAGAGTATCTTGAGCTCAGGGACCTTTAGTTAGTTAGTTATAGAGGAAGAGAGAGAGAGACATTGATCGTTGCTGTATGCATCACGGAGTATCGAACCCACAACTGGGCATGTGCCTGACTGGGAATCAAACCCTTCACCTTTTGGTGTATGGGACGACATTCCAACCAACTGGGCCACACTGTCCAGGGCAGGGACCTTCTTATTTGTCTTTTCTCTCTTGTCACCTAGCATAGTACCTGACATTGTTCAGAAAATGTTGAATGAATTTTTCTCAGAACTTTTCAGTTGAAACTATTGCCAAAGTATTACTCTAATACAAATGGAAATGCTAGCACTATAGTTAAAAGAGGGGGCGGGGGCAGTAGAGAGAACCCTAGCTGGTTTGGCTCAGTGGATAGAACATCAGCCTGTAGACAGAAGGGTCCCGGGTTCCATTCTGGTCAAGGGCACATACCTAGGTTGTAGACTCAATCCCCAGTCCTCGCTTGTGAGTGGCAACCAATCCATGTGTCTCACATTGATGTTTCTCGATGTCTTGCCCCCTTCCTTTCCACTCTCTCTAAAAATCGGTGGGAAAATGTCCTCAGGTAAGGATTAATAAAAAAAAAGAAAAGAGAGAGAGAGAGAGGAAGAGACCATGGCAATATAAAAATATTAGCTTAGACCTACTTAAGTCTTAATGAAAAGGGGAAGGGGTGTTATAAAATAAGCCACAGGGATGTAATGTACAGCACAGGAAATAGAGTCAATAATATTGTAATAACTATGTACAGTGACAGATGGTTACTAGGTTTAGTGTGGTGATCACTTTGTAAGGTATATAAATGTTGAATCTGTATGTGGTACACCTGAAATGAATATAATATAATGTATGTCAACTATAATAAAAAATAAATTTTTATAGCTGTGCCCAGGCAGGGCACATACTCAGGTTGCGGGTTCCATACCCAGTTGGGATGTGTACGAGAGGAAACCAGTTGATATTTCTCTCTCACATTGATGCCTCTTCCTTACTCTCTAGATGCAATTATTTTTTAAAAAAAATAGACTTTTATTGATTTCAGAGAGGAAGGGAGAGGGAGAGAGAGATAGAAACAATAATAATGAGAGAGAATCATTGATCGTCTGCCCCCTGCACGTTTCCTCCGGGGGATTTAAGCCCGCAACCTGGGCATGTGCCCTTGATTAGAATCGAACCTGGGACCCTTCAGTCTGCAGGCCGTCCCTCTATCTACTGAGCCAAACCGGCCAGGGTAAAAATTTATTTTTTTAAAAAATAATTCTAGCCCTAGCTGGTTTGGCTCAGTGGATAGAGGGATGGCCTGCAGACTGAAGGGTCCCAGGTTCGATTCCAGTCAAGGGCACGTGCCTGGGTTGCATACTTGATTCCCAGTGTGGGATGTGCAGGAGGCAGCCAATCGATGATTCTCTCTCATCATTGATGTTTCTATCTCTCTCTCCTCCCTTCCTCTCTGAAATCAATAAAAGTCTATTAAAAAATAATAAAATAGAGAGAAACCAAGATGGCGGCATAGGTAAACACCGGAGATTGCTGCCTCACACAACCACTTCAAAAATACAACTAAAGACGGAACGGACATCACCCAGAACCACAGGAAGGCTGGCTGAGGGGAAATTCTCCAACTAGAAGGAAAGAGAACAGCATACTGAGACTCAGAGGAGGCGCAGTGCGGAAAATACAAAGGTGTGGAGGTGCGCGCGGAGGGCACGGTTGTCTGTTTCAATCAGGAGGGAGTCTCAGGCTCTGAGCTCCAGTTCTGGGCGAGTCTCTAGGGACCCAGACTCAAACGGGAGAAGTGGGACTGTCTGGCATCGGTCGGGACTCTAAGAGGCAGAGCCTCTGGGAACGGGACTGTGAGCAGCCATAACTGTTCGCTCTGCCCGCCCGGTTGAAACCCTGGGACCCGACCCGCCCAAGCCCTGCACAGACCCATTTGCCGGATAGCCTCAGGCAAGGGCTAGGTTAGCACCTCCCCAGGGGACAAAAGCTCTCCCACTGCAGACAGCTGATTCTCACAGCCAGTTGGCCTGGAGGTCAAATCACCCCCAGTATTTCCTACAACAATCAAGGCTTAAGTACAACAAGACTGCGCACAAAGACCACTAGGGGGTGCACCAAGAAAGCATAAAAAATGTGGAGACAAAGAAACAGGACACAAATGTTGATGGAGGATATAGAATTCAGAACCACACTTTTAAGGTCTTTCAATAATCTTCTAGAAACTGCCAATAAACTTAATGAGATCTGCAAGAAATCTAATGAGACCCTCAATGTTGTGATAAAGAACCAACTAGAAATTAAGCATACACTGACTGAAATAAAGAATATTATACAGACTCCCAACAACAGACCAGAGGAGCGCAAGAATTAAGTCAAAGAATTGAAATGTGAAGAAGCAAAAAACACCCAACCGGAAAACCAAAATGAAAAAAGAATCTGAAAATACGAAGATAGTGTAAGGAGCCTCTGGGACAGCTTCAAGCATACCAACATCAGAATTATAGGGGTGCCAGAAGATGAGAGAGAGCAAGATATTGAAAACCTATTTGAAGAAATAATGACAGAAAATTTCCCCTACCTGGTGAAAGAAATAGACTTACAAGTCCAGGAAGCACAGAGAACCCCCAAAAAAAGGAATCCAAAGAGGACCACACCAAGACACATCATAATTAAAATGCCAAGAGCAAAAGACAAAGAGAGAATCTTAAAAGCAGCAAGAGAAAGAAACTCAGTTACCTACAAGGGAATACCCATACGACTGTCAGCTGATTTCTCAACAGAAACTTTGCAGGCCAGAAGGGAGTGGCAAGAAATATTCAAAGTGATGAATACCAAGAACCTACAACCAAGATTACTTTATCCAGCAAAGCTATCGTTCAGAATTGAAGGTCAGATAAAGAGCTTCACAGATAAGGAAAAGCTAAAGGAGTTCATCACCACCAAACCAGTATTATATGAAATGCTGAAAGGTATCCTTTAAGAAGAAGAAGAAGAAAAAGGTAAAGATACAAATTATGAACAACAAATATGCATCTATCAACAAGTGAATCTAAGAATCAAGTGAATAAATAATCTGATGAACAGAATGAACGTGATTATAATAGAATCAGGGACCTAGAAAGGGAATGGACTGACTGTTCTTGGGGGGGGGGGGGAGGGGTGTGGGAGATGCGGGAAGAGACTGGACAAAAATCGTGCACCTATGGATGAGGACAGTGGGTGGAGGGTGGGGCGGGAACTGGGAGTAGGGGAGTTATGGGGGGGGGGGAAGAGGAACAAATGTAATAATCTGAACAATAAAGATTTAATTAAAAAAATCCAAAAAAATAAAAATAAAAAACAACAAGAAAACAAACAAAAAAATAATAAAATAAAAAATAAATTTTTACAAAATTAAAAGATGCGCATACACACACATATATGTGTGTGTGTTTTCCCCATATATAGTGGGTTTTTATTATTTTTAAAAGATCTCAATAGCATGTTTTCTAGAGATTTTATTATAAGATCGATTATATCAAGTTAGTTAAGAAGTCTTGAAAGAGGCTAACTCAAGTAGCGTTTTCAACTATATTATTTCTGTCAGTTTAAAAGATATGCTTGGTCCTGCCGAGCTGGTGTGGTTCAGTGGTTGAACATTGACCCATGAACCAAGAGGTCACTGTTCAATTCCTGGTTAGGGCACATACCCAGGTTGTGAGCTCAGTCCCCACTATGGGGCATGCTGGAGGCAGCTGATTGATAATTCTCTTTCATCATCGATGTTTCTGTCCCTCTCCTTCCTCTCTCTGAAATCAGTAAAAACATATACGGGTATTTTTTTTGTCACCCAAGGATATTTCTCCATCGATTTTTAGAGAGAGTGGAAAGTGGGGTCGGGGGGAGGGGGCAAGGAAACACAGAGAGAGAAACATCGATGTGAGAGAGACACATGGATGGTTGCCTCCCACATGCACCCGGACCAGGACAGGGAATGGAACCTGCAACTGAGGTAAGTGCCCTTGACCAGAGTCAACCCGGGACCCTTCAGTACGAGGGTCAATGCTCTATCCACTGAGCCAGATCTGCTAGGGCAATAAAAACATATATTCTTAAAAATATGTATATTCTTAGTTCTTTTTTGAGTGGTGGAAAAAGAGAACTAATATTTAAATTTAAAAGTGCAGTTAATACTATCATTTTCTGGGACTGTTTTGACAATACCGTTGGTAACTAAAAGGCTTAAAAGTGTTTTCGGTGAGACCGCCGATAAATGTAGTGAGACCCTCAAGAATCTAGTGAGACCCTCGATGTTGTGATAAAGGACCAACTAGAAATTAAGCATACGCTGACTGAAATAAAGGCTATTATGCAGAGTTCCAAAAGCAGACTAGAGAGTGCAAGAATCAAGTCAAAGATTTGAAATACGAAGAAGCAAAAAACACCCAACCGGAAAAGCAAAATGAAAAAAGAATCCAAAAATACGAAGATAGTGTAAGGAGCCTCTGGGACAGCTTCAAGTGTATCAACATCCGAATTATAGGGGTGCCAGAAGGAGAGAAAGAGCAAGATATTGAAAACCTATGTGAAGAAATAATGACAGAAAACTTCCCCTACCTGGTGAAAGAAATAGACTTACAAGTCCAGGAAGCACAGAGAACCCCAAACAAAAGGAATCCAAAGAGGATCACACCAAGACACATCATAATTAAAATGCCAAGAGCAAAAGACAATCTCTCTGAATCTTAAAAGCAGCAAGAGAAAGACAGTTACCTACAAGGGAGTACCCATATGACTGTCAGCTGATTTCTCAACAGAAACTTTGCAGGCCAGAAGGGAGTGGCAAGAAATATTCAAAGTGATGAATACCAAGAACCTACAACCAAGACTACTTTACCCAGCAAAGCTATCATTCAGAATTGAAGGTCAGATAAAGAGCTTCACAGATAAGAAAAAGCTAAAGGAGTTCATCACCACCAAACCAGTATTATATGAAATGCTGAAAGGTATCCTTTAAGAAGAGGAAGAGGAAGAAAAAGGTAAAGATACAAATTATGAACAACAAATACACATCTATCAACAAGTGAATCTAAAAATCAAGTGAATAATCTGATGAACAGAATAAACTGGTGAATATTATAGAATCAGGGGCATAGAAAGGGAGTGGACTGACTATTCTCGGGGGGAAAGGGGTGTGGGAGATGCAGGAAGAGACTGGACAAAATTCGTGCACCTATGGATGAGGACAGTGTGGGGGGGCGGTTTGAGAGCGGAGGGTGGGGTGGGAACTGGGAGGAGGGTAGCTATGGTGGGGGGAAGAGGAACAACTGTAATAATCTGAACAATAAAGATTTAATTTTAAAAAAAGTGTTTTCAATTCAGAGTCCAATGTGCCTAAGCTATCAGGTGTTTAGATAGAAAGTTCCTTAGCTTTATTGAAACAGTTGGAGTGTACATCGTTGTATTTGTTGAATACCCATTAAGTGGCAGGCAAGCAGCAAGGACTTAGGATGACTACAGTATTTTTCCAGAGAGGTTGACAGTATTGGTACCTTTCTGACAATATCCCAAAGGATTTGTTGCTTTCATTAATCTTTTCTATTCATTCATTAATCAGTGCATCAATGATTTATATTGCTTGGCAGATAGAGGAGAATTTGCTTAGAGTGGCTAGATTTTTATTGAGTAATTTTTCTGCTGAAGGCTGAACATTGGTATCAGTCATTCAAACTTAATATCAGTCCATGTCAGACTACAAAATAATCCTTAGTTATTGAATGTCCTTTTATATGCATGTATTTATAACTTATACCCCACCTATTTACCGAAAGGATAGCTAATGTATTTCAATAGACTAGTTCACAAAAACGCAAGTGCCTACCATTAGCAAATGTTAGGCCCTGTGCTAGTATAGAGTATACAGTGAAGATTATTTGGGGGCAGAGGTACTTGTCAAGAGGATAACTGTGGTTTAAAATACGGTTTTAAATTATTTTTTGTACTTCATAAGCATATCTGTTAGGATATCCTGAATTTCTGCTTTCTCAGTTTGTGCCTAGTCAAAAGTCCCAGAATCTTAATGGTACTACTCCTTCTTCCTCCCCCTCAAAGGTCAGCTAAGTAAATCCACTCACTTTCCAGCACCTATTACTAAAAAGTAGTAAAATTGCTGCATAACACAAAGGCTTCTTGGAGAATAAAATTTCAAAACCAGATTTGAATTTTAAAAAATACTTCTTGATTAAGCATGTCATTTCCCCTCTTTGTTGAACCTCTCTATTGTATCTTTGTTTTCTGTTTCATTAATTTCTGCTTTTTATTTTCTCCTATTCTCTTTCAGTTCCGTTCTTTGTCTGATTTCGTAAGTTAGGTGCATATAGCTCACTGAGTTTTGTTTTTCCCTCTAATATAAGCCCTTTAAGGGACACTTGTATCCCACAGATACGTTACATGTAGATTTTTTTATTAGTGAGTTCCAAGTATTTTTTTTAATTCCCATGATTCCTTTTTAAACCATTAATTATTTAGGAATGGGTTCTAATTTTGAAATGGCAGGGGTATAAACAAATTTTTATTATTGACTTTTAACCTAATGAATTGCAATCATAGATGGTGGTCTGGATCAAAATGGTTAAGACTTACTTTATGGTCTAGTTCGTAGTCAGTTTTTCATTTGTGCTTGAGAAGAAAATGCATTTCAGTTGTTGGGTAGAGAATTAATATCATGAATCTTGAAAGCTTTGTCTTTTTTACCTGTAAATAATTGAAGAAGATACGTTGAAACCTATACTGATTGACTTTTCAGTTGCTCCCTGTATTCTGTCAAATTTTGCTTTATATATTTTGAGGCTTCTTTTAGAGACATGAATATTTAAATCTTCTGTCTCCTAATAATGCTTTTTCTCTCAAAATCTGTGTTATCTGATCTTCATATAGGTGTGCTGGCTCTATTTTGGTTAACATTTGCCATGTGTGTTGTTTTTGTTTTCCCATGTTTACTTTCAACTGTGATCTCACTTATGTATATAGATCTGTGGTTTTTTTAAAATATATTTTTATTTATTTCAGAGAGGAATGGAGAGTGAGAGAGAGAGAGAAACATCAATGATGAGAGAGAATCATTGATTGGCTGCCTCCTACACACCCCCTACTGGGGATCGAGCCCACAACCAAGGCATGTACCCTTGACCTGAATCTAAGGGACCCTTCTGTCTGCAGGCTGATGCTCTATCCACTTAGCCAAACTGGCTAGGGCTATAGATTTCTTTTTGTACTCAGAAAGTGGCAAGGTTTTATTTTAATCCAGTTGCTAAATTTAAGTGGACAGTTTATTTATGTTTATTGTGCTTATTTACATATTGGGTTTTATTTCTCCTATTGTACTTTTTTTTTTGTTCCTGCTTTTTTTCCCTCTTTTCTTGCCCTTCTTCTCCCCCCTCAAAGCACCCCCCCATTGATTGATCTTTCTTTCATTTTACCCCCACTAGAAGTTATATACTTTGTTTCTGTTATTTAAATGGTTCCCCTTGAAATTTTATCATGCCTCCTTAACTAAACAGATCGTTAAATTAATATCATCAATTCTTTTCTAAACAATACTTAAACTCTAAAAATACTGTGCTGTTAAATAGTATTATTGTTTGTTTGTAACCATACATATTAAGGCTTTAAAATTAGAAAAGTATGTCAATAAAGCTGGGGGGAAAGTAGAAAAGTTACTAGTTTGTCAGTATACATGCACATACCTATTTCTTTGTTTGCTCTTTTCTTCTATACCTCAAGTCTTTTTAGAGATTTGTTTTTATTCTAGCTGAAATAAATGTTCAGAAATAGTCCTGGTTGGTGTGGCTCAGTTGGTTGGAGCGCTATTCTGTTCACCCAAGGGTCATAGGTTCCATTCTTAGTCAGGGCACATACCCAGGTTGCAGAACCTATCAATGTTTCTCTTTCTCTCCCCCACTCCCTCCCTCTAGTACCTCTGGTAAGCACATTCCCCCTCTATTCCCCCTCTAGTACCTCTCCCCCTGCTCTAAAAATCAATTAAAATATATTTTTAAAATTGATTTCAGAAAGGGAGGGAGAGGGAGAGAGAAATAGAAACATCAATTGGATCAAGCGCGGAACCTGGGCATGTGCCCGACTGGGAATCGAACTGTGACCTCCTAGTTCATAGGTTGACGGTTAGCCACTGAGCCACTACGGCCAGGCTCTAAAAATCAATTTTTAAAAAATTAAATGTTTAGCCCTAACCAGTTTGGCTCAGAGGATAGAGCATCGACCTGCAGACTGAAGGATGCCAGGTTTGATTCTAGTCAAGGGCATGTACCTTGACTGTGGGCACATCCCCAGTAGGGGGTGTGCAGGAGGCAGCTGATTGATGTTTCTCTCTCATCGATGTTTCTAACTACCCCTCTCCCTTCTCTCTGTAATTTTATTTTTTTATTCATTAAATATATTCAATATATTTATTCAATATATTCAGTAATATATTCAATAAAATATATTTTTTAAAAAAATAATGTTTAGGAATTCCTTTGAAGGATGTTCAGAAACATGCAATGACACCAAACTCTGTGTTCCCTTTTGCATTTTTTTTTTAACATGGCTCTAGGGATAAATTGTTTATTTACCTGAATTTATCTGTTGGTGTCCTGTCTGGAGGATAGAAACCTATTTGGGTATTTTAAACGAAAGGGGTGTGATTTAGGGGATTAGTTTACAAATTATTAGAAGGGATAGAAGAGCAATGGTTCCAATGGTGTGGGAAAGCTGTTGACCCTGCAGGAGTGAGCACTATTGTGTGAGCCCAGTGTCCTCCATACCCACTCTCATGGAACTGCCACAGTAGCCTCAGTTTGTCTGCTCCATGGCCCCTGCAAGAGCTACTGCTACATTGTTAGTGGCATCACCAGGAACAGAATAGATTCTTGCTTGCTTGCTTTTTAATCTGGTATAGGTACCACTGACAGAACCTAATAAGAATGCAGTTGGGGAAATGTCATTTCAGGCTTCTAATTGTAGAGATTCGGGGGAGTTTTTAGAGAAGGGTAACTGGGCTGAATGCCAAAGGACCTAGTCTGCTACCTGCCATGTTATTTATACTTCACGCTACAGCAAATGTGTAGCTGTGTTGGAGTATTGTTGAGCGTTCAGCCAGGCATTTGAATTTGCTTACCAGTGAGGTCCTAGAACTATCTACATCTGCAGAACATTAAGAATGTTTGTTTATGGCCGAAACCGGTTTGGCTCAGTGGATAGAGCGTCGGCCTGCGGACTCAAGGGTCCCAGGTTCGATTCCGGTCAAGGGCATGTACCTGGGTTGCGGGCACATCCCCAGTGGGGGATGTGCAGGAGGCAGCTGGTCGATGTTTCTCTCTCATTGATGTTTCTAACTCTCTATCTCTCTCCCTTCCTCTCTGTAAAAAACCAATAAAATATATTTTAAAAAAAAATAATCTTTGTTTATGATTCATGAAAAGTATCGATAGTATTTACGATGTTTAAAAATGTAATTTACTATGTTTGGTCATCTCTTCTCCCTTTGGTATTAAATGCAGCTGAAATCATGAATCCAGCTACGAATTTTCATCTGGCAGGGACTTGCCATTCTGTTACGTATTTGGCAAGAAAGTTCAAGAAAATCCATTCTCAACCTAAATTTTCTTTTCAGCTATAGTTGTGGATATGCCCAAAACATTCTTCTAGAGTATATTATTTTAATTGAATTGAGCATGCTTACTATTATATGTAAATGTATTCCTTATTGAGAAAGTTAGGGAATGCCAGATAAGATGGCATATGGTGTCCAATTTTTCCTCCTTATATAAAATGGGGAAAACCTGAAGAAACACTGCAATTTAGGGAATGTTGCTGCCCCTATGCCAGAAATCTTAGATA